>NC_065547.1:46386428-48914762 GCF_022605725.1 Anthonomus grandis grandis | reverse complement strand
TGTTTCGTTCTTCTATTAGGAGATCAATTGGAATTAGCCCCGCCAGCAGAACTGCCGCCTCCGTGGATACCGTGTGGTAGGCGCTGAGGCATCTCAGCGCTCCGATTCTTTGACACTTTGCTAGCCTAGATGCATTTCTTTTTATTTGAATACTTTCGCTCCAGATTGGAGCTGCGTAGAGCGCAATTGATTGAAAGGTAAGGGCTAGAATTTTTCTTTTTGAGTATGCAGGTCCTCTAACATTTGGCAACAATGCACTTAAGGATTTAAAAACTTTATTTGTCTTTTCTACAATCATGGAGATGTGGGGCGAGAAAGTGAGGGAATAATCTAGTACAACACCAAGGTACTTAACAGACTTTTGTGCTTCCAGTCTTGAGTTTCCAAATTTGTAGACAATGTTTCTTCTTATTTTTGAGCTCCATCCGAAGACAACACTCGTCGTTTTTTCAGGCGCTACCTCAAGCCTGTTTTGTTCCATCCAGGTTTCAATTCTGTATAGTACTATATTTCCGTTAATGACATTTTCTTCTACGGTTGGCGCCTTCACTATTACTGCCAGATCGTCTGCATAGCACAAAATCTCGATTCCGGGTGGCTTTTCTATTTCCATGACGTCATCGTACAAGATGTTCCACAGGGTTGGGCCTAGGACCGAACCCTGTGGAACTCCTCCCTCCACGCTGCAGCTCGTTCTGCGATCAACGTTTACCAGCCTGTTTGAAAAGTACGAACTAATTATTGCCACCAGATAGTTTGAAATTCGACGTTTCTTTAGACTCTTTATAATAATAGACCAATCAGCCGAATTGAAAGCGTTTTTTACGTCTACGCATATTAAGCCCACAGTGTCTCTTTTGTTTTCCCGAATCTTGTCAACTACATGTCTTATGGCATCTACCGTCGATCTGCCACTACGGAATCCATATTGATGGCGATTTAAACCCCGGTAATTTCCAATTCCAATTGTATCCTTACAGTGACTATTCCCTTTCTAGTACCTTTCCCAGGACATCTAGGAGAGATATCGGTCTGTAGGTGGTCTTGTCGTCCCCAGTTTTTTTTGGTTTATCAATAAGTACAAGTTTTGAGTTTTTCCACCTACAAGGGAAATACCCGGTCTTTAAACAATTTGTGAAGATTCTTCGAAAATATATCGGGTTGCTGTTAAGTATATTTTTTGTGTCGCTGGGTGAGATGCCGTCAGGGCCAGGGGCTTTATTTGTTTTTATGCTCTTTATAGCTTGTTGCAGCTCGTCATCCGTGACATCCTGAATTTTCTGATTTCCTATATTTATTTTTGGCAGGATAGATTTTGGTGTTGTTTTAAATAGGCTTTTGAAAATGTTTAGTTTTTCGTCCTTGGTTAAATTAAGTTTTGGTCCGTTACATTTTAACTGCGCTTTTATGATTTGATATCCTTGCCCAAAGATGTCATTGTTCAAGGAATCACAAACCTGTCGCCATTTTTCTTTTTTTGCTTTTTTTATGTTTTTTGTCATCTTTTTCCTTGCTTCATTGTATTCGGATGCTAGTTCTTCTCTTTTTGTTTGATTTTGTTTTTGTCTTTGCATTATTCTTCTTTTCTTCTTAACCTCTATTATTTCTTTCTCTATGCTCTCGGTCCACCAGTACGGCAGTTTGTAGTTTTCGTCTACTCTAATTTTTCGACAGGATTTGTTATAAGCACTTAGAATTCCTTTTATAGCGTTATCCGTATCCTCTGGTGCTATGGTGTTTGCGATATAAGAAATCTCCTTTTTAATTTTGTCTAAATCAAGCGTGGTTATAAATTTTGGTTTATTTTTCTTTTTTGTATCTTTTAGGTTAAGTTCCATGGTGATAAATTGATGGTCACTAAGGCTTATCTCTTCCACCAATACCTCCCACTTATATCCATTTTTAATAATGTCTTCTGTAACAAAAGTGACATCAATATATGACGACCCATTGTGTCTGATCAGTGTAGGATTTTGCCCATCATTTATGCATGTCAAGTTCAGTGCTGTAGTAATGCCGTGAAGATGCTCCCCCCTACGATCTGTAACATCACCACCCCACACGGAACTTTTAGCATTAAAGTCACCGCAGACTGCCAGCGTTTTTTTCCCTGTCCTAAGATTGCTCTTGACATGCGTAAACAATTCCTCTAAAATGTCTTCGTATTCTTGATAGTGGCAGTTTGGTGAGATATATACGGAGTAAATGCCTATAAAATCTGATTCTACGTATACGAAATTTTTTGCCTTGTAATGTATGAATATGTTTGTTATTTTTTGTGTAAGGTTTGTTTTATATATCACTGTAGTTTTAGCTTCTTTGTCAGAGGGGTAAACTTTTGAGGTTCCACTCTCGAACATATTTTTGCTAGGTTCCTGAATACATATAAAGTTACTACCATATTTCATTGCAATAGCTTGAGCTAAATCTTCAGAAGTGTTTTTTCTTTGTGCGTTTATTTGTAAGATTTTTATGTTATTTGTGTGACTGCCCATGTAGATTTAAAGGGTGATTTCTGTACCTTCTACATGTAATCGTTCGAAGAAAATCTGGTGCTGCTCATTTTTTCTTTTTTGTCTTTCGAGAGCTAGTGCTTTCTTAAAACTTTTACACCTACTTGTGCCGGTCTGGTGCCCTTCCTCGTCGCAGGAGGGGCAGTACTCTTTTATCTCGGTGCATTCGGCTTTCCTATGACCGACACTCCCGCATCGAAAACACCTATTGTTCATGTTGGTTTCTTTCCCAGTGCAGGATTTTGCTTCGTGGCCATATTCCCAACATTTGAAACACCTGTCTATTTTGGAGCGCCTGATTGACCCGGAGGAGCGGCGAAAATCCATAGAACGAAACTATGTTTCCCCCTATGTACAGAGGAGGGGTTCAACCTCGTCCACAAATGCAAATGAAAAATCGGGTGGGAACTTAGGAAACTTTTTCACACAATTAATGGATAAAAGAAAACGAAAAGATGTATCCTTTGAAGAACTTTCTCCAGAACCAAAGCGCGAACGAAGCAAACAAAGGGAAGTAGAAAAAAAAATAGAACAGAACATCCTCGAGTTAACAGAAAAAATAGAGGAACTAATTATGTTTGGGCGCCAAAATCAAAACGTCCATAAAACTGTCAAGGCCCTGGCCGGAACACTAAAATTAGTAGCCAGCAAGGTTGAATGCGATTTCCGAAGAAACGCAGAAGAAGTTAAAACCCAAGAAACCACTCTAAACCAAGAAATATTAAATCTTCAATTGCATATGTACGAAACAGAAAAAGAAAAAAATAAACTGATCCACGAACTAAAAGCTATAAAAAACGAAAACCTAGAAATGCGGGAAAAACTTTCAAAAATGGAAACATTAACAAAAATAGAAGAAAAAATAACATCGCTGGAAAAAATAGAAACAAAAAACTACGAATCCATTCAGGAGATAATAAGAAAGAAATGGGCACCAGAGATTTTTAAAAAAACTATAGTGCAGGAGGCATCACAAATTGGTTGTAGACCAGATCATGTAATTTTCTTCTGCGAGGCAGGTTTTTAATGCCGAAAGGATAGAGACGGGCCTCGAGGGAGAAATCTTAAATAGACACCCGGAAATATATGAAGAAGAAATGATTCAGTGTGAAGAGGGAAGCTACCAGATGATCGAGGAGGAATACACACTAAGAAAAAATAGAGAAGAAAAAATACAAAAAAAGAAGAAATCCCAAAGGCCCAAAAGGCCCAAACACTCACTACCGACCTGGAGGCTAGGGAGATAACAATCATATCCCCAGGCAACACAAACCCCACGCTTCTAAGAAAGATGGTAGAATGCATATACAGGGATCACCCCGCAAACGTTAATATACTGTGTAGAAACGGGTCGTTACAAAGAATGATACCAAAAAAACCGATGCCCCAAGACAACGTTCTTATTGTCGACACTCAAGAAGGAAACACGTATGCAGAAATGTTAAAAAAATTGAGAGAAAACGGAACAAATAATTCAATTTCCCAAATAAAACAAGTCCGAAGAACGGCAAAAGGAAACCTTCTATTAAAAATTAAACCTACTGAGTCCATCATGGAAATACAAAAAGAGGTAAAAGAAATACTAGGCGGTACCAAAATAAGAAATGCTTCGAAAGGAGAAAATAAGGACACGTATTTCATACGAGATCTCGATATTGTCACCACTAGGGAAGAAGTGCAAGAAGCTCTCATGAATGCTAAAATCATAAATAAATGTGAAAACCTAAAAATAACCCAACCCAACCCAACCCAACCCAACCCAACCCAACCCAAAACTTTAAATTTTATTTAAAGAAAAACCCAATAAAAATTGGTGTTTTTCTTTTAAAAAAAAAAAAATTATTGGATCGGAGTACTGAACAACCAAATTTTTAATTCGAATATTGAAAAATCATTCATTACCCATAATCCCATTATCCAAATAATGCGATTTTTTCCATTTTAATGAAAATCAACATTACTAGTGAAAAGTAGTGAATCGTTGCCAGTGACATTTCGTCCGCGTGTCAGTATGACAGACATCAGCTGATAGCAGTGAAATCAAGCTGAATCCTATACGTAACGGAATAAATTCAGAATGCGTCCTGAATTGTCAAAATAAATCAATAACATAACCTCAAATACTCTTTACTTTTACTTTACGTCTTTATCTATGCTTGCGACTCTATTTTACAAAATAGACTGTGAATGTTAATTTTCTCCATAGAACCCCTTTTAAGCAATACATAGAAACACGAATATGGATTTCAAAGAAGAGCAGAAAAGTGAAATCGAGGCCCTGGAATCGATTTATTACGGTGATTTTGAAATTATTTCGGTGGAGCCCTATAAGTTTTCAATTCCAATTAAAACGGACGATTATGATCCCGGTAATAATGTGGGACTGTCCTGTAATTTAGTTGTCACGTATACTCCAAAATATCCAGAGGAGGCGCCTCTTATTGAGCTAGAAAATGCAGAAAATTTCCATGAGGGATTTGAGGACAAATTGGCTCAGCATCTCCATGAACAAGTATGTATATCGACTAAAGGGGCCAAGATTTTGGAAGGAATTTAATAAAAATATCTTTGAAATTGAAAGAAGTTGACCAAATTCTCAACTTAATACACCCATTTCTAATAAAAAAGAACAACACAATGTTTCAGTCTCAAAAGATTTTCTTAATTATACATAAATTGGTGACACACATGTCCCAAGAGCATCATCAGACCTAAAACGTAATGTTAACAAAACCAATTAATTACTATTAAGACCTTAAAGGAACAAGTATAGCTTTAAAAGGTTAAAACACAACCAACTGGGTCACCTCAAATTTAAAAAACCAAAACGTATGTTTTTGTATGTATATTTAGATTTTGATTTCTTTCATACATTTCTTTTTTAATGTTTATTCTGTTTTTTTTTAGTTTAAGTTGCTTTGTGAACACCACATATTTGTTCATAACAATAAAGCTTATTTTGATTTGATTTGGTTCACAACTTACCATTCACTATGTGTGACCCAGTTTCATTGTGTTTTAACCTTTTTAAGGTATACTTATTCATTTAACTTGAAGGTTTTTATTATAATTAATTGGTTTTGTTGGCATTACTTTTTAGGTGTGATGATGCTCTTAAGACTGAAACACAATGTCACCACTTTACATATAATTAATTATTAACATTTTTAGCTCTCTACATAAACTTAAGAACCTTAAATATCGGACCTCATTCTTTACAGATTAAGGTATATTGTTTAACATCATATGAATTTTAGGTAGCAGAAAATCTAGGTATGGTAATGGTATTCACCCTGGTATCATCAGCACAAGAATGGCTCCACGAAAAGTATGAAGAAGACAAAAAAGCCAAGGAGGAGCGTGCAGCCCTTTTACAAAAGCAGCAAGAGGAAGCTGAACAGAAAAAATTTGAAGGTACAAGGGTCACCATTGAGTCATTCTTAAAATGGAGACAGCAATTTGAAGAGGAATTCGGCATAGACAAAAAGAGGGAGTTGGCAGAGAAAGAGGGTAGAAAATTAACAGGTTAGATCTATAATTAAAATCCTTACACACTTGCTTAGAAAGTAAAAATTATTTACCACTCATGTAATATTTATTACTTTCTAGGGCGAGAACTATTTATGACAGATAACACACTGAATGAATCTGATCTGAAATTTCTTGATGAAGGTGATAGAGTCAAAGTGGATGAATCCCTCTTCCAAGATTTGGATGATCTGGACTTGGATGATGATGATGAAGATGATGAGGACTTTGATCCAGACAACTATAACAGCGATTCTTCATGATATAAACGTTAAAATGTTGATGAAAACTTAGCCTTAATGCAGCGACTGTATATTTTTTATGGTTTATTTACATTAAATACTATAGGAAAAGGATGGGTTTGCTTTGAAATGATTTTCACACGATTTTTTCCTAAAATGTTTATTATTAAGTACCTACCCCTAAAAGGTAGTTATAATACAAATACTGCAATACTCTACCACTACAAGAATCAATAATAACCGATCACATTACTTATATTCGATACATTTTATGATCTATGTATCTCTGCTCCTCAAAAGTAACAGAAATAATATAGATTCTCCATTGGTCACTTACAAACATCAAAATACAACTATTACCGTATTAAAATACAACTAACTACAACAATGAACGGTATCTACAAAAATTAATACATTTTTAGAAATTAACAACATCTAACTACCTTATTACTGTAATAATAATCGAGAAAAAGTTAAGTTTTTGATATTATCAAAACCATCGGAACAAAATCCATTATAAGTATCACATAATTTGCTTAAACATAAACCTAAACAAAATCTGATTTTTTTTGTACTAAAATGTATTTGTTTAGCTACAATGTTTTTTTTCTAAAATAAATTCGTTAGAAGGGAGTAAATTAAATTGCTGAATAAGTAAACGTAAATAGAAAGTAAGCATTTTCCAGACTGCCAGTGTACAGGGACGTTGGTGATGTATACGTTTTAATTATTAATAAACTTAAGATAAATTATTGGATGATCCTGTAAAAAAAACAGAAGTGAACTGTATATAGGGTGTTTCATTAAGCGTGGATTGCGGCTATATTTCCGAAACTGTTAATCTAACCCTATTGGATTTTTTTTAAACAATATAAAAGTGAATAAGAAAAAATGTTGATTTTTTTAAGTCGTCACTAGGAGGCAGAAAAAAATCACCTTAAAGTACCCTTTTTTAACATAATTAGAAACCTTGGATATTTTCCATCATTTTTGTCAAAACCCAAACAATACATCATATATTATTATCGTTAAATATATATTTTTATTCAGCGATTTTTTCGTAAATTTTTGTTTTTAGTATATTTATCAGACATATATTTTCAAGGAATATTAATTAAACTGTAGAATATACGTATATCATATACGATTCTGTTTACACAAGGGAGAAAATGTCGGCATTTAAAAAAATGACATGGAATTTAGATATCTAGTTTTTAAGTTCAATTACTATAGCTCAAATATTTGATGAAATTCGATTGAAAAATCACTGTTTTTCGTCCATAATATCCAATCTAATAGCATTGTTTTCGTATTAAATATTTATTAATAAATATAATTATATAAAATTTAAATAAACAAACTGTTATAAGATTAGATATTAACGCCGAAAGCAGCTATTATTCATGCATATAATTTGGAAAAAAATATCTTACTGGTAAGTTGTGTGGGGGAAGGGGGTAAGGGTAGGGTTAATGAAAAACGTTTTTTTGCAGAAAATAATTGTCTGAGAAAAAAATGCTTTTTAAGAAAATTATAAGTGATAAAAAAGATCTATAGTTTTTGAATCTATACTTTTTTCACATAACCTTAATCCTAACCATTTCTCACATAAGGTTTTCGAGTAAAACGTGAAATAAATCTATTTTATTTCTCGAAAGCAAGGCGTATCGTTATGAAAATTGCAGCAGTCTGCCATTTTTTATCGCAAATAAGTGGAGATTCAGTTTTTTTAAGATGTCATTAAATTTTGAAAAAATTTCAGTTATTTTTAATTCTAGACAACTTTTCATTATCTAGGTTCAAATATGTAATAAAATGACCCCGATAGCACATATATGCCACGGTGTCGCATTCAATATGCTTTTCATACACGTATATATCTTATAAAAAAGAATGGAAGACCAAACACAAATAAATTTAGAAAAAAATAGGAAATGCAGTAACATCATAGGTATATGAAACAATAATTAAACCAAATAAAATATACAAATAAAAAAAAAATTCCCCTACTTTGTGAAGGTCCGTACGCTAATAAGTCTTTAACCAAAATGACAGAAAATATTCCCAAATTTCTAATTATTTAAAAAAAAAGGTACATTCAGATAACATTTTCTGGAAAAGTATAATTAAATTATTGGCTGTTTAATTACAACAATGATATCAGATTGACAGTTCCCGAGATATAACCGCAATTTGTTTTATATACTTATTAGGTACCCTGTGTAGAAAAATCATAAAACTATACAGCGTGTCCATTTAGTACTCTCTGCCTCCATTCTGGTTGTATTTTTAAAGCAAAAAAATAGAATTTTTGTATACAGGTTGAAAAGGTTAGAAAAAATGACAAGTGACAGTAGCATTTTTTTCTCTTATTAAACATATCTGAAGAAGTTCAGATACGAATGTAAAATTTTTCTAACCTATGAGAAGTAGTTATGGTTCTGTAGCCACTTAAAGTTGAAAAAACCAAATTTCAACTGTCTCTAATTCTCAAAAGATACTTGATTAAACTATGACATGCATGACCTAAAAATTAAATAATATATAAAATTGTAAATTAAATTTTAAAATGCAGCTTTTTTATTCCCTGTACACAAAAAATATTTTTTTGGTTTAAAAATACAGCCACAATGGAGGAAGGGAGTACTAAACGGACACTATATATTTTGATTTCAAAAATTGTAAATATTTGATTAAGCAGCACATGCTTGGCCATTGTTGCAACATCATTCACCCTTTTATACAGCGTTATTCTTTTAATAGGTCGTTAGAAAATGTTCAGCATATAATGAATTCATAACTACATGGAACATTTTCTAATAACCGCCCACTTATTATTCCAAAGATCCTATTACAACGTAAAAAATAAATAAAACAAACACTTTTTACAAAAAAAAAAACACCAAAAATGTACAAAAAATATACAACTGAACAAGAGTGTACATGTGTGGAAATTACAAAATTCTAGACACAAATAGTCGGGTACTATATCTAAAGTTAGCGAATGGCTGGAATATTGTGTTTTTTGTTCTACTAGTATTTTGTAACTTTATTTAGGCTCGCCTTAAATAGGGTTTGTATGTACGTGCGAAAAATAATCGTTGGCACAATATTTATAGTGAGTTGGGGATTAAAAACTAGAATCTTTTTATATTTAAATGAGTATTTGTTTTTTAAAGGTCTAACTTTCTTCGTATTTGATATATTGAACATTTTTTCTCCTTTTCTTGTACGAATTAATGGATTTTAATTAAAGAATTTTTTTGCAATCCGTGGGTTGCCGGTAAAAATTAATGCTTAAGATTGTGACAAATTCTAACTAGTTATCCAACTACCCAACCACATAATTTCGCAAAACGTTGGCACCGTTTTAATACTACAATAGAAGCGCATCGTGAGTAAAAATTCAATTTCTTGCGAGCCCAAAAACCGCCGTATCACTTAAAATAATATAATAACTAAAAAATGTATACATGAGTACACCCCTCACCTTCCCGAGCATATACTCTAATCTCAATCGAAATATGCGCGGTCCTGATAGACCCACATCCTCCTATATCAGTCGCTCTCCTTATTCGCCAATTTCCTGTCCAAACTGCTCGACTCAATCCCGCTGTCCTCGTCCGCGCTATCCAACAAACTCGCCTCCCCTTTGGTGAACAATTCCTTTTTGTTACTAAAAGCAGGTACTACTTCGCCGAAATCCTTTTTTAATGGTTCGTATTGAACGTTCGGCTCCATAGGTACAATATTGATGGGTTTATAAGGTATTACGTCGAAGCAAACGTTTTTGTTTTCTCTGCTACTGTTGTCTGTACTCGTGTCGACTTGTTGGACTAGAAATCGACTTTTTCCAAAAGTGGAAAAAGTCGGTTTTTCCCGTAGGATAACTGGTTCGCAGAACGGTTCGACGGTGAAGGTTTTGTTGGAGGTAAAGGCGCTCGGGCTGGGAGGCAGATCGAGTTTTAACCGGTTTCTGGTGTGACGAAGACCGCCTAACGATTCTTTGGAACCTGATGGAATACATTTTAATATAAGAAGATGGTAGTTGTTAACCGACGTATGAAACTTGATTCGTCAAGGCGGAATTTCGGCCATCTTAGGATGACTTCACATGATATTAGGAAAATTTGAGAGTAGTGTGATGTTAGCGACATATTTTTGACAATTTTGACGTTGACTTTTTTTATTTTTAGTTTTGGGAAGGCGACGCTGAAGAAAAATTGACTGATATTAATGGCCTTCTATTTACCGTAATTTCTAGTTTTTGTGGATTTAGGGCATAAAATTCGGAATGAGGTACATTTTCTAGACATAGGGTTTCTTGGTGGAGACAAAATGAGATTAAATGAATGAAAAAAAAAAAGAAAGTTAACCGGTCTTTGTTTTCAAAATTGTATATTATTAACATATATTAAACCTTCTTGTTAAACGTGACTAAAACATAAACATGATATTAAATTTCCCAACGTATATCACGCGGATTTTTATCAGATATTTATAGTTAAAGTTCAACCAAAAATGTACATTATTTTCTACCACATTTTCCGGGATACTCGTTATAACATACTGTAATATCAGATGCAGGCGTTATTTGTATGGATTTGATACATTGAGGGCTTAATTTGATATTGGTATGTAGACTTTAAATATAATATGCCAATAAATTCTTGTTTTTAGAGTTAGTTGGTCGTGGTCTTCTGGTTTGACAGGAGTAATATTTTATGGTTTAGGAGGCGTTGGGCCCATGAAGACTTTTAATCAATGCGATCTTTTCTCAAAAAACTTACTTTTTTTAACTTCCTTGCTCTTACTAACGACCACGGCAGCGAGTTTCTTTAAAGGAAGCACTTCTTTGGCTGTCACACGTGGCAAATCAGTCGATTCGCTTAAAGGAGTCGAATCCTCCAGACCGCTATCGGGTGTCACGTTTTCGATCCAGGCAGACGCGCCGGGAAAAAACTGCGAGCAAATCAAATTATTCGGATCGATTAATTTACTTGAGGGCGGCACAATGAATTCTTCTTCCGAATGATTCGAGGCACCCGTAAACGTTGCCAAGTCCACGGGTGGTTTCCAGAGGTCCTGGCTTTGAAGTATCGGACTTTCTGGTTCTCTTGGGTACTCGTAGACGCAGTGGTACTTTTGTTTTTTGAACCATACGCCTTTCGGTTTCTTTTTCTATAAGATGGATTTATTGTACAAGATATTATTCACATTGTGACAAAATTCAGTGTTCCTTGGGCGAAATGTAGCAAAAAAGTTTCTAGGAACATATCGACGATACACAAGAAAAGTAGTATAACTCAAAATTTCTCTTTTTTTCGGTATTATGCAGATCTAACAACAAAAAAATGTATACTTTTATCAGTAAAAGCGGCATTTATAAAACTTTAAAAATAACCGCCGGAGTTCGCTTATGGTTGTGTCTTGTCTCTCCTGAAAAGCAACGCAACTCGGGTGTTTCTCGACAGTTTCCCAAGAACGTGTTTGTTTTATGTAGAGCAATGACATATTTTTAAATAATCTATTGCACTTGGATTTCTATTAACAGGAAAAACGACACTTTATGATTCAAATATACCAGAATGTACACTGTGTCCCATAAGAACTGTAATTGACAAGAAAACTTTATATTCTGGGGGGATGATAACATAAGAAATGAGAGGAAAACATTTAAGTGTTGATGACCAGTTAAAAAATGGAGTCCGCGAACACGTAAATTTAACCCCAAGAGTTGAAGAGCAGTGCACATGGCAAGACTCTCGCGAGGAATATAATATAAGGTAACAAAACATTTGTAGATATCCATCGAGATTACATAGATTTTTGTAAAGCTAAAAATCGAAGTATAAAAAAAAATTGAATTTTTAAGAATGAGTATAATATTTCCTTCTTTGTACCAAATAAATATCAACGCGAAGATTGTATCCGTTATCAAAATTCTTGAGAACAAGATAAAATTGCTTTGAAGCAAAAATACGATCAACATCTTAAAGGAAAGGAACTCTCTCGATAAAGAAAAAGATAAAAACAAACCTGATAAACAAAATCATCGTTGGTGTTTATGACTTACAGGCATGGTTGCAGTGTCCAATGAGAGAATGTTTCTTCTTTTTACTAGGTATACCTCAAAACTTAATGTTATTAAGTTATAATATATGAAATTAAGTCGAAAACTGAAAGGTGCTATACCTGGGATAAATTGGAAGCAAACTGGGGTGTTTGTGAAATAGCTACTTGTGTTCTAAGGTTTATTCAGTCCTTGGATTAGATATAATATTCTATTCCGATAATTGTTAAGGTTAACAAAAAAATAGTTTCAATAACCATAAAAATTAAAAAACCTTAAATTCAATAACCCATAAATTTCACATTAAGGGACGTATTCAAAATGAAGGAGACAACATCCATTCCGTTATTGAAAAACAAATAAAAAAATCTCTCGAATCGGGACCAATTCATATACTCCGACAATACATTTTCCTGATGCGCTTTGCATTATTATTTATTTTTTTATGCGAAAATCATACATTGAGTGAAGAACGATGAGGAGTCCAGATATGCTTGAAAACAAATGAAATATTTTTATTACAATAAAACCAATATGGTATCTTTTTCTTAAAAAAAAAAAATCAGTTAAAAGCCCGTATGAACGCCAACGGCAAATATAAAAATTTAAATTTCTTTTAGGAAAAACACTGTAGATGCTTAAACACCGTGTACCAATTTTCAAAATCTACAGGCGTATCAAATTTAACGAAAAAAGTAAGTTTTTGTCTTTAAACTTTAACAGCCTGTAGTGTAAAATCCAAGTCGTTTGGGACATTTATGTTCATAAGAACTTTGTTGCTTGATTTGGTCCAAAGAACACACCTGAATTTCGTCGCAATATTAAAAAACACTCTGTATATTTGAAATATAATTTATTCGCCAATATGTTCAGAATTACGAACACTTAAGGTTGATACTGCTTTAATTTTAAGTAGCTTACCATTTCGGGTCTCTCAAGGGTTTTTTCTGGGGATCTCAGTGCGGATTTAGTCGGGGTAGCGAATTTATCCCAAGCGGACGGTACGAATTCTAAATTATCTTTTTCTTCGTCGCTACTGTTTGAACTGACGTCGCTCTCTGTTGTTTCTTCGATTATTTCTTCCATTGGTTTTACGTCTTCTAGCTAAATAATAACGTTTAAATTAGCTGAGAGTATATACAGTGCATTCACGATGAACGAAATAAATTCATTTAAGATTCCGGTGTTTTTTTCTTCGTTTATTTTTCGAACAAGTCGATTAATATTGTTGCTTGAGCGTTTTTTGCAATAAATATTTTCTATACAGGGTAGCTCAACTAAAAACTATAACCTCAGCACCCTGACATTTTACAATTTTATTATATATTCTAAATACTTTTTGTATAGCATACCACCATATGCCTAAAGTCAAAGGTTTATCAAATTTGACGTAGTGGCGTATGGAACATACGATCAGAGTCTATTCAGAGTGTCCATTTAATTCGCGGTGCTACACTTTTAATAGGGTAAATATTAATTGAGTCAGAAGGGCTATTTTTTAAATTAATTTGGTTGATACAGGGTGTCCCAAAAAGGCGTGGTAAATATAATGAATTTCATTTGACCCCTTCTTTAACCCTGAAACTGTTTTGCCCTAAAATTCGACGTGGCCTAGTTATTAACAATTTAAAGAAATTTTCATGAAAATCAATGTACCGCTTAAATTTGAAAAATCTATGTAGAGTCCTTGGCTAAGTTCATTTTATCTTTTGAAATGCCAAAATTTATTTTTTTTATACGGGGTAATCAAAATCGTTACTCAAATAATGATATTTTCAATTCAAGTTTGCGTTATTAAATTGACTCTGTATATTTCAACAAGTCAACAATGCTTTGTCTCGCCTATCGGACTAGACGACATTCAGACTAACTAAGTAAGTAACTACTCCAAAGTCTAATACGATACAATGCCGCCACAATATTAAATAGGATTAAACAAAATTTTACCATAGACTCCTAAATATATTTGAGTACAGAGCAAAGCCGCTAAGTCTAATAGGTTGCAAGGCCAAAGCTATTTATTTACATTTATACACTTGTAGGTGTCTTAGTTTTTACAATCATGTGTGTTTCTATTGGTTTTTGTGAATACAAATTTGTTAAAACATGGAAGAACTTAACAATTTGTTGAAACAAGCAGTATTTAATGTTGGGCTAGTGGATCTAGTAGAATATAGTAGTAAAAAAATCTGGCATGTCGAGGAGATCGAAAGAGTTATTCGACTTGTTGAAATATATAGACTTTGATATGATATTAAAAAATAAGAATTTATGGAATGATTATTTCGACTAATGTTCAATTCATTGTTTTTATTCAAATCGACAATTTTACAGAATTTTTTTGAAGTCGGTTAATAATTTCCAATTACACATTTTCAATCACTTACGGATCGATTAGTATAATTTCGTATCGAATTCTTTGCTTTAAATAATTAACATTTACAATATTCACATAAACTTTGGACTGCAAATAACCCCATAAGAAAAAATCTCATGAGGTTATATCCGGTGACCTTGGTGGCCACTCAATCGGTCCTCTTCATCCAATCCATTTGTTTTTTATTTCAAAAAATGCGCAAGTGACTAATCGATGTATTAAAAAAAGAAAAAACAACTGAATTTTAAATAAATTTGTTCACTTTATCGTGAATACACTTATTGGAAAAGTGTCATTTATTTTGCTTCATGACTTGAAATAACGCCAGAATAAAACAGAAATTAATTTGTGAAACTTTTAAAGGTATTACACTTTTGAGACACCCAGTGCAACAACATTTGTCTTAAAGTTATTAACTGATTTATTACTGGTGAGTAATATTTTATCCCACGCCTGAGTTTTTACAACTGACGGTGTCAAACCAAATCTCGGTAATTATCTGTATGATGGTTATTATCGGTTTTTGGACTAAAAGAATTTGGTCGAATCGTCAAATTTTTGCTGTTGCTCTGTGTCGACTAAGTTATGAGACACTCTGTATATCAATCCCAGTAAACAGAGTATTAGACTACACACTAACATCTACTTACCATATCATGCGGGGCAGCCTTCAAGGCCTTGAGAGACTCTTCATGCTCTCCTTCCTATACAAAGGAACCACACAAAAAATTACGTTACAACAGGGTACAATATACAAGGTATTGTTAAAAAAAACAAACAAACAAAAGCAAGCAACAAATTAAACAAATAATGCAACACAGATAATTCTTAACATGGATTACCGCAAATGAATATCATAGATAAGGGAAAATCGGTTTCGTGAATCAGGTTTGCTACTAATAATAAGTTGGGACCTACTTTATTAATGAAAAACGTGTCTTATGTATATTTTGTGATTCACAACTGAATTTAAAGCGAGTTTAAATGAGTTTTTGATAAGATAATCATGATTTGGTGATTTGAATTGAACGATGAAATTGACCTAATTTACGGATTTCTGAATGGATTTCAGTCTGGCTTAGTGACAAGGAGTTTAATAATATTTAACAGACACGATGTACCAAAGAAAATAATTCATTATTTAGATATTATACAGGTACTAAAACTCAGTATACTATCATCCCTAAAATTTTATATAAAAAAAAGGAGGTCTAACAATATTTTGCGGTTAAAATTGAAAAAAGACCACCCAGGCAACACATCGGTATCATTATCGTTGTAGTTATTATCGATAAATAAATATTTATTAAAGGATTTTTTAGTAAATTTTTGGTTTTGGTATATTTATCAACCGTATATGGTCAAGGTATATTTATTAAACTGTAGAATGTACGTATATCATATACGATTTTATTTATAAAAGGAAGAAAAATTCGTCGTTAAAAAAAATTACACTGGAGTTACATATTTCGTTTTTGAACTCAATCACTACACCTCAAATATTTGATGAAAAGTCTTCTGAAAAATCACTGTTTTTCATCCATATTATTCAATCTAATAACGTTCTTTTTATACCAAATATTTATATATAAAATTATATGAAATTTAAATGAACAGAGTTACTGAATTAAGTATTGCATATATATTTTCTGCAAAAACATTGTTTTTCATCAACACAACCCTTACCAAGCATTTGCGCGGGAAGAAATTCTTTTGAAAAATCACCGTTTTTTGTCCATAATATGCAGTCTAATAGCACTGTTTTTGTATTAAATATTTATTAATATACAAATATATAAATATATCAAATTTAAATAAAAAAACTGTGTTATTAGATAGGATATTAACGACGAAACCAGCTGTTAGTCAAGCATTATTTTAAAAAACAATGATTTTTGAAAACAATTTCTTACTGGTTAGTTGTGTGGGCGGGTGGGGGGTAACAATAGGATTAATGAAAAACGTTTTTTTTTTCAGAAGTCATCAAGTATTGAAAACATTTCAATTTTTTTGTTACAATTTTTAAATTAAAAGTATTGGTATTAATATCAACCATAATATATGGCCAAGGAATATTTATTAAACTGTAAAATATACGTACATTATATATAATTCTGTTTACATAAGGGAGAAAATTTCGGCATCTAAAAAAATTGACAAAGGATTTACATAGCTAGCCTTTACATTTGATCACATCTCAAATATGTTTATCACATATGACCCCGTTAATGTAACATTAAGAAATGTTATTGTTATACCATTTGGGTATTTTATTGCTTTGTTATCGCTACCAATTTGTAAAATGTTTTTTATTGTACCTATTGATGATATACTTTGTAAAAATGGGGTTACCCGTAAACTTTATAAATAAATAAGCAAATATGTACCGTTTTATGTTATCTGTCTATTATACGTCACCTTTCATGTCTCTTCTTCCCAGAAACTTCCCAGACTTGCATTTTATTTCAATCATAGATGTATTTTTTTAAATTTTACCTAGGGATGGTAAATATTTCTTTATGGCTATCTGGTATTTGCAATATTTTTTAATATTTTTCCAAGCATTTGTTGCCTTGGTTGAAATTTTAAATTATAGAACAACTGTATAAAACACCAAAATTCCCACACCTCACAAAAAATAATTTACACACAAAAAAAGAAGCAAAACAAATCATTCCAAAACCAGCGCTTACCTTCCATATAAACTCCCCGCTAGAACTCGATCTCGTATCGCTCCCGCTATCCCAATCCTGTTCGTCTATATCGTTACTTTCACTGAATGACGTTGACATTAATTGATTGTCAATTGGCCCGCTAAACCTTATATCAGTCAATACTCCAAACATGTCCTTGTCATGTTCGTCATGATCGATGCTCGTGATATATTCGTTAGTCTCCTTGTCATCGATAGAGATATGCCTGGGACCTTTAAAATCTTCGATGTTCGTGTAGTCGTAAGTGTTTTCGATATCGACCTCGTCATACAGGTTTAAAGGTGATTTCTGTTCAGGTTCTGCCACGTCATCATAAAGATTGGACACTGGCAAGGGTTTATCCGGGTTTTCGTATCGATTCGGCTCGTCTAAGATGTTTCCGTATGGTTCAAAAGTTTTCAAAAGTGGCTTTTCAACAGCCAAGACGTTTTCGTATGGATGAGTAATCGATCCAACGTTTTCATATTTGTCTGGTATTAAAATGTTCTCATAGGGTTGAGAAGCGGTTTTGTCAACAGCTGAAATATTTTCATATGAATGTGTAGTTGATTTAAGATTTTCATATGTTTCCGGTACTACAATGTTTTCATAGGGATGATGAGTCATTTTTTCTGGTTGTGAGACGTTTTCATATGTAGCTAATCCAAGATTTTCGTACGTTATGAGCTCACTTGAAGCTGCATCAATGTTTTCATAAGCGGGAACTTTGATTTTATTTTCATCGTTGTTTATGAGATCAATATTTTGATTATCTGTGCCATTAAGTGATTCCGATTGAGAATCTTCTAACTTGGTCAAATCGGAACTAGTTTCTTCTAAGTTGTCTAGAGGTAACGGTTTTTTGATTTTGTCATAAGTTAGTAGGCAATTTTGTAGAGTTTTCCAAGGTTTGTCGTCTGGTGAAGGCAAAGGGGCAACCTGAAATAAGAATTTTGATAAAATCGTTAAAATTTGCTGTTTTTGTTTTGCTGTTATGTATGTGCGCGACCTAGAGCTGAAAATATCGTGTTTTTAGGTGAATTAAACATCGTATCTTTGGCTCTATGGATAGCGAAGTAATGATGAAATCTAGCATGTGGGCTCTCAAAACATTGAGCATGATGGATCCGTGAACAATTTATTTTTATACCAGCGTTAAAGTAAAAAATTCGCAAAAAAATGGGTAACTTCGGTTTCGGCGAAAAGGACTTCATTTTATAAGAGATTAGACATATTTGGAGCTTTTTTTTTTAAATTATTTTACGAGTTCCGCATTTTCAGTTATTTGGACTTTTCCGCTAAACGGTATTTTTTTCGGAAAAAAGTTTTTATGAATAAATTGCTTCATTTTTTGTCTTTCGAAATTTTTGTGAACCATACAGAAAGGTTCGAAAAATATAAAATAAAAAAATTACATTTTATTTAATAACTTTTTAGAGGGACTTGGAGATTTCCTACTTTCAACATTCTTGTAACTCCTTTAAACCTATTTTTTGATACATTCTACAATCATCTACGTAGAGCAGTTTTTGCTCTACACCTTTTTTTGACTTTGACGCTTAATACTGGCATACCGTGCCACATACAATAACCAATTTTTTTCTCAAACATTCGGAATTCATGTGGCTATAATCCACTAAAGATCGTTTTTTTTTTTAATATTAGCGTTTTCCAACAAAATGCCATTTTCTATGAAAAACCCACAAAAATCTCTCAGTTGAACATTGTTACCCCCCTACAGTACAATAAGTAAATGGTCCAGCACACAATATAAAGAAGTATAGGAAGTATATCTGTGTCAACAAGCCTATGGCTCGAGGACGTTTATATTTACACACTTCAAGTTATTCGCCTATAAATTCTAAGTTAGATATTTTGGAATCTCATTTTTTACATTCGATGGTTCCACAAATGTTTTTTTTTTCAAATGTAGATCCTAGTACGAATTCTACGTAATCTATGAAATACACATTAATTCAGGTTAATTAGATAAAATAATTAACAAAAGTTTTATTATAACTTTTATGGATCCATCACGATATACGTATACATGGATGGATGTATGGATACATCACGATCCATAACTCGAAAACTGTACTGTTCAAATTTCTTATATACATATTGGTGAACCAAATACGCTGTATATCCCATATACATATATCGATATTTATACATATAAATATCATGATATTTTCGAACCCTACTATCTGGTATTTCTAACGTTTTAGTAATAATTTCGATGAAATTGAGTATTGTTCAAATTAACATCTATTTTGCCAATAAATTAACAAATATCACCAAAAAACTCTTTTCGTTCTATAATCCGCAAAGAAAAAATACACTTACCACTTTAACACCAAACGACAACGAATTACAAGCGGACGACGTATGGTTTCTTTCACTAGTCAAAAATTCCTCCAAAGACACAGGATCCAGTGACGTCCCAACCAGGTTGGACTCTTGCAACGTGTCATTACTGCTACCTTCAGAATTCTCGGCATTTCTGACGGTGACATCCGAACTCTTTTGGGTACCAACATTCGTAAACGTTTGATTTTCGTCTTTCTGGTCATTATTGGCGATATCGTCGAAGTTGAAAAGGGTGTCGTTGGAACAACAAGAACTTTGGCTGGGAGTCGTGATGTCTTGCTCTAGGATTTTCTCGTTTGTGTGGGAGGAAGGCATCGGGATATCGTCGGGGTCTTGGTCCGACCAATCGCTGTCCTCGCTCTCTGATACTAATCTAAAGGAATTGTTTTTTATAGTCATTGGAGTTGTCTGTTTAAGCGTTTTTAGATGAAAACTTACCATTATATCACTTACTAAATAGTGATAAACTGATGGATTTCTAAAAATTCCTATTATTAGTATGGGGTGGGCAAATAAGCGGCTGTATCTCAGAATCTATTCATTTACCAACAATTGATTTTTTTTTTGGATTATACATGTGGTCATTCGAAAATTCCAGAATTAATTCCGTATTTTAGCGCTAGGAAGCGCAATTGTTAATAAAAATCTTTTTTTTTTTTAAGTATAGCAAAATTATAATTTTGGTTTAGTTTTTTTAAATTTTTTAGCCTTGTCTTTGGCACATTTAACCATTTCTTCCAATATAGGAACACATTTATAACAAAAAAAATTGCTAATACAGCATTTAATCAATTATACTATTGTGTTTTTATTCTATCTAACCTCAAAAAAGAGAATACAAGAAGAACGGTGCAAGAATGATTAATACTGAGGATCTTATATAGGGACATACGTCTCTCGTCCTGAAAATTTAAATTTCAATCTGGCAATCTAGTCAAGAACAAACGGCACCGCTTCTAAATTTGGCATATCTTAAAGATTTAAAATAATAATAAACAATAAATGAATAAAAAATTTTACCCCAAAAGACATTTGTGCAAAATGTGCATATGAGAGAGGTGAGATATGGTAGAATGCCAAACAATGGACTTTTGACCCCTTTTTTCACAGAAAAACCTATGAGACCCAGGAATCATTGACGATTGCAATTAATTGATGAATCACGTCTATATTTGAAATAATTACATAAGAAAAGAGACATTTTAAAATTATTCAAGGCATATTAGAGAGGTGAGATGCGGTAGAATGCTCAATAATGGACTTTTGATCCCCTTTTTTGGCATGAAAACCTACCTGAGAGCTAGGACCTACCTAGATCGCAATTAATAATAGTAACATCAGTAGTTGCTGGCATTATATCACTGTAAACAAAAGATTTCCTAATGCAGTTGACACTATTACAAATTTTTGTTGTAGGGCTTTGAGTGTGAACTTTAGTAGTCTGAATACTACAAAAGTTTACCAGTTCTCCTTATATTTTCAAAGTTTGCACTTGGCTGACAGTTTTTTATATGCTGTATAGTTTTCTAAATTATAATTTTTTTTGGTATAAATTAAAATCATGTTTATGTTAATTTGAAAGTTTTTGATATTCTTCATCCCAGCAAGAAATAAAATATTTGTTATTTGGTGTTTTTTTTCTCTTAAGGAAAACTTTATTTGCAACTTCGGTTATTATATTAGAAACAAGTTCAAAAATTTCATGAGTATATTCAGGTTTATTTGTTATACAAATATTTTGTGATCAACTTCATGTCTGTAATTATTCCAGTTAGTTTGCGTAAGTTTACAAACAAGTTATTTAAATTCAATTCAATTGGGAGATGGTCTGAACCATATGAATCCTAAAATACCTTGCAATCTTAATTTTGAATCATTTGATGAAATAATAGTAATATCAATAGTAGAATTACCTTTATTGGGGCTACCAATTTTGGTTGTTTCTACATGTGCTTCGCACACAAAAAATAAATTAAATATGTAGGGTAGTTTTGCAGGGAGTGGATGGGTGGAGAGGGAGAAAATTGTATAATTACAATTTACGCTTAAAATTGACTTCAAACCGTTTCTTTTGCATTTTCTATTTCTCACTTTTATGGTGAACTGTTGCATTTTATGAAAAAAAATACCACTATATTTTTTTTTGAAAATTAGTCAAAAGATCTGCCAAAAAGTACTCTTATGTTTTTTTCATAAAATACATTTTGCAAAAATAGTAATTTTGCAACAACAAATTAAATCAACCATTTACGTTCGTATGTACCATAAGAAATCTACCATATATAGACTATACTAGGCAAAAGTATACAATTTTTTAATTTACAATTTTAGTGCGCAAGGTAGATGATATGTAATAGAAAAATAAATATAGCTACTTTTGTATTTTCCCGTGGAATTCAATGGTGCAATTACTTTTCTTATTTTATTCAAATTTGAAATCAATAAAACTAATTTTTTGGGTTTATTGCATTTTTCAGCTGTGTTTTCTACAGTAGTATGTATATTTTTTTATTTTTCCAAAAAACAGATTTCAAAAGAAGAAAATTAGTGGCTTTTAAATCGAGTTTATGATTTTTTTGAAAAAATTTCATTTGATAAAATCGTTGACATTAAAATAAATATTCGCCGCAAATTTTACAAAAACCGAAATTTTTTCCTGAAAATTATAAGTTTAAAACTTTGAAATTGAAAAATCGTGTTTAAGTGTTTTTTTTTTGGAAATTTTGAGGTTATGTTGTGTCAAAAGTGATTTCTACAAAAGTTGCAAACCTTTTATTCTCCAGAACTTTTGTATTTCAGCGTAAATCGTGTAATTATACTATTCGCTCATTTTCCACAGTTTCCATCTCCCCCTCCTCACTAACAAAACTTCCCTGCAAAAGTACTTTTGTCATACCTAGTCGTTTTTCTTAGATATAAATTTTTCGGTTATTTCAATAAAAATTCAATTATATTATTTTCAGTTGGTCTATATAATAAAAAGCAGGTCCTGAAACTCAGGGTTTATCTCGCTTTTTTGCCCTTCACCCTTTAGATAAATATTCACAATCATTCTCACCATTGTTAATAATATTCTTAAAGAAGAAAACTACCTTTTTAAAAGAAAAATAGGGTGTATTTACGAATTCTCAACATTCCAAGAATAAAAATCGAACTAAAACTAACATAAACTCATAAGGCAAACACACGATGAACACGGGGTTTAAAATACATAAAAACAAATCAGTCTTTTCATTGGGTAATGCAGGCTTCTAACGTTTGAACTTGTTTTCTTGCGAGCTTTTTCCTAAGAAATAAAAAAATAACAGTCAATTCAGTTGTCTCGTTTCACAAAATGGTTCTCCAACAAAATCTACTGGACAAAACTCACAAAAAGACACCACCGCATACATTATTCGTGCAACATTCACACTTTCCACTTACTTTGGTGTATTTTCTCCAGTACTAGTTCGCAGTTGATCTTCATTTTCAATTTCAAAACTAGTTTCTTCCGGGATCGGCGAAAGAGGCGGATTATGAATGTTATACGTTAACATTATTTCATTTCTCTCTGTTTGCTTCCATTCCTCATCTTCCGTTATGTTTTCTTGGGCGGCACCCTAAATGATTCACGATATACAATCGGATTTCCTAAAACTTTTTATTGCCTTACCTGCGCATGTGGTAATTTTTCTAACAGTTCGTTTCTTATAGCGGTCATAATTTCGTCGTTCATCCCGAATCCGACATACGTGCCTAAAAAACGATGTTTTCTTAATAACCTTCGATAATATTGCTTTGGATTGAAATACCTTTAGAATTACCTGGTTGTGGTTCAATATCACCGGACAAATTACTGTTGCCGGATTGGGGATGCAAGAACCAGCCACCACCTGATTCAAAATGGCCCTCTGAAGCTGAAAAAAATAAAATCGTTAGTTTTTCAAATGTAATAAAGAAAAATTTAAATATTTATGGATCAAGTTAATATCTGTATCAACGATATTGGTATTTGTTTTTTAAATTTAAATAAACAGTAATTTATTAAACTAAATATTAAATATATATTTTTTGTAAAAACATTGTTTTTTTACTATAAAAACATTTCTGAGAAAAATGTTATAATGAAAGTCTATTTCTTTTTAAATTCTCTATAACGTTATAAAATTAATGACGTTTTAACTGGACCACCCTGTATAAATGCTCCTTGATGCAAAAAACACATCTGCAAATTAAAAGAAATATCAATATTGGTAGTAGTTATTTCAAAAAAAATCTCGTCCCATTAAACACATTTTATGAACGTCTTTTTATAATCGTATACAATATAGCATATTTAAACGTTCAACTTTTACGAAATAATAATTGTATATTATTAACATATAATAAATATTCTCGTTAAACGTGAATAAAACAAAGATAATATTAAATTCCTCAACGTATATTACGCGGACATTTTATCCGATTTTTATAGTTGAAATTCAACCAAAAATAAATGTTTATGTAACTATCGTGTGTTGCTAGGACACTTACCTGCACCGTCAATATTTTTTGGATTCTCCATCACAAACGTACTATTCTTCCTGTCATCCATCACGAAAGTCCCGTCCTTTTTCTCGTCCATCACAAACGTCCCATTTTTCACAAGTGTCCCGTTTCCGACCTCCTCTTTAACAAAAGTCCCATCGGCACGCGGTTCTTTTACACAAGTGCCCTCGCTCGGCCTCGCACATTCGTTTTCCAAAAACAATAAACTCTGGGGCTCCGAAGTGAAACTATCGAACATATTTTCCGCGTTCTCGCCCCGACTGTTATCAAACGATTTCCCTAAAAAATTATCCCACGTTTCCAATGAGTAGTTGAGCTGCTTTGTTTCCACTGGGACGAAATTGCTCGAGAAAAACTCCTCGTTTCCTTCCGGTTGTGCGTCGAACAGATTTAAACTGGAATATGCTTCCGTGTTATTGCTTATCGAGAGTTCCTGTTTCTTCCTGAAGGGCGTGCTAGTGAACACCGACGAGTGGGTAAGGGAATTGGGCATAGTTTCCTCTTGACTCTCACTTAAATCAAACTGGACTCTGGCTTTTTTATCGGGAGTTTCTGGACGAGCCTCTCTCAGGTCAAAGGAGAGTTTTCGTTTGTGTTCGCTGGATACGTTTTGTTCATTGTCAAGATTTTGATTTGAAGTTGTAGTCGAGTCAGATTTTAGACTAATATCCAGCTTAATATTGGCCAATGGGGTTTTAAAAATGTCTTCTAAAGCATTTAAACGTTCTGCGTTTAAAAAGCTGTTGATATCAAATGCTTCCGATACTCTTTCATTTATATGGTTAGGTTCGTCACTTAAATCTTCTACTTTGAGGCTTTCATATATCCTCTTGTTCAGTTCGTTTGATTTAAAACTGGACAAATCGGACAAAGTGTCTATTAAGCTGCTCTTTCGTTCCTCAATAAGGAATGTTTCCAAATCAGCTTTCGCGATACAGTTTTGACTGAATTCTTCACCGTTTTTAGGCTCCTCAACGAACACAGTTTCATTTCCTTCCTTGGGTTTCTTCAGTTCCGGGTCAAGAGTTTCGTTACTGCAAAAAGTTTTATTTTGCCGCGCGACGTGCGGACTACTCAATGGGGAATCCAAGAGAGCCCACTTACGTTCCTCAATCAAAAACTGATTAATCGTTTCTATACAATGGATCTCCTCAGGTGTTGCGTGCCCTGCGCAATCGATTTCTTCTAAATCATCATCCGAGGCGGAACCTTTAGCGGAAGACCGTAAAGATTCCATAATACTTGGCCCTTTAATAAACTCTTGCCTAATTTCTGGTACAAAAGATTCCTTAAATGGTTCATTCACACTGAGATCAGGTACTAATTGAGATTCCTTAGGTGCTAAAGTTTCATTAGAATCGTGACTGTAATTATTTATGACTAAATCAGACAATTTGGGCACGATCGTTTGTCGATCATGATCTAAGTTACTGGACATTTGGGGTTCTAACAAGTCTACGTTCACCTGAGTGTGGTGTTCTTGGTCCAAGCTGGCTAATATATCGGGCAAGTTTTGCTGCTTTTTCGGTGACTCAGACTCGCTGAATTTCGGCGAGAATTCGCAATTCCGCAACTTCTGCTCGATTTCGGTTTTTACAATGGAATTGGGATCTTCCATCAGCAATTGTTCGCCGTCTACGCTACCGAAATCGCTGTTTCTTTCGCTGTTATGTAAAGTCGCGTAACCCAAATCGCTCCGGTTCTCGCTGTCTTGTCTGCTGAACGCTCTCCCATCCTCCCCGATCAGTTCGTTCAGTTTTGACCCACTGGCAAATGTCATATTGAAAATATTGTAAATTTGATTCATGGGTTTGATTTCCGTGGGACTGTTCAGTTCTTGTAGTAAACTTAAGTTTGAATTATTTTGGCTTTTATTGTCTGGAACGAAAAGTAAACTGTCTCTCCTTTCTACTTGTAACTTTTTAAGCTCTTGCTCGAACGTGTCTTCTAAGCTTAACAAGTTACCTTCGCTACTAAAGTTTAAACTGGCGCTCTCTAAATTCGATTTTTTTACGGGCCTATTTATTTTATAATCGATACTGGGCATAGGGGTCTCGGACTCTGACTCCGAATAATCTACATGAGTTAAAACCATCAAATCGGCCACAGATCGGGATTTTAATCGCACTTTTTCGCTGTATGCTCCACGTTCCACTTTCCTCATCCAGTTTTCTTCTTCGGTATCACTACCGCTGCTCCCTTGCCTAAATATCATACTGTCGGTCAAACTGTCGGTTTGTCTCAAAGTCTCTGGTTCTTTAAAAATGCCCAATTTCAATTGGATATTGGGTTTTGGCACCGCGTTTAAATTGCTTGCAGTTTTCAGGGCGTCCACGTCGATACTGACACTATGATTGTCGGTTTTAACGATGGTGTTTGGTTTAAATTGTTCCCATCGGGCCTCAAAGTCGGCTTCTTGGGAACCGTGGGTGTGTTTGTGGACTTGAAGGAGGTCTATTAACATCAGGTCGATTTGGGCTACTTTAGGCCGTGAATCTATGTTGGTCCAGCAGAGTTTCATAAGACGGAAACTAAAAAGAAACACGTTTTAGTAAGCGTTTTATTTATGATTAGCTAGATGAAATATAAACGTGATTTTAAAACTTATTGTTCGTTATTAATCTCAAGTAGATTTATACATTCAATTTTATGTATTTAAATAATATTAATTTTAAAAATAATAATTTTATATTTACGTTTAAACAAAATCCTGTAAGTAATTTTATTGAAGTAAATTTAAATACCCAAATGGTGTAGTGGATGACATCTCTGTATTGATCAATATAACAATAATAATATTCTTAATTCTGCATTGAGGAGTTCTAAATGTTTTAACACAATAAAGTAAAGTGCTACCTTTGAACACTAGACTACAGTTAGACCTAAATCGATCAATATATTGTAAATTTCTACTATGCGCGGAAGAATGTTTAAACCATGCAAAAATGGTTTCTGCTGCCACTAATACCATGTATTTTAAACATAAGCATATTTAAATATAAATAACACATATTTGGTTTATAATTCAATTATATTTTAATTTGTTTTTTTTTAGTTTCAAAATGTATCAATCCTTATCAATTATAAGAAATAATAAAACTTACATATAATCAGAATACATGTTAGGTGTAGTAGGCCCATCAAGCCTTAACCGTTCAGTGCCAAAAACTCTAGAGATTACTTCGTCATCATCCAAATGCCCATAAGGCTGAGCCCCATTCTCGCAGATTTCCCACAAAGTCACCTAAAATAGACAAATAACTATTAACATTGTAACAATTGAAGAAAGAGAGCGCTACTGACCCCTAAAGACCAAACATTGGCCTCAGTAGTGAGCTTCTTAGGCTGAATTGTAGTCGGGGTACAATCCAATGACTCCGGAGCCCTCCATCTTACCGGAATCAGTGGCTCGCCCCCCTTATAATAATCGTCAGGATAATTGGTGCTACCCAAGCTGTAATCTCCCAATTTAAGCATAAGAGAGTCTGTTAGGAGACAATTTCTTGCAGCCAAATCGCTGTTAAAAAAAAATAAAAATGAATAATATATTAGTGTTCGGCGATATATCGATAGCCGCAATATTTCACCGGTTAATAGAAAATCACTGGGGCTACCGGTGAATTGGCGAATTGACATCGACACCAGCATTGGATGACCGCCGAAAATATAATGTCATTACTTTTATCAGAATTTCAGAATTCTAGAGGATACGAGGTTTAGAGAATTGATTCATGCAAATTCAAAGAAAATCTCCAGTACACTACAGGACTTGAGTCAATATGGAAAGTTTCATTGGACTCAGTGGCCATTTCATTGATGACAATTTTCAATTTAGATCTTTGCTGCTGGAATGTTCACTTATAAAAAGGCCTAAATTTAGCTACAAAAATAAATCGAATTGTATTTCGATTGGAACCTGTTAAAAAAATAATAATTTTGGCGGTTTCTGATAACGCTTCCAATTTTAAAAACCCTATCATTAAAGAATAAGGGTGAAAACCTTTTGGACGTTTTCCCTATACTCTCAATTTGATAGTTAAAGATTCCTTACCTGAGCTTAATAGAATACCAAAAATAAATTAATCCATTTGCCAACCCACTAAAAATAATTCAGAACTTTTATATGTTTAATTACATTGTAACTATAAAAAATGCTGTGAAAAGCACAATAGCAATTTTAGACTACGAAAATCTGCCTGTTTTGAGCCCGTTTTAAATCGAATCTACTCGTATGTAAGAACTTTCGAAAGTATTATGTCTATTTAAAAAAAAAACAACACAAAGAATAAGTGGGAAAAATTATATAACAGGTTCGTACGTCATTCCTTTAGTTAAAGGCCTATTTGTTGTTTGTAGCAATTTTATCAAAAAAAAAGTTTGATTTTTTTTCAGAATTTCATTGTTGTTCGTTTGATAATTAAATTTAATTAAAAGACGGATGATATGTCTTTTGGGATCTTTTTTGCGTTGATTTAAACCCAGCCGATGACGAAAATGAAGCGGAATTTTTGATATAGGAACATTTACAACTTTTCAGTAAAACTATTATTGAAGTGCAGCATTATTTAGACTAGATATTTTGTCAAGAAATCAGGATTCTTTAAATTTTTTTAAAGAACAGAATTTTAATTTTCCCAACTTCAGTGAACTTGCTAAGGAAAAACTCCGTGTCTGTGCAATATCGGTTTCGTGTGAAAGGCTGTTTTCCAAAGTTGGGTTAATATTAAAATTCAAACAAAACTGAAAAAACTAATTTTTCCTAATGCTAATTAAACTATATTTTGTGTTATTTTTATTTATTTAAAGAGTTTAATTGTTTATTTTTTTAAATAAATAAGCTGATAAGAGCTGCATAAATAATATAAATATATTCATCTTATATTTTGATTTTGTGTTTACTATTAATATTCGGTCACTGCGGTGATTGAAATCACTGTATAAAATCACGGGTTACCGAAAAATCACCGTATTTCTCAACATTAAATTATTCGATTAAAACAAACTTACGGATGAACAAAGCCATTTTCGTGTAAATGTTTTAAAGCTGAAGTCAGTTGACAGCACCACATCAAACCGTTTTCCTCGGTACCTTTGGCCCTTAGTCGGGCCTTTAGATCACCCCCACTGCATGATTCCTGAAGCAGTAATAGAGGGACTGTGCTAAGACAACGACCTCTGAGTTGCAATAAGTTGGGGTGAGCTGGTGCCAAGTAGAAGAGGGCATCGTTAAGGTATAGAAGGCGCTCAGTTGAGCTGGAGGCGGCGTTTAGGATTCGGACAACTACTGGAGTCCATGGACGGTCTGGGTCTAAGTTTTGAGCGGCACCTTCTACTACCTAGTAAGAGAACATAAATGTTGTCATATGACCATATACAAGGTGTCCAAATCTGGACACTTTTCTAGGTTGCTATAGGAAATAGAGAGTTGCGGTTTTCGCACTATTTTTTTATGAAACGAAATGTACAAATTTGACTTCTATCGTAGTTTTTAATTTACAGAATGATTTTGAAAATGTTGAATTTGGGATCTCCCCCTTCTATCCCCGTTATTACTTGAAACATAACGAAATCTATCTAACATATTGAAAAACCAAAAAATGGTTTTGATGAGGTTTTTTGCGTCAAATACGATTGTATCGAGTGAACCAATACGACTCCGCGGCCAGATCTCGGGAACCGTTCGTCGTATGATTTGGGGATAAAAAAAAAGTTCCAAGATGCTACTTACATACCAAATATATAACAGAAAATACCTTTTTTTGTTTTGCTTATAAATTATTGTGTAAAAATAAAATGAATATTTTGTGTCCATTTCAAAAATATAGGATAATAAATATCACCACTTACTTTTCCAAAGCTGCCATTTCCCAATTCTCTTATGTACTTTAACTTGCTCCTTGGAAAGTCTTTTTCTTGCCCGCCTACAAATGCCGACAATAAAATTATAATAAAAAAACGCAACAATATTACTTACTAAACCACAAGCTGACATCAATATCGCCACATATATAATCATCTGCGGTCGCCCTCTAAAAACCACAAGTTAATAAACTTTCTTCAATTAAATTTTGATTTTCACTTACAATCACTTGATCATTAGCAAGAAATACGTTGTTATTATACCGTGTTGGGACAGATAAGGGAGTAAATATGGTAAACTCGCCATTGGCAAGAGGATTAGTGTGGCCGGGATCTGAATTTGGTACAGTCGAAGCTAATACGGGACTATTGTGAAATTCCTATAAGAAAAACATATTAAAAACTTAAACTTTAACAAATTATATAATTAACTAATAACTCACAATCATTTTAATACTAACAATAAATATTTGCTTGAATTAGTTTGAGTTAAAGAAGGTCGGTCATTTAACTGAATTTTTATCATTCCAAGCAGATTATTTGTGAGCGCATATTTCTTCAAATTCTGTGTGGGTTTTTTTATCTATAAAATGCAGAGAGTCGACATTGCGATAAAAATATTGTTTTTGTTGCACGGTTCAGTTTATTGCATAATTTTCAAATAAATCATTAAATAGAACTTTTAAAATTAATACAAAAAAAAAGTCTATATAAAGACATAAGGGTTTTCTTGTTATACCAACTGAATAGGTTTAAAAGTATTGCTTGCAATATTAAAAAAATAAATAAAAGCTGTATTTTAGAAACCAATCAGGTATCTATCAACTTACAAATACATAAACTTAAAAAAAATTAAATTAGGATCCTCTTTATTTATTTATTATTTACTGCTAAAAACCTACCTTTTCTTGATCATCCTTTAAAATGTAATGATTGCATAAAAATGTATATTTTATATTAGTGCATCATAATATATTATGCTACCTATACATTACCTCAAATCCTTTTCTCTTCTGACAACAAAGGCATCCAGCCAAAATGATACTGCCAACAGTAATCAGCACTGCAGCAACCCCAGTTAAGAACTGTGTATGACCTGGAAAATTATTGAAAAAATTCGTATTGGATTCTCTGATAGTCACTTAGGTCATCTAGAGTTTGTTTATTAATTGGACATTTTGGTGTTGAACATGCACAACAATTCATATCGAGAGGCATACTTAAAAGTAAAAAAGGAATACGATGAGTTATTCATTAAAGTCTGAACCGAAAACTATGCAAATAGAATAAAACATTCAGAAAATAAAAATAAAGGTATGAGGAAAATTTATAGTGAAATAATGAAAAATACCAAGTGTGAAAATGACTGCATTAATGCTGGAAGTCCTGACACAATATCAAATAACTATAATACATATTTATTTGAGTCGATTTCAGATTTATAAAAAGATATGGATAGTCCAATAAACTTTCCAAAAAATCCAAGATCCTTATTTTTAAAACCAGCCACAGAAAACGAACTTTTAGAACTAACTAAAAAAATAAAAAAGAAATGCAGTGCAGGAGATTATGAAGTTCCTTCTAATTTAATCTGTCATGTGGTTCCGGCAATCAGCAATATTTTATGTCATATAATAAACAACTCTGTTAAAGAGGGCATGTTTCCTAAATCACATTAAGCGTTTGTATCAAAATAAGGGTGGTACTGACTCATTTGGTAACTATAGACCCATAAGCCTGCTTCCTGGATTTTCAAATGTTTTTAAGACAGTCATGTCTGTGAGATTGAGTTCATGATAGAATGCAAATTTTTTTTTAAAAAGCAGCATGAATACCTTCCAAAAAGGTCTACACAGTCTTTAATTGGGCAGTTTGGAACATTCAGAGGTAGGTAATATGTGGCTCAGTTCATTTTTGGACCTTTCAAAGGCATTTGATACCCTATATAGGAAATGATTTTGAGAAAACTGTATATGTATGGAGTTAGAGGACGCTCTTGCATGGTTGTTTAAGTCAAAGGTATCAGAGAGTTATCAGTTCAGTTTTAAAATGCATTACTCATATTGCAATATAATACAATTTGCAGGTGACATAAATCTGTCAGTAAAAGCATCTAATATCTAGCTATTTAACTAGAGTTTGTGTTTAAATTGGTAGAGATAATGGGTTTAAGAACAACAGTCTATGTTTAAATAAAGAAAAAACTAATCTATAAGTTGTTATAGTTGTATTCAGGGCCAAATTAAACAAATTAGAAAAACCTGATTCACTTATAATAAATAATTCCAATGAGTTTTTAACCAGGTCTTCCTATATACAATATCGGAATTGAAAACTCAATAAAATTTGTTAATGCATTAGATTTGTTCCAAAATATATGGATGAGTCATCTAGAAGAATACTGTATTTTGTGAATTTCGAAAACACTCCTAGATATGGTATAATTGTTTGGGCTTCTAACTATAGGGTTTAAGAAATTTTTCTAACATAGAAACGGCTTATTAAAATAATGTATAAACCGAATTTTCTACAATTATGCCACTATATCAATCACAACAACAGTACATTTACAAATAATATCCCTTTTCCAGTAGATTGCTTAATCTTATATGAGAAGGGTACTTATTATAGCAAGTTAAGTAGCAATATAAAAAACATTACAAGTGAGAAGCAGTTTTTAAACTAAAATTAAAACAGTTTTTAACTAATCTTGAGCCTTATAGTATTGAGGAATATCTGAACAGTTAGAATTAGTAAAATTATTGATTTATTAACGTAAGGTTGTTGTGTACTTAATTACCTGGTTGGGGATCTTTGACTTTATATTGGTTTTTTTTTACATTTATATAATCTGAAATAAAGAAATTTAAAAAAAAATCACAAAGTCGTTTCATCTAAAATTGTATAAAATCACCACAAGCAATATAAGCCTATTATAAGTTTGTATAATAAAAATATAACCTAATATACATAGGTTCACAAAACAATCAACCTAAAATATAAATTTACAAGACATACCATCAGTAACATATGTTATATAAATAAATTGCTATCAAAAAGTGAACATTTTTTCTGTCACTTTATACAAAATTGAGAAAAAAAAATCCATTTAAATTATAATTTAAGTTTTGGCAAACAAAATCTACCAACTTAAATTTTCATGTTGGGTTTTCAGTTCTTTTGACTTCAATATATAATTTTTAATTGCATAATATAGGAAATTTTAATAGTGGCAGTTAAAATAAATGGCCAGTAGGTATATTTCTATTAAACTTATTTCTAAATGTAATTAGAGCTTTATTTCAGCATAATTTTATTCAAACACTAGCATAATAATAAGACAATTTTTTTTGTCAACAATACTGCTCAGTTTCCAAATAACAAAAATATGAGTAGAGCAAGTTTACCAAGTACATGATCAATGCTAGCTGAACAAATTAGTACACTATCACACTTCCCAGGAACTCTTTAAAGTGCACTTGAATTAATCATTATGATCAATAGAATAGGTGTCCAATGAATAAAAGAATCTGTGGACACATTTTAAAAACTCTACATCGTTTTTGAGTAATAAACATTTTGAGGATTTAAAAAAAAAAAAAAATTTTTTATATTTTTTTTTTTAGTTTTTCATCAAAGTTGTTTGCAATACACTGAAATTAGGTGGCTAATAAAATCAATCATAGAACCTGCATATGAATTTTTAAAATTCCAAGTTAATAATGAGATTTTGAGTTATAGACATTTTAAATATTTAAAAAAAAGGTGTTTTTTGATTTTTTTTGAAAATTTGATTTTATTTTTCATTCAGTTGAATGAGAAAAACTTGACTTTCTTGACATGATGCAGTTATGCGGACTGTAGTTATGCCTTCATATACTTTAATTAACAAAGAACAAGGAATATCATGAACACTACTTGAGTGCTTGCATGAAATTAATGGAAAAAACTTATCTAACTGCATGATCTCAAGCTCAGTAACTGGCTCAAGAACCATTGAGTTATCACAAGTTTCTTCACTAAAATGAAGAATAGAAATTGACTGAATAGTGCTCACTTGCCCTGTAGTAGAAAATTTTAAAAAGCTTTTAACTCAAGGCATTCCAATATACATGTTTTAAATCTGACTAGTCAATTCTATCAATGTACCAGACAAACCTACCAATTATTTATTATTATATGCATTTCCGAACACAATGTACGTTTGCACTTTGAACCTGTCTATCGAGACAATGGCTCTTGGCTGTGGTTCAAATGTTTAATAGAAGGGCTGCCTGGGATTTTTAATGCTTGTAATAGAATAGGTTAACTAATCAGGGGGAATACCTATAATTTGCCAATTTGTAAGTCACCATAAATAAAATTAAGTTTTTTCTATTGCCAGTTTAACTATAAAATTATAGTTTAACTTTTATTTTTTAAGGTCTTTTTTATATGATTGTAATTTGTAGATTTAATCTGACCATTTAAGTGGCAGGTAAATTATATTTTAGAAAACTTCTGCTCTTAACTGAGTGACAGACCAAACAAATTTAAATAATTTAATAGTGACCCATTTTGATGCAAATGTATATTATGAGAATTTTTTTAAAACTCCAGTTATTAAAGTGATTTATGTTTTTTCCAATATCCACTTTATAATAATTATCATTCTAACAGCATTTTATGAGCAATTATCTGTTTATTTGGACATAAAATTGTGACTTATGATGGTAAAATTGCATCAGTGAATGCAGAGCTAAATAAAGTATCCAACAAAATTCTTTTAGACACACATGTCCAATAGATTTAAATTAAAAAATATATGAAGTTGCTTATATTAAAGATATAGGGCTTAGGGCAAGTGAGTACTTTTTGTTGAAAGAGTTATAATATTTCATAAATGCTACAATAAATTGAACATCATCATTAAAAGAGATCATCGAGAAAATAGTTACTATCCAGAAAGTCTTTTTGAATGAAGTTACAATTAAAATTATCTGATAATTTGATCCAGACTTCAATCATATGATACAATAGCATGTAATTAAAAAATATCAAAACAATTGACATAGTTTAAGTGTATGCCACTTAATTTGATATATATTTGCATCAATAACCCAAAGACTCTCACGTTACTCATATAAAAATTATTTAATACTCAGACAATTGACCATATGATTGTTTCTTTATCAGAAAGTGAGAGTGAACATGCAACCTGCAAGAAGTGGGAGATCATATGTAATCAAACTAAAGGGTGACTCACCAGTATTACTATCTTCCAAATTAATTGGAAATCCTTTACAAAACCCCACGAAAAACACAAGAAAACAGAAATGAAAGCATTTCCAGGATATTTCCATAATTCAAAGCAATCCGCTGTAGTGTCTGGATCCGAACCGTTAATTTTTCTGGCTGTTGGCCCTTATTTCATACAATATATTTTTCCGTTACATTTTAGCACTGACTAACCACCTCACTATCACCTCTTAAGAAATGGAAAATTAAGTAAAATAACAGGAAAATCCTAAATTAGAATATCAGTCTCTTATCGCGTTTCTGTTTCTGTCTGTTATCAATAAAATTTGCTTTACTTCACTGAAAATGACGTTCTTATGACAGACAGATTGTCAATATAACAGTTTGACTTTTGCGCAAAATTATTCCGCTACCTTCCACTTTTTTTTCAGATACCATGTGGAAGAAGCTTTAATCTGTCATTCTTATCAAATGTGGATTTTCATTCACGCTAATAGCGTTTTCTATTTGTAATGAAATTGCAGAACTCGGTGCGCACCTTCACGTCAAAATTGTGCACAAATGCGTCAAAAATTAAATAGATTTTTTTAATTTTCAGTGTAAATTGTGAAATTTTCACTTTTTTGGTTAAGTTTGAATTAATTTGGCAATTAATTTATTGGTATTTTCACTTTCCAATTTGTTTGCAAGCAATTATTGGTATTTCTTTTCAACAGAGGCGGCTTACGAATTGGATATCTCTCTTCGTACAAGCGAGTATTGCAAGCAGCGATTCAATTAATGAGCAAAATTATAGTACCAAAAACAGTTTTTTTGCCCTACAGCCCAAACGGCTTATTTGCGGATATATGTTTACTGGAAAAAAAATATTTGTTTTGATGTTTCTTACCACCCTTTGAAGTTTGTCGGTATATTTTTGAGACATCCTGCATATAACAGAACATAGGAAAGGCTACCTGTTTATTATTGAATTCGGTAATCACATCTTTAGAATTTTCCATTTTAGGTTGAAGGGTATTCAATTCCATATTCAATTAGTACCATTTCATATTCAGAGTCTGTTTCGCTACTGCTTAATATAGATAAAATAGCAGCTAGTTCGTTAAATTTTTGTTTGTTTTTGCCGCCATATTTTATATTTAATAGAAGCATTGGACCGACGCAGTAATTTCCCAGCGAAGGTGCGTGAAAACATGTACTCGATGCAATATTATTAATTATATGCACTATTTTTCAAATGGAATACGAAAACAGGGATTAGTGCGCAGCAGTACATCAAATGGAAAACGCTATAAGTCAAATTTGGCTTTAACCAGTTGTCATTGTCATCGTTGGTATTTATTTCACCACCAGTTAAACGTCAAACTAGTCAGCTGATAACAAGTAAAACTGTGTATGTGCACTTGATATAAAAAAAAACAACTATTTTCACCATTATTTATTTATTATTTGTGAATGCAACTAAACTAATTAAATAACCACGTCACAATGGCCAGTAGCGCCACAAGCGTGGCCGTCTCGCAAATATTAAAGACCAAACAAGATTTAGAAGATGAACCTCAAAAAAAGTCCAGAGAAGACTGGAAAAAGGCAAAAGAACTTGAAGAAGCCCGGAAAGCGGGTACCGCCCCCGCTGCTGTCGATGAAGAGGGTAAAGATATTAACCCTCATATTCCCCAGTATATATCCAATGCCCCTTGGTACTATGGAACTAGTGGTCCTACTCTTAAACATCAGAGGCCACAAGAGGATCGCCAGAAGAAGTTTTCTGAGATCAACGAGTGGTATCAGAGAGGGGTTGATACAGTAAGTACCAATAATTGATGTTTATTGATGTAGAAAAATTATTTTTTTTTTACATATAAAATTTAGAAATAAAAGAATTTAATTGTTGTTACTGTTTAACTCACTTACTTCTTTCATTTTGACAGGCTGCTATGAGTAGAAGTAATGACTTAATATTCTAGGACCATAGAACATTCAGTGGGAGCTATTAAATGATGTATTTCATTTCATTTAATTTATTTGCAAACAACATACAACAATGTATTTTTACAGGTGAAGGTATATGTACTAAAACTAAAATAAAAAAATCTAAATTATAAAATTATAAAATTGTAATTACAAACAAATATGTGTACAGACATTACAAAACAAAATTAAAACTTGATTGAAAGTACTCCTCAAGTGAATAGAAGGCATTAATTAAAAGGTAGTCTTTTACTTGCCCTTTGAAATGTAATATGTCAAGAGCCATAATACCTGTTGAAATACAATTATACAATTTTGTGGCTAAATACCTGGTTCTGTTTCTGGAACTTTCAAGTTGGTTAAAATCTCTCAAGAGATCTCTACAGATTCTAGTTGGATAGTTGCAGAAGTATTCATGAGTTTTATAGAGATTTAAGTTTTGATGGACATGCAGCAAGCACTGTAGAATGTGAACAGAAGGTAGTGTTAAGATTTTAAGACTCTTAAATGATTGCCTGTAATCTTCATAATATCCCAGTCCAGTCAGGATACGAATAGACTTTCTCTGCTGCCCAAATACTTTGTCTATACGGCAACAATGGCCCCATGACAAAATCGCAAGAGTTAGATGAGAGTGAAAAGTACAATGCCTAAGAAGGGTATGCAGAGATGTAATGTTTGCCAAAATTTTAAATAAAAATAGAGACTGGACAGTTTTTTTAAAAGCTTAACCAAATGCTATTTCCATGTTAATTCCGGGTCAAGGTAGACACCAAAAAATTTACTCTTCTTTTGCACAATTTGAGAGGACAAGATGCTCAACTGTATTATGTCTGAAGGTAAAGTTAAGTTTTCGAGTTTTTGAAGTGTTAAGGGAAAGACTATTTGCCAAAAACCACTGAAGAAGGTTGTTTTCAGAAGTCTCAAAGTCCATGTCATCAATATGTGAAGGATGATAACTTTGGTAGTAAGTTTTGTCGTCAGCAAACGAAACAGTGTTTACTGATAACACTCGTAAAAAGGCCAAGTCATTGATAAAAATAAGAAGTAGTACGGGCCCAAGAAAGAGCCTTGTGGCATTGCGTACTACAATGCAATCAACCAAACTGTATCAGGATGAAAATTATAGGCATGGAGCTTTTCAAGAAGAATACTGGGTGTTACACAATCAAATGCCTTAATGAGATCAAGTAAAGAGGCTAGGGCATTGAGAAAGTTCTCAAATCCTTCCAAAACACTACTAGTAAGATTTTCCACATCAAGAGTTATTATTCTGTTTTCATGGAATGCAAACTGATAAATTGCAAACAAACTATCAGACTTTAAAAACGCATTAATTTGTGTTTTTAAGATGTGTTCATACACTTTAGAAAGGATAGGGAAAAGGAAGATTGAATGGTAATTATAATGATTAGCTGAGCCCTTAACCTTAAAGAGAGGAATTACTTTTGTAGCTTTAAACACTGTAGAGGTGCCAGAACTAATTGAGTGACTTTGTGAAAGGAATGCTACTTTGTGGAAGAATGCCTTTTTATTAATTTTGTATTAATTCCATCAGTATCCTTACTGTGGCTGTTTTTTAAACGTTTAATGGCTTTCATTATTTCTTCAAACCTTGCTATTTTAAACCTAATAGGAGGTATAGCAGTATAGCGAATAAAATTCAGATATTCATAAAATGTGTGGTTAGTTTTACTGATCTTACTTATTTCATTTTCAGCAATATTGCATGACCTCCCTTTCTATTCTCCTTCAAAAGATTAAGGGGAGGGGGGTACAAAAACAACTGTATAATCTGGTTACACATATAATAATTATACAACATAATGAAATCTAATTAACTAGTTATTCTTTTGATTTTTTTAACATCATTCCATAATTTTCTAAATTTATCTAATATGTCTAAACCCTCTCTCTTTCCAGACGAAAATCGTAACAAAATTTAGAAAAGGTGCTTGCGAAAACTGCGGAGCAATGACTCATAAAAAGAAGGACTGCATGGACAGACCCAGGAAAGTTGGAGCAAAATTCTCCAAATCCAACATTTTACCTGACGAGTTCATCCAGAAAAATTTAGCTTTGAGTTTTGATGGGAAAAGAGACAGGTGGAGTGGCTATAATCCCCTGGAACACAAAACAGTCATAGAAGAATTCCAGAAGGTTGAAGAAGCCAAAAGACAACTGAAAGCTGATAAATTGGATGCTGAAGACTCTGATGATGGTGAAGAAAAAGATGAAGATAAATATGTGGATGAAGTTGACATGCCTGGTACTAAAGTCGACAGCAAACAAAGGATCACCGTAAGAAACTTGAGAATCCGTGAAGACACTGCGAAATATTTGAGAAACTTGGATCCCAATTCAGCCTATTATGATCCAAAAACACGTTCTATGAGGGAGAATCCCAATCCTGGACAAGGAGACCAGTATGTATTAAAATCTTAAAAATGTTTTTTTTTTTAAATTTTAAAAGCAATAATTTAGGTTTCAAGGTGAGAACTTTGTACGTTTCACTGGAGACACGGTAGGGCATGCCAAAGCCCAATTATTCGCATGGGAAGCATATGAAAAAGGTGTTGACATCCATTTATTAGCGGAACCGACGAGGCTAGAAGCACTTAAGAAGGAATTCGAGCAGAAAAAAGAGCAATTCAAAACAAAAGCTCAATCAAGTGTCTTGGAAAAGTATGGTGGAGAAGAACATCTGCAGGCCCCACCAAAATCGTTACTTTTAGCCCAAACTGAGGAATATATAGAGTATTCTAGGTCAGGAAAAGTCCTGAAAGGCCAAGAGAAACAGGAAGTGATGTCTAAATATGAAGAAGACGTTTATATCAATAATCATACATCTGTATGGGGATCTTATTGGGAAGGCGGACAATGGGGTTATAAGTGTTGCAGATCATTTTTAAAGGTAAGAACCTTTGATTGTATTTTATAGACTATTTTCTCTGTAATGAATTTCTTTTCAGCATTCCTATTGTATTCCTCAAGGCACTCAGCAAACTGAAACTACTTTAACCAATACACCATTGGTAACACCAGATGAGGAACCTGTTAGAAGTACTGAGGACAACTCCTCAAATGAAGAAAGTACCAAAAAGAAGAAAAAGAAGAGGAGCAAAGAGTATAGTGACGAGTTCAAGCTAGAAAAAGCCCTGGAAGAGGAAGAGAAGAGTCAGAAGAGAGCGGATTATTTGTTGTCGTTGGACGAAAGGAAAAGGCCATATAATAGCATGTTTGAAGTGAAGAAACCTACTGAAGAAGAAATGGAGGCTTATTATTTAAAAAGGAGAAGGGATGAGGATCCCATGAATAATATAAAATAGAGTGTTAATATTTTAAGTGTATGTAAATAAAAATAAAAGGTCAATAAACAAATCGAGTTTTTTTTTTAATTTAAATAACGATAAAATTATACAATTGCATAAAGAAATCTTTAGTGATATGATAATTTTATGAGTATATAAGGTTAGGCAAAGTGCATCTTTAGTGGCACAATAAATTCCATGAGAATATACCGAATGTTTACGAGGAACTTCACAAACATTGTTAATATTTCATTTTTAAGTTTTCTCACGTAGGAACGTAAGTTATAATAAGGAACTTCTTTTAATGAAATTCTTATATTTCTCTCAGGGTTAAAGTATTCAGAGTTATATTAAACTAAATAATTTCTATTTCAGAGTTAAGTTTTGATTTAATTCCAGGCAGTTTAAATGATAACTTTAAATTTCTTTCTTCAGAAGCTTAAGTGCTATTTTAAATTTTTAAATATTTCAGGCATTTGAAGTCATTTTTAATTTCTGCCTGATATTTAAAGTCACCTTTTTAATGCAATTAAAATACTGGCAAAGTTCTTCCATTTAAAATATTCAAAGTTATGTTAAACTGAGTCATGTATGTTCCAGACTTAATTTTCGATTTAATTTTAAGCTGTTAGTGATAATTTTAAGTGTCTTCCTTCAGAAATGTAAGGTGCAGTTTTAGGGTTCTTCTTAGGGCTTGAATTCATTATCCGAAGTTACTTTCAGTGCATTTGAAAGTTTAAAACATATATAAAATTCAGTTACTTATATTCCAGAATCCATTTTCCATTTAATTCCGTGTTTGGTGAAGTGATAAGTTTAAGTTTTTTCCTTCAGATGTTTAAAGCACAGTTTTCAATTTTTTGGGGTTTGAAGTCATTCCTTGAATAATTTTTCTTAAATATTTCAAGCATTTGAAGCCATTTTTAAGTTTTGTCTGGTATTTGAAGTCACTTCTTTGTGAAAGAAAGTGGAATTCTGGCTTACTTCTCTTATTTGTAACACCTCAATGCAAATAAAAAGTTTATCTGTACCATAATGTGTATCGGAAATTTAAAGATGATTCTAAGGATTTTTTGTTGCAAATAGTTTTAATAACCACTTTTGTTCCACCGTCGAATATGTGATAAATAAACTTGAAAATTCTCAACGGACATTTACAGACTACCTCAAGTCTAACTCAATGAAAAACACATAATCTTTTAAATGTCATTCTGTTAGGTTTAGTGACGTTGATATAGCGATCGCAGAGATAAAAATAGCGGCAAAGATCCAGATGGTATTAACACAAGGAACATTAAAACAATAAGAAATATAATAGTTCAACCTCTTACTGTATTAATAAACTAATCCATAGCTTGCAATACATTTCCTAAAATGTTCAAAACTGCGTGGTAACACTCTGTTCAAGAATAAAGGCTCAATTGATGACTGCAACAATTATCGTCCCATGAAATATGTGTACAAATTTTCAAAATGACATCTGGTCAATTTTTTGAGTTATGAAATTTGTGTCAAATAAATAAAAAAAAATCAATATTTTCGAAAAATATTTTTTTTTTAATTTTCGTACAAATTTGAAAAAATTCTGAAATAAATTATTTTCGAGTAACTCAATTAATTCAAAAGGGCCTACAAATCGTTTGTCTTTTTTATTTCTGTTAGCGTAATTTTTATAAACAATTTGTCTTATTTTAAATTGAAATTGATTCGTACCTAACACCTTTCATTTGTCTATGATTTTTTGTTTTTGATTTTCTAATTTAAATTTTTCGTTGCCATAGAGATGTTTTTTTTTTTGGTGATTATATACATAATCAATATAAAAACTGGTTCTTATCAGTTCACAAGAATCTCTCTTGAGCTTGTATGACCAAATGTAAGGTCTCTTGGTTGGATTCTCATTGAGCGATACTTATAGGTAATGTTCTCACTCTAGTGTTCTTCCATTTACTCCTTTTATGTATCAAACCAATTTATTAATTATAGCCAATTTATTAACTTTGATGGTACCCAAACGATGTGTAGTATCAGGACTTTTTTTTCTTATAATTATAATTTTAATAAGTGCGTTCGATTTTTGCTGATCATCAGAAGAACAAAGAAACCAATAAAAGATTCCCCTTCATCTTCCGTATTTACGCTCCCAAATATATACGACGATAAAATGCCAGTACTTTCACAGCTGTTATAAAACGTACTATTACATTAATATTCATTTCGTAAGCGACACATGTAAATATCAATGCGGCAATAAATGAAACGGTTTTATTTTTAATTATTTTGATGAGAAAGAAATCAAAAATAGAAAAAAAGTGTGTTTTTATTAATCATAAGTGAGGAATGAATGAGTGAGTTAAACGAGGATGATCTAATATCCAGGGGCACTTAGAACAATACTGACGTGCTGTTGATAAAACCAGCGAGATAAAAACGATAATAAAGAGCTTATCGCGAGAGTTCGTGGACTATTATTTAGTTTAGGCGGGCACCTTTTCGTTTCAGGGTCTGAACTGTGCAGTTTTTTTGCATCGTGATCATTACCCGGCTTGGTGAGTGTTTTCTTTTCTTTTTTTTTTTGTTATGGGTAAGTAGTAATTTTTTAAACTAATAAATCGCAAAAATATTTTTAAAAATTCCAAAGACACTTACGTTTTCTTATTTAGTATTATATAGATATAGATTTAGTTTTTATATATTCATGATGTGCTTTATATATAATAAGATGTAATTAAAAAAAGGGGATTTCTAGAACACTTTATCGCTCCTCCATTTATATAGTAATCGAGATAATAATTTTACTTGAATCATGAAGAGGACAATACGATATATATTTCTTGCTACTAATTCCACATAAATTAAATATAATTGATTTCGATAAAATTTATAGATAAATTGAGGCGCTTTAAGTAGGTTTTCGTACACCTAAAAATTATCACCCTAAAAATTGTTCGTGAGCTAATACTAACCTACTAAACATATTTCCTAATGTTATTGGAACTTCCAAGAAGGTGGCACATTAGTTCACCTTTTCATATCATATACAGACATGATTCATCGTGAACCTTCGAAGCTTGAACAACGACAACCTTTTAAAGAAATTCTGTGGGTCTGAGAGAGATATTATAAAATTTGTGACGAATATAATGCGAGCCATAACTATAATAGAATATATAATAACTATTATAGAAGACGATTTTTTTATTTAATTTCTCATATACAATGGGACAAAAATTTTTATTAATTTAAGATAGGCTGAAGTAGTGGGCTAAAGGACAATAAATCAAACCTCAGAGTTTCGACGTCGATTTCTCATCATCTTCAAGGAAAATTATTTTTTGTGTTAGAGATTATTCCCAAGCAATATATCATATATTATTTTCGTCAAATACATATTTATTGAACGATTTTTTTAGAAAAATTGTTGGTTTTGGCATATTTATCAACCGTAATAAACCGTACATTTCCTGAACTGTAGAATATACATATAAAAGGGAGACAATTTCGGTATATACAAAAATTGGCACGAGAATTACATATCTAGTTTTTAAACGAGTGATTTTTCAGAAGAATTTCATCAAATATTTTAGGTGTAGTATTCGACTTTAAAATGTAGATACGTAAATCCCTTGTTAGTTTTTTTAAAAGCCGAAATTTTCTTCCTTAAGGTATGTCCAGACCAAGAAACATCGCCAGAAACATACAACTTTGCAACATTGCAACATTGAGTTTCCATTGACGGCTTGTATCCGGCAACATGTTGCACTAGATGTATCGCGTCCAAATGTAAATTTGAAGATTATAGCAACAATAAAATATTTAGTAAATAATATAGACTGCTTGTAAGCCGCTGGAATTACTGCAGCTTTTATTATAATTAGTGCTCATCAAAAACAAAGAAAAAAAAAGCGTTGGTGGAATTAATTCTTAATGACGGAAGTGGTTTTAAAAACTTTGTGAGAATGACTAAAACAGATTTTGAAGAATTATTGTTATTGGAAGCTCCAAAAATCTATAAAAAGAACACGAATTACCGTGCCTCAATTTCACCTGCAGTTCGATTAGCAGTCACTCTTCGATATTTGGCTACTGGGGATTCTTACACAAGTCTGATGTACTTATTTAAAATATCAAAGCAGTCCATATCTTTAATTGTTCCTGAAGTTTGTGAAGTGATTATTGCAGTTTTACAAGAATATTGTCAGGTAAGTAAAGAAACACTAATTTTTAATATTTTCTAATGACTTATTACAAACTTATTGATAAACATCACTTGGTTTTAATACTAAGAATTCACCAATGGTTGAATATTCAGCGGTTGATGCTTGCTCAGTCATTTCTTTTTCCAGGGGGGAGTTTATTTGCTTTAAGGCTTGCTGAGAGTATTGAGTTGTTAACCCGGTGGTATGAGCAGGTTGGCACTGATAGGATTGAAACTGATGAGTATAGGATTGACTGTCAGTAAGTGTCTTTGTAGGAGACAACATTGGAGATGATGAATGTGATGAATATACAAATAAGTGCTCGGGGGTTTGATTGTATGCAGTAGGTTTTTTTTGAATATCGTCATATTCACCCATCTTCAATTTGAATAAAATGTTATCTTTTATAATTTAATTAAAAATAAAATTTAAATGTTTTGTTTTAATGGCTATAGCAGATGCAGACTATAAAATCAGGTATGCCGATGTAGGCTGCCAAGGTAGAATTTCAGATGGTGGTGTGTTCAATAGTACGGATTTTCACGACAACTTTGTTAATAACGAATTAAAAATACCCAATTATAAAACATTGCAGAGCTTACAGAAACCCCTTCCATTTATATTAGTAGGTGACGATGCATTTGCATTAAGCACGAATTTAATGAAACCTTTCCCTGGCTCTTATGAATCAAATGAAAGAGATTTCAACTATCGATTATCTCGAGCAAGACGAATAATTGAAAATGTATTTGGTTTACTGGTTGCTGTTTTTAGGATATTTAGAAGACCTATAGCTTTAGAGCCTAAAAAAGTCGCTTCTATTGTTCTTGCTTGCATTCATATACATAACTATCTTAGGAGGAATTTAGACTCGATCCGCTCATATAATCCACCGGGTACATTTGATTATGAGGATACTGAAACCGGCACGGTTATTAGAGGTAATTGGCGCAGTGAAATAGATGGAATAGCTATGCTCAATTTACAAAACATTCCTAGAAGGAGCTCTGAAAATGCTAAAGAGATCAGAAATGAATTTGCAAGATATTTTAATTCACCTCAAGGAATGGTACCATGGCAACATAATTTTGCATAATTATTATCTTAAATCATTAGGTAAAAATATAGTATGAAAAAATAAAAATTGATGTTTTAGTTATACATGTCATCCCATCGTAAAAATGTTATACTAGTTGTCAGATTTAACGGAACACCTTACTTTTTTTGAGCAAACTTAATATTCAACAATTTTCCCAACCCATGTAAATACATAATTATATTTGTACAATGAAAAAACAATGTAGGTACTTATTAATATTGAAAAAATAGTATAGTGAAAAATGTAAGATTAAACAACGACACTTACCTCTAGAGTACTACGGCTTCCTATGGAAACGCTATTTTCAATAAGAAAACTTAAGGGATTATAACCAAACCATTCAGTCTCTGGGGAATTGGCTCCGGCCCCACTTTTTTCAGCGACAAGTTTCTTTTTATGCTCATGGTGAAACTGAGTTTTTAAAGATTTTATTTTTATTGAAATCTCCTCACTCTCAACATTAAAATGCTTAGATATTTTATTTATCTCATCAAACTTTATATTTCTATCTCTATACTCTTTTTTTTGCAAATCCCACAATGCAGGGGCTGCGTGAAACAGCTCTATAAATTCTAAAGCTTTATTTTTGGTCCACATTTTACCTATAAATAAACATTAATTTATAAAATAGATATATACAAAATAAACAAAAATCACCGAAAAAAAATCAACACAATTATATCAGTTTTGCCACATACGGTCCAAACTGGCCGATGTTACCCATTTTAGGCGGAAAACACGCAACAACCAACATTCTTTGATGTTTATGCCGTCGTCGCTTTGTCCGATGTTGCAAAGTTGCCGCCACAATAACAACATCGGTCGACAACATCGAGAATCGCTTTGTTGCCGACGATTATCGTCCGGTTGGACTAAGCTTTATAAATAAATATGAAATAATGGTGGGTGAGGTTTTTTCGCCTTTTTCTTGCTTTTGTCCGCTCTTATTATTCCTTTATCATATCTGTATATCTTTATAAACGCCTATTTATACTTGAAAATCGCAGTTAAAAAATAATATTAACAAAGCAATATTTTTAACGCACAATTCCAACTAAAATCATATATAAATTTATTGTCTCCTTATCCAGTTTCGATATAACTACCCGATAAAGATAAATAATGGCATTTTAAGACTTATATTTAAAAATTACCCTAAAACGGATTATGATTAATTTTTATAGCCATAGCACTTTCTCTTTTTTTTTTGAAATACACACCTTAATAGGCATTACGTTAAAAAATAATCACATATACAAGTTAATAACGTAATTGGCTCGTCGCGACCATTAGGAAAATGATAACTTAAGTCTCGAGTTACGGACAGCCAGCGGTAAAAGATAATTCTGAAAAGCCGTTGGGTTAAATCTGACACTAATTTTTATCGATTTTCTTATTTTAAAATCCCCCCATAGAGTGAAATGGAGTCAAACTTAGAGCATCGCGATAGAGTCGGGGTGCCCGATGCGGTACTTTTGGACGATTACACCAGCGAAACCGCCTTCGTAAATAATCTGGAGAAACGATTTAAGGAAGACGTAATTTACGTAAGTGTTTATTTTTAAATGCAATATTTAATTTTGGAGGGTCGTAAAGTGGCATTTTGTAATTACATTATTTACGTTGAGTTAAATTTTATTGTCAATATTATAGACGTAAGTAAAATAATATAATTCTTATCAGTTATTATCAGTTAAGTAGGTGTATGTAATTATTTCATCAATCTTATTTTTATTAGGGAAATAAATGATGATAATAATGTAAATTTTGTAGACATACATCGGATCGGTGCTGATCAGCGTAAATCCATATAAGGAACTCGGGATTTACGGCTCGAAGGAGGTGAAGGCTTACGAGAAGAAAAACTTTTTTGAGGTGCCGCCCCATGTGTAAGACATTTTTGTTTCTTATAGTTATTTTAACAGATCGGTTAAATGGCGCCTAAGTTTGAAAAAAATACGAATAGTTTCTTGAAATTGAATCAAAGAAAAATGAAATGCGACCCACTTTTAAAGACTTATTATTTAAAAAGTTACATTTTTGGATGAACGTCCTTCTTTGTTTTACACATTGTTTTTAAAGCAAACTGGTCTTTCTCTAACATATTATTTTATGAGTACTAAAGTAATTAAACCGTAATTTAACTGTGATAGCAGTCCGGAAAGTGTAGCACTTAATGATTGTGTAAGTCAGTTTCTCCACATATTCAGTCCAGTTTGTCTATAGCCGGCCCCAGACGATGTGTATAAGTGGCGAACGTTCGGCATTCGCGGTATTTCGCGGAGCGTGTGGGAGGGCAAGTGCGTGTATCATTCGGCATTCGGCCGCTATCCGAACTGCTGTCGGTTTTAGGGCACGCATCAAAGGAGGTCGCGCTCATTCGCGTTAGCTCCCAGACGGTGTGCTTAGCTACGCACACTTATTTGCCTATTTTGTCTTCATTCAGAGGCCCTGTGGCGAACGTTTGCCAACAAAGTTGCGATGTGGAATATATCCCGAATGCCGCAGCGTGTGGGAGGGTAGCCGAAGCCGCAGTACGAAGGCACATTCGCCGAATACACACATCGTCTGGGGCCGGCTTATGTCACTTATCTTTACACGACCGGCACTAGCTCGCGATCGAGTTCTACGTTAAAATTACCCCAATCTTTTCGGATTTCAATTATTATTTAATTTTATACAAGTTGTTATTTCCCGGTCAACACCCGTAATTTGAAAACACATATATCTATGGTCCGAGCAACTCTCCTCCATGGATACATGCCAGTTTTTAATAGAATTATTTATGTAATTTAATTAGTACATATAGTTAAGTCTATAATCTCACTTCTTTGTTTTGTTATATGTATAAAAGTGGGTTTATGACATTTCTGCCATCTGTTGGAACGATACAAATATTTCCAAACCTCACAATAGTCCAAGATCAAGTTTTATATTCGTAATAATTCTTAGTAGTCCGTGCTCATGTGTTCTAGTTATGAAATATTTTCCGCCTCAATAAAAAGTTTTTTTTTTATAAAAGTCAAATTTTAGGTTTGCAGTGACCGATACCGCATATAGATCTTTAAAGGAAGAAAACAGAGAGCAATGTATCTTAATTTCAGGTAGGTGAAATGAACTATATAATTTAAAATTAAATGTTGAGTAATTTTATAAAGAATCAGTTCAATCCTATTGATATTATTAAAATGCCCTAAACCATCAGGAAATTCCTCCTAAAAAATCAAAAAAACTAAGTTTTCTACCGAATTATGATGATTCAAAATATACGGTATTTTGTAAAGGTATTGAATAATCTTAATATTTCTTATTATCCTACAGGAGAATCGGGATCGGGAAAAACCGAAGCGTCAAAAAAAGTCCTCCACTACATCTCAGAAATCACAGAGCAAAAGGGAGATATCGAAACTGTGAAAAACAAACTGCTGCAATCCAACCCGCTATTGGAAGCTTTCGGAAACGCGCGGACTAAGAGAAATGACAATTCCAGTCGTTTTGGAAAGTTCATGGATATTCAGTTTAATTTCGAGGTAAGTTATTCCGTATATAAACAATGACCTTTATTATATTTAATAATACCTTTAGGGTAACCCTGTAGGGGGCAATATCCTAAACTACCTCCTGGAAAAGTCCAGAGTTATCAGTCAAGGACCTGGAGAAAGGAATTTTCATATTTTTTATCAATTACTAAATGGTGCTAACGAGAACACTTTATCCAAGTTATCATTAAGCAGGAACTTGAGGCAATACAACTATTTGTCTAATGGAGTAAGTCAATATTGAAGTACTTGTAACAAAACGTTTTAAACATGTATTTTGAAGAACTTCGAAGAAGACATCAACATAGACAAAACCAACTACGAAGAAGTGGAGAGAGCCTTATCGACATTAGATTTCAGCCAAAATGACCGACAAGATATATTTAACATCATAGGGGCCATTCTACATTTAGGAAACGTAAAATTTTCTCTTGCTGATGGTAAAGCTGTTATAGCTAATCCTGAAGTGGTTGAAACAGTTGCAAATGTAAGTAGGATGACGAGAGAGGACAAATAAAATATCATCTTGAATTTTCTTTTGGCAGTTAATCAATTGCAAGAGAGACAAACTAAGCCTCTCACTCGTTCAACGTACCATAGAAACTATAAGGGATGTAGTGACGACACCGCTAGATCTAGATCTGGCCACTTATGCGCGTGACGCCTTATCAAAAGCTGTATATGACCGGCTGTTCACTTGGTTGGTGAAACGAATAAACAGTTCTCTACAGCCCAGTGATCGTAGACGTAATGTTGTTATGGGTATTTTAGATATTTATGGGTTCGAGATTTTGGAGAAGAACAGGTAAAAAATACCACTTAATCCACTTGTTCTATTGTTGACAGTACATATTTTCCTGAGATCATAAAATAAAAAAAATATGTATATATTATATAAGTGGATTAAATTTAATACGGTATATAGGATTTTTAAAGTTTAGTCGACACTATTACCAGCTTCGTTATTATTAAACCTCAATTTCATCTGTTTAACGTTGATCTATTGGAACTTTCTTAGATACGGCTTGTCAATAATTTCCTAAAATAAGTGGAAAAAATAAACTAATAAAGTGAGAAAAAGAAAATCGAGAAAAATAAAAAATACGCTAATAAAACAGAACATAATACTCGTAAAGCAACGCTTTTGCTGCCCTAAATCACAACTTATAGGATCAATCTTAAACAACTATCGCCTTCCATTTCATCTACCGTTTTACACAAAAAACACGGTTTAATCAAAAAAAAAGTTAAATAAACCAACCACATTATTTAATATTATTCAAAAAACAAACTTTCATTTTCAATTTTAGTTTTGAGCAGCTCTGCATCAACTTCTGCAACGAGAAACTTCAACAACTCTTCATCGAGCTAACATTGAGATCTGAACAGGAAGAATACGAAAAGGAGGGCATCCAATGGGAGCACGTCACTTATTTCGACAATAAAATCATTTGCGATTTAATCGAGGAAAAACATAAGGGGATGATAGCGTTTATGGATGAAGAATGTCTACGGCCAGGAGATCCTACTGACCGCACTTTACTTAATAAATTAAATAAACAGTTTGAGCACCACGATCACTATATAAGCCATATGAAAGCTGATATTAAATTGCAAAAAATTATGGATAGAAGCGTATGTTATTAATTATTTCTCGGATTTTATTGTTACCGAATGTTTTTTTTTTAGGAATTCCGACTAATTCATTATGCGGGGGCAGTCACTTACAACATCAACACCTTTATAGAAAAAAACAACGATCTCTTGTTCAGAGATTTAAGGGAAGCCATGTCTTCTTCTTCAAACAGCATCTTATCGACGGTGTTTACAGAATCTGAACTTCAAAGCAAAAAGAGGCCAGACACCGCCATCACTCAGTTCAAGAACTCCTTGAATAATTTAATAAACATTCTAAAGGATAAGGAACCTTCTTACATCAGATGTATCAAACCCAACGAATTGAAGAGATCCGGCCTATTTGACCAACAAATAGTACGCCACCAAGTCCAATATTTAGGGCTAATGGAGAACCTAAGGGTGCGTAGGGCAGGTTTCGCTTACAGACGCACATACGAACTTTTCCTGAAGAGGTACAAGTCCCTTTGCACCGAAACGTGGCCCAACTATCGAGGCACCGCGAAAGATGGAGTGCAACATTTGGTTTGTGCTCTTGGTTATGAGGGTGTGGAGTACCAAATGGGAAAGTAAGTACCACAAAAACCTAAAATTGAAATCTTTGAATAATTTCATTCAACGGAAATTAGAGCTTTTTTTGCTTGAACCAACCATAGAATTGCTTTTTAGGACCAAAATCTTCATTCGTCACCCACAGACGCTCTTCCGCACAGAAGACGCGTTCCAAGCAAAGAAACACGACTTGGCGAGCATCATTCAGGCCCATTGGAAGGGTTTGATGCAAAGAAGGAGATACCTGAAGCTGCGCGAAAATGTCATAGTAGTTCAAAAGTATATCAGACGATATTTGGCCAGAATCAACGCCATGAGAAGGAAACAGGCTGCCATGACCATAAGATCGTTAGTTCGAGTCTAATTTATTTCAGTTCAGTAGCATTAAAGCAGGATTCTTCTGCAGGTTTATACGCGGTTATATTACCAGACATGACCCACCAAACGAGGACAACAGGAAATTCATTCTGGCAACGAAGAGAAACTGGCTTGAGCGCCTGGCCAAGAACCTTCCACAAAATATCCTGGATAGAAAATGGCCGCCGCATCCAAAGGTTTGTGAAGAAGCTTCCAAATTGCTTGAGGTGATGTACGCTGCTAATATGTCTAGACGCTACCGGTTAGCATTAACTCCAGATAGAAAACGTCAGTTTGAGCTGAAAGTGTTGGCAGAGTCATTGTTTAAAGGTTATTTGCCACTGAGGCGGTTTTGGAGCGATGTGTGTAGTTAAAATAATTTGTAGGAAATAAGAAAAGCTATCCACAAAGTGTTGCGGAGCCTTTTGTTTATAGTAGAATTCCGGAGCCTGCATTACAGGCCAAGAAATCGTATGCTGCCACCCTGAATGGAGATAGAGAAGTGGTAAGTAATTAATTTATTATGATGAATTTATAGAACTGTTTAGCAAACTAAATTGGGATTTTTTTATAATAAAAACGACAGCGACGACCTTTTAAATATTTATTTGTGACAAATGGGTTAATAAAATACTCAAATACTAAGCAGAAATTATACCAGGAATAAAAATAAATAAATACAAAGGATACCCAAAAAAATAGAAATACTAATTTGTAAAATCAAAATAAAGCATTGCAAGTCTCAAATTGAAGATTCAATTAATGTCCCAAAAAGTTATGTATTTATTATTTTCCATTACCATTAATTACAAAGAAAGTTGATATTGCAAATAAATTTAACATCTACTTTTAAAAATTAGGTCTGGATCTATAGCCAGCTTAAGCCGCCTAAAGCTCCTGGCAAAGGTGGTATATTAAGATACCACAAACAACTTATTACTTTTTATATTAAAAGCCATTAATACACATTTTTAATTAAATAATTTTAACAGAAAATTATCCCCCAAGTTCTTAATATAGGAATAATTAAGCTACTGTATAAAAAAAGGAGACAAAACACTTATGTCCAATAATAGAGGAAAGGAACATTTAAATGTTCTCATAAAGTTAAAAATGGCTGATTAATAAGATTCAGTATTTTTCAGTATGCAACTTCGGTGATGAAATACGACCGTCACGGGTACAAACCGAGAGAACGTACCATCCTGGTGACCCAGAACAACTTACACGTCTTAGAATGTAAAGGATCTTCGGCGAAACTGAAACACGTGTTACCAATTAAGAGATTGAGCTTCATCGTAACCCACGAGAGCGATCGGTTGGTTTTAATTAAGATCCCGGAGGACCTCATCAAAAAGGACAAGGGGGATTTGATTCTTGAGGTGCCCAATTTGATAGAGGCTATTACGATGATCGTAGACGCTACCAAAGAGAGGAATTTGTTGGAGATTGTAAACACTACAACGTAAGCAGGATTTTTTTTAAAATTAAAAAGTCCTCTTTTTATAAAAGGGTTTTTAGGATTGTGCATCACATGAACGGTAACAAGAATGGAACGATTGAAATTCAAGTTGGTAAACCAGAGAGGATTCACAAGGACAAGAGTGGCCATTTACTTATCGTAAGTTTAATTAATTAATTTGATTAAATCTATTTGTTTTTTAATTGTTTTATTGTTTTTCTAGGTTGCATCTCCATAGTGAGAATATAAGTTATATTATATAGTATTTATGTCCAGGTATTAAAGTTATTATAGTGTTATCAATAAATGTATTACTATTTTAGGTGTTTTGTTTATAATTTATAATAATAATAGTAATAAAAAAACTTTAACTATAAATCGCAGGTACTACACAAAGGTGTCACAAGGCAGTAAAACTGATATGATTAGCTTTCAAAACATACAGAAAAAAAATTAAGTTACAAACTAATTACTGCCCAAATCCTACCCTTATTATAGAAACTTGTAGCAACTGTTTAACTATATATAGAACTTTACTCAGTGTTCAAAGTTAGGTTCAACGCAACGATTTAAAACGGCATAAAATAATGAAATCGGGTTTTCTCTACTGTTGTCGCATCATATTTAATACAAGCAAATTAATTCTTCTCATATGACAGGCGTTTTCAAAACTAAACTTTACATAGACGCGACGATAAACAATCACATGGATTTAGATCTGGTGACCTTACGGGCCATGCAACAGATCGAGTTCGACCGATTCACACAGATAAATTATGTTGCAAAAAGTCCAGATAAATTTCGCTCGTAAAAAGGTCTGGTGAGATATACGGCCCAACAAGTAACTTGTTGACAATTTCTGCCCATACATTAAGAGAAAACTGATGTTGAAAATTGGTTCTCCGAATTGCATAAGGATTATTACTAGACCAAACATACGTATTTTGAAAATTGTTAATTTGATTTCGCGTAAATCTACAGCTGAACTTTTTGTCCAAAAATGTATTCACAATATTGATCTCTGCAGGGAAAGAAGGTTGTAGTGCTTGGACACGTTGAATGTGAAATGTTGTTTATACGTTTGTTGAATTACTCGGACCTGCTCTGCAAAAACTCGTGCACAAGATCCAGCAACAAGGACCTGCTCCGATAAAATTTAAAATTTGTTCTTCCCTTTGCAAATTCTCAAGTCTTCCTGCTGTTCCTGCATGCTCTCCACGATGTTCCCTTATTCTAACCTCGTTGCGCGTTGGCACCGCAGCACTTAAATCTAAGAAAATAAGGTGACAAAATGTAAAGAATAAAAAGTTCTTTCAATCACTCAACCCCTATTGCGATTTAAGATTATCGAGAGGGAGGTTCTGGGGAGTAGGGGGTTAAAAGAGGCAAAGCTATTTCTACACAAAAAAATGTCAAAAATAAAGTTGACGTGTATTAATGATTTGATAGAAACTTAACCCTTTTCGAGATAATAGGAGTGGGAAGTTTTTAAATTGACACCATGTATTTTTAAACGTTTATATTATTGAGGTTTCAATTTTCTGCGCTTGGGGCGAAAATTGCAATATCTGTTTCCACAGCTGATTTATGATTAACTGGGTGAGTTTACATATTCGGATTGATTAATACGTTAATTATAATTTTAATATTTACTGTCTACTAGTTATATAAACAAGTGACAGATAAGTAATGTATTAAATGTCACTTGTCATTTATCAATGTCATTTTTTTAACGGGAAAGTTAATAAAACAACAGGGTTGTAGTTAAGAAGGTCACAAAATAGGTACTTCAGTCTCGTGCCACTTAAAAAGTTTGTATTTGATAGTTAGAAATTGATTAGATAATAATAATATAAGTCTATATAATTTTTTTAGTATTTAGTTTGGTAATCATGTATTTTCATGGCACATTCATTAATTACTTGCTTATTAACGTTTTAATTTTGAGTGCAAAAGGTATAAAACCAATTTTAAATTCACACAAATTATCCAAAGAAAAAAACCGTCATTTTAGGTCTTTCCAAACTACAAGTGGTTGGGGGTAGAAATGCCACAGATAAAGAATTTCCTTACACGGTAAGTCACAGAAAATCCCAATCAATCAATAATCAGGCAAAAACTAACGAAAAAATCCCAAAAAGGTCTCGTTAAGGGGCGAAAACCAACTGCACTACTGTGGAGGCTCCATCATAAGCCAAAAATGGATACTTACTGCTGGACATTGCACACAGTAAAGCACACAAAAATGTTAAATAATAAAACGAACTTAATCAATTCAAACTTTTAGATTTGCTCAGTATGTGCATTACGGTACAGTCTGGCTTAACGATGGCGAGTCACTAAACACCATTAAAGTCAAAAATCAGATATTGCACCCATCGTTTTATTCAGATCTTATACCGTATTACGATTTAGGTCTTTTGGAGGTAATAGGTCTTAGAGCATTGAAAGGCTAGAATTAGCATTGCCGTAGAATTATGGGCACTTGGGCAGTTTGTTTGCTTGCAACATCTTTGATACAATGATGTCAAATGCTTATGTAGAAACGGCAAAAAAAACACACTTTATAATATCATTAAAATTTGTCCCTTTTTTTGATAGGCACAAAACAATACTATTGTTCCTCTTCAATAAAATATGAAGCATTTTCTTTAATAAAATCTGATAAGGTACTCTATAAAGTCAATATTCCAAGGTAAATGAATGAAGATAACATGTATCAGAGAAAATGGCCACAACCTCGCAACGCCGCTCGAGAGCATTGTTGATTCCATCGATACAAGGAATCTTTACCAGTGACGTCATCAAAAATATTTACATCATAAATATTTATTTATATAAATATTTATAGATTATGCTTTAAATTATACACATTACAATATTACCGTTTATGAACGCTCTATACGTTTTTTTAACGTATGTACTTCATTAGAGTAAAGGTTCCCATCTAATAAAAAACATTTTTAATTAATAATTAATATTTTAAATTAAGTATTTTATAATTATTATTAAGTTTTTATTATTCTACGATTATGATGACAGTATCAAGATGTTATGACAGTATCGGTATTTACTTGTGAAAAGATCGGCTTGAATCGGCTTTTTTCTAATAAATATAAATAAAAATCTATAAAATTTGTCTATTTCTTCTTTTTATTTTTAATTCGAAATCGAACATCAATAAGTTAAATTAACATTATTATATGTGTTAATATATAGCTGAAAATTTCCTCTTTTAAAAATGTGTGTAAACTTGACAACAGAGAATCGATGAATATGTTTGTAAACAAAACACGCACCTTGTTCCTGTGCACATGTTGAACTCAAACAAAGTTGTTGTTTATTAATTCTAGCCTTTCAATGTTCTAAGTAGCAGATCTTTTATGTCTTGTGTTTTTATACTTTTTTTTAGTTGGTTGAACCTTTATCCTTTAATGATCTTGTGCAACCTGTAAGCCTACCAACCAAAAATCAACCAATCCCTTTTAATCAGTCAGGAATTTTAACCGGTTGGGGCTTCCTAGCAAACGAAAAATCAACAGACATTTTACAAGAAGTTGACCTAATACTTTTTGACGATCACTACTGTGATTTCCAGCTCAACGTCAACATAAATAACTCATATTTCGATAGTGAATTCAATTTTTGTGCAGGTGATTGGGAAAACACAAAGGGACAATGCACTGTAAGTGGATTTAAGAAAAAAACTGTTTTAAGGTTGTAAAGTTATTTTTTAGATGGACTCTGGTGGTCCGCTGACTATAAATGGGACCCAATGGGGTGTAGTGTCTTGGTCCTATAAGCCTTGCGCCGTTCTTCCTGGCGTGTTTACCAGACTTGGCAATCCGGAGTTTCGTGAATGGATCAGAAATGTTACAGGAATATAATTTAATATTTTTGTAGCTATATTAAAATAAATAATAAATATTTTTAACCGATTTCATGTTTTATTTTTATTTTCAAAGCAAGTGCTCAAGACGTATGTACAAGTAGTGACAACAAAAGATAAATCTTCTACGCGCTGATTATGAATTAAGTAATAAATACTAGAGTTAGAGGAGGACAAACTAAAAAAATAACTAAATTTTTGAACTTGCAATGCTTGCAAGTGTAACTAGTTTACCACCTTTAAAACTGCCTTATGTTTACAGCGTCATTGGTAAATACTCTTGTTCTTTTTAACTTGTTTGAATTACTTAAATAAAATTCTAAGAACTTTCGTAAAATTTGGGTATTTTTTAAATTAAACTTACGTAAGTATTGACAATGCAATTCATTCAGCGAGCTCCACCATGTATACAGCAAGAGATTTAGAGTACCATGAAACAAAAATGCTTACGATTTACTGTACTGACCCATCTAATAGAGATTAAGTTTACTCACCGGGGAAACTCGTTCCCCTTGATTCAGTCATGCCAACAACCAACCATCAATATAGTGACTTTATCTTTGCTAATAATTTATATATATTTATATATACATATCTTCTTTCTTCAATGACTAGCTAGTGTCCCCTAAAATAGTTAAGGCTACCCCAGACGCTCCACTGCCGCTAAGCAGTAAGCATCTTAACACTCGGAAACTGAGACAACATATACCGAGATCTTAGAATCCAAATGTGTCAATCGAGAAGACAAGTGAGGGCCCTCTATAACTCACAAGACCAACTCGAAGGAACTGCGCGCTCACCTCGTTATAAACAGCGACAAACTCTGGTATACCATAAAACTCTAGCCATGGCATGTCGACATGATTTACCTTTGCACAAAATAATCACAACCATTCTAACATCCACCTAGTGGACAAACACCACCACACCTGGTAAATTATGACCACTCTAGTGCTAGCACTCACTGCCTCTTCCTTTTTTTGGATCTCTCCCAATCTCTGCTTATATTATTATTTATGTTTAGGGTATAGATTTTCAAGGATGTAAGATAATTCTCGGGCGGTTGAGACACTTTTAAACGAATAGAGGGTGTTTATAGAATATACGTTTATTAAATATATTTAATTACCTAAGGATATTTTACACTTTATTTTTATAATAAAGGCCTGAGTGAACTAATAAAAAAATCAATAAAAGATATTCTATACCTTACGTTGATGTTAACAGATGAATTTTAATGAAATTGAATTAATAATTTTTCAAGCATTCCAAGCATTAGAAGATCGTGGTGCCTTTAAAAAAAAAAGTTGTGGTGGTTTTTAGGGAATAAAACTGTCAGGGATTTTTAAAGTAATTTTGGATAGTGGACCTATAATTATTAAAAAAAAAACATTTTCCTAAAAATGTTATATTTAAAAATAAAAAAGTTACAGCCTGTGCTGTTGATTGTGGGACACCCTGTATTTCATACACTTGCTTCTGCCATTATTTTCGTAAATTAGACTGAAAAAAAGACAGTGTCCATTCATCCGCAAGATTATCACTAGTCAAACATTCAACAGAAAGACTCAACAACTAAAGAGTATACATTTTTATTTCTTAATGTAGTATAAAATATATCACATTACCACAATAAATTGGTAAACCACACAAAACGTAGACAGTGATCGAATATTTTGACATAATATCGCGCGAGGTAATTAACAATATCGGACAAGTTGTACCCAGTAAATCGGCTTACACTTCGTTTCGGCTATTTTTTATAAGTACACATTTTCCAACACATACTTCGTATACAGACGGACACCTCTTACCGTTACATCAAAGAAAACCACGTCGCAAATAAACCCGGAATTTTAAACAATTGATAACCTTAAAACATCCGTAACAATATACCATAGTACGTAAACATTAAACCAATAAATCCATGCGCGGCATTTCTGAAAACGTACAGCAGTTATTGATAATAATTAGGCAGCTGACCAAACTGCATTGAAACCCGGTCAATACCCAGTCATAATAAACAACCTGGCCCGGCGAGAACAAAATTTGTCAATTGGCCCGCAGTGAAAACTGCAAGCCATCCCTATTTTTAAGTATTAATTTAGCAGTGAGTAATGCATACTTTGTAAAAAAAAAATAAAGTAAAATATAAACATAAAGCAAAGACGCGGATTGTATAAATAAGAGGGTTCGTAAATATATGATGCCTTATTCGAGTTTGCGTTGACCTTCCGATGGACATGACAACTGATACAACAGTTGGATGAGGGTGCGAGTGGGTCTGCCAGTCATACGACCCTTAGTCAAATACGAGTAGTTCTTTTCTTCGCTCTTAAAACCGACTCCGGTAACGTCAAAGTGGATCCAATCGACGCAATCGATAAACTCGTTCAAAAAGGCGGCACCGATACACGAAGATCCGTGGCCAAGACCCTTATTGTTCACGTCGTGGCTCTTAAAGCGCGTCACCTTCTTGGTAAAGTATTTCCACAGCGGTAACCTCCACACGCGATCGCCAGTTATCACGCCAGCTTTTCTCACTTGGGACCACATCGTTTGCGAGTTACAAAAGACTCCGCTGGCCGACGACCCCAGGGCGGCTCGTACTCCGGGGGTCAAACTGGCCACGTCGATAATCAGTCTCGGTTGATAAGCGTTTTGGCCATAGACCAGAGCGTCAGCAAGGATCAGGCGGCCCTCGTTGTCCGTGTCGGTGATCATGATCGATTTGCCGTTTAGGCCCATCACTACGTCGCCGCATTTCATTGCCATACCTGAAAATAATTTAAGTTTTGAAATGAAATAAAAATATATTTCAAATATTTGATATACAATCATTCCAATCAACAAATTACTTCATAACCTACACGTTATTTACAAAGAAGAAAAACACTATACAAAATCCGGTGCAAATATTTTAACAGCGTATTGTTGCAGTTAAAATAAGACTTTTTTTCCTATAAACATGTGTTCTAAAATGCACTCCTTTAGAGCTACAACCCCCGCAAATTCCTTGAAGATAGTCGATTAATTAATTAATTAATTTTTTAACGGTTAAGTTACTTCATGGACTCAAAATTGGTATTTTTTTTCACTAAATTTGTACATTCAAAACTTACCGCTAGGCATATTTTCACACAACGGTATCACAGCTTCAATATTAATAGGCAAGCTAAGAGCTGACGCGGCCCGGATAGCAGAAATAATGGCGGCAGCACCAACCATATCGGCTCTATACCTGTCCATACCGTCACACTTCTTCAGGCACAAGCCACCACTGTCAAAGGTGATCCCTTTGCCCACCATCAGAATCGGTTTTTGATCTTGATTGGCGCCACAGTATGAGATTTCCACGATAACTGGGGGTTCGCAAGAGCCTCTGGCAACCTAATGATTAAAGAGTCTCATTAAACTGCCGCTTTCAATTACAGTTACGAGATTCACCGTCAAAAAGGCGTTCATCTTTTTATTCTCCACCCAGTCCTTGTCGTGAACCATAACCTTGATACCGCAAGGGCACAGTTCGTTAACAGTCTCTTGGGCAAAGTGCAGGGGGGTCATTTGATTGGCTGGAGTGTCGGAGAGTCTTCTAGCCAAGTTCTGGGATTCGGCTTTGAAAAGACCACGTTGGAAACTTTCCGCGTCACTATCGTCGAATAGTTCCAGGGTGGGAATCGGTCTCCAGTTTTGACGTGATCTATCACATGTATTTACCGCGTTTAAGACCAACTTTATATAATCATTCTAAGCACTTACCTGTTTTCTTGGTACCTCCATAGAGCGAGGGCGCTGCCTTCGGCCGCCTGCTCCGGATGTCCCAGGCCCTCAATCAGTATCCTACCGACGCATTCCTTCTTCAATAATTGTGCCCCGATACCGGCAGCCTCCCTCACAGCCTCCAAGCCTTCGTCGATCGCCTCCATTTCGCAGTAACCCAGTTTTTCCTTGCCCAACCCGACAACAGCCACCGACCAAAATTCCTTGTCGATGTTGTTGAAAGTTTTGCCTTCGCCTTTCTTTAGTTCACATCCTCCCCTGGAAGAAAATTACGTTTTACATAGAAAATGAGGTAACACAAGACGGGGCCAAGTGATGCACTAGAATATAAATTAACTAAGAGGTTTAATGCTGATTTACTGATTTATTGTAAACTGTTGTACTGATATTTATGTAAAAAATTTAAAATATTTCCAAAAAACACGTCAAATTTATTTTTGTTGGGGATATTTTTTAGGTTAGTTTACAATCAAATTGCAGCAGCCCTCTGGCGGGGAAGAACATGACCTCTTAAATCTTAAATAGAAAAGGGGGTCGAATGATAAATGAAAACAATAAATTATGAAAACAATTTCTTACTGGTAAGTCGTGTGGGGTGGGTGGCAGGGGATAAGGGTAGGGTTAATAAAAAACTTTTTTTTTGCAGAAAATAATTGCCTGCGAAAAAAATGCTTTATAAGAAAATTATAGGTGATAAAAAAATCTATATTTTTTATATTTATACTTTTCTCACATAACCTTAAGGTTTTCGAGTAAAACGTGAAAAAATCCTAATTTATTTCTCAAAAGCAAGGCATACTGCTATGAAAATTGCAGTAATTGTAGCAATAGTGTTATCGCAAATAAGTGAAAATTCATTTTTTTTAAAATAAGTTTTTTAAGATAGTTTTTTTTGGTTCTAGACAACTTTTCATTGTTTAGGTTCAAAAATACAGTTTTTGAATGAAAACTATTGGTATATTTATGAATCGTATATGGATGATCAAGCTATATTTATTAAACTGTCAAATATGCGTATATTATATACCATTCTGTTTACATAAGGGAGAAAATTTCGAGGGATTTACATAGCTAGTCTTTACACTCGATCATTACACCCCAAATATGTGACAAAATGACCCCATATTTTATATATGCCACTGTGTAGGATACAATATACTAAAAATACTGTTAATCAGGCCTGATTATACCTTTAGAGGCGAAACACATGTTACCAAGTAATCATTTAACAGCTTACACATCTCAACACAGCTTATTAAGTGCCTAGATTCAAAAGAAATTGATACCAAGATTATCTAAAAAGTTAAATCAGGACTGAACTACACAATTTTAACAAAATTTTTTAAATAAATTTTAAATTATTACTCTACAAAAATACTAGCTAGAAGTGCTTTTGTCCATTTTTTAAAAGAATTTGAACTGTCTGAAATTAAAAAAAAAAACATGAAAAGTTTATAGTTCAACTGCCTGGAATAATACAATTACTAAGCTATAAGTAATAAATATAAATAAATGGCAAAATTGCCTAAAATTCAAAAGCAAACTAGAAATAATTAATGATTTAAATGCTTGAATTAATAAAATAAGTGATATATACATAACTAAAAAATAATACGACGCAACTGCCTCTAATTAAAAAAAAATGAGTTTTGCAAAATACCTGTAATTACACAAATTAATTTTTGTAATAATTTTCTGGTGGTTTTTAGGCGCCTATTTATTAGTCTAATTCATTCGTTCTGTGGAACAACGTTGTATATGTGCTATGTGCCGCCAACGTTTTAAAGTTTCAGACACGTGTTTTATTAATAGATGTGTTAGGTGCGCTGTTCATTGTTATAAGCCGAAATGGATGTTACTTTATATTATAAGTACTACCAAGTTACTAAGTACCTACCATTTGAAATTCAGTAACAGTGTTAATTTTTAGAGACGTGTATGCAAGTGTTCTCAGTCGCTTAATGCATGCTCTGCTGAATTATTGGTGGGAAAGCACCAAATATTATTCCAAAATTTCAGACAGCTAAGTTATGATAGTCAATCACAATACCTATCACAAATTATTTCTATTCAAGAGCCGAAGAGAAGGAGGGTTGAGGAGGCAATATCCCGCCGTCAAACCACTGTGAAATACGCCATAAAGAATATACCCGTATGCAAATCAACAGTTTGTTATATATTCTCAATCGCCCAGAGACGACGTCAGTGCCTTGTGGATAAAATAAAATCTGGTGCAAATATAACTGACCAACGTGGAAAGCATATGAAGGGCACAGGGGTAAAAGGGGCTCATTGCAATTTTACTCAAAACTGTGATATTTTCAGGATTGATAGTATTTCATATGTACTTTTACCTCCCATATTCCAAACTAAATAAAACGTGCTCATTGAAGAGAAAATCTGCTTTAAAAAAAAAGCTATACACGGGTAGAACGAGCTCATTTATCGTGTAAGCAGAGTAAAAAACGGGCTCATTGTAGAAATGAGCGCGTTTTTGCATGCAATGCGTTTCAACCATGCTATTATTAAAATTAATTTGTTCCAATGTTTAGTATTATTGCGTCAATTGGTCGGTCTACTAGACGAGAGCGTGCTTGTTTGTTTTCATTTTCTTTTGTTTTATCCTTAAAACTCAAAAAGTTCTCATTATGGAAAGTGGTAAACATAGCAGTGATGAAGAACTAAACCTGAAAAATAGTGTAATGGAGCCTAGGAGCAATAAAAGAAAATCTAACAGCAGATTAAGGGACGTTAATAAGAAAATGAGACTCCAAAGTCATGAAATTGGCCCTGATTGCAACTGTTTAAAAAAGTGTTTTGATGTTGTACCCAGTGATACAAGATGTAACATATTAAAGCATTTTAACATGCTTAGTTCGACTAATGCTCAAAATTCATACCTTAGTGGCTTAATATCAGTACTTCCGGTTCAACGTAAGACATTGAGAGTAGGTGCTAAGCACTACAGTGCATCCTACAAGTACAGGGTGCGGGCTGTGGTAGCAGGTAGCACGGAGAAATTTGACGTGTGCCGTAAAGCATTTATTGCTATACATGGCATATCAAGAAAAAAAGTGGTAATTTTGGTAGCAAGCTTGAAGGAAACAGGATATGCTCCTGAAGATAAACGAGGTAGGCACCCAAACCATTCTAATAAGCTTCCAGTAGAAACTATAAGCCTAATCAGGCAGCATATCAATTCATTTAAAGGTCGTGGAAGTCATTATGGCCTGAAGGACTGTTCAAAAATATACCTTTCTGAAGAGCTAAACATAAAGAAAATGCATAAAATTAAGGAACTTCACCCTGGCAATAAAATATCGTACGAGTCGTACAGGCAGGTTTTTGCCGTGATTTCAATATCTCCTTTGGTTATCCACGAACGGATACTTGCAGCAACTGTGATGAGTTCACAATAAAAATTAAAAACTTACAATCTGAAAAACTGGTGAAAAACTCATCTGAGATCTTACGGATATCTAGGGAGATGGAGAGTTTAACTACAGAAAACGCGTTACATAAGAAAAAAGCGGAAACTTTTTATAGTAGGAAGAGGATGGCTAAGATAAACAGTAAAAAAAAATCTAATTTAGAGGCAATTTGTATGGATTTTGGCAAGAATCTTCCAGCGCCAAATGATACCTATTACAAAAGGCAGCTATCAACATACGCATTTAATGTTCACGTATTGTCTACTTCTAAGAGCTATTTTTACGTCTATCCAGAAACCCAAGGGAAAGGGGTTCAGATGATGCGTGCTCACTACTTCATAACTTCATATATAACCATCTATCTCATATTTTGTGATTCATGCAGTGGCCAACAAAAAATTTTGACCTTTTTTCGTTTTCTTCATAACTTAGTCAACAACGAGAAAAGGTTAGAATCAGCTTCTATCACGTTCCCCATTCGAGGACATTCCTATATGGAATGTGATAAGAATTTTGACCTCGTAAACCAAAAAAGCAGAGCAGATCTTCCCAAAGACTGGTTGAAAATATTGAAAGAATCCCGCCATTCCCCAACTCCATTTACGGTTATCGAGGTCAATCACACCTTTTTCCGCAGCTGGGGAAAATTTCTTAACAATAGTTACGCAAAAAAGTCGCCATTCCCATCTAGACCAATCAGAGAAATTAAGATAAATAGAGAACCTTTGATACAGCATCGCACTACATATAATGGATGTTGGGAGTCAGCTTCGCTGCAAGGAAAAAACCGAAAGTCTTCGCGATTAGCTGTTCGTCATCTTCAAGACAACGAATTTATGCTACCTGAGTTAAGTTATGAAGGTACAAATTTTGTTATTATTATTTTTAATTATTTTATTTATATATTTGGGGTAGCTTCCAATATCTGCTGACAAGTTTCGGGACCTGCAGCATTTAAAAAAGTTTTGCAACAAAGCAGCGCAAGACTTTTTTTCAAACCTGCCGCATCACTAATTAACGAATTGGTAAATTTTAAGGATAAAGTCGGTTTTATAGATCTTCAACTGTAATATCTATTATTTTTTTAGGAATATTGTTTGGAGCCTTTCGCACTAACGACGATCGAGGTTATGATTACTATGAAAGAACAGGCTCATTTCAATAAAATGGACCCCTTTTTCCCCTGTCACTTTTGTACCTGTATGCGATTTTATTATTTTTTTGTACTGAACGGAAATACAAACAGTCTCAAAACACTTAGGGAGTTTGTTTATTGTTTTATCTTTACAAAAAAAAAGTTAATTGATTGAAAAAGCAACATAGCGTTCGTAAGCTTGAATTTCAACCTTAAAATCGCTCTGCTGAAAAATCACAAAAATTCTCATGAGCTCCTTTTACCCCTGTGCCCTTCATATGAATCGCCCAAAAAAACTAAAGCTAACAGATGCAGAGAAAATATGTGAACATATTAATTTATATCCACAGTAGGAAAATCATTATAGCAGAAATGCATCCACAAAGAACTGCCTCCCAGCTGATTTGAGCATCACAAAAATGTATAGACTGTTTTTGGAAAAATACCCACAAAGTAAAGTCTCATTATGGACTTATCATGATATATTTAAAAGTAAATTTAGCCTACGTTTTGGACTTCCCAGATCAGACACCTGTTCATACTGTGACAAGTTGTTCATGAAACTTTGCTCAACGAAGGATGAACACGAAATAAGAGAAATCGAAAATGAAAGTAAAATCCATCACATGCGAGCAGAAGCAGGCTACCAGGCATTAAGACAAGATACCGAAATGGCTAAGATAAATCCTAATTATGTGGTTTTATGCACAGATTTGCAGCAAGTACTTTTTGCCCAAACCTAACTCATTCGTCAATTTTTTATCAGAGGCAATTTTCTACCTATAACTATTGTGTTCATAACATGGAAAATAGTATAGCTACAATGATGTTATGGCATGAAGTAATGGCACATCGAGGTTCTACAGAGATTGCATCGGCATTACTATTTTATGTCACCCAAAATTTCAATCGTCTTGGTCGAGGGCAGGAAAGAAAACTTGTGGTTTGGTCGGACCGATGCGTAGGACAAAATAACAATTGGAAGATGATAACATTGCTTCGACTATTATTACTGAAAGAAACATATTTTACCTAGGTGGAGCAAAAGTTTTTGATTAGTGGACATAGCTTTTTACCCTGTGATAGAGACTTTGCTCAGATTGAAAGGGTCAAAAAACTTTCCTCGGTTTATGTTCCATTCCAGTGGGCAGATGTGATCGCCAAATCAAAAGTAAACAATCCCTTCACAGTTATTTACATGCATCAGACATTTTTTAAAGATCTTACTGATGCAGAAAATTCAATTTGGAAGGATCCTAAATGCAAAATGACACAGGGAGTGTGGATTCAAATAACATCAGATGACCCGAACAGTATCCGGATAAGAAAATCTCATAACACAATTCAACCATGGATGTCGTATTCGCTAAAATCACCCATGAAAACGATGGTTGAAGTATCTCTGAATGACCTACGGGAGGCCTATAATGAACCTCTTCCAATCAAAAAAGAGAAACTTGCCAACTTATTACATATGTGTGATTATATTCCATTAAAATGTATCAATTTCTATCATAATATTAAAAGCGGTGCCTGAAAATATGTAGTTTCGTTTTATTTTTGATTGACATTAAAAAGAAAAATTATTTTTTCACTTTAACTTTATTTTTAATCCTAAAACAACGTTGTAACAGCCTTATTTCCCTAAAACAATATTGTAACCGACGTGGATATACAACGTTGTTTTATTGAAATAAGGAAAATATTCTCGTAAATCCGAATTCTGTATGTGGTCAAGTCTGCAATGCCTCTCTATGGTTAAGTTCTTTAGTGTTATTGATATTAGCCATATATTAAATTCATTTGATCAAGCAATTGGTTATTTTTCGTTTTTTTCTTTTTCCCCACAAAACAATATTTGGCGGTTACAACATTGTTCCAGCATAGGGTTCAATTATTCAGCAAATAGATTTCAACAATAATATATTGATCAATGAAAGACATGAATTTTTAAACGTGACTTCTTTACCAAGATTTTAAATACATGTTTGGTAATTAAATAGCAACAGTAACTTAGTTCTGCCACAATTTTCAGAAAATGATGATGATACATTAAAACCCCCAATACCTTTATATTATTAATAACACAACAGATCTTTGGAATATGGTTTTAGTGTGTTTCTTTGACGTCCAAATATTTCACAGTTATATATCGTATGTATGAGCTATCTCTTCTAGATCCTCAAAATGTTTTACGAAACTCAAAAAAAAAAATTAATGGCACTAATTATTTGATTTGTGTTAAGTCAAAACTTTAGGTTATTAACATTTTTAGATTGTCAAAATTGATATTTTTTTGACAAAAATGGGGTTAAATCCTGTAAAACTGTTGAAGAACAAAAAATTGTGCCCCAAAAGTAATTTATCATAAAAAATAAAAAATCTATATACACAGAGAAGAGTTTTCTTTAAATGTTCTAATCTTCTTGCACCTTATGTTAAACGTAATAAAGGGTCTCACTTACATCTTAATTAATTCCATTAACTTTCCACAGAGGTGGTCGTTGAACTTGGCTGCCGCTTTGGTAAGACATGGTTCCTCGTTCTCCCCCTCGTACACTCCGAGAATAAGGCCTTTCTAAAAATTGATACAAGACCCCGTTAATAAAAAAAAGATATCGTACCCTTAAAACCCGATAAATTAAAATAACTATATGAACTAAAAATGTTTTTTTTTTTTCAATACATGCCTTATCGTCAGGACACTCATCTGAACAGAATGTTCTAACGCAGGTCGACGGGGACACACTGCTGCGGTATTTGGGTAATCTTCTTAAAAAGCCAGTTAAGGACATCTTTGTATTGGTTTTTGGTTTTGTGATCTTAAATTATCATTTTACATTAGAATTTGGACAGCTAAAGTACAAAACTTGAGTGAAAGATGGTTGTTTACTGGTTACGGGTGTTTTGTCCCTTGTTTTAAACTCGGCTGCCTAGATCACTTCGAAAAAAAAAAGGTTTCTTTCAAATTTGTTTGGATGCGTTCTGATGTTGACCGGATTTATAGCTGAATGGAAGTTGGAAAGCAGAAGAACTTGTTTTGGATTTTTTAGCAGATGATTCAATTTTGTTGGAAAATCGTTCTTACGGGGCTTAATTAATTTTGAAAATATTACTTTTTTTTTAAATTTCCGTAAAAATATTAGAAAGCGCCTTTTTTGTCAAATTTATTTGCTATAGGTGACGCAGGTAAAGGTGGCCATCAGCTAATTGTTAGGTACTTGGTTACAATAAACTTATGTTTTTAATCTGAATTAGGTATGGGTTGGGTTTGTAATAAAAAGAAAACTTAACTTTCGAAGTTCGAGTTCAAGCTCAGAAGGCATTAGATTAGACTGATAAAAATGGTTCATTTGTCAAATTATACAACATATTATATAACATAAAAAATATACAGTTATAAAAATAAAAACATATATCCCAAGCAACACATCGTACATTATTATCGTTAAATATATATTTATTCATCGATTTTATAGTAAATTTTTCGGTTTTAGTATATTTATCAACCATATATGTCAATGAATATTTATTAAACTGTAAAATATAGGTATATCATATACGATTCTGTTTACAGAAGGGAGAAAATTTCGGAATTTGAAAAAAATTGATAAACGGTTTGGCAAACAATTGGCTACCGGCGTGAATAGGTTCAGCAACCACTGGCAAAGGGCAGAAAAGGATCTAGGAAAGGCTTCCAAAGGATAGGAAAGGAAAGAACGACCGCGTGTTGACTAAGTGAAGGATGACGCGGAAGTGAATTATGTTGGTTACATATTACATAACCCAGTTTTATTTTTGTGAGGTTATGTTATGTCAGTCGCACGCATATACTTATAAAAGAGTTTATAAATATTATATGGTAGCACGTTTTTTGCTTTTTTGAAAAGAAAACAAAGGAAATACAGTAATAACAATTGTCGGTCGTTCGGTATTTTCCTCCTGATTGTGGTTTTATATACGTTTTGGTTACACTACTTACTAATAATACAATAAAATATTTATTTTGATGTCCCCTACGAACCCTTAAAGTTTGTCGGTATATTTTTGAGCAAATAAACAGCGATAATAACGTTATTAGGTAAGTTTAAGGAATTTTATCTGTTTTGTTATTATATTTTGACATTTTGGATATTGTACGCAACTGTGGTTTTCAAGAATTTCGCGGTCATATTTTGTCATGCTTACAATAAACCTTGAAGAATCGTATAAATCATACCGTTGTTTACCATTTCGAATCAAGATGGAGGCAGCACTAGCGCTTTTTAAAACATGCTCATTTTGTAAGAGTGCGCAATCATTAATATTGTAAAATCAAGTTTTTTGTTCTAACGGATTAAACGTATTTTTTCTTGTGTTTCAGCATGTCTGGCAAAAACGAAGTTCTCAACGTTTTTTATGCTCACCGGCGGTTACGGAGGCAGCAAGACAGAGGATTGAAAATGGAAAAAGTAAAAGAAGCGTGGCAAAATCCTTAGGAATGGCGGAAAGCACGTTAAGAAAAAGGCTAAAAAGGACAACTGTAGCTACAAAACTGGGAAGATTCGACATTACCTCAACAGCAGAAATGGAAGAAGAGGTGTGTAATTATATTAAAACAATAGACAACATGTTTTACGGGTTAACTTCTAGAGCTCTAAGAAGTCTAGCATTTGAGTTCGCTGAAAAAAAACAAATTAAAACATCGTTTTAATATAACTTTAAAAATGGCAGACAAGGGCTGGCTAGGTGGATTTTTAAAACGGCACAAAGATGTTACATTAAGGCAGCCCACCGCTACAAGCGTCGCCAGGGCTGTTGGGTTTAATAAACCACAGTGTGAGCGGTTTTATAAAAACCTCTCGGAGATAATGAACAAATATAAATTTCCGTTACATGCAATTTACAATATGGACGAATCGGGACTTTCAACTGTGCCAAACAAGCCCCCTAAAGTTTTCTCTACAAAAGGAAAAAGGCGTGTCAATAAAATATCAAGCGCAGAACGGGGAACCAATGTTACTGTTGTATGTGCAATGAGTGCTAGTGGACAATTTATTCTTCCCGCATTTATATATCCACGTAAAAGAATGAAGGCAGAACTTTTGGACGGAGCTCCGCCAGTAGTTTTATCAATCGAGTGTGAAAAATGGTTGACGAACCATCCAGGGCGGGTAATTACGGTCTACCAAATTGCTTCAATATTTGTACCTGCATATTTTAAAGCTGCTACTTTAACGAATGCGATTGAAGGTTTTAAAGTGACAGGGATATGTCCCTTTAATGATGATATATTTACCGAAGCTGACTTCATGGCCACTTTAGTCTCAGAACGAGAAAATTCTGCTACAGCTGCAGTAGCTTCGCAAGTAGAAGCGCCAAACATTCAGTTAGAAGTCGCTGATAACTCAACATCTAAAATTAATATTCAACCTCATCAAATCTCTGAAAATGCTTCCAAAGTTCTTGACAGTCCAACTGTTGTTCTTGAGAGTTCCACTACTAAGAAAAATTCACCTCAGCCTACAGAGCTGGTTTCCAACACATCTGCAATCATTTCAACTTTGGAACAAACAGTTGCTGTAGCACCAGAAACCAAAACATTTGATTTATCGAACACTTCTGAAACATCATCAATTTATATTAAATTAACACAATTTCTCCATTACCCAAATCAATTACGTTCAGGTCAACAAGTCGCAGAAGCAAAAAGTCGGAAATTATCACCAGCTCCCCATATAAGGACCAACTAATTGAAGAAAAAGAGAAAAAAAAACCGAAACCCATAGTCAAACTAGATAATATGGGTGATAACCTACCACCACCACAAGAGCTTTCGGAGGAGAGTTTAAAAAGAAAATGCGCTGTGAACCTCAGACAGGCAAAGAAGACACCGAAAAATGGAAAAGCTGTTTTGAAGAAGCCAAAATCACCGCCTCATAAGAAAATGTGGATCTGTCCAGGGTGCAACGAAATATTTAAAGAACCTGTTACAGAAGACTGGATTAAGTGCATATTGTGTGCTGAATGGTGGCATGAAAAATGCAGTGCCTACGAGGGTTCTGGATCTTATACATGTGACCTATGTTCATAAAATTGCGTGCGTACTCTTACAATACTAAATGCGTACTCTTAAAAAGCGGGTTTATAAGAGTGCGCAAAATCACTTTTTTTAAGTTTAATTTTTTCTGTTGAAGTACTGATGTTTAGTTTGCGAATTATACCTTATTTTATTGTTTAAGTATCAACAGTCATAAATAAAAAAATATCTATTTTCAACGCAATTCGTTTGGATTTTTTACCTGATTAAACCTTAAGTGCGCACTCTTGAAGCACTCTACCCTATACCTCTTTCTTCGTTCTCCTCGATATCAATTTAAAGTTGTATTTTTCTATGGCAGTTTATCCAATTAGGGATGAAAACCCTAATTTTATTAAAATTTTTCGCTTATTTTTAAACAACCCAATATATAGGTCATAGGATAGCGAAAATCTCGACTTTTCGGACATATCTTTGTATCAGTTCTTTATTATTTTCGGTATATAAAAGCACTAACTTTATGATAATTTTCTGCTTACTTTAAATATATTTTTTATATTACATATTTTTTGTTAATTTTTAGAAAAATTTTTATTTATTTAAAGTAGGAATTAAAAAAAAATTAATTCTAGCTCAGCAACTATTTAACTGACAAAAATGACAAATCCGTAAATGAAAAACTCGAAATTTTACTAAAAAACATAAATTTATTAAAACAAACTTAAATAAAAATGAATTCCTTTTAGACCATCAATAATTGATCTACTAAGAAACGAGATTATTAACAATGAGCTTCAAATTACTTTGTTTCCGCTAAGATTCGGCAAAATCAAATTCCTTATCTTTTAGTAACTCGATCTGATCCTCATCAATCCTAATAAAATCCTTATTATCAGCATGAATTACTGCATCAACCTCCTCAAAATCAAAATCAGGACCGTCACACATTATCGACACATTTTCTTGCTTTTCATCCGCGAATCTAGTATTGTACAAGTCTTTAAACTGAACATCATCGTGATCATCAGCCGGTTTATTATTAGTTTCCATATAATTCACAGTAAATGGGCGCGTATTTTGAAAACGCACTGTTTGGACGTCTTGTTGTCTATTCTGGTGTTCAAGTTGTTCCTAAAACATCTATCTAAAGTTCTATAAAATTAGTATTAACGTAAAAACATGTTTACAATCTCTTTTTTTAACTCCTCAACTTGTTTTCTCAGCTCCTTATTCTTTTGCTGAGCTTGAAAAAATTCACCGTTCCGATCAAAAATTTGACGTTGCAAGTGCCCTTTGATTTCAGCCAAACTGGATTCTCTGGTGTTTTTTTCTCGTTGAATATGCTGCTGACGTTCACGTTCTAGAAAGGGATTTGTGCAACTTTCGTTTTAAGTTTCAATTATCTAATTACCAATTTTTTCACATTCTTGCTCGGTCTGTTTAAGAGTGGCATTGAGCTGTTTAGATTCCGCTAAATAAAGGACTTTCAGTTGATTTATGCTCTCTTCTTCTTCCTTTTTCTTGTGCTCCTTTTGTACTGTTGATCTTATTGTTAAATTATCAAAATTCTCATTAAGCTCATGCAATTCCCTTTTTAAGATTACTAGTTCACCTAAAATATCAACTTTTTTGTTTGCAAATAGTTGATTTGTATAATACATGACTTTAATTATCAAAAATATAAATCACTCCCAATCATGCTGAGAAATAATTACAGAAACGTTCATGCTTAGCATATGATAATATAGGGGTTCCAGAAATGTGAAAAAGAAGAAATTAAGCAAATTTTTGTAGCATTCTTAGTCTCTTGCACAAAAGAATTAATACCTACATCAAATACTAAGAAAATGAATAGATCGTGAATACATATAGTGTCATATAAATAGAATATTTACCGAAACAAATCTGATGATGACCCAAGGCCTTTACCAACAGAGGCCGTAGTGAGACTATTGAGAAGCTACAGGTAATCAGGAACTGAGCTGATCCTAGGATTTGATATACAAATGCACATAATCACGTTTCGGAGAGAACCAACATGAACTCCAGAAGTGAGTCACTATTTCGATTTATAATGGCAAAAAATTGTAAACAAAGATAATATTCCCACTTTTGTAATAAGACAAAGCGATGAGCTTATAGATTTAACTGTATATGTACTATTTACATAAATAATTCTATTAAAAACTGGTATGTATCCATGGAGGAGAATTGCTTGGACCATAAATACATACGGGTATTGACCAAGAAATAATCATTTATCGAAATCCAAAAAAAAACCGATTGGGGTAACTCGAAGTAGAACTCGTTTGCGAGCTAGTACGGGTTAGTGTAAAGATAAGTGACACAAACAAACTAAATGAATACGTGGAGAAACTGACTGACACAATCATTAAGTGCTACTAAAATAACAGTCCAGAAATCAAAAGGGTTGCATCCAGAAGAACCGTGTGGTAGAGCGAAGACTTGAAAAAATGAGGAGGACTATTAGAAAAGTATTTAACAAAGCCAAATACAATGGAAGATGGGAAACCTACAGGACATCTCTAACTGACTACAATAAGAGGCTAAGGCAGGCAAAAAGAGACTTTTGAAAGAAGTAATTGGAAAGCGTTCCAGACTGTGCTAAACTCCAAAACGCTTTTCCCAAGAAGCAAAGTTGCACGATTAACTAACTCCCTACGCAATGGCGATGGTGAGTATACAACCACAGGAAATTAAAAACTGACCGAAGTTTTTCGAGTACATTTTCCTGGGTGCGTTATAAAAGAGAACATAATTGGCAGTCAGGACAGTACATTTCGACGTCAATATAAAGCACTAGCTGGTAAGCTGCCAAAGAAGTTGTGACATATGAGAAGATCAAATGGGCCATCAACGCATTTGAGCCCTACAAATCTGCTGGCCAAGATGGAATCATTCCAGTAATGATGCAAGAAGGGTTAGAAGTATTAATAAATAAACTGACTGAGATATTAAGTACCAGTTTAGCTTATGGATATATGAGCCGTTCAGCGGAAAAGTGGTCTAACTCCCTTAAAGTAGAAATTTAGAAAATTGATATTTTTCATCTGGATGAATTCAAAAATCACAGTAACATATTCTTTACTTTTTTGTACATATTTATAATAACCCTGTACTAAAATTTCATATGGTAAACATTTTTACTGATTGCGTCCATTAATTACATTTTTGCCGCCCAATGTCATTCTTCCAGTAAGTTTTTTTCAAAAACATAGCGGAAAAGTGGTATAACTTGGAGAGTTATATCACTTTTCCTCGTAAAAGTTAACCAAATTTCACAAAACTGATGAACCAAAGAAAAATAATAGCTGTAGTATGTTTACTATGATATCTATTCCTGATAAAAGTGTTCAAAAAATATAGAGCTTGAAAAGCAAAATATTACTACTACTTATCTTACATACTAAACTTACAGTAAGGAGAGTAAGAACAAGTTATTAAACAAATTAATCTTCATCAGAATCGGATACTGGACCACTGTCAACAGCATCTTCTTTTGTCGGTAAGGAAGAACTGATGCTGAATCGGGGGAATCCACTGAAGAAGTTCTATCATATCTTGTTTCTTAGCTACAGTAACTAATCTACACACTACGTACCATAACACTAAAAAAAACCTGACTAAACAAGAAAAAGCGAGTTTAATAGGACCTGGCGCGACATCGGAACAGCGTGGTGCCTTGACTTATACCACTATTCCAGCGAACGAATCCATTATGTTGAGAGGAATAACGTTAGGAAGCTCTTATCTTAGCTAAGTTAAAATTTTGACTTATACCAGTTTTCGACTGAATATATTAGACCAGTAGAAACATAATTAATGGTATAACTCAAAAATTAAAAAATACTGACATATACCACTTTTCCTCTGAGCGGCTCATATCCCTTTGAGATGTAAGCCGGTACGGGTTGCTTTTATACCCAAGCCTGGAAAAACTGACTATTCTCAAACCAAATCTTTCAGACCGGCAAGTCTTTTGTCTTTTCTTCTGAAGACACTAGAAAAACTGTTCGACAGACACATTAGGGACGAAGCATTGGTTGAAAACCATCTGCTGCAAGACCAATGTGGTGAAACCGCAGGCAAATCTACAGAGACGGCGCTGCATAGGCTCACTAATTATGGTAGAGAAGACTATGGAAATCAGAGTTGTTAATAGCTGCCTTCCTTGCATCTTTCTGCATGCTCAGGAGCAGGACAGTAATATGCAAACTGCTGAATGAAACTCTGGACGCCTCTGTAACTCAGGGATGTCTACAGGGAGGTGTTCTGTCGCCTATCCTATGGTACATGATGATAAACGGGCTGCTATTAAAACTAAGGCACAAAAGTTTTAGAACTTTAGGATATGCAGATGATTTGGTGATACTAATCCAAGGAATGTTATAACGGTGAGAGAAAGAATGCAAACTGCTCCGAATATCGTGAAAAACTAGACTGAGAGGGAAGGTCTTAACATCAGTCCCCTTAAATCCGCCATTATTCCATTTACCAAAAGATGAAAGATTGAGGACCTTGGGCCACTATTCTTGCATGATAAAGCAATTCCTATGTTGGGAGAGATAAAATATCTGGGGATTATCTTGGACTCCAAATTAAGCTGATCCAACATCTCGACAAAGTAACCAAGCCATCGGAATCTATTTTATTGACGACCAAACGCATGCATGGGCAAACCTGAGGATTACAGGCCAAAATTCCACACTGGATCTATACCAGAGTAGTAGTGCCCACTATAACTTATGCTGCATTGTTTTTTTATTCTAAATTTAGTAGGAAATCCGAGATTTTTTTTTTAGTAGAAATGCTTGGAGAATTTCTATATTTCCTGATATGTATCTACGGTTTAAACTCTTAATCTAATAAAAGTCTCTTACTTCGTAACTTGTTGGTTTTCTCAGCCAATTCCTGATACGCTAAATCCTGATTCTTGTCTAAAATCCGTTCTACTGAACGCATTCTGTTTTCTTCTTGCTTTTCCAATTCGACCTGTTCCTTTAGGAGGTCTACGTATTCATTTTTTAAAATTTCCTGATAGGCTTGACGACGAGTTTTCTGTTTTAATTTAATAATTTACAATAACCGGCACTCCAATATAATTTTATCTAATATTTTACTTACTTCGATGCCACTTTCTATAAGTTTTATATGTTTGTCAATATTTTCGTCGTTACACATCATTTTCGAATGTATAAGTTGATCATTACTGAATTGAACTAATGAGTAACAGAAAGGGGGCCATTTTAATTACTGCGGCCATCTTGCTTATTTGTCATAGCCCCCTAAAGAAATAAGAAAAGAAAGCTTTGGATGGTATGTTAATATAAAAATTTTTAAATATGAATGTGCAGCATTTAACAATGTTATTAACTATCCGGCGTATAATTCCTATCAAAAAGACCCCAAATACATGAAAAAAAGTATCACAATTTAACACATCACGTGACATTAAACACGAAAATAGTTTTACACTACTGTACCGTTTGTAGACACAACATTTTTAAATTATTTTGTAACACATTAAAATCCATTTAACACTTATATTATTGAAGTTTTCTGTAGTCGAACATAAACCTCACGTATATCAATTGAAAAACTTGATAAAAATCAGTCTATCTTCACAGACTTGGCAATTTTCTAACACTAACCTGCCAGTATTGACATTTTCAGCAACTGTCAACAAAACTATTTTTGACATTTAAGCCCAGCAAACGTAAATAAACAGAACCTAACCTAAAACTTTTTTTCGTACAGAAAAAGCCGAATTCAAACATAAAATGGTCGTAGCACTGGGTTTCGAAGGTAGTGCAAACAAAATAGGCGTAGGAATAATAAAGGATGGGGTGGTTCTGGCGAATCCTAGAAAAACATACATTACACCCCCCGGGGAAGGGTTTATGCCCAAAGAGACTGCCCAGCACCATCGTGAAAAGGTCTTGGGAGTCTTACAAGATGCTTTAGTAGAAGCTCAGGTAAAAAACAATGTGTTCATTATATTACGAAATATGTTTTAAATAGTATTCCAGCCTATGGACTTATTGAGTCTTTTTTTTAATTCTTCCAGATAGGTATTTCAAGTAAATGTTTAATTTATTCTAGGCTTTTATAGTCATCAACTATGATTTCTGAGAAGTATATTTTTGATGTTATTATAGACTTTTAGGACCGTTTCTTTTAATTTTAGAGATATTTGAAATAAATTGAAGATTTATTTGCTTTTGGAGTCATAATCTTTCATGCCTTAAAAATTGTAAATAATAATTCATTTTATTTAAGGCCTTAACAAAATATTGTGTTTTATTCCAGGAATCTAAATATTTTTTCTTACTGACAAAATGAAAATCCATAGTTACTATGGGGGTCAATTTAGTTTTGTGATTTTTACATTTTTGGATAAACTTCTACTTTGTATTTATTTTATTTATTTATTTATTTGTTACAAGTATCAAAAGCTACAAGACCACTTACAGATACTAACATAGAACATATCATAAGGAATAGTACCCTGCTATGGTAAAAGGATGTACTCGCAAAAATATAGTTTTGAGAAAAACACATTTTAACTTAAAAGTTGTGTATTTTTTTTCTTGTAATCCAAAACGGTTCAAATTTTTACAGAAGATTTAATATTATACTACATTAGAGGTAAGTATCTAATTTTTATTAAATTATTACTAGTTTTTGAAAAAAGTATATTAAAATATATAGATCGCTAAAGCTCTTAAATATTTATCTGCACCAGTTGGCAGTGTTGCAAGTGAGCAAATGTTTTCAGAAGCTGGAACCGTAAATTCGGCAAAAAGGAATCGGCTGAATCCAGAGACAACCAAGACACTAATATTTTTACATGATAAGAAAGAAAGAAAGAAAGAAAGAAAATGTGCTATATTACGTAAGACAACAAAATCTTGTGTACAAGCATCCTAAAAACTAAAAAATTCCAAATTCACTTTAAATTTCAAACAAACATAACTTCTAAAACACTTTACCATAAAATTTACACACATTACCAAAATTAATCATAACAAAACAAATTGAGAAAAAAAAGCATCTTTTTGATAAATTTCATTAAAAAATAAGTAAAGCTGTCAATAAAACAGAATTTAGAAGAAGTAAATTACATTATTTAACAGGAAGCAAAACTAAAACACTAAAATGATGTCAGAGCACAGGTTAAAAGGTATCATTAAAAAAATCGTCAAGGCTATAATATGCCCTGGATAATAAAAGTGATTTTAATTCCTTTTTGAATCTTGATAACTTGATGAGTTTGATAACTTGCCTAAACTCCCTAAAGTCTAAACTACATTATTCATATTAAATGCCTCTATTTTATATTATATCTACCATAATTTCTTAAGATTAAGTTGTTTGAATTATACTTTAAATTTAAAAATAAAAAAATAAAATGTTTTAAACTGCTATGGTTGTTTTTTTACACATCGGCCGATATAGCCGATATGTTTATATCTATCGGCCGATACCGATAATCGGCTCTCGGCCGATATATCGGTATCGGTCGATCACTAATATTCTGCTCTTTAATTTTTATATTTCTTTCCAAAAAATGCCCTAAGATATCTGATTCTGGAACTTTTTTTTTTATAAAATTTAGATAAAACCTTCAGAAATAGATGTAATCTGTTACACAAAAGGTCCAGGAATTGGGGCTCCATTAGCCACAGTTGCTGTAGTGGCAAGGACTGTGGCCCAACTATGGAATAAACCGATTCTAGGAGTAAACCATTGTATTGGACGTATCCTTTTTAAAATTGTTAATTTTTCAATTAACATAATTGTATTTTAAAAACAAGTATATATTTTAGAAAAAGAAATTGACAATTTGATTTTACATAAGGACTCAAAACATCAGTGCATCTAGCTTAGGCCTTGAAAATTGTAGAATATTCAACATTTTATAACTCTTAAATTTTTAATATAAATAATATGTTATTAATTCTGTTCCTAAACATAATTTACATCTTTTTTACTGAAATAAGTTATTAGGTAACTTTTGCTATTATAATATATATTAATAATCTGGTATTTTGGCTGTGAATTTCTGGTGTCTGTGAAACTAGAATTACATTTAATTTGGTTGTTAAGGATTTTATGCATTAATTTACATTCCTCAAAAAACACAGTTTTTCTAGGATAAAAACTTCTAAATCATTGAACAATGTCTCTGAATGGGTAGTTCTATTATAGCTAATCATTAATTCAAGCACCTTATTTGGTTATTATCACTTGAACATTACTAAATTTTGTTTTACAATGTACCTCATATAATTAAAAGTACTTTTAACTATATTAATTTAGTCTGAAATAATATCTATTCACTGTAATCTTTTAAATTTTTAATAATTAAACTCCTTGACTAATATTTGCTAGATATTGAAATGGGTAGACTAATTACTGGAGCCAATAATCCCACAGTATTATACGTTAGTGGAGGTAACACACAAATTATAGCTTATGCCAGAAAACGCTATAGAATATTCGGCGAAACTATTGATATAGCTGTGGGCAATTGCTTGGATAGGTTTGCCCGGGTACTAATGATTCCAAATGATCCCAGTCCTGGCTATAATATTGAGCAACTAGCTAAAAAAGGTAGTAAATATGTACCTTTACCATATGTCGTTAAAGGAATGGATGTCAGTTTTTCAGGTAGGTTAATGTAAAATGTTAAAATGAAGTCTTAGTGAATATATTTAGGGATCTTAAGTTACCTGGAAGAAAGAACAGAGGGTTTACTAAAACAAGATTACACTAAAGAAGACCTGTGTTTTTCATTACAAGAAACTATCTTTGCCATGTTGGTGGAAACAACTGAAAGGGCACTGGCACATTGTGGCTCATCTGAGGTCTTGATAGGTAAGTTAATTAATAGACAATTAAAAGTATCAAGGGGGCTAAAAAAATTGTATTAATGCATTCCATTGAGAAAGTATACATCAAGTTTCTCTAAATGATTTTCCTCAGACCTCAAGAAAGTTGCTAGAGATAAAAAAGCTGTATTTGCTATATGTTACTGATAGAGAGACATTTGCCTTGTCTTAGAGAGCTAAATGTAAACATCTCTCATACCTTTGTTATAATAATAATTATATTAGCCATAGTTTGCCCAATTCTTTTAATTATGGAGACGAATCTACTTTCTCTGGTCAAGACATAGTAAACTGGTTTAAGAAGTATTTTTAAACTATTTAGACTAAGAGTTACCAATGCTTCTGCTGGTGTTAATTTTCATGTTACTGTTGTTTATAAAAATACAGTTCAATTCCCCAATAAACTTGCCATAGGGCCTGATGGTATCCCTAATTATTTCATAAGAAAATGTGTTACAATGTACTATTAAAAGTACATTGTAACACATTTATGCATACTTTTTAATAGCTCTCTATGGAGTTCTAGTTTTTCATCACTCGAAAAACAAAGTATTATTGTCCTAATATTTAAAAATGGCCAAAAGGACAAAATGTAAAATTATAGATATGCAGGGTGTTACTTAAAGGTATGTTATAATTTAAAAGGGACATTCCTGGACCGATTTTAAGACAAAAAGTTCATATAAACATGAGTCCTAAAATGCGTAGTTTTTAAGATACAGGGTGTTAAAGTATGTACATACATTAAATATATATTAATTATATACAGGTTCCTTCCAAATCGTTTGATCCCTTCTATGTGCTCCACAGGTTTTGTCCTTGATATATAATTAATGGCTGTAATAATACGCCGCTAGCAGAAATACACGCCATGGTTGTAATATTTTCTTTATCAGATCCTTCTATGAACTTTTTGGCCCAATGCTGCAAGTCCTTTTATTCCACCTGGATCCATATCAAACCCTATTACATCCAAGTTAAATATGTGTGCAGGCTTGTCTTGCAAACCAAGTTGTTGGATTGTTTCACCCAGGCGATCATAGAAGGAATATATTACAAAAGGGTCGCTGGTAGCTGTTCTCCTACACTTTTCTAGTTGTTCCATTTTCTTCTGGCTCAGTAGATTTCTTTTACAGAACGAACGAAACCAATCGTCACCAGGTTTGCCTTCCTTAAATGTGGTTTTTATAGCATTTTTATTAAGATATGTTTGCACAACTAACTGAATTTCTTGTTTGGATAAGGCGAATCCCCATTTAGCCATAATTTTAATTTTTTCTGTCAAATCTCTTTATTGTTCATCGGATAGCGCTTGTTTTCGGCCACGTTTTGAAACATTTTTTTCGTGAATAGCCCGAATTAATTTTGATTATTCAATGCGAAATTTTTTTGCTGCCGTTCGAATAGACAACTTTACTAAGGTAAGCGCCTGTTTCAGATCGTCGTCTGTATAGGGTTTTGCCTTTGAAACGTAATTCCTAGGCATTCTGGCTTGCTCTTTGTGTAGGTATACCTAAAATTGTTATACAGGTTAACGTCTTATTTTTACCCCATGACTTGTCTCATATTTACCCAAACAGTCGTCTCAAAATTACCCCAGCAAAAAAACACGTACATACTCAATTACTTTTAGCAACAGGCTACCCGGCTTGTTCCCACAGCGTCGCGACACGTCAGTCTTCACATTGCGATCTTAACCGAGCGCGCCCGTTGTAGGCGCTCAACAAAAGTTTGCGCGCCGATTTTAAAAGTTTTTGTCATGAAAATTGCATTATATTACGGTAGATTAAATAATTCATGTATAAATTAATATTATCGTTTCAATGAATGTGTCTTTAGGTTTTAGAATATTTAGATTTTATTACGTCCTTTTTTCGTCTCATTAAAATAATTTTTAGTGGCAAAAAATTGACTGTCTTATCTCTCCAAAATCTTCGGTGTCTCATTTTTACACCACTTGACCCTAATTCTATTTCTTAGTTCTTCTAAGGTCACAATTGGTGTCTGATAAACCAATGTTTTTAGGTGTCCCCACAAAAAAAAAATCTAGGCTATTTAAGTCAGGTGATCTAGGTGGCCATAACTGTGGTCCTCCACGGCCTATCCATTTATTTCGGTAGACTCTTGTTAAATGCTCACGAGCCAATATGCTAAAGTGGGCCGGAACACCATTATGCATAAACCAAAGTTGTTGCCGTAACTGAAGAGGAACATCTTCGAGAAGCAAAGGCAAATGGTTTTGGAGAAATTACAATAAATCTGTCAATCGTTAAGGCGTCCTGGTAAAAAAGATGGTCCAACTAAATGATCGGATACGATACGGATCCAAACGTTTATTGAAAATTGTTCCTGAAAATGTGTCTCTGTAATCGCATGAGGGTTTTCTTGATCCAGTAATGATTGTTATCGAAATTGATTATTGCATTTCTGGAGAAATTAGTTTCGTCCGTAAACAAGATGTTCGCACCAAATTGAGGATTTTGTGTTACTTTTTGGAGATACCATCTACAAAATTGCGTACGCGGTTCATAATCTCTAAGAAGCAATGCCTGAACTCTTTGTATGTGAAAAGGATATAACAAAGAATCCCTTAAAATTTCCCATACCGTCTTAGATACCGTAGCAGATGTTCAATACCATACCAATTTTTCGTGTACTTGTGGTCGGATCTTGTTCGACTGCACGTAGGACACCCTCTTCAACTGCCGGTGTTCTAACTGTACGGGGCCTTCCCTCGGCAGAATTAGCCTTAAAACTCCCAGATTCAGTCATGCATTTGCGTCATTTCCAAATTAGAATAAAAATATAAAAAATTATAAAAATGGCGCTGTAATTCTTCTGCCGGTGAATGTTTGTGTATTTAGACATTAGCATTGCCTTACGAAGGTACAAATAAAGCGATAACCATTTTAAACACGCCTTTTTAGTTGTATTTACGCATTTCAATATTTTACTTTTAAAATATACCCCCTTCACCCCCAAACCAAAATCCTAAGGGATTAAAACTTAAGAACTACGGGTCAAATCAATCTATTAGGTTCATATTACACCTGTGCAAAGTGGCTTGCTTGTATCACAAAGTGCGCTTTTTTCTTGTTATTTGGCTTGTGCCGCTAGCACTATTCGTTACAATATTAAATTTCTCAACGTATATCATGCAGATATTTTATCCGACATTTATAGTTAAAGTTGCAAAACTGTGCATCTAGTGTAAACCAAAAATAAACGTTTATTTAACCCTAGTGCCTTGTTTGGGCTGCAAAGGTTTTTCATCTGATTATCTGCATGGTTTTTGTCATATAAGATCTATTGCAACAATTTTTCTTTAAGCAAATAGATACCAAGATACCGCCTTTTCTAAAGCATTTGTTTAGGTCATTCATAAAGCTTTGTTTGAGAAATTGTTGTCTGTGGTTTTTTATACTGTATTGTTGAAACTTCATTCGCAAATTGAATCGAACTATACAAAAAATAACCACCTATTAAATATCAGTAAAAGACCTGGGCATCACTTTTAATGAAATGTTGCCTATAATGGGTCATATTAATAGTGTTGCCCTGAGGGCTTCCAAATTGGTGAGTTTTGTTATTAGACATTTTAATTATCTCTTAGTTGATATTGTGCTTATAGGTCTCATTTCGCCATCGTTTACTATACAATTTTATTGAAAATCATATGGCTGATGCCAGTTTGGTGTAATAATTCCTTCCTTTCATTTAAGTTGTATAACATTTAATATTCCATACCAGGAGTTTAGAGATTATACCATTTTCTTTCCAATAGATAGATTATGCCACTTTCAATGTTCCTTTACATAGAACATTCTATAGAATTTATAGCTCTATTGATTTTTATATAAGTTTTCTAAATAAGCACCCCGATAATGACTTTTTATAATGTTACTATCAATTAGATTTAAAAAAAAACCCTTCTTTCTGATACATTTTTAACTGTACAAGCAACATAGACCTCACAACAAGTTTCTTAATATTTCAGTTGGTGGAGTCGGTTGTAACTTACGTCTACAAGAAATGATGGCGGAAATGTGCAAAGAAAGAGGGGCTAAATTGTTTGCCACCGACGAAAGGTTTTGTATTGATAATGGTGTGATGATTGCACACGCCGGTTGGGAATGGTTTAAGTCTGGTGGAAGGATGAGCTGGACGGATTCGTTTGTGACGCAAAGGTTTAGGACTGACGATATGGAGACTACTTGGAGACATGATTAAAGGCCTTAGGTTTTACCTCCTACAGCAATGTAAATATTGAATTATTAATTGTATTGGGAATTAATAAACTATTTTTATTATTATCTTAGTACATTGAATGGCGTTTCAATGCTTTAAGATTATTATATTGGATGAAATTTGTGAGTATGTAATAAATGTCAAATAATTCGGTACAATCTTTGGTATATTTTTATTTGATAAAACAATACATTTCTTTTACAATTAAAACTATCTACTAACATTATTTTGATATTGATTTATTTAATAATTAATTTACTTACTTGAGACTAGTGGAGAATAATTCGTGTTTGGAATTTTTATACAAAATTTGATCCTACAGTAAAGGCCGATATTATAAATTACCAAGCCGGAATTCGGAATTTTCGAGCTCACAAAAAGAAAAGCCGGGTTTCGGTTGTATGTTAGAATATTTTTAGGTGGGCATCCAAACCAGGCCCTATCAAAACCAATTTTATAATGATACAATTTGATATATTGCCACGAAAATTAATTTAAACATACTATACACACACACACGCACATCTTCTTGGGTTCTCAAGGGCTTGTTTGGACTCACCTCATATTATTATTGACACAGATTTTTAATCGTCAATAATAATTATCTGTAAAATAAGAAGTATTAATTAAAGAAAAATATGGAGATAGTGACTTAGTTACCGCAAAACCAGGCTTCGGGGAGGTTTAACTAGGGAGAAAAGTAATCTGGCGACATTGAGGAGGTCGGTCGTCCGCGTCCCCGGCTTCTGCCGCGTCCTCTACCCCGACCTCTGCCGCGTCCTCGTCACCTCCGACCTTCCACCATTCCTCCTACGTAATCTTGAAAATATACAGTTTTTATAATATATAACATAGGTGAATTATAAAGTCGAAGTAGCGTAGAAAATTATGTAAAATTTTACAATATTTTTATCATTAATAATTGGATGGTGTTATGCAATAATTGGTCAAGACACCGTAGATTTGTTTTAAGAAAATTAGCAAATATGTTTAGCAAGTTACAGAAATTACACAATTAAAAATTATTAAGGGCTATTTGTAATGTCAAAGATATTATGCTTAAGTCTTTGTAAAAATGTATAAATCAATATGCTATCTATCCAAAAATCATGGAAAGAAGTGAATTTACCGTTTTCGTTAAAGCTAAATAGCCAAAACAGTATTTGAATCCTAAACTAATTATTTTATAACATTGTCGCTTCTCTGGGTTTCTTCACATTCTAATAAGTTGTTGTGCCCCAAATCTATATCGGTGACAAAATCAATAGAGGCACCAAATCCATCGACATCAGAAAATTGATGTCGATGTTAACTAAATCCGAAAATCAGCAGTGTTTGATGATAAAATAACTTTATAGTACTGCTGAACATCTTTTGGAATTAGTTTGTACATTTCCTTAAAATCTTTTAACATTTTAGAGAAAGTGGGTCTAGTGGCCATAAAAAAGCCAGTTCTATATCTTTAAAGAATAGTTTACGATCTTTTTGTGGTTTTTCGATATTAACCTCTTGATGTTCTTGACTTAAATTAGATCACATGAATAAGGTAATTGGTTGGTCCTTTTTCAGTAATATGTATTTTATGGCAATTTAACCAAGATACTTTGTTTTTTGCGACCTTCTTCAACCAAATTCTCAACAGACAAAAAATCACTTTTTTCAAAGCGGCTTATTAAAAATTTATATTTTCTACGGCACTTTACCATTACAACAATATAGTCATTACTAGTGTATAGCCTTTCTTGTACTTTCAAGGCCGATTTAACGTCACTAAACTCGGAATCATTAGTTAGGAAACAGTGTCCGGGTAGCAAAAATCAATTTTTCCGACTGTCGGGTAGTTCTGCGATGCTGCCCACCGCATGATGAGTCGGACCATAGCCTTAATTCCTTTACTAGAGCACGAATATGTTCTCTGATATACTTATATAATTATACGATCTCACCTTCCCAAATTATAAAAATTAAGCTGTCTCTTATAGCATGCAATTCTGGTAGGAATTTTTTGCATATCAAAAGTTAGCGTTTCTAATTCAGGATTATTCCTGGATGCTAGTAAATCTTCATTTTATCTTGTGCCTAAAACTTTTAGATTCATTAAACTCATTACTGCTAAATAACACATTACCTTTACCATGACTTTTTGTGAATTGACTCATTATTGCAAAACTATAAATTCGAGTTATGCATAATGTGGATTAACAATTTAGTTGGAAGATTTTTTATTAAAAAATGCATTAGATTCTGTGGAAGAGCTTGTAATTGCTTATTTTTGTTCATCATGACTGTAATATAATTGTTTTATGTATTTTTTAGATGTGAATATTTAGTTTTATATATGTGAAGTCTATTTAAGTAATCAATTTTATCTTGTCACTGTTAGATCATTTACTCCCTTGTTGACATTGTTTCACGCCCTTACATGCTTTTGTATCTTGAAAGGAATTTAATAAATAATATTATTATTATTAAAAGAAGCTGATATGCCGAATAGGAACATCCGGTTTCAACCAGATGCTGCGCTTTCCCATTTTGCGCTATCTGGACATTATATTTCCAGGCAGATGGATTGGTAGAAGAGGATATTTTGAATGGCCACCTCTGGATTTTTTCCTATGGGGATATTTGAAGTGTATGTGTCTAAACCCACAAACATTGGGGAGTTGAAAACCACAATAAGATACGTGGGTAGATTAATTTTCCTAAGAAGATATAAGAAACGTTCAACACGAATTTCAAGTACGTTTAGGTCATTGCTTAATAGTAAATAGAATACATTTTAAACACTTATAAAAGAAAAAAAATTAAGTAAATTTTTGTTTTTATTAAAAAAAAAGGTGTTTCAATTATTTTGGAAATTGTGAAAAAACCTGAAATTCTGCAGTTATGTATAATTTGATATGACTCTTTAAAAATAAGCAATATGAAATTAGGGATACTAGTAAAAAAAAATGAGTGCGCTTGAGACCACACGACTGAAGTAAAACCTCTTTAGCTCCATTCATATGTATTTTTATGCACAATTTTTGTACGTAATTTCTTCTTAGTTGATGACCCTGGAGCACCTCTTTCATATTCAGAGTCCGTATCACTTCCAACTATGATTTTTTATTATTCACCCGAAAATTCACAAAATATGACCTTTAAAATGAATTTATAATTTTATTCACTTTAAACGTAGAATAATTAATTTGAACAACAAAAATTAATTTATAAAATTGCTCTAGAACGAAATGAAATTACGAAATAATCAAGAAATTACCGTTTGCGTAACGCTAGCAAACTCGCAAAGAAACTATTGACCGAAATATATATATTTTATGCACTGGATATGGGAGGAAGAGAGAAAGAAAATATGTCTGCGCGCGACTGTCCCTTGCTCCTACAGTAATATACGAACCGTAACTCTTTCTCTTCCTATCTCATATTTCCTGCTTAACTACCGTTTGCCTCGCCCGATCACATTTTTCGAGGATTTTTTGAAGCAGAAAAAAATATATGAACAACCGAATTTATTAAAAGTTACAGATCCTGAATATAGCACTAAAGTAGCTATTTTCTAATTTTAACGAAAATGCCCTAATTGTTCATATTAACACTCAACGTCTTCTTTCTACCTATTATATAACATCAGCCCTCTAATATTATGCATTAGTGAGACGCATCTTATCTTACATCCGATATAGAGAGAAGTTGACACACCAGCGTATACTACGATGAACCGGTAGTACTATAATTTACATTGCGAATGCTGAAACCGATTCTGTTAAATGAAACGATGCAGTGGAGTATGCATATTGGGCTCTGAATCGTGTTGCGTATGAGAATGCAGGCGTTGTTGGTAGGATCTATATATAGACCACCTAACTCAAATTGCAGACAGTTCTTAGATAATTTTAAACATATATTGTCTGAGGATCTAATACATTGGCGGGAAACATTGATTTTGGATGACCCGTATAGTAGTAAAGAGGATTAATGATGTCGTCTATAGAATTCAGCGCAGCCCTAAGGCAAAGATGAAGGTAGTTTACTTAAATGGCCCTAACTTATATATGGGTCGATCAGATTTAAGAGAGAGCCAATGTTATAAATCCGGCTTAATACCGGATTATTCTAATCGATTTAAATTCATACTTAAAGAACATTTAACTTATTTTATACATTTCGCCATCTGCGCAAATTGCACTTACTCAATCCGCAAATATAAATTCGTTTGGAGAAGTCATCATCCTTTAGTGAGTCATTTTAAAAGAAACGAAGAGTGCTGTAGTATTTTCATAAATTCAAAATGCATTTAATCCTTATGGAGCAACACGCATGTTTTGATGATATGCATTTCTGAATGATTTATATTTTTTAGAGTGACAATTGCCTTTTTAATATTTCATTCATTTTGTAGCTAAATTTTTAATAGTTTTTGAAAATTTACCGCGCGATCCTTTAGTCTCATTTTCCAAATTTTTAAGGTTAGGAACGAGATGTTGAAAAACGATTTTCATTAGCTTCTTTGGATGTTAATTAACTACTTTTTCATTTAAAAAAAGTCATCATTCCATATGATTATTCCAGTAGATTATTATTTGCCAAGGAATGCTCTTTTTAACGTTACCTAATTTGTTAAAATCGGTCAAACCGTTAAGAAGTTAATGCAGGTTATTGTAAAAATAATTGAACGCCCACCATCATTTTTATTTTTGAAATAACTGACCTCTTTTTTTTAAGAAAATGATAGATAAGCTGATTCAAAATTTAAAGAAAATGCAAATTTAAAATGGCCGTTACGTCCTCTGGTGATCATTTTTAGAACTTGAAAATATTTTCCAGCGATTCTTCATGACCGATTTACCGCATCATTTTTGTCACCATTAAGTCATACGACGAACAGTATTATTAGGACACCCTGTATATATATACATATATCTTTATCATCACTGTCTCTTTTTCTGAGGATAATTCCTTTAACCGTCGATGTTAAAACTCTTATATTGTATATTTCTCTGAATAGAGAAGTAAATTATTAATTAATTGTTCATTATCTTACCAATATTAGAAGCGGTTTTCTCCAAATAACTCAATGAACCCTGCATCATTTCCGAGGGGTCGACTTTCACGAAAAATCCTGCCCTGTTGACCTCGCCCCCCTGAGGCATGAAAGCGGAAGGATGCGGCGGCGATAGCAGCGAAGGGGCCACGTTTCCTCCACTCAAACCAGGAGGGACCTTTTAACAAATATAACAATTATTCTTTTTTTCAATATTATAAAAAATTTATTGACAAACATACGACAACGGATAATTTTAACTTTGCATATTTGTTAACCAACCCTCCTGGTTTTATTATTGTTTTTTTTTTTTAAATAGGTAAAGAAAAAATAATAATAATATCCAAAAAATACTTTATTCAATTGCTAATGTTATTTACAGTTACAGTGAAAACAAGTGATAAGCCTAAGTTAGTAAGTCTACTGTAAGTAATTAGCTTTCCAGTCCTACCCGTTCAAAAATTAAAAAAAAAAAACCTTGAGAGTTAGATATCAAATATACACATTAAGTAGGAATAGTAAGTAATTGGTAAGTTTGTTTCATAGGAATGAATCAAACTTACTATTAACAGTGAGCCAATAATTTTTTAAGCTATCTTACCTTATTGACGTACACTCATAAGTTCACAATACATACTGAAAGACTATCGGCAAAATGTTCGATTCAAGGGAAGTTAAAATGTAAGGTAAACCTAAATGTAAGTAACAGAGAAAAAAAGGTTGTTTGCGAGGAATTTGTAGTCAGACCGATTAGATTTTATGCAGAAGTAGTTTTGTTTTGAGCCTAAGAAAGTAGGATGTAGCTTAACGAGGGATGACAACGTTAAAGGGAAAAAGAAAAACAATATAAGGGAACTAAAAGAAGAAGGAATTAAAAGGCTTATAAGAAAATACGTTAAGAATCAAAAGTTATTCAGGTAATAACATTTTTGGTGATTCTACATAGGAAGACTTAATACCATAAGGAACCTCTTAAAAGTTTGTGTGGCTTAAATTCAAAAACACTTATATATATTAAAATATTGTTTTTTTTAATTTATTAAAGTACTTTCCTACTTATATTACTCATCTGCCTCGCCTTGAATCGCCAATAACATTTAAAACGTATATTCGTGTTGCTCTAAAGATGGATTTTTGGATGGAATAAAGAAAATATATACAGGGCGTTTCAAATTCGACCCATTAACATGGGGATCTCGGAATCTATTAGATACAAAGATGGTTATAGTTTTATATGCCGTTTATAAAATTTAAAAATTTCGAATGGTTCCGATAATATTCGACAAAATATTTCTTATCCGATTTTGAAATATTTTGCAATAATCTGACTAAATCGTGCTTTACAGACAATTAAGTGTAACAGGACCTTCACCACGAACAAATTTCAAAACTCGTCCACTAAAAGAGGCACCGAAGGAAAACGAGAAACGAAAAGAGAGGAGCATGATAAAAAGTGACTCAGAAGTGGGATCAGAAGCGAGGGGCGTGACTGAGGTTGATGGTGGAAGATGGCCACCTCGACCTGGTTGGTTGCCCGACAGGAGGCCGGGCGTGGCCATTGAGAATGCCACGTAATTGCCATTGTAATTGCGTGCCATTGTAATTGATTTTTTATGTTTTTAAATCTATAATAATTTGTTATCGTAATATCTTAATCTCAGCAGGATTTTATCGATTTTCCATGTCCTATTACTATAAAAACATTGATAAATTTAGCGAAACTCATAAGTAAATATTTAACTAAAGATATTAAGATTTCTTTTTGCGTGCTACATGATGGTGTTTTTAGATTTTTAATACTACTTTCGTCTTTTGCCAACTTTGTTTTTTCTTATAGGCGCCATATTTAGTTTTAACATTTTTAAAATGTTTGCAAAAGTAAATTTTTTACTTTTTAAAAACTTGAATTTTTGAAAAAAATTAAATTTGTTGCAGTTGGCTGTACATAAACTGACAAGACTAATATAATTAAATTGTCAGTAAATATTACACGTTATAAATAAACAGAAGTGAGTAATTTTTTATGTTTTCGATGTTATTTTCCATTTTATTTAGAAAATTACGTGAAATGCCTGGAAAATATTAAAAAATTATTCAAATCTCTGGAAGGCGTAAACATTTCTATTTCTCTCAAATAAAATAGAAAATTAAACCAGTTTTCCGGAAAACCTAAGTCACTTCACTCCAAGCATCTTTCAAATAAAAAAAAACTAATTCTAAAAGCCTGGAATAAAACCAAACTTAATTTTGATTGCCTGGAATTATTAAAAAATTACTCCATTAACCTGGAAACCCAAATTTAAAAAGAAAATCTTAAAAACGCAAAGGCTTACTCTAAAACCCTAAGATTAAATAAAAACATTATATTGCAAATACCTGGAAGATATGGAAAATGATTCCAAAGACATTTAGAATAAAACCTAGTTTTATTCTAAATGTTTGGGATACCGTAAAACGGGGTTACTTTGCACCGAACATGTAAAATTATGTTTTCTGTAATCCTCCTCATAATTTTGTTCAGATATTTCTAATACCTCTAGAACACCGCAATACGTCACCAACACGCGAATATCCTCCTGGTCGCTAGTTGTTTATTAGCAACCGTCCGAATATTAACCTAGAAATTCTATGATTTTCTGGCTTTGCAAAATCATACTGTGCAGAAAGTCTCAGAGTACAAAAATTGGTAAGTACACGTCTAAAGGCTTATACTATAACCGATTGCGATTTGTAGTTGTTAAAATAACGGGTTTAAACAAGGATATCAATAAAAAAAAACATTGTTTACATGTGCACTTATCACATGGAATTGGGTATACTTTGCACCACTTGAGCGCCAATTTACAAGTGGTGCAAAGTATCCCCTACTTGTCACGTCCAAACTATTTTCATTTGCAAGAGTAAAAGTTAAAGGTTAGGTAAATGGTTTTCAGAAAATGCCCAGACGTTATAAAAGGAAACTGAGATCTCGCAGATATGCAGACTACTCAGAAGACGATTTGAAGGCATGTTTGTCAGCAATACAAGATGGCATGAGCACAAGAGTTGCCGCTGAATCCTTTAACATTCCAAGGAGAACTATTTTTTACAAATTAAAAGGAACACACGCTAGAAAACCTGGATACCCATCAATATTCTGTTATGAAAAGGAAAGATGTTTCGTACAATGCATTCAATACATTCGCCCTAGTGATTCTGGTTTTCCTGTTACTGGAATGGAATTACGACAAATAATCAAGAGCTATTTAAATCGCAAAGGAAAAAAAATAACTGGTTTTAGGGATAATACTCCAGGTATCGATTGGGTCAAATCATTTTTAACTCGTCATAAGGACCTTACTGCAAGGATAGCCTCGAACATAAAAAGAAGTAAACTGAATACATAGAAAATCTAAAACAAACATTAACTGGTGTAGAGCCACATGCTATTTTTAATTATGACGAGACAAACTTAACCGATGACCCCGGTCAAAAAAAGATATTAACTAAACGTGGTGTTAAGTATCCCGAACGAATTTATAATTCCTCAAAGAGTAGCATTTCTCTTATGATTTGTAGAAATGCAGCTGGTGCGCTTCTACCTCCTTATGTGATGTACAAATCCAAGCATTTTTGGGACACCTGGACTGAGAATGGCCCCCCTGGTACGCGTTATGCAAATACTGCATCTGGTTGGTTCGAAGCACAGACATTTGCAAATTGGTTCAGCACTCTCCTATTGCCTAGGGAAAGAAGGTCGTTTTAGGAGACAATTTGTCTTCTCATATTAATGATGAAGTCCTCGATTTATGTCGAAGACACGACATTGATTTTGTAGAGTTTGTCTAGCTAAGGAAAGGTACACCATTTGTTTCAAAGCTGCGCCAAGTTTTGTCCCCTAATAACGCGCGATTAGCGACAGTAGCGCGCCTTTTTTTAATTTTAATTTTAGAGCACAGAACACAAATATAAGAATTAACGCAACGGCACTGTTTATATGCAAATCGGGGCGATCGATACCGTTGCTTTGGCAGCGGCATAAACAAATTCACTGCGCAACCGAGCCGAATAACACGTGCTGTACCTTTCCTTAGCTAGACAAAGTCTATGCTTGCCTCCGAATAACACCCACGTTACACAACCGCTGGATGTCGCATTATTTGCCCCCATGAAAAGAGCCTGGAGAGACATTTTATCTCAATATAAGGAAACTCATGTAAGGAGTAGATCAAATGTACTTGAGAAACAGCATTTTCCAATGCTTTTACGATCATTAATGGAAAAAATTCAAAAGAATAGCGCTGAGATATTAAAGTCGGGATTTAGGAAATGCGGTATCGTCCCTTGCGATGTAACACCGCTCTTGGAGCGGTTAACAACAACTAGGCAATCTAATATGACAACTGCTAGTGACACAAATAAATCAAGTTCGTCGGATATCGAAAACACTTTCATTAGAATATCAGTATTTAGAAGATAAAAGACAGGAAGCCACGTAGGAAGAAGAAAATAACGGTTTCAGCAGGATAAAGTATTGCACATTCTGAAATTAGTTTAACAGATCTAACTGGAGCATCTACATCCACACCTCTTCAAGCTGTTGAACCAGAAATCGTAGATGATTCAGAGGAGGACATTGTTTTGGACGACCACTTTCCACTAGGCAGGGATCTATCAGATGATGAAATAAATGAGATGCAAGAGATGGAAGAAGAAAAAGAATTTAATGAAAAACTCGTCTCAGGTTCTCTTGGAACAAATATTGTCGAAGAAGTCAAAAACTCTGGATTAGACGATGTTAAAAAAGTTGTTGGTGAGTACGTTTTATTTTCCTATGAAGATCATGTTTATTCTGGAGTGATAACAGCAATAGAAAACGATGGAGCGATGATCAATGCTATGGCCAGATCGATAAAGTTTTGGAAATGGCAAGAAAGACGTGACGAAATATGGTATTCGTGGGACAACGTGGCGCCATTAGCCCTCCCAAGTAAATGTCCAAACGAGGATTGTACATTGTCCCAGAATGCGACAAATTGTGGTGGGATTAGTTTCAAACGTTGTATTTTTACTATTATAATGTTATAATAAAGTTTGTTCATTTAAATTCTAGCAATTTTCTTTACTTTTATGCTTGTTTCATAAATATATGAGGTAGGTAGATTTAAATTCACAAAACTTGGCCCACAAACATTTTTTCGCATTTAATTGGTGCAAAGTTTGAAATAATAAGGGGTTTCTATGTACCAGCAAGCATTTAGTAGCCAAATATTAATAAAATATTGAGTGGTGCAAAGTATGACTTTTTTGGGGTATACTTTGCACAACTAATAAAACTAGGTTGTTCTCTTGATTAGGCAATATACGTAACAAATCGCTATAATAAGAGTTATATTACAACCTGCTCAATTGATATTTATAATAAAAAGTTCAGATCTTCTTTCGAGTGACGTTACATCCTAACTAATAAAATAAAACTAAAAAAAATGGTGCAAAGTATTACGTTTTACGGTATCTTAAAAATAGCAAAAAAAAAATAGAAAATTTTAAAAATTTCACAAAATTTGGAATTAAAATTAGAAATAAAAAAAACTTATTCTAAAATTTAAAAGTAAAATTATTTGAAATACCCCGGAAGACTTGGAGAATTAAAAAGTCTTGGAATAAAACAAAATTTTATTCCTACATAATGCGTAAAGGATAAATATGCTCGGAAAATGCTAAAGTTTATTTTAAAAATGTCGGAAATAAAAATTGAAAACAAAAACTTATTCTGAAACATACAAATAAAAAGATCGATTATTTAAAATACCTGATGTAGAAAATTACCTTAAAGTCCTCCAATAAAGTGACATTTTATTCCAAATACCTGGAATATTAATTATAAGAATGTCCAGGAAGAAAAATCCGAAAAATGTTAAAATTTATTTATTTCAAAAAATGTGACTTCAAAAACTGATTTTAATACATTAAAATTAAATTTTTTTGAAATAATAATAGTTTCCCGAAACTGTTAGAGGTTATTTTTGCTTCAAATGAGTCTATTATTTGTATTAAAAATGCACAAATTGTAAATGTACTTTCATCAGTCCAATGTAGTGCTTATAAGAAAAAACAATGTTGATGATGATTTGCACAAGAATTGGTATCAAAAATCTAAAAACACCATCATGTAACACAAAAAAAAGTGACAATGCAAAACTGCAAACTATTTAAAAATCAGTTAAGAAATAAACTCAGAAAAAAAATAAACTGCTAAACTCAAAAATTCTCAATTTTGCCCCAATTTAACCATCTTCATACCTCTTAAAAATTCCTAGATCTCCATATTGAGAGTCGAATTTGAAACACCCTGTATACGACTGGCTGTAAGTGGTTGTAAAATGCTATAAAAATTTCGTATACCGTTTGACAGTAAAAAGTTACGCTAAAAAGACTTTTTAATTATGCGATCTGTAGCAAAAAAAATCAAGTCTAACGTCTACAAGAAAAAAGTCGCATTTGTTAACTGAAACTGTGAGAAACGTTTTTTAGCACCGCGGAAATTATACATATATAAAATAATATTATGTAAAATGTGTCAGGCTTTTATCGTCTATCTACCTGCATTTGTTGCATCTGTTGCAACTGTTGCTGCTGCATCTGGAGCTGTTGGTGTTGTAGCTGCTGCTGTTGCAACTGTTGCATGGAAGAAGTCATGTTTGATAACAGTTGGTTGGCGTTTTGGGTACTTGGCAGTGACGGTATTGGAGATGGGGGGATGGATGAGGTGCCGCTGCCTGCTGTAGCTGGTCCTGAAGGGGTCGTTGAGCCACCTTAACAAAGAAGGATTTGATTAATTAAAATATAGTTCCTGATAATACTATATGTCCAAAGCATCTTTCTTACCTTGCGCAGGACTTTTAGCATAACTATGTAAGTCTGCCAACAAATTCTGCCAAACAGAGATTTTTTCGTAATGCCTCTTAATAAGTTCATCTTTCCTGACCAACTCCAGCCTCAGCTCATTGACGTCCTCCTTTACATTCATTTCGGGCTTCAATGCTGACAGTAAAAATCGCTTTTGTAGGAAAAATGCTTCCATTTGCCTTGCCAAATCTATAAATCTGTGCATTGTATGTTCAACTTCCACTTTGATTTCATCTTTGTCTGTGGTGGGGACGGCTTCTTCTTTTGTGAGGACATTGAGACAAGACTGTAGAGTTAAGAGAAAATAATTAACACTCTATAGGTAGTTATTAAAGATAAGATATCTGATAGGAAAATAAATTAGATATAAAATATACCAGCAGGAGCACTCCATATAATCTTTTTGATCTGTAATCTAAATCAAAAACAGATTGTAATTTGCTAAAGCTTGATATAAATAAAGTAACTAAATGGTTCTCAGATAATAAAATGTTTCTTAACAAGAAAAAGTGTTTATCATAATGTTTACCAAAAAACAAGTACTATTTCACATAACTATAAAGTTTTTGATGTCATAATAAAGCGCATGAAAGTGGGGTGAAGGATTTGGGAGTTTATTTTCAGTCAAACTTGAGATGTAACAAGGCTCGAGGTTTTTTGATCAGAAAGACAAAAAGTTTTAAAATCTCTACAATAGCTATGTTGTAGGGTGTTTTGGTTAGGCCCCATTTAGAATATACATTGCAAATCTGGATGCTATTGGAAGCCATACATGTGTTACCTATATGTATTAAAAACCAACACATACCCCTTGAAAGTTTCATATAAATCTATGTTAGATGTTTTTAATTTTAAGTCACAGAAAAGAAGACAACAAGCTGTGATATTTCTTTATTACATCCTAAATAAGTTCAATAATGTGAACTAATAAATTATATAAATTTTACTGTACCAAAGTACAGTAAAATGTAACTACTAAAACTCTCTGTGAGGGTCAAACAGATCTGTTTAACATCAGTCTCAAAAATTTAAAGGCTTTGCTATTCTTTGCTTATTCTACATTGTGTTAGGTTTATTCTTAACTAGTCTATGGTAACTTTGCATGTAATTACTGTTATATGGTGTCTGTAAAATCAGTGGCGAAGCGTACAAGTAGACAAGGTAGACACTGTCTACCCAAAATTATCCAGTTATTTGTCATTAATTTATGTAATTATATTTACGTATTTATTTCATGTAATTGTTGAATTAAAATTTAAAAAAAAATTAACACAGAACATAGTCGACATCCTTACTATTATTATATAGTATCTAGACATGATTAATCCAAAGGCGCGCCTCGCCTGCCGCACCGATTAAGATAAAAATACAGGGCTGACAGCCAATTAATGTATACGAGCCCCAGGAAGACATATTGATATTTGTCTTTCGAAATTTGGAGCATCTAATTGAACCAAATATGCATCAAGCAGGCTACCGAGGTCCGGCCGCATCAGCATTCAGCCTATTACCGTTGATTGAATATTTGGGAAGATACGCAATCCTGTGTTAAAAAGTGTACCCGGTCGACTATCGGATTGCCGTTCAGTTTCGTGCACCGTGTGGTGCTGCCGCGAAGCGTCATATCTAGGAACGATTTATTTTAGCTGTGTGGACTTGGCTTTTGGCTTCTTTGAGTCAGGTTTTCAACGACGCTGGAATCTCCGGTTACGCGGCCGTGTTGGATATTTTTTAAGATATGGGATGATGCTGCCAATTATGTTTTTATAATTTTTTTTGAACATACAACACGGTGTCATTTATGTGGTGGTCAAGTGATAAGTGATATACTTAAGGGTGGAGGCATATTGAAATTTCTTAAAAGTTAAATTTTATAAACAAATAATTACTTACCAAAATATGTTTTTGAGACAAAAATTAATACAAAAATATATATAAAAAGCTATTTTTACAAAATTACCAACAAAGTTTAATACAAGTTATAATTCCAACAAACATTGTTTCCTTCATTTTGTGTTCAAGAGGGTCAAGTTTTTAAATAAAAAGCCCGTTGCACTTAATTAACTAAAAACTAATATACAAAAAATATGTGGAACAAATTTTAAGATATAAGTAGGTTTCACGTAAATATTATAAAGAATAATTGAAATAATTCATAAGACTTAATACCGATCATAATATAACTTCTTGATCAATAATTTTTTGTAAAAAGTAACCCATTTTGTCATGTGATTCCATATCTGAAAAATGTGCAGCGTAGTGACATCTGTAAAGTAAGGGGTTGTGAGTGAGGATGTTAATAGAAATTGAAAATAGGCCACATTTTAAGTTTTAAGCGACACAGGAAAATTCTCAATTACCAGTTGTTGTTAAAACTATAAAAAGATACCTAGTAACAAAAAAAAAACATTTTGTTTAAAGACCCCGCATCACGGTTATACAGGACGTCAATAGAGGTGGAATAATTAGAGGAAAGTTGAGCAATATAGTGTCCTTTTATAATAAAATCTAAATACTTCCTAAATTTTGCAAAAAACTGAAATTTGGCAAAATCATTTTATTTTTTTTCTGGCGTTATTTCAAAATATATGACAAAAGTATTTATTAAATGAATAAATTATTGTGACCACTTTTTCTCGCCTATACGATGACACCTTTAAAATTTAAAATACGACGTTCTGTCTTTAAAGAGCCATCATCAACTTTGTTTTTCTTTGTCGGCGCTATATTGACCATTTGCAGTTTAACGACGCGGGAATCTTTGGGCGCCCGGCCGTTTTGTTATTTTTTTAAGACAAGGGCGATGATGATAACAGCGCTTTTATTTATTTTGTTATTGCCGATATTTAAATGCGCTGTGATCTCGCATAAATAACTAGATAAATGTGGTGGTTAAGTAATGTATGAATGTTTGAATAAGGGTTGAAATGTTTTGAATAAGGGTGTAACAACACTATAAAATATCAAAAATAGGCCACACTTTAATTTGCAATACAGGGAAACACTTAATTACTAATTCTTAAAACTAGAAAAAGTTAATAAGAAAAAAAAACAAATATTTTGTTTAACAGTATGAAGGGTCTCATCGCGGTTATACAGGATGTCCAAAATAAGGATGAGCAATAAATGGTTTAATTAGGCGAAAGTTGCGCAATATAAATGCAATGATTGAATAAATGCAATCTAAAAATTGGAAAAATGCCAAATACTTCCTAATATTCAGGAAAAAGGTGAAATTTGGCAAAATGGTTTTTTTTATTTTTTTCTGGCGTTATTTGAAAATATAAAATAAAATCATTTATACATTGTTGTAAACGCTTTCTCTCATTTACAAGTTAACATCTTTAACTTTTAAATACGACGTTTAATAACTCTTAAATCCTTCTTTAGAGAGTCATAATCAACTTTTTTTCTTCTTGTCGACTCCATGTTGGCCACTTGCAGTTTTGAATAACCCTTTTACAACAAGAATTACTTTTTCAACGAGGTAATTTCTAGTGAGTAGTTGGAATCATCCCTATTAAATATTATATACCTCTCTCTCTTTTAAATACCATTTCGAATTTCAAAAAATTCAAAACATACTTTATTCATAAATACATGGTACCTACTTGTTGACATGGTACTTCTATGATATAAAATAGGCACATTAATTGACATATTACTAACACATAATTTAAAAGCAATACACAATAGTGGGTTTAACATACTAGTATAAACACAAAATGTATTTTCAATTTCAAAGCAAGACGACTTAAAAATTTTTTAGAGTAACATCACAAATTCTAACCTTTACATCTTTACTAAAAACTAATTATATACGATTGGCCTGTTCCTAACTATCTTAAAAAAATTCTAATGCTATAAAAATACTTGCTTTTAAGAAGTTTCGTTAAGAACTTTTTAAAGCGAGGAGAACTTCTAGAGACTTTTATGACATTTGGAAAATGATTAAAAATTTTTATGCTCAAGTAAATAAGAGAATTCTTAGTTCACTTTTCGGGATGGGCATTGGAATATTGTATTCTTTTCTGATATTATAACGTTTTAAGGAGCCAATATTTTAAAGATACAATTTATATTTTTTATATATTAGGCAAGCAGACTCAACAATAAACAAGCAACACAAGGAAAGTATCTTTAAATAGGGGTCTGCATGTCCTGTGGAGATTTATGACACATATATTTAATGGCTCGTTTTTTAAAAACAAACATCGAGTCAAAAAGCCGTTTACTAATGCAACTCCAAAATGTTATTCTATACTGTAGGTATTTTTGTATGAAAGTAAGTTCCAACTTTCGACAAAAAAAAATAGACCGTTTTTGCAGATATCAATCTCAGTTCATTTAAAACCACTCTAACAGCATAACATCGTCTAGCCAGTTTTTGCCTCCTGACATATCTCCATAAAACTTACGTTTATGATCGATAACAATTCGAAGAAATCTGTTAAAATTATTCACTTCCAATTCTTTCTTGTGAATCATAAACTGCTCTGAACATAAAAACTTAACAATTTAGTCTTATCTATGTTTAAAGACAACAAATTAGCATCAAATCACTGTTTAATCATTAATAAATCTTTAGAAATTGTTTTTGTTAATGTGCTTTTATTATTGTCTGCCCATAAGATAGTGGTGTCATCTGCAAAAATAGTGAAGAATCCTCTTATCTGGAGAAACGCCAGGTCATTTATATACAATAGAAATAAAATAGGACCGAGAAACGAACCCTGCTTACTACACAAAGTTCAGACAAACTGCCATTTGGCCAAACAAACTTTTTTCTGTCTAACAAAACAAAATTTTAACCATTCTAGAGCAACTCCCCTAAACCCATATCTAGAAAGCTTATCGAGCAATTTCCATGGTTGACACAGTCAAAGTCCTTAGAGAAGTCGCAGAATACCGCTGCAGCAAAGTGACCTTCTTCAAGCTCAAATATAATCTCTCCAGGAATGAAAACATTACTCGACATTCATTTAATATGTTATTTTTTTTATTAGGAAAGCTACCATTCGTACTATAACCAGTTTCTCAATAACTTTAAGGGCTTTTTAGGCTTTATTTTTATCTTTTTCATGAATGAATTTCATCATGAAAACAATTATTGAAAATACTTAAAACACTAAAGACCATAAACATAATATATTGATTTAAAATTTTCTTAAAGTAAAAAAAAGAAAAAGAGAAAATGGCTCTCATAGACATGAAGAGACAGTATTTTTAAGAGTTCGGATTGATTTTTGTAGATAAAATAGATAATTTTCTGTGAGGTTTATAATTAGATTTTTTTAAAGATTTTCTAATAAGATTTTGAGATTCCCATATTAGGTTGTTATAAATCAAAGTCTTAATTAATATACGCACACTGATTAATTTTGCCTAAAGGAGCCATCGTCTCACAAACTAAACACATTTACATATATCTATCTATTTGTGATTATGATATCCAAGAAACCCTTTTAACAACTACCAAATTGCAATACGGCAAACACGAACCTGTGCAAAAACTCTCCCACACGACTCGGATGATCGGCCGATTACTAATGAGCATAGAGTAATTAAAAGTATGAGAGGGTTCAATCCTATAGTGACAAGTAGGCATCATCTTTACCCTAAACTCGATTGCAGCGTGCGGTTGCGGTCTAACCGAACTAAAATAATTGACATTTGTCACAGTTGGTAAAATAGTCTACTGTAATACCGATCCGTCATAGAAATGACAGGCAGATTTCTATGACGGATCGGTATTACAGTAGACTATTTTACCGACTGTGACAAATGTCAATTATTTTAGTTCGGCTATTCAAAATTTTAGAATGGCGCGAAATTTGAAATTATTGACCCATTAAATCAATTTTTAACAGCGTAAAGGCTGTGAATCTCGATCACAAACTCTAAAAAATTATGAAATAGTGCAAGTGTATTAATTTAATTTTTGAAGAGGCTAAGAGTGATAATGTTTGTAATTTAAGTTTATTTTATACATTTTTTAATTGAATACGTTAGTGTTTTGACATTAAATTCATCAAATCTACTTTTAAGCTGTTAAGTTAATGCATTTAGGCCCTTCAAAAAAATAAATCGTTAATTACACTTTTTCACTGATTTTTAGAGAATGTGAAAGAGATTTTACAGCCCAATACGCTATCAAAAAAAGATTTAATGGGTCAATTATGTAAGACAATATTTTAGAGATTAAGTATAATATATTTGGTCCTATTTTGAGAATTAAATGCTCGATACTAACAATGTTAATTTCACTGTTATCAACAAATTAACAAGGGTAGGGGTAGAATTTAAGTCAATTGTAAAGTAAGTTTATAATTTATTGTCTTAAAAGGGATCTTGATACAATTTGCTTTTGTGCTGCTTTAGCACAACACTCCATGGTATGTATTTTGCTTTTTACATTTTACATTTTGAGGATATGATACAAAAATTACAATTTATCAAATTTATAAATTAATTATTTACAGACATAAGAACTATATTTCTCAAAAATATGCCCTAAAAATTTTACGTTTACTACCTACTTTTTTGTACAGAGGGTACCCAAAAATGTTAGGGGAGTGGTAATATATAAAAACTAATCCTGTAATTAAAATATTCTTTATGGAGAGTATGATATTAAAAATTAGTTGACACTGATGTATATCCTTAATTCTAGATGTCATCGGTCCTTTTTCTTAAATATTCAAAGAGCATCCCTGGATCTTACTCCCACCTTATCGAGGTGAGGTACCTCCTTGAGTAGTGACCTGGTAGAATGGAAGTTGTTTCACTTATTGTGCTTTTGGTACTTCCTAGCAGCAAAGCACTGATGATACCTTTCGTCAGACCTAGTAAAAAGTGGTCTAGCATAATTATGTTCATTCTGAACATTATATTGAGATTGCTGGATTATGATAGCAGGTAATAAAGTCAATGTATCTTCCCAAGGTACTTGTGCCTCAACCAGTACTGGGGCATTTTGAATAATACTTGGGCCAGCAATTGGGAGAGCACACTTTCTTAAATGAGTATGTATAGTACTAGTAAATGAAATATCCTCAAAATGGTCTTGACATAAATAACACCTTGTTGAGGTTGGGCTTAAACCAAGTATTTTAAACCATTGGGACCTCCTAATAATGTCACTTTCAGGAAATTTAAAGAAAATTTTATTTTTGTATGAATCTTCAATAGGACAATAGTATGTATTAGAACAAGTGGGTGCCTTGCATTTAAAAATTAATTTTCCTGGTGATGACATTATTAGGGCAGTTTTAAAATGGTAAACAATTTTAGGTGACCTACAACATGGTGAAAACTATTTGATAAAAAAAATTGCACTTACCCCATCCTAGGGATCTGAAACCACACAATAAAACAACAAAAAAGCTTCTGCCTATATGATGAAATTACACTTTAATGACTTTAAGCTACATTTTTAACTATTTTTTGTTGAGAAAAAAACAAAAGAACACACCCAATGGACGACCAAATAAAAAGGAATAAGCAATGGCGACGATCGATGATGCGAAGGGTGATGGCAAGGAAGGAAAGAAAATCGATAATAATAATAATGACAATTATGACAGAAGTTGGCCCTCGATGCCGTCTAACCGAACTAAATATCTTAGGTTAAGGTTTAAAACTTGATGATCAATTTAGGCTACCTTTCAAACACTCTTTTAATATTCATTTCTCTATGCTAATGAGAAGCGACGGACGAAATTATTTTCGCGCATACTGGAGAGAATCGCCATCTATTTTTCACGCATATTTGCGGTCACGCTTTAGCCCATAAGGTTGCGTATCTTCCCAAATATTCAATCAACGCTATTACGTACTATGCAAAATTTACTCGCGGGAAAGACATTCGAGCTTTTGTCTATCGAAGTCGACCAGCTATTTTATTATGCTGTTGAGGGTTATTGTTTATGGACACGCTTGATCTGGTCAGCCGCAATACATCTTCAGTTAGTGTTGTAAAAATCCGGATTAATTCAATGTCCGGACAGCATTGATTCGGATGAATTGAAAATTCGGTTTTTTCATCCGGATTAATTCATCCGCTCGATGTCTCGCCCGTTCGGCAAATTATGCCATGTTTCGGGCTCGATGCTCGACCGTCCGATAAACGTTTTTTATAGCTGTTTTTTGAATATAAGGTATGCATTATGCAACCCATTAGACATTTCGCTTTTACGCATTTTTACATGATGTTAAAACTAAAATAGCTAATTATGTATGTAATAAATCAAGTGTATTTTAAACGATGCAAAATATCCCTACAAAAATGCTTTGTTTACAAAAAAACTTCTGAAGGTCAGGCGACCCTTAAAAAGTTTGAGCGTTCTCATAATGTCTCTTATGTTTCTAAATGAGTACAATAAGGATAGATAAAGCAATAGGTTTAGACAAGGCGACGCGACTATATTGCCGATTGCCGGGTTATTTGTCCGGACGATTTAATTCGGATTCTCTTAGCCGGTGGAACGTGGAACTTCGTGTAACTTCGTGCAAGCTTTTATTTAATTGTCGGTCGAACGGGCGGCGTGTATCCGGACGATTTAGATATCCGGATTGATTCGGACTAATTTGATATTCGGATTGAACGGACGATTAATCCGGACTCTTCGCATCACTATCTTCAGTTTTGTTTTGATGAATCTGCATTTGGCATTTGGTGGCGCGTGCTATAGTAATTTAATATTTAGTATTTTTTTTTTTTTTTTTTTGGGTGTATAGAAAAGGCTTTTTTGTGGATATTTTAGTGGTTATTTATGAACGACTGTTCGATATTGGCAATTGTATTTTAGTATCTATCTATCTTTTTATGCTAGAAGTAATTATTTTTTTCTTTTCTATATCACTACATAATTTTTCTATTTGAGTTCTTCCTAAAGAAATGTGTTTGTGTTCTTGCGAAACCAATACTGTTCATTTTTAACAAATCTCTAGGTACTGGTTCTTATCCCACTCTCTGGAAGAGAAGTTTTCTAAAACCCATTTTTAAATCTGGTAGTAGAAATGAAATTTCCAATTATCGGGCTGTGTGTAACCAATCTGAGTTGCCAAAGCTGCTTGACTGTCTGGTCAGTCATAGGATTGCCTGGAGTTTTAAATCTTTATTTAATCCTGAGCAATTTGGATTTATAAAAGGCAGATCTACTGATGCTAATTTGGTGCTGTATGTCAACTATCTCTACCGCTGCTTGGAGAAGGGACTTCAGGTTGACTCAATATATACAGATTTTTCCAAGGCTTTTGATCGAGTTAACCATGGGGTACTCTTGCAGAAGCTTAGGGCTTTAGGTATCGTGGGGCCTCTTCTTCAGTGGATCTCGGGATTCATCAGAGGTAGAACCCAGATTGTTAATCTTGGAGGTACATGTTCCTCTGAAATTTTGGTACCATCTGGGGTGCCACAGGGCTCTCACTCGGGCCCTGTTTTGTTTTGCCTCTTTTTGATTGATTTAGTTTGGAAACTTGAAAATTGTCGTGTGCTAATGTTTGCTGATGATGTGAAGCTATTTAGGCTTATCACATCCCTTTCTGATGCTGTGCTCCTGCAAAAAGACCTCAATTTATTCTTTGATTGGTGCCACTTGAATAGAATGTCCCTTAATATCAACAAGTGCCATAAGATTACTTTTTCTAAGCAAAGAAACCCTATTGCTTTTCTTTATAAAATAAATAATGTAGCAATTGGTGTCAAAACAGAGGTTTCTGACTTAGGAATATTTATTGACTCCAGGTTGTCTTTTAAAAGTCACATCAATCAGGTGACTGGTAGGGCAATGAAAATGCTGGGTTTTATCCAACGGTCTACAACTGATTTGTCTTTGTTTACTTTTAGATTACTTTATTGCTCTCTTGTTAGGCCCATCTTGGAGTATGGCTCAATTGTGTGGTCCCCGTCATATAACTGCTACATTGAGCAGATTGAAAAAACTCAAAATAAATTTTTAAGGGTGGCGGCTTTTAGATGTGGTTACAGGACACAGGAGTATTACTATCAGTGTGTCAGGGATAACCTGAACTTACCCACATTGAAGTCACGAAGAACATAACTCGACTTATGTTTTATGCATAAGGTTTTAAATGCTACTATGGATTGTCCTGAGTTATTGTCTCTTTTTAAACTTAGGGTGCCTTCCAGATTGAATAGACAATCAGAAATATTTTCAGTCCCATTCCACCATACCAATTATGGCATTAATGAGCCAATTACACGAATGGCTCGAAGTGCTAATGGTCTGTCAGGACAGATAAACTTTTTTGACTCTAGGATAACATCTTTTAAGGGGCAGTTAAAGAATATTATTTCATAGGGGCTTTAATTAATTAACTCATCTACACCTTTCACTGATTTATAGATAGTTTTGTATCTGAATATATATGTTTGTATGGGTATGCTATGTAATACTTTTGTAAATGGATTCCGTTAATAAATAAATAAATAAATAAATAAAATAAATAATATTTCATGTGCTTTCATTTTCTATTTCTATAAAGTGAATAATATTGAATACACATTTTTTTCTAATTAACGATTTTTATTGTTTGTCTACCCGAAAAAAACGTTCACGCTTCGCCACTGTGTAAAATATTCAATAATAAATAAATGTACTTGTAAAATCCATTTTAAATTGTTAAAATGTTATGGAGAGCTTACCTGAAAAGCCTCCTCGAACTCATCAACCAAATTGCCACTACTGTTGGTTGGAGTGGCCATGGCTGATACTGGAGGCGAAGGTTCTTTCATTGCATTCATTTGAACTTCAGGATCATAAATATAAGAAGCAAAGGTCCTTTAATTTCGAGGAGTGGCTGATTATTGATTTTCCTTGTTTGCCTTGCCCTTTGCAATTTTCGGTAATTATTTAACACATATAAGTTAAAGCCTATATTACTTAAAAGGGACAATTAATCACTGATTTATATTTTTTTTGTTAGTTGAGGCTGATTCTGTTAAATTTAACATTAAAATCTGTAAAATACCGTTAAGGAATCTCCAAGCACATACGTCATTTAAAAAAAAAATAAAAGCAAACTAACCTAAAAAATCATTAACTGTCACTGTCAGCTGTCAAAATACGGAATAAATTCGCGTAGCGGATAGGGATGGAAAAATATTTTAATATATCGATACATCGAAATCATGATATCGACACAAGCATATATCGTAGAGAATATGTATATCGAATTTTTCAAAATATCGATATGTTAAGACAATGAAAATACAGATCTCAAGTTGCAGATGCTGCTCAGTAGTTTTAATTGAATATATTTACTTGTTTCGAAAAAATCCTGGTATGCTTTCACAATGTTCGCTTCATTATATGTAACAGCTGCTACAATTTGATCGGAATATTATACATTCTTGAAAAATATTTAGTAGTTGAGTTGTAATATATTTAGATGTATGCGACTCGGTTCTGCTATACCTAAAAATATGTAGCAGAAAATATTTCCTTATTTGCTATAAAATGAATGGTTACACCCATAAAGCTTTTTATTTGCAAATGAGGCTGTCCATATTATATATGTATCGATATTTTTCTATATATGTCGCTAAGCATATATCGATATATCGTTTCCATCCCTAGTAGCGGAACCGATCGGAACCTACTGAAGAAGACGAGAGAGGTGGGGATCCAAGATGAATGGGCCAAGGGCCAAGAAAAAGTAAATAGAAAAATAACAAATAAGTAGATTTTTATATGTTAAACCGTAACTAAAATTATGGATATTATAGGATTAAGATAAACCCAGTTTTCAGTGAATGGTGTCGCTCTATATAAAAGGGAAACGTCCAAATAGCACAAGGCACAACCTATTTTTAACCAAAATTAACAAGTATGATGAATAACCTGCATTTTATATAAATAATCATGGAAAACTTTCCCCCTAAAGACATGGACATGGAGCCGCGTTGATTGTTATTTAATATTTAGAAACTGTAGCTTTAGGTGAGTGAAATATCTTTTTGTAATAGCCTTAGTTTTCAATGCCAGAGTTATAATGTATAAGATGCATATTTGTTTTTATTTCAATTGAAATGTTAGGGGACCATTTAGTTTTAAGTTTGTTTAAGACATAAAATTATAAAAATGTCCTTTAAACTAGCTAAAATTGTAATCAATTTCAAAGGTACTTTATTAGTAAATACAAATATCATCAAATCAAAAATGCTTTATTGTTTCTAACAAAAATTTCTTAACAAAATCATTCAGTTTTTATAATTTCTGACATACCTACAGTTAAGTCAGCCTATAATGAACTCTTTTATAGCAAACCTTCAGTAGAAGCGAACATTTTTTGTCTCACAAAAAATCCTCAAATCACTCCAATGTATTTTTTTTTACTGGTTGATATTTCAAGGGTATTAGTATTAAAATTGGTCATTATAATATTCCTGAACACCATAATAGGCTCTTGCAACAAGTAACATTTTGACAATTCACAGTATAACAGTATCCCTACTTCATCCACATCATTTCTTGGTTACATGCCTGTTTCTATGGACAATGTTCTATTCTTATTTCAGCCGGCTTCCTTTAATATTGTAAGAGAAAAAATTAGTTAAAGTTAAAAAACAGTATGAGTAGAGGTTGCTTTGATATTAATACTAGGATAGGGTCACTACCCAAGTAAAAATTTAGGTTCTAAAAAGGTTATAAATAACTCCTAGAACCTGTTTAAGGAAAATTATTGATTATGCCATTAAGCACCAACAACGTTATTTATTAGCCCGCATAACCTCCTGTAGTAAAAAAAGGCCCAGCCTTAAAGAGGTTGTCGTTGCCAATAGGCTCTGGCCAATGTGAAACCAGATCCCATATTACAGAACCTATATAGCTAATAGAAATAACCTTTATCGAACCCGAAGATGCCTAAAAGTAACCTGTGTAGAACCTGAAAGCTTTTACGCCTACCTGTTTACAACCCTTTAGCAAAGTCCTTTTAGACTTTTAGGTGGTTATATAGTTTGGCCTGTTCGCCGGCTGTTGGCATTTCAGATACATATTGAAGTATTAAAATTTTGCTATTTAGTTTTAAATATGGTATTTCAGAGACACCAAAGTATAACAATCTGACCTTTTAGTTTTAAATATGATACAGCCAGGGTAAAAATAAGACAACGCCAAAATAACAAGCAATTTAAGCAATGGCGATATTTTCAGTAAGTATGACTTTATTTTAGAAAAAAAAATATTATACTGGAATAGATGACCGATTTTCATTGCGCACACCAGTTTCTTGAAAAAGTTGGGTGTAATTTAACTGTAAAACACGCGCGCCTTTGATATCTTACAAATTAAACATTATTCAGTGCCAATAAAAAAATAAAAAATTATTATATTTTTATTTCTGAGATGCTTTAGTGATAATATGTACTTAAATGCTCCAGTATCTTTATATATTATCTAAATTGTTTACATATTACATTATTTCTGCCTGTATTTGAATAGCTTATAAAAATGGAAGGACGCCTAGCAGGGTATGCTTTTAAGCTGCTATAATAACTTAAGTAAGTATCAAAAGCTATGTCGTAAGACAAAAGGCTTAAAAAAATACTAGTGGGTTTTAAAAAAAGCTAAAACAGGGCTAACTAGCATCTTCCAGGACTTATACGCCACTTTTAATAACCAATTAGCTGGCAAAGTCTGGGCAAATTTCAATAAATGGCTTTTAGGCATTTAGTAGGATCTATTGGCATTATTTATATTGTCAATATTTTATTTGTCATATTTACCGGACCAGTTGTAATTGGTTGGAAATTTCGCTTCACTTTTCTTTTAAAATTACCACTTCTTACAATTTTGTGCCAAGACATCCCTGTATTCTAAGAATAAATGACGTAGGATTTAATAGTCGCGACCGTCCGCAAACTGTGTTTTATTATGACTAGTTGGTTAAACCTTATCCCATAAAGTTATCTTATTATCCATATGACTTTTAGCAAGTCCTTTAGGTGTTAAAAAATGCTATATTTTCCGGAATAGGCCGTATAAAGTGCCAAATAGTTAGGCAATTGATTCAAGACCATATGGTTCTGAATAGATAATTTTAATGCTAAAATCGTTCTATATTGGAATTTTGATTTCCAAATTAATGCTGAAATATAACCTTTCTAAAACCTTATTATCTCAAAACCATCAAGCCCTCGTTTATGACCATAACAACGTTATTGTTGACACTTGACTAGAACTAATTAGATTTTTAATTTACCTAAGGTTTCTAGTTCCTATTAGCACAAAATTTAACCTAAATAGTTCCATCAAGCAAGCCAATGACTATTGCAGAACCTTGGTGAGGCTAAAAGGCAACATTAAAAACCAACTGCTTGAGAAAATGTTACTTGGGTAGACCATTAAATGAACAAATAAGAAAAGTTTTGAGTTAGAGGACCTGTAAATCAGTTATACATTTACTTATTTTAAGTACTATAACATTTTTAAAGACAAAAGTCTCAACAATTTTCTCTTATTATGAACAACAAGAAATACGTTACCCTTTATATTTTTTAAAATTTTGCTGATTTTTATAACAAATGCCCAAAATCCCAGTAAATGAACATAAGGTTAATTTTTAATAAGGTTTTTTTAATTATCAAATATTTAAATTATATATACTGCCTTTGGATGATATTGGCTCCGAAATTTTTTCAAAAACAAATTTTCTCTTATACCAAATTTGGTCCACATTTTTGGGCCATCTCCACAAATTTGGTTTTATCTTTTCCATAACGCTGATCTCATATTCTTGGGCACCCTGATCTATATTTTTTATTAAACCTAGATACCTCTTCTTTTAGTAACCTATAACCACAAAGTCTCTCATATTAAAAGCTGCAAATGTGAATACATTATATGATTAAAATATATTTTCCATGTATTTATATGATATAAGAGCAGACACATTATTTATTTACATACTTTTACTGCTTGTTTTGTCAGGCTTCTTCATTTCCACATCTATTTCTTTTTTAACAACTAAAAGCACATAAATATCAACATTATAATTTCTTTTATCCAGTTTTTTATGATTACTAAACTCACCTTTATTTTCTCGAACTTCATCAATAAACTTTTCTGATTCCCCTTCTTTAACAGCCAATTTTAACTTCTTGTTCTGTTTTCTGGCTAACTTTTTATTTTCATCATCAACATCCTGGATCTTGGTCGCTTCCATATCATTTTGTTTTTCTTTAACTAAAAGCGTAATACATTAAATTTCATTTTATTCTAAATTCTTATTAGGTATAGTTAAAATTACCTTGATTTTTTCGAACTCCATTTATCAACTTTTTTGAATCTTCTGTTTTTTCTGGTCCCCCTTCTTTAACAACCCTTTTAAGCTTCTTAGCTAATAAGTTATTGCGTAGGGCATTTGAACATGTTGGCTTCTTTTTTTTGATACACTCTCTTGCTTTGGCCAGTGAAAATGATTTTCCCAAACTTTAACTAAACTTTTATTTTCTGGATTAATGAGAATATTGGATAATATTTTAAACTTCGATTCGCTGCAAGGGAGAGTTTTGGCTGGAATAGCCATACACTCAGATTGGAATTCTCTGTCTTCTATAATAATAAATGCATTGTCAATAATTGTGTCAAGAATTTCTAAACAGTATGATTTTATTTGGGAATTCAAATGCACACCAGGTAATAAAATAGGTGTAATTACATCAATTGCTGGTAATGGTGATGTCTGATAAGTTGGAGGCTCATATAAAACTCCGTCAATTTCAAGGGGCAAGTCGTTTAAAAAGGAATCTGTAAATATATTGCTCTGTATATTCACTGACATGTCATTTATCGCTAAATAACTGGTCAACATTATCGCTACTGTCATTAAAACTTGTTGAGGCACCTGCGTTTTTTTCGCAAAATTGTTTTAAAAGAATCTACACTGTTGGACAAATTTGTGATATTATTGACCTTTAAATAATGGTCCAATACTTTCAAGGAACATTTATAGTCTTCTATTGATAATTCGGTACTGGGTCCTTTCTGAAAGATTTCATTACGCCGAGTCGAAATACACTTTTAATAATCAACTGAGTCAGGGCTTAATGGATAAAGGCCACAAAGTCTGAATCCATTTATAATGGTTTCTGGTTTAGAAAAGCCTTATCAAAAGCTTCTTTAAAGAGGATGCTAAAGTTGTGCCGAGTAATTGGTGTACAACTCTTTTGTTTATGAAGTCGGCACACAGATTTCCATTCAACTTTTAGGGGTCTAAATATACTGACCACAGATGTAAATAGCTCACCCTTTTCCGCGCTTCTCCGCGCTCCGTGCGGAGCTATTTACATCTGTGATACTGACATCATAAGGTTGTAGTATGTGTGTCGAGTTCGGGTATAAAGGATGATTCTGTGTTCCACACAGAATTAATACAGGTTCAAATTATATGTGGGACTTATGTCCATCTATGAAAAGAATTACTGGAAATATAACGCTATTTTCCAAAAGCTAGGGATAAAATATATTCGCAATATATTCAAGAAACGTTGCACTGGTCATCCACCCAGAATCGGACCTTCCAATGGCCCAACCTTTTGGCACCAAAAGAGCTAGCTCTTTAGGAATTCTTTTGTACGGGAAAACAATCATTGGTGGGACTGCCACACGATTAGCAGCATAGTTGCACAGCACTGTAATTGACTCTTTTTCGTTTCCGCCTGCAATCTCATAAAGGTTTTTAAACTTTTTGGAGGACCCTAGAACCAAACCTGACTTCATACACGTTCTTATACCTGTTTCATCCGCATTGAAAATGCGGGCTGGATCAGACATCATCTCTAATACATTTTTGTCAGTTAAGTACTGGATAAGTTCTAAAAACCATTGCCTTATACCATCCTCAGTAACCGCAGCACGAGTTTTGGAAATAATCTCTGTATTTTATTTTAAAATTTGTCGGTGCCTTTGAAGAAAAAGCTTTAACCATTTATCTCCTGGTCTATCATCAGTAAAATTATTTAGTCGTTGAGAATCTTTAAGGACTTTTTGTACTGAGTGCTTAACCTCATTGGAATGCATCGGAAATCCCAATTTGGCTTTTGACAAAATCCAATTAACTAATCTAGTTTCCTTATGAGCGTTCAAGACTGTAGAGGGGCCCATTTTTCGAATATGTGGCACCTTTCCCGTTAATTTGTTATGTAAAGTGGACTTTGGTATGCCATATTTAGAAGAAGCTTTATTTAATGAAATAGTTGCAGCTTGAATTTCACTAATTGCTGCATCCAAAGCTTCCTCCGTGTATTTAAAACGTGAATATTTTGGAGCCGTCTGAAAAATAATTGTCGTCCAATAAATGAACACACTGTTCATTTACTATAATTTAAAAAAAATTAAACCAGTAATTGAACATGCAGGAGTTATTCAATAATAGAAAAGTATTAGGTATAAACTTATTTAAAAAAAAACAATTATGCGTGTGTTAACCTATAAAGTGCATTTCTTATACTTATTTCATAAAATATAACAGCTAAGCAGCCTAGAAAAAAAAATGTTCTTGCTTACCTTAATATTATAAAATAGAGACACAAAATGGTCACGCAGTGACACAGTCACACTTCAGTCGCTTGTTTTAAACTGTTTTGCCAATGCCTAATGGAGGCTAGTGAACGAAGGCTATAAAGAAGATGTGTGCGCAACGTGTTAGAAAGAGATAATAGAACTTTTGCATCAATATTCTTATTTTTCAAGAAAACTCACTGTTCATTTATTGGGTGCTGTTCATTCACTGGTTAAGCGACCCTAGTTCAAGCTTTTATAAAATTTATAGTTGTTGTGTTGAAGACATTAATAAACCAGTGTATTTCTGTTGGTATATTTTTGGATATTCTTAAAAGAGCAAAAGCGGTTTATATATTTAAGGGTAAGGGATCTTGGGATAAACCTACTGCCCAATTTCTTTTCTTCCCATATAGTTTCTAATATTTTTAAGTTCGACCTAATTTGAAAAAAAAACAATCTATTTAAGTACAGACTCTCAATTGAATTTATTTTGTTTACCAGGTTGTCTGTCATAAACAATTATATTTAAATTATTTTATTAGTTATTCTAACAATAAAAAATTGATACAATCAAGCAACTAGAAAACATCTGTATTTGTGGTATCAAATCATGTTACTTACTTTTAGATATAAATTAACAACATTTTCTATTATAAATATTATTACAAAGACAAGAAAAAGTAGACATAATTAAAAAAGTATACATACAAATATATATCAAAAAATGTAAAAAACAACCAACCATGACATTATCTGTGATCAAATGTTCAGACGAAAATCCTCTTCAAATTGATGGAATCCACTATAAGCATGTTCAACACTGTTTTGTAAAATAAACACCTAAGTTTTGGCAACATTTCGACTTAAATAATTCTCTTGGCCTCATTACATATGCTCATTGATATGCTGCATTTTAACTGTGCCATTTGAAGCTTTTACAATAAATTACAATTATAAGTTATAAGACAAAAGTACATTCATTATCAGTGTACTAATTTCTAATCAACTAATAGACCCACTTTTACCATGTGCTTATTGATACAGACACTTTTATTAGTACTATCTTATTATATCTAGGGCCCTTTATATGTATTAATAATTTCTTCCTTCTTTTTCAGAACATACAAGACTTGCAAAAAGAAAACAAGCACAAAACCCTATAATTATTTAATTGGAACCTTGGTAGCAGTAAGATGTCATGCATTTATATGTAATATTATTGTGATCTAATAATTGTTAATGATTAATAGAGTTCCATAGCCCTTATTTCAGTACCTATATAGCAAATAAAAGAAGTTACTACCCAATCAAATATATAGTTCGCTATACCTATAGATAAGTGTCAGGTAAGTGATATCATACTGTAATTAATATAAATTTACAAATCTAGTTGTGATTGTTGACAAATTATGTTCGTACATACAGTTGTGCAAGTCGCATGTGCTTTTGAATAGTACATTTTTGGTTTTGGTATATTGATCAACCATATGTGGTCAAGGAATATTTATTAAACTGTAGAATATACCTACAGTGAATGCTCCCATAAGCGGACACTCATGGTTCTGTAACTTTTGCCTGCTTATGGGAGGTGTCTGTTTAAAAGAGAGTATGTGAGTATAGAGTATAAATAACGGGGTATATAATCATGAGGAGAATGAAATAGAAACTCTCCACATTTTTAAAGTATGTATTTATGCTATATATGTATATGTATGTATACGCATACAAAAACGTAAATGTTTGTCTGACGAAATCTTTCGCTGAAGGAGACGCACTTTTCGTAATAACTTTCTAAATTTTTTAAATGTTGAAATGCAGTGAAATCATCTTTAGCAAATTTTTTCAATATAGAAATATGATTTAGAGCTTTCCCATATGAATTTATAGTTATTTTGAACCTCTTAGTGAGTCCACCAGTTCCACTTTTTCTTCTGAGTCGTTTGGACTACCATATTCAAGTTGGCCTGTTGTTATGTTATTGTCTAAGGCCAGAAAATCATCTACTTTCTTTTTCCAAGTCGCTGGTAGATCCTTAATAGCAACGTTTTTTAAAGCACGGGGACGAGCCGCTTTCCCGATCACAATCAAATCGCATTTTTCACCGGCCATAATTTGCACAGAATAAAATGGTTAGTCTATCTTTAGACAACTTTCCACCCACACATGTTTCTCCTTTAAGAGACAGAGTTTTGTCGGGCAATGCGCTAAAAAAAAGTCCACTTTCATCTGCGTTGTACACGTCTTCTGGTTTGTAGCCAAGCAACATGGACGGAAGTTTCTCCGAAAATTGTGACACATCAACTTGATTTACTGCAGCAGCTTCGCCAGATATGCATTTGAAATTCACACTATGTCTCGTGTGGCGAAAATCGGGGAAAAGCCGGCCATAAATAGTAGTAGTGCTGATATGAACCACAAACATATTTAATCATAAGAAAATGTTAAAACTAAGATAACACGTTCATTTTAAACATTTTTTTAAATCCCCCCCGCCCCCCTTGGGTTCATTTATTGCATTACATAGGCGCTGCGTAAGTACGAATTTCCTTAAAAAAATGTCAGAATGTTATTATTTCAACAATTTTTCAGTTAAGAGTTTAAAATTCATAATACGGAAAATTTTTGAAATAAAATTCAAAATGTTGAGACTTTTGATACTATAAGTACCTGAGTTTAATAAAATTTCTTATTATAAATTACTAAGTAAAGTTGTGATTTGTTTGTTTTTGTGCTATTTAATTTTATAAGTAACTTTTGCTTTGTGTGTAAAAATAAGCAATTAAAATACATGTTAAGAGTAATATATTTAAGTATGTAAAGTATATACAGAGCTTACTTAACAATAACTTTGTAATAATAGTAAAGCCTAACCTATCTTAATAATAATTAAAATCAATCAATATCTTCACTATCACTTTCATCAGCAGAAATTGTTGGTTCATCAAAAAATGCCAAAACTTCTAAAGGGTACTGTTTAAGCTTTTTAGCAGATGATTTTTTCATATTGGAGATTAAAGGATCAGAAGATATTAAGAGATTACAAAATATATCTTCCATGTTTTGTTTTCTTGAAAACTTCCGTACATGAAATGCTCTGAATCTTTTAATATCTTTATTTCTTGATTCCTGGGCTTCTTCGCCAAGTTGCCCGATTGGAACCAAAAAATATGATATTATATCAGAACTGTGCATTAAGATTTTATACACGGAAGTTGGCATATTGTACCACGGATACAATTCTACAAATTTTCTGGCCGTATCATGACAGTAATCCTTAAAACTATCGATTTTAATATGAAAACCACTAGAAATTGTTAATAAAATTACTCTGAATCTAAATATCAAATCTTGATTAATGCCTGTAATTTCCGAAGCTTTAGCAGCATTCTCAAAAAAACGGCGAGCAGTGTTGCCGTCATTAGTACTTCCAAAACCAGGTTTTGGTCGGTCAACCAATAGTCCCATTTCTTTAAAAAATAAGTCTTGGATTCGTTTTTTGGCATTTGCAAGTTTTGGCACTTGCCATTGCTTAAATTCCATCTTATAAGATAGATGCAGCAAACACTCAAAAAAACCGAATCCAAGCATGTAAAGATGACAAACCAAATTGAAATCTAGATTCGTCAGCAATTTTCTGTTTGTTTTAAAACCTTATCGATATTGTTAAAATCTTTGGATGTTAGATTACACAAATAGCATCTCTGAGTTGAAGTATTTTCAGTAACAGCATTACACAATTTGCCATCTATCATTGTAAAATATAAAATGTGTTTTAAAAATACATTGTTTCCTTGAATATCAAGCTTTGTTGGTTGCAAATCTGAAATTTGTTGGTCCAAATATTGCTTTTCTCTCACTGATAACTCTGTTGTTTTATGCCTAAACTGGACTCTAAGAGGTCTACAGAATCGTGTGGAAGAAGTTCTGGGATTTTCCCAGATTACAAACTTATCTTTTGATTTCGCCGTTAATGAGCTGAATTGGTACCATTGATGTTAAAAAGATATTAGCATCTGAAATATTGGACTCTGCAAACTGCTGTTTGTATTGACTCATCCCAGAACTCCCGTCACACCCCTATTTGCAAATTAAATTTAAATTATTATATTTTTCTTGGTTTAAAGAATTTAAAACTTCTTTTAGGGACTCAAATAACCTTAAAGATGTATGATCCAGCAAACTTTGAAGAGGCACTTCAGCAACATCCTCAGAAATATTTAGGTTTTCTGGGTAGCACTTTTTTTTTGCGGCAGTTATTGACTCATAATTAGGATAAAGAGTTGACCTATGGCTTTTTGCCGAATTTCTTAATAAGATTGTATTGAAATTTTGTCAATTTAGCCTCTACAAAAAGCGATAAGGCTTCGTCCGCTGAAAATGGTATTTCACATTCTTTTTCAAGAGATTTTTTATATTTTGATGCACGGGTTGGTGATGAGAATGCAACATTTTTTAACACATCTGCTTCATCCAGTTTACCTTCGGACCTAAACTTCATTTGAGCAGCAAATGTTAGTTCTTCAGGGCTTCGATCTGCTCGCATCTGTTCAGTTCTTCTTCTTTTTGATCGGTCACTTAAATCTAAAAATCCAGTGAATGGCCTCCCTCTACTCGATAGAGTTGTATCCTGCATTTCGGCTGGTTGAGCTTCATTCATTGCAGAAGAAAATTCCAACTTAATATTTAACCAATCTCGATTTTTATTTTCAAATGCAGTTTTATTTCTTGATGCTGATGACCATTTTGTGTCATATTTCTCGATGAATTTATATATGACTTTTGAAGACTCTTCTGACAAGCGTTCAACTCGCATGGTAGAGGTCACTTTTTCTGCCAAATAACGGCACTGCTCCATTCTTTTCTTGGACTGACAAATTCCTAACCAACTGACTGGTTTCTTTTAAACCAAGCAGATTTTGTTGCTGTCCCTGAAATAATAAGTAATTTTGTTAATTATTTTTCATAAGATTTTGCCATTTAAAATTGGTTGCCATATTGAATTTTAAACCCATATGGCAATTTTTTTATTTCTATATTAAATTTTCTATTAAATGATATTTTATTTTATAAAAATTAATTTATTCTTCAAGTTAGTAGCAGAAAATTATTTCTTGCGTTTTGGACCTACAATAGCATTTTATACGAATTTGGACCCGGACTACAAATCTTTAAAAATATTTTTTCGTCAAGATCGCAAATTATCGCAGCAACTTAAGATTGGATCTTACAAAGGACTTATTAAGCAATAATTTAAAACTAATTTAAATTCGGGAAATTACGCGAAATCATACTTTTAGTTTAGCAGAAGATCAGAAATTTAAATTTTTAAAAAAAATTAACTGTTAACTTTTCCAAAAATTAGTAATAAAAAAAAGTAAAGAAATATTTTTAATTAATATAATTTTTAATATTCTACTAACCACTAGCAATAGGCTCCATTGCTGCTTTACAAAATTTTCACCCACACTTTGCCGAAAAACTAAATTTAAATTACTAGTTTTTACAGGCGCTTTTGAATCACAATGAAATAGTCTCCACGAACATCAACTTTCAACTAAAATATTTCTGCAAGTGACAAGACGAAAAACAAAAGGGTAATTGTTTATTATACCCAGGTAACTAGGTATTAATCAGGTAATTAGATATTAACGCCGGAACCAGCGTGCTATTCATGCATATTATTTTGGAAAACAATGATTTTTTGAAAACAATTTCTAATTGGTAAGTTATGTAGGGTGGGTGGGGGGTGGGGGGGCAAGAGTAGGGTTAATAAAAAACTTTTTTTTTTGCATAAAATAATTGCCTGATAAAAAAATGCTTTTTAAAAAAATTATAAGTGATAAAAAGTCTATATTTTTTGTATCTATACTTTTCTCACATAACCTTAAGGTTTTCGAGTAAAACGTGAAAAAATCCTATTTTATTTCTCGAAAGCAATGCATAGCATCGCTATGAAACTTGCAGTAATGGTACCATTTTTTTATGGCCTATTAGTGGAAATTCAGTTTAAAATATATAATAAAATTTAATATTAAAAAAATATATTAATTAAAGGATAAAATGGCTGCCCCAAACCGGGACGGTCGCAGCAGTTCAGCGTCGTCACACAGCGGCAACACAATTCCACCCCATCGAGGTTCGATACGCACCCCGAAACGTCCCAGACCCCAAACCTCCTCCGTCTATCTGGAGGACAAAAACACCGACTTCTCCTGTCCGATCTGCTTCAATCTGATCGAGGAGGCGCACATTACCAAATGCGGGCACACGTACTGTTTCGAGTGCATCAAAAAATCGTTGGAACAGTCGAAAAAGTGCCCGAAATGCAACGCCGCGCTCACTACCGACGACGTCTTTCCCAACTTCCTACTGAACGATCTCATAAAAAAACACAAACTAAGGACTAACGGTTACGAGGGCATCGCGCGGGACAGTTCCGGTGAGTTTAGCGGTAGCGCGGACGGTCTACGCGACTTCGTCACTTCAGAGTCGCAAAATTTAACGTTACCGGACGTGAACGTTATGCTCGAGGTGCTCACTCAGCGGAAACAGCTACTGGAGGCGGAGTCTTGTGCCGCGCAGAATCGATTGTTGTTGGAATTCTTGAAACATTTGTTAAAGCAGAAGAAGGAGCGGCAGAATCAGATTGCTAACGAGATTACTATTATAGAGCGGGATATTGATGAGGTAAGTCATTATATTGTTTTTCAATGACAAGAAAGATTTTAATTGATTGCTAAGTTTTGAACATATCGTTAAAATATTACGAGCTCTTAAATAACACGTTCTTCTATTGTATTTGTTGATAAAGCTTCTTACAATATAAAATAGGAACATAAATCAATCCATTACTAACACATAATTAAAAATGGTGTATTACAGATGTGAACTCTAAGATTAACCTTAAAAAAATAGACAATAGTGGGTTTAAGATAATAATATTACAAATTCCAACCTTTACAAAAAATTATTTATATTCTTTTATCGTATTCCTAATTATCTTTAAAAAAATTCTGTTATGCTATAAAAGGACTTGCTTCTAAGAAGTTCGATTAAAGATTTTTTAAAGAGAGGAGGACTTGTAGAGACTTTTATGCAATTTGGAATATGGTAAAAATGTTTTATCCTTAAATAAGTCAAAGTCAAAATATACTTTATTTGCTAAGTTTAGAAACTTGTGCTAAAAGGTTCCTCTTAGAACAGCAGTCCCTCCATGCAGTGAGTTTTGTCTATAATAAACTGACAGTGGTACATACTCATCAATACAAAAACTTTCATTAGGTCTAAGCCAATGTTCTGTTAATATAACAATGTCAGGAAAATAAAAATTAGCAAGCAGAAGTTGAAGCTCATCCACCTTATTCCGAAGGGATTGAATATTTAATAAAAATGCACTACAATGCTTTAAGTTTGTTATTGCAGTTGAATGAAAGGGAGCTTGAACCTCTACGGTCTCATCTATAAAAAAGAGTCAGAACCAGTCACACGCTCAGACGCAGTTCCCACGCTTTCGACAAAATTAGGTGATCTATTTAGTTTTAGATGCTTAGAATTATACAGTGGGTTAAGAAAATATTTTTTTATGTGGCCATGTAGTATACAAGCCAAATCAGCAAAATGATTAGCATAATTGCATTCAAGTATTCGACTTAGGTCAATGTTGTTTTTATGGAAAGCTTTATATAATGACAGATTACTATTATATACAACACTGCAACTTGGTCCAAAACAAGGGCTTTTCATAACGAGGAAAGTAGTGTTTTTACAGGGAATGATAAAATCGTTAATAATAGATTTAGGAGAATATGTTCCGTTCAACCACAAGATCACTAAATCGTTCTTGGTAAAATTGGAAGCAAGAGCTGAAGCAGTTAGTATCAAATCACGAGTCAAGCAATCAGGTTTTAGAAAATATTGAATGTTGTACACATGTCCTATTTTGTTACGTAAAAGCTTAAGAAACAATCTATTACATTTTCCAGCTACAAACAGAAGCTTTGGACGAAAATCATCATGTTTATGGAGTGTTCTGAAATAATCGATTCAATTAGGTTTTAACACGTTGACTACCGGATGTATATCAGAACTTGGGTCAGGTGCGCCGGGAGTGTTTTATTAATTTAGTTTTCTAATAAGTAGATTTTAGATCCAAATATAGTAGTAAGAGACACTTTTTTTTGTATTTGACCTTGTTTAGAAGCATGTATAATATGTATACATGCGGCGCAGTATTATTTTTAATCAATCTGCGCCGTGTGTGTAAATACTATACACAACCGCTAAAATTTATACATATGCCTGTCCAGGTAAACCACCAATATGTGTTGAATGTTTTTTTGTAATTCATAAAGCCAAATTAAAGTAATAAAGGGGTTTTCCATATTTTTATCAATTATGCCATTTTTTTCCATAATGTTTTAAATATTTGGTGTATTTTTCCATTAGTTTAGAAGTAATTTTTAGTTATCACCTTCTATTTTTTTTTAATAAAACATTTTCCAATTTACTTTATGTTACATTTCCTAACCTAAAATGCGGTATTTTCTTACTAAAAAACAAAGAAAATCCTATCCAATTTAGACCCGCATTATTGGGCACTTTTTTGCAATGCAAAATTTAAAACAGCTATATTTCCAAAAAATAGATAAATATTTTCACGCCAATCACATTATATGTTAGTCCTACGTCGGAAAAATAGAGAACCCATAAGAAATACACGTAATGTGTGCGTAAATCTGCCTGCAGTCATCAATAGAACAATGTATATATTTTATACACATGGCGCCAGTGACACACACGCTGTGTATAATATATATACACATGGCAGTCAACGTGTTAATTCCAACTGAGCATATGTCATTAATGCCTGTGTAAAACTTAGACTTAGCACTTCCGACCTCAACACATTAATATTCTATGAAGTTAAGTTGTTCAACTGGTTTCAGGTAATAGAAAAATTAAAAGAAGTGCATAGCAAATGCCCGACCCTCGAGGACGTGGAGAGGGCGGCCGCCGGCGTTTCCGAATCGGATGCTTCAACTGTTAGTGCCATGAAAAAAGAAATGATTGAAATGATAGACAGTATAGGAACGTCTACAGGTAGATGTTTTAATCCTTATTAATCTCCTGTGACTATTTAATTCGTTTTATATTTAGGTCGTAAAAAAGAACCCGCATCCGGTGAAAGCTCCTCCCAACCAGCTTCCTCGCTCGCCATACGTCGTCGGCGCATGCACGCCTACTTCGAGGACTTTGTCGACTGTTACTTCTCGGTGAGATCCAAGGATCTGATGTTCGGCAAAGAATCGCACGAGAAATCGAAAAGTGCCTCCGAGCCGAACGCCGCCTTGGATCAGTTCCGAGAGAGTCTGATCAAGTTCTCCGCTTACAATAATCTGAGGGTGCTCACCTCCTTAAACTACTCGAACGATTTGTTCAATAATTCCACGATCGTATCGAGCATAGAATTCGACAAGGACAATGAACTGTTTGCGATTGCCGGTGTGACTAAGAGGATAAAGGTGTTTGATTATGGGGCGGTGATGAAGGACGTCGTAAGGATTCATTATCCTTGTTTGGAGATGACGTGCCGCGCGAAGATTTCTTGTTTAAGTTGGCACAGTTATCATAAGAGCACGATGGCATCCAGCGATTACGAAGGAACGGTCACGATATGGGATGCATCCACGGGACAGAGGACTAAAACGTATCAGGAACACGAGAAAAGGTGCTGGAGCGTGGATTTTAATTGTGTGGACACTCGGTTAATTGCTTCAGGTAAGAATAAAATTCAAAATCGCTCGAGTGTATATCGGGTGTTTCAAATTCTACCTTTAATATGGCGATCTCAGATTCTATTAGAGATACGAAAGTGGTTAAATTATTGAGCTTAACAATATGCCGTTTTAAAAACTTCCGCATGGTTCGGAAGATATTCGAAAAAATATGAAATTTTGAAAAATAGATTTTATTTTTTTCTGAGCTTATTTTTTATCCAGTTTTGACGACGTTTCGTCTTTTGCCTATCATCTTTGATTTTAACTATCATCAGGCTTGTTTTGTCATATAGGCATCATTTTTGCATTTTTTAAATATTTGCAAAATTTCGTTTTTAATAATATATCACAAGTAATATTTATTTTTTGTAAAAATCCGAATTTTTGGAAAAAATTTAATTTGTCGCAGTATACTGTGCTCAATTTTCGTAAGACAGTGCAAAAAGCAAAGCAAAAGTACTAAATTCATCCTGAGCCATCGTACTTAACTACTAAACTGATTAAAAAACATATAACTCTTCTTAAACTTGAAAAGTCTATTAGATTCTGGCAATTATTTAATATGTTGTCGTTTATGTATTTATTCATCATTTTCATTGTTAGCTTGTTGAAATATGTAATAAATACAATTTATGATTTCGAATTTCTTGTACGTTTTTTTAAAAATTTATTATATACTTTACGCATTTTTTTCGACTGATCTAAATTAAGAAATATTTCGACTTGTGAAGTTATATGATTTCTAAAAGGAAATTAAAATCATCTGAATTTAACCCATTTTTTTATTAAACATTTGTTTAGTGTACTTCAAATAAGCAGGCAAATGTGGAGAAAAAACAAGAAATGTATACATTTGAAAAAAAAGAACACTCCCTTATGAGGGACATTATGCTAAAAATAATAAAATAAAAATTCTGAAAATATTCTGATAATCAGCAAAAAATGTATTCTTTGATATGCCTATTTAGTGTGATAAGCCTTGAAACATATTTTGGGGTGTAAGCCCGCATTACTTTTTACGCAAACAAAATTTGCCTTTTTTTTGCAAAATGCTCAGAATATTCCACCAAATGATTGATATTATCAAATCTAACATCCAGCGGTAACGTTGGTCTTAATTTCCCTTTTACAGACTTTACGCCATATGAATGCAGCAAAGCTAGGGCTATATTTCTTCGAAATATAACTAAAGAAGAACTTATTGGATCCTCACAGTGAATTATTCTCATAAGTAGCCACGCATTTACTATGGACACATCAAAAAGATAGGCAAAAATTGGCCACCACCATTTTCTTTGTCTTATTCGAGTCCTCTAGTTGGCAACCGTGTTGTCTAATTTATCTACCCCACCCATCCCTCTATTAAAAATATATATTTTGCCTGGCTGTAGAACATTTACCTTAGATGTACGAGGTTACTCAAACTTCAACTTCTTACTCAACTTCAAAACTCTCAGCTAACTGAGAAATTACAACTATCAGGCTACAAAATAAATAAGTTGATCTCAGAAAACCATTCTCTTAATGAGCAGATCGCGGACCTAAATTGTAAACTCGAGGGAAGAATGAACGAAATCATAGCCCTTACTAACAAAAATGCCAAGCTCGAAGAGCGCCAGGCGGTGCAGGGGGGGGGGCTGGCTAGCGACAAAAACACAAGCGAACAGAAAAAGAAAAGAACCAAGGAAGACGCGGGCATGTCTCCGCCTTCACAAGACGGTGACATGCCGGCTTCGCAACCGGTTAACCCTGGGAAAAAAATAAACAGGGAGTCAGTCCCCTCAACATCGGCGGACCCAAAACCCATCCAAATCCCCACTGAAAATCCCACTCTCAAAAGAGACCCTTTATATATGCCCCTAAATAACCTCTTCTTAGCTGGTAAAGGGAAGAGTGTTGATCCTAACATCATTAAAGTACCCAAGGTAGTGTAAGAGACGCTAAAAACAGGGCCGCAAAATATAAATTATTTTGTGAAAACAAAATTAACATTTTAAAAGGAAGAGGGAATGGAATTCCATTCCTTCTTCCTTAAAGAGGACAGAAAATTGAACGTTATACTGAAGGGACTGGATCAGAACTTCAAACTGGAAGAAGTGGAGGAGGAACTCAGAATGATGGGGTTCGAGTCTGAAGAGCTGGGTTGGTTTAAAGCCGGCCCAGCTCGCCGAAGGCCCACGGACCTCATCAGGTTCCTCGTCCCTAAAACGCAGGAGGCCGTGTTTGAAATTGAAAGCATATTAAGTATTAGAGTCCGTGTTGAGCGCTTAAGGACTCACACAATAGAAAACAGGAAGCAAATTGGGCAGTGTTATCGCTGTCAGGAATACGGACATGTCATGAGCAATTGCAACGCAAAGCCGCGTTGCCATAAATGCAAAGAGCCAAAGGAGGGCACTACAAAATCGCATATTAAACGTCTCGAGTTTTCAATCAATAACAACAGCCTTTTAAATCTTCTAAGTTTGCCTGAAGGGATGTTGGAAAAAAAATCGACACCCTGATGGCAAAACTGGAAAAACTAAACTCAAACTCAGAGCCGAGATCGAAGTCCCCACACTATCCGTTTTTTTTCCTTCTTGGGTGCTCAAATCCTAAAACCCATCCGCACTAACCACAAAACCCCACATAAAACCCAAACCTAACGTCAAAAACCCAAACATCATCCAAAACACCGATAAAGACTGATACGTTCACTCCTCCGCCCGACCTTTTCTCACCAGCCAACAGTTCCGTGGTCTGAGGGGGCGTGGTCTGCTTCGCAGGCTCGCGTCCAATAACATCTCCCCCAGACCTCATAAATACAAGCAACCAAACCTTAACCCGACCAGTCGGTTCCTATTCTCCGAGTGAGTCACAAGTCCAAGCACCTAGATGCGACCCAGAATTATAAAAAGAAGGCGCCTAATCTCGACAAAGGATCTACTTAAAAGACCGGCAAGAGCAGTAAAAGCTAGCCCGGATGGACAGTGTATAACATCATTACCTTAGATTTAGTTTCTTTGCTGTAACATGGAGCTGTTTTGTTTGCAGATACGTCAAAATTTGAAGCAGCTGCTACAAGTTTGTTGTCCTTCTATTGAACAACTACAACATCTTGACATGCAGACTTATGACAGGAGCCTCTTTTTTCAGTTTTCCATTCTTGCTTTGACCTTAGTGGGCTATTTTCTACTCGATTTTCACGTAAAGTACCTGTGGCACAGTAACCATTCTGAGACAATGGACTAAGTAATTTTAACGAAGTAAAATAATTATGAAAGTAAAATTATTAAAATTAAGACCAACCGAATCGATACCACGAGATCCTCATGAAAACAAACTAAGTAGGCACTGCTGAATAGAGATGGGTCGTATTCACTTAGAATTAAATTATTGACTTTTGAAATAAACTGTTTGCTGTTTTTGACTGAAAAACATTCATAAGATAATTTTAATGTCTCCAATTGCTTTACTAAAAACTTTGAAATATTGGAGTAAGTTGGAGATCATTTAGTGGAGCCAATTAATTAATCTCATTTTATGTCTTATGGACTTTTGGTAAATAAAATCATTTTGGAATTGTTGGATTTGAAAGTTGTAACTTGAATTTAACGCTTTTTTAACCTGCGAGATCATTTGTGACCTTTCGCCGGTTTAATTCCAGCTTCCTCAGACACTGCAATAAAAACTATCATTATTATTAATTTTCAGGGTCGGACGACGCAAAAGTAAAACTCTACTCCCTAAACGAAGAGCACTCGGTGGCCACCCTAGAAGCGAAAGCGAACGTCTGCTGCGTAAAATTCAACCCGAAAAGCTCCTCCCAGTTGGCTTTCGGTAGTGCGGACCATTGCGTCCATTACTACGACCTTCGTAACATGAAAGAAGCGGTACACATCTTCAAAGGCCACAAGAAAGCGGTCAGTTACGTGAAGTTCCTTAGCGGAGAAGACATCGTGTCCGCCTCGACCGATTCCCAATTAAAATTGTGGAGCATTAAGACGCCTCACTGCCTAAGGTCCTTCGTAGGGCACACGAACGAGAAAAACTTCGTCGGTTTGGCCACGGACGGCGATTATATCGCATGCGGGTCCGAGAATAATTCCCTGTACGTATACTATAAAGGTTTAAGTAAAAAACTGTTCCAGTATAAATTCGAAACTGTCGAGGGGGTTTTAGAGGTCGAGAGGCGGGATGACGACTCGAACGAGTTCGTTTCGGCGGTTTGCTGGAAACAGCAGTCGAATGTGGTATTGGCCGCGAATAGTAGAGGAGTTATTAATATTATGGAACTAGTCTGAAATTGGATAAAGATATTTTTTGGTTTATAGTCATAAAATCGTGTCTGTATATTAATGAAAAAGTGAAATAGAAACGGTGATTAAATTGGTCAGTTTTTTATTTGGTTATGCCTTTAATTTTCCTACCTTTCCCTAATTCTTTTAATATCTCTTATTTTTTTAAAACTTATTTCACTTTTTACCGCTGGGTTTGATATTTTTACAACTATCTTACTGTAACGATTTTGTAATCGCCAAAAACGGTATTGAAACAAACTGATTTCTCCGTTATTTCGGGCATCGCACGACGTCTCGAAAGTTATAGCTGGAATCTTCCGGAACAGCGTGCTACCGAATATACACTACAGGATGTCATTGAAATGATGTAAAAAAAATCGGGGAGTGATGGTACTCCTAAAACTGTTAAAAAAAAAGTTCTTACAAATGAATCGCGTATTTCAGAAACCCCAAATATCCATTTTAACAAAATGTTGAGAAATTAAAAAAAACTTTATTTCAAGAAATATTTTTAATAACCCGTTATGCTTTTATGATAAAATAATAGAGGAGAATGTTGTTTAATTAGTTTGCATAAAAAAGTACTAAAATTTAGCTTCATACATATTTTTGGGGTTTCTGAAATATACATATTTTTTAAAGATTTTAAAATAATAAAACATGTGTTACATTAATATTTATTCAAAAACATGGGCATAAACAACGGTTAAAGAATAAAATATCTTTAGTAATCAATCATCTGGTTGATCGTTTCATTTGAATCTCCTTCCCATGTAGGCAAATTAAAAATTTCACTGTAAAAGTCTTTGACTTGTTCATTATCTGGTAGATACTTTTCAAGTTTTCTCAAATCTTGCATCTTCTTAATATTTGGGGTACGCTTTTCTTGTAGGAAAACTGATAATTTCCTTGTTGCTATTTCATAGCCAAACAGAATAGTTTTGCAAGCCATCTATGTACTCTTTTGTAACAACAACTCCATCGTGTTCACCTGAATGAATAAAATAATGTGTCGAAAGTTGGATATTTTAAAAGCAATCTTTTGATCTCTTGGAATATTTCTGCCCAAAGATTCATTAGAAAGCATCGTCTTTTTAAAATAGGTGGGCCACCAGCCTTTAAAGTTCAATATGTCACCAGAATTCGGCAAAACTACAGTAAAACGGTTCAAACTCTTGTTAGATGTTATGATAAGCTCTACATAGCTGTTGACTGTGTTTTTAATAAGTCTGTCTATCATAAGCCTTATCATTTTATATTAACTTTTAGCAATGGTAAAGAAAAAACTTTAAATTTTGTACAGTTCTTCTATGACTTTAGAAATGCAAATTATTTGGGTGTTAATAGTTATTTGTGTGGAGTTGATTGGGACCATGTTTTGAATGTAATTAATATTGATGATGCGGTTTCAGAGTTCTATCATATATTGAATATGGCTATAGCTTTGTTTGTGCCTCTTAAGAGATTCAAAACCTCGTACTAAATTACCTATTGGATTAATTTTTGATAAGATCTTTCGATTACCCCCTAAACTTAGTGCTGGCCCTGATCGTATACCCAATTATTTTTTGAGGAAATGTGTATGTGCCCTCTCTTATTCCCTCTTTGTCTTATTCAGTAGGTCTTTAGACTTTCTTCCATCCGAGTGGAAACTCAGTTTTATTACGCCTATATTTAAATGTGGTGCTGCTAATGAAATGATCAATTACAGGAGTGTGTGTGTACAGTCTGCCATCCCAAAACTTCTAGACAGTCTTATTTATGACCAAATTAATTTTTATTGCAAAGAACTTCTGTTGAGTGAACAGCATGGCTTCAGTCGTAGCAAGTCCACTATTACAAACTTGTTGTTGTATCAGGGTGCTCTGTTAAGTGCTTTGGAGAGGGGTGAACAAGTGGATGTAATATATACAGACTTTTCCAAGGCATTTGACAGTGTCAACCATAGCTTATTACTAGAAAAATTGAGACTTTTTGGTTTTTCAGATTGTTTGGTGGCCTGGTTTGCGAGTTTTCTTTCGGACAGATTTCAGCAGCTACAAATTGGGGATGCTAGGTCGCATCTTATCAGGGTGACCTCTGGGGTTTCACAGGGTGGTCATTGTTCTCCCCTGTTGTTCAATATTTTCATTATATGATATTTTGGTTTGCTTTAAAAATAGTAATTTTTTGTTATTTGCCGATGATTTAAAGTTTTATAGGGTGATCAGTTGAGAACAAGACATGGTGCTCTTGCAAGATGATCTGAATAGATTGTGTGAATGGTGTGTTGGTAATAGTTTGGCTCTGAATGTCGGTAAATGCAGTTACATTAGTTTCTACAAAAGAAACAAACGGGTAACTTCCTCCTATACTATTGATAATGTTAATCTTAGGTACACTGAAGTAGTAAAGGACCTTGGTATCTTTTTTGATGAACAATTGAATTTTAACACCCATGTAAATACTATTATACTAAAGCATCTAAGGTCCTTGGTTTTATCCAGCGCAATTGTAAGGATCTGTCGGTTGAAACTTGCAAAAGGTTGTACATATCATTTGTTGTCTCTTTGTTGGAGTATGGATCAATAATTTGGTCTCCTCTGTACATGAATAATTGTATGGCATTGGAGAGGGTTCAAAATAAATTTCTACGATTCTGCCTTTATAAACTTCGCATTCCAGTTTCTAATGGCCATTGTTATGATGAAGCAATGAACTTGCTGAACATGCGGAGTTTACTTAAGAGACGCACTGAGAATGATTTGGTGTTTATTTATAAACTTTTGAATGGCCTTCTGATTTGTCCCGAACTACTTAATAGGATTTCATTCAATATTCCATACCGTAATCTGAGGGCAAGTCGATTGTTTTGTTTGCCTTATCATCGTACCAACTATGCTATGCACTCGCCTGTCGAAAGGACCTTGAGACTGGAATTGAAGTTTTGGGAATTTCCTTATTACATTTTAGAAGTCTTATTAAGAGTTTGTAGGATTTTGTTTTTTTTAATTAATTTTGCTCCATGATTAATGATTTGAAATAGATTTGATCATTGTCATTGATAATAATTTGTTTTTTCTTTTTCTTAGCTAATTTTGCATTGTTAATTATTCTGATTTCGAGAGAATATTGTTACTACTTGTAAAACGGTCTAATTATCCTTGGTATTAAGATTAAGTCTGATAATTATTGTTAATTAATGGTTAGGTAGTATAGCTTTTATTTCTTTTTCAGAAATATATATATTTTTTGTAATGGGGTTGATCCCGTGTATATATAATAAATAAATAAATAGTATACATACTCTTTTAACGTGTAAGTCCTGTCTGATTTTTTAATTTTCCTTTTAAGAATGGAAAAAATCTCGATCACACGGTAGAAATGAATGTCCCCGTGTGAGATAATAATTATTGTTCAATCTTTTTGAATCTATTGGTTGAAACTAATGCGGAAAACAGTCTAACTATGGTATGATTCTTGTTCTGAGCAGCACACAGATCAGAAAAAAAGTGAAATTGTTCAATATTTTTGAATTCTGGATTTTTGTCAAGATGATACAACTTCATTGGGCCCTTTAGTCCCTGTTCCCTCATGATACACATAGAATGTTACCTTATCATCTTTCAAATTATGAATACATAAAACATTAACAGTGAGTTGCCTTAAATAGAATGTTTCCTGGACAGGAATAACCGGTAGTTGCAGGTTTTGCATATAATCAATGCAAATACCACCTACTTTATCATCTGCTTTGCAAAGTTTTGAAATAGTTTTAAGTTTGTTATAAAATTTGTTTGCCCGTTTCTTATGAACAGTTTTCTCTGCCAGTGGCACCCTTTTTGCTGTTTCATTTAAGAATTTGCTTTTTATTTTAGTATCTAACTCTTCACATGTGGAGCAGGTATCGACTTATGGGCGACCGAATGATAATGAAAATTGTTCTTTGAAAATCTTCTTGTAATACCAATATTTAACATTCTGTTCTGGGTGCATCTCTTTGAACAACTTATACATTATTAAAATGTTTAATTTTTCATTTAAATACCTATATTCTCTACTAGTATAATGAGCAGTTTTGACCGGAAACGAAGCAATATGTTGCATGATTGAATCTATAACAAGTCCTGACTTTGCATTTCCAGATTGATTTTAACCTCGTTTATCTATAGGACCTCGTCCCTCTCGTCTCAACGGGGCAACGTAAGCGATCATTGCTAATGCCAAAAATGGCAATAAATCCTTTTCTACAGATTTTTTTTGTACCTGTTGGTCCCTGAACTGTATATTCAAAAGATGCTAGTCTATCTGACTTGGAGGAAATATCGGCTGGTTTTATACGCCTTCGATGTGCAACTTCGTGGACTGAAATAAGCGATTGTGACAGACAATCTTGTTCATTCTTGGTGTTGAGGCTCTTAAAGTTCTGAAATACCTAATTGAATGCATGTTTCTTCAGAAATTCGCAAAAAGCATTTTTGGCGACACCTAAAAATAGCTCTTATTTAGCTAGCTAGTAATATTTTAAAACTTACTTGCAGTTAGGTCCTTGGTTAAGTTAACTGCAGGCGCCAGGCATAGATAAACAGTTTATAGGGGTTTATAGGTGGCGCCACAAAAAATAACCTTCAAGAGAACCTTGAAGGTTATTTTTTGTGAGTGGCGCCAGGGCACCACTCCAGCGTTTATAACACAGAACACAAATATATAAGCAGGTTTATAAGCAGATCCTTCAACTCTAGACTTTTTGATGACATCTCTTTAAAGCCGCGTCCAGATCTGTACCACGTCGCGCAACCGTACCACGATGCAAGCAGAAAACCCACGTTCACGTACGCCGTACCGAACAACGCTTCGCACCTCGCATTGCAACCGTTTGTGCGATCCATTTTACTGATATTTTAATTCTGCTATCTTGGATCCGCCATTTTGAATTTTGCATTTTTTAAAATTTAAAATCTCAAATTGTATTGTCATTGCAGTTGCATAAGTGTACCAAATTTCAACTCGAAAGCTCAACGGAAAGTTACTTTAAAATCAATTACAAGATTCCACCCGAACATACATACTTACATATTTACATACATACATTGCAAGTTAAATAAAAACTTGTAATAAAGATTACTTATCGTACTTAATGTTTCTCTAGGGGTATTTTTGTCTAAAAGAAACTCCATGCTCTTGAAATGAAGCCAGTTGCTTTCATAAATTTCATCTGCCTTTTCCGGTTCCTACACTTTTTTTATTTTTGCCCTCTCCCTTCGAAATGAGAAAAGCAAATTAGTTATCTTCTTTTTAATTTCATCCACCGTTGTATTTAACTTAGAGGATATTTGAGTCCAAGAATCAAATTTTTTAATTTTTGTTGTAATAGAATGCATGTTTTGGATTCCATAAACATTCATGATGCCTATAGAACGCAATTAAAAGAGATATACGCTCGTCAGTCCACTCCATGACACAAGTTTTTAAAATTTTAAAAATAAATTTAACTAGGTCGGTTTTTCAGTTGTATTTTTGTTTATCTTTATATGTAGGTTTTCTGTCAATTTTTAGTTTTAATGTAATGTTACTTTTAAATTTAATTTATATTATGAATGTGATATTTTAAATTTTCTGCACTTTTTCTTTCCTTATGGAGGAATCTTACAATGTAAATATTGGCTGTATTAAGGAAAAAAATAAAGTATTTGTATTCGTAAGATCTGGTGATATTGCTGACCAAACTTGGGAACCACCACTTACTATCTAACACCTCTCAAAAACTTGGTTCAAGCGATTCCTCGGCGTTAGCCGAAAAGTGACTTTTCGAAATGTGTAAAATTCACCTCAGGGGTAGAAAAAATTATCCAATAAGTGCATCGCCAAGAATTTCCACGTAATAACTGAGAATCGAATTCGGTGTTGACTTTCCACGACATCATGAGGCTTTTATTAGACCAATGATGTGCAGTACAATAATTGAAAATTCAATTCCTTGTAAACCCAGCTTTATCAGTGTATAAAACATTTGCCAAAAAAGGGGTTCATAAACTGGGCTGGGATTCTAAAATCACGACTCGATCTCGATACGATCACGACTTCGAATTCGATCGTGACGAGAAGAGTGATTCTAAATTTCAATCGTCAACTAAACTCGTTTTATTCATTTTGTTAATTTTTTTCGCCTTCGTGTTTTTTTATTTAAATATCTGCCTATATTATTTATTTAAAATAAAAAATTGTCGTTTAAAACCACCACTATCCATTGGAAAATCATAATTGAATTCATGGAAAATCACAAAAACTTGTTGTGTTCATCCACTTTTGGTTTTAATATGGCAACATGTGTGCAATTAATAAATCCTAGAACACCAGGGAAATTGGATCTCTCTATTAATGTTAATTTAATAATTTGACTCTCATCTCTTATATTTGAAAAATTAATGAATCGGTCAGCAAGGTGATTGTCAATAATTTCAGTAATTTTATGGATCCAATGACTTGTAGTAGTTTCGCTAATTTCAAATTTCAAATCTTATCCAATGCTTCTTTGGTAATATATCAATCTGTGGCATAATATCTTGATCTACTAAAACTGCCCATTCAATGGTAACTCTATTTCCTTTGCCTCTATTATTAACAGAAGGTTGTGGAAAATAGGGTCGAATTAAATCGCTTTATTAGTTGTTGTGTTAAACACAACAACTAATAGAAAGCTTCTTGATATACCTACTACACCGAGAAAAATTTCTAGTAACCATTAATAAAAACTCGATCCTCATAACTAGGAACTTAAGTAAAATAGACGCTAACTTAAACTTTAGTTCCGTTAACTTCGATGATCTAGTTAATGATATAAAAATAAAAAGTAATACTTACTGGTTTCCTCGTAATCATTAACACACGTTGCATATACTTTAATGGCTACTAGTTATGATTACTTGATATTTAGTAAGACTGACTAAGATATTTAGTAACCTTTAATAAGCGCCATATATCCTTTTTGAGATTCTGGTTGTGGTTACCTGATTATTAGCAGAGCTAACTAAGCTATCTGCTATCTAATAATCATTACTACCGCTTCCTGCAGACCACCAGACTGGTTACCAAATCTTTAGTAGTACTAACTAGCCATATAGTAATGGTTACTATAATTATCATAGTGGTAATAATATAGTTCTAGATATGCTGACATTGTAATCAAAACAATTTTACTAAAATATTTAGTTGAATTGGCTTCATAATCACAGTAACTCTCAGCCATTATCTAGTAACAGTAAGCTGCTTTTTTAGTCATTATGACCAAGCTATACAGGTTGTTCTATCAAAAGTGAGAAAAGCTTTTATATAATGTATATATAACAGCTGGTATTATTAATTCAATAAAATATCAACAGATGCAAACTAAAAACCTTTTCCAAATTTCAATGCCAATGATAATGAATTTCATAATGATTTGATAAGTCTGGCGAAAAAAAGGGCAAAAAAGTTTCATTCTATAATGAAAACCTGGTATTATAGATAATATATATAATAACTAAAAATGCCTGGTGACTATTGGTAAACATTAAATGAAACAAATACGTTTAAAAAAAGGATGCTGTTACTTTATGCACGTATTAAAAAAGGAAGAAGCTATATTGTCTGGTGTATATGATATACACAAACGTGTCGTCGACAAATCGTTAAGAAATAGTCAATCGTCAAGACACTCACGACTGAAAATTTTATTTAGAATCAGTCATATCGAGTAATCGTGTCGAATCATGAATTTAGAATCCCAGCCCAGTTTTCTTAATAATCAATGACAGAAGATTTGATATGAATACAGGAATTGAGTATGAAAAGTCATCCACATAGAATAACGGCTCACGTTTTTCTGCGCTGTAATTCTCCTTACAGATATCCCCGAATCTTTCTCTACATATGCTAAAATGCGCTCCTCAACATCAGGTGTACGAACCGTCAAATTATAGTTTTGGTACGATTTTGATAATTTTGGACATACAAGCGTTTAGTCAAAAAACCGTTTCCGTTAACTCTTCTATGAATAAAATCCATAGCTAACAGTTCGCTCACAATGTATTCCATAATTTATCAAATTTTACGTTTATGCACACTTCAACAACAATGAACTGAATGACGAAAATAATTGCGAATCAGAACATTTCCTTGGGTGTACATATTGTGAAATAAAGAAAGTGGTAATACCGCATACCTTCAAAATTATTTTTTTAACGATGTATGACAAGTAATATTAATTTTTTGTAAAAACCCGAATTTTTGGAAAAAGCCAAATTTGCTGTTTCTTAGTATTGCAGTACAAAGTGACAGGTGTTTTACTGATAATTTGAGCAAGTAGGGTTTTTATGAATGAAAAAAAGCGAGTTATGATAAATTTTTATTATAAATACGATAGAAATGCTATTAGAACGTCATAAATGTACTTATTGTACTGTATCCGGAGCGACATCAACCGCACCATACTTTATTTAAAAGTTTCGATAAAAATCTTAGGATGTTTGGTTCTTTTAATAGGTCAAAAAATAAATATAAAGATAGAATGGATGACGAAACTAACGAATATTTACTTATTGAATATAGCAAAGTATTCTGAAAATACCGCCTTTCATACAAGTGTTTGGAGACAGTTTAAAGTAGATTTATGTTATTTAAAACACATTTAGCTCAAAAATGGTAATACTGAAAAACGCGTGTTTTTTTGTTATTTGCTAGAGCAAAAAATGACTGATTGCACCAATTTTCTTGATAATGTGATATGGACCGACGAAAGTACATATTTTGTGTTGTGGGCAAAATAAAACAGTGATTATTGAATTAACTGTTTTAATTAAAACTCAAAAATGGTTCGCACAATCTTAACACAATTACTTTCCGAGTCTCAACTTAAAACTAAACTCTCTTCAGTCCCAAACAACTATTATTCAGTGCCGGGGCCCTACATCTGTCAACTAAATAGGGCACTTAAGTATTTATTTATGACTTTTCTGGACACACAGATATTTAGTTACATACTTATAAATAAGAAACTGCCTATTCACATATTCTAGATTAAACAAACTTAAATGCTATAAATGTCTTTTGGATATTATTTTTAAATCCATATTTATGAGGTGCCACATTTGTACATGTGTGACATTTTTAACACAAATAATAAACGCATTTGGAGCCAAAATAATTTCTGTCTCTTCTCTCTAATGTCGAGGGTCGATTTGAAACACCCTGTATAGCCACTGTACAAGAAATAAATATGCACTAAAACTGACCCAGGTGAGACCCTGTTTACACCGACAACAATAAATTATGAACTTTTTTAAGAAGAATCTCTCTTGACAGGGCAATTTTAATAAATTATCGTTTTTTTTTCGAAACTGCTCGCGTAAAGGCAAAAATAACTTAATAATGGCAATAAATCAAAGCGCGATCTCTCCGGTATGGCTGGTATGCAAGAAAACAACTTAATCTAAATAAATGCATAAACGAGTTGACAAGAAGAAGAATGTACCGAAATATCTTGGCGCGAGAGAGCATCATCACCATCATCATCATCATCGTCATAATAAATGATCCGGTTAGCGAGAATCCCGCTGGCGCCTACGAAAACAAAATAAACGAGACCATTTAAAGACCTTGTTGGTAAATAACGATTAAAATTATTGCTGGTGGTTAATAATCTATTTGGTCGTCGCCGTGATATGCACGATGGCATGGCTACTATACCGCATTCCAACCGGGGATTAATTTATAACCACGATGATAATAAACGGTAGTACATTTCTTCATACATATATACATATGTATGTATGTATGCTCGAGATTCGAATGTTAAATCCGATTAATCTGGGCTGTAAACAAGCCCCCGTTTATCGTTGTATAGTTTGATTCAGCATTGAAGTACATTTTCAAGAAAATAATCATGAAAGTATAAAAAATGAAAAGCAAATTTTGATTTTATAATTAAGGTGGAAGGTGATTGTTTTTATCTTATACAAAAAAAAATGTTCCAAATTACCTTTAGCCTCCCACCCACCCCACACAGCTTACCAGTAAGAAATTCTTTTGAAAAATCACTATTTTTCGTATAATATAACCTTTAATTTATTAACACTGTTTTTGTATTAAATATTTATATAAAAAAATTAAATAAACGAATTAATCTAGAAAAAATTAACTATGACCCAATATATATTATTTATATTTGCGAACAATTTTAAATATAAATATTTAATACAAAACAGTGTTACTAAATTAAAGGTTATAGATGAAAAACATTGATTTTTCAAAAGAATTTTTAACTGGTAAGCTGTGTGGGGTGGGTGGAGGGCTAAGGGTAGTTTTGTTAAAAAACTGTTTTTATCTTATACGAAAAAAATTGTTTTTTAAAAAAAAATACCCTTAGCCCCCCACCCACCCCACACAGCTTACCAGTTAAAAATTCTTTTGAAAAATCAATGTTTTCCAAAAATAATATGTATTAATAACAGCTGGTTTTGTCATTATTGTCTAATCTAATAACACAATTTATTTATTTAAATTTTATATAATAATGTATAAAATATTTAATACAAAAACAGTGATTTTTCAATAAAATTTCTCACTGGTAAGCTGTGCGGGGTGGGTGGGGGGGCAAGGGTTATGTTATTGAAAAACCTTTTTTTGCATAAAATAATTACTATTATTAAAAGAAAAAATTTCATTAATTAAAATAACTTAATCTCTCAGGTTTTAGAAAATTAACTATAATTTATTTTATTCTTTATTTCTAATTATTTATACCACAGCATGGAAATTTTTTTATATCTTTTATCAAAGCTTCTTAATTATATTGTCATTTTTATTCAGTGGTTTTGTTCTACTTATTTTTTTGTTTTATAATAATTCTTAAATATACCAACGAATACATATTTGGGGATAAAAATGGATACTGATTTATTATTTTGATAATAATTTTTAACCCAATTTTCATTGATTAGTTACTGGGGTTAAGATTCTGTTGGGCTGTTGTTGATTTTCAAAAAAGTCATACAAAAATGCTTCCAGAGTACGGATTTCCTTGATTTTTTTTAGATAAGAGCTAGAAAATAATTTAAACAAAAAAGTCCCTTTTTTTATTAATACTACCCTTAGACCCCCCCACCCACCTTACATTCTTTACCAGTAAGAAATTCTTCTAAAAATCACTCTGTTTCGTATATATATAATTTTGAATTTATTAACACTGTTTTTGTATTAAATATTTATACATAAAATTATTATCAGATTTAAATTATTTCGTTTATTTACATTTTTTATATAAATATTTAATACAAAAACAGTGTTGATAAGTTAAAGGTTATAAACGAAAAACAGTGATTTTGCAAAAAAATGTTTACTGGTAAACTGTGTGGGGTGGGTGGGGGGCTAAGGGTAGAATTTTTGAAAAACGGTTTTTTATTTTAAAAGACAAAAACCGTTTTTTAATAAAACTTCCCTTAACCCCCCACCCACCACACACAGTTTAACAGTAAAAAATTCTTCTGCAAAATTATTATTTTTCGTATATCATTGTTTAGCCAAAAACGGGCAACATTTTGAACACTTATTGAAATAAAAACTGATATTTTCATGTTTTCTCGAAAACGAATCGACCGATTTAAAAAATCAAACGTCAAAATAAAAGACTTCGACAGACCTTTTAAACAAGCTATTACTCGAAAGCACCTTTTTTTCACATATATCTAAAGTCAACAGTTATCGAAAAAAAGACGATTCATGTAACAAATAAAAAAAGAACAAAAATTAAGTTAAATGGTTACCATTCACGGCTTGACAATATTTCAAGGCGATCAAGTTTCGTTGCACATTTTTAATCATTTCCGGAGTTATGGCACGCACTTCTCTGCGAATTCTCTCGTTCAAGTCGTCTAGATTATTTGGCCTATTAACAAATACCTTCGACTTGAGGACCTAGCAGGCCATTCGATGGGTCCTCTCCTTCCTATCCACCGATTGGGAAAGGTTTCATTCAAAAATGTACGCACAGTGGCAGCATAGTGCGGAGGAGCGCCATCTTGCTGGAAAATTAATTCTTCGTCAGGATAGTCTGGGTCCAATGGATTTGGAAATAAAGCTAGTAACGCTGGAACTAATACAAATTGGAGAAAATCGAGATACACTTGTCCCGTTAAAGTCAATTCAAAGAAAAAGGGATCTATTACTCTTCCGCGCATTCCACACCACACATTTAATTTTTGAGGGTACTGGCATTGGTGTTTACCTCCATCATCGAAAATTTTGTCTGTTCACACTACCATTCAAACAGAACATGGCTCATCGGAAAAAATAATATTTGTTACTAAATTATTATTTAGATTGCACATATTTTGTAAGCGTTCACAAAACTCATTTTGCCTATCGAAATCGTCATCAAATAACCCTTGCACAGGAATAACTTTGTAGGGGTGATATTTGGGCTTTTTAACTATTCGGTGAACTATAGATTTCGCCGTGTGTAAATTTGCTCCAATCTGCGACAAAGGAGTGCATGGATTTTCTTCCAAAGAAAGCAAAACGTCAAGGACGACCAGGTTTCGGCAGATCTGTAACATGACCGAATTCTCTAAATTTAGCCTCTATTCTACTCACCATCTTTTGACATATCGGATGACGATCAGGATGGATTTCATTGAATAATTGAGCAGTTTCTCTTTGAGTACGTGTTCTATCACCAAACCCAACCATGCACAGAATTTCTATTTTGTCTCGTTCCGTTAACTTTACCATCGTGAAAACCGCAACTTTGTTCGTACACTTCACACTTGACTTCTGGGATGCACTGTATGTATTATCATTTTGCAATTAATATACCAATTTAAAAATAATTATTATTTAGGTAAATTATTATATCTTCAGTTGTCTTCTTTTGCTCCAATACAATTAATTTATTATCATTTATTTTAGCTAAATACACACCCCACAAAAATTATCGCATCACTTAATATTTCTTAAATATTTTAAATTTTTTGCCTGTTTTTTAAAATTTTATTGATATTAATAATTAAATCACCAAATAATACGACTTTTGCAACATTTATTTTAAATCAGTTCAATCTACAGAGGACAAACATTTTGATTTACCAAAATATACAAAAATCAAATAAATCGTACAAAACATGTATACAAAAAAAATGAACTTTATTTAAGCCAATGAATTTCTAATAGCGTGTGTTACTATACACCCCTGACTCTAATTACAGCTTCCATTCGTCTTCGAAGGCTTCTAAACAGGTTCTGGAGGTATTCTTGCGGCACGTTTGCCCAGAAGTCAAAAAGAACATTTTGAAGATCATCTAGTGTTCTTATTGGTGCTGGATGTTGCTGAATTTGCCATCCTAGATGGCCCCAGACATGTTCTATCGGATTAAGGTCCGGACTACGTGCAGGCCAATTTAGGGTGGGTATCTCGACCTCTTCTAAGTATTGCTGAACATTTCTAGCAGCGTGTGGACGAGCATTATCATGCATTAGCACAGAATTATCACCGATATATGGCATATAGAGCACTACATGGGGTTCTGGGATATCGGTTATGTACCTGTCAGCATTGACTGGTACTAGCTCCGTGCGATCCTCAAAAAAAATTCCTCTCCGAACCATGATAGAGCCACCACCAAAGCTTTCAGTTTGACAAAAATTAACCTGATCGTACCGTTCACCACGTCGCCTATATACTGGTACACGTCTATCTGATGAATATAGTACAAAATCTTGATTCATCCGTGAATAAAATATTGGACCAATCTTGAATATTCCAATTTGCGTGTTCTCTAGCAAATTGCAATCTTGCTACTCGATGTTCCCTGGTAAGATGTGAACCTCTAGCTGGCACTCTGGCTCTTAAACCTGCTTCTCTCAGCCTATTTCGAACTGTCTGTAGGCTTATTCGGACATTACGAGCAGTCAACAGATCTGTTTGCAGTCTTCTAGAGGTGGTATGCCTAATTCTTAAAGCCGTTACCCTTAAGTAACGATCATCTATTGCCGAAGTTACGCTTCTGCGGCCTTGTCCGGGTCGTCTGGATAGTTGTCCTGTTTCTTGGTAGCGATTAACAACTCTGGATATGGTGCTTTGTTGAACTCCCATTATCCGAGCGACGTATCTTTGACTGCGGCCATCTTCTATGAGCGCAATGATTCTAGCGGCTTCTTCATTAGTCACATGTCTTGTTAAACGTTTAGGCACATCCATTATTAACAACAAATTTCAATTTTCACTTTAGAATAACACTATTTGCTTAGAACGTTTTCGATCTCACAGCATTCGCCAACACAGGAATAATCTACGCGAGCATTTTTGCTTCGAAAAAATATGTAAGAAATTCCGATCATTTTTTGTCCATGATAAGAAACCAGAAATGTCTTTTAAGTTGATACATATACAGATTGTCCCAAAAAATATTAAAAATATCTTAAAATACTAGTGATGCGATAATTTTTGTGGGGTATGTAGATCGTCTATATTAGCATCAGAACTCTCTGAAAAATGTAAGTACCGATAATCGGTGTCCGTCATCTGCCTTCATTATTACTTTTTCATGCTCCAATTTACTATGTAAGGATTTTATTCGTCTAATTCTCTGTTTTTACTATTTATTTATAAACTGTATATTTCTGATTTAATTAATAAACCAATTAACCAATATAGAATAACAAAAAAATGTAAATGTGAAAAAATGAAGTTAGTACAAAATTAAAACAGTACAGTCAGCGACTTCCAGATTAAAAGACGACACGACATAGATTATGGTAGTAGAAATGGTTTTAGATATTCTAGTAGGTAAGTTAATATGCATGACAATACCAAAGGAACCGAAAATAGACTGAAGAGATTCTTGAGCAACACACACATCGGAGAAATCAATAATGAGATTGCCACATAATAATAATATCATTTTTAAAGGCAGGGATTCTATCAAGCTCAGTAATTTTTAACAGAATTAATTTACATCAGCATCAGGTGTTCTGTGAATACAAACAATATTAAGTATTTCGTTGTAATATTTCGTTTCTACAATAAGCAGGTTGTTTTCTTTGTTTAGCAGTTTTATAATATTTTTCGGGACGTTGTTTTGGATTTGGAAACTCTATTAATTGTTATACCTGTCTTGTTTGATAGTTGGTAATATCAGAGCTTCTTGTTATTCAGATCTTCTAATGCATCAAACTACACACTATCTAGATTCAAAATCTCAATTTATGTTCTTATATTTTTAAATGAATTATCTTATATAAGTTGAATTTTTAAGTAAGCAAAGGTCTCCCATGCTTGAATCGGACTTTTTACGAAAATTGCGCCGCGGGACTTGTTGCATTTCTAAAAATAAGCCCGCGATGCCTAAATTTAGGCCTGATGCATATTTGCAACGCTTAAAATACCTTTCTTCTCTTTATTTGGCCCCTTGTCACATAAATAATATATAACCCGTTTATGAAAATTGAACTTTTATGAGATCAACGAAAAGATCGACAACGGAGCAACAAAAAAAACATATGTACATTTTATTCCTCAGGTATTTAATATTAATTAGAACCTATTTATTCCAGGGATTGATCACTCAATTGGCTATTGTCGTAAGTCTGCCTACTCGTCGCTCTAATAAAATATTATAAACAAATCAGGCTTATTAATTTTTTATTGGTGGGTCAGAGGTCTCGTTACGTTCTGGCCTTTCTAATGTCGATTATCGTTATTGTCATTTTTATTTGTTTGTCTTGAATGTTAATGGGGTTATATATATGGTCCATTGAATCGGAATGCGTACTGTACAAGTAACTAATTAAACTCATCAGCTCTCGAAGAAATAAAAGTAAGAATTCACACAGAATGCATCAAAGGTAGAAATTATTATGAACCGCCTCTATAATGTTTGATATCCGCATTTATGTAATATTTTGTACTACTTTTAATCACTTCTATGTATTAACCCAATAATAGGAAGCCAAAACAATAATAATTAGACAAAATAACTAGAAAACTCATGGCGGTTAGAAAAATATATTTTTCTCGTTACTTGATGTTGATTAATTAATATTTATTTAGACAAAGTGCTTTACGATAAATTTATCAGGCCGTACAATTGTTTCTATTAGTAAAAAATAAACAATTTGTTGTCGACGACGATGACCTCTGACCGCTTAAGTCGTTAATCAAAATTTTAGGGCTTTTTTGGAGCCACGTTATGCTCTGATAACTGGTATCAATTAGACGCTCTTACAAGTTATTATTGTAACAGTGGCGTTCGATGGAAATTTAACGTTTAAACAAACATGAATGAAAATATTGAAATAATCGTGTATGTAAGGTATGGGTAGAAGTCTGGTTGGCGTGGTGGCCTCGTCTCTGATTTGATTTGGACGCGTCCTTTGGATGGTCCTACTTATTAGCTTCTTTGGATATCCATTCTGTTGTAGGTCTTTGTAGATGGTATCCACTTCAGTCTTGAGATCCTCGTCGCTTCTACAGATGGTTCGAGCTCTATTGTAGAGGGATCCTATGATGCCTACTTTGGTGGTTGCAGGATGGTTGGACTCATAGTGAAGATACTGGCCCGTGTGTGTTGGTTTTGTTTAAAGTGAAGTTCGTAGATTCCACCGACCTTTTTAACGAGGACATCTAGGAAAGGTAGAGCTGAGTCCTTCTCTGTCTCCATCGTGAAATGGAATCTCCATCGTCCGTTTTTTTTACTTTAAGAGGCTCTTAATAAATTTTTTTTCTTTTTCTCACACATCTCTTCTTATACATAATCTAAATATTTATTTCTTATTTGCCAAGACTTGACTTGAGTTTAATTGAGAGAGATTCTAATTGAGAATTAAAATTTACTCGTTATTCAGCAAAAAAAGTAGGCCCTTAATGGTTCTTAAAATCTCTAGGCGCCTCTGGTTACTAATAGTTTATTTCAAATCAATTTGAAAATCAGTATGGTAAATAAAAAATATTTTTGAATTTATTTTGAAAAGTTTCCAGTTAGCGTTATCGACACACGAGGATACCATGATATAACACACTTGCTAGATAAATTCCAAATATTCGATAACAGCGATTCTTATTTGATTAACTCCAATATGACTTTTAAGAAGCTTCCGACAATGCGTGTTTAAAAGTCAAATGGCCGATTTTGCAACAAAAAATAGGTGAAAAATTCACACGGACGTATCCGTGATTTATTCGCTCGTATGAAAACATACTAGCGATAAGTCCATTTTAAATTAATTAATAAAAGACCAATAACAAATTGTTTAATATTACACGACACGTATGTTATCAATCAAACGGTTTTGTAATTGGACTGCTCCGGTCGTTGTTGTTCTTCGGCTGATTTATTGAATGTTTTCGTTTGATAAGAGGCTGTTTGACTTGTTCAGAGCCATTTTAGTGGCTCCGCGCTGCTTTGTTGTTCTTACTGTACTGATAGATGTGTAAATAAGCGTTTATTTGGATATCTCGATATCATGTCCTATGATTAATGTTTCTGTTCCCATTTTGTATTCGTCCGTGGACAACAGGTAAACTAACTTTTGATGTAAGAATGACACTTACAACATCTAAAATGGGCAACGAGTGTCACGGTTGTCAAATTTTAAAACGATTGCGGATGACTTGAAAAGATATGGATGAGACTTTCCAGAATTTCGCGTCGCTTTTAGGATTCTAAGCAAAATGGAGGATAGGTATTAACTTAAGTCACGACACAGTTTTACTACCAACCAAAGCTCTTTATTTTATTCTCGACGCGTGTTTTGCTCATGAAAATAGCATCTTCTGGAGAAAATTAAAACTAAAGTAAAACTACTTACAAGTGGCCTTATATACTAAAGATGTTTTTATTTCAATAAGTGTTCAAAATGTTGCCCGTTTTTGGCCAAACAATGATATAGGCGATGTTCAAATTTCTGACGGACATTGAAAATGTCAAACATGTTGTGGGATATCATGGCAGCTGTCGATGATGCGTTGACGAAGTTCATCCAAACCTTTAGGTTGGGGAGTAAACACAATAGATTTCAAATGACCTCATAGAAAAAAGTCTAACGGCGTTATATCAGAAGATCTAGCAGGCCATTCTATAGGGCCCTTTCGCCCTATCCATTTATCTGGCAACTCGTCGTCTAGCCATTGCCGAACGAGCAGAATATTGTGAGGAGGAGCGCCGTCTTGCTGGAAATATACAAATTCAGCCTCATTAAGTATAGGGTTTCCATCATCATCGATTTGGTTTTCAATGGATTCAGTGATAAGCGGATTGATGGTATTTTCCAACATATCCAAATAAATGTCTCCATTTAAATTTCCGTTAAAAAAATATTGGCCCAATCACTTTATTTCCTAAAATGCCTGCCCATACATTAATTTTTTGAGAGTACTGGGTATGCCCGTCTACAAATGCATGAGGATTTTCCTTGCTCCAATATCTACAATAATGCTTATTAAAAAATCTATTTAGATAAAATGGATTTGTTAATAAATGTATATGGTCTATATGGCGGGTCATTCTGATGACCTTATGACCATTTGTCACATCCAAAATGATGCCTCAAGAGATGTCGCTGAGAAGTCCTAAACGAAGGCTAAACGACATCGGTGAGACCTACTAAATAAAGGCGAAAATAGTCTTAAACGGAATTGAAAAGACCTCAAATATTTATATAGGACGACGTTTAAAATTACCTTTGAGGACTTCTTGAGTATAAAAAAATTACATACTTATATATACATACTGAATAAAACATTCTTCGGTTAATTTTCTTGAGGTAACGTTCGGTACAAATATACTGACAACTTCTTCAATATACTTCAAGCAGGCATTACCTCCTAAGTAGTAAATATGACATCTTTTTATAAACAATGTAGATTTTTACATACACTTATATAAAAAAATCATACGTAACATAAATATAATAAGGCATACACTAATACAAATTAATACTTTTATTTCTTAACATAAAATTCCAAACTGGCAAATATCTAATTAAATTAAATCAAATGACAAAACGTGAAAAGGATGATTGTCTTTAACAAATGGAGCTTATGAAGACTGCTGCTGTAAAAAGCCATAGGAAGTAAATTACTTTTGTTGCACAATATGGCCGCCCACCATATCCATAAACACATGGCAGACACAAGTAAAGCAGCCATTAAAGAAAAATAATTCCTGTCGATATTTAAACCATCGAAATATAAAATAATATATCTGATTTGATCTAATTTGGCCATTTGCTAAGATGATAAACAGGTTCAACACCAAAAATGTGAAACAAACTCCGAACACAAAAGGAAATACACCACCAATTGCATATTTTATTTTAGTCACGTGATCGATTACTGAACTTTGTTCCTCTTTAGGTATTAATACGAGGGTGGATCAAATATTAACCGACTTTTCATTGATCGAAATGCCATCTCGTGGAGTGTTGGCTGGAAGCCTAAGGAACTTTTTTGCAATACCGATTTTTGTTACTTCTTAGTTTAATATTTAATACCTAATACTTTTCAATTTTTCGAATAGAGATACCTGGATCTTCTTTGACCATGGCCAGCACATTCTCTTCTGTAGTTCTGTGATTCTTACTGTCATTCTCCACTTTACTTCAATGCTCCTGATTCACGAAGTCATTGATTTATACGTTGGAAGGGTCCTCTATTAGGCATATTGCTATTAGGAAATGGTTCATGCTACAACCGACTAGCTTCTAATGAATGCCAGCAAGTCCATAAATGATATGCATGTCAGCTATCTCGGTATTTGTATAGATATTATTAGACAAGTATTAAACACAGAAAATACAGGTTTTTCTAAAATTTTGACACTGATTGAAACAGTGGCGTATCCAGGATTCATTCCTGGGGGAGGTAACATGGTTTATCACCATTAATTATACAATATACTTACATATGTATGTATGTGTATGTTAGTTAATTTTTTTGTCCTATTATCGGAGATATGGTATTATTCATCAGGAAGGGAGAAATAATTACCATGTTTTTGAAATGCTTTTATTAATTTAGAAGCTCCAAAAATAAAGAAAAAGATACTAATATAATATATGGATAGTAAAACAGGCACAAGGCAAACAAAAAAAAACAAAAAAATTTTCTAAAGTAACAAAAACAAATTGACTCCTAAAAAAATTAATCAAGATCAAAACTCAATTAGGTGTCTATATAAAACACCAAAAAAAGCCAAATAAAACTAAATAACAATATCAAGTTTCCTCGATTTAAGCTGAATTTCGTTAAGTACTTTCTCGGCACTAACTGAGATTTCTGGATATACATACAGAAGAGTTAAACCATTTAATCTGTCTTCGCTTATTGTATTTCGTAAGTAAGTCTTTAACAATTTAAGTGTAGAAAATTTTCTTTCAGGGGTTGCTGTGCTTACAGGTAAAGTACAAAAAATCTTTAACAGTATAAATATATTGGAAAATATAACCTAATCACACATTACTAAGGCATCGAGAGCGAAGCTCGGATATTTTTCTAGTGCACAGACTTCAAATTTTCTATACCAAAGTTTGAGTTCAGCAGAAACCATAGTAAATGAACAATTTTCTAAATCATTTTTATAAAAATTTACCAAATACTTAAGACTTTGAAGTTGATTATCAAGTTTCTTATTTACTGATGGAATTAGACAGTTAAATGATTGTCATATATCTTTATGTTTAACAAATCTCTCTTCTAATTGTAATAAGACGCAATCTAAAAACGGAATAAATATTGATATTCTGAAATATTCTTCAGTTGTGTTAGTTTCAAAATTTGCCCTATTTTTTTGTCTGCTAGTTATGCGTGGTTTTGGTATTTCTAAACCAAATAAATTGTTTATATTTTTTTTGCCTCTGCAAAAATAGTTGCAAAACTATTATCTGCTTTATGACGTAAATCTTTAAGCTCTTTTAAGCAATCTTCAGCCAGTAATATTGCTTTGCCTAAATCAATATTAACTGATTGCAGCAACTTTGATAACGGAGTGGTAAATGCAAAAATATGTTCAATTACATAAAGAGTAATGAGGAATTCTGATGTACTTAAGGTGTTTAGTAACAACTTGCTACAAGTAGACGTTTCTTTGTCTGGCCACTCAGCTATTTCTTCTAAAGCCAATACCACAAAATTTAAAAGCTCTCTTATTACGCTTACTGAATCTTGTCTTTGAACCCATCTAGTAGCACAAAGTTGTTTTAATCTGTCTCGTCTTGATCTCTCATTATCCGGCATTTCATTTACTTTTTTAGTTAAAATATTTTGACATTTGGGAGTATTAAAAAAATTGTAAGCGTTTTCAATAACACCCATGCAATTTCGTACAGCCTGGACAGAACATGCATCGGATATAGCAAGGTTAAGGGAGTGTGAGACGCAATGAACATATAAAGCTGTAGGATATTCCTTTCTTATAATAGCCTGTACCCCAGGAAACTGACCACTCATTGCCGCTGCCCCATCGTAACCCTGGCCTTTAAGATTATTTAAATCTAAACTCCAGTTTGTCAAATTTTCGATAATTGTTTTTGTTAAATTATGCCCAGTGGTTGAAGTTACCGAAATAAATTGAAGAAAGGACTCTTTAATAGATAAATTATCGCATACGTACCGAACGCAAAGAACAAACTGCTCTATTTTGGCAATATCAGTTGTCTTATCTGCCAAGATTGCATAATATTTTGCAGATTTTACTTCTGCTATTATTTTTTGTAAAATATTTGTGTTACATGCATTTATTATTTCGTTTTGTATTGTACTACTTAAATATGTTGCGTTATTAGCAGAAATCAATATATGTTTTTTATGTTTTTTCTCCCTAACTTTTCTGGGGGGCGCAATTGCCCCCTTTGCCCCCCCTGGATACGCCACTGGATTGAAAATTAAAAATGTATGTATCTCTATTTTTATGTAGCTATCTTGTATTTGGTTTGCTACAAGTTTTTCAAATTATTACATATTCCTTTATTTTGCTTTCGGTAAAACGCAATCTTTTTATTCACTTCTTCATTTGTAGAATAACTATAAAATTATTATCAATGACTCTCTTTTATTTTATAATAGTTAAATTTAAAACTGATGCAAAAAGCCTATATTAATTCCTGATGGAATGTGATCAAATTAAAATACCGCACACATACCATCCTTAAAACGTTATATTATTATGATTTAACATTTTGTTTACTGAATAATTTAATGATGCTATCGGGCTAGATTTAGCAACTTTCCCAATGGCCACCGCTATATCTAAATCGTCCAATTAATAAAATTTATAACGAGGAGCGCAAAATATTTTAATGTGGGTGCGAGCATCCCATAAATCCTTCTCCATTCATAAATTCGGTTGAAGTATTATTGGTCCCTCATCATCGGCGAATTAGTCAGACCGTGACGTATTATATAGGAATAATTCGGTATCCGGCACTCATCTTCAAACTGAATGATTTAAAATGTGTTTGCTGGTAATTTATTGTGTTTTTAATTTGAAAATACGTCAGCGGTAAAAACAGTACAGACGTTTTACAGAAACCATTATGTAACCACTAAGAGCTTCTCTCCTCCTTTTAAATTTTGGAGTAAGAATTAGGTGATAGCTGTCGAATTAAAAACGGCACTCTTAACGATCCCCTTTTCACTACTTTAAAAAGGAATAAAAGTCGAATATGATAAACCACTTATATCAAGTTGGTGCCCCGCATACTTGTCGGCCTTTTTTTTTAAAGCTTCGCATTAAATCCATTCAATTTAATAATATATACACATAATGAGGTTAGGGATTGTGTAAGCGACTTTAAAAATTAATGTAAAGTCCGGAATCTATAAAATTAATTGTTAAACGAATGTAATAAAAATTACATAGGGCAAACAAAAAGATTAATTAATGTCAGATTTAAGGAACATCTGGCTGATGTGAAATAGAAGAGTTGAAAAGTTTATTTCGATTGAACATGTTTTACATAGCGCACCAAAGGAACCAAAAAGTCATGAAATCGTATAATTATAATAGATAAGACTACAGATGCAGATACCACAATGCAACAAATTTAACAGAACATATCGTCCTCCAAAACACGAAGCACAGATGTAAATAGCTCCGTGCGGAGCTACTGTGCACGAAGTGACGTAACTCACATTAACTAAGAAAATACAATTTCTTACAATAACTTTTTTAAAAATAATAGAGAGTTACAGAAAAACATCAATTAATCAAATGTTCAAACAACCCCCCATTAACAGTTAAACAATATCTTAACCGATCATAAAATTCATTTCTAATGTTACTAAGTTGATATTGGGAAATTTTATTACATTCTAACGAAATAGCGTTTTGTAACTGGCTTAGATTCTCAAATTACACACTTTTATAAATGACACTTTTTAAATGAACCCACAAAAAGAAGTCATTCGGTGAAAGATCAGGTGACCTGGCTGGCTAAAGTATCCCTTGTATTCAACATGCTTGTCCGTTTACATTTGCCCCTACTCTTTAGGGGTAATTGTAAACAAGCATCTCTTGACACATTTACTCTACCAGAAAAAAACCTGGGGCAAATGTAAACGAACTATATAAAGTCGCTGTGTAGCAAAATATTTTTTGATATAAGTCGTGTTTACATTTACCCCAAAATAATGTGACCTTAAAGGTTTTGCTTGCAATATAAATGAAAAATCGAGATAAAAGTAAATATTTTCCAATAGTTCTGTTTATTTTAACTAAAACTAAACTATTTTTGAGAACGCTAATAAAAGAAATTTATTCTAAGTATGTAATTATAATAATATTATAGGTATAAAAAATTAGTTTTACTCATAAACAGGAACTATTGCTGGAAAGTTGTATAGTATTCTTTCTCCCTTCATTTGAATGCCAGGATCGGGAAGCACACCAATGATTTGATTCAAGGTTATATAACTGACATCAGTTTCAACAATGTTGAAAAGCATTTTTGATGCATCCCAGGATTTAAGACCAGTCACTTTGATTTCCGTTAATTTTTCATCCACAGCTTCAATTAAACACACATATTTAAAAAGAGTAGTCTTTCTCTTTCCACCTTTGAACTGCACAAGAATAAATTTCCCTGTGGACAAGTCTGAACTCTCGACTGTTTTAAGCTCTATATCTTGTTTTTCCGGTTCTGCCCAATATATTTCATCATCAGTATCACCTAGACTTATTTCTCCATCAGAACTTTCCGACTCTGCAACTGGTTCACTTCTAATTTTTTTTAATTTCGGCTCTAACTTTTTGTTGTCCGTTTTCGGATTAGCCTTTTTTTTCCTTTATTTTTCTTCCTCTCTTCTGCTTCTTTTAGCCTTTCCAAGACTTGGTTGGTTGTTAATACCTTTCCATATCTTTGTTGCTTTAATGTCGGTATGACTTGTTTTTTCTCTTCAACAATATCTTCACGGCGGATGAGTGGCAAGAAAATGTTGGTAATTTCTGTCGATTTACTGATAGACGATGACGTCGGTGGTTGTGGACTATGAGTAGATGCCACTAATAATTTTTGGTAGTCAGTTGACGATGTAGAAGGCTGCTGTCGGCTTTCAGCTGATGACACTGAACGATGTTGACTACAACATGATGAAGTTGAAGGCATTTGATCGTCGACCGTGGGTAGAAGTGGGTTTGGTTCAGAAATTGCAACAACAGTTGATTTAGAGGATACTGGTTGGACAATAATAGCATCGGATGTTACAGATTTCGGAGCTTTGAGGGCAGCTTTGTATTTGGCTAAGTCTTCGGTAAATTTTTCCTTAGTTAGCCGTCCACACCCTCGTCCCATTTGTTCCTTACCAAACTTCACCAATTGTTTATTCCAGTTCACCTTTAAGGGTCCAAACATACACTTGTCCAAAGGCTGAAGCTTATCCGTAAGATGGTTTGGAAACTTTATCAAAATAATATTGTTGTACATTGCCTCTTCAATAATTCTGACGCTCATATGACTGCTGTGACCATCATACAACAGTAGAGCTGCTTGATCTAGAAGGTTTTGGGAAGTTCTTAAATCTTTAATGTGAGGTATAAACCCTGTCGTAAACCACTGGAAAAATTGCGGCTCCTCCATCCATCCATTAGTGGAGGCCGCATATAGAGTTCCTGGATAGGCGCTATTGGAAGTCCAACGAGCCTGAACTCCAGCTCCCTTGAATACGATGAGCGGTGGAAGTGCTTTTCCATCGGCAGAAACACATCCTAAGACTGTCGTCGACTCTCTTCCAGAGCCTCCAGATATCCAGCACAGGGCCTTTCCTTTCTCTCCAATTGCCCTAATACGATAGGGATCATTATTAAAACCTGACTCGTCAGCATTAAAAATAAAGCTTCCTTTATCATCTAAATTATTTTCATCAATGATTCTTTTCAGGTCATCAAAAAAATGGTAGACGATCTCAGGTTTTCTAGCATCCTTCCGCAGTTTTTGCAAATGTTCCGGTTTCTTAAGAGACAGTTCAGGCTGTCTTCTCATGAATGAGTAGTACCAGTCTTCTCCCGGTACTCCATTTTTAAATGGTGTTCTTAAACATTTTGCAGTAACATACTCTCCAACCAGTTGTCTAAGTTCTGCTTTGTCACATGGTAGACCCATCGCAGTACGTGCCAATAAATATTTCACTATTTCCTTTTTGGATATCTGAGGATAAAACTTGGGAACGTCCACCCTTTGTCACATTTAATGGAGTCTTTCTTTCTCCTATCCTTTGGTAAATAACTGATCTGGGAACACCATAGCACGTTTTTGCTTGACGTTTTATTTTTATTTTGGACATCTGCAACGGCATTCGCAACATCTTCAGTTGTATAAGAAGATGCTTCTTTTTTCCTTACATAAGTACGAGGCATCTTTACACTGCAACAAGACAAAGAAATTACACATTTTACATAAATTATCGGCGAGACACTAATTTTATTATGTTTACAGTTACCCCAAAAGTGTGTATACATTTCCCCCAAGAACAAATTTATTAGGGGGAAATGTAAACACTGAATTATTTTAGTGATTATAAAATTTGTCGACAAACATTTAGGCGTAAAATAGACACAATGGTATAACAAACAATGTCCAAATGAAATATCTAACTTACCTCGATGATTTGCATTCAAAAACTTCAGTGCCGAAATTCAACATAAAACCACCAAACACATCAAATTGCATCAGCCCACAAAAAATAACCTTCAAGGTTATTTTTTGTGCATCAGCCAACTAATGCAAGAAGAGCACAAACAGGAGTAAAATTTCAAGGGAAACCAAGTTCGCCCGACGTCGGCACGACTCGAATAGTGAGCTTCGCGCCAAATTTGAAACCTAAATGTAGTTGTGTTTCTTATTTTAGATGTGTCTACAATTACCCCAGTTTACATTTACCCCAATTGACCCTATTACGGTACCTTTGGACTCATTGACAACACGTTTAATAGTTGAAATGGACGGAATGGGCTTGGTGGGGAAATAAACTGAAAACATTTCAGATACTGCTCTCAAACTGTTTTCAGCATAAAGCCACTTAATTATGGCTATTTTTTCGTTCATTGAATAATTCATACTTATTTTCAAATATCGACTGTCACTGATTTATTGACACTTTTACTCACGTCACTGACAATATTCATTTTACTGGTGTCCGTTTGGTTTTACCTGAACCGAAAATTTGCCAATTTTGCAATTACATTTAATTGAATAATTCAAGATTCGCTTATTAAAATTTTTTGAAACTTTGCACAAGGGTTTGCCAGATTGGTCTCTTCAAAAAGTTAAGTTACATTTTTTCTGTAAAATGTACAGGGAAGCCAATAACTGACCCCCTTAAAATTTACATGGGTTTTCCTGTGTTCCGCTCGGCGACGCACCACCCAATATATTAATAACAATACATGTAATTTTTTCGGTAATAAATAATTGACAATTGTTATTGTCAACATTTCTTTTTGCCCTGTATCTTTGTAATGAATCGTCCTATCCGAAATCATAAAAGGACAAGATAACCTAATAGTCCAAAGAATAATCTCTTACATTTTTGCAGCTTAGAAAACACCCTCTATAATCTCAAAAGCACCGGCTTCAATTTTGAGACATCTTATACAAGAATCGTAGTTTGACACAAATATAAACGTGATTTGCTTCCCTTGAACAAATAATTCGATCATATAAAATACTAACAAACAATTAACAAGAAGAATGCACCTATAAGAACATAAAAACAGTCCTACTTAACGAGCAAATGAATCTTCATTCTTCATACCGATGCGTATAATATAGGAGTAGAAAAAGAAGAAGAAGAAGATCGCAACCATTCTTCTTCATCAATAAAGCGGCTCTTGATGATGGTGCGTATACGTTCTTAGGAACCATTATACACCCAAGTAGCGTCGTCTTACGGTGGCGCCGTCGCCGTCGTCGTCGCAGCTGACGGCGCATATCGGTTTCAGAGTGGCGCCTGATCCTTCTGCTATTTCCGCAACGGCAGGCGCCACTCCGGGTCCGGGGTAGATAAGAATTATTCTCTCTCCTGCGTTAATTTGTTCTGCTACTGCTGCTGCTGCTGCTGTACGTCGTTGATGGCAGTTATTCGATTTCGTTTTGTTGTGTCGTGTCGTCTGTCTTGTCAACCACCACCGAGCATCGGCATCAGGCCCCGGTTTAAGTTGTACATGCACGCGCCAATGCCCGCACCATTACGAGAAGAGGAAAATCGTAACGCGACGCGACATTTTTCCGAATTTTCTTTTTGGACTTTTTTTTTTGACTATTGATTTTTTTTTTTTTTGTTGGTCCTAAGTGTTGTGTGGCGGTGCGCGCGTTTTTAATGTGGGGAAGTTTTCGTCCTTTTGAATATCAAAGTAAGTATTATTAAGGACGAAGTTTTAGGTATTTATTAGGTAATCCTGCAGTTTAGCGGCTTTCGTCAAATTAAGCGTATTTTCAACGGTTTTTTTTTTAAATGGTTTAATTTTTACGGAAGAAAATTATAAAAGTGGCGGAATGGTTCGCCGCGATCATGTGCATTTAGACGAAACTTATGTACAAATTTTCAATACAAAGAAATTTGTGTTTATGACATGTAATTGACATGTTAAGTGATATATAATGAAACCAATCCAATCTAACGCGGTGAAAATACGCTAAATTTGACGAAAGCCGTTAAAGTGCAAATTTTGTAGTAAGTAATACTCAAAACATAGCTGACCATTGGCCTTTTGTTGTAATAGATATTTTTGACATCAAAAGTCCCTTGAAAATCATTATTTAAAATTACCATCTTCTATAAAAAATACATCCACTTATTATAACGATTTCCCAAAATCTTTTAATTTGATCGAATCTCTAAAAACCAAATTCAATATTCAAAAAAAGGCAAATCAACCCTTTCCACTCAAATGTAAGTACCAAAAGAGGTCTCATTAACAACTTAGGATCTATAGTGAAATTATTGACTGGAAACTTAAATCAAAACGATGCCGAATCATATGACAACGCTATATTGATGCTATAGCAAATAATGAAAATAAAGTGAAAACACTTCTAAAAGAGCAAATTACTATCAAATTTTTTTTAAAATATAAGCAAAATTTGAACATACAAACAAACAAATTTTATTAAAACACATTAGACAGATATAGAGACGGTTATTTTACAAGCCAAATAATTTTGTCCGAAGTACTTAATCCTTTTCATAACATCTATGATATTTTAGAAAATGTCGGGATGGCCATAACATTTTCAAAATTAAATATATTTCACGCCTCTATAGTAAACCATAATGACCTTTTAAAAATTGTTGTAATTAACAGTCACATAACAGAAAATAAAATTATATTCATTAAACAAGTACCTATAGTCGAAATAAAAAATTATGTATATATCCTTTTCCAGTTCCCTTCAATAATAGTTTCCAAATTATTATGCCACCTAATAAATACCTTCTTTAAAATGAAGTTAGCGACATTGCATTTGACACAAAGTATGCCATGAAATTACGTCACAAAGCTTTATATACAAAGAAAACAACCCTAATATGAGCATCGGAAATTATCCTCCATACGAAGTAAACCTACGGTATGTCGGAAACAGAATAAAGTGTCAAATTATCGAGACAAAAATCAACAGCCTAAAAATCTAAAAATTAGAAGAAAAAAATTAATGTTGCAATAATGATAGTACCTAACAGTAAAAGGAGCTTATGTGTTAGAATTATACCACCTAACTGTACCATCTAAGTAGAAGACCACTTCCTTAGGAACTACCACCTGAGAGAACAAGCCAAATTTCAGAATATTCAGTTGCCTCAACTCATTTTTGAAGCTAACCCATTCTCATGCCCTTCAAGATGGATAAGCTAAATTTTGAGGACATTAAGAGCATACCCAGCATTATTGCCCAGCAGAAAGATACCTCAGAAAGAAGACCTCTTCATATCCAGTCAATCAGCATTTGGACCCTATTAATATAATATATTATTATCCTACCAAGTCTACACGAAATATCTTAAGATGCCATCTACTATTGACTACTCTACTTCACCAGAAGCCACACCCAGTCAGCCTCAAGTAGTCGTCTAAGTTACCCTGCATCTTCAGTACAGGGTGTCCATTTATAAACTGCCACATTTTAACTGCTTATAAATCGAGAACGAAAAATGACAACAATGTGCGGTTTTTACAGAACTTCATCAATATTTTTAAAGTTTTTTTTGACAGTATTGCCAAGTTTCAAAATTGACCTGAAATAGGAGGAAAAAATTGAAGATTTTCAAAGGCCGATTTCTCAAAAATTTTAAATGTAACACCCTGAACTTTTTAATTTCACATGAAAGCCTGTTAAATCCCCTTTCCGAAAATGTATAAATTGTCTTAAATTCATTATTTTTTTTACATAGCCAATTTTAGTAAAAGACACCTTTTTGAAAATTTTCCTAGAATACATATTCGGTGATTGATGAACATTTTCTGGTAATTGCCTATGTATCGCTTTAGCATGATCATAATTAAATAATTTGCGCTATTGCCATGTCTATAAAAAGTATTTATTTTATGTATTAAATTACAACTATTTACAACAATTTTAACAACAAACAATTGAAAAAATTAATTTTAATTTATAACTGATAAATTAGCTGCTGAATATGACCACCAGTTAATTATATTACTATATATACGATAAATTAATAATATATATATATATATATATATATGTATATATATATATATATATATATATATATATATAAATTAATAATATATATTTAATATATAGTAATTATCTAAACTAATTTATCTGGTATTAACTGATAAACGCATTACTATGTTGTTGAGCAGTTCATCCAAATTTCTTGCGGTTGGATTGTAGCAACGGTCTTTTACATATCCCCATATATCTTCTTTCTTCGACGACTAGCTAGTGTCCCCTAAAATAGTTAAGGCTACCCCAGACGCTCCACTGCCGCTAAACAGTAAGCATCTCAACACTCGGAAACTAAGATAACATATACCGAGATCTTAGAATCCAAATGTGTCAATCAAGAAGACAAGTGAGGGCCCTCTATAACTCACAAGACCAACTCGAAGGAACTACAGGCTCAGAGGGCATCCCTGTCGATTGCTACACAATCGACCACAACCTGGTACACTTACATCTGTGGTAATACCTCGCTAAACAGCGACAAACTCTGGTATACCATCAAACTGTAGCCATAAACTTATACTTATACAACAACAAGATAAAGTCCAATTCAGAGATCTATTAGAATCTTTGATGTGTCGCAGATGCCGCACTAACTAGTCCGTGTGCCTATGTCGTATTTATTGTCGCATGATATGCATGTTTAAATGGTAAGATTTTATATAGTTTATCTATGAAATCATTTTAAATATACGTAAAACTGCATGTTTAATACTATTTTTTATTTTTCTTTCGAAAATGTCAATTTTTAGAAAGAAAATAATATCACAAGAAAATAATATCAAAAAATTGACCGCGGACTAAAATCCAAGCATCTATATTTTAAACACTCCCAGCACTCACAGCCTTGTCACCTCTTTTTAGCCAGTCTATTAAACAAAGATAAAACATCTGCGTTCTGGCGATTCCTACTTTAGGCTGTGCAAGTGATTGTGTATCTCTCTCTATCCCACTGATTTTGAGAATTACGGGGCCGTACCCAGATTAATTTATGGGCTGTTTTTGTATTACTTTTGACTTGTTTTTAAAGAAATCTTTAAGGATGGGTCTATCACCTTTAATAGTTGGGAGGGAGGTCAGGTGAGGTCATTATTATTTGATGGTTTTCCTTTTTCCCCTTTTATGAAAGTGGTGAGTTTAGAATTTGGCCTGTATTCATCTAAATTTTTTGCAGTCTAAAAATTTGGAAGTGTGTTTTTTTATTTGTGTTTGTGGATTTGTTTTAGTATTATAACTGCCCCTGTTTGCCCTTCAGTGACACAATAAAGACTACTTCTTTCACCATTCTCTGGGAAAAACCCTTTTTTGCTATAGTAAGAAAAACACTGTTTTTATTAAGAAAATAAGTCTAAAATTTTGTCTTTTACAGCTTACTTCCCTCTGTTGTCGCAGTTGAGGATCAAATTTCGTGTTTGCCTAGGAATTTTTTTTGACGAAGAAATTTACAACAAGTCACATTTTTTTCTTACTTAATAATAACCACAGTAATTTTTTCAAAAAGGAAAATGTCAAAATTTTGCAATTATTGATTTATGGATTATTCTGAAGATTTTTTAGTCTTTTTTAAAGAAATGACTAAAATCCACTAGCTAAAAGTCCAGAACATTGAAATTTCATCCCAGGAGTGCCTGTGCGAAAAAAAACATTTGTCCCTTATTGGCACCCCAATATTTAAAATTTTTTAAAATCAACATTTTTTCAATTATTGATTTATGGCCATCTCTTTTCTGAAGAAATGATTGGAATTTATTCATTAAATGTCAAGACAATTGAATTTTCATTCTACGAGTGCCTGTAAAAAATATATACAAATTATTTTTAATTTGTCCCTTATTGACACAATAATATTATCTTGAGTTCTAGTAGTCAAGATTTTGAAATTATTGATTTATGGACTACTCTAAAGGCTTTTTTAGTCTTTTTAAGAAACGCTTGAAATTCATTTACTAAAAGTCAAAAAATTGGATTTTTTGTTCCAGGAGTGCCTGTAAGAAAAAAAAAATTTGTCTCTTATTGGCCCGCCAATATCTTGAATTCTAGTAGTAAAAATTTCGTTATTGTTGATTTATTGACTACTTTAAAGACTTTCCTAGTCTTTTTTATAAAAATAACTAAAATTTAATAACTAAAAGTCGGAAGAAAATGGACATTTTATTCCAGAAGAAAAAAATTTGTCTCTTATTGGCATCTTACTTATACCTTGAGTTCTAACAGTCAAAATTTTCCCATTATTGACTTATGAACTACTTTAAAGATTTTTTTATTCTTTTTTGAAGAAATGACTAGAATCCATTTATTAAGAGTCAAGAAAATTGCATTTTTATTCCAGGGGTGACTGTAAAAGACAAAATAATTTGTTTCTGGTTAGTACCCTAATATCTTAGGTTAGGTTCTATTGATTTAATTTTGAAATGAATGAGTTATGGACTACTCTGAAGGCTTTTTTAGTTTTTGTTAAAGAACTTACTAAAATCCATTTTATAAAAGTCAAGTAATTGGAATTTTTATTTCAGGAGTGCCTGTAAAAACATAATAATTTGTCAACATTTATATGAGATAAAAGTATACTTATCTCATTCCTTTATGAGCTAGATAGAGATAAACTTATGTGTCAAAAAGATATTGATACATTTTAATATTCAAACGTTTTTTCATAAATAACATTTAAATAATAGAGCGTTTATGGGTAAAAAAAATTGAATGGGTTAATGTCAACTGATCAAAAATTAGTAAGTCCCTATCACGAATTTTGTTCCAATCTTATCTTTTGGCTCATTGACAACATGCAGCAATATATGCCCTTCAGCGATACAGTAAAGACTGCTTCTTCTTTCATTCTCTGGAAAAAAGTCCCTTTTTTGCCATAGTAAGAAAACGTTAGATAAAGTTTTGTTTTTTTCAGCTCACTGCCCCTGTTTGTCCTTAAGCGACACAATAAAGAATATAATTATAATGTAATGCTTTAGTATCCATATGCTGATGTGCGAGATGAAGTTGGAATCCATAGCAGCAACAGAGAAACTGTTTCCTTCCTTAATGGAAGAAACTGCTAAAGAACAAAGGCAAAAAAACAGAATTTAGAAAATTGTATTAACTCTTTGGGCCAGATTCAAAAGACTGGTTAAATTTATAAAAGTATTTAGTATCCTCACTGTAGTTTTAGAATTCAGTATACTTAAAATGTAGTGTCTTGTATAAGATTTTTAGCTTTTAGTATAAGCATTTATCTTTGTTAATTTTCATCTAATCTCTCCTATTATGCACAACAACTAAATATGAAGCAAACAAATTAATAAATATTACATTCAGGATGTAAAGTGTGTTTTTTACAAGTAAAACTTGTGTCTTTTAAACGCATAAGATATAGACAGCTAGATGATTTTTAATGTAAAAGTTGATTTTAAAAAATATACTTCCACTTTTCTGACTAGAAAAAATAATTACTTTTTATCAAAAGAGATTGGTACGAAATATAGAGATGGGGGTTTTCACGAGTATATTATTATAATAATATATCATAATATGTATTAATTTAAAAACAAAACAATAATAAAGGACATTGAATATGGCAGCCAAAATCCCCATTAATAATCACCACCAAGTAAAAATAAATCTCAATACCCAAAAAAAGGAAATATATAAAATGTGAAGACAAACCAAAACATTTTACCCTTTTGTGTTAAACAGTAAATATTTAATGCCTTAATACACAGAATAAATGGGCCTAAGTAATTCGTACCACCTATTTTCTCATCACTTGTTATAAACACCCCACTAATGGCGCTAAAAACTAAACTTATTAAAATTTTTGGTTAAACTCATTTAACGTACTTAAATCTTATATTTAAATTAAATATTATTTTGCTATCAACTATCCTGAATTTCTAACTTAATAAAACTAATCCCAAGAATCCCGAATAATAAATTTTAAGGCCGGACCTGTGCAACTTTTCACGCTTGAGTGCCTGTGACTCAAGTCAGAGGTCTAACAAAATAGTACGTGGGCGCATGTAGTCAAATTTTACGAAACAAAAGTATAAATTCTTAAAAAAATGCTTAAAACATTTATTTATTCAATAAAATGATTAAATATCGCTTAGAATATTACTTTATGACTCTTTCCACATAAAATTTTGCGATTTAAACATGCATGTCATGTGACAATACAAGCAACACCGGCACACGGACTATTCGCGGCACATCAAAGATTCTAATAGATCTCTGAACTGAACTATAAAATATTACTCACATATCGACATGATTAACCTGTGCACAAAACAATCACAACCATTCTAATATCCACCTAATGGACAAACACCACCACACCTGGTCAACTATGACCACTCTATATACATGGCTCTTTATAAGCCGAAGTGCTAGCACTCGAAGGTCTCTCTCAATCTCTACTTATACATATTAATTATTTATGTTTAGGGTATAGATTTTCAAGGATGTAAGATAATTCTCGGGCGGTTAAGACACTTTTACGAATGAATACAGGGTGTTTATAAAATATACGTTTATTAAATATATTATTAAGATATTTTACACTTAATACCCTACCCTTGAAATATTTCAAATTTGAAGTGAAAAAAATCTTGTTTGAAAATCATTCTATTACACCACGGAATACCTCAATGCATTTAGTTAGTTAAGATATTGTCTTCTCAATGTATTGTTTCCGATTTTTTTTAAATATTGTTATTATTGTCCTGAATTAGTTTTCTTTTTTATGTTAGTATAAGAGTTTTATATGTTAGCATAAGAGAAAGAAGGATTGTGGAGCATTACGGTATATTAATTCTGTTTTATTTTGTTTGATTTGACTTGAAATTTTTTTTCATACATATGTAAAGGCCATCAACTTTTCAAATGACCCTCGTAATTTTCTTCCCTTGTCGCTACCAAAGTTTTTTATTTTGTGTCAGTAACAAGATGTACTGCGCTTATCGTTTCAACAATATCAAATAAATTCTAAAACGATTCAACTATTACTATCTAATCAAATATTACTAAGAATCAAAAAAAAATCTTATACTTATTATAGGTCATCCTCAGCAAAACAAATAATTCTTTAAATATACGTCAAATTACTTCTCAGAATTTAATTTAAATCAGATAAGCATGGGACTACAACAGCTAGTAGCAGTTCAGACTGCACCTCAAACTCATAAATTTTTTGTTTATTCAAGAAATCTTCTCAAAATGAACAAAACTGTGATACGACTAGCCATAACCCTGATCTTCGTCGTAATGGAGGCATCCGGAGCGATTAAATGCCACATGTGGAGGGAAATACGACCATGCGAATGTCAAATAACGGCACCCCAAACAAGAACCACCAGCGTAACTTGTGAGAACATGGGGTCAGTTAGAGAGGTATAAAACCGAATAATTTTCCAACTAAATCTTTACATTAATCGTTTATTATTCTAGGTTATTGATATCCTAAGGGGTCGATGGCATCCGAACGACAAGATCAATTTAAGGTTAGAAAGATCTAATTTGGTTGATCTACGTCATAAGCAGTTTCGAGAAATCAATGTTACTATTGAGAGTATTATGTTGAATCATGATAATGTCGGGTAAGTTAAAAATTTTTAATTCTTTTTCCTGTTAGGAATTGTAGATGGATAAAGTGACTAAATGGCGGATATGTAGACGCCAAAGAATTGACCAAGATGGCGCCTATGTAGATTGAGAATATTTTAGGTTAGAAAAGGTTTAACTAAATGGCGGGCATACAGGGTGTTCCGTTGATCATGTTACAAACTTCTAGGGCAGATAGAAAACGTCAAAAGAAAAACAAAAGTTCATATAAACATTGGTCCGGAAAAGCTTCCTCAGGGAGCTAGAGCTCTTTGAAAATAACCTATAAAAACTAGTTTTTTTTTAATAGGTCCGGAACTACTTTAGCTACCGCAACCAATTTTGGGAGGTAAATTATTGTTAGTACGTTTATTCTTTTGAACCTATTAAATAAAAAAAATATTTACCAGGGGCTTCAGGATCAGGGGGGTATTTGGTAAATTTAGGCCCATTTCTTCATGACTGATGATGATACATATGCATTAGATTAACTTTGCCAAACACCAACTTCATTTAAACTGTAGTAAATACTACTATAACTAGTAGATACTTCCAAAGCATAGCACCTTCTTCTATGTATCGCGTACATAGTAATATATGCTACAGAGAGTAGTAAATGCTTGATTAGTGTAGTATAAACTTTAGAAATGTAGTACATACTTGAATTAGCATATACTACTTTTTATGCATTCCACCCTATACCTCGCATCCAATATTCAAAGTAAACAAATTGGTTGATGTTTTTAGGAATACTCCTTATTCATATAAAATTTAATCTAATTTCTAAAAGACACATTCATTATATCTCATTCAAGTTGGACCCGATAACCTTTTTAATTACCACCAATAAATATCTAGGTACCTGTTTCACTGCCACATAAACAATAATTAAGTGGCGTCTGCCAATTAACCAGGATCGAGTTCATTCAGGCCGCATGCATGTTCTTCATCGGGTTCTGTAAATTTAATACACGAACGCATAATTGATATTTAATGGGGTTAAAGGTTATCTAGTGACTCTCGCTGGGATAAGCTCGTAATCAATTAATTTGTCAGCTCTTTAGAATAACAATGATTGTGTGGTTTTTTTCCTATTTAAATGTTTTTTACTTGTTTTATAATTGGTACGTTTGACATGCATTTCCGGTTAAACCGAAAGTGCCATCATCTTGAAAATATTGCAGATGGATGTGTTCAACGTACCTTTGCACCTGGCAGAATTTTCACATTTTTCTTTACGGTAGTTTTTGCACAATGAAAATAAAACTATATTTATCATGTCAGTCTCTAAGATGAAATTAAACACTTCATAAAAAGGACACACAATAAAATAGGATATTAAAAACATACAGTACAATTGAAATGTTTGCACTAACATATCAGATCATGATTTTTGTTTAATTACTTCTAGTGGCAAAGAAGGAACTTTTGTTAAAAATTTGGAGTGCCAGAAAAACTGGAGAAAAATATGGAAAGGCAGAATCCAGTCATCCCTATTTCTAGTTCGGTACTCATGTAAGTCAGCAATAAGAATGCATTCCAGAGTATATACTGATAGAAAAGTTAAAATTGGTTTACTGCTGTTGACAATCCTCTCTGTAGGATAGGCCGACCAGTGCTCTAATAGCCGTTGCTGTAACCCAAAAAACTGTAGCTGCCAGTGGTGCACTACTCCAAATCACAATACTACAGGGTGTTTCTTAACCTATACGGATAAACTTGGAAAATTATTGCTAATGATAAATAATGACTAATAGTAAAAAAAATTTAAGTAAAATATTTTTAGTTTCTGAGATAATTCTTTTTTTTTCACAAAAATGTAATCACTTTATCAGGTGGAATTTTGTTTTCAAATTAAGAAGTAAACAAGTCCGGATGATGTTTATTATGTTTAGTAGTACTTACTTTGCTATCAGTTTATACAGTTGTGGTCGTATTTCGTTTTTTATTAAATTTATGCCGCATAATTTTTCAAATGAGGAACTAATGGACATGTTACTGGCATACGGGGAATCAAGACAAAAGAGTGTTGCTGCAGCTAATCTTTATGCACAAAGGTTTCCTCATAGGTATCATCCGTCACGTGAAGCTTTATTGCGTGTGGTTCAGCGGGGTAAAGAAACTGGAAATTTGCGGCCGAGGCGAGGGCAACATGGTGGAGCCATTAGACCTAGGCGCATTTTAAATTTGGAGAAATTGATTTTAGATATCATCGAAGAGCATCCTGACATAAGCACTAGAACAATTGCAACGCAATTTGGGTTATCACCACTCACAGTTTGGCGAATTTTAAGGCATGAATTACTGTATCCATTTCACGTCCAAAGGGTACAAAATTTACTTCCAAGGAATCATGCGTCTCGAGTAAACTTTTGCGAGTGGTTGTTAGATCAGCAGCAGTTAAACCCAAACTTCACAAGGAACATTTTAGCTACGGATGAAGCAATTTTCACACGCAATGGTATTTACAATTTTCGCAACACGCATTTTTTGGGCAGTTGAAAATTCGCATGCCATTCGGCGAACAAACTTTCAACAACGATTTTCAGTAAATGTGTGGGCTGGAATTGTAAACGGAATACTTATTGGCCCTTTCATTTTGGATAATCGTCTAACTGGTGCTCTTTATTTACAATAGGTGAGTCAATTGGATGGCCTCCTCGATCACCCGTCCCTAATCCGCTTGACTTTTATTTTTGGGGCCACCTAAAATCTCTGGTGTATGTAACCGAGGTTGACAATGAACAAGAATCAAGAAATTGAATATTTGCTGCCGCCGAGGAAATTCGACTACAACCTGGATTAGCTGCTGTCTGCAACTCTTGGATTAGGCGTGCTCAATTATGTATTGAAATTCATGGAAATAACTTCGGTTCTAACAGTTACTATAATAGTTAAATAAACATTTATTTTGGAGAATTTACGTTTTTTTTTAATTTTTATTAATACGAGGGATGTCTTTTAAGTTTTGCATATAGAAACATAGAGGGCGTCACTAATCAAATGTCATTAGTCAAACTTAACCTCAAACTTTACTTTTCTTAAATTCAAAACGTCAGTGCGATACATATAGTTTTACAGCTACAGTGAATTTTTAAAGGTAGCAAATTGCGCATACCATGGAATTAAACAGAGAACATTTTCGGGCCATCATTTTTTACAATTTTCGAAGGCAATTATCTCAACAAGAATGCTGTGCTGAGTTGATTTCTGTTTTCGGTAATGAAGCACCACATCAGTCGACAGTTTCTCGTTGGTATGCAGAATTCAAGCGTGGACAGGTTAGTCTTAGCGACGATCCAAGGTCAGGTGCACCAAAAACGGCTGTCACCCAAGAAAACATCGATGCTGTGCGTATGCTTATCACGGAAGATCGACATGTGACATATCGTGAGATTGAGGCTTCATTGGCGATTTCAAAGACCTCAATTCAAAAAATTTTGCATGAAGAATTACGGGTAAGAAAATTAGTTTCCCGCTGGATACCGCATCTGTTAACTGAAGAACAGAAAGAAGCTAGGGTGATGTGGTGTCAAACAACTCTAGATCGCTTTGAGGCAGGAAACTCTAAAAATGTGTACAGCATTGTCAGTGGTGATGAATCATGGATTTACTCATATGAACCTGAAAATAAACGTCAGTCGTCTGTATGGGTATTTCAAGATGAAGAAAAGCCAACAAAAGTCATTCGTTCTCGAAGTGTATCCAAAAAGATGGTTGCAACATTTGTCTCAAAAGCAGGTCATGTTGCAACAATTCCTCTGGAGAATCAACGAACTGTTACTGCCGATTGGTACATTACCATTTGTTTGCCGAAAGTCATCGCTGAGCTTCGAAAAGCGAACCCACAACGACGAATCATCCTCCACCAAGACAATGCAAGTTCGCACACAGCCCGGAAAACTATTGAATTTTTAACTTATCAAAACGTCGAATTATTGGATCATCCTCCGTACAGTCCCGACCTAAGTCCCAACGATTTCTATACTTTTCCAAAAATCAAGAATGAACTGCGTGGTCAGAGGTTTCAGACGCCAGAGGAAGCAGTTAACGCCTTTAAAAATGCAATTTTGACAATACCCACATACGAGTGGAATAACAGCTTTGACAACTGGTTTGAGCGCATGCAAAAGTGCATTAAATTTCGTGGAGAATACTTTGAAAAACAATAAAGTCGTTAAAAGTTATTTTTTGTTTTATTCCAGCTGCATATGCAAAACTTAAAAGACAACCCTCGTAAGTCGTTTATCTCCGTAACTAAAACTATTTTACAAAATTTTTTTTTCACTATTAGTCATTATTTGCCGTCAGCAATAATTTCCCAAGTTTATGCGTATAGGTTAAGAAACACCCTGTATAATTATGTCATAAGGGAATGGAAAAGACCATAGTAGGAAGTGAGCATTACACGTTCTAATGCAATAGGACAAAGGCTGCAAAGCATGTAAGCATGCCAGAATGTCTTTTACTTGTGGTATACTATTTTAGTTTAGGGTCAAGGTAAATTCCAAGGAACCTCACTTCAGAAGAGTTCATACCTTCTAGGGTGTCACGAAGAAAAAAAAATCAGTTTTTCAGTATTGTCTAGTTCGATATAAAGCTTGTTAGAATTAAACCAGTCTTCACTTTCCAACTGAGCCACCTCCATCCATAAGATCTTCAAACATTTTGCCTGGTAAGAAAACAGTGGGATCATTTGCAAAGAGGGTGTATGTAGCCGGCCTCACACTAAGAGGCAAATCATGTATATACAGGGTGTCCGGAAAAAGGAGACCAATCCGCCGGCCACATATAGGGTGGACCAAAATAAAGCGACTTTCGTTATGCCATTTTTTAATTGGGCGCTCGGTAGTTCAATCCACAGGGCGTCAAAATAAAAAATATAGAATCGTTTTTTTTAAATAAGTCGAGTGTTTCATAAGATATTAAATTAAAATTTGGTATGAGGGGGTTTTTTGGAACGAGAAATTGAAATCCGTTCACGGATTTGCTATACCTTGCAGAGGGCGTCACCTGCGGTATATTGCATGTGTTAAAAATACCAAAACTTTTTTGTTTCCCTGTATAATAAAGTTCTAGTAAAAAATTCTAATTATCCAATCATTTCTTGTAAAAAAAAATATTCTTAATAAATATCGGACTGAGAATCCGTTTATTAGATATCTTAATTTTAAAATAACAAAACAACAAAGTAACAAATTTAAACGCTTCTGGCGCTCTTTACAAGTTTCTCAATTATTACTCCAAAAATAAATCTACGTTTTTTAATTACACATTTGTATTTGGTGTGTTTTCTTACAATTTATAAGACCATAATGACTCATAGACCAAGAAATGTACCCTTTTCCGAAATGGCGGATATGTTTTTGATGTTTGGCGAGTTTTAAATTCATTCCTAAATCGATTTCATCCCAAAAGAAAATATTTTTTAAATTTAATTAACTGTCTAAGGGAGACTGGAAGTTTCATCGAAAGACGCAGAAGGGTAATTGCGGCGGACCTCGTGCGGTGCAATTAGGGCAAGAGGAAGAAATTTTAAGAATTGTCGAAAATTTTAAAAATCATCAAACATTAGTACTTGGCTGAACGGATGAGAATTGAGACACATAATACTTTACGGAGTTCAACAACTTTACCCATTTCATCTTCACCCGAATACCCGACAAGCCCGATTGTACATGGTTATATTGAAATGAATAATAGAAATGTGGATTTTATAAGGACGATTCTGTTTACTGACGAGGCCACGTTCACGAGAAACAGCTTGACAATTATCCATAACGCACACATATTGGCTGAAGAGAATCCTAGGGCCATAGTCGAGACACATCATCAAGTAGGCAGGTGTTCTGGTTAACTTTTTTACTAAAATGACAGGTCCTACCTGTCATTTTACTAGGTAATTTGACTGGTGATTAATTTCTGTTGTTTCTACAAAAAATACTGCCCGACTTGTTTGATGATTTGCCCCTAAATTTAAGACAAAATCTTTGGTTTCAACTCGATGGTGCTCCGGCTCATTTTGCTATAAATATTAGGAACTATTTACATCAAGTATTTCCTAATCGCTGGATTGGTCGGGGTTGAGATGCTCCTGTTCCGTGCCACCCCGTTTGCCCGACCTTACACCTTTGGATTTTTCAGTCTAAGGATGTATGAAAGACTTCATGATAATTTAAGGAAAAGAATCATTGCAGCTGGAGAGTATTTCAGGTTGAAACCAAATATTTTTCAAAGCCTTAGATTTTCATTAATAAAGGGGGCTCGTATATGTATACAAACAAATGGAGGTCACGTAGACAAATAATTTAGGGTGATTATTCTATGATTTTTATTAAAAAACGTAGATTTATTTTAGGAGTAATTGAGAAGCTTGTAAAGAGCGTCAGAAGCGTTTAAATTTGTTACTTTGTTGTTTTGTTATTTTAAAATTAAGATATCTAATAAACGGATTCTCAGGCCGACATTTACTAAGAATACTTTTTTTTACAAGAAAAGAATGAATAATTAAAATTTTTTACTAGAACAGGGGTACAAAAAAGTTTTGGCATTTTTAACAAATGCAATATACCGCAGGTGGCGCCCTCTGCGAGATATAGCATATCCGTGAACGGATTTCAATATCTCGTTTCAAAAAAATCCCTCACACCAAATTTTAATTTAATATCTTATGAAACACTCGACTTATTAAAAAATAAACAACTTAATATTTCTCATTTTCTCGGCATAACGAAAGTCGCATTATTTTGGTCTACCCTACATGTGGCCGGCGGATTGTCCTCCTTTTTCCGGACACCCTGTATATGAAATAAAACAGTGGTCCCAAGATTGAGCCTGTGGGTCTCTTATATCCACTTCCTTCTCAACAAACAACTACACCCACACCCTCCCCATATGGGTTCAGTCACTCAGATATGAGCAAAAAGAGAAATCTCACTGATTATTATATTTTGTTTTTTCAAGAAGAATGGCATGAATGACACAGTCAAACGCTTTGCTCAGGTCAAAGAACAAGGCCATGGCCCTCGAACGAATTCATGACCTCGGCACGTAGGGTGAACACTTCCGTAGTAGTACTCATTCCCTCCCTAAAAATCAAACTGGCTATATGGAAAGAGATTATGACACTCAAAGTAGTGTAAGATCATCTAAGACATACACTTTTCTGAGACCTTAGAAAAAACAGGCAAAAGAGGTTGCTCTGTAGTTAATATCACTTTTCTTGTTGAAGTTGACGTGACCAAAGCTTCCGCAATGGGTGTATTATAATATTTTTAACAGATCTTATAAGGCTTATTGAGAGGTTGTTGGTATCTTTCCAATTTATGTATTTTACGTCGTCAACTATATATGTAACTATGTTAAAGAAAACTTCTCTAAATCTAAATTTGGACTCGGACCATTGTAGATTAAGATCATGAAGGCGAATAATATGATCAGTCATGGTTGGTGGAATATCATTATTATTTCAAAAAAGTCATTAGATGAGATCACCGTAATTAAGTTTTGCTTCTTATTAGTGCCAGACTGTTTATGATATCCCACATGGATTTTATACACGCTTTTATACACGCTTTGCAGTATTTATTGCTTTTTTGTAGGACGTTCTAAACATTTTAAGCTCATCCCTATTTCCAGAAATTTTATACTGTTTATATATTTCACCACCTAAGGAAAAAGATTATTCGTCATATCCCTTAAAAAATCTCTTTGGAAAACTAGTTAAAACATAACGTTATAAAATTATGGCATATACGATGGCCTAGGTACCACTATAGCAATATTTTTCTATGCCAGATCCCATCTGGATGAACACACCTTCGTTGGGATGTCGCGAGTAACTTACGCCAGTTTCGCGGATACCCCTTTAGACTCGATTCCACGCCATTTATGGAAATACTTGCCCAGTCTCCAAACCGTCGACTTAGGAAGAACGACAATTAAGGAAATCGTTTATAACAGTTTTGAGGTAAGATTATATTACTTCTGTTTTCCTTTACACAATTATTTTATTTAACAGGACCTGCAAAGCATAGGGACTATCGTTATTCCAGGCAATCAAATAGACCGGATCGATCGCAATTCGATTCCGTTGCATATACAGAAATTACACTTAGGAAGAAACAGGATTTATGATTTAAATGGAACCTTAATAGGTATTTAAGCGGGTATTTCAGATAAATTCAGAATATATTTTACTGTGGTTTTTCAGGCTTAAGAAACCTTAGCTGGTTATTCCTAAATAGTAATAAATTCCAGGATTTGGAGGGGCAGCTCCCTTACGAAGCCCCCAATTTAGTAGTAATCCATGCTTCTCACAACAAGTAATACAAACATAAATATTTTTTAGTCTTTTATTAATAGCAAACCTTTTAGTTTAATGCGTGTACCACAACTCTCCAAGTATCCCAAGCTGGAAACGGTTTTCTTAAACTTCAACGAGATATCCTCCCTGGACGGCGCAATCTCTGGATGCAAGTCCCTTGAGAGGATCGATTTGGAATCAAATCAGATACATACAGTACGTACTACCATCTTTATATCCTAATAATGCAAAAACATTCTTGGAACATACCAGAAACATTCGTTTGCGACAATAGAAACATGCCAGTAATAACCATATTTCCTTATAGATGTACTATAAATGTTCTGGCAGCGACCATGATTGTCACATTTATAGCAATATTTTTTATTTAAATCATATTCAAATAAAACTCAATATTTATTTGACAACATTAAATGTATTTTATAATATAACACATAACAAAAATTACGCCTATCAGGTACACTGGTAATATTGTAGTAATTATTTGTTTTTTCATAAACAACTTGCCCGAATGTTGTCGCAATATTAAAAAACTGTATTTATACAAAAAAGAAGCTTGCCTTGTTCACCTGAATTGGCTATCAAAAGTTACTCCCAAATATTAATATTCAGAAATCTACTCTATTTCTTCATTATTACATTCTTTTATTTTGTTAATTGAGATTTTAAGTTCATGGTTATTTACCCATGTCCCCACTCTTGTAAACTTTGCTTGAATTTTTTGGTTATCAGCTGCATGCTGGATAAATAAGATTAAATCAACGGCGTACTGTATATGTTTTATATCTTTAAGAAAGCTTATATACAAATTATATATATTAAATAGTAATATAGGTCATCTGAGTGGCGATCCCTGTAATAGTCCTCTACTTGTATATCTGGGATCTATTACTTCTCCAGTCGATGTTGATTTGATGTCGGTGAATGTAAATAAGCCGATTTGTTAGCATGTTGTGTATAAATATAATTATGCTAGTAATTATGTAGTCTGAGGATTATTGGGAGATGATCACTACTGCTAGGATCTTCATGAGCATTTCACTGATACGTTAAGGCAATCTGGGCGGACACCAATGGAGGTCTGGACAACCTTTTCCTTCCAGCGTAAGTCTTGTTTGACTGTCATCATTCAGGATATCCATAGTATTTTATAGCTGTACACCTTCCATTAAATTTTTTCCAGCCTGATTAGCCTTAGTGGATCCCTATGATTCATGTTCTGTGTTTAGGTTTCCTGATATTATAACGTTATCATCCAAAATTTCAAGCAGTTCTGAGAAATTTTGTACCGTTGGTATAACATTTGGTGGGCAATATACATTTACAATTTTGTGCTCTGCTATCTCCACTGCTTGAATTCGGAAGTGATATTATAGTATTATATTATATTGATATATTATATTATATATATTACATTGATAGTATTAAGATTTACATTGATCTTTTTGTACTAAATATGGCTAGGCCTCTATGTCTTTGTCCGTTTGAACTGTCCGGTCTTTCAAATGTATAATTCCTTAGATTAATAATTTTTCCTGCTTTGAGTCTTATCTCGTTTATCAGCGCTATATCCACTTGGCATGTATTCATTATACTGTTTAGTTCTTATTGTTTGTGTGTAATACCATTTATGTTCCAAGTAGATAAGTAGTGTAAGGTTAAGTTTGTTCTTGTCAAAATACCCTCTGGTCATCTCCTATATCCTTCAAATTCTATCATTTCAATATCATCTATCAATTCTTTCATTTCTTTTAACATTTGTTTCTGTTCCTGGTCTTTCTGGCTTTTGAAGAACCTAATTTGACTTATAATTTAGGTGACCCAGTCAGTCAATCCTATGACATTTTACTGTGGTGCAATCTAACCTTCTTCTGTATCGTGCTCTATCTTTTATACTCTGAACAAGTTCAGTCTAGTGAAGCTCAACACATATTCTTCCACACACCTTGAACATCGTTTCTTACTTCTGCATGTTTTCTGAAAATGCCCAAATCTTAAACAATTTCTGCATTGTAAGATTGGTATATAAATATGTATGTCTGTGACCAATAGTAGTCAATTATAATCTTTAGAAGTTTTTTGCCCGCAAAAGTAACTATTAGTGTTTATATAGTAGTGTACTAGGTATATTCAATCTGTCCCTAATTATTTCTTTTTCTTTGGTTTATTCTCCTTGCTAATGTAACCTAGACTTCTGATTCGACAGCGTTTACAAATCCTCTACTGTAAGCTCAATTGGGATCCCTTTAATGACACCTTTACAATTAACTAACTTAGGTAAATTATATGCAAAATAGCAATAATTAAAATTAAGCAAAAGAAGAGAGCTATGTCAGGATGAAAAAAGCTGGGTAAAGGAAAGGGCGCTCACTTTTACCGACTTAGATTTTTAATGTGCAGTGTTGCCAACAGACATAAGGAACGGAACAATGTCAATTTTAAAACCGCTAAATCAGGCACGGGCCACCATCTATTTGAATTGCAAAATAAGAGCGCTAGCGCACACTTCCGCGTCATCCTTCACCCAGTCAATACGTGGTCGTTCTATGCCTTTCCTATCCTTCGGATTCCTTTCCTTAACCCTTTCCTACTCCTTGCCGTTATATATACGTGCCTTTAAGAAGTAAATTTAGTGAAAAAAAAAGAAGTATCAAGCCCACTTCCGCGTCATTCTGCACCCAGTCAGCACGTGGTCGTTCTTTCCTTTCCCATCCTTTGGAACCTTTCCTAGACCCTTTCCTGCCCTTGCCCTTTGCCAGTGGTAGCTGAACCTATTCACGCCGGTGGCCAGGCCGGATGCATCGTAGGGGAGGCGTCACCGTGCATTTCAGTATTAAAAATTGTGAAAATATCGATTCGGGGAACAGGGTACATACCCAACAGTTTTCCCGAATCTCCAAATCGTGCTGGCAGATTGCTTCGTAGCAGAAGCCATTAAAACTACAAACCAAACCAATCAAGAGCGCTAGCGCCAAAATTACCACTATTGGACAAATCTGAACTAAGGAGTCGAGAAGTGTAACTTTACACGCGCCTTATTTTACCGAATAGTTTTGTCTTTGTATTCAATATTTGATTTAACCGTAATAACGAAAATAAAATAATGTAGAATGGCCTTTTTATTCGGCAAATACACAAATTATTACTCATAACTTATAGATCCATAATTTAGTATAAATAAATTAATACGTTTCGCCATAATCGAGTCACGTCTTAATCTCGACTTGTCAATTCACATCACTGATGCCAACCTAACAAAACGTAATAAATGTCATAAATGTCGAAATTCAAATTTTAGAATTAAATACTACAATAAACGTTATAAAAATAAATATTAATTAATGATTAATTTAATTGATATTTACACGAGAGCCACTCACGTTTCCACTGATATAGTTAATTGAATTTTAATTTAAAGAAAAAATTTTGTACCATTACAGTAAACCCTCGATAGTCCGGACTAATAAAAACGACGGTGATCCGGATTAACGAAAAATTCGGATTAATGTTTTTTATTAGGGAATAATATATGTATATAACTAAAAAATTGCCTACAAATATGTGATAAACGAGAAAAACATATAAATTAAAAGGATAAACTAAATTACATGTTTGCTATGTAGTAGGTACATAATAAAGCTAATTCAAAAAGTCTGTAATTTTTGCTTGCTTTACTTTTTCTTGGTTTTTCATAAAAGCCTTTAAATTTAATTTCATAAAAGCCGTAAATTTCTTTAAGTCTTTGAAGAACAAGAATATCATGCAATGGCACTCGATTTTCTTCAGCCCACTTTAAGCATAAATTGAAGCCCTTCACTGCTTCATCATTTTTGACTCCTTCCTCTCTCCCTTGATTTTCGTCATAATCTTCACATTCTTCGCTGCTGCTAGAAGCATTTCGTTGCTTTCTATCTCATCTAATACCAAGTTGTCATCATTTTCAATCCAGTTATTCACTTCATTAGGATTTATCTCGTTTTCACTTAGTGTTTGGAGCATAGCCGAAACATCCGTTAAAGCTCGTAGCTTTTCCTGTAATTGCTTTAGCGAAATCAGATCATCGGCTGCGTATTCTAAATCATTACCAAAAACCGTTCCTTTTGGAATACTTACTTTTTCCCAACATTTTTGTAAAACCTCTACAGTAAGTTTTGACCATACATTGCTTAGTAAGTATGTTGCAGTTTTGAGATTTAAGGTCTTTAATACCTGGATAACATTTTCTTCATTTTGTGATAAAATGGGCGCCAAAAGGGTCTTACGGTAAATCAATTTAGTCAACCTTATGGCATTTTGATCCATGGGTTGCAGCAATGCTGTGCAATTTGGCGGAAGAAAGATTGTTTGGAAATGGCCATCCTCACTTCTCAGTTCTTCTGGCGATCCATGGCTTGAGGCATTGTCAATGATTAAAAGAGCACGTTCAGTTAGATTTTGGCTTCTTAAATACTCTTTTACTTGCCTAATAAACGAATTATGAAACCGCTCTTTAAATATTGCAGATGTCATCCAAGCATTGCAGGAATTTTTGTACTCTACGGGTATGGGTACATTTTTAAATGCTCTGGGATTTTTTGCTTTTCCAATGACGAGAATTCTCAATTTGTGAGAACCATCTCCATTTACACATGCCAGGAAAGTAACCCGCTCCTTACTTATTTTTCGTCCCGGTGCTGTCTTTTCTTGAGAACGAACAATTGTTTTTTCCGGTAACATTTTCCAGTACAACGCTGATTCATCAGCATTGTAAACCTGCGTAGGAATTAAATTCAGGTCTTTCATTTTCTGTGCCAACATATTTTTAAAAGGCTCAACAGCAGTTTCGTCATTGAATAATTTCTCACCACAAATTTTTAAAGCTCTCAAACCATGTCTTTTTCTGAAATTTGCGATCCAACCTCGACTGGCTGCAAAATTCTCATTTCCATAAACATCGTTGTAGATTTGCTTTGCTTTGGCTGCTAAAATTTCATATGATATGGGAATGTGTCTGGAACGTTGCTGCAAATCCATTCGAACAATCGCTTTTCCAATCTGGGATATTCAGGTTTTCTTAGTACTTTCTTAGCTTGTGGTACGCTATCACAACCGCTAATAAAACTAAAAATAAAATACAAAACATTAGTAAAAATAAAACGTTTTTTAATAATCGAAATTGTGGTAGTGCCTACATCGTATTCACTAGCTAAGGCTTTTCCACTCACGCCACATTCTAATCTGTTCAGTATATCAAGCTTTTGTTTTAAAGATAATGTTTTATGCTTTCGTCTTGGAGCTATATTCCCCAGAATTGGTGTAGGAAGGCCAGGAAGCAATAAGTGTCGACTGTAATACCTATGTAACGTTAAAAACTAAACTTTCGCAAACTACCAATCAATTTAAACTTGTCAAAGCCTGCAAAACGCATGTCCGGATTATGAAGGCTCTACTGTATTATGAAACTTAACTCTACCTTGTGGTAGATTTGTTTTCTCATTTTTTGAAAATTTCGAATTTTTGAGCTCCAAATTTGGGTTGTTTTTAAAGAATCGCCCCTAGCTTCTTTAATATGCAATTTAGGGTAAAAAGAAATTCTAGCTTTTCTTTAGGCATTCTTAGAATCATAGAAACCAGCGCAGTATCCAGCATCTCATACTTCCAGAGAAAATTTGCAAATAATGAAAATAGTTTTTCCTTAATTATTATAATGAGTAAAATTATAGCTCCTCTCAGGCCTAAAAATACGAATATGAAAAGGTTTTTACGATTCGTATGAGACGACAGTATAATTATAATTAATTACAGCTTTATAAAAATATCGCTAGAATGTACGATGAATGACATTTAGTCATAAATGGTATATTTCTGGTATGTCCTGTGTTATTTGGGCAACTATTTACCGCTGATTACTTATCTATCTACTTAGCTTACAGCCAATGATTTCTTGGAGTGTGAAAACCTGGATACTCTGGAACTCGGCCACAACCAAATAAGCATCCTCAACAACTCCCTACTACCTCTAAAAAGTCTCGAAACGCTTAATATGCAGTATAACTTATTAACGGAGTTTTCTTTCAACGAGATTACCGGCCTTGAAAGACTTAGAAGGTTGGACTTGTCTTTTAACCAAATATCGAACCTTATAGGGCCAACCTCGGTAAGTTTGTATTTACAGGGTACTTATAATAAACTTGCGTGCATAGAAATCGGCCAACTGTAAACTTTTGACTTTAAATATATATTTTTTTTTAAAATTATCCATCAGAAAATGTGAGTAGAAATTTATCAAGAAGGCTTATTGTTTATATGCGTAGCAACCGGTAAAGAAATAAACCGTGTTTATGTGGTGATTGTAACGAATATAACAATATGTCAAATAATAAAATTATTGCGTTTGCAACTGAAATTTGCATATTATTCGTTTTTCATAACCTCAATAGTGTTCAAGTGTGTTAATTTAATGCATACTATACCACAAAAAGCCGCCCAAGTTATTGCTTTAATCGAAAATGGACTTAGTCAGCGAGGTGTTGCTAGACAATTGGATATAACTCGCGCAGCGGTTCGAAGAGTGTGCCAACGTTATGAGGAGACTGGATCCTTTCATAGGCGACCTGGAACAGGTAGGAAGCGATTTACAACCGCTCGTGATGACCGTTTTATTGTGTCAACAATATTAAGAAATCGTCACCTTAATGCCGTTCAAGTGCAACAACAGCTCCGTGAGGTGAGAGGAGTGCCTATTAGTCAGTGGACAGTGAGACGAAGACTGCAGGAAAATAACCTGACCCCTAAAACACCTGCGATTGAAAATGCTGCGAAAACTTACTCCAGCTCATCGGCAAGCACGCCTGTGTTTTGCAAGGGATCATCTGAATTGGACGTTGGAACAATGGGGATCTGTTCTGTTCTCAGATGAGTCCAGAATATGCCTCCATGGTAGCGACCGAAGAAGGAAAGTGTACCGAAGACCAAGAGAGCGATTTGCAGATTGCTGCTTTGAAGAGCGAAGTGCTTATGGAGGTGATTCCTGCATGATCTGAGGTGCAATTTCTATAGAAGCACGAACCGACCTTCAGTTCATTTGTAGGGGCGACCGTGTTCACGGAAGAAGAGGTCGGGTGCTAGGTATATCGAGAAGATTTTAGCAATTCATGTGGTACCTTACATCGACTACATTGGAGATGAATTTACCTTTATGCATGACAACGCAAGGCCGCATACCTCAAGAATCGTGCAAGATTACATTGCAGAAGTTGGTTTTCGGGTTATGGAGTGGCCAGCATACAGTCCTGACCTAAATCCGATCGAACATGAACGGGATGATCTAAAACGAAGAATTCGAGCTAGACTTCATACCCCAGACTCGATTCCAGAGCTTATTGTTGCAGTAGAGGAAGATTGGCTAAACATCCCACAAGAAACAATAGCAAACTTGATTAGATCTATGCCTAATCGTATGAGAGATGTTATTAGGGCAAGAGGAGGTCATACCCAGTATTAAAAAATTAAGTGTTAAGTTTTAAATTGTCAATAACCTTATTTATGTTAATAATAAAAAAGCCTAATTTTCACTATGTTTAAAGCCTAATTTTCACTATTAATTTATTTCACTATGTTAAAGATAGGATGTTCAAATAAGTTTCCATAAATTTATACTCATATTAAAATATATTAAATTGTCTTTTAAACAGCATATTTCTTTTTTTGATCTGATGTATATTTTTTTTTAAATATATTTAAAGTCAAAAGTTTACAGTGGGCCGATTTCTATGCACGCAAGTTTAGTTTAAATAACTTTATTATATAATTATAATCATGATTTAGTAGCAACACATGTTTGTTTGTGCCATTTCTAAAAACAAGTTTTCCCGAACAAAGTCCAGGAATATCTCCCTAAGTATGCTATTAAGAATTATACCCGATATTTATCCAATTTGAATTTTTTTGCTTAAAACTGGATACTTGCAGAATCTGGTAGAACCAAATATACGCCTAACAGAACTAAGGTTAGACCATAACAATCTGGAAACCCTTAACGCGGCCTTAAGTGGATTATCTGAGCTGCTTCGCCTGGATCTGAGCTACAACAAACTAAGAAGGATCGCCCCCGATGACTTAATCAATCTGGACCAACTCAGACTGCTGGATATCTCACATAACCAGCTGAAAACTTTGGAAGATATGAGCAAGGTGGTATTTTAAAACTATTCAATTGAAACCATATTGATTTGGGTGCTTTCAGACTTATCTTCCAAGACTGTCTGAGCTAAAGGCCACCCATAACCAACTGACGGTGCTAGAGCGTGATTTCCACGGTTTACCTGTGCTCTGTGATGCCGATTTATCCAGTAATTACATTGTCGCTCTCGGAAAGGAGTTGGTTACGAAGACCAGATGCAAAATCGAACATGGTATCCACGATGGCACTTATGATACCCTGAAGGTCTTGTTATCGGATAACCCGATATTATGTGATGCGTCTCTTCCAGAAATCACGTCAGAAATGGAAACCAATCATACGAAAATCATTGGGGTTTCGTATGATTGTCCCCCGTTACATGAGCAACCTATTACCCCAAGACCAAACGGATATTTTGGTGAATATTATAATAATTGTTTTAAGGTGGTAATTATGGTGATTTTTTCCAGGTTATCTTCCTGAAGACACTTCAGCAAAAGGGTCCGCTCTACCCCCACTCTTTGGGAAAACCGTATTGGGGCGTCCGATTACTGAGCAACAAGAAACGCCCAATCAGATTCAGCCGAATATTCATCCCAATTTCCGAGAGGTTTCTCATAGGAGAACTAATCAGTTTCAAGGTAATACTTATGATGGTAAGTCCAATATAAATGTTGCATTATTCTTGCTTGACTAGAGCGTTCTTCTAAAGGTCCAGAAGTGGAAATAGTCAATAGACAAACAATAAACGATGACCCAGCCACCGCTCAAAAAGCGCTAATCAATGGTACCCAGACCACCGATAATCTGCCACCCAAAATGAATAATACTGTCTTCGATCCGGTGGTGCAGGGTCAGTTTATCAATAAACTAGCGGTCGAAATAGAAGAACTGAAGACGAGGATAGAAGAGATTAGCGTGCAGAATGAGAGATTATTGAACAAAACGTTAGCGCAATCGAACCTTACTACTAAAGTGCCATAGAGACTTTTTTTTGGGAGAAAGGGACTAGCATAATATAGGATAGATTATAAAAAAAAGAAACAAACCCCCAGATATGAGTATATACAGTTTTCCTAGTCATTTTTGTAACGTTTAGATTTAGGATGTTGTTAGTGTTTATTCAGGAAGATTTGGTATTTATCTATCTTTTTATATAATTTAAGTTAATAGACATCCTACAGTATTGTGGTCAGTTCTAATACAGTTTCGTAGATTATAGACTATACTTTGTTTTAATCGCCACGATGTAAATCAAAGTTCTAGCGCCTATAATTTATTTATTATTCAATTTTGTACCCTCTAATAGGTGATAATTTAGTCCAAAGTAATATTTTTGTATGTCGACTGAAATATCGATTTGTTATCACGCGGATTTCTGATTAGTGTTTAAATAAATAGAAATTTTAGATACAAATGGTTTTTTTTTCTGCCTTTAAATCGTAAAAGATTCAAAACAAAACTCTTTTAAGCGTAGAGGAATTCTAGCAATGGTGGCTTAGAAATTTTGATTGAGTTCTCACTATTTAATTTATTTATTTATTGCTCAAGTGCGTGCGATACATCGCTATATGAGGTGTATATACAGTGCTTTTCTTTGAAGTCCCCCCCCCCCCCATTTATTTTTTGAACGGGTCAAAAAAAAATTTTGAAACTTGGCATAAGTAAATTGGTCTATAGATACTATTTTTCACTGTAAACTAGGTAGTTGTAAATTCCAAGATGGCGGCTGGGCGACATCTTGAGAAAAAATTTTAACTAGAAAGGGGGATCGTGTGGTACCTCATTTTATAGGTCTCAATGAGTACTTTATAACCCTGAAATATTAGACGCATATCTTAACCCGTTTCAAAATGGCGGCCTAATAAATAAAAAGTATTTTTTTTATTTTAACGTTTTACATTTTTATGATTTTTGAATAGGTAAAAATCAGTGTACGACAATAAATGCGTCACTATTTTATTTTGACATAAAAACGACAGTTCTAAATGTCAAAATAACACATAAGCGCCATCTTGAATAAATGCATTAAATAGAAATCTTGTGTTACCTCATTTAAAAGGTTTTATTGAGTACTTTTAATATTTATTACATGGACTCGGTGGACTCCATTTTGACCTGTCTAAAAGTAACAGCCAAAAAAATACACTGTTGCGATTTTATCATTTCACTATATCGAATCACTAACATTTGTTAAAATATTGAGGCAGATGTATTTGAAAATGTTCGACGTAAATTTTCAGATAGGTTATTTATGTGTCAAGAGGTACAAGGAAATCATTTCCAGCATCTTTTAAATTAAATATTGTTTTTCTTTTGATAAATTGTTTATTTGCTAATTGTAAATTAGTATTTCATTGTATTCTATTAAAAACGTTAATAAAATCGCAACAGTGTATTTTTTTGGCTGTTACTTTTAGACAGGTCAAAACGGAGTCCACCGAGTCCATGTAATAAATACTAAAAGTACTCAATAAAACCTTTTAAATGAGGTAACACAAGATTTCTATTTAATGCATTTATTCAAGATGGCGCTTATGTGTTATTTTGACATTTAGAACTGTCGTTTTTATGTCAAAATAAAATAGTGACGTATTTATTTTCGTACACTGATTTTTACCTATTCAGAAATCATAAAAATGTAAAACGTTAAAATAAAAAAAAAATACTTTTTTATTAGGCCGCCATTTTGAAACAAGTTAAGATATGCGTCTAATATTTCAGGGTTATAAAGTACTCATTGAGACCTTTAAAATGAGGTACCACACGACCCCCCTTTCTATTTAAAATTTTTTCTCAAGATGTCGCCCAGCCGCCATCTTGGAATTTACAACTACCTAGTTTACATTGAAAAATAGTATCTATAGACCAATTTACTTATGCCAAGTTTCAAAAATTTTTTTTGACCCGTTCAAAAAATAAATGGGGGGGGGAACTTCAAAGAAAGCACTGTATGAGGTGCTCACAATAACCTTAGAACATTGAAAGGCTAGAATTAGCATTGCCGTAGAACTATACTTGCAACATCTCTGATCTAATGATGCCAAATACTTTTGTGAAAATGGCAAAAGAACACTTTATAATATAAAAATTTATCATTTATTTTGACAGGCATAAAACAATACTACTGTTCCTGTATAATTTTAATAAAAAGCATTTTTTTAAATAAAATATAAAAATATATCTATCAAGAAGTTAATATTCAAAGTTAAATGAATGCAGATAACGAATATTAAAGAAAAAGGCGACAACATCGCAACGTCGCTCGATGTCATTGCTGATTTCACTGACATAAGGAATCTTTACCAGTGACGTCGTCAGAAAATATTTATTAATAATATATTATGCCTTAAACATAACTACTATTAAGCTATGTAAAGGTGCCTATACAGGGTTACTGGTAATTCGATACATTCCTTTGGAGATGTGATAGGGGAGGGGGTAAGAAGTAAATTGAACCCTAATATGTATTATGCAAAAGTTGATAGTTTTCGACATATTTAATTTTTTCTGTTTTTCTTCAAAATGTAGACCTTAGTGGTTTAAAAGGCAGTTTCCAGAAAATCCGCTGTATATTTTTTTAACTTTTTAGGCAAAATACATGCTCAACACAATAGTGTTACGTTTGTAATGGCAAAAGTCCAGCAAATAGTTGTAACCATAGGTAAATTCTCGATGCAAAGTGTAATTTTTTTTTCTTAATTAAAATACTACACTTTCTAGTGGATATTTTTTGAAAAAAAATTATGCTACATTCTTCAAAATTTCCTTAAAACTTCCTTATTATCTAAGCTAACTCATAGGCTATAAATGCTACCAAAAATTTTAACAGAATTTTGTATTTTTATTATTAATAGTAAGAACGCCCTTGAAAAATGCCAAGCGGTATTTACTTCTATGGTATTTAAGTACTATAGCAACAATTTGTTTTTTTAATTTTATTGTTAAAAATTTGATGTGTAGATAGTCTGACAGCAATTCAACATTTAACAAGTCTCCTTGTTCTTTGGACTTCCAACTCTCTTATTGGTCGACTCAAAAACGGACACTTCCTTACATACAAAGGAGACAAAAATGCACTCCAGTCTCTTATAAGGCTGTCGTTAACTTCTTCTATTTTATAAGGTGTTGGTTTAACTCTAGCTTCCTTGAAAACCCGAACCCAGTCTGAAGGTAGTTCGGTCTTGGATTTGCAGTTAATTATACCCATATTTTTGTCACACTCCATAAATGAGTGGCCCCTAATCGGAAATACAACTTTGATAGTTTGAAACCTCTTTTTTTGGTGGACCAGGTAGTGCAAATAGCGAAACACTGTAAAGTTCTTATTTTGTCCTCCACAAGAGTCGCAAAAAATTATTAAAATCTTAACGCTACTAGGAAGACGATGAGTAACATAATCTTCTAAAAAAGAACATACCTCATTAGAACCCTTCTTAGCTACTTCTTCTGAATAGGTATAAAATACTGAATCAGCATCCGAAAGTCTATGGATGTTAAAAGAATAAAAAGATAATTGACGCTTATAATAGACGTCATTAGTCGTTATGTTCGGGACTGGTAAGTTTTTTTGGTAGTCCATGGCCACCGCTTCTATCTCTATTGATTTCCTACTTTGAAGTCGAGCTTGTCTCTTCCTAGCGTAAAAGGCTTCTGTTTTTTTCTTATGAAGTTCTTTCTCTAATGTAAGCTTTCTTATTTTGCGATTTAGGAACTCTTTATTTCCAAGGTGATGTTTTGGGTAAGCCTTAAATTTAGTGACTTTAATCTAGCATTGAATTCATCGCACTTGGAACAGGTATCAGAGCGGGGATATCCAAAACTGATATTAAAATCAGTCGAAAAAATAGTTCTGTAAGTTTCGTAAGACACAGATTTATCTGGATGTTTTAATTTATACATTGAGTGCATTTTGCGAATGTTCAAATCTTCAGGTAAGTAAATTTTCTTTGACTTTTTATTGCTATAATGACTAGACCTACCCTTAAACGAACGAATATGAGAAATAACACAGTTTTTTATATCTTCTTTAAGTGCACGATGTTTATAGGATTGTTTCCCCCTGTTGTCCTTAGGAGCAACTCCTTTGACTAGAAGTGAAGTGTGAATAGTCTGAACTCTTCTTCGTGTAATTCCATGAAGTGAACAAAATGCTTTAAGGCATGCTGGAATGTCGACTGTTCCTTCATTACGTAGCACTCTTACCTTATAAAAGTAACTAGCCTGCCGGAAGTGACTTTCTTCTTCTGGGCGACGATTTCTTCGTTGGAAAACAGGACTTAGAAGAATAAGGCCACACAGATAGGCACTTTGTTCGTCCCAAGAACCTAACTCATTAAAATGTTTAATAATTTTAGCCCGTTCATTAGGTAAAACTTTTTCAAAGCACTGAAATCGCTTACAATGACAGTCTGGCCCTACTTCATGACTCTCTAAGCGTATTTTTTTTGAAACATCAGACATACGACCAGTTATTTTACGTTTTTTAGATAGTCCACATATTTTTTTATCTAATTCGTCACCACTAGTGTCACTCGCCATGTTCACTCAGTTAAAATAATCGGCAGACTGACCTACGAGTTAAAAAAAACAATATAATTTTCTCAACCCAACACGTTTTTTCCTGACTTAACACGTTTTTATCTAGTATCGCGATGACATTGCATGTTCTTTCCCTGCATAGTTATTTAAAAACTGCAAATATCCAGTGACACAGTGCGTTTCTTGCCGGTATTAATTGCTTATATGAAAATATTATTTGAAAGGAAACACATAAACGTATTATCTTAATTTTTATAAAATACTGACTTTGCACGTTTTTTCCCTGTACTCTTCATATAATAAACTTCCTACCGACTATGTGGATTTAGGTTTGGAACGTTTTAAGAATAAAATAAAACAAATTCTAGTCTCTAATGCCTTCTATTCAACTGAAGAATTTTTAAACTTTACATTCTATCTGTGATATTGAGTACCTACCTATATATTGCATTTTATTTAAGACATATTGTGATTGTGTACTATTCATAGTATGTATATCAATCATTGTGTTTTGGTTTTAATGAGTTTTGTGTAGTGTTTTGGGAAAAATTTTATTATCAATTTTTATAAACAGTCACTCTATTTTTTAACTTTGTAATTCTTGACTTGTGTGCATACTATTTTGTATATTGGCATTCATAAATTGATTGATTGATTGAAAGTTAACGTATAATTATTCAAATAACTGATTTGAAGATTTCCAGACTACATTCTGAGGCAACCATGTTTTTTTATTTCTTATCTTTAATATGTTTATTAGCAATACTCGCTGGAAAATGTCAATTAATTTACTATGAAATACACCTATGATTAGCATACAGTTACCACAGCGTAACTACGGAGTAGTTAAGTTGTGCAGTTACCTTTAGAATTATCCAAGGACTTCATTAGTGTGTGAGTCCCGTTAACTCTCATTTCACTTCAGAATTTAGGTTAAATGCTATTATTTATCCTAGTTTGTGAAGGTGATTTTTTATGTCAATGGTCTTTACAGTCTTATTCGCGTGGTCGGATTCATTAGCCACTCAAAATAAAAAAGTACCAAATCCTCAATTATGCCTATACCAAGGATTTATCAACATAAGGGAACATGCACTAATCATAAAAAAACAACCTTTCCAACATAAAAAAAATATAATCAAAAATACCACTCACATAGTCTTCAAGTTCTGCACCACACAAATACTATACATGAGTTTCTCTTGTAGCCTGTGCCACAGTTCCAAGTGACAACTGCTTAAGTTAGGCAGAAAATTCCGTAAAACTTCAGTTTCCGCGGCAAACTGACCGTGCGACCTTAAAAAGACACTCAAATAAGCCTCGGCCAGTTCAAAGTCTTTGTTAGACTTTAAGATTGTCTCGATCATTCGCAAGAACTGCAAAATTAGTGTTACAGAACCGCCCGCTTCTGGCGCAAGCGATTTTATTTCGAAATCTATCATGGAAGGGCCGAGGCTCTTCAATTTTTCCAGACATTCACTGAAATCGCCACTCTCTCGGGTCTTATCCAATAATTTTCCAAATTCTGTGTAATTGGTGAAGTTTTCCGGGATTAGTAGTTTGCTGTGTCCCTCCTCGGTCGGTAAAGCGTCCTTAAGGTCAAACTCGAAGTTGTTTAAAGTAGACACCGTCGGTAAAAAGAAAGGCGCAGCCTTAGGAGCCTTTGGTGGTGCCTTAGGTTTATTTCTTTGCTTAATGATGTCAATGTTAAGTAAGTTTTGCCATCTGGATGTGGATAAACCAGACAATGTAGCCAGATCTTTGCTGATTTGTTCTGGGGAGATAAATTCTGGTTCTTCTTGGGTGGGTTCTGGCGGTTCCTCTTTTGTGGGCTCTTGAAGGACCTCCGGTAGTTCCACTAGGGGAGGCTCTTCCTCTGGAGATATTGCTTTAAGGGTTACTTTCTGATATAGAGTTCTGTTTGTCCACAAGAATATTCCTGAAAATTTTGCAAATAGTATTACATAAATTATTAACACACATTTAGGTTTTTTTATAAATAAATATAAAACCTTAAACAAAAAATTAGTTTGGCAGCACTTAGACCGATAGTTAAAGCGCAATTCCCTTTAACCAGTTACAAACTTACAATGTTTTCTACTAAAGAGTAGATTTTTCAATCTACGTTTTACACAGTATCATTCTAGCATACCTAAATAATCCACATGGGCAGAAGCCAATGCCTCCCCAGTAGGTGACATGTCAATGGATACAGGGGCGGCTTCAGTGGCAAATTGATCAATTAATTGACCTGTTGGAATGTTCCAGGTCCTAATACTACAATCCATTGAGGCAGTAACTATAAAAAAAATAGTTTAAAAAAATGAGGCAGACACAATCTTTCAAACATTACCTAACCACCTGGAATCGGGACTAAAGGTGGCATCAGTCAATTGCGCCGTATGCCCGATGAACTTCCTCACCATCCTCCTCGTGTCGATATCCACTATGGCCACAGTAAAATCGTCTAGGGCAACTGCTAACATAGAACTTTCTCTGTGGGACCTAAAAAAACTTATTGGTTCTTCTAGGTTAAGTGTGGTAAGACAAGAGGAACCTAAAAAGGCGTCGTATAAGCAAAAATGTGTCAAAAACGCAATTAAATCTTGCACCTTTGCTTTTAAATCTCCAAAATTTCACTAGTCCATCATTTGCCCCACTGATTACCACTTGATTAAGGGCATCAGTAGCAACCCCTCTTAGAGAACTATCATGAGCTTTCGGGTCTCCATAACTGTCTCTCCAATGGCCTGATTGTATATTAAACCTACATAATAATTAATTTAATTGAAGTTTATGCAGGTTGTCTCCAAAAGATCTTTACAAAATGTCACCACATATTCCTCAGGGATTAAAATAGGCAGGTTTAAAGGAAAGTCCGATGGAATGCTCCGATTCCCGTCTACAGGACAGTAAAGATAAAAAAAGAAAAGCGAATTTTTTTTAAATTTATGAACATTTCTTAACATATTACTTTAAACATTTGCATCCACGGGTTTTTCGGGATTCGAAATCCAAAGATACACATCCTTTCATTGTGGCCATTGGACGGTGCAATTTCTTGCTTTTTTGGTAAAAAAAAGGATTTCTTTATCAATTTTAACAAAAAAAAATCCTTTTCTCAAAATCCACTCAAGTTAACCGTTTTCGCAATAATTCGGTTTTTCGATATTTGATGTTGCAAGGGTCTAATCAAATATTTTAAATAAAAAAAATTAGTTGATTAATTTAAGCAGGATTTATTAGACACAATTCATTGATTTCATTCATGGACATTTTTTAAAAATGGGTCAAAATATTCCCTATTTCCTCTTATTTGGGTATCGACCATTCAAATAATTTCTGACATTGCCAATTATACCAGCCCGTACATTAATTTTAAATTCATATTTAAAATGTTGTTTTCTTACTGCATGTTGATCTCATTCTGTGGAGATCCACACTAGTAACATATTGGTATATTATTCATTAGTACATTGTACAGCTGCCATGACAAAATAAAGAAAAGAATAAAAGTTTAAGCTGTCAAAATGTAACAATGGTGTAATAATAATATAATGTATAATAGTGTGATTTATGAAGCTATAGAAATGCTTAAACAATATTTTCTTCAGTAGGTATGCAACTACTCTTAAAATTTATTAAAAAAAAAAAACACTGTTGTTCATCATCCATCCATCAAAAAAAAGGACAGGTAGGAAATAACATAAATAACAAATTATCTTTGGGCTAATGCAGAAGTCATACAGCAAGTTAATTTTAATTTTTTTAGACATGTAAATCTTTGTATTCATAAATATCGGGAACATCTTGCACAATTTTTATGAAATGCATATTTTTTAATAAATGAATTTCGTGCTTAGTGAAATGTTTTGAAGTCCAAAAAAAAAAACCCTGAATAAAAATTTTTACAGTAATAAGTTAAAAATGTTCATAAATTTAAGAAAAAATCTATTTATATTTTTTAACTTCACTTCTTCTTGGAACCCAGAGGTTATGTGCCCGGATCAGGGTCAAAACCGCACTTTTTCACATTCTACCTTATTTCACTCTTTAGCTACATCTTGGATCATCTTAAATTTATGTTTTGCTGCTTAAATTATGATGTATACAAACAAGGGAGATTATTACATAGCGATTGTTAAAGAATCTTGGGACCCAGAGGAGCTTATGTGCCTAAAACAGGGTCAAAAGTTCACTTTTTCGCATTCTACTGTATGCCACTCTTCACCTACAACTTGGATCGTCTTAAAATTACATTTTGTGCTGATTAAGTTATGATGGATAGAAACGAGAGAGATTATTAAATCGGGATCGTCCAGTAGGTTGAAATCGGAGCAATTTCAAACTAAGTTAAGTTTGTTTAAATCAGCCTATTTGAATATCAAGAATATGTGGTGAGATTTTGTAAAGACCATTTGGGGTCACCCTGTATATAAAATGAGCTTTATTTAATACCTATCCAAATGTCCTGTACTATATCCTACTACAACAAAATTACCACAGTTTGTGAGACACAAACAAGTAGCTTCCACTTCCAGGCCATTTTTAATATTTTTCTTTTGAAACCTCTCAGGGAGCAGCCTCAGTTCTCCCATTTTCTTTTTGTCATAAGACCAAGTTGTTACCAAAGAAAGTTCTATTTTAAAGTACTTCATCAGTAAACATCTAATTGGTAAAATATTGTAACATACCTGAATGAATGGCAGCTATACTATCCCACTCCTTATCCCTAGTTGTTTCTGAGGTAAACTTTAAAATGGGTGGCATCTTCAAAGGGTCCTCCACTGCCCTCCCTCTTTTCTTACTAATTTTCCTATTATAGGACGCCTTTCCTAAGCTCTTATTAAACTGCTCTGTCTGTGTATTGAATATTCTTAAGGTAGAGTCACTTGCTGCACTGAGAATGTTGTGGCCATTTGCCCCATGGAATCTGATATGATTGGGTGTAGCAGAATGACCCTCTCTTATTCTCAGTAACCTTGCTCCTCCATCGGGCATGTCAAATATCCACAATTTCAAAGTATTGTCAGGTGAGGAGGTCAAAATTAAGGGCTCGTTTAGGAGGCAAACCATACCCGTCACAGCCCCATCATGGGCAGATGCCAGCTGACTGCTTACCCTCCTTTCTTCCAAATCCCAAAAGACAATGTGGCCACAAGCACTACCGGTTGCCATAATAGGGTGATCATCAGACCTGAATGATATACTAGTAACCAAACCCCAATCCTGCATAAACTCCATGATGGTTTCATCAAACTTAAGGTTATGCAAGACTATTCTGCCATTTACCAAGCCCACAGCAACCACATCTAGAGCTGGAGCCTGTTCGATACAGCTTATACCAGCATCCCAGCCCTTAAAGCTGTACACCATTTTAGCCTTATTCAGATTCCAGAGTTGCATTTGTCCCTTATCACTTCCAAACAGTACTTTGTTCACATAGGTGCTGGGATGCATTAGGGCTGAGATATTAAAAAACTTTTTGTCGAAAGTGAGCTCGAGGTAAACAGTTTCTGATTTAATATCCCAAATTTTGACTTTGCAGTTGTCATCTACTGAAATCAGATGGACTCCAAAGGGGATCATTAGGTGGATTGGATGACCATGACCCCTAAAAAATTATACATTATGGAGGCTTTATTAAGATTGACAGGATTTATTTATTTCAAACTATTTGGGTGTATTTCAAGACATGAAGAGTTACAGGTTCTGGTTCAGTTATACATATTTACATGCTGTTGTTCTATAGTTTGCTATGTATATGATTATTCTATCAATAACCAACTGCATGTTAGAGAGAATGAATGTAAAGGTCTTGGAGTCATTAATCAAGCTCACAAACTTCTGGGTTTTATATTAAGAAACCCCAAATAGGTAGTTAAAAAACTTAAAATCTATTATATGTTTCTATAATGCATTGGTTAGAACCAATTTAGAGCATGCATTTGTTGTTTAAGGCCTTTGGGCAAAGGCTCACAATAATATGATGGAAAAAGTACAAAAGAGATTTGCTTGATTAATAGAAGATGTATTGTAAAACAAATATAAATTTTATCTATTATATTGTTAATCAAAAATAATACAAAAAAGATTTCATTCATGAATATTTTTAATTTTTGAGAACATTTTTTGAATCAAAAATCCAAAGTTCTTCTTGTGCTTAAGCTTAATTGCAAGTAGTATCAGTATTATTTATTTATTTATATTTAGGGTGATTAGGCTGTTCTGATACTTAAAAGCTGTGCACACCTTTGATAATGGATTATGTAGAGTAACAATTCTATTTTGTTATAAGAAAATATTATTACATTGCCAAGTATTAATTTGATGCTTATTATTAACAAAGATGAATGTGATATTACCTTTAAGCTGATGCACAGTAATTTTAAAAATCAACTTTGATCAATCTTTAAACTTGTACTTAATAGATGAATGTTTAAGGACTGATACACCAAATTTATATTAGTTCTGTACAGTAGATTAAATAATGTTGTCAAGTATGATTTTCTTATTCTATAAATAGTTTCTCAGAACCCCATATTTTCTAATTTATCCAGCAATAAAATAACTTGTGACATCAAAGACTTTATGCACATAAATCAAATACCTATGGTTCTTACTATTATCGCCTACTTAACTCAATGTACTTACTTATAAGTATGTTTTAGCTCTGTACCTCTTCTCCAAGCGTAAATAACATTACTGCAAGCGGTATATACATGATAGGCATCTGTTGTCATACATGTAATTTCTTCAGGATGTAAACCACTCACGCTCAATAGTCCAAAATGTGAAATTCCATAAGTATGAAAGGATTTACCTACACAGGTGACGATAAGGTTCTCTTTTCTGCTTTTAATGTAGCGAACCCTTAAAGGTATGTGGTTGCTCACATATCCAAGGCTCCTGCAGGGCAGAAACGCTTTGCTGCCTGATGACATTTCAGTAAAGTGTCTTGTACGTTAACTGTATGTTTAAATTAGGAGCATTTTATCGTTGAACGATAGTAAAATGAGGATTTTAAAAGTTTCGAATGTATCGCATGCCAAAATAAACACAAAAAAGTGAGGTTATAGGTTATGGAACGATTTTTGACAGCTGCCATGTGGTTCAAAGGGAAAAGTTCACATGTTTACAACGTTGTCAAGTTGTTTTAATTGGAATTCTCGTATTCCAAAGAAACCTTTAAATAAATATCATATTTATGTTTTCAAATAAATTTGTAAACCATTTTTCTTCCATAAAACTTTCATAATCTCGTAATTCATTGTGGTCGTTGGAGGTGTCCATTCCGCATTTTCATACAGTACGGCAACATCGACATGATGGGTCAGTGCTGCCAATATAGTACGTGTGTCAAAATTATTGACAGCTGTCATCAGCCGGAACCGTCATTTCATTCGTGGTAGGAAATCGATAAAAAACATTCGGTCTCAGTTTGTTTCCCCCTTTTTTTCTGAATAAAATCACTTTAAACTTTGTAAATACTGCCCAGGCAGTTTACAATTACTAAATTAATAGTACTCCTGGGAAAGTTACAACTTTGTCAGCAATATGAGGTCTAGAGCCGGTAGAAGGTAAGTTGCAAATTCGGCTTGGGTTACTCCTAGCGCCATGGCATTGAGTTATAAAGACGTAATTATATTTATGCTTATACTTTTCTAATATCAATAAATAATCCATATATAGGACCAATATAAATGTATACCAACACCTATTACTTAAGTTTTTTCTTTAATTGCAAGTTCATATTAGTAGACCGTCTGTATAAAATGTCTTCTCCATTAAGACACTATGGAAGGTTTGTAAGTTTGGGGTGACCATAATATAAACTGTAGTGTTGGGACAAACCTGCTATTTTCGTATAGCAAATGCTTTTGCTAATGCGAATCAAAAATAGCAGTTGAAAATTTTTAATTTGAATAGCAGGTGCTATTTGAGTTTTATTCGATACATACATGTCGTACATAGCTAGTCCTAGCTGTAAACAGTGTAACTGTGTAAACTTTAAACTGTAAAATACTGTAAAAAGCCATGAGCGAATTTGCAAAAGGAACAATTATTATCAACTATAAACAGACCGAGTGGACAAAGAAACATCGCTAAAAGCTTTTATTTTTATTCCTTAATTTTTAAAATATTAAAAGCCGACTTCTTTCTGATAACGCTATCGCCGACGCCGCACCATAAACGCCGCTGCAATTAACGAGACACCAGACACTCAGCTGCCGAGGTGCCTGCATAAAAAAATTCAGTTGCTATTTTAATAGCAGCGATTCTTAAACTCATAGCAGATAGCAGTTGCTACTAAACCAAATAGCAGTTAAAAAGTAGCAGACTGCTAAATAGCAACCCAAATATAAAGTGTAACTTCAAATAAAAAATCTACATTATCAAGCTTTCTCGGCATAACCATAATTCACTAAATGAAGGGTTGTATTCACTGACTTTGCAAAAGCTTTTGACAAAGTGAAAAACACTGTCATAATTAATGTCTTTCAATGGAAGTCTATTTATGCTTAGAGGAAGAAAAATTCATGAAGAAAAATCAATAAAATAGTACAGTCTAACTCAAACTCAAAAATGCTTTATTGTCAATATAAACATAGAAGTTGTAGACAAAGCCAATAGACTGTACATTAAAGGAATAAAAATGAGAAACTAATTTAAAATAAAATATAATTATATAAAACTTTGAAAAATACTTAAATGCTAATCATAAAATTCACCTAAACTATAGTACACTTTACTAGCAAGAAATATTTTCGTCCTTGTATGTAGGCTTTTTTCAGTTTTAAGTTGTCTTATTTTTGGTGGAAGTTTATTAAACAGCTTTCTACCTCCATATATGATAGAGCTATGGACAAGTTCAAAATGAGGAATGGGTAGCCTCAACAAATAATTTTGTCACATATTTTAGTGGCTTCCTAAGTGGAGTTCCTGTTTATATTTTCTGAAAACTAAGCAAACTGTTTCCAAAATAAAGATACAACACAGGGTTAAAATATTATGACTTACAAAAAGTGGGTGACATGAGTCACGAGGCTTGGCCTCACATAGATATCCAATGGCCCTTTTCTGGCTTCTCTTACAAAAACTGAACAACCTCATATAAAACAAGATTAGTAAAGGTAGATCTACCACTAATGAACCCATGCTGCCTTTCATCAAACACCCCCTTGCACGCCCACCTAAGCTGATCACAAATAATATCATCCAAAATCTTGGGAACAGCAGACTGCCTTGAGATGCTTCTATAGTTCTTAATGCAATCCCTCTCACCAGACTTATACACAGGGATTATATAGCTTAATTTCCATATATTTGGAAGCTCACCCTCTGATATAGATCTATTAAACAACAAAAACAAAGGAAGTGATATACTATATTTAAGTCTGCTTAACATGTACTCAGGTATCTTATCAGGTCCACAGGAAAGTTTATTAGGTAATTTAGAGAGTTTATCAAATACCTCAGACAAGCCAATATCACAAATAGAAAAATCAAGCCTATTCTCTAAACTAAAATTGGGAGTTCTTACATTACTGTTGCAATAAACATTAGAAAAAAAATTAGCGAAAAATTATCAGCCATATCTTTACTATTATCTGCACTTTTGTTATTATAAAACATACAGGTAGGTAGATTGTGAGATTTTCTTTGCTGGTTAACAAATGACCAGAACTTTTTAGGGTTATCAGGTTATCAATAATAGAAAAATGCCTTAAACATAAACTAATGATATTCTTGAATAAACATAAATTATTATCCAAAAGTCAGTTTGCTTTTAAAGATAATGTTAATACAGAAAATGCATTGTGCAAAGTGCCAGAACAAATTATAAAATCTTGAGATAGCAAAGAGAAAGTAGTGGCAATATTCCTGGACTTGGCCAAAGCCTTTGACACTGTGGCACATCACATTTTATTAAACAGATTATATGATACGGGGATAAGAGGAATAGCAAATAATTTATTCAGTTCATACTTGAGTAACAGAACTCAGAAAGTAAAATTAACAGAGGAGAAAAGTGATCCTGTAAAAGTGGGAGTTGGTGTGCCACAGGGTACAGTGCTGGGGCCAGTCTTGTTCAACATCTATATGAATGGGATTTTTTCTGTGTTGAATGAGGGAAGGGTTCTCTGTTTAGCGGATGACAGTGTCCTTATAGTAAATGGCAATCAGCTATTAGAAAAGCAGAATTAGCAATAACATACATAAAGAGATGGTTGGATTTTAGTTTGTTATCACTTAATATTGATAAGACCCATTTTATGATGTTTGCATTGACTCAGGCAACTCTTCCTAAAGTTCAAGAGCTCAAGGTACATCTTTGCGATATACAATCTTTGCACTGCAAATGTCAATCTACCGTTAAAAGAAAATGTAATAAAGTATCTAGGTGTATTCATGGATGAAAATTTACCTTGTAAATCACCCATAGAATTTGTAACTGCTAAAATAAGGAAGTTGATTTATAAATTTTGTGAGCTACGTAACATCCCACCAATTAAAATTCTTAAAACTATATATTTAGCCTTAATTGAATCAATTCTAAACTATGGTATTATTGTTTGGGGAAATGCTCGAAAAACTTTTGTCAGCTTTAAATGTAGCACAAAAGTATATAAATAAAATAATGTATTTTAAAAACAGAGGATACCCATCTGAATTGCTATTTCATGAATGTAAATTATTGACATTAGAACAACTCTACATAGTGGCAGCACTTAGATTTATCTTAAAAACAGATTGTTATAAACAGGAAATATCTTATCAATTAAATACTAGAAATTCATCTCGGCAAAATGTTAATATACCTTTAGTAAATAGTTCAGCCAGTTACAGAGATATATCTATTTTCTTGGTCCCAAATTGTACAATTTCCTGCCTCTTTCACTAAAAACAGGAAACTATCGTCAAATTAAACATAGATTTAAAAAATGGCTTATTGATAGTGAGGTAGCTATTAATAATTTTTGGCTAGATTAACTTGTTAATTCCTTCTCACTAGATTTCTTTTTCCACTAAATTAGCTTAGTCTCTTTCCATAAATTAACATTATATAACCTCATTATTATTATTATTGTTTATTGTTCATTTACTTAAGTATTTCTTAAAAATGTAAGTATTAACTACTGCACACACAGTAAAAATTTAAAGTAAATTGTATAAAAAGCAAATGTATTAAGTTTGAATAAATTGAAATATCTACCCTACAAAAACCAAGAAATTAACTGGAAAAAATTGATATTAAATAAAGTATATGTTAGCTCAGAAATTTTGTTTTATTTATTTTAATATAAGAAGATATGTATGATTTAGAAGTATAGGTAATGTATATTCCTTCTATATTTCAAATTAATTTTTAATGTACTTTTAATTTACTGCAACAAATAAATAAACTTAGCAATTGATAAGTATTATACAAATTAGTATGCAGAACTTGATTAAAATGTTCCAGGGAGCGTAGAAGATCAAGAAGCAGAGACCGAGGAGGTCGCGATAGAGGATCAAGAGGTGGTGGAGGCAGACGAGGTCAAGCCGGGGCATCTTTAAGGAAGCCCCGTTGGGACCTCAGCAGATTGGAGCCTTTTAAGAAAGACTTTTATGTACCACATCCTTCAGTCACTGAGAGGCCTTACAGTGAAGTGGAAGAATGGAGAAAGATAAAGGAGATCACGTTAAAAGGAAAAAATGTGCCTGAACCGGTGCTTACATTCGAGGAGGCAGGGTAAGTTAAACAGGCACCTAATTCAAACATACAATCAATTTTTGTATCTAGTTTTCCAGAATATGTTATGGCTGAACTGCGTCGAGCAGGTTTTAAACAACCCACTGCTATTCAAGCCCAAGGTTGGCCGATAGCTTTGTCTGGTAAAGATATGGTAGGCATTGCATCCACAGGTTCTGGGAAAACTTTAAGTTACATTCTTCCTGCCATCGTTCACATTAATAACCAGTCTAAATTGCAAAGGGGTGACGGTCCTATTGCACTTATTTTAGCTCCTACTAGAGAGCTTGCACAACAGATTCAACAGGCATGTAAAGTTTAAATTAAAGTTAAATCATTTTGTGAGATTTTATTACTTTTAGGTAGCAAACGATATGGGGAAAACATCCCGTATAAGGAACACATGTGTTTTTGGTGGGGCACCAAAGGGCCCTCAGGCATTAGATTTAATGGACGGAGTGGAGATTGTAATAGCAACTCCAGGACGTCTTATTGACTTTTTGGAAAGCAATAGGACTAATTTGAGAAGATGCACTTATCTGGTGCTGGATGAAGCTGATCGAATGTTGGATATGGGATTCGAACCTCAAATAAGAAAGATTATTGAACAGATAAGGCCTGATAGGTAAAAAAAGTTTGTTAAATTATTTTGGTAAATTCTTATTTTTGGATATATTTAGGCAAACTTTGATGTGGTCGGCAACGTGGCCCAAAGAAGTGCAGCAATTGGCAACAGAATTTTTAAAAGAGTACATTCAGATTAATGTAGGGTCATTACAACTGTCAGCAAATCACAATATTCTACAAATAATTGATGTGTGTCAGGAGTATGAAAAAGAATCCAAGTTGAGCACTTTATTGAAAGAAATTATGGCAGAAAAGGAGAATAAAACCATCATTTTTATGGAAACCAAGAGAAAAGTGGATGATGTCACTAGAAAAATGAAAAGAGATGGGTAAGAGGTTCAGGATTTATGTGGAATGGTTTTCAGTGGTAGTATTTTAGATGGCCAGCAGTTTGTATTCATGGAGACAAGAATCAGCAGGAAAGAGATTGGGTTTTGCAAGGTAAATTATTTATTTATATATTTGTTTGGATGTATCTTTATAAATTTTTTTAAACAGATTTCAGGAGTGGTAAGGCACCAATTTTAGTGGCAACTGATGTGGCAGCCCGGGGTTTGGGTAAGTTAGAAATCCTACCATTTTCTTTGGCTATCTTCCTTTTTTTAGAATAATTCTTGTATAATTTTATTTGTTAATCATTAAGTTTTGTAGTATTTACTGTATTTTATTTTGCATTGGAATGCTTATTTTTCTTGAATGCATTGTTTTGAGGGGCAGTCTTACTTGCACTTTGCCTGGTGATTTTTCATCAAAAATTTTACTATATGTAAGTCTGTTAGGGACTACTTCTATCCTCGTATTATTATTTTATTTATTTATCATTACAGAGTATCAACAGCAAGTAATATGTGCATACTACAAATTATTAGTTAATATCCACAAAAAAAAATTATTTGACTCTATTGTATATATATTTGCTACCTATAAATTTCAATTAAATGTTTGAAGTAATTTTGAAAATATAATCAAATTTAAATATTTTAATTCAAACTTTGACACATTATATCTTTGTAAGAAAGAAAGAAAGAAAATGTGCTATATTACGTAAAAATAATCTTGTGTACATGCATCCTACAAGCTAAAAACAAAACAAAAATACAATTTCAAAAATTGACAAAACAATGAACAAAATTAAACACAAGAAGACAAAACTTTTTGAACATACTTGAATTAAAGATAACTAAATAAAACAATCAATTACTAAATAAAGGTAAACTTATTGACAAAACTAAAGAAGAAAAAAGGAAAAAAAAACTTTCCAACATGTCCAAGGTTAAAACCTATCAATAAATTCTAGTTGCGATCCTATAGGTTTGAAATCTTGAGTTTAGTTGTGGGATGGGATCGAAGGGACTGTTTTGGTTCTTATCGCAAAAAAGAATGCGTCTATTGTGTTCTCGCATACCCGGTTTTTCTGGCTAGATGCTAAATTATTTTTGTACACCGTAGAATCAATTTTAAAGCAACTGTCTGTGATACAACCCATCATTTTAAACCGTTTTTGTTAAAAACTTTTATATATTCTATGTTACCTGTGTGTCCTGTAAACATGATTTTTTATGACAAGCAAAATCACACTGTTATGTAAGCAATTTTATCATTTTTTTTTTGTGTATCTTTTTAATTCAAATCTAAGATTTTGTTGTTTTTTTTGTTTTTCTTTTTTCTTTTTTGGTGGTATTAACATAACCCCAAAAAGTTAAATATTGTTTATATATAATAATCCTTTTTTATTGTGTCTTTTTTGTTACCTTAGGGCCCTGATGAAGCAATAAAATTATTGCGAAACGTTGGCCAGAACATAAAGTGACGTTGTTTTTATTCCTTCGATCCCATCCCACAACTAAACTCAAGATTTAAAACCTATCATTAAAAAAGTCATCCAGGTTATAATATTGGAAGCACATCACCCTGATAAAATCTGAAGGTCTTTAAGGATACAAGTCTTAATATAATTAGAATTTTTATGGCTCCATAGTATGGTGGTATCATCAGCAAACTGAACCACCTTGCCCTGCAGTTTCAATGCACTTAAGTCATCCACATACAGTAAAAATAACAGTGGTCCCAACACTGAACCCTGGGGAACGCCGCATTTTAGGGATCTAGAAGCAGACAAACGCCCTGACACTGTAACCTTCTGAGTACGATTTGATAGATAGGACTCAAGCCATCGCAACGCTACGCCCCTAAAACCATATTTATCGAGCTTAGATAACAGTATTCCATGATCCACACAGTCAAATGCTTTGGATAGATCACAAAACACTGCCGCCAATGACTCTCCAGAATTCAAGGACACATAGATGCTCTCCAAAAGGCTAAAAACAGCATCATGAGTCCCTTTACCGGCTTGAAATCCAAACTGATTTGCAGACAAAATGCCATTATGATGTAAAAAGGAGAAAATTCTGCTTTTTGCAAGTTTTTCAACTATCTGAGAGAGGGTAGACAAAATAGAAATGGGACGGAAATTACAAGACTGATCCAAATCTCCACCCTTATGAAGAGGGATAACCACTGCCTCTTTTAAACATGAAGGAAAAATGCCAATATGTAAAGAATGGGCTTGGAAAATTAAAAAAAAAATATATATATTTTCCCAAAAATAAATACTACATAAGTTTATAAGAACAAGGACGATTATTTCAAGTTGTTAGGGTAAGTATTTGCAAAGTTATAAGGCTGCTAGTCTGGGGTTTTTTATACCTCCCGAGATTCCGTCCCAATTACGCGCTACGTCATAGACGCCGACGCGACGCGACGGTGTATTATAGAGCGCTCGCTAGCCAGCCAGCCACAGCCTACTGCCCAGGCGTTATTTTGACAAAGCAGCGTGCGCGGTCGACATGCTAGCGTCGGTCGTTGCGTCCACTTGGGCGCCTGTGACGTATCATCCCGGCCGCGCTGGTACACGGAAAAAATTAACATGGCGTATTTATTCGAACTTTGAAAATTAATTGTGAAGTAACTATAAATGCTAGAGAACTGAAATAAATTGCTAAATTTAAGTTGGAGCCTGCTCTTTTTTGCTAAAAAATAATCGAATTGTCGTTTCCAAGCTCATTGTTTATGGCAGAAACTAAAGCATTTAAGGCTGAATCAGGCAAAAAGAGTAACAACCTCAAAGATATCCCATCAGCTCCAGATGATTTATGGTTTTTTAGGCGTTTGATTTCATTTTTTACTTCGGTAAGTTCGACAGGGTGAAAGAAAAATGAATGCTCAACCGACACTTGTTGAAGATAGTGCAGGGGATCAATGTTACTATGAATGCCCTTGAGCAAGATATTAGGTATATCACAATAATAGTCGTTTAAAATGTCAGGTCTTAACTCCGGTTCCTATACTTTTCTATGGCAATGTCTAAAATCATTAATAATCGACCAACACTCTCTTTGCCTATTTGATGACATATTTAAGCGATCCCTATAATAATTAGATTTTGCTGTTTTAATTGTCTTTCTGTACAGACTACAGTATTTCTGATGATATACAAGGATATTTTCATTTGTGGTATATTTGCACAATTTAGTCAAAAAAACGGAGGTTTTTAGCTGAAATTCTAAGACCTCTTGTAACCCATGGTTTTCGTTTTTTAGTTTTAAGCCTCACTTTAGGAAAGCACTGATTGATCTTATCACACAGAACTTGAAAAAATAAAGTAAGTGGGTCAGAAGCCGTTTCAAGTGCATTCCAATTTACCGAAGCTGTAGCAGCAGAAAAAGCATTGAAATTTCTCCTGCTGAAAATTCTTCCCATATAATGAGATGAAGATGATACAGTATTATATGGCATTTTAGCAAGAATAGCTTCATGGTCGGAAATACCAGATGGGAGTACTGTGCATAAAACGTCATCAAAATTTGTATAGAAATAGTCAATTGTAGTTGCAGATGAAGAAGTTATTCGCGTGGGAGAAAGAACGTGCATTTTGAAGTCGTACGAATTTAAAATACTTAAAAGAGAAGTACGTGGCAAGGTTTCATCAGTGTAGTTGATATTAAAGTCACCAGCCAATATAACCTTAGAGTGTAGGGATAACTGGGATAAAAGAGAATCAAGTTTGTCCAGAAACATAGCAATATCTCCTGTAGGTGGCCTATAAACACAAAGAATATATAAATTAAAACGCTTACAAAAAGAAAGAGAGAATTCAAAAACATTCTCTAACAGAAGATTATCATACTTATCAATATTACAAAAAATCGTTTTAATTGTTTGCCTAGCCATGATTTCATGATTTCTCCATGTATAGATTGTTGACGACAAAAATTTGATTTAGGATTAACAAAGCGTTTTTTAGCTTAAATTACAATTTCATATTATTTTGAGGTTTTCTATCTGTCATTTAAGTTTCTGAATAAATCTTATTTCCTCTAGTACAGAATTTTATTTAAAGTAAAATACAAGGTGGTTTTTAGAAGCGGGAAGATTTGATTATTTTAAGATTTTAACTTGTTACGTTTTAAAATTTCTAAAACTAAAGGTTATATTTCTTATAAAAATAATTGCCTACTATTAGACTTTAAAATGTAAAGAGTTAATAAAAATGACAAATTACTACTAGTAACGCCCTCTCGAGTAACCGAGATAGTTAAGATGAAATCCAGTTCTTGTCTGTTCCTTGTTACAGTTTTCTTCTTCTGGTGTCATATCCTGAATATTGTACTACATCTTTCCTTGTTTTGACATAACCACCATACCTTGGCAATGCAGTTTGTTGACAGTTGTGTATAGTGACAGGCCTGAAATAGTATTGATTGTGGAATTTTTAATTATCAACCTGGTAAAAGTTAATTTTAAGATTATAGTTTTTTTATAAAGAATTTTGTTGCTATTTAGAAAAAGTATAGTATTATTTTGAATTGGTAATTTGTCTTTTGGTGTGAAGCTATAAATATATGTTGCACCTCTAAATCTTCCCTCTTAGTGCCAGAACCATTCAGTGTCAAACAGTTTTTGAATTATCCCGTATAGGGGCTCTATCTGACTAAATGAGGGTAAAGTAAAATCAATTGGGGCTTAGTGCTAGTTATTTAGTATTTGATTTTACTGGCGATTTAAAACCCTAAAAATTTTTCACATGCTCATAATTACTACATAGGCAAAAATTATGGCACAGTCCCTAATATACACTACCGGACAAAAGTAGAGAAACAAAGTGTCTTTTGTATTTATTTTTATATTAGTGTATTTGATCATTAATTTTTTTATTTTTTTTAAATATAATTTTGTTTCTATTCTTCAGTACCTCAATAAAAAATTTAAAAGAAAACGAGTGACTACTAATATATTTTATTCTTGTTTTTACAGGGGATAAAAGTGGAGAAACACTATTTTTATTTATTTTTTATACATAATGTATTAGTTAGTTGTACATACAAAGACTAATAATGTGTAGCAAAACCCTTATTGTTTATAACTTCAGCACACTGACTTTGCATAGAGTTCATTAGGCTGTCAATATAATCTGCTGAAATGGAATTCCACTCCTCTTGAAGAGCTGTGAACAAATCATCCTGGTTTCTAAATTTATCATTATTTTTTTGTCTGATTTTTCTATCTAAATGGTCCCATAGGTTTTCTATCGGGTTTAGATCCGGACTTTGTGTGGGTCATTTCATAAGGGGCACATTGTTGTCTTCAAACCATTTCTTTACTACTTTTGCGGTATGCTTCGGATCGTTGTCCTGCTGAAACGACCATCAAGGTGGCATATTTTCTTCTGCGTATGGAAGCATAATATGATCCTGAAGAATTCTTAAAAATTGAAATCTGTCCATTTTTCCTTCAACTTTTTTTAATGGTCCTACTCCTGATCCGGAAAAGCAACCCCAAACCATGATATTGCCTCCTCCATGTTTCACAGTTGCCCTGGTGTACTTTGGATTAAGTCTAGTATTGGCAGGACGACGAACCCATTTCATTCCATCAGATCCGAATGGGCAGAACTTACTTTCATCAGAAAATAGAACCGTTTTCCACTTTTGGGTTGTCCAATCAAGATGTTCCTGTGCAAATTGGAGTCTAGCCAATCTATTCTTTTTAGAAATGAATGGTTTTTTGGCTGGACGACGGCTGTAAAGTCCAAATTCAGTCAAACGACGACGAATAGTACGCACAGATACCGAAATCCCAGGTATTTCATTATAAATTTCTGTGGCGGGCATAAATGGATGTTCTGTTGCCAACATTTTTATTTTTCTCTCAATAACTTTATTCGTTTTCCTTGGCCGTCCATACCTTGGACGGATAGTCACACTATTGTATTTTTTAAAAGCAGCAATAGTTTTTGAAACTACGGATCTATTACGATTAATTTGCCTAGCAATTTCACTTTGTTTTACACCAGCTTGAAATTTTGAAACAATTAATTTTCAAAGATCAATACTCAGATCTATTCCGCGAGGCATTTTGCACAAATCGTATATAACAGTTTAACACTCAACGTTAAGATTAAACTAATGATAAATAATCACTTTAAATACCAAATAAGATTTGTTTGGAATGTTTATTCACTTTTGTCCGCATAAATAATTTTTTGATCAACTGATAAGGTAAATACAAACAAGAAGGATGTGTTTTTATGCTGCAATAATAGAGCTAAATATTTTCTACTAAAAATGTAAAATAATATCTTGAATGTTAAGATGTTATTGTTAAATTTGTAAATGTTTCTTCACTTTTGGCCGGTAGTGTAAGTGTTTTAATCAGCACCAAAGTTTTTTACAGAATATAATATAGTATATTCTGTAAACTTTGTCAGTATCAACAGTGAAACCAATTGACTTGGGAAAATTTCCCTCGTTCTTTCATCATGTTCTTTGAATTTAATTTTTATTCTTAGTCTTATCATATTTTTTTGTTTAAATTAATAATACCTGATTATTATAAAAAAAATTATATATACTAAAGAAGTAAAAAAAATAAAAATATAGTTATTACAAAAAGAAGCATAAAAAACTGTTTAGATATAAAATATTACTTGGAAATCCATTTCCTATAAAGAATTTCTAAAAATATTTCCTCCTTTATTTAAAGAAAGATAAAAATCAAAGGAATATATAAAGAAAACTTGCAACAAGTAAAAATTCCATTTTCAAAGGACGGGTATACTCTAATCTATTCATGTTCAAGGGGCTTATAAAATGCATGATAATCGTGTGCCAAGGTACGTTTTAGGGTTTGAAGATGCCCACATTTTTCTCGTTTTATTTTGGCAGATTTTCTATTGGTGTAAACTTTAAGGTTTGGTTTATTCTAACAGATAAAAGTTTACAGTTTTCAGAGTGTCGCAATTTAAATTCAATTGATTCTTCAGATTTATATTTTAGGGCTTTCATGTCCCGAATCGGGATCGCCTTTTTTGTATCCAGGGCGAAGTTTATTGAAAAAATTAAGTTTAGAAAAATCTTTAAAATAACTGTGATTTAAATATTGAACCTATAGGGTTTTGGTCTTTTTCTGACAAACGTAGTCTGCTGGTCCGTTTATAACTCTTCCAGAAACCCTTATTTCAATAGAGGAGTGCATAGAATCGCACTCCATTTGTGCATGGCCTTTTCCTTTATTAAGTTAGTATTATGGAATAATGTAGATATTATTTTTAAGTGCCAAGTTTAAAAGTGCATTAGCCAAAATGGAGTTGCGATTTTGTGCACTCTTACTATAAAGAATTATATTACGAGCTTTGCTATCTGTATGAAGAGTTAGCAACATTTTTGTGCCTAAAAAGTTACATATAATTGAAGCAAACCTTTGATATCAACGTTAAAAACGCGGACTTAGACAATATTCATGTTAACGTAGAAACCGGTGGACTCGCGCACGTTTTATTTCTGAATATTGTGGTTCCACTTATGAACATAAGCTTAAAGAATTGACACCAAATTGTACATACAGTGCCGACCAAAAGTAGAGAAACTTTTAATTTATTTTCTAATTTAATAATCTATTCAAAATTTTTGTGACACCATGTATTAAAAAGGTTTATCTTAGCATAAGCCATAAATTCATACCAAAACAGTTTGAATATTTATCACAGGAATGTAAATAGTAAACAATGTTTTTTTTTACTTGAGGCCATAAATAGAGAAACTTTTTGTATTTTAACTTAAATAGGTCTCGTTTGAAGCAGTTCGTTTTCGATTGTGAAGAAGCCTATTTAGTATTAAAATGTCTCGAGATATAAATTTATTTGAACAAATAAAAAAACTTATAATTGAGAAGCACAATGCGCGAGTGTTGTTTGAATAACGCGCAGTAACAATCGCTAGAGAACTTGATCTTCATAAAAGTGTCATTTGTAAACAAATCAAATTGTGGCAAACTAGAGGCACTACAGCCAGCATCTCTAAGCCAGGTAGACCCAAAAAAACAACATCTGCAACTGACAAGCTAATCAGACGATGTTCTATAAGAAATCCATTTTTCTCCGCCGAAGATATAAAAAAGGCATATGCCAGCATTTCCCTTTCAGTTCGATCTATTCGAAGACGTTTATGTGACGCCAACTTAAAAGCCAGGAGACCGGTAAAAAAACCTTTCATTTCAACGAAAAATAGACAAATTCGTTTAAGATTCGCAAAAGAACACTTACATTGGACCTATAATCAATGGAAAAACGTTTTATGGTCAGATGAAAGTAAGTTCAATTTATTTGGGTCAGATGGTATGAGATGGGTTAGACGTCCCGAGAATGAAAAATTCAAATCAAAGTACACTATTCCCACAATCAAACATGGAGGTGGTAATGTGTTGGTGTGGGGATGTTTTTCCGGGCATGGCGTTGGTCCACTGGTGAGAATAGATGGGATCATGAATAGCCAATATTATCTAAACATCTTAAAGAATAATATGCTTCCCTACGCCGAGGATAATTTGCCGTTAATTTGGAAATTCCAGCATGATAACGACCCCAAGCACACTTCTAAAATTGTTAAAAATTTCCTAACCTCTCAACAAATTCAAGTTCTGAAGTGGCCAGCTCAAAGTCCAGATTTAAATCCCATCGAGAACTTGTGGGAGCACCTACACAAAAAAGTTCGACAAAAAAATCCGAATAAGTTCCGAAATAAAGCCGAATTATTCCAAGTCCTAAAAGAAGCATGGAGTGAAATTTCCGGAGATATTATACACAATCTTCTTGAATCTATGCCAAGACGGTGTAGTGAAGTTGTAAAGAATAACGGTTATGCCACAAAGTATTAGTGTGCTTTTATCCACATTTTGTATTATAACATAATTATGTCATAAAAATGAAAAGTTTCTCCATTTTTGTCCTTAGAGAAAATAAATTTTGTTTGCATATTTTATAATAAATTATTTGTTTTCAATTTTTTTTTCTAATTATTTTCGTCACCACTAGATATAACCATAAACATTAATTACAATTACTTCGAATTAGTTTTAATAAGAAAAAAATAAAAATATTAAAAGTTTCTCCACTTTTGGCCGGCACTGTATTTATAACTGCTTAAAAAGATGGCGCTTATACCTCGATTTCTGAAAAAAGTGGACTTACTCAGTTTTCATATGACGGTGACATTAAAAACTATTACAGCCGTCAAATTTCCGACAAAGGTACATAAAAAATAGCACAGTAATGGAAAAAAAGATATAACATCCAATACAATAACAGAGTAAATGCTCTATCTCGTATAGCAACCGAGATAACCTACTATAAGTGTCCGAATTTGGACACCCCTGTAACTTTTTTATATTTTTACTTCATATTCCCATATCATAATGCTTGAAATTTGTGCTAAATTTATTTTTTTGCTTATGAAAGGAATGACTCAATTACTTTAACATTTTTGCTGCCGCCAGATACTTTTGCACTGCTAAGATCTTTAAAAAAACAGGCAGTAAGACTGTCCTTCACGCATTTACCACCTCACTACTTAGCTTAATTTAGCAATAGCATCCCTTAAACTTAGGCAATATATTTAAAAAAAGAAAAAAAAAAACGAAAAAAAAAATCCGAGGCAAGTGTCCTTCGCACCTGAGAACAACCAATGAACTAAACGTAGCTCGTATGTCGTCTTTTTTCAGAGGCAGCACACGAATTGTGTGTGCCTCTCGTACTACCGTCGTCGTCCGACACTCTCGGCCTTTTTGACAGAGGCGACTTTGACATTGCCGCCGCAGCCTACCGTCAACCGTCCCTGTCTCGCAGCCCTCACGCCCGCCGCACGTCTCTACTACTGTTTGTCGCGCATGCGCCGCTCTTGAGTCGGACACTCGGAGCTCAACTCACACACGCACACACGAGTGAGTAGGAAGAAGACGAGCTGCGGTGTAGAGGGGCCACGGTCGGACAGGAGGACACTTGAGCTGTAGGCGGCTCTAACTTGGTTGCTCCTACGTATGTGTCGGACATTGTCACTAAATGTCAATCAGTAGCGTGTGTCTCTTGTTGACGCCCTTATTATTAGGTAGGATATTGTGTTTTTCGCTTTTGCGGGACTGTTCGTTTGTGTTCACTTATTTGTTACATTTACTCTTACAGTTTTTGAAATAAGAGTTACGCTGCCCCCCTAGTGTGCTGCATTTTATTCTAAGACAAATGTTTTTGTAGAAATTTAATGTAAACAATTAATGAGGTGTAGTGGGATGGTGAAGATGAAAAAGTTTCAATTTTATTTTCAGATTCAAAAACGAACTTTATTATTACAAACAAATTGTAACCACTTTTTATTTGATTTTTGTTGTTTTTTAAAAAATCGACTGAAAGTCCTTAATAGAGTGACAGATATGGGAACGGCAGCTTATCAGTTTGGAGCGCACTATTTGGTGATGGGTTGACGTGAATTATTTTAGAGATTTTTTTACTTAAAATGCAGCTGTAAGAACCTTTAACTGGCAAATTGGTTCTCACATGAACAAAAAAGATCTAAACTAATATAACACATAGTGACACACAAAATAAGCCTCAAATAATAACTCTATATTATAAAAATCTGCGAATACTGATCAATTTTCGTTGTTTAACTTTTCACTTAAATAAATCACTGTTGCAAAATGTAGAAAATAGTTAAAAGTGCAACCCCTGAAATTAAAACTGTATGCACAAAGTTATAAAATCTTAAACAAAAAAAATCAATAACACGCTAGCAATGTCTATACAGATTGGCGAATGGATCACAGTCAGGGCCGTATCTGTGGGGGGATTTTGGGGGTTCAACCCCCTTCCCCCCCCCCCCCCCGAAAATCTTATAATGTAAAATAAAATTGAAACGACTGGTAACTATAACTCTTTTTCTTAAATTTACTTAATCACGGTCAACAATACAATAAAAAAAAAATTCTAAAAGAAAATTTCTAAAGTGCAAAATCATTTTTTCTATATTAAAAATGAACAACAAATAATCTCACAATAGTCTGGAATCGTTAAAAAAAAATCCGTTAAGCTCGCGGGTGACGTTTTAGGTGATGACTGAAGATCAAGCTTGAGATCTGACAATCGTTCAACGCTGCTCCGCGACATGCGACATGAATAGATTCGTCTATTTATTATTTTTAAGTTAGGTTAGGAGTAAATCTTATGTACCTACCATATTATACTGTGTACTAACTTGTTGATTAATAGTTACTATTTATAATATAATATTATTTAATAGACTAATAGGAAGTGTTTGTGTAATGTGTAAACACTGTAAATAGACATTGCAATTTTCAAATTGACAGCAGTAGGACAAAAGATAATCTGCATTTTTTTTATCTAACGTCAATATGAAATATATTCATTTAAATATTTTTATGGTCAACCCTGTCCTCCGTGAATTATAAATAATTATGTTTCCGTATTTTTTGCACTAAATGAAAAATAGAAAAATATACAAAAAAAGTACGAAAAAAATACAAGTCATCGTTGCATCACAAATTTACCTATGTTTTATTTTAAAATGATTAGTTAGTACCTATAGATTATGCTACATGAGTTATGCATATAATTTGATACAAAATTCTAAACTGATTTTAAAACACTAGATGAAACCCGCCAAAATTTGACGGCACAACTTTCAAGGATTAAATTTCCACCAACGGGCCCGAATATCATTTATCAAGCTGCTCTCGCCTCCCGATGTGTTTGACTATCGGCGTGATCGCCACTGGTTCTGTTTTTATATTTTTGCCGCTTGGGAAGCGCCATGGTAGCTCTACGATTCGGGCATTTTTAATATTTTTTGTTTTTAAAAATGAGTTAGTTGCTTAGGCGTAAAATAAGTAGGTGATGGCTAATCTATAGGTGAAGAGCTTTCATTGATATATTTTAGTCTTTCCATTCATTGTCACTGGTATATTTATTATCAGTTTTTATTAAAACCCTATGTACATTGAAATTTTTCATTTCAAAATTTAAGCTGTCAAATAGGAAACTCCTACAACCATTTACATTAAAAATTGCGGTCAAATGTCAAGTAAGAATTTTTGCTTAGACCCTGCAAGCGTAAATCTGTCAATTTCAACTTACTTAATTTGGTTTGAAATTCCAATGTAAATGAGGTTTAAATTTATAATTTTGTTTCAGAAATTAAATCGAAATGGCAAAACGAAGTTTGCAAAGCTCTTTAACTGATTTTTTGATGAAAAAGAATAAACCTTCAACGACCTTAACCGAATCAACAGAAGAAATTGCAAGTTGCAGCCAAACAGTAAATTTGAAGCATAAAGATGAAATCGCAACATCTGAAGATAATATCCATGAGTTAGACATCGGTTGGTGTTTTGTTAAAAAACTTGATGATGCTCTTAAATATAAACTATTGACGGCTGGATGGATTCCAGATGAAAAATATAAGTTTCCTATTTCTAAAAAAAGAAACTTAAAATTTCAATTGGGGTGGCTAAAACGCTTTCAGTGGCTTAGCTACACTGCCAAAGATGAACAAGGTGCATTGTGTAAATATTGTGCAGTTTTCTCATGTGAATTTAGTGGAAAAGGAGATCATCAGAAGCTTAACACTTTAGTTGCGAAACCTTTTAGCAAGTGGAAAGATGCTATTGAGGTATTTATTCAACACGGTAAAATTGACTATCACAAGAATAACTCTGTTTTTGCCGATAACTTTATTGCAACGTTTAATAGATCTGCACCAGATATCATGATGCAACTCGATTCCAGCCGTTCGAAGCAAATTGCAGAAAACAGAAGAAAGCTAGTACCAATTATTGAGACAATTATCTTATGTGGCCGTCAAGAGTTAGATTTACGAGGAACTTCCGAGTCTGGACCCATAACTTTGGATCAGCCCACTCATAATGACGGAAATTTCAGGGCGTTACCACGTATGCGTCTCTCATGTGGAGACAAAAATTTAATGGATCACATTCAAGGACACTCGTTAAACGCAATGTACATAAGCCCAATAATTCAAAATAATATAATCAAAATTTGTGGCGAAATAATACAACATGAAATTGTAGTGAAAATAAACAGAGCAAAATATTTTTCTATTCTGATGGATGAAACTACAGATAATTCTCCTGTTGAACAATTATCCCTTTGTGTAAGATATATAGATTTTGATAAAAATGTCGACAACTCTTCCTATATATTGAAGGAAAATTTTTTGAAATTTGTAGCTGCTCAGAATACTACTGGTAAGAGTTTAGCGACAGTAATGCTGGAAAGTTTACGAGCACTTGGAGTGAATTGCACTTACATGGTTGGACAGGGTTATGATGGGGCCAATGAGTGGCAGTTTTAAAGGTGTCCAGGCTATAATTAGAGAAAAATATCCAGCAGCAATATATGTGCACTGTAGTGCTCATTCTTTAAATTTAGCTCTTGCCCATTCCTGTGACGTTCAGAGTATCAGAAATTGTATTGGAACAATAAAATCTATTGCAAATTTTATAAAAATATCAGCTATGCTCACTGAGATATTAAAAAATAAAATTAAAGAATATCTTGCAAATAGTAAATGGACTAAGTTAACATCCATGTGTAAAACTCGGTGGGTGGAAAATCATAATAGACTAATTAGGTTTACTGAAGTTTTTAAACCCATTATTGAAACATTAGAATTATTGAAACAACATTTATTTATACGATATCATAATTTATTAATTGAATAAGACAAAGTTTGCCTCATTTACTGGATGGCTTCATTTAGAAGGCCTTTGAACTTGCTATTTTATATATACCTTTGCATTGACAAATTATTCGTCCAGTGGACAATTTTATGCAACGATCCTATGCCGCTCTACTTTTGTGACATTTGTATCAGCCTTTGGACATTACTGTAATAATTAACCAAAATTAAAATTAGCGTATCTAATTTTAAAATAATATTACTTTTTTATTACGCCCTGGTAACCATATTTCCGATGAGATCTTTGCGAAAGCACCTTGTATCCTATCGATGGATGCACGTAAACATGATTTACGACTTACAAGCAAAATAGCCGGGTCTTCGAGAAGAAAAAAAGAGCGATTCGACTTGTTGAAATATACAGGTTGGCGAATAGAAGACTACATAATAGATGACAACACCGCTTCTCGCTTATTTTCTGGTTGATAAGCGGCGCGGCGGATTCCCATCGTCTGATTTGCTATTTTCGACCCGGGACAATCCGTAGACATTATTTTGCTGTGTGGTTGCATACTGCACTGTTGAATAATTATTCAGCAGTTGATTATTCACAGCCATAAACAAACTCAAAGACCTCAAGCGCACGAAAACCTTTGAAAGTTGAGAGGCAACAACAGTACCAATGGCGGAATTTAAGTGTCAATTATCTGTCAAAATTGAATAATTATAGCCTGAATAAACTATAAATATTGAATTTCAACATAAGCGAACCAATAGTAAAAAAGTTACAGTAGTCATGCGACTTGCAATTCAAATGTCAATTATCTGAAATCAAATATGCCCCATTACATAGATTTTCATCTAGCAGACAATAAAAAAATATTAATAATGATTAGTATAATGATATAACAATTTTTAGCTCATTATTCTAGGAAGTTGAACAAATCATTTTTCAAATTTCAGGCACTTAAGGAATCGGAATTTTATATTATCTCAGGTTTACTCTTAAATTTCTAAATTTAAATAGGAGATTTTCTTCGATCTATTGACTTCTTCTGGACTCCAGACATTTAAGCCATATATTTTATTGCAACATATTTATTTATTTATTTCAATGTAAGACAGAGCCAGTTTACAAAAACAAAATAGATAATACAAAATACTACATAATATAAAAATATAAATACAATACTAAAATTACAAAAAAAAAATATACCAAAATAAAACCTCTGAAAAAACAATCATCAACAGGCTAAAAACTTAACACTATCCAAGGAACGTAGGTTAAAGTGTAAGATTATTTATTTTTGATTTGAATGACCGTAAGCCGCCGGAAAATGGATCCAAACTATTTTTATTAAATAAAAAAATAGTTGGCCGAATGAAAGGGTAAACGAAACATAGAAGAGTTGATCCTTCTTTGACAGGTGTTAAAAGGAATTGCTTCCAAGATGGTAGGACAATGATATAAACCATTTAAGATCTTATAAAACGTTAAAGCATCAGAATAATGCCGTCTGACTTCAAGATTAGGGATATTAAATTGGACACTGATAGCATTATAGTCGATGTAATAATTACGAAAAATATTAACTTCAGCTCTATAAACAAGGAATCTTAAGAATTTTCTTTGTACAGCCTCAAGGCGTTCAATATGAGAACCATAATAAGGGGACCAAATTACAGACGCATACTCAAGCACGGAACGTACCAAGGAGTAATAAAGTAATTTGAAACAATAAGGTGAACGATGTACACTATTTCTAGTGATAAAACCAAGACTACGCATACTTCTGTTAATAATATCCAAAATTTGCGGCAAAAAAGTTAGCTTGGTATCAAAAAGAACACCTTAATCTTTAACTGTATCAACTGACTTGAGATCGTTATTGTTGATTGTGTATTGATAATTAATAATTTTATTAGAACTACCAAATGAAATACATACACACTTCTTTACAATCAGTTCCAGACTATTCGCTATTACACCACTCAGCAACACTATTTAAATCCAATTGAAGTAGCTCAGCATCAAAATATGACTCAATGGCTTTATACAGTTTAAAATCATCAGCAAAAGTAAGATGTTTTGAATGAACAATTACATCAAACACTCAAATCTCTTATGAACAAGTTAAAAAAGACCGGTCCAATATGCGAACCTTGAGGCAGGCCTGAAGATACTTCAATACCATTAGAAATATAATTACTTATCCTGACCAACTGTGTGCGACCAGTCAAAAAACTGTGACAAAATTCGACCAAAGTCCTACCAATGCCCATAGCCCCAAACTTCTGAACCAGATGTTCATGACCAACCCTATCAAAGGCCTTCGAGAAGTCTGTGTACACACTATCGACCTGTACAGACCTCTCAAAAGCACCAATCAAATCATATTGGTAAGTCAACAGGTTAGTCACCGTAGATCTACCCTGACAAAAACCATGCTGATGATCACTAAGCAATCGCCTACAGTGCCACGAAAATCTCATAAAAAACAACCTATCAAACAGCTTAGGAACTACAGACTGAATACACACACCTCTATAGTTACAAATATCAGTTCTATCGCCATTTTTATGAATTGGTAGCTTAACTTCCAATAATCAGGAAATTTGCCTGATGTCAAGCAAAGATTGAAAAGGTGATGCAGAGGCTTTACTCAGAGTGCACACACAGTTTTTAAGAAAAACGGATGGGATACCATCAGGGCCAAAAGAATGTTTGAAAAGACGTAAGATTTCATCAAATATGTCCAATAAAGAAAAAGAGATGCGATTTAAATCCAAACTGTAATCAAATGTATAGTCAGGAGCCTTGCGGACAGGTTGCCTGTATGTAATTTCAAAATACCTAGCAAATAAGTTTACAATATCTTGACCATTACCAGCAACCTCGGCTTCCATATGCATGCTATTGGGGTATGAATCAGACCTACGTAATCTATTGATGTGTTTCCAAAATGAAGAAGGATCATGAGAAATTTCAGTATTGAATCTTTCAATATATGACCTAAAACATTCTTCACGAAGAGTTTTACATTTATTCCTGAAATTTGAAAAATTAACATAATCCATGGGATCCTTGCTATTTTTGAATTTTGTGTGAGCAATCTTTTTTTGAATAACAAGATTCTGTAATTTTCTACTAAACCAAGTGGGAAAATTAGAAGATTTAAAATGTTTAATTGGAACAAACATCTCAATAGCAAAATAGAGAGCATTGTAAAAAATATCAATGCATTTATTAATATCCTTCTGATTAAAAGCAGTATCCCAATTCATGCCAGCAAGGTAATTATTAATGGCAACAAAATCACAGTTTACAAAATCATACTTAAGACTAAAATCACAATTAATAGGAATACTTATTTCATAAGCAGGATGGTGGTTTGATGCCGGTAATAAATTTTCAGTGGTATATATGACTTCAACATTTGACAAACTTGAGAAAAACAGATCAAGAAATGCACCAAACAAATTTGGCAAGCCATTCACCTGCTTAAGATTAATTGTCTATTAATTGTGTTGTTCTAGTCAAGCTACAGCAAAACGATTTTTTTAACCCTACCTTTTTAGTTTCAAGCAGTGTGCAGCCGCTATAAATAACAAAGTTAGAGTTTTTTTTTTAATATTAGATGGTTGAACTGTATGTATTTACGAATTTAAATTCCTTAAACATTCTATGAATTCACATTATTATCAGTTCAGGAACTTATAAATTTGATATTGCATAATTGTTTTACCATCAAGGAGATTGAAACTCTTTAAAAAACAAATAGAAAAAGGCAAACGAACAGTACTTATCCTTCAACCACTTTTTTTTCACTTTGGGCAAGTATTCCCCCAAATTCGCGCAGCTAGTGATGATTCATTACAACAATAGTTTAGCTTAGAAAACGTTTTAGTTTATAACAATAATTGTGTAACAAAATGTTACGCAAATTTGGTTTAAAAACTTCCAAAAAAAGTTTAGTATAACATTTTCATTTAACTCTTGTAAATATTCCTGAAACCTTCTAAACATGACACCCCTGGAATATCTTAAAAATTAGTATAAATATTTTGGGGAGGTAGGTATATCATGCATGCGATGACCCTTATTTTATTTAAAAGCTTATGTATATGATCAAACTTAATAATTTGCATTAGGAGATTCAGTTCTAACTTTGAATTAATCTTATGGTACTTATTGAGGATATGAAATGTCTAATAAACTAGACAATTTTAGTTAGATACCCTCAATTTTCATAAAATTGTGTATATTCGTTTAGCGGGGATAACAAGTGCTACGTATTACAAACAAACGTTTTTTAAAGTTAGATAAGGAATTGACAACTGACCTTCATATTCAAAAACCACCCATTCACAGGAATTTTTTATAGTATTCTGTTTTATTAGCCACTTTAAAACCTGAACAAGTCGTTTCTTTAAGCAGTCATGCCTTAAATTTCCTTAAAGAAACGACCCTTTTACACCCTCAAATCAGTAACACAGCGATCACCTTACAGACGTTGAAGATGTAAAATTCGTCATTAACTTCGATTACCCATGCAATTCTGAAGACTACGTGCACAGGATCGGTCGTACTGGACGTTCCCAAAGAACCGGTACCGCCTACACGTTCTTTACACCGCAAAACGGTAATAAGGCAGCCGATTTGGTTTCCGTATTGAAGGAAGCCAAACAGGTGATCAATCCGAAGTTGCAGGACATGGCCGATTGTGGTGGATACGGAATAGGACGAAGTAAGTTTTAATACATTTCGAAAACATTGAAAAGTTGTGCAAGTATGGGAAGTATTTCTCCACAAATAAAATGCTAATCCTCTAATTTATTAACATTTTATTTGTGGAGAAAAGTCTTCCCTTACTAACTTTTCAATGTTCCATAACATTTTGAAAATACTTAGTTATATGCTCAATTATTGAATAGAAGATATTATGCTTATTCACGCATTTAGAAGAATTAATGGATTGGTCACAATTATATATTTGTATATTTCTTCATATAATTCAAAATTTACGAGATGTTTAATAATTCTTCCATAAAATTAAGCTAAACATTAGATAAAGTCTCACTAAGCACCCAAACCATATATTTAAAAGTATCTATAAAATATTTTCACTAGTAAACTATTTCTTCTAGATAATTTTGGTGATTTTCAGTGAAAAATCAGTTAAGGTCTAAGAATATCGTACCCAATTTTACATCAGAAAGAGATAGATTTTTTATAGAAAACATAATATTAAAATGATATTTAATAAAAACTAAAACACTATCATTTTTATTATACAGTGAACAAATTCAATAAAAAATAAATGTGGGGTGTTCAAAAAAATGACGAAATGTTTTTCAACAAAAATTTTGTATACAGGGTGTTGCATGTAGCCGTGGTCAATACCAACTGTCTTATTTTAAATGCAACACTCAATATGTGATCACATTTTTGGATTCTACACAAAATTATTAACGTTTTGCTGTATTACATGCCATACTTTTATTTAACTGTTTCTAAGATACGTGGTTTTAAAAATTGCTCTACAACTTATTTTACTAAAAATAGAAAAAAAAACGGATTTCACTTTTTAATACTTTTTTCTGAAAACATACAAAATATGATATATATATATATATATGTCAAAAAATATGAAACAAATGCACAAACGAGGAAGAAGATGGCTGGATTAAAGTCATTCAACGAAGAAAGGTGGAGCATCCCAAAATGCCGCGGCCAAATCCTATCAGAGGGACAAGTAAGAATTTTGCTTTAAAAGTTGCCGATGGAAGTGCTTTCCTGTTTGTATCTGGGCTTGGCCCCTTAGAAACTGCTGAAGAGGTCACAAACTTCCTAAAAAACACCACAAATGTCACTTGTAAATGTGAGAAGATGAAGACCAAATCTGCACATCAAAAGAGCTCCTTCAAACTGGAAGTGCCCCTGAAAGATAAAGCTATGATTATGTCACCAGACCTTTGGGGAGAAGGTATCATTATAAATCATTTTTTACACCTGCAAAAAAGTCCACCTAGCCCTGGAGGACTCGTGCACAACTCCCGACAGAAGCGGGAACATTTTTATCAATAATACATCAAAATTTATGCTCAATTAGAAACAAAATTGAAGAACTGGAAGTGTTCCTTTTGGAAATTCAAGAAAAGGTGGATTGTGTCTGCCTTACAGAGCACTTCCTTTCTGAAAATGAGCTTGAGTCTTTCTACATCGAGGGGTATAAGCATGTGTCAAGTTATACAAGGAAAACCTATAAGCATGGAGGTGCATTGATCCTAACCGAAACATCTATAGACGCAATGGAAAGAAAAGACTTGGTTGAACTATCCATGGAGAGGAGCTGAGAGATTGCTGCCATTGAAATGAAAAGCAGAAGTATGGTTATAGTGGCCCTGTACCGCTCACCAGCAGGTGATTTTAATGTATTTATAAATGTAGTAATTAGCTTTCTTGAAATTTTAACTGTGAACAATAATTTTATCTGTATTACTGGAGATTTTAATACTTTATCAGGAACAACTACATATTTTCTCGATATTTAAAAATCTTATGGGGTTTCACAGGAAATTTTTGAAAATACGAGGCATTTGAATTGCATTGATAATATTTTTGTTAACTTTAGAGATACTCTTGCATCTTCATTAAATGTTCTCGCGGCTGTTCTATCAGATCATAAAGCCATTCAAATTAAAGTTCATTTTCTAAACATGCAAAGTACACCTCACACAAAGCCAATTTTTTATAGACCAATAACACAGAGGGGTATCCAAAACATGTTCAAAATTTTGGAAAGCTTTGACTGGGGTTTTCTTTGCTCCCCTGATACTGTAAATGAGATAGCATCATTTTTTATTGGTTTGTTAGTGAATGCAATGGATGCATCATTCTCAGTAAAAAAGAAGAGTGAGGTGGGAAATCGTCAGGTCTCTTGGTTTAATGATCATTTAAAGTAAATGCGCGAAACCTTGCATTTCTTAAACTCCTTGTATAGCAGTAATAAATGTCTAGAACTTGCAGAACAGGTCAAAATCTTTAGAAAAAGGTATAGGGAAGAAATTATATCTGCAAAAAGGGTGGCAAACTCTCAATATATACTACAGGCTGATAATAGAACGAAAGCTGCTTGGCAGATTATAAATGGCCAAAGAAAGAAGGTGAATAGTGAGCAGCCCGTGGGTCTTACTGCATCCGAGTTCAATACATTTTTTTCAGGTATAGCTAAGGAAACTCTCAAGAAGATTCCACTGGCCACGGTCACTGCTGAATCATTTATGGATCAGGCCTGCCTGTTCGGTGTCCCTGTGGAGGGTTTTTCTTTTAGTGAAAGTTAGGGATGCTATAAGTTATTTAAAAAATAAACATTCTAGACATATATGGAATGAATGTCCTTCTTCTAAAACAATTGAAAGATCATTTAATATATCCTTTAGCAAAGCTTTTAAATTTATGTATAAGGGAAGGCATCTAACCAAGTGGCTTTAAAATTCAAAAGATCATACCAATTTTTAAAAAAGGGAGTAGAGATGATTTAAATAATTTCCGTCCAGTATCTTTGATTCCAATAATATCGAAGGTTTTTGAGCTACTTTTAAAAAGTAGTCAACTTTATATCTATTTTGAACAAAATGAAATCCTCAAAAACTTTCAGTATGGGTTTAGGAAAAAAACAATCGACTGTTGAGGCTATACTGGATCTTCTGGAGTATGTGGTTGAGGGGCAATTTTCTGTGACCTTTCAAAGGCCTTCGACTGCATATCCCATAGGATCCTTCTGAGCAAGCTTAAACTTTATGGTCTGACCCCACCCAGTTTATTACTTCTTGAAATTTATCTTGTTGGACGTGTACAGAAAACCTGTTTGGGTGGAGCTTTATAAGAATAATGCAAAATAACTCATGGTGTGCCACAGGGTTCTATTTTGGGGCCACTCCTCTTTATTATTTATGTCAATGATATCGACAGGTCAATTGAGTCTAGGCTGCTGCTGTTTGCTGACGACACTACTGCTCTTTGCAGGAGCACTAGTTTGCAATAACTGGAGCTGATGCTGGTGGAGGTGAAGTCAGATTTGGACAAGTGTTTCAGTGCAAATAGACTTAGCCTAAATGTCAACAAAACGGAGGAAGTCCTATTTTTTTTTGAGAAATACAGAGGGTTCTAATGTTGAGAGTTTGGATGGGGTCAGATTCTTGGGTGTTCACTTAGATCCTACTATGATATTTGATAAGCATGTGGAGTTCATTGCAAATAAATTGGCAAAACAAATATTTCTTTTAAAACGCTTAAAAGGCACAGTAAATAAGGATGTTTTGTTAATGGTTTACCATGCGCTAATACAGTCCACCTGCAATTATGGTCTCTTGGCTTGGGGTCATGCACCTCAAGCTAGGAGAATCTTTAAACTGCAGAGAAGAGCTCTGAGGGTTGTTGAGGGTCTAAGTTTCAGAGACGATGTGAGAAACTCTTTCGAAAAACTTAAAATTCTTACACTTCCATCACGACATATCTTTGAATGTCTAATATATACAAAAAATAATTTACATAAATATACCCAGAGATCAGAAATTCATACTCACAGCACTCGATAGGTAGATTTCCTTGAAATGCACTTTCTAAGACTCAATAAACTCGTATCTCAACTACTTATTATGCCTCAAGCTTTTTTAATAAACTTCCTAATAATATTAAAGCTCTAAATGGAAAACTTTTTGCTGCCTTAGTAAAAAAATTACTTGCTGATAGAGCCTTCTATAGCTTTGATGAGTATCTACAAGCTCAACTGTGAAAATTGGTGGAAATAAAACAAAAATAGGTTTTAGGAAATTGAAGTTGATATTGGGGTCTCCAAAATTTTAACTGTTTGTAAATTGTGATTATTTTATTTAGTATTTGTGAAATTGTATCTTGGGTGTTATTTTTTTAATATTTTAGATAAGGATTTTAATTTCCAATGTAAAACTTTAATAATTTGTAAGTGAAATAATTTTTTAATATGTATTTATCTACTTATGACGATTGTCTGAATTGACATCTTTTGCTTATGAAATTTGCTTGCTTATGACTTTTGCTTAAGACATTCTCATGCTTATGAAACTTTTTTTGTCATAAGCATGAATAAACTTTACTTTACTTTAAAATTGTTTAAGTATCTAATAAAAAACAAGCATTACTTAAAGTATAAAATATTGTCATGAATTGCTTATAATATATATATATATATATATATATATATATATGCTTTGAATCGGCTTATTTTGACATCAGGAATATATCCTAGGATTTTGTACATACCTTTTAGAGACACCCTGTATATTGCATTAAACAAATTACAAATTTCTTGAGATCTTTGTATTCAATAAAAATTAAAATTTCAATTTGTTGAGTTTCATTTAAAAGAACCATATTTACTTGAAACACGCAGTGACACAAGTCATATTTGACAATTTACTTACAATGACAATATACTTTTTTTTACCTTAAGTAATGCTTGTTTTTTTATTAAATACTTAATCAATTTTAAGTGCATTTGTTCCATATTTTTTTATATGTATCATATTTTGTATGTTTTTAGAAAAAAAGGAATTAAAAAGTAAGAATAGAAAAGTGATTGTCCGTTTTTTTCTATTTTTAGTAAAAAGGCTTATAAATTCATAAAAACAGCAATTTTCAAAACCGTGTACCTTAGAAACAGTTGAATAAAAGTATGGCATGTGATACATCAAAAATGTTTATAATGTTATGTAGAATCCAAAAATGTGATCACATACAGGGTGTTCCATTTAAAATAAGAAAGTTGGTATTGACCACGACTACATGAGAAACCCTGTATACAAATTTTTCTATCCAGAAAGTTTATTTCGAACACGCCCTTATTTATTTTTTATTGAATTTATTCCATATTTTTGCTGTTCACTGTAGTTAGTTTCATTATAAAAGAGTTGAAGGCCAGGGAAATTATAGTTTTTTATTTTACTGAATCAATTTGAAAAGTGTCGCTCAGTACAATTTATCAACAATTTTTCAATTTCTACAAAATTTAGGTAGTTTGTTTTTACTGAGTGTGAGTATGTTTCTAAAAAAGAAATAAGTTTACCAACATTTTTACTATGAACTATATGAAGCGCTCGGGGCAACAAGGTACACATCCACATTCAGTAACTTTTGAGAAAAACTACTTTAAAGGTGGTACAATAAAACTGCACTTTCTGTTACTATTAAAATACATTCAAGTGCGGCCAAAAATTCTCTATAGGGTTCAAATCAGGTGATCGGGAAGGCCAATCCAATACTTTTTGATTTTTTCAGATGGAAACAAGTTTCTCTCCAACATGTATGTAACTGTTAGCTTCTTCTAAGTTAAATTTTACTATATTTATACAAATTGGTTATTGAACACCCAAAAAAATATTTTTTAAGACACAATTTTGTTTGGTTATCATTATTATCAGTTGGATAGTAATCTCTGTTTGCTATAGGTACTCATTGAACTAAAATGACTTTTTGAACGCTTTGTTGTTGACTGAAAATATCCAATATATATTCTGCATAATATTCTTCGAAAATCTCGATTTTCAACAAAATGTGGCTGTTATACCTTGTTGCCTCAAGCCCTCTCATATATATTAATATAATGATAATTTAATTTTTATTAACCAAAGGCCGATGGAGGAGAGCTCCTGAACGTGGAGGAAGTCGCGGCGGTCGCGGCAGGCGATCCCTCTCCCGTTCTCCCCGTAGAGGAGGTCGCAGAAACAGGAGCTGGAGCAGCAGAAGCGGCAGCAGAGGACGCAGCAGGAGCAGATCCTACGATAGGAGACGCAGGCGTTCGTACTCTGACTCAGACAGTAGCTCTTCCAGCAGCAGGTAAAACATCTAAATAATTTAAAGCTTAAAGGCGCGCAGTCGTGTCAAATAAAATTTAATTTACAACTAAAATACAAAAATACTCGTCAATTTTAAGAAATAAATTTGAATTTATGGATAATTGTTGCTTTTTTTTTAATTAGTCGATCAAGATCGAGAAGTCCAGTGCGTTCAGCAGCTAAACCACGATCCCCGCCGGCTGTTGTGAGTAGAGCACCGCCGCCGAGACCGCAGCTTGTGCCCAAGGAGCATCAGGACACATCTCGTGAGAGTCACAATTGAATCAACAAAACTCCGGATTTAATCATAAGCAGATGAATTTGCCGTCCGCGAGGCCCGCTTTTAATGGTCAGCAACAGCAGCAGCAGCTGAATCACGGTCTGAATCAGCCTCCACCTCCTTTGCCTGGACAACAAATGCAATTCCCACAGGTAAATGTTGTTATACCTTATTTCTGCAAGAAATTGTTTTTCATTTTTTTTATTTTAATAATTATTATTACATTATATTATATAAGGTGCCAGATTTTTGGAGTATCACAGTCATTCAAAATCTATCCTCAGAAAATTTAAAATAACCTATCTACTCCGTAAATGCAATTAAATGTAAGCTGTAATACTCTGTACACACCTAATTTGTAACTTAGAAAAAAAAGTGTTTTCTTGCATTTTCAGCAACCCCCACTACCGCCCTCACAACCGAAACTGTCACAGCCTCCACCGCCTCCCCCACCAACCGTACAAGCGTCCACTATGATGAACTTCACACACATACCCCCTCCAACGTACCAGGTAACTAATCAACCCTATCTTGATATATTTATTTAAAAAAAAAAATAATTATTGATTAGCAGCCTTTGTTTTCACAGCCAACTAAGTGAAAAAAAGTTTTTTTTTAATAAATTTACTTTTTCAAGATAGGATTATTATACATGGTTGAAAAGATCTTTTTACATGCTATTTAATGACGTATTTATATATCCAATATGGCGTCCATAAGAAATAACAAAGTTGATTATGGTTGCAAAAAATCTAAAATGCCAAGAAAAATATCAAATACAAAAATCTCATCCATTATTCTCAAAGAGACCAACATAACAAATAAGGAATAAGGAAAATAAACAAAAAAAAGGTCTCACAACAGCGATGAGTTTATACACATCTCGTGAGAGTTTGATTTTTATAATTATAACCTACAAATTTATTGTTTATTTATTTACTATGAAGTTTGTATATGACTTTTAAAGGTTTTTTTATTTAAGGTTTGGTTTGACTAATATTTTGATTAAAACCCCTGCGGATATCGTGGATCTTAATATCGAATCTGATTGGGCTTGGAACAGCACAACTTTTTTCCCATTTAACCGAAATTATATCTATTACCGTTTACGAAATCTCCATATATATCACTTTATCTGGAACACCCTGTATAATTTCTTTTGTATAAAATAAAGAAAAAAAAACAGTTCAAATTATCAAACACATAAAGTTTTAATTGATTTTTATTTGTTTTAGTATCAGCTCTCAGAGTCCCAAAATATGTTGTTTAACGCGCCACCTCCACCACCCCCCGACGACAACCAGTAATACTCAACACCAGAATCAAATGTATTATTATCATCCGCCTCTGCCGCCCACGTCGCATTAAAACGGCCGAGAAAACATCTTTTTATGTTGCATTTAGCTTAAAAGTCAAAAAAAAAAGAAATCATCTCATTTTTTTCGTTTGTGTAATTATTAAGATGAAGTAATTTAGAGGAAACAATATTTAGGGACAAAAAAGTAAGTAATGACTAATTGTGATGTGACGTCGAGAAACAATATTATGGAATACAAGTGATTATGAAGAAGTTTTTAGTGGTTTTGTTTTTACCCCTTTAAATTATGTTTTATCATCATATAATTTATTTATTTAATAAGGTACTCACTCACTTATTTATAGATAATTATTTAATTTTTATTCCCAACTAGCAGTTTTGGCAACAACTACGTAATCGCGACTATAAAGAATACTTTAAAGTTGTGGTTACTAGTCGCGGGAACCGTTTAGGCACCGTTCTGTTACCACTTTTTTACCAAAATTGGGAATGATTTTGCTGTAGCAAATACGTAATTCTATCGTCCCGGGAACTTCTTTTTAACGTCCCATAGTGGTTTTCGGGATGTCATAAAGTAGTAATTGTGCAGTACTAGTTACTAAGAAGTTACTGAGACAATATTATGCAAACATTTTGATTCTCTTTCTTTGTCAACACAAATAATTTTATGTCCGTCTTTATTCTAAGTGATGGCGTTGTATCGGGGTTAATCTACTTCATATTGTATTTAATATAGCTGATATTATCGCTTACCGGAGTGGAAAAATGTAAACGAAGCAAATTTTACTGTTAAACATAGGCAATATAGGATGAAAATAAAGAACGCCTCATTAAAATAATGACTTTTAACAAAAAAATATACCAAGTCTATTTTAATTTTTAAAGAAGGTAGATAATTTTTTTTAATCTTCTTTACTCCTATGAATATAAGAAGTCTATTATTTAATAAAAATTGCATAAAATGTAAAAGTATTCCGATTTTAGCAAATTCATAAAATCGTGCAATACCTTTTCACAAAATGGAGTCAAATAATTTTAAAAAATATGGCGAATTGTTGTTAGAGTTACCAAGAAGTTTCTTTTGTTACTTCAAAGTAAAAATGACTTAGGAATAAGTAAATTCATTCAAAAAAATGCTACTATAAAATATATTTTACTGCATAGTAGAAATAATTACTTTAAGGTAATTTGCTTTAATAGCCAAGGTGGTAAATATTACTTTAAAGAAGAAATAAGGGTAACTATTTCGGTCTTGTTACTGATAATATTACTTCAAAGTGTATTACTGCGTGGTAATATTTTGATGTTCCTATGTAGTCGCAAGAACTTGAAATTTAACTTTGTAATCGCGCTTACTTAAAAGTTCCCATGTAATCGTCGTCCCACCGACCAATATTTTCTACTTTAAGGAACGACGTTGTAAAAGTAATTAGGTCAGGTCGCTAAGCGGTATCAGCTACCATCAGAGTTACCGCAAAGTAATAATTACTATATAGTCAATTATTAAGTTAATATTACGTATTTCTTACTACTATTTTTTACTTGGCAGTTATTTAAACTTATTTAAGATATTTTTTGGTACCAGTTATCGATTTATTACTTGAATAAAGTAATATAGTCAAACAATGTTGTAGCCGTAACTAAAATTGCTAGTTAGGTTAGCTAAGGATATAATGTGGAAAGTTATTATTCCAAAGGGTTAATATCTTTCTTGCAATTAAAAATATGAAAAATCTGAAAGATACGTCAATTTTATTAACCCAACCCTATTTTATTTCTCCAAGCAAAACTTATCGCTAAGTAAATCGCAGTAGTTGTGTAATTTTTTATCGCAAATAAATGGGATTTCATTTTAAGAACAACTTTTCATTTATTTAAACTGTAGAGTATACGTATATCATATACGATTCTGTTTACATAAGGGACAAAAAATTAACAAATGCATTAATGTGTATCAAACAATAATTATACCAAATAAGATATACAAATTAAAAAAAACTCAAGAATACAAATTTGCTCAAAACAAGGATTGGAAAAATAAAATTTATTTTAGAAAAATCCAATGGTGTACTTTTTTTTTAATTAAATAATATTTTCGATAACCCCCTTATAGACGCCATTGATGAAAATTATTTTCTTTGTACCTAGAAAAATGCCCCTTGATGCATAAAACATTGCAAATAAAAAAAAAATCTCATTCCATTAAACGCATCTTATAAATGTCTTTAAACAGTATATAATATACCATACTTAAACGTTTAACATTAACGAAAAAATTTACATGTAATAAACTTTCATGTTAAACGTGAGTTATGTCACAGTCCCTTACAGAAAATGCTGATAATTGTTTATGCTTAACTTGATTTTTTCTTCATATAAATATCCACTACAGTAATGTATGGATAGTCCAAACCCCGTATAATCCGAACGCCCCAATTGCGTAAAATTATTGATTCCATAATCTGAACACCGTGAATTCCGTCATCCGAACTGTTGGTACGTAGAGTAATACTTAATTGTAAGTTTGTTCTTGCAGCAAGACGTTGCGTGATTTTATAGTTGTTTTGACGTGTTTTATGGTTGAAAGTTACCGGGGAAAAGCTGTCGAGTGACGAAAATGCTGTGGAACCCTTTCGTATAGAACTCAAATAAAAAATTGAGCAACTCGGTCTTCCTGAAAAGACATTGGTACACGCAGACGAAAAAGGTGCCCCGGGTCGTCAAATTAGTAAAGACCGAATTACATTAATGCCTTGCGCAAATGCAAGTGGCCGACATAAGTTGAAGTTGCTTGTGATCGGTTAATCATAAAATCCAAGACCATTCAAAAACAGCAACCTACCTGTCTGTTACTGAAACCAAAAATGGGTTGATCGAGTTATCTTCGAAGAATGGTTCCACAGTGAATTCGTACTAAGCGTAAAAAAGTATCTTTAAATTAATAATTTTGAAGAGAAAGCCCTTTTAATACTGGACAATGCTGCAGCTCACAGACCAGGCCAAGAACTAGCCAGCCATGATGGTAATATTCAAGTCATGTTTCTTCCACCTAACTGCACTGCCCTGGTTCAGCCGATGGACCATTGCGCAATGTTTAAAGAATGTGTCGCTTAAGGATGCTGTGTTTGCATTAGCCGAATCTGGGAAGCAAGTGCCTAAAGAACTGGTGAGAAAATCGCGGTGTCAACTTCTTTCCGCCAAGGACATGGATGAAGAAGATTTGATACCCCTGCATGCTTTACAAGAAGAAATATGTGATTCTATTTTGTCAGATGAAGGACCTGATCTAGTGGAGTTAGTGAACAAAGTGAATCGTGCTGATAATCCGATAGATAAAAACAAGAAACAAACGAACAAGATAAAACAAAACAGAAGTTGAAAAATGGGCAAGAGGTGATGACGAGGAAAATTTGGATAGGGATCTTAGAAGATGACGAGATCATTGCTAATGTCGCGGGAGAAAATCAGAAACCTGATGACGAGGATGAACTTATACAGAAAATGTCCAGCAAAGAAGCGGTGATCTCATTTGATAAATGTGTACGTTGGGACGATTGCCACTGCATGAAGTGATCCTTCTAAGAGAAATTCGACAGAAGGCTGTCGATTTAAGCATCAAAAAATCTGTTCAAAAAACTCTAGAAAAGTTTATTCAAAGAAAATATTAAGAGGCAATGAAGTCCATATTATGTATGCAGTTAACTGGTTTCTTTAAAAATCGTAATTATTTTTCTTGTTAGATAAATTTTTACTGAATCTTTTGTTTGATTTCCTGTTAAGTTTATTTTAATTTTGACATATTATGCATTTATGTATGCACATAAATAAAGATTTTTAAATCCATTATGTGTCCAAATGTTTTATGGTGAGAGTGTTCTGTTCGGATTATCCATACATTACCTACTGTATTTGTAGTTTTTTTGTCAGTTGAATTTGTAGTTACGCTAAGTTTGTACGAAATACATATTGTATTTTTTTTTAAAAAGGCGTTTGTTAACTCATGAATAAAACATGACAATATTAAATTCCTCAACGTATCATGCGGACATTTTATCCGATATTTATAGTTGAAGTTTATCAAAAATAAACAGTTATTTAACCATGCTTGTGTTAGCTGATAACGCCATATTATAAGTTTTTTTTTGAGGAAGAACAATCGAATAAAAAAACCAATAGTCTTCTAGAAAAACTCAAAAAGTGCATTTTATTTATCAAACTCTGTAATTACAAAGTCCACCTATTTATTTAACAATAATTCAATAAATTACAACAATATAGGGTACGGAAGTCTGGTTAGAACAAAATTTATTATTTCAACTGAAAATTTCATACATTCATAAACCCTTTGTACCAAATCAAAAAAAAAAACTCAAAGTCATGTCTCAACCCGTTCCACCAGATCCTATATAAAGCTACCACTGCTTTTTATTATTACAAAAAAAAAACTTGTTATTCTCCTAAGGCAGTAAAAAATATACACTAATACGCGAGCGCAGTCGTCCACAGCTTGGCTCCGGATATATTTTTTTTATATAAAATAAAAGTATTTATCACTTAAGGTACATTACAAATCCTAAACAGTTAATACTGACACCAGAAGTGTTTTTTTTTTAAAGAAAACCACCCGCCACTTTACCCCCTTTTCTGACTTTGAGAACGCGCCGTCGCGAGTATAATATTCATTAAATTAATCACAGTCTAAACTGATACAGTTCCCGATTCAGTGGCGCACTATATGTTTTTGTGTTTATACTTATAATCGTTTCCCATTTTCAGTCAGTTTTTCTCGTTTTGTTTGTTGGCTCCTGTGTCAGTGAGGCTTGGGGAGGAGTTAATTCAGATCATGGTTTCACTGAAAGTTAAAAGAAAAAAAGAACAAATTATCAATTGGTAGTATTTTAGGTTAAAATGTTGTATAGACTTAAAAAAACCAATTTTTGTTGATATCTACTAAGATTAACCCAGGATTTAAAGAGTAAACTACAATAGGATGTTTCACTAAGCCGAGACAATATAAACCTAACCGAGATATAGTCGCGATTCACGCTTAGTGAAACACCTTGTATAATACTAAAAAATAAAAGTTTGAACTCAAAAAAAAACCCTGTTAATTTAAATCCCATACCCTACAATTATCTTAAAACATACAAAAGAAATTTTACAATTTGGATTTTACGAAAAAAACAAGTACAAACCGTTTTGCTTAAAACCACATAAGTGGAAGGTATGGGATAAATTAAAAATGTATTTTTATTCAGTAGATACTGACAAAGACATTAATTAGTACGTATTGACATGCAGCGCCAACATGGTCTTTACACGTTATAATTTCAAATATAAAAACAAATCATCAAGATTATTGCTCCCAGTAATAAATCGCAAATCCCAACGCTGCAAATTTACAAGGACAACCACAAATGAGTTTAAATCACAAAACAGCTTTACTACTAATGAAAACTGTTTTGTGATTTGAGGGTCACAATAAAAGTTCGACCTCGAGGACCACATGTTAGTTTGTTAAAAAAAGAAGGATATAAATTGGTTATTTGGAAATAAGTTTCAATATTGCCCGATTAATAATATACAAGAAACTACGATTAACCAGCTCATTTAAAATGTCTTTGATATATCATGGTTAAGGAGTGTTATGATTAACATTAGGTACCAACTTTTCTCAAGTCTAAAATTGAATATCGTAGGACAAAAACTTTCTTATACTTCACCTTTTTACATCATAACCATTTAAACTGGTTAGAAAAATAAAGTCATAAGCAGAATTTTTAAATTTAAAACTCTTCTTGGTTGGGTGCTACACAAGGGTTGTTTAACGTTCAAAATTTTTAAATATATCTATAGTTACAATTAAGATATTTTTTGCAGACCGTATTTTGAAAATAATCATTCTTTAGTTGTTGATAATTTAATACTTTAATTCTGAAGACCAATAAAAAAATCCAATACTTTCTCATTCACTGCTATTATATTATTCTTAGCCCAAGTCAGCTTCAAAAGCAAGAATCTGCCCTTATATGTGTAGCAAACAATTATTAAACCTAAAATATCTTTGTATTTTTTTATTAACTTTGCGATACGTCTGTATTAAATTTTAGAACATTTTCTGGCGATTTAAGGTGAACTCTACAACTTTTATATGTATTTAATTTTTTTTCCATTTCGTATAATAACCTAGCTAGGTTCTGCTAAATGTAAAGAATAACCATGTACATTAAAAATTGTGAAAAAAATTATGTTTTTTAAACGTCTGATTGAGGATATCTCAGAATCCTGATGCAGTAGGTCACATACAGTGGAGAACAAAAGTATGGAAACATTTTATTTTTATACTATTTCTTACATTATTTACGACCAAGAGTAAATAAAACCTGAAAATCAATTTTAGTGATACGTTAAACATAAAAAACGTTAAACTTGTTTTTGCGAATTATAATAGAATTTTAGTGTTTTGTTGTTCACAAAAGTATGGAAACATTTTACATTTTCTTCTACAAAGTTTACTTCAGCTATTGCTTGGCCTTAATTACTTGTGGTTTATTGGCAAGTGCTACGACGCTGACTTTAAACAGAAAATAATTGTATTATACAGGGTGTCAATTTGAAAACTTCCCACCCCTATTATCTCGAAACGGGTTAGGTTTTTATAAAATCGCTAGGACACGTCGATTTTATTATCGAGGGGGAACAATTTTTATGCAGAAATCACTTCGCCTCTTTCAACCCCCTACCCCCCAGAACCTTCCTCTCAAAAATCTTAAATGGCAATAGGGGTTGAGTGATACCTCATTTGAAAGAACTTTTTATTCTCTACATTTTGGCACCTTATTTTTTAAATTTGAGTGCTGCGTTGCCAAGTTAGGGTTATTTAAACATTGTTAAATTACTTATTATTAAACATTATTCCTGTAAGTGTTTTAAATACGTTGAAGCTATGATTTCTATTGGAACGTGTTTGACCATAAAGCGAACCGGTGCTTTTCTCACTGAAAGTGTTTATCAATCCGAAAAAAATTCTTTTGGTCATGAAAGATAAACATTTAATTTTTTTTCTTTTTTGTTTATTTTCGTTTGCAATGAAATTCGTCTCAATACAGTTCGATGATATGATCCGAAATTTAAAATAGTATTTAGTGAACTTTCCTACACGTCAATGTCACTAGGTATTTAAATCAGTTAAAATTTATTTCGATAATTTGTGTGTTATTGTTAGTTACTATGGTATACACGCTTAGGCAAAGAATTGAAATGATTTTTTTTTTTACGGCAGAAGTTTTTAATAATAGAAATCCTAATTGTAATATAAGTCACAGATACATTTTGGACGTAGTAGCTAAATTTAATGAAACGGGTTCAGTTGGAAACAAAAAAAGGGCAAGTCGGCGTGTTTTAAACGAAGATGCTCAAGTAGAGATTTTGGGAACATTCGTTGCAGAACCCACCAATTCTCTCCGTACAGTAGCACGTCTAACTGGAATGTCACATGAAACTGTACGACGAGCATTACAGTTACATAAATATCATCCGTACAAGATGCAAATTTTACAGGAACTTCATGAGGACGATTTTGATAGGAGAATAGAGTTTTGCGAAATTATGTCCAACTTAATAAACACTCGTGCAATTGTGGTAAGCAACATTTGCTTCAGTGATGAATGTACCTTTTTCCTAAACGGCCATGTCAATAGACAGAATTGTCGATACTGGAGTGAGGACAATCCCCACATTTTCAGAGAGGGTGCTACACAGCGGCCACAAAAAATTAATGTTTGGGCCGGTATTCTTAGAAATGCTGTTATAGGACCGTTGTTTATTGAACAAAACTTAACTGGAGAGCTCTACTTACACCTACTTGAAGATGTAATTGATCCTTTGATAACAACTGAACTGGAAAATCAAGTTGGTAACATTTTGCAAGAAAACGAACTACACTTTCAGCAAGATGGAGCTACGCCGCATTATTTTCGGCCAGTGCGGGAGTGGTTGAATAACAGATTCCCTAACCAATGGATTGGTAGAAGGGAACCGATAGAATGGCCTGCTAGGTCACCAGACTTAACGCCGTTAGATTTTTTTTTATGGGGGCACATAAAATCGGTTGTTTACAAAACTCAGCCTGATGATATCGAAGATTTAAAAAGAAGAATTACAGAGGCAAGTAGGGCTATTCCAGAAGAGGTATTTCAGAATGTTCGGGAAGAATTTGAGAATACACTTTATTTTTGTTTGGAGAACAATGGAGAACACTTTGAACACCTCTTAAAGTAGATGTGTTAATAAAATAAATTTTAGGCGTGCTTTTGTAAAGACCATAATTGTAACGGCTATGCAAATGTTTAGTAAAAATAATATTAACCTAAATAACATGTTTCAATGCAAATCATAGCTTTAACGTAATTAAAACACTTACAGGAATAATGTTTAATAATAAGTAATTTAACAATGTTTAAATAACCCTAACTTGGCAACGCAGCACTCAAATTTAAAAAATAAGGTGCCAAAATGTAGAGAATAAAAAGTTCTTTCAAATGAGGTATCACTCAACCCCTATTGCCATTTAAGATTTTTGAGAGGAAGGTTCTGGGGGGTAGGGGGTTGAAAAAGGCGAAGTGATTTCTGCATAAAAATTGTTCCCCCTCGATAATAAAATCGACGTGTCCTAGCGATTTTATAAAAACCTAACCCGTTTCGAGATAATAGGGGTGGGAAGTTTTCAAATTGACACCCTGTATCAAAAAGGTGTGATGCAAATTGACATTTCTTATTGTCTTTTAAAGGAAAAATGCCGAGTATTGGATTGGCCTTCCCAATCACCCGATTTGAACCCTATAGAGAATCTTTGGCAGCAGTTGGAAAACCAAATTAGAAAAAGAAACATCAACAACCGAGAAGATCTTTGTTTTTCCTTATAATTTAAAACTGTTTCCATACTTTTGTATACATTTCTTTTAATAAAAAAAAATCTACAAAATATATCGGAGCGTATACTTCTCTTTTTACTTTATGCTATATTGCTTTCTGTCGTTTAATAGAAAAATTTATTTTAATTTAAAAAAAATCGTACGAAGTATATCGTACTATATATACACATCAAAATGGTCTAAGGAACACTTAGAAAAATAGTTTTTTTCGCCTTATAAATTTTTATATATTTATATTTCATACGGAATAGATACTACCTTTAATATTAAGATACCAAAGAAGTAAAATAAATATTTGGGTACAAAAAATCATGCCAGAACAGCGTTTTTTGCTACTTGAACATTTTGTCGAAATAACGCTGATTATAATTTTTAAATTCTAACGCAATATCGCATTTTCTGTGGTTCCAACCGAACAATTGTGATTTAGTTTTTATTCAATGAAAACGGAAAGACGACATTTAACTCGAGAGGAAATGCTAAGAGCAGTCGGAATGCTTGAGGCAGGAACAAGTCAAAGAGACGTTGCAAGAGCTTTGGATACATCTCCCAGTGTAATTAACCGTTTGTGGACGAGATATAGAGAGACAAATGATGTTAGAGAACGGCATCAAGGACCGTCGCGAGTTACCACACCTGCCCAAGACCGTTTTATAACTTTGCAAGCTCAAAGAAATCCCACGGTAACAGCCTCTGTTTGGGTTCAGCAGCTCTCACGAGTGCATAACGTCGAGGTTTCAGGCCAAACTATTAGAAACCGTTTGCATAAGAGAGGACTTCATGCCAGAAGACCCGCAAGGGTTCCTCGGTTAACTTTAGGAAATCGAGGTGCAAGTTTAACGTGGTGCCAAGAACATGTTAATTGGAATCAAGAAAGATGGGCCACAGTTCTTTTTACGGACGAGTCTCGATTTTCATGTTATCCTGATTCTGGTAGAATTCGTGTCTGGAGAGAGGAAGGAAATGAAAGTCGTTTGCGTCATGCCCGGGTGAATCACTAATGTTTTGGGGTGGCATTAGACTTCACGGAAAAACGAACTTCATTTTTGTGGAAAATACAATGACTGGAATAAGTTATAGGGATAATATACTACTGCCTGTAATTGTTCCATATTTACGCGAAATGGGCCCAAATTCGTTGTTGCAACAAGATAATGCCCCACCACATCGAGCACGGCTTGTACGAATAGCTATTGAGGAAAATCAAATCACATCTTCTACCCTGGCCCTCTACCTCACCGGACCTTAATCCAATTGAGCATGTTTGGGATTGGTTAAAAAGGCAACTTCTTCAACGATTTGACTTTTTTCAAAGCGCTCTGGAGCTTCGTCTTGCCGTGACACATGTTTGGGAGGAGTTGCCCCAAGAATTAATTAATAATTTAATTTTAAGTATGCCTAGGCGATGCCAAAGTGTTATTAATAATAGAGGTGGACCATCTGGCTACTATTTTTATAATTTTTTTTAATAAACTGTAATAAATGGGATTTTGTTCTTTATTTTTATTTGGGCCCTAAATTATGAGTAAATTATAATCTACAAAAAAAAGTTAATAATTATATTGTTATTTTATTCGAATAATGTAAAAAAATTGCAATAATTAACTTTTTTCCAATCTTCTCAAAAATATTAACATATTTGTATGTGTTCACTAGACCATTTTGATGTGTGTATACGAAATAATCGTAACGAAATTATTGTTTATGATAGTGTAAAGTATATCCTTTAAATTGCTTTGAAAACCGAATTGTTAAACTTTAAGTTAACAATTTGGTTTTCAATTGCTGTTTTTGCTTCTCAAATGGTGTTGAAGCCACAGAATTTTGTTTCGTTTGAAGAAATCTCCAGGAATCACATGTAGACCATATATTTTCCTTTCTGCGTTAGTTATTTATTTTATTTATATATTTTAAATTAAAAAACTTTAATTACAAATGTTATGTATCCTTTGTAATAAATAAGAGAATACTTTGAATCCAGGAAAATTGAGTGTACTTCCTCTAATCTTGTTGTTTAAGGGGCTCAATAAAGTTTTATTTTTACCTTCTTTAAGACTTGTTTTGAGCTTTTTACAGGTAAAAGATTTCATTTGTTATTTATTGTTTTTAATAAATTTTGTATTGTTTATCGTTGTTGTTGGAGCGGAAACATGTTTGTACAAATAAATTATTTAAGGTTTTCCACTTCAACACTTTTATTAATAATTTTCCAATTTTTCCCTTTAATTCAAGTTTTTCATTTTTAAAAATTTTGATCGATACATTTTTTGTTCCAAAAAATCCTTTCCTTAGAACCTATTTTCATCAAAATCGGTGAAAAATTGAGGAAATTATTAAAGTTTTCCACTTAGACACCTTTTAATTTGGTACACTTTCCAATTTTCCCCCATAGCTCTGAAATGTTCCAATTTTTAAAATTTTAATAAATAAATTTTTTATTTTAAAATAAAAACCCTTTCCCTAGAAGTAATTTTCATAAAAATCGGTCGGTAATTAAGAGAGTTATGGCAAAAACGCTTTGTCTATGAAAAATTCTCCCTTAGCTTGGAAACTATTGGATTAATGAAAATTTTCATGGATAAATTCTTTATTTTGATTTAAAAATTATTTCTTATGAGCCAAATTTCATGAAAATCGGTGAACAATTGAGGAGATTATTGAAGGTTTAGCACTTGAACAGTTTTATTAATTTGACACTCTTTCCAGAAAGGATTCTCCTGAAACATATTTATGGATAAAATAAGTTCTGATAATATGATTTATAACTTGTAATTTGCGGAATGTTGTTCTTAAGCATTAGAGACCAAAATCAAGCAAATCTGATGAATAGAACAGAAGTTGGCATGAAAAATATTAAAGATTTATAAATGTTTCCATGCCACTGCAACTTGCGAGCTCACACCTATACAAATAAAAAGTTTTTTTAATGAAAAATTCATTAAAGGTTGATTTAATATTAGAAAACAATTTTTTGCTTTATATTTTCATAGCCTCGAGTGTGGCCAAAAACGCAACTAACTTTCGCAATCCATGACGGTTACCCTAGTAAAAAAACTCTTTAAAGGACATTTTAAACGAGCCGAAAAACCCACCAGATGACGATGACATAAACAAAACAACATTCTAAAACCCGAAAATCACCTGTCCAACACAAGCGGCAGCAGCAGCAGCCGTTTGGACCTCGCCAATTTCGTGCATCATTGAACTGTCACACTTTAATTTATCCTCTATCAGACAAGAATCCTCATTACCCTGATCAACAGGAATTATCGAATCTTGAACATCCTTGCCCTCCTCCGCTACCTTTTTTGCTTCTGCCACAACACCACCATCGGATGGTGTCAAAGTATGTTCTTTTATTAATCAAAACAAAAAAAAAAAACATTCACTTAATACCAACCGGGTCGACAAATTATCTTGGGTGCAGAAATAAATTTGCAATAACAAATTAAAAAGAGAACGAGTCCGTTTGTGGCACGAATATTTCAGCACCCAAAAAGTAAATTTGTCCTGGATGTACAGATATAATCATTCAAACCTCGCCTATAGGAAATAGTCTATGAGCGTAAGCGAGAGGGGACATATGGAGTCCGCATAAGACAGACAGAGGGCACAATACATGTAGTTTCCAAATTAATACGTTTGGCAACAATGATATTTCTGCCGCACGGCTCTCCGCTCGTTCATCAAAAAACGAGACAATTCTTATTCCCACCACACTGCACCGTCAATATGAGATTGCATTTTAAACGTTTATCAGCAAAGACTAAGTTTAAAACCGCTCGCTATTTTCTTGTTAAAATGTGTTCTCTTCAGGAAAAAAAGCGAATTATTAAGGGGTATTATGCCGGCAGTTCTGTCGATGAAATATCAGGCAGAATTGCATTCACGTTCGAAAATCGGCCCATTCTCGTACGCAGCACAATTTTTGCAATCACCCATAGACTTGAGACCTTTAGGTGCTTGCAAAATTGCAGGAAATGCTACGCAAATTAGCAACCACCTATTGTTAGACCGCTAGGCGAAGAAAGGGAGCTTCGAGAGGTTAATGTTTGTGCTGTTGCTGAAAGGAACTTTCCTTGCAATAGTACAACCATTGTCAAAGAAACGGGTATTGAGCCTTTAAGGGTTAGAAGAATTTTAAAAAGAAATAAGTACAAGTGCTATAAGTTGCAAAAACCCCAAGAAATTTTCCCACAGGACCATGAGAGACGTATGGAATTTTGCCATGAAGTATTCGAAAGAGCAAATCGGGACGAAATGTTTATTAGTAACATTTCGTTTTCAGATGAGTCCTCTTTCTCTATTTATGGTAAACATAATCCGTTCATTACAGTGGGTTATTCGAGGGAAAATAAGCACATAAGCATACCAACACGTACACAATACCCTCAAAAGGTTAATGGGCCCTTTTTTATCGATGGAAACCTTAATGCCAACGAATACCTTAATCTGTTGAGGGATAAAGTTCTTCCTGCTATTCGAGGGCTCAATATCAATTTAGAATAAGTTTGGTTTCAACAGGATGGTTGTCCCATTCCCTAATTTCTCGAAATGTCTTTCCCTGATCGAACAATCAGTGGAAACAGTACTATTAAATGGCCCGCCAGAAGCCCCGATTTAGCCTCCAATGATTTTTTTCTTTAGGGATACCTAAAAGAACAAATTTATAGGTACGAAAATGAACGGGCTACTAATTTAGAAGAGCTTTGTGTTAAAATTAGGCAAGCATTTAATAGTATCTCCATTGAACTGTTGTCGAACACGAGAAGGTCGTTTTATGATCGATTGACGTACTGCACTGCTAAACAGGGTGGCCTTTTTGAACCTGACATAAGATCATTTTAATTTTTATTTAATATTATTAAATTAACTTAATTTTTTGCTGAATTTTGAATTATTTTTTTTATTTCCTGTCCAATATTTAGTTAAATTATGTTTCCAACACTATTGCAGTCGGTTTTTAGTTTATTTTATGCTGGTAGGACAGGCAGCAGCAAAGGACTCAAACGAAACAAAAACATTTTTTTAATTTGCCACAGATCAGTGCATCCCCGCTTGAACGCTTTAAGAATACTGAAAGGTTTCGGTTTCGGGATTCGGCGGGGTACGCTGCTTCGAGTGTGTTGTCACAAGGTTGCCAGTCCTACCGCGATATATAATTCCTATAGGCGAAGTTAGAATGATCATATCTGTATATTACCACACAAGAAAAAGAGAAGGTGACCGACACAGGAAAGACACATTGACTATTATAAAGACGTGAAATATGTACCTAGCGGGATTGACGGTTTAGCGACAAGATCGGCCTCTTTTTTGGTTTCGGCATTCTTTTTCGCTACAGCTTCTTCGCTGGTCAGCGGGGTATTCACCGTCACGGCGCTCACTGGTTTAGGTGAAACGTTAAAGTGCGAGTTTAAAGCAAAACGGCGTTATACTTTCCCAATTTGACTCGTTTAGTTTAATTTTATAATAAAACTTACCTTGTGGATTATTTTGTTGCTGATCGAAAGGTCTGCGCTGTTGGGGATACCTCTGATATCCGCCGCGGTAGCCACCACGGTAACCGCCTCGAAAACCTCCTCGGCCACGGTAGCTACAGATGTATAAAACAATAATTTTATTTTTAGAAACAATTAATATAACAGCGTATTCATGAAAGTTGTTGTCTTTGGAAATACTATTTTAGACTTAGTATGTTGGAAATAAAGAAAAGTGTATCCAGCAAAGAAGAATTTATGAACGTGACAAAATCGGCAACAGAATACTCACTTTCCCCTCCTCGTTGCGGCAACGCCAAAAGTTTCCGAGTTCAATTTCCTCTCTTGACGCCAGTCCGTCCGCTGCATTTTTCCCTTTGCTCTCTCGACAGCTTCGCAAGAGATTTTATCGAAGAATGATTTGGCTTTATCATAGAAAATCTGAAAGAAATGTCTCTTATAATTCGGATGCTTCATAATAAATCTGATAAAGGTTATAATATAATGTGAGAAATCCACTATTAGAGAGCAAAGAAAGTTCGTCTCCGAGGGTTACTTGATCGATAGGTCAACCAAAAACGAGGACAGCAGAACAAAAAGTAAACAAGAGAGAGAGCGAGGTAAGACTTCGGATGACTCCTCAAAATTCAAAAAAACCCTCATCACAATCCCGTCTTGATCCTAGACTTACCAAACCCTTGAAAACCCCCCCAAATTCCAACCTGGGAGCTGGCAAAGCGCCACTTCAGAGGGCGGAACCAAGGTTCAATGAGGAACTAAAAAGGAAACTCGAGAAAGGGATCTGCGGATTGAAAGAAGAGATAGAGATCTACGAGATCAAATTCAAAAACTCTCAACTCATCAAAAAGTTGGACAAATTCAAAAACTCTCAATCTATAAAAACTTAAAATCTTAGAGAAATAGATATACTTGTTGACCTTTAGAAACTATTCTTTCAAGAAGCAGGTCACTGACTTGAATAACAAACTCGAGGAGGTGATGAACTATAATAACGTCTCAACCACCTAAAACGCTAGCCTCGAAAAGCATCTGGCGATGCTGGGGGATCAAGCAAAACTTCAAGAACAAACGCGGAAAAGAACTGGAGGAAAGCAAGCATCTCAACTGGTTCACCTTGTTAAAACATCTAACAGAAAGCTTGATCCCCCCAACATCATCAGTCAATCCCACCCAAAATCTTAAAAACCCATTATACAGTGGACCACAAAAGTGATGGTACAATAGACAATTTATATATAAATTTTATTTATAATTTTTATATGAAATAAAAATCAATTTTTACTTTTATGTATTTATTTTTTCCAATGCCCAACATCATAACATAAACCTATTTGCATAATATATCTAACACACAATAAACAAAAAAATAAAATAAAATTTTCTATAAAAATTTAATCCACAAAAGTCAAGGTACTCTTAATTTGTGTAAATCAAAATATGCAAGTATCTTTTAAATTTATTGTTATTTTGTTATTTGCTAATAAGAACATTCCTCTAATACTATTCTGGCATTCGTTTTCAGTATTCACTAGAATATTTCTTCTTAACTTTGACTGGTAAATACAGTGATAATCATGGGAAGAACCGAATTAAGTGTCAGTGAGCGGAAAATTATTATTAATTTGCATAGATATAGAGAGGGAAAATCATACACCAAAATTGCAGAAGTGATTAAAAGAAGCAGGTCCACTATACAAAAAGTAGTAAATCGTTTTCAAAATGAAAACAGAATTGAAAATAAAACGCGAACAGGACGTCCTCGGAAGCTGTCAGAGCGCGAATCCCGGTACATATTAAATGAAATTAAGAAGGACCCAAAGAAAAGTGCCGTACAAATATCATCAGAGTTAAGAGAAATGTTTGGAGTATCTGTTCATGAAGAAACTGTTCGCCGGAAACTTAACCAGGGTGGATACAAATCCTGTAGTGCACGTAAGAAGCCCCATGTTAGCGATATTAATAGAAAAAAGAGACTGGAATTCGCTGAAAAGTACAAGTCTATTGAACTTGATTTCTGGGATAAAGTTATCTGGTCAGATGAAAGTAAATTTAACATTTTTGGGTCCGATGGTCGTGTCAAGGTGTGGAGGAAACCCGGTGAAGCTCTTAATCCGAAAAATACAATCAAAACAGTGAAACATGGAGGAGGTGGAGTAATGGTTTGGGGTTGCATGGCAACTTCAGGTGTAGGAAATATTGTTTTTATCGACGAAACAATGGATCAAAAAGTATACTTAAATATTTTAAAAGAAAATTTACGTGCCAGTGCTGAAAAATTAGGGTTGCATGAGAACTATTACTTTCAACAGGATAACGACCCTAAGCACAAAGCTTATACAGTACGTCAGTGGTTGGTTTTTAATGCTCCCCATCTGCTGGAAACTCCTCCCCAAAGTCCCGATCTTAATCCTATAGTATTAACATTTATGGGATGTTTTGGGGAGAAAAATTCGGCAACATGTGATTCATAATAAATGAGACTTAAAACAGGTAATTTTAGAAGAGTGGCCAAAAATATCCAACGATGTGACGAAAAAACTAGTTCATTCAATGCCAAATCGCTTAAAAGAGGTTATTAAACTGAAGGGTTTTCCCACGCGTTATTGACAGAACTTTATTAGCCCATAGTCTGAAATGTACCTTGACTTTTGTGGATTAAATTTTTGTAAGAAATTTTATTTTATTTTTTTATTTATTGTATGTTAGATATATTATGGAAATAGGTTTATGTTATGATGTAGGGCATTAGAAAAAATAAATACATAAAAGTAAAAATTGATTTTTATTTCATAAAAAAATTATAAATAAAATTTGTATTGTAATTCTCTATTGTACCATGACTTTTCTGGGCCACTGTACCCTTAAACAACCTCTCCCTAGCAAGATAAAAGAGGAGCGCTGATCCCAATATATCAAAGGTCCCAAAGGTAGAAAGACACCTCAAATTCGGCTACAAAATATAAATTATTTAGTAAAAATAAAATTAACATCACAAAAGTCCAAAAGGACAGATTGAGATTAGCGCTTTTTCCCAAAAACCCTCTAAGATCATAGAGAACTTCCAAGGCTCCTTAAGGAAAGGGAAATGGAATTCAATTCCTTCTTCCTTGAGGAAGATAGAAAACTAAATATGATCCTGATAGGACTGGACCAAAACTTCAGACTAAAAGAAATTGAACAGAAGCTGAGAATGATGGGGTTCGAACCTGAGGAAATGGGTTGGTTTGAAACCGGTCCAGGTCGAAAGAGGTCGAAGAAGGCCCACGGACCTCATCAGGTTCCTCGTCCCGAGAGATCAATAAGAAATATTCAAAATTGAAAACTTTTTGAACATTAGGTTCCGTGTCGAGCGTTAAAAGACTCATACTATCGAAAATATTAAGCAAATTGGGCAGTGCCATCGATGCCAAGAGTATGGACACGTCATGAGCAATTGCAACGCAAGCCCGCCTTGCCATAGTGCTTTATTGTCAAAAGATTAAATTATAAAACAACATATTGAATAGAAATAAAGATTTACATAAAATTGACATACTGTATAAATATAGCACTTGACACAAACAAAAAATAAATAAAATAAGGTGGGTACATAAATCTAAACATTAGTTATGCGAGTCAATCATTAAAAAATTCATCTAAGCCTTACTAATCAAAAGTTTTTTACATTGACATTGTAACTTTTTAAAGTTATTTAGGTTTCTAAGTTGTGAGGGCAAATGGTTATACATTTTTACCGGCATAAATGCGATGACGATCACTTTTTTACTCAAACTGTGATAAAAACAGAGCAACTCCGGCGGAGTGTTGTAATTGCGGTGGCGACCATCCGGCGAGTTTTTGGCGCTGCCCAAAGAATCCAAACTTAAAAAGCATAAACAAACAAAAAACAGCTTCGCTGATACTTTAAAAAAAAAACGACCGGCATGGGCTCTATCACCAGGGGGGTGGAGTCTACGGCGAACACTGCAGGATCTCATCTGAAATGTCCCAAGTTGACTATTAAGAATACAAACATCTTGAATCTGCTAAGTTTGCCTCACGGGATGTCAGAAAAAAAAAATTTGACAATTTGATGGCAAAGTTATAAAAATTAAACTCAAATCTGGCAATCAAGTTTCTTCTGGGAGTTGAGGTATAACGCCTGGCAGGATCAATTTTTTTTATATATCCAGTATTTTTTCAAATTCAAATTCATTTATTGCTCTTTTGATTACGGTCGTCGATTTAAGGATAGTAGAATTAAGATTAAGTTAAAAAGCTAAGTAACATAAAAAGTAAGACACACCACTTAACACTAACTTTACCAGCAGACACAAACTTATTAAACTAGGTATATATTTTAAAAAAAACCTAGCTAAGCTAAAAAGCTAGCAATATGGACAGTTAAATCCAAACAGCATTAAACAGCATTAATCTGAATGAGTTATGTATTCACCCACTGAATAAAAAGGGTGCTGAACAAAAAACGTCCTAGCTACTGGCTTGAACTGCCTCTACCCCTCTAATCTTCTTAATTTCATTGGGTAATGTATTGTATATTTTGACACACATATAATAGGGACTCATTTCATACATGGTTGTCTTATGTCTAGGCACTGCAAAATCCAATCTATTTCTTGCCTTATTACTGCTAATATTTACATCACAATTTTTTTAAAAGAGATGTTTGTGTGTGGAGGCAAAACAGCATACCCTGTACAAGAGAATATATTGTCATAATTCCTAACTTCTTAAATAAAGGAGTACAATGCTCTCGAAAAGCGGATCCACACATTGTCCGTACAATTCTTTTTTGAATAACACAATGTTTTTTTTATTGACTCTGCATGAGATGCCTAAAACATTATGCCATAGGTACCTTCTCATAACCCACAACACACAGTCCCAATCATTAACAAACACTTCAAACATAAATCCCATGCCAAATAATTCATAAACGATCTTAAAACACCGTAAAAGACCAGCTACGTTCACACCTTCGTCCGACCCTGTCTCATGTACCAAAAGTTCCGCATGCTGAGGGGGCGTGGCCTGTTCTGTTGGCTCGTATCCAATAGCATTACAACAAAATCTTATAAATACAGGGTGTTTCAGAACTATGGGATCATACTTCTAAGTATTCAGTGCAACAGTAGAGTATATAACCCATGTCCAGTAAAGTGTCACTACAGTCCTAAGATGCGTTAAACTTTAGAAAGGCGTTGAGTTGCCAAAATAGGATTTAATGCATTTAATTATTGCCTTTTGTACATGATATCACTACAATTGTTCAAAATGTCAATGTTTAAAAATTTTATAGCTGATGATTTTCAACATTATCAACGTTGGTCTGTCAACTTATGGGCAGGCATTGTTGATGATTTTCTATACAAATACCAGAGGATTTGGCTCAGCGATTTGGGCACCGTTGGATTGCCAGAGTTGGCGCAGTTGCTAGGGCTTCTAGATCACCCGATTTAAACTCGCTAGATTTTTTCCTGTGGGGAAATGTAAAGTCTTTGGTCTATGAAACTCCAGTAGAAACAAAACAAAAGTTCATTGGACAAATTATAGCAGCATTTGAAATCATTCAAAACGAGTATCAAATTTTCAGTCTAGTCGGCCGAAATGAGGTCACATTTAAATCGACGTATTCAAACAATTTTTTGAACATTGACATTTTGAACAATTATTGTGATGATATCATGTACAAAAGACAAAAATTAAATGTCTTAAATCTTATTGACGCAATTTATCGCCATTTTAAAATGTAACGCGTTTTAGGGCCGTAGTGCCACTTTTCCAGACATGGATCCCTATACTCAAATGTTTTCTACTGTTGCACTGAATAACCTCTAGAAGTTTGATCCCATAGTTCTGAAACACCCTGTATAAGTAACCAAACCTTATCCTATTCAGTCATTCCTCATGTTCCGTGAAGTCAAAATCCAAGCACCTAGATACGACCCAGAATGATAAAAAGATGGCGCCAAATCTCGACAGTACGACATTTCAAAAGACCGACAAGAGCCATATGACGCTAGTCCGAAAGAAACAAACCATTACTAAATTTTCACGTCCTTAACAAGTTATTACTTCGTCTTTTTTAAATTTTGATGGCAATAAAGGATTGTATTTTTATTAATTGAAAATTAAAACTTACCTCCTGGTCCTCCTCATGTTCAGTCTCTCCAGCTCCGGTCTCGTTCCCGGAATCTTCCTTCTTCTCCAATTCGACGGGGGCACCACCGTTGGCCACGGGGGCCTCCGCCGACTTAGAGCTGCCGCTACCATCGTCGATCTTCGCCTTGGCCAACTTATTCCGCAGCTCCTCGAACTCGGTATTGGCCAATTCAAAATCGTATTCGCTATCGAACTTAAGAGTTTTCTTGTTGGCTTGGCCGACCGGACCCCCGGGCCTGAAACTTCCCGTTTTCGGTCTGCCCCTGCCTCTGGGCATGCCCCTCGCCCATCCTCCTCTATTATTGTATCCGCCTCCTCCTCCTCCTCCGCCTCCTTGATTATTATAACCCTGATTATTGTACGCTTGATTGTTTTGGTACTGCGGACGTCCCCTATTTTGTTGTTGCCCGCGACTATAGTTCCCGTACTCCTCTCGATTATCGACATTTCTATTGCCTGAATCTCTGCGATCTCTCGATTTGTTCCTGGGTTGTCCGCCGCCCCTTGGGGGCTGAATAGGCTTCACCTGCCTCCGATTACCATCCTAAAATGGCAAACTGATTAAACGGCTTTGTTCATTAAAAAAAAAACCAAAGATTCTTACTCTTTGGTTACTTCCACCTGCCTGGGTTCCCTGATCGACGGACACCGATTTTCGAGAACCGAGTGAGGCGGGTGTGGTGCTTCGGCTCGCCGCGCCCGCTCCGATAAAGTCTAAAACCGAATCTAAACTGAGATGACTTGACAAGCTCTGCGGTTTTAAAAGTTAATTGGCAAAAGCGGTTAGGCAGGGGACAAATAAGCAAAACAGAAAGAAAAACTACATTTTAATGTGTAATATACAGAGTGTTCCTTAAAGGGGGTAATTCCTAGACTCATGTTAAAAAAAAAGGTTCCCGCAAACATATTGTAGACATTTTTATGAAACTTGGTACATATATTCTATGCATCAAGACGCATTTTTTGGTGTGCAAAAAAATTATTTTCTGTCAGTGGCAACCCTATAGGGCTTCTATTGAATATTTTTAGTGGAAAAAATACTACGCCACTATTTTTTCTTAAAATAAAAATTATTTTTAAAATCCTCAATCACTTTTTAGTAAATTTGATCTCTTGGTTCTTTTTCGTCCGACGCATGGTTTTCGCTCAACAAAAATAAAAACAATCTAAATAGAATTTTAGAGTCTAATCATGCCAGCAACTTTGGATCAGATTTGGCATCATTACTGTATACCCATATTTTAAAACATTTCAAAAGTAGCATTTCGTCAAAAAATGTGTCCACAATAAAACCAAGTAATCAACCTGGACTTCTAGACACTGACTGTGATAGGGATTCTTTTTTATAATAAATACACAGAAGATCAAGCTCACTCACATTCTATAAATAACATTGAAAATAAGCATGCGGAAAGTTTCAATAGTTTTATTTTAAATATACAGTCTCTAAGAAATAAAATGGACGAGCTTCATCTTTTACTTGATTCATGTGATTTTCCTGATATTGTATTACTAACTGAGCACTGGTTAAAGCCTAACAAATGTTTCTTAATATCTGATTATATTCCTATATCAATTTTTTGTCGGCAACACTCCATACATGGAGGAATAGCTATTTTAGTTAAACAAACAATTGAAGCTTTTTTCTGTAAAATTAATAAGTATGATAGCTTTCTGTTAGAGAAGGTTTTTGAATTCCCCCTTTGTTTTTGTAAGTGATTTAATTTATATGTTCTTTGTGTTTATAAGACCACCCACAGGAGATATTGGTATGTTCCTGGACAAACTTGATTCTCTATTATCCCAATTGTCTCTACACTCCATAGTTATATTGGCTGGTGACTTTAATATTAACTTCACTGATGTAAGTTTGCCATCATATCATACATCCCTTTTAAGTATATTGGAATCTTATGACTTGAAGATGCATGTTCTTTCACCCACACGTATAACATCCACATCTGCAACTACTATTGATTATTTGTGTATAAATTTAAGTGATGTGTCATGTAGAGTACTCTCATCTGGTATTTCTGACCATGAAGCCATTCTTGCTAGGATTCCATGCAACACTGTATTTCCTTCATCTCATTATATAGGAAGAATTTTCAGCAGAGCAAATTTTAATGCTTTTTCTTCTACTGCAGCTTTGGTTAATTGGAATGCAGTTAAAATGGCTCCTGACCCGTTTACTTTGTTATTTAATGTGGTATGTGACAAGATCAATCAGTATTTTCCTAAAAAGAGGCTTAAAATGAAAAATAGAAAACCATGGGTCACAGCAGGCCTCAGAACTTCAGCTAAAAACCTCCGTTTTTTGGCTAAGCTGTGCAAGTTTACAACTAATGCAAACATGATTCTTTATCATCAGAAATATCGTATTCTATATAGAAAGATGATAAAAGCAGCTAAGGTTAAATATTATAGTGACCTCTTGAATATGTCCTCAAATAGGCAGAGAGAACGTTGGTCAATTATAAATGACTTCAGGCATTCTCACAAGAAAGTTTCAGAACCAGAAGTAAGACCAAATAGTTTAAATGATTATTACTGTAATATTCCTCATTTATTGCTCAAGGATGTGAATACTAATATTGATCCTTTGCATTATATTCAACAAGTGTCAGTTCAAAATTCTTTTTTCTTTTATCCTGTTAGCCTTACTGATGTTAGAGATGCAATTAAAAGCTTAAAAAATATCATCAAAATTACTACTCCTTTTGCCTGACTCAGCATTGAATGCCTTAGCTTCTGCCATAAACAATTTCTTTCATAATGGCATCTTTCCAGCATGTTTGAAGGAAGCAGTGGTTATCCCTCTTTATAAGGGTGGAGATGTGAGTAAGCCTTGTAATTTCCGTCCAATTTCTATATTATCTACCCTCTCCAAGATGGTTGAAAAACTTGCAAAAATCAGAATTTTATCTTTTTTGCAACATAATTGCATTTTATCTGCAAATCAGTTTGGATTTCAAACGGGAAAAGGGACTTATGACGCTGTTTTAGAGTGTCTATGTGTCCTTAAATTCTGGAGAGTCCGCGGCGGCAGTGTTTTGCGATTTATCCAAGGCATTTGATTGTGTAGATCATGGAATACTGCTGTCTAAGCTCAATAATTATGGCTTTAGAGGTGTGGCATTGCAATGGCTGGAATCCTATCTGTCTAATCGTACCCAAAGAGTTACAGTATCTGGATGTTTATCCGATTCCAGATCCCTTAAAACTGGAGTACCTCAGGGTTCAGTGTTAGGACCACTATTATTTTTGCTCTATGTAAATGATTTGGGTTCATTAAAGCTGCAGGGCAAAGTGGTTCAGTTTGCTGATGATACTACCATTTTATGGAATCATAGAGATTCTGATAATGTTAGAGCCCAGGTTCTTAAGGATCTTAAGATTTTATCGGAGTGGTGTGCTGCAAACAGGCTTGTATTTAATGTGGGCAAAACCTTTATTATGGGATTTAAGTGTGACGTTCAGGGCCTTATGTTTAGTGAAAACTCCCCCTTGCAAAACAAAGAAAGCTGTAAGTTCCTTGGTATTACCATTGATGGTCGCATTCGCTTCGAAGATCATATCCTAAATCTTGCATCAAAATTATCCTCTGGATGCTTTGCAGTAAGAATGGCGGGGCATGAGCTGGGAGGGGTAGTTGCACGTTCAGTGTACTTTTCTCTTATTGAGTCCCACCTTCGTTATGGCTTGCCTTTTTGGGGTTTAAGCAACAAGGGATTATTAAACATAATTTTTGTGATTCAAAAAAAGGCAGTTAGATACCTATGTTCCTCTGGGTTAAGAGATTCTTGTAAACCTCTCTTTATATCTCAAAAAATCCTAACTCTTTTTATCTTAGAAACAGCTACTCTTATTCATAAATGTCCTAAACCTCCCTCTAACACTGGTCATATGACTCGCCAGGTTAACGATTTTCCCTTACCAATCCCTACATCCTCCCTCACCAAGAACTCACTTATATACCTTAGCAAAAAAAGTACAACCATGTTCCTCTATGTATCAGACAAATTTTAGAAGTTAAGAGATTCAAAAAGGAATTAAAATCACTTTTATTGTCCAGGGCATATTACAGCCTTGACGATTTTTTTAATGATACCTTTTAACCTGTGCTCTGACATCATTTTAGTGTTTTAGTTTTGTTTCCTGTTAAATAATTTAATTTACTTCTTCTAAATTCTGTTTTATTGACAGCTTTACTTATTTTTTAATCAAATTTATCAAAAAGATGATTTTTTTTTCTCAATCTGTTTTGTTATGATTAATTTTGGTAATGTGTGCAAATTTTATGGTAAAGTGTTTTAGATGTTATGTTTGTTTGAAATTTGAAATTTAAAGTAAATTTGGAATTTTTTAGTTTTTAGGATGCTTGTACACAAGATTTTGCTGTCTTACGTAATATAGCACATTTTCTTTCAATTTTACATCCCTCAAAATCTGATGCGGTGTGAAAATGTTTGTTCGTCGATTGCAAGCAAATTAAGGGATCAGATTTATTACAAGTAGTATGAAAAGTTAAAAAATTTAAGAAATACTCAAATGTTTTTAATGCGTTTAAAAAGTAAGGCTTGTTGGCGAACGAGGATTGAATATTTAGCTCAATCCTATAGACCGCATTGATGAGGGTGGCAAAATTTCTTTTCGGTCTTATAGACCGAGTTGGTAGTGAACATGTTAAATTATACTTCAAATATTCATTCGAAAACTATGTAAAGTGGATATTAGATTTACAGGCATATGATATATTATAAATAAAAAAGATGTTAATAGATTATTCTAGTTTTTCAATGTTGTATTAATTAAAAGCAAAATTTTAATTGTCTATTGGGAAAATATTATTTGTTATTGTAAGATTTTGTGATAGGTTCAAAATGCAACAAGGATTATTTTATGCTAATTTATCATTACACTATCTAAAGGTAATAAATTATAACTGTAAACAATCATGAATTCTTAAGGATAAGACTAATGGAGCATGAGTAACAACTGGTAACTAAATATTGCCACGCTATCAAAACTAAACAACAGGCATGGAACATAAAAATGCAAAAACTACTTACAAAAACGCGTCAAGTATCAGACCAAAGCAACAAGCATTTTTAAAAAAAAAATAAATATTTTAAGTTACCATTTTGTTCGCCTGGTCTAGAGAGTTCTCCCACGGGAGGAGGATGCGACATAACGGCCTGACCTGTCGCGTTAACGTCAGAACCACCCGGGGGTGATATTATTAACTCACTTGACTTTGAACCTCCCGGTGCGGACGTGACGTTCCTAGTCCATCCCGCTTGAAGTCCTGGGGCACCGGCAGTTGTCAGTCCGCCCATGGGGAGAAACGAGCCGTAAGGGGTGTGCCCCATGTGCCCCAGTATGGGGTGCTGTTGAAACTGTTGCCCGCCAAGCGTTGGCGGTACAGACAGCTGCATGATGGCCGGATCGTTGAGGGGCTGAGTGACATTGTTCACCACACGGATGTCTTTGATGTCCGACCCGCGAAACAAGATGTAGTCGTAGACTTGGTTTTGCGCTGGCACAGGGAATTGGGTTTCTCGGTCTTCCGTACCGAATGAGCGTACTGTAAAACAAATAATATATAACATATAATTTTATAAAATGAAGTAAAGTAAATAAAAAAAATTAAATGTTTATTGAATGAAACAATTACAGTAGTGGCAGAAAGTAGAGCAACTTCTTTATTTTAAACACATCTATTTTATTTAGTAAGAAAATACAATCATATTGGAAATATAATACCAATAAGATCTAAGCATTATAAATCTATCAACAACTTAACTTAATATTCTTTGTTTATATTTTTTATGTACAAGAATTAATTCTGGGGCGGAAAAAAGTAGAGCAACTTTTTAAGAATTGATGTTTTTCTTTTAGTAAAAACTGAAATACAATTACAATTTTAGTATTTTGTAACATATCCATCATTTTTGATAACTTCCTCACAACGGTGGCGCATAGATTGCAGTAACCTAGAACTTATTACTGGGTCCATATTAATCCAAGCTTTGTGTAATGCATTGAACAATTCGTCCTTATTTTTGTAAGTTTTCTCCCTTATTTTCCTATCCAAAATTTCCCATAGGTTCTCGATGGGGTTTAAATCTGGTGATTGACTTGGCCAGTCCATTACTTGATTATATTGCTGTCTAAACCAAGCCTTTACATATTTAGAAGAATGCTTTGGATCATTGTCCTGCTGAAAAATGTGCCTAAGAGGCATTTTCTCGTCTGCATATGGAACCATTTCATTTTCCAGAATATCTTTGTACATAAATCTATCCAATATCCCATCAATTTTATGAAGTGGCCCCATTCCGAAACCGGAAAAGCAGCCAGACACCATAACAGATCCACCACCATGTTTTACTGTTGGACAAGTGTATCTGGGATTTAACCTTTGGTTTGCAGGACGTCGAACATATGCTATTCCATCACTTTGAAACAAATTAAACTTTGATTCGTTGCTGAATATTATCTTTTTCCAGTTATTAATTGTCCAGTGCAAATGAGATCGAGCAAAAAGAAGACGGGATCGTCTGTTTTTTGCAGATAATAAGGGCTTTTTTGCTGGACGTCTTGCAAATAATTTGGCCTGCATTAATCTACTTCTTATTTTCCTTGAAGATACCTGAACGCCTAATTCCGTTTTATATAAATATGATATAAATATCATTGTTATTCCTTTGTTAGTTGTCAAGAAATTTTATTTTTTTAAAAGTTGCTCTACTTTCTGCCACTACTGTATATCAGTTATCAGTATATATTACGGTAATTAACCAATTTAACAACAAAATAAATATAGTATATAAAATATTCAACAAAATAAGAAGCTTGAAGTATTAGTACTATCATTAAATATCTAGCATAAATAACAGATAACATCAATAAAATTAAATTAAATATAAGGACAACAATGGTTTAAAACAGAGTAACTGCAATAGAAAAGAAGACACAATTTAAGCAAAGTCAAGATATAAAATTATATTGCACTTAAGCAGATTTTAAAACTCATTGAAGTGAACTCAGAGAACAATGAAACAAATCTATACTGACACTATTTGAGTTAATCATCATTCTACTTATTGCACAGTTTTGACCATACAGTGTACGATGTTGTTCAAGGTAGAATAATTTAGTCTGTCTGAGGACTGTAGTAGGAGCAACATTTAAATTAAGCTGACACAACAACTCAGAAGACTCAAGTTGACTGCGAACCAATGAAAAATACAGAAGTTTGATGGAATCAATACTGCTGAAATCATGATTGTGATTCTTAATAAAACCCAACATTTCGTAAGCCTTATTACACAGGTTTTCAATATTTTTGGAAAAAGTTAGTCTGCAATCAAAAAGCACCCCAAGATCATGTATCTCTGATACCTTCTCAATAAGTGAACTCATTAGATAGTACTGATAAAATGGTGGACTAAAACTTCTGGTAAATTGAATATATTTGCATTTTTTAGCATTTAGGACCATTCTATTGTTCTTGAAAAAAGGCAGTTAGATACCTATGTTCCGCTGGGTTAAGAGATTCTTGTAAACCTCTCTTTATATCTCAAAAAATCCTAACTCTTTTTTCTCTTTTTATCTTAGAAACAGCTACTCTTATTCATAAATGTCCTAAACCTCCCTCTAACACTGGTCATATGACTCACCAGGTTAACGATTTTCCCTTACCAATCCCTACATCCTCCCTCACGAAGAACTCACTTATATACCTCAGCAAAAAAATTTACAACCATGTTCCTCTATGTATCAGACAAATTTTAGAAGTTAAGAGATTCAAAAAGGAATTAAAATCACTTTTATTATCCAGGGCATATTATAGCCTTGACGATTTTTTTAATGATACCTTTTAACCTGTACTCTGACATCATTTTAGTGTTTTAGTTTTGTTTCCTGTTAAATAATTTAATTTACTTCTTCTAAATTCTGTTTTATTGACAGCTTTTCTTATTTTTTAATGAAATTTATCTAAAAGATGCTTTTTTTTCTCAATCTGTTTTGTTATGATTAATTTTGGTAATGTGTGTAAATTTTATGGTAAAGTGTTTTAGAAGTTATGTTTGTTTGAAATTTAAAGTGAATTTGGAATTTTTTAGTTTTTAGGATGCTTGTACACAAGATTTTGTTGTCTTACGTAATATAGCACATTTTCTTTCTTTCTTTCTTGCACTATAATTTAAATTTGTGAAGATCAGAACAAAGTTCATGATGTGCCAAGTTACTGTCTATAATTATAAAAATCTTAACATCCTCAGCAAAAAGCAACACATTACAATAATCAAAACAATGAACAACATCATTAATAAAAAGATTAAGGCAAGATGGGCACCCAGAAGTCACTGGAAAAGGACTAGAATAAAAGTTATTTATCTTTACAAACTGTGTTCTTCCAGACAGATATGATTTCAACCAGGCCAAAAGACAACCACCAATGTCATAGAGTGACAACTTCGCAACCAGGAGAGAATGATCAACCCTGTCAAAGGCCTTGGAAAAGTCAGTATATATGGAATCAACCGACATACCATTTTCCAAGGCCCCCAACAAAGCTGTTTGGTAAAGCAACAAATTAGTGGTAATGAACCTACCCCTGACAAACCCATGCTGCTTAGTTGTGAGATTATGTTTTTAAATTTCTCTGCTAAAAAATCTGTGACAAAACTTTCAAGAACCTTTGCAAAGTGACAAGCCAGAGAAACAGGACGATAGTTTTTCACATCATCCCTCCGACCTGTATTCTTAAATATAGAAGTCAAATAATTTAACTTCCATGAAATTTTAAATCAGTCATAGTGGACGTGCCAAAGCAAAAGCACAGTGTTTTATGAAGACAGCTGGAATACAGTCAGGCCCAGGGCCCTTATTAACATTGACATTGGTTAACTTTTCAAAGACTTCAGATATTTGTACATGCATTTCATTAATATCAAAAGAACATGCAATATCAGGCTGCGTAAATTCCTGAACATCAAATTCATCAGGAGAGTAGACTGAAGAAAAATATTGTGCAAATAAAGATGCTATTTCATGGCCATTTTCACCCACTGCATCTAAATATTTCACAGTAGATGGAATACTGATATTTTGTGTCTTATCTCTTATATATTTCCAGAAATATTTAGGGTCACCGGAAATAGAAGAATGGGTTTGCTCAATATAGTTTGAGTAGCACTGATCGGCCTGATTTTTACAGATTGCTCTAAGATTACTAAACATTTCACAAACAAATAAATTACATCTATTCTATATACATACATTGGGTGGAAAGTACCACCTTAAAAAATAAAATGACAGTATAATTTTTTTCTTCCTTTACTGCCATATTTACATAATTTTTTAAAAGCTTTATGTTTTAACTCTATAATTTTTTTCAAATTATGTGTTAAGTGCAATGGTTCAGACCCTCTTCGTTTTAGTGGTTTTGAAGGACAATAAACATCAAAAAGGGACAGGATATTTTCATTGAATATTTGAACTTTTACATTTATATCATTAGAATAGTAGAGGTTATTCCATTCTACCTGTTGTAAACTTGCCCTAAACTCATCAGAATATGCCAGTCTTAGATCTCTACCTTTTATCACAGAATTGTTACTTATTTTCAATATTAGATTTTAATACACAAAATACTGCTTCATGATCTGTTGAAATTGGATCAATACCTGGTACAACACCATGACTTTTGACTAGATTTATGTTATTTATAATTATGAGTTTCAATTAAAGTTTCATTGTTGGATGTTATTCTGGCATAAGTAAATCATTAATCAATCCAATATGTTAATATTTTAACTTAAATGTATAATGTTCTACCACCTGAGTTAAAGTGCATAAAAAAAAAATAAAAAATTTGTGAAGAATGTAAAAAGCATGTGCACAACAAACATATTTTCACTTAATTTTTCTAGGAATTTAAGTTGGTAATCTAGTCCTTTTTCACAGATTGTTAAATGTTAATAGGTTAGGTATTGTAGTATTTAAGGTTATTAAATTCTTCTGTTTGTTTAATATTAACAATCATAAGTGTAAAACAAATGCACACAGATGTATATTTTACACCCAGGTGTTACAATAGCTTAAAAATCGAGACCACTTAAAGTGGTATTCTCTGACTGTAAGATTGCACGGGACATACTAATAATGGGAAATAAGAAGTCAAATTTACATGCATATGAATTAAAGAATGACTTAACAGTGATGCAAAGAGAATGCACCAGGAAGGTGGTTGCAGAGCTAAACAGAAGAAAAGAAGAAGGAGAGGAGAATTTAATAATTAAATATAGAAATAATGTGCCATACAGAGTAAATTCTACCTCAAACAATGCTAGAAACAATAGAAAAAACGTAAATTAGCCCCATTGCAAGTATTTTGCTATAATGTTGGTGGCCTAAGAACTAAAATTAATGAATTAATTAAAGTTGTTTTATGCTCGCACTATGATATTTTGATATTTGTTGAGAGTCGGCTCTCTGATGACTACTCTGATGCTGAACTGTCTGTAAAGTCATTTAGTCTGTTCAGATGTGATTGTTCACCTTCTACTAGCAGCAAAAGTCGTGGAGGAGGAATTTTGATATATATCAGGGATGTTATTGATTCAAGGAAGCTTACGTTGGTGTATGATTCAGTCGAACAATTATATATATTATGTAGAATTGGTAGTATTAGCTTTATAATTGGGGGAGTTTATATTCCCCCAAATAATTCTGCAATTAACTTATATGAAAGTCACTGCCATACTGTTGACATTCTCAGGCAATAATATTCAAGCTGTGATTTTTATATTTTTGGTGATTTTAATGTACCTGATTCAAGTTGGGGGAATGACGACAATGGTGTGGTGGTGACTTGACCTTTAAACTCGGTAGGTCTAGTTTTAGGGCAGCATTATGCTTGTTTGAGTTTTTATCAGAATATTACAATTCCAAATGATAGGCTTGTTTATTTAGATCTAATTTTTTCAAGCAAGCAAACTCTTGATGTAATGGAAGCAGTTGATTGTCTTTTTGGGGGGTCATTAATTCACAAAGGGTATAATTTTGAAATTGATTTTAGTTGTGAAACTCAGTCGAATTTAAACTATGTAGAGTTTTATTATGATTTTAAAATGGGTATTATATTGGTATTAATAATTACTTATGTGGAATTAATTGGGACTTGGTTTTGAGCTCAGCAGACATTAATATAGCAGTCTCACATTTTTATCATATACTGGATATGGCTATAGCACTTTTTGTTCCCCTAAAGAGATACAAAACTTCAAAGTTTCCTAGTTGGTTTTCAGCTGAATTAAGATATTTAGTTAGGCAAAAGAAAATTGCACACAAATGCTACAGGGTCAGTCATAATGTGGCAGATTATATTACTTTTTCAAACATTAGGGCTAGATGTAAAACTTTGACTGATATTTGTTATGATAATTATATTTCAAACTTAGACCAACTACTTTACACTAACCCTAAAAGTTTTTGGTATAACATAAACAATAAAAGATCAATTAATAAACTTCCTAATTTAATGTATTATAATGATAATGAGTTTGTTGGCTTGTTGGCCCAGTTTTTTTCAACAGTCTATAGTCCTATTAATAATATAAACAATAATGGTACTTTTATCAATCAGCAAGCAAAGTTAAATATGACCATTCCTAATCCCACCCTTTCCGTTGGGTTGATTTTTGATAAAGTTACCAAGTTGCCACCCAAAGTTAGTTCAGGACCCGATGGCATTCCGAATTATTTTCTAATAAAGTGTGTATGTACTATTTCATACCCTCTTTTTATAATTTTTAAAAGATCTTTGGATTCTGCAATTTTCCCAACCTTGTGGAAACATAGTTTTGTAATGCCAATTTTTAAATCTGGCGACAATAGCAAAATCGAGAATTACAGAAGTGTTTGTATACAATCAGCCATTCCGAAGCTCCTGGACAGTCTTATCTGCTTCTTCAAAATTCTGTTTTATTGACAGCTTTACTTATTTTTTAATGAAATTTATCAAAAAGATGCTTTTTTTTCTCAATCTGTTTTGTTATGATTAATTTTGGTAATGTGTGTAAATTTTATGGTAAAGTGTTTTAGATGTTATGTTTGTTTGAAATTTGAAATTTAAAGTGAATTTGGAATTTTTTAGTTTTTAGGATGCTTGTACACAAGATTTTGTTGTCTTATGTAATATAGCACATTTTCTTTCTTTCTTTCTTATCTATGATCAATTATATTTTTATTGTAAAGAGTTGTTACTTAGCGAACAACATGGATTTAGTTCTGGAAAGTCTACTGTGACTAATTTGTTAGTGTTTCAACAGAGTCTGTTGAATGCCTTGGAGAGGGGATGTTAGATGGATGTAACCTACACCAACTTCTCCAAGGCGTTCGACAGAGTTGACCATAGTATTTTGGCAAAAAAATTGGATATGTTTGGATTTTCTAATCTTATGGTGAATTGGTTTGTAAATTCCCTGTCAGGGAGGACCCAGCAGGCACGAATAGGTAATGCAAGATCAAGCTATATTAATGTCACTTTAGGTGTTCCACAAGGTGGGCACTGTTCACCTTTGGTCTTTAATATTTTTGTGAATGATATTGGTGCTTGTTTTGAGAACAGTGACTTCCTTTTATTTGCTGATGATTTGAAGTTTTTTAGAGAGATTTTATCAATACTTGATCAGATTTTGTTGCAAAGTGATTTGGATAGATTGAATGAGTGGTGTGTTAACAACAATTTGTTTTTGAATGTAAGCAAATGCAATTATATAAGTTTTCTCAAGCGAACTAAAAAGGTTGTCACTTCATATAACATTCAAGGAAGTACACTTCAATATTGCAGCATAGTTAAAGATCTTGGTATCTCGTTTGATGTTCATTTAAACTTCAATGCACACATAAACAATATTGTTCTCAAATCCTCTAAGAATCTGGGTTTTTGTACTAAGGAACTGTAAAGAATTTTCTATAGAGACCTGTAAGAGGTTATACATGTCATTGGTTGTTTCATTGCTGGAATATGGCTCAGTGATATGGATGAATAATTGCTTGTCCTTGGAAAGAGTTCAGAACACATTTATTAGGTTTTGTCTCTATAAACTTCGAATAAGAATTCCAGATGATCATGTTTATGATATTGTTTTAGAAATGCTTGATATGAAGACATTGAGACTAAGACGGATATATGCAGATTTAATTTTTTTCTATAAATTATTGAATGGTCAGATAATTTGTCCAGAACTTCTGATGACAATACAATTTAATATTCCATCTAGGAATTTAAGGCAGTATAGTGTCTTTTCATTACCATTTCATAGCGCCAATTATGCATTACAGGCTCCTATTGTAAGAACTCTAAGAATTGTCAATACTAGGGAAATTGAAATTTTGGGCGTTTCCTTATCTAGATTTAAGCGTCAAATAAGAGAAATTGTTTAATTTTTTTTTTTAGTGCAATACTGAATATTATGCTTTAGTAGGGTATGTTTTTAGAATTCTGTTATATTGACTTGGGTTATAAAACTATTTTTGGTATTTTACATTTATAAGTAGGCTTTATTACTGCTTAATAGTTAGTATTTTACTGTTAAGTATGGTTAGGTTCAATTGATTTTGTATTTAATTTACTGTTGTAATGGGGTTGATCCCGTAAAAAATAAAAATAAAATAAAATAAATAAAATAATTCAAATAATAATTATGTCTGAAAGCAATGAATCTATCTTTAAACATAAACAGCAGGAAATAAACATCATCGAAACAAACAAGCGGAGACCCCTAGTAAAACTAGTCAAGTCAGGTGACGTGTACACTGACTGTAATTGGTTGAAATGGATATTGCTTATTTTGCTGTGAATCACACAGTGGAGATTGTATGTTTTGCAATAAACGGCAATTTTTAAACCTAATTTTGTATGGGATATTGTCTTTTATGCTACAAATAAATTTCTCGGGTAATAAAGGAGCTTTAGCAATAATAATTTATGCCCAAAACTCAATATTTACAAAAAGTGGAGATTGTTGCTTTTGATATGACATGTCTCAAGTATCCTCATACATCTTCTTTGCAATGCAAATATCTTAGACATATACAGGTAGTATCTTCCACTGATAACACAATATGTCATTATAGAATGGAAATAACTGAAATAAGCATTACTGATTGCACCAATTGACACAGAGCCTGGCAAATTGTGGATAAGGAATATACATATTTATAATTTGGATGATAATTCTTTAACATTAGGTACATGCCGACAGATATGACTTAAGTAATTGTACCAAGTCACTCTGAATGTTATAAAGAGGTAATTAATAATTTTATTTGAAAGAAACAAAATTTTGGCATAGAGTTAAAAATTGAGAAAATTGAACTTTATAGAGGTAAATTTCAGTTTTTTTAAATCAAAAATACCTCAGGAGAAGTTCATCAGAAACCATGGCCAATAATGTCTGAGGTATAATGAAGGGAAATAAAAAAAATTAAATATCTTAATATTGTATTATACTTGAAAGAGCAGAATTAGTTCAGAAAATACTTTTGCTAATCCTGAACAATGAATACCAAGAGACTGGGTTAATGTACTAATAGCCAAGAGGTAAAAAATGTATGGAATTCCATAGAAACATCTAAAATTCCATAAGTTTGAACAATGAGAAATTTACGAATAAAAAAACCGTAGGACTTTTTTAATTACATTAAACCGCTGAACTAATACATTTTTATGATCTGGTGTAGCGTTCTTGAACTAGAACGATATTATGTCAACTTTTTCAGAAAAAATACCAAACATAAATCCGTTCTAACGGCTCGGTGGTTGATAATAATCATCTAAAGAGATTAACAATGCATTTTTTATCATGCAAATTGATAAGTACAATCGAGAACGGTGCATAAATTAAATTTTTCAATTAATTACCGTAGGTCAAGCTTACCCGATGCCAAAGCTATTGTACACTCTTGAGGGTCAACGGTAAATAATTTTCCTTCGTAGCGGATATCGGCCTTCGATATTAGGCTGATCCTGGAGCCCAGTTCCGGCATTCCCGTGGTCATCGCGACTTTTCGAGTTTCCCTGCAGGATTAACGGGATATTTGCCGATTTACTTTCCTAGAAATTGGAATTTCGCCGATATGACTTGCGTCTTAAAAAATGGTGGCGTCTTTGCCGAACAGTTGACGTTGCGTGTGTGACAGCAGTGACAATAATGACAGATGTCAATTTTTAGAATGATAAGTGGAAGGGGGAACAAACCGTAAGACTTTTAGATTATGCCAATGTTGCCAGATGAAAGCGGAACAGCGGAACCTCGGATTATATATTATAGCTTATGCCGTATACTCAAAATAAAGTGATAAAAATCATGAATTAATTAATTAAAGACGTGACACATTGTATCCGAGCAAATGATTTGTTTCACTTTCCACTGGATTTGTGTTTGGATTTGGTGTGCACATCTTGTGGTATCTTTTTTTTCTCAATAAATAAAAATTGTATATAAAAATAATTTGGGAAAACAGAACTAGGATGAGTTGGGATTTGTACATTCAATATTTATTTAATTTAAAGTTTGTAATGTCAAGGCAGCTTAATAAGAACTAGACTGCCTTTAGGAATAATTAGACTGCATTTCATTGATGTTGAATAAACCAAAATTAAATTTTTGATACGTTAAGTATCAAATCTAGATTCAGTATATATACTGATGGTGGAGTAAGTAAGTATAATCATCTTATAGGGTGCAATATGCTAAAGTAGTTTGTTATAAAAGAGTTTGTTAATAAAGAGGAAAAGTCAGCAAGGCATCGAAGGGAATATACAGAAGTTTTTAAGCTACCCAGTAACAACATTAATGTGGAAGTGACATTGAAAGAGAGGATCCAAACAAGCTCCCAGAAAACACATCATCCGGCATACCTACACCAGACAGAGGTCTAAGACAAAACTAGGTCATTTTTCGAAAATGGAATATTATTGTTAACAGTATCAAGCAATACACGAAAAGGAATTTTCATGTATTGCTTGATATTGTTAACTAAATTTTAGCTAGTTCTTTTGATTTTGACATACCTGCGTTACTATTAATAACTTGTCATACAAGTTATTAATTTAGTTAGTTTTTAATTAGTTCAGTATGAACTTGAAGAAACAAATTTATCATTTGCTCTGATTTTTGCTTGCTGTATATTTTTAAATTGCTATAAATTTTTTGAAAGTTCTACAATTCGTTATTGTCATTCGCATTACTATACGGTCGATAAACTTTATTTAATAGTTGTAGGTGACTTGGCATTGATTTGAGATTGTTATCGACCCAAGTTATGAAAATCTTGTTATATTAAGACCCTGTCATGAGTCTACATGTCTTGTTATAGTGTACAACTCTATAGCAGTGGCGGCTCGCGCTTTACAAATCTGGAGGTTGCAACTGTAGGGGGCCGTCGGTGATCGCGAATGAAAGACTAAAAAGATTATCGCTGGCGCTTTGGCGGAGGCGAAAACATTTTTCGGTGTCATACCCACTTTTAAACGGCCAAAATAATCAAAAAAACTCGAACTTTTGATATAATGCAATAATTAAATAAAAAAAAACACAAACGAAAGAAAAAAAAAACTTTAATGACATAATACCCTAAAAATAGATAAAAAGCGTATGTCGTAATTACAAATTATTTAAAAAGAAAGTCCATCCGACGTTCTTTAGACTCGGCAAATTTTTAAAAGCTTAATAGTTTCACTAAGCTCACCATTCTGAGAAATATAGTCAAACAGCACAAGTAGTCCCGAGATTGATCTAAATTCCAGTGTTTCATAAATAAGTTTTAGTTCTGTTCGGAGCTTTTGTTCTATAAAAAATGGGTAATACTTTATTGTTTCTTTAAATTTTATTTCAGGAAAATTAATACTATTTTGGTTATACTGATCCGAAAAAAAAAGACTAGCGGCGACTAAGTGTCCGGTAAAACTGAATCGCTCCTTTCCTTGACAAATAATAATGTCACATACTTCTTTTGCTTCTCGACAAAATTCTGTAGTCATCCAGCCTACGTCGTTTATATGTGCATGGCTCCGATGGAGAAGGCTCAATAGCGTCCGTGATATTATTTCTAATTTCCAATAATTTATTTTCGAAAGATAATATGTAGGTATTTGCAAGAGCAGCGTCAATTTGCCTCGATTAAAATTTACTAAATAAAATATCCACATAAGGCATTATCTTATAAAATAGATTGAGCCAAAAAAACAACATTTCTACTTTGAAAAATTTTCACATACCCTGATGCCTGGTTTGTGGTGCTAATATTTCTGCTTTCATTTAAAATTTGTTTCATTGTCTCTAATATGCCATCTTTGTATTTAAATACAGTAGAATTAAAATTCCACCTGGTCGGGGCTGAGCGTGGTAAGCGTTTTTTCACAATCTGGTCCAGTACTAACGATCTCTGAGGACTATTGGAAAGAAATGAACAAATTCCTTGTAAATTGGCAAAGAAAATTCGAACGTTTTTGTTTGCAGAAGTAGCATTTAACATTATTAAATTATGTTGATGTGCATAGCAATGCACGTACGCAGCATGTTCATAAGATTTTTTAATTATTGATTGCACCCCGTTAGACGACCCGCTCATAACTGATGCACCATCACGTATGTTTGTGCAATGAGTTTGGTTTTGTTATCTTTAACATGTTTGTCAAGCTCTGCCAGAATAACCGAAGATAAAGTTTTGGCGTCATGATCACAAGGCACCAAAAAATCCCAAAAACGTTCAACTGGCTTACCGTTTACGATGTACCGAAAGACAATTGCCATTTGAAATATATTTGATACGTCACTAGTTTCATCGGCTATTATGGACAAAAAATCTGCTTGTTTTATTTCCTTACAAATTTCTTCTTGACATACATTAAACATTGTTTGCAAAATCTCGTGATGCTTTTTGTAAATGTTGTTTTAGAACACCGTCTAATTCAGCACTAAAATCAATCAAGCCTCGGAAAACCCCAGGATTAGAAGATGACATAGACTCATCATGTCCTCTTAACGCGAGTTCGAAAGCTCCACAAAAACGTACATAATTAATAATAATGTTTAAAATATATCGATTTTGTTTTACCTGTTCGTTATGCAGGTCAATATTTCGACGATATGCACCACTTAATTGGGCTGCTACATTGACACTTCCAAAAAGTGAATATTGTACGACATTCTTCATATGTGTTGCCGATAATGAATGTTTTTTAATGCGGTCTCCTGAGTGATTAAGATCAGTAAAACCTACTTTTGTCCAAGAAACTTCGCCTCCAAACAATAAACAAGGAAAACAAACCAAAGCATTTTTTATTGGACACCCACAATGCCACGTATGCTTATTGTACAAGTCAGGATTAAACGTTCTCATAAAAGTCCTTTTTTGCTAGACACAGATTGTTCTATTTTTAAAGGCGGAGTAGTAGGCCTGCCAAGTCTTTTTATCTCAGCCTTATCATTTAATGATCGGCTACAGAACGACTCTGCAATTAAACTTTGCACCGAATTCATTTTTACCACTAAAGCTTTAAATTAAAATTTATTTATATAAATTATGTTTACAAAACAGTAAATTAATTCAACACATAAAAACACAACAACGTACCGCGCCATAAACTGAATCAATGATCGGATTTTATTAAATTTGTCGGTAAAATAAACAAGGTTTGCACTATTCTTGCAACCACACGCACCTTATGAGAAACATTATAGCCGCCTCCTCCGACGTAGGCAACTTACAATACGCCGTAATACAATGTATGTATAATCGAGTGATTTGCAGCTTGTGTGCACACCGCCGACCGTCCGTCAGAGTTCTCGATGCGACGCGATGTAGTATAGGAAATGATTCTTTTTTTAAGGGTGTTTTGGTAAAGTTTTATATTAATACTTAATTGCAATTTACAAAAGATGCTATATTATAAATAAAAATATGTTTCGTTTTTTTAAGTCTTTTTTTTGGGGGGTTGCGCAAACATGCAAACCTAATGAGCAGCCGCCACTGCTCTATAGTTAGTATTTCTTCAGATCAAAACTTTTCTTCGTCGATAGTGTCGCTAATACTGGTCAAAGTGATAGAATATTCGGTTCAGTATTTGTCCAGATAATGAAATTAAAACAAATAACTTCAAATACGAAAAAAATGAGGTGCTTTATCAAGATAATGTAATATTTCATGAATCGATCAAAACAATGGTTAAATTGAATGAATCCTGCTTCCAATTGAATGACTCTCCTAGTGACTGATGGTTTCCATTTGCAGATCTCCAAAGATTGTTTTAAGGAGAGAGTTAGTTCCATTTGTAAAATATTGATTGTTTTAATGACTTTTAAAAAATTCAAGTTCAACCAATAAGAATATAATCCGCTCTTCATTAACATTATCCGTAATTTGCTCGGGTCTCTGTAAAGAGGGCCTTAATGGATACATTGACAGCTGTCGTGCTGAATAGTTACCCCGCGCATTCACCCATTTCTCGTTATTTTGCTTTTATTTTGATTATTATTTTTTGAATATTTGTTTTTTTTTCAATTTAAACAGAATGTGATGAAAGTGAATTTTTTTACCTAAAAAATGTGTTTTATTTTCCAATTTTCAAAGAAATTGAAATAACTATAAATAACACAAAGATGTAGGAAAAAAAAAGAAAGCAAATTGCTCATTGATAACAGACAGAGCCCTATAAAATGGGACGAAAAGTGGTGAAAACATGCTGTGCCTGTTTAAAAGATGGCATGGACTATAACAGGCTAACAGTAAAAGAGGAAGGCGGTCTCATGTTAATAACAAAGTTTAAAATGTGTATAGTAGAAGTCGTAAGTGTACATTTGATTTTATTTATTCATGTAGCATTCACTATTACATTTATTAATAGAATTAAATCATATTCTCAGAAATTTCTTTGTACCTACTTTATGCCAATATTTTAGTCGAAATACTGTAATCTATATCCGTACCTCAGAGCAAAAGTGTATTAAGTCACAAATCAAGAATTTTACAGGAGAGCGAAAACAAAACAAAAATTATGTTAATAATTTTATTTTTCTGATAGTTTAAGCAGTTTTTTTAATATTATTGAAGAATTTAAATACTTAGTAAGGTCACAAACCAAAGTATTTTTTTTGTTTTTTATTTAAGTATTACTTTTTGCAAAAACTTGACTTAATATTTAAAAAAAAAACAAAATAATAGTTTACAACAAAAAAATGTATTGGCATTTTCTAGGGAAACCTCTAAGAAATAGGTTAACATGAAAACATCATAACTATTAGGAAAAAATAAAATAAAAAAAACTTTAGAAAATTACCTTTTTTTTATTCTCGAAAACTACAGTCACTTTTACTACTCTGCATTATTCTCTTGAATGGTTTCCTTATGTTTGAGATTCTGGAAAAAATTATGAAACCTTACTGGCACCCACTTTAGAAGTTTTTGCAGATCATTAAATTTTTTTGTGCTTATTGGATTTAAAGTATCCCGTAATAAGACTAATGAATCCTTAATAATTTTATGACTTTTTCTAGCTGCTCTTCTGTTGAAGTCCATACTTTGAAATTCTTGATCAAAATTAGTTTTAAAAAACAAAATACCAGGCTGATCTTTTCTAACCTGCATGAATACTGTTTGGGAGATTAAAAATTTATTGCCATTTTGAGTTTTTTTGATATTTTGTAATGGCGAATCGGGTGAGTTGTACATTTTATTAAAATCCTTAAATTCAGTTGTTGCCATTTCAAATATTTTAAAATCTTTGTTTTTACCCAAAATCCTAGCTGGAGCCAATCCCATGGAGTTATTATTTGAAAGTCTGGACATTTTTTAGCTTCCCTTTCTATTAGTGAATGCACATCCACTTCCATGTGTGTGTGGCCACGAAGAAGATATTTGTGACTTATTTCTTTGATATGGGGATTTGATGCAAGCATATAAAAATAACACATTATCATCTGTAAATGGCGGTTTTGTGATGGGCAATTATCAGTCCAAATAATTATTGATGATATAGTTTTTGGTAAAGATTGTATGTATTGGACTACACAAGTTATTTCGTTCCCACTGCGCCCACCAATTGACTCATCCCACATTAGGCAATTGGCCTGTTGTTCAGTTGAATCATAAACGGTATAATTAAAACACCATAGCTTAAGACTATAAAAGCTCTGAGAATTAGCTTAGGACAGGGAAGGCATTTTTGTGAGTCTATCATTAATACTTTTTGTTCTTTATTATTCTTTGACATATCTTTGTCTGCCTTCTTAAGCTCATATCTGCTTCCAATAAGTGAGATTCATACTCAGCTTGTAAAGTTTGCCTCTCATCTGCATTATCTGACTGTCTTAGATTAATCAAAAACTCATCACACACATCGCAGGTATCTTCTGATGGAGGGGCAAATGACAAATTAAACTCAGTGTTAAAAATTTGACTGTAGAGCCATTCTTTGCCAACTTCTTCAGGTAAAAGATTTTTTAAATCACAATCTTCTTTGTACATCCTATACATTGTTGAAATGTTAAGATGATTTCCCAAATATTTTTTTGTGGTTCTTCTGCAACTGTAGTGGGATTCTTCACAAGGAAATGATGCGATATGCTCTCGAATGTGATTTTTCACATCATCACTAATTTTATTAATTGATGGCTGCTTTCCTCTTTTGTCACATTTAACAATTCCACTGGATTGGCGTTTTTGAAGTGCACACCTGATAAATGTTTGGGATATATCTAATGTACGCAAAAAAAATGTTTTGCAAACTTGATATTTGTTGCTGTTAAGAGTAAAAAAATTTTTCAAGTTGTACTGCCGTTTTCCGGAAAGACTTCCTGTGCGTTCTCTCTTTCGTTCTATAGAAGTCAGTTCAATGCAAGAACATAAAAATTGTTGTTTTTGATTAGTTGTATCTTGGTTCCAAAATTCTTGATTTATCTGAATTCTGTCAGGACCCGCAATTTTTTCATTGCATTTTAAACGGCAATTGGTGCAAGATTCTTTAACTTTCTTTTCTTTTATGATTTTCTTACTCTTTGAAGATTTATACTTTTCGCCAGCCATTCTCTTCTTTTTTCGCACATTTCTTTGCCAAGACGATTCATGCCTTACACGCTTCTTTCCTTTTTTTTTAAATTCTTTAGCTCATTGTCTTCTTCCATAATTTCTTCATGTTGATTTTCGTCTGTCGCCACCGATTCGCTATCACTGTTTGAAACACTACTGGGAACAAAGGAACTACCTGATTCGGCAAATGGATCTTCTTCGTCTTCGCCTATTACACGTGGGGACTGCGAAACATGTCACAATTGCAAAATTTCTTCCCTTGAAAGTCCTTGATTCGCGGTACTGCAACTTGCTATATATGGCTATCGGCAGGATTACTATTTGCAAATGTTGGAGATATAATAACATTGTCTTCTATTGTGTTATCTGCCATGATTTGTACAAAGTTGTAAGATATATCTAAAAATTGCTGTGTTTCATTGTTTTCTCTCTGCTGTGTTTCATTCTCGTTTATTGTTTCATGTAGATTTGGATCATTATCTCGGACATCTAAAAGAAAAAAAACAACAATATTATTGGCAATAAATATTAACCTTCGACAAATAAATTACCCTCGAAGATTGGCGACTCTATTTTATCAGAGTTTTTCGCTGGGACTTGGTCACTTATACAGTATGACTCGCTGAATGATAAAACGCAACAAATCAAATAGAAACAAACGTTTGGACTTATACTGTTTTTCTCTTAATGTTTGAATGATATCATCTTGGACTGTTACTGTTGGATACTGTTTTGCTCTAGAACTGGGTGTACTTAATACGGTTTACAATATTCTATGTCCATATCACCATTGGATTGAATGGGCAAAAAGAGCGGGAAATTTAAATAATATTTTTATAAAAACCAGAAAAAATGTTTTTTTTTTGGACTTAATACACTTTTGCTCTGAGGTACGGATATCTATGTCTGTTATATGGGATCTAATTTTACCTGCAATTAGCTAAGAATTGATTTTCCAATTTATAAATTGAGCTCTCTCGTTTTTGTCTTACTTCGATTTATCCTGAGGCTCTACAGAACAAAAAAGGAATCAAGCTTTGAAGAATAAATCAACAAAGATCAAGAACAATTTATTCTTTTATACAGGTTTTATCTGCTATGAAAAAGTACTTTAGGGCAGTAAGCTTTTCATTAATGACCACATTTAACACTGTGATAAAGAAACTCATTATAACTAATCAAACTATTATACATTAACTTTCTTTTTCTTTTGTCAGCTGTGGTCGCCAACATTCTTTGCATGTCCCGACTGTGTTAAAACTCTAGATATAGTACATGCATTTCGGGCGAAATGCATCGAATCAGACCTAGCTAGGCGAGGATTGCAACCAGTGTCAGTCATAAAAGAAGAAACTGACAGCAAAGTGCCAGTGGAATCTTTAATTTTGGATATAAATAATGAAAATAACATGGCTATAGGTAAAACTTTGTAAAATAATTTACAGAATTTTTTTTAAGTACAGTTTTCTGGATATAATATCAGCAGACGAATTTAATAATGAAACCCATAAGGTTGCTAAAGAAGAGGCAGAAGAAGAAGTGGACATGCAGCATGAGGAGGATTATTGTCCGCCAGAAAGTTTTAGCAGTGAAGGTAAATTACCTAACAATTTTGAAAAATGTATAATTTATGACATTAAAAATTTATTTAGGACATATAATTCATTTTATGTTTTACTTATTTGTTACATGTATCAACAGTTAAAAACCCACTTACATACTATGAAGTCAATAGTTAGAGGTACAAAGACAAGTAAATACACATAATAATGTTGCCTTTAGGCTATATAAAGTACTTTTAACTGGTGAGTGTTTATTCTGTTTAAACCAAAAGTAATTAAGGAATCAAGGTTAACATTATTTTAAAAAGAGTCCACAAAAATAGTTTAATAGATACTAATAATAAATTCAGAGGTTTTTTGGGTGTTTTCTACTTTACATAAAATGTATTCAGAAAATGAAATAGTGGGATCAAAAATTATTCCCAAATCCTTCTGCTGGAGTAGCCATTGAAGTTATTCATTATTAAAGGTGTAATTAAAAAAATATGGGATAACCATTAAGAATGAGTACCTTAGATGCTTTAGTTATAATAGTATTTATATGGGTATTAAAATTCAATTGTTCATCAAAAAAGATACCAAGGTCCTTTACTACTTCAGTGTACCTAAGATTAACATTATCAATAGTATAGGAGGAAGTTACCCGTTTGTTTCTTTTGTAGAAACTAATGTAACTGCATTTACCTACATTCAGAACCAAACTATTACCAACACACCATTCACACAATCTATTCAGATCATCTTGCAAGAGAACCATGTCTTGTTCTGAACTGATCACCCTATAAAACTTTAAATCATCGGCAAATAACAAAAATTACTATTTTTAAAGCACACCAAAATATCCTTAATGAAAATATTGAACAACAGGGGAGAACAGTGACCACCCTGTGGAACCCCAGAGGTCACACTGATAAGATGCGACCTAGCATCCCCAGTTTGTACCTGCTGAAATCTGTCAGAAAGAAAACTTGCAAACCAGGCCACCAAACAATCTGAAAAACCAAAAAGTCTCAATTTTTCTAGTAATAAGCTACGGTTGACACTGTCAAATGCCTTGGAAAAGTCTGTATATATTACATCCACTTGTTCACCCCTCTCCAAAGCATTTAACAGAGCACCCTGATACAGCAACAAGTTTGTAATAGCAGACTTGCCACGACTGAAGCCATGCTGTTCACTTAACAGAAGTTCTTTGCAATAAAAATTAATTTGGTCATAAATAAGACTGTCTAGAAGTTTTGGGATGACAGACTGTACACACACACTCCTGTAATTGATCATTTCATTAGCAGCATCACATTTAAATATAGGCGTAATAAAACTGAGTTTCCACACTGGGATGGAAAAACTGTCAAGTCTAAAGACCTACTGAATAAATTAAATCAATCAAAAATAAGAGTAGTGAAAGATAGATGGAAGGTGTTTAACTAGTTATAAAGGAAAAAATTGTGATAGCAAACCTTAATTTTGATTTGTCAACAAAAATTCACTTCACAGAACTGACAAAAAGATATACCAGGAATATTCTTTCATTGAAACCTAAAATAATACTGTGACATCATGTTGAATTAAAATATCGGGGGCCGCAAGGCAGGAGCTCGTAACCCGTAAAAATTATTAAAATGGGATTTTGATATATTTCTTTTCAGAATTAGTCTCGCCATCTATTGAAAAATACTGAAATTAAAAAAAAAATCCGTTAAGCAGAATTTAAAAGAAAACATAACCTCGTATCTATTTCGCGCCAAATTGTTGACACATTACCTCGTAACCGCTCAGTTTCCCGTAAACGGTTGTGGTGTTCAGAGGTAAGTCCAGAATAACTTCTTTTATATCATTGAATTTTCTTTTTATTTTACATGGTGTGATCTTATTTGGGTACATGCACGTTTAACTAATGTAATTTTAAATGTTTATGGCAATTTTAGTCAGTAATTTGCTAGTAATTAGTCACATTTTTTGATGTTTCAGTTACGAGGTCCTGCCTATTATCTTCTATTGTGGTTACTAGGTACTGTTTTTGTGTTTCAGCACTTCAGAGGTAAGTAAAACTTTATATTATACCTGAGACTACAGTTTTTTTAAAAGCCGATAAGAAATACTGCCATTGTTAGTTATTTTTTTGCTAAGAAAAATTTTCTTCCATTTAATTTTTTGCCTGGCAACAGAAAATTACTGTTAGGATTTTAAGAAAAATATTAAAATATTTTGAACAATAAATTAATTAAAAGAATAAGGAGAAACTAGAGTTTTTAAAATAATATCTATTTTAAGAACTTTTACGTTTTTTGGAAAAACAGTATGTATGTAGCTATACCCCGTAAGAAGAGGTACTTAATATAATAATATATTTGCTACTACAATTTTACTAGATATACTAACACATGTGTATCTCTTATAGGCTGATTTTCCAACACGACAGCTAAAGATGTCAAGCCGAACAAGAAAAATTATGATGAATGCACTGGCTCTTCAAAGCCCAAGCGAAGATCAAGAAAATCTCCCAGGCAGAACCAATTTAAGCGATTTTAATAGTTTCAATATCTTTGCTGAAGCTTTAAGTCCCGAAGATGTAGCGGTAATGATCCAGGAGGCAGAGATAGTTCTTGCAGATGACTTTAGCATGTCCCAGCATCAACTCGAAAGCACTTTGGAAACCTCTGAGATGAGAAGTTCAATTATAAAGGAAAACCCAAAAGAACAAAAAAGTTGCCTGATGGAAGACGCAATTCAAGAAGGGATAGTTCTTAGAGATGGGCTTTGTACTTCCCAGCAGCAACCAGAGAGCACTTAAGAGACTTCTGAGATCGAAACTTCAACGCCAAAAGAACGAGTAAGTTTGATAGACGCAGAAATTCAATCAGATCCAGAATCAATGGCCACAGGAGACGCGATTGAAGATACGAACACGCCTGACGATAGTCTGCTAGAAAACAGCTCTAGTTCAGAAGATGAAATGCAATTAGAAATAAAGAAACGGACCAAAGGCCAAAGAAAAAGAGAAGTCAACAAAAAACAAAGAATGAGTGGAGGGAAATACATTGGATTTAGGAAACCGAAGGGTCAAAACAATACTTTTCATGATACTCCACGAGAAAAAAGACGTCTAAAGCCTCGATGCAATTGCAAAGATCCCTCAAAACAGTGCCGAAAATTTACGGATGATGATAGAAAAAAATTTTTTTCCAAATTTTGGTCAGAGATGTCCTGGGAACAAAGAAAAGTGTTTGTAGCAACCACAGTAAAGGTATGTGACAGGAAAAGACCTGAAACAGAAAATTCAAGACGGTCCATAACATTGAAATACCATCTTATTTTAAGCAATGCTCACCTTCCAGTTTGTAAGTCAATGTATATCTTAATACTTTAAGCTTAGGAGAATGGTCTGCAAGATCTTGGGCTTTATCGGCAAATCATGGGATAGTAAAAGCACGTGATACCCAAGTGAAGCGTCTAGATATTTTTAAGGAAGATAGAGAATTTTTAGACACATTTTTAACTAAATTAAATAAATTACCATCCCATTACTGTAGGAAGGATACAGACAGGCTTTATCTAGAGCGAAATTTTCAGGCTTGGAACGATTTGTATAAAGTTTACCAACAGGAATGTCAGACGGAAAATCGTAAAGCTCTTTTTTTAAGCTATTAAGGCAGGTTGCTACATCAATGAAGATTGCTATTTTTTCTCCTCGAAAGGATCAGTGCGATCTTTGTTTTACGTTTAAAAATGGAAACGTATCTGATAAGCACATAGATGCGAAAAATAGGGCCAGGGCTGAGAAAGAAAAATATAAAGCAGATGCACTATTGGAAAGATGTAACGTTATTACAATGCATGTGCAAGCTGTTAAGCTATCGCCTCAGATTGCAGCGAGTACACTGTATTACAAAACTAAATTGTGTTCTCACAATTTCACTATTTACAATTTGGCTACTAAAGAAGTAGTTTGCTATTGGTATAATGAAACTCAAGCAGATGGACAGGCCTCAACATACGCATATTTTTTGCTTGATTTTCTTAAAGAAAAATTTCTTAGTGGTGGTGACAAAAAACCTATTATAATATACTCTGATGGGTGTACTGCTCAGAATAGAAATGCGATTTTGGCCAATGCTTTATTATACCTGAGTGAAAAATATTATGATATCAAAATCACCCAAAAATTCCTTGAAAAGGGTCATACTCAAATGGAGTGTGACTCAGTGCATAGCGCAATAGAAAAGCGACTTACAAAGACGAAAAACAAAGAAATATACTTACCTAGTGATTATTTGAGAATTCAACATCATACGTGGCAAAAACGAAAGATTTCGATTTTTTTAGGGATTTTAGTAGAAAAGACCTAATGAAATATAGGTCGATAAAACCATCAAAAACTTCGCTTGTGACGGATATTCGAGCATTAGAGCATTATGGAGGTCTTATCAGATTTAAACTGGATTTTAACGATGAATTATTTCATGAGATCTTCAATCGTCCAAATAAAATCAAACATTTTAAGCTTATTGAATTTCCCGTCCTATATAAACAAAAAAATAAAATAACCAAAACGAAGTATGACCATCTTCAAGCAATAAAAAAATGTATACCTCAAGATTGTTGGCCATTGGCCATCTGCCTTTTGATGCAAAATGATTATCTTGTTGTATCGACAATATTTTAACGAATTTTCTATTTTCTGTGATTACAGTTTTTATTTAACAATAGAATATTTTTGGTTTTATTTAGAATTGAAGTTTATTTTATTTAATATTATTCTGTGTATTTTGTAACCATAAAATTTGTTTTAGTTGCTATTATTTACCGGTTTTTCAATAAACAATGTTATGGATTAATGAATTTCGTGTTACTGTTCTTTGTGCATTACCTCGTAAGCAACACTTTTAAAAATGCAATACCTTGTAACCGACATAAATGTATCTGTAAATAAAAATTAATTAAAATTTGTATCCTATTATATTTTCGTATTAATTTGAAATTTAACTTAAAAGCAAAAACGCGGAGAATTTTTTTTTCTGTATTTTAATTGATTTTTCTTCTCTCCTGTAAAATTCTTACTTTAAGGGTTACGAGGTCCTGCCGTCCAGCCCTCGATATATCATATCCAAAATGTATAACCTAAAAATTTAAGATTACTTCAGAATTTAGATAATTGGAGATATTTACTAGAAAGGGATATTAATTATTTTGTAAATAACTTGGGACCATTTAGCTCAAATACTCTTAGGTTATAATGGTAATAAAGTGCTCAAAACTGAAACTCTACTTATTTGTCTGTAAAAAATTAAAACCTGGCTACTTTAATAAATCTGTAAATTTGGCCATCAGATTATCATATTTTAGTATGATCTTATTACTCTTATATCATTGTAGTTATAGGAGAACTGCTTGTAGTTAAACATTGGAAAGCTTTTTTTCTTTTATTCTCAAGTTTATTTTAAGAACTACAAAAAAAGATATGGTGTTAATTAAGTAACATTTTCTATACTTTAAATTATTAACAATATTAAAAATAAATAGTACACCATGATACTTAATAACCATATTGAATTCAGTCAGCATACTTTCATATGAGATCATGTAAGGAAAGGTATTGTGAGCTCTTAAGAATTTCCTTTGTACTTTTTCAATCATATCAATAAGTCTGTGGTGACCAAATAACTGAAGCATAGTCTAAATGGGTTATGCATTATATAACATTACAATTGATTTTATTTGTTTGAAGTTTTTAGTGGTTCTTACTACAAAACCAAGAAGTTTATATGCTCTATTAACAATGCTCTCATTGCGCTGAAGTTTAAAGTTTGACTCAATGACAAATCATCAATCATGTAATTAAACTTTGTATATATGACTTTTCATGTATTGATATTAAACCAATGGAATCTAGAGCACACTGTATGTATCTTATGTAGGTATAAGAATAGTCAACAAGATCCCTCACGCTCCAGGGCTATTATATAATTCGATATTCTGAATATTTTAAAATTTTATGCTAGTATATTGCTGCATTTAAAAAGCAAGATGCTACAAGCATTTCTTTTCAAAATTTTTGAAAGTAGTGTTTATAATCAAAGGAGCACATTATAAGCAAATATATTTCCCGCACTTGTTAACTCGCCCTATACATATAGTTTTATGCTATTCACAATTTTCTATTTATTTTTTATAACAGAAGAATATCTTGATTTTAACGATGACGATAACACACCCACCACAAACCAAGAGATGCAGACTAAAGAAATGAAAACCCAGAGAAGAAAAAGAAAAACCTCATTTATATGTGATAGTTGCCCAAAAGAATTTTCTTCTAGTACAAAGCTGATTAGTCACTGCAAAAAAACACACGGAATAACTGAGAACATAAGACCGTATTCTTGCGAAAGGTATCGCCATTTTAACTTTTTTTAATTTATTTATTTAAGAAAATATATGAACATTTTTAGATGCCCTCAGAGATTTTTGACCTCCTCCACCCTTTGGCAACACATAAAATACCACGAGGGCGTTAAATCGAACATGTGCTCCTACTGTGGCAAAGGCTTCATAACGAAAACCGACCTGACCAATCATGAAAAGAAACATTTAAATTTAAGGGAATACAAATGTGATTTGTGTAGCAAAACTTTTAATACTCATAAGAATATCAGGTAATATTTCATCTAATGTTCTAACTGTTTCTGTTCATTATTTTCGTTCGTTTCTAGAACCCATAAGCTTATAGTACACACCGACTCGTCAAACTGGAAATTCGTATGCGAAATTTGTTCGAAACCTTTTCCGATTAAATCTAACTATGACAGTCACATGCGGCGGCATACTGGTGATAAGAAATTCGAGTGTCATTTGTGTGACAAAAAGTTCGCGGCTAAATGCGACTTACAGAGGCACATTAAGAGTCATTCTGATGTGAGGGATTATAGATGTCCCCACTGTAAGAGGGAGTATAAAGATGAGAGGGTGCTAAAAGTGAGTAAATTTTTTCGATGATGAATTAATTGGTAAGATTGGTAAATATCATACTATTTTCATTTATAGCATTATTCATAATATATCTCTTCACTCACTAATTCAAACTGAATTTTCAACTTGAACTTTTTGAAAATTTTGTTTCAAAAGTTCAAAGTAAAGTATTTTACCAATAATTAAAATGTGATAAATAGAACCAGGGTTGTCACAATTACTTTTAAAAAGTAATTCAATTACTAGTTACTTAAAAATGTAATTGAATTAGTTTTATAGTAATTAAATTACTTTGAAGCTAATTAAATTATTAGTGTCAGAGTACTTAAATTTAACTCTTTGTCAGTGCCGGTTTAAGGTAGTTTGCCGCCCGGTGCTACAAAAATACAGCGCACCCCCCCCCCTCCCAACTCGTTCAAAAAAAAATTTTTTTTTTTTGAAAAAACTTTTATTTCAAAAAATGTTCAGACAAATTTTACAAAAAAACAAAATAAAAAATACATCAGGCCAACGCCAGTATACAAATAAAAATAAACGATTCTATAGCATAAACTCTCTTACAACTAAAACTCCCAAAAAAAACAAACTCAACTCTTAAGTTTTCTACAAAAAGTAAAACAGATTCTTTGGTTTTAAAGGAACGTAAAAAATAAATTACACATAAATATACTTATATAATAATGCATATAAATTACTTAAACGATTGTTTTCTTGCTTTTAGTGACGCAAATTTTTCGATTATAGAAGATGTATTAGAGTGATGTAGATATGTGTGATAGTAGATGTCTTTAGAGTAAAAAACGATCGTTCACCGCTTGCATTTGTGACCATTATAGAAAAAAAAATGCGTAAACAAATATTGATATTGGGAAATGTAGATATTAGTTTATTCTCATATAATGCATGAACTAAATCTAATGGAGTTTCTAATTTAATTTCTGATATAGAATTTAATAGTTTTATTAGATGAACACATTCTTGAGGAAAATATTCATCTAAATCGGAGCTGTATTTTTCCTTTAGTTTGGTTGCTACAGTGATAATATTTTCATCTTCTATTAATTTTATCTTAAAAAGAAATTCAAATGTATTTGAACATGTTTGATCTATTTCTGACCGACGAATAATTTCAGATTTTAGATTATCGATTCTTAAAAAAAAACACTGCGTGCGGATTTTATCTCTCTGGCTCAAATTTACGTCGGAACTTTTTTCTCCTAATTGCAATTTTCGTTTGATATTTCGCCTTTCAATATAATTTTCGTTTTCTGTTAACAACATTCCTAAGCTCTCATAATGGTCAAAGCGATCACGTAAGAAATCAAAAGTTCAAAAAGTTTTACACAAGTCCAAATTCTCTCTTTGTACAGTTTTATTAACATCGTTAACCCTTTGCAAAATATCCAACCAAAACGATAAGATTATCCCATTTGACAAGAAATTAAGTTTTTCGCATAACGAAGTTGCTTCGACTCTTACAATATTTTTCTCATTAACATCTGTTGCTATATTATTTAAACAAGTCTTTATTGAATTGTAACTACTTTGTAGCGCCTTTATGGCATCAAAGCGAGAAGACCAGCGAGTTGTATTGACCCTTTTTGGCATGAGCCATTTCTCAGAGCCTGATGAATCTCTTATTGTACTAGACAACAAGTTCCATCTATGTGTAGAAGCCGAAAAAAATGTATAAAAAGCTTGAACTAGCATAAAAAAAGATGTTGCTTCGAAGCAGCAATCCGCAGCATTTTGAACAACTAAATTGAGAGAATGTCCGGCACACGGAACATATATTGCTAACTCATTATGTGCCTTAATACACGCTTGCAATCCAGAAAATCGACCACTCATATTGCTTGCGTTGTCATATGACTGACCCCTGCAATTTTGAATGTCCAAATTAAATGTCTTTAGCATATCCATGACGCACTGCTCAAGCTTTTGTGCCTCATGCCCAATGTTATCATAGAATCCTATAAACCGTTCAAATGGAAGCCCTTTACTATTGCAATACCTTAAAATTATTGTTAGCTGATCCTGATGTGATATATCAGGTGTTGACTCCACACTGACTGAAAAATATTTATTCGCCTTAATTTGTTTAGCAATTTCCTCAATAACCCGATTCGCCATGATAGTGAGGACTTCATTACAGATATCGTTGAATAGGTATGACGTTTTACCCTTGCCCAAATTTGCCATTCGATTTATATGGTCTTTTAAAAACGGATCATATTCTGCTAATAGTTCCAATAAACCCAAATAATTCCCATTGCGCTTTTCACCAAAACGTTCATCAGTTCCTCTAAATGCCAATTTTCTAGAGGCCAAAAACTTAATCACGCTTATAATTCTTCTTAATACTTCGACCCAATAATCCTTTTTGCAACTTATTTGTTTTTCCAACTCATCGTTAATTTTTCCTCGCTTTAATTGGCGGCTTGTGTAAACATTTAAACTATCTAGATGACCAATGGAACGCTCGTGTTCGTCGAATCTCTCAATGCATTTATTCCACGAGGAAAATCCAGTTTTAAATTGGTTTTGTTTGTTACTAAATAAACAACAATATAAACAAAACACATTTCCAGTACTTTCTGAATAAATTGCCCAATCTCTTCGAACTACTTCACCGTTAACTAGCTTCTTATAAAAAATTTGCTTGGTAGCATACCTATTTTGGTCCCCATGTTTTCTTTTAGACATTGAAAAGTCAATTCTATCAAGAATTTGTTCGGTCCAGTTATCCAAAAGAATTTGCACAAAATTTTGACTATCCTTTCAAAGTGCCGGATCCTTAAATTCGGTCCAATCGTCTGTTTTTACATCTACAAATAAATACATTTCTATACCATTCAAATACAATTAAAATATTTACAAAGGATTTTGTCTTTAAGGTTTTTTTTAAACTGAAATTATGCGTAAAAGCAATATGCAATCACCAAAAATACTTACCTATAATACTATCACCAACTGTATTATTTTGCAAAAGACTTTCCTGTGGCTCCATCTCAAGACCGGTCTCTTGGGTATTCATCTCATTTGCAAGGCTAGTGCTCGTACTTGGTCCAGGTTGAGGTTCGCATATACTTCTGCTCTCGTCTACGTCTGTGTTACCCCGTGTAAAAAAACTTGTGAGTTTAAGAGTGTTTTCTAAAGCTTTCTTTTCCTTTTGTTGTTTTTCCAGTTTTCTTTTGCGCCAATACGAGCCAGATAACTTTCGTCCGTCCATTTCCTAGTTTTTTTTTAATATTAAGAAAAAAAACAACTAAAATCATAACTTACCGTATTTAATTGCCGTTTAATCTTTTAAAAATCCTTATCCGAATAATATCACCGATTAAACTAAACACCAAACTTACTGTAATTTTAAAGTAAACCTATAATTCTAAACTTTCTAACATCACCAATAATTTATACCGCCAATTCTTTTTATACTGCACCGCCAAATAATTGTTGTTTTGAAATAATTGGCGGCTAAATTTTATCGCTTGTCATAGGCAGTAATGCGGAGCTGTACAAGTAGGAAACTAGGGCTGGGCATTGGCGATTTTAATTACCGTTGGTGGCGGTGCTTTAACTCGTAATTTCGCATTCATATTCCACTTTACGATTTTAATAATAGATGTCTGTTAACAAATAAGGAGGTTGAGTTAATAAAATACCTACCTTTTATTTTTTACATTTTTTATAGGTCTGGGTTCTGCGAAGTATAGTAATCTCTGAAATAAGTTGTCGCTTTTTTCGATTGTGGTTTTAAAATTTAATTAATTTAATAATAAAAGGCGGGAGTAGCTAATTTTGTGGTAAACTTCTAAGATTTACCGCCCGGTGCTATAGCACCCAAAAGACCCCTGGTTAAACCGGCACTGCTCTTTGTATGTAAAACGTGTAATAAGCACTGCATTCGAATTTTTCCTAAATTTTATACAGGGTCAAAGAAAGGTATAAATTAAATTCTGTTTTTATGAAGTCTTGTTTTATTTAATTAGGTGCTTAAAATATATTTTATTTTGAGTTAAACAAACGTATAATATATTCTCAAACTCATTTCTCACATTTTGAAACACTTGGAATAGATATACATTCTGTAATAATCCGTTGCCGAAGATCATCGAAGTTCTCGTAACAGTTCTTAAATGACCTCATAGAAAAAATTCGAAAGGTGTTAGATCTGGTGAGCTCGCCGGCCATTTCATTGGACCTCTTCTTTAAAGCTTTTTTAAAAACTTTTGCGACAGTACTCATAAGACTAATAGGGCAATGGTGTGTGTGTGTGTGTAAGCAAATTTTGTGTGTTGGTTCTGATTTATATATTGGTATAATTACATGTCTCTTTAAAATGAGGTGGCACTATTGATGGAAATTGTAAGATTTCTATGAAAAATCCATATACACTAAAAAACAAAAAAGTTGTATAGCTCTTATCAAGTCGGAGTGTCACCAAGAGCACAACTCTAGAATTTACACATAAATTAACATTAAATTCGAATTTCGCGACACCCAAAAACCTCCATTACCAAATCTTGTGCTGATATGATGTTTCTTTTTGTATGAAATTAAAATTAAAAGTTTAACATCCGGTATCTCCATTATTATTAATTTTCGGACTAGACAAATCTGACCAAATTGTAAGATTTTCAACCAAAGTATATGCTGTTGCTCTATGTCCACTAAATTATGGGACATCCTGTATATGACGATCAAATCACAATATTAAAAATTTAGAAAAAATTGTAATGAGTGAGGCTATGCATCCAGTAGATAAAATAAACGTCCTGGTAATTAAGATGAGTTCCTGAAACTTGATCTTCGGGAACATACTTTAAAATTGGAAAGTACTTTTTCTAGATATTTTGATATGTTGAGAGTGGCAAGGCAATAACTTGATCAGCATATTACTTAAATAATGTATTTTTCATTAACTAAAATGCATTAATAAAATATCAATTGAATTTAAATAAACTTGACCTTTGTAAAAATTAATTAAATAAATGTTGATTTAAAAAAATACTCAGTTTTAAGTTCAACATTTGAATAATTTTACAGCACACATGTCAGGGATGTGTATATCAAACAATAAAGTATTTGTATTTAGGAAATCAAAACCCAGCTGATCATCCGAATATTAAAAGTAGTCAGCAAATATAAAATAGAAAATCATAGTATTGACTTAAACATTGAATGCGTATTAAAAAAAAAAGAATACAGAATTGTTACACAATATTTATATGTCCGTTATTTCGACAAAAGAGAACAAACTTTCGACTGGAGAAGGAGAAGGTAAACAGGTGTTAAACTTATAAATACTCATTTTCTGTACAGTTGTCATTAAGATATTGCAGTACCTACAGTTCGATTTTTTTCTTAAGGTTTCTAATGTCATCTTCAATCTGGGTGGTATCAGTTCACAAAACTCTTTCAAACCAGAATTAAGTATGTTTTCTTTTTTTTCCAAATTCTGGTGCTCTAATTTCATATCGTGAGCTTTTTTAAGTACGAATTTGGTAATAAGCTCAGTTAAATCCTCTTTCAAGAAAGATTGAAAGCAATTCGTGTCAGTAAGTTCTGTGAAGAATGAAACATTTGAAAATGACTTAAAAGTGACTTAAAATGCCTAATCACTTCTAGACATAATTATTTTACTAAAAGCTAGATACTCTTTCCAGGCAGTTAAAGGCAGTTTTCAACTCTATAAAGTCAATTTTTCCTCCCTGTGGAAGTGGAAGCCACTTTTGAAGTTTTTAGTGTCAAATTTTTCTTTCTCCAAAGCTATTGAATTAGTTTCAAGTTCTTTGATGCCTTAAATGAATAAAAATTATTAATTCAGCTGCCTGGAAGTGATTCAAAATTACTCTAAGGCTAAAATTAGATGCTACTTATAGGCAGTTGAAACCAGTTTTTAGCTCTTTTAAGTCAATTTTTTCTCCTTCAAGGTAATTAATTGAATCATTTTCAAATTTTTTTAAGCTTAACACACTTGAAAATAACTTTAAATACCTATAAGAAACTCAAAATTACTCTGGAAAAAATTAAATAAATTTTTCAGGGAGTTGACGCCATTTTCCAAGTATTTAAGGTCAATTTGTCTATTTTTAAAGCAGTTAAATCATTTTCAAAATTTTCAGTCCTAGAATGAATATAAATGATTCAAGAGTGACTCAATTGCCTGGAAGTGATTCAAAATGACTCTGACAAAAATTAGATTTTACTTCCAGGCAGTTGAAACTAGTTTTAAGCACTTTGAAGTCAATTTTTTTTCTCGTTGAAGGCAGTCAAATCAGTTTCAACTTTTTTCAGACCTAAAATTAAAAACAAAATATTCAAAAGAGACTTTAAGCACCTTCAACTGATTCAAAATTACTCTGGCAAATTACATAAACTTTTCAGGAAGTTGACGTCACTTTTCAAGTTTTAAAAGTCACGTTTTCTTATTTTAAAGCAGCTGAATCATTTTCGGCTTCTTTCAGGAGTAAAATTAATATAAATGATTTAAAAATCATTTAAAAAAAAACTCAACTACCTGGAAGTGATTCAAAATAACTCTTTCAAGAACTAGGTACTACCTTCAGGTTGTTAAAGTTTAGGGTTTTTTTAAGTCTCTGAAGTCAAATTTTCTTTCTTTCAGATTGTTAAACTAGTTTCAAGTTCTTTTGATTCAAAATGACTTTGGCAAGAATTCAATACCACTTACAGGCAGTTGAAGTCAGTTTTGAGCTTTCTGAGGTTAATTTCTTATCCTTACAGACAGTTGCACTAGTTTTAAATTCTTTTAAATCATCGAACGTTTGGAAAATACTCAAAAGTGACTTCAAATGCTTGTGAGTGATTCAGAAAAACTCAAAAAATCTCAGTTTAAATTGAGGTAATGTAAAGGAAGCAATTGTTGCCTTCTTTGATTCTGAGTAAACTAAACCACTGTATTAAGCCATCGTGCTTCAAGAATTGGACGAGCATTAATAATAGTAGTCGAGGCCATGCATTTAGTGTTTTTTGTATAGAAATCCCAGACACGGTAGTAAATATCCAAAATAGCTACTTTGGTCTCCTTGTAAGATATCCATAGCGTTTGCAAGTGGCTGCATTATTGCACAAGACTTCGTTAAATATTCCAATTCAGAATCTCTAAACATTTGGTGTTTATTTCTTAAAATGTGTCCCACTGAGTCATACATAAAGTTCCATATCCAACATTGTATATGGTAGTAGCGTTGTCATGTCTGGTTCTTAAATTGACATTCTTTTGAATTGCATTTTTTATGTCTAGAGTTGCTATTAAATTTAAGAAATGATCTGCGGAAATGTCCGAAAAATCAGTGTAATTTTTTTCTTAGGTAGCAGCAGGGGATCCAAACTTTTTGCCTTGAGAAAATTGGATCCATTATCTGATATTGTGGCCATCAACTTATTTTGCTTTAGATTAAATTGCAAGTGAATATCTTCTAACATTTCGGTTATTTTGTCGTATGTATGACTTCTAAAAAACCGATAACATGCAAGAACTGTAATGAGCTGTAACGCTAAAAAAGCTACGATGTTTTGTGGACCACACATCTGCGGTTGTGTATACATATTAAATTGAATCCAAGCACGTTTTCACAAGATCTACATTTTACGACAAATGTTTCTTGATTTTCTTTACCGCTGTTGTCCTATGCATGACATTAACACTTATTTCATCGAATAAGAAAACATTGGACACTCAGATTTCCAACGACATGCAATTACCACGGTATAAAAACATTTCTATGCATGGTCAATTTATTAGTAAAAAATAAAAATTTATTTTCTAAGCATATGTACATACATTATTTTACCATTAAATTTAAAGTACAATGCGTGAACAAAAACGAAAATAGTTTGTATAAAATAAATATAAATAGAGAAAAGTTATGATGAAGAAACGATTTTTTTTCTTAAGATTTTAACACTCTGTAACTTAAAAAGTTAAGAAGTTGAAGGCATAGCTTTATTTGAACTTTTCTTCTTAAAATTACCTAAATATTAATACCCTTAAGGATCAGCATCTTATTCTGTAACACTCTGTATTAGAACATCTATTGTTTGAATGTTTTTAAAGTTCTTCGTGAACATTCAAGAAATATATTTCTATCAGGGCACTCCTAATCATAACTCCGTATTATATAAAATAGTTTCAGTACTATTACAATATGTATATTTTTTGAAGCATGTGGCAGTTTATGTTGCTTTTAGTTTATTAAGGTTAGAAATTATTACTTAAATATAGTCATACATTTATGAATCTAAAGTTAAAAAAACGCGATTCTTGTTCATTCTACGTTATTATCAAAAAAAAATATATATTTAGAACTATTAGTAGTTTCTGTTATGTTTTCACAAATAATATTTAATTTAAATCAGTGTGGTAACGTAACATCCAAATTTATTACTTTTAAAAGCATGGTTTGCTAAAAAATTCAGTTGTCACTCCCTCTCTTTGATGTAAGAAATGGTTTTGTAAAGAGGTACTTAACGACAATTAGCTGAAGCTTAGGAAACACTCCTAACAAGAACTTTTATAACGAAAGCTCCTTAGTAGTTTAAAGAAACTTTATTATTTGAAGTAACCGTTCATTGTAATATATGTATTTCTTTCTAATTTTAGGTGCACATGGCCAAAATCCACTCGATAGGCCTGGACAAAGTGAAAATTCCGGAACGCACTCGAAAATACGCGTGCAACCTTTGCCCGAAGGCATATTTCGCGAAAAATAAACTCACTAGACATCTGTATGGACATTCCGGTGAAAAACCGTTTTCGTGCGATATCTGTGATAAAAAGTTTAAAGATAAGTGGTATGTGAAAACGCATTTGAAGAATTATCACAACATACTGGATACGGCGGTTAAAGACGAGGAAAATAACTTGGAAAATTCATTATGACATATTAGGACTAAATAAGAATATCTAATGATTGATACAGAGAACTTGCAAAATTATTTCATTAAAAACATTCAAAAATGATCATTCGCGTTTAAAAATGTCTTTAATAAATATCTTTTGTAGACAATAATAAAAAAAAGCATTTGTATTAATTTTTTTTTAAATATATCCCTAATATTGTCGTTAAATAATTCTACATTTTTCAGTGCAAATTTATTTTGTCGCTCAGTTTCCATGTTTAAGAAAAAAATTAGGGAGCTTAGGCCTCTTTCAGACGGTACGGCATTGAGCCGTTCGCCGTGTGCGACACGACGCCGTGAGAAGTAATAACCATTGTTGTTTATCGGCGATTTCATGTATATCCGACGCGGCCGCCGTTACCACGAGGTTCTTATATTATTTGTTAGGAAGATGGAGACTGAAATAGATGTTGAGTTGTTAATTACATTATTGTCCAATAGGCCAGTCCTTTGGGACAAGAGTTTAGAAGAATATAAATCTCGGACAGAGCAGCATGGAGGGAAGTAAGTATTTCAAGAATTAAATCGAAACTTCCAGAGTATGCAAACACAAGAAATGATTAAATACGGTAAGTAAGTTTTGCTTTATTTTTTCTCGAGGATTTTTTCGGAAAAAAATCCCCACTTTCATTGCATTTATTGGTTATTAAATTATAACCCTGTATATGAAATAATAAAACAAAATTATAGTTAAAATTTGAATACTTATGAACATGCGTAGATTACGCATTGTGTTTTTCCTTTGACAACAGTTAAAACAGTCCACTATTCTAAAAAATTACATAGGTATTATTTTTGACCAAATGCTCAATAATTAAAACGTATGAATTTCGTGTGGAATTATATTTTTTATTTTTTTTTTATATTGATTTACAGGTTTGTAGGAATATTTATATTTACTTAATTATTTATTCCACTGCCAATGAAGTGAACCTTCATTACTCGTAAAAAAGTCAGTAAAAAATTTACGAACATCATTCGCTGGCCTATTTCCACGTTCACCCTTAATATTAGGAATATCTGCAAGACCCGTTACTGTGAGTGTGTCTTCAAAATTATATCCGTCTCTTTTTCGCACAAAATTGGCAATTCCATGGAAACGTTAAGTGGCCTGTGAAAAATTCTCCATTTATTAGAGAGGATCCCAAAACCACATTCGACATATCTTCTAGCTCTACACAAGCGGTAGTTAAATATTCGTTTTTCTTGACTTAAAACTTTTCCAGAATAAGGACGCATGAGATGTTCATGAATTCCAAAACCTTCGTCTCCAATAAACACATAGGGGAGGTCTTGTTGAGCATTTGATGACAAAGGTTCTGGCTTGGGAAGGTGCAGCTCTTTATCGACCATTTTTTTCCAAAGTAGTGATTCTTCGAATATTGTTGAATCGCTGTCCTTTCCATAAGCCCCGATGTTGACATATATAAAACGGTATTCACTATCAACCACAGCAAGCAATACTATTGAAAAAAAGTCTTTGTAGTTGAAAAGAAGAGAACCACTATGTTCAGGCTTTATGAGTCGAATGTGCTTGCCGTCTACAGCCCCAATGCAATGAGAAAACTGGGTTTTCTTCTAAAAACCACCAGCAGTAGCTTTCGGTTTTTCTTGTCATTGGTGGTATACAATCCAAACGTAAATTATTCCATATAACATCACATACTTCTTGGACAATCTCAGATATTGTTAATATTGCCAATCGATAGACATAATGAAGGTCCGTGAATGTATTGCTACTTGCAAGGTATCTGAAACGAAAAAAAAATTCAAATCATAGAGATATGAAAAAAAGCTTAATATAGTAATTTAAAAGTCATATTTGAAACAAAGTAACAAAATTGTAAATATATTTTTATTTTCAGGCAAATCTGTCATTTCTAAGTGGACCAATATTCGAGACCGACAAGTCAAATATTTGAAGAAGCTGGATGATAAAAAGGGAACGGGCTCAGCAGCAAAATCAAATAAAAAATACATTTATAGTGACCAATTAAGTTTTCTGCAAAAGAATACAAACAGAAATTCGACAACTTGTAGTATGGACTGTGAAAAAAAATGGGTCGCCTAAAGATACATTAGGAGGTGAAAATTTTAATAACAAAACAGATGATGAGGCTTTTTGTAATCCAGTTCCTTTTAAAAGTAGTCAAAAACGAAAGAGACCTAAATCTGAAATGACAGATATTGAAAAATCTATTTTACAGAAATTGGAACAGCCAGAAAATCACCACATTAGCTTTTTCAAAGGTATTCTTCCCAGTCTTCAAAAACTTGACGAGACTGAAACAATACAGTTTCAAGCGGGAGTATTGAATATTCTTCAAAACATTCACCGCTCTCAACCTCGATTGCCTTCGATGGATGTCAGCGTTCCTTCTCCTTACCAAAAAACAATCATTCAACCTGCGCGGAATTATTCTTCACAACGATTGGAAACGCGCCCTGACTCACAAAGGTACCAACCACCAGTTAAACGAGTTTTGACTGAGTACAGTAGCTGTTCTACTCAACCCGGATCCTCTGTCTTGACTGTAGTACCTATAACTGAAGACCAAAGCTTTGTTTGTCAGCCACGCCACATTCTCACTACACTTCAGCCACTAGTGTCACCTTCAACAGAAGGATGTAGTACTCCTTCACCTTCATCAAATACTCATCAGACCCTAGAGTCAGATCTTTCAACTGGTGGCTACTGTTGGAGCCCCTCAGTATAAAATGTTTATATAACTTTATAAGTTTTTATAAGTTTAAGTTTATAACATTACATTCATGGTTAGAATGACACTGATTTCAAAATAAATATGCCTAAATTTGTATATCATATATAAAGCCTGCTTCAACCAGGAGTCAAAAACGAGTCAGAGCCAATCACCTTATTGGCGCTGACTTTTTGGAAATTTTTAATAAAACTAACCTATATTGTACCTACCGCTTCAAAATTAATTTTACAAAATTTAATAATCTCGCCTTAATGTCACAGCTAGCTTTTCAGTGGGCGAAACAGCATATCTCATCTTTGTGTTTTGCTTACGAAGGAGAAGACCCAGTCGATTAAGGAGTTCATCAAAACTTGTTGTTCTCATTCGGAAGTAATTAAAAAATTTATTTTCATCTTTTCTTAAGTTTTGGTATAAAGTAACAAATGCCCCAGTAATTGGTCTTTCCAAATTTAGAGGGTGAACCAACCGCTTCCTTGGCCGACAACGTTTTTTCTTTTTGAGGTATAAATAATAAAGGTACAGTGCTTGAAGACCATCCATTTTGAAATCTTAAAAATAACTGGGCTAAATGGAGGCTATACGTAACGACGGCAAGGCCATGTCACCAAAAAAGTACGCCGTTTGGTCGACGGCACAAACTTTTGCCGTACCGTCTGAAAGAATCTTAAGTTTGGATTCCCAACAATACTAAATTAGTAATTTGGGTCTGTTCCCATGTATAAATGCCAATTAAAACAACCAAATAAAACGACAATCTTATAATTAACTATATTTATGTCATTCAACAGTAAAAAAATCAGCATTTACCAAAGTACACTTATTTACAGGAAAGAGGTGCATAACATAACCTAAATACTAAACCTAACTTAAATACTAAAAAAACTGGATAGTAAAAGGATGGCATGTAAAAACAAGAGAAACCGTAGTATTACATACTGTGCTAAAAAACATATTTATTACCACTATACAGGGTAAAATTATTGCAACTGACCATCAAAACTTAATTATATAATTTCTAAAGCTTTTTGCGCATTATATGCATTATATTAACATAGTTATATTATAATTTTTTTACCCTGTCTTATATACAAATGACCAATAATTTATCACATAATTGGAACTAAAACCCTAAAATACATTTTCGAGCGTTTGAAAAGTAGCGGAAAGAGATTTTTTCTTATTTAAAATAGGCAAGGTAGATCGAGCTTATTAAGACATCAGCTGAGTTAGAGGATGATGATTACATAAAGAAAATTGAAGAAATTAAATAAAGTTATTAACTCTTTATGAATTTCACACAACAATACAGATTTTACATGAATATTCCAGGCTGAAAGTAGTAATTCACAAATGAGAGTTGAATAATTTTTTCTTACAAATCATGCATCACGCAGACTGGACATTTTTCTAATTTTTTCCGCTACTTTATCAGTGCGTTCAGTGTATATTAAACTACTATTTTAAAAGGCAAGACTAAAAACCATTAAAAATTACTACTAAAAGGATTAAACTTTTGTACCAGTATATAAAACTCTTACAATTAAATGCTTTCGTCAAACCATATCAAATAGACATAAAGCTCTGTATACTACAAAAAAAAAACTTACATTCTAGAACTGAGCATTCATCAAGACACTAAAACGTGTTGTTACTTTAAATTATTTGCAAAAAACCTACTATATAAAATAGGTTTTCATACCAAATATTGTCCATCTACAATGTGACGACAGAATTGCTGCTTTTGGCAATACATCTTAAAAGAGTCAAACTGAATTAAATACATAGTTTAATTAGTTAGTATTGCCATACATTATGTGTAAAATATATTTATTTTAATAAATAAACTCTATTGATATTATCTTAAGTAGTATCATTTTAATAGATAAAATGGCAAGATTTATAAATATAAGCTATTAGAAACTATGGTTTACCAAGAGGTCAGAAATAAACAAATGTATGGACTCTCGTGTTGACCAGTTAGAGAGAGAGTTGTTTATGTTTGTCCTCTTAGTTATTAAAGGATTATAAGGAAATTTTTAGTCAATGCTATACAGGGTGTTTCAAATTCGACCCTCAACATGGTGATCTCAGAATCTATAAGACGGTTAAATTGCAGCAAAGTTGAGAATGTTTGAGGTTAACGATATTGTATTTTAAAAATTCCGAAAAACAAAATTTTGAAAAATCGATTTTATTTTTTTCATAAATATCAAATATTTGTTAGTATTCTAGTACAAACTGACACTTATCTTACTTATATTTAAAGCAATTATGCTTTTTACCAATGAGGGAAGGGCAAGATATGATTAAAATTTATTATAAATTTAATATAAACTGATGCAAGTATATTTAGTAACTGTGTCATTTTTAACAGAAATAATAAACGCCCCGGCAATTTCAGGAAATTATTATTAGTTAGAAAAAATAATCTCAATTTTAATGCTTTAAAATAAGTTTTTCTGTTCGGTATTTGAAGTCAGAATTTTTAAAGTTTTTCAGGTTTTCCTAGTATGCTTATATTATTCTAGGAATTTCGAATCAATTCTTGTTTTATTCCTGGATTTTAGGGTGTTCCAAGTAGGTATGTCAAATCATTTTTCTTTAAATTTTAATGTTTTAAGGTAAGTTTTTGTTTTCAATTTTTGATTCCAGAAATTTTAAAATTAAAAAATGGAATTTTCCAGATTTTTCGAACATTTTTACAATAGTCCAAGCATTTGAAATAAAATTATATTTTACTAGACCTTAGGGTAAGAGTCATTTTCACGTCTTCCAAGTATTTTAAATAATTTATCTTTTAATTTTAATGTTCTAAAATACTTTTTTCTTTTCAATTTCTAATTCCAGAATTTTTAGCATTTTTTAGATTTTTCGAGTATTTTTACGATATTCCAGGCATTTGGATTAAATCTTGTTTTATTCCAGGACTTTGGGTCAATTATCACGTCTTTCAAGTATTTCAAATTTCAATGTTTTAGGGTAAGTTTTTGTTTTTAATTTCAGAATTTTCGAAATTTGTAAAATAATTTGTTTCAAATTTTGCAGATTTTGCTGTAATTTTTATAATATTTGAGGCATTTGGAATAAAATCTAGTTTTAATCCAGTACTTTGCAATAATTTTCCACCTCTTCCAGGTATTTCAAGTCACTTTTCTTTAAATTTTAACGTTTCAGGCTAAGTTTTTGTTTCCAATTTTTAATTCCAGAAATTTTGAAATTAAAAATAAAAATTTGGATTTTTTTAGATTTTTCGAACATTTTTACAATATTCCAGGCATTTGGAAGAAAATATAATTTTATTTCTAGACCTTAGGGTGATTTTCCACGTCTTTCAAGTATTATAAATAATTTATCTTTTAATTTTAATGTTCTAAAATATTTTTTTCTTTCCAATTTTTAATTCCGGAAATTTTGAAATTAAAAAATACAAATTTAGAATTTTCCAGATTTTTTGGATATCCTTACAATATTTTAGGAAATTTGTTAAATAATTTTTATAATATTTGAGGCATTTAGAATAAAATCTAGTTTTAATCCAGGACTTTGGAATAATTTTTCACGTCTTCCGGGTATTTCAAATAACTTTTCTTTTAATTTCAATGCTTTCAAATAGGTTTTGGTTTTCAATGTTTAATTTCAGAATTTTTCAAATTTTTGAAATTTTTTTTAACAGTTTCCAGACAGTATTTTTATGTTACTCCAGGCATTTGTAATAAAATTTTGTTTTATTCCAAGTATCAATAGATTACAATATATATAAAACTTCAATATACGAGCCCTAACAACTATATATTGGAACAAGTAGTCATTTTACGAATAAAATTCCATCTTACCGTAATTCTTTTAATAAATTTTTTTTTATTTAAAAATAATAAATTAATAACATTTTTTATGTTTTAGAGAATTATTTTTAAGGTTTAATAAAATTTTGATGTTAAATAATATTTATTTAATTGTTTGATAATCAAAAAATTTTGGAATATGGGTTGCTTTTGCTCAAATTTTTCCAGTTTTATTAGCATGACGCGAAGATGGCTTTGAATAAACAAAAGTAAGTAGTGCGTCGTCAACAATAAAAATTTTGATGCGTCACTTGACCATTAACAATCGATTACTGTCATTTTTATTACGAGTAAAATACAATAATGACTCGTGGAAAACCTACTGATCTAAAAGTGCGAGAAATTATTATCCGGCAGTACCATAAAGGGAAAACAATGCGAGAAATCTCCAGTGAATTAAATGTTGCAACAACTACTATATTTAATATAATTAAAAAATATGGTGAAACTGCCAGTATTGGTGTTCGCGGCAAAAGTTCAGGACGTCCAAAAGTTGTTTCTCAAAGAAATGTAAGGAACTTGATTAAAATTTGTAAGTCGGGACGAAGAAATACTCTACGAGAATTAAATGCAAGGTGGAATAGAGAAAGTGGGATAAATGTTTCCAGAGAATGCTGCCGCAAATATATCCACAAGACCGGTCTTAGTTTTTATAAGGTATGTATAATAGGCTGTTCTGTGCTATATTATTTTCATTTTTCTCATTTTTTCGCCTAGACCAAAGAAAAACCATTATTAACGGAGACTCAAAAAAGGAATCGTTACATTTGAGCCAAATCAAAACTCTCGTGGACCAAAGAAAATTGGAGCAAAATTATTTATAGCGACGAAAGCAAATTTGATGTCTGTGTCGGAGATTATCGAAAGCGTGTGATTCGGGACAAAACAGAAGCATTCCATAAGGATTGTCTTAAAAGGACTGTAAAGTTTCCACAGGGCATCATGGCGTGGGGTTGTATGTCAGCTAAAGGGTTGGGAATGTTACACTTTATTGATGGCATAGTAAATGCAGAAAAATATCAAGACATTCTCGAACATTCGCTTTTACCAAGTGCAGCAAATTTATATCCATTTGGAGATTTTATCTTTCAACCGGACGGTGCCTCATGTCATACTGCTAAATCTACCAAAAAATGGATGAGGGAACATAATATTAAAGTTTTGGCACAAAATGAAGCAACGCCTAAGAAATAGTCCGCAGCAGCAGCCACACAGTAGCAGCTTACTTTGCCACAACTACGTGCTAAACTACAGGAAATATGGGATAGTTTTACCCCTGAATTTTGTGAAGGTCTAGTTGGTACAATGCCTCATAGAGTTCAGGCTGTTATTCAAGCTAAGGGCGACGTTACGCGTTACTAATTTGTATTTTCCTTTTTTAAAACTCACTTGTTCCAATATTTAGTTGTCAGCATTTTTCAATTATTTACCAAGTAATTAAATACTAAATAACTTAAAATATATAAAAACAATATTAAACATTATAAAAAAGCTTGTTCATTTCATATTTATGATTAAAAAAAATTTAATAAAATATTTTCGCTAAATGGGCAATTTATTTCAAAATAACTGCTTGTTCCAACATATAGTTGTTAGGGCTCGTATGATATTGCAATATATTGTTTTTATTTGATTGAACGCTATTGCGTTTTTAAGATTTTTTTTTAATTTAGAAAATTTGGAAATTTTTGGATTTTCTTAAAGTTTTTTAGGTTAATGGAGTAATTTTTTAATTTCTGGCATTTAAAATAAGTTTTAGTTTTATTATAGGCTCTTAGAATCAGTTTTTCTATTTTCCAGACGCTTGAAGTGATTTTTTTATGTCTTCCAGACATTTAGCGTAATTCTAGTATTAATATATCTAAATATCTAAATAAACTTTCTAGAAAGAAAACCTGCAGAAAGAAGTATTTTCTTCTGTCTTCCATGCATTTAACGTAATTTTGTAAAATAAAACGGAAAATGACTTCAAATAATAAAGGTGTAACTCTGAAGTAATGTGTGCACCACTACGGTATTGCATTGCTAGTATTTCTGCCTGTAATATTTACAATGACAATTTAAATATTGTCTTGTATACATAAATAAGCACAGTCAACTGCGGCAAGTTTAGTTTTTTTTTAAAATTCAGGTTTTTAAAAATTAATAATATTACTTGTGATACATCATTAAAAAAGGCACTTTTGCAAAGATTCTAAAAATGCAAAAACCAAATATAGCGCCTATAAGAAAAAATTCAGATGAAGATGATGATTGGCAAAAGACGAAACGTTGTATAAAAAAACATTATCATATAGCACAAAAAAGTGGCAACACAAATAAGTAAATCATTTTAAAATCGAATCAAAAATAAACTCAGATGTTGAGGGTCAAATTTGAAACACCCTGTATATAGTGACCGGGAAACAGGAATATTTCAAGCATATAATTACTCATCAAACAATTTCTTAGAGATCATGCTGGGAAAAGATGTTTTTATTTCTGTTTTCTCTTCAAAGAGTAAAGATTGAAACGTGCTATCTATTTATTAGAACACACTATCGTGAAAAAATGGTAGTATAATCATTTAAATACGCGGAATATAACGCGAAAATGTGTAAAAGAAGTATTCTTAAGAATAAGAATAAATAATGGGAAACGGTGATCCTATATATTTATTTATTGATTAAGTAAATATATAGGATCTCATGCTAATTTATTATTTATTTAAAATGATCAGAATCATATTTAACCGGAGACAACCAGATCTATTTAAGCAGTCTTAGGTGGACAACTGAGTACAATATAAATCTTAACTCTTTAATATGAAGCATATACTTGAAATATGCAGTTTTTCCCAAGTCACTAAACACATTTATTACCCAAGACTCTACACACATTTGAAAAGTCGATTTCTGTTAAAAAATTCCTACTAGAAACCTAATTTTTTGTTCAAATGTGTTTAAGACACCCTAATATTGTCATCTATACGCAGACCCAACTAACTATCGATACTTCTCACTAACAACTAATGCTAAAATAATAAATATTAAAATATAAAAAATCACAAAGAAAAACAGTTTTCACTGTTGTCGCAAAACTAAAATGCTTCCAAACCGACCTGGCAAGATCCAATAATTTTTGGCAAGAGTTTTTCATTTTAAAAGCACATTACCTCTGCCGCTCACTATAAACCTCTTATGCACTGTCTACACTCCCTCGTAGTCCGTACAATCAATGACTTGATTTAAAGGCGACACTAAACTGTTAAAATAAACTTTTAACTCCCTCGGTGTTAAACTGGCCCGTTTTTCTGGTATGTAGCTGGATAGTTTTCGATCGAGATTCAACACCAAATCGTCCTCTATCCAAGGATCCTGGTCTGTATCGATCGTTTTCCTGGATGAAAGAAATTTATGGAGGGAGTACCATAGAGCCAGAACGCTCGTTATGAATAAGCCGTACATCAGGCAAGTTTGCACAATTGGGGCGATTTGCAAGTAGATTTTTAGTCGGATTCTTAACCAGGATGGGAGACCATACATACCCTGAAATAAAAACAAAATTAACCCTAAATATATTTTAGAGAGTTTAGCTTAGATCTAAGTTAACAGTAACAGCACTGTCTAAAGTACAATTTTCTTAGCATAAAATTAGAATTATAAAGCACTGCACCATACTTGTTAACAGGGGACGAGATTCCATTGACTAGGCAATGAACTAAATGAGATGTTCTAAGGTACGAAACATGCAAGAGAAATTGGTTGCAAGTGTGACGAGTTGGCACATAGCACAGGAAACATAATCAGCTTACAATGGGTGAGGTAGCACAAATTAAAGAGAGGCTAGTTTTTGTGTATATGAATTCATACAAACGTGTACTATAACATACTGAAAGTCCCATTTGGTAAAAGTATGCCAAGTATGAAAAAAATGGCCGCCATTTTGTTTTTTATCATTTTTTGTTAATATCTCAGTAAATTGAATTTTTATAAAAATTTCTGAAGAGTACTTTTTTTTAAGAAATGAAAAATGGATAATATACCATTAAAATTTTTTCCATTATTTTAATATATAGTATTTTCATACTATATAATATTTTCATATATTTTTACTATAAAAAAAATTAAAATATATGATTTAATAGCCATTACTAATGAATATAACAGGTATATATTCAATTTAGGTGCAAAGCAATGTATTAAAAGGTTACGTAATTGATATTTGCTCATCTAAAACATAACAAAAAGAATTCGCTACGCCACTGGATGATCAAGCAGCTGCGTGTTCTGTATCAAATATGGTTGAAGAATTTTCAGGTGTCAAGTCTTGTTCATCAGAACAGCATGTTGAACTCCGACATTCCCGCCAACAACGCAACAATGGTTGGAAACGTACAATCCTTTTGAATCTGATCAGTTCATATCACTGTATTCTCAAGTTCTGGCACATGATACCGTCAACTGTGATAAGGCACAGACTGTAGGCGAAAAAATTTTAAATGAAAATTATGGAAAGAAGTATACAGAAATTAAGTGTGTGAAGAAAAAACAGGTTGTTACAAGTGTTAACTCTTTCAAGGGCCCTGGTGTACAAAATGTACCACCTTAATGCATGCTCTAGTTAGGCGGTGATACATATTTAGCACCACTGGTATAAAATTTATTTACGAATGGAGCAGTGGTTTAGTTTATGAACCACCATTAGAAATAAGTTGTTTACGTCCTTATAAAGAAGTGCGCCTTGCGGTAACGGCGCCAGACATAGAGCCACTGCCTGAAAAATAAATTAAGGTTATAATTAAGTTGTCAAGAGTGTAAACTAACTGTGAGTGAGAGGAAGACTAAAAAAGTAAGTATATTTGTATATTTGCGTTGTAATTATATTATAAACCTATTTTCTTATGATGGAGACTGAATATTTATTTGAAAAAATCCTGTAATATATGATATCTGTCTGGTACTCTATGCGTACCACCGCACACATTAGGTTTTTTATTTTTTGCGACAGCTTTTTTTTATTTTCAGGTTCCAACATGTCCGACTTGCCATTTAAGTTGGTTAACATGACGCAAGATGATCTATTCGCTGAAATAGAGAATATTTATTTAGAAATAGAACAAAATCATGCAGTCGCTGAAGAAATTCCTTCTGATAGCGAATCATTAGCCAGTAACAAGGGCGAAGAAGAAAGCGACACGGAAGCAACCATCGGAAATAATGTGCTAATATATTCAAGTAGTGACTCTGAAGATGATTTGCCTTTGATAACAATTGCTAGAAAAATTCAAACAGCTGCATTTGCCACACCTGCTGGCAGAAAACCTCCAATTTGGTCTAATGTGGAAACTCCTGCTTCACCTCCAGATTTTGCTGCTCAGTCTGGTTTAGCTGATTGCGTGACGAATATGATAGATCCAACTCCGTGCAAACTGTTTCAGCTGTTTTTTTCTGAGAATTTCATAAAAGATATGGTTTTTGAAACAAATTTGTATGCTCAACAAAAGTTTAGCAAGCATAAACCAACCGATGTTCGCGAAATAAAAACATTTTTGGGGTTGAATTTACTTATGGGCATAAAGCGCCTTCCGAGTTATAGGGACCATTGGTCCAGTGCGCCAGATCTTCATGACTCTTATGTAAGTAATCTAATGTCAGTGAAGCGTTTTAGTTGGCTGCTTGGTAACTTTCACTTGAACGACAATTCACTGATGGCAAAAAAAGGGGAAGCAAATTACGACAAACTATATAAAGTAAGGCCATTGTTGATTTCTATGGCAGAGGCTTTTGGCTAATGCATGCTGCCAAGTCGTGAAGTTGCCATAGATGAATCTATGATAAAATTTAAAGGGAGAAGCTCCCTCAAACAATATATGCCAAAGAAGCCCACTAAAAGAGGGTATAAAGTGTGGGTACTGGCAGATAAAAACGGATATTGTCTAAAATTTGATATTTATACAGGAAAGCCAAGTGGTAATGCCGAGAAGAACTTAGGGTCAAGAGTTGTCAAACAGCTATGTGAAGGGCTAGAAAATAAAAACCACCTTGTCTACTTTGACAATTTTTTTAACGGGGTAGAACTTATGGAAGATCTAAAGAATATGAATATACATGCCTGCGGCACTGTTAATTCTTCTAGGCGACATATACCGAATTTTAAAGCTGATAAGAACATGAAAAGAGGTGAAATGGAGTGGTTTACGAGCAATAGTGATTTATCGGTCATTAAATGGAAGGATAAGCGTTCCGTTTTTCTTTTGTCCAACTTCCACGATCCACGTGATATGCTTGAAGTGAACCGGAAAGAAAAGGATGGATCAATTAACAAAGTACCCTGTCCAAAGGCACTTGCTGACTACAATGCAAATATGAATTTTGTTGACAAGTTCGACCAAAATTTGTCTTACTACAAAATAGATCGAAAAAGTCATAAATGGTGGCATCGAATTTTCTTTTTTTTTCTGGACGCTGCAGATGTTAATGCTTTTGTATTATATAAGGGACTGCAGCTTCCACCTCTTTCTATGAAAGATTTCCGACGAAGTATAATAGAAGGACTTGTAGCAGAAGCTCTCGTGGCTAGAAAAAGATCTGCTTCAAGTTTTGAAACTATTGCTATAAAGAAAAATAAACCATATGTTTCCGAAGAAGTCCGATTTGAAGGTTCGACACATCAACCTGAACGTGGTACTCGACGTCGATGTGCTAACTGTAGCACCAAAAAGAACCAAGTCAGAACGGAATGGGTTTGCAGCGTTTGCAACGTGCCTCTCTGCTTAACTAAAAATAAAACATGTTTTCAAGACTTTCATAGAAATAAATAAGAACGGGGCAGTGAAGAAGAAGTGTTACAAAATCACAGCTATTAAAAGAATTTGATTCTATTTCGCCACCAGAACAGCACGCGCCCAAGAACACTCTTTATCTTTTAGATGGTGGTTTTCTTTTACATAAGTTAGTCTGGCAAACGCCCGCCACCTATAAAGACCTATGTGGATAATATGTAAATTATGTAATACTACATTGTTATCGTGCAAACTGCGTTATCGACGAAACACGTATTTCGACTAAAGGTCTGCTACAAAAATCACGATCAAAACAAAGCCGTGTCGTTGATCTTATTATTCCAGATACCACAATTCCTTGCACGCAAGATGAGTTTTTAAAAAACAGTGAAAATAAAAAAAAGTTCATTGCTCTGCTTTCATGAAAAAGGAATAACTGTTTATCAGGCTAAAAGAGATGCAGATGTTTTAATTTGCTTAACGGCTGTAAAGCTGTGCTATCAACATGAATTTGTAACACCTGTTTCGGAAGATACTGATATCATGGTTTTGGCTCTACACCACTCCAACAAAACCAACTTGTATTTGCTTCGTCCTGGCAAAGCTGGAACTCATGATAGGTTTACGAACATATCAAAATTACAAAATTGCCTTGGTCCAGTAAAAGACAAGATTTTGTTTTTGCATGCAGTTTCGGGATGCGACACTACATCTTTTATATTTAACAAAAACAAGAAATCATGCTCGTCTATTTTAAGGAAGAATCCTCAATTATATGAAGATCTTTCTTCGTTTTATACCAAAGGCACTTTAAAATCAGACCTTTTCAAGAAAATTTTGAACGCTTTATCATTCAAGTTCGAAATAATATTGATAACGTTATTAGTGAGGCAACAAATATAATTAGCGATGAGCCACCAGAAAACAAACGAAAATGCCCAAATAACAGCCAAATTGCGCAAAAGATAGATTTCAATTTAAAGAACATCTAGTAGTTGCATCACTTTTCTTTTCCGAATGCTTTGCATGGAGAATATTGTGGCAAATTTCCTGAAGATAAGCTCACTTCCGTATGTACCTTTTATCCCATGCTTGATAAAGAACGTTTACGAACTGAACTATCTAGTCTATATTTAAGAAATGATTGCAGGACATTAAATGGCGCACTACCTCTTCTAAAATTTTTAGTAACCAACAATTTAGGAAATACGTTGAAGGAGACAAAAAAATGATTGGAAATTGTGGTAACTACTCCCATGACGACATCAGAGGCGGAGAGATGTTTTTCAACATTAAAAAGAGTCAAAACATTTCTTAGAAATTCAATGACCGAAGATCGTTTAACAGCACTTTCCATGCTATCTATCGAAAAAAAGTTTATCTCTAAAATCAACAATTTTAATGAAAAAGTTATAACAAAGTTTGCCACCAGGAAAGAACGAAGAATAGACTTAATTTATAAAAAATAGGAAGAATATACGAGTATAAAAATAATTCACTTTTTTTTTGCTAATAATAATTGCAGAACACCCTAAAATTTTTACCACGAGCCGCCACTGTTTAGTGATCTATTCGCCAATCTGTATACAATTTTCAAAATGCGTTGATGTGGCGACTTAAACTTAATGATATTACTTCAAGAAGTAAATTCAAATTCAATGTCAAAAATTACTTACGATTTCGATCCACAACATTGGCAAGACCATGTTGCTGAATTTTTCGCTATTGGCAATATTCTGAAGGTTACCAAGTGCCATGTTGATTTGGTATCTTACTGCCAAATTTAATGGTGTTCCAGAATTCTGAAAATAAAGTATTTTTCGTTTTACATGTTGCTATTTTGATAGAGGATTTCCTATTTTTAAATGATTTTTTAAATATATATAATCTTTCACTAAAGTTGGGTTGGATACCATATCCGAGAAACTATTAGTTCAGAAGCTTTGGAAGGAAATCTTGCTAAGAAAATAGAATAAAAAAAAAATCATGAGAATATGATAAGTAGCAATGAAAAGAGTAAATATTACATCAATTTAAAAAAACATAGTAAAATTTGAGTTTTCTACCCTAAAATATCGGTTTTAGGCACCAAGATTAAGATATTTTTGGAAAACTTTTTGTGGTAGTTAAATGGAATTTTTACTCAAAGAAGGAGCATTTTTTGAGAAATAATTTTATATATGATCCATTTTTTAGGTTCAATATCTAAGTTAGTATAATTATTATTATTAGTCTAAATTAGTATTTTACCAGTATTGTCTATCAGGACAATTGCTTATGAGACTTGAGGTTTTGTAATAATGTGAAAAAAATATTTTTTTTTATATTATTGAGAAATATTTAAAATTACTCCACATAACTTAGCCTAAAAACCTAGAAAAAATATGCAAACATGTGATGTATCAACCTGGACATGTAAAAAATGCCTAAGAAGGATAAAAATGACGTAAAAAGTTCAAAATAAAAAAATTGGAATAAACACGACTTTCTTTTTAGAAATAATTTAAATATCTGGAATTAAATGGAAAAAATTTAATAGAAAATTACGTTAAATTGCTGGGAGAAGAAAAATCAATCGAAAAGTTTGAGAAATGAAAAATTATTACCATTTTATAAAAAGAACAATTATTTTAAATGCCTGAAAGATACAGAGGGAAATTCTTGATAAATTTTGTAAAACATTATCTAACTCCTTTAAAAATTAGTGAATTTTAAGATATTCAAATTTATAAAAAAAAACAAGCAATTACTTACAGGTTCTATAACAAAGAAACTCCTGTGCTTTTCTGGATCAGGATTCAATCCACTCTCGACTTTATCAAAAAGAACGGGATCACCCTGATAGAAGTGCGGATAGCTTAGTGCGATCGGGAATCCATAATAACATCCCCTAACGTCTAACAGACCATTCGGTTTACACTGGTTAATATCTTTTTCTTTACAAAAACAACGATTTTTCTGGTGAATACGTCCGTTATCGTCCGTATCATTGGCAAAGTGGTAAACATACGCATTGAATCCGTCAGAGTTGGTATCGTTTACATGGACCTAAAAGAATTATTTAAACTTTTTATATTAAAAAAAATATATATAACGAAATTTTTACCAATGCTTTAGCCCTGCACATGCTCTTGCGGAAAAACAGCAGAGTATCGTTCGGTTTTATGTATCCTGGGAATTTAGTACCGTCCGAAGAGTTGGTGATGTCACCACAGGGACTGTCCCATTGCGGAAGTTTGCTGGCCCCATTGTACGTATCCGCCAGTCCAATGTTACCGAGACCGTGTTTTGTACCAGTAAACACCGTTTCGTAATCTCCTCTAAACTCGTACATCTAAGCAACAATACATTTTTCAGATAAGTTATTTATTGCAGACTCTTTTAAATAGTTTCACTCACTCTATCAATGAGTCCCAACTTGTCAAAGTAAACCCACGAGGGCATAAAAGTGTTTCCCAAAGTCATCAGTGCACTTTTGTATCCGAACATAAACTCCCTGGCGGTCATTTTGACCAGGGGCTGAGAATTTGTTTGTCTGATGATCACATTTAGTCCTAGGCGGGTGAAAATACTTTTCTGCGATACTACATCCGCTATACTCTGCAATAATGAAAATTCGGAATTCAATGATGTGTTAATTATGTTGACAATGGACTTAAAAATCATGAAATACACGTTTGTTCATATTATTTTAAAATTATAATGAGGGCTGTCTGAGTTTGATATTTTCAATTGCTGGATTTGGGCTCATGTGTAGGATAAAACATTGTAATGTTACCTTTTATTTGAATAGTACTTTATCAGTTACCTTTATTTGAATAGTACTGTAGATTTTAAGAGAATCTCTCTAAATTTTTAAAAGTTATGAATGAATTCTTTGACTTTAAGAAAGGCGTGGAAGAATATTTCAAATACCTGCAAAACAAAAAATAAGTCAACTTCTTGGAATAAAGTATTTCTTTTTTAAAGCTTGGAACACATCAAAATGTCTAGAAGTAAGTTGTGATTTCAATTGAAATGCCTGGAAGAGGTAAAAAATAATTTTAAATACATAAAAGACATTCAAAAATGGGTCGCATATTTGGAATCAAACAAAAACTTATTTGAAAAGTATGAAACACTTCAAAACGTGCGCCTATATGTTTGAAAGAGGTGAAGCGTTAATTCAATAATACAAAACTACTTCAAATGCCTGGAATATATACCAAAGTTTCGTAAAATTCCTGGAATTATATAAAATATATTTAAATAAAACCTGGAACACATAAGCTTGGTAAAGGTAAATCGATTGAACCGAAAATGATTTTAAATGACTGGAAGATGTAAAAAATTATTTTAAATGGCAAAAATTACTGGAATCACATAAAAAATCTGAAATTTGAAAATCTCGGAAAGACATAAATAAATACTGAATTCAACAAACTTAAAATAATCGAATGAATGTTTTTCAAATAGTGAGAAGAAATTTAACATAAAAAATAGCGACCAAACTGACAAAATAACTTCAAATCTCTTTGAAAATTCCAGAAATATGTGAACACAAAGCGGGCCAAACATTCCCCAAGTTCCAACAGTTTTAAGGCATTTTTTTAGTAATAATCTAGAGTCCATGTAGGTTTATTAATTTTTAAACATTCCCGTTATGTTTTTCGATTTCCAGACTTTTGGAAGTCTTCCAGGCCTTCACCTCTTGAAAATCATTCGTCAATTTACTTGATACATAAGAAATGCATTAATAAAATATTAAATATATTGTTTCACATTTCACTGGAAGAAACTAGGGGTGTCTGACCTAAATTTTCCCATTTTCTCAAAACCTATCGAATTTCAGGGAAAAATTGTAGAAGGATTTTTTAAAGGAAATTCAATATCCTTTAATAAAATATAAAATGCATGTTACCGCATTTTCATTTATTAATGGGACGAGCAGTTGGATCAAAATTAATTAAAAGAACTGGGGGTGCCTGGCCTAAATTTCCTAAATATCTCCAAAACTATTCATTTTTAGGGAAAAATTGTGGAAGGGTTTTTTAAAGAAAATTCAATTTGCTTTAATAAAATATAAAATACGTGTTACGGGATTTTCATCTATTAAAAGAATAAGTAGTTCCATAAAATTATGTAATAGAACTCGGGGTGCCTGGCCTAAATTTCCCCATTTTCTCAAAACCTATCCATTTTCAGGTAAAAACTGTAGAAGGATTTTTTAAAGAAAATTAAATTTCCATCAAAAAATCTCTTTACAGCTTTTCCTAGAAAATGGCAACTGTCCTGAGAAAATTCAGAAAATGCAAGACATTAGACACTAAGGTAACGAGCAGTTGCATCAAAATTAGGTGAAAAAACTAGGATGTCTAGGGTGGCTTACATTTTTTCATTTTCTTCAAAATTATTCATTTTCCGAGACAAATTGTAGAGGGATTTTAAAGAAAAATTCAATTTCCTTTAAAATGGTATAAAAGATAAGTTGCCACACGTTCATTTATTAAAGAAACGAGTCGTTGCATCAAAATTAAGTGGAAAAAGTAGGGGTGCCTGGCATACGTTTCTTCATTTATTCAAAAACTATCCACTTTCAGGGAAAAATTGTACAAGGATTTTTTAAAGGAAATTCAATTTTCTTCAAAAAATCTCTTTACAGTTTTTCCTAGAAAATAAAGCTGTTAGAGAAAATTCAGAGAATGCAAGACAGTAGATACTAAGGTAACGGGCACTTGCATCAAAATTAAGTGAAAGAATCTAGGGGTGTCTGGCATAATTATCTCATTTTTTTCCAAAAACTCTCCACTTTATGAGAAAAATTGTAAGGAGCTATTTTAAAGGAAAATCTATTTCCTTTAAAATTATACAAATTTTCCACTGTTGCCACATATTGTTCTATATCAGCGAGTGGAGGAATTATATGATTTATCTATTTTCGCCAAGATTTAACAGATCACAAAGTGGCGTTAGGGCCAAATTACGGACCAGCTTGTAAAGTTCCTGTGTGTTACCAGGCAGATAAATTCTATCCTCTCGGTAAACCTACCAATAGCTGTAGGAGGAATTATGAATAAAATTTTAAACTGTTGTTAAGTAGCAGAAGGTTTACAATTTGGCAGGTGTACAACATAATTGTTGGTACAATAATCTTAATAAAAAAAGAAAGATTAGGGTTATGAATCCCGTGCTGACAAAAATAAATAAGATAAACAAAAATAATGGAAGTGTTTGGTTTTTAATTTGTGATAATAGTTATGATTATTATATTAATATATTAATAGGTACTTGTATACTTGTTTTGTGCCAAATCCTATATTCTTTCTGTTAGTACTAGTATTAATCCCTATTTGCATTTTTGCTAATTGTAAGTATCCCACTAGAGATTTGCCAGTGAATCACAGTACACAGCTTTTTAGACACTGTATACTGTGCAGTGAATTTGGAAGAATTTTAATAATTTTTTTAACATTATTTTTTTAGAGGTTGTCTCAATAACCTGATAAAAAAAGAGGTCGGTAAACTTTTCTGAAAAAGAAGTTATTTTTCTCTGTAATTTAGTAAGTCAATATGCGGGTATAATTGAATCAAAAAAGACTGATGCAACATCTTGGAAAGAAAAAGATTAGGCCTGGGAAAAATTTACAGCCGAGTTTAATGTAACAAACCCTGTGTCAGGGGTGGTTCGAACCCTGAATAATCTTCGAACAAAGTATGAGGGTATAAAAAATTCTAAGAAAAAAGCAGCCAAAAACAAACAGGAAATATTTAAAATTGGTGGCTGGTATTTAAATACATATACATATATAATAAATTTATATGGGATTTCTTAGATGTATTTCTTTTCATTTCTTAGTCACATAACAGTGCTGGCTATAGCAAAGAAGGGCAGCTGAGGGAAGGGTGTAACCTTAAGTCGGGCATATTAAATAAAGAGAGATGAAGAATAACAATATAGTCATAGTCAATACAGATTAAGAACAAAATTTAGAATATTATACACAAATTTCTTGCAAAACTATGCAAGCTCAAACTCTTTGAAAAATTTGAGGTTATAAATTTCCTAATAAATCTTTTAACGCTGGTTTTTCCTGTTGTTAACTTATTCTACTGGTAAGCAATAATTATCCCGCTGGTAAGACAAACAAGAAGTTTATAATTCAATTTTTAATGTTACCAGCAGGATAATTTTTCCAGACACTTTACCAACCGGTCCATAATTTGGCCCTTAAACAGCTTTACATTGTACTAAATATTCGAGCAAAAATCTATAGAAAGTTGTGCAACACCGCGTTTTAATGTGGTATATACAAGCCTGTCACTTGTCAACAACGTCACATTTTAATTGTATTTACAAGGCTGGTTGATGGATGTCACCATTATATTTTTGATAATATTATTAGTTGCCTTGACCCTATGGCATCCAGCTTTCGCCTTTGTTCCTCCTCCTTTCCTCGATACTAATTTTTGATGTCATCCATATTTTTAACTCTTATTTATCTTGGCTTTCACCTTTCAACTGCCCTGACATCATTTAATGTACTTACTATTCGTTAACCTCTTTCTTCACTCTGTCTCAAACTTTTCCTCTTATTCTTTTGTAAAACCTTTAAATGTATTGTAATACAATTTTATTTACAAAGTTTCAACAACTATATAGACTGTTGAATGTTGAATGCATTTTTTTAACGGCACGTCCCAATTTTCAATCGCAAAATTAATGGAACGGCCATAACACGCATTATGCGCAATAACTTATGAGAAAATTATAACCAATCGATTCTAAAGCTGACCTTAACCAAATTAAGGCAATCGACAAAAAAAAAATTAGATACGAAGCTATGCGTACAAATGCATTACTTATTAGAAAAAGCAGCACAAGTTGCGACATTTCTTAGATTAAAATGCACGTAGCGCGTTGCACCCAGATGCAAATATTATCGCTTTGGTTCATAGTTGCACCTAAAGGCCCTTTTATAAATTTAATAGAAAGCTGTTTTAACGTTAATTTTCAAAATTATGAAGTTAAAAAAGTATGAGTGAAGCAATATTCAAAATTTTTATTGAATTAATTAGATTAAAAGATGTTTACAACATTTAAAAAATATATCTAAAAGTGATATGAAAATTATGATAAAAATGTTATTTTTTTCCATAAAGCTTTAACTCCCTATAGCTCAGAAATACCTATTATTTATTACAGAATTCATACCCCGTATTATCGACACTCGATTAATAAACACCATGTATATGGTAAATGAATCATCTTAGAAGATATTCGAAAAACTAGGATCACAAGAATATCTCTATTTCCACGGTTACTATTTTCAAATATCACCTCAAACGAATATTAAAAATTAAATAAATCAAAGCACCTATGATATTATGTCATCCACAGAAGATATATGCTTTTATATGATTAAATTAGGCAATTGATCTAAAGAGAGAATGTTTGCTTCTTCATTGTTATTGCACTGCCATGAAGTGAACAAAGAAATCTCTGAAATAAACACATGGCAAAATAGTAATTCTGCAAAAAAAAATTAATAGAAAAATTCCGATTATGACGGGTTACCTAATACCATCAGTGACGTAAAACACTATCCACAAAGCAATTTATTTATTACCAAATTCATCAGCGAAAGTAAAATTGACTAGAGTAGATATAATAAAACTTCAACTGCTTTATGTTCGCGCTTGACTTTGATGGTCTACAATGCACATATCTACTATATTAAGAGCAGTTGTACGCGAGCAACACACGTCTTGAACTTGATATTTGTTTATCTACTTGCAGTTGAATAGGTTTCTTAAACTTTAAAAAGAAATTAATATTTAATCAATGATTATCTACTTACCAATAACGCAATATTCGGCAAGATAAGCAGGTCATCTTCCTTATGGCCATTTGACAATGCTGGCTCCCATACTAGCGGATGATTTGGTATCGAACTGAGCGTGCCGTTGTCATTAAAGGTCACATTTTCATGTGTCATGTACTCTCTGTAATCCAAATTATATGTTCATAAGTGCTATATCGTTAAAGCTTAGTAGAGAAGTATAATGTGTATTGATGCTTAGATGTGGGATTGAGTGATTAGTATTTTACATTAGTGTGTTTTTCCATAGTTTTCGTTAAAGTATCCTATCCAGAATTTTGTAAATTTTGGATATTAGTGGGGGGTTATGGGTTTTCGAACTAATGAGTGATTACGAAAGAGTCACGCCCTACGAACTGTGGGTGTCAACAAACCCAACTGTAAAAGAATCATTTAACAAATTAATTACTTTTAAGATTTTCTCAAGCCTTATCAAATCGTTGCATTAAGAGATATTCAATGTCTAAAGTAAATGACGTTGAGTCGAGAGAACTAGATTCCAGAAAACGATTGTCTCTAATAAGTCTAAATGTCTAAATAAGTAACTAAATCTATCTGACAAATTATAGGCTTAAATCTTTTGAGAGATATTGCGCTACAATTGATCTGCAAGTAATAAGTGAGGTTATCTGCTAGATGTCACAGTAAAGAATATAGATTAAGAGAAAAGGGTGATAGCATCAACAAAGTGCATTCAAAAGTTCAGTGCCAAATCCATCCATAGAATGTTATTTGTGCAAATGTAATTTTAGGCCTTTGGAAGTGTTAGAAAAAAACTGAAAAGATGAATGTTTCCTGAAAATGTATGGTTAAATCAATTTTAAGAAGTAGAGCGGAAATACTGGAAAATAGAATGGAAAGTAGAAGATACTCCTACATGTGAAGCAACGTTTCGATCATTTATTGATTGTCTTCCAGGTTCCAAATATAGAATGATTATTTTGGAAAGGATCATAATTGCTTAGATTAAGATGAGGATATACAGTGTGGCCCAAATTGGGTGTACATGTATGGGTATCTTGGAAACTATAAAAGATAGAAAATTGGTTAAATAGGGAAAGTTGTAGGCAATTTAGTTACCAATTAAGTGCCGCTTTCAGAACGATTTTATCTTTTTCCAATTTTGAAATATTTGGAAAAAATCAAAAAGTTGCATTTTTGAAAAAGGGCTGTATTTTTTTTATTTCAACGTATTTTTAAAATCTGTAAAAACATTATTAGGACAACTTTTTAAGGACAACGCATACCTGAATTCAGTTTTTGTTTTCGACGTTTCGGTTCTGAGATTCCATCCTCAACTTCTTTTTTTCTTATGGCGGCCATTTTGTTTTTTTGCTAAATTAAAAAGATCTTTTTTGTCCCTTTAAAATGATGTATAACACTTTATGAAAATATTTTATGTTTACGTCAAAACATTAAATAGTTTATTTTTCTCGGAGTTTTATTTTTCGAGGAATAGTTGCAAGATACCCATACATGTACACCCAATTTAGGCCACACTGTATGCAAGAAAACTGAACTTTGACTTTCTATCCTTAGTTTATACAGAGGAAGTTTTCTATTTTTGATTTTCTTTTAATATATAGTTCTAAAAGTATAAAAAATACATGTTTTTAATTTTTCAATTTAAATACGGGCAATCAACTCTGTGTATGCTGTGACGTCACGCGATAATTGCAATTTAACATATAATGAATTGAATAGGTTTGTCGGTTTTGAAGATAACGAAAACCTTTTGAAATATTAAGTTAAAAGGTGCAAAATAATGTCGAAATTAGAAGACATTTCTGACATAGGAGACTTTTTAACTAAGCATATTTGGAAACTGTTTTTCTGTAGTTTACAAAATTAGGTACAATAACAAAGAAAATTGAACTTTTTCGCTACTATTCAAGATACTTAGTTTTTCATTTCACTATTACTGTTTGGATAATATGGAAATTGCGTTTTTTTCCTCTCATTTAACAATTAACATACAAAAAACATCATCATCATCATCATCATCATCAAAACTTAGATCGGGAAGAATGAACATCGATTTTTTCTATATCCATTTTTACTGGACCATCTGGAAACTATGTATTCCTTACATAAAGACAACATCATTTTATTTACTCTATAATAATTCAAACTGAAATTAAGACACTTTTTTCATCACATTATTATTTCTTTATTAAAGTATGGATCATTTAAACAACACGTTTTTTGAAGTCACCTAAAAATATTGGAATCTAACAAATTATTTAAAAAAAAAGAATTTTTATTATATTAAACCGCTATAATTTTTTTGTTCACCTTTTATTAATTTTATTATTTTAAGGAAGGATCCCAAGCAACGCACGATGGTTAAATAAGCGTTTATTTTTGGCTTACACTAGATGTGCATTTTTGGTTGCACTTCAAATATAAATATCAGATAAAATGTCCGTATGATATTCGTTGAAGAATTTAATATTATGTTGTTTTATTCTTGTTTAACAAGAAAGTTTATTACATGTTAATAATATACAATTATTATTTCATAAAAATTAAACGTTTCCGTATGGTCTATTGTATATTATTTAAAGACGTTTATAAAATACGTTTAATGGAATAAGATTTATTTTTTAAATAACTTTACTGGTAACATAATACGATACGCCTTGCTTTTGAGACATAAAATACGGTTTTTTCACGTTTTACTCAAAAACCTCAAGGTTATGTGAGAAAAGATAGATACAAAAACTATAGATCACCTTAAATTTTTTTACAAAGGATTTTTTCTCAGGCAATTATTTTCTGCAAAAAAAAAAACGTTTTTAATTAATCCTACCCTTAGCCCCCCACCCACCCTACATAACTTATTAGTAAGGAATTGTTTTAAAAAAATCATTGTTTTCCAAAATAATACGCATGACTAACAGCTGCTTTCGTCGTTAATATCTATTCTAATAACAGAGTTTGTTTATTTAAATTTTATACAATTATATATATGTATATTAATAAATATAAAATACAAAAACAGTGTTATTAGATTGGATATTATGGATGAAAAACAGTGATTTTTCAAAAGAATTTCTTACTGGGCAAACATTTGGGGTGGGTGGGGGAGGTAAGGATTATGTTGATGAAAAACAATGTTTTTGCAGAAAATATATATTCAATATTCAATTTAATAACACTGTTTATTTAAATTTGATATAATTTTATAAATAGATATTTAGTATACAAACAGCGTGATTAGATTGGATATTATGGAGGAAAAACAGTGATTTTTTCAGAACAATTTCATCAAATATTAGAGGTGTAGTGATCGAGTTGAAAAACTAGAAATATAAATCCCGTATCTATTTTTTAAACTGCCGAAATTTTTCCCCTTTTGTAAACAAAATCGTATATGATATACGTACAATTTAATAACTCAACCATCTCTTGACCATATAAATGTACTGATAAATGTACGAAAACTAAAAATTAACTAAAAAATCGTTGAATAAATATATATGTATTTAACGATAATAATTTATGATATCTTGCTTTAGATATCTATAACATTCAATAGCTTACTTATATCTGGTTGCCTCCTAATTTGTCTCAAAGCACAAAAAAACAAAGCAAATACATGCAGCTTCCTTTTAAAGAGAACCCTTTTTAAAGCCCTTCTGTTTTTTATAAGAAATCTAATATTAAACAAATTTGTCAATTTTTATTTCATGTACTCTACTCATTACATTTATGCTTACTAGTCTTAATACCTAAAACAATAGCAAATATTATTACAACAGTACTTTGGAATGTTACATGCTGTACAAAATATGCCTATTTATTAGTCTACCCTTGGCATTGGCTAAACTGACTGTATGAGAATATTAAGTTTTGCCCTATTTTTTGGCCAAATATTTAATTTAAAATAACTTATAGAAAGAGTTCAAATTATTCTTTAAAAATAATGATTGTGCAAGAGCAACTGCATTGTTCTACAATGAGTTATATCCAGATGCACAATTAACTTATACGTACGTCATTAATTTAATGGAAACATTTCGTGAACCAGGCTCAGTTGCAAACAAATCTAGAAATGTGATAAATCTAGTCTTAAATTAAGCCGTAGAACACTTGCAGTTTTGGTTCATAGGGCAATCGCTCCCACACTCAGTACAAAGAAAGTGAGTGGAAATATCAGGTGTTCCACGAGACTTTTAAAAAACATAGGTTTCATCCATACAAAATTAAACTAGTGCAAGAACTCAAAGAAAGCAGAAAATTAAACAGGAGGATGCTAATAACCATTGAACGAATTATTGGCAACCCAGAATTTATTTTAATGTTTGTTTGCATTATGCGTTTCCTGTAAGGCAATTGTTGGATGAAAATGTTACTGGAAGGTGTATCGGACGGAAATGTCTAACTGAATGGACTGCCAGATCTCCTAATTTGTCACCCACTGACTTTTTTTGTAAGGTCATTTTAAATCAAAATTTTATGCTATATAGCCTAATTCTTTAGAAGATTTGCGACGTTTGCTAACAAATTACACCTGAAATGTTACATGTCTCTAATTTTGTATGGAAGTTGTATGGAGGACGGCATTTTCAACATTTAATTGATTAGAAATAAATTAAATATAAATATTAGTACGTTTTTATTGGTAATTTAATTTTTTAAGTGTTAGGACACCTGAAAACATTGCATCTGTAAGAGAAGCAGTTGAACGATCTCCTAGACGTTCAGCCGTTAAACATGCCTCTGCTTTGCGTTTGTCAGATCGGTCTGTGAGAAGAATTTTGCACACCGATCTGAAGTTCCACCCATACAAAATGATAATCGTGCAAGAATTTAGTGAACGAGACTGGGAAAATCGCCGAGAATGTTCCAATGATATTCTTCAAAACGTCCCACAAAATGCGCTTTTAATAACGAGTGAGACGAGGCTCATTTCCATTTGTCTGGCTGTGTGAACAAGCAGAATTTTCACTATGAAAGGCCACTTAACAGCCAACGTGTTACTGTTTGGTGTGCTGTTGGTTCTTTTGGTGTTTGGGGTCCCTATTTTTTTGAAGAAGGAGGGGTAACGGTTACCGTAACTGCTGATCGATATGTCGACATGCTACGTAATTTTTTGGAACCAAAACTATAGGGAACTTGAACATCCGGATGTGTGGTTTTAACAGGATGGGGCTACAGCTCATACGACCAGAAGGACAATGGATTTGTTAAGGGAAATGTTTCCAGGACGCGTAATCTCGTTACGTGGAGACGTTGGGTGGCCTGCGCGTTCACCCGATCTTGCCCCATGCGACTTTTTCCTTTGGGGGCTACCTGAAAGAGAAGGTTTTTCAACATCATCCCCGAACCATTGACGAATTGAAAGCAGCAATACGCCAAGAAATTACAGGAATATCGCCTCAAATTACTGCTCGAGTAATGGAAACTTTCAGAAATCAGCTTCGAATGTGTGTCGAAAGAAATGGTCGCCACTTGGACTCTGTAATTTTCAAAACTTAATAAAAACAAAATGACATACCATATATTTTTAGTTAATAAAAATAAAATATAAATAGCATTTACATTGGCGTTTTTATTAAAAAATGAAAATGTGAGAGATCATTTTGCCGGACCCTGTATTTGTCGCATTTCAACCCTAGATTATTTAGAGAAGTACATATCCAATATCCCGAAAAATTAAATGTATGGGCTGGCATATTGGGCAACCATATTTTTTACCTGGAAATTTAATTGGGAGAAATGTATTTTGAGTTACTGGAAACTATTATTGAACCAGCTTTAATTACTCCCAATGAAATTAATTTTTTTTTAAATATCTGACACACTTTATATGTAGTCATTCACTGAAAGAAAATCAAATACAACATTTTTCTTCCTATTCTATATGTTATTATTTAGTAATAGAAGTAATAAAAGGAAACTCATAAAATAAAATCAGGATTCAAAAATACTTGAAATTTTTTTAAATATTTTACAAAAAAGGTCAGTTTTCTACCCTTTTTGCAGTAAGTTGGGCCTTTTAAAAATGTTGTACTAACAATTTATTTGAAAGTTTTTTGAGTATCATTTATTCATCTAGCATAAAACGGCTTACTCTTACAGGTATTAAATTACTAAATAAAAACAAAATCCTTATTTAAAAATGTTAACAAGCTGTGATCAGAGAATCTAAATACGGCAAGTTAAAACAGCTTTTCCAAAAAACTTCTTCCTGCTAAAAAATGATTATAACAAGGCTACATTCAAATCTAAAGTCACACATTTTCACACGTACATAAATAAACACTTCCATTTACGTTTTATTAAATTTTATTCACTTCTCAAATATCCTTTCATTTAAAATATGTGCAATAGTAAACCAAAAAAAAGGTCCTAGATCGGTTCAACGAAATTAAAGCAAAGTTTCAACACCCAATCCATTTCACCTGTTACAAAATTGTTGTTCATTCCATACAGTTTTTTTCACGCATTATTCGGAGCGATCAAGCAATTTCAAAATTATCACAATATCCTGCGCCAAACTATACATTATATATGCAATTTATTAATTTCAGCTCATGAGCTGTGCGTACCCTTTCGGAAATAAAAGCAAAAATGCCGATAATTAATATTAGACCAGGCGAATTAGACTTTAACAATGCACAAATTGCTATCCGGAAACTGACTGTTTCAGTTGGTAGAGGGGTTCATAACGAGTGAAAAAAACGAAAATCCAACAATGGGGTAGTAGGGGGTTGTTTTGGGGGGGTGAAAAGGGGTGGAAAAATATTCTTTTGCAATTTCCGGCGAAAGTTGACGTTCAATTGAAAAATGTTCAATAGAAAAACTGTAGATCATAAGAAAATCTATAATTTTTGTACAGGTCACTTTTGAACATAACCTCAAAATAGCCAAGATAAATGCAAAAAAACCGTTTTTTTTTTAGTTTTTTCAATTTTAATTTTTTATTTTCACAAAAATAGTTCAATCTTTGTAAAAATTTGTGAAAATATACCTTTGTAGGTCCTAAATAACCTCAATCTTTTTCAGATCGAAATGTTAAAAACTTTCGGAGATATGCGTTTTTTTCGGAAAAAACCGTTTTTTTTTTTTTAATGAAAATTGTACTTCAGACAATCATGGTACAGGGTTCATCCGGGGCTTATTTTTTTTGTTTTCACATGTACTTTCTTATGAAATAAAGAAACTATATACTTGCTATTTGAAAAAACGTCGAAAAATGCAAAAAAAGTCAAAAATGATTTTTACAGCAATAAAATTTTTAGAAATTGTTAATTATTTATTTAAATTAGTTAAAAAAATCAAAAAACAGATTACACCATTCGATTCTACGGAAAAAAATACAAAAGAAACTATGTATCATTATTTTACCGGAAACTTAATTGGACACAGTTGGGCTTTGTACACCGTGTAAATACAATCACTTTCTTACGTATTTTCTCGATTTTCATAGAAAATAATTGTTTTTCAAAAAAAAATACAAGAGACAAAAATTATTTAAAATTAAATTGTCTATAACTTTTGTTAAAAACATTTTTCGCAAAAATCATTAGTTTGTCAGTTTTAACAAAAAAATATGCAAAAAAGTCAAAAATCGTTTTTAACATTGTAAATTTTACAGTTATTCCTAATAATTTGTTTGAATTTTTATAAAATTAAAAAAACTAATTACATAATTTAATTCTACAGAAGAAAGTACAAAAGAAAATTTTATTATTTTTATACAAAACTAGATTTTTATTATATGTAGCGTATCACAGCTTACATTATGGAATATTACAAAATTACATCAATCTTTTTCTTTTAGACAAAATCATAATTTCTTGCTCATCATCCGTACTTTCATTGAATTCCGTGCTTCCTTCATCTTCATACTCTTCTTCAATATCACTGAATTGTTCTTCACATTCTGGATCCAAATTAATACTTGGCTGCTCTAATTCATAAGAAATATCTTCGGAATCATTTAGATCTTCCACAATTATTTCAGTGTTACAACAACTATCTGAATTCTGACATTTTACACATAATACCGTGCATTTTAATCCGTGTTTGCGGTATCCGCATCTATTTGTTGAGCAGCTTGTTTTACAATTACACGAGATTTTTTTCAACAGCTCTTCAGGTATGACTGCGATGTCAGTGAAGCGAGGCACGAGTATTTTAGAAGTATCATCAACTACTTCCTTCCAGCCCCATTTGGTAGCGCTTAATTCATATCCCAGCCAGGTTTGCAGTTGATAATACGTTCTAAAACAGTGCTGGCTAGCTGCTCCAACAGTTGGAGGTAACTTTTCCAATTGAAACGTAGATTTTGCAGTCTATACGTGGTACCGCTGAAATCGCAAATCATCCAGAGATGAGGTTGATTTAGTTGAATTGTAAATAGATGCAATCAATACACAGCCATTTCGAGCAATAAGCTTTGGATCAGAATTCTGTTCATAAAAAGGCTGTACTAGTTCAGCTAAATTTGTATTTTTCATGAGCGACTCGACTGTTTTCTTCTTTCCTTTTCCAGCAAACGCAGACGTTGAATCGCAACCGGTGAAACAGTGTAAGAATACAACAATTGAACGGTAATTTAAGAAGTTGAAACTATTTGATGAATATAAGCAGTCACTTACATTTTGTGATCCTGCTTTTAAAAAATAAACTGCAAGATTTTTGACATTGCTGTAATAAAACTAATAAATCAATATATTGACTTTTTATTAATTTAATTTAAGAAAGGCTGCAGACAACCTCTTTATTAATTCAACTTTATTTTTGTCAATCGACAAATCTTGTCTTGTACAATTGTTATTTTAGTTTGTGGTTCAATATGAAAAGAAGGATAACTCGACGTATTTTTTCGTCGTAAACGTTCAATAGTTTTTATCGCACATGCAGCTGAGTTTTCATCGTCACTGTCTGGATACTCATCAAACACAATACACATATTGTTTGCATAATTTTTGCGTATAAAGAAAAGAGATATTTTTCAACGATGACCTCAACAGTATCATTCTTCTGCCACACAACTTTGTGTAAAAGAAATCCACCGTCGATAACATAAAATGCATTATCTGTATTTGCTAAAGCTTCGATGTTGGTTAAATGATCAAACATTTGCGATTTGACATTTTTCCGAAAGCCGTTTTCTGTAAACAATGAAAGTGGAAATGGAGCAAGTTCAAACTTTAAATAATTTCTCATATCAGCTGTACTATTGATATTGACACATAAACGTTGAAATAAAATCAGCGGATTTATTGGGATAATCTCGTCATTCACTTTGATTGCAGACTGAACGTTTTTCAGCGACAAAACTCTGTTTTTTCTCGTAAATGTTACTTGTTCAAAATTATTTCCTACTATTGATTCAACAGATTTCATTCCTATCTCGTATGCATGGTGACAGTTTATTGATTCAGTTCCAATAACTCCAGAATATATCGACATGATTTTAATTAATTAAGAACATTGTTCGAGATTCACTGTTATTTTTGCAATAACAATGATGCATATCACTTTCATTGAATGTATAAACGTAATTTTTCCTGTAGAATTAAATTATGTAATTATTTTTTTTAATTTTATAAAAATTCAAACAAATTATTAAGAATAACTGTAAAATTTACAATGTTAAAAACGATTTTTGACTTTTTTTCATGTTTTTTTGTTAAAACTGACAAATTAATGATTTTTGCAAAAAATGTTTTAAACAAAAGTTGTAGACAATTTGATTTTAAATAATTTTTGTCTCTTGTATTTTTTTCGAAAAACAATTATTTTCTATGAAAATCGAAAAAATACGTAAGAATGTGATTGTATTTACACGGTGTACAAAGTCCAACTGTGCCCAATTAAGTTTCCGGTAAAATAATGATACATAGTTTCATTTGTATTTTTTTTCCCTAGAATCGAATGGTGTAATCTGTTTTTTGATTTTTTAACTAATTTAAATAAATAATTAACAATTTCTAAAAATTTTATTGCTGTAAAAAATATTTTTGACTTTTTTTGCATTTTTCGACGTTTTTTCAAATAGAAAGTATATAGTTTCTTTATTTCATAAGAAAGTACATGTGAAAACAAAAAAAATGAGCCCCGGATGAGCCCTGTACCATGATTTTCTGAAGTACAATTTTCATTTAAAAAAAAACGTTTTTTTCCGAAAAAAACGCATATCTCCGAAAGTTTTTAATATTTCAATCTGAAAAGAATTGAGGTTATTTAAGATCTACAAAGGTATATTTTCACAAATTTTTACAAAGATTGAACTATTTTTGTAAAAATAAAAAATTTAAAATTAAAAAACGAAAAAAAAAAACGGTTTTTCGCATTTATCTTGGCTATTTTAAGGTTATGTTCAAAAGTGACCTCTACAAAAATTATAGATTTTCTTATGATCTACAACTTTTCAATTGAATATTTTTCAATTGGACGTCAATTTTCGCCGGAAATTGCAAAAGAATATTTTTCCACCCCTTTTCACCCAAAACAACCCCCTACTACCCCATTGTTGGATTTTCGTTTTTTTCACTCGTTATGAACCCATCTACCAACTCCAACAGTCAGTTTTCGGATAGCAATTTGTGCATTTTTTGATTAAATTTGAGCTAATTCGCCTGGTCTATATTTGCAATTCGCTTCTAGATTGTTCGAATTTGCCGCCGGTTGGGGCGCCGATAAATACCGGCTTATCCACCTTGAACTCTTTCTTGGGATAATTGGATTAGTTCATTTATTGATAAATTATCGACAACAGTAAGGGGATTTAATGGAAATATAGACTTTTGATTTTGCAGTAAATCTCTAATAAATTGTTATGGAACCGAAAAGATTCTAGAAGATTAAGGTTTGGTAATAACCACTTAAGGAATTCCGCGGGTATGCGGTGAGGTAACTACCACTCTCACTATTTAAAAACCACTGCATAACGTTAACACGAGGTTTGCACTTGAACTTATTATTTCATGGTCATTTTATTAAAGTTGAATAACCGGGTTCCTTATGATTTTTTTTTGTTTGATGTTTTGGTGTTCCGTATTACGGCATTTTTTATTAATTAGTCAAAGTGGAGCATCGGCGAAGAAGTGCAACCGACCTGTGATTATTACTATTGTTTCTGCATACGATAAGCAATAACTATATATATATTATTATTTCTTACTATATTGTAAAATATACATTTAGGAATGAACTGTTGTAACATAGGAAAGCATAATATTATTTCATATAATATTATTAAAGTACGTTAAAAATATTGCGATTTCCAAAATAGAATTTACCTAATTGAACCTGAACCTTTAATTAAGTTTTCTTATTCTTATATAAGCGAAACTAAAAACGGACCAACATAGGCTCAAATATACTTAAATTAATAAATATATCTTTATATGCTAATTTAAAGATGTCTAGAAATTACGTCAACGGAAAAGGGCAATAAAAGGGGTCTTCACATAAGGTGCACTAATTTGCCACTTGTTTGTGAAATTCTTAACAAGTCACATTTGACAAGGAGACAATAGAGATTAGTATTACTTAAGCCTAACATTTTATTTAAAAGTTAATAACTCCGATGGAGATAATTAATACATAAAATACATTTCAAGAGTTATTTCACCAAATTATGAAATATTGATCTTTCGGTTTTTTGCAATATGATCATTTTAAAAAAACCTATATGGCATATTATCTTGTAGGGTTATAGGTAGTATATTGAAGAGTTTTGGTGAGATATGTTTAAAATGTCTGACCAGTGGCTTTTTTGGCAATTTTTTTGATTTTTAGTAGATTAGGGTTGTTCGAGAGAAATTTATTTTTTTTACGTTCATTAAAAAAGGAAATGAATATAACTGTCGTATGTTCATTATTTTTCTTTCCGCGTGAAGTAACTGAGTTGAAAAACTTTAAATTACTTAAATTACTTTAATTTAATTGTCTTAGGTGACAGTCCCTTATCCCACCCCCTCTACAAGGCTATAACTAAATCGATTTACTTGTAAAGGATCTAATTGTCGCCTGTTTTTTTTGTATAGAAAGAAATTTACGTATTTTATTTTATTAACATTAAGTGATAATTTATTTGCTTCAAAGTATTTAAAAAGTCACTTCCTGCTTCAGTTTTTAGACCGTTCCAAGTTTATCCTATAATAGAGTATTACGGTATCATCTGCGTAACTTATAATTTCGCCTACATGTCATTTTAAAAATGTGTACACATATTTCAAGGATAATTCCGTTGGACACCTATTTCAGCCTTTTTACAAATTCATACAAGAATTTAAGAAAAAAAATATTTTTCGAAAATATTGTTTTTTTTCCCATTTATTCGACTCAAAATTCATAACTCAAAAAATTGACCAGATATCGTTTTGACAATTTGAATACATATTCCATGGACAATTTCATTAGACACCTATTTTAGGGTTTTTCCAAATTCGTACAAGAATTTAAGAAAAAAAATATTTTTCGAAAATATTGATTTTTTTCCTATTTATTCGACTCAAAATTCATAACTCAAAAAATTGACCAGATATCGTTTTGACAATTTGAATACATATTCCATGGACAATTTCGTTGGACACCTATTTCAGCGTTTTTCCAAATTCGTACAAGAATTTAAAAAAAAAAATATTTTTCGAAAATATTGATTTTTTTTCCCATTTATTCGACTCAAAATTCATAACTCAAAAAATTGACCAGATATTACTTTGAAAATTTAAACGCATATTCCATGGACAATTTCATTGGACACCTATTTCAGCGTTTTTCCAAATTCGTACAAGAATTTAAGAAAAAAAATATTTTTCGAAAATATTGATTTTTTTTCCCATTTATTCGACTCAAAATTCATAATTCAAAAAATTGACCAGATATCGTTTTGACAATTTGAATACATATTCCATGGACAATTTCGTTGGACACCTATTTCAGCGTTTTTCCAAATTCGTACAAGAATTTAAGAAAAAAAATATTTTTCGAAAATATTGATTTTTTTTCCTATTTATTCGACTCAAAATTCATAACTCAAAAAATTGACCAGATATCGTTTTGAAAATTTGAACACATATTCCACAGACAATTTCATTGGACACCTATTTCAGCGTTTTTTCCAAATTCGTACAAGAATTTAAGAAAAAAAATATTTTTCGAAAATATTGATTTTTTTTCCTATTTATTCGACTCAAAATTCATAACTCAAAAAATTCACCAGATATCGTTTTGAAAATTTGAACACTTATTCCATAGACAATTTCATTGGACACCTATTTCAGAGTTTTTCTAAATTCGTACAAGAATTTAAGAAAAAAAATATTTTTCGAAAATATTGATTTTTTTCCCATTTATTCGACTCAAAATTCATAACTCAAAAAATTGACCAGATATCGTTTTGAAAATTTGAACACATATTCCATGGACAATTTCATTGGACACCTATTTCAGCGTTTTTCCAAATTCGTACAAGAATTTAAGAAAAAAAATATTTTTCGAAAATATTGATTTTTTTCCCATTTATTCGACTCAAAATTCATAACTCAAAAAATTGACCAGATATCGTTTTGAAAATTTGAACACATATTCCATGGACAATTTCATTGGACACCTATTTCAGCGTTTTGCCAAATTCGTCCAAGAATTTAAGAAAAAAAATATTTTTCGAAAATATTGATTTTTTTCCCATTTATTCGACTCAAAATTCATAACTCAAAAAATTGACCAGATGTCATTTTGAAAATTTGAACACATATTCCACGGACAATTTCATTGGACACCAATTTCAGGGTTTTTCCAAATTCGTACAAAAATTTAAGTAAAATTTTTTTTTCGAAAATATTGATTTTTTTCCTATTTATTCGACTTAAAATTCATAACTCAAAAAATTGACCAGATATCGTTTTGAAAATTTGAACACGTATTCCATGGACAATTTCGTTGGATACCTATTTTACCGTTTTTCCAAATTCGTACAAGAATTTAAGAAATAAAATATTTTTCGAAAATATTGATTTTTTTTCCCATTTATTCGACTCAAAATTCATAATTCAAAAAATTGACCAGATATCGTTTTGAAAATTTGAACACATATTCCATGGACAATTTCATTGGACACCTATTTCAGCGTTTTTCCAAATTCGTACAAAAATTTAAGTAAAATTTTTTTTTCGAAAATATTGATTTTTTTCCCATTTATTCGATTCAAAATTCATAACTCAAAAAATTGACCAGATATCGTTTTGAAAATTTGAACACATATTCCATGGACAATTTCATTGGACACCTATTTCAGCGTTTTTCCAAATTCGTACAAGAATTTAAGAAAAAAAATATTTTGTGAAAATATTGATTTTTTTTCCCATTTATTCGACTCAAAATTCATAATTCAAAAAATTGACCAGATATCGTTTTGACAATTTGAATACATATTCCATGGACAATTTCGTTGGACACCTATTTCAGCGTTTTTCCAAATTCGTACAAGAATTTAAAAAAAAAAATATTTTTCGAAAATATTGATTTTTTTTCCCATTTATTCGACTCAAAATTCATAACTCAAAAAATTGACCAGATATTACTTTGAAAATTTAAACGCATATTCCATGGACAATTTCATTGGACACCTATTTCAGCGTTTTTCCAAATTCGTACAAGAATTTAAGAAAAAAAATATTTTTCGAAAATATTGATTTTTTTTCCTATTTATTCGACTCAAAATTCATAACTCAAAAAATTGACCAGATATCGTTTTGAAAATTTGAACACATATTCCATAGACAATTTCATTGGACACCTATTTCAGCGTTTTTCCAAATTCGTACAAGAATTTAAGAAAAAAAATATTTTTCGAAAATATTGATTTTTTTTCTATTTATTCGACTCAAAATTCATAACTCAAAAAATTGACCAGATATCGTTTTGAAAATTTGAACACATATTCCATAGACAATTTCATTGGACACCTATTTCAGCGTTTTTCCAAATTCGTACAAGAATTTAAGAAAAAAAATATTTTTCGAAAATATTGATTTTTTTTCCTATTTATTCGACTCAAAATTCATAACTCAAAAAATTCACCAGATATCGTTTTGAAAATTTGAACACTTATTCCATAGACAATTTCATTGGACACCTATTTCAGAGTTTTTCCAAATTCGTACAAGAATTTAAGAAAAAAAATATTTTTCGAAAATATTGATTTTTTTCCCATTTATTCGACTCAAAATTCATAACTCAAAAAATTGACCAGATATCGTTTTGAAAATTTGAACACATATTCCATGGACAATTTCATTGGACACCTATTTCAGCGTTTTTCCAAATTCGTACAAGAATTTAAGAAAAAAAATATTTTTCGAAAATATTGATTTTTTTCCCATTTATTCGACTCAAAATTTATAACTCAAAAAATTGACCAGATATCGTTTTGAAAATTTGAACACATATTCCATGGACAATTTCATTGGACACCTATTTCAGCGTTTTGCCAAATTCGTCCAAGAATTTAAGAAAAAAAATATTTTTCGAAAATATTGATTTTTTTCCTTATTTATTCGACTCAAAATTCATAACTCAAAAAATTGACCAGATGTCATTTTGAAAATTTGAACACATATTCCACGGACAATTTCATTGGACACCAATTTCAGGGTTTTTCCAAATTCGTACAAAAATTTAAGTAAAATTTTTTTTTCGAAAATATTGATTTTTTTCCTATTTATTCGACTCAAAATTCATAACTCAAAAAATTGACCAGATATTACTTTGAAAATTTAAACGCATATTCCATGGACAATTTCGTTGGACACCTATTTCAGCGTTTTTTCCAAATTCGTACAAGAATTTAAGAAAAAAAAATATTTTTCGAAAATATTGATTTTTTTTCCTATTTATTCGACTCAAAATTCATAACTCAAAAAATTGACCAGATATCGTTTTGAAAATTTGAACACATATTCCATAGACAATTTCATTGGACACCTATTTCAGCGTGTTTCCAAATTCGTACAAGAATTTAAGAAAAAAAATATTTTTCGAAAATATTGATTTTTTTTTCTATTTATTCGACTCAAAATTCATAACTCAAAAAATTGACCAGATATCGCTTTGAAAATTTGAATACATATTCCATGGACAATTTCATTGGACACCTATTTCAGGGTTTTTCCAAATTCGTACAAGAATTTAAGAAAAAAAATATTTTTCGAAAATATTGATTTTTCTCCCATTTATTCGACTCAAAATTCATAACTCAAAAAATTGACCAGATATCACTTTGAAAATTTGAACACATATTCCATGGACAATTTCATTGAACACCTATTTCAGAGTTTTTCCAAATTCGTACAAGAATTTAAGTAAAAATTTTTTTTCGAAAATATTGATTTTTTTTCCTATTTATTCGACTCAAAATTCATAACTCAAAAAATTCACCAGATATCGTTTTGAAAATTTGAACACTTATTCCATAGACAATTTCATTGGACACCTATTTCAGAGTTTTTCCAAATTCGTACAAGAATTTAAGAAAAAAAATATTTTTCGAAAATATTGATTTTTTTCCCATTTATTCGACTCAAAATTCATAACTCAAAAAATTGACCAGATATCGTTTTGAAAATTTGAACACGTATTCCATGGACAATTTCGTTGGATACCTATTTTACCGTTTTTCCAAATTCGTACAAGAATTTAAGAAAAAAAATATTTTTCGAAAATATTGATTTTTTTCCCATTTATTCGATTCAAAATTCATAACTCAAAAAATTGACCAGATATCGTTTTGAAAATTTGAACACATATTCCATGGACAATTTCATTGGACACCTATTTCAGCGTTTTTCCAAATTCGTACAAGAATTTAAGAAAAAAAATATTTTGTGAAAATATTGATTTTTTTTCCCATTTATTCGACTCAAAATTCATAATTCAAAAAATTGACCAGATATCGTTTTGACAATTTGAATACATATTCCATGGACAATTTCGTTGGACACCTATTTCAGCATTTTTCCAAATTCGTACAAGAATTTAAAAAAAAAATATTTTTCGAAAATATTGATTTTTTTTCCCATTTATTCGACTCAAAATTCATAACTCAAAAAAATGACCAGATATCACTTTGAAAATTTAAACGCATATTCCATGGACAATTTCATTGGACACCTATTTCAGGGTTTTTCCAAATTCGTACAAGAATTTAAGAAAAAAAATATTTTTCGAAAATACTGATTTGACTCAAAATTTATATCTCAAAAAATCAACTCAACAATCTATCGATTTTCAATCTTATCATTTATTAATTTAAATGATAATAAATAGGAAGAATCCTATACACAATTTAAATTTTTATATTCGTCATTGGCGATGATCCGGGCTTTGAAATTGATTTTTTTTTTAAGAAAAGAGTACGTCACTGCTTTTTCTTGTAATAAGAATAGTTTTGAATTCTTTATTTCTTTTAGAGCATATATGGTCTTTAGGTAATTTTTCATTAGTTGCATAGTTTTCACATAAAAAAATAAAAACCATTATTGTAGATACCATAACACCTAAACCCAATTATCTTAATAAAGTATTATTACTTTTTTTAACTCTATTTCAGCATTTTTTTTAAGGTTTTCTTCTTTGCTTAATTCCGCCCAAGGAACAGGCCCTTGAATCTTGGCCCCATATTAAAAAAACATTCTGGATGTTTTTTACATTGATAGATCAAAAAATTAAAATTCTTACCTATAAGTGTATGGTCCAACTTCTTGAAATTTCAACTTGGTATCTTTGCCGCTCATATACTCCTCGCTGTTGGTAATATTCCACAGGTAGACTTTTAAAAATAACTCAACAGGTGGTTTCTCCCAAAACGAGAAAATTTCAGCTCCTGGACCGAATTTTATTTTCTGAAAAATTATTTAATTTTTTTCAAAATCTTTTTAATGTCTTTATATTTGAATATACCCGACTTACCCACTCGTACAGCATATTATAAGGATCGACAATTATAATAAAAAGGGCGGAAAGAAGTGATCCAACGCCGAAGAGAGCATATGTTAGAGCACCTATAAAAAAAATATTTATTTGCGTAAATTTACATTTATAATTTAAAAGTCTAGTAATATTTCAATGCCACTCTATTAATCATTCGATTGATACTATAAGAAATTATACATTTTTGTAAACGTTTAGTAGTTTTCCTTCATTAAAGCGGATATTCAAGGTACAAGGGTGATTAAACTAATAATAAAGATTGATAAAAAACGTGATAAAAATTACGCATACAGGTGTATCAATAAATCTAAACGACTAAATAATTTATTCTACGAAAATATACATCGCATTTATTTCCATATAGTGTCAGATTTTAATACAGTCATTAATTTTTCAAATTGGACAATGAGTAATTTTTTCATTCTTATAAAATATTTATGAGACTCATTTGCATATCTTCTATAAACTGCTTGGTTAACGGAATTTCTTGTTTTAGGATTTTACGGAATATGAATGAATTGAGCAACATTTTTAAGTTCACTTCAAGCTCATTTTTCGCATTTGAAAATTTCAAAATATTATAATAACAATACGTGATTGAAAGGTCAAGAAACAAACTAAAAAATTACTTAGGAGGAAATTAGGAATTCCTCAGAGGAAATTGCTTGTATTTAGCCCTAAGTTACTTATTAGAAACAAGAGCATTGTATCATTTAACAGCACTATATGACCCCATTTTGTTTATAATTTAGATCAGTGATTTTCTTCTCATCTTTATTTCTGGAAAATTGACAATTTTTGCCGACGAGATTACTATTAAGTAAAATCTGTATTGTTGTGACGAATTCATAATGAGTTACTCATTTTACTGGGTACTAGTGACATTTGTCATTTTGAGAGGATCCTCAAAATTTGTAAACAAAACATGGACGGCTATTCGAAAAATACTTGATTAAATGATGAAAACACAAACAATTTTTGTGAAAATCCCACTAGAGATACGATAGCCGAAGGGATTATGGGCCTTATTAAACCAACAGTTGATCAATTAGATGAACGAGTGCGTGCAACGAAAATATCTCAATTGGAACTTAAACAATGTATAGAAAGTCTTAGTAAGGAATTAAAGAAAATATCAGAAGCACAAGAACAATCCATTGATCTAGAAGTCGACGCTGCCAAGCCAGAACGGCATAAACGCCAAAATGTTCACTTTTGAGTTAGATACACAATTGAATAGGATTTTCAATTCCGCATCGAACAGTTCAGTCGGCATAACCGCAAACAAACCTCAGTTGCCACAAACCCGATTAAAAATGTTCACAACCGCCATTTGATCACGTCCCTTAGCAACCGATCGTCATAATCGCCAAGCGCCCGTAAGAATAACATGGTGTGAAGTTCGGTCCGGTATTGATAGAAAGGTATGTATTTTTTAATATTTCTTTTTATATGTAACGTGATATCACTTACCAATGCGATATTTTAAATCTGTATAGACTTTTACGGCATAAAAACAGTATTTCTTAAAAAACTAATGAGGTGTTTGTGCCTATTTGAAATTTGTTTGGCACAAACGCCATCGCTCTATGTCATTCTTATGCAGATTTCTTTTTTAAAAATGACATTTATTAACAGCTTTTTTTTTTTTATAGTAGCTTAGTACTTGTGCTCTTAACAATTCTTTTTATATTAATGAACGTTTTAAATAATATTTTTAGTAGCTAAAAATGGCGATCGATTTTTGGCGTTTATGCCATTTTTTTTGTTGCAGGTGAGTACCAGAAGTAAAAAAATAATGCTGCTACTACAGAATAATAAAAGTAATATTAAGAGTATTACAGAAAATAATAAGACCATAGTAATATTTATGATAAAAATCTAGATGCTAGTGATATAAATAGTATAATAGAGACCGAATATAATAAAGTGGTCGAGACTGAGACTGGTTTTGACTATGCTCCTGTGATCCCCTTGGAAGCTCATAGTATTTATGATGCCAATATTACAGAAGCTTTTAGCAATGATGTTATTTTTGAGGAACAGGCAAACGTTATAGTGGAAGAAGTACCCTTTTGTAACGATCCGTTTTTAAACTTTACATCCGCTAATGTTTTGTCTACAAGTCCCATTTATCACGATATGAAAAATATGGCCGAGGAGCTCGATGAGAATACAAATCCGAATATTGAATGGGCAGATCAACCTAAAACTCAATCTGCCGATATGAGTGAAGATGAATCGAATACCGATAGTGACTATGAATTAGAATCAGCCGATTCAAAGAGCGATGAATCTGAAGGTGGTAATGATAACGAAGATGGTGGAAGTACAGAAAAAAAAGGTGCCATACTGGTAGAAATGACGGTAATAATAACTGATAAATTCTGTATATTTTACGTTACATTTAATGTCATAATATTTTTACATATTGTATTGGGTAAAATTTCAACGTCATTAGAATTTACAGATGATATTCTGTATTTTTTTATTTACACATAAAATCTACAATATAAAGTGAAGTTTCCCTAGATAAACAATGTGAAAAAATAATTTACACAACAAATACTGCAATAAAAATTACAACATATATTATTTACTTATATTTTTACATGGTATATTACGTAATAACATTTTACATAATTTCATATGTAAAATTACAGTACAGATGGTGTGAAATCACTAACAACAAAACTACTAGCGCCCCCATGATAAACTTGCCAACTTCGCCATATTGTTTTACTTTATTTCTCGTTCAGTCTTTCGTCCATCAAACTGGCATTATTTATTCTCCCATTTTTCTTTAATTTAGTGTGTCGTGTTGTGCCATAGTATACATTGAAGCGTAGTAACGGGTGTGACAGGTAAACCGGCAGTTTAAAGTGAGTAAAATATTCTTTCTTATAATGATGCAATGCAAAATTTGTGCATTTAAGTGTTGCACACACAGAAAGTACGAACTGCACCAGTACTTATACCGTAACTGGACTGTTGTATTTTATTGTGTGCATTACGGATGCAATATGATATTTAAAACATATATTGGCTTTAAGCAGCATATTTACAGACAACATCATTTAAATCAAAATCAAATAGTTAATAAAATGTACGAAGTTATATGTTGTCCTTTAAAATCTTGCAACTATTTCACTACAAATATAAAAGAAATTTTCATGTATGGATATAAACATATAAAAAATTGATTAACAATTTATTGTCCTTAAAGACATATTTGTAATTATGATTTTGAATTTAAAAACATTAATAGCATGAGATCCCATGCATGTAGAAAACATTATGAGCTTCATTCTGGTATAATATTATTGAGAACAAGAAAATATAGTTACTACAAAAAAAAATAATTTAATTGAAAATTCTAATAATTTGTCTAACAAGGATGAACTGAAGGAATTAGGATTAAAAATATTATCGAATATGTATCTTAGATTGCAATTCAAATATTTTTTATGTGACAAAACTCTTAACACAATGATAGAAGGTTTTTCTGATTTCGACAAGTTACCCTGCATTATTGAAATTAATGGTAAGCATTTTTTATTGTTTTGTTTTAATGTGTAAATCTATAAATGTGATCTTGATGATTATAATGAATCTATAAATCTTTTTTAGATTCAAATGCAGAGCTTTCATCCACGTATTTTGTATACTGCGAAAAGGAATCGCTGAATCTCGACACATATGAGACCTTTTAAGATTCTTTTAAAGTGTGCATGGCTATTTACTTTATTTATAATTTGCAGTATCCAAAAGAAATAACAACGGTGTTGGAATTAATACAAAGAATGTTTTTAAACATTCATCCAGATTTCGGATCAAAATCTAAAAAAATTAACCCCACAAAGAGGAAAGTTTTTAATTTTATGAACAAATTTAAAAAATTTTCTATCACTAAATAGTAACATCTTCGTATGATGTACTATTTTTCTTCATTATAGAATAAATATTTAGTATTAGGTCAGAAAATTTAGCATATTTCGGATTTGCATTTTTAGTTCCTATTTCTTATGATTAAGAATATATGTACATGTTGTTTCTTATTATATGTTAACATAATTACATGTATGTTAACGTTTTCGTTTTGCAATATAGTTTATATAATGTTTAGGTATCAAAAGGTTTGTTATACACTTGAGACATAATTAAGTCATCAGATTTTTTGCAAAGTATGTAGATTTCTATTTATATATTTTCCACTAAGAGTGGCGGAAAGCCAAATTTTATCACGAAGAGGGTGTTATCACGCACTAAATCACTTACTATAGGACGCGATTAATCATTAGCATAAACTTGTATACCATTAGTTTTGTCAACAAATAGGTGACAACTAAGGTAAGGTTAGGTGTGGTGTTGCCAGTTTTGTTGTCGACTGCGTTTTGTCACTCTGCAGCTGAAGCCTTGTCTCCAGTCTGGCTGACTCATGAGTGCTTTCTCTAAAGTGGAGAATTCACTCTGTATTTTTTTAGTCATTCATTATCATAACATAAAAAAATATGAATGAAACTAGTGTATAATCATAATATTATACACTAGTTTCATTACATATCACTTAAAATGTCAATTACGTGTAATAAACACAAATTCGTTTGAATTGAAAATTTATTTTTAGGAGTACATCATTTTTAAAATTTCTTTTTTTTTAAGTTCTATCAAAATTCACATGTTCGCGGCGAATTATATCGTATCATTCCGCCACTTTTTTTTTTGGGTAAAATTAGGCCATTTAAAAAAAAATTGTAAAAATACGCAAAATTTGATGAGCGGTGCTTGAGCAATTTAAGATCCAATCCAACCCAACCCAACCCAATCCAATCCAATCCAATCCAATCCAATCCAATCCAATCCAATCCAATCCAATCCAATCCAATCCAATCCAATCCAATCCAATCCAATCCAATCCAATCCAATCCAATCCAATCCAATCCAATCCAATCCAATCCAATCCAATCCAATCCAATCCAATCCAATCCAAACCCAACCCAACCAGGATTGAGTTGGGTTGGGTTGAATTGGGTTGGGTTGGGTTGGGTTCTGGGCCCTCTTTTATGGAACATCTTCTATGACTTAATCCTGAGGTTAGAAATCGAGTGCGGAGTCAGTTTGTTAGCGTACGCAGATGATTTGGCGATCGTAGTGCAAGCAGAAAATAAAATATACCTGGAAGACAAAGCTCAGTTCGTGGTTAATAAAGTTATAACGCTTTTGTACGATATGGGACTCATGGTGGAAGCAAGCAAGACAGAGATCGTGGTTATTGAAGGCCGAAGAAAAGTCCAGAATATATCAATTCAAATCGAATAAACAATTATTAATAGTACGATGTGTGCAAAATATTTGGGGGTTTTCTTGGATAAAGACTTGAAAATGAAATCCACATCCGTAAAATCACTGAAAAGGCCAACAATATGAAAAATCTGCTAACAGGTCTCATGACTAAGACAGGTGGCCCTAAAACCTCGAAGAGGTTACTTCTCAGGACAACGGTAATCTCTGCAATTCTGTATGTGGCATCTGTTTGGGGGGGGACGCTATGAAAATAAAAAAATATGGAAACATGTTAGAATCGGTAAATAGAAGGTTATCAATCATGATCACTTCTGCCTATCGAACAGTGAGTACTGACGCGGTTCTGGCGATAGCAGGGACACCACCCATAAGCTTGTCAGTTTTTGAAAGGATGGAAATCCAAAAAAGAGGAAAGGAACAAAGTGGAGAAATCCGAGAGGAACTTTTCAGGAAGTGGCAAAGCTCATGGGAACAATATAACGAGTGGGCAAAGACTTTAGTTAGGGACCTAAAAGCCTGGTCTTCACGCAAGTGGGGACATGTCGATTACCATGTTATGCAGGCCATGACTGGACATTGAGTTTTTGGGACATATTTGTTGTTGGGAGTTGGGTTGGATCGAATTGGGTTGGGTATATCTATGGTCTGTGAGCAGCGCCTTATGTTCCCCTTGCGGTAATAGAGAAACGGAACAAACCAAAACACTGCACATATACTTCGAGAGTCGACAACCCGTTTGACAGATAGCGTCTGTGATTGAATTGAAAACAGCAAAAAATTTAAATAAATCAGTTTACCTCTATTTGTGAGTACTTTACATTGTTTATAAAGAAACTATTTGCAAAATACACCTTCCGCCACTTTATTATTTTTTTCCAGATAAAATTAAGCTATTTAAAAAAGAAAACCGGTGAAAATACGCCAAATTTGACAAAAGCCGCTAAACTGCGGAATCGTATTATTTTTAATTCGGACCAAAATCTAAAAATTACCAAAATAATAATACATTATGGGTGTCTTCGGTATGTTTGTGATATGATATACAGATTTAGTTACAAGAAAAGGTAAAAACAGTTTTTGTGAATTTATTTTACGCATAACACCTAACATTTCACGTGACTAAAAAATATCGAGTGAATTCACCACTTTAGAGAAGGCACTCATGTCATGAGTCAGCCACACTGGGACAAGGCTGAAGCTGCAGAGTGACAAAACGCAGTAGACGACAGAACTGGCAACACCACACCTAACCTCACAAAAAGTGGACTTATGCAGTCTTCATATGACGGTTGAAATGAAGTAAATGCAAACGATCAATTAAAAAAAATTATGGAAAAATGTGTTCGATAAACATCAAACGCGATCTTTAAGAATCGAAAAAAATTTTTTAACGGTGATTACGTAGGTTTCAAAGAAACAGGCACTAAAAAATCTTGACTTTTTATATTAACGAAAATAAAAAGAAAATCTGACTTTCAGAAGAAGCTATTTTAAGAACCAATTTTTACAAAATAAAAGGTTAATTCAGATACTGGCAATTTAGAACTACTAAAATACTTACACGAACCAAAACACAAAAAAAAAACATTAAAAAAATAATAATTTTGGACACTATACGAACCAGTTAAATGTTATTGTTATTGCCTGTTTATCCTTGACTAACTTAACTGTACTAAAAAACCAATTTAAAGAATTGCGGATGTAACCTTAAAAAAAATGTGCATAAGAAAAAAACTACCACTTATCACTGAAGCCAAAAATATATCCAATGTCAGCGTATAACATGAAGTTGACAATAATTGGTCCGAAATTCGAATTAACGATTACTCGAAAATTATAATAAGGCACAGATGTTGGTGCGAAAAAACCCGGTACCTAGGAAGTAAAAAAATCAATCGAGCACATGTCAAGATTATCAGGTTTTTCTTAAAATTGTTTTTAAATTATTTATTTGATTAGGATATCATGTTTTTTCATTGATTATTACTGTATTTCTATTATTTATTTATAGCTTTCTGTTTAAAAGGGAAATTTCTTTCCACAAAGTGACATTATTATAAACTGCTCAACAATCAAACTGGATATTTTATAAATTACCGAAATTTGGTTAAAAAAATAAAATTCATCAAGTTGCGTTTTATGCTATGAGTAAATCCTGTTGATAGCAAATTTTTTTTTCGTTTTTTCCTTTTTTTGTCATACATTCTTATCTCTTTTAAATAATTCGGTTTCAAAATCCTAACAATTTAGTCACATAAAGGTGCTTGTAGAGACTTTATTATTCTCATTGTTACCAATAGATCTCTTTACTTTCTTAAAAATAATGATTCTACGACGGGGCGAAACAGTGCGCTCTATCGGAAAAGTTGTTACGTAGACATTTGTAAATTTGTAACAACCATCACTGTTGTCCTCAATTTATTAATTAATAACGAACTGCCGAGTCTCGTCTTGATTTATGATCAACTGATGGAATTAATGACGTACCGAATCTGGATGGAGGTGGATCAAAAAGATTATCTTTTGAATCCTACTATTCAGTTGTTAATGTTTTACTTATAAAAAAAATTATTTGTATTTTGCACGCAATCTACCTGTTTAAAAGACTTGTCCGACGAAAACGAGAATGTAATTGTCGAAACAATACTAGCTGGTGAAGTACTAATTAAAGTATATTTCCTTAAATTATAGGTTATGCAGACGATACGTAATTAAGGGATTTTGGGTGAAGGTAAGTGAGAATTTAATTTTAAAAACAAATCTTTAGAAAGGAGATTTCTGTATGCTCTAAGCTGCTATAAGCAAAACAATATATTAGTACTAAAATAGCGGGTTTCATACAACTTTACCAAATTGAGACAATCTAAAAATATTAAACTGTAATATTATGCGCTTGTTAGATTACTCATAATTAAGCTGTTTAGAACTCAAACACGTATTTTACCAATGGAAAGGTGTGTCTATATAAAATGTATTTTTACAATTCTAGGGATTCATCTAGTATATATTCAAAATTGTATAAGAAAAATAAAATCCATAAAAATCATTTGACTTATTGCAATGAACATTGATAACTGACTTATTAAATAAGCAAAGTTAATATTAATTAATCATTTTAATAGCTTCCTTAGACAAAAATGTCAATTCTGGATAATAATTTGACGGTTTTCTAAATATGCAAATTAATTATAACATTAAAATAAATAGACAAGCTTAATTGATTATGCCAAAGGCCAACTATAAACTAACCCTGAGCTCTTGGCAGTAATATAAATCAGAAAATAATACACGCACCAATATGATAATTTATAAATTTTTGGCAACATTTATATTGATAATTAATTTCTTATTTTCGCTTCTAGTTGGAGATAAATAAAGCGTATGGTTTTTAGAACAAATAACCAGGTTTTTTATCATTTGCAAATCGAAATTAGCATTAAAAGCCCGAGAAACGATAGATATGCTAATTTAATTTCATTAAAAAAAAAAAAGGAAACTAAAAATGCCGTTTATATTAAAATAAACGCTTCCACATTTATTAGAAAATAATGGAAGTTTACTTTGTATTTTTTTTATAAATGACGTAATGATATCAACATTTTTTTTTTAATCTGAGACACAAACAATCTAAATATAAATTATAAAACAAACGGTACGATTACCGAAAAGGATATTTTTTAATTCGCACTCAAAAACAAGGCAATGTTTTGTAATATTTAATAGCTCTACCCGGATTAGTCGGATTTATTTAAAGTTATTTTATTATGTTGTTTATTACTTATAGTACTTAATTTATGCATTCGCTCTATTCAAAGGAAAAAACATATAATTATTTCTTAGAAAGCAAGACAAATTTTTAGATTACGTCGAGTATCTGGAATAAAATAAAAAATTATTGCAATAGTTGAGCTTTCCAGAAAGTGCAAGGATACAAGAAATGTTTAAACGGAAAAAAAATTAATAAAATATTCTAAATATTCGGGTAGTATGGACCATTATACAGGGTGTTTCAAAATTCACTACATATATTTTAAGGACGTATTCCTGAGGTCAAAATAAGACTTTTTTTTCCTATAAACATGGGTCCTAAAATGCACCCCCTTCAAGCTACAGCTATCGCAAGAAGTGTAAAAAGAATCGATTTTTTAAAACTGTGTCTACAGTTTTGCATCAAATTTAACGAAATTTGGAATACCCCCGTTATTTTAGGCGGTTTATTTACTCTTTATCTTAGAAAAGGTGTAAAACTAATTTTAAGGGGTAAACTAAGGGGGTGCACACTTTCGACGCCCAAAATTTTTTTTTAGCGTGCTATGGTCCATCATCCTAAAGGCATTCTGCTTCCATGAATATGGTTTACCTATACCGGTAAAACCAATAACATCCCCATTCTTCAGAAATACTCCTCCAAGACTCTGAACCAAAACATACAAAACTAATGTAATGTCAAGAGTATCAATATGTATAACACAAACAGATATTATTCACTCCCGAAATATACAATTTTATTAAATGTAAAACTGTATGAACCACAGAAATAAATTAGGCGAAATGAAATGGTGTAAAAAATACAAAGAATATACCTAAAGTCCTGCAAGAAAAAAGTAAAAATGACTAAAATCTATACGACAAAAATTCAGTAATTTAGCTAAATCTGCAGGACGATATTAAAGAGTTTTTTACCATCAAATATAAAAGTTCATTTGATCAGTGAACTTGTAGGCATAGGCAAGAACACATCATTAGCTCGTCGACTGCTATATTCATGCCTATTAGTTGTGTTCACATTTCTAAATTTTTTATGAACGAGACAAACAGATTCTAATATAAATAAGGCAGGAAGGCTTAGGATTTTATATGAGTGATAAATAGCTGTTTGCAAGACTCTCTTATACTCACATTACACAGACGTCGGATCGCTCGCTTTTGCAAAACAAAAACACTATTAAATAAGTAATGTGTGCATGCACCCCAGAAACACAAACCATACCTTAAATGGGACTCAATTAAAGAAAAATAAACATTTCTCGCCATGTCAAAATCAACCTCTCCTGCGACCACTTTAAGAGCATAACCTTAACCATAACCATAACCATAGGCCCTCAAATTTTAGTGTATTATCAATAAATAAATCTAAAAATTTATTTTCGTCTAAGTTAAGTGATTTTCCAAAAACACATTATTTAAATTGCATTTAAAATTCATAACACTAGTTTTTGAAATGTTTAAACACAGTTTGTTGGAATCACACCATTTCTTGATTTCAACAATATCTCTGTTAACTGTGGTATTCAGATTCATCGCACTCGTGTCATGCCATAAAATTGTTGAATTATCCGCAAACTGAATGAATATAATTGTAAACAAATAAATTATAACAGAAAAAGCCTTGTCAATTGCCTGAAAGAAATGCGAATTATGATTTTAATTGCCTGAAATCAGATACGAGTAACTGACTCCAAATGCTTGCAATACATGATCAACTCTATCTAAGACCTGGTAAATAACTTTAGTAGCAGCTTTTAAGGAATAAAAAATACGTTTTTAATTAAATGCAATGTTTCAATTAGTGCGATTAGGAAACCATGACGTTTGAAGAAATTAATTATAAGAAAAATTGGTTTTTCCTGTTTTTTATTAATTAATTAGGATACCAAATATCATGTTACTAATATAATCAAACTACTAATCATTTATTTTTTAACTCACTTCTCCTTTCTTCGCATTTTCTATTTCTCGTATCCTGCTCTTGTTGCCGCTTCTTGGTTTTTTCACTTTTTTCTCGTTTTGCGTCCGAGGTTTCTACGGTATCGTACGTTCTACCGAAGAAACCTCGCCAAATCATGTTATAGTCCTTCATCTTTTCTTGACTTTTTACTTTGGCTGATGTTGAGGCCGAACCAAATTAAGATATCCAGATATTCAATGTTTTTTGGACGAAAGCTAAAACGGTTAAATTTTTTTTTCTTGTGTAATGCGAGTATATTTGTTATAAGTAAATTGTGAGCTGGTAAATATAACTTAATAACGTTGTAATTTTTGGGTTGCAGCAGATACACAGGGTGATTAATTATCGATGGTACGTTAGCCGTATATGAAAAACGGAACGTAATATTTTTCTGAAAATTTGGTAACTATGGTAATAGACAATGCTCTATCGGTCTAAAATATTTTTACCACTGCAGTGTTGCCGCTTATAGAGAAAAATGGCAACACCTTTGATTTTTTAACCCTTTTAGATATTTTGATGCCCTGTGTCATTTTGAGTCTTTTTTAATCATACTTGCCTATATACGTACCTGGTGCGGTTTTCGCAAAAAAATAAATATTTTAGCGTGTTTTTGGTTAAAAATCAAGGGATACCTAATTGTTTATTTCTCAGCTATTTAAGTTCCTAAAAAAATTAAATTTTAAACATCAACTTATAATGCTGATTATACAGGGACGTTGAAAATTAAATTAAAATTTTTTATTTACCAAAATGGCGAAAAGTAATTTTTTTTAATGGAACACATTATATTTTATTTTATTTTCTAATAGACAGTTAAAATACATTTCATTTAATATATACTCATTCCTATACCTAGTTTTAGAAATAAATACTTATTTTCATGAAATTTGATAATTTTAAATATTTTTATTTTGTAAATTACTTAGTTATAGCTATGAAAATATCACAATGGATTAATAAATGACAGTAATATTTTTGGTTATAGTTTTATCATTACGTTACATAATAAACTTAATGGATAAAAAAAAGCTTATTTATACTACCAAATACTTCGTTACTTATATGTAAAAGTAAATAAAAAGGAAATTTTTAGAATGATGCTGAAACGGTTGTTAAGTTAAATTACTACATGAATATGTATAGAAAGTTTTGGAATTTTCTTTCCACTGAACACCCTGTATATTTTTACATTTTTGGCTTTTACGTGAAATTCTAAGTATATTTTGTGTATAATGTCCTATACCTAAGTGTAACCGTTTTTGACATATTTTTAATTTCATGTAAAAAACTATGTTTATAAGCCCTAACATAATTACCGATTACTCCCTTTTAGTAGCCTTTATTTATTGGTTAGTTTTGGTTTTATTTTAAAGGAAGGACCACTTTAAAAGACTTTTTTAATATTTGGCTAAAAAAAGATACAGGGGGGTCAAAAACTAGCATTAAAAATTAAAATGAAAAAATCATTAAAAGTCAATTTTTTTAAATGGAAACCCCCTATTTTTATTATTTTTTCATAAAGATAATTAAAAATAAGGTTAACTTTGTATAAGGTTATCTAGTTCAAAAATTGATAGTTTCCGAAATATTGGCAGTTTAAATTTGGACTAATGTTAAAAGCCGTATAGTAACACGGCTCAAGGATTGTTGATTAGTTGGGCATGACGGTTGTCATGTTAGGGCTTATAAACATAGTTTTTCATATGGAATTAAAAATATGTCAAAAACGGTTACACTTAGGTATAGGACATTATACACAAAATATACTTTCACGTAAAAGCCAAAAATGTAAAAATATACAGGGTGTTCCATTTAAAATAACGAAGTTGACACCTACTTCCAGTATAACCGGAAACGTCACAACTGTCAAAATATTTTAGTTATGTAGCCCCCATCGACTGTGCCATGTTGCCAAATTTTCAAAATTTTTGAAAAATTAGTTTCCGAGATATCGATCGCGTCTATTCGTCGTGAGACACCCTGTATAGGGTGTATCATAAGAATAAACTGAACCAATCTGTTAAAATTTGATATTTCTTAAAAAAAATAGAAATTTGCCTGTTTCAAACATTTAATACTGGAATCGAATAACTATTTTTTCGGTGTAAACACCTTAGGACCTATTTTCAAGTACCAAAATGACAAGATTGACATTTTATTAGATGTTAGCTTACCAGATTTTTATTTTTGTACATATAAATAAAGAAGAAGAGGAAAAAAAAGACAAGTTTAAGATTTGTGAAAAAAATCAATAGTTTATTTTTAAATATCAATAACACTTGATGATTTTAGGGTTATATCCTATAATTCTTCTTCTAAACTGATAAACTCCGTTCAACTGACATTTTTTATCCTAGAAATAATCCTACCCCCAAAATCAATCCTTGTAAACAGGACTGTACTAAATAAAAATAGTCTCATATCATTTGATCCATGGACCTATTAGATCCCCGCATTGTAAACCTAGCTAATGGCTATTTTACTAATTGTTAATGATCTAGGGATTTCTGTATACCCATTTCTAGAATAAAATGTATTTAATTTGATTTGTTAAGTAATATATTAGGGACTGTGTTTATTGTCTATATACTTTTGTCCAGCATAATTATTTCTATTTATTATTTATCCCGGAACAGTTTATTAGTTTAACAAATTATATGTATAATTATAATTGTTTTTCAGTTTTTCAAAATATATTTTCATAGCTGGATTATAGGTTTTTTCTATTCTTGTTATGATTAAAAAATACTTTCTTTTGGCCAATATTGTATGTGTCTAATTAAATGATCCCAGGAATAAGTATAGACATTTTCAGATTTTGTTTTTTTTTTAGTTTTTGAGATATGGGCACTTCATTAAATTTAAAAAAAAAATAAATTTTTCTCAAATTTTTTTTGTTCTTTTAAAAAACGCTAAAATAGGTGTGTAGTTAAATTAGTCCAGGAATTTGTATATAATAGATTTTTAAAATTTAATTTTTACTGGTTTTTGAGTTGTGGACTTTTTATAATTTCTTGAAATGAAAAATCGATTCCTTCAAAAACTAATTTTTTCTGTTTAAAACTCTTTTAATTTTTTTTCAAAACGGTTTACTTCATTTTTTACAATAGGTGTCAAATCAAATTATTCTTGGAATATATGCAAAACTTTTTAGAACTTTATTTCTACTGGTTTTTAAGATATTTTAAGAAAAATTGACCTTCAAAAAATTCCTTGTTTTTTCGAAATCCTGTACATTTTTTTGAAAAACAGTAAAACAAAAAAATCATATGTTACACCATTATGACATTTTCTAAGTAACTAAGTAATTTACAAAAATGTCTAAAAAGATCAAATTTTACGAAAATACAGGGTGGCCATTTGAAAACGAAACAGAGCCTATTTTGGGTCCCTCAGAACATTTGCGAAAAAATCCTCGGACCCGTCAAATTTTGATTCAAGGGGAAACCATTTTTTTGCTAGTTTCACCCCCTCGAGGGCAAAGCCCTAGCAGGGGTGACAAGGGCCCCCAAAATTTTAAATGGAACGGGGGGTCGAGTGATACCTTATTTTGAAGGTATTTTTATGTGGATTATAACCCTAAAGTTTCAAATCGTTACTATTTGCCTAGTCGATAAAGGGGCTAATAAAAGTTACTAGAACATGTCAACATTTTCTATGAAAAAAATGCTTGTAAATTTAGCAGTTAAATAAATACAAAAAAATGTGTTCTCCTACATTGTGAACCGTGCTTTCTGTGTTTTTTTTTTTAATACTCGTAGGTATCTATGCCAAGGGAACTCTTGGTTATTGTTGAGACTGTTATTATAGAAACATTTTGAAGTTTAATAGTGGTTGTCAATTACTGCTGTCAGATCATAGTGTGTCAAATAAATAGCTCTTTAAAGTTAGTTAGTTACAACATTGAGTGTGATAATGGTTTATTCACTTGCTGAAAGAGTTGAAATAATTTCTCTTTTCTTTGCGAACAATGAAAATGCTAATAGAACTGCCCAGCTCTTTAACACACTACAACACCCTAATCGACAGGTCCATCGCAAGTACATTTTGGAATTGGTTCAAAAATTTAGGGAAACTGGGTCTGTGGCTAATAAAAAGCGCGAAATGGATAATCCAGTGGTGAATGAAGCTTCAGAAGTAGCTATTTTAGGCCATATTGTGCAAGATCCTACACTGAGCACAAGGAAGTTATCAACCGTGTCTGGTATTAAGAGAAGCAGCATTCAGAAGATATTAAAAAAAAAACAAGTTTCATCCGTACAAAATACATCTCGTACAAGAACTAAATGAAGACGATTTTGATAGGCGAGTACAATTTTGTGAAACTATATCTGAACAAACCGCCAATGATCCACACTTTCTATTTAATGTATGTTTTTCCGACGAATGCTCCTTTTTCCTAAACGGTACTGTGAATCGTCACAACTGTCGTTATTGGGCTGATTCAAATCCCAGAATATTTCGTAAGGTGCATACACAACATCCTGAAAAATTAAATGTTTGGGCTGGCATTTTTGGTAAACATATCGTAGGCTCCTTTTTTTTACCTGGCAATTTAACAGGAGAGATGTACCTGGAGTTATTAAAAAATACAATTCATCCAGTATTAGTGAAGATACTAGAAAATAACAACGAGTACTTCGAAAATCGTCTAGTATTTCAGCAAGATGGGGCGCCACCCCACTATGCTGCAAGGGTTCGTCAATATTTGGACCAAACGTTTCGAGGACAATGGATTGGAAGAAGAGGAGCTATTGAATGGCCTCCTCGTTCCCCGGACTTAAGCCCGTTAGATTTTTTTTATGGGGCCATTTAAAAACTAAAATTTATGCTAGTCAGCCAACATCGCTAGACCATTTGCAAGAAAGAATAATTGATGAATGTGGTCAAATCACCCCCGAAATTTTGCAAAATGTACGGGAAAGGTTTGAACAAAACCTGTAATATTGTATGGAAGTTAAAGGCCAACATTTTGAACATTTACTTGATTGATTTTATCTTTAAGCCCTTTATTTAAAATTATACTTTTTAACATTTTTTTGTAACTTTTATTAGCCCCTGTATCGACTAGGCAAATAGTAACGATTTAAAACTTTAGGGTTACAATCCACATAAAAATACCTTCAAAATAAGGTATCACTCGACCCCCCGTTCCATTTAAAATTTTGGGGGCCCTTGTCACCCCCGCTAGGGCTTTGCCCTCAGGGGGGCGAAACTAGCAAAAAATGGTTCCCCCTTGAATCAAAAATTGACGGGTCCGAGGATTTTTTCGCAAATGTTCTGAGGGACCCAAAATAGGCTCTGTTTCGTTTTCAAATGGCCACCCTGTATATATTTATTTCTAAAACTCGACTACTTAAATACATTAATATGCTATATAAATTAAATGTATTTTCCCCGTCCATTAAAATACAAATTAAAATATAGGAGGTTCCATAAAAAAAAATCAATTTTCATCATTAGAGTAAATGAAAGATTTGAATTTAATTTTCCACGGCCCTGTATAATGCTGATTGACTTAGGCTATAAAAAGTTAATCAGGATAGTCTTTTAAAGTGATGTTTAAAATTTGAGCTTTTAAGGAACTTAAATAGCTGAGAAATGACAATTAGTTATCCTTTGGTTTTTAACAAAAAACACGCCAAAGTTTATTTTTTCGAAAACCAGTAAAGATCGGTATAGACAAGTATGCTTAAAAAAGACTCAAAATGAAATATGGAATTAAAATACCTAAAAAGATGTAGGATGTTCTATTTAAAAAATCGAAGATGTTGCCATTTTTCTATATTAGCGGCAACGCTGCAGTGTTGAAAATATTTTAGACCTATAGAGCATTGCTAATGTACTATCGATCGTCAATCACCCTATGTATTCTAGATCAGTATAGTGAAGTGATATACTTAAATCCATTTTTTTATTACTTACTAATTTGTAATCTCATAATACTGTGTCTCTTAATTATTGTTTTAATGCTATAAAATTAAAATTATAAAATAGTTGATTAACTATAGTAATTATAAGGTCATAAAGAAATTATTTGCTACAGCATTTGAACAAAATCTTCTCGTACAACAATTTTGTTAACGAATATTCGTTGACAAGGTTTTAATTATTCAAAACTGATAAAATGCTATTTTTAAATTTATTTAATTACTTTTTTAGTTTTAAATTAAGTTTATCTTGGGAATATCGTATCTCAGTATTGTACTGAACTTTTTATATGGAAAAGAGGACAACTTAAAAATAGCTTCAATTAAAGATTATTATTGATGCATTGCTTGTTACCACCTGCGATTCAATATAAAAAATATTCAAACGTCGTAAATAAAATATTATTTAATTAGTAGCGAACAAAAGTGTGGAAACATTTTTTTTTCACTATTTTTTAAAATTGCCTTATTTATGACCCACAGTATATTCTGTGTATGTTCGTTAAACTGTTATGGTATAAATAATATTCCGGCAAGACTAACCGGTTTACAGGGGCTATTTCTAGGGAGTTGAGTTTGTTCGAAAGTCTTGATTTAAAAGTCTCTAAACAACAAGAACAACTCCCTAGATCTGATAGGTTCCAGAAACCCCGTTAAATTTAAATGATGAAAAGAAAAGAACCTATCAGGCCGGCTTCATGGGTTCTCTGTATGGTCAGTTGTCTCGTACTTATAAAGTTTTGAAAGAAAAAATTAGAACAAGATCATTTTTAAATATTTTAACCAAATGAATAAAAGTTAGGATTCTCCAGATCCCGTCTAAAGCGTAATTAATCCTGTAACAAAACCTCAGCAATTTTAGTGATAAAACATTAAATTTGTTTTTTTTTTTGCGAATGATAATAGTGTTTTGGTATTTTGTTGTTCATAAAATACAGGAAGCGTTGTACATTTTCTTTTATAAAATTTACTTTAGTTATTTCTCCATATTAATAACTTGTGGTCTATTGAATATTACCATAGTATAAAGACTTTAAACAGAAAATTCAGAAACAGTCTTGACACAAGAAGGAGTAACATGTATTTAAGAGTGGAAGGCGTCAAAAATAGACCGAGCAATTTTAATAAAATCCATTTTGATATTATTAACGAATTTAAGGAAGAATATAAGTTACCCTTAATTCAATTGAAGCGTGTTTTACAAAAACCGCAGATGTCCAAAATCAATGAAATTGAGCTAGTGGCACCATCTAGTTTAAAAATATGATGTTTTTAATATTCTAAAATAAGATTCTACAAAAAGGGCACAAGTACCAAGATAGAGCTAATTGAAAATTCGATAATTCTGCAAAAAACACACATGTTCATTGTTTTTCAACCAAATACAGCATTAGTCCGGGCGACAGGATAGGACATGTGTGCTTTTTGTCGTAAAATCTCGCTGAAGCGCTCGAATTATTAGTCAGTTTGTTATTGTTTTGTCTATAAACCAGACGTGTTCTTGTGATTTTTGACAGGAAGTTCGAATTTGCGTTTTCTTGCTCAAAAATTATACTAAAAAAATGCAAGATCGTGAAGAAGTGTTAACTAATTGGCCTACAAAAAAGCCAAAGAAAATAAAGACGAAAGAGTAGAAAATAGAGACAGTGATCAAAGAGTTAAAAGTTCGTGGTGAAGAGAAAAATTCCTGTTTTTCCAAAGTTGCTGAAGAAAAAAGAATTATTGCTATTCTTACCCAGTTTAATAATATGACTGACAAAAATAATCGAGATTCTCATTTAACTGGTCTCATATCAATGAACCATATTATTAGAAGACGTTGAAAATAAAAAAAACTCACGGTGCTAGTTGTACTTACAAAATAAGAGTGGATGAATCTGAAATAAAAGTGTGTAAGAAAGCCTTTCTCAGCCTATAAGGCATTAAAGATGCTCGTTTAAGGCGAATTCATGATTCCCTTATGACTACTGGAGCTTCTCCCAACGACAAAAGAGGAATACATGGAAATAGGCCAACAAAAACTATAGATCACATTACAGGACTTATTAAAATCCATATAAAATCATTTTCCGCTAGACGCTCGCATTATTCACGTCGTAAAAATCCAAATTGTTCCTATTTACCAGAATCTCTTACGTTAAGGGATATGCATAGAATGTTCATACAATGTTATAATATAAATATACCATATACAAGTTACTGGAAAGTATTTAAGACATATTTTAACATTAAATTTGGATTTCCAAGATCTGACACTTGTTCAGAATGTGACAAACTTGCTCAGCAACTAAACCGTACAGATCTTAGCATAGAAGAACGAAATAGATTAGAATTAGAAAAGGAGATACACCTTCGTAAAGTTGAAGCTTTTTTTGACTTAAAACAAAAATTTTAAATCAAAGCAAAAGCTGGAGAAGTAATGTGTATTAGTTTTGATTTTATGCAAAATTTGCCCTTTCCTCACATACCATCTAACCCTGTTTTTTATAGCCGTCAACTTTGGTATAATGTTTTTGTTATACATGACCTTGGAACTGATAATGTTTGGATGTACACTTATCTTGAAAATGATGCCAAAAAGGGTGCCAATGAAGTCACTTCGATGTTACTGCATTTCCTTAAAAACCACATCCATCACCGCAGTTTGGTTATTTTTAATGTCGGTTGCCCAGGGCAAAATAAAAATTACGTAATGGCTCATTTTTTATACACCTTGGTCAATATTCTAAAAATCGTTGATTCAGTAGAATACATATTTCCAATGAGGGGTTATTTCTTTTTGCCAAACGATTCGGATTTTGCCTAGAGAAAAAGAAAAGACGCCTGGAGAGAGCCGAGAGACCAGAGGATTGGGATAATATCATTTTCAATGCCAGAATGAAACCTAACCAATTTAATTTGATAAAAATGAAGCAATACGATTTTTTTGATATAAAAACTGCGACCTGCAACTTTTTCCTAAAAACTCCAAAGCCAGGTATCAACATTAAAAAAATTAGGATTATGAAAATAACTAACCAAACATCTTTACTTTTTTTAAAGGATTCATACAGTGGCCCATTCAGAAGCAGTATTGTGGCCAAAGCAAATTTATCATGCAACATCCAACTGGAAAGGCTTTACAAGGAACCTCTTCCGTTTGCTTCAAATAAAGCTGAGAATTTAAGATCACTGTTACCGTTACTACGTCTTGTAGCTAATAAAAACTACTATGAATGTATTCTGGATAATACTTACCCTGATAACATGAACATTAATGAAGAAGATGATAATAGTAGTGGATGTGAAGATATTTACTACAAACTATTAAACTAATCCTTGTTTAGAATTTATTTTATGATTAAATTTGTTAAATAAAACGTATGTTTTTTCTTAAAGCCCTTGAAATCCTCTTTTCAAAAATATATAAATAACCCCACATATCTCATTTTAGCTGTTTTCAATATTTCCGATACTACAATGTCATTTTTCAAATCTTTTAGTTGAATATATAATAATCTTTCAATATTTGGGTTTGAATTTTTCGAGGTAGATTTTTGGGTCCTCATTTTTTTAATGAAATTTTGACTGCCCAAGATTATGTAAATTTTTTACAAACATATGTTGCACTATTTTTGGAAAATTTACCATTGGCGAGGGGTCGAAACACGTATTATCAGCAAGACGGTTGTCCTTCGCACAACGCACGAATTACGACTGATTTTTTAAATCAGGATCAGGTCTTGCGATCTAACGCCGTTAGATTGTTTTTTATGGGGAAGATTAAAGGATTTAGTTTTTAAAGGAAGAAGTATCGAAATACGGGAAGAGTTGCAAGTAGCGACCAGGCAAGCTTTTTGTGCTATTAGACCTCTTGAGCTTATAAACGCTTGTAAATCAGTAAGAAAAAGGTGTTTATTATGTATTCGAGAAGGTGTTCAGTTTAAACACCTACTTTGAACAAAATGGTTCTAGTTTGTAATATTATTATTTTATAATTAATTATTATTAAATTCTGTAAATATACCAAGAAATTATTATTAATTGCTTTATTTTTTTATAATATGTCGAAAAATATTAAATTTATAATCTAAATGAAGTAAACTTTTCCATAGCCTACTTTTATAAAAATGAAAAGATTTGGAAAATGGAAAAATGACAATGTAATATCGGAAATATCGGAAACAGCTAAAATGAGATATATGGTGTTGTATATTTTTGAAAAGGGGATTTCAAGGGCTTTAAGAATTTATAAAAAAATAATGTGTTCCATAAGAAAAAAATATTTTTTGGAATATCAACTTTATGAAACATCCTGTATAAAAATATTTATCATTAAAAAGTACTTTGAGAATGTGTTTTCAGAAGTCAATTATCTTTAATAGCAAAAAAAGTTATGGCTAATTACCGAAATCGACCAAATTCAAGAAATACCTCCTAGCGGCCAAACAGTTTGGCATAGTAAAATTTTGATAACTTTAAATTTTTTTTTACAAAATTTAAGCTCATGACATCTAAGTCAATTTTTTTCTATCTGTTCGAAAAATACGAGTTTTCTGTTAAAACAGTCGAAATTGCACCACCCTATACATACAACATTAAAGATTTCAAAAATGTTTCCATACTGTTGTTCGCGACTGTATAATAACATAAAGACGCCCTATCAGCATCATTTTGTTCTCAGGGTCGATTACTTTAGCATTGAAAATAAAAAGGCAAACAAAACAAACAAAACAGTAAATAGCGATTAATTAATCAATTTTTGAAAAATAAATTTAGGACGGGTTCAAAAATTGACGTCGAAGTTTTCAAAAGCCAGCTCACAATTTACATAATTTTATCGTATTAATAATAATTAAATTATTGATAAATTAACTTTAGTGCTTTATTTTATCAAGCGTTGGTGACTTAGTACATTCATTGTGCAATAACAAGGAACGTTTACAAAAAAAAAGACAAAATCATTAATGGCTTAATGTATTTTTTAGGCATATGAAACATTTTAATTTAAAAATTAATATAAATTTATAAATTTTTTTTTGGTACTTGGACCATTCCCTTGTATAATGATATCGCTTATTTAGGTATGGCTAATTCCTTTGTCGTTAATGGTACTTTATTTTTGATATATTTTAAAATGGCTTGTTATCAATGACCAATAATTGAACATACGTAACATTTATTTAAAAATAATGAGAAATTTAAACACTTACATATATACAGAAATTATTGAATTATTCAATTCGAAACCTATTGGGTTTTATACAAAAATAACCAACTTCATAAAAAATGAAATAAATAATTAAATAAAAGATACTTACAAAAAAAAAGTACAAAATAGAAAATTTAAACGATAAAAATAATAGTAATAATTTTTGTAACTTTATGTCATATTATAATTATTAATAGAAGCGAAAAGTTTATTTGCATTTTTACACAAAACTTCTTAAAATAACAGCAGAGAGAGGAAGTCTTAGTAACAATTATTTTTGTATAAATATATTTTAACTTTCAACATTATTTAATTAATTTTTTTGTTAAAATTTAAATATCAAAAGTACATTTATTGAAATATTGATATCGTATTTATTTAAATTTTTTATATATAATTTTCTAGGCTTTTAAAAGATATCTGACTTGAATACATATTAGATAATAAAACATACAAACGTAGCACAACTTATAAAATAAATATATATAAGGAATAATATAATTGTATAGGAAGTTTGGAATGAACAAACTGAAAAATACCTTTATGTTTACAATTATTTAAATTCAAATTATGTAAGATTGAATATATTACTTAAAATTTAAAAAAAGACACCTCTTAAACATAAAATTTTGTAGGAGTAATAAAATAGGTAACTCAAAAATATCAAGTTACAAAAATTAAACTAAACATAAAAAATTTATAAAACAAAACTATGAAAGTGAATATTTAAATTGTCAAAAGTAGGGTTATTTTTTTTTTAATATCAATTGAGAGAATTACCAAACATTGAGTAGAAAAAAAAGTTCGTTTCGTCTGTATTGTTTAATAGAACTGTTTAAAGCTGTTAAAAATTTTATTATATAGGAATTTTGACATTTAAAATAATTCAAAAACAATAACCATAATAATTCTGCTTATATAAACATAATTTAACTTTAATTAATAAAACGTGAAAAATATATTTACTGTAATAAATATTTCTGGAAATACTAATATTAAAAATAGATTTCAGGCAAAAAAGTGCACTAATCTAAATAAGTCACCAAAACTCAAGTTATTTAATCAATTTAAATAAGAACTAAAAAATACGCACCAAAATACTTCAACACAACACGACCGCCTCTCAGTCCCAAAAAAAACACAACCCTATATAAAATCACACTTCAAAAAAAAAAACAATAAAAATCGCGTACGCCTATCGTAAATAATAAAAACGTTAAACAATAATATTGGCAATTAAATAAAACATACAATGAACTTGCTACTACTTTCGCTATGTAAACAAACCGGCGCGAGAATTTATAGACAACTGTCGAGGTACCGCTTATGGGTTCTTTTGCGAAAAGCTGCGGGCGCCTCTCGGTTCGCAGGACAAAATCAAAATAGTCTTTTATCAGCGTACGAACCGCTTTTGAATATATAGATCGCTGTACCGGCAGGACTAGCTTACACGGTTCGACCAATAGGAGGGCACCGTGATGGTACTTAGATGTGCAGGACGACTTTGTGCGTGATTTATTTTTATACTTTTTTTGCTTTAGGGTTTTTACGTTCAAGGATGAGAATCCTGTTCGTGAAACGTGTGCTCGCTTGTTTTCCCGGCTTTGTTTCTTAACGTTCTCGTTATGAGACTGAGTGCCGACCTCACCGTTAGAACTCTAGAAGTAAAAATAAACTACAAATGGTTGTAAATATGAGGAGAAAATTTAACATGGCTGCAAAAATCTGGAAAATTATAGTCCGTCTGGGAAGTAGTTAATATTAATGATATTAATATTAATATTAATAATATTAATAAACATTGATGGCTTTTTCGAATTTGCCGCGCAAATCTTGGAGTCAGCTGCCAGGTGGCGTGTTTTTCATTCGTTAAGCTTCATTCTGACTATGGCGAATTTCGCGGATTTTTCACAGTATGTATCAAATCCAGATTTAAAAATATTCGCGGCGGGAAATTTAAAGTTTTCTGCGATATTGACGTTTATCATGGGAAATATCTTAACCTAGAATTATTATTTGTAGAATTTGTGGAATTATGTTTTGTGTTTTGTTACAACAGTTACTGTTAGCCGTTTGCACTTATAAAAAGATAATTTATAGTTCGATCAACGAATCTTTGCGTTCACGTCATCATTAAAACATAGCCGAGATTCATCGGATTCAATCAGCTGTCAGTGTCGTCAGTTTGACTTTAAATAAACTATGAATTAAGTTTTAAAAAGTGCTTTGTTTTCTACATTATCTAGTTAAAAAAGTTAAATAACTCCACTATATTGATTTTAAATATACCTGCCTATTCGCTTATGATATTTGTTTACCAGATATGTTGTCAATGGTCTAAGCTAACCTCAAATCCAAAAACAAGCTCGTTGGTTCGTCGCACTAATCTTTTATCAAAGAATAACTATATAGTATATATTGTTACTCTTTGCTTTTATTATGAAAATTATGAATATTATAAAACATTCAAATTATGAAATATTTTCGTATGATTATTTGAATGGTTTATAATCGTACTGAGGAGCTCTACAATACAAAATGATTTTATCAAATTTAGCGAGGTTTTTCTTGATGATAACCAACCATTGAATCTATGTGCTACTTCTATTTTTAATGATAAAACTGATAAATGGATACAGAATTTGATTTAATCAAGCTATATCGGCTCCAGAACCGAAAACTGAACACAAACACCTTATGATCTTATTGTCTTAATTTCTTCCAGTTTCCCGTATAAGCATAAATCATAATACTATATTTATGATCAGAGGAATTACAATCAAAAAATATGCATTTCTTTGGAAATAAACTGAAAATGTTATAATCATATTAATCACAAGTTTTTTTTTTAATGATTTTAAAATGAAATAATGAACTGTAGTATGTAAAATATTTAATCACTTACTTTAAAAATACATATAACATTTCACTTTGGGTAAATCACTTATTATATTATATATTTTCTAGTAATGTTTACATTTTATTTTACATTAAATTTCTATATTTGTGCAAATGTTCGTCTGATGTATTTCTATAATTTTTCATTTAATGATTCACAGGATTCACTAGAACTTTTATTACTATCACTTTCTTCATTGGTTAGGTGGATAATAAGCTCTGGAACTTCTTCGATTATGACTTCACGGTCATACCAATCTTGAATTAGTTTGTCGGTGTGACACACTTTCGCTTGCCATACTTCTGGTGTACATTTTTCTAAGGCTTTTTCCCACATTTCTAAAACGTTTTCATCTGTATGCCCAACTTCACCAATATGTGTATTATAATAATGTTTTGTATCTGCCCATATCATTTCAATAGCATTGAACTGACAGAGGAGCGTTTTTTCAAAACTCAACAAAAGCAAAAATGGCCAAATATGAGTTACTCACACATTAGTTACATACAACTATTTATATATGGTTTTTGGGGTCGGCTATTGATTGGTGCACTGAAAATACAGCAAAACGCAACAAACACCGCACTATAGCCATTTAAAATTTCAAAGGTTTTGCAAAACTCAACATAAACCTATAGGTTTTACAAAACTCAACAAGATCAGACCTGTCTTCCCACAGTCGCATAAATAGATCGTTTAACGGCCTAATTTGTTAGTTCTTTAAGATCGATTATGGAGACCACAGGTACGGAAAATGAAAACGCGGAATACGACAAACATGTCACAGTTACTGCAGGTGGGTGGAAGCATCGCAATAGTGATAAAAAACAGAAGAAAGAAACAAGACATTTTGTTGGACGAAATCACCCACCTATATTAGAATGTTCTCATATAAGTTTAGATAATAAAGGAAAAAAGAAATGTTTAGCAAAATCTATAAGTGCTGGAGATGTAGAACGTATGTATTTTGCAGTTTTTCCCATTAATTTTTCAATCTATTGTTGCATTTGTTTTAGTTTTCCGTCATCATTTTTTTTCACAAGCTAATAAAATTGACCAGGATCGTTTCCTATTGAAATTCATGAATATTTCTATGCCTCGTAAAGTATAATATGGTAAATACTAAAAAAAGGGACAATGTTAAATCACTATTGGAATGTGTGAATATACCTGAACATGCCAAGCTATTTTATCAAGATGTGATGGCAGCAGCAAGAAACAATAAAGGCGACGATGAAGACAACATAAATAAAGAATACGAGGAGGGTGAAATTATTGTTTAGTTAAAACAATGTTAATATGTAAGTTGTTGAGTTTTGTAAAAACTCGAGTTTTTTGCTAATTTTTTAAAAGAAATTAATGTTGTGTTTTTTTTTTCATACTTATGACTAATATTATGTACGTAATGAAACACGTTTAAATTCTTAGCAGCATTTTTTAAATCCCAGCAGTTAATTTATAAATCATAAAAATGCGTTTCCTGAAAAATCACTTTTTTTTATCTTGTTGAGTTTTGAGAAAACGCTCTTCGGTAGGGTGGCAATCTTAAAACTTCATGTCCATTTGCTTGTAATAATTGATCTATTGATGGTTCTTCTAAATTTGGAATTAATTGATTTTCTACGCACTTTGTAAAGTTCTCACTATTCATTTCTCCATGATAGTCCATCAGTTTCGATTTACTAGCAAAAACCAAACTGGCAATTTTTTATAAAACCACCTTTGTGTCCAGCATCTAACACAATGAAGTGTTTTCCATCAAATCCACCTGGTCTACGAACACTCTTTACATTATCATCTTGCCATGATTTCATTTTGTTGCCCTTTGAGAAAATCCAAGTTTCATCGAGAAAAACTAGTTGACGTGTAAATTCTGAATGTTTATTTTCCATATATTTTTGAAAAATGCTGCTGAAAATAGGTGTCTCCATTAGTGCTCTTCGGTTATCATCTTTCTTGTATTTAAACCCCAAATGACAAAGCAGGGTTCGTAGAGGTCCATAACTTATATCAACTATTTCTTTTTGGCATAGCTCTTCTTTAAGCCGTTGTATGATTACATGTTTCTCTGAAAGTATAATAACAATATACAACTTTTGCCATTTTTTTAAATATATAACTTATTTTGTGCATACATATAATACATTCCGAACCTCCATTTTAGTATCCTCATTCAGGTCGAGGGTTTTGGTTTTTCTTCGAGACCTATTTTTTCCAGGTGTTGAAGGCAGCGCATCTTAATCTTTGGATACTTTGATGCCGGTTACAGTTCTTAAGCTGATTTTCAGGGCATGAGCAACTCTCTATAAAGTCTTTCAGTTTATCATATTATCAAATATTGAATAAAAATAGTATTATTTATCTCTTGGATTGCGTTTAGAGAAATAAGCGGCCTTAAAATAATCAATGAGATTCCCAACAAGGACACGTGCTTGAAAATTCAAGCGTTTTCCCGGCATGTTGAGGTTTTATAATAATTATAACAGAGTAGCAACTCCTGATTATTATTTAAACACTAGTAAAAGTTATGAAAACAACTGTTTAAATATAATAATAAAAAGAAATAAAATTGTAACCGCAAATAAGCAAACAAACTGCTGAAAGTCTAAATATCAAAAAATAAAACTACAAAACAACAACGCCAATGGTCTGTGTCAAATATCGAATGTCGGAAACACGAATATTATTTTTCTTGGTTTAACATATGGCATTTATTCTTGTTTGACACATGGAGAGACACATGGTTGAGACACACACTTTGACACATGGTTTTTAGAATACGTATTTCTTTTCGACTTTCAAAATATATACGTTCATTATTTTCTAAGTTTTCGACGTATATTAAAGCTACTACAATAGTAAGTTTACTGATTGTCTTGAATAGATGTAAACAATGATGACGTGAACGCAAAGATATATTGATCGAACTATAGTGATAAATGCTCATCTTTACTATAATTATGTATTATTTACGAAGATATGTAATTTTTTCAATTCATATGTTTCATTCATAAAAACCGTCGTAGACCTGCCACCTCCTGGAGTCTCATCCTCAGTCTGCTGTACCTGAAAATGTTGTCACAAGGAGCTAATTTTGACAATTTTATTACAAATGTCACAATAAATCTAACACCAGAAATTATTATTTATGGCCTTCATAAAGTACTTTATATTACTAAGTATCAACTAGGTATTCCATTATTGATTATTGTTCCTGTACTTTGTTATTTACGTTAATTTTTATGCAGAGCTCACACAACGCAAAACAAAGAGGTGAAATCTTTGAATAAGAAACAACCGTTTATGGTTTTCTATTTAAAGGTTAAAATAAACAAATCATAATCATAACAAAGAAAAAACTGACAATTAATGTCAGCTGACAGAAGAAATTCGCAAAATAGTTGAAATCGTTTTAACTTTTTTGAGAATATCCGCTTCTTCGCGTAGACGAATTTCGCTTTAATGTGTGTGGGTAAAATATGTGAATGTGCGAGATAAAAATTATTTGTCAAAAATTCGCGAAATTCGCCCTAATCAGAATAAAGTGGAATTTCCAGAAGCGCCTGTCTGTAAAGACTCCAATGTTGCCAGGTTTAGTCTGATAAGATGTTGCTGCGAAATTTGAATTTCCTTTTTTTTTGTTGAGCAGGTTTTGGTGGTTTAATGTTATATCAAATGGGGGCTTTTACTGTTTAAAAAAAATTAAAAATATTATAATCATTATTCTGAATTATTTAAACTGTTCAAAAAATTACCACCTTAACCTAATATTGTAATTGTATTTTTAGCAGAATAGACAATTAAGTTCTTATCATCCTATAAAAGATTTTTCTGTAGATTTGTGCTTCTAAGCCTTTGTTTTTTTTATTAATTTGTTTAATTATAACATTTATAGATATAAATAATAAGAACAATATGTTCACTTCACATATGTAGAGGTTTAGACCTAAAGTATATCATTCCGACCTTTAAGCCGCAAATAAGTATGAGTACATAATTACTTTCTTAGGTATATTTTAAGATTTATAAAATGCATATTTCATTTAAATTTTTTTATAATTCACGAGCATTACTAAAAATTATATAGATAGTCACATAAAATGATAAACATTGATTTTATATTTATTACATTCACACGACATGTGTTTCGATGAAAATTCCAAAATCTTAAGAATTTGTAAAATCATCATTGTTTACACTATAAACGTGACTATACAAATTCAGATTAAATACTGATGATCATGATAAAGGGAATGTGTTAACAATTGTTTTTCTTCTAAATTACGACGGTAAATGATCAAGATTAATGTTAATAGACTATTAGATAAATGTAATGAATTTAGGGTTTGCACTTATATATAAACTTCTCCAGAGTGTTCGTCTTTTGAAAAAAAAGTAGTTGAAAAAGCGCTTACATTTTTTAATTTTATAAAGTGAAAATGTTTGACTTTAATGTTTTTCCCTGTAAAAAATAAAACAAGTATCCTGCACTGATATTTTTTTAAAATCGCTGCACATTTCTATGTCTTCTTTTAATCTTATTAAGATGTTTGAAAGTATGGCTTTCTCCGTCTTATCTATAAGAAATTTTTGACATTCGTTTTATCAAACCATCCATCCATGCAATCATACTTTATTGACTTGTGCAAGTTCTCCAAAAAATAAAGTGTTAGTATTTATCCTTGTTTTTTTTCGATAACAATAAGCCCGTTTTACGCTGTTATCATAATGGAAATTTTTCAAATAATTGAGCATTTATTGTATATAATTTTTTCTCGATAACACATTGAGCAATTAATGAAGCTATTCTTCAAATTCTTCCTCTGTTAATCATGCCTGCGAATGTTTTCAAGTTTTATACTTGACTTCATTTATCTATGTATATTTTTGTCTAATTTTGTTGACAAATTCTTTTTGTATTTTTTTAAACTTAAAAAATATAAAAGGAAATATGTTGTAAATAACAAGTGTTGAGGGCAATTAGTTTTAATCATGCAAAATACACGTACACTATGACATTTAGTAGTTATATCGAGTTGGGCCCGTCATAGAATTCGAATTTCCCGCGTTTAATTAAATTCAAATTTACCGCCGGGTTTGACCACGCTTTTTTTTTAATCTGATTTGATAAGCGAGGTTATGGCTTACAAATGTCAAAATTAGTTGGAATTATTGTACCTTCAGGAGAGGACCAACATTTCTATGCGTTAACAAGGCAACTCGTATTTCTGTATATTTGTGTTTTGTGCTGCTTAGTGTGTCAAAGTAAGGATATTTACATATAAAGTATTTTACGGGCAGAAGACGTTGTTGAACAGATAAAATTATTAATTTATTATAAATAATGCATGCATTTACTAACAACAATAGTGTTTCGTCAATCTGCTAAAGAAATTTGAGTTTCATAAATCAATATTAAGAGACCGACTTTAAAAAGGAAGAGGAGGGACAAATTTGAAAGAATTCCAGCAACTTCCAATTTAAATCAGGAAACAGAGATTGTACGCCACTGTATAGATTTTGACAAGGGATTTTTTGGCCCCACGTTAAAATCCTTAATACTAGAATCAGTTTTTTATTGCTAACCTGGAGGATGCCAGAAAAAAGAAAAAAAAACTTAGTTGATAACATAACAAGATGATCCAATCATGATCCAATTGCTATAATAGTCCCTAGATAGCATATTGGTTTTTAGTCTTAATGAGGTAAATTAGTCAGGGAATCGGATTGTATAATTTGTGGGCAATTTTCTTCTGTGTGATAAGGCTTTAGCTCCCTAGAGAATCAAACTGGATAATAGCTGCTAAAAAATGACTTCTTTATGAGAACAAACATCAAAACAATCATACTAGAGTAAAAGTTTGCAACAATAACATATAAACCAGTATTAGACATTATTTTATTATTATTATTTTATTATTATTTAGTTTACCACTTAGAGTTTAGGAAATAATTTCTAATTAGAAAATCTGCATGTTTAAAATCATAATAATAAACCACAGGTGAAGTTGAATATTTAGGTGTAAGACAAGACCAGTTCAAGAGAAGCATGATGTGAATCAGGATTAACAAGACCGCTACTTTTAATTGTAAAGAGTAAATTAATATTTAAAAAGCAGACATCAAGATTTGACCCATATTCATTGGTTACCTCGCAGACAGTAGAAGTTAACCGCAGAAAATAGAATCTTTGCAAATAATATGTTACTAGCATATAGACCATGTAGATCTTCACTGGATTTCCAAGAAGATTATTAGGATATTAAAGTCACCAACTATGAAGGCATTTTAAAAAATGTCAAAAACTTTTGCAATAATTTAACATTTTCATATTCAATAGATATGTTTATAAAAGACGGAATATACCTACATGGTGATGTTTGTTTTTGTTACGATATGATGTTTTTCACTACAGTGATTAGAAATTCTGAAAAATAATAGTCATTGAATGCAGTTTTCAATAGTTTATTATTTGTTGAAAATCACAGATTTTAAATCACCACCGTTAAACTCTATTCATTTTTCAATATCTACTCGAATTCTTCCATTAATTCTTCTTATCGCCTCCTCGTTTATGTTATTCTTTAGCTCATCCAGTATGCGGGGCTTGTTTAGATACACTTTAGACTTTAGATACGCCTATAAGAAAACAATCTGGAGTCGTTAAATCAGGAGTACGTGCTGGCCAGGAAAGTCCAGGAAATCGTGGCGAACACGAAAAAAATCATATCAAAAAATCAACAAGGAGCGTAAAAAAGCGGTCAGTGTTTCGACAGTAAAACGGCGACGTTTAGCTGTATTAAAACCGCTACTGAAGGATGTTAATAAGAAGGAAAGACTTCAGTGGGTCCAATCACACAAAGAATGGACCATTGATGACTTTAAGAAAGTTCTCTGGAGTGACGAGTCGAAAGAGGCGAGTTTTTGTTCGCCATTATGCCAATGTAAGGGTCACTCGGAGGATCTGCAGTGGGCGATCTAATTAGAATAGAGGGAATTCTTCGCAAAGAGGATTACAAAACAATTTTAAGTGACAGTGTACTTCCTTCTGGTACTCGGATAATTGGGAAAAACTTCATCTTTCAACATGACAATGACCCCAAGCACACTTGGAAATTGTGCAAAGCAATATTTAGGTCAATTACAAAGGCAACATCTTCTGAAAGTTATGGTATGCCCGCCACAATCACCGGACCCCAATCCTATCGAATTACTGTGGGATGAACTGGATAGACAAGTGCGAAAACCGTACCCCACATCAAAAGAAGACTTGTGGAGGATCATCCACAAGTCTTCAAACTTTGGTAGTACCAAAGTTTCCAGTGGTACTACCCGGTAGAAATATAATAAAGGCAGTATTCCTCATAGTCACCTAGATCAGCTAAAATACGAATTTCTTCTATGGATGGGTCAGCAGTCAAGCTAACCAGGTTTTTATAAGAAATATACTACTATAATCTTTAGCCCGAGGGTATATAGACAAATTCTTACAATAGTTTTCAGGCCTCTTAGATTTTGATAAAAGAAGAGATCATTCTTATCTACAGCCTTTGACGTTCTGTAGATGCCTGCTGAAAATTTGCTTCAAAAGATATAGGATTACGACGAGGACGAACTTCTTCTACAGCAGTGCCTACAAGCCATAGTGATTTTTTTACACCAGGTTTGAAAGACACAACACCCTAATTTTTGTCAAGGGTTTGACATCCATAATGCACAGTTGTTTTTCCATGTAATTTATTATCTGTTGTCCGGTGGTGTCAGGGTTATCCATTCTAACAAATTTAACCATTATCCGTATTGCTTTTGCGGTCCTCTTCTCCACGGCTTTCTTGCCCTGCCGTTGCCTTGCCATAATTCTTGTTTTTTTATGTTGGTTTAGGTTTTTGTCAAGGTTATTCCACGTAGATGTTTGCATTGACGCAATGGGTTTTTATAATGGCGGGAAAATACCTTTTGCCACAATGTACAATAAATAGAGGGATAAATGTACGTATATTACGTTCACTAATCTTACACACTTTATGGAATTTTATTTTCTATTAATAAATGATTTTAATTTGATTTTTACGACATAGACCAGTTTTAAGAAGATTCCCGGAAACAATTTAATCGCTTAAGTGAATTTAGGACGATAAAATCCGAGCCTGAGGGTTTCGAAAACTAGCCAGCAGATTTAGAAGAATAAATATGTGTGAATAAATATGTGTATGTCTCAAAACTATATCCGCGGCACTAACAAGACAAGGCTGCATATCAAAGAAACGAAAAATGATCCTTGCAATAATACCTCCACAAAAATAACGAAGAATGGAGTTTTGTCAAGGTTTTCAGAGAGATAATTTCAGCAAGATTTTTATATCTGACGAGAGTTGTTTCCAAATTGGTGCAAACCATCTCAAAATCCTGTAGAAAGTGTTGTGATATTTCAGGGCTCATGCTTTCAGCAGGATAATGCAGACTCCTACCTATACCTAAGCTTGGATGCAAGAACAATTATTGATAATAAATCCTTGGCCAGCAGGTTCACCAGATCTTAGTCCCATTGAAAACATATGTAAATTTATGAAGGTTGTTGTTCGATTTTACAGGCCTGGACCACCATCACTGAGGAGTATCGCGTTTACCTATTTTCCGGTGTACCTGGACGTTTGATTAAGTGTTTATGATTGAATAGAGGTTGCATAGGAAACATTGGATTTAAAAGGGAAAGAAATAGATTGTCTGTAAGGAGTAGGTAAATAATTTCAATTGCTTCAAAAAAAAAACAGGAAATAAATTTATTCATAATGTCACCTTTGAATCTAAAATTTTTAGTTGTTGATCACTTAAAGATTCTTTCAACTTAGTCATATTAATTTTGGAGGGTCATCATCTTATAGCAATATAGCCAATCAATTTACACATATAGAGTGAAACTTAGATTTATACTGTATAAAGGAGTTTCTTGATAACCTTTTATAATATTTAGGTATAATATGCGAAAGTTTTTCCAGGCAAGCTTAGGCTTTAGGAAATTTCATACTGGTTGTTTGCGTCCGAATTGTATCCTCCTATCTAAAAATTTAATTTAAATAAACGGTTTTTGATTTTATTTGACTTGATTTTGATATTACCATGACGTATAAGCCACACACCAGAGTATGCGTTTTGTGGTTGTGTGGTCGGTGCAATCTTGAAGTATGTTTCAAACTGAAATAATGTCTCAAAATACTCTACAATGTCATACTGGCAAAATTCGTGAAAACGATGATTCGGATTTTATACTACACTTCCTCTTACATCAGTTAAGAATTGTTTGTGTTGGTTATCGCTTGTAATGAGTAAATTCAATTTTTAACTTATTAATAAACCGACTAATTGCAAACATAGTCGTAAGTAAATGATCTTAAAAAATGCATTTTCAGACTGTACTAAATCTAAATATAAAGCAATGAGGTTTGAAATTGATATTAAAGTCATTTAAATGAACACAACATTTAAATCTGACAGAATAATATGTATAGATGGACTAGTTTATATTTCACTTCATACGTACTTTACTGCATCGCAATATTATGCATTAAATCATCATGACAGGTCGATATGTGTTTACAAATTAGTACTATGCTCTCTCGGTTGAAGGGTGTAAATGATAAAAAAGCAACGTAATTATTTAACACCTACATTTTATCGGTATAGATCATTATTAGTTCTTTATATTTAGCATAAAATTTTACACAATTTGGCAAAAGTAGTTCTTTTATGCTATATGTTCCTTCTTCTACTTGTTTTTCTTTTTCTTTATTTAGCAAGTACTTTGGTAATTTTGGGATTAATTTACATCCTCTATGTTTTTACTCCTTTAATAGATTTTTCTTTGGATTTTGAGTTGAGAATCCCTTATTTTGTATCTTTCTTTTCTTCTTTCATTTTGTATAGAATTTCTAGGTTTTTCCAGTGTATACAAAGATTGCTATATACCCTTTCATCAATTTTGCATAATTCTTCTTGTGACGAATTGATATTGCATAAGAATTTTCAAGTTCAGGTTAATAATAAATAAATAATTTATGTTTGCTGATCAAGAAAATTGTTAAGACCGCTCAATTTTGCTCAACCTGCCGAATAAAATATCGCCAACACACGAGAACCATCAAAAGTTCTTCGACCCATGCATGGCATTAAAAGAAGTATTTATTAATGGAGGCCATTATCCCGTCTTTCAAAGATCACTGCAGAAAAAGACGAGACCGCAAATGAAATAAATAAAAAAATAATAATTCCGGATACAACGGTGGAAAATTTTCAGATCATTAATAACCCTCTATCTATACCACGCATATAAGATTTAGGAAAAAAAAAAGAACCATTAAGTGGTATACGATTCAAACTACAGGTCGGGACGTAAGTATATTAAAACCTGTTTTCTGAAAAAGCTACTTACAAAAATATTCTAGAAGGAAGTGGAATTTTTGTTTGCACATATCATAAAGAATGCGGTTTGTTTTACTTGAAGAAACATCGCGCAACAAATTCGATTTGTTAGTTTTGATTTACTACTTATAAGAGTTCAAATTCAAATTAATTTATTGCTTCTTTGATTACATAAATTAATATTATAAAATCATCGACTTAAGAATAGTACTAAAATTGAGATAGTTAAAAAGTAAAATAGTTAGAGCTAAGTAAAATAAAGATAGAAAGTAAAAGACACACTAACTACATCAACAGACACAGACTTATCAAACTAGATATACAGGGTGTTCCGTTGATCATGTTACAAACTTCTAGGGTAAATAGAAAACGTAAATAAAGAAAATTTAATATGAATATGGGTCTAGAAATGCTTCCTCAGGAAGCTAGAGCTCTTTGAAGATAACCCTTAAAAACTTTTATAGCCTCGGAACTACTTTAGCTACAACAACCATTGTTGGGACATATATTATTGTTAATACGTTTATTCTTTTGAACCTACTAAATAAAAATAATTTTACCCAGGGGCATGGAAATCAAGGGGATATTTGGTAAACTTAACCCCCTTTTCCTAAGACAATTAATTTTTTCCATTTGGGTATCAGATTATGATGCTCCTATGCCTTTGACATAAAAAAGGTGCTCTCAGCAAAAATCGCTAAATATTCCCTTTTATTTTTGTAAAAACTGACTAAAATTAAATTAAGATACAGGGCCAGAATTAATTATTTTATTAATAATCCTAAAGTTCATTTGCCGAAAAGCGATAATAAACAAACCTTTTTAAGTAATATATTGTTAATTAATGTTATTTTATCTGTTTTGACGTATATAAACCGTATATGTAATAGCATGAATAGATTATTGAGTATTGAGGTTTTAAACTCAATTTTTTAGACTTTGCAAAGTTTGCTGCCCTTTTAATTATTTATAAAGTCCACATATGAATCGCTAACTGCAGAAAGAGGACATCTCCAATTTCTTAGGAAACTCATATTTTCATATATTTAGATTTAATCACCTTAAATACATCGTTTACTGCATAAACGGGACATACGACATTGTCGCACCATTTACTCGATAGCGTTATAATTCTCGCTAACCGCAGAAAGGGGATATGTCCTGGAGAAGTAACCTTTCTGCGGTAAACTATTGACTTCGGTTCTTTTCGTGCAGTTTCGTACACCAATACAAAAGACCAGATAATATAATCACTAAAATGCAATAGAGATTCGGGGACCTATTTTAATGTTCCGCTCTGATTTATTTTGGTTTTTGCTGGCTGAGCAATAAAAAACGCAGTCGTTTAGTTCTGTTTAGAATTTCATAGAAACAAGGAAACAACACGTGCTTATTTCATTGTATTTAAGTTGAATAGAAAAAATGAGTTCGAAATCAGAATCTGAAGATAAAAAAAAAAAAGAAAAAAAGGTGTTGTGAACACTGAGAAATATAAAAGAAATTATATTAAAAGGACAAAACTGCAAGGCGTCCAACACGTAAATTATTCTGGAAAATGCATTCCTGCCAAAGAGGTTGCGAGTGATTTATGGTAAGTCTGGGGTTTTTTTAAATCATCGTTAGGCAAACTAGTTTATCCTTTTAGTTGTTACAAGAAATGTTTAAGTGGACTGACTGAAGAAGAAAAACAAAGTATGCTTAATTTGTTTTGTAATTTGCAAACAAAAGACTTACAAGATGTGCATTTACAAGGACTCTTAGAAATACATTCCATTTCACGAAAAAGGGGTAGCATAGACACTTCTAATAGTAAACCAAAGTCTTTAAGGGCCGGTTGTATAAATCAATTTTGATCTTAGGTTCAACGGAACGCCGATCAAAATGTGAACTGCGTTCATTTGATATTCTGTTGTTGTCTTGTCTTGTTTTGTTGATGGCTTTGCTGCAAGGCAATTGCCAGCCCGATTTGGGGGAGACTCCTTCTTTGTCTGGCTCTGGACCATGCAGGAATCTCCGAAATATCTTCTTATATTACAACTTTGCTCGTTCTGTTTAGCTTGTGACTATAGCTTTGTCTTGTATCGGCTTTATGGTTTGTGGCTATAATACGGGAGGAAAACGTTAGTATTACAACAAAAGGAATGAGAGACCACACCAAGCACTAAAACAAGCGGGATTGTAGGATACAAGAGGGGTATTAGATAGTTGAGCTTCAAAGTTTAATCTTATTGATGTTTATGAATCGCATGATTATTTCTATTGATTCGTCGTCGGGAGCAAACAGAATTTGAGTTGGATAATGGATAATGGTGATATTTTCTTTTTCAATACAAAGATTTTATACAAGTCTAGATCGGGTATATTATTAATAGGACATTCAAAAAATATGTGGTTTAGGTGATCAAGCATACCGCAGTCGCAATAAGGGCTACCTTTCATTTTAATCTTATATAGATGGGCGTTAGTCAGGCAATGACCTGTGCACATTCTAATTATTGTTGTAACGTGTTTTTTTCTTAGCTTTCAAAAGATGATCTTTAAATTATTTACTCCTGACATTAATGTGAAGGGAAAATTGATTTTAGTTAAATGAATCTGACTGAGAGCCGGGATCAATATCCATATCAAAATTTTGATTGAATAAAAAGGTTTTTACTGTTCTTTTATTGTTTTCTGACATGTTTAAAAATGCATCGATGATGCTTTTAACTTCATCTGGGTACCAAGAAGATTCATGAGAATTAAACCTATGAACTGCACTTGTAGAAGGCATTTGTGTTTTGAGACTGTTTTCTTTTCTTAATGAAAAAATTGGAGAGCTAGTTTCTTTTTGTGGTCTAGAGTTAGGGGAAATTAAGTTATCATTATGTGCCTTTATGAGCTTTATGATTTATGGGGACCTTTACAATAAAAACATCTAGTTTCGCAAGGGGGGTGCTCCTCTAAATCAGATTTTTTTTCCTCACCACATGTGAAGCACCTTTCTTTGCCTTTACAGTTAGTGCGAGTATGACCATACCGTAAACATCTAAAGCACTGCGTTACAGGGGAGATGTATATAGAAATGGGTCTTTCCAGTCTGTAGATATTTAGGGATTTGGGAAGACAAACACCTTTAAATGTAATAAGAACCGAGCCAGTGGGTTCATATGTTATATCTTTGTCTTTAATTATTTTTCGGTTTAATCTTTTAACCTCTAGAATTTCTATACCGGTATCAGTTTTAGAACATTCTAATATTTCTTTTTCGCCTATATCTATGTCAATTTGCCTGACTAACCCTTTACAAGTCACAAAGTTAAATGGAATATAGATTTTATAGCCCTTATTTAACAGGGTTTTGTTTTTAACAAAATTATTTGCAGACAGGAAATTAATGAATTCTACAGAGATTCTGTTTAAGCCTTTATTTTTAATTTTTTTAACGTCTGTCAGATTTAGGTTAAAAATGTCTCTAGCAATTTTAATATTATTAAATTTGCCTACATTAAAACCCACTTTTTCGGTGGATTCTAAATAGACAAGAAATGGGCCAGTATCATTTTTAGAATAAAAAACTGGTTCTTTTTCAAGGTTGGTTTTTTTAGTGTTTGAAGCCTCTATTGAAATACTACAAACATCAACATTGCCATTATCTATACCGTCACATTCTTTTGGCATTGTTGCCATGGGCTGGGGGGGGGGGGCGCCCCCCCCTGCTTCACTCATAGTACTTCTTTAAGCAATGTAATTGGAAATAAGCATGCACAAAATAAAAATTTTTAAGCCAAAAAGCAAATAAAAGCAAGCTAGTATGTAGAAAGCTTTAACCACTTAGAATAAGCTCAACTTACCTTTTACACGCGCACAAAAAGAAAATAAATTAGTAGGACAAGATCGAAACACAGCCTCCAAAAATATAATGTAGCCTGTCTCGCGATCGCAAGCCGAAAAAAGATATTCTGTTGTTGTTTCAATGTAAACTGAACTTTAGTTCAGCTGAACTGAGGTTAGTTTAGGTTGGCACTACAAATATTTAGTTACTTTTGGTTTTTTTTAATTTTTGACATTTAACATAACCTAAAAGGAGAGGTTTGTTTTGTTTTTGTTTTGATTTGGCGGGCTGGGTTGCTTGCAAGTAAAAAAAAGTAAAAACAGTAAAAGTTTATAAAAAGTGTATTTTCTACTTGGTGTGGCTGGTACTACTAATTAAGCTTGATTTTACATACCTATAGGTAAGTACAAATTGATATTTTTGCAAGCCGTTAAATACTTTCGAATTTTATTGTATAGTAGGTATTGCTTTTATTTTATTGGGTACAGTGTTTAGTATTTGAGAGTTGTAGCTGACGTCGAAGGTAACATTTCTGGAAGTATCTGTGGTTGGATTTCATCCTCTACGCATTCGTCTTGCTGTTGAGTGTTTACTTCTATATTTTCATTGTCTACATTTGCAGATATTATATCTTGTTCCGAATCTTGGATTAGGTTTTGATTTTCACCGTCTTCTCGGAGGTTTCCTTCTCTCGATTTATTAGCCATGTAAGGCTGTAGGAATCCCATCTGTTTCTGAAACTTCCACTCCTTGACAACTTTCGCCGGTGCTCCATTTTTCAAATATTTCTGTTGCCTCCTAATCGCATCCCTCAATAAATGTCTTAGTTTCTCCCACAACGCCTTTGCTTAGATCCTACAACAATGGCTTAACTTTAGAGTTCTATTAATATAACTATCTAAAAATTCGTCAATATAAATAACAAATAATTTTACAAAACTTTGTAAAATTTTTAAATCATTAAAAAATTTTTTAAATAAAACAATTTATAAGTTTTTGTGTTGTTGTGGGAAAAGTTTCCACAAACTCTAACTGTCATCAATGAATTTTCTTTGTTGCAGATACTTGGCCACAGGAAACAGTTACAAAAGTATTGCATACAGCTATAGGATGGGTGATCGAACGGTCTCTAATATTGTGCGAGAAGTATCTGAAGCAATATGGAAATTGATGCAACCGAAATATTTGCCGGAACCATCGGAAGAGGACTGGAAATCAGTTGAAGTTGATTTTGAAAGAAAATGGCAATTCCCACATTACATTGGTGCCATTGACGGTAGGCATGTGGTGATTAAAAAACCTGGAAAAAGTGGATCCTCTTGTATCAATTATAAACGTACGTTCTCCATTGTACTATTGGCTGTCGTCGACTCAAGTTATAAATTTATCACTATTGATGTAGGATCGCAAGGAAGATTTAGCGATGGAAACGTTTTCAGTACAAGCGTTTTGGCAAAGAAAATTCGGAATCATACTTTACATCTTCCAGCACCTTCTGTACTGCCTCCACTTGTGAACCCAATACCATATGTGTTTGCAGGAGATGAGCATTCCCATTGTCTGAGAATTTGATGAGACCTTATCCTAAACGAAGCGTTAGGATAATTATGAAAACAAAATCTTTAATTACAGACTATCGCGAGCGCGCCAAACGGTTGAATGCGCTTTCGGTATACTTGCCTCGCGTTTTCGAGTTTTTCGAACTCCTTTTGAGAATAAGGTAGAAAGTGTAATTAATGTTGTCAAGGCAGCTTGTGTATTGCATAATTATTTAAGGAATTATTCAGTATCTCAAAGCGAAGACGACGGAAAAGAAGATATGCCGCAAAATCAGCTACGCCCTTTACGATCAACCAATACTTGAAGTGTACAGAAAGCTTTTACGATTCGACAGACTTTTACCAATTATTTCAACTCTGCGGGAACGGTACCTTGGCAAAGAGAAAGTGTTGCTAGAGGGAAGTACTAAGATATACAATTTATAATAAATAAATAAACTTACCAGTTTTCATATCGACTTCTTTAGCGATTTCTTCCCACTTTTCAGTTTTTAGTTTTGTCCTCATGTAGTCTACATGACTTGTATCGTATAAAACTTGTCGATTTCGCACGGCCTCGATTAGTTTTTCTTCCATATTTTTAAACTACTCACCGTGAATAATGTACAAAACTGCGGCATTGACACTGCGTTCTGTAGGATCACGTTCAGCTAAAACTGCGCACGACACGCTGCGAAAAAATATGCGCAACAACTATTCTTTATTAGGTTTACAAAATCTCGCCGTGACTCACGCTGCCTCACCTCACCAAGCTGCGTCTCATTTTGCGCCTGGCCTGATGGAAGGGTCTCTCAGTCTGGCCAATAAATAGCGACCATCAGTCGCATCTGAGTCTCTTGATAGTCGCACTATTGGTAGAGTCAACGGGTCCATATTTACTGCTTTATTTGCTACTGAATTTTTATCGATGACAAAATCAACCTTTAATAATTCTGTTGCAAGGGATTTAGAGGCAGCAATGGCCTCCCTATCATAACTAATTTTCAATATTGCTCATAGGTTTGTCTTTTTAAAACTGGCTAGCTGTGTTATATTTGTTTAAGGACCTATCAATTCTATAAAGGATTGGATGCCATAATTCCAAACCCAGAAACCCAATAATTATTAATGCCAAGTGACATTATTCATTTTAATCGTCAAAATTTGTTATATCGGCAATAACTCGAAAAGTAAAAAAAAAAGGCGATTTGAGTTTTCAGGCTTATTTTAGTAAATTTAATTTACTTTTCGATTCTGCTATCAAAATTATACAGTGCCATTTTAATTTTTGACAAAAATCAAGATAACAGGTTTTAATTCAAGTGACGCCTCTTAACAATTTTATTAAAAACTTTCGCGTACTAATAAATACAATATTTAAAAGTACTTACATTTCACTTTTTAACAAGCCCAAATTAGTTTTTGAAGGTGGTAGACAATGGTACAGTGAAAACATCTTGTCGAACTTGCATTGTCTTATTTATTTAATGTAACACGACGTTTCGGTTGGTAAGTATCTCCAACCGTTATCAAGTGTAAACTGATTACCAGTTTACAGTTTACCAGTTACCAGTTTACACTTGATAACGGTTGGAGATACTTACCAACCGAAACGTCGTGTTACATTAAATAAATAAGACAATGCAAGTTCGACAAGATGTTTTCAAGTCCAAATTAAACAAAATCAAATAAGTCTTTTAAAATTTGGAGCCATTTAAACAATTACACTTTCACTACCTTCCCCTTTTTTATGAAGACCGGTACGTCAATGAATCTTTAACCAAAATTATAAAAAATATTCTTATTTTTAAAAAAAGGTACTATTAAGCTGAAATTTTCTGGAGAAAATTAGAATTGAATTATTGACCATTTAATTACGCCCTCTAGTAACCAAACTATGAACTTAAAAATAATTGGTCAATTTTATAAAATAAAAAAAATTATATCAGATTGATATATACGCTTAATAAAACATCCGGTATATGTACTTCTTATAAAACGGCCTTAATAGCAAGATGTGCGGGGAAATCCCAACAGATTAAAATAATCAGAGATGTGGGTCTTTGAAAGGTATTTATTTAAGAGCAAAACAACTTTTTGCTGAAAAAAACTCTAATAGCTTGTACACGATTGTAAGATTCCTATTAAAACATAAATAAAAGTACAAGAACGAACCCCATGTTGAAAACTAGACATGTTTTGATCATCAATTTTAAATACAAAAGCGTCGAGTTTTATTAACAATAAAATGCTAAACATACTGTTTTTTTTTGTGTATTTGGTGCCTGCTACAAAATACGAAACTAAAAACAATATTTATAAGTGGAAAAACTTTTGACTTTTATTGGCCCATGTATATATATGTTTTAAATATTAATAACTTATGAAGCCGCTTTTTTTAAAGATAGCCAGTGACATCAGTTTTTAAACAAATTTCTCCCCTATTAGGTTCAATTTCCCTAGCATTATATTTAATTAATTATAAAATTTAAATAAATCTAAATTTTGCACTTTGAGTTTTTGCATGTAAAATAGATTTGACGTAAGTTCGATTTGCGTATTTTCTTGGTAATATATAACCGAGAAAAATATGTATAAATCGTTTCATTTTTCACAGATCTATTCACATATAGAAGCTTGAATCATGTAAACGATGATCTTTAATCATATTTTAAGTAAGAAGTGATAAATTGATGAATGATGAAGATTATCAGTGGGAAAAAAATACTTTTGACATATATATTTAGTGGTATACTAATTAACAGCATTTCTTTTAGAGATAAAGATATACTTAGAGCATTATTCTTAATAACTGCTCTAAATATCAAATCGGTCTTTAATTTTCCATTTAAATTTTAATTATCTTTCAAAGTTTTTTCATTTTATAGTGTTTTTCTTTATCTTTCTTCGTTTATTCTTTTATTACATTATGTGTGTCTAATGTTTTTTTTGTTGTTTATTCCTGGCATTTAGTTTTTTTCTACACGACTATGATAACCTTTACAATATAGCCTGTATACATTTTAATTAAATTTTTCTTTCACAATTATTTTTTCTTTTCTAATATATTTCTTTTGTTCTACTTTCTCTCGTAGTAAGTTCATATCATTTTTTGAAGATATGACCTCTGCTATACTGGCGATTGGTGACTTCAACCTGATTATTTACTCTTATTACTTTAATATGCAATGCCCTCAGATTAGGGACCCTAAAGTAGAATTGTTGCCAATTAAGGGTGAGACTATTTCTTTTAAGATAAGCATCAACGGCGATTGCAGGAATGATTTTTTAAGGACGGATAACTGGCCTAGAGGGGTTAGATGGACGCAAGATAAATTTTCATCAAAATCAAATGAATCAAACCATAATTTAGTGCGGGATGGCCCTTCTGATTCAGGTGTTTGCGTGTATTATACTAATGCAGGTGGTATGAGAACTAAAATAGAAGATTTTCAACAGGCACTTAGTTGCTGCTGCTTTGATATTTTTATGATTGCAGAGATTTGGTTAACATTTGAATATTCGGATGCTGAAATTGGAGTACCAAACTATGATTTATATAGATATGATCGTCAAATGGCTACAAATACTATCAAGGCTCGTGGAGGTGGTGTATTGATTGCGGCTAAAAAGAGTTTATGTACACATAGAATTGGTATCCCACTTGTCGATGTGGATATTTATTTGACTTTTACAATTGACAATTAAAGCTTTGTTGTTGGTTGCATTTATATACCATCTCCATTGTGTATTGTATTTAAGCCATTGTGAATCCGTTGAACATGTATACAGGGTGTCCAAGATAAGAATCCTAACAAAAAAAATGTGACATGTGATACATCGTTGAATATGTAATAAAAAATGGAATCAGATACAGGGTGTACTTTCTTTTCGCGCCATATAAAAAAATAAAGTTGATGATGGTTTCTCGAAAACGAAACGTCGGATATAAAATTTAAAAGCACCACCACGTACTACATCAAAAGTGTCAATAAAAAAGTGTCAATAGTTTTTTGATATCTTTTAAAATAAAGCCAGGAAAAAATAAAATCGATATTGGCAAATTTCCGTTTTTTCCAAATATCTCAGCAGACCATGGAAATTTTTGAAGTTTCTCAACGGCATGTCAATACGCTTCAAAGTGCACAACTTTTTCCTAATTTAACCGAAGCTGTATCTCCAACAGGTACCGAGATCCCTATGCTTAAGATCCTTATCTTGGACACCCTGTATACAGATTTTTCCAAGGCTTTTGATAGGGTCAATCATGGGGTACTCTTGCAGAAGCTTAGGGCTTTAGGTATTGTGGAGCCTCTTCTTCAGTGGATCTCGGAATTCATCAGAGGTAGAACCCAGATTGTTAATCTTGGAGGTATATGTTCCTCTGAAATTTTGGTGCCATCTGGGGTACCACAAGGCTCTCACTCAGGCCCTGTTTTGTTTTGCCTCTTTTTGATTGATTGACAAGTTTGGAAACTTGAAAATTGTCGTGTGTTAATGTTTGCTGATGATGTGAAGCTATTTAGGCCTATCACATCCCTTTCCGATGCTGTGCTCCTGCAAAAAGACCTTAATTTGTTCTTTGATTAGTGCCACTTGAATAGAATGTCCCTTAATATCATTAAGTGCCATAAGATTACTTTTTTTAAGCAAAGAAACCCTATTGCTTTTCTTTATAAAATAAATAATGTAACAATTGGTGTCAAAACAGAGGTTTCTGACTTAGGAATATTTATTGACTCCAGGTTGTCTTTTAAAAGTCACATCAATCAGGTGACTGGTAGGGCAGTGAAAATGCTGGGTTTTATCCAACGGTCTACAACTGATTTGTCTTTGTTTACTTTTAGATTACTTTATTGCTCTCTTGTTAGGCCCATCTTGTAGTATGGCTCAATTGTGTGGTCCCCGTCACATAACTGCTACATTAAGCAGATTGAAAGAACTCAAAATACATTTTTAAAGGTGGCTGCTTTTAGATGTGGTTGTTAAGAATAATTTTAAGAGTTGTAGTAAAGTTTTTGAACTGGCAACAGTGTAATTAGGTAAAAACGCAGCTTTAGTTTGTTTTGTTGACATATGTCATTTTTTTGCCAAAATGATATACTTCATACTTCATACTTGTCAGAACGTTTTCCCTCTTTTAGTTGATTAAATGTTTATGTTAAGTTTCTACCAAAAAAAGTCGTGTTTTTCATTTAAAAAACCCTAATTCCTACTTAAAAACGTAAAACCAACAGGTTATGGGCCCAGGCCGCCCAGGGAGTATAGGATAGTGCTATAGGACAGTACAGAAGTGTTCGCGTAAAAACGGTCGTGAGTTTTTTTGAGGTTGTGTGTAGGAAACAGGGGGCTCCAGAGGGACACCAGCAAAAAAAAAAGGAAGTAAAAAAGGCAGTAAGGGTCTGGTCGGGTTAAGGACCGGCAGTAATATTAAAGGAACTAAGGTTAGTTTCAGTTTTTAAGATCTTATCTCAAACATGTCTTCGGTAATCGAGGAAAATCACATTGAAAAATTGGTAGATAAAACTTCATACCAAATATGGAAATTTCAAATAGTAGTTACATTTAAAGCTCATGATCTTTATGAAATTGTTAAAGGAGATGTTATATATGAAGGTTTAACTAAGGATCAGGAGAAAAAGGAGTAGAATATAAAGGATGCTAGGGCTCAAAAGTTGATTATTTCTACTATTGATAAAAAGTATATAACTCACATTATGGATTGTGAAAAGTCAAAAGACATGTTTGATAAAATCAGAAATTTATTTGAGAAAAGTAGCGCAGATCAGCTTTGTCTGTTGCTTCAACAGTTTTACAGCTTTTCATATGTAAGGGGCTCTGATTTGAGCGATAATATCAGTAAAATTGAGAGTCTTGCTCATAAGTTAAAATCTCTTGATCAAAAGATTGATGACAATATGGTTATTTCTAAAATTTTGTCTACTTTACCTCAAGAGTACGATCATTTCTTGATATCGTGGGAGTCTGCAAGTGCTGAAGAGAAAACTTTGGAAAAATTAACTGCAAGGTTATTAACCGAGGAGGCTAGACATAGAAATACTAAAGAAACTGAGAGTCAGGTTGCCTTTGAGTCCTCGGTGAGGACAAAATTACTGCACAGGAAGGGCATACAATCTAAAATATTAACAACTCATGACCTAAAATGTTTTAAATGTGGCCTTCCAGGTCATTTTGCCAGAGATTGTGGCAGTTTCCATAATAATCGAGATGCAGGGAGTAGCAGGGTAGAAATTATAGTGTTTTTAGGTCTGAAGCAAGCTTGGAAGCAAGGAAAAATGCTGAGTTTTGTAAAATATGTAAGAAAACTAACCATTCAGAGAGGGATTGTTATTTTAGAGGCAGGGATAAATCAGATAACAAAAAGGTTGCTTTTATGGTTGAGCAGCAAAGTCAAAGTAATAGTAAAAACTTCATTGTGGACTCTGGATGTACCTCGCATATGGTAAATGATGAGGAAGTGTTTCTAGAGTTACATAGGTCCAAATCAAGTATTCAGGTTGCAAAAAAAGGAGAGAACATGATGACAGAAGGAAAGGGGATGATTGAAGGAAGTACCTGTATTTTAAATGATGTATTACTTGTTCCAGACCTGCGAAAGAACCTGTTATCTGTTAATGTTATAACAGCCAATAATGGGAAGTACTTTTTACAAAGGAGAAGGTAATAATTAAAAAGGATAATGTTGACATTTTGACAGGGGTTAAGAGTAAAAGTGGACTCTACATTGTGGACTTAAACAGAAATGAAAAAAGTTTTTTAGCAGAGACCAACAAGGACAAGGCAGAAGATTGGCATAGAAAACTTGGACACTTGGGTGTTAATAACATTAAAAAACTGCTTGACATGTCAACGGGCATAAAATTGAAGGGAAGTGACTGTGAACTGGACCATGTTTGTGAAGTGTGTTTGCAGGCTAAGCAGACAAGATGTCCTTTTGCGACAACCAGATACAGAGCTAAAAGGTGCTTAGAGATTTTGCATACTGACATATGCGGGCCCGTAGGACCAGACACTTGGGATGGTAAGTGTTATATCTTGACTGTATTAGACGATTTCACTCATTTTTGTAAAGTGTATTTGCTTAGATATAAGAATGAAGCGGTTGAGTATCTTAAAGAGTTTATAAGTGAGACTGAGGCATTGCATAATGTTAAGGTGTCTAAAATTCGTTGTGACAATGGGGGTGAATATGCTAATTTAAACTTTAAGAGATATTGTACTAATAAGGGTATAGTTCCAGATTTTACAATTCCTCATTCACCGCAGTTAAATGGTAAAGCAGAGAGGTTAAATCGTAGTTTACTCGATAAGGCAAGGGCTTTAATCTTTGATTCAAATTTAGGAAAAGAATTTTGGGGTGAAGCCATTTATGTAGCTGCATATTTACTTAATAGAAGTCCTACAGAAGGCTATAACAAAACTCCAATAGAATGTTGGACTGGAAGAGAACCAGATTTGTCAAGACTTCAAATATTTGGTTCGACTGCATATGCTAAGATTTTAGGGTATACTCATAAACTCGATAGCCGAAGCAAGAAATATGTTTTTGTGGGATATGCTCTAAACGGATATCGTTTATGGGATGATAAAACTAAGAAAATATCTATACATAGAGATGTTGTGTTTGCAGAATTAAAAAAGGACTGTAGCCAGGATAAAACCTCTCAAATTTCAATACAATTTGAGGACAACCAAGAGGACAATATGTTTCAGATAAATAATGAAATGTCACATCAACTGGGAGCGATGGATAATGATATCGAGCAGTCAGAAAATGACACAAATCAGAACATGAATGAGACAGAACTGGAAGAGGAATTTTTAAACTTAGGAGAAGGGCAAGAAAATATAGAAACACAAGAAAATGTTGCAGAACCAAGAAATTTGGGAGAAGGCCGAAAAAATATTTACCAGCAAACAAAAAGTGGGAGAATATTAAATCCACCTGAAAAATTAAGAGATTATGATTTAGAAAGAGAAAGTGATGACCAGGTTTTCCTCACTTACCAAGAAGCTATAAATGGAGATGAAAAAGAACAATGGTTCAAAGCCATACAAGAGGAGAAGGATTCTTTAGATAAGAACAAAGTTTGGATGTACATAAATCAAGAGAATGCTAATGACAAAAGGGTTTTAACAAGTAGATGGGTTTTTCGTGTGAAAGACAATGGACAATATAAAGCCAGGCTTGTCATCAGGGGGTGTCAACAGCATTATGGCATTGATTATAAGGAAACATTCAGCCCAGTTGTAAATTTTAGTAGTATAAGAGTGCTATTGGCATTAGCTGTCAAATATTCCATGGATATTATATCATTTGACATTAAAACAGCCTTTTTGTATGGAAATTTGAGTAAAGACATTTATATGCATATACCAGATGGGTATAAAAATAAAAAAACTGAAGGAAAAATTTGCAAATTAGAAAAAGCGCTATATGGATTAAAACAAGCTCCTTTGAAATGGAATGAGAGGTTTATAGATTTTTTAAAGTCTTATGGGCTTTTACCTCTGAAAAGTGAGCAGTGTATATTCAAAAACCCTAAGGAAAGTTTATTTTTAGGCATTTACGTGGACGATGGACTAATAATAAGCAAAAACAAAACTGAAGTGACAAACTTATTAAATAGCTTGCAAGAGGAATTTGAAATGACTGTGTGTGAAAATCTAAAAAAAATTTTGGGAGTTGAAATTTTTAAGGATGATAGTGGTATTAACTTTGGACAAAAGTCCTATATAGAATCTGTTCTTGGAAAATTTGGTATGCAAAATTCCAAGTCATCAAGCACACCAAATGTCCAGTGTATTACAAACAATGAAAAATATAATGAGATAGATGATAATAAATATCAAAAGTATCCCTATCGAGAAGCAGTGGGAAGTTTGTTATATTTAACTAATAAAACAAGACCAGCCATATCATATGCAGTGAATTTTTGCAGTAGAAGAATGGAGGATCCAAGTGATCAAGATGTTATAAATGTCAAACGAATTTTTAGATATTTAATCTTCAACATGAATGATAAAATTGAGTATAATAATATCCAAAAGACTAATAAATTAGTAGCATATTGCGATTCAGATTACGCAGGAGATCTCGAGACACGAAAAAGTACCACAGGGTATATAGTATTTTACTGTGGAGGACCGATAATATGGGCTTCTAGAAAACAACCGATAGTGTCCTTATTCAGTACTGAATCTGAATATATTGCTGCTGCAGAGTGTGTGAAAGAACTTTTGTTTATAAAAACTATAATAGAAGAACTTACAAGTGAAAAAGTAACGGTAGACTTAAATGTGGACAATCAAAGTGCGATTACAATCATTAAAAATGGACAGTTCAACAGGCGAAGTAAGCACATTGATGTGAGATTTCATTTCATAAATGAAAAGGTACATGAAGGACTTATAAACATAAAGTATTGTGCAACAGAATTTTAATTAGCAGACATTTTGACCAAAGCATTAGGGACAATAAAATTTCAAGAGTTAAAGTATAAAATAATGTGCGAATAACGTGTAACTGTATATTATAAATAAAAAAAAAATATTTGTAATTAGATATTAAGGTTTTTGTTCGTTAAGGTTAGTTTAGTTAGCTGTACTAGGTGTGAAACAGCTAATTAAAAAATTGTAATAAGTAATTTTTCGAGGTAACTTTAATCTTAAAATTGGAGAAGGTGTTAAGAATAATTTTAAGAATTGTAGTAAAGTTTTTGAACTAGCAACAGTGTAATTAGGTAAAAACGCAACTTTAGTTAAAACCAAATTCCTACTTAAAAACGTAAAACCAACAGTGGTTACAGGAGACATGAGTATTACTATCAGTGGGTCAGGGATAACCTGAACTTACCCACATTAGAGTCACGAAGAATTTACATTACTCGACTTATGTTTTATCCATAAGGTTTTAAATGCTACTATAGATTGTCCCGAGTTATTGTCTCTTTTTAAACTTAGGGTGCCTTCCAGATTGAATAGACAATCAGAAATATTTTCAGTCCCATTCCACCATACCAATTATGGCATTAATGAGCCAATTACACGAATGGCTCGAAGTGCTAATGGTCTGTCAGGACAGATAAGCTTTTTTAACTCTAGGATTACATCTTTTAGGGGGCAGTTAAAGAATATTATTTCATAGGGGCTTTAATTAATTAACTCATCTACACCTTTCATTGATTTATAGATAGTTTTGCATTTGAATATATATGTTTGTATGGGTATGCTATGTAACACTTTTGCAAATGGATTTCGTAAATAAATTAAAAAAAAATCGACTTATTTAGAGATTGAAGCCTTTAAGAGAAAAATTATAACATGTTATTTTTTGGAAAATTTTTAATACTGTATATTTGCAGGTTTGTCAAGTAAAGCAGATTATTACAGAAGTTTAATATGAATATTCTCTTACAAATATTAAATTCTAGAGTTGCCTAAATTCGCTTTAATTAAGTATATTCTTTAATTAATGGTCTCAGTGAGTAGTAAGTGAAAAAACTTCTCTTGTGCAGGTCAATACTACTCAAACAACCCCTCATTTAAGTTACGATAAAAGAACATGATGCTATTTGATCTTGCAGATATTTACGTTAAAACTGTTCAAATTGACACAATATGTATAAATAATTAAAAATCTCCAGGATATACTTTAAAAGATGAAGATTACGTGAGTCATTTCTGATATTATTCTATTGAGCGATAGAAGCGTAATTTGCATACTTTTACTGAAAGCACAATGAAAGTAGTTTTAGAGTAGTTTAAAACCAGTGGTTTTTATTTAAATGCACCCATAAACCACATTATTAATATTCTAGAAGATTTAGAATGAAATATCAATTATAATTCTGTTTTGAGTCGGGGTCAGTATATTTCCATTTTACAACGTTCTGGTAGGCTCGTAATTACTATTGACGTCAACGATCTTTATAGGTAACATAATCATTGATTAATTTTTCTCCTATTTAATAATAATTAGAAATAATTTCGTTTTTACGGAAAATTTTGACCGCCAATCGGGTCTCATTAATTAATGCTTTTGTTCATTATGGAGGCCTTATATTTATTTATTGCGATGGTTGGAAATAAAAATATTTAATTGAACATAATAAATTCGTTTATTTACGTGCACAAATAAAAATATGACTTGTAGACTGGGACATTGAACTTCAAAATGAACGATTTTGTATGTAATCAACTGTACTAAATTGCTAATAAATTAAAACGCAAAGGAAATAATAAAATAACACGAATGTCTAAGATATCGGTATTGCACCCGATATATAAAAACATACATTTGAAATTTTTTAAATATACGGTAATACTTATTAAATTATAATTGATGCAAATGACTGTCATCTTTTAATAATACATGATCATCTATTTTCCTAGTAACGTGCTCAAATAATATGTGTGTATACGTACTAACTATTACTTGGAATGAACAAATCGTAAAAAAAATAAATTTTGCGTACATACTAATTAAAACACTAATTGCAGTGATTAATTTAAGTTTAATAAGTGCACGTAAATCAAAAGGTGCTTTTTAGGAAAATCCTAGAGCAAAAAAAACTCTTTTCAGGAGAAATCAAATGTACAGTAGGAAAACTTTTAATAAAGTTGTCATTATTTATTGATAAATTTGTCATTCATACTATATTACAGTATATTTTACGTACAATTTAACGAGAAATTATTATTTTTTGGATAAGTAAAGGTGGTTGCAAATAACTATTTATATCAGCTGATGTATTATTTCTGCTGTAAAAGAAGATAATTATCGAATTTGACTTTAAAAAGCTTGGAAAAACGACAAACACATTTACTTTCACAGAGCCAATTACCAAATTCTTACCTAAGACCTACAAAATCTAGAACAGAAAAATAGGAGCTCCTTTAGTACGAAAAACAACTGGTTTTCCTCATTATTTTCCTAAAGCTGTAATTAAAATTATTTGAGAAAAGGGTAGGTCGGTATAAGAATCTTAGTAGTCTCTAGTAATTTACTAAAAGCTCGATCAAAGAGATTTTGAGAAGTAATAATAATAATAATAAATGTCTTTTATTCCCAGTTTACAGATGTAGTTAACAATAATAACATTCTATAACTAAGTACCCGAGAAGCAGGGCGCAGTCTAGCTAAGACAGCTACTCTACTGAACCCTACTCAACGGTCATAAACTTAAGCTACAATATAAAGATTAACTCTATTAAATTCATTAAATACCCAAATAAAGAACTTTATATACAGTGCTTTTCTTTGAAGTCCCCCCCCCATTTATTTTTTGAACGGGTCAAAAAAAATTTTTGAAACTTGGCATAAGAAAATTGGTCTATAGATACTATTTTTCACTGTAAACTAGGTAGTTGTAAATTCCAAGATGGCGGCTGGGAGACATCTTGAGAAAAAAATTTAAATACAAAGGGGGGTCGTGTGGTACCTCATTTTAAAGGTCTTAATGAGTACTTTATAACCGTGAAATATTAGACCCATATCTTAACTCGTTTCAAAATGGCGGCCTAATAAAAAAGTTTTTTTTTTATTTTAACGTTTTACATTTTTATGATTTTTGAATAGGTAAAAATCAGTGTATGAAAATAAATGCGTCACTATTTTATTTTGACATAAAAACGATCCATCTTGGGAAGAGGAACATCATTTAATAAGATATTTAAATTATTTTTAAGAAAATCTTTATTAGGTCCAAAAATCATAACATTTGATTTAAGAGGGTTAAGTTTTAGATTATGGCAAGAAGAAGGCTGGTTAAGTAAATTCAGGTCATGGTTTATTAAAGAAGATGCATGCAAATAATCCTGATGATTGAAGTGAAGATAAACCTGGGTATCATCGGCAAAAGCTCTCAGTTTACAGTACTTTAATGATGTAAGTATATCTGCGGTGTAGATTATGAATAATAATCGTCCTAGGATTGACCCTTGAGGTACGCCTGATAAAATTCTAGCTTCTTCGGAAAATGAATTATTTGAAAATATTTTTTGAAATCTGTTATGAAGATATGATTTAATCAACATTACAGAACCATCCAGAAGTCCATAAAATTTCAGTTTCGCCAATAAAATCAAAGCAATAGACAACTTTTTATCTATTGACGTTATTATGTCGTCAGTAACTCCAATTAGGGCAACATCAGTACTCAAATCCTTTCTAAAGCCACACTGAGTCTCCGGGATAATTTTATTTACACCGCAGTACTCAATCAACTGATTATACAGAAGCCTTTCGAAAACCTTTGACAAAGCCGGTAATATACTAATTATTCTCAGATCACCATAGTTAGTTGGATTTTTTACTTTCGGAAGTGGCTTACCTATTGATAATTTCCACTGATCAGGAAAATAACTTAGTTCTATACAACAATAGATTATGTGTGTAATGTAAACATCCAAGAAGGGACTGCAATATTTAAGTAATTTGGCACTAATTCCATCTACCCCCGAAGCATTTGTTTTTATACCATTTAGTATTTTATTAATTTGAGAAACACTAGCTAAATTAAAATTAAACTAAATATTGTTGTTGAAAATATTTTGATTGTAAAAATTAATTTTAGAAGAACAGTTTGACGTATTCTGCAAAAATTTACTGAAAAATGAGTTTATATCTTCAGGATTCAGTAAATAATCCGGAATATTCAAATCATTATTTGAACAAACATTAAAAGATTTAAGAGTCCACCAGGTTTTTTAAATATTTTTTTCAGCGCATATATTAGATAAATATATTTTGTTTTCTCTTCGTACCATAGACAACGTAAGATTCCGCAACCTTTTATAGTTTTCCCAGTCGTGTACATTTCGGGACCTCTTGAATTCTCGAAGCGCTGCTTTGTCGCATAAAAACCTTAATATTTGGTGAGAGCCAGTGGCGAAGCGTGAACTTTTCTTTCGGGTAGACAAACAATAAAAATTGTTAATTAGAAAAAAATGTGTATTCAATATTATTCACTTTAATGAAATAGAGAATGAAAGAGCATGAAATATTAACTCAAAGAGAAAAATATGTAGTGATATAAAAAAGAAAAAAATTATTACTACTAGCATAAAAAGATAGATAGATAAAAATAAATACTACTTACAAAAAAAACACAATTAAAATACAATTGCCAATATCAAACAAACGTTCATAAATAACCCCTAAAATATCCACTAAAAAAATCTTTTCTATACACCCAAAAATAGAAATACTAATTATTAAATTACAATGGACAGTGTGAATAAGAATTCAGTAAAAGCTAAAACTTACATTTTCCTAGCAAATGCTTAGTTTGCAATGGATAAAAGTAAGTAGTAACTTTTACTAATTAATACAATTAGCAAAAGCTAAAGTTGTTAGCATTGTCTAAAAATGGTGGGAATAAAAGTAAGCAATTACTAAGAATATTAAGGAAAAGATTACATTTTTGCAAGCTTGTTAGACCCTGGCTTAAAAATTTAGTATTGTTAAACAGTTTGGTAGAAATGGCTGCATTTATGAATATAAGATCTGTAAAATTTTATCCCGAAAGAAAAGAAAGTCGTGTGAAGAATACCACGATCTGTATAAATTTAGTGAAGAAAATGTTGAGTGGATAGCTAACCATTTTTTGGAGCAAATATTTTTGCAATTTCTAAGTGATCCTGGATTTCAAATAAGGATCAGAAAAGAAGAAGTTCATAGAACAACAATATGTAAAACGATATCTCACGTTTTACCAAAAATAGTTGAAAAGGCATGAATTTGGATGACATTTCCTACAAAAAACTCGACTGAGCAGGCAATCAACGAATGGGTACAGTTGTATAGATTTCCCTGTGCTTTTGGTGCAATTGACACTCATGTACCAATAATAACGCCATCGCTACATGGTGACAAGTATATCAATAAGAAAGGATGGTGTAGTATAATTGTGCAAGCAACTTGTGACGCAAAAGAAATTTTTACATCCGTAGATGCTCAATGGCCTGGCTCGGTGCACGACAGTCGTATTTTAAGTAGACCAAACCTTTTTGGTATGATGAGAAGACGTCAACAGAACCATGGACTTATTTTAGGCGATAAAGGGTACGGCATAACACCATTGGATGATTTACCAAATAAAAACTTTAAATAAATAGTTAAAATACTCTAGATACTATTAACCCAATGGTTGGTGTGTTGGTGTTACCAACAAAATAGTAAAAATACTATTTTGTTGGTAACACCATATTGAAATCTGTCTCATATTAAGGATTTAGGTGTGACACTGGATAGCCCTTTAAGTTATATTCCGCACATTTCGGGGGCAGTTACCAAGTCTCTGCAGATGCTTGGATTTATCAAGAGGTGCTCAAGGGACTTTTATAATATTTCATCTATTTGTTTGCTCTATTGTGCACTTGTGCGTCCTCATCTAGAATTCAGTTCCTGTGTTTGGTCTCCATACTATTCATAAGATTGAAAGTGTACAACATAAATTCTTAAGATATATTGCCTTTAAGCAAAATGGAGTACCTATAAATTATCAGGATGAGTTGGACTATCAGCAAATAGAAGCCTCATTGAATTTGAGAAGTCTTGAAACTCGTCGTAGACATAAAGATTTGAAAGTATTTTACAACATCCTTCACTCTCAAAGCTTTTGTCCTGCACTTCTTAATAAAATAGGTCTTTATGTTCCACCTAGGTCAACAAGGCAAGTTACTTCTTTTTACAGCCAAACACACCGCACAAATTATGGTCACAATTCTTTTCTGGCAAGTACTGTTAGGCTGGCTAATCAGTATTCTGATGTAATTGATTGCTTTGAGGGGCGCACAGGGTTCATTAAGAAATTAAATCTTATTAATTGATAATGCTGTCTTAAACTAGAACTATAAGGTGTTGTGAATTGTGATGGTAATTGTTCCTTTGTGTTAACTATAAGTATTGTCTTTTTCTTTTTTTTTTCTCTGAACTGATTGTTCCAAGTTATAGGTAATCTTTATATTCTAAGCTTTAATTGTATGTTGGGTTAGGTTAGTTTAATCATCCAATTATTATTCTTAAATTTTTTTTTGTAATATTGGGTTGATATATTAAATAAATAAATAAATAAATAAAATATCTAGCTTTCGCTAGTAAGTAAAAGCAAAAGGTTATTCACTTTAATTTCAGCAAATGCTATTAGTAAAAGCTAAATCTATCTAGTAAAAGCTAAAGCTTATACTTCATACTAAAAGCAAAAGCTAAGTTTTTATTCACACTGCCCAATAGCACGCGCCCGCACCAAATGCCAAATGCAGATTCATCAAAAAACAAAACTGAAGATGTATTGCGGCCGACCAGATCAAGCGTGTCGATAAACAATAACCCTCAAGAGCATAATAAAATAGCTGGTCGACTTCGATAGACAAAAGCTCAAATGTTTTTCCCGCGAGTAAATTTTGCATACGTAATAGGCTGAATACTGATGCGGCCGGACCTCTGTCACCTGCTTGATGCCTATATGGTTCGATTAGATGCTCCAAATTTCCGAAGACAAATATCAATGTGTCTTCCTGGGGCTCGTATACATTAATTGGGTGTCAGCCCTGCATTTTTATTTTAATTGGTGTGTCAGGCGGGGCGCGCCTTAGATATTATAGATAGATAGATATTATAGCCGTTTAGATACTATATAATATTAGTAAGGAGAGCGACTACATTCTATGTTTTTTTTTTTAAATTTGAATTCAACAATTACATGAAATAATTAAGTAATAAATTAATGAGAAATAACTGGATAATTTTGGGTAGACAGTGTCTACCTTGTCTACTCGTACGCTTCGCCACTGGTGAGAGCCAGGGAGGGCGCTCATGGTTTAGTAATCCTTGCTGTTTTAAAGGGGGCATGCCTATCGAAGATATAAAGAAGGTATTCATTAAATAAGGAACTTTTGTTGTCAATATTTTGCTCGTAAATTATATTATGCCAGTTAATTGCTTGAAGTTCATTTTAAAATTTCTGTAAGTTATAAGTTTTGGCTTAATAGACACCTTTTCTATTTTTAAATAACAATAAATCAAAGCGTGATCAGATACCCCCTCCAACGACACAACCCCCGAATCACTGACCAAAGACTCATCCGTTACAAATATTGGATCTAGTGATACACTATTCCGACTAATTCTAGTAGGTTGATTTATAATTTGGATTAAATTAAAATTGTCAAACAAGGATATTAAAGATTTGTTTCATTCAGTAGATTAATATTAAAATCTCCCAGACATATTACCTGCTCAAAAAAAGGATAAATAGATGAAAAAATATTCTCAAAGTCATTAACTAATAAATTAAAATTAGAATTGGGAGGTCGATAGAAGACGCAAAAACAGTAATATTTATTTCTGATTTTTAATTTAAGAATCAAATATTCTAAAAAATGTGTAACAGTAAACTGCAATGAAACAATTTTTGGCGAATAAGTGCTCTTAAAATAGACTGCCACACCTCCACCTCTACCTACCCTATCCTTATGAACAAACCGGTAACCAGGAATAGAAAAAACCTTAACATCATCACCATCAGACAGCCATGTCTCTGTAAGAAATACCATATCAAAGTCATATTTAAGTATTAAATTTTTAAACTCTAGAAAACCCGTAAATATAGACCTTACATTAAAATTCGCAACTTTAAACAATAAATTGCTCATGAAAAAAAAATAACTAAATAACTAAACACTACCCATATCTCAAAAACCTATATAGATTTCGAAGATATAAGTGTTCCTGCCGCTTAAGATTTTACCCCACTTTACCCAAGATACCCCTCATTATAATATAATGTACGTTACTTAAAAGGTGGTAGTAGAAAAAAAACATTGATTGAGTAAAAAATAATGAAAAAAAAAACTCAATCATTGATAAATCATAAAAGATAACCATACATATACAAATATATGAATTTTAAAACTCAAGAAAAAAAAATAGAATGCTGCGATACAATACAATATCGTATAATTAATTAAAATGCCTACTACCTATAACGCAATAATCTTTTGCATGTACCATACAAAAATATTTATTATATTCCCAAGTAAATAAAATATGAATATTCAGGGGCCGCAAAAATCAGAAATGTGTATCGCAATGTTTAGGAAAAAACCGCACATTCCTGCAATCGAAATACCCAAGTACATATCATAAGTTACCGCTTTAAAATAGATTCAGTGGTTTCCAAACAAACCATGCAAGTTCCAAGTATGATATTTTAGTATTAAGTTAAACAGTATACGTGTACGTAATTATTGACGATGATTATCGTCAATAACCTGAACCTTTGTCTGCCTTACAGAGTCCTAATAAAAAAATTTTCCATCCCATGTCCAAGTATTCTTACCATATTTTCGTTTTGCAGCCACAAGCATCGAGTACTTCCTTCTTGTCAAATCTTCAAAAATTGCAACTTCTGAGTCTTTAAGAAGTTTCTTTGCAGCCATAACATTTTTCTTCTTTATGTTAGATACAAACCGAACTAGAATTGTAGGTCGATCGGTTTTTGTATTGTTCATAGGAAAGGCAAAGTCCAAGTCATGTAATGAACACGGTATCTTTAGCCTATTTTCTATTAATGAAGAAACGACAACCGGAATGTTATTCTTCTCCTGAATCTCCATACCACAAATTCTGATACAATTGTTCTCTATTGATGTTTGTTCAATGTTTTCAAGCAGATCTTCCAGGGCCGCCATTGACTCCGTATTTTTTTTTATGGCGGCTTCACAATTTCTCGACACGCTCATAAAATGAAGATAACATTTTTTCCAAACTGCTAAGTTTAGAAATAATTCTTTCCTCCATTTGGCTAATGAGTTTGGTACACACTTTTGTAATTAATTTTTCCAAATCATCGGAATCCGATATTGAACGTGTTATAGGCATTTTGATGGTCACTGGTTTAGTGTGTGCGCGGCTATGGCGCTCCAATTATCGTTTAAAAAGAAAGCCAATTAACACACTATCTCACACTTTACAGAAAGAATTTTTCTCTGGATGAATTTACAGAGTCAAGATGACCGACCCTACAAAATTTCACTAACTTTGATGCAGAATATACCACAATTATTGAATAAATTAACGGAGCACTTGGGTACGTGACTGTCTAGTTAGTCGTCATATTCTGTTCAAGATATTAGATATATACATATCAAATCGTATTTACCTAATGTTTACGTCATTAGGTAGGTAGCTACATACCATATGATTAATAGCAATAATAAAAACAATAATTCACTTTAGTGATGACAAGCCCTTATACATATTTAAACCATAATGTTATCTATAATAGTAATAAGGCCTTTTATCGTACTTTTCATGCAAATAATATTAATCTTGTATGGGATTGTATGGGATTTTAGAGTCTAATCACGCCAGTAACTTTGGTTCAGACTTGACATCATTATTACATGCAAATATTTTCAAATATTTCAAAATTAATATTTCATCGAATAAATTGTCTTTGAATCATCAAATTAATGAGTCTGGACTGATTACTAATCGTGAATTGAATTCTTCCTTTTTATAGACGTGTCCACGAAAGTTGAATCTCATTCATGTTCACATACTACTAGTAAGATTGAAATTAGCTCTTCAAAAAGCTTAAGTATCTTTATTTTTAATATACAATCCCTAAGAAACAAGATGGATGAGCTTCATCTTTTGCTGGACACATGTAATTTTCCTGATATTGTACTCCTAACTAAGCACTGGTTGAGGCCTAGTGAATGTTTTTTAATATTTGATTATGTTGCTATATCAAATTTTTGTCGTCAACAATCTATACATGGAGGAACCATGATCTTGGCTAGGCAAACAATTGAAACGATTTTTTGTAATATTGATAAGTATGACAATCTTCTGTTAGAGAATGTTTTTGAAATCTCTCTTTTTGTAAGCGTTTTAATTTATATATTCTTCTTTGTGTTTATAGGCCACCTACAGAAGATATTGCTATGTTTTTGGACAAACTTGATTCTCTTTTATCCCGGTTGTCCCTACACTCTAAGGTTATATTGGCTGGTGACTTTAATATCAACTACACTGATGAAACCTTGCCACGTACTTCTCTTTTAAGTATTTTAAATTCTTACGACTTAAAAATGTACGTTCTTTCTCCCACACGAATAACTTCTTCATCTGCAACTACAATTGACTATTTCTGTACAAATTTTGATGACGTTTTATGCATAGTACTCCCATCTGGTATTTCCGACCATGAAGCTATTCTTGCTAAAATGCCATATAATACTGTATCATCTTCATCTCATTATATGGGAAGAATTTTCAGCAGGAGAAATTTCAATGCTTTTTCTGCTGCTACAGCTTCGGTAAATTGGAATGCACTTGAAACGGCTTCTGACCCACTTACTTTATTTTTTCAAGTTCTGTGTGATAAGATCAATCAGTGCTTTCCTAAAATGAGGTTTAAAACTAAGAAACGAAAACCTTGGGTTACAAGAGACCTTAGAATTTCAGCTAAAAACCTCCGTCATTGAGACCTTTAAAATGAGGTACCACACGACCCACCTTTCTATTTAAAATTTTTTCTCAAGATGTCGCCCAGCCGCCATCTTGGAATTTACAACTACCTAGTTTACAGTGAAAAATAGTATCTATAGACCAATTTACTTATGCCAAGTTTCAAAAATTTTTTTTGACCCGTTCAAAAAATAAATGGGGGGGGGGGGGGGGACTTCAAAGAAAAGCATGGTATATCGGATGTTAAGAAATTTAAAAGAGAATTAAAGAAGCCTTTATTGGCTAAGATGGCTGGATGACTTTTTTTAATGATAGGTTTTAACCTTGGACATGTTGGAAAGTATACCTTTATTTAGTAATTGATTGTTTTATTTAGTTATCTTTAATTCAAGTATGTTCAAAAAGTTTTGTCTTCTTGTGTTTAATTTTGTTCATTGTTTAGTCAATTTTTGAAATTGTATTTTTGTTTTGTTTGTTAGCTTGTAGGATGCTTGTACACAAGATTATTCTTACGTAATATAGCACATTTTCTTTCTTTCTTTCTTTATTGAGCAGGTTTGTATCCTAAAAAGACTTTGATAGAGTCCTTAGAATCTTATGGAATCCTTATAATAACATCATAGATTTTTATCCAATCGATCTATTGAGAGTAACTTGTTAATTTATATTAAGTACTTAAAATATAACTTTGATCATCGCATTCAAATTAACCATTGCCATTTTTAGTGATTTTGATAAAGTAGATTACTTAATACTTCTAAATAAGTCGATTAGTTAGTTCTGTAATAAAATGGGTTGATTATATTAAAATTGTTTTACATTATGTATATATACTATATCCTAAACCTAAAATATTTACTTTTAAGATGTACCGAATACAATATAGATGTCTTGCTCTAATCTCAAAACGCCTTGAAGGATATATTGAATTGACTTAAAATTAATTACCATTTGTTCTAAATATCGTCTTAAATATGAACGTATGATGCTAGACAATTTATTTTTTATTTGATTTTAAACTAAAATCTATAGATTTATTTTAGACTGGGAAAAAATGAATATAACTTGAATATATTATTAACTAAGGAAATATACTTAACGAGTTCTTAATGTTGGTATTCCAATAAAATATCCAAAAGAATTAATATTAAAATAAAAACACATTTTTTATCACGTAATTATTTTATTTTACATCATATTAATTCTATTTTAATGGTTTCCCCAATTAGGATAATTCAAGTCATATTAATCTTGGTAAAACACGGTAAGTTTTTTGGAGTATTTTATAATGGATTTTCCATTTCGCTTAAAAATTTTACTAATGTCTTAACTAATTAGTTAATATATTCTGGTTTGTCTTCTTTTATAATTGTATTCACGTTAATTAATATAAAGACAAAATTGGAGACCTTAGGTCCCAAGGACTTCAACAATGTCAATTGCTATGAGCTTTTTCTTTAAAAAAATGTTGAAATTAAGACCTAAAGCCTTAAAGGATTTTTTGTTATATTAGCTTCTTCTCTATATTTGTCCAGCCAGTCTCATTCACCTCTAAAACATAAATTTATTTATTTACTTAATAAGTATTTAAGATACAAACAAATAAAATGCAAAAATAGTATCCTGATATTACAATAATAGCAATCTTGATTAAATCTCTAACTAGATACTCAAATTTAATTTAGCATAGCATACAGTATCACAAACCAATTATTACTTATGACTTATCTAGTTCTAGGAAGTTAATATTCAATCTATTTTTAAATTTTAACAAATTTAAGAGATCCAGATTAAAATTATTACAATGCAAATTAACAGTTTTTACCAAAGGGGAGTTCTGATATTAATTTGATATACAGTATGCAATACAAAACAGATCCTGATTTCTGAAGTCTGCCTGTAGTTACATTAAGCATCATTTTATAAAGAATATGTGGCAAGTTTGAAAAGTTGTCCTGGAGTGTTAAATGACATTGGGCTAATGTGTACTTCTGATGAAGAAAGACAATTTGTTGTGTTGTGATCTACCTATAAACTTAATTGGTTATAACTTTAATTCCATTATAACTTACATTACTGTTAATCACTAAACCTGTGATTGTACTCTTTATGAAATTTATTAAAATTATTTATTACCATGATGTCTTTTCATAGCAATACCATTAACATTTTTCTAATATATTGTCGTACATCTCTTCTTGCATACTAGTAAACATATGTAATTGGTGCTATTTAATTGAAAACCAATAAGGAACACACGCGAAGGCTGATAAAAATCTAATCATAAAGAAAAACTAAAATGAAGCGGTACTCTACGCTATAAATGTAAATATAGAACCCATTAAACAGATACCGTAAACAATGGTGAATGATTCATTGGTATGAATCGTTTGATGCCAAATTATGGGAGGTCTAAAACCGTCTCATTTATTCTAAATATGTAGTGAAGATCATAAAAAATCTATTTATAATACTTGATAATGGAATTAATTATTGTTTGATTTTAAGGATATTTTTAATTCGTACCTTTTGTTTCTCAGATGATAATCTAATAATGTTTTAATACAAAATTTAACTAATATTGGGCAAATGTTTATAGGAATCAAATAAAAAATTACTGTGCTTATACAGGATGTCCATTTAATATCGCGGTACTCGATTGCGGCTAAATATTGAAACGGGAAAAACTTTTAATAGGGAGAATGTTAATTGAGTTAGAAGGGCTACCTTTAAAAATTGGTTTAGTTGATACAGGGTGTCCCCAAAAAGCGTGGTATATAATTTGAACTTTTTCTTAAATGAACCACCTATATTTTTTTTCCAAAATGGGAGTCTTATTTAACGGTCTCTTTAACCCTAAAATGCGACGTTGCCTATTTATTAACAATTAAAGGAAATTTTCACGAAAATCAATGTATCATTTATATCTTAATGTTTACCAAGGACGTTTTCTATCTTTTTGAAAAATCTATGTAAAGTCCTTGGCTTAGTTCATTTTGTCTTTCGAAATTTCAAAAAAATTTTTTTATACGGGGTGAACCAAATTATTAGTTAAATAATGATATTTTCAATTCAATTTAGCGCTATTTTTTTAAATGGAGTACACTGTATCTAGTAACGCGGTTTGATAGAGCATTTTTTTATCTTCAATTTGATACCAACAAGTTGGCCTTTATCTGTAACCGTTTTCTTAAAATTTGTTCTTAAAGGAAGAGTAACACATTTTTTCATAGACATTACGACAGTTAAGACGGAAAACAATTAATAAATATTTTATGGAATCAGACTGACAAGCACTTTGTCACTCTGTTCTAGGTGTTTAGGGTGGAATAGTACATGTTTTTGTTATTGGTCTATACTTTTTTGAAAATCGTGTAACAGGAGAAGTTTTTCTAAATTTCTTAAGAGAGGATTTTCCACGCTGGACCCAAGATCTTCCCGACTTTGTAATGCATCAAACGTGGCTACAGTTGGATGGTGCACCAGCGCACTTCAATGCAAATGTCAAGGAACATATCACGAAAGAAAGAAACTTTCGCACGTAGGGTTGATTTGTGTTTGGAGCAAAACGGTAGACACTTTGAGCAATTTTTGTGATATAACTCTTTTTATAATGTATTTAATTAATGTTGTTAATGTTTTTGGTGAATTCTCGATGTAACTGAACTTGATGGGAGTAATGTATTTTTCTTGTGGGATTTTCCAACCGACGATTTCCGGATTTGTAAGTCCTTACTTATTTAGCTTACTCTAATTTCCGGATTTTCTACAACCGACTTGATGACTGTCAATTTGATTTCTTCATACACATCTCGTGAGAGTTTTGTTTTTTGTACTTTACGCTTCCAGTATGTTCTAATCATTTTCAAGTAAAATAAACGTTGTAATGTCTATGAAAAAATGTGTCATTCTTCCCGTAACAACAAATTTTGAGAAAACGGTTAGGGATAAAGACAAACTTGTTGGTATCAAATTGAAGATAAGAGAATGCTCTATCAAAATACGTTACCAGATACAGGGTATTCTGTTTAAAAAATAGCGCTAAATTTGATTAAAAATATCATTATTTGAGAAAAGTTTTTGATCACCCCGTATAAAAAAAAAATTAATTCTGGAATTTCAAAAGATAAAATGAACTAAGCCAAGGACTCTACATATAGATTTTTCAAAAAGATAGAAAACGTCCTTGGTAAATATTAAGATATAAATGATACATTGATTTTCGTGAAAATTTCCTTTAATTGTTAATAAAAAGTAAAAACAGTTTTAGGGTTAAAGAGAGCATGAAATAAGACTCCCATTTCGGAAAAAAAATATAGGTGGTTCCATTTAAGAAAAAGTTCAAATTATGTAGCTTTTTTGGGACACCCTGTATCAACCAAACTAATTTTAAAAAGTAGCCCCTCTAACTCAATTAACATTCCCCATATTAAATGTTTTTCCCGTTTCAAGATTTAGCCGCAATCGAGCACCGCGATATTAAATGGACACCCTGTATACATGAAACAAACTCATACATTTCTTAAATCTGCTATAGTTCCGTAGCTAATCATCATATGTAAACGTATCTTTAATCTTCTGTCATTAATGTCAATATCAGTCTTGTCATTTTAGTCATTTATAGATGTCTTTTTTTGGGGTTAGAATCTTAGTTGTGCTCCCTACCATGTTTTTCGATACCTTTACCTGATTGTATGAGTCGTATATTAAAATAAATCCTCTAACATCGAATAGTGTATTAGTGATAATTACCAAGTTTATACGTGACATAAATGCGAATTAGAGCAAAAACGCTTTGGCATGTGTTTACACAACGGTTTTAAAAGTTGACGTTAACCAGCTGTTTTTTTATTGCCAACCTAAATAATTTATTGTTAAATTACTTAAAGGTTGAGGAGATTGAGTAAAAAATATATCAATATGATATATTTCTTTAAATTTGGTGAAAACACGATAAGGCACACCACAACAAAATCAAAGTGGACATTTTTTCTCCCTGTCTCGGTTTTTAAATTTTTGTTAGTTGGCAGCATTGTAAATTAAGCCGGGTTTGAATCTTCTCCCGTATACACGAAACCTTAATGCGCATTACAGCTAGATCATCCACATATTTAGAATTGTGTATTTATCAGAATTTACGACACAGGAAAGATTTAAAGGATTGTAAGTACAAATGTAGGTAGAAAAGTCAAGAAAATTGAAAATTTTGGGAAATACCTCCACTGTAAGCTTAAAACCATTTGACGAAAATGGATTTGGTAACTGGGAATTCAGAGTTAAACTTCTCCTTAAGAACTTTTAAGTGTGGAAACTCCAGTAGGTGCTGACAAGTTAGCTGCATGTAAGAAGAATGACCTGAAAGCCAGGAACATGCTTGTACAATGTATTTCTGATTATTATTAAGATGCATGCTTTAAATGGGACCTGTGCCAGGAGTGGCATAGCATTTCCTCTGGAACTACATCTTATGTGTAGATCCAGAGGAAATCAAGCAACATGAAGTACAATTTGAGCGACCAGTTACTGATTTAAAAAATGCTGGTGGTAAAATCGATGATGGTGAAATACTAAGTCAGCTTGTAGCCTCTATATCAGATCCTCAATATCAATGTGTTGTGACAGCCATTGATGTCATTTTTTCTCAACCAAACAATATAGGCACACTTGATTTTGTCAAAAGCAAATTATTGATTGAAGAAGAGCGACATAAGGTTACTTCATTCTTGGAGGAGTCTGCTGCTGCTTTTTATAGTAACCACCCGAAGAAGGCCTTTAAGAAAAAATTCCATTTTAAATGTTATTTGTGTGGGAAGACTGGATACAAGAAGGTGGACTGTTTCAAGAATAGAAACGAAAGTTCAAAGGTGAACATTACTGAAGAAGAAAGTCATAGTGAGGTGAGCTTTATTACCTATTTCCCAAAAGAAAAAGCAAATAACTTAAACAGCCAAAATGCAAGCATTAAGTTTGTAGTTGATTCAAGATGTACTTAACTACTGAGGAATTAGGGAAATTTTTAGTAAATAAAAAACAGGCCAATCACCTCTAATAAAGGTTGCAAAGGTTTCAAATTATGAAGTCACATTACATGTAATTTCCCCGTATAGCAAGAAAATTACGTTGGACAATGTTTTACACATCTCGTGAGAGTTACATAATTTGTCTTCTCTCAAAAAGATAGAATCAAAGGGCGTGAAAATTATTTTTCAAAATAAAGAAGTGTTAATAAGTCAGAATGGGAATATTCTCGTAAAGAGAAATTTAAATTGTAACTTGTACATCTTCAATTTTAACTAATTAAATGAAAGATTTTAGAGTGTAGCTAATTTAACATTTGTGTATAAGGAGCGTGAGTAATGGCACAAGAGAATGGGAGAGTCTTTAAAATATCTCCCAAGTGGAATATGTGATATTTGTATGGATGGGAAGCAAACAAGGAAACCTTTCAAGAGGTTGTTACATGACAGAAAAGTTAAAAATATTTAGAAATGTATCTCAAATGATGTTTGTGGACCCTTTGATCCTAGCATGCACAGTTACTTTATCTTTTTTATAGATAACTACTCTAATTTTTCAGCAGTATATTTTATGCAAAATAAGGGTGAAAATGTCCAAAAATTCACGCAATATATTGCCATAGTTGAGAATCAATATTTATACTACCAGTAAGATTGAGATACGATAATGGTGGAGACTGAAATAAACCCAATTGTGAATGAGGACAAAAATGTTTTAGTATACAATTCTCATAGTTCAGTAGCTAGCAATATGTCAACGTGTCTTTAATTTTCTGTCATTAATGTCAATGTCAGTCTTGTCATCCATAGATTAGGGATGAGCGGTTATTAAAAAATAACCGGTTATCAGTTAACCGGTTAATTTGAGACTTAGGTTAAACCTTGAACGGTTAAACGTACGTAAATAACCGGTTATTGTAATAACCTATTAAATTTCAACATTCAAGACATTAATTTTGTATTTATGTAACCAAATTCGAGGGTATTGAGATTGGTAAGCACAAAACAATCTGATATTTGGTTACACATAATAAAACACATAAATAACACCTCACATAAAATCTCGAAGTCAAAAAAAAAAAAAAAATTTGATATCATTTTTATTAATACCTAAATTTTCCAATAACTATCTTCTAGAGAACCTAAAAATACTAATTGATTAGAGTCTTCGGGTGTCAATTTGCTCCTATGGTCTGTGCAAATATTATTTAATAATGAAACCACCCTTTCAAATGGGACTGATGCGATGCCCCTAAAACAGTCAGAAGTCTCAGTGCAATCCTGCTGGTTTCAGGAAACGCCCCGTTGTTTTCTATCCAATAGCGGATTGGATCACGATTTCTTGATATTAATGGTTGAGCCAAATATAGTTTAAACTCTGTTAGCAAACCTCCACATGTATAATCCTCATCCATAAAAAACCTTACGATTTCAGCATCATGCACTTGCCAAATACTTTTTATTATTCCTTGCTCTTTTGCACCTAAATTTTAATTTTTTTCACTTGATGATTTTACACCTTGTAGTTTAATATTTTTGTCAACCTGTAATTTAATGTGACTAATGGCATTTGCAGCATTAAGTGGAGAGCTGAAATTAAATTTTTTGAACCTTAGGTTTCCGGTTTCCGGTTATTGCTTCAATTAGTCGGTTATCAGCTTTAACCTAAGGACAAGAATAACCGGTTAATATTCGGTTATTCGATATGAAAAACCGGTTATTCTAAAAACCGGTTATTTTTGTCCATCCCTACCATAGATGTCTTTTGTTTGGGGTTAAAATCTTAGTTGTGCTCTCTACCATATTTTTTGATACAAAGCAAAATGTTATTGGTTTTCGTTCTACAGGGTGTTAAAACTAATTTTTTAACAAACATTTATTGAAATATTTTAGAATCCACTGGACAGATTAACCTAAAATTTGGCGTACTCTTATTATTTAGGATGAGGAACACGAATATGATATCTATTTTCCCATTACCACTAGATGGCGCCACATACAACAACATTGAGTGATTAAAATGGTTATAACTTTTTTGACCTACCCGTACGCACATTTGCGAGTGAAAATAATAAAACAGCATTTAATTCTAGTCAAAAAAGGTATACTTCTTTGATCTCCAAAAAGTAGACCGTTTTCGAAATAAACGCATTTTTGTATTAGGTTGCGTATGAACAAATTATTATCGGAGTTTTACAAAGTAGGCTTTGCCTAGGATGAACACTACGACCTGTCAAAGTGAAGTATTAATAAGTAAGTCTTTAATTTGGCTAAAGCTCGTGTTCTTGTTGTGTTATTTTCGCTTAAAAATGCCGCGTCACAATGATTTTTCTAATCCTTAGATGCGGGATATGGTATGTGAATATGCTCAAGAACATTTTCGTAGTCGAAGAGCAGCGCAGCGTTATTTAGATCTGTATCCGGATAGAAGGCATCCAAATCATCAAACATTTAAAGCGTTGTACGATAGATTAGGCGAAACGGGCTCATTTCGTTCAAAAAAACGTAAATGCGGGAAGACCAAGGATAATTGGAGCAGATATGGAAGATGAAATTTTGGTTCGTGTTATCGAAAATCCTGAAACCAGCACAAGACGTATTGAGGCAGCCACTGGTGTAAGGTAATCTTCGGTGTCCAAAATTATACGCCAAGAAAAACTGTATCCGTATCATTTCACTCCAGTTCAAAATCTTCTTCCTCAAGACTTTCCTGCAAGACTCCAATTCTGCATGATACATTTTTTTGTAATTGAATTTTATTTACGGATGATGCTGCACGTTCACAAGAAGAGATATTTTTAATTGGCGTAACAATGGCGTAACTATTCGATGGAAAATCCTCATGCTTTCCAAGAAAACCATTTTCAACATGAGTTTTCAATAAATATTTGGTGTGGTATCTTTGGGGATTGTATTGTGGGACCGTTTGAATTGCCAGCTAAGCTTAATGGAGAACGTTATCTAAATTTCTTGAGGCATGATCTACCCATTCTTCTAGAAGATGTGCCCCTAAATTTAAGACGTGACATTTGGTATATACACGATGGTGCACCGGCACATTATTCGCTGGAAGTCAGAAATTACTTGGACGAAATTTATCCTTATAAATGGATTGGTAGAGGTAGTGAATATCCGTGGCCTGCGCGTAGTCCCAATCTTAATCCCTTAGATTTTTATTTTTGGGGCTACTTGAAATCACTTGTGTAATAACCGTCAGGAATTGTGGCAAAAGATTGTGGAAGGAGTCAATACCATCAGGGCCCAATAAGAATCATTATTTGGAGTCAGGCAAACAGACAATTTAGCAGACAAAAATGTAAATAATTTCAAAATTACATCAAATGGAAACCCCAAAATACGAGATTCACATTTATAATTAAAAGACAATCTATACTACACTGGTTTTTACATTTAAAATCATTTCTAATTTTATTGATTTGACTTCAACAAGTAAATTCTAAGACAAAATTGATCATCTTAACAATGATAATTTATCTTAACATTTGTTTGTACCACAATATAACTCATGACACTGATTGATATATGCCTTTAAATAATAATTCTTTTAAATAAATTACAAGACCAGGTAGATGAAGACACCGTAAAGTCGTTGTAAAACGTGAAATATCTGCTGTTGATTTAATTTCTTTTTTTAGCATCGCTTATTGTTACAAAAAAATATCATTAGCATTCTCTTGTTTGTAACACGTATAAACACAGTTATTTTTTTTTTTAATTTTATTTATGCAATCTAGAGACACAAAGTCCATTAAATGATTACAATTGGTCCTTGATGACTAATAAGCACAGGATGTAAGCACTACATATTACAAAATTAAAAAAAAATAGATTCTTTGCCCCCCAGACAACACATTAGGTACCTACTCTATTCAGGTCATGCTGAAGGAGTTCGCAGTCCTTAATACTATTAATTGCTCTATAAAATTTAAAATCATCGGCAAATATTTCACCATCACAATATTTTAAGCACAATGGTAGAAATGGCCCCAGGTTAGACCCCTGAGGCACCCCTGACAAAGCGACAAAACTTCGAGATGTACACCCTCTATATACTACATACCTTGTATCCTTGATTGCAAGAATGAAGCAAGCAACTGCAGAAGTGAGACAGAAGGTGAAACAGGAGTGAGAAGTTTGACTGTGCAAGATCGTGCGATAAGCCAAACCAATTTAGCTTTCTTAACAAAATGTCGTGGTTGACTCTATCGAACGCTTTGGAAAAATCGGTATATATAACATCTACCTGTCCATTAAAGTCAACCACGCTTAGTGGTTGTTATTAGTATTATAGTATAATAGTTATTCTAAACATTCCTGTAACTCAAGGTAGATCCTATGGAACTTTTCGAATTTTTGTTTTAATTTTGGAAATTGAGTTTCCTTCAGTTTGAGTTGGAGATATGATTACTGGACTGGACTATTCTTTTAGACTTATTTTTCTTTAAGAATATTTATCATCTTACAAATTTGTAGTTTGAATCAAGGAGACACCGAATTACTGCCTTGGGCATAGTTCACATTGCATCAAATTACACATGTCATTTGACTGTGATCTAAAACAGAATATAGATTGTCTCTTCCATGATATTTTTTAACTGAAATATTCATTTTATTTCATTGGATCAATTAATCAATTTAACTCAAGTAACACCAGACTTTATTATTAAACGAAACAAAAACTGGGATTGTTTATTCTATTTTTTAAATGACACGTAGCTTAACTAATATTTCGGTGAAATGTCCATCAAATATGTATATTCAATTATTTAAAAAAATATAAAAATATGTTGTTCTTATGCTTATGTAATGCTGGAATTTTTTTAATGATCATCGATTTAATTTAAGGCTAATTAGTGCCTATTTTTAACTATTGTTTGTTTGCTTTTAGAATAATTTTCCTTGCAAAAATATTTAGTTTACCAATCAGAACACAAAAAGGCTTTTTCCATTCTATACTAAAAACTGGAAAAAAAATATTTAATAAATTGTAATTAAAAAAAAAACGTCAAATAAATTAGTTAATGGTAATTGATTGAATATTTTTCAAATTAAAATGTCTAAATAAAGTGATACCTATTAAAAAGTTACTATTAACTTTTTTTTTAAAGAAATTATCTCTTGACATAATTTGAGTAATTACTAAGTTCGCAAAGTTACAAACCACCGTTCTGTAATTAAAAAATTATGGGGCACACTCGCCTTTTTTTTTTAATAAGTTGCATATCAAAATTAAATATAAATACCTCATAATTAATTTTTTTTCAAGTCATTTAGTCTTAGACTTTGCCTTTGCAAGATCTTTATTGAACCCCCTAGTTTTCCATTAATTATTACATTTTTTATATTCAAATGTGATTAACAATAAATTTTGCAGTAAACAACTGAAATTGATGAGAATGTTTAAATTTTTATGTTTTATTTTATGAAGAGTAATTATTTATATACAGGAAAACGGTTGTTAATAATTATAAAAAATTATCATAAGCTTAAAATTGCTTTACATGGCATAAGCGTATTTTAAATCATGTTTTTTTGTCATATTTGTGTAGGATTTTCATTATTATCTAGGGTTCGTCATTTAGGTCGGACACACGAAAACAACTCACAATTAAATAATATATACTCTTAGGTTACACAAATGTAGTCCTAATATAAATCACCTTTGTAATAATTTTCCATAGATTAATATTTCTTAGATAGGAAACTCTCACAAAATCCAACAGAACACTGATTGACTGTTGTGCCCTCTGAATGTCAAGGAGTAGTATTAACCAGAAGGTGAAAATGGGTTTGTCACGTCATAATAGCGGGTGATTTAAAATTTGATTATGGCGCCAAATTTTAATCGGACCTTATTAAATAAAGTCCTCGATTTGTCAATTTTTCTATTTACGTATTATATTTTATATTTTAAGACCCATACATTTCTTACTAGATACATAGGTCTGGATTTCAGAAATTAAACAAGAAATATTAACAAAGTGTATTACTATATAATAAGGAGAGATTCTAGCAAAAATTCACAATAAAAATTAAAAGTTGTACGCGCTTGTTAAAAAATTAAATAAAATATAAAAACTCTGCCAAATTCCGTAATGTACAAACTTCTAACTTAATTTAATTAGGACCTTTGTTCTATGAAGAGCAAGTTTAACCAAAGAAAACCAAATTTAAATGCTTCCGATGCTCTTTACAAGCTTCTCAATTACTCCTAAAATAAATCTACGTTTTTTAATTACATATTTGTATTTGGTGTGTTTTCTTACAACTTATAAAACCATAATGGCTCATAGACCAAGAAATGTATCCTTTTCCGATATCGCGGATATGTTTTTGATGTTTGGCAAGTTTTAAATATTATTGTAAACGGTAAATACCTGTCAATTCTTAACTAGGAAAATATGACTCCAATGCTAGTTTAGCCGCTAGACGCCCAGACATTCCCAAACCGATATCATCCCAAAATAAAATATTTTTTTAATTTGATTAACTGCCAAAGGGATCGAGACTGGAAGTTTCAGCGTAAGACGGAAGGGTAATTGCGGTGGATCTCGTGCGATGCAATCAGGGCAAGGGGAAGAAATTTAAAGAATTGTCGAAGAATCACCAAACATTAGTACTAGGGTTTTGGCTGAACGGGTGGGAAATATTAGGAAAACCGAGACACATCATATTTTATGGTGTCAACAACTTTATTCAATTCATCTTCAAAAAGTACAGGGTCTTTTACACGACGATCCCGGGGCAAGACTTGCCTTTTGTAGAATGGTTATATGAAATGAATAACAGAAATGTGGATTTTATAAAGGCGATTCTGTTTAACGACATGACAAATATCCATAACGCACACATATTGGTTGAAGAGAATCCTAGGGCCATAGTTGAGACACATCATCAAGTGGGCAGGTGTTGTGGATAACTTTCTTTTAGGAGCTGTCATTTTACCAGATAATTTGACTGGTGAATTATTTCTGTTGTTTCTACAAGAAATACTATCCGATTTGCTTGATGATTTGCCTCTAAATTTAAGACAAAATCTTTGGTTTCAACTCGATAGTGCTCTGGCTCATTTTGCCAGAAATGTTAGGAACTATTTACATCAAGTATTTTCTAATTGCTGGATTGGTAGGGGTCGAGATGATCCTGTTCCGTGGCCACCTCGTTCGCCCGACCTTACACCTTTGGATTTTTCAGTCTGGGGATGTATGAAAGATTTTGTGTATATGGTTCCGATTTTAAACGAGGATCATTTAAGGGAAAGAATTCTTGCAGCTGGAGAGTATTTTGAGGGTTGAAACCAAATTTTATTTGTCAAAGCCTTAGATTTTCATTAATAAAGAGGGCTCGTATGTGTATACAAACAAATGGAGGTCACGTTGAACAAATGATTTAGGGTGAATATTTTATGATTTTGTTATAATAAGTAATTTAACATTAATTTAGAAACAATACTTTACGTTTATTTAGTTAACTTGTTAAAATGTGTCTAGATATTAAAATTAAGATATCTAATAAACGGATTCTCAGGCCGACATTTACTAAGAATACTTTTTTTACAAGAAAAGATTGGATAATTAGAATTTTTTACTAGAACTTTATTATACAGGTGTACAAAAAAGTTTTGGCATTTTTTACACATGCAATATACCGCAGGTGGCGCCCTCTGTGAGGTATAGCAAATCCGTGAACGGATTTCAATTTCTCGTTCCAAAAAATCCCCTCATACCAAATTTTAATTTAATATCTTATGAAACACTCGACTTATTTAAAAAATGGCATAACGAAAGTCGCATTATTTTGGTCTACCCTATATGTGGCCGACGGATTGGCCTCCTATTTCCGAACACCCTGTATAATATAATATTTTATTTCTCTTGGCGTCATAGCTAAAAGTTGTTTTGAGAAACTAATGTAAATTAATCTATAATTAGCATTTGCGATTTTGATAGTAGACATCAGACGTTTTATCACAATAAAAATAAAGAATATTAGTATCAATTATTATGATAAGTGTTTTATCAATAGCATAAACATGCTTTATGGAATAGAAAATAAAATATTTGATCACATGTCCATTCATGTGTTTTAGTATATCTTTAAGGAAAATTATATTCAGTAGCGCACAATGAATTAATTATGAACGCAAAATGTTCACCAGGGAATCCTAAATGTGCAATTAAGACGTAGAAGCCATTTTAACTTGTCTAAATGGAATTATTTAAACCATTTTAACTTGGAAACACGCATCACACTTCTTGAGAAGGAGAATGACCAGTATAAAGCAAGGATAGATGAACTAGATCAGCGAAGCAAACTAAATCAGCTGAGAGTATATGGATTACCCGGAAACTCTCGTGACCAAGGACAACTTATGGCACAGGTTACTAATATATTTGAAACAAAACTTGGTATTAAGGATATTAAACCTGCTTTTTGTCAAAAATTTGGAGGATTTCAGAATAACAAAACCGGGCCTGTAATTGTTTATTTCAACAGTTCCACGGATCGTAATGCTATCTTTTAGGAAAAGAAAAAACTTAAGGGAAGCCAAATAAGTATAGTAGAAGAATTAACAAAAACAAGGTATGAGTTAATGCTTCTTGCAAAAGAAAAATTTGGGAAACAGACTGTCTGGACTATCGGTGGTAACATTTTTGTCAACGTAAATAATAAGAAAAGAGCCATAAAATCCGAAATTGATGTTAATAATATTGGATAAGCTGAGGCCATAAACAAATACGTTTCTTTGGGTTTGTATTTACCATCGAAATCTTTTTTTTATAGTTTAAGTTCAGTGCAGTTCTAAGATTTTCTTACTTATATACATATATATATATTTTTTGTTTTTTTGTGGTAAAAGGGGAGAATTTTTTTTTTTTTTTGTTTCTATATCCGTTTGGTAGGTGTCATTTTTTTTTTCTTTTCAAAATTTTTATTTTTTTTTTGTTGTTAAATATTTAATATGGTAAATTTGCGTACATGTTTTTTAAATGCGCGGTCGCTTGTGCCACGACTGGCAGAACTAAAGGAAATTATCAATGAGGCTGATTATGATATTGTAGGAATTTCTGAAACTTGGTTAAATTCGAATATTTTATCATCGAATATTAATATTAATGGGTATAACATTTTAAGAAATGATAGAAAAACTAGAGGTGGTGGGTTGGCTTTTTATATAAAAAATAACTTACAATTTTCTAATATGGTTTCTGTTAGTGAAGAAACTTGTGAAGAGTTATGGTTTCAACTAAAATTTTTTCATAAAAATTATATGGTTGGTGTCCTCTATAGACCTTCCAAAGGTAATATCAATAATTTTCTACAGACTTTTGAAAAAAGGTTGGCTGATTTTCAGCCTTTGGAAATTATATGTGGCGGTGATGTAAATTTAAACCTAAATATGGAACATCATTATGTGTCAACTTTTTATGATTGTATAGAGTCTTTAAATTTACAACAAGTTATAATGGAACCTACAAGAGTTACAGGGACATCATCTGCACTTCTAGATTTAATTTTGATTCCAAATGACGAAACAAGCTTTGAGGCGGGTATTAGCGATTTAGAAATTTCTGACCATTTCTTGACGTATTGCAACATAATAAACAAAAAAACTGACAAAAACCTTAAATTTATGTCACGAAACCTCAAAAACATTGATAGAGAATTGCTTAACGAATTTTTACAGGTCACCCCATTTGAACACATAATTTATTTGGAAACAGTTAACGAAAAAGTCGCTGCCTTAAATAATTTTTTGATAAATTTGTTCGACGTTTTAGCACCTTTAACCCAGCACAAAATAAAAAAACAACAACCTCCATGGTTAACTTATACCATTAAAAAAATGATAAGTTTGAAGAACAAAGCCTACAAAAAATATCAAAAGACTAAAACTAATTTGAATTGGGACTATTACAAACAAATTAAAAATCAAGCTAGCATTGCAATACGTGAAGAAAAAAAACAATACCTCGCACAGATAGTAACTATGGGTTTTAAAGATAAAAAGATTTTCTGGCAAAGGCTAAAGAAACTTAATGTATTTTCAAATGGCAAAGTTAACGAATTACCCGATCATCTTAATGTCCCCAATTCTATAAATAATCATTTTATACAGGCCTCAGCGCAGAACAATTCAGTGCATGGAGATCTTTTAAATTTGTATCAAAATAAGCAAAGGCGTCAAATATTATCAAAATTTAATTTTCATACCGTGTCCACTGATATTGTGAGAAAATATTTATTCGAGATTAAATCGCTTGCTACCGGGGCGGATCAAATAAATCTAGAGATGTTGTTGTTGTGTGTGGACCGAGTTATACCTTTTGTAACTAATATTGTAAACTCATGTATATTAGACAAATGTTTTCCTGATGTCTGGAAGGTCTCAAAAATATTTCCACTTTTAAAAAAACAAAATATTTCCGATTTTAATGATTTAAGACCTATTAGTATTCTGCCAGTTCTTTCTAAAGTCATGGAAAAGATATTAAATGTCCAAATTAGGGAGTACCTAGATAAATATAATATTTTACCGGCATTTCAGTCAGGGTTTAGATCGGGTCATAGCTGTACCACGGCACTTTTAAAGATCACATATGATATTATTGAAGCTACTGATCAGGGTAAGGCCACTGCTTTAGTACTTATCGACTACAGCAAAGCGTTTGATCGTATCAATCATACATTACTCTACGCGATCTTAGGCTATAATGGGTTTGACTCTGACGCAATTGATATTATTAAAAGTTATTTGACCGATAGAAATCAATACGTTGAAACGAATAGGGGCATTTCATCTACTGCATTTCAGTTATGTGGAGTTCCACAAGGTTCCATATTGGGACCTGTTTTATTTTGTATTTATACTAGTAATCTCACCAGTTGTTTAAAATATTGCAGTGCTCATTTATATGCTGATGACACGCAACTCTACTTTTCTTTTTTTCCTGAAAGTAAAGAAATAGCTGCCAAGAAAATAAACGATGATCTAAAAGCGTTAATAGATTTTTCAGAAAAACACAATCTGCAAATAAACGCGTCTAAATCTACCTTCTTGATTTTCGGCAAAAATCGCGAAGTATTGCATCAGAGTATGGCTTTGGAAGCTTCCTCAAACAAGCTTTTGCATTCTACTTGTTCCCGCAATTTGTAACTTCACATTGACACCAATATGAGGTATAAACAGCATATAAGTAAGTGCATTCAATCTGCTTATTCTAATTTAAAACAACTGTTTCCGCATAGACACCTGCTTTCAACATCTCAAAAAATTACTTTATGCGACGCTCTGGTTTTGAGTCATTTTAATTTTGCCGACGTCGTATATGGTCCATGCTTAGACTCTATCGACAAAGGTCGAATTCAGCGAGTGCAAAAGTCATGCTTGCGATTAATTTACGGCATTCGTCGTGGACATCCTGTAAGTTACATGCTACGACAAACCAAATGGCTTTCTATGGAGGATCGTAGAAATCTGCATGCTGCTACTGTATTTCACCAAGTAATAACTTTAAATCGCCCCTCGTATCTATTAAATAAAATACGCTATAGAACTGACGTACATTCTTTGAATCTCCGGCATAGAGGTCTAATTTCTCCGCCTTTGCATACCACTATGTTTTATCAGCGGTCATTTTCTTATAATATTTATTTAATTTACAACCAGATTCCGGAGGACTTTAAAAATGTATCAACAAGCGTATTTAAACATAAATACAAAAAATATTTATTGCGGTAAAATGGGTATATCTGGCGATCGTCGCGTTTATTAAATATGTATGTATTGGGTATGTTAAAGCTTATTGGATGTTTGGCACTTGTTGGGGGATACCTAGTAATTTATTTTGGATGCAACAAAAGAAACAGAAAAGAAATTATAACTTATTTAATGAAGGAGGTTAAACACGAATCTTTTTTAAATTGCCTTTAGCCTCCTTTTTGCCTATATTATGGTTAAGATGTTTTTTTTGGTTTTAAAGCATATGATATTTATTATCTTTGTATCTAGTTAAGATATAATATTTGATTGTAAATTGGGCAAATAAACGATGTATTATTATTATTATTATTATTATTAAATATTAATTTACGATTTATTGAGCAATAAATAAGGTTTAAATCATTGTGTCAAAATTAATTCAATTACCGTAAACTAGTTTGGAAAACCTTACTTGCAATATCACTGCAAATATTTACAAAAAAAAAAAAAAAATATGGGGTTACTGACATTTTAAACGACACAATTAAACTAAATAAGTGTTGCAGTGATTAAATAACCATTGGAAAAAAAGCGGCAATCGCTTTGATAGCCAGACACCATTCTAGGCCGGATACGTTTCCCTACTTGTCTATAAGTACAATCGTTTTAAGCGATATTTGTACGAATAAATAAATTATAGAATTTATTTATAATATTAATAAATAGTTTTTATTAGTTGTAAATTAATGGCTGTAATTTATCAGTGACAGTAGTTTTATAAAGAATTTAGGTTTTATAGTAGATAATAGTAGTATCAATATTTAACGAGAAGTATACATATAGGTACAATCATTTACAAACATAATTTTTTAAATTAAATATGTACCTTACTATAAAAATAGATAAAAAAGTTATATTTATTGTAAACTTATGCCGCTGGAATATCTGACAGATCTGACAATCGAATATTCTCTACATATCTGTCAAATATATGCCAGGAATATTGCTTTTGCATATACGATATTTGGCATATATATTATTCATTGGAAAATCCAAAAATCCTAGAGCTTTTAAAAATATAAAAAGATTGCCTGTGGATTATTATAATCAAAAGGCAGCTTGGATGGATAGAGTAATTTTTAAAAAGTGGTTTTTTGAAAAATTTATACCTCAAGTTAGAGCTTATCTCAAAGAAAATAGTCTTCCACCAAAGGTTGTACTGTTACTGGATAATGCGCCATCGCATCCTGATGTAGAGCAACTAAAGTCAACAGATGGGAACATATTCGTAGCATATTTTCATCCGAATGTAACATCTATTGCCCAGCCAATGGACCAAGGTATTATGGAGACCATGAAGAGACTTTACAGAAAAGACCTCATGCTGCAACTGTTGGGAGAAGATGACATTGTGGGATTTTGGAAACGTCTAAATTTAAAAGAAGCAATTTATGCTGTAGCTCGTGCTTGGAGTGATGTGAAAGTGGATCACATTAAAAAATCATTTTATAAAATAATGACTTTAGAACATGAAGACGGTTCTGAAGATGAAAATCACTTAAATGAAGGTGAGCTGTCCGTCGGAAATATAGCAACTATTGCCTCACAAATCAAAGGTTTAGAAGAAATAGACAATAAAGAAATACAAGAATGGATAGAATGTGATCACCAAGAAACAAGGTATCAGATCATAGATGACGATTATCTACATAACAAGAGCTCTGCAGAAAGTTCTGACAAAAGTAGTGATGAGAATGAGAGTTCTGATAAAAATGATTGCGTCATTATGACGAGTCATCGAGAAGCAAGGGATGCAGTAAACATACTTATTCAATATTTTGAAGAACAGCCTGTAACTGATGACATTCATGTACTTCAGCTTAGAAAAATGAAGGAAATTATAGAATGTAGAAGTTACGAGGCCCAAAAACAAACAAAAATTAGTGATTTTTTTAAGTGATTTTTTTATATATGTACATATGTATGTATATACATATAATATGTAATATAATATGTATAACCTACATAATATTTTTTATAATGTATGTATACGTTTATACATAGCAAATACATTATGTCTAAATAGGTAATAAAATATTTTTTTTTGTTGCATTATGTTTTATCACGTTGTTTCTTTTCGTCTGGCACATGTATTTGTTTAAATAAATTATGTATTAAAAAAATAAAAATGAGTCTTTGGATTATCCGTGTTTTCGATTATCCGGCGAAGGCTCGGACCCGGCTGTCCCGGATAATCGAGGTTCTACTGTACCTATCTCAATCTAAGAATTAAAAAAGTATGAGAATAAACTGATATTTTTTGGGTATAATCTGAGAAATGTAGGGAAAAAAAACATTATTTCCAGGCGATCCGGATACTATTCAGAAAATGATGCGATGATATAGAAGAAGGTGGAAACGTCGAATTCCCATTTATATATCTCAGTCTAAAAATTTGAAGAGGATCAGAATAGTTTGATATTTTTTGGGTATAATTGAACATATTACGGGAATAAAATACTATTTCCAGACAATCCAAACCCTACTTAGAAAATGAAACTGTGATATAAAAAATAAGTGAAAAAGACGAATTCTCATTTATATATCCCTATCTCAGTCTAAAAATTTGAAGAGGATTAGAATAGAATGATATTTTTCGGGAATAATTTAACACATTACGAGAGCAAAACACTATTTCAAGGCGAACCAGACACTATTCGAAAAGTCGAATTCTCATATATATAACCGTATTTTAATCTGAAAGTTAGAAGGAGATGGGAATAAAGTACACACAAATAAAAACACTATCTCCAGGCAATCAAAAAATCAGATTATAAATGCAAATTTAAATATTATAATAAATAGGAGCGAATTATGTAAAAATATGTTTAAATTAAATTCAAGTCCTAAAAGTAGATGGCTCTTATTCAAATTTTATCTTATTTTATTCAAAAATAAAAAAATCAAGAGTAATTGAAATTTGTTTATAAAAACACTAAAGAAAATAAGATACAAAATATTTTATTAATTTTAAGGCAAAAGTCTAAATTGTAATGAGGAAAATTTGATTATATACAGGGTGTCCAAGATAAGGATCCTAAGCATGAGGATCTCGGTACCTGTTGGAGAAACAGCTTCGGTTAAATTAGGAAAAAATTGTGCACTTTGAAGCGTATTTACTTGCCGTTGAGAAACTTCAAAAATTTCCATGGCCTGCTGAGATATTTGGAAAAACGGAAATTTGCCAATATCGATTTTATTTTTTCCTGGCTTTATTTTAAAAGATATCAAAAAACTATTGACACTTTTGAAGTAGTACGTGATGGCGCTTTTAAATTTTATATCCGACGTTTCGTTTTCGAGAAACCATCATCAACTTTATTTTTTTATATGGCGCGAAAAGAAAGTACACCCTGCATCTGATTCCATTTTTTATTACAAATTCAATGATGTATCACATGTCAAATTTTTTTTGTTAGTTGAAAGGAAAAATGCAAATTTTCTATTTTTTTAGCATATTTTTTAAGTAAGCTTTGGTAACAAATGCTTTGACGTATGTAAATACCTCTGCATTGGTCAATGGGCCGCATAACTGAGGTACATCCAGGTTTAGATGGAATAGTGAGAGTTGTTACTGTTCGTACTAGTAATGGGACTTTAAAGCGACCTGTGGTGAAGCTCTGTCCTTTGCCACTTTCGGAGAACTGAAAAATCCAATGCATTTTGGTGGGCGGTATGTTAAGTTTTCATTTAATTTTCATTTAGTTTATGTAGTTCATATTAATTCATGTTCTTTTATCACTCGGTATTTTTCTTTAGTTAAATTTAATGCCTTTGGTTGACTCACCTTGTTAAGGAAGTATTTCATTTGTTTAAATAATTTATTTTTTTTCTTGAATTTCAACTCCTTGTTTTGAGGCCTTAAACAGTGCGCGATACATTCGAGCTCTAATCGTCAAACAGTTTAGAGTCGCGACTCAACACCGAAAAATCGCTAGCGTGAAAGTGTAGATAATTCGCAAATCTCGGCCACCGATAATAGAAGGTAAGGTCTCACAACAGCGTTTTCCAAGTTTTTTAGTTAATTTCATTAAGTGTTTACAGTCCACTAAATTACCTTTTTTTCATCGTGAGTTAACTAACTTTTTTATTTTATTTTTTTTTTTGAACCCAGCGCAATTAATCAACATCTTTAATTTTAAAGGAAGGATGGACAGGCCTGGTTCTAGTGGTAGGTAAATACGTAACCAAGATTTTGCTGAGAAAATAAAAACAATGCCGCGTTCCGAGAATGAAGATGTTATAGATAATTCGGACGAAAATCCAGATTATGTTATTCAAGAAAGTAAAAACTCTGAACTGAACTTTTAAAACTAGATGAACTTATTCAAGATAATCAACAGCAATTTAAATCCGACGATCCCTTAGAAGCAGAAATGAACATATTCCAGGGAAAAAAAACATGACTTTCAATGATTCACTAAATTGTAACTTAGACAAATACGAAAATCACTTCCATGACAGAAATTTGAAAGAAAAATTGTCCGTTTTCAATGACTTTGCTTGGACTTTTCATGCTATCTGCAATTAAGGAATCTTCCCATGAAAATATGCTTCAACAATTTTTTAAAAATCTTTTACGTCGCCCAATATTTAGAATGATAATATCTTTGAATCATGCAGTAATTTTTTTTTTAAATTTCAATTTTTATGTATCCTGGTCCAATTGACCATATGTTTTGAATTATGTTAAAATTTTCACAAAAGTTTCCTAAAAAAATTAGTTGCATGCATGTTATAAGAACTTTTTCCTCCATTTTCAGGGATGGGCATTACGTTTATTTTATTATTACTTATTATAGAACTTATTACTTAAAATTTCTAGGACAGTACAACGATCTTTTGACTAGTTTCTTTCCTGTACATTCTGCTTATCCTCTGCTTCTGCTTTTGCTGCATTTTTATTGTTACTGCTTCCACCTCACTTGCTACTCCACGTGTTACCACATCAAGTCGCTTGGATCATCACCTCCGGAACCTGCATTCCTTCCAATCGGCTACACCTAATACCGATTGCCTTCCACTACCTGCTAGACATTCTGGAAGCATCCTAACTGGTCAATCTGCTGCTGCCTCTTTTGACCCAAACGTATAGCTGCCAACAAAGGAGCCCCATTCAGATCAGGTGGGCCCTGCTACCAGTCGGAGAGACTCAGAATTTCAGGTAGCCCCTTTTTCTTTTTGGCTTGGTTTCTCCAGGTATTGATTTATCGGTTCGTCGCAATTTATAGATTTTTTTTTTTTGAATTAATATGTAGAAATGATCACAGATTTTAAATTCAATTTAGCAAAATTGTTTATATAACCACCATCACTGATTTGATTTGAAATTGGGAACTGAGTATATACGTATATGCGAGGTATTATCAGATGTATAATTGAATAAGTATTAAGTGCTAAATTTTACTTTATTTTCTTTCTCATAATTTTAAATTTCATAATTATAACTTAAGTATTAGAGCATTACTGTCTTTGTATTTTTTTTTTTGAATTGAGGTTATAGATTAAATTAGTTGTCAATTATGATATTGATTTATCTTTCAATACTAAAGCTGGGCTTAACGATATAAAGCTGCGTTTTCTTTGCGTGCCCTAATAAAGGCTAATAATCATAACCCTGGAACCCACATTTAGGCATTGTGTGAGAAACAGTGTCTTTTGTCAGGCACGATGCTTCCTACTTATTTTGATGCTAAAAATACCCTTTTATTTAAATCTAAATTTATGAAACGAGATTTAAATATTCATTAACAGCTCTCCTTCTGATTTTTTTTAAGAATAATAAACTATATCTTTATATCCATTTAAACAATTAATAAACAGAATTGTATAAATAGTTTCTTAACATATTCTGGATTGGCAGTGGTAATCAGGTTATTGGGTTCATTATTGAACGATTATTGGTAACCACATATATCATGGGATCAATGATTGATGCTACTAAAATAGCATTCGTTTCTATAAAAAAAAATCATTTACCATTTTTTATCACCCTTCCTATATCACAAATGAAATGAACTTTAGTATCTAAGAAAATTACGAAATGTTACAGTGCTGTCTGCAAAATTCATATAAGTTTGCTTATCAGAGTTTTATTTATTAAAGAACGTCAAATTAATCTAAACTTAATTATCAAATAATTGAGTAATTAAGTTTAGGAATATTCCGAGTAAGGATTTTATTAAAATCGCGGTGTTGGAGTATGAGATTTTTTTTTATTGCCTTGATCTGAAGAATCTGACAAGCAGAAACACATTGCATCATCGACATATTTTATTTTTAAGTGTTTTTGCTTCATATGCACGATATTCGGTCTATAATTTTCGATTTCATATCAATTTAATTTGATATTTGACATAGTGTTGATAAGTCATTTAATAACTAAGTCTTTTCTTATTAGAACCATTAAGAATTTGGCCTTATAATATACCTTTAAGCTTAATTTCCATGCATTATGATGCATAAGTATATTTAATTTATATGACTGTAAGAAAAAGCTTAAATACATACAGGGTGTCCTAACTCTACTTACACAGGATTTTTTTTCGGCCCTGTATATGAAAAAAAGTTTGTTTTGTTGACAGTATTGGTAAATGGCACGCTCTGTATATTTTACCAAATATTTATTACTCTTTAGTTAATTCTACTTCAAAAAGGTATAATACACTATACTTACGTCAACTATTGATTAACTCCAATACTACTATAAGAAGAACTTCTAGCAAAACAACGTGCTATGTGGCTTCAACAAGATGGTGCTCCACCTCATAACTCGCCGATTCTATCAAGTTGCAATAGATTCAAAAGGTATTGGATCTAAAATAGACGTCTGGAATTAGGTGGCCAGCTCGGTCACTTGATTTAACACCGCTAGATTTTTTCTTGTGGGGATACTTAAAGGGACAAGTTTACACTGAAAAGCTACGAAATTTGGATGTTTTAAAAAACAAAATTAGCCGTGCTTGTACAGCAATTGCGAAATAGTGTATTATACATTTTTTACGTCGAAGTAGACGAAGAGTAAAAATTTGGTAAAAGATACAGAGGATACTATTAAAAAAAAACTTATTTGACAATGTAAACTTTGTTTTTGAAACACTCTGTACATTTACCAATAATATCAATAAAATCAGTATTTCCAAACCAACACTTTTTATCATAACTCTTGTTTTCATATCATTCGCGGGTGCATGTGAAAAAGGTGTTATGTCATTTTTTTGTCAAAACTGGTTTATGTCAGAAGCCGAATTTAAAAACCCTCCTTTACGTATGGGAATAACGAACTAAGTCATTATACACGCGTAAGCCAATTTTTTTCAATGTGTCTAACGAGATAAGTTATACTTTTATCGTGTAAAATGCTCTATGTCAGACATACTACAAATGCATTTTAGTTTTTTTGCAATCACGCGTGAAAAGGGATTTAAGTCAAACATATGGCTTATTTCACAGCAAAATATTTAACACCTGTTCCAGTTCCTATATCTAGTGAAAAGAAAAGTAATCTTATAGATCTGCTGCCATACATTAGCGACACTTTTGCGGATTTTTATAAAAATTTGACCACCACCAAAGACAAAAATGCTGATACATATCCTGATGCAAGTTCAGGTGAATCAAGTGATGAGTAATATTTTATTCCTCTTAAAATAATTTGAATATGTTCTTTGTTTTAAAATTAAATGCTTTTAAGTTGAAGAATCAGTTCATTGCTTGAATTGGAGTTTAAAGTTAAGGTAAGTAAAACTCTTTAAGTCGTCTTCCAATATTTAATAAATTTAGAAAAATGTATATATATTCTCTACATGTTTCGAGAGTGTAAACTCTCATCTTCAGGAGAATAACTACAAAAGTAATGGTCTTAAACTAATATAAGTACAAACGCAAAATGATGGAAACTTACCCTTGCACTGACATTTTCGCAATAATGCCATACCTTCTTATGTTAAACCATATAGATTACCTTTTTCACAAAAAGATAAAATACATAAAAAAGTAACTAAAATGTGCCAAGATGGTATAGTTGAAAGGGCACAAAGTAAATGGAATTCTCCAGTTTTATTGGTTCCAAAAATAGAAACTGAAGATGAGAGTTTACACTCTCGAAACATATGTAGAGAATATATATAAATTTTTCTAAATTTATTAAATATTGGAGGACGACTTAAATAGTTTTACTTACCTTAAATGCTTTTATTGGTACATTCGTTAATTAAAATAATATTTCCAATCCTTTGTTTTTTTTTATTGTGTAAAAAGAGTTATGTCAAAATTTTAAGAAATCTAAATGTTGTAAGTCAAAAAAAAATTTAAATACTATTTTATACCAAACACTAGAAAAGTTTATTTACTTTACAATAAAAATGCTCCTTTTATTCTACTTGATTCTAAGCAAAAAAAAAAATATATGTTTAAAGTTTTAGTCACAGCCCAAAATAACACTTCAAGTGCGAATTACTGAAATTCGCCATTTTTGACATACAACTTTTTTCCCATGCACGCGCGAATTATATAGAAGAGAAAAAAAAATTGTGTGTAAATAGAGTTCGGACACCCTATATACATATTCAAAAGATATTTATTAAGTTATATTTCTTCGCTTAAAAATATATTTTCATTTAATTATTTTAAAACAAGAAATAACAATTGCCATTAATCTATATACAAAACTCTTTTGTCTACATGAAGTAGCGCTTTGCATAAACAAATAATAATTGACTAGATTAATTATTTTGATAAGCAAAGCTTGTTTATAGTTCCTTTTAAAAAATAGCCTAAATTAAGGCGCAAATAGTTTTACTTTTTTTTAAAAAAAAAATCTATAATTTGTTTACTTCTCATCAATATATTTTTAAAACCCGATTATAAGGCTGGTCACTTTTCCGGTAAGAAATTTTTCCATCAAACAATAATTTCTAGTTTTACGGCGGCCGAAGGACGCTTTTGTTTATAAAACAGCCGCATTTTTCAGAAGGCTGCTCGTTATTCACGAATCGCACCCATAATACGTAATTGGTAAAATTGTTATTTGTGCATTTCCTACCTTAACATTTTTTTTAATAGGCATAATATGTTAAAATATTCCAATTTTAAGAATATGTTATAATATACAGGGTGTTTCATTTAAAAAAATGCATTTTCACATTAGTAAAATTACTAATTTTGTCCAACCCTGTATAATGTAAAACAAATTTTTATAGTGAAGACTAATGTTCAATATTTCCGTAAATTACGCTCATAGTTTCAATTTTCTGCTCGTTCCAGTGCCGTAGAAATCGTTAGATTATTAGCTAAAACCCATGATGCCAAATTTTCAAAAAAATTCTATTTTCCGTTCTCCATAAACGTCTAAGGTACCATCACCCAGTATTTCATGTTATTACCGTTGATTGAGTATTCAAATATCCAAATATCTAAATATTCAATCAACGTTATTACTTTATAATTATAAACGCAACATTTTCGAATTGCTCCTGCACGAAAACACGAATGATCTTATAAACTTTGATTATCTTATTGATTTTTGTGAGACTAATTTTAAGATTTTGGAAAATAAATAATTGTAAATGAAATTTCCTTTTTTTTTAGCTTAAATTCTTAAACTTAATTTTTCTTAAAATTATTTTTATAAATAAATAAAAGCGAGTGCTTCTACTAATGTATATGTGCCTTTTTAGAACTGTATAATATAATAATATATATACAAAAAAATACTATATCTACGATCTAAAAAAATACTTCTTATTTGCAATTCTCGTTACGTTTATGGATGTCAACGAGTTCTGGCAAAGTTTATTGTCCGATAAATTTACATTTCAATGCCGCTATTTCTTTGCAGGTGATAAATTAGTTTACTTCCTTTATAGAAATTATTATGAATTTTATACGATCTAGGAAACGGGAATTACATATATTAAATATATTGTCAAGGTAATTTTTCCATATGCATGTTTAAGCAAAAACAAAACAACGATTTTAATATGTGTCATATAAATTTATTTTATGCGGGATGTATAGGTCATGTATGCAATTAAATTTTTATTACCTGTTATATTTGTTCCAAATTTATACAAAAGTAGGGTCTCTTATATCCCACGAATCTGTTACTGGAAATTAATTTGGTTATTTTTAACCAATAATATTTTTTGCATTAATCCTGATAAAGTCATTAACTGAAAGGTCATTCTTAAGGTTAATTGATAGATTTATTATAGAGAAACAAACCACTTTATCTGCCCACGTCATCTTGTTTGTATAATCTCGAAAATCCGCATACTATCGATGTTATTTCATCATTTAATTTAAATTTACCGGACAAATGACACGCGACTATTTTTCAGCTAATTATTCCAGTAAATCAATAAAACTAGCTGTAACGTGTCTTTGGAGGTTGAGGGTTGAGGCGGAGGTGAATTATACGACTGCTTTGAAGGCGGAATAACAACTGCTTTAATTTATGAAAATGGCGTTATATATATACATGACAAATGACATATGCTACTTGTCAATCTGTACTGACATATCGATTTAGGCTCTTGTACATAAACGACTATAAAGTATACATCACATCCCCCTTATTGGCCCAAATAAAATGCTATATCACAACTTACTTTTTTCCATCATTTCTATCACAGTTCAAACCTATTATTAAATACATAGCCTATATTTTAATACCCTACAAGTCTCTTAACATATACACGGCCTCATTAACCTAATTGTATGTACAACACAATTCTTTTATAACGCGAGTTATTTTACACCCTTTCTCTATATAAAAATCATAACCATTTAACTATATATTTTATAATATACCTATGTAATTAGCATATGCCAAATAAATTCAGAACATTACTTATTATACAATATTCAATTTAAAAACTTTTTATTTATAGATTATGTAACCATCAAACTTTGAGTCTCTTAATATTTCGACCAGATTTAGATGTTGACGGGAGAATGTCAGTATTTGTAAAATCTGAATCTGCATGTGCATTAGAGTTTAATTGAGTGCTGTTTGCATCACTCTCATTTTGTAATAATTCCGTAATATTCTCAGTTGGTTGATAACATGTATTATCCACCACTGACTCAGTTGACTCGAAACTACTCGTACTTGAATTTAAATCCTCTATACTCATTCTGTCATCTCTCATCTGATCTATCTCTTCCCTCTCAACATGTAAATTTTCCTTACTTAAACCTAAATACATATATTCTTGACTTCCACACAAAGATACGTCACTTTCTGTAAACACAAAATTATCAGAGGATAGTTCAACGTTGCCCTTCAGTTTTGTCGGGTTTCTAAATTTTTTTAAAAATTTTTTATTTCTGACTAAAGTTGAGCCATCCTCTGTACATATCTTATAGGGTCTAAATCCTAATATGTCAATAATAGTACCCCTTTTTCAAACTTGAGATAACTCTCTTTTATACAAAATTTCGTCATTTACTGCCAAATCTGACAAAGTTTTCACCCCTTTCTTGTCAAAATTCTTTTTTTGTTGTATTTTATTATGATCCAGATACTCATTATACTTTTTAATATCAAGATTAGGTTTCACACTGTAAAGTTTAGGCAGCAAATCCCTGAGAGACCTACCCATTAAAATATGTGCTGGCGATACCCTATTATGTATTGGCGTGTTGTGTAAATCTAAAAGAGCTAAGTAGGGATCTCTATTTTCACGTTTACATTTTTTTAACATGTTTTTGACAGTGCTTATTGTTCTTTCTACTTATTTGCCATTTTTGTGAAAAATCTTTAAATTCATTGCTGTTAAATTCAGGTCCTCCATCTGTGCATATAACCACAGGAATACCATGTCTTGAAAAAATTGATTTTAATTGCAAAATTACATTTTTACTTGTTAGATCCCCACTTAGATTCACCAGCTCAACAAATTTGAAATAATAATCTACAGTAAGCAAATATGCCTGACCATCCAAATGAAAAATGTCACATGCAACTTTTTGCCAAGGTATTTTCGGAATATCATGGGGACTCAATGGTTCTGACTGATTGTTTTTACTATAAATTTGACATGCGCAAGACAACATTACGTCCTGTATCTGCCTATTCATAAAAGGCCAATAAAAAGATAAATTTGCCCTTTGAATACATCTGTTGACCCCCATGTGTGAATTTGAATGTAATTTATTTAAAATATCTAGTCTGCAAGCCAAAGGTACTATTAGTTTATGCGCCTTGTATATTAAATTATTTATGTATGATAATTCCGATCTTATTTTATAAAAAACTTTTAGGTTCTCTTGTACTTCCCTTATTTTATTAGGCCAACACTCTAGAATATAGGTTTTTAGCTGCTGTAAATCTGGATCAGAGTTTGTGTATTTAGCAAGCTCTGCTATTTTTTCATCTGTTGCATCCAGAAAATGTTTCACGATACATATTTGAGCTTTTACTTCTAGTTCTTGATTTTCATTAAAATATTTGTTCTCATACGCTCGACTTAAAGTATCTGCAATAACTAATTTTTTACCAGGTTTATAAATTAAAGTAAACTTAAATTTTCTTAACTGTAAAACCATTCTATGCAATCTCGGTGGACATGAACTTATTGGTTTTTAAAAATATGTATTAATGGAGAATGATCCGTTTCAACAGTAAAATTGTCTAACCCGTAAACATATTGAAAAAACTTTTCACAACCAAACCATACAGCCAAACATTCCTTCTCAATTTGTGAGTAATTCCTTTGTGTCTCCGTCAAAGCTCAGGATGCATGAGCATAGGCCACTCCATCCTGCAATAGGTGGCACCCATACCATCTTTCGAAGCATCCACTGATATGACTACCAGCTTTCTAGGCTCAAAAAATTTAAGACATTAATGTCTTTAAGATTTTGAAATGCTGGTGACCTTTTTCCCACACAAATTGCACATTTTTTTTTAACAGCTCTCTCAACATAGTTGTTTTTTTTGAAAGGTTTTCAATAAAACGACCCAGATATGTAACCATGCTCAGAAAACGCTGCACACCCTGGACATCCTGAGGCCTTGGCATATTTTTTATGGCTTAAACCTTCGATTCATCTGGAGTGACACCCTGGATGGAAATTTTGTGTCCTAAATATGTCACCTCATTCATACAAAATTTACACTTTTCTTTGGCCCTTTTAAACACTTTTTTTAAGATTTTTAAATGAGATTCATATGTGTCACTATAAACCAAGATGTCGTCATAATAGACTCCACAACCTGAAATATCTGAAAATTGCTGTCATCTTCTTCTGGAAAACCTGAGGAGCACAAGATAATCCAAAAGGCATTCTCAAATATCGATATTTGCCTAAATTTCCCACACTGAAAGTACAGATCTGCGAAGATTCTTTGTCCAGTTGTATCATTGAAAATCCCTGAGTAGCATCCAGTGTTGAGAAACATTTACAATTGCTCAGCTTCGATGTTAATTCCTCTACCGTTGAATATGCCAAAAAAAATGTTGTTTTAGTTAAGCATTTATAGCTTTAGGGTCTAAACAAATACGCAAAGTATCATCTTTTTTTTTAACTATGACAATCGGATTTAACCACTCCGAACTCACATTACTTTTTTTTATAATCTTGTTTTGCTCTAGGTTCTTTAAAGTAAGCTTTAATTTATTTTCTAGTGCAAAAGGAACTTTACGGGGGGGTACTACAATCAGTACCTTTTTATTTTTAACAGAACAATTTAAATTACAGCTTCCAATTATTGGCAAACTATTATCAGTATAAGAAGTTAGTATTGCCTTCGTTTTTTCTAAATTCTCAAATTCAAATCCTATCTTATGCAGAATTTCTACAGGCATGATGTTGGCCATCGCCCCACTGTCGAGTGTAAACTCGAAAAGCTGTCCACTGATGTTCACCGGTGTGAGCCCCCATGTATCTCGTTGACCTGGCCTTCGATTGCACTGACAGTCCCTATGAATTTTTTTACAAAAAAACTGTTGGTTTTATAAAAAAATTGCTTATACAAAAGTTGTTCGAAATTATAACGGCTATAATTAGAAATCAAAATTTTTGTTTTATATTTCATACAGTGGGAGAAAACACCGGAAAACCTCTGACCCAAAAACGACTTTTTTCTCAAAATCCGTTAAAATTTTCATTATTTTTTCAGTTGTAATCGATGCTTTTTCTAAGCACGAAATTAAAAGTGTTTTATGATTTTTTTCAAAAAATGTATCATAATGAAGTTATTGGCGGTTTTTTGGTTTTTGGCCAAAACTGAGTGGAAATTTTGAAAATTTCTGAAAGTCGGCCAAATCAAAAAAATAACATTACCATATATTAAGCGTAAATAGACAATGAAAAAAGTCTTATAACAAAATCCTCTGTTTTCCATAGGAAAGCCAGGAAAAAATAAAAAATAATAATTTTCATAAGAGCCTGTTAATAAAATTTTCAAACTTTAATTTTTTACAAAAAAACTGTTGGTTTTACAAAAAAATGGCTTATACAAAAGTTGTTCGAAATTATAACGACTATAATTAGAAACCAAAATTTTTGTTTTATATTTCATACAGTGGGAGAAAACACCGGAAAACCTCTGAACCAAAAACGACTTTTTTCTCAAAATCCATTAAAATTTTCATCAGCGCTACGATTTATCTCATTCTGATCATCAGAAGTGACATTTTTTATTTCAGAAATTTTTTTATTTTTATTTTTAAAATTATTACATTTCTCGCTATACTTATTATAGCTTCTATGGGTACTACTATTCCTATTTGAAACCCGATTAACCTTATTTGATTTATAGTTGCCTCCAGTTTGTCCTCGTCCTCTTGCCTCAGCTTTATTGCACAACGCTGTAAAATGGTTTGCCCCTCCACATGCTCCACAATGCTTCCCGAATGCTGGACACCTTCCATAGCTGTGGCGGTTGCCACACTTTCCACATTTGTTCTGCGGGTACTTCTTGACCAAGTTTATCATAGGCGAGACTTCAGGCGTCCCCGAGTAGGTCCCATGTCCAATGGTAATCTCCCGGCCATGCTCCTTACACTTCTGAGCATTGACGCAATACTGCACCACTTCTTCCAGCGTCTTCAGGTTAGCTTCCTCCAGGAGTCTCTCTCTCTGCGAGTGTGATTTTATGCCACAAATAAACAGTGTTTTTACAAGCTCATTTTGAAGGGCCCCAAACTCACAAGAATTTGCCAGATTTTTTAGCTCTGTTGAAAAATTTTCAATAGTCTGTGAGTCTTTTTGTTTGCAGGTAAACAATTTATGTCTAACGTAGGTAAGATTCTTCTTAGGATAAAAATACTGATCAAATTTCTCAATTAAAGGGTCTAGCTTATCTTTTTCAGCTTCAGTAAATGAAAATGTGATAAAAATTCAAATCCCTTCCTCTCCAATTAAGGTTAAAAGTTGGGCGCATTGTGTTACCTGCTCTTTTTTCGTAATTTCTGTGGCCTTCAGGTAGGTGAGGAACCGCTGTTTCCAAAAACTCCAGTTTTCCGCGACGTTTCCCGAAAACTTCATGGGCGGCACCCCGCGGAAATCCATGGTCTTGACGATTGTGGCAGAAAAAGTTCAAAATCTAGCAGGATTTCTTCAATATTTTGTGTTTTCCGACTGCGCCATGTAACGTGTTTTTGGAGGTTGAGGGTTGAGGCGGAGGTGAATTATGCGACTGCTTTGAAGGCGGAATGACAACTGCTTTATATTATGTAAATGGCGTTATATACATGACAAATGACATATGCTACTTGTCAATCTGTATTGACATATCGATTAAGGCTCTTGTACATAAACGACTATAAAGTATACATCACACTAGCAAGGAGCGTCTTACTTCGAGGGAGGCTTTTGAATATATATACTAGGAGGCCAATGGAAAATCATCAATAGTAGATACATTAGTTTTCCAGGAAAATCATGATAATGAATATAATAATAATAATCAGGTCCCAAAAATTTTTTAAGAGGTTAGAAAATTTTAACTTTAATTTTTTTAGGCTTTATGGAAGACCGACGCACTGTTGCAGGACCCTGTATATTTGGTTTGAGATGTATTATTTTTATTAATGATTAAATGTCAAATGTCAAATAATTATTTTATTTCCCTACAATTGGCACCACTGAAATTTGTCAGAGTGACCAACATCGAAAGGACTAGTAGTGGTTATTTATTTTTCAATGAATCGACAGTCCAGGTATATTTATTAAGTTTGTGATTAAAACTATCAAACGTTCCATATTAGAATAATATACTGGTTATAGCATAAAACACCCAGGGAAATATAAAAGATTTGCATGCTATTGTAGAGGAAGGCAAGCCTAGTTCAGGAAAAAAGAGAACATCGTGGACAAAGAATTTAAGGCAATGGTACGGAAAATTTACAATCTAATTTTTTTAACAAGCTGACAATAAGACCATAGTTGTTAATATGATAGGAAACACGAGGGCTAACGATCGTTGAACGGTCACGGTACCACAAGAAGAAGAAACTAATTAAAAAATGTGGATTATAATTGTACGCTTTTCTTAAAAATCAAGATAAATCAACTAATTTTATTTAATTAAGCCTAAAATTGCTTTTTTGATTTTATTAACGATTCTTTTAAATGCTTAATTTTTTTACCAATCAAAATGGTAAAATGCTCTTTTTTCAGTTAATTTATATCAGCACGGACCTTTTTCTCATATCTAAATTATTTTTTTAAATAAACGAATTAACTTATTTCAAGTTTTCTTCTAATAATATCTTAAATTTCAGAAACAGATGTACCAAATAGCTTTATTATTTAAAAGTGTATCGTGCATCAAAAATTCTTATTTCACTTTAAAAAAGCCTATACTCACTACTTTAAGTATAATTTATTAAGCTAGCGAATGTTATTTTTGAGGATAAAATACGTGACTCAAACTCAAAAAATTTAATTAATTTAAGTAAAAACTTACTTTGATAGCTATGCACCGCTTCAATTGACTTAATGGCCATATCTGCTATTCCACTAACGATGATAACCAACTTATTAAGAATACCAAACTTCATTTTCTTTAAAAAATTGTCCGTTCACGAATTTGCACGGTTTCGTTAACGTTCTTTTCTCGAATTGCACGATAAACGTTTCATGATTTCTTACTGGAACACTAATCAGAGCTCAAGAAGTTTTTTTTAGTAATCTTTTAAAAAGAATAAACAACTTTGATAAAATTGATTAATATTTATATTCAGCTTAAATATTCCTTTTTATCAACTTAATAAATTAAGTGATATGGTCCGAAAAGTTACGTACAGCCGTATCAATCACATTTATTTTAAACTAACTAATAATGAGAAACTGTAGAGATATACAATATTTGTTTATTATCAATTCATAATTATATAGAGTGAATCTACTGGGTCGAATTTTAAACGAATTATTGGCATAACAACTTATTATATAATAAAAATAAATGAAATCCAAATTACTTAGTGTATAACTATAATTAAATAATAAAAACTCATTATTATAGGCATATAGTAGCTGATGAGGATCTGATCAAGTCTCATCCTATATCTGTTGGTAATCATTACGCCTCTAATCAAAATTACTAGAAGAAATGGTTATTTATGTTTTAAGATAACGAGAGCAATTATTCCAAATATGAATTAGGTTAGTGCGACCTCGGGGCTCGTGTAAACTGACCATAGTCGTGTAATGATTAATTTTTTTTTGAATTTGTTTATTTTTTTTATAAAATATTTTCAAAATTTTCAGAAATTTTCAAAATTCAAAAATTCAGTAAACTTTGGTTACGTCATCCAGGTGAGAAAAAACGTATGGCGTAGATATTTTTGCCAATCAATATTAGGTTAGAAACTTTACCATCGCCTTCAGAAATTAATAGTCTGCTATGTATTTTTATACGTTCAGAAATTAATAAATGATTTATTTTAGCAGCATATTATTATATTTTTATATTCGTGTATAAACTTTCATTCCCAAAAAATTTTAAAAAATCTTGTAGAATTTATTGTATTATTAACAAACTTAACCATTAACCAATATTATTATAATTAATCATGAATAATGGGACATAAACAACAAGTCCGAAACGGAATTGCACTTCAAATTGAAAATGTGATACAGCGAGCCGCAGATGCAACAAAATTGAGCGCAACAACGATCGCAAATATAAAGAAATCAGATCAGGATTACGCTGCTCATATATTTCCAAGCAAAAGACCGCAAAAACCAAATCTACAATATATTTGAAAAGTAGAATTCGGCACGAGCAGTAGACGTAACAAAACCGAGCTTACAAAAATTGTGAATAATGGTATAAAATTATTTTAACTCACTGGAAAAAAATTTAAATACTGACAATTTAATCTACTTGTTCATGAAAAAAAATGCTGCTTGAAGGAATATGTTAACACATTAAAATGAAAATACCATTCGAAAAAATAAAACATACAAACTCAAAAAAACACGCCATATTGCATTACCCAAGTTAATGAAATTGCAACGATATGATTGAATACTTAAACGACGATCCTAAAATAAAATTTGCTAGAACAAAAAAAAGCTTAATCAATCTCGTCAGTATTGTCAGAGTCAGAACTGAAATCAGAGATATTGTCTTCGTCAGTCGTAATCACAAGTGGCAGAATGTCATAGGCATCACACACTTGTATTGCCTCCCAAGCCTTTTCAATTACCTTTCCTGTATGACAAACATATTTTTGCCAATGATCTAATAGAAATTTCGTTTATTACCCTTTCCCATGTAGTCAGAACTTCTGAAGGTGACCCCTTAAAATTGGAAATATATTGATCATATTTTCGTTTACATTCCGACCATACCATTTCAATTGCATTAAACTGGCAATGATATGGTGGCAGTCGCAAAATTTTGTGTCCTAAAGGTTTAACATATTTATCAAGAAAGTACTTTTTTTCACTAGTATTTTTTTTGACCAATTAAAGCTTTACAAGTTAAGACCTTATTAAATCTGGAAAAATAAGGCTTCTGTATAATTATAGAAACATATCATCCATTCTTTCTCTAATAAACCACACAAAAAATATATATATATATATATATATTTTTTTTTTAAACTACACGTGTTTCGCTCCTATCGGAGCATCATCAGGCATAGACATACACGTACAGAGATCACATTACAATGAGTTGTAGTTCACCAATAGGAGCGAAACACGTGTGACTTTCTGAGACCCTGACTTTGAGTTTTTTACTTTTATTTTGCTATGTACATTAAGTCTTAAGAAAAATAACCATTCTCTCTATATATATTTTTGTTAGTCCTTCTGGTTGTTTCATAATATTTTATTTATTTTCTGATAAAACAATATCAGAGTATAGCATAAACCTAATCGGCTTATTTCAAATATTGCACGCCTCATTGTAACTTTTAATCGTTTAAAATAAAAATGTTAGTAATTAAGTAATCAAAATTAATAATATAATTTACTCCCAAGATTATATTTTACAAGGTATGATCTGTGAAGTAAGTGAAAAATTAAATATAAGTATCAATAATTAGTAACCTATTATATTTTTTAGACACGAAAATTTTACCTAAAAGCTGCGTGCAGATATTTCTAATTAGCAAATATATCATGAATAACAAACGTATACAATTATAATTAATCATCGATATTAGTATGGCCAATTTTCAATTAAGGTAAATCACGAGAAAAAATCAAAAATAAAAAGAGTGCTAAACGATGTCTGGCTCAAATACTATCTTTAAAAAAATTATTTTTAGTTGCTCCAGGAAGTTTAAAATTAATGGCAAATTGTATATAATTTTATTTTACGTGCCTTTAGTAGACAAGTTGCTATTATTTAAATGCAATTTTAATTTCGGGTCTTGCCTTCTTATAATTATTTATTATATGACCTCTATTAATCATAAATTGGAACAACAAATGCGGAGGATATTGGAGATAATTGTGCTTTCTCCACATCAGAGGTTGACTATCATCATTGCTATTACATAAGATTAATTACAGTATCCCATCGCTCCCATTGGTTTTTATAAAATAACTGATGTTGAATGTCCTCCATTCTGCTCAGAACTATATGCTTTGTATATAAAATTCTCAAAATCCTATGATAGGTCCATATTTCCATGAGCTACAGTTATTTTGGGTCCTGTATGTTTCCGGCGACTGTACCATCTGTAAAATGTGAATTCTTCATTTTTCTAGAGCCTTGACGAATATTTTATTTGACTAGAGGTTGAAAAAACATATAAATGAATGCAGAGCTTTATGATAGAACTGATAACTCTTGATTTTGAGGATGAGTCAACTTGAGTAAATACGACCCTAATTACTTTTAATTTATTTAATTTTTTTTACATCAAGCTTAGGGCTTCTATGGCAGGAATTTAAAAAAATTCATATATTCTGAGATTCCTTTTACAAATTCCTGATATTTGAGGTAATTTTCTTCATCCATCCAATATTTTCCATTTTATTTCAGGGCATTGCAGCAACGCCTGGAATAAGATGAAAACATTTTTCGTGTCATTTGCAATTCATGGTTGATTTGTTGCAAATATTTTAAATAATTTTTAATCGATTCAGATTTTTCGAGTGATTTTCTTGATTTTTTTGCTGCAATTTTTTCAGACATTTTTTATATATTCCTAGCTTTGTACTCATTTTTTAATCTCCTTAGCATAGGGTCGTTTCTAGTATTTTTGGGAATTATTTGAAATGTTTGAAGAAATGTTATTCCAGGCGATTAATGAGACAGTCTTTACTTCTGTTAAAGTCGTTTTCTGTATTAACCCTTGCTACTTGGGGTACATTTGTACCCCATCATTAATCATATCTCAAGTTAAATGGAAGTGGGCGGGGGAACGAACGCCGACGTCTTATTAGTTTCAAGACGCGGCAAGTCAGTTCGCGTGCGACAATTGACACTGGCACACGGTTTTTTCTTTTCGAGATTTGTGATATTTGGGGTTAGCGCGTACCCCAGTGTAGCAGTTTAGGTTAAATATACTCTGTGATTATTTCGCTTCTCAGTAGATTTTGGTAATTATTATTATATGAGTAAGTATCTTTTTTTTGAAAAATATTTCTAAAATATGTCTATAATACTTTGAAAATATTTTAGTTTTTTTTTTAAGTTATTATTGATTTTCTTTGTTAGGCTGCACGAATAATGGCTGGGCAGAAAAAGTTGTTCGACCTAACAAAGCCTGAAGATATCGGAGAAGTTCATCGCATTCTGTAGACAGTTTTTCGGATAACAGCGAGGAGGAAGATGTCGTTATACCTGATTTTAGAGAGGAGCCAGAAGAGGATGAAATACGCGGCAATCAAATCAATCTTAACTCTTTTATTGCACCAGAACAGACTCAGGATACCTTTCCATTTGATACAGATTCGGAAGATGACAATATACCATTGGCAGAAATACAGGCGATCAACAGAGATATGGTGGAAATTTTACCAGTGCCTACCAAATTAAGGGATAAAAATGGGTTTATGTGGTCAGGTAAGAAAGGCGCAATTCATCGTACACCAAAACGAAATCTGGTTTTGCATTTACTTCGAAACAAAAACGAAGCAAAACATATAACATTAGGAACTGAAGCTTGAAAATTATGTTTCACTCAAGAACATCTCAAAATTACCCAATATACTAATAACAAGATCCAAGTTCAACGATTGAAATATTCAAATAAGAACGATGACCAAGATACTGATGCACTTGTTATTACGCCAGTAGGTAAGAGACCCTCTTGGACTAAGGATACAAACAGCATTGAACTCCAAGAACTTTTCGGGCTAATTTATTATGCCGGTGTTATGAAAATGGCAGGAGTTTTGACCAAGGAACTATTTGATAAAGACACAGGAATTCCAATATTCCGTGCTACCATGCCCGAGCCACGTTTCAGGTTTTTGATAAACTGTCGTCGCTTTGATGATAAGCAGTCCAGAGCTGAAAGAAAAGAAACTGATAAGCTTGCAGTTTTTCGAGAGGTATTTGAGAGGTCAATCGTTAAAATGAAAAAACTATATACTCCTTCAGGATATATTACAATTGATGAACAATTGGTTGGTTTTAGAGGGCGATGTCCTTTTAAAATGTACATCCTGTTACAGGTTTAATCTCCAACAGATATATTAATTGATTTATTAATTTTTTTTACCAAGATAAAGTAAATCGCAACCATAGTTTCATAAAATAATTTATTTAAAAATCATACATAAATATACATACTACACAGATATGATACCGTTAAGATGGTCCCTCCTAACATACCCGATCTGAAACGCAAGGAAAACCATTATTGGATGAGGAAAGTAAATAATAATATGGGATATTGTTTCATTGTTTTGTTGATTGAATAGAATTAGGAACTGCCATTGATTTTGCATTGATTTTACCTTGCAGGTCAATTTGGCCTATTTTAGATTTTAATGAATACTGAGCACTTATTAACTAATTGTTTATTTTGTTCAAATCATAAGGATCAATAGTGATAAGAATGTTAATGTCAATCTGGTCTGTCAGTTTTTTTTTTTTGTAAATTATTGTTGCTAAACCATGGCCTCAAGTTATAGATTGCTCCATAGTTGCAAATTACTTAAACCAATGTTGGTACCAGATAGTACCCAGTAGTTAAACCCAGCATGTCAACACCTAGGTACTTGACAGATAAATGCATTCCTTAAAATTTGGAGGGAACTGACAATCCTATTTTTAATAGATTCATTCTTTATCTGGTTCTAGAGTATGACAGATAGTTTCGCTTAATGCGGATGTGAAAAGGTAGACCCTATCTTAGCCTAATTTTTTTGTAGTTACTAGTATGTGCTAGGATAGCTTAATTGCTGATTTTCTAAGTAGGCCTAAGAGTTTATAGGGCTCCTTGTTTTTGTTGTGTTAAATAAACCCCAGAAAAGGCCACATTCCATCTTCGGTAAGTTAGCACATGTTACATGCCTAAGTCATTTTCCTATTTTTTTCATCTAATTAATTTCTTATTTGCATGCTTTTCGGTTTAACTCAAAAGAACATCAATGCATCCAACTTTTCAGAGAGCAATTTTATAAAATTTAACTTACTTACCCACACAAAAATGCCATAAAATTGACAGCCATGTCAAACCTCATGTGTGGTCCCCATTTTTAGGCCTTCCTGTACCTTCTGCTTATCCTCTGCTTCTGCTTTTGCTGCATTTTTATTGTTACTGCTTCCACCTCACTTGCTACTCCACGTGTTACCACATCAAGTCTCTTGGATCATCACCTCCGGAACCTGCATTCCTTCCAATCGGCTACACCTAATACCGATTGCCCTCCACTACCTGCTAGACATTCTGGAAGCATCCTAACTGGTCGATCTGCTGCTGCCTCTTTTGACCCAAACGTATAGCTGCCAACAAAGGAGCCCCATTCAGATCAGGTGGGCCCTGCTACCAGTCGGAGATACTCAGAATTTCAGGTAGTCCCTTTTTCTTTTTGGCTTGGTTTCTCCAGGTATTGATTTATCGGTTCGTCGCAATTTATAGATTATTTTTTTTTTTTAATTAATATGTAGAAATGATCACAGATTTTAAATTCAATTTAGCAAAATTGTTTATATAACCACCATCACTGATTTGATTTGAAATTGGGAACTGAGTATATACGTATATGCGAGGTATTATCAGATGTACAAGTGAATAAGTATTAAGTGCTAAATTTTACTTTATTTTCTTTCTCATAATTTTAAATTTCATAATTATAATTTAAGTATTAGAGCATTACTGTCTTAGTATTTATTTTTTTTGAATTGAGGTTATAGATTAAATTAGTTGTCAATTATGACATTGATTTATCTTTCAATACTAAAGCTGGGTTTAACGATATAAAGCTGCGTTTTCTTTGCGTGCCCTAATAAAGGCTAATAATCATAACCCTGGAACCCACATTTAGGCATTGTGCGAGAAACAGTGCAATAATCCCTTCAAAGCCCAATAAATACGGAATCAAAACTGTGTTGTCCTGTGATGCCAAAACAGCTTTTGCACTTGATGCTGAAATTTATATAGGAAAAGGTTCCACACCAACTGATGTTCCTTTAGCTCAGTATTACTGGAATAATCTAACCAGTTCTATCCAAGGAACAAATAGGAACTTGACCATTGGCTTACTTCTATTGAGACCGCGATACATCTTCGTTTTTGGAACTCAAAGAAAGGAATCAAAATTCTGCCATGTTTTGCTACAGTGGACATCTGACACAGTTATCATACTGTCCACCCAAGAGTGCTAAAAAAGCAGTAATTATGCTTTCGACAATGCACGAAAAAGGTGATGAGCCATTTACGACCAAGTTACCAGAAATTATTCAATTTTATAATTCTACAAAAGGAGGAGTGGATACTTTAGACCAGTTGTGCCACACTTATTCTACTGGTAGACAAACACGTCGCTGGCCATTATGTCTGTTCTATAATTTGTTGGATATTCTGGGATATAATTCAATGATTCTTTTGCGTGGCTCTGGTGAAGTGAATAAAGAAATTGTAAAGCACAAGAGAAAATACCTCAAGAAGCTGGCCCTTGACCTGGTCAGACCGCATATGATGAGTCGTTTGGAAGCTCCAACTTTGAGGCGCGAACTCCATGAAACTATATGTAGGGTCCTCAAGATAACCACTTCAGAAGAAGTACCTACTAGGCTTACAACAACAGTGGGTAGGTGTGTGCTTTGTCCCACAAGAGAGGATCGAAAATCGAGAGTAAGCAAAAAGTGCGTGTGTTTGCAACATGAAAAAAAAAATGCTCAGTGTGTGCCGCATGAACATTTTATTATGGATGTGCGTTAAAAGTGTTCTTAGAGACTCGGTTTAAGTTATTATTTTTCTATAAGTAAACAAATTTTTCGTTTTTCTAAAATACGACGTGTTTTATTTGGGGTACGGTTGTACCCCTGTGTAGCAGATGCAGAGTCGGAAATAAGTGTAGCATTCCAGGGTTAAATCTTAGTATTTACGTTCCTTTCATAAAATAAAAAAAGTAATAAAACTGTTTACGAAAATAATTCATCGATCAACACCTATGATTAACTGCTGATAAGGACGTATTACGGTTCGTCAGTAATTCCCATTGCAGTACTAATCCTATTTAATCACTAATAAATTATTTGTATTTTCGTGGCCAGTATATTTCACATGGCTTTCGTTAAAACATCGATATTGACCTTTTTCTTATTAGATTTGTTCGTATTAAAAGGCAAAAAATTGTTTTGCTATTATTAATGTGTATTTTAATATCATTTATTTTATAGATGGACAAGCACAGCTAATATGCTACAGCTGTAACTCACATTTGAACGGCAGCTTTTGTCATAACCCATTGGATCGTAGACAAAATTTGATTACAAGGTGTCCAACGTGGGATTACGTTTGTACTACCACGACATATGTAACACGTAAGTTTCTTTGTTAGATGTAGAGCGCTTTGCAGTCAATGGAAAAATTCATTAATAAAATTATCTAACGAAATTCACCAGCGATTTAAAACCTGGAGCACTTCATTCTTCCTCTTTCAATTTTGGACACCACTGATTGTTTTACACATAAATCCCAATGTTTCAATAAAAAAAACTATTTTGCTCAAAAATCATTTTTTCTTGGAGGTAAAAGTACTGCCTAATTTCATATTTGCATATTTTCAAAACTACAATCTGACCTCATTAATGTCTTCTATTACATACTATTACCAGACCGAACAATTATCCTGATTTCAACCATTACCTCCTCATTTATAGATTCTTACTTTTTAATATTGCTTAAAAAATGTTTTCTATTTTAGGAAGTCTTTGAAATCTCGTATACTTATCGTTTCTTCTTGTTATGTTTTGATTATTTGAACTACCCGCGCATTTATATCGATACCAATAAAACATCTAACGTCACGTAACGTCAAACGCAGAGATGACACTACTGACACTTGACAATCAGATACGAAAATAACCAAATCCTAAAGCTGGATATATAAACGCAGTTCGCGTTCGCAGTTGAGTTGAGTTGAGTTCAGTTCAAGTTAAACTATTCTAATCGTACACAACTGTTTATAACGTGCGCGCGCGCGCGAACGCGGCAGTTTCCATTACGCTGGTTTGAGTTGACACTTGACTAAGTTTTAAGTTCGTCGTTCCCTGGCGTTCGTTTCGACCAATTAGAAGAGAAGTCATTTGTCATCTGTCAAATTTGTAATGTGACAATTGTGACATATAACCTCAAACAGATATTTTGTTGCATTTTTCCATTTTGTTTTTGTTGATTTTCTGATTTAGTAGTTTATTTATCTATGTTTCTGATTTTAATATTCAAAATTTCATTTTTATAAAGAGCATTTCGTCACCTAAGAACAGAACTAGCCTAAGTCACATTTTAGAGATTTTTCAGGAGGAGTTTTTTTTTGAATACATTGAAATGTTTTAATTTAATTTTTGTTGAAATATGGGAAACGAAATTAATAAGCAAACTTGATCAAAATACATTATAAATAGTTATAAAGTTCTACTGTATTTCTAAAATAATGGACATAGGCTACTCGAGTCATTTTGGTTACATATTCAATGTCCATTAAGAAACATAGGCTAATCTATAATTGGGTCTATCAGTGGACATAGAATAGTTTAAATAATTTTCTTAAAATAAAAAGGTTAAAAAAAATATATTTGCAATTTTTTTGAGCATAAAATTATACAAGTGTCATTGATATACTTACCGAGCAATGTATTTTGTACCCATGGGTACATATCTTGTAAATAAAGAAATATGTAAAGGGGATTTTATATATTTAATTTCAGTTTATTAATTTATTATTGAAACAAAATATTTATTAACGAAACAAAATTCATACATTTTGGCTTAAATTAACCTTAAAGAAACATTTTTTACTCTTTGGTACAAAAATAAACGTTTAAAAATTAAAAAATAAATCTAAACACTATTCACTGTGAAGAGTCCTTATTTAAATCAGAGTCTGCTTGATTGGAATGTGGCAAATTACGAAAGAAGTCGTGATATGGTTTAGCAATAACGCTTTTCTGGCACAGATACTGAAGATGATCGTATTTTTTTTTCGTCAGCGGAATTGCCTTACTATACAAGATTTTTAGCTGGTATGCTTTGGTGATGCTAGTCATTTTTTTTCTACCCTTCTCTAGAAGATTTAATATTTTAAATGACTCTTGTTTGTAGTTATATTTGATTAAAATGCAATCAGGGTGAATCGGAGTAGTTCTTATGATTTTAATATTATTCCAGTTGACCCTTTCATTATCTGTGTCTTTCTCACAATTTAAAGTTGTTTTTGACTGTAAGTCCTTTAAATCATAGACTAAATCCTGAGATATTTCATGGACAATATAAGGCTGCTTTCTTTTGGCAGTCCTCACTAGGGTATACCATTGATCAGGGGTTGCTATAGGGAGACTTCGGGCTGCTTTTTCGATTACGCTATGAACGCAATCTCCTTCTGATTGGGTATGGCCACGTTCAAGGTAAGTATGATTTATTGTTATCTTATATTTTTGTGAAAGGTAGTTATAAAGGGCATACAAATTTTTGTTTCTATTCTGCCCTGCACAATTATCCGAATAGAAACAGAATTCATTGACACCCTTTTTAATATGATCTGTTATAAACATTAGAAGACAGCTTCCTATTTCCGAGGACCCTCTTTTTGCAATACATTCATACCACATAAAGCAGTTGCAGTCCTTCGTAGCCAAATCAAATATAGTAAAATTAAATGTCGATAACTTAAGCTTAAGGCCTACCTCTGATTTTGGAACGGGCAATATCTGTTGCAAATCGAAAACAGCCACACACATTTGAGAATTAACTTTTGCATTTTCTTTATCAGAATTCTTTAAATCCCTTGCAATATTTTTGTTCTCTATATGATTCTGATACTGCACCTCCAACTCTATCTTTTCCTCGGATGTAGAATTTTGATATTTGTAGCAAATATCACACAGGTCTTTCTTTGGGCGATGAAACGACATGTTGAATTCCGTATTAAATATGTGTCTATACATGCTTTCTGTAGCAGGCGGAGAGATATTGTTTTCTTCACAATACTCAACATAAAGGCTATACATTTTTAGCACATTAAGTGACGCTGGTAAATACAATCTTGAAGAGTTTTTACGACAATAGTGACTTTCAATGGTCTCGAAGGAATTGATATGTTGCTTAATAGTTTGCTTCACTGCCTCATCTACGATGTTATTTTTGGATGCCCGGCCTCTTTTGTCATCTTGAACTACACCTGCACTTCCTAGTTTCTTAAAAACTGTTTTGACTACCTGAGGACTTATGTTTAATGTGTTGATGAAAAAGATTTTGCAAACTTGAATGTTGCTGTTTTCAAATAGTAAAAAATAACGGAACGTAAATGATCGTCTGCTATCGGCAGCTTCATTAGCAGCGGTACCTCTTTTTCGTTGTCTTACTTTGCTTTTACGCTCAACGTACTTTGCTAGAAAATCTCTTTGTCTATTGATATCCCCCATAGACCAGTATTCCTCAAATACAACGACTCTTTGGTCCTCTGTAATTTTTTCGGTACATTTCATTCGACAATTTTGGCAAGCAACTTTTATACTTCGATTGGGTTGAGCATTTCCTTTCCAATTTCTATATGACTTTCCGGAGTTTCAACATTTTTTTATTATTGATCTTTTCCAGCTTTCTGTATTGCGCTTTCTTTTTCGTGACGATTTTGCTTGCTCACTGACATTTTCTTTTTCATTTTCTTCACTTTCTTTCACTTTGGAAGAGTTTTCCTCGTAGTCGGGATCATTTGATTCGTTATCACTCTTAAAAGGATCAGACTCTGAGGAAGATAAGTCTAAATCCATTTCAAGCTGTGTGTTCTGTTGAAGCGGTCGAAGATTACTTGTGGAAGGCAAAACCGAGGGCAAAACTATCATTTCCTTCTCTTTAGGAGATTGTGCCAAATTTGCAGGGCTCCTAATAGCAGGATGATGAGAAGTATCATCAGGCAACATCTGTCTTCTTATTTCTTTAATTGTCTTTATATCTGGAGCAAAAATCGAATTGAAATAAGTGAAAGTTTCGATTATGTCAACTTCGGGAGGTGATACCAAATTCGCACTTTTGCCCATTATAGATTCCATTGTCAAGGAGCTATTGCATTTAGTAGCTAAACATTCCATAGTCTCCAAACGTGTACCGAGGTCTCTTAATACATCTTTACATTTTGAATCTGAAAGCAAAATGAAGACTTATTAAGAGACTATTCAATATTCGTATAGGATAACACTAAAATTGTTTGCCTTTTTAATATACAGGGTGTTTGGCAGATGGTTGAACAAAAAAAAACAGCAAAAAGGTGTGGCGATAATATGCTACTTACTTAGCCTATAAATGTGCCTTAGGCTCAAAGGTTTAGAACTTTTATAAAAATGAATAAAAAAATCCGAAACGCATCATCTAAAGCCAAATAACTTATAAAAATGCGGAAGTACACACAGTGGTGATCACATAAATAGCACACCCTAAAATTTGTAAAAAAAAATCTGTACCAATTATTATAAAGAACCAATACCGCATTTTAAAACTTCAATCCGTTTCTCAGTTGACGTGTTTCGGCGATTTTTTTATAAAGTTTTTATAGTGCCTTTTTGTCACCATTAAAAAAAAATATAAAAATAAAACTTTTTTTTGTGAAATTTTAGGTAAAATACTACTGTAAAATAACTTTAAGATTTTCAAGAGCTCTACCTATTTAATCCGAAATAATGAGTATAGTTATTATTTTTTTAAAAAATTAGTTTTTTTGCATGCGCACTCAAAAATTCTATAGGTTGTACTTATCTGTTTGTCTTGTAGATTCGAGGTTTTGCACTGCACCGACCATTCTTTGCGTCCGTTTCTTGTACATTATAGCTCAAATTTATTAAACACTTTTTAAAAAATAAGGAAAACCTTTCCCTTTCTTTCTGCAAATTATGAACTTGTCAGATCAGAAGAAGCTTAAGTCCACTATTATGTTTATTGCTTAAATAGCCTAATTGTGTTACCAGAAGTAACCTATGTCCACATTTATAATTTATTATATTCACATAGGCTTTAATTTGTAGTTAGACTCCTTCTGCACCAAATAATATTTTGTTTTGAGACTTAGGCTATTTATTTTTTCCTGACGCGCGGACTTGTGTATCGTTCGGGAGTTACGCTACTTCTGCACTGAACCCGGGCGGCCCGACTCGATGCGGTGGTGGGGGAATGTCATTTTTGGGAATTTTGGACATAGGCTAGTTCTGATCTGAAGTGACGATTTATACTTTTTTCTGTGTTGAAAAAGTTATTTCCGTACCATCCATCTCATCATAGTGAGAATGCAGGAGAATTTTTCAGAGATGGACATAGATAACATGAATCCCACCACCCAGGAGTCCCAGGACATGGATAAAACCGCATTGTTCCTAGAGCTTATTCAAAATTATACATTCCTCTATGATCTTAGCCATAAAGATTATAGAGACAATAATAAAAAAAACAATGCATGGAGGAGTATAGGCATTGGGGTGGTCAGGTAAATAAAGATAAGATTGGTGGATATGCATAAAGGGGCGCTCCAAGACAATCTTTATTGGGGGAACATTTTTATTATTATTAATTCTCTTTACTTCTGGTTGAAAAACAATATGATTACCACTAGTTATTTGTACAATGTTTTCCAAAACAATGCCCAAACTGGGTTTTACAATATTGATTTAAAACCCAGAGTCTCCCTACCGAACTCAAAGGGAATTCATCTGCCCTTCACACACCATTAGCATCATCAGGAGAATCAACATAACCAGGAGGGCAATAAGAGAACTGGCACAGCTTTTGCTATGCAATCAACATTTTCAACTTTGGCATTGATACATGTCTTCAAAATTCTCCACCTTGCCACTATAATTCCAAATGTATTTTCTATTGTTTGCCTGGCTCTTGAAAGTCCATAATTAAAGATTTTTACTTTATGGCTTAAGTTCTTACCACCGTAAGGTCTCATTATATAGTGCTTAAGCGGAAATGCTTCATCAGCCACAAATATCTAAGGCATAGACAAATTTGTGCCCTGTATTAGGTGTGAGCCAGGTATATTTAAAGTAGCATCTTCAAGCCGTGACCCAAAGGCACTATTTCTGAAAATTCCCCCATCACTTTGGGAGCCATAAGCACCAATATCCACGGATAAAAACTTGTATTCGCTGTCACAAGCAGCCATTAGTACAATACTAAACGTCTTCTTATAATTATAAAACTTGGATCCACTTTTGGCCGGTGCTTGTATATTGATTTGCTTTCCATCAATGGCCCCCAGGCAATGGGGAAAATTCCATTTTCTTTCAAATCCTTGAGCCACTTTCATCCAGCTGTCTTGCTCGGTAGGAGTTTTTATATACTCTTCATGTAAAAGATCCCACAGAGCACTACAGGTCTCTTTAATTATCTTATGAACTGTTGTATGGCCTATTTGAAATGTCCATGCCAAGACTTGCATACTAGTTCCTTGTGAAAGATACCTGCAATAAGAAAAAATATATAACTGAATTGCCATTAGTTCATTTTGATGCCAAGCATTATTAAAATGGTTGGTTATAGACACCTACTGCAATGTTATGATAAGCCTCTTTTCAGCTGAAATTCCATCACTTCATTCATTTTTTGTGATTCTTGATTTTACAATCTTTAAAAGTTTTTCAAATACTGCAACATTCATTCTGGTGAATTTAAAAAATTGGTCAGCATCCAAAGCTTTCATATTCTTATAATAGTTGAAGCCTCTTCTTATAATAGTTCTTAGCCTCCGAGATCTATTAATAGGCGTGATTTTAAATCGGCGCTTTTGTCTTGTCTTTTTAACTTTTGCAGCCAATGCCAATATTATCAGGGCAAATGCGCTCCCTGCATCCATTATAATACACACAGAAAAATCCCGATGGATTTTTTCACATTTTGTTGTGTAAAAAAAATGTTTAATTTTAATACACAATTGTTAGATAATATCTCACAGTCCTGTATAAAAATTCTCACGCATTTTGTATATGTTTTAATGTGTATATTTTATACAATTATTGCATATTAAATTAATACACCATAAGTGGATATTAATTATTAAGATAATGTGTATAAATATTCCACATTTTTTTTTTTAAATCCAATGCAGTTTGGTAAAAAATCTAATAACCAAGTATATTTTTACTACAATTTTTAATTATTTTTTTATTCTGGCTTGTGTTGATTTTATTTACAATTGTGTAGAATAAAAAAGATTCTTGCTAATAGCCCTTCACAATTATAGAATTTTAAACTATGTATTGTGTAGTTATAATACACAATTGTGTATAAAGGAGGACGCGCCCGATGCCCTTGCCTTTGCCGCTAGAACTTCGTTGTTAGCGTCAATGTTGCCAGATTCAATATTAAACAGTTGTAAAGGTATGCATCAAAATTTGCAGTCGATTTAAAGTTGTTAATTGAAAATGATTTAATAGGATATTTAAAAATAAGCCCAATCAGCATATGTTCTAATTTTATTTATTTATATAATATCGTGATAATAACACGCGTAAGGAAAAAGGAAACGTAACTTTTTTAATTGGCGGTGTAATCTTTAAGATACATTGGATGGCAGCATTGCTATAATTCCCAGTGCCACAGGTGTTCAACTGTTCATTCTTCAGTCCTTCAATCAATCGGCCGGCATTAATTTGTTTTAAGGTTTTTTCGTTTCGTTAAGTGTTAAAATTGCATAAGAAAAAAATGGATATATTCGTTGAAGATAAACTTAAGGAGTGACCAACTCCAGGAGCAGTTTGTAGGTAGGTAATTAGGTAAGCACCATATTTTTTTTGCATTTATTGTATACTTTGAAATTTACTGGATATTTTGATGTTTATACACGTAGCTGGTACCTATTTAGTTTTTTAGTGATAACTGATAACTTTACTTATAGAATAGATAAGTAGGTATACTTACTTTTTTTACATCTTTTTTTATCTTTGTACCTATCCAATTTTAATGTAGAGGTCGGTTAAATTTGTAACCTTTATTGCATTTGTATTTCAATTTGTATTACAAAATGGTATCTACTTAATCATAGCACTGTCTGACAATCCTGTACCGTCCTTTTCAAGTCCTGTAGTAGCATTATAAGGAAATTTGAACTCCTATACCTACATTTACCTACTCACTGTGGGCAGCCACTAGCTCTCACACTCTCGTCCTTTGGTTAACTTGGTTTAGAAAAACCAAATATTGTCATTGCATTGAAATGCTTTATGTAAGCCTTTATAAATGTGGTTTGTTTAAACTTAAATCAAACTTTTCATAAAAGTGAACCGCAGTCCACAGATACTAAATCTAGCAAGTATAACTTTCACAACTATAGGTAGGTAGATAAGGCTAATAGTATAGATAAGGTAAGGCTTTAACTTATAATTTAAATGATCTGCCCATGATCTCATTGATAGGTTCATCCCAGGTAAGGTTTTCTTTGCATAACATTACCAATCAAACATAATGGGGAAAGCTGAACAAAGGTATCAAAATAACTAAGCACAAAAATCCAATAGGGTCGAAGACTTGGTAAGTTAACGAGAAGATCATCTTTTTTTGTAATTACTTTGTTTTTAAGATTCCTACAGCATAAAAGATGTACATTCATGACAATAACAATTTCCTGTGGCATCCAGTTAAGACCAGGAAGAAGACAGTCTGCCACTTTTCAAAAATCTTCAGAAAAAATTTAACCTTTAAATAGGAAACTAAAGTTCCTGCTAAATTATTAAAACCTTAGAGAGGAGGAAAAATACGATATATACAGGGTGAGCTTTTTTCGATGTTTAGTACAGGGATCTCGGAATCTGATTCTAATGATGTATCACATGATAGGGTTGTTTTTAAAAAATAAGCTTTTATAACCATTGTTCATTTTTTTTCCTGTTTATTTTGGTTTAGTCTAGTTGCTATGGAAACAAGAAAATAAATAATGTTTGGATATGTGACTATGGTAACTAAACTATTATCAACAAACTAAAAACCTTTTAAAATTAAATTTTAAAAATTTCTTAAAAATTACCTAGGCTATTACTATTAAAACAAATAATTAAGATTTTTTAAAGGAAGGTTCCTGTAGATATATCGTATCCACCAAGATCCCCTAAACTTACATGGAGCTATAAAGGAGACAGTGTAAAATATCTATGGAAAAAACTTAGGTTTGAAACGATTGAAGAAAAGATTTAATACATTGCTTTAATGTATTAATGGTGGAATTTTCGAAAATATTTCATACAATTAAATAAATTGTTAAAATAAAAAAACAGCTTTTTTTATCCTGTTTTTCCCAAGCTCACTAGAATTTATTACTACACAGATTTATGACGAAATTCTCTAAAATGTATTTTAAATTTTTATGAATATAAATACAAAATATTGTAATATGTTAATTATGTTACTTATGTTAATTTGATAGGTATACAAACCTAAAATAAGTAACCTACACTATATTCAAATTTATAAAACAATATATAGTATTGTTATACACAATTTGTAATAAAATTTAATAGTTGAAATGAAAGAAAATAAAATATATTGTTAAAACAACCTACACTAACGTGTGTATTTAAAATGCACAAATTGTGTTTTTTTCCTGTACATACCATGTTAAAAAAACACTAAGAGTTTGCTTTTTTACTGAACAATTATATTAAATAAATATAAAATATTGTCGAATTTAAGTCCACAAATAGTGTACTATATATACAATAAAATAAATCAAATTGATACACAATTTGTTGATTATAGAACCACATTTGTTTAAACACAATAGCATAGAGAAATTCTACACAAATTGATTCTATACCATTTCCAGAATCAAATTGTTTGTAAAATCTATACAATTGTTAAATTTTTATTCACCTATTTTTAAGAGTGTATCATCCATTTTATAAGCAAAAAAGTTTTCCCCATTAATCAACAAAAGAACAACACACAAACAATAATAAAAGGCATGCCATAATAAAAACAAACTTTTAGTTTTTAGGTTAGTTATTTATTTTTCTGTCCTGTCTCCTGTCATAATACAAAATCAAATATTAGTAAAAAAGGCTGTCAAATCAAACCAATAAAGCGTTAAATAATTTTGGCCAATCAGAAGCCAACTTTTTTTAGGTTTATAAATAGGAAATTTGCCTGAACTGCGAACTGCGAGCGACGGACTAAATTGAACTCGACTCAACTCAACGCGAACTGCGTTTATAAATCCAGCTTAAATGGTTAACTCCATGTTACATTAGACATTTATCTATATAATCTTTTACAAAGTTACTCATATTTTAACCAATAATAAACGGTGTATGATTGTTGGATCAATAAAACGGTGAGTTCTTAGGACATTCCTTTATTTGTCGGTCATTACTTTTAAAATGAACCCCGAATTGCTTTCTTTATCTTCAATTTAATTCTAAATGACTCTCAATTTGGCTTTTAAAGTGGAAAAGCAACATCTGATACTATTTTCTCTCTCCTATAAGATATTTATTTAAGCATTTATAAACGCTTTCTTTAAGCAGTAATTTTCCGTGACCTGTTGAAAGCATTCGACTATGTCTTGTAGCTTTAAAGCCTTACGTATGTGTTATTGCAGACATTAATTTTGATCTATATTAACAATCTTGCCTCTATTCAGATCGTAGGAGGTATTAGGCTCTTTGCTGATAATACTTCGATCATTTGAGTTGAGATACTAGAACAAATGATTAATACTAACTTACTATCGATAAGAACGATATATATCGATATTTTTTTTTAGGAAGAAACTTCGTTACTCATAGAGCCTGCGAGCATTCCTTTGATACATGCGATAGAGTATACAACTCAACTTTAAACATACACACTTCGACAATATCAAATTTCAGATGCACCACATGCCTAAGGGATCTTTGTAATTCTGGTAATCATCTTAGCCTGTTCAATCCCATTATATTAGTTTTTATTATTAGCATATCATTATTGTCTAAAGTTAAATATAGTAAGTCATTAATGTATTAAGAAATTGGTAATATAAGGAGCATTGGCTCCATTCATTTTAACAATTTAAATTTTCTTTCTATTTTTATTTAAGTTGCAAAGAACAGGAACATTTGACCCTGAATAAACTCAAGCAATTAAGGAAACTCATAGATATTATTTAGAGAGAAATTTACGTGAAAATTTACAGGATTCAACAGATTGAGAACCTATTATTAAGTTTCAGATGCTGTCATTAAAATAATTTAAAGAATAAGTAATGAGAAAGCAAGAAAGGGAAAAAAAGAAGATCATTTTCTTGAACAAACCTAAGCAACCAATAAACAAAATAAATGACGAAAAGAAAACAGGTAAAATAAGAGCAGATAATAAAGCTCAATTTAACGTTGAAGCGATACTTGAAATATAAAAAACATATGAAAAATGAAGTATAAATGATATAAAAAACATATCATGTTTTATTCAATGGAATAATGAGGCAACTAAGAAGATGTCTTGGAGCATTATCTACCTGAAGATAAAAAAACATTTTGGTATAGCAGCTAGTTTAGCAACTGTAGTACAAATGAAGTGGAGTATGAACGATCCTTAGAACATTGAAAGGCTCGAATTAGTAAACAACAACTTTGTTTGAGTTCTACATGTGCACATCAGGGGCAAGGAGGATGTTTTGTTTATAAACATATTCATCGATTCTCTGTTGTCAAGTTTACACGCAAAACAGGAAATTTTTAGCTATATATCAACACCTATACTGATGATAATTTAACTTACTGATGTTAGATTTTGGATTAAAAATAAAAAGTAGAAATAGATATATGTTATTCTTAACGCAAAAATAGCAGCTTCAAAGCAAAAAAACATTAATAACATTCTTATTCCTAAAATCGCTTCTAAAAAATTTGAAATGGCAACACTGCAAGTTTTCGCTTTCTCCGTACATGGCCACCAAACGATAGCCCCGTATGTGAGAAGAGATTTCACAATGCGCGAGTAGATCCAGTGGAGGATCTTAGGAGACAGACCCCAGGTATTGCCGAAAGCCCGCCTGCAGGCCTATAGCGCGCAGGTGGCCTTCTTTATTCTGGTGTCTGCATGATCGTGCCAGGAGAGTTTGGGATCCAACTTAATTCCCAGAAATCGAACTGTCCTGGAGTAATGCAGCTGCACGCCACCTAGAGATATAACAGGGGACGTGCCAAAGTTACGTCTCCTCATGAATAGTAGGAGCTCTGCTTTTTTGGGGTTAAACCTGAGACCCCCCGAGAGGCACCATATGTCCACCATACGCAGGGCTGACATCATAGGGCCCTGCATTGAGACGGCGTCTTTCCCTGGGCAAAAGATTCAGATCATCAGCGTAGGCCTGTGTGTATAGGCTAGCATTGTTTAAAAGATTTATCAGGCTGTCGACCACAAGGCACCACAAGGTAGGGGACAATACTCCTCCCAGCGGGCAGCCCCTAGCCGCCAACGTTTCGACAATCTCGTTGCAGCTAACCAAACAGGGTTCTGGGCCGCGGCTCTCGAGTGCTTGGCAGAAAAAGAAGTGTTGTCGAATGCCCCTTCAATGTCTAGAAACGCACCCAGGCAGGCTTTGCCATTACCCAGAGCACCCTCCACCTTCCTAACGAGGTGGTGTAGGGCCAGGTCCGTGGATTTGCCCACCTGATTGTGGATTTGCCCCCCAGGCGTATTGGTGCACAGTAGTAGAATAATAAAAACTTATTAAGAAATCTATAATAATTTAAAAATATAATTTGTCCATGAAAATGCTTTTTATTAAAGAAGTACTTTACTCTAATGAAGTACGTTAAAAAAAAACGCATAAGAGTTTATGACGGTAATATTAGGTTTGTTCTCACAGCAGTAAGAAACAAGTTTTCGACAAATACACATGCGCAATAGAGTAAAATGCGTTCGCACAGGAAATTCTGATCGGTTTCAAATCAAAAGTTTGATGTTCTTACACACATTTCTGATCGTCATCTGATAGTCAGACTTGTTTTCGGATTTATTTCAAGCAAAGTGTCAGAGAATTCGTGTAGCCAGTCAACGCCGATCTTCGGAATATGAACATAACCTCTAAATTGTTGTTTCTATTTTGTCGTTTTGTATAGTCCTTGATATTCGTTTTAAAAATTGTATTTTATATTTTTGGATTAGTGTAAACATAAACATTAAGGAAATAAGTGCTTTTGAATCGTCGGAAGAATCTGATCAGAATTATGTTGATTCCGACACAAACTTTTAAAGAAGATTTAATTGAAGAACGGATAAAGCCCAAAAGTCAAAACTATTTTCATGAAACTGTCTCCCAATTTAATAGAATAGAATTTCTCGAGCATTTTAGAGTAAGTCTTGAAGTAGCAAATAATCACACAATCTTAAACTCTATTAATAATATACAGCTATTTCAAGGTTGTAGTATAATTTTTGTTTTGTTTATATTTTATTTATTTTCCCATTTCTCACTGGGATAAAAAAGTGAGGTTATTTTTCTTCTCCACTCAACCCGTATTTGATGTTCGCACAGACGGTTTCAAATCGCTCAGAAGTTGTAATATTTTACACATGCGCATCAAGAATGGTTTGGAAACAGTTTCAAACTTGTAAGAAATTTGCAGTGAGAACAAACCTATTGTTTATAATTTAAAGCATAATCTTTAAATAATTAATAAATATTTATCACGTAAATATTTTTTGACGACGCCACTGGAAAAGGTTCCTTGTCACTGGAATCAACAATGCGATCGAGCGACGTTGCGATGTTGTTGCCTGTGTCTCTAAAGCCACGTCCACACCAAAGTCGGCTTCGCCGATCGGCAATGGCTTCGGAATGGCTTCGTTCGGCAGGTGTGGACGTGTCAGATATCTTATGCCGCGCAACAAAATTTGCCGAAGCCGAAGCCGATTCATTTACCGACGCTTGTCGGTAAAATCAAAGAGGCCGAAGCCGATTTGTACAGTGTGGTGCCTGGCATAGTTTTTAGTTCAGTTAAATTTGTTGGTATTTCTTGTTCAGTCGTGTCAAGGTAGTAGTTGAATCTTGAAGCGATTATTGGCGTCAGTATCGAATGGTCCCAGGAAGAAGTCTTGACGTTAATTGAGTTGTACCGTGAGCGTGCTGTTTTATGGGATGCTGGAAATAAAAACTATAAAGAGAATGTCCCATTTTCATCCCGTTTGCAGACATCTGAAATACTAAATACCCTATACAATCCAAATTTATCCCAGTTAATCCCGATTTTTGTCAGTCTTGTTTTTTTGTTATTATACTGTAGCGTTTTATTTTTCTATTTCTTATGTTCACTAACGCTCCATTGATATTTCATTAATTTCAATAATTATATTAATAATTTCAGTCAACTTCTTTTATCGATATTTCTTTAAATTCACACTGTCAATGACACATTACTACTGTAACGCATCACTCTCCTGGTTTTATTATTCATGCTTTCTGTTGACGGTCCGTCACTCTTCTGGTTGGTCTTGATTGATGTTTTCTCTGATTGCATTGACATTGACAGCTCAGGCGAGGGGTGGGGTCGTAACTTATATAGTCGGTACTGCATCCATTTTTCGAGGACTTGTTCCCGTGTCGCAGGTAGAAGCGCACGTAAAAGGCCAGTTTTTTATTTCCGAAATTTGTGAAGCAGGAAGTGGCCAATATGGTTTGTAATTTATAGTCCTTAATCTTGTTCCTTTAGGGAACTGTTTATTTCATAATTCTGGTGCTAAAATCGTTAAGTAAGTCTGGACGGAACCTAAGCCCTCTTGACTTTTTTATTATTAATACCATGCTGTTTTTAATGAGTTCCTTGGATAGAGAATTTAATTCTAAACAAATGTTGTCTCTACGATTTTTTTTCTACTGTTGACAATAAGCGAGATATTGAGAGTTTAAGGGAGGCAACGCTTGAAGGCCGTCGCTCGGTCACTCTCCTCTTCAAACTTCCATAGCTTCTTTACGATTAATAGCATCCTATATTAATTAACACCATTAAATAGAGAATTAAATTTTAAAGATAAGCTATCTTAATAGTTTTTTTCTAATGCTAAAAATAAGCGAGATATTAAGCATTGAAGAGCGACATGCTTAAGGGCCGTCGCTCAGTCACTCTCCACTTCAAACCTCCATAACTTCTTTACTATTCATTTTAGAGACATGCAGTAAAATACAACTTTTATTAGGAATTTAAATACCTATCGATTGGTACCATAATATACAGGGTATCATTTAAATAAAAGCACTGTTTAAGCAATATCTCCAGAACGCATCAACTGATCGCAATCATCTCTTCACCGTTACAAAAAGCTTACATTTTCCTTACGGGATGGTATATTAACAAAACTCTCGCTTAGTCACTACATACTTTAAACTCCCATAACTTTTTTACGATTAATAGCATCCTATATTTAATAACACCATTAAATAGAGAATTAAATTCTAAAGAAAATTCATCTTAACAATTTTTCTCTAATGCTAAAAATAAGCGAGATATTAAGCATTGAAAAGCGGCAGGTGCGACATGCTTTAGTTCGCGTCTCTTTTGAGTCAACATTCAACTCAACTTCAAACCTCCATAACTTCCTTGCTATTAATTTTAGGCAGGTACGTTGTAAAATGACTTTTGTTAAGAATTTAAATACCCATCGAACGATACCAAAATATACAGCGCATTCCATTAAATAAAAACACTTTTTAACCATAAAGAGAACACCTTTTTCTTGGAGAGTGGAATGCTAGCAAAATTGTTGCTGGGTCACTTTAAACTGCTATAACTTCTTTAATATTAATAGCACCAAATATTTAATGAATGCACTGGATAGAGAATTTAATTCTAAACAGAAGTCATCCTAGCAATTTTTTTTCTAATGCTAAAAATAAGCGAGATATTAAGCATTGAAGGTCGGCAAGTGCGACATGCTTAAGGGCCGTCGCTCAATCACTCTCTACTTCAAACCTCCATAACTTCTTTACTATTCATTTTAGAGACATGCAGTAAGAAACAACTTTTATTAGGAATTTAAATACCTATCGATTGGTACCATAATATATAGGGTACCATTTAAAGAAAAGCACTGTAGGATGCCCAAGATTTTAATGGATAGATAATGAAACTTAGCGAGGTGAGTGTGTCACATTTTTAACGCCATTCATTTTTTTTATAGACAGTGAATACAATGGCAATCGTTGTTTTAGGGTTTTACTTTTCCGTTTTCCTCTTTATTCGTCTTCAATTGTTGATGGCTGCAGGATTTTGATTTCTCCGGGAAATTGCTGTAAGCTGTGGAGCTGGAGCCAGAGTTAGGGCTAGTATTAGAGATTCCCAGTCCAGATAGCTAAGCTACAAATGGCATACATTCACAGCCTCGATTTTGAAGGCCAGCCGTTCATTTCTTGGAGGAATATACAGGCCAGTCTATTCCATTTATTTAAATATTACTATACATAGATTTGTCTCACTTATTTACATTTTTATTAATATATCTTTAAAATCAATTTATTGCTACAAATATTTAATCAATATCATAATTTAATATGTCAATTTCCTATCTATAATTTTAGTTATTTTTTGTTCAGTATTTTTCAGTACCTTTTTTGGTAGTTAAGTAGATATAACTCGGTTAAGGCTGATATGCCTTAGGTAAAAAGGTTCATGAACTTTCCCCTGCGTAATACAATTATTTACTAAAAACTTTAATAAATGCAATCTATTTTTCAAGTGCTGAAATCTACCTAGTAGCTTAATCATAATTTAAATGTTACTTTTGACAAACTTATTTTATTTAATCATATCAACATTACTCATATTTTAGTTCATAATAAATTATTAACATTTAACAGATTAGAAAATGAGGTGTATATTATCTTTGATGTAAATATAATTTGGTTGTATTGTTAAGATATTTTTTTTTTATCTCTTTAAATCTACTTTATCCAGGGTCATTTAATTGTTAATTGAAACCTATATACCAAGTGTTTTTCTTAGTTTTCTTTCATTTATAAAAAAAAAACTATGTGGCGCCCTCTTATTTAATAGTTATAATCAAGATTATATTTTTTAAATAGCCAGTCATAGTCAGTGAACCTTCGAACAATCCCAAGCCTCCAATAATTCTGAGCTACCGTCTGCAAACTCTTGGCAAAATAGTAACACTGTAAAGTTAACGCCTCAATACATCAAAAATATTTTTTAATTTATCATTTAATAACTTGCCTTAACATATTCAATTAGAGATTCTATAAGGGCAGTGCACACATCTGGAATAAATTTTGAGATTGACTGTTTCGATATTTTGAAAACATACATAAGCGAATGATATGAATCGCCCGTCGCGAAAAATGTGAGTGTCAACGCTTTTCTTTTGCGGGAATTGCTCTTCTGTAATTGGTATCTTGTGTGGTAATTTTACGTCCAATTATATTTAAAAGAAACTCAAATTCGCTGCTTGACATTCTGAAAAAAATGCGGAATCCACCGTTGCACCTGTATTCAAAATTCAAAATTTGATTTTAATTCTTATCATATTGTGTGAAAAAAAAATGGTTCATATTTTATTAAAGAGGAACAGTAGTATTATTTTTCCCCTGTCAAAATAAGTAACCAATTCTTATAATATTATAAAGTGTGTTTTTTTGCCCTTTTTACATAAGCATTTGGCATCATTGCATCAGGGATGTTGGAAACAAACAAACTGCCCATCGTTCCACGGCAATGGTAATAATGGTTTTCAATTATTTGATTAGCAAAAAATGAGTCTTCTTAGATATAAAGAAATGAACTGCTTATACACGAAAACGTAGGCACACTTTATTAATAAACCGGTTTGTAACCTAAACCTAGACAACACAATTTAACAATCACTTTGATTCCACTGAAATTATCCATAAGGAGAATGTTTCTGTTTGATCTGTGTTTCCTCCAAGATTATTAATAATCTTCAAAGCCATCGCGTTTATATTATCAAACCGAACCACCACTGCAGTACCTTCTTGGCCACTTTTAGGTATATTACCTAAAACGTAATATAGATTAATGGCTTTTAATAGGTTCAATGCAGCTGATTTACCTTCCATATCTCTTTCATGAGGATCAAACAAATAAAAGAAGCCGCCTTTAAAGAATACGGAGACCCATAGCTGACTAAAATTCAATACACATACAGTCTCTTGCTGAAAGAAAGCCTCTAGTACCATGGTAAGCTTACTGGTAGTAAATACCTCTGTTATAATGGGCTTGTAAATGGTAACATGAACCTAAAATATGTTATTTTAAACTATATAAAATGGCTTAAGCAGTCTTACCTCTAAAGTTCCCATAAAGAATTTTCTGACGATGTTTTCCATTCCCAACTTTGGATCGGTTGGACCATAAGCGATGTAAGAATCGATGTAGAGCTGATCTCCAGTGTCAAGGATTAGATCGATGTGACGATAGTTCCAGTCTTCGATGGACAAAACAGAATGCATTACCACTGAAAATAATATTCAAATATTAATTGTGTATATTATAAACAGAAGATTTCCAAGGAAAAGAAGGATGGAAGTTTCCATCCAATTTATATGTTAGATGACAAGAATCTCAGAAGAGTCAAAGTGTAAGTATCCAAAAGCTTCACAGGATGGATGAATCCAAAACATCTGTTGGTTCGTAATGAGTGCACCAAGATCTTTAATTCAAAAACTTTCTCAAACATATAGAATAAGAAAGAAAGTTTTATTGTTTGAACAAGTAACATTGTTTTAAACAAAGCATAAAGTAGGTATAAACTAATTAAATAAAACAAAAGCACATATTTTTACAAAAAATACAAGGTTTAAAAAAAATAAGTCGAAGCTGAAAATTATCCACTAAATACTCTGACAATCTATAGTAAGCCTTACCCAGCACCAAGCGCTTTAATTCCCATACAAATTTATTCTTGCGTTTAATTTTTCTAATCGAAGAATAAAGATCGTTAAAAAATTTCAAACTGAAATAAATTAAGGTATTCTTTGTTAATGTTGAGCGAGATATAAGCAAACAAAGGTACATTATAAGAACTTCTCGTAAAATTAGGGTTATTAGCAACTATACTAACTATGCCATGTCATAGATGAGAGTCGACTACCAGCCTCACAGCATAGCAACTAAGTTAGAACATTGAATGCCTAGAATAAGCCTAGCTGTAAACCATAGGCGAGGTTGTTTGAGTTCACCATCTCTCAGACAATGATGGCAAATCGACTCTCCAATTTTTCATTCAATATATAATTTTCTTAATCCACTACATATTTTTTTAATGTGTTGTATTTTGTAACAGGTATAAAGTGTATTTTTTAAAAGTTTCGTTTATTTGCCGACTAATAATATATACTTTTTTAGAATAAAAAAAAATTCCTAACAAAAAAGTTGATGAAAAAAAAGCAACTTGGCAACGTAGAATACCTCTATGTTTACCATGCAAGTATTCGAAATACTTGCCAGTTTGTGTTGTTTTTCTAGATATTTTTTCATATCTGTAAAGCTAGTGCCCGATCGATATGCAGTAACCAAAAATCTAGAACGTAGCATATTATGTCGTTTGCCAGCAACCTATTTATAGTCCGCGCCCGCTGTTATTTAATCGATATAATACCCGTATCTGCTGAAATTCCCAAGAAATTTTAATATTTTTTGGCCAAGATGTTAACAATCAACAACTAAATCGATTTATAGTGGTTATAAATCTCTACAAACTAAAGCTTTTTTGTAAAAATGACTTAAAAACTCGAATGTTAAAGAAATGAAAAAGACTTTCAAAGGATTAGTATTAATCTTGTTTCTATTATAAATATCTAAACGCATTTAAGATGGTTGCAAACCTCTACAAACAAAAATTTTTTGGTAAAAAATTAATGAATTGTTAGAACTCCTAACGGCTGTAAGGAAAAGTTTTATTCATATCCTTTGGCGGTTATAGCCGTTTATAACATCTAACTCAATAATTTTTAAACAAAAAACTTTCGTTTGTAGAGGTTTGCAACCATCTCAAATCCGTTTAGATATTTATTATATATTACAGAAAAAAGTTTAATTCAAATCCTATGGAAGTTAACCTTTTAATTAATTTCCTTAGTTTGTCGCAGTTTATACCCGCTATAAACCGATTTAGTTATCAATTGTTAACCCATTAATACCTAGCGTCCCTTATAAGGGACCGACAAATTCCTTGCAATAAAAAAAAAGTGGAGATACATCGAGCACTTGAGTTGCAAAGCGTATTTAGCAGACTTGATTCGACGTGTCAGGTGTTTTTGTTTTCTATTTCCCGCGAAATTATTTATGTGTTATTGAAAATGGATCCCTCCATGTACTCTACTAGGAGTCAAGGGTAAGTTTTATTTTATGTATGTGTAAATAAACATTTTCCGCATTAATTACTAATTGAATCTTTATAAATAATGTTCAAAGAAAATAGTAAAGGTCATCGAATCCCTGATTTTGTAACATGTAACGTGGAAAATTCGTTACTACATATGTTGTGTCCCTTATAAGGGACGCTAAGCGCTATATGTCTCTTTTATTGCAGATTGACCTTAGCTCAACTAATAATAATAAGCCTTTATTTCCAACAGGCAACTTGCCCAATAATAGGAAACAGTTGCAAAACAATGAAAAATATAGTTAAAAAAAACACACACAAACAAACCTAAAAGAATGAAAAGAAAAGGAAAAAAGTAAAGTAAATCACAATCTCAAAAGTTATCTAAAAAATTAGAACAAATAACTATTAATATGATATAAAAACCCAATTATAAAAGTTTAACAAGATAATCACATATTCAACAAAATTAAATTAACTGGAATAATATACCTACTAACTATAACTTAAACACACGGGTCTTAATCCCAAGAGTAATGATCCACCAAGATATCGACAATCACATGAACCGGAGAGATCAGACAGATCCGATTAAATATAGCGCATATTGTATATAGTGGCGATTTCAACAGGATGTTAGTATGAGGCCTTGGCAGAAAGAATGTTAGGGGATGTCTAGCATTAAGCCTAGGCACCATGAAACGTACACCGGAAAGAAGTACAGGACTATCAATGAATCCATTCAGTAACCCATGCAGGAATTTTACAGAGAAGATCATTCTTCTGAGTTGTAACGGATGTAGATTGAAGCGTTCCAATAGTTGCCGATGATCAAACCCTCTTACCGGATATATGCCATCCTGCCTGAAGGCCAAAAACTTAGCAAATCTACGCTGAACAGATTCAAGGAGACCAACATGATTCTGATAGAGCGGGTTCCATATAACGCAGCCAAACTCCAGTTTTGATCTCACAAAGCAACAGAAAAGCAGTCTTAATGTAGATTTCAAAGTAAAACTCTGAGAACTTCTAATTATGAACCCAAGCCTTCTCAGGGCTGAGTTGACTATGTTGTTGAAGTGTGGAATGAATGTAAATTCAGAGTCAAAGGTGATACCAAGTCATTATCAATCATTAATTTGCTCTAATCTACTCAAAATAGTATCATTAATAAAGTAATTAAAATTTAAGGGTGTTTTTGATCTAGAGTAACTGACCACACTACATTTAGTCACATTCAAGCCTAACCTGTTAACAGCGCACCATACCTCCAATGTATTTAGACAGTTCTGAAGAAAAACACAATCCTCCAAACCATATACATTTAAATATAGCTTCAAATCATCGGCAAAAGCCAGCCTATGACAAGTAAGTGACTCAATCAAGTCATTGAAAATTAATGGACTGGTTAGAGGAGGATGACGACTTGCCGGAATCTAATATCTATATTTTACCTCCAGATGATGGAAATGAGACCGAAGTTGATAGCGACTATTCTGACGACGAGCATGCAGCGAATATAAATCACCTACCTCGCGGACTCCTATCTTAGGAATGTGAAATAGCTTATGTAAATGACTCTGACGATTGCCGACCCCGGTAGCACCGTGGGCAAAGCGTTCACGATGCAATCGTGTGGTCTCGGGTTCGAATCCCGGCATGGGCATGGTTGTTTGTGTTTGTCTTATGAAAACAAAACATTGTGGTTCGGAACCCACGAAAAACTGTAGGTCCATAAACATAAATATTGGGCGGCCGTCGAAATACGACGCGAGTCCATTGTATTTGAGGAAGAAGAAGAGACGATTCTGACCCTGAAGATTTACTGCCCTTATCTGTCCTTCAGAAAAACTTAAAAGGCAATAACAATGCGAAGCAACAAACAGAGTACGCGTATCAAAAATCAAGATGGCGGGAGCCTGATCCTGATACTGGCCGAGTAAATAATAGTGACCTTTTGATTGTCTGTAACCCTAGTGAACCCTCACAGGATGCAAAAAATGCAACTACCCCGATTGATTTTTTCAAATTGTTTTTCAATGAAGAACTTTTGACGTTGATTTTTACGGAAAGTAATAGGTATGCACGGCAGAAAAATGTAGAATTAAATTTTACTCTGGACGAACTGCATGTGGTACTAGGAGCGTTTCTTTTATCGGGATATGGAAAATATCCAAACAGAAGACTCTATTGGTCGAGTGAAGAAGATATCCCAAAAATATTACAAAACAGCATGCATCGAAATCGGTTTGAAACTACTAAATTATATTCACTTTAATGACAATTTAAAATTACCCCAAGACGACAGGCTTTATAAATTGAGACCCTTGATAGATCATCTAAACCTGAATTTTAGAACACACAATAGCTTTGATGAGCATTTATCCATTGAGGAGAGCATGGTGCCATATTATGGAAAACATTATGCCAAGCAATACATTCAGGATAAGCCCATAAGATTTTGCTACAAAAATTGGGCTATTTGTTCGAGTAGCGGATACATGTATGGTTTTGAGATTTATACCGGAAAAAAGCCAAACAAAGAAAAAGAAAAGAAATTTGGTTTGGGTGGAGATGTAATACTATCTTTACTAGAGCAAGTCGAATTACCTTCAGGTAAGGGTTATAAAATTTTTATGGATAATTACTTTACAGGCCTTCCTCTCTTTGACTATTTATCGAAAAACAATTATTGTGCCACAGGCACAATAAGATATAATCGCTTAGAGAAATGTCCGGTACAAACTAAGAAGGAATGGAATAATCAGCAAAGGGGAAGCTATAAGTATTATCGAAATGACACCAGCATGCTCGTACACTGGAAAGATAATAAAGTTGTTTCTGTTGCATCCAATTTTGAAACCACTGAAGTAACTAACACACTTCGTTGGGACAGGGTCACCCGATCTAAGAGGACCGTTCCTCAGCCAAAAATAGTAGCCAACTATAATAAATATTTGGGTGGTGTGGACAAATGGGATGGTCTTGTTGCGGCTTATAGATCAATATTTCGACAAAGGAGATGGTATTGGCCACTAGTCTTATATTTATTAGATGTATCTGTTGTGAATGCTTGGTTACTTATGCGAAAATTGAAAACAAATCATCCTGACTCTGTTAGTTTATTGGCGTTTCGACGATACATATCGCTAAGTTTTTTGAAAAGTTTTGGTACTAAACCCCTGCAAGGAAAAACCAGAGTGCCTCGACCATTACATGACATACGATTCGATAATATTGGGCATCTGATACAATGAAACTGACCGCCGATGTCCCTGTAAAGGGACGCCCTAAAACAAAGCCTTATAATGAATTAAAACTTAAAAAACATTTTTTTATGTTTATTAGACTCATAATAAGGTATTTTTTCTAATTATAATTTAAAAATAAAACAAAAATTAACTTTGGGCACTAATGGGTTAATATCTAGACAAAAAAAATATTAAAACTTCTTTGGAATTCCGGGACATACGGGCATTATATTGTACAGTATTATACACATTATACAGTAAGCGCGGACTATAAATGTTGCTGGAAAACGACATATGCTCCGTTCTCGATTTTGGTTGCTGGATATCAACCAGACACTACCTTCATTTTTGCACAGATTAATTTTGCGGAATTTCGGGTTCGAATAAGCAACAAATTTGCTAGATTATAGTAATATACTTAATTACACATTTTAATTAATATATTGGTATCCAATATACTTAATAGATACTTTACAAATATGCGGTCTTTTATAATATTATAACCTAGAAGGATGACACCATTGACACCTAACTCGCCTGTGAAAGAAACGATTTGAAATTCCTTTTTCCCAATATATGTGACACACTTCAGACTTCTTTATCATTTTTTAGCAAAAGGGAGTTTTTAGTCTTAATATTAATTGAAAAAACGCACTGAAACCACTCAAAACCTCCTTTTAATACTAATACACTAGGAAAGGTCACCGAACATAAACTAGATATTAGTTCATGCTACAAAGATATTTCTATCCAAACAGACGCTTTTGCTAGAGGTATGTATAATAACAAAAAATTTAGGCACAACGTTCAATTCTTGACATTTTGAACCATTTACATTAAAAAAAAAAGCCATACGATGATTTTTGTCCAAAAAAAATTTAAAATCGGGCAATTTGAATTAAAAACCTCCCACTTTCGATATGAATGTAAGCATTTTTTAAATGAAATTACATTTATATATTCAAATTTCGTCAAAAGTTATAATTAATATCACCATTATTATTTTTACTATTAATACTTTATAATAACAAATTTATGTATATAAGTTAAATAATTTTTGAGGCATGTATTTATAAAAGTTATTACATATTAAAAAAAAGAGGGAAATAAATATTCTTTATGTTCCTTTAAAACTTTTTTTATGGTAACAATCTGTTAATTCTGTCTTATTATTGATTTGATTTTTACTTCTTCCGTTCTTATTAAAAGTAAATATCTACTCAACCTATAAATCTACATTAAAAAGGTGAAATATATTAGATTTAAGCTACTTGAAGAAAAAAAAAACCTAGTATAAAAAGGACGGTTTAATTGAAAAATTATACATCAATAATGGCGCAAATATTTTCCTTTTGCTGCAGTTTTTTGAACTTTCCTTAAAAAACAAGTACAAACACAGGGTGTTTCTGTTTTTTAACTGAATCGTCAATATAATATTTATTGTAAATTTTAGATAAATCTACACAAACCGTATTGGCCCTCTCAGCCAATACTCCAAGAAAACGAAAATTAAAGGAAGAAACGAAAACACTGAAAAAAGCTGCAACACCTTGTACATCATCAAAAAAACGAAAATGCCAAATGGAACTCGAAACAGGATTAACTATAGAAGATATTCATAAATATTTTGAAAAGAATTATTCAGAACAATCGTGTAATGCATTAAAAATGCAGCTAAATTTACTAAAAAAATCGCCAAGAGGTTGTAGGTATACTGATGAATTTAAGAAATTCGCTTTGAGTGTTTATTTCTTAGGTCCCAAGGCATACAAACAATTTTCAACATTTTACAGGTTACCTTCAAAAAGCACACTTAACCGTTTTACCAGAAAATGGACGATAAACCCAGGTTTTAATGAATTTATATTTGGTTTACTTAAACTTAGGATAAAAGTATTTAAAGAAAAAGAGAAAGATTGCATCATTTGTTTAGACGAAATTACCTTAAAATCACATTTGTTTTATGACATATCAAGAAATGCAATAGTGGGTTTTCAGGAATCATATAATTCATATAGCACAAAAATAGCAACCAATGCGTTAGTAGTTATGGTGCGTGGGATAGCCAGTAACTGGAAACAACCCATTGCATATTTTTTCTATAATTCCACAGCACCTTCGGAGGAGATTAAAGAAAATTTATTTGAAAGTGTCAAAAAATTAAGTGCAATAGGCTTTAACGTGGTTGGAGTTGTTTCAGATCAGGGATCTAATTTTAGAAAATTAGTTACTAAACTTCTTAAAGTTACTCCAGAAAATATTTACTTCTTTGTAGATCATATAAGACTTGTTTACTTGTTTGATGTACCACATCTTCTAAAATCTACTAGAAATAATTTCTTTTCCTACAACTTCCGGTTGTCAGAAGGGACAGCAAAAAAGTGTTATTTAGATACTTTCTATGAATGTGACAAAAAAAAGGAATATAGACTTTGTCATAAGTTGACTAATGAACATCTATATCCTGGCAACTTTCAGAAAATGAAAGTAAAATATGCGGCGCAAGTCTTCAGTCATTCGTTAGCAGCTGCCCTTGAGACCTATATAGATTTTAAGGTTTTACCACCAGATGCAAGTGTTACCGCGAAATTTATTAAAACAATGAATAGTTTATTTGATTTATTAAATTCTTGCCATTTAAACATTTTTGACGCTTTTATGGGCACTGAAAAACAATTGAAATTTCTAGATGAAATCGAATCTATGTTTGATAATTTGCAGGTCATAAAAATTATTAAAAAATCGGGCGAAGAACAATGGGTTGAAAAATGTTTAAATAAACAAATGCATTTTATATACGGATGGAAATTAACGATCAGTTCCATTAAAGCCTTGTGGGAAATCTTAAAATCTAAAAAGTATACATTTTTGCTTACGAGAAACCTAAACCAAGACTGTATTGAAAACTTTTTTGGGCAAATTAGACATTGTTGTGGTAATTCTAGAAATCCAACATCAATACAGTTTTCAAGAGCATTTAAAAAATTATTTACACTTAAGTATTTTAATCAAGTTGACGGTGCAAATTGCATAGATAATATAATAAAAGTTTTATTAGAAATAACACCTGAGCTATTAGAAAAGTGTAAAAAAATAATCCCAGAACCAACAACGGTGAATCCATTAAAAGTTTTTACAAGTGATTATAGAGATATATCTAGTACTGATGGTAATGCGTTGGTTTATGTTACTGGCTACTTATTAAAAAAAAGTTTGTTACAACATTCGTGTGAAGTCTGTTTAAATTATATTGACCGCCATAATTTAAAAAATGAAGCAACAGTATTTTTAAAGTCGAAAGCTTATTCTAAAGTTAAACAATTTGGAGGGTTAAATGCGCCTCCTTTACAAATCGTAGACTTTATTATAAATTTAGAAAATATTTTTGTAGAAAAGTTTAACAAAATGGCAATCCAAAATAATATTGGAAAAAATCTCAAAGATTTGTTCAAAAATATTTCGTTTGTACACCCATGCGAATATTTTCCTTGTGATTATTTTGTATCTTTATATATTAGGGTCCGAATATATTTTACTATAAAATTTGCTAACAGACAGATTAAGGAACAAATAAAAGAAAAGAATAAGAAACAAAATATGAAATTAACCATTTTAAAAAATTTGTAAAACGTTACGTATTTTATCTAAATTATTTAATTTAGTGGTTAATTAGTGGTGGTTTTTAATAGTGAAAGCTATCCGATTTATTATTAGTTGCATTGCAATCATTTGAAAGATATAAATTTTAACCACTTATACTGTCTAACCATACTTAAAACTGCATTTTTTTCATCATTAAGGGTGGTTTTTAAGGGTTTAAGTTTCAAAATATTGATGTATACTATAATCTTGTAATGACAATGTAAAACTATATTTATTTTGCATATTTATATGAATTCTAGGTTGTAAAACACCTATTTTCGTTTTATTTGAATTTTAGTGGTTTTTTCTTTCATCCCCTATTTAAAAAGCAAATAATTAGGCATTTAATAAGTTTTTTTTATTTAACTGCCTTTTTATATTTCACTGTTACCGAGTTCCATATGCTGAGTGTTGTTATCACATTATTATGTAAATTTTATTAAATATTTAAAAAATAGGTATATTAACGAAGTTATTATTAATTAAGTGTATGTAATATTAGGTAGGTAGTTTCTTGGTCAGTTAAGAAAAGAGCATGAAAGGAACGTAAAGCTGCTAAGATTTAATTGTGTACCTTCTAATAAACTTAATTTTAAAGCTATCTACCAAGTGTTTTTCTTACAGTTATTTGTTCAAAAGAGATACTTAATAATATTCTTTCAATTTCATTTTAACAATAATACAAAGTGCCTTTAATTTCAAAAAATTCCATATATTACACGCTGCCCGCCGCGATGTACGAAAATATTCCTTATTAAAAATGTTTCAAACACCCCCCGTATCATAAAGGATTGCCGTCGAAACTAAATAATGATTTACGACCGCGTAAAAAAAGTCGGCACTGTTTAGAAGTCCCTACTTCAAACGGCCGCAAGAGAGTGAACCTACTGTCGTTGATTGAATATTTGGGAAGATACGCAACCTTATGGGCTAAAGCGTGACCGCAAATATGCGTGAAAAATAGATGGCGATTCTCTCCAGTATGCGCGAAAATAATTTCGTCCGTCGCTTCTCATTAGTAATCGGCCGATCATCCGAGTCGTGTGGGAGAGTTTTTGCACAGGTTCGTGTTTGCCGTATTGCAATTTGGTAGTTGTTAAAAATTTTTCTTGGATATCATAATCACAAATAGATAGATATATGTAAATGTGTTTAGTTTGTGAGACGATGGCTCCTTTAGGCAAAATTAATCAGTGTGCGTATATTAATTAAGACTTTGATTTATAACAACCTAATATGGGAATCTCAAAATCTTATTAGAAAATCTTTAAAAAAATCTATTTATAAACCTCACAGAAAATTATCTATTTTATCTACAAAAATCAATCCGAACTCTTAAAAATACGGTCTCTTCATGTCTATGAGAGCCATTTTCTCTTTTTCTTTTTTTTACTTTAAGAAAATTTTAAATCAATATATTATGTTTATGGTCTTTAGTGTTTTAAGTATTTTCAATAATTGTTTTCATGATGAAATTCATTCATGAAAAAGATAAAAATAAAGCCTAAAAAGCCTTTAAAGTTATTGAGAAACTGGTTATAGTACGAATGGTAGAAAAGAAGTACGAATAGTATAAAAAAAATAACATATTAAATGAATGTCGAGTAATGTTTTCATTCCTGGAGAGATTATATTTGAGCTTGAAGAAGGTCACTTTGCTGCAGCGGTATTCTGCGACTTCTCTAAAGACTTTGACTGTGTCAACCATGGAAATTGCTCGATAAGCTTTCTAGATATGGGTTTAAGGGAGTTGCTCTAGAATGGTTAAAATTTTGTTTTGTTAGACAAAAAAAAGTTTGTTTGGCCAAATGGCAGTTTGTCTGAACTTTGTGTAGTAAGCAGGGTTCGTTTCTCGGTCCTATTTTATTTCTATTGTATATAAATGACCTGGCGTTTCTCCAGATAAGAGGATTCTTCACTATTTTTGCAGATGACACCACTATCTTATGGGCAGACAATAATAAAAGCACATTAACAAAAACAATTTCTAAAGATTTATTAATGATTAAACAGTGATTTGATGCTAATTTGTTGTCTTTAAACATAGATAAGACTAAATTGTTAAGTTTTTATGTTCAGAGCAGTTCATGATTCACAAGAAAGAATTGGAAGTGAATAATTTTAACAGATTTCTTCGAATTGTTATCGATCATAAACGTAAGTTTTATGGAGATATGTCAGGAGGCAAAAACTGGCTAGACGATGTTATGCTGTTAGAGTGGTTTTAAATGAACTGAGATTGATATCTGCAAAAACGTCTATTTTTTTTTGTCGAAAGTTGGAACTTACTTTCATACAAAAATACCTACAGTATAGAATAACATTTTGGAGTTGCATTAGTAAACGGCTTTTTGACTCGATGTTTGTTTTTAAAAAACGAGCCATTAAATATATGTGTCATAAATCTCCACAGGACATGCAGACCCCTATTTAAAGATACTTTCCTTGTGTTGCTTGTTTATTGTTGAGTCTGCTTGCCTAATATATAAAAAAATATAAATTGTATCTTCAAAATAATGGCTCCTTAAAACGTTATAATATCAGAAAAGAATACAATATTCCAATGCCCATCCCGAAAAGTGAACTAAGAACTCTCTTATTTACTTGAGCATAAAAATGTTTAATCATTTTCCAAATGTCATAAAAGTCTCTAGAAGTTCTCCTCGCTTTAAAAAGTTCTTAACGAAACATCTTAAAAGCAAGTATTTTTATAGCATTAGAATTTTTTTAAGATAATTAGGAACAGGCCAATCGTATATAATTAGTTTTTAGTAAAGATGTAAAGGTTAGAATTTGTGATGTTACTCTAAAAAATTTTTAAGTCGTCTTGCTTTGAAATTGAAAATACATTTTGTGTTTATACTAGTATGTTGAACCCACTATTGTGTATTGTTTTTAAATTATGTGTTAGTAATATGTCGATTAATGTGCCTATTTTATATCATAGAAGTACCATGTCAACAAGTAGGTATCATGTATTTATGAATAAAGTATGTTTTGAATTTTTTGAAATTCGAAATTGTATTTAAAAGAGAGAGAGGTATATAATATTTAATAGGGATGATTCCAACTACTCACTAAAAATTACCTCGTTGAAAAAGTAATTCTTGTTGTAAAAGGGTTATTCAAAACTGCAAGTTATTAAACGTCGTATTTAAAAGTTAAAGATGTTAACTTGTAAATGAGAGAAAGCGTTTACAACAATGTATAAATGATTTTATTTTATATTTTCAAATAACGCCAGAAAAAAATAAAAAAACCATTTTGCCAAATTTCACATTTTTCCTGAATATTAGGAAGTATTTGGCATTTTTCCAATTTTTAGATTGCATTTATTCAATCATTGCATTTATATTGCGCAACTTTCGCCTAATTAAACCATTTATTGCTCATCCTTATTTTGGACATCCTGTATAACCGCGATGAGACCCTTCATACTGTTAAACAAAATATTTGTTTTTTTTTCTTATTAACTTTTTCTAGTTTTAAGAATTAGTAATTAAGTGTTTCCCTGTATTGCAAATTAAAGTGTGGCCTATTTTCGATATTTTATAGTGTTGTTACACCCTTATTCAAAACATTTCAACCCTTATTCAAACATTCATACATTACTTAACCACCACATTTATCTATAACTATCTTTATAGTTATTTATGCGAGATCACAGCGCATTTAAATATCGGCAATAACAAAATAAATAAAAGCGCTGTTATCATCATCGCCCTTGTCTTAAAAAAATAACAAAACGGCCGGGCGGCCAAAGATTTCCGCGTCGTTAAACTGCAAATGGTCAATATAGCGCCGACAAAGAAAAACAAAGTTGATGATGGCTCTTTAAAGACAGAACGTCGTATTTTAAATTTTAAAGGTGTCATCGTATAGGCGAGAAAAAGTGGTCACAATAATTTATTCATTTAATAAATGTTTTTGTCATATATTTTGAAATAACGCCAGAAAAAAATAAAATGATTTTGCCAAATTTCAGTTTTTTGCAAAATTTAGGAAGTATTTAGATTTTATTATAAAAGGACACTATATTGCTCAACTTTCCTCTAATTATTCCACCTCTATTGACGTCCTGTATAACCGTGATGCGGGGTCTTTAAACAAAATGTTTTTTTTTTGTTACTAGGTATCTTTTTATAGTTTTAAGTATAGTTGTAACAACTGGTAATTGAGAATTTTCCTGTGTCGCTTAAAACTTAAAATGTGGCCTATTTTCAATTTCTATTAACATCCTCACTCACAACCCCTTACTTTACAGATGTCACTACGCTGCACATTTTTCAGATATGGAATCACATGACAAAATGGGTTACTTTTTACAAAAAATTATTGATCAAGAAGTTATATTATGATCGGTATTAAGTCTTATGAATTATTTCAATTATTCTTTATAATATTTACGTGAAACCTACTTATATCTTAAAATTTGTTCCACATATTTTTTGTATATTAGTTTTTAGTTAATTAAGTGCAACGGGCTTTTTATTTAAAAACTTGACCCTCTTGAACACAAAATGAAGGAAACAATGTTTGTTGGAATTATAACTTGTATTAAACTTTGTTGGTAATTTTGTAAAAATAGCTTTTTATATATATTTTTGTATTAATTTTTGTCTCAAAAACATATTTTGGTAAGTAATTATTTGTTTATAAAATTTAACTTTTAAGAAATTTCAATATGCCTCCACCCTTAAGTATATCACTTATCACTTGACCACCACATAAATGACACCGTGTTGTATGTTCAAAAAAAATAATAAAAACATAATTGGCAGCATCATCCCATATCTTAAAAAAATATCCAACACGGCCGCGTAACCGGAGATTCCAGCGTCGTTGAAAACCTGACTCAAAGAAGCCAAAATCCAAGTCCACACAGCTAAAATAAATCGTTCCCAGATTTGACGCTTCGCGGCAGCACCACACGGTGCACGAAACTGAACGGCAATCCGATAGTCGACCGGGTACACTTTTTAACACAGGATTGCGTATCTTCCCAAATATTCAATCAACGCTACTGTCTTGTTCTTTATACTGTGGAAAGGTGCACCATTCAAAAGTAAACAACAAGCGCAGTTGCCAAATATCTATAACGCGAGAATATTTCTGGGCAAAATTTGCGGCTTTGCCGTTATCTGTGAAAATTTGACGATTTAAAGAATCCAAATTAAAAATATTAATTATTATTAGTGTTTAGTGTAAAAATATAGTACAAAATAGTTTCGGTTATTAAACGAGTTTCACTCTTTTCTCTGCTTTATAATAAAGAATGCAACTCAGTTTCTGCTAATTATAATAATTTATTATGTCACTTTATTTTCTTCTGTTAAAATTGAGTAATCACTGGCAACATGGAATACTAAGCATGTTTATTGATAAAATATCCTTTCTGCCCTCTGTGTAAATGTTGCGCTCAATCCAAAGCAGCCAATGTTAATTCTAGTGTATTCAATATTCTAAGGTTCAGAATTTAAAGTGGAGACCGGCAACTAACACTTAAATGTTAGTATATTTGTCTTAGAAACACTGAGTGCCAGCAAGTTAGCCTTACACCAATCTCCAAGACGATGGATAGATGTAGATCCTGACAAAGAAGATATATGAGTGATTATTTACCTGATGCAATACAGTTGGGAATATCCTGCTTATTCCTAGACTCCGGATCGTAATATACGGAATTCTGACTCTTATAACCACGTAAAATGGCTTCTGTCCCTTTCAAATGGTAACCATTCCTGCCGATCATTTGTTGCTTTTTGGCTTCTTTGCGTTTTCGTTCTTCTTCAGCCTAAATTGATAGAAATTAAAGAAGTTATCAAAAAATCAATCCAAATATTTACCAATTTCCGTAATTTCCGTTTTTGCTCTGACGCAACCAGTTTCGAGCACCGTGGTAAAGTGTTTATGCTGCTTCTGGTTGGCGATTTATCCATTACAGGTTTCTTATGAGTTCTCATATTTCCCACCACAATTTCTACTGGAACCAGTACGAATTCTCCTAGGCGAGCTAACGGATCCATAATACAACCTTTCAAAAAAAAATTCTGTTACTAAGAGTTTATTTACAAAATCAAGTTTGATACCAATAACATGATCAGATGCCATTTTCGCATTAATAAATGAAAGTGCACAAGCTGTTCCGCTAAAAAGGGGCATTCCCGTTGAACTTCTCGGATTGGGATCGAATATGTATATGAAGGTTTCTTCATCGTCCTGTTTTTGTTCCCAAAAGCCAAGAACTAAGGGCTCTGTCACTAATATGCCGTGGGTGTTTTCTTCAAAGAATCGTTCCATACCTAAACAAAGATGTGTGTTTTGAGACGTATCAACCATTATGCCTTAATCTCTAAATCTTGGACAATGTCAATATCTTGATTTCTAGGGTACGAATTTCATTAATTTTTTTTTAGTAGTTGCTTGCAGAGTCTTTGGAGTATCCTAAAAATCAATATTTGCAACATTTTAGTTGCTAGAAATCAAGATATTTAGTCGTCATTAAGAGACAAATTATTTTATTTATTCCAGGCATTCCAGTGCGAAAAATGTCAATATCTTGATTTCTAGTGTACAGATTTCAATGATTTTTTTAGTAGTAGCTTGAAGAGCCTTTGGAGTATCTTAAAAATCAATAATTACAACATTTTGGTTGCTAAAAATCAAGATATTTAGTCGCCAATAAGAGGCAAATTATTTTATTTATTCCAGGCATTCCAGTGCGAAAAATGTCAATATCTTGATTTCTAGTGTACGGATTTCAATAATTTTTTTAGTAGTAGCTTGAAGAGCCTTTGGAGTATCTTAAAAATCAATAATTACAACATTTTAGTTGCTAAAAATCAAGATATTCAGTCGCCAATAAGAGACAAATTATTTTATTTATTCCAGGCATTCTAGTGCGAAAAATGTCAATATCTTGATTTCTAGTGTACAGATTTTAATGATTTTTTTAGTGCTTGCTTCAAGAGCCTTTGGAGTATCCTAAAAATCAATATTTGCAACATTTTAGTCGCTAAAAATCAAGATATTGAGTCGCCAATAAGAGACAAATTATTTTATTTATTCCAGGCATTCCAGTGCGAAAAATGTCAATATTTTGATTTCTAGTGTACAGATTTCAATGATTTTTTTAGTAGTTGCTTCAAGAGCCTTTGGAGTTTCCTAAAAATCAATAATTACAACATTTTAGTTGCTAGAAATCAAGATCAAATCATTTTATTTATTTCAGGCATTCCAGTGCGAAAAATGTCAATATCTTGATTTCTAGTGTACAGATTTTAATGATTTTTTTAGTAGTTGCTTGAAGAGCCTTTGGAGTATCCTAAAAATCAATAATTACAACATTTTAGTCGCTAAAAATCAAGATATTGAGTCGCCAATAAGAGACAAATTATTTTATTTATTCCAGGCATTCCAGTGCGAAAAATGTCAATATTTTGATTTCTAGTGTACAGATTTCAATGATTTTTTTAGTAGTTGCTTCAAGAGCCTTTGGAGTTTCCTAAAAATCAATAATTACAACATTTTAGTCGCTAGAAATCAAGATATTTAATCGTCAATAAGAGACAAATTATTTTATTTATTCCAGGCATTCCAGTGCGAAAAATGTCAATATCTGGATTTCTAGTATACGGATTTAAAGACCGTCTGCTTTTGCTAAATCTTTTTTGATTTTTAATAAAACGAGAAAGATAAATTATGAATTTTCCAAATTCTAACCTTGTCTTAAATTCTGCATTCCAGATTCCTTATTATCAATGTAACCCCGTTGATCGGTAGGTCTCAATTCGCAATTCGCCTTTACCACTCCTAACTTATAATCCCTTTTCACCCTGTATATATCCAGGGTGTCTTCCCAAGGATTAAAATCAAAACCGAGCTCGTTGACGCTATCCTCGTACAGTTCAGATCCCAAAACCACAATATCATCAATAATAGGTCTGGCCCACGTTTCTGGTTTATGTATAAGCGACATGGTTAATGCGACCACAGCTATCGGAGCGCTCATCACATTCGGTCCTTTTCCAAATCGCGGATCTTCCTGGCTAATGCTGCCTCTTATGATTTTCTTTCCCGGTAGAACCAGTTTTAGGCCAGCTGCTCTAGGAACCGCTTTGGGTACCGGCATGACACATTTCGGTTCTCTGGCTCTAGGACACAGGTTTCTTGATAAATTTATTTTGTGGATGGTAAATTCACTTTTGCCCAGTATAGGAAGGTTTTTCAGAAATACCGTGGTGAGTTTTTCCAAGTCTAGAAATCTCATTATGCATCCGGATCCGATAGTTGATTGGATACCTGAAATTTTTAGAAGATTCGTAGAAAGTCAAAGGATAATCAGCTATCCAAGAAAAATACTATGCGCAGTAAATTTTAAAAGTCTTAAAGAAATAAGAGGCAGACATGTCGCACCCTCAATGTAAAAGTAACGTATCTTAAAACTTCGAGTTTTGAGATATTGCAATTTAAAATTTTGGAAACGGATTAAATATGCTTAACATCTATTGAAAACAATAAATCTTATTTTGCTAGATTTTAATATTTATACTCAAAATAAATGTTCAAAAAGGTAGGTATTACATTAAACAGATTATTTAGAATTTTAAATAAAGTTGGAGTAAGTACAGATATTTTTGTGATGTGGTACTGTTTTACAAGGCAATAATTATGTATAAGCTAAAAAAACTAACATAAAAAGGGCAAATTGTCAAAAATTAAAAAAAAAATGAAATAAACAAAATTTTTATTCAAGGTAATACAAATAACAATTTAGAAAGTAATAGAGAACATCCCTTTGCGAAAAAAAATATAAAATATAAATTTTTACTCACTAAGTAAATTCATAAAAAAAGTATGGTAGGGCTTAGGAATTAAGTTTTTTTGGCAAAGCGTTAAAAGTCCATCTTTTTTTTGCTTGGAAATTTTTAGTTCTTCGGAATAAGCTGGCGACAATTTGCCACTAAATTTTCTGTCAATTTTAGTTTTTCGTTTGCTTGATCTTAAAGAAACGTTATTTCAAACTTGTATTTCGCTGTACGGAACATCATCTCCATATTCGTATTTAAAGAACAAACTATCAGGCTTACCCTTATTTGTCATAATTACCTTTATATCGGTCCACTTGACCTTTATTTTATCAGTATCAGTGCTAAAATTTAAACCTATATCAGTAGATAATTTTTGAAGATCAAACATTTCAGATTGATCCATTTCTTTTACATAATAGGGTTTTCCCCTTTTTTTTGCACCTTGAATCACAGGAATCCATTGAGAAGGGATAAAAATAGGACCACCTTTTAACAAACGTTTTTTTTCTTTTTCAATGCATGAGTGCATACTATCGCCTTCATTTTGTGTATGACCTGTTACCAAAAATGTATGCGTTATTGATTGAATTTCGAGGAAAGTGGTTGCATATAAATACAAACTAGCAATGTACTTATTTTTATTCTGCCCGGCGCAGTTGTCAGAATAAAAAGTAACATGTTTTTCTTGGCAGTTTCTTTCTAGGAATTGCAGAACACAACTTCCAATTTCATTTGCACCGCGCTTTGCAATATTCTCTGACCAAACGTAGCATGAACCCTCTTTGCTACCAATATTAAAAATTGTGAAATTGTATGTCGCCAATTTACTTTTGTAATAAAATTCTGAGACTTGTGAGCAAGGTGTGGTAAGGACGGATTGTAAATCATAGACAGCTACAACTTTAGTTGAATCTTCTAAGGCATTTGACACATCAATCTCTTTTTCTTGTCGAGCTTTATTTTTGTCATCAACGTGTTTGTCGTATTCACTTTGAAGCTGAACTTTTTCTTCAGAAGAATAATTGGCATACCTTTCGCAGGTACTGCATTGATCTTTTTTTGGTTGGTACCATCCAATATTATATTCAAAGTTAAAGATTTGTTCATAAATGCATGGCTTGACAAAAGGTTTGTTTGCCTCTTCACATTCACGTTTATAGTCACGGTATAGCGTCGCAAGTGTTAGACTTCCTTCTATAAAGGTTCTTGTTGTTTGTTGTCGCAAATAATGAGATTCTACTGTGGGCAATGACCCAATATGTTTTCTTACGCCGGCTTTTAATGCAGGGTCCAGTTTTTTATGATTCCCGTGTTTACCACGTAGATCACTGCTAACAATTTTTTTATCACTGGTTTTTTTAAGAGCCGTTCGAATGGTAGTATCACCAATGTTTAAAGTGCTCATAAAAAACTTCTTGCAAACTCGAATTTTTTCATTGTTGATGTCAAAATAATAGGCTTGTGTGCAATTCTTTCTTTGAGTATTTTCCTTTAAATACTGGTATTTAGGTTTAATTGGATCTGTATTAGCGCAAATGAATTGCCTTTGTCGAGTTATGTCGCCCAACTCCCAAAAGGATGTAGGAATTTTCTTTCTTAAATTTTCCGATATTTTTGTAATGCATTTTTGTTTACATTTCTCAGTACATGGAGTTTGTAGGAAACGTGCTGGGACTTCTTTTTTTTTAGATGTTAAGTAGCTTTCACCTAAATTTCGTTTTTGCTTTCTTATGAAGCGGGGCCAATTTTCTTTACTTCGCTTTCTCTTTCTAGATTTTTCTTTCGCTTTTCTCTCTCTAGAATTTCCATCCCCTCTATCATTATTATTTGAGGCTATGAGTGCAAAAACGAACTAACCCCAATATTATTAAGTGCTAAAAAATAGGTTTAAAAAAATACGAGAATGAGAGTGCGCAAAACCCTTTAAAAAGACATTTTTGTAGATCGGATTAATTGAATGTTCTTGAGTGTTACTTATATTTGCGGAATTTATTTTAAATTTTTGGATATGGCTAATATTCGATTTTTTTATGTGGGTTAGTCTACTCTGCATTTAAAATTGATTGGGTTTTTTAATGGGTTACTATAACTTAAGCTATTATAAGTATTACGTCAAAACCTGTATTACTCGTATTGCCACGAGAATAAATAAAAAAATATAGAAACTTTATTTTTTTATTAAGTAGGTAGTTATTAAATACGTAAAGTTTGTTCTTCCTCAATTGGGCCAACTACTTCACCTCCAGTTGCTTGAGCGGATGACCTCAGATTTTTATAAAAATCTTGGTATATACAAGGGATGAATTCCATTAACTCAAGGAGATCTTTATTTTAGCTTCATTAATGGCATTACCATTTGGGTATAAAAGGGGCAGATCCTTAATTTTACTGTGTTAAAATAAACCTCTTCATTATTCGAGTATCCATTTCTATTATGGTAAAAAGATTTTTTTTAGCATGTCTTATGACTGTATGCCAGTCTTGAGGTATAAAGATATGTTGATGGAATTTCTTTTCTTTTTCTATGATTCCTAAATCTTGGTCGCATGGTAAATAGGAATTACCACTTACAAGGAATTTATGATCTATTTCTTCCATAGTAAATAATGGAGATGCAGTAATATAGTTACATATCAATGACATTTTTATATTACGATTCTGACCACCACATTGGTCAGAATACATTATAAGTCTTTTCGATGTAATAAAGTTTTAATGTAATATAAAATACAAAATCCCACCGCTTGCGGCCCCTTCGAAGCAATACTTTCATCCCATACAAACATGAACGAATTATTGCTTCCCATAGCATGTATATTAAAGCAGTAAGTCCATAACTGCCTTTTATAGTAACAATTGCCTGTGGTAAGTACATGTGTAGGAAGAGTCTTCATTAGATCAAAACAGATGACTGCTGCGTTTCCACTTTTTGCCAGTTCAGTGTGTTTTCTTAGGGTGTCTCTAGCACATAAACTTCTTACTTTTAGCAGCACAGTGGACTAACTGAGGATAGTCCACTTTGCTTCTTTAAACTTTTATTAATAATAAAGTTCAATAACTAGTTTAGTGCGGCCATCTCGTAACGAAAGGGAATAGGTCGTTTGGTTCACTGTGCAATAAATAGATTTTAACTTGACGGATAATATTCTATAATACGGTTGATTTTGAATTTTTGTGGGTTAGTCCGATATTGCACTCATAGCCTCATTTAAGAGAGTGTGTTCTTGTTCCAAACTATCATCTGATTCAAACTCTTCCTCTGGATTATAATCAGGATCTTTAACTAAGGCAAAGTTTACTGAATAAAATACTTTAGTAGTAAAGTATTTTATTTTTTTAAAATTTTAAGTATTTTATTCAGTAAACTTTGACTAAGACATCCTTATCTTTCAAAGGTATTTGGGGATTAATTTCTTCATGATCAGCAATGGGATGGGTGGGGTCACTGACTGGAATTAACCCATCATCACCGTAATTGCATATTAGTGGTGACAATGCAGCATATTGTTTGCTTTGTATATTAAAATTTGTAGGTTCATATTCAGCCATTGATATAACAACAGGAGCTGACATTATAGTAGCTTCATTTAAATCAACAAACTGAAAATTATTGGCTCTATCAGATGAATCCACCTAAAAAAGATACAATCTAATAATCTACATTTCATATTTTTTTTAGAGTTGGTGCATACCATGATTTCTGTTGTGAAAACTTGTGGAATTAACTCTTGTGGTTTCTAAAATTATTAATATAATTTTATATTAAACAATATTAAAACCTATACCTATAAGCTTACCACAAAAAATGAAGATTCGTCGTTTATAGAATTAAAAGAAGTATTACAGTCCTGTTCTATTTGGTCTGATGTACCATTCATTTCTAATGCTATTTCAGTACCAATGTCGTCTATAAAATCTAGCGATAACTTTTCAGTCTAAAAAGATTTAAAATACATAACACACTTTTAGAATTTTGTTTACCTTATAGCGATTTCCATTGGCAAGAGTAGTGCGCACCGAATGTATTTTTTTTTCACGTTAGTGCTATGTCATAAAAAAGATACAAATACACTTAAATGGCACTGACTTTGCCAATATAAATCGCTATTAGTTTCTCGAAAATTATAAATACTAAGGACGTTTAAGCTTGAGGAAATTGGGTGGAAGTAAGCAGAACACGTCGGAATAAAAAAAAAAGAAGAAAAAACAGATCTTTTAAAACAAAATTACCATAATAATTATTATATTTATGTAAATATGCCTATGGGTTTCGTACGTAACCATAATATTAATATTTATTACATTAAAAAAAACTTTATATCATCAGCACTGATGGTCGGTCGAACCGATCAGTTTTTCCATAACAATGCAAATCGATACAAACAAACAAATAAACAAACGCGACCGGTGATGCATGTGAAACCCACCATTTAAATCAATGGCCAGCGCGTACCATCAGTGCTGATGGTTGGTCGTGTGTGAAAAAGCATTAACAGTACATTAAAAAAAATCAAAACAAAAAAAAAAAAGAATTTATTTACAAAATAACTTACCTCTGGTTTTTCCTCAAAATTATCAAACATCTTCTTAACACGATTTGACATCATGATTTCAATATTAATTGCACCAATTACCCAAAATTAAAACACAAGATAATGCCTCTTAAGTCAGAGATTATGCATTGACTTATTAAGATTATTGACGATTCTTCATTGACAATTAAAATATCTCCTAGAATGTCACCAGCTTTTGAGTGCAATAGTAACACATTCCAAAATAAACTGGTTTTATCAAGATTTTACGCGCCAAAAACTGACGCGCGGCTAATAAAATATCAAGGTTTTTGCGTTGTGGCGTTATTGTATTTGAATTTTCTCAGTAAGCTGTTGAAGATATACTAACATATTTGATGTTATGTTAGTGTTTTTCTTTAATTTCTTAACTTTATGAGAATAGATGTTTAATGTAAAAGTGATATATTTTGTTTTGCGTTAATTTAACACTTTAAATTTATTAGGAGAAAATTAGTTATTACAGGTTAATAGTGTTACATTTTTAGATGTGTTAGTATTCCATTATTTTATCTGTCAAACATTCTTGATTTTATGGGCAGTATACTTTAATATGTTACTTTTACATTGGAAATTTTTTAATATAGTTTTATGTTAAAATTAGTTTTATTACATTTTTAAATATTTCCCGCCCTTTTTTCGGATGTGTTACTTTTTCATTTACTAAATTATCGTCTTTTCGAGCGAACTCAATAAAAATCTCAGTTTTGATTTTTTTTTAGATATGTTACTTTTCCATTGATAGTGCGATGTACTCTTACTTGAAAATTTTAATACTTAATACTTAGGTAAATCAGGTGCTGCTACGATTGAAATGAATGGAATATTGCTCATCTATTAGAATATGATCAAATTCTAAAAAAATAGGATAAAGAGGAAGATCATGCAAACTAACATCAAGGCATATAAAAAACAAGTATAAAACCTCCAGTGCAGGAAAAAGTTCAACTGTTGCATACTCTGACGTAGTAAACAATGAAATTGAAGCAAGACATTACCATTAGGTCCTCGCTTCATTCCGTCAGCCATATAGTACATTTTTTGTCCTCGCCATACTGCAACATAGAGCCCTTTAGCATAAAGCACTCCGTACTTGGCAGACTCAAAAAACTTCTCCAATCCTCGTTTCACATCCAGGAGTTCTTCGAAATCTTGCGCTTTTATATCACCAGTAATAAAATCGGGTTCGATCTCTACATCCGCCATAAACTTGGATATACAAATTTTCGTCGGTATGTCGGTTATTTCCAGCTCTTCGTGTTCCACCAGCCAGTCGATTTCGTCGGGTTTTAAGTTCGTATTCGGATCATCTCGAAGCCATTTTTTTCTTTGTCTTTTTAAAAAGGTGAAAAGCTTATCGCCGTAAACCGATATACTATCGGGAGTGGTTTCTGTGAAGCAAATCACCTCGAATAAGTGAACGATAGCTAAGGCAACTATGCTCGCGGTCAAGCCTTGTTTGCCTCTGTTGGAAATCGGGAAGAGGTCATGGTAGAGGTCCAAGGTTCCTAAAAGTTACATTTTATCTCTGTTTTACACAAAACTAAAGCTGTTTTTTATTACCTCTCAATATCCATACTCCAGACTCAAGTTCCTTAAAATCGTACCAGTCTCCAGCATAAGCATCAGGCATTTCATCCTCGACATTGTACTTATTTTTTGTCTTTAGGTTATTAGAAACTGTGACCGCTTTCAATGTAAAATCACCCTTCAGCCTGTCTTTAACAGGAATATTGTTATATACAAACTCCACGAGGTCCTCTAAGTTTGTAAACCAAACGGTGCATGCTCGACCAGTTTTTTCCTGTTCCATCCAATAGGAAGGTGATTTTTTTGGACGCGATGGTACTTCTGGTTCCTCCTCTTCTACCTCCTCTTCAAATTGTTCTGGTTGTTGCTCCTCTCTAAAATAATATTAATAATAACTTAAATAATTGCAAAATGTCGTCACTAAAACTATTTGCGTACTCAATTTCTTCTTCCTCGTCAACCATCTCTTCATCAATATCCTCATTATTTAAAAACCCAGGTGACAGATTTTCTTCGTCATCAATATCGTCCTCGGTATCATTACCTATGGTATCTTCTTTTTCAGATTCTTCTTCCTCTGCTCCTTCTTCTTCCTCTTCTTCCGGCTCTGGTTCCGGGGTAGATGGCTCTGGATCCCAATCTTCTCGCCCTAATAATTTTTTTTGTTAGTTATACTTTTCTAGTAATATAGTTTTTAGACTTGGAATATTGAAAGGCTAGAAGTAGCATGTCGTGGAATTATGGGTAGTTTGTTTGATTGCAACGGAGAAGTGCCAAAGAAACACTTTATAACAAAATAAAAATTTGTCACTCAATTTTACAGACACAAAACAATACTACTCAATAAAATAACAACAATTTTTTTTACAATAAATAAGATACTCTTTAATAAAGTTGATATTCAACGCTAAATAGTTGTAGATCATGTATTTTAAAGAAATAATAACGTGGCAATGCCGTTCGATCCCATTATTGATGTCATCGAACCAAGGAATCACTGCCAGTGACGTCGTCAAAAATTTTTTGTGATCAATATTTCTTATTAATAGAGCATGCTTAAAATATAAGTAATTTTATCATTTATGGCTTTTTTATGTAAATTAAATATTTAATAAATTTCTTAATAATCATGTTTTAAGATAAACATTTTTAACATTTTGTATAATTTTATTCTATTAAACAAATATCAGTTTACATCACTATATACAGTGTGGCTCAAATTAAGTGTACATGTATGGGTATCTTGGAAACTATAAGAAATAGATAGAAAATTGGTTAAATGGGGAAAGTTTTAGGGCATTTAGTTACCAATTAAGTGTCGCTTTCAGAACGATTTTATCTTTTTCCGATCTCGAAATATTTGGAAAAAAGTTGCATTTTTGAAAAAGGACTTTATTTTTTTATATTTCAACGTATTTTTAAAATCTGTAAACATATTATTAGGACAACTTTTTAAGGACAACGCATACCTGAATTCAGTTTTTGTTTTCGACGTTTCGGTTCTGAGATTCCATCCTCAACTTCTTTTTTTCTTATGGCGGCAATTTTGTTTTTTTGCTAAATTAAAATGGTCTTTTTGCCGCTTTAAAATGATGTATAACACTTTATGAAAATATTTCATAAATATTATTAAATAAAATGAATTAAAAAAAAAAACAAAATAAATAAACATTAGATTTATTCAAAAAATATAAATGAACAAAATGGGTAACAAAATAAAGGTTTATACAACAAAAAAAAACATCATTATTAAAAACTAAACAACAAACGTTCAACTCTAGAGTTATAATACAATTTTTTTTAAATAAACAATACTAGATTACTAGTAAATATATTTTTTATTTTTATGGTACTTAGGTACAGTGCTTTCAAGATGAGAGAAACAAATTTATTTAAAATTCAGGATTTTGTAAAAATTTTGAGACACGTTGACTTTTGGGTTTGGTTATCAAGAGTTTTTTGCAGTTTAAAATTTGTATACAGGATGTCCCAAAAAAAATTGCAATTTTCAGCATCTTGTAGATATTTTGAAAATATTGACATCAATCATATAACACATCAAAATTTTTAAAATTTGCGTAGAATTTAAAAATAAATTGATATTATAACCGTCTCACTAATAAACTTTAAGACTTTGCAATACCTTTTTTTGGACACTCAAATTGGTATACAAAATTTTAACTGCAAAAACGCGCAAAAAAGTCGACGTGCCTAAATTTTAAATAAATTAGTTCCTCTCATCGTAAAAGCACTTTATAATGAAATAACTAGATATTCTTCCATGAATTAAGGCACAAAAGACACCTGGCTGATTCAGAGTTTAGCCTATTTCGATGTTTTCTAATTACTAATGATGCCTTTGAGAAGAGTCTCTCTGAGGGAACTGATATTGCCATAGTACTTAAAATGTCCTTTGCCATTTTGGATAAGTTGGGGTAAAAAAATTCGTGTTTATGCCACCATTCGAGAATATTTGTATTTTCTTCTGCCCTCTTAGAAGATAAATATTCGTGAATTTCCTGCCTCCAGATAGTTGGTAATAAAGATAGGTCTTGTTGAGATGTATTAAAAATTTTTCCAAAATCTAAATCGAAGTCATCGTCATCATCATAATTATTGCCTTGAATATATGTAGATGTACTAGGTTTTGAAAAATCTAGATTAATCCTCTTTGATTTGACCTCGATTACGTCGTAAGAATTGCCGGAATTCGAATACTCGCTTCCACTGTCCTCAAAGGGGTCCGTCAATTCATCCAGCTCCACAATTTCACTATTTTATTCTTCCATTTTTTTCCGGATTAATTGTAAACAAAAAAAAAAGGATATGCGCAATATGCGTAGATACGTAATACTAAAAACACTTAGATCATAGATACGCTTCGTCGCTTTCTGCCTGAGCCTTGGAAATGAATAGGTGATTATCTTGTTAAACTTTTATAATTGAGTTTTTATATTATATTATTAGTTATTTGTTATAAAATTTTGAACAACTTTTGATTAGAACTTTACTTTTCTTCTTTTCTTTTAATTTTTTTAGGTTTGTTTTGTGTTTTTTTTTCTTAGAAATAAAGGCATTTAAAGAGATTCAAGAATTCTATACATTATGAAGTTAAGGTAGTTCATTATAAGTTATTATACAATGTATATCGGCCACAATTTTTAAGACCAGAATCGGCTCTGCAGAGTTTTGAATTTGTTGGCATTATTTTTTTTTTGTAATTTGTTGCTTTGTACCTATGTTTTTTTACACATAAAAAAACCTTTATTATTATATTTGTAAACAAAGTATCTGACTGACTTTAGTCTTTAAATGATTTGTACATTCTATTTTCTGTACAGTATATGTTTCATAAGATCTACTATCCAGAATTTTTTTATAGTAGCTACTATCGCCATCTGCAATCATTTTATTATATATAAGGTTATACATTTTAATGCTGGCATAAAATCCTTCAGCAATAACGCTTGCTTCCATCGCAGTTGACGTAGAACTCCAGTTTTTATAACAAGTATTTCAATTATAAACAATATTATTTATGTATTTCAATTTATAACAAGCAGTTGGCGACCTAATAGCATATTAGGCAAATGGGGATACAGCTATTTTTTCCAGCTCAGCGCCGCATGCTTTGAGGCTTACAAAAAATATAAATTCATTGATATTAAAATTAGATATACGCGACAGTATACAAAAAACTTCCACAAAAAAACACTTACCAAATAAATACTAATAACTAAATGAAAATAGTATACCAAATTATATAAAATACGTAATATAAAGAAGAAAATACAGCTAGATCGAAAGCCGGCTCTGGTCGCCCCACCATAAGGCAAGGAGGCGGGCGCCGAGAAAATGCACGTGGATCGGCGACACTAAATTCCAAATATATTCGAATTAAATAATTTCAGGAAGGGCTCAGTAGTTCCGTAATTTCATTGTCTAAATTTCATAAAAATAGGTAATGTTTGGTACCAATGTAAAGATAAAACATAAAGCTATGTCTCTATTGAAGCCGTTTTTGGATTTAGGCCTTCAACATTACAGAATTAATTTTTGAAAATAGGGTTCAAATTTAATTATTTTACCAGCCGATTTCTCAAATTCAAAAACAAAAATCAAAATTCTGATTCAACAGAGACATGACAAATATGTCTTTTTATTGAATAGTTTTTAAATTATACTTTTAGCTTAAACCGTTCAGAAAATATACCGGATATTCAAAGCATTATAAAGCCCATATATATTTTGGCGAGTGGTGGCCTCTTAAAGAAATAATAACGTGGCAATGCCGCTTGATCCCATTATTGATGCCACCGATACAAGGAGTCACTGCCGGTGACGTCGTCAAAAAATTTTTCCTGATCAATATTTGAGGCGTCTAGTTGCAAAACCCGCGTTGTCCATTTTTCAAAATAAATTGTGTCAGTAAATATATCAATAGTGGACCTTAGAATCTTTATAAATACAGCCACAAAATGCAGCAAAAGTCGCTCCTTCCTATTTAAAATTAAGTGTAAAAATTGATTATGCGGCAGAATCCGTCTTATCCATTTATATACTTTCACTGTAATTACGGTTGCAATACCCGTTTTATATCATAGGTAATTTAAGTATGATGTTACTGTCGCCTTATCCATAACGTGTGCGATAAATTATTTGATAATTTTGGCAACTCTGTACTTCTGCATGAAAACAGAGAATTTCCAACCAATCCAAACAGATTTGTTTCAGCCAGGTGCAGATAAATCGCCCTTCGTCGAATTATCAGTTTATTATTTTGAAGCAGTATCGTTTATTCTTATTCGGGGTAGAAAGTGTGTTCCATAATATTTGAAGACCACAGGGAAAAAACGTGCAAAGTCACTATTAATTGAATTTGAGAAAATAAAATTTTAAATTTGAAAACGCTATAAATTTTTTAATAATTTTTTTAAAATTTTGATTTTGGAAACAATTATTATACCGTATTCTAGCTTTTTAAATTATGTAATGAAATTAAAAAATATCAATTAGTTTTTTAAATTTTATTACAAAACCAACCAAAGTACAAAAAAAAACAGGAAAAAAACGTGCAAAGTCACTTTGTTTTAAATGTTACCGTATTTACTACAATAACCGCAAAAAAGTTGCAGGGCGATATTTTTTTCTACAAAAAGACAAAATACTTGCTCTATTGGTACGCCCTTGGATATTTCGGATCGAATTTAATTGCTTCAGTAGATGTCTGATAATGGTTTAAATAAACTGTAAAAAATTCAATGAAATCGACTAACGCATTTCTAAGTTATTAATAAAAAACTTAATTTTTGGAAAAAAGTTGACACCCTGTATCTCGGAAACGAAACATTTCCGGACCCATGTTCATATAAACTTTTTTTCTTATTTTGCTGAGCGGAATCTCCCCTAAGGTTTTGGCACCACAACTCTGAAACACCCTATATAAATGATATAGTTAGAATAGCTACCAAATGTAATATTGACAGTGGGGAAGCGTGAACTTTTTTTTCGGGTAGACAAACAATAAAAATCGTCCATAATATCCATTATTTTAAAATTAATTAAAGACAAATAAAAACACAACAAAAATACAATTACCAATATCAAACAGTCGTTCATAAATAACCACTAAGATATCCACTACAAAAACCTTTTCTATACACATAAAAATACTAATTATTAAATTAAACTGTAGATGTATTGCGGCCGACCAGATCAAGCGTGTCCATAAACAATAACCCTCAATAGTATAATAAAATAGCTGGTCGACTTCGATAGACAAAAGCTGCAGGCAAATTTTGCATACGTAATAGGCTGAATGCTGATGCGGCCGGACCTCTGTAGCCTGCTTGATGCGTATTTGGTTCGATTAGATGCTCCAAATTTCGGAAGACAAATATCAATGTGTCTTCCTGAGGCTCGTATACATTAATTGGGTGTCAGCCCTGTATTTTTATCTTAATCGGTGCGGCAGGCAGGGCGCGCCTTCGGTTTAAGGTTGGGACACACATATCCGGACCGTGCCAGGACCGAGACACGGCCGGGTGGCGCTCGTCCCTCGGTACGTTTGTCTTCAAGCCACACTCTTCCGGGTCTCGCCAGTGTTCCGTTCGTTTCCATTGCTGTGACATTGAAATATCTGTCGTCTTATTTTTTTTTTTAATAGTTAAAATGTTTAGTAGTTTTCGAAATAGTGACTTGGGCATGATAGCCCTTATGATAGCCCTTGCTTTAGAGGAGGAAGAGAATGAAACAAGAATGAGAAAGCCAAGTAACAGAAATATATGGGTTCACAGTGCATGGAAGACAAGATCTCTACAAGGGGAGTTTCGAACGCTATTCCCTCTTCTCATCGATGATGAGACAAAATTTTACGAGTATTTCAGGATGACACAGTTTACATTCCATCAACTACTAAACAAACTTGAAGCAGAATTGAAAAAAAATGATACTTTTTGGAGACCATCAATTTCTCCCACACAACGCCTGGCTGTATTTTTAAGGTAAGTAAAATTAATTTAAGGGTATGTATTTGTTTTTCATATTGCTAGTTAATTAAAAGACGGGCATATTTAATAAACAAATTATATTATTATAGCAAAAAACTTTTAAAAAAGGCTCGTTAGTAGTGGTGACATATTTTTCCGCATTTTGCCTAAAATTCAAAGTATGTAGGACTAGACAATGATTGTACAGGTGAAGGTTCTGGCGTTGGAACAGTTAGCGACGAAGATGCTGGCGAAATCGGAGGAATATACTGATTCTGAGGGTAACTATTATTTGTGAGTTGCTTTAATTCAAACTCTTGTACAATTGAAAAAATGCTTCCTTTCGCCTGATTAAAAAGTATCGGATGCAGCGATTTAAGGGCTGGTGCTATACCCGCTAAAAAAGCATCAACCGGATGTTGCTCTTCCCTCTCTCTTGAACGTTTATTAGCTACTTTTTCAGCTTCTTTTTCTGCTAAAATATAAGTCATGAGCTGGCTTGACGGTGATTGTTGTAGATGGCGCTCATGCTGAAATTTTCGTTTTAACGGCGGCCTTACAAATTTGTTTTTATTATTGGAAGAGAGGGAGGACCCTGCCGGGGGCATTTGCGAAGACTGAGCAGTTATTCCACTTTGTGTTTCACTGTCCTGATTTTCAGTTATAGGTTCCTCATTTCCACTATTTTTTTGCGCAAAATCTTGAATATTAGAATCCTCGTCTTGAGATTCTTTTAAAGTAGATTCATGTTCACCCTCCTCTCCTTCGGGATTATATAGAACATTGGAAATTGTCTCTCGTTCTGCAATGTGGGGTAGCAAGAACATTAAGAGGTCTTCGTACTTATATTTGTGCTGACGCACAGCAGCTTGTCCTGAGCTGGTTTTCCTTTTCTGCAAAGTCTTCCGTAGCTGATCACGAACTGATGTCCACTTTTTCTTGCATTCCTCGACTCCACCTGCAACAAAATATAAAAAATATTACCTACTGAAAATCACAAAATGTTGAATGTCAAAGATTGTGAAACATTGTTATCGTTACTAATTCTGGATTTCTTAATTTAAGGTTAACCTCGTTTTTCTGTTTCAGATTCCTTGCTACAGGAGATTCTTTCAAAACCATTTCCTTTAGCTACAGGCTGGGAAAATCAACAGTTGCATCCATTATCCATGACACCTCTAAAGCAATAATCAATGTTTTGTTAGATGAGGTTATGCCTGTATCGAAAGAAAATGAATGGAATGCTATAGCGGAAGAATTTTGGAGAAAATGGCAGTTTCCAAATTGCATCGGGGCCATAGATGGGAAGCATGTTGTAATACAAGCTCCAAAAAACTCAGGAAGTCTTTATTGAAATTACAAGAAGACATATTCTATTGTGCTGCTGGCCCTTGTTGATCCGTGCTACAACTTTATTGCAGTAGATCTGGGAGCATATGGGAAAAACTCAGATGGAGGTATTTTGGCAAACTCAAATCTTGGAAAGTCATTAGAAAATAACAAACTTAATGTACCAAAAATTAAAGCATTACCTAACACTAATATTGAACTTCCAATGGTAATTGTTGGCGATGAAGCTTTTCCTCTGAAAAGATATTTAATGAGACCTTATCCAGGAAGGGGCTTGACAAATGACAAAGCTATTTTTAATTATCGTTTGAGTCGGGCAAGAAGAATATCGGAAAATGCTTTTGGTATCCTGCAACAGAAATTTAGAATATTTAATAGAACCCTCCAAGGAGATCCTGGAAATCTAACAAACATCGTTATGACTATTTTGTACAACTTTATTCGAAAAATCGAAGGTTATAAGGTTTCTGAACAGGTGTTGAACGAAAGTGAAGCAGATAGAAAATCTGACAGATATTCAAATCTTCAAAACCTACCTCGGCTTCGTGGTAGATCTACATATGCTGCATTTGATGTGCGAGAGCCACTGAAAACCTTTTTGAATTCACCAGAAGGGAGTGTAGAATGGCAAGAGGAGGTAGCGTTGAGACTTTAATTACACAACCGTACTTTGTTTTTTTTTTGTAAAATTAAAAATTAAGTAGTATTAAGTAAAACTAGGATATCTACCCACTTATATAATAAAAGTGAATTGGCTATATTTTTTAATAATATTTAACATGCTTTCGAAAAATGTATTTGGTCAAGAAATGCTCTTTCATACATAAACGCCATACACCAACCAATGTTTTCAAGAATTACCCCCTTAAATATTAGCATATTATTAAGAAACATCCTGTATATTTTTGTCATCTCAAAAGCAATTTGTTTACCTACCTTTAACTTGCAAGTCTGTTGCAATTTGTTTCCAAACTCGTTCCTTATATTCAGTATTCCTATATTTCCCATGTTTTTGATCGTAAAGTACAGGAAATTTTCGTACTTCTTCTATTAACCTCTCTATGTCCATATTAAACACAGCTTTAAATTAATGCACTCGAGCTCCGTTCCGATACACCGGACGTCAAAAATTAAACTAACGATATTCCGCCCGGTCCGCACACGAATCGGCGACGTGACCCGGATACGTCACGATCATGTGTGAACATTTCCATATATTTTAATTGTTTTAATTCAGAAGCGGGTGACGTCCGACACCCGGCCGTGTCTCGGTCCTGGCACGGTCCGGATATGTGTGTCCCAACCTTTAATCATGCTTAGATACTATATGTATAATAATAGTAAGGATCGCGACTACGTTCTGTGCCAATTTTTTTAAAATTTTAATTCAACAATTACATGAAATAATTACGTGATAAATTAATGACAAATAACTGGGTAATTTTGGGTAGACAATGTCTACCTTGTCTACTAGTACGCTTCGCCACTGAATATTGAGTTGTTTGCTGATGATACAATGCTTTATATTAAGAGAAATAACTTACAACAAATGCAAAATGAAATTAATAGTGATCTTAAAAACCTATTTATATGGCTCTGTGTAAATAAATTATGTTTAAACATAAACAAATGTAAATTTTGTGTTTTTACAAAAAAAAACTAAAATGGCACAGTTGGACATTCAGGGTTTGCATATTATGGTAAATGGGGAAAAAATCTTATACGATAATGAAATAAAGTATTTGAGTACAATATTGGATTGTAATCTAAGTTTTTATGGGCATTTTGATTACATATTAAGAAATTTTTTTCTAAAAAAGTTGGATTTATTAGCCGAATAGGCAAAGAATAATCCATAAACACAAAATTGTCCCTGTATAATGCAATAGCACTATCCCATTTGCAGTTCCGCTCAACTTTATTGTCCAATTTGTCGAAATTTAAAATAAAACAATTGGAAGTAATAAAAAACATAGCTTTAAGAGTAATTTTGCGTTGTATTCGTTATACCCCTATAGAAGCCATGTCAACTATCCTAAATGTGTTGTCAGTTAAGCAAAGAATCGCGTATAATGTTCATGTATTTGTATTTAAATTGAAACATAACATGCACCCAAAATATATAATTCGGTGTTACATAAGGGTATTATTGAATTTAACAAGTTACCAGTAAATATTAAAAACTGTGATAACTTAAACCAGTTCAAACTACTCTTGAGGGAATATGTTCAAAATAACCGTTAACTGTTTATGTTTCTATATTTCTTTCCACAATGTTTAAGACCAGAATCGGCTCTGCAGGTTTTGAATTTGTTGACATTAATTTTTTTTTGTAATTTGTTGCTTTGTACCTATGTTTTTTTGCAGATAAAAAAACATTTATTATTATTATGTTTGTAAAGAAAACATCCCATTGCCCTTGAAGACATGTTGAACTCAAACAAATTTGTTGTTTACTGATTCTAGTCTTTCAATGTAATTACCAATAACTTCTCCATTTTTATCCCTTGGCTTTGAATCAAACAAGTAAAATGCCTTGTCGTCCCTCCATAATGCCACAACGTAATGCTTAGTTTCTAATAAGGCTTCCTGATTAAAGTTGTCATCTGTCTGTTCTGCTTCAAAATGGCTCCTTAAAGAATCCTTGAGAGATTCCTTAATATTACCTAAAAAATCCAGTTAAGTTGACGATATTTATATTAACGCTCATTATAATAATATATTACCCTCGGCTATAGTATCAAACTCTAAACTGATTACATTAGGCCCGACGTTAAGTTCAGGTTTCACATTCTCTGAAGTTATTTTTATCTCAACCTCAGGCGGTTCTTCTTCTTCCTCCTCCTCCTCTCTAAAGCTCAAGTCTTCTTCTTCTTCTCCTCGTTCCGCTTCCTCTCCTTCACCTTTTCCTTCTTTAATCTCTTGTTTAGGGGGTGGCGTTGAAGGCGAGGGTTTAATACCGGCTTTCGCATCTCCTCCAGCTTTATTAGCACCTTCTGAAGTCTCGGCTTCTTCTGCTTCTTCAGCTGGTTCACGTTCAGAGTCTAGTAATTGCTGTGCCTCGATCATTGATTTTACGTAAAGGTCATCGCCTAAAATGAATGACTGGTTGTGAAAATTGCGTTTCCGAGACTGAAAAGTAGCAAGGACCTTTATCCAAAATAATATCCAAATCATTTTTAGTCCACTCAGAAGAAGGCTTTAACCGATTAAAGCTGAGACCCATAAGGCACATGGGAACAGTTTGTCGTCCTTTTCTGATTTCGTATTTATCACTTTCGTCGCTTATCCAGCTGCGTAAGATCGCGGAGGTTTCCGTCAGGGCCGTGTAGTTATTTAATGGCGGCTTAATTGTCCCCTCAGCACCCGCTTCGTAGAGGATGATTTTAACTTTGGTGATATTGAAGAAATCTTCTTCGTTTGGATCTAAGTTGGCTTCGATTGCTTTTGCCATGTCTTCAAGTTGTAAACAGCGGATTGCACAAGATGTTCCATAACCTTTAAAGTATTAATTTGAAGAAGACGATGGCAGAAAAAGAGTAAATATATGCAGAACTCTTTTTTTGCTTTACCTATAGAGACTCCTTTGTCGTCCCTACTATATGGGTCAAGATAATAATAGGCTTCCTTTTTTTTCCAAATAGGTAAGGAAATGTCTCGCGTAGTGAGAACTCCATATTCATTATCTTGAAAGAAGTGGTCCATCCCCTTAGGAATGATAAAGTCAATTGAATAAATAGCCATTATTGAATCTACTCACTTTTAGAAGATTAAATAAATCATTTTTATTTTTAGCGTAAACCAACCCATTGACAATACATTCCTCTAGATCAAAATGAGCTTCTTTATCTCTAACATGATGCTTGCCATTTAACTCAGATAGCATTAAATGGTAGTTGTTAAATAATCCCTTTTCCTGTAGATATTCAACTGATTTCCTATAAAAAGCATCTCCAGACATTAATATCTAAAAAATTATATTTACTAATAAGAATATTTTCAATAGCATTCAAGTTACTTCATCAACAGTATCACTTGACCATTCTTCTTCGCCAAAGAGCAAAGCCATTGCCAGAGAAACTAACGCATTAGCAGTTCCTTGAGTGTTTCTAGAGTCTGGAGGAAATCTATAACTGCCTTGGCAAAACGTACCTCGTAATATCCACTTGTTAATTTCAATTCCTTTAAAAACATTGATCAGCCTGTTTATTGTGATTATAACAAAAGAACTTACCTTTAAAATTATACCAGTCCTCGCTTACTTCAACGTAATCTTCGATAAGAACTTTACTCAAAAAGAACCGCTGATCTCTTTTAGATTTCTCGGTGTTATTCACGTAAAGATTAACCAGATCTTGTAATTCCTTGCACCAGACTACACAAGCAACTCCTTGGGCTGGATCGAGATTTACGATGTTTGATCCTACGATCGCTTGACGGATTATTGCTGAAAATCATGATCAGATCAGACATTTACTAGTGATTTTACATCAATATTAAAGGACATCTTAATATATATGTAGCATGTTACATGTGAACACGCCTTAATATTTAGATCAACCATACTGTCAATAGTTAAGAAGATAAGTAATAAAGTTAGGGCCGGTATTATAGAACTATTTTGACAGATAACTTGAAAGTTAACTTGTGGAGTAACTTCAGAAAAAAATCCTGGTTTTTGATATTATATTCTGTGAATAATTTTGAATATAATCTAACACTGAGAAAACTTCTATTCCTCGACATATAGATGGCGGTAAAATTATCTCCTCGAGACCACCGGACTGTCATATAAAATTCCGCCATTTTTCATAGTTTTTTTAGCTTGTAAGAGGCTTTCTATCGAGAAGTATATCTACGGTCACGCCAAGCCAAAATAAAAACACGAAAAATTCATCTTTTGACAGTAGCACATGGCCCTAATAATGTCTCAAACGTCAAAATAGAAGAAGAAATAAGACGTTTATAAGACTAACATTTTATTGCCAATACCGGCCCTTAGTTGGTTGTAGGGTACAAAGGTTGAATATGAGGAATCAGAATAGTCTGCCACACAAGATGGTCGACTGATTCTGATTGGCTAATTTTTAACGTACATCAAATATGACAATAATGACGTTAATGATATTTTGACTGTAGTATTTGACGACTCAACTGTATGTTTTTATTTTCCCTTTAGTTGGAAAATAAGCCAAATCTCATGATTTTCTCATTATTTTACAAGCTTGTAAACATCCAATCATTGTGCAACTTCATAGAGTAGATAACATGTAAATTTTTCAATGATGACATATCTATGTCAGAACTCAGTTCTAATTCTCAGACCTCCACCGATAAAAATGTTAAGAATTCAAATTTCTCTCATGTAGGTTAAATTATTTATGCAAATACCCTTGATATACTACTTTGTATATTAGTAATTGCCTAGACAGTCACGGACATCATAGATTTTGTAAATTTATGATTTATGAGGGAGATCTGTCATGTAGTTCATAGTAAAAACATTAGGATTGCTCCAATAATAGAGTATAATTACTCAAAAACCCCTAATGCAAAAAAAGTCCTATTTGCAACCCAGTCCCAAAGTGTATCTCAAGATGTATTCATTGATGTTGCTCAAATTGAAAGAGAACATCTTTATTTACCTAATAAAGAAGCTCTAAGTTTGTTGTTCTTGAAGGTTAGTTTGAAAGCTTAGAACATTGAAAAGCCTTTCAATGTTCTAAGTTTGAAAGTCATGGTTGCAATCTTAATGAGTCCTTCTTCAGGTTGTCAATGGTCTAATAAAAAAGTAAAGCTATCCATTGTAGTCCCAAACTATAACTACCTTCACTTCACACTCTTCAATCCTTACTTTCCAACATTCCCCTTTGAATATCTTTATTATTTTATTTATTTATTTATTTACGGGCATTACCCATTTTTACAGAAATAGCATAATTTACAATAACAATAATTTATAACCTCAAACAATTTATACTTAGTATTATTTTATATAATTATCATTTGATATTCACAACCCATCACTATCACAGTCATAGAATAAAACAGGATTAATAAATAATGGCAACAGGAGAACTTAAAAAATATACAACAAAAGAACACAATAAAATTAATTAAATTCAGTTTTCACTCCCTTGAACCCAATTATCACCTCCAAAATTGGTTTAAACCAGCACACAATAGTATGAAGTATGAATAGTATGTACACACAATTAAACAGAATAGCAAAAACCCCACAACAATATACAAAGTCACACATGAAAATCCTCGACAAACTTAGCAAAGCGCCTTGGACTTATATTGAAATCTATGTTCAGAGATGTACTATTATTTGCAAGCCTGGCTGATCTAGCAATAAAGCTATTGTACTTGATGTTTGTTCTACAGAAAGGTTGGTAGAAAAGGCTGTTTGACCTTGTATTTCTCGTAGGTATTGCTAGACCTATTGAATATAGCAGGTCTGGTGAATCTACAGAAGCAGTCAGAAGGTTATACAAATTTTTTAAATCCCGTTGTTCCCGACGAACAACAAGAGGAGGAAGACAAAACAGCTCATACAAAACCCTGTAATCATAATGGTAGTTGTCAACAGGATCAATTTTGGATTTAAATGCCAGGTATTTCAGCATTCTCCGTTGCACCTGTTCCAACCTGTGAATATAGCAGGCATAATGAGGACTCCAGACTGAGGAGGCATACTCCAACAAAGGTCTGATCAATGTACAGTAGAGCATGCGGATAGCAGGGGTATTTGTAAAATCTCTTGTGCATCTCTTGACAAAACCTATTATTTTAAGGGCTTTTGTTACTATCTCAGATATATGAAAGCTAAATGTAAGAGATGAGTCGAATATGACTCCAAGGTCCCTAATTGTTGTCACATTCGACAAGGGTCTATTGCACAAGGAATATGCGAATGTTGTGGTATTTCTACGCTTGGAGAAGCAAATACTATAGCACTTGGCTGGATTCAAATCCATGCAGTTCTGAACACACCACTCTTCCAGTCTGGAAAGATCTGACTGTAGATTGACACAGTCATTAAGAGAGGAGATAGCTAGAAAACATTTCAGGTCGTCTGCAAAACATAAGAATCTGGAATATTTAAAACATGAGTGGATGTCGTTCATAAAAACATTAAAAAGAAGCGGCCCCAAATGTGATCCTTGAGGAACACCTGAGGGAACGCTTAGCTCATAGGACATGAAGCCATTGAGCCTTACAATTTGGGACCTATCTGATAGGTAGCTGCGAAACCATCTCAAGAAATTTCCCCCTACGCCCGCGGCTCCAAGCTTACTCAAAAGTATCTCATGATTGACTCTGTCGAACGCCTTCGAAAAGTCGGTATAGATAGTGTGAACCTCGCCAACAAATTAATTCAAGAAAGTAGTCCATTTCTCAAAGAGTGTAATAGATTTTAATAAAATAAACATAATCTAAGACCATTGATTTGTGCTCTCCAATCTCCGAATTTTTATAAACACTTTAAGCCTATTCTTGAACATCTCAAGTCGAGCGGTGTCCATGAGTAACCTAAACCACTGCTGTGCTCTCATGTATGATGAAATTTCTTTAATTTCTGAGCCTTTTGAAAAAAATCTAATCGTCACTCTGGAGTTAACACATCCACTTCTGTAAATTACTTTAAATTTAAATGTCGAACAATAGATCAGGCTTAAATTTCTTGCCTTACATGCCAGTCAAGATGATCCTTGTCAACAACGTCAGTAGAGCTGTGAATGGAATTTCTGTCAGTTCATTAGGCAACAAGCATTTCTCTAGATTTGTGTTCTATGAGTGATAGAATACTGAAAAAGGTTTTTCTCCTTGACATATAGATGGCGGTAAGAAAGCAAATACAACCACCTTGCATCTAATATATCATATAAACTGCCTCCATTTTTCACACTTCTTTAGCTATTACAATTGCATACGATGCCCTTTTACTTGTGTTAAGAAACTGAATTAATCAAGTTTAGTGAAGAAATCATAACAAACTGAGTTTAGTTTTAATGTGGTGTTTATTCTGTGCTTTGTTTTTATTTAGGGGTGATGTCCGGTGAGGTAAAGAAAAAGTTCCACAAAAGCAATGAATTTGTTAAATATCTAGAATATTATTTTACTTTTATGATCTCTATATCTATTCGATTATTTGTTATTCATTATTAACCAATATATTAATCTTTGAGCTACAAGTAACAGATGGCACTAGAAGTATTCTAATTATTGTAAGGTTTCGCGGTTTTTCACGGTTTACGTTTCTGTACTTTAGTAATTCCCATTACTGGTAATTAGGGATATTTGAATATTGTTTTATGTGACCAACACAAGACATAAGACATCTCCTCAGAACCATATCAGCAATGGTAACACATGGCTATGAATTTCAGCGCCATCCTGAACTAAAAAATTAACTAAATTAAAGATTTACCCGACGGGGTGGTGGATGCGCGTTCTATATTACAGGCATTTTTATTCGAATTTCTTGGCGCATTAAATTTATTTTCATTTCAAATTGTTACTTAGAAATTAATAGAAAATAAATACGTCTACCAGGCAAATTTATAACCAACCTAAATTAAAATATCTTACTGTTTATAATTTAAGTCGTCCAATATCCTCACATTTTGCGCGGGATAACATTTTTAACAAAATTTTCAAAAACAACCGCTAATTGTTCATAAATAATGACACTGAATTTATTGTCTAAAAATAAAAATAAAAAAAAATAACTGTAAATATCGGATAAAATGTTCGCCTGGTATAGGTTCGTTAAGAAATTTATTATAATGTTAACGTTTTATTCACGTTTGACAAAATTTATTACGTTTAATAATATATAGTTATTATTTCAAAAAAAATTAAACGTTAGAGTATGGTATATTGTATAATATTTTAAGACGTTTATAAAATGCGTTAATATATAATAGAATGAGATTTTTTTTTATAATACAAAGAAAAATACATTTTTACCAATGGCGTCCATAAAGGGTTTTCGCAAACATTATTTAATAAAAAAAAACCACCATCATGTATTCTTGAGTTTTTTTTAATTTGTATATCTTATTGGGTTTATTGAAAATTTTTTCCAGAGAAAACTGTTTACTCTTAAATTATTTTTCTAATGTTTCTAGGATATTTAGGACCTTCTGAATCTTTTTGTACTACTGAAAAAATCGTACGATAGATATTTTCTGAGATATTCCCGTTTAAAGTTAAACAAAAAAAAAAACGATTTTTACCAATTTTCAACGAAAATAGCAAATTTTGGATTTTTTTCTAGAGAAAACTGTTGACTCTTAAATTAATTTTCCCAGGCTTCTAAAATATTTAGGACTTTCTGAATCGTTTGGTACCACTGGAAGAATCATACGATAGATATTTTCTGAGATATTCCCGTTCAAAGTTAAACAAAAAAAATCGATTTTTACCAATTTTCATCGAAAATACCATATTTTGGAATTTTTTCCAGAGAAAACAGTTGGCTGTCAAATTAATTTTTCTACGTTTCTAGAATACTTAGCGCCTTCTGAATCATTTGGTGCCACTAGGAGAATCGTACGATTGATGCTTTCCGAGATATGCCCGCTCAAAGATAAGAAAAAATCGATTTTAACCAATTTTCATCGAAAATGACCAACTTTGGAATTTTTTTCTGTTAAGGTTGTGTTGATGAAAAACAATGTTTTTGCAAAAAATACATGTTCAATATTTAATTTAATACCATTGTTTATTTAAATTTGATATAATTTTATGTAAAAATATTTATTATAAAAAAAAACGATTTTAGATTGGATAATTTGGACGAAAAACAAAAATTTTTGATAAATTCTATACAAAGTCTATAAACTTTTTAAAGACAAATAAAAAATTAATTGGTAACTATTGATAGAATTGACTAGATGATAATTCATCCGTGATTTTATTACATTTTTATTACGTTTATACATGTAGCGAGACCCTGTATAAATTCTAGTGTATAAATTCTATAGACCCTGTATAAATAAGTCAACATGTAAGTTTATATACATTGTGGAATTTGGGCGAAGTTTAATATTTTCTTCCATATTAACTGTTTATTGTCATTATCTAATTTTTTTTACAACATAGTAATATATTTTGTGAATATTTTATGTTTCTAGACTCATCTGTCATTTCTAAAACCTAAACCTATGTAGCTAGTAGGAAACGTATGAATCTTTCAAAAAATTATAGTACGCAAATAAAAAATGACAAACTTTATTTTATATGGAAACAAAAAGTCTCAAATTAACACTTTTTCTATTTGCGTACTATAGTTTCCAAAAGAACCACATATTTTTTGCTAATTTAAGGCGAACAGTATAGTAGAGCAAAATTTTAATTTCAAATTTCCCGTTATTATGACGCCACAAAGTAATTTTCGTTTCCGATTAGTATTACTCCTTGACATTGAGAGGGCGCAACATTCAATCGATGGTTCAGTATTCTTTTAGCTCTAATAGTACTTATTAAGAAGAATACTGCTATCTAAGAAGTATTAATCTATGATCAGTTCACAGAAAACAAAGGAGCCCTTTAGTAAATATTCTAATAATTAGTTACTCCTTTAGAGCTCAGTTTCACATAGAATCTACCTAATAAAACATACCTTTTCCATCAGAATCCCGCTCGTTAGGATCAAACATATAAAACATGCCATCCTCCACCCATATGGCCAACACCAGGGGTCCCAAAACGATGCAGGCATCATGATCGGTCAAAAATTCCTCGAGAGCAGGACCTAAATCTAAGACATCATAGTCCTGCGTCTGCATTTGACCCACTAACGCGTATTCGTCAATTACGGGGGTGAATTTTTTGCCCTCGTATTCGATTTTTTCGGGGAAATTAATCAGTCGGAGGGTGTGAGTGCGAGGTATGCTCAACATTGCATCTCTAAGTAAAAAAAACATCTAACTCACTAACGGTTTATGATTGAAAAATTGGAATTTTACCTGTATAAAGTTTCACCGTATTTCAGGATAGTATCCACGATTTTTGGCACCCAGTGTTTCGACTTACAGATCCTTAACATTATTAGGGCCGATAGAGCGTTTCCCATACTTTGCCTTCCCAAATATTTGGAGAAGTTTGGGTTAGTTTGACAGGTACTGCCACGTAGTATGCCAACTTTTTGGGCAACAATTTCTGTGGATATAAATTTAATGCATATTTTAAATAGATATTATTGACTTTAAATACTCACCAGTATAATACGTAAGTCTCGCATGTTCTCCCTTAAGATATGTAGGTATAGGGATTGGGTACCTACAGGAGTCACTTTTATCCACACCACCTTCTGGTATGAACGAAGGTCTGTTGTCTTCTGGAAGGCTTTTATTCACATATGGAGAAATCTCCAAAACCTTGACATATGTAATCTTCTCCTCATCCTCCTCTTTTTTGTCTTCTTCTACGTAATGCTCCAAGTTATCTTGTTGTATATTTGGGGGTGGAGGAGCTAAAAAATTAAATTAGCGTTGCAGCTCAAGTTGCTTTATAATATTGAAGAAACATAAAAATAAGTTTCATTACTTCAAAAAATTTTGTGGGTGTTTTAAGACGCGTGTGGAGCTAAAATAGGTAAAAAAGCCATAAGACACTTCTTTGGACCATGCCTTCAGTTTTTATAATCGTGATGTTTGAAGATGCTTCCTGACATTTAAACACTTTGATGAGTTCAATGATTCATGAAGGTATTGAAACACCGAGAGACCAGCTCCGGAATGACACAAGTGGTATACCACACGACGTCTCCAAGGTTAGAAGAAATCTTCCGGAACAACGTTAAAAACCGAACTTTGGCAAAAATTGTAGGATAGGTAGGGGCTCCATAGGTAAGTATTTTGAGCATAGGAATCCATGTTCGGAAAAGCCCCCATTCGGAGATGGGGCTGTTTTAAAATTGGAGCCTTCGCAACAGGTGGGTAGGCAACCCAACGTACACGAAAAGTTTTTTTTACTTTTTCTGAATACCATGTATAGTTTGTCCAATGTCAGGTTGACTTCGAAATCGCCTATTTGGCGGTTAAGGAAGTAATCACGATTTATATCCGCACAGACCGCACTAATCGGATCAAATGTTGTGAATTGGGCGGTTGTTTTAAAATATAAATTTATGCGCCAGATGGGAAAGCAATAAGGCAATCCTGGCAACCTATCGTACACGAGCCACAAATTAAACGCTTTAGTTTAAAAACAAAAAGATGTAATAATTGCAATAAAGCTCTCCACAAAAAATACCGGAAATAACTCATAAAACTAAAATTATTAAAGTAAAAGTAAACTCTCCGAATAGGAGCTTTTCCGGACATAGGTTCCTATGCCCAAAATACTTGCCTATGGCGTCCCTACCTACCATACAATTTTTGCCAAATTTACCGTGGTCACCCTGTATAAGGAGCCGCATCGCCGATAGTTGTCAGTTGTCAGTTCAGTAAAGTAAAGTTCGGCATATTGCCGCGAGATTTAAATAGTTGTTATTTAATACAGTAAAGATAAATATTTCTAATGATCGTGTTGTTGTAGTGAAGTGTGTTAATAAATTAGTTCACTATTTTCGATTGTTTTTTTAATTCACACCTAACGAAAGAAAAAAACGCTACATTTTCATGAAAGTTCAATATCTGGGTATGTTGAGCATTGTTAGGATAGAGCTGGGAGAAAAGTTGAGTTATCAAATTTTGGTAAAGACGTTAAATTATAAACCTGTTCTACTATGCCAAAATCCAATGCCTTGCATATAATCGAGTATGTTGAAAGTGTCATCATAAAGGAAATTAGGTATAAAAGGAACTGTAACAGAAAATACTAAGTAGATGAAGTCGAGGCAAAAATTAATAATGTCGTTTGGAGTATAGTAAACCCAAATGTGAATGCTGTGGAATGTTAACATCTTGATTTACTTTAAAGTGTTCAATGGTAATCAGTAGAACTTTAATTTTATGTATTAAGTCGTGGACAACCTACCTCGTCTATTTTGCGTTTAGAAGGTGCAAAACTCAAAAACTTAAAAAATGACAAAAACACTTTTAAAATTAATAGTTTCAGAAGTGCTTGAATAAAATACTTGTTTGAATAAAATTGTCTTAATAAAATACCTGATATGAGAGGTCTGAAACAAATTCTTGATAAACATAGTAGTATTTTTAGTGAATAAAATGTTTTTAGAGAGTAAGTGTTCATAAAGTGAAAACTGAGTTTTAATCTTGTCTCGAAGATGATAACATCGTCGGCGAAACACGTGTTAAGGGTAAAATACTACTAAATTTTGAATAAAAGTTTCTCGTGATTTCAGTGTCACTCCAAAGGTTCCAACCATAGGACTTATTAAAATTTAAATATTTTATTTATTTGCTTATAATTTTATTTGCCAATTTTGGTTTAAGGGCTGCTACCGTCAAGAAGTATTCTTGTATACAAAAAAACAAAACTTGACATATACAAATATTTAAGGTATTTTTTTAAGCTCCCTTCTAATTTTGGATGTCCAATGGACATCCAAAATTAGTCAAATCATTATCCATTATGTCCAAGCTTAAAAAATGTATAGCCAATTTTGAACATCCATTGGATTATTGATTTAGGATATCCATGTCTATCCCAATTACTATCCTAAGTTAGTAAAAGTAATAAAGTAAAAACTTTTGCAAGGGTTGATGGATTTCAATCAATTCAATGGAATTTGACACGACTTTTATTTTTATATAGGAGCGTCTACGACTATATTATGACCGCCACGTCCGACCCTAATTTTCGTGTTTTTTGGGAAATAAAAATTCATATCTTTGGCTGTATGGCTAGCAAAACGATGAAATTTGGCATAGAGCCTCTCAATACATTGAGAATGATGGATCTGTAAACAATTTTTTTTTCCGGTACCACCAAACGGAGCGGTACTGTCTCAAAGTCAAAAATTTGTAAAAAAATGGGTCAAATTCTTTTCGGGTGCGAGAACTCAAATAAAAAGCTTTTAAACGACTTGAAATTTTTAGGACATAAGGGCTATTAGAAGCTTAAGAGCTGTATACTTTTTGGACCAGATCGGTATACAGGATGAGTTATTATAAGCGAACAAAAGTGACTAAAAAAAAAATTCAAACTTCTCCAGAGGCTAAAAAAAAATTTTTATAAAAAAAGTGTTTCGGCGAAAAGACTTCGTTTTATAAAAGATTTAACATACTTGGAGCTTTTTTTTGTAAAAAATTTATTTTACGAGTTCTGGCATTTTCAGTTTTTTGGAATTTTCCGCCAAACGATACTTATTTCGGAAAAAAGTTTTTTTCAAAAAATAGCTTCATCCTTTATCTTTCATATGCCATATAACCGAAATTTTTGAGAACCATACAGGGCGAGCAATAATGAACTTTACCCATGAAGGTCCGACCCGAAAATCACATTTTATTTAATAACTTTTTCGTAGTGGCATCTGGACCATTTATATTCTCAGGCATTAAATACTTTAATAACCCCATTATTTGTGTAAAATTACAATTTTCCAACTTTAATAGGTTCTGAGCATTTCGAATTTTCGTGTTTAATTCATTTGCCGCGTCCCTGTACATGGTAAAAAGATCAAACAACATCTAAAGGATCCGAAATTTTGTTTTACAACGCACACTAAAATTTCAGGGTTCCAGCGATAGTACATGTGCCCGAAAAATGCGATTTTATGAAAAAAGTCCATTTTTTTGCGTTTTTGCAGGTAATTTGAAGTGTCAACCTAAACTCTAAAGAAATGGCTGGTGGGAACAATACTTTGACGCATGGTGGGTACAAATTTTATGCTCGTGACAGGTGGCCGGGACTTGGTTGGGTTTTTTGTAAAATTATGAATGAAAATGAACCGGAAACGATCAGGGAAAGGAAGCACCGAATCAGAAAATGAATGGGCTTTCCGAATCTGTGCATATCAATTGGGGAAATTGTGTATTGCGGCCAGGAAAATTCGGCAAACATTTTGACGTCTTCGAAAAATGCCGTTTTTTTGAAAGGTCAGTGGTTTTATACCGGGGTGAGACGAAATGAAATTTGCCCTATTATTTTATTAAAATTATTCGAATATATACACGGGTCAGTCGTAATGATCTATTTAATTTAAAATAAGAATTTAGATATTTGGTGAGTTTTATGCTATTTAGTTTATTATTAATAAATGTTAACAATTCTTAAACATTGGTTTTGGGATATAAATAAAAAATTTTTGAAATTATTGATTTTTAAGGTTAGTCGAGTATCATAACATATATAAATTTTTTTTGCTCCAAAATCGAAAAATGCAAAGAAATAGGTTTTCCGTTTATTTTAGAGTCAAATCAAAAATAACCTTTTTTAAAGATACTTAAAAGTAGTATAGATAAATAAAAAATTAAAATTTTTCCATAGGACCCTTGATAATTCGATATTTATGTTTCATGGTTTTTCTTTATTTTCTCCGATTTTATCATAGCTAGAACCGATTCGTTTTAACGCACGGATACCTCGTAATATTCCCGAGAACTTTTATTTAAGACAAAAAGTTGTCAGAGTTATAGTTTATTAAGAAAAAAAATAAAAACCGTTTTTTCGAAATTTTTCATGACTATACCCTTTTTGATTTTGGCGCAAAAAAAAAAATTTTTTTTTGGGTTTTTTTTTCTGGAAATTGTCAACTTAGGGCTCACATTATAATTGCTCAATTATCATTTAAAAAAAAAAAATGGTACTGTGGGAAAAAACGAGTTTTCTTTTATTTTTTTTCACATTTTTACTAATATCTCGACTTTTATAGCTTCGATTCAATTCGTTGATGGTTTCTATTATTCCTTATTCTCCTCCTGATAATTCTCTTCGTATTTTATTACAATTGCCTTTCGAAATAAAAAAGTAAAATTTAAAAAAATTGACGTAAAATCCCGTTTGTTCTATTCCAATAAATAAACCCTTATAGGAACTTTTTTCTGAATTTGGTATTTATGGTTTAATTCGGATACAACTAATAAATTATGACAGATACCTAACTGAAATTTGAGTTTCAGCCCAGGTCACGTGACTACCGTAACTTTTTTGTTATTGGTCCGATTCTGTTGTAATTTGGTATTCATGCTTTATTTAGGATACAATTAACATATTTTGACGGAGATTTGAAATATAAGACAGTATACTGACACACAACGCGACTATATAACAAATTATGGTTCTTTGAAGCATGATACCCCAACCACTGGCCATCTCTTTCCTTGGCATATAAACGTTGGTATACCTGATAATTTTTGTTTTTTTTTTAAAGAATTCCTTTATAGCCATTCACAGACAAGACCTAAACTGGTCCCCACGAACCAAAGTCGCTTCGCTCCTATACTTGTTTTCTATGAATTTTTGTATGAATCTACCACTGCTGATTGTCATCTTGATTCGAAATGATTGAAATGAACTGATTTCGGTGATGATGTAAACTGCCATTGCTGATTAAAAGAATCTGATAATGCCGTGTATCGACTACAGGATGAAATTGGAGTATTTCGTGGCACAGGATTCAGGCAGAACTAACTGAAGGAAAACACAAAAGAAAAATTGAACAAAGTCATTTTTTGACCTCGTTTTTGAGCCCTAAAAATGCAAGATCTCGGCTAATATGAGAGCTATGGCATTGAGGGTAGTCTCGTTGAATTCCGAAAGACGAAACTAAGACAGAATTGTTGGAATTTTCCAGATAGAGTCCATAGGAGCCGAGATATCGACCTCCAAAGTTTGGTATTTTCCATTTTTCTGGTATCGAATTTTTTCACCAAAAATTAATTTTTTTCGAATTCGAACTAACTATACCATCGTCTTATTCTTATCCCTCACATCACGAAAATACCGGGTTATAATGGGATTTGAGCAGAACTAACTGTCTCGTTAGATTCAGAAAGACATCACGAAAATAAACACAGTATTTGGAATTTCAATAAATAAATATGGTTTTGGAATTACATATAAATTTTTTGACAGAGAGATAGAAAAAGAAAGATACCCCTCGATTAAAACAGAAACATTAATAAACAGTATTCTACAATTTGACTTTACTTTGTTCTCAAGGTTACGATATCAATACAAAGGTGAGAAAGAACACGAAGTCACGGTCTCATCAAATCCATATAATTTTTTAAAAGCTACACGTGTTTCCTAGATATAAGACCTACACAGAGCACATTACAACTAACAACCTTTGGTTGGCAGAAGTGCCAAAGTTATAGATATATTTGTATAAAAAAAGTCATTTACGTAAATATCTAAGTGTCCAGAAAACAAGAATCACTATAACTCCGTTATTATTTAACCGATTTTAATCATTTAAAATTTAGTGAAAAGAAAATTGTTATTTTATTAAGTAAATCGATATTTTCTCTTCCTGGCATTTTTTGTTTGACCTTAATCGGTCCAGAAATGCCAGAGTTACAGATAGTTTTGTATAAAATAGTCGACAATGCAAATAGCGTGTCAGTGTCCATGAGACAAAAATTACTATAACTTTTTTGTTTCCCAACCTATTTTAATAAGTTAAAATTTATTGGAAAGGAAATTTTTCCCTCATTTTATGGACCAATATTTTTGCTTCCAGTTGTTTTTTATTTGACCTCAATCGGTCCAGAAATACGGTCAAAGTTATAGATATATTTGTATAAAAAAGCCATTTATGTAAATATTTAAGTGTCTGGCAACCAGGTTGTTAGTTGTAATATGCTCTGTGGAATTATAGCTCTGTGTAAGTATTTCAATAAAATAACTAATATGCACCTAGTTATTATGAAACTATTCAAAACAATGGTGTGGTAGTAAAATCTAATGATGAGAGTGGTAACAATGGAATTTTGAGGTTAGTGTTTAGTCTAATATACTACAGTAAAGCTAATAAATGTTGACAGGACTTTGGTTTATTGGTTAGGTTGTTTTACTGACTGCATGGTTCACTAAACGTCACAAGCATTGATCAAACCTGGCTCCAAAAGGGCTGCATGATTGCGATGGGGGACCTGGGTGGATCGGTTTAACAGTGAATGTCAATGTAGATGTTGTGGACATTATTGGAGTAGATGAGTGGAGATTTCTGCCTCTTATAATAGTGGATAAAGACCATACCGGGGGATAAAAAAAAAGCCTGAAAGTGGAAGAATACCCAGATTCGAGAGGAATCGCCAATAGAGTAAGTAGATATAAGCATTGATGGTTAAACTTAACGGTATGCGTGAGTCTACTTATATGAAATTACATGTGTAATATGTAGATTATCATAAACCAAGATGCCAAATCAAAATATTAGGATTTACCAATGGAATTGGCCTTTTCTCGGGAACACAAAACTGGACACTTAAACAAAGAACCTTGAAAAAGTTGGGATTTAACTACACCACTTATAATCCTGTACTATTGCAGTATGGCATTTAGTATCCAGAAACTAAAATACCCAAAAGGTGAGTTTTCAACTTTTCATTGGAGTAAAATCGGCAAAAATACCAAGAAACAACCTTCTTCAAAGGCTTGTTCTTCAAAACTCCTAGAGGTCAAAGATTTTCGCGCCAGAAATGGTTTTAGTAGGGATATAGGAGAATGAGCTGGGATCTTATTGGCTAGGATATGACTTCTGACATTAGTGAAATCAAAACAATAAAAAAAATTAATGTTATGATTAATAATTTGAATTTCATCATAAGGGTTGAAAATTATTGATATCAAAAATAGAATTAATACTGAAATGATAACTTAGAAATTGCCTCTTAAAGTTCTATAGTTGAGCTATGCTTTCGCTAACATTTTAGATTCATTTTATTTTCTTATTCTTTATGCATCTGACGAAAATAAACTGTAACAAGGTCTTGAATAATTCCAAAAAAAAGCTTGCTTTATTAAAAATCGCAAAGTCATACAAACAATTGTCTAATTGTACTAAAACATGGTGCACTTACGTTCTTCGATGATCTGCGTAAATACAACGTCCTGTGGGGCTAAATCTTCAAACGTTTCCGGAGGTTTAGTGTTGACATTGACAATTCTTGCAATGCCACAGGGAATCGCATGAAATTGGACGTAAGCCTCTTTTGCTGCAGGAAAGTTTTTAAATAAATAATCTATCATGGCTGACAGTTTCTTGAAACGCCCTAGAAATGAAACTCCTAGACCTAAAAATAATGATTTTTAAAGTATAAATGCTTAAATAATTTTTAATTTGGTAACCTGGGTGTCCTTTCCAGAGATTGCCAAACTCATCGTGTTCCTCGGGATCGAAGAAGTAATAAACGTTCTCTTGCACCCATATGGCCGCATATTTTTCTTTTATATAAAATATACCTGAGGGATGACCAGTTAAAAAGTCTTTAATGGTACTTTCTAGGATTTCTTTAGCTTTTTCTTCGGACGCTGAGGTTAGTTCCTGAGTAACTCTTGCTTCGGGACTCACGAATAAGGTAATCTTCTGATTACCATAAAAGAAGGAGGTATACATCTTTTCCGGTGGTACTTCTATAAGACATTTATCCCCTTGTTGTGTACTTCGTATATACAGTTCATCGCCACGTAGTAGGATTTCATCTAAGAAGTATGGGGTCCATTGGGCCATTTTAAATAATTGCGAATAGATGCAGGCCATTGCCGAGTTGCAAGATCCTTAAAAGTATAAGATTATGGTAAAAATGTAAAATTGAAAAGGATATTTCATCGAGGATTGATTGATTTCATTGGGTCAAATTGATCTGAAAATCAAGGAGATACAAAAAGATTTTTTATTGGACCAAAATTAATTAAGGGCGTTTTTCAAAGTTAATTCAAGGTCAGTTTTAAATGATATTGCAAACTTTCTTCAACTCAACAAAACTTGAGAAGGTCAAATCAAGGTAAAATTACAAAAAACTTCTTTCTAGATAATTTTTGCCTGAAAATTAAACTGAAAGGATTAGGTTAACTAGCCCGCAAACTCACCCGACAAGAGCTCTTCAGATTTTTATTTGTGGGATTATTGGAAGAATGTTATTGTTCAAGAACGACTCCTACAACGGGAGATCATATACAAGATAGGGTTCGTGAAGTATGTGCGCTAAGATTCCAAGATAAACTTTGTTAAGCATTATATAGGAATTTTATAAGCATTAACGTTCTATCTTCAGATAATTAGAGGCAACTTCAAACATTTGCTTTATAAATAAATTCGTGAGACGTAAGGGGACTCGCTAATCAAGCATCCCAAAGAAAACCGCTATGTCCACGTCACTGTTTTCAAGAGAAAGCAATCACTCCAACTTGAAAATGACTTTGATAATTGATCTCAAGGTCAAGATGGTGAATTTTATTTAAACATTTTTACTTGTTCTACCTGCTAAAGTAGTTTTAAAATGTTTAATTAAAACAGAAACAATAATAAATAGCTTTTTGTAATTTGACCTCAAAGTTACGATATATGTCAAATTTCCGCTCCTTTAGAATTCACTTCAAAAAATTTAAATTACCACTTAAAAAAGTTACTTTGACCTCCACAAATACTTGTTCTGAACAAGTTTCGTCTCAAACATTTTTCTGAATTTTGCTTACTTTTGGGTGCATATGTGGCCCATATATAATATATTAAATTTGGAATTGAATATTAAATGAATCACAAAGACAAAGTGTATGCTAATAGGTACTATAACAAACTAAAAAAAATTAGATAAAGGTTTATTTATTAAAATTAATAAATCAAAACTTTTATTGTACTTGTGTAAATTATTGATTTTTTCGATGATTTTAAAAACAAATCATTTTGACTGCCTGGAAAACTAAGAAAATTATTTAATGTATAATTCTCAATATCCTGAAAGAATTTTTTCTATTCTAAGCAATTGAAATCAGTTATTCATGTATGAACTCATTAATTTTTAATTCCTCGGTAATTAGGTTAATCCAGATATGATAAACATTGAATATTTGAGTAAAATTCTCTTAAAAAAGTATCAATTAACCACCTTTCCAGATCAATTTGTATTCCAACATCTCTGGAATAGCTTTAAAGAGTCTTTTGAACTGCGCTATTTGGGCCAATTAATAATTTCTTTGGATATTCAGATTGACCTATCATTTGCGATATTTAAATCAGACATAAATAGTTGGCAAATAAATGCGAAGTAAATAAATATTTTTAATAGCCTTAAGTGATCGTATTTAGTAGTGTAAGCAGGTTAATAGATCACTTGACTATTTTTGTGCATCTATTATTTAATTAATTAATGGTAAAAATCCTGGCACAATGTAATTAAATCAGTCAAGGCAATACGATATTCAATCTTCCAACAAAGAATAGTACAATTTTTTGTCATACAGAAGGGAAATAGCGTAAACAAGAAAAGAGCGTCCAAATAGAAGATCAATCACTAACTGAAGAATCACAATAAAAGAGAAACGCATAATCGCTTTAGGTAAGTAGAATAAAGAGAGGCTTAGAGTTATGTTTTAGGTAATAGATTTAGTAAAGAAAGGAAAACAAGAAGAAGAAGAAGTAGAGAAAGTAGAAGAAAAATCAGAGGAAGGAAATTATCTTTACAGCTTTCTAAGATATTTTTTATACCTTTGTAGCTAAAGGGCGTAAGTGTTCAAGTTTTGGTTATAATAGAAAAGGAAAGATTCCTCGTATTTTCTTTGATTTCCCTTGGACCAATAGAACTCGTAGTAAAGAGTTGAAAAATATTAATCATTACGTTCTATAAAAACATGCACATTCGGTAAAGGAATGGGATTGAAAATATTTAAAAATAGCCAGTATTGGAGATTTTTAAATAAATCATTACAAGTCACCTAGAGTTTTACAAGAAAAGACTTAAGAAATACCCTTATTCGTCAAAAGCAAAAAGTCCTTGGTCCTACTTACCTTGGTATCCGTTCGACTTAAAGGTAAATCTCTTATGAAGTTGACTAAAATGCCCGACAATAATGCCCGCATCCCCATAAACGTCAAACTTATTCCACACTTTTTTCAACGTAGAAATCGCCAATTTTTGCGAAATACCTTCGGGTTTTACGTATTTGGGTTCCGCTTTTGGTGGTTTTTTCCTTTGATCGGGTGGAATCCATTTTCTAGTGGGTACTGGGGGGTAGTTTATTACAACCTTGGGACGAGGTTTTGCCTTGTGTTTTCGAAACTTTTTCGCACTATAATTGTAAATAAATATATACAACTTAAATGGGCTTGCCCAAGTACTTACCCCATGTTATTTATTTAATTTTATTTTTACAATAAATGCACTAAAATTTAAAAGAAAAACGCATAATTTTGTCGAAATCGAACTAAAAAAAGTGACAAATTAATTAAATTGAAGCTGTCAGTTTTTACTGACGGCAAGAGATTATTTGTCAAAACTTCAATAGTTTTGTATCAATTTTTTAAAAATTCTTGTTTTCTGACCTTTTATGGCGAATAGCAATAACAAAAATGGAAAATCTAAGGTACGTATAGAAATATTTTAGTACTTAGACCTAAATAATGTGTAAATCTTTTTAGTGACAAGACTTCAAACAATGGATCAGACGATGACTCCTTTACCGATGACCAATATCCGAAATTTGAACCCACCATGAAGTTTCCAGATCCAGTACAAAATCAGAAAAGGAAAGATAGACTTTTCTTCAAAAAACCGTTGGAAGTTATCCCAGAAAAATCCAGCCTAATAAGTACAAAGATTGTACCATCTATGGGGTAAGAAATTTAGTTTTATTGTTTGCTACCATAGGAGAGGAGTCCCTGTAAGGAACAAATTAAGCCCACCCTTAAAAACAGGGAAGATCTGAAGTACCGGTAGTCGGAATTTTGAAATTTTTGTGTTTTTTTTTTTTAAGTTTTTCCCACTTTTTTTGAAGAAATGTTGAAAATCCCCTTAAAAAGGTCAAAATATTTAATTTTTTAGTAAACGAGTATCTGTAAGGAATAAACTAACTGCTCTCTTAAAGAATGGCGAATATCTTGAGTACCAGTAATCGAAACTTTATAATTTTTGTTTGTTTTAATTTTTTTCTGACTTTTCCTTATTGAAATTTGGAAAATCCTCCTTTAAAAAGTCAAAAAGTTTCAATTTTTAATAAAAGAGTGCCCGTAAAGAACAAATTAACTTATCTTATAAAGAATTCTCATTGTTTGCTCTTATTGTATTGGGTGAGTTTTGTTCAACTCAATTCAATTCTTTATTCATGTTCTTAATGCTACAAATACACACGTCATAGTTATGGGAAATTTGAAAATACAAAAATACCATACAACTGATTATTACTCAGGGTTAAAACTGTAAGACACAGTGTTAGATATACTTGTAAAATACTGATTAAAATTTGGCATGGTGAAACAATATTCATTTTAAATCATAAAAACACACAGAGTTTAAGTATTTATCAAAGGAGTAAAATTAATAAGAATTCAACAGATCCCTAATTGAAAAGTGGAAATTAGAAAGGGCCTAAGTGCCTTTTTTCCGAAATTAAGTTTTTTTACATAGAAACGTTCTATGTGCAGAGAAAAACAAACCACCGAGAAGCGACAAAACCCGCATTTACCGTTGATTTTCTGAGGTCCAATTTTGGTGACCTTGAGCGGGCTTAAATGACTGGCGCTACATATAAAGTAACGGAGAAAAATCGTTTTGGCAATTTAATAGTTCCGTACACGGAGAGAAATACGACAATTAATAGATTAAAAATTTTTTTGGGAATTTGAAATCAAAACTATTACATTATTTTACTGTTGGTATAGTTAAGTTATAGGTATACCTAAACTATACCGGGTGATACAGGAAACAGGGAACACGCAACAACTTTTTTATTTTTCAAGATAAAACAATTGAATACGTCAAAATATGCCTTTATAACCATTCTATTGACATACCAAATTTCATTTGTTTATCTTGAAAAATAAAAAGTTATTGCGTGTTCCCTTTTTTCTGTGTCATAGTGCCAACTATAGTGCCGGTAGTAGCCGGTATAGTGCCAACTATAAAAATTACCATTTAGGATAAATAATGTAAAACAAAAAATCTTCTAAACAAACTTTTATTTTTTCAGGAAATAATATTGGCTCATTGTATAATGAAACACAAAAATACATTGGCAATAATTGAATTAAACCTAGGTACATTTATACATTCCGCAAAATTTTTAGTTTTCGAACATTTTTATCTTTATTTGTTTTTAAGACCCTATTATTATATTTAATGGTGTAAAATATTTTCAACCTTATAAATAATTTTAAGATAAAGGTTTTTGGAAAATGTGCACAAGGGTGTTCATAATTAATAGTTTTCATTATGTTAAATAAATTGTTAGATATTCCCTGGTTTATGCACATTTTCTCAAAATTACAATTGAATATTTCCTCTAATTTAAATATATATGAAATAAACTCTTCTGGAGGAGATTGTAAGCCACCAAAGTTACATATACTGGAATTATAAGCCTTAAAATGAAGAAATAATCTATTTATATCCATTTCATCACACATTTTGCCGAAATTGGTGCAGGTATCACAGTTAATATGAACTTCAAGTGCTCTTTTCATAATATAGCCACAAACATACCGAAAGGCATTTTCTGTGGGAATATGGTCGGTCCTATCACTATAGTTTTGAAGTGCAATACCTTTTGCAACTTCAAATTTTTTTTCATTGAAAATTTCGGGTATATTGATGGATTTGACGTTCATCAATATACTATCCAAATCATTTTTACAATTCATTCTTTCCGAATGTAAGTAATTCTGACAGAACAGCTTTTTAAACGCTCTTTGGAATTGCAGTGGTGTTGGATTAACATTATTCCCACTTTGCTGCCTTACAGCACCAAAGAAGTTTTCGATACAATCTGTATTTAACCTCCTAGTCTTGAGATACTTGTAACCCAATGTTGATAATTTTTCCCATATTTTAATCGTGCTTCTGATTGTAACCATCCAGCAATTACGAAATTTCACAGAATTTGTGATATCTTTATTGCTAGAGTTACAAATTTTTAATTTGTTTAAAAAAAGTAACATCTCATGGAAAAATTCTATTTGGTATGGTGATCCATCATAAATATTTTTAAATTTACAAGGATCTCCCAAGGATATTGAGTTTAATAAATCAAAGAGGTTATTGAATTTCTCAATTACCTCTATGGTTCCAAATGCATCGGCAGGGAGTGCACCTACAGTTACATAAGTATTCATCCCACTTGCCACAGTATGGCTAAGAACTTGGCTAGCGAGACCTACTTTCATTTTTTCAAATGTTGAGGGACATATATGGGAATCTGTCAACTTTGGGGCACATCTATAAAACTGTTGTTTATCTGCACGATAGAAATCATTTATGAAAGTCCATGATGTTTTTTTTTTCGTCAAAGTGAAATGAATGATTAAATAGATTATTTCTTGTTACTTTGACTAGATGACATGGATCAAAAATATATAACAAGTTTTGGTCTCCGAATTGAAATTCTGGGTTTTCATGTGTCACACCTAACAATTTAGAAAGTTCAATAAAATTTGACCCCATATCACTAGCAATACCTTCTATTTTAAGTCCAATTTCCAGTAATTTAGGAATAAGCTCCCCCATAATAGTTTTTAATTTGGAGGCTTTTAATTGTGAACCTACTAAAAACTACGCTAAAGGCTGCTTCCAGGAAGAATATAATCCTCTAGCCATAATAACTAACGCATTTTTACAAATAAATGGTTCTTCGGTTTGTTCACCAAGATCTGCAAATCCCACAATTCTATCTTGTGTAACGTTAAAAGCAATATTAGCCTTTAAAGATATTTCATCAATGCACAAAATGCAATGCTTGTCTTGCTCAAGCAGGGTGTTAAGTTTGATTTGAAGAGCTTTATATAAAACTGCATTATTAATACCAGGCTGGCAAGAAATATTTTCTGTAATTCTATGCAATTTTTTGTTGGTAGAGTAAGCAAACTACCTATGAATTTATATGCCTTGGGGCTTAAAAAATGCAATGTTAAGGCAAATTGTTTTAATTCCATAGAAAATCTATGAGATTTGCGTCTCTTGCCCTTTAGTGCCACATGAGTTTTAATAACACATGCTAAAGGTTTACTTAGAAATTTGTCACATAACCTGTTAAAATCTCTTACATCAGGATCTTCTTTTTGGCGTGCTTTAGCAGTTACACCAAACTTTCTCATTTTTTTAATTTGCAGTCGAAGTTTTCGCTTTCGGGGAGTGTTACTACTCAGCTGAGAAGAAGTCTGAGTAGAAGCTGACGGAGAAAGAAGGCCTGGTGGAGAATTCTCGGACGGTTTATCTATTTCGATAGATAGGAGGTTGCCGAGGGGCTCGCACACTGAATATTGTGAAGTGCTTGGGCCTGCAAATAATAAAAAAATGCTTTAACATTTTAAAACTTTACATCTTTAATATGAATAAAATCAGAAAGTAAAACTAATAGACTATATGGTAAACTAAAATAAATTTGGAAATTCTGCTCAGGTAAAACTACCTATGTATTTGGTTTTCAAACTTTAAATAAATTATAAATAAGTGATTGTGACGTTGGTTTTCATAGAAATGGAAACAAAGACAAAGGGTATTATTTTACCCATTTTATATGGGGTCCAGACATTTTGGTACCTAATCCTAATCCTGGTACCTGTTCCAGACAAGTCTTGTATAACCATTTTATAACAAGACCTTGTCTGGGCCTTGTTATAAAATGGTATAAAACTAATTAGGGTTTTCTGAAGAATAATCCATTCTTACTGAAAACTTATTCCAACCTACTAAACTGAAAGAAGAGAATCTTACCAGAAAAAATATCCAATAATGGGTGTTTTTCAGGCGTCTTAGTTCTGTCATAAGGAGAATTTTTTTCGGCAATACTTTGCTGGGCCAACGTTGCTGGTTTCATAATTGCAGGCTGTATTAAAATATCTAAAAAGAAGAAATATAATATATACAGAATATATTTTTATGTGCAAAATAGGGTTTCAAGCATAAAATTAATATTAGTTAGTAGGTAAAAATTATAGTTAAGTTAACCCATCAAAAGCTAACCTGATAGAATTTTTATGTCCTTTTCCTTTGAGACTTTTTTTGGCGGTCTTTCCTCAAGCTGTTCACCTTCACAAGTCCTTTTTGTGGGATTAGGAAATAATGTTGGTAACGCGTTAGGTAACAAACGCTTTCTTGAGGGCCCTGCACTATAAAACTTCTCATCAAAATGGTACTCACAGAGCTTATAGTTCCTGGTTAGTTGTTCTCTAGGTATCGAAAACAAGTCTGTTCTATAGCAAGCTGCCAGCCATAACTTGGCACTGAAAGTCATAAAATTACACGTTTAATTCAAAAGCTAAATTTATGTATTTTTTTTAAATTACTGCATAGATAAATATCTCATATTACTGTAATTACGAATTTAATGAAAAATAAATAATGAATTCCTGTAATTACGAAAAACAAAAAAAGAAACAACTTATTTTGAGTGGAAACAATTAAAAGAAAAGTTGAACTTACCGATCTTCTTCCTGCGGAAAAGCAAAGAAAGAAACACCACACCCTGTCTTTGAATGACATTCACGAAAAGCACAGGTATAAGGCATATTATAAAAGTTTTTAATAAAATAAAGAGCACAATGACAACACACACAAAAAATAAACACAGAGAAAAATTCAGACAACACTTGACTAGACTAAAGTAGGCGTCGGATATTACCGGACTAACCGACGGCTGGGAGAGGACCGGCAATAAGACAGGTATACCAAATAAGCTCGCACATGCGCAAGAAAAATTGGTCCCGGTTTTGTCCCTTCTCGGTGGTTTGTTTTTCTCTGCTATGTGCATGCATGCTTTATGTCCTATGAAGGGTTCTAAGTGCCAAAATTACATTTTTACCTTTATAAGAGTCCCTCGTAAATGTCGATAGTTTTATGTGCGCAAGCAATTTCCTTAGAAAGGTCCTAAGTCCATATATTTATTACCTTAGTTATGTCTAGACATTTGCACGTGTACGTTGTGTGTGATAATTTCTTGATTTGAAATACATTATAATGGAAGAAACCCAAAGAAAAAGGAGAAGTAAAGGCAGTGGTTCATTTAGAAGTGAATAGAGTCGTTTAAAAACAAATAGTACGTCATACAAAACTTATAAAAAGAAGATAGTACCTGAAAAAACTATCCAGAACAGCAGGTATGGAATACAAACTTATTAGCTATTTTCGCGGAGATTATTCCGAACCGGTTCTCAACGCTAAGGCAAGAATTATACTAAGAAAATGGTATGTGTGTTGACGTTGGCCTTAGTGTTCAGAACCGATTCGGGATGATCTCCGCGTAAATAGCTACTGTTTTCTTTTCCAGTTATAACTTTGTTTATTTTTTTGTAGATTACATGCAAATGTAAGTTCAGCTGCAAAGGTGTTACCCACGAAAGAAGACGTTCTCTGTTTAAAAAGTACCATGCACAAAATATGAAAACACAAAGCATTTTTCTAATGGGGCTTATAAGTATTTGTGATGTTCAAAGAAGGCGACATGGTTCGTATGAGGATGAGCAGAATAGCAGATGTCAAGCAACAATATATTACTCACTTCTTAATGGACAAGGAAAATTTGAACGGGTATGTAAGAAAACATTTCAGAATACATTCGGCGTTAACGATAAAAAAGTACGGGTCCTCATTGAAAAGAAAAAAATGGGTGAGACCTGTTATAATGATAAACGTACCAGACGTGCTGCTCCAAAATTTTCTGAAGCTAATCGTCTTCTGGTAAAAAAGCATGTAAACATGATACCAAGGAAAGTTGGTCATTATTCAAGGGCCAAAAAAATACCTTAGTCCTGACTTAAATATCCACAAACTGTTTAAAGCTTTTACGCAATTACACCCAGATTCGTCAGTCACATAAAAATTTTATAGATCTGTTTTCATCAAGGATTTATCCAACCTAAGTTTCCACAGACCACGAGTTGATACGTGTAGCACATGTGACAAACTAGAGTGTCAAATTAAAGCCAACATTAAGTCAAGTCAATCTGCAAAAGATCAGCTGGAAATCCATCATCGAAAGGCCGAAAAGGCAAGAGAGATATTAAAGCAAGATAAGATTGAATCTCAGGATTCCACACTATTGAACAGAAATTTCTTGTAAGTGGCCATAGTTTCATGCCCTGCGATAGAGATTCTACTTCAGTAGAAAAACGGAAGAAAGTATCTAAAGCATTTGTACACTCAGACCTCCAAGCAATAGTAAAATCAGCAAGGTACGCTCCACCTTTTAATGTTGTTGACGTGACTCCACACGGCTTTTGGGACCTAAAACAAGCGGCGGATGAGTATATTAACACTACCAAGTTAAATATCAGTAAAGCTACAGTAATAACGATCGAAGCTACGAATCCTACACTTATTGAGATAGAAAGTTCATTTTCTGATTTTGAAGAAGGGATGCAAGTTAATGTTTTAAAGAAAGGGAAAACTTTAGCTGGACTCAGACAGGCTAATATAGGGTGTCCATCTATAACCTGACACATTTTAACTGCTTATAAGTCAAGAACGGAAAATGACAATAATGTGCGGTTTTCACAGAACTTCATCAATATTTTTAAAGTTTTTTTTGACAGTGTTGCCAAGTTTCGAAATTTACCTAAAATAGGAGGAAAAAAATTGATGATTTTCAAAGGCCGATTTCTCAAAAATTTTAAATGTAACACCCTGTACTTTTTAATTTCACGTGAAAGTCTGTTAAATCCCCTTTCCGAAAATGTATAAATTGTCTTAAATTCATTATTTTTTTTTACAGAGCCAATTTTAGTAAATGACACCTTTTTGAAAATTTTCCTACAATAAATACCTATTAAATAACATTCTCGGTATCAAGTGACAACAATAACAATTGTAGCTTGTCAAGGAGACTGTGAGTTGCACAATTTGTTTTGTGGGCTTCAACTACTGTCAAATCTTTTTAACGTCATTCGTTGGGCAGTCCCAATAATTTGATAATTTGTATTTTTGCATTTTTTAGAGATTTTGAAAGGTTTAAATATGTTTACCACCCGGGAAAGGGCACGTTGCGTGTTATTATTTAGTGAATGCAAATCAGTTACGCAGACGAGAAAAAGATTTAGGCTGATTTTTGAAAGGGCTCCACCATCACGCAATTCTATACTTCATTGGGTACGTCAATTTTCCCAAGAGGGTACAGTTAAAAGAAAAGTTAGAACAAACCTAAATGCACAAGATAATCTGTTGGATGATATTTTGCTGGTAAAAGAAGTGTTGCCCTTAAACAATAACCAAATATCTATTAGGAAGATAGCTCAAACAACAAATATGTCAAAAAGTAAAGGACATAAAATTCTAAAAATAATTAAGTTTAAACCCTACAAAATTCAAACTTTCCAAAAAATAGAAAATCGCGCCTTTGAAAAAAGATATTTAATATGCGAAACACTACTAGATCTTTTTATAAATAAGCCGGATACCAATTTAATAATGTCTGATGAGGCAACATTTCACATCAGTGGTCGAGTAAATAAGCATAACTGCCGAATTTGGGGAGATGAAAATCCTCGAGTGTATAACGAATTCGAAAGAGATTCTCCCAAGCTGAACGTTTGGTGTGCAGTATCGAAATCTAAAATTTATGGGCCATTTGTTTTTCAAGAAGCAACAGTGAATGGAAACAATTACACCGATATGTTGGAACCATTTTTTTATCCTTAACTTCAGCAGGATGGAATTTTAGACACGGTCTACTTCCAGCAAGACGGTGCACCACCACACTTCTCCAGGGTCGCAAGGGATTCCTTAGATATTACTTTTGGAAACAGATGGATAGGGCGAGCAGGTCCAATCGAGTGGGCACCTTACTTACCCGATCTAACCATTCCAGATTTTTATATATGGGGATATGTAAAAGACCGTTGTTACAATCCAACCCCAAGAAATTTGGATGAACTGCGCAACAACATAGTAAACGTTTTCAACCAAATTACACCGCGAATGCTACAAAACGCCTTCGGCAACTTATTTCTCCGTCTACATTTGTGTTCCGAGCAAAATGGGAGTCATATTCAGCAGCTAATTTATTAGTAGTAAATTAAAATTAATTTCTTCAATTGTTTGTTGTTAAAATTGTTGTAAATAGTTGTAATTTATTACATAGAATAAATACTTTTTATAGACATGGCAATAGCGCAAATTATGCAATAGCGCAAATTATTTAATTATGATCATGCTAAAGTGATACATAGGCAATTACCAGAAAATGTTCATCAATCACCGAATATGTATTCTAGAAAAATTTTCAAAAAGGTGTTATTTACTAAAATTGGCTCTGTAAAAAAAAATTATGAATTTAAGACAATTTATACATTTTCGGAAAGGGGATTTAACAGGTTTTCATGTGAAATTAAAAAGTACAGGGTGTTAAAATTTTTGAGAAATCGGCCTTTGAAAATCATCAATTTTTTTCCTCCTATTTCAGGTAACTTTCGAAACTTGGCAATACTGTCAAAAAAAACTTTAAAAATATTGATGAAGTTCTGTGAAAACCGCACATTGTTGTCATTTTCCGTTCTCGACTTATAAGCAGTTGAAATGTGTCAGGTTATAGATGGACACCCTGTATAATGAAGCTGCCATCAGAAAGCAAGGTATCGGAAAATAAAAAGGTACAGTGGCGGTCACATAAATAGCACATCCTAAATTTTGTAAATAAAAAATGTTGTATCAATTATTATAAAGAACTAAAACCCCATTTTGAAACTTCAATCCAATTCTCAGTTGACGTGTCTCGGCGATTTTTTTAAAAAGTTTTTATAATGCCTTTTTGTCACCATTAAAAAAATGTATAAAAATGTAACTTTTTTCTGTGTAGATTTAGATCAAATTTACTGGTCCCATTCGAAAGAGCAGGAAAAATTATATAACCCTTGAATATTTCATGACAATTGACCAATAAATAGTCTAGATATAAAATTTAAAAAATGGCAAAAATAGCGCTTTTTTCACGATTTCTGCAAAAATAGGCGATTTTTGTCATTTTTAAAATTTTATATCTAGACTATTTAAGGTTCAATTGTTATGAAATTTTCAGGAGGTATATAATTTTTCCTGTTCTTTCGAATGGGATCAGTAAATTTGATCTAAAATTACACAAAAAAAGGTACATTTTTATAGCATTTTTTAATGGTGACAAAAAGGCATTATAAAAACTTTTTTAAAAAATCGCCGAAACACGTCAACTGAGAATTGGATTAAAGTTTCAAAATGCGGTATTAGTTCTTTATAATAATTAATAGAGAATTTTTTTTTTCAAAATTAAACGTGTGCTATTTATATGACCACCACTGTATCTCTTCGAAGCATGATTCCTTATCTTAATCAAAATCCAGAACACCAACGTTTTTATAAATAGCTACTTCAGATTGAAGACAATGGTTTAGAATAAAAAAAGAAGTAACATGTATTTTATGAATATTTCTATACTCAAAATCAGTTATGGCACTTAGGCCTTTCCCTAATTTTACTTGTTTAAACATTTTTATTTTGTAGTAAGAAGTTTAGTTTGCAATTTTTTCTTAAGAAGTAGGTCTTCCGTTTCAGTTTAAATGCATAATACTTAATAAAGCTTTACTTAAAAAAGTTCTCTGACTTTTATTTAGTTATTTAGTTTTTCTCTATTATCTCAAAACCTTTTTTTTGGCACTTAAGCTCTTTCTAATTTCCACTCTTCAATTATACTACTACTACTACTGCACAAACCTTAGAACATTGAAAAGCTAGAATTAGCATACCGTGGAACTAGAATTAGAAATTCCTAAATAAAACTGCAATACTCTTTAATATGAAGTTGATCTTCAACGTTAAATAAATGATGCATTTTGAAGAAAAATGTAATGACATGACAACGCCGCTTGATCTCATTATTGATGTCACCGACACAAGGAATCACTACCAGTGACGTAGTCAAAAAATATTTACATAATTAATAATGGAGTATGCTTTAAATATAAATAATATAAACGTTTGTGATCTATTTATGTGTTTTTTAACGTACTTCATTAGAGTAGAGGTACCTAATAAAAAGCATTTTTAAGTAAATTAAATATTTGTTAGTTTTCTTAATAATTCATGCTTTATGATACATATTCTGCATAATTTTATTGCATTAAACAAATATCAGTTTTATATCACATCATATCACAAGTGTGGTGACTTCTTTCAAAGGGACAGCATTGTTATATAAGAAACTAATCTACTGTATTGAATATACATAATAACTATAGATAGGTGTACATATATAGGTATTATCCCATTTTTTTGCCAAGACAACAAAAAAACATGAAATAAGTCTTGTTAATAAAACCATGAACAAAACTCCAATTTTTTTTTTATAGTCTATTAATAGTCAAGTATTTTCAAAAGAATATTTCCATTTAAAAACATATTCTTAAAAAAGTATTTCACATTCAACTTTTTTGTAGGCATATTTCTAAGATCCCCTGTTCTACGTATATGAACACGGTTCCCCCATGATGTGATGTTATGAAAGTATCGATATTTATATATCCATATTCACAGTTTTTGGAAGGGTTGGAAATAAGAAAGTTAATAATTTTGTTTTAGTTTAAAGATGTATATCTATTTCTACGTTTTGTTTTTAATCCAAAATCGAATACAAATAATTTATGTTATGTGTTAATATATAGCTGAAAATATCCTCTCTTAGAAATATTTTATGTAGACTTGACAACAGAGAATCAGTAAATATGTTTTTAAACATAACAACCAATAAGTGTTTACTCATAAGTTATTAACATATAAATTAAGTAAACACTTAATTCGTTGTTACTACACTTATTGGTTTGTTATGACGACTGGATTAACATATTTCTGAATTTTTTTTTGGGATTAATCAGATTTCCAAAAGAGTTCTTTATTACTTGCTGGTTGTACAATTGAAAAATACTCCATTTGCCATTAAGAATCAAACGAATTTCATGTTACTCAGAAATGAAGTTTCAACAGACTCCAAGGATAATTATCCTGAAATCTGATACACTTCTTGCATCATATATACTAGCTGTTCTCTGTGGTCAGATTCATGATATTCCTATATAATTTAAGAAAATTTGACCCTTGATACTCCCAGAGATATTAAAGTTTTTTTTTCTAATGACAAAATGTTTCCGAGAATACAACTCACATCATTGGTAAAAGTTCAAACTCCATGATACATCCTTAAGACCTTGTGAGCTTTAAAAGACAAAAGGCATCAATATCCATCATCAAGAACTCTTTATTTAATAATAAATAATTCCATTACAAGTGTATAAAATCACAGATAATATTGCGTGTACTCATTCGCAAGTCCCTAAAATAAATACAGTGATATATGATGACGAAACACTTTTTTACTCAAACACTTTTAGAACGAGGATCGACCTTCAACATGTCCCGTCTTCTCTTTATGTGGAAGGACAGCCCAGGCCCAAATTTATTGTCCCTAAAACCAAGAAACAACGGGAGTTCTTCGAAAGAAATCGGGCCAATACTTACAAGAGGTTTTGCAAGTATCGCACGGTGAAAATGGCTACCCCAATACCGTCGAAAAAGGTTACGACCAAGGTAAAGAAATGTGTTTTATAATTTTCACTTAGAATTGAAGTATTAGTGTGTTTTATGGAATATTTTAAGTAAAACAGTGGTGGTGGAACTCGTTACACGTTCACTGCCAATGACTCAACATATGAGTCACGGCGGTACCCCTCCTATGGCCAGTGGCTCAACTGTTGAGTCATGTGCATGGCTTTAGTATTGTTTCGGCTTCCGCAGGGGATACGTCTCGTTTCACCGGTCGCAAGTGTACTTATAAACACGTGTTTTTTCGAAATCGGTTTTTGTTGGTGATAAGTAGTTTTCCTGACATGGATGAAGAAAATCCAGGTCCTTCTCGGCCTAAACGGAGGCATACAGATTTCAAAATGATGAGACCCCTGACATTATCTGAACAAGAAGAACTTTTGTATTTATCAGAAAGTGAGGAGGACCCGTTCGTCGACAGTGGCAGTGAATACGAGCCTACTGATCATGAGAGTTCAAGCGACGAAGACGAATTGCCCGATGTTGTCGCTTTAGAGGATGCAAGCCTTACCGACATTGAGAATAATGAGACGATTAGTGTTCAAAACAGTAACAGTGATATTCCGACCTGGACTGATGTGCCTAATCAAAATGACTTTTTATTTTCGGGTGTGCCTGGACTTAGAGAGTAAATTTAACCTCGGACAACCCCATCGATTTTTTTCAATTGTTTATCACAGACGATTTTCTGGAACATATTGCTACCGAAACTAACAACTATGCCGAACAACTCTTTTTAAGTAAAGAAACAGAAGAGAAATCAAGAATCACTGAATGGAAGCCGTTGACAGTGCCAACACTGAAAACTTTTTTGGGTCTGTGGCTTCACATGGGCAATATTCAGCTAAACCGTTTGCAGGACTACTGGAAGACCGATGAATTGTATAATCTGTCTTGTTTCAGAAATAACATGAGTTGAAATCGATTTCTAGTCATTCTAAGATGTTTACATTTTTCTAAAAATCCCGAAAGAGGTGACCCAGATTATGGTGACCGTTTGTGCAGGATAAGATGGCTTCAAAATTTCTTCAATGACAGAATTGACAAGATCTATTACCCAAACAAGGAGCTATCACTAGATGAGTCCATGGTGCTACGGAGAGGAAGACTGGTTTTTCGCCAGTATATTAAAAATAAAAAGCACAAGTTTGGGGTGAAACTGTATATTTTGTCAGAACCTGATGGGCTTGTGTTAAAAGCTAGGATATATACTGGAGACGAAAAAGATATGAAAGGAGAATTAGGGCATGCAGCAAACGTTGTTTTAAGTTTGACAAAGAATTATCTTGATAAGGGCCATTCCATATACATGGATAATTACTATAACTCGATTGCACTATGTAAAGAGCTAATTTAAAAAAAAAACTATGCTACTGGAACCTTAAGGCTGAACAGGAAAGGAAATCCTCCCGAAGTGAGTTCTAAAAAACTTAAAAAAGGTGAATCTATTACAAAGTACTCTAAAGGCATTGCAGTGGGTAAATGGCGTGACAAAAGGGAGGTTTTATTTATATCTACAGAGTTTAGTGGGGAACTGATCAAGCAACCAAATAGACGAAACGAGGAAAAAGAAAAGCCAAATGCTATCATTAATTATAATAAAAACATGTCAAGAATCGACAGGCAAGATCAGATGCTTGCTTATTATGCCAGCGAAAGAAAAACCATCAGATGGTATAAGAAGCTTGCTATTCATCTGATATCAATTATGCTGCTTAATAGTTATCACCTTTATAACAAATATTCTACTCAGCAAAAGTTAAGCTACTATGATTATAGGCATAATATTATAAAGAATTTGTTGTCTGAAGCCAAAGAAAAACCACCTGAGCCTCCTAAAGTCAAACAAAACCAGCCTAGTCATTTGCCTGAAAAATGTGAAATGGATAATAAAGGTCGTCAAATGAGAAAGAGATGCAGGGTTTGTTATACACAGAAAATGCGCAAGAACACGCCATTTTTCTGCCCGGTTTGTCCAGATAAGCCAGGTCTTTGCCTCGGAAATTGCTTTCGAATCTACCACGATGAAAAATAGGTCTTTTTTTCATTTGTTCTTTAAAAAATGTTAATTTTGTTATTATTTTTTGTGATTTACTCCTAAGAAAAATTAATTATTTACTATTATATATTACGCTACGTTATGTGTTTGCAAAGTTTTAGTGATAAGAATTACACGTGCAATACATAATATAAAATATACCTGTTAAAAGTTCTTTGTTTTTTATTTTAATTCTGACTTTAAAATTTGACTCAAATGTTGAGTCACCGGCATATTCTAGGAGAAATATACCTCAGGGGCCGGTGACTCAGCTATTGAGTCAAAGTAGATTTAGGCCCAAAAAGCAAAAAAAAACACAATATTAATCATACAAAGTATTAAAAATCCTATTTTCGAACTACTTTTTGCAAATAGTCCCGACGGCTTCTGAACAAAGGCACAAAATACTTATAGGCAGTCAACGTGTTAATAGGAACGTTGACCTTGCTCAACTCAATTACTGTCTTTTTCTCAATTGTCTTTTTCCCTCAGGACATCAACTGCCTTAAAGAAATTATGAATTTTTTATGTATGTAGATCATACTTAACCCTCAAGTACTATGCGTGGGTCCTAGGGACCCATGTAAATAAGTTTTCATGCAGATTTTGGCAACGCCGCGCGCCACTGGCGTTTCCGCTTGTGTAATCTCCAGTAACATTAAACACTTCTCAGTCGTGAATCTGTTGTTAAAGTGGACGTATCGAATTTCGAGTTATTAATTAGTGTCGACGGGTCTGTGGGAACCACGCATAGTAATTACTTTACCATTTCTGGTTTGGTAAGTTTTAATTTTTTTTGTTTTTTGTTTAATTTTTATGTTTTTTTTTTAATTTTAGAAAGAAATATGGCTTTAAAAAATAATGCTTTGACTGATAAAGACATAGAAGACTTATTTGAAGATGAAAATTTTTGGAATGACCAAGACATTACAACCCAAGCTGCACTGCTTCCATCAGAGTTCAATGATATTGTAGTTTCAAATGATCAAAGTGATCAAGAGGAAGAAGATAATGAGGTTTTAAGCGATCATGACACAGAAAGTGAATTTTCATGGAGCTCCGGAGACGACTCAGACTTCGACCAGGATGAAGAAATTATTGAAGTCCCTCCAAGTATATCCACATTGGAAAAAGAGAAGAGATCGGGCTCATGGCATGGAAAAGATAAGACGATTTGGTCAAAACAAGAAGCAGAACAACATCGGAAAATATAATAAAAATATTACCTGGATTGGCTGGAGAGGCAAGGCAAATTCCACCAAAAAATGTTTTGGAAGCATGGAATTTGCTTTTCACAGACAATATGATTCAAAAAATGATTGAATTTACCAATCAAAAAATAAAAATCATGGCTGCCAACTATACTGTTTCTGCAAAAAATCGTCTATCCTTTTTATCTACCACAACTAGCGAAGAAATTAGGGCTTTTATTGGTTTGTTGTATTTACAGGGGATCTTCAAATCAAATAACGAAAACTTACGATCTATGTGGGCAACAGATGGCACCGGTAGAGATATTTTTAATTGCACTATGACTCTTGCACGCTTTAAGTTTTTACTATCCACTCTACGTTTTGATGATGAAACCACAAGGGCTGAAAGGCGAGCTATGACAAAATTAGCGCCTATTAAAGATCTTTTTGAAGAGTTTGTCGAAAGATCGAAAACAAACTACATACCAGGTGAATTCTTGACTGTGGACGAAATGCTTGTGGCATTTAGAGGTAGATGTGGCTTTCGCATGTATATGCCAAATAAGCCAGCAAAATATGGCATTAAATTACAAATTCTGGCTGATAGTAAAACACATTATATGTGCAATGCTGAAGTATATCTTGGTAGAGATAATGGGCCCGTGCAAAAATCTGTTTTTTTGCAGCCAACTCAAGTAGTCCTTCGTCTAATTACTTCTTTGCCTAAAAAATCAAACCGAAATATCACTGGTGATAATTGGTACTCTTCTGTAGAATTGGTCAATGAACTCCTAAAGAATAACTTAACTTACGTCGGCACAATGAAAAAAAAAAAAAAGAGACAAATACCACCTGAATTTCAAGCAATTCGAAGCCGACCTGAATCGTCAAGCCTCTTTGGATTCCAGAGCAAAACTACCTTGGTAAGTCATGTGCCTAAAAAGGGGAAATCTGTGATTCTAATATCTAGCATGCATCATGACGCAAAAATTGATAAAAGCACTCTCAAACCTGATATAATTTTGTTTTATAATGATACAAAATCTGGAGTAGACGCCTTGGATCAAAAATGTGTTCATTTTTCAACCTCCAGCAGAACAAGACGCTGGCCAATGGTACTATTTTTTCAAATGCTTAACATAGCTGGTGTAAATTCTCGGGTACTTTACCAATGTTCTCCCAAGGGAACTGAAATTGAAAGGTATTCCTTTTTGAAGAAACTTGGAATGGCACTTTGCAAGGACTATATGGAAATCCGAACACGAATCCGAATACGAACAACCAACATATTCGCCGACAGCTACGTGAATCGATTGCGCTGAGACTTGGAACGTCGTTACCTGTTCATCCAACCCCTATACCAGAGCAATCAAGGTCCAAAAGAAAAAGATGCGCCTTTTGTCCCCCAAAGAAGGATAGAAAAACAAGTGCTTTTTGCAATATGCAAATATTTTGTGTGAACCATGTTTAAATAAATAAATTTTGCACTAATTGTTAAAATATTTATATGAATAAACTATTTTGACATTAAAAACATTTTTTTTTATTTAAAAAGTGGTATCATTTTTAAGTTAAAAAAATGGGTCAGTGGGACCCACGCATAGTAAATATGTGTTTTATTTGGGGCATAGTACTTAAGGGTTAAAATTATATTTTTTCTTCTCTTTTTTAAGTGCTTAGAAAAAATTAACAAACTTCTTAGAGGCAAGTAAGTTACTAAATGCCTCAGTTCTTCTTGTCTTTCTTCTTCATAACCGCAACTGCCTGAAACAATGTATTGATTTTCTTCTTTTACAGACAATTCATTAATTTTATTCTGCATGTTTACTTCTTCTTTCTCTTGTTTTCCATCGTTAAGTTCCTAAAAGAAAGGTTTTCCTGGCCCACTTTTTTTTTCTTCTTCCTCTTCGTTTTTTTTTTAAGTCTATAAGGCATTAATGGATTTTTAACATGCAGTTGAGTTACTACATGGCCGAGTATAAGTGCGATTCCTGCCAGAAGAACATCTTGGAAAAAGAAAAATATAAAGTTCGCTGTAGTGGAGAGTGCCGACGAAGTTTTTGTATGTCATGTACGTACTAAACAACTACCAAGGCCTTATACAACCAAAAATACAACAACGTAAGGTTTTTCTGCTCTTTATGCGATTCCCCGAATATGAAATACCTTCATGAAAAAGTCACCCAACTACAAAATTCGCCACTTCCCTTGGAAGTTTTGGAAGCGTTTGGGACATGTTTAAAAAAAAATTATGACCTTTTTCCCGCGGTGAATGAAGTTTATGAAATTCTAACCGATCGTGACTTCAAATGGAAAGAGCCTTACCAAAAAGTAGACGACATTCACAATCTGCTCTCAAGCAACAGATCTGAGAGTGGGCAAGAGTCATTATTCTACTCCATTCGGGACATGAAACAGGACATATTTAATATTTCCTCGCTTCTAATGGGTAATCATGAGGAGCCTGTAAACATACTAATTCGGGACCCTTCAAAGGAGGAATTAATAAGGGAAATCGGGGACTTACGAAAAAGCGTAAATCAAATGGCCGGCAAATTGGAAAGAATTGAAAAAATGGACTTTAAAGAAAAATCTGTTATTAATTATACTGCACCTAAAATCAAAAAAACGATTTCGACCCAAACTGATAAAAGTCCTGAAATGTCTACATCATCAAAACCTCTTCAAAACAAATACCCAGTGATGAATGGCATTACACTGTTGTAGAAAACATATCTGCCTACTATACTATGAGTCAGCTTGCACACTACATTAAGATTAAACTTGGCACTAACGACTTTATTCGATGTTTTCCTATCCTTAAGGATGGATACAGTTTACCCTCTAGTTTTAAAGTTGGTGTGCAAAACAAGGATCTCCTGAAACGACTTAAAGAGACAGACATGTGACCTGCTGGTACTGTAATAGATGGCCATAAAGCTCATCCCTCCCAGCATATAGCCTTACCGCCAACTCCAATGTCCATTGCCGTCCAAGCAGCCTCCGATAACATTTCAAAGCAAGAAAAGCTGCTTAAGATCAACTCAGATAGGGAAGCCATAGCTGCTGGTAAGTTCTTAAACGGTAAAGCCGTCAACATTGAGATTGTGGAGAAAGCCAATAACGATAGTGGTGGGCTCCATCTCGATCCAATGATCCCACCAATAGTACGGCTCTCTCGTAAATCTGACATGGAAAATGATCGTTACTTGTTGACTAGACTGAGAGATCCTTTACTCCCTAAATCTCTCAGACTTTACCTGGCACATCTACATGAACAACCGACGAGTACATGTTTTGATGGACAAACCAACACCAGCATTAAACTAATGCTTGCTGCTGAGGGACTGCTGACCGATCTGGTTTCGCTACGAAAGCTGTACATCCGGTTCCACAAGGCCTATAGTATTGGATCCACGGAAGTTGAAGAGGACCACTTATATTTAGTACAGTACTTTTGGTTACTTATTTAGAATTAATTTTAGTTCTATTAAAATCAAAATCAGTGTATCAGGTTGATTCATTAGTTTATATTATCCAACATTATTATAAAATAAAACATTTTTCCACTAAACTTTTCGTTTGTAAATTACTTTTTGAAAAATAACTGGATGACAACTGTCATCCACTCGACTTTTAGCGTTACAAATATCCACGCGACTAATGGAGGGTTAAGCATTCTGGTATTTTTTTCTAAATATCTGGCTTGGGGTAAGAACTTTTCTAAAGAATCACGTTTTTAGTATTACCCTGGTTAGTATAAGAGCTCTGTTCTTAACTTCAATAGATTTCAATTTATGTAATGCTTGAATTAAATTAAAAAAAAACGACATGACCAATTCCCTTCTCTTGTTTTATTTCGTTGGGGTAAACTGTCTTCAATGGTCGCACGTTGATGAATGTTGAAAAAAATCTGTAAAATTTATCAATTTTTTAGTTTGAAGTACCGTCTCCAGAACCTTCTTCGGCAAAAGTAGCTCCCAGAAAAGTGACACCTACATCAAGTTGGCTATATCCAGACCCACAAACCGAGGAAGAATTGGCGTTAAAGAAACCCAAGAGTGGAATTATTATTAATGAAACGGGAGAAAAGGAGTCTACGCATGACTATGATAGTTTCGATTTGGTATTCAGTAGAAAGCCTAGACCAGACAGGTGATACTATTAATTTCATCATCAGCTTTTTTTTTATTATTTTTTTAATAGTAGAAAGAGAGACAGAAAAGGTAAAGCAAAAAAACAACTGGCTGACATTAGCGAAGAAAGTGAACAAACACCAAAAAAGGGTAAAGCAAAAAAGAAGGGAAAAAGGAGTATTGACAAATCAAAAGGTAATACAACTTCACTAATAAGCATAATAAATTTAAACGGTGGTCTTGCAGAGTTATTGCCAGAAGAAGAATTCATAGCAATGATCGAACAAGAGATGGCAGAAATGATGTATGGGGAAGGAGAAGGCGATATGCAAAAAGATTATTTAACAAAACAGTTTAGAAGAAAAGTTTCATTGGTACAATTCTGAAAAACCTGAATATCTGATGTCACTCTCTCATTTTCATTTTTAGATGTCACAATCGACATCATATCAAAGTAAAGATTACGAAATGGAGCCAGAGCTTTCAGTAACTAGTCCGGCCCTGGATAAGTACGCTCAAAAGTTCAGAAGAGACTCAGAAATCAGAAGATACGAACCGAAACGACGAAAATTTAGAAGAGGAACTCTGGAGAGTCACTCCTTTACCAACATCTACCAGCCTTTATTAAAGGAATTTTATTTTGGATCAAGACAAGGAACTATGCACCAAGGTCTTTTTACTTTTCTAAACAATCCAAAATAGACATATTATTATGAATCTTCATTTAGGTGACGCACACTTGCCCGATTTAGCCAGAAACATGCAAGGGATATGCGTTCCTGTAGCAGCTTATTGCTTCTCATTTCTAAGGCATCCAAATAAATGGACGGCTGAAAATATTGATGAAATACTGGATGTGGCCAGTCATTTGTATTTGGAGAGTATAAATGCTTTGCATGTCCATCAGTCGGGAAAGGAGTTGAAAATCGATGATTTGGAGAAGTATTGTTTTATACGTAAGTCAAAATGAATTTAACTTCTTAATGTTTAATCAACATTATTTAGGAGTTAAAACTTTAGGATCATTTATACTTTAGTTAGAAAAGGGATATGAATGAGAAATTTGCAAAATAATCCTAATGTACTAGTTCCAGTATTAACTGTGATTATTGAACTATGTTTTTTCTTATTCAAGTACCTCTTACAAGGTTAGCAATCATTATGGCTATTTTTACTTTTGTTGCTGCAGCCTTAATCAACTTAACAAAATTACAGTTGTACTATGTTCTCAGGTTATTTAAACAGGAAATGTAAGAGTTACATCTGTACTATTTGCCTGTACTAGCCTTATACTAGTAGAGGAGTTGTCCCGCTGGGGAATTTTCGCACAAAATTCGGATCCGTGGGACAAAAGTGCTTATAACTTTGGTTGTATTCGGTGTAGAAAAATAATGTTTACTTTTTTATTATTTAGAAATATGGGGCTACAACTTGATTACTCACAAATTTTTATTTCTTGTCTTGTTTAGAACTGGGACGCCTTTAAAGTCAAACAAATTTTCTTGCCCAACTTTTTCAATGGAAATTCGATACAAGTCGCAACGGTTGTTTGAATGTTATGAAATATAGCAAGTCGATTAAAGTTCACGTGGACCTTATCTGTATAGTTTTTGGTTATTCTCAGCATACTAGAAGTATTTTTTTTAACGTCCAAAGTTTCGGAAATTTCTGATATTGCAGCCCCTCTGACGGCTTTACGGTATCTTTGCGGAAATAATGACTCACAGAACTCGCATTCGTTCCAAATAGAGGGACGTATTAAGTTTTACTGTATCATTTATACAGGGTGAGCACTGTTTATTTGAAAATACTCTTTTTCACACTTGTTTTTTCTACTTTTAATAACTTTTTAGTGGCGCCACCTAGAGCCAAGTAGCTTATATACGGCTTGTAGCCTGTAATCAGAAGAATATTTTCCAATATCAACCGTACTTCTAAGTAAACACGTTTTTGAGTTATGAATTTTTGAATATTTTTTTACTTTGAAAATTAATTGTGCCTACCCCGTATGTCATATATGAACCAAAAGCAATCGAGCAAATGCGCTATTCATATTAGTATAACATACTAAAATATAATTTTTTCACCATTGTTACTAGTATCCTAAAAAAATTTTTTTTCGAAAAAAGTACCAAACGAGAACAATCGCTTAAAATCACCCTGCACACTGGTGAATCTCAAGGCAACCCATGGCCATTTCGTTGCCATGGAGACGCGCCATGGCAACGAAAACGGGGATTTTCGCCGGAAAAAAGGCCCTTTTTATAAACGAAATTTAACTACTAAAACCGATTGGAATCGGTCCAAATTTGATGTTAGTCTGTTCCTAAAGCTTTCTACTATTTTTCCATGTACAAATTATAAGGTAAAAACCGCTTTTTATACCCTAAAACATCGGCTGAAAATTATCGATTTTGACGTCTATGGCTAATTTTAATGGCGGTTTTGACAACATGGCGTCAAAGTGGATGAATCGGCTCGGACTTGCTTCCTAATTTCATTGATAAAATGCTTAAAATAGCTTAAAACTTTCAGGAATTGGTATGGAAATATTCAGGAGACTCTGGATAATCCGAATATGTGCATATCTTTTACGAAATCTGGTTCTTTTAGCCATGATAATTCAGCAAAGTTTTGACGTTTTAAGAATTTACCGTGTGTTATTATAATATTCGGGCGACACAGTGGACCATACAAGGCATTTTGCTAGACAAAAATTACAATACAGTGGGTTCTTATCATAAAAAAAATTCTAATATGGATTTATTTATTATTTATTTTATTTGATATTTGGGGTTGACTTCGGGTTTAATTATAAATTTAGGAATATAATAAATAATGTAATCCCAAAAAAAAAAACTAAATTATACTCCGTCACTGGTAACTGAACGTAAGAACACATAAATATCGCTTTGCCGCATACACGCTAACCAAGTTCGCCTGCTGCACTGCACTGACGGGTGTCGGGTTTTGAGAGGTTTTAAACCGAGAACTGTCTTGCGCGCTAAACTGCCCAAATACGTAAAAATGAGGGAGTGCTCCAGCTGTGTAATTATTTAAGCTGTGATATTAGTATAACATACAAAAATATAATTTTTTCACCATTGTTACTAGTATCCTAAAAAAATTTTTTTTCGAAAAAAGTACCAAACGAGAACAATCGCTTAAAATCACCCTGCACACTGGTTAATCTCAAGGCAACCCATGGCCAGTGTTGTTACAAGGAGCTACATTAGATGTACTGCAAGGATAGATCTAATTGTACTTTTTTGGATGACATTGTACTTTTTTCACAAGTCCATATTCAAAGAGGAGAGGATTTCAAGAAGGCAGGGGGAATTTTTAGTGGGAATTGGGAATCAAATTATATAGGTATTAGATAAATATGGTAAAATGTTAAATTGTTTTAACGTTTTTATATAATTATATAATAATATAATATGTACATAATAATAATTAATTCATATTATTATGTACATAGGTACATTGTTTTATAATTGAGAATTTTCATTTTTTATTTTTCGTAGTACCTAAAAATACTTTATAGAGAATTTAAAGAATTATTAAAAAATCGACTAAACTTATTAACTGTAGTTTTATTAATAAAACATATCATATAAACTAAAAACACAAAAAATATTCTTTAAATAAAACAAAACAAAACATAAAAATAGGAACAGAAAAAAGGAACTACGCTTATTATTGCTCTAGAAGTGAAAACAAAATTAAAATTTTATTACAAGTGAATGTCATAAAATTTTAAATAGCAACTTAAGAACCTAAAGTTGCTACGTCTAGTAAATATCTCGGTATATTATATAACTCCAAAAATTTAGGTGTATTATAATATATATTATAGCTACCTATATTATATAATATATTACATAATATATGATCTTTGTTGAAAGTGTAATCGTATAAAAGTGCTATTCAATTTCTACGATTACACTTTCTACAAAGGTGGTCGTATAATTTAATAGTGTTTTATCAAGCTTCCAATTTAGAACCCCATTATTAGTGTATTTCATCTTATCTTTAATGTGAAGTAAAGCAGCACAAGTTGATATTAATAACCTATTTCTAAGAGTCGTTTTTCTTAAAGTTAATTGAGAAAAAACTCTCTCGGTGGTAGCGGATGAATGTGGAAGGGCTAATATAATTTTAACGATTGTCATTAGGTTTGGAAACATTAAATCACCCTGTACATTTTTTTGTTCTGACACTAGTCGCCAAAATAAATTGATGTCATTGTTATGTGCAATGTTTTCTCTTAAGTCAACTAATAACTGCCATTCCATATTAGCTGTCTCTATATCAACAGAAATGTGAGGAAATAAATTTACAAATTGAGCAATTGACATCACTTCACCTGATAAAGCTACTGTGGGTGTAAAATTTGATGCATATTTTAAAATAGGATCATCAAATTGGAAACGATTTTTAATTTGTTTACACATTTCTACATAAAAATCTAAGACCCTCACCCTAAAATTTTGAACACCCTCTTTACTACATAAAATATTTGAAGGTGTCAACAGTACATCCACTTTTGCCCCTGCAAATAATTGGTCAAGAGGCACATAGTTTGCAGGATCATTTATGTTTATGGTTTGGATGGAAGTTTTATCTAAGATATTTTTTTTAATAAAACATCTTACAAGAGTTGAAATTCTATTTAATAAAATTGGAAGCTTTGGACTTTCCGACTGTAGTTCTATGTTTACCTTGTTAATTAATTCTAAAACATAAGTCAAAAACAGTAGATATAATTTGTACTCTATATTTTGCAGAGCATTTAAAATGGACCTTGCACTGGCAAGATTATCCTCTAAAGCTGCTCTTTGAAAAAATAAGATTAAAGAATTCCAATGCTCCAAAATTCTGTCCACAACATTCTGAAAAGAAAGTTAAAAATTAAAAACTACATTATTTATTTTATTAAAAAATTAGGTACCTTTAAAGATAGCCACCTTGTCTGACTAGGATGTAACATCTTATGTGGCTTTTTATTAGCAAAAATCTGACATTCCTTTAGCTCAGAAATCCTCTTGCTGCTATGGGCAAAGTATGCATAAATATCCCTTCTAAACTGCTCGACATTGTTTGGCAGTTTTTTTGCTGCAGCTGAAGAGCAGAGGTGAACGGAATGGCAAGTGCAACCTTGCACATAAATGTGAGACAAAATTTCCTTAAATCGAGCCTGGACACCTTTTTACAACTCCCATCATGGTACTGGCGTTGTCAGAAGCAAAACCAATGACATTGTCAAATGGGATTCCATTTTCCAATAAAATGTTTTTTATTATGTTGAATAGGGCTTCACTAGTCGCTTCTTCGACCTCAACCAAATCCAAAAACCGGTCTTGGATTTGTCCCTGCCTCCAATATCTGGTTACAATTACTAATGACTTTTTAACACTTAAATCTGTTGTCTCATCAATAATTATAGAAAATTTGACATTTTTTAGATCATTAATAATTTCAGTCTTAAAAGCTGGTCCCAATACGCCAGTAATTAGCTTTGTAGCTTTTAACCGTTTCATATTTATATTTTTGGCAATATTTGAATCAGGGTACAGTTCTTTATTTAATAAAGGAAGGGTATCCATTAAAAGCATAGGCAAGTTTTGTTCAGCAATATAACAACAAAGTCTTAACTCTGCCTCCTTAATTGCATTGACCTTTTTCTGCTGAGATGACTCTTGCAATAAAGTAGATATTGCAGGTGTCTTGCCTGCAGCCTTAACTCGGTTTAGATGAAGTGAATTTTTTCCATGCCTGGTTAAAGGGAATTTGTTGCCTATTAATTTAATCTGGCAATATTTGCAAAATAGGAAATCTTTAGTATTATCTAGCCAAGAAAAGCTTTCAGTTAATTTCTTTACATTAGGTATCAAAGAATTTTTTTTTTTCTTTGTTGAAGATGCTAATAGGGAGGTCAGGGGGGCTTCACTTTGAATTTCAACATCATCTTCATCAACTTCTGTTTCCAATGTTGTCGATTCTGTAGATGTAGTTAGATGAGTTGAGGAGGTCTCGGCTGAGGTGCTTGCTAGGCTTAGACTTTTTGGGGAAGTTTTTATGTAATGCAATATTTTTACAAAATGATTTTCATATTACTTTTTACTTTTTTGCATTTGACCTACCTATCCATTTAAAAAAAAATATAGGTACTGAAAATAAAAAACAAGGCAATCACCAATAAGCAACAAAATACAACTTCTCTAATTCCACTAATAACCACCATCACCCACGCAAATACCTTCATTTTATTTTTACTAAAATTTTAAATTTTAACTTCAAAAATATGAATATAAAAAACAAACAAAGTTAGGTTAGGTCTAAGTCTAGTTCATACGCTTGCGATTAGCGGATCGCGATTTGCGGAAAACGCTCCCATTGGTAAGTTCTGACGTATTTTAATGTACCGAATAACCGAATTATGCGGCGTCGCGTCGTCGTAGTAGATTTTCCGTTTCAGTGCGAAAAAATCAAACAGCAATTAAGGTTTGTCATTTGTACTTTTTTAAGATGAATTGTACTCTTGTACTTCATCCCCATGAATTGTACTGCTTTTGGCACAATTGTACCGTCTGTAACAACCCTGTCCATGGCCATTTCGTTGCCATGGCAACGAAAACGGGGATTTTCGCCGAAAAAAGGCCCTGTTTATAATCGAAATTTAACTACTAAAACTAATTGGAATTGGGCCAAATTTGATGTTAATCTATTCCTAAAGATTTCTACTATTTTTCCATGTATAAATCATAAGGTAAAAGCCGCTTTTTATACCCTAAAACATCGTCTGAAAATTATCGATTTTGACGTCTATGGCTAATTTTAATGGCGGTTTTGATAACATGGCGTCATAGGGGATAAATCGGCTCGGACTTGCTTCCTAATTTCATTGATAAAATGCTTAAAATAGCTTAAAACTTTCAGGAATTGGTATGGAAATATTCAGGAGACTCTGGATAATCCGAATATGTGCATATCTTTTACGAAATCCGGTTCTTTTAGCCATGATAATTCAGCAAAGTTTTGACGTTTTAAGAATTTACCGTGTATTATTATAATATTCAGGCGACATAGTGGACCATACAAGGAATATTGCTAGACAAAAATTACAATACAGTGGGTTCTTATGATAAAAAAAATTCTAATATGGATTTAATTATTATTTATTTTATTTGGTATTTGGGGTTGACTTCGGGTTTAATTATAAATTTCGGAATATTAAGTTTTCAGGTCATGTGACTATCAAAACTTTCTTCCTAAGGGTCAGATTTGATATTTGAGGTTTATTTAGAAAAAAATTATAAATTTTTAACAAATTTTTGAAATACTGAATTTTAAGTCACGTTACGAACAATTTCTATTGGGTCCATCGGATCAAATTACTTATTTATTAAAGCCATGTAGCTTCCTATTTTTCTTATATGCTATTAGTTTCTAAAGTTTTTTTATCCTCGTTTAAAAGCACAAAATATATTGGCAGGGAAAAGAGAAGGGCAAGGCAACAGAAACACTAAAGAATTGTGTTAATAAAAGTTTAATTAAGAGCAGAGAACAAACTTCTATTATTAGTTACTAAAGTCGTAAAAGTAAAGTGAACATAACCAAAGTCAAACTTAAAAACTAGGTTATAAACACCCATAGACGCATAACCGACAGAGGCGTAACGTCGAACGTATCTATCCGTTACTTGGCGGAATAATATTTTAAATACTTTCAACACAATATAAAATTTTCCTTAGGACACAAGAAGTTACGCTTTTCGGTAGAAGAACCAGAGGTTTCCGGCCTTATCAAATCAACCGATAAGACAGTGTTTAACCTCACGAAAGCATTAAATATATTTTTTGCTCGTCAGAAAGCAGGTATACTTACCAATTGTTCTTCTATTACCCACAGACAGATTTACATCTCTATATTATTTAGGTATTTTACAAACACAGGATACCAACATCGCCATTTGGAAGGATAAGTACTTTTATTTCTTCGATGGTAAACCACGCACGAAAGATTTATATTATTCCCCCAATGGTACAGCTATTATGGCCAATTTTTACGATATTCCCGCCATTGTTACAGTGATGTTGCAGCGGTCTGGAATGCAAAATTGGCCTTTTGTCATCTATCCAATAAAAGTGTATAAGGTAATTTATAAAGAGGTTAAGATTATATGATTCATATATGCTTACCCGATTTTTCTTCTCTTTCTTTTCTTTCCGAAGATATTAGATAAAGATGAAGAAGATAATGAAGAAAAGCAATTGGGCCTAGATGCCAGAAGCAACTACAATATTTTAAACGAAAACAAAGCAATTCTTTTAGGATCATACGATTTGGGTGACAAGTGCTTCGGATTTACTAGAAACAAGCAGAGCTTACCTATGGCCGTGGTCTGTCTGGTAAGGCAGTCGGTTCATACTTACACTTATAATTTAGTAAGTTTCCTTTAGGTTTATTCAAGAATAACTCCTCCTAGTGCCTGGCATAAGACAACAGTAGACAAAATTATGATCATCGGCAATCAGCTATACGTAGAATGTATGGAGTGTGAGGCAATTCATGAAATGAAATTAAACGCATTGCCGGCTTTTTTCACTGTAGGTCCTTATATAGGTAAGCATATAAGAATTCAATCATCAAGCAATTTAATTAATAATATCTTTAGTTGAAATTTATGTTTATGCCAATCGCATGGTGGATATGCTCTACGAGAAGTGCAACTGTCAGTTAAAATGCTCTTTAGAAGAGTTTTTTAAAACGAACACAAACGCCATTGTGCAGATTAATTCTTCGTATTTAGCCATATGGAAACAAAGAAATATGTTCTTCTGTTTTGAGCCGTATCCCAGGGGTTTAGAAGGTATATTTGAATTATTGACGAAAGTTTATTACGTACCATCGGCACAACATACTTTATAGGCTATAAAAACAGAGATGGATACGCGTGTGTCTCGATGCACTCCAATCTGGACTCCCTGGTTGACGTAGTAACACACAATTTCGACGACAAGGACACAGTGTTCAACATACATGCATTAAAGATTTGCAAGATTCACAGAGATCCTGTAAGAAACTGTTTGAGAATCATTTTTTAATTAATAAGATAATGTTGTTTTCAATCAAATAGGTTCAATCTCAACGTTTCCCAAAACATATCCCGTTGGACGAGTTTCCGCCTGAAGATTTTAAAAATTACAAAATGAAAAAGAGTAGGAAACCGGCTACTGAAAAACCCGTGACGGTTGACTATTCCGCTTTGGCTATGCGCAGTTTGCTCATGGGGGAAACTCCCGATCCTTCCATTTATGAAATAGGTAAGAATATCTTAATTTCTTATTGGAATAGTTGTAAAGTTATCTGTTGTAAAAGGTTCTCATGTGGAAAGTTTGGCTCTGGAACAAATTCCTCCATTATTACACGCTGACAGGTGTCCTCCTAAAGCGAATATTCCATTGCCTAAACCATCAACGATACGGCATGTGATAGCTGATCTGGATTCTCCCAGTTTGTCAGACACACAAGTAAGTTAAGAAAAATTATAATATCTTTAGTAATTTCATATTTTTATCAACAACAAACACATGGAAGTTAATACACATTTTAATATTAAATGTTGACCACCAGTTAAAGAGATGTATGTTATAGAATGATAAGCCATGGAGATTCATGATTGCATAAATTGTATATAAAAAAAATCCGATATCCAAAATTGTCGATAATTTGATCTGAAGACGGCTCTGCTTTTAATGTCAAAAAGTGATACTGACGTTTGACTTATTTATTATCTACTACTAAACGTCACTAAATTAAGAGCTATTGACATGAAACATTTAAAAACCATACAGGGTGTAAATAATCTTCTTCTTCTTCTTTCAGCAACCCTTCACAGTCCACTCCTGGACATAGGTCTCCCCTATATTCTTCCATGTTTCTTTGATCTGTGCCATCTGTTGCTTACTTTATTTTTGACATCATCGAGCCAGCGTAACTGTGGTCTGCCAACGCTTCGTTTATGTATGCGAGGTCTCCATTGAACAATGTGTCTTGACCATCTCAAGTCGTCCTGTCGGGCGACGTATCCTACCCAGCTCCATTTCAGGTGGGCTATGCGTGTTATGACGTCTTCAACTTTAGTTCTTTGTCTGATACTCTCATTTGTGATATTATGGTCTCTCAGGCTTATTCCTAGCATCATCCGCTCTATGGCTCTTTGGGTGGTCCTAAGCTTGTTAGCTGATTTAACAGTGAGTGTCATGGTTTCCATTCCGTAAGTCATCACGGGCAGTAAGCAGGCATTGAAGAGCTTTCTTTTTAAATTAATTGGAATAGTTTCATTTCTCAAGACGTGGCTGCCCATGTCAAATGAACACGTCTGTTTATTTCGGCAGTTTGATTTTCTTTGCCCAATTTGATGCAATGTCCCAAATATAAATATTCTACGACGTTGTCAATAATTCGGTCTTTTATATGTACTTGAATATTGTCAGGTGACATGACTTTTGTTTTAATTAAATTCATGGTTAAACCTATTCTTTTCGATTCTCTTTAAAGTTCTGCCAATATCTCCTGTAATTCTATTATATTCTGGCTAAAGAGTACTATATCATCCGCAAAGCGTAAATGGCTCAGATGTTTGCCGTCCATTTTGATGCCTCTCTCGTTCCAGTCCAGATAGTTTTAAAAACGTCTTCCAGTGCCAGTGTAAACAGCTTTGGGGAGATGGTGTCCCCATGTCTTACTCCTCTTTTTATTTGAACTTTGTTTGTTTCTATCTCTTTTCCGAGATTTTAACGGTGATTGTCGCATTTTCGTATATGTGTTTGACAAGCTGCTTGTATCGAGAGTCGATTCTTGCATTGTCAAAAGCTTTGTTATAGTCAACAAATGCGAGGTGTAGTGGTTCATTGTACTCGTTGCATTTCTATCATAGTGCGAACGGATTGTATGTGTTCTATTGTGCTATGACTTTTTCGGAAGCCAGCTTGTTCCGGGGGCTGATAGGCATCTAGTTTAGCTGTAAGCCTATTTATTACTATCTTTGTCAGAAGTTTGTACGGGTGAAGGAGTAAGCTAATAGGTCGATAGTTGTCGATTCTCGGCCTTTTGCCATGCTTGAAAGCATGGCAAAAGGCCGAAATTTTTTCTTGAAGAATTGTCATTGCTTCTACAGTAGTTCTTCCCCCAAGTTTTATCATTTCAGCTGTAATTCCATCTTCCCTTGGTGCTTTACCGTTTTTCATTTGAGACAGTGCTAGTTCTACTTCTTCTCTGGTGATGTCAGGAAGATCTTCGGAGCCTACCTTGAGAATCGTTTTATCAACTTCGATTGCTTGTTCTGGGTTGTCTCCTGTGTACAGTGTGCTGTAGAAATTTTCCACGATATCCATTAAATCTTTACTGTCCTCTTTGATTTGCGTCCCTTAGTTGATGTATTTGGAGGCGTCCATCATTGTTACGTGTTTTAAGTACTTTCATGTTTTTGTTGTTTTCGATGGTCGTTGTTATCATTTCTGTGTTGTATAGCCTTAAATCTTTTCTTGTTTTCCTTTTTATCAATCTGTTAATTTCGTTGTATTCATGAGTCCCTTTCTCCAAGTTTCTTCTCTTCGCCATGAGTTCTCTAGTTTCCTTTTTTATTTTTGAATTATTTTTCTTGGTAGTGGCACATATCTTTTTGGCTGTCGTTCTAATGTCAGTACTTATTCTGTTTTCTAGGTCGTTTATATTCAAGCTGTTCAGTGCTTCTTTATTAGACAATTTCTTGTTGAGTTCAGCTTGGAATTTTTGGCGGTTTTTGATGTGGGAAATGGTTGTATTTTGATTAGCTTATTTCGTTCACTCTTCACGTTTATTTCTATTTTAGCTCTTACCAACCTGTGATCGCTACCAGTATCAAAGCGATTTAGGGCCGAAACGTCTTTTATAGTAAGCTTTTTATTGGTTAGTACGTAGTCGATCTCGTTTTTCGTATTTGAGTTCGGGCTCCTCCATGTCCAACGTCTCTTTTCTGATTTTTTTAAGAAGGAGTTCATACAGGACATACTTTCTTTTTGGAGATAATTGATCAGTGGTTCATTGGTACAACCCAGTCCGAATTTACCCACATATTGATTTCCGTTTCCCGCTGGTACTCCTAGTTTAGCATTGAAATCGCCAATAATGTATTTGTAGTGTGCTGTTTCTATTGTCAGCACTTGTGAAATGTCATCGTAGAATCTCTCTATCTCATCATCGGGTGCAGAACTTGTAGGGGCATATACTTGTATTATTTGGACGCTATATCTTTTCGATATCTTCAATACTATGTAAATGACTCTACTCGATATGGATTTCATCTTAGTAACTAGCCGCTTTATACTCTTATGAATCATTATCGCTATTCCGCCAATGTGTGCATTTTCCTCGCTGTTGTTTCGATACAAAAGGTGGCCTGATTTCAGTGTGATGCATTTTTCGTCCGGTAATCTGGTTTCGCATAGGCCCAAGATGTTCCATTTGATATGGGATAGTTCCACCTCTAATTCTTCCACATGTTCGGTTGATCTCATTGTTCGAATTTTATAGGTGGCTAGGTGAAGTTTAAATTTGTTCTGTATTAAGAGTCGAGGGGATGAATTTTTGCCTCCCCCAGAATCCTTGAGGCTGACCTTGTTACTGGTGTGGGATTTGTCATGCGAAGATCTACCCACCTGGGGTACTATTTCGTTTGTTTTAAAATCTATCATGGTTTACGGGGGTTTTTAGCCATAAACTTTCACGTTGGCTAAACGGGTCGGAAGATGTGAATATCAGCCGCTCCTGACATGGAGAACAGATGCTGTTTACAGCCGTCCACTCTGGCTGAGTCAGACACTGCGTGGGAACTTTCTTAGCTTCACCTTCAGCACTTCGAGACCTTACGGGCATGGGAGTCCTACCGGTAGCTATGCTACCGGCGGCATTGCTCCCTGACTGTAGGTTACTGAGCCCTCTCACCGACGACAAGGTGACAGTTCCCCCAGGGAGGATGTAATATAATATTATGTAAATAATAATGTGTAAATAATAGATCCGAAAAACTTTAGGGGTTGATTCTTGGGTAGATTTTAAGAAAAAAACTGTATATGAACGTATGTCCTAAAAGGCGTAACTTTTGAGATACCGTGTGGTAAAAATTGAAGAAAAATTTATGTTTTTTGTATAATACCTGTAAAAACTTTGTAGATATCTTAATAAAATTTGGTATGCATTTTCTATGCATCAAGAGGCATTTTCTGAGGCTCACTAATTTTTTTTATTCGTACCAGTGACGTTCGTGTAAGGTTTAAACTAAATATTTTTGATGAAAAATATGGCACGACACTTTTTTTAAAAATGTTTTTTTGTTTTTGTCATTCTCATTTATTTCTGAGCAAATTTGATCTCTTGACTTTCTTTTGTCCGAGGTTGCGTATTCGATTAAAAAAATTAAATCCATCTATCTAAATGTATTACATGTTTATTATTAATGTTTAGATTAAACTAAATGAAAGAAAAGGAAATTAAATAATTTAAAAAAAAGTTGAAAATGACCACCCTCTGCCATTATGCAATACGTCGCCGTATTTGTGGACGAATCTGATAAAAAATTCCGGGAGAATTTTGAATTACGGCACATGAATTAATGATTCGATTTCTCAAGTAGTCAGTATCCAGTACCGGACACTGATACAGATAAGAAAAAATTGTGAGCCTCAGAAAATGCCTTTTTGATGCATAGAAAATGCGTATTGTTTGACCATCGGATCTGTGTCCACGAAAGGAATGAGGGCGAAATTATGAAGCGTTGTCACGTCTTACTGCAAAAATGAAATAGTATTGAATAAAAAGTAAATATAATGATAAAATTAAGCTATTTAATCATAAAAAAGATAATAAATAATGTAATGCAGTTTTAACCATATTTGTTAGTTCTATTTGCTATTTAAAACTAATGTTTTGCATATTATAAAATCCAATATTGACTAACATTTATCCAAAATTCCTAATAAAACTTACAAAGCCGGCAACGTCGTGCTTTCGCGGAAGCATCTCGCTGTTTGGGGACAGGTGATTGGTTGATGACATCGCGGCCATTAATTTATTATTTTTATGCAGCTCTCTGTCTTTCTCTATCTTATTGCATCGCATCGTACCAGGTTCTGTGTAATTTTCGGAATAATATCGATTTCTTGCGGATTCAGTGGCGGCGGCGTATGTTAATACTTTTGAGCTATTAAACTGTTTTTATTGTTGTATTTTTAGGTACCTACTTAATTTATGACCTATGACTTTTGAGTAGTGTAGCATAGTTTAGTTTATTTGCTATTATTGTTGTTGCAGTTTTGTTGTTGTTTTGTGTTATTTGTTTCTTTGTTGTTAAAGTTCATAATTTTCAATAGTTTTTGTGTTATTTACGTTAAAATGAATAACTTTATTCATAGAAAGACAATTCATAGCCAGGCAAGGGAAGTGATTGCGAATGTTTATAGGTAAGTAAAATGATAATAAGAGAATTATAAAGCCTAAGCACAGTAAGCACACCATGAAAAAAAACATTAAAATAAAATCATAATTTATGCGACACAAAATTGCAAAAATTATGTACCTAATGTTGTAATAAATAAAAATCATATTCAATGAATTAAAACCAAGCTCGATTGCTTTACAAACAAAAAAGATTTAAAGTTAATGTTGGTTATTTTGAATATAAAATGTCTATAAATATAAGTAATATGAATCGGAACGACGACTAAAAAAAATTGAATATCAGGATTATATACTTCTTGTACAAATTTTTAGGGTTTGCGATGAAGAAGCTACTAATAACTTCGTTAATCTACCAGTAAAGCGCAAACTTGAGAGAGTATCTCAATATACTGGTGTAAGCATTTCAATGGTGAAAAAAATTCACAAAGAAGATGAAGAAAGAATGCGGACGGACCCCAACAAAATGCTTTCTAGTCCCGGCAAAAAAAGACCGCGAATGACGAAGGTGGAACAAGACGACAACTTTCATTTTCAAATAGTTAGACACCTAATAAATCGATTTTATATGGAGTTTAAAGTTGTGCCTACTACCAGAAAGCTGTTGCAAAAATTGCGAGAAAAAGAAAATTTTCCTTATAGCCGAGAAACTCTTAGACAGTTATTAAAGGAAAATGGCTTTTATTGGCGAAAGTGTCAGAATAAAAGAAAAATTTTAATGGAGCGACCCAATATTTTATCTTTAAGGTAACATGATTTCTTAGATACTTTAAGGTTTTACCAATAACATCTTTAAGGTATAAATACCTAAGAGAAATAAAATAACACCGAGCCGAAGGTCGCAATATTGTCTATTTAGATGAAACTTGGATAGACAATGACCTAACGTTTAAAAAATGCTGGCAGAGTGAGACTGTTACTGGAGTGGTTAGCAATATATCTTTAACAGGTACAAATTGATTATACTTATTTAAATAATAATTTAAATTATACATATTATGTAGGCATTAGATTATATACAGGGTATTTGGTTCACCGAAGTATAACATAAAACAGGTGATTCTATAGGTCATTTCTGACAAATTAATCCCTCTAGGGGTCGAAAATTAACGGTCTCCGAGATTACAGCTTTTTAAGTTTTTTTTTCTATCCTTTCTATGCATCTTAAGAAGAAAAAAAATCCTATTGAATTACATAGTAATAATTATATAGTAATTACTTGTACTAGTAATATTGGAAAAATAAAAATTTGACTTATCTTGATTAATGATTTCTTTAATTTTGAAAGATTAACAATTTTATTTTAATTTAAAATGTCTGTCAGCTTTCTAGTTTAAAAAATATATTACTCTAGAATCAACTGTTTCTAGATATATATTATATAGATAGGTCGTTGTACCAAACACCCTGTAGGTATTTGTTATTTTAGGTCGGCTTATCGTGGTACATGCCGGTTCGGAAAATGGCTTTGTTAATAATGCCTGTCTTATATTTAAGGCAGGACTTACGACAGAAGATTATCATGGCCAAATGAATAAAGCCAATTTTACTCGATGGCTTGAAGAAAAACTTCTTCCTAACATCCCTGCCAACTCAGTCATTGTGTTTGACAATGCTCCATACCACTCGGCCCAAGAAGATAAAACACCTACTCGATCAGCGTTAAAAATGCAAATGGTGGATTGGTTATCAAGAAAGGGTAGCTATATATAATACATACATATTATGTACATACATACTATACGTAAAATATATTTTTAGGCATAGAACATGATCCTAAATTGAGGAAAGATGACCTCTATAACCTAATATTGCTTCACAGGCCTCCAATAAATCAAAAAAAAAAAATAACTGCCGAATAATTAAATCACACGGGCATATTCCACTCCGAACCCCTCCATATATGTGTGAACTCAATCCCATAGAATTAGCTTGGGCAAAGCTCAAATATATAATAAGGAGTCGGAACACAACTGGAGATTTTTCCATAAGGGCCTTAAAGGAGGTGTGTGAGGAAGCCATGTCTTTAATTACGATTAAAGACTGGCAAAAATTTTCAAGACATGTTCAAGATATTGAAAATAAGTTTTGGAAAGCTGATGAAATTGTGGAGGAAATTGAACCAATAATTATTAGATTACCCCATGATGACAGTGATACTGATACTGATGACGATGATGAAGATAATGACAATAGTGATACTGATAACGATGCAGGCTGAGATATCAAGACGTAAAAGAATAATCTACCTACGTTTTTCTATCCCTCTTATAAACGTTTTATGCAAAGTAATAAAATGATGATGAAAAGGATATAACAAGTACTAGCCAACAAGCAGAGACACGTGTCGGCGATTAGTATCTTTTATTTTTCTCTGCTTTGTTTTGCGAATATCTCCAATATTTTTTTTGTTTAGATTTTTTCGCGCTACCTAATATAGCTTAAATTAAAGGTACTAATGAAGAATGAAATAATTTAAAATTTTGTACTGTAACTTACGGCCTATAGATTTATACATTTGTAAATATCATGTAAGACCAAACAATTAGATATTGCATTTACCGCACACCTATATATTTAAGATTATTTGTTTCTTGTTATATTTTTATCAATATTGTCTTTAGTAACAACTTACAATGATTATGATATTCTAACGTTATGTAATGCACTTTATAAGTTTTTGTTTATGTACTTTTATGCTAAATTTGGTTTTTTTTTATGTAAAACTTCTGGATATTTCATTAGATCGAGTTATGCTGGTAGTAATAACGAATTCCATATCTAAAGGTAAACAAAAAGAAGTTAAATTACTGTACTAAACCGTTTATTAGGTGGTATTGGCTTAGTAGTAGTAGTAGTAGTAGTAGTAGTACTAGTTATAATTTTGGTATGATTTTGTGTGTATAATATAAGGGCCTTGGTGAATCTAACTAACATTTTCCACCGTGGCGTGGTGGGGAAAATATCATAGATTTTACATTAAAATATCATAATTCAACACTCTAAAAAGAGACCTATGAATATTGTATAATGAAAATGAATATTGACCTTCAATTTCAACTCTAGCTAGGTTGCCTCGCCGTCGGACCCCAGTACCTTCTGGACATGTCCGGCTCACTAACCCAAACATTCTTCAGTTTTAAATGTGGCATGCTGAACGGTTAATAAATAGGTTTCAACAGTAAACAGAAATTTAATGATCTTATTATAAAAAAATTCAATGTTTAAACAGCATAATTCGGATTATCTGACGTGCTCTTTCCCTCGCGATATCCAAGCATCGAGTACGGCACTCTTACTAAACTAAGTAGGTGTATTACAAATTTTGTGTTTTCTTTACTTTTCTTTTATCTCAACTAATCTTCTTCCCTAACTTCCCTAATCTTGTCTGTCAGGCGTAATCGAGGTGGGTTACGAAAATATACGAACCATATGTACCTACAATGTACATATATCATATCTAAAGCATTTTTTTATTACATATTTACAAATAAAATATTTTAAAAGACCTTAATATCTTACCTACAAATACCTATTTTAAAATTAAAACCAAACCATATTTTTTAATATTTAATACATTCAAATCTGTGTAATCGGTTTATAAAATTTCGCACGTCACTGGCCATTTCATGAATGAAATGAGGCGGGTCTAGTCTACAACGACGTTCCCCGCACCGACACCGCTTAGCTACAGATTGGTTGGGCAGACTTTATCAAAAATTAATAAAATATCTACAGGCGTTTGTAAAAAAACTTATATTTTTCTTCAATGTTTACCACCCGGTATCTCAAAAGTTAGTACTTTTAGGATATACGTTTATATAAATTTTTTTTCTTAAAATTTACCAAAGAATCAGCCCCTGAATTTTTTCGCATCTATTTATTTAGACCGTGCATATTAAAAAAATTTCACGTTGTACGCTCCTGAACGTTTTAAATACGCCCACCGCTGTAGCAACTGACATACGTAAGCGAATCAGAATGAGCTGGGGGCGGATCCATCATAGTCGTGCATAAATTTTAATTATTTAAAAAGTATTTTTTTTTTAATTTAATATTAATGAAGATCTCTATTTTCCATGAAATTAATTTTTTTGTACAGGGTGTCCCAAATTCGAGGGTGATCATTGTGATTTCGGAAATCGTAATAGTTGAAAAAAATCGAAAATTTTCAATATCGTTTTAATTGTCGTTATCGTTATGGGAAGTACTAGAAGAAGTAATCGGACATGCAAGTGCGATACCTCATTTTAAAGGCAATTAAAAATACTTTTTAAAATGAGAAAATCCAAAATGGCGCCCATAAGAAAAAATAAAGTTGATGATGATCAAAAAAAAACGAAACGTCGGATTATTTTTTTTTGCGTTTTGTTGTAGGACACAAAAAGTGGCAATAAAAAACTGTTTTTAGTTTTTCGATATCTCTTTAAATAAAGCCGGTAGAAGGTAAAAACGATTTTGACAAATTTTGTTTTTTTTTTTTTATATCACCGGAAGTATCCGAAATTTTAAAATTTTTTAAACGTCATTTTTTTAAGCTCCAAATTGCGCAACTTTGCCTTCATTTACTCGACCCCTCTTACGGTTTCCGAGATCCCAATGGCCACCCTCGAATTTGGGACACCCTGTACATTACACATGAATTAGAGACGCTATGCAGGCTTGTTTATTATATAGCTGTATTTAAAAGAATATTCTTTTTTTTTAAGGCGATTTAAATAATAGACTTATTAGAGGGCCATAAATTTATATTTATTCAACATTTCGACTCCTATCAGATTATTCTCAAGACTGGTCTCCAAAAATCAATGTAGAAAAACACAGACGAGTTCTCAGGATGACCTCATGAGATCTATTATGAAAATTTAATAAAAGTAGGATGGTAGATAATTATTTTAACAAATTCTTTGCATATTAAACATCTTTGGATACCTGCTAAAGCACTTACGTTATTTTTGTCATTAATACCACTCTTATATAGATTGCTCCACCGAGACCAACTCAACCCAAAGATGAAGAAGAAGTTCCATTCATAGATATGGACTCGTTTGAACTGACCCAAGAAGAAATCGAGTTAGAACAAGTTTTTGGAGAATTTGGTGATATGGAAGATGGTGGGTAAACGCTTACTTAGTTTTAATCACTTTTTTAAGTAGCATTAATTGTTTAGCTGAAGAAATGATGGATGAAGAAGGTATGGAAGGCGAAGAAACTATGGCAGATGTGGAAAAAGAAATGTTAGGCCAAACAGGAGAGGGAGAAGATTTCTATTATAGTGCGGACGAATATGCTCAAGTGCGCACAGAGTCCCTGATGCCTCAAAAGGCTTCTGAGGAAATCAACACAGAATTAACATATTTTCCTATTAGAAGGGAGGTTTTGTATCCTACGTATATTAGGTATAGTTTAAAATTTCATAATATATGAAGTTTATAATGATTTTTAAAAGGGGAAGGCAAGATATGAAGAAGAGGCTGCAAAATGTGAAGAAGCCTTATGAATGGGACGATGTGTATGTCCCAATAGTGCCAGATGTCAGCAAGTCAGAAGAGTTGAAAAAGGAAACCAACTTTGTTGATTTACCAGATGACACCCAGGTAAAATGGTCAAAAACACCTTAATTTTGATATATACTATTTTTTTTACTCAAGATAATACGTGGTAATAAGAACATAAGCGCTTTTGGAGAAGATGTAGAGTTCATGGCCCCATTCATATGCGTCATGGCAGACGTGGTAGCAAAGAAATACTCCATTCTCTCCTGGACCTCGGAGATTGTGGACTACGTTCTGAAATGTGGCGTGGAACTTTATAACGCCTCCAAAGTGAGATACGACCAAGTGTCCAAACTCGAAATACCAAAAATATCTTTGGGAAAAACGAAGTACTCTTGCCTAGTGGAGTATATTTTTGACTCATACACCAGACAAAACATTCTGGAACTTGCTATCGATAAAATCTTGTTTGTGAGATCCGATATGGGGGTGCTGGTCACCCCGATGTACGCATGCGCCATCATTTACAAGAACTACTTGTATTATATGTATGATGGGTTTGGTAATAATGAGGTTGGACTGAGCGAGGGGTTGTCGGAAGAAGGTACCGCTTGCTTCTCCAGATTTAAGGTGATGACTCCAGATTAATTCTCATTGTGTTATTAATATGCTGTTATTATTAGGATGTACACTCTTTGGTTATGAGAATTATGTACAATAAAAAGAAACGGGAAAGCAACGAAGATATTGTTTACACAAGATTCGTCTTGAGTGCTGTCAGAGTTAAGAGACTGCACCCTTCAGGTTTATTATAGTAGAAACCTCTTTTACCCGTCATACTATCAATTTTGCAATTACAGAGGAAAGAGTCTTAAAAGATAAAAAAGGACCATCGACAACAGAAAGAGAGGAGGAAGAAGAACTAATGGCAGCAGAGCTTGGAGAAGATGGAGGAGCAATAGATGCGCCTCCTTCAAAGTCTCCAGGATCCTATCCACAATCTGATGCCGATGATGCTGAGAAGAAGCCACAAAATAAAGTTGGGTAAGTACTATGCGTTAATCTTAATTCCATTTTCGATTTTTAATTGATACGTGATTTAAGTTATCAATATAAGAAACCGAACTACGTAATTGAAGGCACACGAGCTCTAGTGGCTGAAAGTGCAGAAGATGAAGGAGACGAACAGAAAAGAGCTGGAGTTGTAGAGCTTCAAGAAGATCATTTTGCTTGTCTATGTGCTTGCCTTATGCTACTTTCTTGTCCCATTGAAAAGTGGGATACAAAGAAAGTTGATGAGGTTTGCTCCCATATAACTTATCAATATTCCTCCTTAAGGGGTATTTCGCTTTTAGGTACTGGATCACGGGAATCATGTTTATTCCCATGCAGATGACTTAGAAGTATCGGAAAAGCGAACAATCAAAAATATCCTAATAAGAAAGAACTTCTTTGACATAATCGTGAGAAAAGTTAAAATTGAAAACTGGCGGGATAATAAGAATCTTAATCGAGGTAACGGCTAACTATAGCAAGTAAAACTGAATACGTTTGGTACAAAATATTCAATTTTAGGGATAGACACGTTGATGCGTAAAAAAATGTCGTATTTCATAGTGCAGTTTGCCGATAGCTGCTATGTTGTTCATAAATCAGCAGCTGACGATACGTTTCACATCTTTTATCCTAAAGGAATTCCTAAAGGAAAATCTAAAAGTGAAACTACTGAGGAAGAGGATGATGGAGAAGAGTCAGGAGGTGACCTAGCCGGGTGGCTCAGATGTAGAGATCTGAAAGTTAGATTTTACTCAATATAGCATGTCCTATGATATATATTTTTTAAATTTTTAGTGTGTCAAAAGAAGGTTAAAGAAAGCAGTAAATAAAGGGGCTGAGAGTTACGATTTTTACACCTTTGAAGTAACGTCAATCAGAAAAGCCCCTAAGGATATGCTGATTAACTATAGACTTAATCAGTATGACCTGGAAAAGCCAAGGAAAGCTGAGCAATTGGGTAATTATGAAATGTTCCATAAAAAATCCTTTTTCTGTTTTATTGCTCTCCATATTTTGTGCTTTTCCTGCACTCATAGTAAGTTTTAATGTCTGAGTATTACATCATTGGAAATTTGAAAGTCGGCAGTTTTAGTGGAAGTGTTGATAAGCAAATTGTGCATTTGTGCTCTTTAATATTCACAAAAGAAGCTTGATGGCCAGTTAAAGTGTGTATCGTGCTAAAATTCTTTCCATTGTTGACCGGATTGCCCAGATAAATATGGTATGCAGGTGTTTCTGCTAGGCTCCTGGGCCTGTTTTCGGACTGTATTATTGTTGTTGTTCAGTTGAGTTGTAATTGTACAATTTCTAGTACAATTATAGAGTAACAGTGTTGCCGTTCCAGACAATCACAACTGAGAATAGCCTGAAAAATTAGGTCCCTTAATGTCCCTATTTACAGTGGGCTCAACTGCAAACAAAAATAAGGGAATATCAATTTAAAAATTAGTTTGGCTTGTTGGTGTTGCCGCGCCTAGCAATTTTTTTTTTTTTTTACTACTGAACTTTACGAAAAATAAAAAGCTGATTAAAAATGGAGTGTGATGTGTGTAAAACTAAAATTAAACCACTTTTCCAATGTGACACATGCAGAAAAGGAATATGTAAGAATTTTAGGAATTTGTCAGCATCGGAAGTGAAGGTCCTAGAACTAAAAAGTGAGAGAATTTTAAGATTTGATTGCACTGAATGTCAAAGATTTAAACCTCACAAACTTCTTCAAGGAACAATAGAGGATAAAAATAAAATAATAGAAAGCAAAGAAGAAATAATTGCCCTACTACAACAAAAAATAGAAAGTCTTGAATCCAGTAAAAGTGAAGCTCATGTATTAAATTCCTTACAATACAGTGATATCCTTAAAAAGCCATTAAATCATCAAAAACAAACAAATATTCCTAGCCTTATTATTAGGCCAAAAAAACACCAGAACATTGAAAAAATAAAGCAAGACTTGAGAAAGAAGATAAATCCTGCCGAATTAAAGATTAGTGTAAATAGTATAAAAAGTACAAAAAACGGCTATATTCTAGTTAAATGCCAGGGAAAAAATGATATAGATATACTTAAAAAGGAAGCAGAAGAAAAATTGAATGGCTACAACATAGAGGTGACAAAACTAAGAAATCCCCGCTTCAAGATAATTGACTATAAAATAAATGATAAAGACGATTTAAATAGTGAATTTGTAGAGGCCAGAATCCGGGAACAAAATCATTTTATTGAAGCAATGGACCACCTAGAAATAACTTTCTTTAAACTCAATAAAAAAAAAGATTCTTATACTATCTACGGAAATTGTTCAGCCAAATTATTTCATAAGTTAATTGCAGTAAAGAAACTATATATAGGATGGCAGCGTTACCCAGTATTTGAAGATATAAGTGTACCCAGATGTTTTAAATGCCAAGGATTTTTTCACAAAAATACGGAATGTCCGAATGAGGTCTTTTGTGAGTATTGTTCGAAGAAACACGCAGTTAAGGAGTGCCCAAAAAACCAAAAAAAATGCATCAATTGTATTCATGCAAACGAAAAGTTTAATTTGGAGCACAATATAAATCATGCCGCAAACGACAAAACTTGTCCGTCTTTTGAACATCAAATCACGCTTTTGAAAAACAAAATTGACTATGATGGAAGTTATGGCAAATAATAGGCAAGAGGTAGAAGTGCTACAAGAACTGGACGTTTTAGATAATGCGGATCAACAAAGTACGGACTGTGATTATGTAAGCAAAAAAATTAACATAGGTTCCAAACTCTTAAATATCATTCATTTTAACATAAGAAGTTTAAAAAAAAACTTTGATCAAATGATAGTTTTTCTACAAACATATAATTTAATATCCTGCGACATTATTGTTTTGGGTGAAACATGGCAATTGGTTGGTAATGAATTTAATATAGAGGGCTTTAAAATGTATTATAATGGGGGAGACTGTAACCAGAATGATGGGGTGGTTGTTTATATAAAAAATAATTTAAACATAAACAAAGTAGAAAATATAAAACTAATTAGGTCGGGAATTACTTTGATTAGGATAACTTTAGCTATAACTGATATACAATATGGCATAACGTGTATATGTAGACCTCCCTCGACGGTAGTATCGTCTTTTCTCGATGACCTGGAAAATTATTTATTACGTGAATGTAATCAGCAAACAGAAATACTTCTGGGAGATATAAACATAAATACTCTATCTGAAAATTCAGCTGATACAAATAACTACCTAGCTCTCTTGATGTCTTACGGATTCTACTCCCTTATAACTGGTCCTACACGGGTCACATTAACATCAAGGACCTGTATTGACCACATTTTCCTTAAAAAAATTTTTTTGGAAAACAAAAATAAACATCTTTCTTTTATTTTGGAAACTGACGTAACCGATCACTATCCTGTGTTGCTTAATTTTGCTAGAGACGAGGTTCGGGCAGGTAATGTTTCCAATAATATAAAAATTAAAACTATAAAAATATTAAACAATGAGAAGGCAAAAGATTTACTTATAAAACAAAATTGGGAAAACACTATCTTAAATATTAATGATGTCGAAATTGCAACCAAAATTTTTTATAATGTTGTCGAACATATTATACAAAGCTGTGAAGAGACAAAAATATTAAAACAAAAAATAATTAAAAAAATAAAACCTTGGATAACTGCTGCTATTATATGTTCAATAAAAAATAGGGACAAAATGAAAAGAAAATTGAATAAAAATTATAGTTTGGAAAAAGAACAACAATATAAAACATACAGAAACTCATTGGGTAAAATAATAAATAAATGTAAAAATGACTATTACAAAACAAAAATTGAGGAATCTAAGAATAATATGAGCAAAATGTATAAGGTTATAAATGAGGTTACAAATCAAATTACTATTAAAGGAAATGACATAATAAAAATAAAAAATAATAACAAAGAATTTTCAAATAACAAAGACATGGCAAACTTTTGTAATCAGTATTTTATAAACGTAGGAGTAAATATGCAAAACCAAATAAAAAAACCAAAAAAACAATTCAAAATTAATCATAACAGTGTATCTTCAATGTTTCTAAAACCAACTAATAGGAATGAAATAATTAAACATATTTTTTAGTTAAAAAACAATTCAGCGCCTGGGATAGATACTATTAGCTCAAAATTTATAAAAAAATTTCATATTTACCTTATTGAACCATTGGTTCACATTATCAACCTAATATTTAAAACAGGAACAGTACCTACTCAATTTAAAGTATCAATAATCACTCCAATATATAAATCAGGTGATAAATGTGAAATAGGTAACTATCGTCCTATAAGTGTGATCAATAATTTTTCCAAGCTCTTCGAGAAATGTTTGAAAGATAGACTTATTGACTATTTACAAAAAAATAACATATTAACATAAAATCAGTTTGGTTTCATCGGGGGGCTCAGCGCATCCGATGCTGTCTGCGAATTAACAAAGCGAGTGAATCAGGCTTTTGATGGTGATAGAAAGTGTTTGGCAGTGTTTCTGGACCTAGCAAGGGCCTTTGACACTGTACCGCATGAGCTTTTGCTAGATACTTTAAGATCTTATGGTATTAGAGGTCCAGTGTCAATGGTCTTTGAAAGTTACTTGGGGGACAGAAAACAGTCTTTAAAAATAAATAATGAGATTAGTGAACTATCTTATATAAAAATTGGAATTCCACAAGGAACAGTTATTGGACCTATACTCTTTATAACTTATATTAACGCTCTTACCAATCTTAAAATTCATGATGGGTCACTGATATCATATGCAGATGACACGGTTGCGGTGTTTCACGGAATTTCTTGGAGAGACACAAAAAAAACTGCAGAACTTGGTCTAGCAATAGTCAAGAACTGGCTGGATTCTTTTAAATTAAGTCTCAATAGTCAAAAAACAAACTATATTGCATTTTCTATAACAGCTGCTAATCGCCCCAGCTTTCAACAAATTAAACTTGAATTAATTGATATCAAGGAAGTTTCATTTACTAAATATCTGGGTATCATTGTGGATAAACATTTAAAATGGGACCAACACATTCTAAAATTAACACAAAACATCCGTAAACTTATTTATCGATTTCATATTTTGAGAAATATCTTAAATGAAAAACTACTAATTTTAATTTATAAATCCTTGGTTGAGTCCTTGTTAAGGTATGGGGTGATTGTCTGGGGAGGTCTATACAAGAATTGTTTAAAACAACTTAATGTAGTACAAAAAAATTTATTTTAAAAGTTATATACAAAAAACAAAAAAGATTTCCTACACAACAATTATATTCTGAAGAAATTTTTAATATACGCTCAATTTACATATTGTCAACATGCATTTATACACATAAATCAGAAAAAATCAAGAATTATGTTAGTCATTCCTACACAACCCGAAATAATATAAACAGACACCTAAAAATACCAAACATAAAAAAAACTATAGGGCAACGATTTTTAGGATACTTGTCCCCGAAATTTTATAACATCTTACCAAACAGCTTAAAAAATATAAATAATATTAAAAACTTTAGTAAGGTCTGTAGAAAATTTATTTATTCAAATATAGATAAATTTAATTTTTTTAAATAGTTTTGGGAAGGGAAATTTTATTGGAGAATTTTTGTTTAGTTGTAGATTATGGTTAGTTATATTTTATATTATTACTAAAATTTTGTGATTTCTCAGCATACACAAACAGATGTTACAACATCTAGGTGTATGTTAAAAACAATGACTGTTAACTATTATTATTGAATATAATTAAGTTAAAAATTGTTATAATATAACCAAAATGATTAATAAATTTGAATTTGAATTTGAATTTGAATTTGAATTTAAATTTGAATTACTTCTAAATTTTTACTAGGCAAACCGTTCTACGAAGACGCAGAATGGCTTAAAGCAGATCCGCTTCCATGGTCCAGGATTGTTACCAAAAATCCAGATGAAAAAGAGCGAGGCACCTTGGACAACCTATGGCACAATTGGGATACCGAATACAGAAATGATTTGTATTCCATGATGGGCAATATTCATCAGGACTCTGACAGGTGAGACAATGTATAATTTAATTAGTAAAACGCAGGAGTCTAATAAATCGTTTTTTATTTTACAGGTTTCCAGATGAAACCAGAGGCAAACAAACTTTATGTAACCTGGTTGTGTGTATCGGTATGCTGGAGATTTATGATTTAAGCGAATGGAGTGCAGCCGTGATTGATTCGATCTTAGTAAATGGCAATCAGTACTTTGAAAATTGCATCAAGGATATTAAGGATGAAGATTATGAGTTATCCATGGATGACTTGAAGGTTGTGCTCTATTCTATTGAAATCATTTTTAAAATTAATTCTACTTTTAGGATGACTGTGAAATTTTCCCGTTTACATTTAAAGTGACATGCACTCCCATTGTCGAGGGAACAATGTTCTTAGTAAGAAACACCCAGTTTAACTTATACAAAGCTCTCAGGTGAATTTTATCGAGGGTATTTTTAATTGAATTAAAATAACTTCGTTTGTAGGTTCTTTTTTGATCATTTCAATAGACGCTCTGGAATAATAACTTGCACAAAGTCGGACACTAAAAAAAACGTGGCCTTTGGAAAGGCTGAGAAACATGAGTATTATATGTTTGAGGTGGATGCTGTTGGTAGTCCAATGTTTTTACAAGTAAGTTTTATAAGATTAAAGGGTTGGTTTTTAAAGTAATGGTTCTAGAAAAATTAATTTAGAAGGTGCTTAGACCATTGAAAGGCTAGAATTAGTAAACAATAACTTTGTGTGAGTTCAACATATGCACAGGGGCAAGGGAGTGTTTTGTTTACAAACATATTCATCGATTCTCTGTTTTCAAATTTACACACATTTTCAAAACAGAAAATTTTCAGCTAAATATTAAGAGTTATAATAATGTTAATTTAACTTATTGATGTTAGATTTTGGATTAAAAATAAAAAGTATAAATATATAAATGTTATTCTAAGCGCAAAAATAACTATTTCAAAGTAAAAAAAAAATTATTAACAATCTTATTCCTAAAACCGCTTCTAAAAAATTTGAAATGGCAACACCGCAGACAATAGCTGATGTCATGTTGTGAAGTGTCATCTTGACAAACAGCTTTGTGTTTACATTCGACATTTGAGAAGTTCTGTGTTTTTTCTTTAGTTTTTGGTTAAAAAAGGAAAAAGGTTGAATCCTTAATTAGCCTTAAAATTGATTCACCCTGTACATAATGACCTGATTATAATATTTTGATCAGTTTCAATTTTTTCATATATTTTGTATTGTTGATCGATGGAAAATGACCTGCATTAATTTTTTTATTTATTTTCAGGGTATGGAAAAAGCGTACATTTTACGAATGACGAGCCTAAATCGCTTACTACACGTTTTAACTTTAACGCTAAGGGGTGGCGATTTTTATATTTTCGAAATCGGTATTACGGATGTCAAACCTATCAGCTAAACAGCACTTTTATGTAAAATAATGTCTTGTAATAAATTTTTTTTTGTCATAATTACTTTTATTTTTTAATTTTATATTCATTTATATATAGCATATATTATTTGCCTTTAATTAAGTAATCTCTGTAATGTAATTATCATTATGTTAACAGTAAAATTATAGCCGACTTAACAGTGGATCTAGCTTCTGTTAAGGTGGAAGCATTGGTGGTTCCTGATCATGTTCAAAATGTAGCTATTATTGTAGGGCAACCATTTATAAATAACGAAAACGTCACGGTAGTTATTCGTAATAATCAGATTAGGTTATTCAATAACAATAATAAAGACATAAGGTCGACTTTTAATATTTTGCCACCACAAAAAGGGCCTCTTTATGCAGCTGAAACCACTGTAATACCGTCTTATCATATAGGTTATATACAAGTAATTAACGATAAAAGTCCAGGCGACATTTTTATTGATTTGCAATATCGAAATATTCCTCATCAACAACATATTATTATTCCACGTTGTGTTACGCATTTGGATGAATATTGTTACGTTCCTATATTAAACTCATCCGATCAAGATATTTGTTACGAAAAGGGCAAAGTAGTAGTTAGGGGTTACACTTGTTACGAAGAAGCAGATACCTTTGTCCCTATTTTAAATACTGAAGCTACGGAATTCAGCAAATTTTCTGTACGAGACATTAAAAATCAAACAAATTCTAATCTTACTCAAGATGATTTTAATATTTTATTAGACCTTCATAATGAATATCGCGATTGTTTTGCTACAAACATTAATGCGTTAGGAAAAATAAATTCAGCAAAAATGACAATATCTTTAACGTTCCTATAATCTATCGACCCTATCGTATGGCTTTTACTGAAAGAGAAATTGGTAGAGGTGTAGTTGCAGATCTTATGGAAAATGACATAATATGAGACTCGTCCTCACCTTATGCAAGCCCTGTGTTGTTAGTAAAAAAGAAAAATGGTGAGCCACGAATGTGTATTGACTTTAGGGCCTTAAATCGTAAAACTGTTAAGGATAAATATCCATTACCCAGGATAGATAACCTTTTAGACACACTTAAAGGGAATTTTTATTTTACAACTCTGGATCTGGCATCTGGATATCATCAGATTCCTATAGATGAAGAGTCAGTTCCAAAGACCGCTTTCATAACACCAGATGGTCATTATGAGTTTTTACGAATGCCATTCGGACTGGTAAATGCTCCTGCCGTTTTTCAAAGGGCTATAAATCAAGTCTTAGGATCTTTAAGGTTTGAAACGGCAATGGCATATTTAGACGACATATTAGTTCCGTCTGTATCAATACCAGATGGTTTTTGCAAGTTAAAGGATGTCCTCAGTATTTTTAGAGAAGCTGGTCTAACGCTTAGACTAAATAAATGCCATTTTCGCCATTTAGGGCATGAAGTATCTCGTTTAGGTATTCGTCCTGGCGCAGACAAAATAAAAGCCGTAGCTGAGTTTCCAATACCCAAAAATGTCAACGATGTTAGGAGAATTCTAGGTTTAGCTAGCTATTTCAGGAAGTTTATTAAAGGATTTGCTTCAATTGCCAGACCAATTTCTAGTCTTGCTGAGAAAAACTCAGTGTTTACGTAGGACGTCGCACATCAATCTGCGTTTAAAGATTTAAAAAGGCGCCTTGTAGAGAGACCCATTTTAGCTATTTATAATAAGATTGGTTTGGAAGCGATATTGTTTCAACAGTAACAAGATAGTAGCTTTAAACGTATTCAATACTTTAGTCGTGCTACAACCCAGGACGAACAGAAATATCATTCCTATGAGTTGGAAACATTGGCATTAGTTGAGGCATTAAAAAAGTTTAGAATATACCTTTTAGGTAATAAATTTAAAGTTGTTACGGACTATAATTCACTAAGTCACACATTAATGAAAAGAGATTTAATTCCACGTATTGCAAGATGGTGGCTTAGTACACACAGAAAAATCCCGATGGATTTTTTCACATTTTGTTGTGTAAAAAAAAATGTTTAATTTTAATACACAATTGGATATTAATTATTAAGATAATGTGTATAAATATTCCACTTTTTTTTTATCCAATGCAGTTTGGTAAAAGATCTAATAATCAAGTATATTTTTACTACAATTTTTAATTATTTTTTTATTCTGGCTTGTTTTGATTTTATTCACAATTGTGTAGAATAAAAAAGATTCTTGCTAATAGCCCTTCACAATTATAGAATTTTAAACTATGTATTGTGTAGTTATAATACACAATTGTGTATAAAGGAGGACGCGCCCGACGCCCTTGCCTTTGCCGCTAGAACTTCGTTGTTAGCGTCAATGTTGCCAGATTCAATATTAAACAGTTGTAAAGGTATGCATCAAAATTTGCAGTCGATTTAACGTTCTTAATTGAAAATAATTTAATAGGATATTTAAAAATAAGCCCAATCAGCATAAGTTCTAATTTTATTTATTTAAATAATATCGTGATAATAACACGCGTAGGGAAAAAGGAAACGTAACTTTTTTAATTGGCGGTGTAATCTTTAAGATACATTTGATGGCAGCATTGCTATAATTCCCAGTGCCACAGGTGTTCAACTGTTCATTTTTCAGTCCTTCAATAAATCGGCCCGCATTAATTTGTTTTAAGGTTTTTTCGTTTTGTTAAGTGTTAAAATTGCATAAGAAAAAAAATGAATATATTCGTTGAAGATAAACTTAAGGAGTGGGGTTTATTGGACCAACTCCAGGAGCAGTTTGTAGGTAGGTAATTAGGTAAGCACCATATTTTTTTTTGCATTTATTGTATACTTTGGAATTTACTGGATATTTTGAAGTTTAGACAGGTAGCTGGTACCTATTTAGTTTAACTGTTCAGTGATAACTAATAACTTTACTTATAGAATAGATAAGTAGGTATACTTACTTTTTTTACATCTTTTTTATCTTTTTTATCTTATTTATACCTATCCAATGTTAATGTAGAGGTCGGTTAAATTTGTAACCTTTATTGCATTTGTATTTCAATTTGTATTACAAAATGGTATCTACTTAATCATAGCACTGTTTGACAGTCCTGTACCGTCCTTTTCAAGTCCTGTAGTAGTATTGTAAGGAAATTTGCACCAATACCTTGCAAACATATACCTACTCACTGTGGGCAGCCACTAGCTCTCACACTCTCTATGGTAACTAAACTATTATCAACAAACTAAAAACCTTTTAAAATTAAATTTTAAAAATTTCTTAAAAATTACCTAGGTTATTACTATTAAAACAAATAATTAAGATTTTTTTTATTGGATAGGAAGGAAGGCTCCTGTAGATATATCGTGTCCACCAAGATCCCCTAAACTTACATGGAGCTATAAAGGAGACAGTGTAAAATATCTATGGAAAAAACTTAGGTTTGAAACGATTGACGAAAAGATTTAATACATTGCTTTAATGTATTAATGGTGGAATTTTCGAAAATATTTCATACAATTAAATAAATTGTTAAAATAAAAAAACAGCTTTTTTTTATCCTGTTTTTCCCAGGCGCACTAGAATTTATTGTTACACAGATTTATGACGAAATTCTCTAAAATGTATTTTAAATTTTTAAACAATTTGTTTATTTTTTTTATACAAATATATTGATTATTTTAAAATTTTTATGAATATAAATACAAAACATTGTAATAAAAAACTCCAGTTCTTATGTTAATTTGATATACAAACCTAAAATAAGTAACCTACACTATATTTAAATTTATAAAACAATATATAGTATTATTATACACAATTTGTAATAAAATTTAATAGTTGAAATGAAAGAAAATAAAATATATTGTTAAAACAAACTACACTAACGTGTGTATTTAAAATGCACAAATTGTGCTTTTTTACTGAACAATTATATTAAATAAATATAAAATATTGTCGAATTTAAGTACACAAATAGTCTACTATACATACAATAAAATAAATCAAATTGATACACAATTTGTGGATTATAGAACCACAGTTGTTTAAACACAATAGCATAGAGAAATTCTACACAAATTAATTCTGTACCATTTCCAGAATCAAATTGTTTGTAAAATCTATACAATTGTTGAATTTTTATTCACCTATTTTTAAGAGTGTATGCAAGAATTCGACTTTGATATTGAATATCGGGCGGGTACTAAAATAGTACACGTGGACACTTTGAGTAGAGGTCCAATACAGAACATTGACGTTTTAAATGTTAATCTCTCTGAAGAAGATTGGGTATTATGTGCACAGCTTCAAGATGACCGTTGTCGTCATTTAATAGATACGTTGTCAGGAAAAACGTCGAACAGTAATAAAGATAACGAAATTCGCAAGAATTACTGTTTAAAAGACAATCGGCTATATAGGATAACAGATGGAGGACAAAGATGGGTCGTACCAAATTTATCAAGACAACGAATTGTGAGTATAAGACGTATACTTACAAAGTAAGGTCAAAGGACCAATACGATACGAATTGAAAAAAAAAATTTATCCTAACTGAGATCAACGGATCTCCATAAGTCAACGGATTTATGCAACGAATGCAAAGGATCTTAGTTGAGATCAACGGATCTCCATAGCGATTTAAAACACCCCGTATATATTTTTTTAATTTACAACCCTCAACCTAGCATGCTGCAAACAAGCCATTTAAAACTAACATTATCCATTTATAGTTGTATACCGGGTGGCGCATCGAAAACGAAACAGAGCCAATTACGGGCAGTCCATTAACTTTAAAAAAAAACGCTCGGACCCGTCGATTTTATTTTCGAGGGGGACATTTAATAATCATAAAATCACTTTTCAACCTACAACCCCCTAAGCGGGGGTGGCACTAACCCTAAAATTTTAAATGGGAAGGGGGGTCGAGTGATAGCTCATTGGAAAGGTCTTTTAATTCTCTTTACAAGGGTACTTAGTTTGACGCAATTTAAGTAAGTACTTTTTAAAATTTTCGCATTTAAACCTTAAAAGGTAATTTTCAATATTTTTACTTTATCATAGAATACTAAAGGTACTTTTAAGAAAAACAATGCCAGGCAGTAGGACAAAACCATCAAGTATTATTAAATTATGAGACAAAAAATGAGATAGCTCTATCATATTACAGAATATTTTGACTTTAAGTCTAGTCATACAAAAAATTATCGCAAAAATAGATTTAAAAAGAATTTGCTTAAGTGTTAGCTTATAATAAATGTTCAAAATGGCCACCTCCATTCTCCATACAATAAAAAAAATTTTGATCAAAGCGTTGTCGCATGTTCTGCAATAGTTCAGGCGTGATTTGAAGACACTCATTTACATTTCTGCCTTGTAAATCTTCTAACGAAGTGGGTTCAGTCTCATAAACTTTGCTTTTTAAGTGACCCCAAAGAAAAAAATCTAGAGGTGATAAATCCGGCGATCGTGGAGGCCATTCAATAGCACCTCTTCTTCGAATCCATCGTCCTGGAAACGTCCGATCCAAATATTTTCTTTTTTATATTATAAAATACTTTATAATTTTTAATTTATAAAGCAACGTCAACAGTCTCAAATACTCTTTTATAATACAAAAATACGGCTACAATATAATTATTATAATCATCTGCTCTTGAAAAATCATCATTGTATGGATTTTAACAGTAACAACATAATTCCTTGAGATAGTGGGCAGGTTTTTCTTTTATATTCATGCACTATTTTTCCCTAATATTTACCAAATATGTTGACTATTTCCTAATTAGTTAATTTTGCTTATTAAGAAATACATATAAAAAACATTAGGACAACTAAAAAATGGTTAAAAAATTTGCAATTTGAAATAAAATCTGCTACAATATTACTTTTTAAAAAATTTATTTAAGTGTAATAAAAATATGCAAAAATACAAAATGGTGTATTTTTCTTCTTAAAAGCTAGTGGACGTATTATAACATAATTTCATTAAACTAATAAAATGGTGAAATACTACTCAGATCTTACAAATATGGCTAACAAAAGTAGCTTTAGTTTTAAAAAAAATCATACTTTACTCAGGCTACTTCTGTTAAATTTAGGTATCAAGTAGGTACCTCTACCTAATATAAATTTAAGTACATAACAAAAAATAAACAATACCTTATCCATTATAATAAAAATTTTAATTATAAAACAAACATACAACCTACGGTTTGCCTCTTAATCCTATAATAAGTAGTATAGGCACAATATGGTTAACTGTTACTTAATATACCTAATTTGTGAAAATATAGGTTTTGTTTATTTGCTTAGAGTAAAAAATCATTATAAAATGCTCTTAAATATATATATTTCTTAATTGTTAATATAAATTTGAAGACACGTTATAAGGCTATAAGGAGGGAAGATAAGAAGACACATATTCAGAGGAAACCAGAGAGGAGTAAAACTCTTTTTTAGCTAATTAATCCAAAGATTCATATTATAAGTGAAAATAAGCTTTTGACTTAATTGACTAATTAAATTACATCAATCTACCAGTAATCAAGATGAAATTTTGAAAAGGTGAACTCTCACCCAATTTGCCTCCCTCCTCTGTTTGGAACTCCCTTTGCATATGTCAAAATAATTTTAAGAATATCAAAATACAAAATGAACACAGTGTTTCTTATACCTAAATTTCATTTTAATATGTTAACCTTGAGATAATATTATGGGGACTTTTGACTTCTTGCTTAATAATTGTAAATTATTTAAAAAAAAATTAACTCATCAAACTATTGTATTTTAGTTCAGTCAAAAGCGCAATCGAAATATTGTCATACCAAATATTAATAAATAAAATTATATTTGCCTTTTGTGTTCAAGTAAGTGTGAAAAAGTGTGCAAAAAAAACTCCTAATGCTTCATATTGGTTGAACCTGTACATCGACAAACTATTTTTTATCCTTTAACTGGTCTTTAATCTCTTCCCCATCCTTAGCGGGCGTATAAACAATTTCCGCGTATTCAGTCTTTTCATCGTCATTTTTTATAACTGGCACCATCATATTCGGATTGGCGGCCCTAATTAGGTCAAGTTCTGCATACACTAAACCTTTATCTTTATCAGTTTTTTCATTAACAATTTTCGCGACATCTTCCGCTTGTTTTTCTTGTTCTTCCGCAGTGATGGTAGCCGAATCAGCTTCGTCAGATTCGAGATTCTTCACGGTCGGTTCGGTTGTTTCGGTGGCCACTTTATCCTGCCTCTTCCTGAAGAATTGAGCGGTCAGTTGAATGGCTGACGGTAGACGGCGATGTTTGGACTCTTTTGTGCGTATTACGTCTGCGCTTTCAGTATCACTGCTATAAACAGAAAAAGTGAAATTAGTTTTCTGCAATTCTGCTCAGTGTTCAGTTAGATTAATCTGATAATTGTTAGGTACAGTAACTTCTCGCTTAACTGGATTATTTTTAGAACACAATGGAAAAAAAAGTTTACAAGTTACTGCTACAATACAGGGTTCTATGTTATCATCATAAAAAAGAGGCATTTATTTCCAACAGGTTTGTTATCCAATTACAGGAAAGATTAAAAAAAAAATATGTATCAAAATAAAAAATCAAAATGCTTAACATTCTATGTACTTAAACAGACTATCTATATACATACTAGAAAGACTCTGCATCTGTCAACAAAAATATCGAACTGTTCATGTAAATTATTATTAATATAATTCTGACACATTATATTAATAGGGGATTTAAACAAAATATTAGTCCTAGATTTACATAAAATAATCTAAAATGCCTAGAGTTTATTCTTAGTACCGGAAAATTTAATCCAGCCAATAGGGTGGGACAGTCAATCTGGTTATGAATAATGTTATATAAAAATTTTATGGAAATAATTTCTCTTCTTTTTGCTAAGGGTATAATATTACATTTATTTAAGTATAATTGACTATCCAAGCCTCTGGCTGGAAAGACATCTTCCTCTCTAAACCAGAGATAACATATTAATATATAAACTTGCCCTAAATGCGCTTAATATCATCTATCAGGGTATAAATTGGGTACCAAATTAGAGCGTATGTATTTATGTGTGTAGGTTTTTATTTTACTCTCTCTAAGATATAAAAAAATGACAAGGAATCAGATTTGAAAAAGCAGTGGCGTATCATAATAAACAGCATTAATAACAATATTTTAAAATCTTTTAAATCAAAAAATACTCTTTGCAACAATATTTTCTCTCCTTAGAACCTTAGCGCTAACTTTAACAAAAATTTTGACAATCGCACAATTATTTTAAATTAATTTAAAAGAGTATAATCTTATTTCACCCAACAAATGTCTAAGAAATGCAAGTACTTTGATCAGTTGGGACCAGTAGAAAAGCTTTTGGTCAGAGGAAACTAATTAAAAAGATTGTTTAACAGGTGCTGCCCCGGCAACGCTGTGAGTTTAACCACTATTTATTTTTACGGTTTTTGGGGTATCATGCTTCTAAGAATCATGATGTGATAAGAGCTCCGCTCTACTCTTTTCATTCGGCCGTCTTCCTTCAAAGATTGCCGATCCAAGTGAGAAGCAACTCGTTAAACAGCTGCCCTGAAGATTTTGGATGAGCCATCTGTGTAGATCCTCGAGCAATGAGTTTTGTGTTCTCACTATTCACCTTTCCCCTGAATTATTCCCTTGAAAACCAACCGATGTATTTCATACTAATCTCCTCTTATTCTATGTCCAATGCCTTATACATTTCAAAGGCTTTAATGCATTTTTCAAGCAAAGAATTGAGAGTCAAATGCAGTCATACACGAGGATGAAGGTTGGTGAAGACTTAGGTCTAGGTCACGCCTGATAAAGGTGTTTTTTTTATGGCGATGAAAATAAGTATGCTGAAATGAATAATATGACTCTAGCACACACTTATGCATAATATATCAACCCTTTGTAAAAATTCAATAATTTTACCTAAATAAAACATAAATTTTTAACAAATCATGTTTCATAAAAGCCTGCATTGGAATATGCCAAACTGGTTTTGCCATATGTCTTTTCTAATATCTTTTATTTTATATTGGCCTTTATATTAAGGCCAATATAATGAAATAAGCATAAGTTTTTCCTAAAATGATTATTGGCAAATTTTAAAGTAAGTCCTAAACTAACAATTTCCAGTAAAAAAACCCAAGAAAAAAAATTTTTTTTTTGGTCGAAAATCGAAAGGGGTATAGCCACGAAAAATTTCGAAAAAATGGTTTTAATTTTTTTATAAATAAACTATAACTCTGACAACTTTTTGTCTTGAATAAAAGTTCCTGGTAATATTAAGAGGTATCCGTCTGTCAAAACGAATCGGTTTTAGCTATTATAGAATCGGAGAAAATTGGAAAAAACTATTAATCATAAATATCGAAATATCAAGAGCCCTATGGAAAAACTTTAATTTTTTATTTTTCTATCTTGTACTACTTCAAAATATCTTTAAAAAAGGTTATTACCAATTCAACTCTAAAATGAACAGAAAACCTACTTCTTGGCATTTTTCGATTTTCGAACAAAACCCGGGGTCAAAATGAACATTTTTTCAAAATATGCTCCGAATTCAAAATTTTTTTCTTCTGGTTAAAGACCATTCAAAAACCAGTAAAAAAGCTTTATCATAAAATTTTCCACGATTTATACGAGTGCCACAATATAAAGGAAAAGATCAGGTCGCATAAGAATTCATGTATGGGGATAAGACAAACGGGTTTTTTCGTGGATTTTTTTGATTTTTTAGTTTTATTTTTGAGAGCCAATAGTAATAAAATATCAAAAGAATTGACAGGAGGAGAATAACGAATAAAAGAAATCATAAACGAATTAAATCGAAGCTATAGAAGCCGAGATATAAGTAAAAATGTGGGAAAAACAAAAGAAAACTAGTTTTTTCCCACAGTAACATTTTTTTTTCCTAAAATGATTATTAGCAAATTTTAAAGTAAGCCCTAAACTAACAATATATAGTAAAAAAACCCAATAAAAAAAATAATTTTTTTTTGGTCGAAAATCGAAAGGGGTATACCCACGAAAAATTGCGAAAAAATGGTTTTTATTTTTTTTTAAATAAACTATAACTCTGACAACTTTTTGCTTTAAATAAAAGTTCTCGGGAATATTACGAGGTATTCGAGTGTTAAAACGAATTGATTCTAGCCATCACAGAATCGGAGAAAATAGGAAAAAACTATTAAATCAAAATATCAACTTATCAAGAGCCCTATGGACAAATTTAAATTTTTTATTACTCTACCATGTAATATTTCAGAGTACCTTTAAAAAAGGTTATTACCGATTTGACTATAAAATGAACACAAACTTATTTATTTGCATTTTTCGATTTTCAAACAAAATCCGGCCCAAAATGAGCATTTTTTCAAAATATGCTCTGAATTCAAAATTTCTTTTTTCTAGGTAAAGACCATTCAAAAAGAAGTGAAAAAGCTTTATGACAAAATTTTCCACGATGTATACGAGTGCCACAATATAAAGGGAAATGATTAGGTCCCATAAGAGTCTATGTATTCGGATTATGCAACCGAGTTTTTACACCGATTTTTTTAAATTTCTTACTTTTATTTTGAGAGACACATGTAGTAAAATATGAAAGAATTAACAGGACGAAAAACAGGAATAAAAGAAACCATCAACGAATTGAATCGAAGCAATAGAACCCGAGATATTAGTAAAAATGTGGGAAAACCAAAATAAAACTCGTTTTTTCCCACTATATCACTTTTTGCCTTAAAATAGCTATTGACTAATTTTAATATAAGCCCTAAACAGATAATTTCTAGTAAAAAAACCAAAGAAAAAATTTTTTTTTGTTCGAAAATCGACAGGGAATGATTAAAAAAGGTTATAACCGATTTGACTCTAAAATGAACTGAAAACCTATTTATTTCCATTTTTCAATTCTCGAAGAAAATCCGTATTCAAGATGAACATATTGGTTCAAGATCATTCAAAAAATAGCAAAAAAGTTTATTGACAAAATTTTCTACATATTATGAGAGTGCCACAATAGAAAAGGAAAAGATTAAACCGTATAATAGTCTGTGTATTGGGATTGGATAAAAGAATTTTCACGTCGACTGTTTCTATTTTCCATTTTTATTTTAAAAGGCAATTATATTAAAAGATGAAAAGAATTGAAAAGAAAAAAAATAGGAAACCATCAAGGAACTGAATAGAAGCTATAAAATCTGACATATCAGAAAAAGTTAAAAAAAAGAAATTGAAGCAGGTTTTTTACACTGCAACTGGTTTCACATTTATATTCTACTTAACCCCTACTTTAAAAAAATCCCATAAACTAATATTATTACTACTAATTATTACTCTTATTTTCTTTACAAATAATTTCAAGCTATTAATAACCTTAAGCCTTAATAACCCTGTTTCTTACGATTACAACTACGACTGTCATAAATAAAAAAATATATATAATAATCACTATTTTCCTTATATATAAACCTAAATAAATCGAATGCCAACTCTCAATCAAATGAATAAAATAAGAAAGAAAACTTATAGTCAAGTGACTCTTTTTTTTCTATTGGCCCTGTGCCGAGCACATTTACCCACAAGTTTCAAGCAGAACAACAGTAATTATGATGAATAATGGCTCATATCACATCTACCTATATCTCAAACAAATTTGAAAAACTCATTGTGTCACTTAATAATCTAAAAACTTATATCTAACACTCTAACCTATATATATATATTATAGATATATGTATCTATTAATTATTTTATTGCGTGTCTTATATGCTTATTTATTTTATTGAATTATATGAAAAGTTCCGATAGTCACGTGACCTTAAAATTTAATATTGCAAAAATTGATAATTGTATCCTATATAAACCCCAAATACCAAATGTCAAACCAATCAGACCCATAGGAAAAAAGTTTTGATTGTCACGTGGCCTTGAAACTTAATATTTAAAAAATTTATTAATTATCAATATTTATAACCTTAATAAACCTTAAATACCAAATTTCAACCAAAGCGGACAAATAGAAAAAAGTTTTAATAGTCGCGTGACCTTTAAACTTAATATATCAAAAATTTGTTAAAAATTATTAATTATTTCCTAAATAAACCCCAGATACCAAACAGCAATCAAATCGGACTCATAGGAAAAACCTTTTGATAGTCACGTGACCCTAAAACTCAATATTTCAAAAATTTGTAAAAAAATATTAATTATACCCTAAACCAAACCCAAATACCAAATTTCATTCAAATCGGGCAAATACCAAAAAAGTTAAAAAAAAAAAAAAATTACCATATAAAATAATAATACCCATTAAATCCCGATTAGATTTTTTTTTTATCATTAGGACCCACTGTGTTGTAATTTTTGTCTAGCAAAATTCCTTGTATAGACACTGTGTCGCATGAATATTATATTATATTACACGGAAAATGCTAAAACGTCAATTGTTGCCGAATTATCACGGCTAAAAGAATCCGATTTGGTAAAAGATATGCACATATTCGGATTCTCCAGAGTCTCTGGAATAATTTCGTACCAATTTCAGGAAGTTCTGAGCTATTTTAAGCATTTTATCAATGAAATTAGGAAGCAAGTCCGAGCCAATTCATCCACGTTGACGTCATGCTGTCAAAACGTAAAAGTCAGCCGTAAAAGTTGGCATTAAAATCGCGCGTAGATGTCAAAATCGACCATTTTCAGACGATGATTTCGGGTATAAAAAAAGGTTTTTACCTTATGATATGTACATGGAAAAATAGTATAAAGCCTTAGGAACAGTTTAACATCAATTCTGGACCGATTCCAGTCGGTTTTAGTAGTTAAATTTCGATTATAAAAAGGGTCTTTTTTCGGCGAAAATCGCCGTGTTCGTTGCCATGCGCACGCCGGCCCAAACGCCGGTCATAGGTGACTCGAACGTCGTTCTTGTGTGGGTAGATTTTTAGCGATTTTTCGTGCTTGGGACTTTTTTGAAATAAAAATACTTTTAGGGTACTTGCAATAATAGCGAAAAAATGAAATTTTAGTATGTTATAGTAAAATATATGGCGCATCCTCTCGATTGGTTTTGGTTTTTCTATCACATACCGGGTGCGCACAATTAATTTCCAAAATCAAAAAATGTTAAAAAATTCATAACTCAAAAACGGCTTTACTTAGAAGTACGGTTGAAATTGCAAAAGATTCTGTTTATCACACGCTACAAACCGCCTATAAGCCATTTGGCTCTAAGTAGCGCCACTAAAAAGTTATTAAGGCTGGAAAAAAAAAGTGTGAAAAAGGGTATTTTCAACTGAGCCCTGCTCACCCTGTATAAATGATAGCGTTAAACTTAATACCCGTTTTATTCGAAAAGGATGCAGGTTTAATTAATCCAAATGAAATTTTTTTAAATTTTTCACCATAAAAATTTTACGCAGAAAAAACTAAAAAAAATCAATTTTTTTGGGTTTTTTGATTTTTTCCCAAAAAAAAAGATTTTTCAAAAAAAGCATACATTTTCTGTGAATCACTTTTTCCGGAAAGACACCGTTAAACCGTCAGAGGGGCTAGAATATCACACATGTCTGAAACTTTGAGCGTTAAAAAAAAATACTTCCCGTGTGCTGAGAATAACCAAAAACTATACAGCTCATGAACTCCAATCGATCCGTTAAATTTCATAACATTCAAAGAACCGTTGCGACCTGTATCGAATCTACAATGAAAAAATTGGACAAAAAACATTTTTTGACTTTGAAGGCGTCCTAGTCCTAAACAAAAAAACAAATGAAAATTTGTAAACAATCACGTTGTAGCCCCATATATCTAGATTATAAAAAAGTAAACATTATTTTTCTAACCCAAATAGAATCAAAGTTATAAGCACTTTTGTCCGCCGAGTCCCGAGGTCGTGCGAAAACTCCCAAAAAGAAGAGCCCCTCCTTAAGAGCTGCGCTCTTATAATAATTCAATTTAAACTTAAATTAAAAACAGAAAAAAGTTTATACTTACGATTCCGCTATGTATCGGTTTTCGCCATTGCCTGAAACGATGGAAATACCATATTTTAATAAAAAATAAAATAGACCAAATTAATGGTAAAGTAATCGAAAATTATTATGCCATTTTTAATACTAATAAATAAGAAAATCCCCAAAGTATCTTTAATAATTCGTCTTTATTTATAAAACAAATAAAAATAGATTCAACTTATGCTAATTAATACATGGTAAGTACATAAAAGTATACAAAAGTGTACATTAAGCTAATTGAAAAACAGTAAGAAAATTCTTATGTAAAAGAGAAAAATGGGGCAAATATAAATAAGTCTTTTTTTTATAATATTATAAACTAATGCATAAAAAATTATAGAATGCGGCAGTAATAATGTTTATTCAATAAATAATAGGCGTAAACACATATCGAAATTATAAAATAGTGCCCGAAAAGTCTCTAGATAATATCATTATAGACTAACAGAGATACGTAATATTAATTCTTAGAGTAGTGAAAAATAATTATTGTCTTATATTTAACATAAAAATAAGTAGAAACACTAAAAATAATACTTACAAAAATCACTGAGAGCTTAGAAACGATAATACCGGACAAGATATCAAAATTTCAAGTCGTTTTTTTATTAATTGACAGTTGCCATTATAGAAAATGCAAATTTTGATACCTTTTAACTAAATTATGTCTAAAGTGAAAGGAAAATTGGTCCGTTTGTAAATGAATTTTAATCCTAATATTGTGTAGGTGGAATAATGCCAAATTAATCAAATAGAACAACAAAGTATATTATGTCTTATTTATAAAATATATATTTAAATATACAATAAATTTCAAATGTTAGTAGACAGGGTAAGTAATCGAGACGATGTGATTGTGATAGATGACCCTATATACTAAATTCGAAGAGAAAACATTAATTATACTGGACATAAGGAGACATTTACTTTACTTTATGTAGCTTTTACATAATTATTAATATATATGATGGGTACTTATAGACTAATATTTTGACAAAAACTATGCCAATCTTTTAAACGCAACTCTATTAAATATTTACATTAAATATAATTTATCTAATAGACAACATATTACTTAGTTAATATTTATAATAGAAAAAATACTAAACGTTACCTTCTAAACAATTTTAACCAGCCATTTTAGTTTCCGAGATAACGAAAGTGTGCTAATTTATTTATTTATTTTAATTTAATAATATATAAAGTGACAATAATAAGAAGAGAAATAATGCAAAAAATTAGGAGCTGTTTTATAATGATAATACATTGAAATTGTGCCTCTTTTCAGACCAAAATTCATGCTAAGGATTGCCTGGTAATTATGGGAAAGTCACTTAGTTTTAGATGTAGAAAAAATGATTTTACTAGATTTATGGTTGATTTAACTTATTCCAGTTTCTAGTGAATTAAGTCAGTTTAAAAAGCTAAAATTTTGCGTTGGGATTTTTTGAGATGAATATTTTGTCAAATATCTTCAATTGATGAAATAGAGCAATGAACATATGGAGGGTATATCTTTTGTTTTTTTTATTATTTATTTTGATTAAAAAAAAAATGTTTTTTTATAAAAATTTAAGAAAAGGTTATAAAACTTTTGAAAAATGTTTAATAAAATCACACTATTGGAATAAAAAAAGGAACATGAGCTTTAAGACAAAACTATATAAGCGGACTAGAGGAACTAGAATCTATGGTATCTTAACAATTTTTGTTCAAATCATTTTTCTGTTTAAATAAATGTTCTAACAAAGTATTTTATGGATCATCTGCTGTTTATTTTATTGAGTTATGATTACTGGTTCTTGAGATATTTGACATCAAAGCCAGGCATTAACTCTAAGTCGAAATTGCATTACTCGACTGCAAGATCTATAACTTTTGATATCTCAAATATTCTTGCTCAAATCAATTTTATGTCTTAATAAATGATGTAATAGAACATTTGTATGAATTACTTGCTAAATGTTTCATTGAATTATTATTAGTGGCTCTTAAGATATTTGATTTTAAAGCTAGGGATTAGCTCATAGTCGAAACTTCATTACTCAATTACGGGGTCTATAACTTCTGATATCTCCACTATTCTCGCTCGAATTATTTCTGTATCTAAGCAAAGGATTTTGTGAATCATCTGCTGTTTATTTCATCGAGTTATCATTAATGAATCTTCAGATATTTGACTTTAAGGCCAAGCATTAACTCTAAGACGAAATGACATTAATCGACTACAGGGTCTATAACTTTTGATATCTCAATTGTTCTTGCTCAAATCATTTTTGTATCTCAATAAATGTTGTAACAGAGCATTTTATAAATTATCTAGTGTTTATTTCATTAAATTATCATTAGAGGTTCTTGAGATATTTGACTCTATAGCCAGGCATTAGCTTCAAGACGAAATGACATTACTCGACTATAGGGTCTATAACTTTTGATATCTCAACTATTCTTGCTTAGGTCTTAATAAATATTGCAATAAAACATTTTATGAATTATCTGCTAAATGTTTCATTGAATTATTGTTAGTGGCTCTTGAGATATTTGACTTTAAAGCCAGGGATTAGCTCGTAGTCGAAACTGCATTACTTGATTACGGGGTCTATAACTTCTGATATCTCCACTATTCTCGCTCGAATTATTTTTGTATTTAAACAAAGCATTTTAAGAATCATCTGCTGTTTATTTCATGCAGTTATCATTGGTGGTTCTTGAGATATTTGACTCTATGGCCAGGCATGAGCTTCAAGACGAAATGACATTACTCGACTACAGGGTCTATAACTTCTGATATCTCAACTATTCTTGCTAAAATTGTTCTTGTGTTTAATAAAAGTTGTATTAGAATATTTTACGAATCATCTGCTGTTTATTTCATTGAGCTGTCATTAGTGGTCTTTAAAATATTTGACTCTAAAACGAGGCATTAGCACCAAGTCGAAACTGTATTACTGAACTACAGAGTCTTTAACTTTTGATTATTTATTCTTGCTCAAATCATTTTTGTGTTTTAATAAATGTTGTAGCAGAGTATTTTCTGAATGATCTACTGTTTATTTCATTGAATTATTATTAATGGTTGGTTCTTGAGATATTTGACTCTATGGCCAGGCATTTTCTCCAAGTCGAAACTACATTACTCGATTACGGGGTCTATAACTTCTGATATCTCAACTATTTTTGCTCGAATTGTCCTTGTGTTTAATAAATTAATAAATGTTGTAGCAGAATGTTTTCTAAATCATCTGCTGTTTATTTAATTGAGTTATCATTTTATCGATCTTTGAAATATTTGACTCAAAAACGAGGCATTAGCTCTAAGTTGAAACTGTATTATTCGACTACAGGATCTATAACTTCTGTTATTTCAACTATTTAATATATCATATGCAAGAGAAACATCAATGATTTTGCTTAAATTTATTTATCAAAATATTGTTAATTAATTATTAAGACTGTACTCTGACAACTAATTTAATACAGCAGTAAAAATTGATAAAGTTTTTCTATTTGATGGTCAAATGTTATATACGTCTTATCATAACTAATTTTATTTTGCACAAAAGGATCATAGTAAAAATTTGTGCCAAAATAATTTATAGGTTCTTCTTATAGTCTGTATCAACCTAAAATCCCCAATGAACGAATTGTATTAAAGTAAAAATAAATATCAAACTTTACATGGAAATGAAGAACACTTTAATAAAATTCTTTATATTCAATGGAATAAAACATTTTTACTGAATATATGATGTTATAAAAAGAAAAAGAGTAATAAATGTTTCTAAGAGAAAGACCATATTCTTTGACTACATTTACGTTTTAAGGATCTGCTTGTGAATATAGATGTAAAATTACAGGTAATTTAAAAATCGGTAATATTGGTAATTTATTAAAAAAATAAAAAAAAAACACAGCTTTTTAACTAATACTAGTTTTTTTAATTCAAAACTGTAAAAACATTAGGAAACACAAAAAAATGAGTCAGAATAAACTAAGTAATAGAGTGGGTAATGGTGAATCATCCTCATCATCCCCAACCTCTTTATCTGATTCTTCTTTCTCCTTGGTTAATTCAGTCAAGTCTATAATTTCGAAACCGAGATCTTCTTTTTCAATTTTTTCCTCAGAATTCTCAATAGCTTTTTCTCTTCTTGAATGATCTTTGTTTAGTAAATTATAATTATGGGTAATATAGGTTAGTTTTCCGGCTCTTTCCACGGTAAGCCTGTTTCTTCTTTGCCGATGAATAAATCCATAAGTACTAAACGTTCTTTCGGTTGCGGCTGTTGACGATGGTAAATTTAAAATGTCTACAGCCAATCTACTTATTTTAGAACTGGAGCAAATTCCTGCCCACCAAACATGCCCAGACATAGATTTTTCGCTGGAAATAACGAATTCCTTAGCAAAAAGATTACCACCTCTAATTTTGTACTGTGCAAGTGCTTCCATAATAAGACCTACTTCTGAAGAATATTTTGGATGACGCGTTGCAGTTTCATAGATGAACTCCGTCGCAACTAAATTTTCAGCTTCAGTTAAATTGTTGCGTACGGCACGATCCTCTTTCGTCCTTGCGCCTCGCGCCAGTAAAGTAAAGTAGAGCTGGGCGAATAGCGAATAAATGAGAGTATATAGAGTGAAAAAAACCCCAATATTACCAATGTTATCGGTCTTGCAGTAATATTACCAAAATTACCGGTAATATTACCCTTTACATCACTACTTGTGAAAGTTATTAAAAATAAAAGTATTCGGTTCTGTATTGAAAAACTGGCTGTTGGAAAGAGACAAAATCTTGAACTATGTATCATAAATCAACAATGGTATATTATCATAAGTGGTCCACCTAAATTTTTGCAATGATTTCCCATACCGTCAATGTAGAAGATAATAATTTGAGAAGTTTTTTACTGACCAAGTTCATTCGGATAATAAAATTATTTAACAAACAAAAACTGCTTAAAAAAATTAGAAAATTTAGTACTTCAATTTTTGTTTATTAACGTAATAAATAAATAAATAATTTTGCGGAATGTATGGTTAAATATTTGTATTTAAATAATTCATTTTAACTCTCGTTGCCCTCATCAATCTGAAAAATAACGTCTAAATATCCAGAAAACGGAAACCGTCCTTAAATACATAAAACCTAAAAAAAAGCACTGCTACTAATTCACAACCCTTTAAAACGAAATATATTGATTGACATTATTAAATCAATTGAGTCAAATCGCATCGTGACGTTCGATATCAATAGAAAAATATTCGGAAGGCAAACAACTTAAGTGCCAGTGGAGGGTCAGTATCGATATATATATAAAAAAGTCCTCAATAATAAAGTAACATTAATTTTAAACAAAATCCACCAGGTCTCTGGTTAAAAGAAATCAAACGCGCCTACACAGAATATCGATACTGACATGAAAATATAATATAATATATATTTTTAAATATCGATATCGATCGACGATATTAATTAGTTTAAGCGAAGGGTGTTTATACGGCAGTATTAATTTTTTCGTCTTTTTTAATCATGTCGTTGCCGTTGATATACTCCGTAGAGACCTGGTGGTGGGGATTATCGACTCCGTCGGTGGAAATCTCCGAGTGATGGTGTTGATTATCGCCCCCTGTATAATCAATCACGGTGGCGCCACCTATAACAGATAAAAGCCAATTTTTATTATCTACGATTGGCATTTTATGTTGTCTTTTTTTCAAGTTCAAGCAAGATGAGAATCACATTTTTAATGGATATACGGCCTACTTCTAAAAAGCTTACTAGATAGAATCTATAAATCAATCAATTAATTTATTATATGTGTTGTTGAATATCAGGTCAACCGTTAATAAAGTAATAAATATAATAATCTTGTAATGATAGGATACCTATACTAGGAGCTTATTTTGATTCTAAATGTGAAGTCTATGAGACTCACAGCCTCTTAAATAAATCAACTAAAGACAAAATAACCTTTATAACGGCCAAAGATGAAATAATCAAATCAAATCATTTATTTCCATCGACATCATAACAATGTATAGGAATTGTCAATAAAAAACTACAATGCTAATAAAAATAGTATAAAATCACAGAGATATGAACGGAAATAAATTTAACTTAATTTAGTCAATAAATCTACAGTTAAAGAACTCTGTCAACGAATAAAAAGGACAGTCAGCTAACATGGTCCTAAGAGCCCTCTTAAAAGTTGGAAAAGTCTTCGCTGCATTTCGAGTTTCATAAAAATTAAGATCTCCAGATCTCACGTAGTTTAAAAGATTTTTATGTACTTGACATGCGCACTCCAAGATATAGATGTTAATTATAGTTAGGATTTTTTCTTTTTTAAAAGTACCACGGCAAGTTCCTCTGAAGGAAAGTCTAAACATCGTACGTACAATGTGCTTTTGATTTATTAGCACTCTCCCAATACTGGAGGAATTACCCCAAGCTAATAAGGCATAGGATAGAGTGGAATGCACTGAGGCATAATAAAAGCTTTTAAGTGTATAATATGCATCCACATAGTCGCGAAGTTGCAAGATGGCATAATTGCTGCGGGACAAACTATTGCACACAGATTCCACCTGAGGATCCCACGATAGATGTCTATCAATTACAATTCATGACAGTATAGCAAAAGAATCTAAAAATGCAATAAGTCTTTTTTTAAAGGATTTTTCAAAGATCTTTGAGAATACAGAGAGGAGAGCAATAGGCCTATAGTTACTCACTTCTGCTGTTTCCCCCTTCTTATGAAGAGGTATGACAACAGTCGATTTTAGCTCTTTAGGAAAATAACCAAAGTGAAATAATAAATTTAGAAGATAGGTAAGTGAAGAGATAGATAAGTTACCTCGTCTACACCGGATGACTTTTTCCTCGAGGAAGATTTTATAATCTCAAGTGTTTCTCCTTCATTGAGAGGGAATAGAAAAAAAATTGGGATAAACTGTTAAAAGGCACATTCATTTCCATGAAAATTATCTGTGATCTTTCGCACTGACTGTACAAAAAAATTATTAAATGTATTAGCAATATTGAGGTTGCCAGTAACATTCTTTCCATTATCAAGTAACCAAATTAGGAACACACTTTGTTTCGCGATTTGAAAAGTTCGTGACTGAGTTAATAATTTCCCATGTGGCTCGAGTTATATTGTTAACAGTAAGCAACTTTGTTGAATTATAGGCTTTTTTAGCTTATGTACCTTCAATCTCCTTCTATTGGATGTCAGTGACTCGTGGTCGTGAACGGTCTTTAGTTGAGTATGAAGTAGCCTTAATTGCTTGCCTTCATTAATTATCAATGGTGTTATCTACTAATGAGACTTTCTGTGATATGGCTTCGATTTGTTTACATAAGGAAAGCTCATATTAAATAAACTGGACACCGTGTCAAAGAAGTAAGAAAATTTACTTTCAAAATCCAGAGTCTCAATAACTGACAGCCAATGTTCTTTGGAAAACAAGTTTTTAAAATAGCAGGTGTTTTCATCAGAAAAGGACCTAGGACTCATAGAAAATTTGCTTAAATCGTGGTTTCCCAAGTCAAAACTCAGTATCTGAGCACAATGATCAGAAAATTCTAGTTCAAAGATTTTAGTTGAAAACAGTGCAGCATTAGTGAATATATTATCAATCAAGGTACAGGATGATACCTGAGTTCTAAAAGGTTCAGAAAAAACTTGTTTAAGACCATATAAGCTAAAAGCATCTGGAAATAAAATCATAGTTAAAATCACCACAAAAACACATTAAAATATATAGGTTTATATAAAAGTTTTAACACTTTCTCAAAGTATTCACTAAAAGTTTTAAAATCAGAGCTAGGAGGACGATATATACAAAAAACTAAAATCTTAACACTATTTACAGCCTGGAGAAGAGCAGCAGCACATTCAAAGTTACCAGACAAGTGAAAAGTCTTTATTCTCTACATGTTTATAAGAACCGAAATCAGATCTGACAAATATTAGCGATATATATGAAGGGCTGAGAAGCCAAGGGGTGCAAGTCACATATTTTTCATAATGGAGTTAAATGCAGAAGCTTATTCTTAAACACTTTAAAATGTTCGTGGCCAAGGGAGATAAGTGGAACTCTATCATCTAGTGGCGAAAAAAAAACTACTGCTTAAAAGTACTTTTTAGTTTAGAAGTCAAGGGATACATGTGCCGCGAATCACTTGTACCCATTGGCTTCTAAAAAATAGCTTATAATTTAGTTTACTAAAGCTGTTGTTTTCTTTTACGCATTGTTGTTCTGTTTAAATTGTTTACGTGTTGAGGCTATCAAACTTGATAAAAAATGTCAGAAGATAGTTCTTTTAGCCTTTTTAATGGTAAGTTCTACTTTTTACCAAATCCAATATTATTATTTATTGTAATTTGAGTCATTTAGTGTGTTTAGGTGAGGTTTTAAGGTTAGGTTTCAATGTATGTTGTTAATAATATTATTTGAAAGCTCGTAACCATCTTATTCAGTTGTCCTACTTTCAGATAATAGCGATGATGACGCTGATTATAACCCAGACGCAGAAAATTCTTCCAGTACTAGTTCAAGTAACCGTCCTGACGAAGGTAAGAGTAGGCCTTAGTTAATTATTATTATTAATATTACTAATCAGCCGATTTCATTATAACGTTCTTTTTCTTTAATAGGCAACTTTTTATTGATAACAAACTTTAGAGTAATAATTAAAAATTAGGCTTAGTTTTGACATACACAGCATAATTAATTAATCTAAATAAATAATTAAAATTTAATTGGTACTGATCAAATGGAAGAAACTGAAGCATAAGAAGAACCACCTACAAAGCGGCAGAAGCATCTTGGTAAGAAAAAAACACGACGGACTGAGGAATGGAAAAGGCAGAAGTCTTCAAGACTACGAAACATGGGTAAAAAGTACACTAACCGTAAAGGTAAAGTACACAATGAAAGAAAAGTTCAGGCATACGACCATGAATGGCGCTATAAATGTTGCGAAAATATGAGCGAAGAAAAGCGCCACGAATTTTTTAATGAGTACTGGGGTCTGGCGAATTGGGAATTGCAATCATCATTTTTGAACTCTGCGATTATAATAGAAAATCCGCATAGGAAGAAAGAAAACACTGTACGTGGAAAGTCCCATTCTTGTCAATATTTAGTAGGCGGTCTAAGGGTCTGCAAGGATTTTTTTTTTTAAACATTAGATGTGTCAAATAAGCGAGTTACCAACATTATTGCTAAAAAGAAAGAATCTGGAACGGGAATACCAGCTCGAGACCGTAGAGGGCGAAAGGTTCCAACCAATAAAATTACCGTTGAGAACACTGATTTGGTCAAACAACATATGGCTATGTTCCCTAGATATAGTAGTCACTATTCCAGACAGCAAGCTCCAAACCGAAAATATTTAAATGCAGACTTAAATCTGAAAAGATTGTATGACTGTTATAAAATCTTTTATGCGGAACAAGGTAAGGAACCTGTTACTCTATCTTACTATAGGCATATATTTAATACATGTTTCAATCTTAGTTTCCATCGAGCACATACTGACACTTGTAATAATTGTGACAAGTTTAAATTAGCTATTGAGCATGGAGATCTGGAAGCTAAACAAGCTGCAACAATCGCTAAAGAAGTCCACCTACGTAAGGCTGAAAGTGCTAAAAAAGAAATGGATAATGCTAAAAAAGAAGTAAAAGATGATCTTGCTCATAAAGCTATATGTTTTGATCTTCAAAAAATGTTGTCCACGCCGGTATTAACATGTACCAAAGTGTATTATGCAAGGCAGTTATGGACGTATAATTTTAATGTATATGATATTGGGACCGATGATGCGTTTATGTTTCTTTGGCATGAGGGGCAAGCATCAAGAGGATCCGAAGAAATGGTATCGTGTTTAATCCAGTACATCAAATCATTGCCCTCTACAGTCACTCACCTCACTGCTGTCTGTGATAATTGTGGTGGGCAAAATAAAAGCCAACTTACGGTAAAATTTTGGTTGTATGTTGTAAACACAACGCAGATTGAAATTGTCGACATAAAATTTTTGCTTACTGGTCATTCTTATAATCATTGTGACCGAGACTTTGGTAAATTGGAAAATACCAAGAGGAACACAAAAAGAGGTGTTTTCGTTCCTAATGACTGGGTGAATATTATAGTCACAACTAGCAAAAAGTTCTTAGTGAAGAAAATGTTGGATAGAGACTTCTTTACTTTGGATCCCATAAGCAAACATTTTGTGAAAGCTGTTAAGGGTATTAGAAACATGCAGTGGCTGCAGTTCAGAAAACAAAGTTCTTACACTTTATTTCACAAAAGTACATTTAATAAAGAAATGCCATTTTTAGAGTACAACATGCTTGCAAAAAATTTTGGAAGGATTCCAAAAACCTTGTACCATCAAAGTACAAAGACAGTTGTACTTTGATGTTTGTTTAATATTTGTTGGCCTCCTACCATTTGTACCTCCCGTATATCACTAATTCTATAGATCATTAGACGATGAGGAAAATCGTTTGGTGCACACAAGACAGAACATCCAGAAACAGCAAGAAGCGGTTCAAGAGGGACATCACAATCCTGACGATGATGAAAATGAGGATCCAAAACTGAAGACAATGTTTATAGCAGTGACTCAGAATAGTTCTGCAAGTGGTATTTAAATGACGTTTTCATACAAACTGTTAGTATTTTGTTAAGCCACCTTTTATTGAAAAAATACATTTTTCTAATTTATTTGTATCCTATGTTTTATTAAACTCCTAATTTCAATGAGAAGCCAAGGGGTACAAGTGATGACTGTACCACTAATATTGCCTAATAATCAATATGAAAAATTCTAAAAAGCATTTTATTTTTCTTTATTATGATAGTCTAAACCCTAGCAATTAAAACAAAACTGGTTTGAATTGCCATACTTTTGCCTGCATTTGATTATAACAATTTAACTTTAATTTGAGTTTTCTCAAAACTGACTTCAGTACACTTATACCCCATGGCTTCTCAGCCCTTCATATATAATAGCGATGTTGCGTCAAAAAATCGCTTCTTTAGATAAAAAATACAGTAAAAGTGGAAATCTATACCCGAACTTGTCAGTAGTACATCACGTATTATGATAAAGCTTAAACAGCATTAATAATCTCAGAAAACCAACTTTGATGTAAAATTAACCATCAAACCTACAGAACTCAAGGTGGCCCTAAAAGGTAGTAGAAATATAAAAATTTGTTGTATGATTAATAAATGTGCAAGTAAAGCTGCTGTTGATATTTAAAAAAAGGACGCAGAAAGAAAATAACAATAATAGATATTTATTAGTTCTCAGGCATTTTTGGACAATATACATAGGTCAAAAGTAAATTTTCAATTTACAAGAAATTAGATGGGTTTCACAAAAAATATTGCTATCTTCGTTTTTAAATCCTCAGACTATTTGATCACCGTTATATTGCCATAAATGTTATCCTTTTCACGACCCTTACAAACCCAATTTTTGGTACCTATATTAAATATAAATAAAAGACTATAATGCTTATTTTTATATACTATTACTTATAAAGACCCCCGAAATCTGTTAAAACCCACATTAAATCAAATATTCCATTAGCCATTTGGCAAACGGTGTTTATCGTCGTAAAAATCGGTAATAACAGAAAAGGCATAACTATAAAATACCCTAATATATGGCTTATATAAAACTAAAACCGTGATTTGGTGAAAGGTATTATATATATTAGAAATTTTATATACAATAAGGTAATGTTTGTCATATATTTAACACGTATTACGTGTATTATATATTTAATGGATATTTACATTGGTTTATTTAAATTTTATTTTGTACTATTGACGTTCACTTATTAAGGATTGTTATGTTTCTATATTCGAAGAACTTAATTAATTAAAAATTATAAAAATCTTTATTCGGATTGTAGAAAAAAAATTAGAGCTGTAAATTTTAAACAAAAAATAATATGAAATAACAGGTAAATCTGACTTCCTTTTAAAAGTGCACTAGTGGATCAAGAAGAATTGGAATAATTAATCAAAAAAAAAGGTTATTGAAGAAGTTCAAAAAATAGAAAAAGAAAAGGAAGAAAAACATGCTAAAGAAAAAATTAAATAGAAAACATAAAGCGAAAGAATAAGAATGAAAATAAAATGGAAATGAAAACGATGTAAGAAACAAAGAAATAGGAGCAACAAAATTAGAAATAAAAAAAAAATCAAAGAAATAAGTTGAAAGTAAAGGAAACAGCAAGGTTATGCTCTTAGGAAAAAAAAACTAATAAAAAGGAAGGAAACATATAAAGAAAGACTTTTTTTTTTTTTACATTTTTATTCATTGTATGGGTTCTAATTTAATAGATATGCAAATTTTGATTTTAATAATTTTTAATATTTTAGGGGCTCACTGTAAACTACATTCAAATTGCATAGAGTATTAATTTTTTTTTATTGTCATCTAGGATTAAGTTCATATTAAGCGATCTATAGATCGCTAATAACTTATTATAATAAAAATTTAAAAATAAGCATACAAATGCCAAACATAGAAAAGATCTTTTTGAATATTTCTTAATTTTCGTGTTCGGCTTTCTGTTACAATTTAGGAAAATAAAAATAAGTCGCTAAAAAAATAAGCAGGAATACTTAAATATATATGCAAAATATAAATTAATATCATATTTTTTGTAATAATAAGAACAAATTAGTGAATTGACTAAATTATTAATAGTTTTTCCGTTACTTTTCCTGACATATTTCTTTAATTCTCTAATACATTCAAACCTCAAACTTTCTTATACAAATATTTATTATTATTATCATCTGGTCCAGTCCTATAAAAAAATCAGTTACATAGTTAAGTGCTGCGAAAACTACCCCTTTTCCATTTTACGAGGTGTGGCGCCACGTATGTTACAGAAAAAGACAAAAAAAACAAATTCGGATTTCTTCGGTAAACAAACCCGTTCTAAATGAGGTCGTTAGACCATAGAATCAGAAAGAGAAATAAAAACGTTTATGGATTGGATTAATTTTATAAGAAAACATTATATATGATAATTTTATTAATTTATTTAAGCACAATTAGCACAAAAAAATTAAAATTTTAGTTCGAAAATTAATTAAAACAATAAGTGCATAACTTAAATGCATATTAGGTCTAGATATAGTAATAAAGAAAAAAAAACATTTTTTTAAGAGATTAATATACAGTAGATTTTTTTTTTTTAAAGTATTTATACAGGGTGTTTCAGAATTGTGTTGACCAAAGCTTAGGTAAAATAGAACAAAAAAGTTTTTATGACAACGAGTTTGAAAAATTCATCGTTTTACTACAAGGAATTTCTCCTAGACTTTTTAAGGCAAACTATGAGTTTCTTTGTGCCTGTTTACATGTCAGGTAGGTAATAGAGTGTGGGAGAAGTAAATTTGCATATAAAACTAGGATTCAGAAATAAGCCACCCGATGTTATGATACAAGTTTTAAAGTTACTTTTAAATCTTCATAAAAGGAAAATCACAGTTGAACATGTGAATCATTCATATGCTACTCGAGCTCAAAATCAAAGCGCTGTAGTTCCACGAAATGAAAAAACTATTGGTCAGCGATATTTTAGATTCTATATCTCTAAGATTTATAATTTGGTTCCGGCGCATATAAAAGATAAAATAAATCAAAAAAATTTTAAATTTTATGTGAAAAACTGGATACAGCGGACGGACAGAGAAACGTTTAATAATATATTAAATCATAATATGTAACATACTATGATATATAAATATGCTTTTCTTTAAAACATAATCTTTGGCAAATCCATGTAAAATTGAAAAGAAAGCAAATAAAATCACACAAACCTGGACATGACATACTACCTCGATATAGACCTTAAAAATTACCGAATTGGACATACTCGATCTTGATCTATGTTTTGAACATTATATCGTAGTCATTAAATTTTAGATAAGATTAACTCTGTAAAACTTTTAAATTCATATTCACGTACAAGTAGTAATCTCGCTACTTCTGTGATCATTGTTTATTCACTATTCTCTTGATCGTTATTATAGACATTTTGTAATATTGTTAATTATTATTTTGAATAAACTATTATTATTATTATTAAGTGGTTTTTAGGCAGCAAGGATTATTATTGTAATATACTTTTTAAGAAATAAAATTGAAACAAAACTCTAGGTGTTTCCCTACTCCACGTAAAATTTCATATTTTTCCGCACAAACGAACAATAAATGGTTTAAGTTCCATGAAACTTAGCCAATTTTTTGCGATTCTGAAACTTTGGTGTTGTAATATACTGCCTGTTTAGTTTGGCACTACTAGATGTTTTATGTATAGTGCAAAAACAAAAGAACACAAACAGAAATTGCATTTTTATAAGTTGTTTCATGCCAAATGAGATGCACTTGTAAACAAAATGCACAACAGAACATGTCCCAAAGGCCTAAAAAACGATTACTTTACCAAAATAGTTTAATTTTATAAAGAAATTCTAAGCATACAAACGATATAACCTTGTGAGCGTCTATAAAATATTGGAGAAGTTTGGTAACGATAGCTTAGAAAAATTGCTTATATATAAACAAAAATGTATGAAGGTGAGATTAGAGAAATATTTCCTGAGATTTTAAATACTTGAAATATTTGTACCCATATTTTTTCCAGATACGACCAACAGTTTTATTGCACATTCCCAGTTCCTCTCCAACACTTCTAGTGGACCGTGTTCTAAATTCTAGGGTACTGCAAACAAATCTCTACATTGTACTGCCGAATTGCCTCCATAAAACCATATTAGTTGAACAAACATTGAACCAACATTAGTTGAACTCTTTCGGAAGGGGTATAAAGAGCCATAGTGAAAAAAACTTGACAATAACGCTCAAAAATTATTAATGCAACGTGCAGTAACACAGCAAAGTGAGGTCTGCTGACTCCCGCTTCAAAAAATAAAAACGAAAAATTCCGCCGCCTACAAGCCGCAACCAAGCCGTGTTGCCATTATTTTGGGTAATACGTAGCTCACGATAACACGATCTGTATATGTCTGTAGTGTACATTTACAACGATTAAATTTCTAGTTAATAAATTCTTTTTAAATAATCATTACGATAAATGATCCTCCAGTCTAATAATCTTCACCTCAATTCCATTTTTTTATTCATACGCAATCTATCGAGCTATCGTTTCCTTTTTACAAAAGACAAAATAATTTATAAACGCTAACATGGTCGTTTCAAAAAATGAACGTGCATACTCACAAGCAATTACTATTAATAACATAACTTACCACTAAAGCACCATTTTCCACTGATCTTCGCGAAGATAAGAAGTCCCACGACAATTAGGAGGGCCAATATCGCAGCGATAATTCCTACAATGGCTGCCATTCCAATCTCGTAGCCTAAATTTAAATAAAAATATATATAAAGAGGGATTTTTACTGCCCTTGATACGTCTTATATATTTCCTAATATCATTATAGAAAATATATTCATTCTCTTATTAATTTTCCCAGTCAGTCATTTAATCTATCTAAGTATAGAGCTGACAGTTTGTTTTGCATACAAGTTAGCCCTTTTTTTACGACATATAAACATTCGTATGCATACAAACCGACATCAATAAAAAGAAATAAATAAAAGATAAGGCTCGAGACACGAGTGGTCCATAATACAGCCGCAATTGGCAGATCAAAATAAAAACAGAAGGGGGAGAAATAAAGAAAAAGAAAAACAAAAAAAAAAGCACAAAAGGCGGTAAGCGTGACTTATGGATGTGAAATAAAGAGAAGCGAGACGGGCGAGTGCGGCAGCTTTCTACTCAATGGGCCCGATTTTTCTCTTTTAAGAGGCACACATTCGTCCATTTACTTTGCCGACATGTCTTGCATTAGAAATAGTCGTGAAATATAGCTAAACAATGGAAAATAGCAAGTTAATCGGTTTTCTAGACATCCATGGAGTACCCGTTATTAATTTACAACCCTCTTTGAATTTTTGATATTAAATTTAATTATATTTACAGTACTATAATAATTGTTAATGTAACGATATTGTAAAGCCAGCTGATTCTCCGTCATTCCGGAATGACACCAGTGCTTGAATATTGACTATCTTAGAATCCCCTCACATCGAATGACAATTTAAAATTAATTTACCTAATTGTTTTACAAATTTGTCAAGTGATAAGGTATTTAAATCTAGACTTTATTATTATGTAAAAATTCCTTTAATATACACTTGAATTTGAAGTTGAAAAAAAAATTAAATATGCGGGAAATGATATAAAAAAGGTTATATCAATGTATCTTAAGTCAGTGAATAAAAATAAAATAATTGAAAAAATTAACAGCCTAAAAAATACCAGTAGCCAATAATCATACTTTTTTACTTGATTCCCTTGTTCATATAATAAATTTAATTTTTAACACCGGCACTGTTCCTGACCAATTTAAAATATCAGTGATTTCTCCAATATATAAATCAGATGATAGATCGGAAATATCAAACTATAGACCTATTAACTTAATTGATAACTTTGTTAAGATTTTCGAAAAATGCGTCATAGATAGACTACTAAATTTCTTACAATCTAATTCGATTTAATCAACTAACCACTAGTAGCACTGACACTCTTTATCATCTAACAAAAGAAATAACTGATTATAAGTAAAAATGTATAGCTTTGTTTCTAGATCTTGCTAAAACATTCGATGACCTGCCTTTAGATGTTTTTGAAAAAAATGGGATAAGGGGTGCAGTATTGGATGTTTTTAAGAGTTAATTGAACGGTAGGGTACAATATCTAAAAATTGAAGATGCTTTAAGTGATTTTAGATATCAAAATAGGAGTGCCGCAGGGGACATTTTTGGGGCCGTTGTTATTTTTATTATATATAAATACACTGGCCAGTCTTAGGCTTCTTAATGGTGTAATTGTTTCTTATGCAGATGATACTGCCATAATATTCTCGGTAAAATCATGGAATGACGTCAAGCAAAATGTAATAGATGGACTTTCTATTGTTCAGAGTTGATTAAACTCATTTAAACTAGCATTAAATTTAAACAAAATAAACTATATTGCCTTTTCAATAACCAACGCAAATCGTCCTTGTTTCGACTTCATAAAAGTTAAAGACTCAGATAAAGTTATTAATGATGTTACATATACTCGATATTTAGGTATAATAATTGATAATTGACATCTTAAATGGGATCAACAGATTCTAAAACAAACATAAAAATTTCGAAAATTATTATTTAAATTTTATACCGGGTGGTGCGTCGCCGAGCGAAACATTATTGGCTTCCCTGTACATTTTACAGAAAAAATGTAAGATAACTTTTTAAAGAGACCAATCTGGCAAACCTTCGTGCAAAGTTTCAAAAAATTTGAATAAGCGAATCTTGAATTATTTAATAAAATGTAATTGCAAAATTAGCAAATTTTCGGCTCAGGCAAAACCAGACACCAGCCACCAACAAACAATTTGTTATAAGGCTTTGTCAAATCTGACGTACAGCCGAATACAAGAAATGTTTTTTTTCTTTCGTTTTATCAATCTCACAACCATACATTCAAAGTAAGAGACGTTAACATTACTTTTTTATCTAAACTTTTATTTAATATAACGATGAAATTAAACCAATAACAGTATTTGAAATATTTTCAATTTATTTTCCCATCAAGCCTATCTGGTCCATTTCAACCATTAAACTTATTGTTAGTATAGAGTCCAAAGACATTGCAATAAATAATTGTAAATGTTTAACTTAGAAGATCGAAAATAGATCCAAAAAAAGAGAGAACAGAACTCTTAATATTTTACTAAGTGTGGAAAAATAAAATAAAATAAAATACAATACAATAACTTTTTTTTAAATAATAGAGAATTACATAAAAACATCAATTAATCAAATGTTCAAACAACCCCCCATTAACAGCCTATAACAATATCCTAACCGATCATAAAATTAATTTCTAACGTTACTAAGTTGATATTGGAAAATTTTATTACATTCTAACGAAATAGCGTTTTGTAACTGGTTTAGATTCTCAAATTTTACACTTACATAAATGACACTTTTCAAATGACCCCAAAAAAAGAAGTCATTCGGTGAGATGATCTGGCTGGCCAAAGTATCCGGTACCCTGATACTTACCGAAATAAGTCCAAATAGGGGTTCTAGTCGACTTTAGGTATCTCCGAATTTTAACATTTTTGAATATGAAATAGCAAGCTAATCTTCTTTGGACTATTTTAAGCAAAAAAAATTGAAGGATGAATAACATTTTCTTTAATAAAATAATAAAAACAAAAAAAAATATGACAATGTGTACCCATGTACGATATAAACTCGTTTTCGAACATTCGCCGCAAGCGCTTTATGGCTTAATGGTAATGAGAGTGAACTAGTCGGTCGGCCTGGGTTCAGATTTCAACTGTGCCAGTTTTACTTTTTTATTTTTTTTGCAACTAAGAATTTTGTAGTTTTGGAAAAATTATTCAATTTAAATGAAATTATACATAAAACATGACCAAAAAGACGAAATTGTTTATATAACATAAAAAAAAAAAGATTTTACCTTTTCTTGTAATTAAGTCCCTTTATTTTCGTGTAAAAAAACATACCGAAGACACCCATAATGTATTATTTATTGTTTTGGTACTTTTTAAATTTCGATCCTAATTAAAAATTAAATGAAATATAGGCATATTCTATTTAAAATTAAGTCTAAAGAATATTTATTTTTCATATAAATAACAAAAACAAAATTCCCTTCCACCTTCCTTCATTATTCTTTTTTATTGACGTTTGACATAACGCCGCGAGGTGACAGCGTTGCCATACATGTTCTTTGATTAAAGAATTTTTTATTTCTTCTATATGAATGTTTTTAGTGTTTTGGGCTCGGTTGAATTGCATTGGGTTGATTTTGGGTTGCGTTAGCACACGGGAGGCGTAAGCCTCCCATGTGCTCGACATTTACGAGCCCTCTCTATATTTTTTCGTATGAATAGAATCTCAAAATGTTAGAAAATATGGAGGCTATGAACCTTTGCATAAGGGAATTAATTTTTTGCTTGTGTATAAATGCGTGTAAAAGTAAAACCCATTTACTATTTAGTGTAAAAACACCGCTATCATTTTGGCAGATAGATTTAGATGTCTTTCATGTTTTCTCTTATATAAGATATGCTTCTTGCTTATTACATATATACACAATTTGGCAACTGCGAGATCATATGTCAAAAGTTTGACAATGTAATTATCAATAGCAACGAGTTTCGATCATCAAATAGAGTAGAGTAGACCTCTTTTTTAACATAATTTAATATTATTTTTTAGCGTCCTATGTGAATGATCCGCAAATTTTTTTGTCTTAATCTATTCTTTTCAAAGTAATCTTTATGCTCAAATTTTTAAATATTGCAAAATCGGAGATACTTAAAGTCGACAAGACCCCCAAATAGGTTTCAGCTGTTAGGTTATAGTCTATAAAAAAGGGTCCAATGATATGGTGTCCGATAAATCCCACGAATACATTTGTTTTTTGGGGATATTGTGTCCGAGTATGAACAAAGCGATGTTCATTTTCTTAATTCCAACACCGGCAATTCTGAACATTTGGTTTATTGTTGAGGGTAAATGTACATCGGTAAAACAAATATTTCTTAAAAAATTCCAAAATGCCATTGTTCGCTCTTCATCTCCTTCCTGCAGCTCTTGATGTTTTTCCAATTTATACGAATAATATTTGTGTTTGTTTAATGTGCGCAATACCGTTGTATGATGTCTATTTACTTCTTGCCCAAGAACCCTCGTACTAACCATCTTGTTTTCCTCCACACTCAGTAGAATATTAAGATCTCTGTTCTCTCTTTCTTCTATTTTCGATATCCTGAGTTGAACATTTACCATTATTTATTACGGTACCTTCGGACTCGAACTTATTGACAATAAGTTTAATAGTTGAAATGGACGGAATGGGCTTGGTGGGGAAATAAACTGAAAACATTTCAGATACTGCTCTAAAACTGCTTCCCGCATAATGCCACTTAATTATGGATATTTTTCCGTCGATTGAATAATTCATGCTTGTTTTCAAATATCGACTGTCACTGATTTATTGACACTTTTCCTCACGTCAGTGACAATATTCATTTTACTGGTGCCCGTTTGACTTTACCTAAACCGAAAATTTGCTAATTTTGCAATTGCATTTAATTGAATAATTCAAGATTCGCTTATTAACATTTTTTGAAACTTTGCACGAGGGTTTGCCAGATTGGTCTCTTCAAAAAGTTATCTTACATTTTTTCTATAAAATGTACAGGGAAGCCAATAATTGACCCCCTTAAAATTAACATGGGTTTTCCTATATTCCGGTCGACGGCGCACCACCGGTATATTGAGAAAAAATTTAAATAAGCATCTATTATTATCTGTTTACAAAACCATCGTAGAGTCTTTGATAAGATATAGGATCATTGTATTTTTGTTTATGGATGTTGTTTATGAGAATAATAAAATCAAAACTTGTCTTAAGCATAGTTACCATAGTCGGATTACCGAACAGATGGAGTAAATGATGTGCGCGAAATATAGGCTCGCCCATCGATGCAACCTTGGCAGATTTAGACGAGGAGAATTATGTCTACTAATTTTAAATTATTTTATCGTACAGCTTTGCTTTGTAAGCAGTTTTTTTAAAAATATAATACGTTTATAGAATAAACGATCTCACAGAAGCGAAGGCTTAGCCCTTTTTACCGAACCAGTTTTTCGTTCAGGCTCCTCCCATTTACCCCCATTCTAACGGGTACAACTGTCGTCGCTCACGTGGGGTATCGGGTCATAATTAGTGTATTAGTACGAGCGTTAGTGTGTATATTTGCGATATTTTCTAATTTGCCGTTTTTTATTTTATTTTTGTTAAGTAGGTATTACACATTACCTTGTTTTGGAGTTTAACTCTGTGCTCTATGACTTTGTTTTTTCTTTTATTTGTGTTGTGCTAAAAACTTGAAAAAAAAACACTAAAATGTCAACTTTTTGTGCGTATAGAGGTTGTTGTGCCAAAAGCATGGCTGGAAAAAGTTTATTTTCGTTTCCTAGAGATATTTAGAAGGTGAGCAATAACAATAATAAAAGAAAGTAGGTATAGAAAAGTTACATTATTATGTATTATTCATTATTACTATGGTTGTTTAAAAGCTTTGAAAAGTTCAAAATATTCCCTAATTAATTTGTCGTGCCATGCAAATAAATACAGAATAAACATTATTTAATTTAATAAACATATATGTATATACCTAAACCATATATATCTATGTATGTGTACATACGTGCAGGTACATAACATTGTACATAGATAAAAATATTAAGGTTGATTTAGGTATACAGTATTTTTATGTGATAAAGAATAATGACTTTAATTTTCAATTATCTGTCTTTTTATGGACTGGTTTACCCATGCAAGTGCACAATATAGTAGTAGTAAAACTCTTAAAAATCTTATATTTTGTTCCAGACTATCATAATGGACGGCGACTATACAACGTATAATACCTTTATAAAATATGGACGTATGTGTGGTACCTACATATGTATATAATAATACATACATATATATCTTTATATATATAAATATATTAAAGCCGATGATACCTACTCTTAAATGTGTTGTGTTTAAAACATACGAGTAAACATAAAATGTAATTTAAAAATACCTACCTATGTACATATGTATATGTATATTGTTAACATATTAACATCATACAAATAGCAGACTTTTTCTCAGCTAGTGCCCTACTAAAAGCAAATATTATTTACCATTATCATAAAACAACTAACAAAAAAATTTCATTCCAAAACAAATTAAAAGTATACTAACCTACACCTCTATCGTGTATCAAAACTATCAAATAACAATTTTTATAAAAATAATAATTATTATAATTATTCTCTAAAAAGCAAGGACCAATATAAGCCTTAACAAAAAAAAATCCTATTTGAAATAACATAACTATAAAATAACTAAATTTTGTAGTTTGCTCCCGTATTATATGAATATAACTATTTCGATTTTAAAAATTAAAGCACTTCGTATGCGTTTACTACAACTTTACGAGATATCTCAGTGTATTTGCGCCGGGTGCATCTGTCAGATGGGCTTATAAAAAACTGGTTCACGGATATCAAAGGAGCCGACGCAAGCCTTCGCTTCTGTGAGATCGTTTATTCTGTGACGGTACCGTGAATCGTCACAACTGTCGCTATTGGGCTGATTCAAATCCCAGAATATTTCGTGAGATGCATATACAACATCCTGAAAAATTAAATGTTTGCGCTGGCATTTTTGGTAAACATATCGTAGGCCCCTTTTTTTTACCTGGCAATTTAACAGGAGAGATGTACCTGGAGTTATTAGAAAATACAATTCATCCAGCATTAGTGAAGATACTAGAAAATAATAACGAGTACTTGGAAAATCGTCTAGTATTTCAGCAAGATGGGGCGCCACCCCACTATGCTGCAAGGGTTCGTCAATATATGGACCAAACGTTTCCAGGACAATGGATTGGAAGAAGAAGAACTATTGAATGGCCTCCTCGTTCCCCGGACTTAAGCCCGTTAGATTTTTTTTTAATGGGGCCATTTAAAAACTAAAATTTATGCTAGTCAGCCAACATCGTTAGACCATTTGCGACAAAGAATAATTGATGAATGTCGTCAAATCACCCTAGAAATTTTGCAAAATGTACGGGAAAAGTTTGAATAAAACCTGTATTATTGTATGGAAGTCGAAGGCCAACATTTTGAACATTTACTTGATTGATTTTATCTTTAAGCCCTTTATTTAAAATTATACTTTTTAACATTTTTTTGTAACTTTTATTAGACAGAGGCTAGGCAAATAGTAACGATTTAAAACTTTAGGGTTATAATCCACATAAAAATTCCTTCAAAATAAGGTATCACTCGACCCCCCGTTCCATTTAAAATTTTGGGGGCCCTTGTCACCCTCGCTAGGGCTTTGCCCTCAGGGGGGCGAAACTAGCAAAAAAATGTTTACCCCTTGAATCATAAATTGACGAGTCCGGGGATTTTTTCGCAAATGTTCTGAGTTTCGTTTTCAAATAGCCACCCTGTATAAACAATTTATAATTTTTGGGGCGCAAAATATTCATATATTTTTTTAATTGACTACTAATATTAAAACAAAAAGAAAATTCTAAGAAATAAACTATCTTTTCTCAAAGATACAACTCTAAGTCACAGGTCTCAAATGTATTAAGTTAAAATTTGCTTCTTTTTTCGTTCTTTTGTAACCTTTTAATCTTAATAAGCTCTTAAAATCTTTAATACCTCTTACTTATCTTAGATAATTATTATTTTTTTAAGGTATTTCTAGATTAATAATACCTACCATACAGTCGGTAAACATGCTGTCTGAAAAACTTTTGGATTCCTGCCGCATGCAAAAATACTTTATTTAAATATTAACGTTATTCCTTCCATTTAAATAATTATGTTTCACATCAAACCCTACATCAAAAAATGATAAAAATTACCTTTTGGTTCAGGATTAGTGGAAATCTTCACTCGATACTCCATGCTACCCTGGTCGTTGTAGGCGTTAAGGATGTAGTCCTTCTCGGTGTCGTGCTTGCTTATCCTTGCTATCCTTAAAGTGGCCACGTAGCTTCCATTACCCTAATAAAACAATTGTATAATAAAAATAGACCAATTAGGTTGAAAGCGGTCATACCAAATCTCTGGCAATTTCCGCTTCCATAATTCCAGTAGTGTCGTGACTGCCTTCTCTGATTTTTTGCCCATTTACGGTCCACTCGAAAGACGGTCGTGGATTTGCTTCAATTGTTACATTGATCACTCCGGTTTTGCCAATTTCGTATCCGAATTCTTCAATCGGTTGATTTTTCGGTTGAGGAGCATCTATAATAAAAGTTATTTCAGGTAACCTTATATAAAGTTATATATAGGACCCCACTCATTCATGGTAATTCAGCTCACCTTATGTGGTGATAAGATTTTTATTTATTTAACTTACATTTAATGTCCAACCTCCTCTTGGCCTCAGCTTTACCGCCAGGATATGCAGGATGGTAAGCAACGCATTTCAAAAATTTCCCATTATCGGATGCCATTAAACGTCTGGTCAAATTCTGGATTTTTGACTGTAAATTTTCCTTGGCCAGTTCTTGGATAACGCTACGTTCATTAGTAGGAATTGGTTCATCATCTACGTAAAAAAATTATAATTTTTAAATCAAATTAGAAACTTAACTTTGGACAAACTGTACATGCTTAAAAAAAACCCTTACCCAACATCCAGGTTATGTTTGCTACTGGTCTACCGTCGGCCACCACGCATACCGCCTGTAGTATGTCATCTACTTTGTAAACGTTAAGGTGATCAGTTCCACTGCTCAAGTCAAGTTCAGGAAGCTTAGGTTGTCCTGTAAATAACGTTTTATGTATTTCTTTCATAAATTTTTTAGATTTAATGAACTACTCACGTGCTACAATAAGACTCATGGTACCGACAGACTCTTGAGCTTCACTGGCTATACCAAGGGTGCATTTAATCTCACCATTATTCTCGTCTTTGGCTCTATTTACGGTAAAACCGCATTGGCCGGCATCTAGACCTTCACCAGCATATGAAACCTAAAAATTATGCGCGAGTAAGATAAAAATTATTTAGTTAAAAATTGTTTACTTACATCAGAATTGGAAATGCCTTTGTTTAAATTATATGACTTCATTCCCGGTATCTCTACTCTACAGTACTGTAGAGGTACTGCCACTCTACACATAAATGTAGCCGGTTGTCCTACGAGTACCGTTTGCTCTCTTTTGTCGACGTCTACTTGGACAGCAAAAATTCCTGAAAAAAAAGTGAGTGAATATTAGATTATTTAATTTAATTTAGTAAAATAGCCAAATTAGCCGTTTAAGTTATGCATTAATTAAATAGTTTTAAAATCAATTTTTAATGTACAATTAAAAAACATAATTTATTCGTCGCGACTGTAGAGGAGGTTTCAAATTTGAGAGCATACAAATCCGGTCTTCATATTTCAAGATGGTATCGAATACCTAATTACCAGCAAAAATTATGCAATTAGCGTAACAACATACATTAATGTAGCTAATAGATACATATTAACAAAATGTCAAACGCAAAAATATAGATCACCTATATTTAACTTTTGACCGTCTTAGAAGATCTAAATATCACAATAAATTAAACTTAATATGTCACTATTTACTTTTCTTATTTAGTGTCAACATTTTATTAAATTTTTATAAATTATACTGAAGATTATAACAATAAATTACGAGGCAGTTTTTTTCTTGGGCCTTCAGTATTTTTAGGCTTCTTTTTATGAAGCTTTGAATGGCCCTTTGTGTTTCCTCACAAATTGTTCAGTCCCTTTTCCGAGACCCTGAAATGAGAATTTATTATAACATAATAAACTCGGATCTATACATATATTTTGTTTAAAAAAATTATACCTGCATGTTTTACACAAGTTATTCGAGATTCCGTGGGTGTCAAAAAGGAAATTTGTATATCGTAGCTCTTAAACAATCTATATTAAAATTTTAGTGTATTTTTTTTTGGAATTTGTTCCCATTTAATTTTTATTGATTTAGCCTGGCCTAAAAATTGCAATATTAAAGGCGAATGCGTTTTATTAAAACCTAAACTAATGCCACATTAAGACTATCTTAATATGACATTAAAAGATCTTAAGGTGACACTAAAGAAAAAGAGTTAGGACATTAATATATCTATTTACCACTAATAAGATCAATTTATAGTTTTGTTTAGATGCATAGTGATAGACACTAACCAATCTAAGATGGTCTTAAGATGACCCACTGATGAGATGAAGTTATTAAGATCAATCTAATAGTGGTATTTAGATTGTGGTACTATATTGTTGTCCTCTATGTTTTTTTTTTTTTTTTTTTTTTTTGGGTCAATTGCGAAATTATTTATGAACACTGGTTACGCGGCGCCGCCTCCAGTAGTGTGGGACTCAGTGTCGAGTCTGTTTCGTTCTGTACCCACTAAAACTCCACCGCTGGGTGGTGCCTTGTGGCTCCCTACACTGCGGTCTGCTAAGAAGCAGTCCTATTGTGTCCCATATGTTTAGTCCCACAGGTTCAATTCTGTAGCTTCAAGGAAGTCCAGGATTGTGCCCAGTGGTAGATTTCTTATACCCTCTGGTGAGGGTTTCTCTTCCCCCAGGAATGTTGCCCTGGTTTGATTAAATGCTTCACAGAAGCACAGTATGTGAAGAGTTGTTTCGTCCTCCTCATTGCATCCCCTACATAGCGAGGTAACTGATTTCCCTGGTGTTTCCTGCTGGGCGCATGGCCTGTAAATAGCCCCGCGGCCCTTCGCAGTTGTTGTCTGGAGAGGCCCAGTATGTTCTCACCCTTCTTGAAGGGTGGGCTGCCTATAAGTTGTTTGGATTGTTCCATCTTTGGCAGCTGTCCCCAGTAGGATTTGTTCTGGTTTGTTAGCCAGTTGCCGATTTCCCTCTTCCAGGTCTTACCGTTGACACAACATGTTGGTTCAGGGCCTACCAGGCTGTTGCTGGCTCCCTGAGTTGCAAGTTGGATAGCCCTTCTTGCAGCCTTATTGTTGCCCATATTCTCTGCTAGGATTATCTCTGGCCTATTTTGCGCTTCGGCGAGGTTCCTGAGATCCTCCCAGCAGCTTTGCACAGTCCTTGACTTAGTCTCGAACTGTTGTAGTGCAAGTGTTGCAGCCTGGTCTCCTGTGAAAATTGCGAAGGTTTTGCCTCTTGGCAGCCCTTTCCTCATCAGTTGGACACAGGTTTGTATTCCTATTATGCTTGCCTGTAAATTTGTTGTTTCCAGGCCCAGGTTTAGCATGAGTTGTCTGCCCTGTTGTTCGTCCTCCACCATGCCCACAGCTACCCCGATCTTGGATCGTTTGGTTGCCGTGTGCCATACTGAGTAACCTCTTTGCCTGAGCCTGTCCGCTTTCGCGTCCAGTGGTCTCCTTTTCTCTTTGATGACAAAAGGTTTGTCTAGGTATGTGACCTTGGTTCTGTCTGTTCTTAGGGCCAGGCGCTCAAGGTCCTGTATCTTGTCAAATAAGGCATTGTGCCCATCTTTCGATAGTATTGTTGCGTCATTTGACAGCAGTCTTTTCGCCCCCGATATAGCTTCAGCCCGTACCACTAAGTGTAGCGGGCTTAGTCCTATCAGGTTCTCTAGGGCAGCAGTCGGCGTTGTTGACATCGCTCCTGTTATGCCCAGACATGCTATTCGTTGTGTTTTGTTGAGTATCTGTATTACAGTCCTCTTTTCTGCCGCTTGCCACCATATAGGTGCTGCGTATGTAATGATGGGTCTAACCATTGTCGTGTACATCCAATGTACCATTTTTGGTGACAGTCCCCATGTTCTACCGAACATTCTCTTACAGTATGTACATAAGAGTTTTCGTGGCTTTATTTGTAGCCTGGATTACATGCTTCTTGAAGTTGATTTTTTTATCCAGGGTTATACTTAGATATTTGACCTCGTCTTCAAGTCGCAGATTTTCTCCATAAAATTTTATGTTTTTAATGGGTTCTAGTTTCCTTCTTTTGGTAAAGGAAACCAGAGTAGTTTTTGTGGGATTTATCCTTAGTTGTTCTTCCTCACACCAGTGCTCGACAGTAGTCAGGGCTCTTTACATTTTTTCGAATACATGAGCCTGACTACCCCTTTGTGTAAGGATGACTATATCGTCAGCATATCCTATAAGCTGCCTCTCCAGTCGTGTCAGCAAGCTGTCCGATACAAGGTTCCACAGCAGCGGTGACAGTACGCCCCCTTGCGGTGTTCCCCTGCACACTTTGGCCTTAATCGTTGTGCTGTTGAGATTTGCTGCTACTTTCCTATGATTTAGCATTTGGGTTATCCAGCCGTCAATCATGGGATGTATTCCTCGTGCTGCTATCGCACGGTTGATTGAGTCATATGATGTATTGTCGAATGCTCCCTCAATGGCTAAGAAAGCTCCTAGGGCGATCTCTTTGTTGTTCAGAGATTGTTCGACCCTCTGGGTTATCTTGTGAATCGCTGATTCGCAAGATTTACCTGTTTGGTAGGCATACTGGTGTCGATGTAGAGGGTTGACCCGTTGTCCCTGATATGCCTTTCTATGAGCTTTTCCTCTGTTTTTAGAAGGAATGATGTAAGGCAGATTGGTCGGAAGGTTTCGCATAGGAGTCGCGTCCCGTCTTTGGTAGAAATACTACCTTTGCTTCCCTCCAACTCTTTGGTATATGCGCCGTGGCTAGACTTGCCGCATTATTTTACATAGTGCAGGCAGCAAGCAGTTCGCTACTCCGCTGTAACATGACTGGCATTATACCATCCATTCCGGGAGATTTAAATGGTTTGAAGGAATTAATGACCCATTTAACCTTCTTGTAGGTTACTACCTTTTTTGCTAGTTCCCAGTGTTCCCTTTTGCCCCTGTTCGGAATGATAGTAGTTGGGTCCTGGGTATGTTCTGGTTGATGGAGAATTTTCGATCCCGGAAAGTGCGTGTTCAGCATTAAGCCAAGCGTTTCTTCCTCGGTTGTCGTATATTCTCCATCGGGTTTTAGACAAGAGCCTAGGGTTTGTTGTGGCCCTTTGGATATTGCCTTGTGGAGTCTAGCGTATGCTGGTGTCTCTGTTAGGTCCCGGCATAGCTTCCTCCACCCTTCTTTCTTTGCTCTTTTTATAGCATCATTGTACCTGGTTAAGTGTTGTCTGTATAGATTCCACTCGCCAGTTCTTTTGGCTCTATTAAAAAGCTTTCTTACTGTCTTCCTTAGCTCGCCCAATTCTTGGTTCCACCGTGAGGTGTTTCCTGCTTGACGTGGTTTGCTTAGTGGACATGAATTTTCAAAAGCAACTTTAATAGCCTCAGTGACTGACTCTGTCAGCACTTCGAGCTCTACATCATTGTCTTTTGCCTCCGTTGGACAGTTCTCCAGTTCGCGTCCTAGTATCTCATTGAAGAGGTCCCAGTCCGTTTTCCTGGCGTTCCTGTAGGTCTCCGGATTTGTATCCATAGATTCTAGATCGAATCTTATGTACCTGTGATCCGACAAACTTGGTTCGTCAGATACATGCCCTTTTTTAACGAGGTCGCAGATGCGTCCCTTGCCAATGGTTAGATCAATTACTTCTCTGCCGAGTATGTTGACGAAGGTCGGTTCCTCCCCCACATTAAGTATATTTAGATCGGAGGCAGCACAGTAATTTAATAATGATTCGCCTCGTTTGTTTGTTCCAGTGCTTCCCCAGATAGTGTGGTGAGCATTGGCGTCACAGCCTATTATAAGGTTTTCCAATCTTTGATGGTCTATTAACCTCCGAACTGTTGTCGGAGGTGGTTCCCCTTGTTGATCGTGCGGAAAGTATGCTGATACTATTATTGTATCGTAGCTCCTCTCCGCTGTTTTGATTTGCACTTTGACCGCCGCTGTGTCCCTGTCACAAAACTACCACAGCGGTGTGGCCTCTATAACTTTTCTTATAAAGATACAGCTTCTTAGGTTAGGTCCCTCTTTTGGGTCTGACACTAGTCTCCCGTTGAGGTTTCCTAGTCCCCTTATCTGGCCCCTACAAGTATATAAGGTTCCTGAATCAGGGCTATCTGAATATTATTGTCGGCTATGCATTTTTGTAAGGCCGCAGTGGCTGCTTTGCAGTGGTGTAGGTTTATTTGTATCAGCCTCACACCCATTGCGGAGAGCGATTTTAGGAAGATGTCCTCCTTACTGACTAGCAGTGAGAATATTACTGATGATCTTAAATTATTTTTCTCGGTGTGTTATTAGTTTTAAATTGTAATAATAAAACGTTGGGTATATTAAGTATATCTATCAAAACTGTAGGATTTTTCTTTATTCATTTCCATTAACAAAACATGATGCAGAAATCTAAGATATTTTATTTTTTGCGGTTCTATTAATACACCTCTTTTAAGTAGACATATAATGAAAAAGACTGGTAATTGCGCTTAATAAATCTAATACAGCTAAATTCTTTATTGCATCAAATATGCTTTTATTCAATAAAGTCAATCAAACATTCAAATATTTTTCTATATCCTATAAAATCCAAGAATAGTCTCGACGGTCACGAGAACACATGAAAATATTTATTTTCGATTAACGTGGCCACAGCATTGATAAACATTAGTCTATGCAACGTGGTAGCGAGTTCTACTTGTTTCGTTACGGTTAAACGCTATATATACCACGTAGAAACAATAGATGACCTGCAGTTGTTAATGCAGAGGTGCGTTTCCGCATTAACAATTTATAATTAAGCCCAATCCCCAAATTATTCGGTTAATTTTAATTAGTCATCTTTGTTCCTTACTGTTGTGAATGCGCTTTAACACCGTACCAAGCATCGTACAAAATAGGTTGCTCAGTACATATAAAGAGGTTATGTTATATCATGTCTTGTCTCGTGTTTCATGTCGGTTCAATAACAATCAAATGCAATGTTCAATAATAAACAATCAACGGTCAAATCAATAACAACTTTTACCAAATTTCGGAAAGCTCTGAAATCATACTTGCTGGAGAGAGCCTTATACACAGTAAACGACTTTTTTAATAATTAATGTTATGTAATTTTAAGCACGCGCTTCCTAAACACTGGTTAATTTGTTTATGTTGTTATGATAATGTACATAAATAATATTCGTATATTATGTAAACAAATTAGTAGTTTGCTAATAATGTTTTTGTAAACAGGTGCCTGCTTTTTTTGCCGACTTTGTATACAAGTGAATGTATATATATTTTATAGATTTTAAGGAAATGTGACCTCAAACAGTTTAAAAAATTGTTAAGTTTTTTGTATGTTTTGTTGTATTTTTTATTTTTATATATTTGTATTTTTTGTTTTTTTTGTATATATTTTGTTTGTATGATTTATTTAAATAATAGCTTTGTCGACAAAATTTTAAATGTTATGATAATAAAATAAATAAATAAATATATACTCGCTACTCACCGCATTGGTGCTTAAAATATCAAGAAATATAAAATTTGAAAATTTTCAATTTTTGTGGTTTTCTTTCTTTTGCCCATGATATTGCTGTGAAAACAAATAGCTATCACAAAAGTAAGTATATCGTTGGAAAGCATATTGAATGCAGTAGTCTTTGCTGAAAAAAAAATATGTCCCTATTTACTAAATTTTAGAAAAACGACAACGAAGAAGATACCACTAATTTTGCACATTTCCTAAATGTTACATTTAACTTCTGATGACACCCGGTATAAAAATTACTCAAAAACTTAAATATACCCATCTTATAGCAAATTTAATTCTCTTTCAGATGGTATATCTAAATTTTATGTGGTGCTAAGAATAACGGAGATATTCTTGTTTATATGAAAAAAACAAAGAAATTTGATAAAATCAAAAAATGTTAAATACTAGAAAAACCAACAACTTTTAGAAAAAATGTTATACGACTTTTTTGTTGCAAATGACCTGTATAATCACCTCTTAAATTTTGGCGGTTTTTATAGTAGACACCCTGTATAGGTTATTAAAATAAAAGTCTTACTCAAGAAACATCCCTTGATAGCAATTTACCGCCTTTCTATATTCATTTAACAAAAATGTTATCAGTCTAGGATAAGATCATAAAATCATGGCCATAAAAAGCCCCAAAACAAGGTTCCATCTGATTAAATTACCAGATATAATTTAACGAGCCCCTATTTGGCAATAATTCAATTTTCCGAACAAACGTTTAGCGCGGGTTTCGGTGGCGGCTTTTGAGCCATTATAATTTCATGGTTTGTGGCGGCCGTCGCGTCGTTCCCGCCCCTCTGTTTATTCAACGACCTTTTGTGGTCCCCCTAAAAACTAATTAACGGCTTTTAGACGAACAACTCTAATACTCGAATTAATTTGACCACTGTTGCATACGTCTGTCTACTTATATTTCTTACGTCATTTGGGAATCATTTGTTCACTGTACACAGCATACATTTTTTTCCTTATAATATCGACATCGTTTGAGTCGAGTTTTATTTGTCTTGGAATAGAGATCTATTAGAATCTTTGATGTGCCGCGAATAGTCCGTGTGCCGGTATTGCATGTATTGTCACATGACATGCACGTTTAAATCGCAAAATTTTATGTCATAAAGTAATATTCTAAGCGATATTTAATCATTATATTAAATAATTAACTTTTTTAATTTTTTTTTTAATTTATACATTTGACTACATACGCCCACGTACTATTTTGTTAGACGCCTGACCTCAGTCACAGCCACTCAAGCGTGAAAAGTTGCACAGGTCCGGCCTTAAAATTTATTTGTATTAAAAATTTTATTATTCGGGATTTTTGGATTTAGTTTTATTTAGTTAGAAATTCAGGATAATTGATAGCAAGATAATATTTAATTTAACTATAAGATTTAGGTACGTAAAATTAGTTTAACCAAAAATTTTCATTTAATAAGTTTAGTTTTTAGCGCCATCAATAGGATGTTTATAATAAGTGAGAGAATAGGTGGTTCAAATTACTTAGGCCTATTTATTCTGTGGATTAAGGCATTAAAGGTTTATTTTTTGACACAAAAGGGTAAAATGTTTTGGTTTGTCTTCAAATTTTATATATTTCTTTTTTTTTGGGGTATTGAGATTTATTTTTATTTAGTGGTTATTATTAACGCGGATTTTTTTCAATTTATACTATAGATGAGATAGACCCATCCTTAATGACCTCTTTAAAAACACGACAAAAATAATACAAAAACGTAACCCTCAAAATCAGTGGGATAGAGAGAAATACACAATCACTTGCACAGCCCAAAGTAGGAATTGCCAGAACGCAGGTGTTTTATCTTTGTTTAAACATTCCCAGATTCACAGACTTCTCACCTCTTTTTAGCCAATCTATTAAAATGCTTGGATTTTAGTCCGCGGTCAATTTTCTTATATTATTTTCTTTCTCAAAATGGATATTTTCGAAAGAAAAACAAAAAACTGTGTAAAACATGGGGTTTTACGTATATTTAAAATGATTCCATAGATAAATTGTATAAAATTTAGCCTTTTAAATATATATATCATACGACGATAAATACGACATAGGCGCGCGGACTATTTAGTGCGGCATCTGCGACACATCAAATATTCTAATAGATCTTTGAACTAGACTTTATGTTAGCTGTCTTGATTTAATAATAAGCTGCCTTTATATACGCACCCTTTCAATTGCATTCTAACTATAGAATTCTTACCTGGGGGCGTATATTCGAAAAGAATATTAAGAAGGAGGTGCTGTTTTTCTGGCATAGTTTACCCAATTATCGACCGACTATCTTGTCAAAAGGTTTATGACTTAATGGACTAAAATTTTAATAAATTAATTTCAAGATCCACGGAACTAATTGGATCGATCTCTATTTAATAGTAAAATTATCCGGGCTAAATCAAAGCAATTAAAAGATTTTACTCGAAAGAGCTCGTTAAAATTTTCACTCGGGGAAAAATATTAAAAGGGACTTTCATCTTATCCTAACCGACAGTAACTGCGCCAATTAGTAGGCTTTAAAATTTCACAAAATAATTAAAAAGAGGAATTTTTACTTTCTTGAAAATTATCTGTCTGCCAATAAGCGTAATTACTAAAAATTTTAATTAAACCTTCGCTATCAGAATTTAGAAGTCATATGCATTATCACACATTATCGATTTCCACAATAAAGTTCTTAATATCGCAAAAAAAGAACGTATTAAAAGTATAAAAGTTTTCTATTCTCCTTGTCCCGTTTTAGGTGGCATTATTGGCACCGGGGTGCGAAACGTAATTTCGAAAAACGAATTTTTACCCCGTCCCGTCGTTTTCGTTATTGAACAGCGTAACCGCTTTGACGCCAAAGTTGCTTTATTACCGGCAGGCGTAGAAAATGGCATCTATCACATCATGAAAAATTCATAAGCCTCCTTCTGTGTGTGTAAAAATGACAGATTTTATAGGAAAATTTCGTAATATGCTACCTATGGGACCTCCTTTTTGGTGCTAATGGCCCAAAGGAGATAAGCATCACTTGACTTATTTTAAGTTTTCATGTCAGAAAGAAAGTTTCAACTAAACTTCTTTCTATGAAAATGAAGTCTGTGATAATAATATAATTAGAGCCAGCAGTCATAGACAGCTTTGCAATACTTAAATGGAGTCTCACTGATCTGGAAAGAATAAACAGATACATAACGTCGGACTTTGCACTGTAAAAAAATACATAGAAATAACTAGATTTTTTAAAATTTGTCTTCTAAAAAAAAAACATTTTTTTTTAAAAGGTTCTTAATATAATTTGTAGCTCTTGATGAGAGCGCATCTCTTCTGTAGGTCATTATTTCAGCAAAGATACCGTTAAACTATCAGAAGAGCCTAGAAATATGACACTTGTCTTAAGCTTTGAATATTACAAAAATATGCTTTCCGTACACTAAGAATAAACAAAAATTATACCGCACCGTGTCACGTGAACTCTAATCGATCCGTATAGTTTCATAATATTCAAAGAAGCGTTGCGACTTGTATCGAATTCCCAAATTGAAAAAATTGGTCAAAAAGGTAATTTTTGATAGTTATACTAATCTACTAATACAATAAGGAAGGAAAAGTTTGGAAAGTCATTAGTTAACCAATAGCACAGATGTAAATAGCTCCAGTGCGGAGCTATTTACATATGTGCCAAAAGTCCTTTACCAGAAAGAACTTTACCAGGTATTTATATAAATTAGAAACAATAGTGGGCCAGTATAGAACCTTTTTCCATGATTAATTCAATGCTCTTGATAATATGGCTCTCGAGAAGGTTACTTTCACATTAACAGTTACAGTTACAAAATCACATTTTGTGATTTTGATTTTGAGGACAAATGTGAATCACATTTGTGATTCACATTTTGGCCTTGGGATGAAATTTTATATATGCCAAACGTGGATAATAAGTTAGAACATCTGAATTCTCTTATTTTAAACCTTTTTGATATTCATGCTCCCATAAAAACCTTTAAAACTAGCGATAAACAAAATTATGCGCCATGGATAACTGAAAATATTAAACTCCTACAGAACCTACGTAACACTGCCTTAAGACGTTATAAAAAATCAAAATTACCAGCACATTTTTCTTATTACAAAGAATTGAGAAATTATACAACATGGGCTATAAGAGCTGAGAAGAGGGCTTATTTGAGGGATAAATTTTTAATTTCAACTGTGAAGGAAAAATGGGCAGAGCTGCAGAAACTTAATTTAACAAGATCGGAATAATAATAAAATTCCTAAACATTTAACTGAAAACCTAAACAATGTAAATTCGTTTTTTGCTAATCCAACACAGGTTACTCATCCGTTAAATAATAATCTAATTCACTTTTATAGTACTCACATTAAGGAAGGTATAACAAATATATTAACTTTTGAACCGGTAGTAGAGGCAGAAGTCACTAAAATTATATTTGACATTAAAAGCAAAGCTTTTGGGTCTGATCAAATAAATGCCCACCTAATTCAACTTTGTTGCCCTCGTATTATTCCTTACATCACGCATATTATTAATGTCTGCATTGAAATTGGCTATTTTCCACAGCGTTGGAAGCATGCATATGTAATTCCCTTACCTAAAGTTAATGAACCAACTGAATTTAATCATTTGCGTTCTATAAGCATTCTTCCGGCCCTGTCGAAGATCTTCGAAAAGGTACTTGAAGGTCAAGTGAGAGCATTTATTGGTGAGTTTGATATCATTCCTTCAAAGCAATCTGGTTTTCGCCCAGGATTTGGCTACTCCTCCGCAATGGCAGCTGTTACAGATGATCTGATTAAGTCGGTTGATGACGGGAAAACAAGTGCTTTAATCCTATTGGACTATAGTAAGGCTTTTGATATGGTAAATCATTATATTCTCATGTCAATTTTGCATTACATTGGTTTTAGTATGTCATCTGCACGGCCTATTAGATCATACCTTGCAAATAGATCACAGCAGGTTATGTATCGGGACAAGCTTTCTGACTGTCTTCAAGTTATTGCTGGGGTACCACAAGACAGCATATTGGGTCCTCTCTTTTATACAATTTATACTTGTAATTTTATTGACAGTCTTCAGTTTTGCAATTACCATCTTTACGTCGACATTGCTAACGAGAATATAAACCTTGACCTTCAGAGAGTTTGTCAAACCTCCGCTGATCATAATTTAAAAATTAATCCTGCCAAATCAAATCTTATTATTTTTAGTAATGAAGTGTCAAAAAAAGTCCAGGAGCGCCTACGTCTTAAAATTGACAAGGTGAATATACCTTGTGTAAAACATGTCAAGAGTTTGGGATTGGAAATAGATAGTGATTTGCGGTTTCGGGAACATATAACTTCAAAATTGAAAAAAGCTTATTCAACTCTCCGTCTTATTTATTCTAGTCGTCATTTTTTACAAAAAGATATTAAATTATTGCTATGTGATTCGTTAGTGCTTCGTTAAGCCATTTCAATCACTGCGATGTTATTTATGGGCCTTGTCTTGATAGTTTTGAATCTAGAAGGATTCAAAAAGTACAAAATTCATGTTTACGTTTAATTTATGGCGTCCGTAGACACGAACACATTTCACTGTTTTTACGTAAATCAAAATGGCTTAACATGTATAATCGTAGAAAACTACACATGAATACATTTTGCTTTAAAATTCTTAAAACAAAAAAATCAGGATATCTTTTTGAGAAACTTGAATTTAGAGTTGATGCTTCTAATCGACCTTTGCGTTTTAATGATAAAGTGTCCATACCTAGACATCGAAAAGAAATATTTAAAAGATCATTTTCATATTGTGCGGCTAAAACTATAAACCTATTTTCACCGTCATTTTCAAACACTTCGCTGTTGAACTTTAAAAAACGACTTAAACAAATTCTGATTGTTGAACAAATAGGCTCTAACTAAATTATAGGGGTAAGCTTGTCTAACTGGATCTCTTAAATAGCTGTGATTTCTTAAAAAACGGTTTTTAAATTACGTGTTGAGTTATTGTATTTTTTTTTCTTTGATTTCTTGTTTTTTTTGTTTGCTGTTTTTGCTTTGTGTTTCTATTTATATCTCTGTATTTCTGTTTTACATTTTAAATTTATTCTAAGTATTTTATGGTTCAATGATTTTAAATTATGTGTTTGCTTTGGCCATTATGTATTTTTGTATTTTGCATTTATTTTTAATTATGTTTATTTCAATTTTGTTACTCTACCTTATTTTGTAATGATTACCTTAGATTCTAAATATTTAAAAATGTAAAAGTTTTAATTTATTTGTGTTTGGGCTTAAGCAATGCCTTACAACACTTCTATTGTAAGGTGTCTGAGGAGCCTTTTAGGACATATTGCATTGAAATTTCTGTATTTTTGGTTAATATTGTTGGTCCTAATAAACGAATTATTATTATTATTATTATTATTATTATTATTAATAGGTTAAAGTCCTTTATTCTATATCCCGATCACAGTCTAACATGAAGAATATTTATTTTTTTATTATAATAAAGTGAAACTAATTTTTTGACACAACTCAACCCCCAAGACCTCGTACTTTTTACAGGTTAATTAGTCTAGCCTCTACGTTGAAGACAATGGAGAAATTATTAGACCAGTACTTCATGAGATCGTTGAATGGACTTCAATTCACATCAAAAGGACAAATTGACTATAATAGCATTGCACAAAATAGATATTACTGTTTAAGAAAAACAGAACAATTTAACTCTTCACATTAAGTAAAAACCTACGTGCACGAACTTAATAAATATACTTCAACTAATCTTAACAACTAAAGATCACAGAAAACAAAGGAAATAGAAAAACACTTAAGTGGGCGCCTCTGCATAATTAAAAGTTCGTATTGCTACCGTTTGTGCGCTTGCGTCGCATTCGGCTATTTATGCTTATTTTTGATAACAGATGACAACACCCATTTTGCCAATTTTGTATACCGTATTATGTGAATCACAGAAAACACTTGTTTGTTTACGTTCACAATAATAATAATTGCTGGTCCATTATTATTATATTTTATTCCTGATTGTGATTTGTGGCTCTTAAAATGCGATATCTCGGCTAGTATGAGGAAGGTGGTCACTGGTGTAATGGGATGTTCCCACAGGACGGGTTGCTATCTCTTTCTCCTTCTATGGTCTGTATTGGTGATATTGACGTAATAATCAGGGAAAAAGCTGTAGATACGGTGAAATGATGCACTTTGCTCCTCACGTCATCCAGCATACCCAAACAAGACAGAAACTTAACGTGTGGGAGATCGAATAATTGGACCATTTTTCATAAAGGGTAGCCTGAATACTGCAAAATATTTAGAATTACTTCAGGTGCAGGCCATTCCCGCATTAGGAAACGCTGTTCAAAATGGCAAGATAATTTTTCAACATGATGGAGCCCCCGCTCATAGTGCAGCGACTGTTACCGAGTTTTTGAATGCCACGTTCCCGTTTTGGGCCATCTAAATAGCCGGCGCGAAGCCCCGATCTTTCGCCTTTAGATAACTTTTATTGGGACTATCTATCATCCAAAGTGTTTGATATTGTTAGAGGCAGACCCAACAATATCGAAGAACTTCGTAATAGAATTATCGAGGCTTCGCGTACCATTACTCCCCGGCAGCTCCTAAATGTTAAAAGACATTTCTACAACTGTCTGAGCTTTTGTTTGGCTCAATTTGGAGGTCACTTTGAACAATTTATTTGAAAGGTTTTATTTGTTTATTGTTGATTTTTGAAAATATGTTTTTGAGATTTTGAGGAAATTATTTTGTGTCACTGTCAGATATTTGTCTACCTGCTTTGAAGTGTAAAGGTAATGAAGGTTACGAGGTGCAGAAAAAGCAAACTTTTTCATCAGAACCACGTATTTTAAATAGGTTTCTCGCAAATTTGTTTGCAAAATAATGGGATTTTTTAAAGTCTGTTAACTTAAACTTCACTTGTTCCAAGTTTCAATCTTATCGATTAAATAGAACAAGTTCTGACATGGGGTTGAAAATATTACACGTAAAACCCTATGACCCGAGATAAAAAAATGCACTGTATATTTTCTTCTTTATTTTTGTGTCCAATAATGAAAACTTTCTAAGCTAACATCCAATAAAATGTCAAACTTGTCATTTTGGTACTACAAAATAGGTCCTAGGTGTTTACACCCCAAAAAAAACTAAATTTAATCTAACCTGTTTGGGAAGCATCAAATTTGCGTAGCAAATTTTAGTGCCCTGCCGTTTACACCGAAAAAATAGTCCTCGTGACGTCACTTGATCCAAGTATTAAATATTTGGTATAGTTTAGTTCAGAGATCTATTAGAATCTTTGATGTGCCGCGAATAGTCCATGTGCCGGTGTTGCTTGTATTGTCATGTGACATGAATGTTTAAATCGCAAAATTTTATGTGAAAAGAGTCGTAAATTAATATTTTAAGCAATATTTAATCATTCCAATAAATAAATAAATGTTTTAAGCATTTTTTTCAGAATTTATACATTTGATTCGTAAAATTTGACTACATGCGCCCACGTACTATTTTGTTAGACGTCTGACCTCAGTCACAGCCACTCAAGTGTGAAAAGTTGCACAGGTCCGGCCTTAAAATGTATTTGTATTTAAAACTTTATTATTCGGGATTCTTGGGTTTAGTTTTATTAAGTTTGAAATTGAAGATAGTAGATAGCAAGGTAATATTTAATTTAACTATAAGATTTAAGTACGTAAAATGAGTTTAACCAAAAATTTTAATTTAATAAGTTTAGTTTTTAGTGCCATCAGTGGGGTGTTTATAACAAGTGATGAGAGAATATTGACATTTATTTTTACTTGGTGGTAATTATTAATGGGGATTTTGGCTGCCATAAAGATCTCTTTAAAAACACGACGAAAGTAATACAAAAACAGCCCAAAAATTTATTTGGGTACGGCCCCGTAATCTTCAAAATCAGTGGGATAGAGAGAGATACAAAATCACTTGCACAGCCTGAAATAGGAATCGCCAGAACGCAGGTGTTTTATCTTTGTTTAATAGACTGGCTAAAAAGAGGTGACTGTCTGTGAGTGCTGGAAGTGTTTAAAATATTTTGTAAGATGCTTGGATTTTAGTCCGCGGTCAATTTTTTGATAGTATTTTCTTGTGATAATATTTTCTTTCTAAAAAAGAAATCTAAAAAAGATTCTAATAGATCTCTGAACTGGACTTTACCCCCGTTATAAACGTAGCTATTGAGTTTAAGTCGCATTTTACTGTAAACGAAGCTTAATAAGCGTGAGGTGCGCTTGACAGTGGCAAAATATAGGCGCGTTTTTAAATTCACCATGATTTTTTGATGGATTCCATCAAATGATTGACAAATTGACAGCTGCTTGACGTAAAACAGCTGATTTGTGATGGAATATCAACCGATGAAAAAAGAAACGCTTATTTACATTGTTGTGTTTTGTTTTCCTGTTTTGAATTACTTGACTTTTCAGTTGATTTCCAAATTTATTCTTCCTCCTTAGATTTCCTCTTTGTTGTTATGTTTTACATGAAAACGGCTGACATGGCGCAATTTTTGAATGCCATACTGGCTAAGTGAATCACACTCTCGGCTGCGAAGCGTCGCGGCTTTAAATGCACGTTCACCTGGACTTTCTCGATCTGGAAACGCAATTGTCAAATCTGCACAAAAGGTTGCCCAGCTGCGAGAAAGTGGACGCCAATCACAACAATAGCGGTAGGCACGATTTTTCAAAGCTTCACTTGCCTTAGAAATCATGAGATAATCACTTATATTGAGTTCTTCTTTTAGTTTGCTTGCGTCATCCAACCATTCTTCGATAGAGTAAGCACTTTTATCCGGATCATAACTGGTGAGCTTAAATGAGGTCACAGACCCTGCGTTCATAATTCCCTGCACAGGCGCATGAGAAAAATCCACGCCTGAGGTACTGGGCGTTGGCATATCTTTGATTGGCGAGAAAATTCAGCTAACTGATTTTGCTGAGCAGCCACTAAATTTACCAAAGTTTCTTGCCAATCTACTTTTTGACGTTTTTGAGGTGGAAGTTCACCTTCCCCATCCATTACACTGTTAACGGACTCGATACTTCCGCGACGCGAACTGTTTTCTTCAGCCAATGTTCTTGGTATAAAGGAAAAAAAACACAACAGAAGTTTATCTTGATACAAAATTACACCGCACGTAGTGTATCCCACTTCTGATGTAAACACTAGGGTTACTTTAACCCTAAATAAAACAATAAATCTTCAAAACAAAGGACAATAATTTATTATTAAACTTTTATAAAATAACTTGACGCTACAGTTATACGGTGCCCGCGAAGACTGATGCAACGGTGCCAGAACGCGCGACCCATTCCCGTGTTCCCCTACTTTGCTGAGCTTGCAAAGAACCAAAATCAAGTCGATGATCTCATCATCAGGCTTATACACAGGCATTTCCGCTTACATATTTATTAACAAATATATTGTATAATTTATAAATAGATTTTAACGGAAAAGAATTGTTCAAGGCAATTTGTTTGATAATATTAAGTTCTTTATTAAAGGCGTCCCTGGAAAGTGGGATGTTGAATAATCTATAAAACAGAGAATTAAAGCTAGCAAATTTGTGGGTTGTAGGTGAATTTGAATGGAATTGTATGATGTTGTCTGTCGTACTGGTTTTTCTGAAAATTTCAAACTCAATAGAATTGTTGTTCCTTTTTAAGAGGAGATCCAAGAAAGGCAAGCACTGATTGTTTTCATGTTCAACTGTGAATTCTATTTTAGGGTGGAGGCCATTGACAAAGATTAGAAATTCTCCTGAGCTTCTCGTCCCCTCCGTTCCAAAGTATACAAATATCATCTACGTATCTCTTATAAAATACCAGATAATTGGCAAATTCGCTAGATGTTATTGTGCTCTCCAAGTTGCACATAAATACCTCACTCAGAAACGGCGAAAGACAAGAACCCATGGCCAGTCCCTCTTTCTGTCTGAAAAAAACCATAATTAAATTAAAAAAAGTCCTGTTGTAAGACGATTGAAAGGAGTGATAGTAAGTGTTCAATGACCAGTGTTGGAAGTTTACCCCTTAATAGTTTAACCACCAGCAACAGACAATCATTCGGTGGTATACTCGGGAATAAGTTTTTGACATCTTGTATATTTTTAATTGATTTACAAAATTCCACTGAGTTTAACACCGAACAAGGAGCCCTGAACTGAGTAACCTCCCTCAAAATATTATTTAGCCATGCTAATAACTTGTAGCATAGTGATCCTACAAACGACACGACCGGTCTTATTGGTATGTTAGGTTTATGGACCTTTGAAAGTCCATAAAGCAAAGGAGTCCTTGGGTTCATTGGATATAACCTTGATTTTGAACATTTAAAGAATTCTATTGCAGTGAGACAATGATCTAAGGTTTTTTTCATTTTTTCCAAAAAATAGGGATGTTGGATTCCTGTTTAAAGGTTCGAAGTCACCCGAATTCAAAAAATCATTGACTTTATCAACATAATGTGCCCTGTTAATAGCAACCAAACACGAACCCTTGTCTGCCTTTATAAAAATTAAATCGCAAGTCTTAATTTTTCTTTTAATAGAACTTAAAGTTTTCCACGAAGAGTTATTGGGATTATTGGAAAAATTAGTGTACAATAGTGTTATAACCTTATACCAGCACCTTAGAGAGAAAATGGATGACTTTTTTAATTTATAACCCAAATTGTTTTTACTGAAATTTAAATAATCAGGTAAGAAGTTTTAGTAAAACTAAGTGGCGCCTATTTGGTTCTCTTTATTATTATTTTATTAATTTGCAAACTATGACTTATATTGAATCTTTACTTACGAACGCCCAGCCTCCAATAATTCTAAGCTACCGTCTGCAATACTTGTGTACAATTTAACATTGTGCGACAAGATAAAACTAAAGCTAAAACTAAATCTGGTTTGGTGGAAAGCAGTTGAAATTTCTTCACATAAGGGCGCAAATAATGATAATTTCTGCAACCCTTTTCATCATATTGTTAAATATAAAAAAAAACCGACTACCATTACCCTAGTTGATACATCAAACGTAATCACAGTGCATAATGTCGAAATCTATTTTCACTTAAGCATGACTCTATTACGAGCGACATACAGCGGGGGAGGAACACTTAAATCGAGAGCCCAATAGAGAGTTGAAACGAGGCAGACCTAAATAATTAAATTTGCTTTAGTTAAGGAAGAGTGTATGCAATTAGACAGAAATATCAAGAGCGAGTGTAATTCGCAGATTTACTACCGCCACAGACGTCGCGAATCCTGCAGGATGACGTGTTAAAATCGGGGCCCAGGGGGTGAATTATTTAATCCGTCACGTGACACCTATTCGACTTTAGAGACGTTTATCATCGTTTATCTTCGCGCCAAGTGCGGCACGTATTACAACTCCAAATGGCGGGGTGTAAAATTTTCCAAAAGGTTTATTGAATCTTAAGCGCGATTCGATTTGTTTCAGGGAGGAGAATTATTCCGATTTTTATGGACGGTCATTATGGATATAATAAAAGAATCTTGTAACAGAAGCAAATTAGTTCTAAGTAGGTGTAGGTTCATCTTTTATAATTTAGCACTTAGAGCACAACATCGTTGTAAAGTAGAAGAAGTAAGAGATGAAGGGGGTCCTACAGGGTGTTCCAAGTTCTGCTGCTAGATAGAAAATGGTCAAAAAGATATCCAAGGGAACTGTTCTCTTCACAGTATTGCGGTATCATTGGTATACCTTACGTTAACCTTATGTTAACGAACACAACGGTACTTAGCAAAAATGAGTAGAAATCACCAATCACTTATTGCAATTTCCACGTGATCTGTAAATTGTATCCCAGATTCTCGTATTGCGGTTTCTTATCCTTCTCAGTATTGGTAATATTATTAGAAAGAGGGACTCCTACATCAATGATGATACCCAATTTTTCTTTCTCCTTTCAGCAGACCATTATTGATGCCTAGTTCTTAGTGCACTATTTTGACTAACTGTCCATTACCTGCTCTATTATTTTTCCGATATTTCCGGTATATTTTTTAAATAGTGTTGCTTGTAATTATTAGATTTAATTATTTCGTCCTAGTATGTCCAGTCTGTAGTTAGACTGAGCAAGTCTGAGCGGTGTGTAACCATTGTATTCCTTTTCAATCCCTTCCAGCAATTCAGATAGCAGAAACTTCATCATTTTCTCTTGACTAAGGCACAGTCTCTTAATGTTAACAAGTCCTCTTCCATCTTCTTTGAATGAAACATATGTCTAGTCAGCTCTTCCACATCCGTGACAGACCATTTAAAAATTTCAAATAAATACATAACTAATAAAATTGTTTTGAATCTTAAATATTTCTAAAATAATAATTATAAAGTAATAATAAAATTTTAAGTGAACTTCTAAATAATAAAAAGAAAAAGTGTACCTTTAGTTCAATAAAAGTCAAAATTTTACATCCTCATTGGTCCTGTTACTATGGCAATAATATATACGTAATGCGAGTTGTCTACTTATAAGCTTAAGCGAAAGATTCTAACCAACGAAGGCGAAAAATAATGACCTATACCCTCAACACTATTTTACGCTCCAACAAACATAATGTAATTAATGCTACCTATTTGAATGAAATTTTTGTTAATGTGCCTACAAATCTAAAACAGTGCATCGGTAAGATTTTTGAAGCTTTACTTAGGAATCATATAGAGAATTATATTGAACTTAATTCTTTATTTTATGTGAGGCAACATGGTTTTAGGAAGGAACATTCTACCTTGAGATGCCCTAAGGTACTGTTGATCGAATCTGAAAGTTTCCTACCAATGGATCTCATCAGCCAAAAGGTATTTAATTTCAAACACCATAGTATAAGTTAATAGCACTTTTCTGTCATTTAATATATTTTTTTTAAATTAAAAAGCTACTTGAGCTAGAAAGCTGAAATTCTCTCTAAAAATATGCTCTACTCATAGATTTCGTCAGCCAAAAGTTATTTGATCTCAAACACTATAATGAGAAATAATGTAACTACACTCCACTCTCATTTCATTTATTTTTAATTAAAAAACTACTCGAGCTAAAAAGCTGAAATTTTCCAAAAAGACGCCCTAGGGCCCCGTCTACTTAACTCGAAAGTTTCGTCCCTTTACTCATCATCAGTCACAAGTAGTTAGGCAGGCAGTCTGTGACTCGTGCGAGAATAATCTTGATAGATTTAAATGATTACTTACTTTTTACGATTTAACTAGGGCTATACGTTTAAATTCTACGGCCTTGAATACAATTGTATTAGGCATCTGCAGTTCTATTTAAGTGATAAAAGTTAGCTTGTTTACTTTGGGGGGTTTAGGTCCAACGTTTTGCATGGGCGTCCTCAGATATCTGTCCTTGATCCTATTTTATATTTCCTATATGATAAGGACTCGACGAACTGTTATTCATATGCCATCCCTTACTTGTATGCCATTACCTGATTTTTAGATTTAAAAAATCAAATATCTGTCTTAGCACAGACGAGTCATCTGTTTCTCTGAAAAACTGTGCTGTTTCTAATAGATTATATTTGAGTGAGCCAAAGACTTAACACATAATTATTTCCCTTTGTGTGTTTATGGACTTTTTGGGTGTTACTCTAGATAAAGGTTTGACATTGTAATGTCATGTGGAGGAAATGACTACAGCTACTAGACTATCAAAATGTATATTCCTTATCCGTAACTTGGGTGATTTCGTATTTGCCTCTACACTCAGGCTATTTGCACTTAATGATGTATAGTCTAATTAATTGGGGTCATTTAGTACATAGGCTTTGCAACGTCGTTGTTTAGGGTCGATTGTGTGTGTGTGAGATTGCTCTATGTCTCGTTTTAGGTATATTAGGGTTCTAACCTAAGCCAGTGCCTATATTCTTAGGTCTGCTATTTGTGAAGAATGTTTTTAGGTTTGTGACTCATTCCGACACTCACAATCACTTTACCAGAGGTGGAAGCTTAGGCTAGATTTGCCTAGAATAAGCCAAGTTGTAAGCCATAGGCGTGGCGTTTGATTTCACCATATCTCAGACACTGATGCCAAATCGATTTTCCAATTTTTGATACCATACGCAATCTGCTAATTTTGCAACTAATATTATATACTTTGAAACTAACCAACGAACTTTTCAGAATAAAGAAATATTCTTAGCAAAAAAAAAGCAACTTGGCAACGTAGAAAACCTATCTATGTTTATAATGCAAGTATCTAATGTTGCCAGTTTGTATTTTTTTTAAGACATTTTTACAGAATGCATTTGTGAAGCTAGTGTCCGATTGAATCAAGACCGCACCATAAGTCGTTTGCCAGCAAGCTATTTATAGTCCGCACCCACTGGAATCTCCTGGAATTTCCAAGAAACTTTAATAATTTTTTGTTCATATATTAACAATGAATACCTTAATCGATTTACCATAACCTCTACGAACTACGTTTTTTTTGCGAAAATTAATTATAAAAAGTCAAATGTTGAAGAAGATAAAAGGCTCAACTCCTAAAGCATTCAAATAGCTTTTTTCTGTAATATATAATAAATACTGATTTGAGATTACTGCAAATTTACAAATTAAAATTTTTTGATAAAAGATCATTGAATTGTTATATGTAAAAAACGCCATTTAGATGTTGCGTTCAATCTAACAATTTAACGTCATATCCGTAACCTTTCAATTTTCAAATACTGTTTATGTAATTAAACATTTTTAACTGAGAAAAATTCACTAAAAGAGTTGTATATTTTTTGCATCAAAAAATCATATTAAATAGAGCCGAAGACGCGAATCTCCTTGCAACCCAAGCAACACATTATATATTTTTATTCTCGTTGAACATACATTTATTCAGCGATTTTTTAGTAAATTTTTTGTTTTGGTATATTTATCAACCGCATATGAATAAGGTATATTTATTATACTGTAAAATATACGTATATCATATACGATTCTGTCTACACAAGGGAAAAAATTTCAGCATTTAACAAAATTGAAATAGGGTAAACCTACCAGTGTGCGAGTACACCTCGAGGACACCTGCGAGTTATTGGACATTCCATTATTTTAACTAAAAAGAAGAATTCTGTATTTAGTAATTCGCTAAATATTATTGAGATGTCGCCATTATACTATTGGTATCAATATAGACATAAATGACATTTAACTGACATTTCTGTTTTCGCGCCAATTGTGAGATTCTGTGGGTATGCACAAAAAAGTGAGTTCTTAAGAAACCTTAGGTGAATTTTAGTGTTGTAATTACCAGTGAAATTGTACCAAAGTGCTCGCATAAATATACAACGTAGTGGTCTAGTAAAAGTAAGTATTTTTAAGGTTTATATCAATATATTTAATTTAGGTTATGTTTTAGAGGTGTGTCCAATAACTGACTTTAAAATATGATTCTTTTTAGTTGTTGGACATCTGTCCAATAACTGCATTTTGCAAAGTTTATACACTTTTTGTGTGTACTTAATTTTTGTGCGTCTTCTCCTGTTTCCGGTACTTCGATTTTGGTGTTAATAATCACAGTGTAGCCAGTTATTGGATTTATACTATAATTGAAACATGATTTTCTTTGTATCTATAGTTTTCAATCATGCCCAAAAAAAATAAATATAATGCGGAATCGATGGAAGCCGCGATACATGAAGTAAAGAATAACAAAATGTCATATAGAAATGCGGCACATAAATACGGTGTACCTAAGTCAACGCTGGAATTCAAAATGAAAAATCCTGGACATAAAGACACATGCGGTCCAAATCCAATTCTTTCAGCAAGAGAAAAGTCTGATTTTTTTCTTTTTTTTTTTGTTATGGCAAACACAAACACAAGAGGAAAGTCCTATGTCACTCCAAGAGTGACGGACGTCAAGAATTTACAATGGCGATGAATCCGGGTTTCAGATTTGCCCAGAAACTGGCAAAGTTTTTGCTAGAAAAGGCGCAAAAAATGTTTATTCTGTGGAAAAAGGATCATCTAAGGAAAGCATCACTGTCATGTTTTCGTTTTCTGCTTCTGGATTAACTTGTCCGCCAATGATAGTGTATCCTTACAAGCGAGTTCCGGAAAAAATAAGTCAGACTGTCAAAGATCCTGATTGGGGCATTGGAACATCTGACAATGGGTGGATGACGGCAGATACGTTCTATGATTATATGAAAAATATATTTCATCCGTTTTTGGTGAATAATAATATACAATTCCCTGTAATATTGTTTTGGATGTGCATAAGTCCTATTTAAGTTATGACTTGAGCCTACTTTGCAATGAGTTAAACATTGAAGTTATAGCCTTATATCCAAATGCAACCAGAATTCTCCAACCATGCGATGTTGCAATGTTCCGGCCCATAAAAATGGGATGGAAAAAGGCAGTTAGGGAATTTTATGAAGAAAACCCTGGAGAAGTGCTAAATAAAATGACGTTTGCTCCTCTACTAGAGGAAGTAGTGGCGAATAATATTAAAAGGGACACTTTAATCAATGGATTTCGTGTATGTGGTTGATTCCTTTTTAACCCATTACACTAAGTGTTTGGGAGGAAATCAGCGTGTTGAGGTAATATTATAAAAAACTTTTTTTATTAACCTATTATAATTTAAATTATCACCTTACCACATTTTTAGGTAAAAATGCCGCCCCCGCGTATGGACTATAGATCATTTGTTACTTTGACTGGTGAAGATTTAATTAAAAGATGTAAGTTATTCGATGATCTTTTGGTTAAGAAAGGTATTACCGAAGAATTTTTGGCTTTGTACAAAATATGGAGTTATTTTGAAAAACCTGATTCATTGACACATGTTAAAAAAAAGACTTTGACGTAAGAGACATCTTAGAATCGTTTGCTACTGAGGTGTTTTACTCGACTGAGGCTAAACCTGAACTAGATCCATCTGAAAACCAACCTTCAAGTGAACCAGAAATTAAAAAAATAAATTTGGATTCTAAAGTCAATTCATCTCAGAACACAAAATATTGTCATAAAACCTAGTAAGGACACTTGTAGCTTGCCGTCAACAAGTAAAAATATAGGTGACTATCTAGAAGTGCCAGAACAACCAACAAGAAAAAATAAACGCAATATCGAAAGAGTCTCCTTTGCTATAACATCAAAAGAGTACCAGGAAAGTATTGAGAAAAAGCGTGCCTTAATGTTAGCATTAGAAAGTAATAAATTAGAGAGAAAGCGAAAAAGAGAAAAGAGTGCAGCAGCAAAAGCTTTAAAAAAGACTACACGAGACACTGACAAAAATAATTACCTCACATGTGATAGCTGCAAGAAAAGAATTCACCGACGATATATTCCAAAGAAATATAACGAACATGTTCCTGAAGAAGATGATGACGATTTATTAATGTGTCACTTATGTTATACTATGGAAAGCGATGATGAAATAGAAAGTGAAGGAGATATTGAAAGATGTGACCACAAGGAATCCAACCTCAAAGAAATAGACAGCAATGAATGTAACACCGATCAACAATCAAAAGAATTTTGCGTTAAGAAAGATAATGAAATAAATACACAGAAAAAAAAAGATGGCAACGAACTGAAACAATTAGGAAGTTGCGACGAGTATGAAGTAGATGAGAACGGTCAAGTCAATAGCAAAATTTACGAAAACTCAGGAGAAATAGAAAGTGAGGAAGAAATTGAAATAGACGATCTTGAACACTATAGGAAAAAAGTGGACCAGATGTTAGAAAATAATTCAAATGACGACATGGACGTCGAAGAACTTTTTAATACATTTCAACTTGAAATGAAAAAATATAAGTGAAAATAGTTCAATAAAAGTTTTTTACACTAAGTAGGTAATTTCAAGTTTTTATTTGCTTTTACTAATTGCTTTGCCTGTGTCCAATAACTGAACATTTCGTGTCCAGTAATTGAATTTTTTGTCCAATAACTAGATTTTCGGAGTCGTTTGAGGACTTTTCACATTTTCTAAAAGAACTATAATATTAAGGATATTTCAAACCCGTTGGCATAAAATAGGAAATATGTACTAATATCAGGCATAGACAAAAAAATATCGGTCAAAAAATACTGCAGTGGCAGCAATTTGAAATTCCAAAAAAGCTGTCCAGTAACTGGTAGTTTCACCCTATATAGTTTTTAAACTCGATTACTACACCTCAAATATTTGATGAAATTCTTCTGAAAAATCACTGTTTTTCATCCATATTATCCAATCTAATAACGCTGTTTTTATACTAAATATTTATATATAGAATATATAAATATTTCAAATATTATTTATATTTATATATACTATATATTTATATAATATATATCAAATTTAAATAAATAGTGTTATTAGGTTAAATTCTGCAAAAACAGTATTTTTCATCAACACAACCCTATACCCCCCCACCCACCCCAAACATTTTCCCAGTAAGAAATTAATTTGAAAAATCACTATCTTTCATCCATAATATACAATCTAATAACACTGTTTTCGTATTAAATATTAATATAAAAATATATAATTATATCAAATTTAAATAAACAAACTGTATTATTAGATTGGGTGTTATTGACGAAACCAGCTCTTATTTATGCGTATTATTTTAAAACAATGATTTTTAAAAAACAATTTTTTCCTGGTAAATCGTGTGGGGTGGGTGGGGGGGTAAGCGTAGGGTTAATAAAAAACGTTTTTTCTGCAGAAAATAATTGCCTTAGAAAAAAATGCTTTTAAGAAAATTATTAGTCATTAAAGGCATTTTATAAACAATTTACAATATACCATACTTAAACGTGTATAAAACATAAACATAATATAAAATTCCTCAACAAATTTTATCCGATATTTATCGTTGAAATTTAACCAAAAATGTACATCTGGTGTACACCAAAAGTAACCGTTTAAGTAACTATCATGTGTCTGCTTGTGAAGTAGTTTTAGTTTATTGATAATTTTCTTCCGAAGTTCCTAACATCGTTAGAGAAACACGTGTCTAAAGTAAAAATAAAGAGTTCTGGTTAAACTGTTCTTTACAAAAAATGTCAATGGATGGAATCAAATAGAATCAAATCAACAAAGATAAAAACAAATACCACTTTAATATGACGTTATTCCTTTATATGAAAAAAATAATTCTAAAGCCTTTAAATTAAAAAAAATGGATTTATTATTGTGTATACTCCTAAGAAAATAATATTCATTGCTTTTAAGTCACAAAATAAAACAACCTTATCGTTTATCCTGAACTGTCAATTATTACGGAGAGAGCAGGAGGAAAATATTGCAAGGCAAGTCTGCAATAAACTGTGGAATTTTTCATTTAAGTCTGTTAGCTGTTTACTTCTTTTCGTTCAAAGTGCAATAAGGCTAAGGGTATGTACGTCAGTAATAAAAAAGATTCTTGAAGAGTTAAAGCAATAATTTACTATACGAATGCCATGTATAATAAAACCACTATTCTCCGTCGTTATTATATTCAATCCCACTTCTGATTCAGATCGAGATTGATATAAAAACGATGGACAGTTCACGAAAAAGCTCTTTTTCGTTGCGCTCGTTATTTTTCGACATTGACGAGGGATAAGGTGGCCCTGACCAAGCGAATAGGTCACTTAATACATTTAAATTGGACTGTCGTTTGTTGAAATTGAGTTCGAAAGAAAAATGTCGGAAATATTGGGTTAAACGAGCCAATTCATTTATTATTTTTTTAAGTGACTAGTGGTCTAGTAGTAGTATAAAATTTGTTTTCTCATTCCTCATTTTAAGATATCTGAAATTCGTGGTATTATGTATATGTATAAAAATGGGGTATTTCTTGTGAAGTTCCTCTGAGAACTGCATTTTTACACTTTTTTTATCATTCTCTTCTATTTAGTACGTTGACATTTTTATCATTTTCTTATGGAAAGTGCGAAGCTAAAATTCGCATTCCACCCTAAAAATTTTCCAAGCAACAGCACACTGGTTAAACTTGGTTTACACCTATGTTGTACATTTTTGAACTATAATCTATAAAAAGATAAAATGTAACGATAATAATATATGCTCGAGTACTATATTAACCTCACATCATCCAATATCGCGTTCATCATAATTACCTTTTCCCTTAATATTTCACAATAATATTCCAGTTACGTTACGTTTGAAGGTTGAATATAATTTGGCGTCCTAATGCCCTTTTAAATGTAGTCCACAGTATTTGATCCAGATTGGATAAGCCTAAATGCAACCTACATTATTAAAGGGAGAATGACCCAAATAATATTGAATATACTGGGTGTCGTTGGGGATAAAATGTTCATTTAGGCAAGGACCAATTTTCAGTTAAGTATTATTAACTATTAACTATTAAAATATATAAACTGTTTAATTTATACGGAATAATGCTCAGAGGATTTTTAACATATTTAATTGAAATTGTAAATCAAATATTGATTTACTCGTAAAATAAAAAGCGTAGGTGTCGAAACGCACAAATCAAAAAAAAAACCGAAATTCAATTTTAATCGCGTTTACCGATAAATAATTTTAATAGCGCCGCTGCGGGTCCAGAGCGCCATATTGCCGGCGATTTATATTTTAAAAATATTTTAGTACCGTAAACTGGCAAAAGTTACAAAAATCGCAATATATTTCCCTTTGTTTGACATGAAGTTGATTTCGACATGATTTATGTGGATCTGTTATATTGAAAAAAAAATAGCGAAATTGAATATAGAGTGGAAATTGGGGTTGATTTTTTTTTTCGTTTCACCTTTTGCTATACGCAATTTAATATGGGTTGTACTTCGGTTCAAAATATTGCGTTTTTTTTTCTTTTGGAGCAATTTTGGGATAGGTTATGTAGTTCGGTTTTTTTTTAATTATTTGTCGGGAACACAGTAACCTGATCCTTAATGTCGATAATGATAATAATAATTTAAAATATTTTTTTTTTAATTTTTAAAAAACTTTTGATCAAAATTTAAAATCTTTTCTTTAACGCAACGTTAATATACAATAGTTCCTTATAGTACCTTCAAAGTATATAGATTTCAACTATTTGTTAGACTGTGGTACCTTCCAAAGTATATAGATTTTAACTAGTTAGACTGTGGTATCTTCTTTTAATATGTAAAAATCTGTATCGTCCTAAGTTTAAGTTTTATATTTTGAATCGTAGATGTCCTTATTGTACCATGTTTTTAATTTTAATTCTTTTATTTATTGTTGTTTTTATTCCCGATAACGGGTAATTTTTGTTTTATTTGGTGAACATATATATTTTTATAGCTCTTTTTTAAAACGGTCTTGAATTACCTGTATTTTATCTTAGTATCTGATGATGGCTATTTACACAGCCGAAATGCATAATACATTTACCCAAATGACCTACATGCATTTTTCTTAGAGATAAAGACTTCCCCATTTTGTAATCTTAATATTAGATATAATGTACAACTTTAGCATTAGGAACTTATTTTTTTATCTTTAAATTAGTTTGTTCTATATACTTAGCCATTTAGTTTTTATTAAAAGAGCATACTATAATATTAAATATTAGGGTAATTTTGTCGATATCTTTTGAGGCTTTTTAACCTGTTGTATTATTATATGATCTCTAAATAAATAAATAAAATTTCCAATAATAGAATAAACATAATATTAAATTCCTTAACGTATATCACGCGGACATTTTATCCGATATTTATAGTTGAAGTTATAGTTAAATTAAATTAAAAATTAACGTTTATTTAACCATCGTGTGTTGCTTGGGCATGTCATTCTCCTCTCCCTTTCGGTAGGCCTGTAAATGTTGATAATTTTTATATTATTACCATTTTATTTTATCATCATAAGTCTTTATTGTCTTTAAGCAATAATTCCAACGTATAATAAGTACAAACACGAATGTATAAACTTCCATATCGCCTTTTTATTTAAAAATACCCGAGAAACCACGAAAAACTAATAAAGGCCTTATCTTTAGTAGTCACAGCCTTGCTACAGAACGTAGACTTCTGGAACTAAAAACTCTTTAATATTATTTAAATTCCACATATATATTTAATAAATTCAAGCTTATATCTAAAAGAAACTATATAACGCTATTAAAATTAGATAAATTATAATAAAACTCAAAGTTTCTCTATACACGTCATTTAAAGTCAAATCAATTTGGTATCAAATTTCACGGTTCCGTGACCAATAAAACCATTTACAAAAAAGTTAATAACGAAAAGTCATTTAAGAGTCGAACTAAAAGAAGTTAATGTAGTCGAATAATTTGAGAACGCTGCTTTTGGCAACTTAGGATTCTTCGTGCTCCAGATATTTTCCAATCACAGTAGTTCGCTAAGATGGCCTATATAGACTGGAATTATTGTTCAAAATGTTCTTGTGTCAATTTAATTTTTAAATTGTGTGTACTTTAAATGTTTAAGAATTTGCTTAGTTTTTACTGAAATATAATAAAATAAATGTAAACGACTCTATATTATATAGAGGGATTAAGTTGGGGGTAGAGAATAAAATAGCATTTTTCCCAGAGTATGAAATATGAAAAAATATAGTCCAAGAAAGGAAGAAATCCAAAAATCGTTCATAACTTTTTTAACCCTAGCATACATATTTAGACAGCAACTTGTTAATATTGGCAATATCGTATTGTACGCTTTAACAGCTTCCAGTGTTGCAAACATTACTATTATAATAGTATGTGTACTATAATTAAGCATTATGTACTAAGTACTATTCAAACCCATAATAGTACGTCAAAAATACTATTATTTTTATCTATGCGTCAAAATCTTTAAAAACGTACGATATCAACACCAAAAAAAGCTTTTTTTTCTGTTGAAAAAACAAATTGTAAATGCAAAAATAAATAACAACCCTGAAGGCGTAGGAATGAAGAAATAATCATGCAGACCATATATACAATAATAGTGCGCATAACTATATCGTTCTCGTTCTATTCTTAAAGGATAAATTAAAAAAAAAAATATTTCTTTTGCATCACAAGTTGTTTGCACATTTATATTACACCAGTCTTTCCTATTGATATACTCGTCACCATGTACTATGCAGCAATGACTTTATTATTGGTACATGAGTGCAGTCAGTTACACCAAAAGCACAGGACAATTTATACAACTGTGCTCAATCGTTGATTGCCTGGTTAGTCAGGTTCTCTGTAGGAAATTTAATTCAAATTCCTGCCTTTTCAACTATTTTTGGTAAAACATGAGATATCGTTTTACATATTGTCGTTTTATGAACTCATTCTTCTTTTCCGATCCCTATTTGATCACTCGATTTTTTTTTGAACTTAATGCACCACCTCTAGTCTCTACTTTTGGCTCCAAAAAATGGATAGCTATCCACCCAATATTTTCTTCACACGATTTTCTTTTTTCTCAGGATAAAATGTTACAGATCTTATATTCATAAATGCAGTCATTTCTGCCAAACTGTTTAACAATACTTTTTCTTAATATTCTTAGTAATTGACTACTTTTATTCACACCATTTTTAGACAATGCTAAAAACTTTTGCTTTTGCTAATTGCATTTTTAGTAAAAGCTGCTACTTATTTTTATTCACTGCAAACTAATCATTTGCTAGAAAAATGTAAGTTTTAGCTTTTGCTAAATTTTTATTCACACTGCCCCTTATATCTAACGCAAAATGTACTATTCTTGTGCAATTTGTACTATTATTTTGTAAGATCTTGTACTATTATGCCCAACATATAAGTTGCCTACAACGGTAGCTTCGTATATTGGCGACGTTTAGTTGGTACCTGATGCTGGTACCTGTAACTCGCCCTCTAGTGAAAATACACGCTATTGGAATTTTTCCGATAAGACCCATAGAAGCCGAGATATCAACCATTTTTCGGATTTTTTATTTTCGGGTATACCCTCCCGTATCGAATTTTTTCACCAAAAATTATTTTTTTTCGAAATCGAACTTACTATGCTAGCGGCTTGCACATAAAATATTGCTTGCACAATAAATACCTACATCATGAAAATACCGGGTTATAAGGGAATCCGAGCAGAACTAAGAAATCGAGTATTTTTTCGACCTCGTTTTTGAGGCCAAAAATGGGCATCAAAAATGCCATATCTCGGCTATTATGAGAGCTACGACCTTCCGGATGGTCTCGTTGTATTCGGTTGGAATTTTCCCGATACACAGTGTCTCGAGCAATGGACAAAATTCACAATCTCAAACCCAAAATTTGGAAATACATTTTATCATTGCTACACCTTGTATTTAAATATGTTGATACTTTTTCTTTTTTTGCCTCTCGTTATCAGTAAAATTATCGTAAAGTTGACCGTCTAATTTTTTTCTATTTTGTACCTGATGTTTGAGATCATACACGTTTGAAAAGTGTGTGGTATTTAATCGTTTTTATACAGTGTGGCCCAAATTGGGTGTACATGTATGGGTATGTTGGAAACTATAAGAGATAGAAAATTGGTTAAATGGGGAAAGTTGTAGGGCATTTAGTTACTAATTAAGTGCCGCTTTCAGAACGATTTTATGTTTTTCCGATTTTGAAATATTTGGAAAAAATCAAAAGGTTGCATTTTTTAAAAAAGGCTGTATTTTTTTTATTTCAACGTATTTTTAAAATCTGTAAAAACATTATTAGAACAACTTTTTAAGGACAACGCATACCTGAATTCAGTTTTTGTTTTCGACGTTTTGGTTCTGAGATTTCATCCTCAACTTCTTTTTTTCTTATGGCGGCCATTTTGTTTTTTTGCTAAATTAAAAAGATCTTTTTTTTCCCTTTAAAATGATGTATAACACTTTATGAAAATATTTCATTCTTACGTCAAAAAGTTACAAAGTTCATTTTTCGCGGAGTTGGCCATGAATGCGGAGGCCATGACTACGGAGGCGATTTGTCATATAAACAATTATTATTGCTTAATGATTTAGCGTCATTTACTGACAGTTTTGCAAAATATTATTTATTTGATTTAACTTTTTATCTTGTTTAGTAGTTCTTATCTTGTTAATTTTTTGTTCTTGTTCTTGTTAGTGTTAAATAGTTTTTTCGTATCTAGTTGTTTTCGTTTGTCTTTAGTGAGTTTTGTTTAAATTTTTAATTTCCGAAAATAGCCATACGATATACCAGTGAAGAAAAATTTGACATATTGGAATGTTATATTACATGTAATAGAAATGCAAATCTTGCAATCGCTAGGTATTTGGAACTGTATCCTGAGAGACAACAGCCAGGTCCAAGACTATTCGCTAGGCTTGTCATGAACCTTAGAACTCATGGAAGTTTTGAAATACCGACGCCAGAAAATTATCAAAGGGACAATGAAGCTCGCGATGAAAATATTTTAGATCATTTTAATGCCAACCCGAAACATCGACCCGAAAAGCTGCAACTGATATGATTATACCAAGGACTACCATTCAAAGAGTCCTTAAAAAAAATAAATATCATCCATATAAGCTTACTATTGTTCAAGGTTTAAGGGATACAGACTACCCAAGACGATTAGAATTTTCAAACTGGTTTGTAAGGCAATGTCAAGAAATACCTAATTTCAGCAGGAAAATTATTTGGACCGACGAAACAAAAGTATATTAAATTACAAAAAATAACAAATATAGAGTTCTAAGACAAGACAGGAACACGATAAAATAAACAACTCATTATTAAAATCAATTACTTTTCGACAGATCAGAATCATCTATGTCTCAATTCAGTTTATTAATATTTGTTGGTAATATATCAGAATACCGTTGCAAAGAGAAAATATCATCCTCCAGGTAATCTTTAATATCAATTATGTTATATTGCCGCGATTTGGAAGTTGTAGCCTTTCTCAAGGAAGATATGAATGGTTCTGGAGTAAGTAATCATCTATTCATGATGTCCTTGTTTGAGCTTTCTCTTGAGTGTCTTTTTTGAATGATTTAGACGCCCATTTCTAATCTCGTTTTGCCGTGCTTCAAAAGCATCCTTAGCATAATTTCGCCTCCATGCATTAGGAGCTTATGCACACTTGATGCCATGTAATACCAAGGGTATAATAGGTCGATGTAAAGTTTTCTGGTATCCTTCAAAAGCTGTTCAAATTTCGTTATTTGAATTTTTTAACAATTCTAGTGATTGAAGAACTTAAATCTGGATTTTGAAAAAATTGCCTAGCTGTATTCCCATCATTCGTGGACCCTGGTTTGGGTTTGTCTACAATTAGGCCCATTTTAAGGTTAAATTCTTTCTGGATATTTTGTTTTCGATTTTCGAAAACCACCTTATTTCAGGAGACTTAACTTGCCAACATTTAAATGGTAATCTATAGGCGATATGTAACAAACACTCACTTTAATAAATACTTATTTTTTTCTCATACTCATAAAACTTGGCTTTATATAAACAATTATGTTTTATTGGCTCTTCATTACATATTTTTTTGTTATTTTTTTATTTTTTTGTCACCTGATGATAATAAATAATTTTTGTGAAAACGAAACCCACTTTGCATTTTTTTATCTAGGCCAACGTTTTGGGGTAGGATAAAGAAATGGTTACTATATTGAAAAAGTTTGGTGTTGTATAAATAAAATAGATTAGTTTCTATTCAAATTCTAAGTACGTGAGTGCGAAATAAATTATGTAAAATACGTCATATGTAGCTGAGTGCATAAGCTTCATAATAGTGTTGGTTTGATTTAAATCAGTTAAATACAAAAAGAGTAGTGATTTTTGTCCCCTATTCCCATGTAATGGAAGCACTGTGCGATAGTGCCCATAGAAGCCGAAATATCGAGCTCCAAAGTTTGGGATTTTTTAATTTTTCGGGGATACTCCCCCGTATTGAATTTTTTCACCGAAAATTGATTTTTTTCTATATTGAACTAATTATACCAGTGGCTTCCTCGTATCACCTACATCATAAAAACACCGGGTTATAACGGAATTCGACCAAACTAAGGAAATGAGAGCACTTTGAAAATTCGAAAAAAAGTCATTTTTTGACCTGGTTTTTAAGCTCCAAAAATGCCATATCTCGGATTATATATCATATATATTATGAGAGCTACGACCTTGTGGATAGTCTCGTTGAATTCGGAAGAACCTAACTAAGACAAAACCGTTGGAATTTTCATGATAGTGCCCATAGAAGCTGAGATATCGTTTTAATTTTTCGGGTATACCGCCCCCCGTATAACATTTTTAAAATTTTGTAATCTTGTAACTGAGGTCTATCATCTGCAAAGAAATTGCCAATATATTTATTCCAAACAAATTTTAGTCTAGAATCACACTCTGTATTCGATACTTTCGACAACATAAACCTTAACTTGAAGCCTTTGAATTCAAAAAACGATTTTTAAGATCATAACATTCCAAAAATCATACGGTACTCTAAACATGTTACGTAATAAAAGGCGTGCATTATAATTTTAATTTAACAAGCTGGACAATCAGCAACAAAGGACACAATCATTCATATTAATAGCAAACAGAGGCTTTATTGTTCGCCATTCAATTCCAATATCTCACGTAGCAATTAACCTTTCCCGACCGGACTCGCACCCCTACGTATATACGAGTTACGATAGTTGTATGTAGTCATATAAATTCACGGGGTCTCGGTGGTAATAACGGATGTTTAGTCAACTGTCAATATCAGCGGCATCGGTGTGACTAACGTCCCCTCATTCAATGCCTACCTCTATACAAATTAGACCGCAATACATACCATCACCTCGACTATATACGAACAACAGATTGGCTATTGACAGACGCATTAACCCTACGTGTTCGTAACGTTTTAATTATTTTTAATTGAATTTCATACAACAGGTAAAAGAAGTCTCTCTGGTGAATATAAAAATGACCTCCAACAATATATACACATGACTCGTAGGCAAGTTTCTAATAGAGAAAAAGGATAAGAAACGACTGTGGGAAGAATATATTATGGATTTATTCGCTGAGGAAATAAACACACTTTTATCCGGATCATCAATACTAAAGGAAGAGATAAGGAAAGTTTTAATGGGAGCAAAACATCAAAAAACCAAAGGAGCAGATATTGGAACTGATTGATGAGGAAAATACACCCGTATTACATAAAGTGTTTAATGAGATGTACCGATACCAGGCAGTACTTCGCAAGAAAAATAACTACCGAAAAAATACACCAGTAAATCAAAAGAGAACAACACAAAGTCTCGGTCTCAAAAAATTCCTTTATTTATTAAAGTGATGACACGTGTTTCGCTCCTAATCAGACCTAAAAATAATGCCAACAAAACCAAATAAAATTATAAAAAGACCTTAAAGTAAAATGAAAAAGTATACCTTAAGAAGGTTTAAAACACGCCCGACTGGCTCAATTATACCCACACACTGAATGGTATTTATTGGTTATTTATATTTAGATATTGTACAAATATGTTCTGATAAAATGACATAGAAAACATATTTGTATGTGAAAAAATATAGTATACATATTTATAAAGAAATATATTACATACATTTATGTGTTTCAAAATTATCATAACAACACATTATGCTGGGAACTAAATAAAGTAACCTATACTAGTAATATATACATACACTGAGTAATGGAGCATCCTAGTAGTGCGCCAATAATTGGAGGTTATGGAGACTTTAAGGATTCTTGACCCAATAGTGCTAAAAACTTAAATCATCACCAAAAAAAAAGGGACGAGAGGATCCAAGTACAATTTCTCGATAATCATTATTAAAATTTCTGCTTTTTAATTATTTTATAACGCACCAGTCGAACTTCGAAACAAAATTTAGATGATGATTTTTCAAAAATAAACTTTATCTATTTATTTAGCACTAAATTTAATAAAAATGTTAGATCCATATTTTGTCAAACTAGGTAAGTGTTTACGCTTTTGTAATACTTACTTGATAGGGCATAACATATTAGAAAAAGACCATCGTGTGTTTTTCAAGTTTTTCACAAGATCAAGAATTTGTACCTTTTATATAATAACTATATTGTAAAATTGATACAGTCACTTTTAGATTTATTGAGAAGCCTATCTATAGTAAAGAGCTTTATTTAAAAGAATAAGATTATTGTAGCCATTTAAGTTATGCACATATTTAGCCGAAATTAATTTATCATTATCTTTGTGGAGTTTTATTGCAAGCGACTTAGGAGTCAATGTTTCGATTTATTAATTACTTACCCTGCATTATATATTCTTTGATGATATACGGTGATATTTACTGACTTTTACTAAGAGCACCTCTTTTATGTAAAAAGCATAGGAACATCACAATCTAATGTCCAAACGGGCAGAAATTAAAGTCTTAAAGAAATGGGCCTAAATTTACCAAATTCCCCCCCTGATTCTGAAGCCCCTGGTAAATATTTTTTTTATTTAGTAGGTTCAAAAGAATAAACGTACTAACAATAATTTACCTCTATTAAATTAAAAAAAAAACTAGTTTTTAAAGGTTATTTTCAAAGAGCTCTAGCTCCCTAGGGAAGCTTTTCTGGACCCATGTTTATATAAACTTTTGTTTTTCTTTTGACGTTTTCTATCTGCCCTAGAAGTTTGAAACTTGATCAACGGAACACCTTGTATATAAATTGACTTGTAGTAGTATGACGGACATGCCTTCATTGAAACAGTTGATATTTTATGAAGAAAATAAACATTTTAATTGTTCTCATGTGCTAAATTTCCAATATCTTAATGAATCATCTATTTATATATTATAGAGACGTCTAATACGGAATTTCAGTAAGATAACTAAAGCTTTGTTTATCATTTTGCCTTAGTATAGACTAAGAATTTTCGTTCTAGAACTAGACCTTTAGGCATTTAATATTATTTTAATACTTATATGAATGTTTATAACATTAACTATAATGCTGCATTTGTGAAAACTCACCCAAAAATACGATCATATAACATCTGCAAAACTTTAGTGTTTATTTCCGTTATTTTTTATCAGTCGATTAATTACAAATAGAGCGATTTGGGTCACTCTCTGCCGAAAGCCGTTGTTTAATTTGATTTCGGTCGAAAATCATTTCGAATTGGTTTTGAAATCCACACACATTAGCTCTGAAATATGATGTGGCCGGAACGCCGATTATTAAAAAATTTGAACGGAATACTGTTACTGGAACTGATTAAAAGGGTTCTGTTTTGTTCTTTTTTTTTAATCAAAATGGAGTTTTAAGTGCTATAAGATAAATTTACCAAAAAAAGTTATGCTATTTTTTTTAAACAGTAATCAAGTAGCAAGGTGAACTTTAAAAATTAGTGAAAATTGGCAATGAATCTTTCATTAAAAACTGTTTAATAGTTATTTATTTTTTTAAGGCAAATATGAAGAAATATGGATTTAATTTTCTGTACATTGGCTAAAGTATAAATTTTTTTTCATGTTGAATTTTTTAAACTTTTAAAAATGTTGGAATTTTTAAGCAGTGCTGATAAAAAATAATATTTCAACATTATGGTGATCATCCACTTCCAAATCCAATAGCTCAAAAAATATTTAAACTATTCTCATGCAATAAAATTATTCCCATGAAGTAAAATAATCGAACGAATATTCCAATATCCAATTTCCTTAAATTTATTTATTTTTTTTTTAATTTAATTTCTCAGATTACCCTCTCTAACAGTAAGTGAAGATCTACGTTTAAGCTTCTTAAAGACCTATTAGTGGCTTTTGGTTCCTACTGGACCATTCATTTATAACACGAGTCCATAGAATTCAATGCTTTAATTGTGTCTTTCAATTTCATTTTCAAGAGATGAAAATTTGAAGAAGTATCATAAATCCTCTCCTTTATATCTATTTGAATATCATTATTTGCTGTTATCTAGTTTCCGGTGGCATCAAAAGAAACATATTGAAAGTAATAGGAGGAAAACTCACCTAGGATCTTTACTCAGAAGAAACTTTATGACTCTATGGAGCTTTTAATTTTTTAATCGATATACACCTCAAAGAATCACAGGTTAAGAGCTGGCCTCACGAGGTACTTCAAAAATAGAAATTACCTTATTTAATTTTTTACCAAACTAAGCAAATACTTGTATATTACTTATCTTTTAAAAGTGAATCACCTTTTTCTCGAGAACCTTATGTCGTTGTAATCAGATTTAAATAACAAGTATAGTCACTTCGCTCCTATACTTTTGGTCCGTGGGGACCAGTTTGGAACCTTTAGATCTTGTCTGTGAATGGCTATAAAGGAATTCTTAAAAAAAAAACAAAAATTATCAGGTGTACTTAAGTCTGGTCAGTCGGGGGATGCCAAAGCTTATATGCTAATGAAAGTGAGGACCAGTTGTTGGGGTATCATGCTTAAAGAATCATAATGTGTTATATAGTCGCGTTGTTTGTCAATATAATGTGTTATGTGTCAAATATCTATCAACATTTATTATATATTAATTGCATCCTAAATAAACTCCAAATACCAAATTTCAACCCAATCGGATCAATAGCAAAAGAGTTATGAAAGTCACGTGACCCTAAAATCTATAATTTTAAAAATTAAATAATTATATCCTTAACAAATCTCAAATACTAAAAATGCATAACATCCTAAAACTTACCTAATACTTAAATCCATATTCTACATTAAATAAATCAATACGATCCACGGTGTATAAATCCGATTATTTTTAAATGAATAAAACGTGCCAATTTGTTTTTGAGCCACCCGAGTTGGCCTTGAAATGTGTGGAAAATACGGCACTTTTTTGAAGACGTCAAACGCTTTGCCGAATTTTCCTGGCCGCAATATACAATTTCCCCAAATGATATGCACATATTCGGAAAGCTCAGAGTTTTTCTGATTAGACGATACCTTTAATTGACAGGTTCCGGGTAATTTTCATTGAAAATTTAACGAAACTGTGCGACCCTTCCGAAAAATAACATGCCGAGATACCTGCTGTTGGCGGCCATATTGGATCATTTCACCCTTGTCACGTTTAAAGACAAAATCGGAGAAAATTGACTTGTTTGAGAAGAATGATTTTTTCGGTACTTCTAATGTACCTAGGATGGTGAAATTTTAGTATGTGTTGTAAAACAGAATTTGGGATCTTATAGATGAGTTTCATTTTCTAATAATGTACAGGGACGCCGCAAATATAATAAAATAAAACGCAAAAATGCAAATATCTCAAAAACTATTAAAGTTAGAAAAATTCTAATTACACGTAAATAATCGGCTTATTATATTGTTTAATACTTGAAAATATGAAAGGTCCAGGTGGCGCCACTAGAAAGTTATTAAAGAAAATATGATTTTTGGGTCGGACCTTCATGGGAAAAATTAATTATTGCTCGCCCTGTATAATTCACAAAAATTTCGTTTATATGGCATTTGAAGGAGAAATAATAAAGTTTTTTTTTCGTAGAAACCATTTTTTCAAAATAAGTATCGTTTAGCGAAAAATTCCAAAAAACTGAAAATGCCAGAACTCGTTAAAAAATTTTTTTTCAAAAAAAAGCTTCTATAATATGTCATTTCTTATATAAAACTAAGCATTTTCGCCGAAACACTTTTTTTATTTAAATTATAGTTTAGCTTCTGAAACAGTGAAAAATTTTTTTACTCACTTTTATTCGCTTATATTTACTCACTCTGTATACGGATCTTGCCCAAAAAGTATACAGTTCTTAAGCCCTCAATAGCCTTTAAGTCCTAAAAATTTCAAGTCGTTTAAAGGCTTTAAATTTGAGTTCTCGCCGGAGAAAGGAATTTCACACGTTTTTTTACCAATTTTTGACTTTAACTTGGTACCGCTCCCTTTGTGGGTACCGAAAAAAAAAATTATTTAGGGATCCATAATTGTCAATGTATTAGAAGCTGACATGCCAAATTTCGTCGTTCCGCTACTCATACCGCCAAAGATATGAATTTTTATTTGCAAAAAAAGTTGCGTTATTTGCAACGATTTTTGAGTCGGAGAGCACGGGCATAATATACTCGCTGACGCTCCTATATATGAAAATAATTTGCAAAAATAGGTGCCGCTACCCTGATGTTGATTATTAATAAAATTCAGTAGCTAATAATTATTATCTTTAAAAAATTTGAAATGTATTGAAAATATCCTAAGAAAAAAAAATTGTCCTGCTTATTCGAACGACTGAACCACTGCAAGCCAGTTGGTTGCCTAGCAACCAACTGGCCATGATGTCTTAAAGAGATAGATACAGTGGGGCAGCATACCAATTTAACTGAATAAATTGTGCAATTATTTGATGGAAAATTAATTATTAAGAGAGCCTACCTGCGTAATGGAGTTAGCTCGTATACCGAGAAAAAAAAAAGGGTAAAAAGCTCAAATTTTGTGTATTATATTTATAGAGGGTGTTCTAAAGCACTTAAACATGAAAAAATGTATTTTTTTTCAAAATTTTTATGAAACTTTTAAAGCTGATTTGATAACGCGGTGGAGAGTGCTTTTAACATATTAAAAGAAATTTTTGTTTTGTTCATTATATATGCTGTATACACTCATTCCTATTGGCACAACTTTTTTTTATTTATATATAAAATGTTTAAATTAATAATATTAATGAATAAATTTTAAAAATGACCATAATTCACTCTGAAGCAAAACAATAAAAAATCATGTATTAAACCTTAAATTGAATTTTTAATAATTTCAAAGTATAATTTAAAAGTAATAATTGTGAATAACCTTAAAAATGCTTAGATAATTGCTAAAACAATATTTTATTTAAATTTTAAAATTAAATTTAATAAGTTCTTAAAAAAAATAAGTTTTGTGATTTGGATAAGTTTAAATATTTTTCAACTTTAACGTAAATATGCTTTTTCTCTTGGAAATCGTCCTATATATACATTTTGAGACTTATGTCGGAATTAAAGAAATTAATAAATATATAATATATATAAAAAAACATTAGGGTATGCATGAATTAAAATGGTTAAATGATTACAAAAGTCATCGATACATGAAAATGTTGATAAAATAAATCATAATGCATTCAAAAGTAAACAAGAAAGAAAGTTTAAGACTGTCCCGTAACCATATAAAAATGACGAATCATTTCAGATAAAACTTTCATAAAAGAAAGTTACAGGGTCGCTTTTATTTTTTTAACTTTTTAACGAAATTTCCCGATAATTTACGCGAGCCAAAATCCTTTTAACATGTTGTAAAACGACATTAAAGGCTCAAGACAGTAAACCGGGGGTGTTCGGAAGTTTTAACGAGGAACTCCACTGAGCGTTGACACATCGCGAGGCTTAAATTCAATTTAGCAAGTTGCAGCTGCCTTGATGGGATTGCTGTCGGTCGAAAGCGGCTCAAACGAAGAAAAATTGGTGTAGTAACGAATATTGTGGAAATTGGTTGTTGGAGATTTTTGAGGAAAATTGGCAAGTAAACGTAAACAAGTAAGAGCTCGACAAACTTGTTTACTGAGAAAGCAAAGAAAATATGCCCTGGAAGTTTTACTTTTTACCTGTAAAACTGATTTCATTGACATTACTATCATGCGTAGGTAAAGGGTGAGGTATTACATTGAGGGTGCGAGTAATTGTTGCTGGAGAAAGAGAGAGAGAGAGAGCTTGTAGTAGTTGCTACTAATGAAAAACAAATTGAAAAGTCTACAATCTGGACCCCGATTTTTTTTTTTTAAATATAACCCTTAATTTTTTTTTTATTACCCGAGTTATTGGTCAGTCGCGACTCGGGTATTATTTACTTAAGGAAGTATGTGTCAATATATATAGTGCTTTTCTTCAATGTGTCGAACTGAAGATGACCCTGATCGAAGAACAGAATTCTGCGAAACTATGACGGAAACCGTTGCACGACATCCTACCTATCATCATAATATTAATTGTTTTAGTGATGAATGTACATTTTTTCTCAACGGTAATGTTCATAGATAAAATTGTCGTTATTGGAGTAACACTAATACTCACGTCTTCCTGGAAACTCATACTCAATATCCAGAAAAAATTAACGTTTGGGCAGGGATACTGGGAAATCATGATATTGTGGAGCCTCTATTCAACAAACAAAATTTAACAAGGGAAGTATATTTGGATATGCTAGAAAATACTATTGACCCTCTAATCACCGAAATTCGAATAGATATGGATATTGTATTCCAGCAAGGTGTAGCTCCACCTACCACTACTCCAGACAAGTTCGGAACTATTAAGATAACAATTTCCCCGGTCGTTGGATTGGCCGTCAAGCACTCGTGGAATGGCCAGCTCGCTCGCCAAATTTGACATCTCTAGACTTTTTTTTATAGGGCTATTTGAAGCAACAGGAGGAAACTGAACCTGCTTCAATATTGGATTTACGACAGACAATAAAGAATATTTGTAGAAATATCGATGTTAATGTATTTGAAAATATATGTGAAATTTTGGAGCGACTGTTCTTGTGTCAAGAAGTTCAAGGCAACTATTTCCAGCATTTTCTCAATTGAACTTAATGTATTTATTTGATATATCAAGTTAAATGTTAATGTATTCAGGTAGGTAATTATTAAATGTACCACCATTTTGTAGTAGGTGAAGATATTGAATTTATATTTTAGGGTTATAAGGTACTAGTAAGGAGCTTCAAAATGATGTGCCGCAATACTACCTTTTCCGATTAATTTTTTTTCCAAGATGGCGCCCAGCGGCCATCTTGTAATTTTCATCCGTTAATTTTACATTAAAATATAGGATTCATTTATCAATTGTACTCCCTCAAGTTTTAATATTTTGAATTGATCCGTTCAAAAAAGCACTGTATGTAAAATTCAAATAAATCAATTACAGCTACATATGTCACAGATTAATTAAGATAATCAGACGCGAAAGAGCGGTTCAAGTTGCTTTAAACTTGGTTGTTTTGACTTTGTACTGCTTACAGCAATACGTTTACGTTATTTCCCTTAAATCCTCATTTGCCTTTTATCATTGATAATACCGACAAAATTTGTTATAGTAATGAAAAATTTACGAAAGCCTGATTGCCAGTCAGGATTAATTTTTGAAATTAAAGGAAGAATACTTATTGGACTAATATTTTTAACATCTCGTTTTGCTTTTGTCTATTCAGATGGAAATTCTTTTATAAAATGGAGGAATTTAAAATACTAACCAGTGGCTTAAGGCATAAAGGAAAACTGAGTCTTAGTTTAAGATCTTTAATTGAAGTTTCACCACGACCTATTGCATTACTCCTTATTTCAATAGTTTTTTTGTTCTCTTAGTAAATCTCAAAAGTATTCCATACTATGCCCTAAAACAATTTTTAAAGTAGTATTTAATGACTTAATATAATATATAGTGATGACTAAAGATATCCTTCCATAAAAAATTATAATTATTCTTTCAGGACATAAAGATAAAAGCACCATATACCCAATAGAATAATAATCCAGAAATTTAAAATCATAATAATTGTTTATTAACTTGTGAGATTCCTGATGCACCCCATATTCTGAAACCAATTTAAACTCTAGTATGGAACTACTGAATTAAATCCTTGTGATTTTTTTTAAAGTAAGGAATTACACAAAAAAAGAAGATTAAGAGTAGTTAAAGTCTAAGGAGTACTGGCTGGCCTTTTAAATCTTGTAAACTAAAATTCACTTATTATTGGGCAATACAATTTTCTTAAGAAAAAACAAAGGCCTTACCCATTTAGATTATGCGTAAATTTAATTTCTTACTTTATCATAATAGTTTTTAGTAATTTTTTTGCATTCTCATATTACTAGTGAACCTTTGTGATTTTTATCGTAACGTTTTGTGATATATTGAAGGCTTTAAAGGTTAGATGGTTAATTTCAAGGGTTGTTGTTTAAATGTTTTTATCAGAAGGCACCTCTGGATCCAAAGCTCTCCATGCTATTTTTTAGAAAGAAGTATCTGAAATTATGCAAGGAACGCCTGGAATAAGTCCTTTTTGAAGTTAGTTAAGTATTTGCCATGGCACCCATATTAGTTTCCAAGCTTCTTATAATAAGAAGTGTAGTAACTTATAGTAACAAATGCAAGTTTTCTTAGAAAGAACTATCTGGAATTACCTAACGAATGCCTGGAATAATTTCTTCATGCAATTAGTTGAGTGCCTGTAATGACAACCATATTAAGTCAAATATACAATTTTAGTCCAGGGGTTACATGTGTTGTTTATTGTAGTATGATTTAGGCTTTCTATCACAATAATTAACGCGAAGTTACTTTAGAAAGTAAGGCTCTTTATTCATGTGTTCGTTTTTTCTTTTATGCATTAAGGACTTGATGACACCGTTCGAACTCGCTGATGACATTCATTCTAAGGCATGAAAAGACGGTTTGCGTATATTTTATAATAAGTTTAACGTAAGACACACAATACAAAGATAAAATTAGACACACAAACAGACACAAAGCTTACAATATACCTAAAATAAATAAATTTGCTCAAAAGCCTCTTGAACTGTATTAAAATATCACAAGTTAATTATTAAGCCACTTTAGAGGACATAGCTGAGCAACTGATTTGTGTTACATCTGTCTATCAGTATAAAATTTGTATGAATTCTAGTAGCATTATTCAATAGCTCTTAATTTATTGCAGATGTTATTTTAACTTAAAAATAAACAAATTGATACTAAACATAATACTTTGGTTGACAGACAGCATATTTGGGACATTTAACATAGTTTTCACAGGAGTATGACAATTACATTTTAAAATTATGTCTCATAGCTCTGTTTTGGGTTACTTCCAATTGGTTAATTTTGTATTCGGGTAAATTGAACAGCAATGTTGAGTAAAATTGGAAACGTGGGATTGCAATGGGATTATATAACATCAATTTTGAGTGCATTGACAAATTGCTTCCAATTTTTATTTAAAAAAAGAAAAAGTTGAGTGAAAAGAAGAACAAGTGCGCAATTAAAATTTTCCCCAGATATTAAATTTGTTTTTCTTAGGTAATGTTTTTCCCATTTACAGTTTTCTGCAAATTATCAATGTCTTCCCGATTAATTTTTATTTTTTTTTACTAAATACACAAAATTTTGACCTGCTCGCCTTTAAACTTAAATTATTATTATGGAGCCAGTTAAATAGGATGTCAAGTTCATTATTTAAAATTATTAACAATTCATGGAGATTGGTTCTAATTATGCAATTCATTGGGTAATCTCCAAATAATACAAGTCTACATTTTTTGAGCACTTTGATGAATCCTTAATATATAATAGTAATGGCCCCAACACTGTTGGACAAACATTTTATAAACGTCAAGAGTCAAATACGACTTAAGTCACTTTAAAATAGTACCCCTAATTGTTCTAGTTTTCTTTTCAAAACTTTCCTATTAATAGTTTTAAATCCAAGAATACTGCCAATACAAAATTATCACAATCAAGGGCTCTAAAAAAATTATCACAGATATCAATCACCACAGATTCATATAAATAATTATCGCGAAAACCAGATTGATTCGGAACTAATATTGAATTTTCAGCACAAAACTTCAAGGAGATTCTTATATAGATGCACAGTATTAATTTGTCGATATTTATTGGAACAACAGTAGACAGTTTCCATGATTTATGAAAAAAACCCTATTGCTACTTAATGTACTTCTTTGAATATCTCCTATTCTCTTGTATGATTCGCACATGCTTACATCGCAAGAAGCAAGATTTACATTTAAGCTAAGACTGTACTTTTCATTAGACACTACACATATTACACATAAAATCGTGATTTCCAGAATATTTAGCAAATACTTAATTACTGCTCCTTACAATCCTTTTAAAATGGCAAATTACCATATCAACAACATCTAAAGCACCGTTTCATTCCATGCTCGTTATACACTAAACATCGGTTCCAACCAATATCCATCTATCTTGGTTTACTATCTTGTTTTAATACTTCATTGCCATTCTTTTTTAAGGCTCTTTTCTCTGGTTCTGAAGGCTCACGTTCTTTAATGCTGACTTTTAAATGGCCGTGTTCTATCAAGAATATATTTATTTTTTAGGTCAACTTTTTATCTTTTTTCCACCAAAAATAATAAAGGATCGACACGGCTCCCTTTTCTCAAACGTTCCTGTCTAATAAACTCCTCGAAGTTGGGTGTACTATTTGCTACAGAATCGCATTTCCAAGTGGCCTTTCTTATATAGAAACCACGCATATTTACGTTGATACATTTTCCGTGATAATATATACTACAATCAGTCCTTTGTATAATAGATTTTACATCATCAAATACAATTTCACATTTGAAACGATTAGTTGAAGGATTTCCATCAAAGTTTTTACTTCCACTTGCCGTTTCATATTGAACGTACACGTAAAATACTGGAACGCAGCGGTCTAAATATTTAACGGTATCAGACATAAACAAATATGGCTACGTTAAATTTTATGCAATTTTATGCTTGTTTTCATGTAAAAAAGGGTTTTCTTGGCTTGAATAACATTGACGATGCACTGCGACTATTACAACCCGATACATAGAAAAAAATTATTTTTATAGCGCTATAAACGCAATAAAGTGATATGCAACGCAGGAGTGTCGTATACTGCAGCTAATTACTACTGAGTACATAACACCGATTACTTTATTTTGATTTTATTGTATTTTTATCTTTTAGTTTGTTTAGAAACTTGTATTCTATCTAAATATATTGTTATATAAGGGTGTGCTTTTGAACTATAAAACAATTTTTCTACATATTTATTATCCATTTATTACTAGCGCATTATGTTCTAAGAACAGTAGATAAAAATATTGAAGAGTTTTTTTAGGAGAACAGTAACCTAATGGAAATAATTATTAATAAAATATTACTAAGTTTAAAAGCTCCTTTTTTCAAACTCTGAATTATAAAAAACAAGATGCACTCCCTTGATATATACATTTTAATTAAACCATTTCTATTTAGGCCTCACTTTACACAACAATCTGCATGAAATGTTAATCAACTGATAAATTAATGATTAATAAATTTATTCGAATGCTACGGAATTTAATTAATTTTCCATGCTCTAAATTGAACACGGTGTTATTTTCCATACAATATAGGTTGAATAGAAGTCATTTGCAAATGACACTGCGAAGTCTAATTGATATATCTGTCAATGGAGACTAATAATTAGTAATGTTACACCAGCGTGAGAACTACGTAATTATATGAAATAAAATACAATAATTACTTATTTTATAACGCTTTTGGGGGAAAAAATATATTTTCCATTTTTCGTTAGTTTTGACAAAAGCCGCTATACTGCAGAATTTGGAATTTATGATTTCTGAAACGTACAATTGGTTTAGTAAGTCAGCAAATCGTCAAAATAATTACAAGCATCTTTTTAATGCAATAAATAATGGAACAGATCCAAAAAAAATTGTACGCGCGTGCTCCACAAGATGCGGTTAAGTATTGAAGTTGCTGTATACAGAATCTTAAATCAATATATTAAGTTAAAAACCCATTTTGAAATAACGCGTCTTTCTGAAAAATGCTATACCGCTGAGATTTTGTACTCAACGTTTAAAGACGTAACAAATTTGGCATATCTTTTATTTTTAAAACCTGTACTAAATGAAGTGCAAAAAGTTAATAAAATGTTTGAATCTAATAATGTAGATCCGAGTTTATTGTTACATGATTTTAATATGTTAATTAAGAGTATTGGAAATAAAATGTTTGTTCCCAATTGGGAAACTCAAAATACAGACGGCGATAATATATTTGAAATTTAGTAAATCCCAAACCCTATTTGGGTTACCAATTTGAGACAAAAATTAGCGAATTATTAAACCAACAAAAAGTTACGCCTGCAGAAGAAAAGGTGATAAGAAAGCGGTGCCGTAATTTTTTAGTAGAGTTATTTAAGCAACTTAAGAATCGTCTTCCTGAAAATGTTAAAAATTTAGAAAAAATTTCATTAATTTATATATAAATATTTTAAAGCAAAACAAAGAAATCGAGCCACTGATTTTATTATTAAAAAATATGCAAATTGCTGATAATGAAATAGAAAAAAATTATTTTGCAATATAACAATATAACTTTTATTAAATGGGAAAATATAACCTACACCATTAACTTTCTGGACTGAGGTCGTAAAATATCGGGATGCAAGTGGGGAAAATCCCTTTATGGAACTTTCCAATTTTGCATTGGGAATTTTAGTACTGCCATTTTCTAATGCAGATGTGGAAAGAATTTTTAGTTCCCTCAATATAGTGAAAAACAAATGCCGAAATAAAATGAGTACCAGTATGGTAAATGCAATACTTTCGGTAAGATATGGACTCAAAAGGTATAACAAATGTTGTAATGATTATGATGTGCCTCTTGATATTTTCAATCAAATAGACACAAAAAAGTGCTATGATGACGACGATACCACAGACTTTAATATTTTGACTGAGTAATCTTTTTTAACATACGTATTATACATACCTTATTTGTCATTTTTGAATCTTTAAATTTTTTTTCTCTTCTTTTAGTTTTTATTTATTTATTTATTTATTTCATGTACTTTACAGAAGTTTACTAAGTAAACGGTCCTATTACAAAGTACATACTAATGATAATAATAATAATAAAGATAATAATACTAATATACTAATAATAATAATAATAATAATAAAGATAATAATACTAATATACTAATAATAATAATAATAATACACTAATAATAATAATAAAGGTAACAAATGTTTTAAAAATAATACTTAATACTAACTTAATCTGGCCAGCACTAACTATAAAATTATATCTAACCGACATTTGAGTTCAGCACAACTTGTATTAAAAATATCAATGCTTTCTTGAATTCTGTTATAAGTTTCACACAAATTAAATAATGGTGAACTCAAATGTCTATTATTAAGAGCTACATCCGACATATAAAATGTCTTACATCTTCTAGTAAGATACGCTGGAGCATTCACACTCAACCTTGAAAGAAATGTAGGATCATTTATTTGCCCATTTATTGTTTTATATAGATAAATAACTGCAAATTTTTGCCTCCTCTTATCTAATGATTGGAGGGCATATCTTTCGCGTAATGTCGTGGTTGACACCTCACGGTCATATACCCCCCTTTCTCTAAAATAGATATAGCGGAGCATTTTATTTTGCACCCGCTCCAACGTATATTTGTAACAGTTATAATATGGCGACCACACTATACATGCATAATCCAACAAATACGTACAAATGAGACATACAACTGCTTGAGACAGGAAACACTCACGAAATCCTTAGTACTTCTGGCAATAAATCCATACATTTTGCATGCCCGGTTTGCCACTTCGTTTACATGTAGATTAAAAGTCAATCTTTTATCAAATAACACACCCAAATCTTTAATTTTTTCTACTCTAGTCAATAGACTATCTTGTATTTTATAAGGAAATAATATATCTCTTTGTTTTCTATTATAAGACATAACTACACACTTATTGACATTAAAATATAATCTATTTTCTATTGACCATTGTACAACATTATTTAAATCGTCTTGTAGCATTCTACAGTCATCTATGTTATTTATTTGATAATATAATTTGAGATCATCAGCAAACAGCGAGCATGTAGCATGAGTTACTACTTGCGTCAGAGAGTTAATAAAAAGAAGAAAAAATAATGGTCCCAAATTGGAGCCTTGTGGTATGCCAGAAGTAGGAGTAAATGGTCGCGAACTATGTCCCCCAATCACAACTATATGTCTACGGTTATACAAATAGGACTCGATAAAATGCACCAAATTATTATGAAAACCATATTCTCTATCTAATCAATCCAATAATATTTTAAATGATATCTTATCAAAAGCTTTTTCAAAATCTGTGTATACAATATCCATTTGACCTCTCTGATTCAGCACATCAGATATAGTTTGAGTGACACTTAATAAGTTGCTTACAGTTGATTTAGCTTTTAAAAATCCGTGTTGAAATATTGATATGCTAGATCTAATAGTACGATAAATAGTTCTAAAAATAATGGTTTCAAACACTTTAGCTGGTGCTGAGAGCACAGCAATAGGTCTGTAATTTTTTATTTCACTTTTATTGCCTTTCTTAAAGATTGGACATATTTTTGCTACTTTCCAAGCATTGGGAAAAATTCCTGTTTTAAGGCTTAGATTAATCAAAAAACATAATGGGTAACTTAATATATCACAAAATCCCTTATACAAATAGCTTGGAACATTATCTGGACCTATTGCTTTGTTCTCTTCTAATTTCTTAATAACATCAATTACATCATCTATATTTACATTATTTAAAATTATTTCCGGTGAATAAATATTTTCTAATGTATTCGGGTTATTACCCTCTTCCCTCGAATAAACACTACTAAAATAGTCACTAAATGCATTACATATTTCTTCACCAGAGTTAAATTCCGAATTGTCCATAAACATTTTGTTGGGTATATGCACAGATCCTTTCTTATTATTTATATATGACCAGAAAGATCAAGAGTCTACACTGATTTTGTCTTGTATTGCCTTTAAATATTTTTTGTGGGCGGTATTTATATCCTTTTTAATTTCAACTCTAAGTTTTTTAAATTGAAGATAATGATCTTGATTTTTGCTTAATTTGTATTTTTTCCGAGCTTTTTCTTTGAATTTTAGTTTATTTATAATATTTTTTGTAAACCATACAGGATATTTTTTACATTTTTTTCCGCCTTTAGGAACACATATATCAAAAATTGAATATAAAGTTCTATAAAATTCATCAATTGCTTTATTAATATCAGTGTGAGACTCCAGAAAGCCCCAGTCTATTTTTAGAAAAAGGTAATACATAGACAAAAAGTCAGCCTTGCGAAAATTATACCTTGACGATAAAGATGCCAACTCTTTTTGATTACTATTACAGCACAATGACAAGGATACTTTAAGAGTAGGGTGGTGTTTATCTTCTTTAACAAAACAAAAGTCACTTCTTAAAACAGTACAGTTACTTTTTGTAACCACTACATCTAGTATATGATTTAAGCTATTGGAAACAAAATTGACTTGTGTAGCATCATAAAAATTTAAAAATTGCAAAAATGTCTCTACAAACCTGTCTGACTCTCCTGTTTGGTAATATCGATTAAGATTTGTGATATTTAAGTCACCTATAATAATAATGTCAGAGTCAAACAGATATTGCTGTTTTTCTAGAAAATCATATAATCTTTCATACGAGTTAAGAGTACAAGATGGTGCTACATATAATGTCAATAAATACAAACATTTACAATTTTCCTTTGTAAGTTTTACACACAAAAAATCAATATTTTTATCTATAAATCCTGTGTCAACAGTACTTACACAGAAATTAATTTTGGATGCTAGTAAAACTCCACCCCCTCTGGTTTTTTCCACTTAGTTGAAAATCCCTATCAACTCTAAATACATTAAATATATTTGGAAATATTTCACAATCATTTACAGAGTTATGCAACCATGTTTCGGTTAATATTACAATATCATATTCATCAGATGTAGTCCAAATGCTCTCTAAAAACTCATCTATTTTCGTATTTAACCCTCTTACGTTCTGATATACAATATTTAGTGTCTTAGGTTCACTTACTGTCACACTTAGTTTCTCTGGTTCCTGTTGAAGCCTCTTCGAAAATTCTGCGAAGACTTTTAGAGACGAAACTATTTAGAAATAACTTTTTTTTATTATTTTTAACAATTCTATTTCCTGTTTTATGGAACTTCACAGAATAATGTTTAGTTTAGTTTATTAAATTTTAGTTCCTATTTTTTCGTTGCTGTTGAATATTTTTCTTTTGTTCTGAATAATAAAAACTTTAATACATAAGCCTCAGGATCTTTATTTATTTCCCCTTAAAACAGTTTAAAAAAATAACAAACTTATAAATCAATGTTAAAGTTTATCTTATTTTATTTAAAAAAAAAAATACGCCATACCCTTGTTTACATCTTTATAACAATTTTTGTGTCAGAAACAAAATTAAAATAACTATATAAATGTAGACTTACAAACTTAGTAATTTAGCGGAAAAATATGCAATTTAGCGGTTTTTAAACATCAAACTAGCGGATTTCATTTTTCTATAGTTGGCAACATTGGTTGCGAGTCAGTCTTAAGCGGGCCATTCACTAGACGAACCCGTACCCGACTCCCAACCGAGACCCGGCCTGCGACTCATCCACCGACGTCCACACATACACCACGAACCTTGCAAAGAGTTCATTCGTACAGTGGTTGTGGTGAGCCCTACATACACACTATGTCTCCCGCGTGTTCCAAGAAGTCAAAAGTTGCTTTGGCAGTTGGTGCAATTTTGTTATTCGAAAACGAAAAACAGAAAAAACGGATTTGGGTGAAAAAGTGGTTGCAAAAGAGAGAACATTTTACGCATTTACGTTTATTGAAATGTATCCAATCCTCTGAGCCTCTTGATGTTATAAATTATCTCCGAATGGATTATAACACATTTCAAGAATTATTAATGTTAATAGAACCTCTTATAAAAAGGGAAAATACTGTATTCAGAGAATCAGTTACTGCTGAAGCACGGTTAGTGGCAACTTTGAGATTTCTGGCAACAGGGAGGAGTTACGAAGACTTAAAGTTTTCGTGTATAATTTCTCCTCAGTTACTTGGAAAAATCATTCCAGAAACGTGTCGTGCTATATACATGTCCCTCCGGGAAAAATACTTGCGGGTAAGTACTTTACTGTAATAATTGCATGTTAAAAGGAATGTAGAAATAAGAAAAAATGGAAAGTTTGTTTATTGAGTTTGCTTACTGCTACAAATTAATGACTAACTGTTATTAGTTCTTTGCTTTGTCAAAAGATAAAAATTCATCCATGAAAACATGATCTGTAGTTTTCGCAGCTGCATCAGTTGTAGGTGTGGACACTTCTGATTGAGAGGTAAAAGGTAAGCCGGCCGCATTTGAGTTTGGTTGTGTGGATGTTGTATGATTGATGTAAGTTTGTCGGAAGATTTGTGCTGCACTTGACTGAGTGGAAGGTGTATTAAGATTGGTGTAGGTTGGTTGATAGGCTTGTGCTACATTTGGAGGAGTGAAAGATGTAAGATTGGCGTAGGTTGGTCGATAGACTTCTGCTGCATTGGGCTGAGTGTAAGGTGTAACATTATTGGTATATGTTGGTTGATAGAGCTGTGCTGGTGGTACGTAAGAGACACTTTGACAAGGTGCTGGTTGGTGAGTGAATGAAATACTAGAAGAAAAATAAGTAAGATTCCCCAATTTAGCATAAAAAAGCACATCTGATATCAATTTTTGGGCTATTATCTTTTGTCTGTCTTCAGTCTCCTGTAACTGTTGGCCAATATTTTTGCCAAATGTTATTTCTTGCGATTCTTCTTTATCAGTATGTGGGGGTGCAGTCTCTGTTTGCAAAATTTTAAGGGAGGCATCCAAAAATTGGTGTTTCTTCTTTGTCCAGGTGTTCTCTGACTTCTGAATTCGCTTGTTCGCACGGGAAGTTGATGTCGAGCTCTGAGATGTTGCAGGTGATAAAACTGGTGAACTATCCAAAGGTTGAGTTGAGTCTTGTGTGTATGAATCAGTGTCCTGCAAAATACAATTAACCGATATTAGTTTTTTTTTCCAGTTTCCCTCAACAGAAGAGGAATGGCTTCAAATAGCAGACCAGTTTAAGAAAATGTGGCAATTTGAAAATTGCTTAGGAGCCGCAGACGGCAAACACATAGCAATAAAACAGCCGCCAGGTAGTGGATCATACTTTTATAACTACAAAGGATTCTTTAGCGTTGTATTATTTGCAATCGTAAATGCTAATTATGAATTTATTTATGTTAATTGTGGAACGAATGGTAGAATATCAGACGGCGGTGTCATCAAGAATACAGATTTTTACCGTTTATTGACAAAAGGATCTTTAAAACTGCCTGAGCCAATCAGTATGGCAGGAATTAGAAACAAATTACCGTTTGTGTTTATAGGAGACGAAGCGTTCAGTCTTATGACGAATTTTATGAAACCCTACAGACACACCACCAGAATTGACTATGGGGAAAAATGTTTCAATTATCGACTTTCCCGTGCGCGTCGTGTAGTCGAAAATGCGTTTGGAATCCTGGCCAATAGATTTAGGGTTTTGCTAACACCAATAGCTACCAAAGTAGAGACAGTTGACGACATCGTAATGGCTTGTTGTGTTTTACATAACCTATTACGAGGCAAGAGTACTACATATATTCAACCTAATCATATTGATAGAGAAGACGTTAACTCTGGAACTGTTTTATTAGGTGACGATAGGCACACTAATTCAGAACTAACGTCACTGGATATTTCTAGGCACGACGTTCCTACTATTGACGCCAAAATGGTACGAAATGGATACAAGGAATATTACAATAATGCTGGTGCCGTCGACTTCCAAGATAGATTTGTACACTGATAAATTCATTTATGTCTAATTTGAATAAAGTACGTAAAGTAGTGAATTTTGGGTTTTCATTAAATAATAATTATTATAATTTTTTTTTAATCCACCACCTCTTTCAAACAAGGGCGTAGATATTATTTTTTTCTGGGGGGGTAATTTTTTTTGGAAGTTACTGTATGTAGGTACATGTAAGTCTACAATAACATATTATACAAACATACCGGGTGTTTTTCAAAAGTGGCTCACCCCTATAACTTTTTTATTTTTTAAGATAAAAAAATAAAATTTGGCAACAGTGTATGGGTAAAAGACGGTCAATTATATTTTTCTAGGGCTACTTGATGTTAAATTAACGATTTTAACGAAGTCAATGGCACTCTAGATTGAATTTAAAAAACCTAAATATTTTTTAACAGATATGTCAAAAGTTGACATATAGGTGTCATTGTACGCAGAATGACATTTTCTATCGAATAAAAATAAAATATACAGAGGGTCCCATTTAAAAATCGAAAGTTATGGTCATTTCTGGTCAAACCGGAAGTGATAAAAAATAATTGAATACGCCATTTAATTCATCTCAATGACCCATACACTGTTGCCAAATTTCATTTTTTTATCTTAAAAAATAAAAAAGTTATAGGGGTGAGCCACTTTTGAAAAACACCCGGTATATATACATATGTTAGATTTAATCTCAGTTTAGCACTGTTGCAAATGTTATTAATTTTAATTTTTTAATTTATTTTTTTTATACTTATATATATTTTTTAATATAAATACATTATTCTGGGGGGGTAATTACCCCCTTTACCCCCCCCCCCCCCCCCATATCTACGCCCTTGCTTTCAAACGACTTTAATTTTTTTCTGAGTTATATTATACAAACAAGGTAGATAAAAAAATACTTACTGAGGTATGTGAGTTCTCCTCGATGTTATTGTCGTCTAATATCGAAGACACTGCTGGACGAGACTCTTCTTGATCCATAAGAAACGACAATAGATCGAAGTACCATAACGTAGGTTCTGGTACATCTTCTGCCCCCGTTCCTGTTCTTTTAGCGCCATTAATCCGCCTTAGTTGCCGCCGGAAAGATGCCCGTAATGATGACATCTTTTTTATAACAAATTCCTTGTTTGCATTTGGGAAAAGTGGTTTGCAACTGTTAATTAAAATATCATAAGCAGCATTTTTCTTTTGCTTGTTGCGATAATCTTTACTTTTGATATCCCAAAGGCAGGGATTTTCTTGATATAGAATAATAAATTCTTCCCAAAAAACTTTGTTGTCTTCGAAAGACATTTTCAATTCACTTTTAGCGCACGTTTAACTGCTGCAGGCTGAAGTCACACTAAACAAATCTGCGGTACCCACACATACACAAATTCGCACGGATTGGTCGCGGTCGGGTCGTAGGTTCAGTGATCCGATCGGCGAACTCACAACCCGACCCTGACCGGTGCGCGCCTTGTCTTTCAATGTCACTCATTAGCGGATCGGTCGCCGGACAAGTCAGGGCAGACCGATCCGGCCAACCAATCCGCTAATGAATGGCCCGCTTTAAATGCCGTGTCATAAGGGAAAGACGTTTCCGAAGTAGCCGGTTTTGACGTGTGACGTGGTTTTTTGGACAAGTATTTTATTCTTATTCTGATAATTGGCCGAGACGCGGGGAAGTTGATGTTGGTATACGTAAAACGTACGTATATGAAGTATAAAGACGTGTAAGAGCCAGAGATATTTGTAGGACGTAAGACTGTCCTGTGTAACTGTGTACTTAACCTAATCATTATTATTCTAACCATAATCTTCAATCTGAATCTGCAATATCATCTTATTAAACATTTTAATTAAGCCCTGTGCTTTTATTTATGCATCCCTAGACAACAGCAATAAAAAGCCTACATTAATAAGGCAAACAAACTTACAATTACACTAATAAAAACTAAATATATTTATGACTGATTCTGAATATTCAGAAAGGTTTCTATTATTTCTAACGTTAAAAATTGCTTATCCTTGATTGACTATTATAAAATGCAATATATGTAAAATCAATTACTAATCGTTGTGCATATTAACTTTACCCAACTAGAAGCGCAACATGGTAAATATTTATTTTCCCGAAAATATACATATAAACCGAACTAAATAAAGCTGCTTAAGCAAGTCGATACAAGTAAGAGATTACGGCTAATCTAAAACTAGCGGTCCGTAAAATAATTGTTAATAGTTGCTAACACACTGTTTTAATGCAAACCGGAAACTGCTGTTCCAAATTTAAAGTTTTGTTCTGGGTTGTTACGGAGGCTTTGTTACATTTTGAGTTAGCTTTATGATGAAGGTATTTCAGCTGTAGTTTAAGGTATGGTTGGAAAGTATTTTAATTGAAAAATATTTTAAAAAAATTGCATTTTTAGTGTGATGAGTTTGGAAGTTAATTTTTTAAATATTCAGAATAGAAAAACAAAACAAAAATTTGGTGTATAACTTATTTTGTACCATATTTACAGTATAATTTTATAAATTGTTTTAAATATGTAAGCAATAGAAGATTATAAAGTTATGTTCTCTGTGTATAGGCTTTAACAAATTTTATAGAAAATATTAAAAATAAAGAATGAAAATAAAAGAAAAGATATGTGATATTAGCGGTAAAATTACTATATATTATATTATAGTATATATTTATATTATAGTATAAAGCATGTTTTATTCAAGTCACTGATTGGAATACAAGAAAATAGTTTAGTTATTTACGTAAAGAATTAAACGAAGTATTACTTGAAGATGCAGATATATAGCAAAACCGGTAGCCTAGAAAAGAAATTTGGGAAAAATCATAGAAAGTGACATTTGTTTTTTTTTATTAAAGTATTCATGCAGAATAAATAATATGCCAAATAAAAAATAAAATAACTTACGATTGTGCAGATTGTCTGTGACGGTTTTTTTCAGTACAGACTTGAAGATTTTATATTTGGTTTGTCATAATTTTTGATAATTTCTTAGGTAAATATAAAAACGATTCATGCAGAATATTCCTTCCCCAAACAAAAATAATACTATACAGCAGATAGAGCTTTAGATACACCAGAATACTCGTTATTTCTTTTAATAAAAAAAGTAGAAAAACAGAATCTACAAAGTAAAACATAAAAAAAAAGGCGAAGTCCCCTTTAGTAACACTTACTTTAAAAATGTTCACTTGGGTATTCTTTCACTCAACTATATATTTTTTATTTCATATTTAATACAAATACAAAAAGTTGTATTTGTATTAGTAGATTCCCGGGTAAGTTTGCAATAATTCCATAATTAAATAAAAATAAAAATAAGAGACAATACGAAACAGAGAACTCTACAAAGCCTTTCCAGAGAAATTTGAACACAAAATTACCTGGAAATGTTGATAAATAACAAACGCCTTATATTATTTATTAACAATCACTTGCAAAGTTGATTTTTAAATGGACCTGACGATCGTAGTCAGTACTCCAGGGTCTTTTATCATTACTCAATGAAAACTGGTAATTTAATGAGAAATAGTGTTTTTCGGGTTTAATTTGTCTAATATTATACCAAAAAAATATCACTTTATTTCCATACTTCTCTTATTTTCAGACTAAGATAAGGATATATAATTAAAAATTTAATTTTTTTCTCTATTTTTTATATCATGATTTCATTTTATTAATAGTGTCTGGATCGCCTGGACGCGTTTTTCAGGTTTAGTGAGTCTAACTAAACCAGAAAAATATCACCTTATTTCCATCCTTCTCTAATTTTTAGACTGAGATAGGGATATAGGCGATTATCCAATTCGAGGTTGGCTAAGTACAACCCTGCCGTTTGACACCTGTCAGAAATAAACGTCATGTGAAGCGTTTTTTTTTAGTTTGCCATTTATAAATATGGATCGTTTAACAGTCAAACAATGTACTAAAATTATTAAATTGTTCTATAAAAATGGTGATTCTCCTGTGTCAACGTTTTGAGCTTTACGAGCTGGTTACGGTCGACATAATCGTCCTACAGAGCAAACAATTTCGAACACAGTAAGAAAATTTGAAGAGACTGGATCGGTTACTGATATTGTAAGGCACGTGCATCACCGTAACGTTTGTTCACCTAAAAATATCGCTGCTGTGGCTCAAAGTGTGGAGGAAGACCCAAATTTGTCAATTCCTCGGCGTGTTCAAAATTTGGGTTTCTCTGACGGCTCACTGTGGCGAGTTTTGCATTTGGATTTACAGCTCTATCGGTACAAGGTCCAACTCACTCAAGAACTTAAGCCTACAGACCATGGACAACGCAGAACATTCGCAAATTGGGTGCTTGAACAACAAGCTGCTGATGCTCATTTTTCGAGCAGAATTTTCTTCAGTAATAAGGCTCATTTTACGCTGTGTGGCCACGTAAATAAACAGAATTGCCGCATATGGGGTTCTGAAAATCCTCAGGTGATCGTAGAAAGGCCTTTGCATCCCGAAAAAGTGACTGTATGGTGTGCATTATAGTCTGGTGGTGTCATTGGTCCGTATTTTTTTTGAAAACAATCCGTGGGAGAGCCTTAATAGTAAACTCTGAGCGATATGGAGGCATATTGACCCATTATTTTTGGAGAGAAAGCGAAGAAGAAGATCTGGAAGACATGTGATTCCAACAGGACGGGGCCACAAGTCACACGACACAGGCCAACCGTGCTTTTTTGCAAAAGAAGTTTCCAGGACGTTTAATTTCAAGATTAGGTGATATCTATTGGCCCCTAAGATCCTGTGATCTCAACCTTTGGATTTTTTTTGTGGGGCTATGCGAAAGATAGTGCCTACGCCAATAACCCTTGAACTCTTCAATAACTTAAAGCCAACATTCGTGAAGTTCTAGCCGAGATATCATCTGAAATGTGCCGAAAAGTGTTTGAAAATTTTCTTAAAAGGATTGAAGTTTGTCAGAGGTCCCGCGGTAGATATTTAAATGATATTGTGTTTCACATATAATGGAATGATTCAATCTTTAAAAAAAAATTAAAATTTCGTCTCTATCTGAATATCTTGTGTGTTTTATTTAACTTTACTTTCCCAAGTATAAAATGAATAACCCTATATAAATGAGAATCCAACTTTTTTCTCTATTTTCTATATCATGGTTTCATTTTAGTACTAGTGTCTGGATCGTCTAGAAATAGTGTTTATATTTAGGAAGTAACACATGATTTTCCTGTACATCAAATACAGATAAGTAACAAATGCTTTATGTTACTTATTAAAAATCTCTTGGAAAGTTGGTTTTAATGGACCAGACGATCATAGTTAGTGTTCTACGGATTTCTCTCATAGTTCAGTGAAAACCAGTAATTCAGTGAGAATTTTCAGACTGTTAAAAAGGATTACCTGTACCTTCAATTTCTGATTTGAATAAAGCCAATTAGAGAGCTGTAAAGCGCATTTCCAGAGAAATTGGAATACAAAATTACCTGGAAACGTTGATATATATAACAAATACTTTAGGTAACCTAGTAATAATCGCTTGAAAAGTTGTTTCTTAATGGACCTGATGATCATAGTTAGATCTCCAAGTTCTTTATTCATAACTTTATAAATGCTAGTAATTAAATCAGAATTTATAGAGAGATTTTCAGAATTTTTAAGATCCCAAAAACGGTCAAAGTAAAAAACGAAGAAGTTTTAAAAATGATGATAAAATAAAAATTTAATTTTTGGATACTTGTAAGGGTAGAAAAACTTAGTTACTAGTTCAATAATTTAATAAAAGACTGCATTACTGTTCTTCTATTTACTATATTAAGTCAACTGCTTTCGTTTAACTTTCAAGCTATTCTATTATAAATCAATTTAATTGTTTTAATATCGGCCGTATACAATACGGCAGAATGACATTTACAAATGTTGAAGGATACAATGATCAAAGTTATCTGAACTCATGGTAATTTGACAAAAATCCCTCATTCATATCAACATGGTATAAGTATAAATATTTTTTGATGTCATTGTCGAGGTCAATTGCTTAAGAAACACCTAACTGGGTACCTTTAAGTTTATTTTCCGTGACCTAAACCTTAAGCGAAGAAAAGTTAATGAAAAAGAGTTAGGTCCAGTTATCAAGGTCAATGAATTCGTTGTCAAGTTAATGTCGATCAATCCTGAAAAATCTTGACGTAGTGGATATTTGAGCATTTAAACTTGATTTGACATTCTCAAGGTCACCGAACTTATTTAGCATTTTAAACTTAAAAGTTTTCATTATTTAACAAAAATTAAGTAAAAATTAAAAATTAAAGTTAAGTTTCATTAAGAAAATCACCTCCATCTTCAAGGTCATTGTTATTTTTTTTTCACTACCGCACCCTCCAACTTTTAATTTGACCTTGTCAAGGTCAACAATTAATTTTTCATTATAATTAAAAAAAACAATGTTCCATTAGGAAAGTCACCTTGACCTTTAAATCAACTTGAATATAAACACTTAAGATCAAATTCAAGGTGATCGTACTTTTTTCCACTATCATACTTAACGACGCCTTTAAGCTTCTATCATTTAACTTCCTTAATGACACACATTGGTAGAAACAGGTTATCTATAGACCCAGTCACCTATTCCTTAATAAGAGACTTCTTCGAGATAAGCATAAAAAAATTAATCTTCCACTGCTTTGAATGACTTGTTTTAGTCACCATTAATCTCATTAGGTTAAATATTATAAAATTAAAGTTTGAAATTAATCAGCACCTTTATAGGGTCTAAATTATATATTAACATAACTGCCTTATGTACTTAAGTTATGCGAAAAATAATTTACTTTTAGGTAAGTACAAAAGTGATGTGCAAAATTATGAATGGATTTTTAGCCACTGCATTATGTATGAATAACAAAATCGCACCATCTCAAGAAATATTTTTATATGTTGCAGTAATATTTCAACAATTATCTATGGCAGTTCTATTCAAAGAACATAAGTACCAAACTTTTAATGAACAATAAAATATTGGTGATACTTTATTAGCATGTTTCGGAACGATTTATTCTACGACAAAATTATAATTTTAGAAATTACACAGGGGCAATTTCTTTCAAATTATATTGGCTGCCCCAAATAGTTAAAAGTAATTTAATTAAATAATTAATTTAACACTCATCAATAGACACAGCTCCTTCACACTGAACTTTCCAATATACCACATCAACACGACTTTTTAATAATAAGGCATGATATCCACTTAAATTATGCAGAAAATAAGACACTTTTAAGTACCTACAAAATTATGTTCATATAATTATAAAAGGAAACTACACAATGTATAAGCAAAAAAATTAGGTTCTTTTTACGATATTGATGGATGGGATAATATATTCTATCCGTAAATAACATGGCAAGTGTTTTTGGCATAGCGTCAAACTCTTGTGATGGATTATTTTCAGCTTTCTTTACATACGATCTCTAAGAATTTATTATCAAATTGAATGCGGTTTTTATCAAGAGCCTTTAAATCATATTAAAAAAAAAACATATCTGTCATAATAAAGCAACGTCGATACACACCCTAAACGCAAAACTAAAATACAAACGCTATATTGCCGACCACATAAATTGTTTACCAAAATTTAATTATTTTGTCAACTCGAATGCAGCAGCGTTCACTGATCGAACCAGCAAATAATAATTACCTCGATTTATTGTCAACCGATAATTAAATTGTCTTTTGTCAGGAAATTTCAGCTATTTTGACAGGCAGTTTGAACTTTAGGCCAGTAGATTGAATCGATAACTAGGGCGATAGCTAGATTCATTGGCATAAATCCATTAAGGATATTTCCATCATAGTGAAATTATGCAAAAACAAGATCTGGTAAGAAAATGAACAAACCAGAAGAGAGAACGATTGTCTTTGTAGTTTGTTGTGAAATAGGTTAATGAGGTTTGTTTGAGGTTACACTTTATTACATTAATTAATATTATTACGTGTACAACACACAAATAAAAAATTAAAATTCGTTTACTAGATTCTTAGAAAAGCCTAACAAATACTTTTTTAAATCTAGGTTGGTAAAAATCGGTATTTTTTTTTGGTTCAGTCTTTATTCTTATTTAGTATAATGGTTTAAATGTGCTTAAATCGAACATTTTAATTATATTAAATTATCTAAATCCTATATTTTACTTCAACGAAACTTTTTCTGCATATAGACATTATTTTCATGATTAAACAAATATTTTATATTGTCAATTTTAATTTATAATTGTAAAGTAACGGATTCAAGAGCAAAGTTATTTTATAGAGTATTGTCGTTTAGTATTACACAGGTCAAGTCATTTTCAATAAATTACCTATTTATTTAAAAAAGTAGTAGATATTATGTGAGAATGGTAGAGAAATAATATAATTAATAAGATTTAAAAGAAAAAAAGTTCTGTGTGTCTACTTGTCTGTATATATGTAATTAAAAATGGTATTTAGTAGATAATAATGTCATCATCATTTGTCTACTATTCAAAATTTTCTCAATTTTATCTTGGTTTAAAACTAAACTTTTTACAGGCAAACTTACGAACTTAAAATTGCTAATTTTATATCTCCCATTCGTGCAGATTAGGTTATTTAAGACCTGTAAAATAAAGTTTTTACTAGCTTTTAAGCTTATAATGTACGTTGTTTTCGAAAATCTGGAAAAGTCTAAATTTTTTTCTTAAGCGAAAATGATCAGTATGAAACTGTTTAATTAAGAAAGTAATACATTTTAGAGGTTTTTCAACTTCTGATTTTTTAACTTGCTTATTTAGTATGTCCATAAATAATGATAAATGAGGGCAAATTCCTTCGAAATAAACACACTTAAAAATTTCGTAACTTTTTAGACTGGATATTATTTAATTTTTTATTTAAAATATGTATTGTGTGAAGAGTTTTACCCAGAAGAGGTATTCTTCAAAAATTTCAGAACGATTAATCCTTTTCGAGTTATTTACAAGTTTTCAGTCAAAGTACAATTTTATTTTATATTTTCAGGTTAAAATATTTGTTAAGTTAATTTGATCATATTAATTGTTATAAATGTCATTATCACTGTCAGGCTTTATGTTCTTGTCAGTTACTCAATAGTAGTCCATTTTTCTTAAAAAGACCTCTAAGTAACAACAATTACTTACATTTTAGTTAAATTAATTACAATATTAAAATGCGATTTACCGGTAAAACTACTAAACTAGTTTACTTTAAAACTAGTTAGGGTGTGTTTGCATTAGTGTTTTTTATATTGAGGTTTTAATCTACTTTTAGATCTGATGATGCTTTAGGGCTAAACATGCGTCATATTTTATAAAATAAACATACATACTGATACCCTTGAGTTGTGTCTCTTTACCCCTCAAACTATCACTTATTTAATTTATCTATTACCTCTTATTGTGTTTTTATTGTTATTTCTGCTGTTATTTAATGCGTATGACTTGGAAATTGAAGACCTTGGCGCGCACGAAATCCAGACTTTAACCCATTAGATTTTAGTATATTGCACGGTATATTCAAAAATTTCATGATTCGAGTGATTTTTGAGTGAAAGAATTTGAAAACGTATTGGGACAATTAAGACAAGTCATGCCTAATCATATATTAGCAAATATTCATAATTTTTTTTAATTTTTTGTGTTATTCGATTTTTCATTCATTCGAGGTCTAATAAAGTAATGTAAAAAAAGTTTATCACCTTGTATCTTGGTAGTCTATATTTTTCCGATAAAGAAAATTTCACTTCTGGTAAATCGAAATCTGCTGGTAAATTATTTGCCATTATGTATGGGACATTCTGTATAATGCTGATTTAATATCATATTCGTGGATCTATGAATAAAATTATTGTACATACTTACGTCAGCTTTCATGAAAAAAACCACTAAATCTGATACTGAGGTCTGAACCATACCTGAAATAAAAAGACAAGTTTTAGACACTAATCTTTGAGAAAGTTTAAAAATATTTTTATGTAGTAAATATTAAAATTAATATAATTTCAAAATCAAACATTCAAATAATAAAAAAAAAAAACACAAAAATGTTACTAAAAGCGTCAGCAAACCTGTTTATTACAACAACCTTATGAGCCTTAACCAGTCTAAGCCTTAATCAATGAAAATTTTAATACAATAATATAAAACCCTTATATAACATGAAAGCACTGTGACGAATAATAAAACCAAAACATCCCGAAACAACTCGAAAGAAAATCACCATTAGCAGGACAGTAATTTTATTTCGCAACTTGGTCCAATTGCCACTCGAGCCAAGATGGATACACATAATGGCCGAGGAGAGTGGATAACAACACTTACAATAACTTAACTTTATGAATGAGATAAAGTGATGCGGTAAATGCCGGATTAGGGGACCGGTTGTTAACTTCCGGAACTTTTCAGTCGAATGGGGACATCGCGAAGTTCCTAGTGTAAGTAGCTGGAATTAGTTATTATTATTTAGAAGTTTTGATAAATTAATGCGGTTTTTAGTGATAAGTATACAGGCGAGCCAGAAATAGAGCTTTAAACATTAAAATGTTCCAAAAAAATAGATTTGCAGTCCTATAATCCGTCCGACAATTTAAGCATATATATTTTTTTATTGAATAATGTTTAAGGGAATATTTTTTTGCATATTCAAGTTGACATTTCATGAGAATATTCTTACCAGTTCCTTGAAAAAAATGGAGAGATCATGCCTACTTAAAGATTCATTCTCTTGAAATTTCAAAATTTTTTTTCGTTATTTTCCAATTTCAAACAGTTGCATGAGACATGATTTATTCATTTTAGGCAGTAAAGATACAGACCTTCCAACATATTAATTAAAATTTTGCCTTAACTGCCTGGAATAATTAATTAATAACATTTAAATGAGTACTCCAGGCAGTTGAGTTGTCGTAAAAAATGGTCCCTAAAATTTAAAGAGTTTTAATTAAAATTATACCTCAACTGCCTAGAATAAATAATTAGTGTCATTTTAATAATATTTACAAGCAGTTGACTCACAGTTTTTAAAAAGTTTTAGACTTTTTGAAAATTTAGTCTTTTCTCTTTTAAAAATTTAACCACTAAAATGTTGATTGCTTTAATTAGGCTCGTATTTTAACTACCTGAATTATTCAATTAAATTATTATTGGCATTTAAATAAGTATTACAAATAGTTGACTTCCAATTTAATTTTTTTTCAAAATTACCTAGACTAATAAATTAATTAACTAATTTCACATTATTTTACAATGCCAGGCAGTTGAGCCACAAATACTTTAATTCAAATTGCCCTTTAACTGTGTGAAATAATTAATTAATTAATTAGTGACGTTTAAATAAAAATTCTTAGTAATTAAGCAAAAGATTTTCTTTGAACTTTTAGGCATTTCAATAATTAATAATTTGCCATTAATTATCTTAGACATTTTAATTAAAATCACGCTTCAACTGTCTGAACGAATTCATTAATTTATTTAACGTTGATATTTACGTAGATTTCTTTCTAAATTCCTGTAATTAAAATTGTTTCTAACTGCCTGGAATAATTAATTAATGACCTTTAAATGACAATTCCAGGCAGTTAAATCGTTAAAAAGTAATCCTTAAGATTTAAAGCGTTTTAACTAAAAGTATACCTTAACTGCCTAGAATAATTAATTACTGTTATTTAAATAATATTAACGGGCATTTAACTCACAGATTTTTTAAAGTCTCAGACTTTTTGAAAATTTGGCCTTTTTTCTTTTAAAAATTATTTCAAGTAGTTGACTTCTAATTCAATTTTTTTTCCAAAATTACCTAGACTAATAAATTAATTAACTAATTATTCGCATTTTAATTTAAGTTATTTTACAATGCCAGGCAGTTGAGCCATAGATATTTTAATTAAAATTGCACTTTAACTGTGTGAAATAATTAATTAATTGATTAACGACGTTTAAATAAAAATTCTTAGTAAATAAGCAAAAGATTTTCTTTGAACTTTTAGGCATTTCAATAATTAGTAATTCGCCATTAATTATTTTTGAGATTTTAATTAAAATCACGCTTCAACTGTCTGAACGAATTCATTCATTTATTTAACGTTAAAGGCAATTGATTTATTGATTTCTCTCTAAATTTCTGTAATTAAAATTGTTTCTGAACTGTCTGGAATAGTTAATTAATTTTTTAATGGCGTTTAAATGAAAATTTAATGTAATTAATTAAGTGCCTGAAATAGTAACTAGCTTACGGTTTATCTGCCTGGAATTGCAAAATAGTTTTAACTTCAACGTTAGCTATAAGCTAATTAATTAAATATTTCAGGTAGTCATTACGTGATTCTAATTAAAAGTGACTAAAATTTACAACAAATCTACAAGTGCCTGGAATTGCAAAATAATGTTAACTTAATAAACGTTAACCATAAATTAATAATTTAATTAGCTCTAACAATAATTTTTCCAGTCAGTTGAAATTAGTAAAAAAAAATACAAAAATGATTTCAACTGTTTAATTTATTGCTCAATAGTTATAATATATATAGAAAAATTGTCATAAATGTTTCCAACTGACTAAAAAAGAGCCTTAGAATTGTAGCATAATTAAAGGACTTGAAATGATAAAAAATTTGAAAAATTATAAGGCCATTAATAAATTAACTAATTTTTTAAGGCAGCTCAGACAGGGATACCATATTACCATATACCATAGGGAAATCATGCCTTTTTTTTAATTTAACCACTAAAATGTTGATCGCTTTAATTAAGCTCGTATTTTAGCTACCTGAATTATTCAATTAAATTATTAATGGCATTTAAATAAGTATTACAAATAGTTGACTTTCAATTTAATTTTTTTTCAAAATTACCTAGGCTAATAAATTAATTTAATTAACTAATTATTCACATTTTAATTTAAGTTATTTTACAATGCCAGGCAGTTGAGCCACAGATACTTTAATTAAAATTGCCCTTTAACTGTGTGAAATAATTAATTATTTGATTAATGACGTTTAAATGAAAATTCTTAGTAATTAAGCAAAAGATTTTCTTTGAACTTTTAGGCAATTCAATAATTAATAATTTGCCATTAATTATTTTAGACATTTTAATTAAAATCACGCTTTAACTGTCTGAACGAATTCCTTAATTTATTCAACGTTGATATTTACGTAGATTTCTTTCTAAATTCCCGTAATTAAAATTGTTTCTAACTGCCTGGAATAATTAATTAATGACCTTTAAATGACAATTCCAGGCAGTTGAATCGTTAAAAAGTAATCCTTAAGATTTAAAGCGTTTTAACTAAAAGTATACCTCAACTGTCTAGAATAATTAATTACTGTCAATTAAATATTATTTACAAGCAGTTGGCTCACAGATTTTTGAAAGTCTCAGACTTTTTGAAAATTTAGTCTTTTTTTTAAATTTAACCATTAAAATGTTGATCGCTTTAATTAAGTTCGTATTTTAACTACCTGAATTATTCAATTAAATTATTAATGGCATTTAAATAAGTATTACAAATAATTAACTTCCAATTTAATTTTTTTTTCAAAATTACCTAGGCTAATAAATTAATTTAATTAACTAAATATTCACATTTTAATTTAAGTTATTTTACAATGCCAGGCAGTTGAGCCACATATACTTTAATTCAAATTGCCCTTTAACTGTGTGAAATAATTAATTAATGGATTAATGACGTTTAAATGAAAATTCTTAGTAATTAAGCAAAAGATTTTCTTTGAACTTTTAGGCATTTCAATAATTAATAATTTGCCATTAATTATTTTAGACATTTTAATTAAAATCACGCTTCAACTCTATGAACAAATTCATTCATTTATTTAACGTTGATATTTACGTAGATTTCTTTCTAAATTCCTGTAATTAAAATTGTTTCTAACTGCCTGGAATAATTAATTAATGACCTTTAAATGACAATTCCAGGCAGTTGAGTCGTTAAAAAGTAATCCTTAAGATTTAAAGCGTTTTAACTAAAAGTATACCTCAACTGCCTAGAATAATTAATTACTGTCATTTAAATATTATTTAAAAGCAGTTGACTCACAGATTTTAAAAAGTTTTAGACTTTTTGAAAATTTTGTCTTTTTTTTTTCATTTAACCACTAAAATGTTGATCGCTTTAATTAAGCTCGTATTTTAACTACCTGAATTATTCAATTGAATTATTAATGGCATTTAAATAAGTATTACAAATAGTTGACTTCCAATTTAATTTTTTTTTCAAAATTACCTAGGCTAATAAATTAATTTAATTAACTAAATATTCACATTTTAATTTAAGTTATTTTACAATGCCAGGCAGTTGAGCCACAGATACTTTAATTAAAATTGCCCTTTAACTGTGTGAAATAATTAATTAATTGATTAATGACGTTTAAATGAAAATTCTTAGTAATTAAGCAAAGGATTTTCTTTGAACTTTTAGGCATTTCAATAATTAGTAATTTGCCATTAATTATTTTAGACATTTTAATTAAAATCACGCTTTAACTGTCTGAACGAATTTATTAATTTATTTAACGTTGATATTTACGTAGATTTCTTTCTAAATTCCGGTAATTAAAATTGTTTTTAATTGCCTGGAAAAATTAATTAATGACCTTTAAATGACAATTCCAGGCAGTTGAATCGTTAAAAAGTAATCCTTAAGAGTTAAAGCGTTTTAAAAGTATACCTCAACTGCCTAGAATAATTAATTACTGTTATTTAAATAATATTAACGGGCAGTTAACTCACAGATTTTTTAAAGTCTCAGACTTTTTGAAAATTTGGCCTTTTTTCTTTTAAAAATTATTACAAGTAGTTGACTTCTAATTCAATTTTTTTTCCAAAAAACCTAGACTAATAAATTAATTAACTAATTATTCACATTTTAATTTAAGTTATTTTACTATGCCAGGCAGTTGAGCCATAGATCCTTTAATTAAAATTGCCCTTTAACTGTGTGACATAATTAATTAATTGATTAATGACGTTTAAACGAAAATTCTTAGTTATTTAGATCAAGATGAAAGTTACTTATTTTTTAACGCTAAATCAGATACTCTTAAAAAAATAGAGGTTTCTATGCAAAAAAGTTAAGTTGACCTTCATTTGACCTTGAAGACGTCCAACCAATGACGTCATTTTATGGCCCCCTAGAAGCCATTCAAACTTCACATGAAACATTTTCTGGATACATGTTTAGTTTTCGAGATATTGCGATGTGTCAAGTTAAATGGACCACCCTGTATATTTACAAATAAACGAACGCGGTCAAGAGCCACAGATGAATTGATTTATGAAAAGATTTAATAAATCATTTAGCTGAAAAAAAGACAAGGAAAGTGTATATTTCATTTGAATTGTTTGTAAAAATTTTTGGAAAATTCACAGATAAATAATTATCATAAATAATTATTTTTTTAATTTTCTGCAAACAATTTTTTTTTTCTTTCATGAGAAACCTCAACCCTTTATAAGTGCAGGGAAGTACAGGGAATGTTTGTTACCCAAAAGTAGAAAAAATTAAGCCTGTTACTAATCAGGAGCAAGAGTTAGATGTGTTACAAACGGTAACCGAAGATTCAAGCAAATATGGGAATAGCTAATATAGTTCGAATAAGTAAAAGATCAACGCCACGAATTTTAAAAATGAACAATTTTCATTCATACCCCATTAATAAACATTAAGCAGTTTTTGATAGGGATATACAAAATCGAGTTAAATTTTGTACTTAGTTTTTAACTTTGTCCTATTTACAGATGATCCAACATTTCATAAAAATGAATCAGTAAATAGACATAACTTTTACTATTATTAATCCGAAAATCCCCATTTAGATCGACTACCGGCTTAGGCGGTCATTAAGTGTGTAGGGTAGAATTATTGGAAGCACTATTATTCTCGGTCCCTATTTTTTTAATGGTTATCTTAATACAAAAATATACCTTAAATTTTTACAGAATGAACTGCGTAGATTACTACCGAATGTGGTGTCAACAGGACGTAGCTCTAGCATATTTTTCTCGAAAGGTCACTGAACATTTGATTGTGAGCTTAACTAATTAAGTTAACTAATTATTCACATTTTAATGTAAGTTATTTTACAACGCCAGGCAGCTGAGCCACATATACTTTAATTCAAATTGCCCTTTAACTGTGTAAAATAATTAATTAATTGATTAATGACGTTTAAATGAAAATTCTTAGTAATTAAGTAAAAGATTTTCTTTGAACTTTTAGGCATTTCAATAATTAATAATTTGCCATTAATTATTTTAGACATTTTATTTAAAATCACGCTTCAACTGTCTGAACGAATTCATTCATTTATTTAACGTTAAAGGCAATTGATTTGTTGATTTCTCTCTAAATTTCTGTAATTAAAATTGTTTCTGAACTGTCTGGAATAGTTAATTAATTTTTTAATGGCGTTTAAATGAAAATTTAATGTAATTAATTAAGTGCCTGAAATAGTAACTAATTTACAGTTTATCTGCCTGGAATTGCAAAATAGTTTTAACTTCAACGTTAGCTATAAGCTAATTAATTAAATATTTCAGGTAGTCATTACGTGATTCTAATTAAAAGTGTCTAAAATTTACAACAAATCTACAAGTTAAGTGCCTGGAATTGCAAAATAATGTTAACTTAATAAACGTTAACCATAAATTAATAATTTAATTAGCTCTAATAATAATTTTTCCAGCCAGTTGAAATTAGTAAAAAAAAATACAAAAATGATTTCAACTGTTTAATTTATTGCTCAATAGTTATAATATATATAGAAAAATTGTCATAAATGTTTCCAACTGCCTAAAAAAGAGCCTTAGAATTGTAGCATAATTAAAGGACTTGAAATGATAAGAAATCTGAAAAATTATAAGGCCATTAATAAATTAACTAATTTTTTAAGGCAGCTCAGACAGGGATACCATATTACCATATACCATAGGGAAATCATGCCTTTTTTTTAATTTAACCACTAAAATGTTGATCGCTTTAATTAAGCTCGTATTTTAACTACCTGAATTATTCAATTAAATTATTAATGGCATTTAAATAAGTATTACAAATAGTTGACTTCCAATTTAATTTTTTTTTAAAATTACCTAGACTAATAAATTAATTAACTAATTATTCACATTTTAATTTTAGTTATTTTACAATGCCAGGCAGTTGAGCCACAGATACTTTAATTAAAATTGCCCTTTAACTGTGTGAAATAATTAATTAATTAATTAGTGACGTTTAAATAAAAATTCTTAGTAATTAAGCAAAAGATTTTCTTTGAACTTTTAGGCATTTCAATAATTAATAATTTGCCATTAATTATCTTAGACATTTTAATTAAAATCACGCTTCAACTCTCTGAACGAATTCATTCATTTATTTAACGTTAATATTTTAATAATTGAATCGTAGACTTCTTTCTAAATTTCTGTAATTAAAATTGTTTCTAACTGCCTGGAAAAATTAATTAATGACCTTTAAATGACAATTCCAGGCAGTTGAGTCGTTAAAAAGTAATCCTTAAGATTTAAAGCATTTTAACTAAAAGTATACCTCAACTGCCTAGAATAATTAATTACTGTTAATTAAATATTATTTACAAGCAATTGACTCACAGATTTTTAAAAGTTTCAGACTTTTTAAAAATTTAGTCTTTTTTTTTCATTTAATCACTAAAATTTGATCACTTTAATTAAGCTCGTATTTTAACTACCTGAATTATTCAGTTAAATTATTAATGGCATTTAAATAAGTATTACAGATAGTTGACTTCCAATTTAATTTTTTTTTCAAAATTACCTAGACTAATAAATTAATTAACTAATTATTCACATTTTAATTTTAGTTATTTTTCAATGCCAAACAGTTGAGCCACAAATACTTTAATTGAAATTGCCCTTTAACTGTGTGAAATAATTAATTAATTGATTAATGACGTTTAAACGAAAATTCTTAGTAATTGAGCAAAAGATTTTCTTTAAACTTTTAGGCAATTCAATAATTAATAATTTGCCATTAATTATTTTAGACATTTTAATTAAAATCACGCTTTAACTGTCTGAACGAATTCATTAATTTATTTAACGTTGATATTTACGTAGATTTCTTTCTAAACTCCTGTAATTAAAATTGTTTCTAACTGCCTGGAATAATTAATTAATGACCTTTAAATGACAATTCCAGGCAGTTGAATCGTTAAAAAGTAATCCTTAAGATTTAAAGCGTTTTAACTAAAAGTATACCTCAACTGCCTAGAATAATTAATTACTGTCAATTAAATATTATTTACAAGCAATTGACTCACAGATTTTTAAAAGTTTCAGACTTTTTAAAAATTTAGTCTTTTTTTTTAATTTAATCAGTAAAATGTTGATCAGTTTAATTAAGCTCGTATTTTAACTACCTGAATTATTCAGTTAAATTATTAATGGCATTTAAATAAGTATTACAGATAGTTGACTTCCAATTTAATTTTTTTTTCAAAATTACCTAGACTAATAAATTAATTAACTAATTATTCACATTTTAATTTTAGTTATTTTTCAATGCCAGACAGTTGAGCCACAAATACTTGAATTAGAATTGCCCTTTAACTGTGTAAAATAATTAATTAATTGATGGCAAATTAGTAATTTACCATTAATTATTTTAGACATTTTAATTAAAATCACGCTTCAACTCTCTGAACGAATTCATTCATTTATTTAACGTTAATATTTTAATAATTGAATAGTAGACTTCTTTTTAAATTTCTGTAATTAAACTTGTTTCTAACTGCCTGGAATAATTAATTAATGACCTTTAAAGGACAATTCCAGGCAGTTGAGTCGTTAAAAAGTAATCCTTAAGATTTAAAGCGTTTTAACTAAAAGTATACCTCAACTGCCTAGAATAATTAATTACTGTCAATTAAATATTATTTACAAGCAGTTGGCTCACAGATTTTTGAAAGTCTCAGACTTTTTGAAAATTTAGTCTTTTTTTTTAAATTTAACCATTAAAATGTTGATCGCTTTAATTAAGCTCGTATTTTAACTACCTGAATTATTCAATTAACTTATTAATGGCATTTAAATAAGTATTACAAATAATTAACTTCCAATTTATTTTTTTTTCAAAATTACCTAGGCTAATAAATTAATTTAATTAACTAATTATTCACATTTTAATTTAAGTTATTTTACAATGCCAGGCAGTTGAGCCACATATACTTTAATTCAAATTGCCCTTTAACTGTGTGAAATAATTAATTAATTGATTAATGACGTTTAAATGAAAATTCTTAGTAATTAAGCAAAAGATTTTCTTTGAACTTTTAGGCATTTCAATAATTAATAATTTGCCATTAATTATTTTTGAGATTTTAATCAAAATCACGCTTCAACTGTATGAACGAATTCATTCATTTATTTAATGTTAAAGGCAATTGATTTGTTGATTTCTCTCTAAATTTCTGTAATTAAAATTGTTTCTGAACTGTCTGGAATAGTTAGTTAATTTTTTAATGGCGTTTAAATGAAAATTTAATGTAATTAATTAAGTGCCTGAAATAGTAACTAATTTACAGTTTAACTGCCTGGAATTGCAAAATAGTTTTAACTTTAACTTTAGCTATAAGCTAATTAATTAAATATTTCAGGTAGTCATTACGCGATTCTAATTAAAAGTGTCTAAAATTTACATCAAATCTACAAGTTAAGTGCCTGGAATTGCAAAATAATGTTAATATAATAAACGTTAACCATAAATTAATAATTTAATTAGCTCTAATAATAATTTTTCCAGTCAGCTGAAATTAGTTAAAAAAAATACAAAAATGATTTCAACTGTTTAATTTATTGCTCAATAGTTATAATATATATAGAAAAATTGTCATAAATATTTCCAACTGCCTAAAAAAGAGCCTTAGAATTGTAGCATAATTAAAGGACTTGAAATGATAAAAAATTTGAAAAATTATAAGGCCATTAATAAATTAACTAATTTTTTAAGGCAGCTCAGACAGGGATACCATATTACCATATACCATAGGGAAATCATGCTTTTTTTTTTAATTTAACTACTAAAATGTTGATCGCTTTAATTAAGCTCGTATTTTAACTACCTGAATTATTCAATTAAATTATTAATGGCATTTAAATAAGTATTACAAATAGTTGACTTCCAATTTAATTTTTTTTCAAAATTACCTAGGCTTATAAATTAATTTAATTAACTAAATATTCACATTTTAATTTAAGTTATTTTACAATGCCAGGCAGTTGAGCCACAGATACTTTAATTCAAATTGCCCTTTAACTGTGTGAAATAATTAATTAATTGATCAGTGACGTTTAAATAAAAATTCTTAGTAATTAAGCAAAAGATTTTCTTTGAAATTTTAGGCATTTCAATAATTAATAATTTGTCATTAATTATTTTAGACATTTTAATTAAAATCACGCTTCAACTCTCTGAACGAATTCATTCATTTATTTAACGTTAATATTTTAATAATTATATCGTAGACTTCTTTCTAAATTTCTGTAATTAAAATTGTTTCTAACTGCCTGGAAAAAATAATTAATGACCTTTAAATGACAATTCCAGGCAGTTGAGTCGTTAAAAAGTAATCCTTAAGATATAAAGCGTTTTAACTAAAAGTATACCTCAACTGCGTAGAATAATTAATTACTGTCATTTAAATATTATTTAAAAGCAGTTGACTCACAGATTTTAAATAGTTTTAGACTTTTTGAAAATTTTGTCTTTTTTTTTTCATTTAACCACTAAAATGTTGATCGCTTTAATTAAGCTCGTATTTTAACTACCTGAATTATTCAATTAAATTATTAATGGCATTTAAATAAGTATTACAAATAGTTGACTTCCAATTTAATTTTTTTTTTCAAAATTACCTAGACTAATAAATTAATTAACTAATTATTCACATTTTAATTTCAGTTATTTTACAATGCCAGGCAGTTGAGCCACAGATACTTTAATTCAAATTGCCCTTTAACTGTGTGAAATAATTAATTAATTGATTAGTGACGTTTAAATAAAAATTCTTAGTAATTAAGCAAAAGATTTTCTTTGAACTTTTAGGCATTTCAATAATTGATAATTTGCCATTAATTACTTTAGACATTTTAATTAAAATCACGCTTTAACTGTCTGAACGAATTCCTTAATTTATTCAACGTTGATATTTACGTAGATTTCTTTCTAAATTCCTGTAATTAAAATTATTTCTAACTGCCTGGAATAATTAATTAATGACCTTTAAAGGACAATTCCAGGCAGTTGAATCGTTAAAAAGTAATCCTTAAGATTTAAAGCGTTTTAACTAAAAGTATACCTCAACTGCCTAGAATAATTATTTACTGTTATTTAAATAATATTAACGGGCAGTTAACTCACAGATTTTTTAAAATCTCAGACTTTTTGAAAATTTGGCCTTTTTTTCTTTTAAAAATTATTACAAGTAGTTGACTTCCAATTCAATTTTTTTTTCCAAAATTACCTAGACTAATAAATTAATTAACTAATTATTCACATTTTAATTTAAGTTATTTTACTATGCCAGGCAGTTGAGCCATAGATATTTTAATTAAAATTGCCCTTTAACTGTGTGAAATAATTAATTATTTGATTAACGACGTTTAAATAAAAATTCTTAGTAAATAAGCAAAAGATTTTCTTTGAACTTTTAGGCATTTCAATAATTAATAATTCGCCATTAATTATTTTTGAGATTTTAATTAAAATCACGCTTCAACTGTCTGAACGAATTCATTCATTTATTTAACGTTAAAGGCAATTGATTTATTGATTTCTCTCTAAATTTCTGTAATTAAAATTGTTTCTGAACTGTCTGGAATAGTTAATTAATTTTTTAATGGCGTTTAAATGAAAATTTAATGTAATTAATTAAGTGCCTGAAATAGTAACTAATTTACGGTTTATCTGCCTGGAATTGCAAAATAGTTTTAACTTCAACGTTAGCTATAAGCTAATTAATTAAATATTTCAGGTAGTCATTACGTGATTCTAATTAAAAGTGTCTAAAATTTACAACAAATCTACAAGTTAAGTGCCTGGAATTGCAAAATAATGTTAATATAATAAACGTTAACCATAAATTAATAATTTAATTAGCTCTAATAATAATTTTTCCAGTCAGTTGAAATTAGTTAAAAAAAATACAAAAATGATTTCAACTGCTTAATTTATTGCTCAATAGTTATAATATATATAGAAAAATTGTCATAAATGTTTCCAACTGCCTAAAAAAGAGCCTTAGAATTGTAGCATAATTAAAGGACTTGAAATGATAAGATATCTGAAAAATTATAAGGCCATTAATAAATTAACTAATTTTTTAAGGCAGCTCAGACAGGGATACCATATTACCATATACCATAGGGAAATCATGCTTTTTTTTTTTAATTTAACCACTAAAATGTTGATCGCTTTAATTAAGCTCGTATTTTAACTACCTGAATTATTCAATTAAATTATTAATGGCATTTAAATAAGTATTACAAATAGTTGACTTCCAATTTAATTTTTTTTCAAAATTACCTAGGCTTATAAATTAATTTAATTAACTAAATATTCACATTTTAATTTAAGTTATTTTACAATGCCAGGCAGTTGAGCCACAGATACTTTAATTCAAATTGCCCTTTAACTGTGTGAAAAAATTAATTAATTGATTAGTGACGTTTAAATAAAAATTCTTAGTAATTAAGAAAAAGATTTTCTTTGAACTTTTAGGCAATTCAATAATTAATAATTTGCCATTAATTATTTTAGATATTTTAATTAAAATCACGCTTTAACTGTCTGAACGAATTACTTAATTTATTCAACGTTGATTTCTTTCTAAATTCCTGTAATTAAAATTGTTTCTAACTGCCTGGAATAATTAATTAATGACCTTTAAATGACAATTCCAGGCAGTTGAATCGTTAAAAAGTAATCGTTAAGATTTAAAGCGTTTTAACTAAAAGTATACCTCAACTGCCTAGAATAATTAATTACTGTTATTTAAATAATATTAACGGGCCGTTAACTCACAGATTTTTTAAAGTCTCAGACTTTTTGAAAATTTGGCCTTTTTTCTTTTAAAAATTATTACAAGTAGTTGACTTCTAATTCAATTTTTCTTCCAAAATTACCTAGACTAATAAATTAATTAACTAATTATTCACATTTTAATTTAAGTTATTTTACTATGCCAGGCAGTTGAGCCATAGATCCTTTAATTCAAATTGCCCTTTAACTGTGTGACATAATTAATTAATTGATTAATGACGTTTAAACGAAAATTCTTAGTTATTTAGATCAAGATGAAAGTTACTTATTTTTTAACGCTAAATCAGATACTCTTAAAAAAAAAGAGGTTTCTATGCAAAAAAGTTAAGTTGACCTTCATTTGACCTTGAAGACGTCCACTCAAGGTCAAACCAATGACGTCATTTTATGGCCCCCTAGAAACCATTCAAACTTCACATGAAACATTTTCTGGATACATGTTTAGTTTTCGAGATATTTATTTAAATGGACCACCCTGTATATTTACAAATAAACGAACGCGGTCAAGAACCACAGATGAATTGATTTATGAAAAGATTTAATAAATCATTTAGCTGAAAAAAAGACAAGGAAAGTGTATATTTAATTTGAATTGTTTGTAAAAATTTTTGGAAAATTGACAGATAAATAATTATCATAAATAATTTTTTTTTTAATTTTCTGCAAACAATTTTTTTTCTTTTATGAGAAACCTCAACCCTTTATAAGTGCAGGGAAGTACAGGGAATGTTTGTTATCCAAAAGTAGAAAAAATGAAGCCTGTTACTAATCAGGAGCAAGAGTTAGATGTGTTACAAACGGTAACCGAAGATTCAAGCAAATATGGGAATAGCTAATATAGTTCGAATAAGTAAAAGATCAATGTCACGAATTTTAAAAATGAACAATTTCCATTCATACCCCATTCATAAACATTAAGCAGTTTTTGATAGGGATATACAAAATCGACTTGAATTTTGTACTTACTTTTTAACTTTGTCCTATTTACAGATGATCCAACATTTCATAAAAATGGATCAGTAAATAGACATAACTTTTACTATTATTAATCCGAAAATCCCCATTTAGATCGACTACCAGCTTAAGCGGTCATTAAGTGTGTAGGGTAGAATTATTGGAAGCACTATTATTCTCGGTCCCTATTTTTTTAATGGTTATCTTAATACAAAAATATACCTTAAATTTTTACAGAATGAACTGCGTAGATTACTACCGAATGTGGTGTCAACAGGACGTAGCTCCAGCATATTTTTCTCGAAAGGTCACTGAACATTTGATTGTGAGCTTTGAAGGAAAACGGATTGGAAGGAATGAAGCTATTAATTTCTTGACAATAAAGCATTGATTTAGCAAAAGAACTTAAGCTTACTTTTAGCTTAAGTTATTAAGCAAAAGATTTTCTTTGAACTTTCAGGCATTTCAATAATTAATAATTTGCCATTAATTATAATAATATAATTGAATCGTAAGCTTCTTTCTAAATTTCTGTAATTAAAATTATTTTTTAACTGTCTGGAATAGTTAATTAATTTTTTAATGACGTTTAAATGAAAATTCAAAGTAATTAATTAAGTGCTCGAAATAGTAAGAAATATACAGTTTGACTGCCTGGAATTGCAAAATAGTTTTAACTTCAACGTTGGCTATAAGCAAATTAATTAAATATTTCGGGTAGTCATTACGTGATTTTAATTAAAAGTGTCTAAAATCTACAACTTAAGTGCCTGGAAATGTAAAATAATGTTAACTTAATAAACGTTAACCATAAATTAATAATTTAATTAGCTCTAATAATAATTTTTCCAGTCAGTGGAAATTAGTAAAAAAAAATACAATAATTATTTTAACTGCTTAAAAAAGTAAAATTGAATGTCCTCAATTACCCGAAAATTAATTTATTGCTCAATAGTTATAATATATATAGAAAAATTGTCATAAATGTTTCCAACTGCCTAAAAAAGAGCCTTAGAATTGTAGCATAATTAAAGTACTTGAAATGATAAAAAATCTGAAAAATTTTAAGGCCATTAATAAATTAATTAATTTTTTAAGGCAGCTAAGACAGGGATACCATATATATACATACCATAGGGAAATCATGCCTTGACTACTTGGAATTAGTAAAAATAAAAACAAAACAGCCTGAAATTTTGAAAATATTTAATCTAATAAATAGGTCGGATTTTTCCATTTTCTGCATTCTCCAAAGTGACCACCTCATTTGGAATCTCAATATCGCAAGAACCGGAAGGACAAGCGATTCATGTCAATTTCATTAATGCATGGAATATTTTATTTATTAAAGAATATAGAATTAATACCTCGTATTTTATATAGTATTTTAAAATATTCATATACATATAAATTATTACATTTAAAAAAAAAACAGAAATAATGCGAATTGAAAATTTGAAAATATTTCTTATTACCTGAGACACCCTGTATAAATTTAAAATACCCGGTCACCGTCGATCAATAGGCGGTCGTTTTCTTAAGTCGTAGTAGAAATTTTATTAAAAAGTCGTCATTGCCAACATTACAAAACAAAATTAACCCTAATTTCTGTCTAAACTGCACAAAAATGGGAAAGATAGTTCTTGTAAAAGTTACCTATACCGAGTTTTCCATTTAAAATGCTGGTGTTCAATTCGGTGCAGTACTTTCTAAGCACCCTGTATTGATGAAATTTAAATAATTTAAAAATTCTCACTTTTTTTGCACACCCAGTAGATTCTGAGAAAAGCTATTGGCCCTAATAAAATGGTATATACTATAAATATTTAAAGGCTGCAATTTACATTATGCAAAAAAGTGTTTTCATTTTAAGAGAATTTTTAAATTATTTAAATTTCATCAATACAGGGGGTTTAAAAAGTGTTGCACCAAATTGAACACAAGGATTTTAAATGGAAAACTCGGTATAGGTAACTTTTACAAGAACTATCTTTCCGATTCTTGTGCAGTTTAGACAGAAATTAGGGTTAATTTTGTTTTGTAATGTTGGCAATTAAGGCTTTTTAATAAAATTTCTACTACGACTTAAGAAGACTACCGCCTATTGATAACACTAGATAACACTAGATAACACCTTGTCTACATCGAATATGTATGAACGGAGTTTTTCCTATAATATTTCAAAGTTTTTACAACTTTATTTAACGCTAATTTTTTTGTTTTAGTAGGTATTAGTGCCGGTTCTACCAATAGAAATTATTTTATTTATTGTAATTTTTTTTTCTCTTAATTATTGATAAAATATATATTATTACTCTGTAATTGAAGCTATTAATAAATACACTTGCAAGAGACACTCTATTTTACACTGAAAGTGATCTTGAGCATTTATTCTTTTCCACCAAAGCTTGTAATCTAGTACCACGGGAATAATACGGGGGTTTTTGCAAAAATTTAAAATTCTTTTTCTTGGCCATTTTAAGCCAATACTCAATCTTGACCAGCATTCTTAATAAGACCACCATAAAGAGTCTAAAATCGATAAGATACTTCAGTCATCAGCAAAAACTGTATCACTTAATAGAATAAAAGGGAAACATTTTACTTTTGCAAAATTAACTTTATAAACAAAAATATGAAATTGTTTTGCACCCAATAAAGCCATTTTTTTCATTAATTCAGTGAACTCATATTTGGTTCATATTGGAAATGAAAAAAAAGTCCATACAACAAAATTAAAACTCAACCGGTCGAAAAGGCCCTGCGCATTTTGAAAACCCAAATAACAGAGCAAGGGGATGCAATAAAGCCAGGCGTCAACCGCAATAACTCAAATGTCGCTCATATATGTGAAACAATAGGCCCGAATACACAACGAGACCTACCCACAAATTCGCGGAATTTACTTTGTATTACTAGTTTATAATTTTTTTTAACAGGCTATGCCTTGATTGAATGTTACGTATTTATTAGGCATTCCATATACATACGTATGAAAATTTTAATTAAACCTCTGAGTTGTTAAATATAGGCAGGATCATAAACCCGTTAGTAATTATACAAGAGGGTGTTAATATATTATCAATCGTCGCTCGACCATGCATCGAATCGTAAAGAGCGCCCCTGATATTGCCTAATAAACTTTGTGTTCTGTTTACAGCGGCCATTCGGCCGGGGTATTGTTTGCGGTTTCAACAAACACCCAAAACTATCGATAGTTTACAGAAGGGAGTAAATTTAATGAATATTTTAATAATTAATTATTTATTAAAGCCATGTTATAAGTTAGTACTGCACAGTTTTTTTTAAAAGGTGTTAGAGGTAAATAAATATTGCTATACGGCCAACGACAGCTCTATATTGATAGGCCTTTGGTCGTAGGTTGATTAATACTTACCACATTGCCATAAATCAAAAATAAGTTAGGTGCCACTCAATTTAAATTACAAAACATTTTAGTTGTTTGGAACCACTTGAATTTAAAAGGTATTTTAGTAGAACTCCGAAAATTCCCAATCAAATATTTACACAAAATATATGAAATATCTCTTTTGATTCAGAAATAAAAACCAAATTAAAAATGTATTGAAACCCTTTTTATTATTTTTTATACCGCTGTATTTTAATGTACACTATATATACAAGGTAAAAGGTAATAATGTCAAAATATTAAATAATTAGTAATCAGAATTGCTTCACATTAAATACTAAAATTAAGAAAATAATTGCATTTAAGAAGTTTAAGTAATATATAAAAAAATTTATGGATCAGCAGAAAAGTTTTAAATTAATGGCGTTAAAGTAATAAAAGTTTTAAAAATAACTAATGGGTGAATACTGATTTAAACAGAATGTTTATATTTTAAGAAAATGATAACTGGCCTTAAATATCCTCCGACTGGAACTAGGTAATTACCATGTGGTCACTTCGAAAGGTGTAGCTGAGTTTTAGTCAGGTACTATATGAGCTAAACCAGGGTATCGCTTATATAATAATTAAAATATCTTTTATTATCTTTTAACTTAAAATTCTTGCATGAACAGAAAAAAAACCCTGGAAGAACAAATGCCTTCTTATAATCACCGGTATTATAGGTGTATAAAATAGTAGGGTTATTAGGTGGGGTCAGAAATAAAACAGAAACCTGTTTACTTAAATGTCAACGTTTCGAATTATATTAAGTCATCCTCAGGACACTGAAATGAATAATGTTTTTTTTCAACAAAAAAAAAACGCATTCAAGTAATCACAGAGATAAAACAAAATAATTTCAAGTACATAAAAAACATTATTAAAATTAATGTTTCTTACGTATACAAAAATTAAAACAACAAAAAAAAAACAAAAACCACGACACAATTAAAATTACATTCAGGTACAACCGTTAAAAAAAAATTAATAAACAAATATATAATTTATTTTTTATATATTGCATCTCTTACCTAAGTCTAGGTTTCTTTAGTTATAATTAAAATACATTAATAATAGGAGCGTAGAATTATTTTTAAGATGGGTTTAATAGTAGGTGTTATTGTGGACAAACTAATCAACAATAAGCCAAGAAACAAATGTTTTTATTCTTTCGAGCGTTTATTTATTTAATTTTTATGATTCGATATTATGTTGATAAGCTAACGATTAGGACATAAGGAAGATGTATGTACTTATACGTTCAAAACCAGAAACTTAATTTTTTAATACACTGTGAGATCTAAATATGGGACATACACTCTTTGACAAATATAAAATTTTGTGTTTTAGTTTTATCTTTTCGGTAATAAATTTATTAAATTATAGTAACTTGCACTCAGATCATCGGTGTCTTGTTTTTTGTTAATACTTTCTTTATATTTATTTATATTAACCATTTCTAGTAAAATTCTTTTTTTGCAATTTCATTCTCTGCCAATGATCTGAGTGCTGTTAAAATCAAATTGGTGTTGTTGATTGAATGAGTGTTCTGCTAAAGCAGTTTTCCCAGATGCTGCGTATGTTTTACGCTTCTTTCGTGTTCGCTAATTCTGGTTTTTAAGTACCTGCCGGTTTGACCCACATACAGACCTTGACAATCAGAACAGGTAGTGTAGTAAAAAACGGGGCAAAAGTCGCTTCCTTCTCGATTTATTTTTTTTTTACCTTAGAACAAAACGATATATATGTCATTTTATTAGATAGGTTATTGTTCATTAGAAATGACAAAATATGACCTTTTTATTACGGTCCCGATTTTTTTTATTTACAAAAAACTGGGAATTCGTACATTTTTTTAAATCGTGTTTTTTTATACATTCCCTCTAATATCTACTTTTTTATTTTAACATACACACTTAGGGTATTCTTTCAAAGTATAAAATGATTGGAATTTCTTATTTTAAATATGCCCAAAACATGGATGACCTTGGCAGTTCAGAAATTATGCAGGCAAATTTTGACTAATCGAAAAAAATTTTTGTTTTTGGGAATTTTATATAAAAAAAAATTACTTATCGGCACAGAATTTATGTTTCGGAGGATCATATGTGCCGCTCGTTTCCAAGAAATGGATTTGCCAAACATTTCATCTTATGAACTTGCGCCTGTTCCGGCTTCTATGTTCCATGAAGATGGTGCAATGCGCAAATCGACAAAATCTGATCTTTCGAAAAAGTTAGAATCATTTACTAATCCGTTATTCGTCTGCCCACCAATAGATTCATATGTTATTGATGGTATGGTACTTATTCAAGAGGTAAAGTCATTTACATTTTCAACTTTTAACGATTTGGGCCACCTGCTATTAACAAAAATTGTGAGCAATGGAAGAAAACAACGGTGCAAAAAAATTTACAGTGATTTTTGATACATACACTACTCATTCCCTAAAAAATGCTGAAAGGCCCAACAATGGTGACTCAAATGTAGTTGAGTTTAAAGTGAGTGGCACGCAAAAAATTCCTAATTTTAATGAAAATAAATCGAAATCATTCTTAATGCTCTAATAGAAAAATCAAGAAAATCCATGAAGTAGACAAAATTTTATTCAATTTTTCGAAAATCAAGTTTTGACTCCAATTTTTAGATTTTTTTAAAAATATTTTAGATAACTTTGGAAGCTTGTAACTTTGGTTCTATTGCTCCGATTTACTTCATTTTTACTTTAAAAGAAACTCGAAATCATTCTTAATGCTCTAATGGAAGAATCAAGAAAATCCATGAAGTAGACACAATTTTATTCAATTTTTTGAAAATCAAGTTTTGATTCCAATTTTTAGATTTTTTTAAAAATATTTTTAGATAACTTTGGAAGCTTGTAACTTTGGTTCTATTGCTCCGATTTACTTCATTTTTACTTTAAAAGAAACTCGAAATCCTTCTTAATGCTCTAATGCAAGAACCAAAAAAATTCATGAAGTAGACAAAATTTTATTCAATTTTTCGAAAATCAAGTTTTGACTCCAATTTTTAGATTTTTTTAAAAATATTTTAGATAACTTTGGAAGCTTGTAACTTTGGTTCTGTTGCTGTGATTTACTTCATTTTTACTTTAAAAGAAACTCGAAATCATTCTTAATGCTCTAATGGAAGAACCAAGAAAATCTATGAAGTAGACAAAATTTTATTCAATTTTTCGAAAATCAAGTTTTGACTCCAATTTTTAGATTTTTTTAAAAATACTTTAGATAACTTTGGAAGCTTGTAACTTTGGTTCTATTGCTCCGATTTACTTCATTTTTACTTTAAAAGAAACTCGAAATCATTCTTAATGCTCTAATGGAAGAACTAAGAAAATCTAGGAAGTAGACAAAATTTTATTCAATTTTTCGAAAATCAAGTTTTGACTCCAATTTTTAGATTTTTTTTAAAATATTTTAGATAACTTTGGAAGCTTGTAACTTTGATTCTGTTGCTCCGATTTACTTCATTTTTACTTTAAAAGAAACTCGAAATCCTTCTTAATGCTCTAATGGAAGAATCAAGAAAATCCATGGAGTAGACACAATTTTATTCAATTTTTCGAAAATCAAGTTTTGATTCCAATTTTTAGATTTTTTTAAAAATATTTTAGATAACTTTGGAAGCTTGTAACTTTGGTTCTATTGCTCCGATTTACTTCATTTTTACTTTAAAAGAAACTCGAAATCATTCTTAATGTTCTAATGGAAGAATCAAGAAAATCCATGAAGTAGACAAAATTTTATTCAATTTTTCAAAAATCAAGTTTTGATTCCAATTTTTAGATTTTTTTAAAAATATTTTTAGATAACTTTGGAAGCTTGTAACTTTGGTTCTATTGCTCCGATTTACTTCATTTTTACTTTAAAAGAAACTCGAAATCCTTCTTAATGCTCTAATGCAAGAACCAAAAAAATTCATGAAGTAGACAAAATTTTATTCAATTTTTCGAAAATCAAGTTTTGACTCCAATTTTTAGATTTTTTTAAAAATATTTTAGATAACTTTGGAAGCTTGTAACTTTGGTTCTATTGCTCCGATTTACTTCATTTTTACTTTAAAAGAAACTCGAAATCATTTTTAATGCTCTAATGGAAGAATGGAGAAAATCCATGAAGTAGATAAAATTTTATTCAATTTTTCTTCAATAATCTTTAAACAAAAGAGCGTTATTAGTTTATTTAAGCGACTACTTTTTTCAAAAGTATTCCGATTCATTACATAGTCATGAAAAATTAGTAATAGCTGGAGGATTCGAAAATACAAAGCAAGCGTTTCAAATTACGTGCGATAGAGAACCCGAAAACTTGATATCACTGAACAGCAGTCAAGAGGAAGCAGACACTAGGATCATTCTTCACGTTTTGTCAGAAACTTCACATAGCAAATCCATTTTAGTAAAATCGGTAGATACTGATGTGTTGCTATTACTCTTACACTTTTATAGTATAACACCAGAACTTGAAAAATGTAAATTGTTTATGGAACTGAGACACAGCAAGAATAGGCGCTTCGCTGCCATCCACGATATAGTTAAGAAACTTGGCCCTCTAGTAACCAAAAACCTATTAGCTATCCATTTCTTAACTGGTGGCGATAATACCAGTGCATTATATAAAATAGGCAAAAAAACCGCTTTTGATATGTTACACGAAAACATTGAGAGCCTTTCACAATTATAAATGCTTCCTATATTATCCGAAGATGAAGGCATGGATGTTGCCAGTATATTTATTTTTTTGCTGTATAAATATAAAGATAAAAATATTAAAAACTTAATGTTCAGACAAAAATTGCAATAGTACTAGATGTGTTTGCGTAAAACATGGATTAAAATGTATGATAGAATGTAAATGCAGATTATGCAATAATAGTTTAAGTTTTAATGACGATATTTCAGAATCAGAAAACGAAGAAGCCTAATATAATAACCGCATATTATGATTTTTTCCATACTTTTCTTTAATTGTTTTTTTTCGCAACCTTTTATACGTATAAAATGCTCAAAAACGTCGTGAGTATAACTATATTAAGTAAGATAAAAATCGCTTGATTGAGTTTAAATTCCGCGCGCTATAAAAAATCATAGCGCTTAAACTACAAAAGTGACAAGAATGATTATGGTACCAAAAACTTTCTTAATCATTTGTGCACATTTTCTTCGCAGCATGTTATATGAAATTCCCAAAAACAAAAATTTTTTTCGATTAGTCAAAATTTGCCTGCATAAATTCTGAACTGCCAAGGTCATCCATGTTTTGGGCATATTTAAAATACAACATTCCGATCATTTTATACTTCGAAAGAAGCGCCTAAGTGTGTGTGTTTAAATAAAAAGAAATCATGTCAATAGCTCAATTAGTTAAGTAGATATTAGAGGGGATGTATAAAAAACAAGATTTTTAAAAAAGAGAAGTTTTCACAGTTTTTTGAAAATAAAAAAAGTCGTAACCGCAAAAAAAGATCATATTTTTTGGTTTCATATGTAGAATCATATTCTTGAGAATACCCAATAGGTTTGATCTTGTTCTAAGCTCATAAAAAAATACGACACAATTTTACTCATTATTTACTCCCCTAAGGGTATTTTACGAACCATTTGGTGTTTTATCCTTGATTTTTAAGAAGTATTTCTTGATGGTATTTTCATTTTTGAACACTATTTTGACTACATTATCAGAAATCACTTCTGCTGGCCTTTCAGACGAACGTTTGACATAAGGAATTTTGCAAATGTATAGTTTTGGGTTTCTTTGACTTTAATAGGTGTAGGGTTGTTGTTAAGGATTTTGTTTAATAGGGTTATGAGGAAAATTGTTTTTTAGTAAAATATCTTTAATTTTGTTAAAATTTTTTAATTGAAACTGGAATGAAATAACGCTATTGCGTGGGATTTTAGGTGGCTAATTATGTTTAATTTTTGTTTAAATGAGTGATTTGATTGGTAGTTAAGAAATCTCTTAGAGAAAGTGGGTTTGTGATACCAATCAGTGATGACTGTATTATGTTCTATTCTAATTAATAGAATGTCTAGAAATGGGAATTTGTTATTTGTTTCACACTCTATAGTGAACTGTAATTTAGGCTGGAAGCTGTTAAATGTATTTTTTTATGTTTTCTATTTCAGTTTTTGGTATACATGTATTAATGTAGTCGACGAATCTTTTAAAAAATGGTAACCTAAAATTTATTGCACTCAACAATAATAATATATTATTGCTATTGTCTGAAATACCTCAGGATCAGATAGGGAAAACACTAAGCAATGAACCTTTTTACTCTGTTTTAGCATCGCCATTTCATTTCTGAATTACTGTCTGAATCATTTAGGAATTTCTCTTTTTCCTATATAACTAATTTAATTAACTTAATACTGGTTCCAAAATATAAACCTCAAATTAGAAGAAGTTAATAGACTAATTCCTACTAAAATAAAAAGACAAATGAAAGAAATAAAATGTTATAGTCACTCTTGGAATGTCTATCTTCGTTTAGTGGTTTCACTTGCCTATTTAACCTCTAATCTCTAACTAACACATTACGTAGTATAAATGACTTTTTATTGCACATCCGTATAATAAAGTGCAGTTTATGGTTATTGCTTCGCCAACTCCAAACTAATTAGGTTGGTGTATAAAAAGAATTTTTGTGGCACGTATTTACTTTGATAGCAATTAAGAGTGCTATAATGTTTTATCGCTTGCATATTTTTTCTTAGAGGCACGTCAGGATTTAAGTAAAAAATTCATATAATACATTGTCAAAAAATGTCCACTGTATTGGCCTCCTAGATCACCCGATTTAACACCTGGATTTTTTCCTGTAAAGAAATGTAAAGAATTTAGTTAATTAGTTTCATAAAAACAGAGCAGGACTTTGATCACTTAAATCACCTTGCATAGATTGGCCTATATACGATATATATACTTCCTACATATCGAAAAGACACGTATTAAGCATTCCTCGAGCGCAATACGTTAAAATTGTTTGGAGAATAGTTATATCTTCAGAAAGTTTCTGTTCTGTATGCACTTCTGGTCGTATTTAGGCAATTCTCCATGGAAATTAATTGTACGTGAAGTTTCCGTGAAGACTCCGTCTAAATGGATTCCTATATTAACTCCCTGCTGCCACTCATACAACCGACCTATTTGCACGAAAGGGCTTATACAGTTTCTATTATTTGTTTACGAATAATTAGGAGTCTGTGTAAAGGAATTATATAATGCGTTTATATTTAATAGAGCATTAAAATTTGGTACTAAGCCTTTAAAGGGCATATTTCTGCTAAAAATAACAATGAAGGAGAACATAAACAGAAAGAAAAGGAAGTCGTGTCCATTTAAGTTATGCCGCCGAGTGAGCATAAACTTATAGCCTTCAATAGTTCTAAAAAGGAACTGTTTTATACTTTTTTGCAATATAATGAAGTTTTGTATATAAGAAAACAAAAGACGGTTCTATTAATTTAATAGATCACTAATGCTTTTGCAAAAACAAATAATGTCGCTAAATGGCTCAACTGTTGAGTATTTCGTTTCAAAAGGATTTACGTAAATGAGAACTGTTCGGAAATAATAGAGTTAAGTAAGTTAGCTAATAAGCTTAAAAAAACTAAATGGTTTTAAAGTATTTTGTCTAGATAGGTTAAAGGTTTTTTTTTTAATGAAACATGTAAAATAATATTATAAAGTGTATAAAGGATGTCACGGATTTGGTGTTCACTATTTGAGTCTCGTTAATTATAGGACATATCAAAAAGTTTAAATTCAGGCAAAGCAGGAATTTGAATTTTTTGAATATCATCATTAATTTTTTTGTCAAACCTGTCTTTTTTGTATAGTGACATAAAAAAAAATCATTGATCCTTTTGTAACCACTCCCTTTCATAATGTAATAATTAGTGAAATTGGATGATAAATTCGGATATTTTTAACATATACAATCCAATATATTACAATTTTTTTTTAAATTTAAATTATCTATATACGAACATTGACTCTTATAAAATATGTATCCAAAATATATTAATAAATTATTTTTCATAACCATTTATTTTAATATTTGCTAAAATGAGAAAACAGATAGAGAATAATATTTATCTCTCTTGAATTTTGGACAAAAGTATCTAATTTTTTTTTGGTAATAAATTATATCTGTTCCTTGGTTCTAAAAGGGCCAAAGTCATTAGTAGATTTGGGCTTAAGTGCATTTTTGAAATCGGCACAGACCAGATTATTATGTGTAATAAGGGCCAAAGTCTATCTTTCACAGGAAAAAAATTACAAATCCGCTAAAGGCCAATGTCAACATTTCAATTTTATACTCTTTTTTCAATAAAAGGGCCAATGTGAACATAGGCCCCAGGAATCCAATATTATATAACTTCTTATAAGGCCAATATCGATATAAATAATTATGTATAGTGATTGTTGTCCTGGACAAAACAAAAACATTTCAATTTCTGCTATACTGCTAACGATTATTGAAGAATATTTTAAACGAGAAGGAAGGCATGTCAGCATATATCATAAATTTCTTATTCCGGGACATGCTCATATGGAAGCCGACCAAATTCTTGCAGCCATTGAAAAGGCTAGAAAAAAATACCACAGTAAAAATAGAAATTCCTAGAGACTGGGCCAATTTAATTCATTAGTGCCTAGGAAACCCCCAATTTTTGTGCATGAGATGGCTCAGGAAGAATTCTTGAATTTTAAGTCACTCCTTTCGGGAAAGTTTCAGCATAAAAAAGTTAATACTTTGGGAAACCCTGTTGTTTGGGCTAAAATAAGAGTCATTCACTATTCTACCGAAAATCCTGGTCTGCTGAAATACAAAACCACTTTTGCTGAAGACGAGCCATATCAAACTTTAAATTTATTAAGAAAATCAACCCGTAATGCCGAAAATACAATAAAACTTTTCCCTATTAATAAAAAACCGTTAGGCATTTCAAAAAATAAAGTACAACATTTGAGGGACTTATTACCATTTATTGATAAAAACAGTCAGCCATACTATCTGCAGTTTCTTATTGGACTAACTTCTTCTGAGACTGCAATTGATAATCTTGGTGAAAGTGAAGATGATGAAGATTCGCTTTAGGTGCCTATATTTTTATCAAAATGTATGTGCAACGACTTTTAGGAAGTTTTCTTTGTGTTTTTAGTTTCATTTTGATTTTTTTTTAAGTTGGGCCAAAGTGTTATTAGTTTAATTTATTATTTATTAAAAAAGGGCCAATGTCAATTTTTTTTGAAAAATAAATTTATTTTATACATTTTCAATTTTTTTTTTTAAAACCAATATACTCTATACCCAAATCAAGCTTAAGAAAAATATAGAAACCTATCTATGTTGTAAAAACCAAACCTAATGCGACCTCATTACCTTTAAAGTCAATTTGTCAAAAATTGCGATTTATGACTTTGGCCCTTTTAAAACCAAGACCCAGATATAATCATGCACCAACATAGACAAGATATTTTTTAGCATTATTTTGATTATATTAATTAAGTCGTTTCCAATATTTCAATGATGGTTGTATTAAAAAGACTAAAATCTAAAAATTCAAACTCATAAAAGAATAAATACCCACAATTATATATTTTTGCCCTTATTAGTTACTTTGTTTTGTATTGGAAGCCTATTGCTTGTAGAGCCGAATCTAGTTCTTCTAGTTGGAGTATCATTCAGCAAAGTCTTATTTTGGCGGTTTTTCGACTTCTTTATCACTTTCTCTTCTTTATTAGACCTTTTGATTTGTTTGATATCCCTTCCTGTGTGTTCTTTCCTAGGGCAGATATTAAAAGGGGGTGCCTTGACTTCATTGGAATTTTCAGATTAAAAAATGTTCGGAGTTGGTGTTGTGAGAGCATTTATATTGTGAAACCGCCTGATTTTATCAACAGTCGATTAATTCCCATAATAAGATTAGAATTGACAATTTATGCTGTAATTGTTTGAAAAAATAATATAATGCTTTTAAATATTTATAAAGAATCGTGTTTTCTAGCAAATCTTTCTACTTTCTTTAAGGTTTTTTGCATTTTTCAATACATCCCTTACAGATTGTTCCCGAACAAATTTTACCAAAACTGGTCTAATTTGCCTATTTTTGTTTTTGCCAACCCTAAAAAATTTAGATGGTTCCCATCAGTCTTTAAGATCTAACACGTTCTCTTTCAAAGATCCCAAGAACTATAAGGTATTTTTTCTTGAGTATTTCTCTTTGTATTAGTAATTTTTGTTGAAAGTTTCGATTTTCAACTTAAACATGTGCACGGAGGCAAGCAGGGTGTTTTGTTCACAAACATATTCATCGATTCTTTGTTATCAAGTTTACACGCATTTTCAAAAGAGGAAATTTTCAACTATATATCAACACATATAATAATGTTAATTAAATTTATTAATGTTATATTTTGAATTAAAAATAAAAAGTAGACATAGATATATGTTATTATAAGCACAAAAATAACCACTTCAAAGCAAACAAAATTATTAAAATTCTTATTTCTAAAGCCGCTTCTAAAAAATTTGAAATGGCAACACCGCAGGCAAAAACTGATGTCATTTTGCGAAATGTCATCCTGACAAACGGTTTGTATTTACATTCGGCATTTGTGAAGTTTCGTGTTTTTTCTTTATTTTTTGGTTGAAAAAGGAAAACAATTGAGTAATCTCAGTGTTTTTATGAACTGTTACGATAGTAAAAACTTGTGCGCACCATGGGACAAAGGCAATTTAGGCCGATATTTTCACAAGTAAATACTGGTATTGTCATAACATCATATTAAAAGACAACCGTCGTCATAAACGTAAAATAATAAAAACTTATTAAAAAATCTATAATAATTACAAAATATTTTATTTCCATAAAAATGCTTTTTATTAGATAAGTAACTCTAAGTACATTAAAAAACGCATACAGAGTTCATAAACGGTAATATTGTTAATAATTTAAAGCATAATCTATTAATACTTAATATTTATCATGTAAATATTTTTTGACGACGTCACTGCTAAAGATTACTTGTGCCAGTGGAATCAACAATGCAATCGAGCGACGTTGCGATGTTGTTGCCTTTTTCTCTAATATAGGGACGTTATCTGCATTCATTTAACTTCGAATTTTGATTTCTTTATAAAGTGTTATATTTTATTTATTAATATATGTTATATTTTATTTAAAAAAATGCTTCATATTTTATTAAAGAGGAATAGTATTGTTTTGCCCCTGTCAAAATAAGTGATCAAATTTCGTAATATTATAAAGTGTGTTTTTTTGCCATATCTACATAATTATTTGCAAACAAATAAACTGCCCATAGTTCCACAGCAATGCTAATTCTAGCCTTTCAATGTTCTAAGGGATGGCATTTATTTCAGATAAATACGATAATAAATTATTCAGGTATTGTTTGGTATCCAATGCAATCGATAATAATAATAGTAAACAAACACTGTCTTCTCAGGAAATTTTGGACTTTGGACGTAATAATTCACATCACCAATATGTGCTGTGTCCGTCTGGCTACAAAACAACGTCACTTCCCAAGCAACACTGTTACTATACGTTTACTTAACGTATTGTTCATTTAAAAATAGTGTATAATTTCAGGCGTATAAATAATATACGTTTTTTATATTAGTATTTTATACTACACGCATATTATAAGATTTTATCTTCATATCATCGTACTAGTAACATACATATTTATTATAGTAAATAAATGTTACTACTTTATAATAACCGGTTTTTGGCATGTCGTCAATTAATAGCTTAATCTTTAAATGATTTGACTTAAAAAGCACTGCATTGTGAGTCCCCTACCAAACTGATTATTGTGATTTTCCGATAAATAGAGCTTCTGTCAAAAAATTAATGAAAATAAACGTATATAATACGTTTTTAAATGATTATATAAATGGTATACAGTATGCCCAAGCAGCACACAAAGTCTACTACGGACCAAAATTATCTTATATTAGTTATATTAAGAGGATGATATTGAACAATAAAATATTACTCATAATGAAATATATAATTTGCTCTAAAGCATTTATAAAATAATCTTATATAATTATATTGTGTTAAGCTGGATTTGTTATTTATTTGCTTTATAATTGTTTTATAACATATTTATAAAACAGATATAAAATCATTTTACAAAGATTTTGTAGTAAGTTATATTAAGTGAACGAAGACTTTATTATAAAACAATATACTTTTAGTGACTTTATAGTTGTTAGGGTTATATTTATAAAAATATTTTTGTAACTCTCTAAAATGTTATTCATATAGTATTTATAAAAAAATTTACAAAATAAATATTTGTTTTTGTCCACAAAATTGTTGTTTAGAAAGATTATATAACTTTTTGAAGACTACACTTTGCTAATAGTTATTTAAAATTGTTTTTTTGAAAGTGTCTTGAATCTCTTCTTGAAAAACATTAAAAATCCGGAAATTTTATAAGGAAAGTGAAGCATTATCAACCTGAAACATTGGAAATTGGTCAGAATGCTGATATCCATATATCGATTATAATTAAGTAGAAGCTATAAATAGTACTAATAAGGTTAATGAACTTACTAACATTTCTAACAACATAGAGACGGGTAGTACTCTAAGGTTGAGGGCAACTATAAGTTGAGATTTTTAGTAAAAAAAAATCCAAATATTATTCCTTCAGATCTTTAGAATAACAGAAATCATCCTCAATTCTTTCCTCTTGAATTTTAGACCAATAAAAGCGCCATCTGTTAAGTGTAATATTTATAATTTATTTATATACAGAATATAAATGTAATGCGAAATTGATAAAAAAAAACAATTTTTTTAGTTGTAATTTTAGGAAATTCTTTTTACTTATCCAAAATCTTTAATATTAAAAATTAAATATAAATATGCATTTATAATATCAGTAAAATTTGCTGCGCAAGAACATATTTGCCCAGAGAACCCTAAAATAATTTTTCCTTATGTAATAATCATTAGAAGTATAATCAGCTAAGCCGCCATAATAGGCGGCTTGTTTATAATTTCGCCATTTATCTTTTCTTTTAACAAAAGGTATGGAGCTTATAAACTTTGTTAATTTTATTAATCTCCATGAGTGGGATAAAATAATCTCATCCGAATACAAATTGCATTGCTTAAAATATTTACACTTTATAATTGTATTTAAATAGTCTTATAAGTTAGTAATAAAACAATATTGTAACATAATTTTGTAAATGCTTTATTATGGACCGGAATCGATTTTATAATCCTATATAAAACTATTAAATGAGTTTAATGAAATTAACATATTTTAATAGCGTGAGCCCTTTTTGAGTTTATACACGATTTATAAATGCTTAGCAATATAAGAGCAAATTTAACGTTTTTTAATTAAAAGTTTTTTTATAATGTTATATAGCGTGCTATATGATAATTTCAAGTACATTTGTGCTGCTTGGGTACGTATAAATTCTAGTCTCAAAACCACAAAATTTTATCACATGATTATTTGACCAATCACGTTAATATTTTATCGTTGATTGATAATATGATATCTTATATCTTATATTGTATCCTAATATTCAATCAACGGTTTTATCTAAAATAGCAGGGGTCGTATTTTCGAAACCATGCGAGAATCTTCGAATGCGAACAAAGTCGAGCGGCAAAATTCGCACACGAATTAAAAAGTGCATTTTTGAACAGCATTCGAAATTTCATTCGCATACGAACATGAAATGTAGTGGCAACGTAACAAAGTCGAGTGCTATTGGAGGCCATGACAAACCGGATGAAGACAGTAAAGATTTTTTAACCTAACACCTAACCTAAAATTTAAGTTTAAAAACATCAGGGAATTTTGAAGTTTTTTCATGGCGTTTCTTGAGTTTTTCGGACTTTTTTTTTAAATTAATTCAAAACATAAAAAAATTGCGATTTTGTGTCGAGTGAGCAAAAAAAAAACTAATTTCATGTATGACAGAGCACCCGGAATTAAAGTCGGGCAAATTCACACACGATTTTTCAGCTAAAATGGCACAAGCCTTGTGGATAAAAGTAACGCACAGATTACACAGTTTCTGGAGCACATCAATTTCATCGTAATAGGCTTGCTTAATCTATATAATTTATTAAATTGAGCATCTGAATACATTTCAAATGGGTCAAGAAATGAAGAGTACATCCTATTCCTTCTATCTGCCAAAGTTTCAGTCTCTTCCAGTGCATCGACGACGTTTCTTTGCATAAGATTGTTTAATCTTGCTATTTGATTATTGTTGTAAACATTTTGTTTATTTTTGTAAAAAAACAAGTTTTAATTTCAGTGTATAATTTATGTATAAAAATATAATTTTTTGAAAGTTTCTGATATACGTATGAATTTATAGATGGAAATATCATTCAATAAACGCGTCTCGTATATGTATAAATATTTAAAAAAAAAGTAAAATTTCACGTACGTTTCTGACATAAGTATAAAAATTTGCTTACGGCTTCACATAAACCTCTGGTATATCATATTCAGCTCATATATGTTTACCATGTTATAAGTTTTTTGTTTATCTAAAGACGTTTATAAAAGGGTTAAAGAAACCTGTATTTTATACGTTGAAGACATTTTGAAGTTTATAATACGTTTAACGTATACAACAATGTGACGGATGTAAATCGTTTTCAGCGTTTAATATACGGTTCAGTTTTGCTTGGGTTTCAGCTATAATTTTAGCTTTAAAACTACAAAAAAATTCGCAATCTCAAAGAAGCGGCTAAAACCAAAACTTTTCTTTTCAACAGCCTACTATCCAACTTGATAAATAAGACTTAATCTGGAAAAGTGTTTTTTTTCAATATGATGTTTAGATTTTAATGAAGGCAAGAAACCCTAATTTTTCGCTAAAATCTACATTCTCAACATACCAAAAATTTTATGATCCACACATGTGTGTGCCCCCACCGTTTAAGTTCGTCGCGTCAAAAAGTATCGGGGATTTTAAAGCGTCAGCTCCTGGCGACCGTCTGCTGGCGCGATCATTTGTCACGGAGAATTCGCTCTCCAGAAAATGACACACACAACTTTACAACTCGCGAAAGTCATTTGTAAAACCGACCGGGGGCGAGGTAACCAGTGCTCATGAGCGTTCTGTCATTAGTTGACTTGCGAAATTTAATGAAACACTGAAAATATTTCGCTTTATTTTGTTCTCACTTTAAGTTCAGGTGTATTCTAAATTATAGTTTTAAAAGGTTATTAACTGTTTACTACTTGTATTTATTATTTAGTAGTTGTATTAATTCACTTAAAATTTAATTATATTTATTGTCTAACAGGAATCTAATCCTAATCACTCAGACAATATATCAAAATATAAGTAATAACAATTCATATATCTTGAAAAATAATAATAAACATATATAAAAATATAACTAATAGGTAATCATAAAATATGTTTAAGAAGAAAAAAAATATGTATATAAAAGGCATATTAACTAAATAGGTCTACGATATTATTATTTGATAATATTTTTTTTAAATGACGAGAAAACATATTAAAGAGATCGACATCCAGACTCAAATGGACCAAGTTAAACCAAGAGCATGCTCTTTCTTTGCTAAATTTGTGTTATATGTTTGTAATTAAACATTGTTTTATTTTCTAGTATTAATGCAAGGCACAACAAAGTGTAGAGTTGCTGGCAATTCAGGGCAGTTAATACAACCATTACATAATTTGAAAAGAAAAGCAAACCTGCACAAACGGATTCCTGACGAAAAGAGAGCATATTGAATCTGCTGAGTAACAAGTGCTGATCAATTCAATTCAATTCAATATATTAATTCAAATTTATAAAATATAAATCATTTAATAGCAAATAGACAGCAATACAATAGTCTGTATTGGTACAATATCCCATTAACAAAATTACCTTAAAATTATTGTAGCGTCTATCACGGAATGGAATATTTCACTAGACCGTTAGCTTGGCCTGTATCGAAATTTCCCATCCCTCGACCTGTGTGGCAGTTTTCTGCTATTAAGTATAAATAATTAAAATGAAACCATATCATAACATTAAAATAATCTATATAATACATGCTAATATGCCCTAAATAGTTAATTCCATCTATATACAAAAGAAATAATTCCTATAAAGAGAAGCGCAAGAGAGGAGACAAGAAGACAAAACAACCCGGAATGAAGCAGCAGAAACAAGAGAATCATTGAAAGAAGAGTCTGTCCGTTTTCCTAATATTATTTTTATAGTATAATACACATTTATCTACTATGTTTCGTTCTTTTTTTTTACATTAATCTTTTAAAGTGTTCGTAATGGTAAATGATGAAGTTTTTATCTCAAAATTTAAACCTTTTCTATGCTTATTTACTTCGACTTTAGACCTTAGGCCTGTGGGCAGAAGCTTAAGAAATTTGGGAAGTAGAAACAGCATATTTCTTTGCAAGTGTAATTTGCTGAAAAAGTGCGATTGCAAATCCTTGTTTGTTTTAGAACGAGTATAATACTGATGGTCTAGTTCCCTAAAAATATCTTTAACCTTTCTGTAGTAACAAAGACATGCACTCACAAACAATCCTCTTAAATTTAGTACATTTAGTTCCGAATAAAGGTTGGAAATTGTAGGATATTGATTGCTTTTGCTTAGGATAATCTTAAGTATTTTATTTTGGCATACTTTTAACATTTACATGGCATAAGTCATCATCATCATTCAGACCGCCCCAAATTACTAAGCAATATCTTAAAATTGATTCTACTAGTGAAGTATATACTATTTTTAGTGTTTTCTTATCTAAAATATTACGAAGCTAATAAAATTTATAATAAAGTTTTTTGGACTTTTGAAAAGCATGTTCATTCCAGCGTAGATGCTGGTCAATGTATTAACCTAGGTATTTAATTTTACTAATTTTTTGTATGCAAGGACAAGGACAGTTATTATTTAATAAATTACAAGTTGGGTTGTGAACTTAAATATTACTTTTTTTAGGTTGATCAGGAGTTGTCAAAGAGAAAGCTATAAATTTGGTCTTTGTTATATTTAGGGTGATTTTGCTTTCATTTATCCAGTTTTGAATTACATAAAGACCTTGCTCTGCTTTCGAGTATACACCATCCCAGCTGTTGTCTGTGAATGTGATCGTGTCCTTGTTCCGGATAAATTCCATTCGTTTTAAAAACGATATTAAAAGAACTCGTCTATTATCTCAAAGAGACCTACGTAACTAGAAAAAAAATAAAAACTCCAAGTCTCAGTCTTAAAATATCTTTTTATGTATTAATCAGGTTATATATTTCGTTAATAAAGCATCATCAGACCTTATAGCTAGATGACCTGCTAAGTACTATGTATCATTTAGCTATAAGATGATGCTTTATTAGCGAAACATGTAACCTGATTAATACATAAAAATATATTTTGAGACTAAGACTTACAGTTTTTATTTTTTCTCTTAAAAGCGATATGTTTCAGAAATTTTATGTTAAACAAATTTAAGTCTAATAATGCGAACAGTATAGTTTGGATACCAGAGTGGAGCCACATAAAGTAATGGCGATTTTATTAGGGAATTAAATAAGATGATTCTACTTGATATTCTTATGAAGTCTTATGGAGATAAATAATATATCTTTTCTCTTATAATAAAACCAAAAGATTTTAAAAATTACTTTATGATATTATCGATATGATTGCAAAAATTAAGCCCCTTGTCAATAGTAACACCCAAATCACGAACATAATTACAGTTAGAAAGAATTGTAACATTTAATGTATAGTCGAAGCTAATTTCATTTTTTAGCAAAGAAATTAACATCTTTTACACTTTTTCAATATTGAGAAGAAACCTATTAATCTTGCACCAGTTGTAGATTAAATTAATATCATTTTGGAGAAGCAAACAGTAGACAATTGCTTAAAATATTAACAGATATGTCACTGATAAAAATGGAAAATATCAATATTAATAAACAATAATAATTAATAGAGACAATCGTACCCATTTAAGTTATGCCTTTATATTCAAAGCTATCATTTTCAAGGCGCGACTAGAATATGTACTTTTTTCTGACTTTCTACAGTGTTGCAGTTTTAATTTGTCCTTCTTTAGTTCCTTGACCCTTATATGAGAAAAGATTAATATTCAGATAGTTGAGAAGTGAAATGGTAAAGTAATAAAATAAAGAAATGAAAAGATAAAGACATAGAAAAAGTAAAAAGTAAAAAAATAATTAAAGATAAGTAAAGTTCAAACACTATATTACGTTTTATCTTTAGCAGTGCTGCTTTTATCCCAATAAGAAACAATACAATACAAGATAAAGAAAAACCGACCCTAATCTGGTGTTCGGTAAGTCAAATTTAAACTTCCTTAATTGAATCTTCGAAGAAAAACGCTTCAAATTCCCAGGCATCGAACTGAATACTTTAAACGGTCATTTTCCAACAATATCTCTAGACAAATTAAATTTTTCGATATCGACTTGAACAATTTACATATTTCAGTTAATGTGTTTTAATGTGATTCTGATGGTCAGTAGATAGCCTTCTGAACCTTGTGTACGGTATTGATTTTGCTTTTTGGTTTTGTTTAAAAATTGTGTTTTATTTGTGTTAAAAAATAGATGTGATATAGACATGTTTATAAATGTAGGTATTTTTATTTTTGACACTTGAGAGTTGATTTAAACATCGATATTTGGTCGCGGTGTTAAAGAATTGTTAAAGCAGAATTTGTGATATGCAGAAATTTGAATCTGTCGGCCTTTTATTTACCCGTATATTTTTGGTTCCATATGAGACGTTGTATGTATTTTTGAATTGAGTAAATAAACAACATTTATTATAATAATTAATATTATTATTAAATGAAATATTGAATATATATTTTATGCAAAAACATTGTTTTTCATAAACACAAACCTTATCCCCCTACCCACCCCAAACATTTGCCTAGTAAGAAATTCTTTTGAAAAATCATCGTTTTTCGTCCATAATATCCAATCTAATAGCACTGTTTTTGTATTAAATATTTATAAATATACATATATATAATTATATCAAATTTAAATAAATAAACTGTGTAATTATAATAGATTTTAACGACGAACCCAGCTATTATGAATGCGTATTATTTTCGAAAACAATGATTTTTTAAAAACAATTTCTTACTGGTAAGTTGTATGGGGTGGGTGGGTGGGGTAAAGGTAAGGTTAATGAAAAATGGTTTTTTTGCAGAAAATAATTATATAAAAAAATTATAGTTTTTATTTCTATACTTTCCTCACATAACCTTAAGGTTTTCGAATAAAACGTAAAAAAAAAACTATTCTATTTCTCGAAAATAAAGTCATCGGCATAACGCTATAAAAATTGCCGTAGTTGTGTAATTTTTTATAATGCAAATAAGTGGAAATTCTGTTTTTTTATAAGTTTGGGCTGAAATACATTATAGAAAACGTGCGTCATGTCCATTTAAGTTATGCAGTCATATAACATGGAAGGAAGGAATTATGGGAAATATTTCAACCGTAAAGCAGTAAATGGGTCTTGGATGTTATTTAAAAAAAAACGACGCTATCCTGTAAAAAAATTTTTGTTTTTGTTTTTCTCACAGTAAATATTGTAATGATAATTTTATAAAAAAAATCCTTATAGCAAAAGTGGTACATTATTCACAGACCAAATTTAAGGAGTAAATAAAGCAGCAATTATGCTAAATAATAAGAATATTCAGTCCGCAAATTACACCAAAAACGCACACCTCCGCTCTAATTTTAATAAATGTTTATAATTAAACTGCTTATTATATATAATTATAATATAATTATAATTATAATATTTCCAATGATTTCTCTGTATTTAATGCTTAAATTTTAATTAAAAATTATATTAATGTTTGTTTGATAATCGGATTCGTTTAAAATTTCATAAAGTTTTGCAAAAATTAGACAAACAAGTCATATATTGTATTTTAGGCAAAAATCATGCATAATTTAAATGGATATGGCACGCGTTTATTTAGCAATTTAATATAACGCTTTTGAAGTGAATTTGGGATGTATAATCTTGGTTTTGCATAAGAATTCCAGACAGTTGAATGCCCTTAACTATCTGAGAGAGGAAGCGAGAGAGAAATAAACAAGGGTTCTACTCAATTGACTCGAAGAGTCTTTTTTTTTTATCTGAGCATCATCTAAGAGAAAGAGAAAAGGGAAATGAGAGTAAGAGAGTTTAGATAATTGACTGGAATATTTCTTTTTTAATTCCAGGCAGTTGAGTGCATTCAAAAACATGGCAGAGAGAGAGAGAGAGAGAAAAGAAGAAACTCCAATTCAACTGCCAGGAATTTAATTTTACTTTTTTAGGCTTTGAAGTTCATTTATCCATATGAGAGAAAGAGAGAGAAAGAGAAAAAGGGAAGTGAGAGTAAAAGAGTTTAAGAAAGTCATTCACTTTTGGAAAAATTTCGGTAGTTTTTTTGGTTCTAGACCACTTTACATTATCTAGCTTCAAAAATACAATTTTTAAAGTAGAACTATTGGTATATTCATCAACTGCATATGGTTAAGCTATATTTATTAAGCTGTAGAATATAATATATACATCGTATATACATGTTTACACAAGGGAGAAAATTTCGGCATTTAAAATAATTGACAAGGGATTTACATAGCTAATCTGTAAACCTAATCACTACACCTCAAATATATGATAAAAGGACCTTGATATCACATATATGCCACTGTGTAGAATAGGATATACTTTTTATACACATAAATACCTTATAGTGCAATAATGGAATATTATACACAAAGAATTCTAGAAAAAAATAGGAAATATATTAATGTGTATGAAACAATAATTATATCAAATAAGATATACAAATAAAAAAAAAATACAATACAAGTTTGCTCGAAACTAAAAAAGGATTTAAAAAATTAAATTTATTTTAGAATAATACAATGATGTACTTTGTTTTTATTAAATAACATTTACGACAAATCCCTTATTTACGCCATTAGTAAACATTATTTTTTTTTCTTTATACGTCTATGCCTCTTGATGCATAAAACACATTTGCAAATTTAAAAAAAATATCTACATTGGTAGTAAAGTTATTTAAAAAAAATCTCATTCGATTAAACGCATTTAATGCACGTCTTTCAATAGTATACAATATAACATACTTAAACCCTTAAGATTTATGAAATAATAAATGTATATTATTAACATATCATTATTAAACATGAATAAAACAAACGTAATTCATCAACGTATATCACGCGGACATTTTATCGGATATTTATAGTGGAAATTCAACCAAAAAAATGTACACCTAGTGCAAATAAAAAAAAAACCTTTATTTAGCTCTGTCCAATGCTTACTGTACTAATAAGTTGAATGCCCTTACTTACAAGACTAATTTAATATTCATTAAAATCAAGGATAAGAATCCTTCTCTTACCTTAATGATTTTTTTATACACATACCTACTAATGAAACTAAATAAAAATTGACCATAATCAGGTTTTCGATAAGTCTATTTCTATCTCTTGGACCGCCAAACTTAGACAAAACTTGTAAACTAAAGTCGGCGGACTCTCAAGGTAACACGTACATTTTATATAAAGGGATTCCCCTGTTTGCCATAATTAAATTGTATCAAACGGGAACATGTAAATACAATTTAGTTTCCACACACCAGGCAGAAAACTAAGTTTAAATTAAGCACTTGAGTGGCAAATCTTGTTTGCGCACCAGAACTCAGTAGTAAAACTCCGATTGTTTTTTGTTAATTAGATATTTATAGAGATTTTAAAGGTGTTTATGGTAATTAGTAGCACAAATATACATATATTTTTTTAAGCAGGCATATATATATATATTTTTATATCTTGTTAAGGGGGTAATAAGAATATTTCACTACATGCATAGATATAAAGGATTATGTTGAGAAGTCAGTGTGGAGGTCTATAAGCAATATGAATTTTTAACATTTTTGTTACCCAAAATAGGCCTCAAGATTATCAATATCTCGAAAAGTATAAGACGGTGCTATCTTGAGGGTAGTCTCATTGGATTTACAAGGTCTATACTATTAAGAAACTATTGGAAAAATAAAGTTTGCAGTTATAGGTTTCTTACAATTGTCTTTTACAGTTCAGTTTTTCCACCTTTCGATTTTTTTCCATAGTTTTACTAAAGTCTTGACTTTATCCCATAGATTACAGAAATACCGAGATATTTTGGAATCTTAATAGAAATTTTTGGGTTTGAGAACCTTATATATTTCATAGACCTATTAATATAGAGTTTAATTTTTTATTACATTGAGCTCAAAACCTTAGCTCCTGAGGGCTTCTAATACCTTTTATAAAAAATAAACCGTGTTAGTATGTTCTTGAATTATAGTAAGTGACACAACAAGAAATAAATAAATAATTACATTAATTCATATCCAATTACGTAAAAATAATTATATTTATTATTTGCGTGCCGGTTTACACCCGTCTCCTAAGTAACATATCATATAATATTGTCATGTGAAGAAATTTTTTTTTCGAAAATATTGATTTTTTGAAAAATATTTATTGGATACATAGTTCATAACTCAAAAAATCGACCAAATATTATTTTGAAAATGTGTACTGTACTAAAATTTGTAAGTAATGAATACATTCTACAACATTATGGTTGGGATTATAATAAAATTATGCCGACTATCAAGTTTGGGACGGCGCGTATCAAACTCGCTTGGCGGTCTAATCCCTCGAATCGGGTATGACGAGACGGGGACAAGGGAACAATGATTATTTCGTCAAGTGTCTTGATAATAAATTTTTTAAACTTTTTGTATATGACAGGCCTGTTAATGAATATTATTTATTTTTTGCAATGTTACTGATAATTGGCTAGAATTAATCATTTATGGCGGAAAAATGTAAATACTTTACTGCATAACTTTATTGGACATGGCAGCTGTCTTTTATTATTTCAACTCTATGAGAAATATATTTTTTTTTGCAAAAAATGACATTTTACTACTTCCTTATAACCTAAATATAAATGTGGTATTTTGCTGCAAAAACTAACCAAATTAAAAAAAATACCGTAACCTAAATGAATATGGCATCCCTTTCTTTATTAGCATAATAAAAGGCTTTTCGTATATTTCATATGATACTGATGATTTAATAATTAGCTTCATGATTTTAATTAATTCGAAAAAGACTCATAACAATGTTACACGAAATCAATAACATCAACAAATTTTTGCCTTAAAAATTCAAATTTTGATTAAGCTTTTAAATGCACCAAGGAATGAAACAAAATTTACAGTCGTATTTAAAAAAAATAATAAATTTCTTAAAGTAAAAAAAGATGCAAAAATTAATTGTACAATAAATTTAAGATTTGGAATTTAGTAACATCCTTAACCTTTTTTAATTTTTTTTTGTTTTAATAATAATATATTTTTAAGTATAATTTTTATTAATGAAGAGAAACATTAAAAAAATATTTTGAAGTGCAATAAAAAAAACTGATTAATATTTATAATTGTATAATAAAATTCAATTTAGAAAATACGAGATAAAAAATAGTAACTACAAAAATTATAGAAAAACAAATTATCTTTAAGACACTTAAAAGCAACCTTTAAATAATTAGAGTTATGTATTAAAAAGAAATCATTATTTCTGCAGCCATTTTCGTAACACTCTTTTTGTAATAGGTTTTTATAATAAATGTTTAAATTCTTTTTATATGACAGTTTTCCCTATGTTTTATGTAACAAGTCAGGAATTAGACAAAGAGATTTTTTATGCATCATTGTTGATCGATAACTCTTGTTCAAAATTTAAATAAAATCCTGAAAATCTTTTGTAAAATGCTATTTCCTAAGGGTTTAATAATATTTATTATTTATTACGAGAAATTTTATTGTGATATTAATTTAGAGCGGAAAATTTAGAAATTTTAATATTTTGGAAATTAACAAATTTAATAAAGCATAACTTAATTAGATTTGTTAAACGACTAAGAGAATATTATTGTTTCTATTTAAAATCTGACAAAGGAAATAAGACTGATATTTTAGTCAAAACAAAATATTTTAAATAAGTTGATAATCTCATTAAAAATGACCAATATAAAAAGATTACTAGGAAACCCTTATCGAAAATTATTTTGCAGGTAATATTCCATGAAGAATTTTATTGGACACCTATTTCAGCGTTTTGTCAAATTGGTACAAGAATTTGGGAAAAAGAATATTTTTCGAAAATTTTAATTTTTTTTTAATATTTATTCGACAAAAAGTTCATAACTCAAAAAATTGACCAGATGTCATTTTGAAAATTTGTACACATATTTTATAAACAATTTTATTGGACACTTGTTTCAGCGTTTTACCAAATTCGTACAAGAATTTGGGAAAAAAATATTTTTCGAAAATATTGATTTTTTTTTAATATTTATTCAACAAAAAGTTCATAACTCAAAAAATTGACCTGATGTCATTTTGAAAATTTGTACACATATTCCATGGACAATTTTATTGGACATCTATTTCAGCGAGAAATGAGTGTGAAAATAGATTTTGCTTAGATTTTACTTTAGTGGACTGCATTTTGAGCATCTTATTAATTAAGACAACACTTCACAAAAAGTGTAATATGCAAAAAACTGAAAGAGGTTATGATATTATTGGTCTCTATTTCGGAATATAAATATTCTTGTGTAATAATTTGAAAAATTTTTTATTTTTCAAAATAAAGGCTTACTAAATATCATTTCAAGATTAATTATTTCTAGATCTAATCTAATCAAATCAAATCAAATCAAATATGCCTGTTTAGCACAAAGTCACAATATGTCAACAAAATTAGACAATAATATATAGAATTAAAGAAAAAACAACAATATCTCTGCAACATCCCTAACAAACGTCCCTATAAACCTCTTCCAGGGGCAAGTGATTATACATTTAATTATAATTGAAGTGCATATTAAATCTTGTTAAATAAATGTTAGACAAAAAGTGACCAAACAAGTGGGACTCTACTGAAGCAAAAAACCTCAAGACGAAAAACTCTAACAGCATAACAAACAGAGGTAATTTTCCCTTTCAAAGCAACAATGTAGGCAATAAATTTCAATTTTGAGTCAATAAAAACTTCTAGAAATCTGGAGCATTCGCTATTCATTATATACTCTCCATTCAATGAAGAATTTGTAGTAATACCCTTAAATGTTATAATATTTTTTTTTTAAATATAAAAGAAACCTGGTTTGCGTCACATTAATTCTTAATAAATTTAATAACATTATTTATTGTTTCTTCCAATGTATTATTATTTGTTCCTAGCCACAAAAGTCAATAGTGTCATCAGCGAATAACGTAAAGGATCCATTAATACTGATAGACACTAGGTCGTTGATGTAAATGAAAAAAAATAAGGAGCCAAGAACCGATCCTTGGTATCATTCGATATTCTACACAGGTACGACTCATATGACTCAAGTTACATTAAAGCACAGCCTGAAGCTTTTGCAGTAATATTTTGCGATCCACACAACCCAAGGCCTTGGAAAAATCACAAAATACCCCCGCAGCCATCCCTCTCCTATTTAAGCCCAAATAAAGTTATTTAAAACGGAAAATAATTGTTATTACAATAAAAGAGTGCTTACTACTGATTAAAAACTAGGCCTAGACAAATAAAAATACTATATCTAAATAAAATTTTAAGACTTCACAGCCTTTGCAGACTAGGAATTTGTTCTTCAAGTATCGTTTGTTTAGTTTATAGAAGAATTTTAGAAGTCGTTGTCACACTTAATTATTACTTGATTATTGTCATTTATTCTTAGATGTATTTTTAAAACATGAAATTTAATATTATTTATAATAAAGCAGTCTTTATATTTAATGTGATTTCCAACATACGGCGATTTGAGTTTTCTCGAAAAATTTTAAAATCATCTGCTAATAGCAGGCTTGTTGAAAATAAATATAGCAAAGAGACAGTATAAGTTGTTACCTTATGGTACCTGTGAAGTTAATATAAATGGCTTAGATAAACTATTCCGCATTTTAACTTGATTTAACCTATGATAGGTAAAATACTTCAGAAACATATACATATGCTTCTGAACCAAAATTAAATTTGCTAAGTTTTTTAATAAGTAGCGAGTGATCAACTTTATCAAAAGCTTTAATGCAGTGAATGAAAATTATAGCTACTTAAGTGTTACTTTTTATATCGTCTTTGCAAAACGTAAAAATACCCAAATTCAATACAGTGGACTTCCCTAGTAAAAAAAAACATATTATTGTTAATGAACCTATCTCTAAGTATACGAGTAATATTGTTATAAAGCACGTTTTCGAATATTTAAGCAACAGATAAAACTGCATGCCCTAACTTATATAGAAATTCACGTTGTTTAAAAGATAAACTAAAAATTTATATGAGAGACAGAGAGTCTCTGCACATCGTTTAAAAATGTATGCTGATATATTGTCCTTCCTATTGGGTTAGAATCCTACCTGTGGAAAATATAGACACTGTTTAAATATTAATGGTGCTTATCACCAACATCTAAGAGTATTGACACCTTATACACATATTTGTATGTCAATCCCTTCTAAAACAAATTGGCTCTTTTAATTATTAGCTTAAATTATTGTTTTTAATATATTGATATGTTTATATTTAAATGCATTTATTGACTAACTAGCAAATTAATAATATTAATAAAAAAAACTGCTTTCTAAAACATTATATTAATTTACTTACAGTAAAATAATCAGAGTTATATTTAACTTAATCGTATCCATTTAAGTTATGCATTTAATAGATATTTTAAAATAGTTAGAGCCTGGGCTAAAAATTTTCCTCGTATATTGGTGTTGTTGATTTTTCTAGAGCGTTTGACCATATCAACTATCAACTAAATATTACAGTTTCAATACTATAATACTATTATAGTTCATGTTTGCCTTTAAAATTCTTTTCATCAAATAGCTATTAAATCATTTTATCGATAATTATATATTCTGATTATTTTAGCAATAAGAATCATAATTTAAAACTTAATCCTAATATGTCCTTAAGAGGTACTTTTTTACGTAAAAAGCTTCAAATTTTTAAAATTTAAAGAAAAAAAAAACAAAAACTTTGCACACAATTTTTTCTTAGGTATTTTTTTAGGCTCACCCCCTAAATGATACGCACCTGAATAATTAATGAAAATTATAAAATGACAACTAAATTCAGCATATCAAAATTGAGAGAATACCAAAATTTAAAATTTTTATATGTTTTTATCCGTTTCGAAAATAAGTGGAAAAAACCATCTTCAGGTGCCCCTTTTAAAAGGGGCGTAGCTCCCTTGGGGGGCGTTTGCCGATATATGTTTATAGGAAAAAGTGAGATTATTTTTGACCAAAGAATACAGGGTTCGCGTTTCGTCCACTAATTTTGGGACATCTTGTATAAAAATCAAGAAGAGTTTTTAATCATATAATTTTTGATATCTAATATAGATTATAATACGAGATTGGCATATGTAAGCTCTATAATAACCGAAATATGTAAAATGTTACGCTACGTAAAGAATTATGCAAATCTCTTATTTTTTCGCATTTTTATTATAGTGATTTAAACTATAAAATTATAACTATAAATATATTGTGGCTGGTGTTAACATCACCAGTACTTTTTCATTCCCGAAAATCAAACTGGTTTTTATTTAATAAATTGTCCTTTTCAAGAATTTTTTGTCATGCTAATTTTAACAAATTTTCCGGGTATTTTTGATAGAGTAGGAAGCATTGAGATCAATTTCCTTTGTTCGATCATTCGCAGTACACTTTTAATAGTAATAACAATAATAATAATCTTTTTTAGCATATTATATAAGTTGCCGATACATGGCTTTATATTTATTAAAAAAAAATTATGCGGATTTTGAGAAGTTATATTTCCTAAGGGTATGCAAAAACCTGATATTACTCGAAAAAACTTCGATTTCCTTTATTCCCTCCTATTTGCAATGTTTTTTCAATAGGTTTGCGTCAGAATCACTATTGTGAATCAGTGGTTGTCGATATTTGTGATAATTTTCTCAGAGCCATTGATAGTGATAACTATGTTTTAGCCGTATTATTAGACTTTAAAAGAGCTTTTAAAATCGTTGATAGGAACATTTTAATTCAAAAATTAAGTTAGGTCCATTATTGTTGACACTATATATTAATGATATGACAAAAGTAGTCAAAAAATTTAAAATCGTTTTATTTGCACATGATATCATGATTTACATAGTTGGTAAGTAACCTAATGAACTGGTATCTAATATAAACACTGATCTTGCTAACTTATTTGGCTGGCTTTGCCACAATAAACTGAGTTTAATTGTCAAAAAAAATCAAAATTCTGTGTATTTAACAGAAAATCAAGATTGAGCCGGGTAGACATTGATGCTATGCACATTATTGTAGATGGAGAGAAAATTCTTTTTGAAAAGGAAATAAATTACTTAGGAACTATATTGGACGCAAGCCTAAACTTTCATGCGCATGATAATTACATGATGAGCAAGTTTTCAAAGAAAGTTGGATTTATAGCACGCATAGGAAAAAATCTATCAGTGCACACAAAACTAATGCTTTTGCCCTTCCCCATCTGCAATTCTGTTCGACATTATTATTTAATTTATCCCAATATATAATAAACCAGTTTGAAATAATACAAAATAGAGCTATGAGACTGATCCTTAAATGTAATCGTTATACCCCAGTTGTGTCTATGTTAAACGTCCTAGGTATGTTGTCTGTGAACCAAAGAATAATGTCTAATGTTTATTTTTAAATTGAAACATCGTCTGCTACCAGACAATTTTTAGTAATGTTCATAATTATCTTACTCGCAACCGAACAGATTTCCTAGTTGACAGATGTAATACGACTCAGTTGCTCAAGTCAATATTATATAGGGGCTTAATAGAATTCAATAAGTTACCGGCTAGTCCTACATCCTGTGATAGTTTTAACGTGTTTAAAGGGCTCTTGAGAAAATTTGTTCTAGAGATTTAGTATTTGTCTTTTTTTATCTTTATTCTGTGTTTCGAATTTTATATTCTGTGTTATATCATTATACGTTTTATTTTAATGGTTTAGATTAATTTTAAGTCATTTAAATTTTATTTATTATTTATTTTATCTTAATTTTTTTGTGTGTTTGTGTTCTGATTTTATTAAATTTTAACTCAGTTTATATTTTAAAATTTTATTTTCATAACTCATGTTTTATTATTTATTCTTTTACGTTTAGCTTAAAATTTTGATTTATATGATTTTATTTTTACATTGTATATGTTTGTTTTTTTTACCTTTTTTTATATTTCCACTCATATGTTAATGTATAATCTTAAACATATTTATTTGTCAACAATACTCGTACCTTATACCAGCACTATTATTGTAATATTATCCTTATTTTTTGGTTTTGTTTTAGGTTTTAATTTTAGTTTATTAGTTTTTAATATCATATTAAATGCCATACTATGTATTTTATTTTTATGTAGCAGATTTTGCTAAATAAAGATTGATTGAGATTTATTTCATAATCAGTATTGCTTCATTGAATATACCAGATACATAAATCTAATTTAAAATGTATACTTTTATATTCAGTAACCCATAAAACGCCTTTGTTTTCGGTTAATACACTGGACAATAGCTTGATTTCAAACCCCCCAACCTTCAGTCTAGTTCCTTTTAAAGTGAAATCTAAAACTAAAAAACGTCGCAAAAATAGTTGACGCAGACGTTGATCTAGATTTGTTTTTCTTTCTTTTTTTTACTTTAAGCTTTATTGATGTCGGAACAAGAATAAAACCTTTAATGCTTTTTTTCTCTCTTCAACGTTGGCGGGTCGACGAGTGACAGAATAAGATAAAAGAGCTTTTAGCCAGTTTCAATTTGGTCGTTTTGGGGTTGAGGTTACAAAGAAAATTGATAAGGCGACGGGTAAATTGGAAAGAGTAATTATTGGTTTTTAATTCAACGATGGTGCACGGATTAGTTACGGATTTGTTAGCGAGTTGAAATTGAAAAAGATCACTGCGAACAATATCTCTTGCTTAAGGAGTGCGCGTTTGAATCCTGTGTAATATCTTTTGTAATAATTAATTTTTTGTATAAAACATGTGAAGTTGAGTCTAAATACTGAGCTATAAAATGGTGCAAAATGTATAATATAAAAAATAATATGGATTTGGAGGTCGATATCTCGGCTTCTATTAGGCACTATCGGGAAAATTCCAACGGTTTTCTCTTAGTTTCGTCATTCTGAATTCAACGAGACCATCCGCGTTAGTTATACCTTTTGGTTTTTAACCAAAAAAACGCAATATTATTTTTTTTCTTGAAAACCGCTAGAGATACGTATAAGGAGGTATGATTAAAAAAGACTTAAAATGAAGCAGGGAATCAAAATATCTAAAAATATATAGGGTGTTCTATTTAAAAAATCGAAGGTGTTGCCATTTTTCTATATAAGCGACAACGCTACAGTGCTGAAAATATTTTATACTTATAGGGCATTGTCTGTTACTATAGTTACCAAATTTTCAGAAAAATGCTGCGTTCGGTTTTCCATATATGGCCAACGAACCGTCGGTCGTCAATCATCCTGTATAATAAACTCTCATACACACTATCAAGCGACGAAACGCAACGTTGCCGCATCATCCACTCATTAAATATAAAACTATTAAAAACACACTAGAAATGCGGTGAAAAATAATTGGATTATTGAAGAATGCGGTTCTATTGGCAACGTTATCGCCGGTTTCACGGTTTAGAGCAAATAATTCTCGGCAAATCCTTAAACGGGGGTCCGAGCCAATTTGAAATAATCGAAATATCTAAAATATGCCCGGCACTTTCGCCAACTCGTTTACGATTATTTTAAATAGCATCTTAGATGCGGTTTTGTCGCGTTGAAATATGCGCCTTCGCCAATCTATTAGCATTATTATTTCAAATTGTTTTAGATATATTATGTAGGTTTTCGCTTGACGATAATGACTCGCCTGGAATGTATGCGTTATGTGATTTTATTTATTTATTTATTGAATGTAAATAGTAACTTTGTGAGTGTTTGGTGCGTATTTGGACGGGCGGTTTTGTTTGTTTTTTTCGCGGGGAATTTTGCGTTATAGTAAGATAAATACGGTGTAAGTATCTTTGTGATTTACTTTTATGGACTGGTTTAAGTTAGTTGGGTTTAATTATAGTTTATTTCTTAGTCCAGAGGCTAATTAAATAATATCTTGAATTAAATGGTTTGTAAAGCTATTATAGGCTTAGCAAATGGCTTTCGTCAATCATTAATTTCTTCAAAAATGTTTAGTTGAGGCATTGGGCGAGATATTTTTGATTTTTCTTAAAATAAAACTTTGTTTTCGGTAAAGGTTTAGTATAGTAACTTTTCTGAAAAAAGTACCTAAAAAATTGTTGAGCTACCCACAAGATAACCAACCTAACCCATCTCAACCCAACTATAAAAGCATCGAAAAACGATTCACTGTCCCTATTTTCCCAAAATTTTTCTAGGTTTCCCTGCGAAATATATTACACTATAAGATATATATGTCGCAGGCTTATTGTAACATCAGTCGTATTATAATACGCCTAGGCTTTTCAATATGCCTAGGCATCTTGTAATATGGTTCAAATAATTCAAAATATCACAATTTGACTAATAATTTTAGGCGTATTATAATATGACGGCTATCCAGGCGAATTGTATTCGTTCATTTAATTTAGATTGAACAGTTTGTCAGGTGAATTGCAATCATAATTTTAGTTAGTGTTGTGCGATATACTTACTTATATACCATTTAAAATGAGTGCTAATTTAATGTTTGTGAATAAAGACAATTATTATATAGAACTAGAGAAGTTTTACAATGGTAAGTAAACTATATAAACATAACTATAACCTCAAAATATTAATTTTACCGCGGTTGCATCGGCGGGAATGGATGGATTCACGTGCACAATTTTGTTTGTTGACAACTTTATATATTTCTTTTGTATTAGACACTTTTTGCTTAAGATACGAAATTAATACAAAAGTCCAGTGGCGCAACTAGACAGTAACTTTTGGAGGGGCTTGGGGGGGAGGTGGTCTTAAGCAGTAAAATATGCAAAATTCATTGTAATTTCACGTGTTTCTGCGTTTTTATGGGGGGAAGAGTTATTGCACAAGTATGAAGAGCCATAATTGTAAGAAATATGAAGTTTTTACATTAGCTAGTGGCGGAGATAAACTAATAAATATTATTAATTTAGCTAAAAAAAGTTACATTATTCTATACATTACATATTGGGAACTTTGTAATTATTATTTTGCAAAATTGCCAAAAATACGTCTTTTAATTTAAGAATACGGAAAAAGCAGTAAATGACCATGGACCCTAAAAAAAATAAGAGAAGTAAGCGATATTTTAGTTAGTTCCCGGGAAGTAAAAAATAAAGGAACTAGAAGGAATAATAACCAGCTGTATTACTTACGTATTTATGAAACTATGGAAATTGGTGGAACAAGAAAAGTAATTAAAAAAAGAACCAAGGAAGATGATCACATCATTTTCATAATTGCCTATGAAGAGTTTTATAACAAATTAATTGAAATTCATATAGGTACGGGTCATGGCCCTTTTGCAAGATCATTAATGGACGCCCGCTTCACCCGCAAAGTCAAGGAAGTGTTGAAAGATCAAACCAGGATGTGGAAAATATGCTTAAATCTTGGCTAAAAGATAATAATTCAACAAACTGGTCCCTTGGCTACTATTTTGTTCAGTGGCAAAAAAATTCTTCCTATCACAGGATCATTAAACGTTCCCCATACAAGTGGAGTGGATTTTCAAGGTGGTTTGTTTTCTACTAATTTGCCTTCTGAAGTTATTCATACTATAAACAAAGAAGCAGATTTAGAAACAACTTTAAATAATAGTTCAACTGGAGGTTGTCCAGAAGATACTTTAGCTGATCGCTACGAAACATCTGATGAAGTACACGATGCCACAATAACTAGCTTACAAGTCGACACGACTAGCAATCACACAGACGACAAATATTCTACTGACATTTATAAAGAAATCGAGACTTTAGTAGTTACCGACTTGAATAATACAGATGACAGGATGGTACTTACCTATGAGCTAGAAGAACCAATAGACGAGTTAGAAGCAAACCATGGAGTAGAAATACTGTATATTGATGATAATGCTACAGAGGAATTTGTGGAAAAAGATCATGAAAATATTTCTCAACAAAGAAACTATTGCAGATGCTTCCACCCTAAGATGTATAAAGTGTGACCAAAATAATTTGCCTAAATCAATTTCCTTAAATCAACAACAGCAGACTTGTGATCTATGCAGAAATGAAGAAACAGTCAAGCAACAAAGAGAAGGATCTGCTCTGGGACAAAAACGCGCTGCAGAAAAAATGTTGGAATTCAGCAATAAAAAATTAAAGCCTCTGGCTGTAGACCAAATTGTTGCAATCGAGGTTCCTAAGCTAGATAGAGGACCACTTGATCCCAAGAATATATTAGGAGCTATAGTAAATGTAACTAACGGTGTTTATCAAATTGATACTACTACACATGGCATTGTGTTGCATGCACAAAGTGTTCTTGTAAACCAAGCAAGGTACAGTGTCGCAACAATAAATGCTTATGTTTTAAAGCTCATATGAAATGTAGTAGCAAATGTCATAAAAGCGGACTATGCTGTAATAAATAATTATTTTATCTTTTGTTTGCGACCTCAACCTTAAACTGTTGGTATATTTGTATATTTTCAAAAACATTAAAATCTCTTTAACGGATTTAGGTCAAAGAGAAAACAATTTGGAGAAAAATGCTTGTATCTGCCGATGTTTCAATTTAAATTAGATCATCCTCAGGGCACTAAAAACACAAAATTGATGATAATATAATAAATCAGAGTTAATAATTTTCTGTATATTTAATTCATGTCCATTTTATACAGATAATTATTAACTCTGATTTAATTGTCCATAGGTATTTATAATATTAACATAAATTTTACCGGTTTTAAGTGCCCTGAGGATGATCTAATTTAAATCAAAACGTCGGCAAATATAATTTTTTTTCAAAGTGTTCTTCTAGCTTAGACCTATAACTCCAACTAAAATCCACCAACAGTAAATAATTACTCTAGAACTGTAATTTTTACTTTTATTTCAAATAAATTTTTTATTTAAAATATTTACAGCTTAACTTTTTTTTTTCTCTACTACTAGTTTTGTGAAAGCTAAAAAAAGTCCAAGGCCAAAATTTTTAGCTATACATTCTACATCTATTGCTGTAATAACTATATTATACATAGAAATAACAAATTAACTGCAATGAAGCCGAGATGATATTGCTTTTATATAATAATTCGACTGGATGGCCAGTCAGTCGTATTATAATACGCCTGATCTCATGTAGTCATATTGTAATATACTCACGTACAGATTGAATTTAACAATAAGCCTACTAAGATTCAGTCATATTATAATACGCCTAAAATTATTAGTCAAATTGTGATATTTTGAATTTTTTGAACTATATGACAAAGCCTAGGCGTATTACAATACGACTGATTTTACAATAAGCCTGCGACATAGACATGTATGAAAAGTATATCGTATGCTACACAGTGGAATATACGTATATGTGGTATCGGGGTCATTTCGAATGTGTGATAAAATCACAATTCATATAGTGATCAAGTTTAAAGACTAGATATGTAAATCCCTTATAAATGTTTGTAAATGCCGAAATTTTCTCCGATTTGTAAGCAAAATCGTATAATATATACGTATATTTTCACCTTAAATTTTCCTAAAAACCATTTTTCTCTTAGGCAATTATTTTCTGCAAAAAAAAACTTTTTTTATTAACCGTACCCTTACTTGTTTTCAAGAATCATTGTTTTCCAAAATATTACGCATGAATAATAGCTGGTTTCGTCGTTAATATCTAATCTAATAACACAGATTCTTTATTTAAATGTGATATAATTATAAATATGTATATTAATGAATATTTAATACAAAAACAGTGCTATTAGATTGGATATTATGAATGAAAACAGTGATTTTGCAAAGGAATTTTTCACTAAAAAATTGTTTAGGGTGGGTGGGGGGTCAAGGGTTATTTTAATGAAAAACAATGTTTCTGCAGAAAATATATAGGAAATATTTAATGTAATAACAATATTTATTTAAATTTGATATAATTTTATATATTACTATTTAGTATAAAAACAACGTTATTACATTGGATAATATACATGAAAAACAGTGATTTGAATTTCATTAAATATTAAAAACTAGATATGTAAATCCCGTGTCAATTTTTTTTAAATGCCGAAATTTTCTCCCTTTGTAAACAGGATCGTATATGATATACGTATATTCTACAGTTTAATAAATATATATTTAACGATAATAATAAATATATGATGTATTGCTTGGGTTTAAATCCCTGCAAAAAATACGTCAAATATATGTAAAAAAAAATATCGGTATTAAAATAAAAAAATATGTCGATATTCTGGAAAACATAGATTTTTATTTTTTATCAGCTTATATTAATTTGTTTCACATGAATTTGTTTTAGTAAATTTAAATATTGGGAAACCTAAAAAAATAAAAAATAAATAAGTGTAATTTTCAAAAAATTTCACGTTATTCTTTTAGGGCATTTAACGTAATTTTGTATATTTTCCAGGAGTTTAAGGAAAAAATTGATTTAAATCTCGGAAAAAAATGTAAAAAATGACTCCAACCAAGGCTTTAAACGTTGCCATAAATCGTTATATTTCCTCATCTTCTCTTCGCCTCATATTTTCTTTCGTATTCTGATTCTCTTCCCATGGTCCCGTTAGGTATGTTCTTTCTTTTTTCAGTAGAATATTTATTATTAAATTTTTGTCTTTTTTTACATTTTTTTTTGGCCTTAACAAAATTCAGGGAGCCTTTTGTGTAAGGGATATCTCTGTAAAACTGCATATTATGGCCTGTTGGTCACCTTGCATTATTAGCTGCTTTTTTATTTGGTTACAAATTCTTTGATTTTTTCTTGTTATTTGTAAATCATGAAATACTCAATATTTAGTGAAATTTTGTAATATTTGAAATTTTGTATAAGTTAATACACCTACCTATTAGTATTCTTTGTGCTTAATTGCTGTAATTTCTTGGTGACTAATAAACGTCTTATTATTATTCTGCCGTTCTAATATAAAACGCAGTAACTTCCTGAACGTTAGTTTTGAGAAAAACGCAAAAAAACGTTTTAACTATATATTTTATAAAAAAATAGGAACATAATAAAATTAAAATTAGTAACACTGTTAAACAGAAGTAAAGGTAACATAGAAAAATGTATATCAATAAAATACTAAGTAATAATAATATTAAATGATTAATTTAGGGAATTATTGAACATTCAATTAAGAGTCGGCACTAATTGTGCCATACCCTTATATAACTATAATTATTAAAAATTAATCAATTGAGGTGTTTAAATCTCTTGATAGCGTATTTTCTGGGATAACTTGCCAAAATATTTGCCTGTCTGTGCTCATCAGGGGACACAGTTTTTTTAATATATAGCAGATTTTTTTTCTGGGTTGATTCCTCTCTGTTGGTTTCTTGCACAGGGTAATGAAATGGGCTCTTTTTCGCTCTTAATTTTTTTTTAATTCTAGAGTTTTTATGTATTCATAGTCATAATTTTCCGTGTAAAATATTGCTTTACTGCCTTGTTTTACCATCAGTGTAGTAAAATCACTGATATACAGCCTTGGTTTAAGTTTTTTAATGCGATTTATAGATGTCAAATCTAGCTAGTCATAGAACTGATGAATATTCATATCTATAACTTGAGTTTTGCTAAAATTTGCTGCCCCCTTAAAATCTGGAAAGTCGTAAATATTTTTCTTATATTTCATTTGGAGTTCCACCTGGTGGTGAAAACTGTCTGCACTCATAAATGTGTGGCCTGGCTCAAAGTATTTAATAAAGATTTTTTGTGGAGAAATCATTCCTGAATTTATTATATACACAAGGTACGACAACGTGGTCCGATTTTTGTTTTGGGCCGCACAGTTATCCAGCCACAAAGTGATTTTAACGCAGCATTTTATGGGCATCAGTAGAATGCTGCATTTTTGACTAGAAAAATCAGATGCTGCATTTATATTTAGAAAAGCGTTACGTTTTGCAGATACTGCATATTTATTAGGCGTTTTTTTTCGTTTGCAATTTTTTTTTAAAAATTACTTTTTCTAAATATGGAGAATGTTATTTTACACAATAATATGTAAAAATCTCCAAATCGAAAATTTTGAAGTTACTGCGTTTTTCATTAGAACGTCAGTATTATTATTATTAAATACCTGGAAAACGTGAAAAATCACCTTAAGTTCCTTGAAGACTTACAAAATTCACGACAAGTGCCTGGTATAAAATGAGTATCATTTCAATTCACTGGATATAATTTTGAATATTTGGAAACCTAAGCAAGTGAAAATCAGTTTTTATCCTTTATCATAAGTATTTTTTGTCTCTTTTTCTCTGAAAAAAATATACGGCAAATGTCTTTATCTAATTTTCGGAAAAATATGGACTTTTTTTTAATATGTATATTATAGAAGTAGTTGGACATTTTGAAAAATTTGAACATTATAATATTTTATGAAAATTAGGTCGTAGCTCTTATATTAGCTGATATATCGCATTTTTGGCCTCAAGAACGAGGTCGAAGAATGACTTTTTCCGAATTTTCAAAGTGCTCTCATTCCCTTAGTTCTGCTCAAATCCCATTATAACCCAATGTTTTCGTGATGTAGGTGATGAGAGCAAGGCGCTGGTATAGTTAGTTCAATTTTGGAAAAAATCAATTTTAAGTGAAAAGATTCAATACAGGAGGGTATACCCAAAAAATGAAAAATCTGAAGCTTTGGAGGTCGACACTACAATTCCTTTACCTATTTTCGGTATTTATTCTTTATATTCTATCTGATAGAACTTATTCATTTGTTTGAGAATCATCCCTATTCACACGATTATTATCACTAGAAACATTAACGTTTTTTAATCCAACGGGTAACTCACCACCACCCGGTATATTCTCATCGGTGTCCGACCTAATAATATTGCTATTATCAATAAGACATCTAATGGGGAAGATAACTAACACTTACTCGGACCGGTCAATGTTCACGCTACCATGTTTAAAACCCAACTAAAATTTCCTCAAGTTAAATCAATCAATTTTGCTAGTGCAGGAAGATCCAATACCATTGAAGGAAATCATTAGTCTATTTAAGACGATAGTTCATGTGTCTTTTTTTATTTGAATTATCGTGCGAGATACAGCAATTTTAATATAGCAGACATAACCTCAAATATAAAAATATAACTCAATTTTGTTATAAAACTAATAAAAACAACATTTACGCAAGGATAAATTTCACGTGTCTAATATATAATCTTATAAGCTGTTATTTATTGCTAAATTCTATAAATTTTTATTTAAGCTTTAGTACTGATTTAACCAATTTTTAATCCCTATTTTTTTAGACAGTGACACCCGTAATAGGCTCTTTGTATAAAATATTCCGCTTAAATCCTTCCGCTAAGCATTATACGGCTCGCTTTATATCCGCCTTTAGCAAAGTACTTTTAAAATTTGTTCAAAAAAAAAAAAAAAAACGGGACAGGCCTAATGCGCGTTTGATCCCTTTAATCTGGAAACACTTCGCATATTCGGTGTTTTTTGTGAGAGAAAATGTGATTAAAATCAGTCAATTTTCCCGGTACGATTTCGTCCATTATACATATAACCCGTTCAGTAGGTCGTTAAAACGAAACATTTTTTTTGCGTTCGATTTACGTTTTATAAACCCAATTTGAAAATGTAAATGTTTCTTGTTAAGCAGATTCACCTTAAAAAAATTACATAAGCATATACCGGCCCTAAAAGAATCACTGGAGACTTAAAAATCTCTCTCTGAAATCCATTACTGAAATTGTAACATCCGGAGGAGGTTAAAACTCCTCGAAATGTCTGAGTTCTCCCTATAGAATTACCTAACATATATATATATATGCATATATATTTTAAAACATCTTCATCTTTTTCTAGTCGAGACGTAGCGCTTGAATATTGAAATGTCAATTTTCCCAAAGAAATTTATGGCGGCAATATCGAATTTGTGTCGTTTCTAGGGACCGCTTCCCAATAACCGGAGGAGAAATAGTAAGTGCGAAAATGTAATCTACCAGTGGCAGAGCGTGCAATTTATAAAGTTTCTTTTATAATTTGAAATTCCGTATGTGTTTGTGTGTGGTGTAACAATGGTAATTCACAGTTTAAATATCCTAGTTTTATTTCTTTAATTAAAGATGTTCATGGAAGGATGTATAACTGTTAACGCGTGTTTAATGTTTCTCTCTTATTATCAGTTTTTGTCACAGTTTATCAAAGTGTTATAAGTTGTGTTTGATATCTAAATGTGTGTTTTTAAGTGCCTAATTTGACTGGCTATAACTAAAGTTAATCTCTAGAATAGAATTACATATAATCAATAAAATGCCAAAGACAGAAGATTTTTAACAACAATTCATTGGAATTTCTATTATTGAAGGAACATTCCTACAGGAAATGGACTTCTACCGTTAATATTACTGTAGCAAATTTTCATACTTTTTAACTGATATTAGTGCAGCGTATTTCAGCTGAAATATTAAATTTTAGTGCCTCTTTTTTAATAGCAAATTGTTTGTGTAACCAGGAAGTAAAGGATGACGGAAGTGTTTGTCTGTCCTTATTGTAATCGCAAATGCAATCGTAATCATGCAGTTATTGAGTGTTCTACTTGTTTATCGTGGGTTCAAAAAGGCTGTTCCTTGTTAACAAATGCGGAATACGATCTATTGGCTGGGAAATTTAAGAAAAACGGGTCTTATAACTGGACGTGCAAAAATTACAAATCAAATGTAAACAAACGTCTTTCTGCTGGCTCGGGCTCTGACATCGATCATAATATGACTTCTGTAAGTGTTTCTGGAGATACTGAGAATCTTGAAAGTGAAGTAAAACTAAAAAAGCAAATAGATAGCCTTATAAAGAAACAAAATACTTCAAATAAGAACATTCTTACAATTATGGTCAGCATTATTGACCTCTTATTGAAGCAAAAACAATGTTTGGAAGGCTCTTTGAAGGAAATTAATGAGAATGTAAGACTTAAAAATGATCGAATTGACGCTCTGGAGTCGAAGATTGAAGAACTTAGTGTAGAAGTCTCTCAACTTAAGGCGGGTGGAAATAGACAAGAAACAACAAATGCCCCCCTAAACCACTTACAGCAAGTGGACATGTACTCTGAAATTCAAGAGAGATCCTCCCGTTCAAAAAATATTATGGTATTTAATATTAATGAAAGTCGTTCTGAGGTGACCAAAGATAGAATAGATTATGACAGAGCGCAGATACTTGAGGTCATAAACACTCTTAACTTGCCTGAAATAACTGACTTCAAAGTCTCTCGAGTTGGAAAAAAGGGTGAGAGGTCTAGGCCAATCAAAGTTATATTTGCCGAACCTGGATCTGCTCTTGCTTGCCTAAAACGCAAACTGAGGCTTTATACCACAACTGTACGCATTAAACCTGATCTGACCCCAACTCAACTAGCCCATTTAAAGCAATTATACTCAGAACTAAATGAGAGAAAGGCCAATAGTGAGAATAATATCGGCATTAAATATAAAAATGGTAATCCGTTTATCACCAAGATTAGCTTCTCTTCAAGTGATGGTCAGTCAAAAAACGGAGTTTAAACTCCCTGAAAATATATTATCAGAATGTTGGTGGTATGAAAACGAAGATCTCAGATTATAAACAAGCTGTGGCTCTGACTGTATATGATGTTATTATTTTAACTGAAAGCTGGCTTTCGATCAATATAAATGGCTCCGAAATCAACATCAGAGGCTATTCAACATTTAGAAAAGATAGGTGTGTGCTGACAAGTGAAAAGCAGTATGGTGGAGGAGTCGTAATGTTTGTCAGGAGCTCACTTTGTCCTAGGCTAATGAGGACTGATTTTGAATCTGTTGAATATGTGTTTGTTTGTTGCAATTATGGAGGTACCCAACTTATTTTTGCAGGAGTTTATATCCCTCCTAATTCTGGCCTTGATGTTTATCAATACCACTGTGATGCTGTAGAGCAAATTTGTTACAATAATCCATCATCCTAATTAGTTCTGTGTGGAGACTACAACCTGCCACATGTCACATAGGGCAGCCATGAAGATCGATTAATTGCAATTGGTCAGCCTGTAAGCCATGCAACCTGTTTAGTAGAGTCCTTTACATTTTTAGATCTTAAGCAATTAATTTCTGTTCCTAACGGACCTAATGTTTACTTAGATTTAGTTTTCAGTCATTTTAAAGAAACCAATTTTATGCGAGCTATTGATTATCTGTTGCCTGAGAGTATGCACCATATTCCTTATGTTGGTGAGATAGCTGTTATGCATCCCCTTCAATTGAAAGTAGAGCATACTTACCTTGATTTCAAAAATGCCAATTATATGGGATTTAACAGCTTTCTTTCCAGTATACAGTGGGGTAGTCTTTCTCAGGATAAAAGTACTCAACTCTGTAGTGACACTTTTTATGAAATCATTAATCTGGATCTAGCTATGTTTGTTCTAACTAAAGTGTACAGAAGCTCCAATTTTCCTTCTTACTTTACCTCTGAATTGAGGACAAAAATAATATTGAAAAAGCAAGCACACCAACAATACAGAATAAGCGGCTACCAGAGGGATTTTCAATTATTTGCTGCAATGCGGTCTGAATGTAAGATTTTGGCCATACGAGATTATAACAACTATTTAATCAACACAGAAAGCAATATTACTGATAACCCTAAAAAGTTCTGGTCATTTGTTAACCAGCAAAGAAAATCTCACAACCTACCTACCTGTATATTTTATAATAACAAAAGTGCAGATAATAGTAAAGATATAGCTGATTTATTCGCTAATTTTTTTTCTAATGTTTATTGCAACAGTAATGTAAGAACTCCCAATTTTAGTTAGGGCAGAATAGGCTTGATTTTTCTATTTGTGATATTGGCTTGTCTGAGATACTCTCTAAATTACCTAATAAACTTTCCTGTGAACCTGATAAGATACCTGAGTACATGTTAAGCAGACTTAAATATAGTATATCACTTCCTTTATTTTTGTTGTTTAATAGATCTATATCAGAGAGTGAGCTACCAAATATATGGAAATTAAGCTATATAATCCCTGTGTATAAGTCTGGTGAGAGGGATCGCATTGAGAACTATAGAAGCATCTCAAGGCAGTCTGCTGTTCCCAAGATTTTGGATGATATTATATGTGATCAGCTAAGGTGGGCGTGCAAGGGGGTGTTTGATGAGAGGCAGCATGGGTTCATTAGTGGTAGATCTACCTCTACTAATCTTGTTTTATATGAGGTTGCCTTGCTGGAGGCCTTCGAGAATGGTTATCAAGTGGATTCAATTTATACTGACTTCTCGAAGGCCTTCGACAGGGTCAATCATGAGTTATTACTAGCAAAACTTAGTTCCCTTGGCTTTAGTGAAAGATCTCTAAGGTGTTCCTCAAGGGGGACACTGTTCCCCATTGCTTTTTGATTTATTTCTGACTAACCTTGTAACGTGTTTAACTGACTGTGATTACTTAGCATATGCAGATGATTTGAAACTTTTCCATGTTATTAAGTCACAGCGGGACTCTGATATCGTACAACACAATCTTGTTTCTTTTGTAAAGTGGGCTAATATGAATGATCTCTCTTTAAATATAAATAAATGCTACTCAATTGGATTCTCTAGACTTAAAAATCAAATGAATAATATATACACTATTGATGACATAGTACTTAGTTCTGTTGACTCAATAAAGGATTTAGGAGTAGTCTTTGATACTCAGCTCAAATTTGGGGAACACTGTGATCTTGTGGAGGGGAAGGCCTCTCAGATGTTAGGTTTTGTTTTACGAACTTACCGTGACATGTCTATATCTACTTTGAAGATACTTTATTGTTCATTAGTTAGAAGTCATTTAGAGTACGCCTCGATCATTTGGTCTCCTTTTTATAATTGTCACAAAATGCAACTTGAAATAGTCAGGTTTACCCGGTACTGTTCTTACAAGTTGAATATGCAAGATAACCTACTTGACATGGAGGCAATATTGGGACTTCAATCATTGGAATCTAGAAGGATTCAAAGTGACCTCAGCTTTGTGTATAAGGTTACTCGTGGGCTTATTGATTGCCCTGCTCTCATCAACAGCTTTAATTTAAGGGTCCCTGCGCGCACTCTAAGGAGACATGAACTGTTTGCTTTACCAATCTGTCACTACAACTATTCTTTACATTCTCCAATCTGTCGTAGTCTTGCCTATTTAAACTCTTACCCTGAACTTGATCCATTTGCAAGCTCACTCTCTGGATTTATTGGTAAACTGGGTCAAATATTTTAAAATATTTTAATTTATTGTTTTCTTATTGTGTTTATTTCTTGTGTATATGTTTTAAAGACTGTCTAATTATGTTCGTGAAAGTACTTTTATTATGTTAATTATACATCTTTTACTTTATTTAATATTGTAACCAAATCTTTTGTAAAATGGGATTTCCTGTATATTGATTGAATAAATAAATAAATAAATAAATAAAACATGTACAAACACGTTAGCAAATGAAAAAACAGTGTTAGTGACCCCTTGAGTTTAATGAACCCCAATCTCAAAATTTGTACCCCTTTTATGATACCTTCAAATTTTAATTAAAGATATTGTGGAGTAATATTCACTACATAAGAATTTTTCTTGAATCTTATACAGGGTCAAATAAAGCTATAAGTTAAATAAAATAAACTCGGTTTTATAGTGTTATTTTATTAAGTTAGATACTCAAAGTGCTTTCCATTTATAAAATTTTGAAAGCCTTCCGTCGGCCTAGAATAGGAATAAGTGTTCGAAGAAGTAAAAATAAGATATTCTAGGCTGAACTGTTTTTTTTTTATGCTAATCAATATTCAATTTAAGTCAAGCGTGTCAGATTGTACTTCACAGTCAAAAAGGACAAAATTGACAATTTTAATTAGATAAAAAAGTTTGTTTACTAACTTGGAATGCAGGTTTTATTTAGGTCGTATCAAATAATACATACTTAGAATTATGACTGTTATATAGCTGCATTAGACAAGACCATTGTGGACTTCGGACTTCGGATCCAATGGTCTCTGGTTCGATCCCTATTAAATTAAAACATTTTTTCAAAAAAAATCTTTTTTATATTTTTTTGTTATTTCATAATTGTATTTGTTTTCATTCCTTTTAAGATAATATGTATAGTATGTACTGGATGTGATATTTGGCGTTTTAGAGTCCATATTTTAGTCAATAACGATACACGATGGTGTAAACTCATTTTATTTTATATTTTTTATTTATGTTAGTGTAAGTCAGTGTGTGGTTTTTGTATTTAGATAGGTATAATTAGCGTTCTGTTCCGTATCATTTAATTTTGATAATTTTATTTAGATCTGATGATGCTCTAGTGCGGCGAAACGTGTAACCTTTAATAGACCCTTGATTTATGAGACTTGGACTTTAATTTTACTTTCTCCCTCTTTTGGTCATATATTTAAGTCTCTTTGCGAGTAATGGATGATTATTTTGAATTAACTTTAATGCTTCCAAGTGTAATGTGACCAGCTAATTTCGAATCAAAAGTCCAGTTATCTTTAATTACTCTCAGTTAATGGAGAGTTTCTGGCAAGGTCTACCTGTTTTGTTTTTGTGTGTCAAAACTTTAACACTATTGCTGATTCTTGTGATATTCACCATGACAATCTAGCAACTATTTTAAGTCATCTGCGTATGGTCGGTGCCTAGCCTCCCCAGGTTATTTAGTTCCTAGTTTGAATACATTTCTTAACTAATTTTTTTATGTTTTTCTACTTTTTTTCTGCTCTTTTGATTTTGCTTAATTCCTAATTCTAAACTAGTGTTGATTTTTTATTATTTTCTCAAACTCACTATTCTTTTTTTATAGTTTAGTTGCATGGATCTAATACAGTTGCATTTGTACTTGTCAATTTATATATTTAATTAATTTTCCTGTAACTGGGTTTTTGTAACTTGTTGGAAATAAAGCTTAGTAGCGCTAAAATACAGCGAACGCAGGAAATGACCATAGTGTACTCTCCTAGGAAAAATCAAATTAACACTAATTTCATACAAGAAATTCGATACCAACCCTATGATCTGATATCTGCAACCATTGAAACCTATATTAATAATACAATTTTTTTTTTAAAATTCATTGTAGAATATTGACCTCACAAGCCGCTCTTGAACTATAAACGTTAACTCCATATTTCTACAATTTCGTAAAATGTATTATGAAATATATATATACTTTCAGTAGTGCGGTTTTCGATTTATCAGACAGTAAGCTCGCCGGGTGGCGCTTAAAGTATATGGAGAACGAATGCATATTTTTAAAATACCGAGGAGAAACGTGGAAATATCCCGATAAGTTGAAATATAGACCTTATATTTTCGAGAACCATTTTTATTTATTAATATATGCTTCAAATATAGATATAAATGCAATAGAATATGAAAATGTGAGCAGTGTCCATTTAAGTTATGCATTAAAAGTTCGTTAAAATTAATTAAATATAAATAATATTTAACTGTTCAAGTGCATTTTTGCACTCGGAGCAGCTGTTTGTAGTGCAAGTTAGTTATCTAAATCTGAATCACTCTATATATTCTATAAATTACTATTAGGTAACTGATTAATGTGTGTCAATTATTAATACTGCATTGTAAGCAATATTCTTTTGTAACATAAATTGGGGGTATCTAGGCTGCCTAGTGATAGTCAGTCGAGGTATGCAAAACATGAGGTTGTTTCTTTTGACACCTTTTAAGCCTTACGTGATTGGAACATTACATGGCGATCCTGCCCTAAAAGATATCATTTAGCTAAAGAAAAGTTAAAACATAAAAAGTAAAAAAAGGGCATTAAAATGGGAAAGACCAGTTCAAAACACGCCGAAGTAACAAGTACGGGCGACGTGAACTCAAATTTTATTGTCGACGAAAGTGCCATCGCGGTTCCCACAGACATAAGAGTTTTAATGTATATAATGCTAGTATTATTAGCGGTAATAGTGTTTCTAAAAGTGCGAAAATCATACCGAAGGACCCTAAAAAGAGACCTTTCACGTAGCATGGCGCTTCGTACCCAGGCGGGTGACGTGTAGTGTACAAGGGATGGTATCATAAACTATGTGTTCAGTCCAGAAAATGCAAGTATTACAAAAAAAAACAAAGGCAGCCGAATGGTATGTACATTTATTTTTGTATTTTGCTGGGACCAGGGGCTTTTTGATTTTCGACTACGCTAGTAAAGTTGTTCATAAGAAGATTTCATATTTATAAACTTTATTCAAAGTGAATCCTGACATGATTGTCAAAGATTAAGAACAAAAGTTTTATGCACATTAGTTTTAGGTAAACTAAGAATAATGAGGAATTGCAGTCCAAATATCGCTATATATCGTAGCAGCTTTTATAGTAGTGTTAAAATTTGTATATTTAAGCAGTAAATTAAAAATCAAAATAAAGGTCTGCTTATTCAATGGTTATAATAATTATATAGGTCATATTTTGAAAATATTTTTAAGTAAGTTGAATTATTAGGTTTTAAGATGAGCATAAATACATAAATAATGAATTTTAGATTTATGCAGAAACTGCCAGAAATACAGAAAAGTTATCAAAATTCACGTATAGGTATAAAACACGGTTAAAGTTTAAATATTTTACTTGCATAATTTAAAAAAAAAAAAAAAAAGCAGTTGATGCAGTAAATTCTAATTGGCCTTTAATCAATAAGTTGGGAATTTTGCAAAAATAATGGTACCATAATAACTATAACAATAAATATTCTTAATTTATTTGATTCAATTTTGATTTTTTTTTAAATGAACTAATGTTTATTTAACCCTATGACGGACGGAAAGCGGAGAAGAGATTCTTGTAAAATTTAAAACAGTTAATTACAAATGAGTCAAAACGAGTTTTAAAAGCAAAAGTGCCTAAGTCTGAAGAAATACATATCGTGGTTAGGGACATTCTTGTAAAATATTATAATTAATTTGTAAAAATAGTTATTTCGATTTATCGTTCATTAGATGAAAAGCAATATTATCACGTTAAGAAAATATTCTCTACTGCAAGAGATAGAGTCATTAGATCCTTTCAGGTTCTTAAAGTGCCTTATAAGGTACCCACCTCGTGCACTGAAATCATAAATACGGAAGTAGTAGACGAAGAATTGGTGTGTAGCGAAAAAGGAGAAGAAGGAGAAGAACAAGAATCGGAATTAAGCAATACGTATCAAGAACAGAAAATACAGACAATACAGACACTTACAAAAATGGCAATGACAAATATTGAATTTTTTAACTCTGCCAGCAAGATTTTGTCTTAAGAATTTGATGGTTCAGTCGATGGGCTTCAGTCATTTTTAGATTCACTTAGCCTCTTGCAAGCTAATTGCAAAGGCAATGAGCAAAATGCTGTAGCTTATGTTAGAACAAAATTGACAGGAAGAGCTAGAGACTTAATCGGAAATGGAGACTCTTTAGCCGATATTAGTCGTAAAATAAAAAGTGGCATAATAAGCGAAAGCTCAGAGCTAATATCAGCAAAATTGCTATCTCTTAGCTGCAGAAGTGGAGGACTTAGCCACAAAATTGAAGAGAGCATATATTAACGAAGGTGTACCAGTTTCTGTAGCCGAGAAATATGCTTCAAATATTGTTGTAAAAGCTCTAAAAACAAATTCAAATTCAGAAAAAATAAAATTAATTTTGGAAGCTAGAACTTTTGGAACTTGTCAAGAAGCTATAGCTAAATTTGTAAATGTGAGCAATGAATCCGGTTCATCTGCAGTGTTGTTCACGTCAAGTCAGCACAAGCCAAGGCGAGGAAATTACTATCGGGGTAGAAACAATTATTGTTATGAAGAGCAATACCAGCGTCAAACTGATAATACCAGGTACCTGACCACTCCTCCTCAAAGTTTTAGAGGTTATAGTGGAAATAGAAGAGGTAGATTTAATAGAGGATTCGCATAAAGAGGCAAAGGTAATGACTTTGTCAGGACGTATGAAAATCAGCAATCGGAAAACCAACGGGAACCCCATTTGGGTCCAGTGGGGGAAATCTAAATATTTTTAATTTGGACCTGTCACTCTCTAATTTTGTAGTGGTTAATTTGGAAATGACGGGGAATGACAACATAACATTATTGATCGATACTGGAACAGATATTTCACTAATTAAGAGAACAAAAATAAATCCACAGCAAATAGTAAATAAATCAAACGCTACTCAAATCAAAGGTATAACAGACGGTATAACAATTTCATTAGGTACGACAACAACGCAAATTTACTTTAAAAATGCTTATTCAGTGGAACATTCATTTCATATAGTAAGCAAAGATTTTCCAATCCCATCTGATGGTATTTAAGGTTGTGATTTTATTTGTAAATACCAGTGTTATTTAGATTATGCTAATTGGACTATGAAATTGCTAAATTCTAATAGAAGTATCACTGTACCGATTTATAATAATCCAGAAGATGACATCTTGATAATACCACCTAGATGCGAGATTTTACGAAAAATTAAAAAATTAGAAAATCTTACAGAGGATGCTGTTGTACTAAATAAGGATATTTCTCCAGGAATTTTTGTTGCTGGATCAATAGTGTCAAGGACAAGCCCTGTTATACGAATAGTAAATACTACATTAGAAAGTGTTGTAATAAAAAATGCCAATATCGAAACTGCAAAATTAGCCGACTATCATATTTATAATTACGATTGTGACACAGAAAATAGAAACAAAGCTTTGGACGCGGAATTAAATCAGAATATGCCTATTTTTATAAAAAGAGAAGTTGTTCAGCTATGTCATGAATTTTTAGATATTTTTGGGTTAAACACAGACAAATTAACAACCAATAATTTTTATAAACAAAAATTGAGGCTTGCAGATCCAACACCAGTTTACATAAAAAATTATCGCACACCACATTCACAGATTCCAGAAATAAATTCACAAGTTTCAAAATTATTACAAAATGGTATAATTGAACCTTCTACATCAGAATACAACAGTCCAATTTTATTGGTTCCTAAAAAGTCAGCAAATGGAGAAAAATCGTGGAGATTAGTTACAGATTTTAGACCATTAAATAAAAAATTATTATCAGACAAGTTTCCATTGCCAAGAATTGATGACATATGGGATCAGCTAGGGAGAGCTAAATATTTTACTACTTTAGATCTTAAAGCAGGGTTTCATCAAATACCCTTGCAAGAAAATTCAAGAGATATTACCTGCTTTAGTACAAGCTCAGGATCTTATAGATAAACAAGATTACCATTTGGTTTAAAAATAAGTCCAAACAGCTTCCAGAGAATGATGACAATGGCTTTTGCAGGTTTGACACTTGAAAAATCATTTCTTTACATGGATGATCTTATTGTTATAGGATGTTCTAGAAATCATCATTTGCAAAATTTGAGAGATGTTTTTCAAACTTGTCGAAAATACAATCTTAAACTAAATCCTTCAAAATGTGAATTTTTTTAGTAAGAAGTAACATTTCTTGGGCATAAGATAACTGATTCAGGAGTATTACCAGATGAATCAAAATACGATGTGATTAAACACTATCCTATCCCAACTAATGCCGACTCAGCTAAACGTTTTGTCGCATTTTGTAACTATTACAGGAGGTTTATTCGTAATTTTGCAGAAACCTCAAAACCGCTTAACAAGCTAAGCAGAAAAAATACAGAATTTAAATGGACTCCTGATTGTCAAAATTCATTTGAAAAACTAAAAAATTCCTTAATTAATCCGCAAATTTTGCAATATCCTGATTTTAGCAAGAATTTCATTGTAACAACAGACGCATCTAAGGAAGCGTGTGGAGCTATTTTAGCACAAGAATTTAATGGTAAAGAGCTACCCATAGCATATGCATCAAAGTCATTTACTAAAGGCGAAGCTAATAAAGCTACAATTGAGCAATTGAGCATTAACGGCTATTCATTTTGCAATAAATCATTTTAGACCTTATTTATATGGCAATAAATTTTTGGTAAAATCAGACCATAAGCCGCTTGTATACTTATTCTCAATGAAAAACCCCTCAGCAAAATTAACACGAATGCGATTGGAACTTGAAGAATACGATTTTGAGGTTCAGTACATTAAGGGTAAAGACAACGTTGGCGCAGACGCACTATCAAGAATAAGTATAAATGATCTAAAAAATCTACAAAATCAGTCTTTACAAATTTTGGCAGTCACAAGATCGATGACAAGAAATCAACAACATGATAATAATTTATCTGAGAGAAGAAAACATCACGATAAAGCAACGAGAGCCAAAAATATATGAGGCCTTAGACAATTTCAGTATTTATAAATTTCCAATAATTAAGTTTGACTTTGACCCAAATATCTTAGGATACTTCTGGGTAACAAAGGTTTCAGCGCTGAAACAAAAATACAGATCACTAATGATAGCATTTCTTTAGAGAAAATACTATCTCAGCTTGAAAAAATGGCTAGTGACTATAAACTAAAATATTTAAAATAAAATGTAAATGACCAAATTTTTAAAAAGTGTACGATAAATCAAATAAAAGAAGTTGGTCAATCTATACTGAAAAATATAAGTATTACTTTATATAAGAATCCTCAAATTATTAAGAATAGAGAAGAAAAATCAAGATTGATAGAGAAGTATCACGATAATCCACGCTTTGGAGGACACAATGGTCAGAAAAAATTGCTTAAAAAGCTAAGAACTGAGTACCGATGGAAAGAAATGTCACGAGATGTTTCCTTGTATGTAAAGAGCTGTCTAAAATGCCAACTAAACAAAAAGAGATCTACACATATAGAACCTATGGTTTGCACTCCCACACCTCAGAAAAATATTTATTAAATTGCTATAAGGAACAAAGAAGTGAATTATGTTATGAAATTTTGTTAATGTAAATATATGTTGTCTCTTAAGCTGCACCAACTTTACTTTTCAAATTTTGTTATGGATCGTACAAAATCTTCCAATAACCCTCTTTAATATATACCCCAAAAATATTATCACGTACCAGCTAATACCAGAAAACACTAAATAATTATTGCTGTTTTATTTCGTTAAACGAAGTGAACTGAAGCAGGTTTATTCGCTAAATAGATGGGACAGAAAAAGGGCAACGAGCAAATACCAATATTTACATTCTCGTCCACTGCCACCAGGCTGAGCAAAAATCGTTGCGAAAGTACGAATAGGAAAAAGCAAAGGCGACGAGGCAGACTTGTTTGCTTTAAATTTGAATGCGATTCCCTATAAACATCGGGCATTTTTCTGCTTAACCGGATTTAGAAGGAAAGAAAATAGGTGAATGCACATTTCAACAGAATTTCACGCTACGGATCTTTTGAATTTATTGTTTACTATTTGCTCCAGCAATTAAGCAGGAAACTTTAAAGGGAATGAAATGATTACAATCGGAGAAATTGGTATTGGAGGGGTTTAATTATGGTGAATTTTAAATAAATGCCCAATTATATAAGATGTAAATAAATAGTATGTTTCTTTTTTTTAATAATTATTTTTTTATTTGTTTGTTAATTAAATGCTTGTTTCCACATATAATTAAAATTTTTGCAAAATTTTAGTAATTTCAAAGAGTAATACAGGAATAAAAATAAAGTTTCGTTTTTATTATTACAAGTATATTTAATATTTAGTATAGGTAACATTAATTTTTTTGATTACGTAGTTTATATATGTAATATTTTTTTATATCATAATGGCAGGAGTATTTATTTATTAGGAAGTATTTCTTGTACTTTCTGGTTTTTTCTTATTACCAAATAAAAATAATAAATAAGTGACCTTTATTTTAATTTATATAACCGGGTATTTTTGTATTGTAAGCAATTTTATTAATTATTGTAGTTGACAAATTGCTGTATATAGGAAAATGCATATTAGATATCTTAAGAATAGTTAAGTGAACAAAAATTATTGTGAATTAATGCATATAAAAGCAACTTTTTGTTTAAATTATAAAATAACTATTTAAACATGTATTTTTTAAGATAATAATTTTAACGCAATTACAAGAAATCATTAATTTGTCTTTTAAGAGTCAATAATTTATTTTTTCATCGAATTGCTTTAATTTGTTTTACTTGGTCTTATTTACTTCGGTTTTCACTTAGTAATTTAATATGCAATTTACTAAAAATTTACAGATTTTAAAAAGCAATGAAATAATTTTATTCATTTATTAAATCATTCTATACTGATTTTAATCCATCAATTTTAACCCTCTTTCAAACATAAAATCTTTACAAGTTTCCTAATTAAGAGTGGCGAGGTACTATAACTCAAATAATTTTATTAAGACTTTTATTTTTTCTTAACCATATAAGGCATAAGGCTAAAGCCTTTGACCATCATAAGAAAAGAAACCACATTAATTTATTACTATTAATCAAATTAACGAACACATAATAGTTCAGCTATGGCCAGCACGATCTCCAGACCTGAATCCTCTGTACAATTTCTTTTGGGAATATCTGAAATCGCTTGTTTATGCGAAGGCAGTTGTTGATGAAACTGATTTAAGAAACAGAATTGTAGATTCTTCTAATATTATACGCAACATTCTAGGAATATTTCAACGTGTGCGACAATCGATGAGAAGAAGATTGGATGCTTGTATTGCCAGTCGTGGCTCTCATTCTAATTTTTCACAAAAATTAGGCGACGTACAAATAAGCGAAAGGATACCTTATAAAGTTATGTAAAAATTTTAACAAATTCAGTAAGCGTATTTTTTAGATATTAATGAAAAATCAATTTTTTTTTTACGTCGAAAACGAAGCATTTCCAGACATATGTTTATATGAACCTTTTTAGTTAAGAATTTGCAAGGAATCACCCCTTAAAATTAAAGTCATCATTTATGTTACACCCTGTATATTAACAATAATATATATAATATTTAACAACCGTTATTTAATACTTATTTATAGGCGCACTAGTTATATCTTATAAAAGTGTTACTATTTTTAATTAAATTTTATATGTAGTTAAAAATTTAAAGTTGTGAAAAAAATAAATTTAAATAATTAAAACAAATTTAAATAACTAAAGAGTTTGGAATAAAGTAGCATGTTTTTTTAAAAACTTGGAAAATTATGATCAAAAGAAATATAGACAGAAATATCCCTTGATAATATTGGGAAAATCAGATTTCTTAACCTCTTTTTCATACAAGATCGTTCTTTTTAAAACTGTTCTTATCTCGAACTTCAGGTAGTTAATTCATTCACAATTTTCTTAAATTTGAAGCAGTTGAGCCAGTAATTTTGAATCAGAAGAGTAGTCACTATTATTGTAAGTTTTGTCACTTTAAATTAATTTCTTTGCAATATGGCAGTGTTTGTTGGAGCTTAAGAGTAAGAATAAAACACTATTAGTTTAGTGCGACGTTTCGCCGATTTAATTCCATCCATTCCTCAGGCACTTAATACCTCAACAATCAGTAATATTCCAAAAAAAAAACAGACACATGAGATCCATTACTAATTTTCTTACTTGAATAATCTGATGAATTAATTAAAAATAGTGAAGAAATAGTCCATACTTGCAGTGAAATCATAGGTTAAGGTAAAATGAAAATCCTTTTGTCTCCCTCCACTTATTTATTAAACATTCAGTTAACTTAAAATTCCCTACATGTTTCGGACACAGTGGTGTCCATCGTCAGGATTTATTCATTCATCATCAATCTGCAGTGCTTGTCAACAACAGAATGTAAACAAATAAAAATAAAAAATTAAAATTTAAAAAAATAATAATAAATAGAGGGTTTTTGATATGTAATCAAACCCTGGGGCGTGTATGTGACACCAATTTTAAACCTGATGATGGACACCACTGTGTCCGAAACATGTAGGGAATTTTAAGTTACCTAAGGTTTAATAAATAAGTGAAGAGAGACAGAAGAACAGGTGCAGGATTTTCATTTTACCTTAATTAAAATTAAATTAGTCAAAAACACCAGATAAATAATTAAAACTTTTTAATCTAGTAAACTATATTTGCTTTCCTTAAATACAGTGTAAATCTTTTGAGCTTTAAATGAGACTTTTTGTGATTTTTGTTTTATTTTCATAATGAATTATCGTATTAAAAAAACGGATTTTCTGACATTAACAGATATCGTATCTAAAAATGATACGTACTAAAAGTCCTCACTTGAGGATGACATATGTATGTCCCCGATTAAAAACTCATTTTAATAGATGTGACAACGTACTGGTTGGTTATTCTTTTTAAAAAGTTTGCTATTTTCCAAATATTTTCAAATGCTTTTCTATGCTCGGTTTCATTAATTTTATTTATCAATTTATTCTGATACTTACAATCAAGATTTGTACATTGCTTTGCTGATAATGTGACTCTTCTCCATTATTGCTCCTCATCTTTCTAATGGCCTTTTTATGCCTACCGAGCTCTCTAAAACGTTTCCTTTCAACACATTTAATTGAAATTTCTCCAAAAACTTAAATTAATATAAAACCCTCGCTAAAAAAAAAACCACGAACATCAATTTAATTATTCTCACACCTACGAAGTTTCGAAACTAGCACCTCTCTACATTGTAATTTCTGGTTCGGTCAGCACGTAAAGTTGCATAGTAGGCGTCCCCCTGGATAGATTTCTGGATATAAAAGCTTCTCCCGGGACCCACTAAATTATCCGGACGGTTTAAGCGGATTTAGGGACGATTTCCGACCGACCGCAACCGACTTTTTTCAGATCTACAGCTGCCGGACCGAACCCGGAGGTTAACATTGAAATTTCGGGTTTTAAATCGCTTTTGAGCAGATTATGACCGTAACAGATGCACGAATGTTTCATGGAAATTTTGGTTTTTCTCGCCCCGTACGTTAATATTTTAAAGAAAAACGTATATTTAAGCAGTTAATTGCTTACTCAATCACAAACTTTGATAGCAGATACATGAGAAAGGAAAAAAACATTTACATCCTAATTAGTTTCAGGTAATTTTCCAGAAACTTGTGGTTTAGAAGTTATACGAGAAAGATCCGGTAAGTTTCATTAAAGTATTTTCTTCGTGGCGAATTATTATGTCGTTTGAACATTTGAAAATGTAACAAAAGGGACACAATTTCGTTTTCGAATTCGCGTCTATAACAAAGGGACACGAGAATACATAAAGAATTTCATCTGCAGCAAATTTCCCTTCTGGCAATATGAAAACGTCCCCGGCTTTTGCATTCCAAAGCCAAATGTCGTCGTACGACAATAATATCTTAAAAATACGAACGGGGAATTTGTTTCGCGCTATATATTATGATTTTATTTGCAAACGTTAAAACCTAAATTACGTGAAAAAGAAATCCTCTCCTCGAGATATTTTTCATTAAAGCAGATAAAGTCTTTGGACGTCTTACTATTAAAGCCTTCGACCGTTTCTAATTGGAGCTTTTCAATAACACGACCAATATTTATTTGGCCCTGTTATTATGAAATCTCCTCCTTCTATCTTTCCCGTTTATTTTTCAGGGCTGATCTTGAGTTTAGCGAGTAATGCTTTGATAAACCCTCGGGCGGCTTTTTGCTTTGGAATTTGATATTTCGAAACGTCTACGTTACCCGGCAAGGTTTTAAAGTTAAAGAAAATTAATTAGGCAGATGTTTTCTTAATATATGTAAAATAAATACCTTAAGTTAAATGTTTAAGTTTGAACCTAATTAGTTGATAATCAATAGTTTTATAATATTTGAAGTGGTTACCTTTAAAAGTTTGAAACGTTTAAAAGTAACCACTTCTAGGGATCGATGATGTCCTTAAAATTATGAACATAAACCAATTAAAAATAAATACATCTCGATAATAGAAAAGGGTGTTGTTAGGTTATTTCCCAACATAACTGCCCACGTTGAAGCGCCTGCTTCAAAATAACCAACAAAAAAACTTAAACTAATCACTAAAAACAAAACACGAAATTTAAAATTATCAACGGCACATATACATATTTCAGTGCGCGTTAATGTTTTTTTTAAACTTCCTGAGTAGAGCTCTGACCTTTACTACTAGAAATCGTTTGTCTGAACCTGGCATTACTTTTACTATTCTAGCTAAAGGCCATTGCAAAGGAACTGAGTTATCTTCCTTTAACCTTCGTCTTCCCACGTTAGAAAAGTTACGTAAAGTCCCAAGTGGGTTACATTTGTACCCCATCATGAAAATGATACTACTGATACACTTACATGCTTTTAATTATACAAATACATAAAATAAACTTGTAACTAATCAAATTATAAAAAAAACATACTTAATTTTCTTTGCACTTAACACACTTCACTTCGTTTACATGGTGTTCCGCGCATACGAAATTTTGACACTCCTTGCAAAGTTGTCTAGATTTGCGATCTCTATTTCGATCACAGAGATAACAATGTCCACTTTTAAGTCTTTCATTTTGGTTTTCAACTGGAGGAGACGCCAAGTCTGGAACAACATCGCGCATATACTGCCTTAGCGTCTTGCTCAAGCGTCCTGAGTTATTATATCTTCATACAATATATTCTTTTACCAATGATTCTCCTAACTGAAGCAAAAAATATCGTCGGTCGTCCTTAGATATTTTGATTTTTGGGTACTTGATGTCCATAAAATAAAATAGTTTAGTGCCGCAATATCTAGTAATTGGCCAAAAATTGCCATTGGCCATCGATTGCAAATTCTGCGAGTATTGCTTTACCATTTTATCTGTGGTGTCTACAGCACCCTTTGTATCATTATAATGAAGTATAATATGAGGTTTATTCTTATATTTTTCATCTGCAACAGTATCATCATGATGTTCCGTAGACAATAAAATAACTGCTTTGCCTTTTCTAGGCGTATAATACACAATAGTATGTTCTTTTGTGAATACAAACATACTAGAAAATTCAGGCCTAAATAATCTGGGTTGCAACTCGTTTGGAATGTATGACTCATTTTTTCTGAGGGTTCCACACAGGGTAAGTTTTTTTAGCAAGCTTATCTGCCAGTGGTAGACTTGTAAAAAAATTATCAGTGGTTACTCCATATCCAGTGGCAAGAGGTTCAATAAGATCCAAAACCACTCTCTCACCCTGATTTTTTTCTGGTTTATTATTTATTTTAGTAAGATAAACCTGTAAATTTATACTGTACGAATTTTTACTATCCGCCATTGCTCAAATTGTAAACTTGAAAAGGACATCTCCCTCTGAAGGAAACAAGTTGCTCATCTATAGTAACATGTGACCCAGGTGAATAGGCCATGATACAATTCTGAACAAACAAATCAAAAACTTCTCTAATTAGCGCCAATTTATCGTTTATCTTACGCTGATGTCTAGTATATAATAAATGCTGTAAGCAACTGAAGTCGATTACGTGACATACTTGCCGGAATAATAGGCCTGACATATTTCTTATCTGTACACCACAACATTTTTTGGGGCTCCTTGGTTGCTTGAAGCGCTCCTTGGATCAGCAGGATTCCTAGGTACGCCTTGATTTTCGTAGAATCGGTAAGCTGCCAAGTTCGTTGCAATTTATGTGGATATTTTTCATTCCATTGTTTTATTACCTATAACAAAATAATTCTTAATAAGTAACAGTAAAATAAAAAAAACTAATAATACTAATAAATAATATCAAATAAAATTTTAAATAAGATCAATGAAAAAGGAAACTTACCTCGTCAGCTTTTCTATTCGTTTGAACTACTAATATATTCAATATATTGTCTGACATGAACAGTAAAAAAGTTTCAATTTCAGTGGTATAATTTGAACTATACGGAGTAAAACCTTGTTTATTCTTTATTATATCTTTAGCTCCTCTGCGTGTCTGAGGATAGGGAACTTTTGACCACTGGGTACCATCTTTAGATTTATAAAATAGATTTCCACCGTCCATAGACTCTTGCTGTTCCTGCTTCACAGATGTGCCTTGACTATCACTATCGCATTCAATAATATCCGACTCCTCATCATTTATTTCCGTTTCCCTGTCACTTTCCTCATCGTCAGACAAAATTACGTCAAATTCCTTTATTTCATCATCGGAGTCTGCATATAATAGCCGTTCTAATTCGGCATCACTAAGGCCTCTCAACATTTTTGATTAAATTTTAAAAAAGCGAAATACCACAAAACTCGCAAAACTAACTGCTAAAACAAAACACTTCAATGGCTTTGAAATAAAAAAATAAATAAATAAATAAGTCTGCGCACACTGCAACGATCACTCTAATCAACTAATGGTCTATTTTTAGAAGCGGCGCGCGCCGGATCGAAGTACAAATTTGCAGAAGATTTAAATAGTCAATGAACCATCTCTTCCAAATTGAATGTTGAATTTGAGTCAGGTGTTAATAAAATGTTAACCTATTTTTAGGAATATGTGGCTCGGAATATGCTGTGAGATTTTTTTCAATTAAAAAATGACCTGGAGTTAAGTACGAAAGAGGATAGAAGGGTCGACAGTTAAGTATGGCTTTAATCTGAGTCAGGGCTGTACTTAACTCCTCAAAAGTAAAGTGAGCATTTCTGATCATATGAACCATGAGATATTTTGCATTTTTAATTGCATATTCCTTCCCAATGCTGCGAGGTGGAATAAATTTCAATTGGATTTGTAGAGTCGATAAAAATTCTACACATATAGTAATGTATTTTGGGATTTAAAAATTGTTCTGATGTTAATGTTTTAACAATTCTTTTGATCTTATCAGAATAATATCAAATAAATGGTTAAATAAGAGGTGTGCTAAAAAGTGGTTGATTTAATTTTTTTACGCGGTTTTTCAGATTTGTTAAAGCAATTTTCAGGAAGTTCTTTTGGATTTGGATAAATGTTTTATTTTTTTCTCACCACTCATTTGTTTACCATTATTGGATGATTAAAATTAAATTTAAGATATCCATTAATATGAGGTAAATTCTAGTTTCGAAATTTTGTAAATTTTCTTTAATTGAAATGTCAAGAAAAGGCAGCTGACCATCAGCTTCCTTTTCTTGATATTTTTAATTTATATATATTTCTTAATGTTTATTAATAATTTAAAAAAAAATCGAAGGTTCGTTATGATGATATATTAAAAAAATATCATCAATATATCGCCACCATATTTTTTAGAGAACCCATAGCTATACCAAAATTTTGTTGATAAAATTCATTATTATATTGGAAATAAATAGTTTTTACACAACAAGTTCTAAAATTACACTAACGTTTAGTATTCTGCCAACTTATTATCATACACTAATTTATTTTTAATAATATTTAAAGTTTCAACTGGAACTTAGTAAAAATACTTACAACGTCAAAACTTGCCAAAATATCATAGGAGTTAAAGGAAATTATAGAGTTTCATGTAATATAACATATTTAAAAAATATTTTCAAAGAGAATAAATAGGTGAATTACTGATACTAACTATAGGTCTTAACCTCTTCAGTCCACACGTCCAGCCCGCTGTACATTTTTCAAAATATATTAGTACGGGCTGAACGTGATTTGGAGCCCGCCGTGCAGCGGACTGGACGTGCATACATACGCCAAAAAATATTTGGCAACGTTGGATTTTTTTCAGTTTTGTTTTGTCAGAACAGGTGTTGTGTTGTAAATCATGGCGTCGTATCAGAAACTAGGTAATATTTGCATTATTTTCGACTGCTTCGATAAAATACTGATTAAAATCAAATAAATTGACTGCTATTTAGTAAATCAACAAATATACGTACAGAAAATGTAACGTCGCTCTACAGAGTGTTCGGCTTTTGAATTTGTGCAGTATTTTGGACGTCGGGACTGTATTTGGTTCAAGTTTTTACTTTTTACCCAAAAATTTTAAATTTTATTGTTGTTATTATTTCGTCTTTTTTTTTTAAGGTAGTAAACAACCACTGACGGATAAAGATCTTGAAGAGATTCTAAATGACAGTGACTTCTACTTGAGCGATGATGATGAGGAAATCACCGCCGAAAACAATGAATCAATTGAGGCAAATGATAATGAAGACGACAAGCCGGCGCCGGCAGACGCAGATTCGGTTTCTGATACCATTGAAGAGGAGTCCGATGACGATAATGTTCCCTTATCCAGAATAAGAGAGCAGGTTCTCCAGGAGCAAACAAAAAATAAAACCGCAGAAGTGAAATGGAAAAGAAATGTTTTTGAAAGTCGAGAAGATGTCTACAGAAGATGTCTGGTGCAAAAACTTGGCCAGATGGTTCTCCCGATCAAAATTTGGGAATAGGTGGATCGGTTGTAAAGAAGCTTTCAAAAGATTTGTCGCCAGTGCACATAATTTATTTTGATCGTTACTTTACTTCAGTCAAGCTACTGGATCATTTACTAACAAAAGGAATTTTGGGAACAGGGACAATTATGAACAACAGAATTCCGCGAGATCTTAGGAGCAAAATAAAAAATGATAAAGAGCTCCTCTCGAATGGTCGTGGTTCCTTTGATGAATTTGTGCGAGAATACAAAAAAATGACCATTCTGAAATGGATAGACGTATAGATCAGATATTAGGACGTATAGTAATAGATCAGTAATAATGGCATCAACATCTTCATCAGCTTCATCAGGCTCTGCGCCAGTAATAAAAGTACGCCGATGGGACAAGAAAAATAATAAGTACCTTCTTCTTTCATGTCCAAACTCTGACACTAGTTACAACCATTCTATGGGAGGAGTGGACATGTGTGATAGACTAATATCTTACTATCGCCTTTGTATGCGAACAAAAAAATGCCCGGTAAGAGTTTTTTGGCATTTTGTAGACTTGGCAATTACAAATTCGTGGGTTGAATACCGCCAAGACTGCTTCGCTCGTGGAGATAGAAAAAACTCTATCATGGATTTACTTGAATTTAAACTGTATATCGGGAAATCTCTTGCCCTTGGGGCACAAGCAAAAGGTTTTTAAGATCTAACTTCTTCATTAGATGAAGAAACAAGTCAACCTGCTAAAAAATGCAAGAATTTGGAGATGCCACCAAGAGATGTCAAGACCACTGGTAATGAACATCTACCAATATGCAGTGTTTATAACAAAAATTCCTATATGCGCTGCCGTAATCAAGGCTGTACAAAGAAAACAAGATTTTTTTGTGTGAAATGTAAGCTTTATTTATGCATTTCTCCAGAGAGGCAATGTTTTTTTGAGTTTCATAATTAGAGACCAATTGTCTAAAATACAGGACATGTCATATTTTTTCTGTAGTAATTTTTTTTTTGTAAAATTTTTTTTTTGCTTTTTTTAAATCCTAATAAACCTATTTTATTAAAAATTTTACAAAAAAAAAGTAAAACAATTGGTTGGGACTGAAGAGATTAAAGGAACATTTATTTTATGTTTTCTAAGTAAATTATAAATTTGCCTTAATGTTATCGGATTTAAAGACATTTAAATCCGATAACATTATTAAAATTCTTTTCTGCAAATAAACATATTGCTATGATTCTCTTAAAAACTAACACTTATACAACTATTCAAAATTATTTACAAAAAATTAAAAGAAATTATAAAAAAAGTATTTTAAAATAATGTTGAAGAATCAGAGTAAAAAACGCAAACAAGAAGTTAAAAAAATTAGTATTTCTTTATATATTTAATTTAGTTTAATTATATTTCATTTACCTTGATCGCGGTATTAGATTTATATTTGCAACCACCGAAACGTTAATTTAAATTAGCTGTTTATATTCAGTAAATAAATTTTTAGTGACATTCGTTTTAGTTTTATTAAAAGTCAGCTCCTGGATATCAAAAAAATCTATTATACCTCAAATAAATTATTATAGTTATAGCAAATATTGGACTTTAATTAAATTAAATAGAACGAAAGGTCTAAGTTTATATCTAAATACGTGAATAACTCTTATTTTCTTCTTCTTTTCAATAATGAGATTTTCAGTATTTTCCAAACTTATTTTTACTATAATAATGACGTAATACCCGACGAAATAAGTAAATCGGATTGTTAATATTGATCAATCTGGGTCTACCTTAGATCTTTGGCATTCTAAGAGTGTCTACGGGTTAAAGACCTTGAATAATGATTGTTGTACTGGGAAAGCATACTGCGTGTTGTCCTTCTATAGTTCTTTATGCTGAATGAATATGTCTGAACAGGTAAAGCATGTGTTGACTCATTGTTTAATTTGTTCAGTAATACTTGACTTCGCCTATTTATGGTCAGGAAGTCTACCGCACTGTAAGCTTAAATACTTGTTCATCTATTATGTTTCACCTATCTTGAGGCATTTTAACAAATGCATATTATTAAGTATTAAATTTATTAATTACAAATGATTACACAGGTTTACAGTGTTTGAGAAGCTGTGGATTATTTTCGAAAAGTCGAATTGTCATAACTTTTTTTTTCGAAATTATTATAGTATTCAGTTAACGTAGCAACAGAAAGAGATTACCTCTTTATAGCTTATTTTGAAGATGAAAAGCGATAACTAAATAATAGATTTTACAAAAAAAAAACTGAATTACATCGAATTTCACTAAATCCTGACGTGTGGCAAATGTCGATCCCGGATTTGGATGGTATGGAAAAAATCATTTTTAAATTGACTCCCGGTTTTTCTGCAAGAATCATTGACTTGTATTATTTTTTACTAAATATAAATTAAGTACTCCGTCTCTTTTCATATAATTATAATTCTTGTAATACTTAACGTGTTAGGCTTATTTCGCATAGTATTTTCAAATAATATAAAATGGGCACCATATCCATTTAAATTATGCCGGTTTTTTTTTATTATCGCTTGGTAAGTATTTTCACATTAGTAAATTTGTTAACTTTATTATTATCAAGTATAGTTACAAATGTATGTTAATGTTTTATCCATCTCCACTTTTATCTTTTTTTTTAACTTTTCAATTTGACTACGCAATCAAGCAGTTGGTATATTATATTTAATATGTTCCACTAATATATAATTTTTTATAAAATATGTTCACATTTTATGGGAAATTTATAAATAGGTAAAAATAATAAATTTGTTATTAAAATATTACTAGTTTTATAAATATGGATCCAAATCATCAAAAATATCCTTTTGAGGGTGATGCAAATAATGGTTTTTTATTTTTGGTTTACAATAGTTTTCATAATATATACCAGCAAATTTGGTGGATTTAACTAATATAATATTTTGCATTTTTATGCTACATAATAACCCATACTTATCGTGATATCGATGATTATATTTATCATTAAAAATATTAATAGATTTAATAATTACATGGGAACCTTATATTGGGAAAATCTGTTCTACGCTCTTAAGTGCATAAAAATATTAAAAAATTAATAGATTTTCCAATAAATGTAAAATATGTTTTTACCTGGTAACAAATCTGTAATATTTTATTTTAATTTTTAATAAAATAAAAATATAAGTTTTTCTGTTATATTAATAGCATGCCGTTCAAATTTGTATCACTAGTCTTTGAAACATCGCTTATTCCAAATTTAATTCTTACATATTGAAATTTTTTTTTTATTTAATGCACATAGCTACATTATTCATGAGCCTAAATACCTTTAATAGGTGTATTAAACGGTATGTCACTTACAGCATTGTCTGCAAATGGGTGATAAATATGTTACTGATATTGACGGTCAGCTAAACACCGCTTAATTAGTGGATATTGTAGATGTGCACTGTCACGAACAATTTAAGCAAACAGTGGGTGCAGCGACCGCTTAACCACTATCGATATATTAGGGTAAATAAATAATTTATTGTCTAATACAATACAGAGGGTGTGCACGTTTAAAAGTATTTTAGCATAATATGTACACTATGTTTCATTTTGGTCGTAATAGAGTATTGTGATTCTTTTTTGTGACACCCATGTTGCAAACCGAATTAGTAGACTACAGTCTTGTGATTATAGATATTTTTGCGAAAAATTCATTGACATATTAAAAAAAATTAAAGGCATCGTGCGTAAAAAGAACTTTAATGCTATAAAAGCATAAAGGATTTTTTGTTTAAAAAACGAATAAAAGAAAATGAAATAAATATACTTATAATCGTAGTATTTACTCCTATTACTAAACTATAAAGCTCTTTTATAAACCCCAACTGTATTCTACAATATATTCATTTTTTTAAAAAGGTACAACAATAACAAAACCCCCTTTAGGTTTTATGCTATTTAAACAGTACATAAGGGTTGATTACAAAAAGGACTCACAATAGCTACTGCTTTAAAAAAAAAACTTCAACTACAACTGGGAATAAAACAGGCAACAACAGGAAGAAGAGCCACAAATTCGGTTCTTTGTGAGGCGAAAACGGAATTTTAGAGTTTTATTTACCGGGGAAACCCAAGCGGCTTTTTGTAGCATGTTCCATGGGTATTTTTTGCTTTAGGGGATGCTAATGAGGCCGTTTTAATAGACGTGTTGTTCGTGAAAGTCCGATCAAAAGACTAGCTTAATTAGATTTGATAATATTTGCATTTTTTATTTAACCCCCCATTTTATTAATAATATATTTATGACTTGTACATAAATAAGAAAGTGTTATTAAAAAAATATTGTTAAATTCAGGGATTAAATGTCAAATGAAATTTTACGTCTCTCAACTGACTCCAATTGTCGTTGATCATTTTGACGATTATGTGCTAAGATGACAATTAATCAATTGCGGTATTCCCAACATGCGAATAAATTCTAGTGTTAAATATACGGGATTAGAACAATGTTCATAAGAGTAAGTTCCTGGAATAATTTATATTAATAATTGCTTTAAAAAAAAAACAACTAATTGATATTTAGGGCGTTGAATGCCTCAAAATATTTTATATTTTTACCTATCAAATTTCGTATTTTTGATAGATGCCAGGTTAAATGAATAATTATGCCTTCATCATGGAGATGGCATACTGTAACGTGGTTCCAATGTTACTAAGTTATTTTTATACTATTGCCGAAAAATGTAATAGCTGCTTAATAACTGTCACTTTTCCTAAAAAAAAATTACGAAACGAGACGTGAACTACAATATACTTCATAAAATTAATTTTATTAGTGTAAAAGAAAAATACTTCTTTAGGGTTCGCTCCTTATTGTGAGAAAAATATCTAGTCATGAAAAATATGTTCAAACAAAAGCTAATGGTGTTTATCTGTTTGTTTTTATTTATGACTATACTGTCACCTCAATAATAAATTTTAAAAATTAGTTAATTTTCATTATTTAGAGTGATGTGACTACTTTGAGGTAAAATATTGATAGTAACATTGATTGAAGTCGTCCATATTCTCAAAGAGACCTTGATATAAATAAATCAAAAGAGAACAGGAAAAAAAAAGTTTTTAGAAACCATGACTTTGTGTTGTTTTCTTTTGATTTATCAATGGCTAGGATAAGGATAGAGCTATATATAAGCCCATATAATTATTATTATTTTAAAGTGTTTCAGTAAATTGTAATGAATTTTCAAAACAAGCTATTATTTAATATTTGGAGCGATGATGGACAAGAGTTTCTAAATAAAAAAATGTACCAGTAAATGTGTAATGCCTGGTAGAAGCAAATTAATAACTAGAGGACATTATTGATTATTTCAGGCAGTTAAGGCAATTTAGTTCTTTTCTTGACTACTGAGGTCAACATTGAATTTTCCAAGTAAGTTGACTGTTATTAGTGACGTGGCACAAAGGATTTTAAATAAAAAGTGTGTTAGCAAAATCATTGTAACTACTGGCCACTTTAAGTTAAAATATTGGTAGTAGCATCAATGGATAAGATAAAGATGGACCTATAAGCCCGTATGATTATCATTTTTATAAAGTGTATCAGTAAATTGTAATGAATTTTCAAAACAAGTTATTATTTATTATTTGGACCGATGTTGGACAAGAGTGTCCAAATAAAATGTAAAGTAAGGTAGCAGTAAAGTTACTGTCTGAAGGAAGCATATTAATTGCTATAGTAATTTATTGATTATACCAAGCAGTTGAGGCAATATAATTTTTTTTTCTACTACTAAGGTCGTTGGTGACTATCATTTCAACATTGAATTTTCAAGTTGATTTTTATTAGTGACGTGGCACAAGATTCTAAATAAAAAGTGTGTGTTATTGCAAAAGTAGACTAATTACTGGCCGCTTTAAGGTAGAATATTGGTAGTATTAAAACTGGATAGGATAAGGATAGAGCTATAAGCCCGTATAATTATTATTTTTTTAAAGTGTTTCAGCAAATAGTAATGAATTTTTAAAACAGGTTCACATTTATTATTCAGAGCGATATTGGACTCAAGGGTTTCTAAATAAAAAGTGTGCCAGTCAAAAGTACTACCTGGAAGAAACAAATCAATTGCTGATTATGATCAAAGTAATTTATTGATTATTTTAGGCAGTTGAGGCAATTTAGTTCTTTTTTTTTTACTACTGCAGTTGTTTATAACTATACTATCACATTAATAATTAATTTTTAGAATAAGTGACGTGGCACAAATATTTCCAAATAAAAAGAAGGGCGTTAGCAAGTACTGTACCTACTGGCCACTTTAAGGCAAAATATTGGCAGTATTATTGCTAAATAAGATAAGGGTAGAGCTATTCGCGCGTATATATAATTATCATTTTTATAGTGTTTTTAAAACAAGTTAATATTTATTATTCAAAGCGATCATGGACAAGAATTTCTAAATAAAAAGTGTAGTGGTAAGTTACTGCCTGGACCCAGCCAATTAATTATTATAGTAATTTATTGATTATTCCAGGTAGTTGAGTCAATAGTTTACCATCATATCTAAATTATCATCACTTCAATTATCTGAAAGAATTACTAATGAAGTTCAAAGTAATTTCTTAATTATGTCAGACATTTGACGACAAAACTCTTTTTTCCTATGCATTTTTGTATTATCGTTTATGGCTTGTATTTGGATTTATTAAATATTCAAATAATACAAAGCTAAGAAACCGCATGTTACGTTTTAACATTGATATTCAATGTAGAAAATACAAATATTGTTTTTTCTTCTCACTCTCACTTACATGCTCTCACTATTGTATAATATAGCCAAAATATTAGTGAAAATATATGTATTCATTTATGCAACAAAAACTTACTCCTTCAGTTTAATATAAAATACAACTTATTTTTAGTGCGTATATTATCAACAGGGTGTCGGATGTATCGCAACATAACCATTAAAAAAGTAAGGATTATTTTTCCATTAGAAATAGAAGTATGCATATCTATTGTCGATATTAAGAGAGATTTAAATATGTAAAAATAGATATAACGTATATTTTTATTATGCTATATAGAGTTATTTACTTAAGGACCAAAGTAAATTAATCGTTTAATATACTTCACAAAATTGCAGTGTTAAATAAATTTATTATTTTATAATTAATACAACCTAATGCGTATTATCGGAATGTATTTATAACCAAATACCTACTTTGTGATTACGGGATCTGCTATACCTACAGCAACCAGCTTTTAATAATCGAAACTAATTAATTTATAATTAAATGAGTCAACGAGAAACAAATTGAAAATTATAAAATGTCATTAACATATTTAGTTTTCCGCGAGGGTAGTAAAATACAAATATAATTTTGATATTTTATACAGTATTAAATAGACTTTTTAATTACATAATACCTACTTTTATTTTAAAAGTTCATTCTTTCATAGCTTTTAATCGCCAATTAATTCCTTGCCCGAGTAAACCCTAAAACTTTAAGAATAGACTTGAATCTTTTTTGTGCTAAGTTTGAATTTAAATTACGAAAAGTCCCACACACACGCTGTCCCGGAAGCGCCAGTCGACTTTTCCGACTAACGTAACATTAAATTAACTAAAAGGAATTCCGAAATCCCTGCCAGATTTAAAATTAGTCTATCCTAGAAAGAGAGAACAAAATGGAAGTAATTGAAAATATTTTTGCGGAATTTAATTGGGGAAAAACCATATTAGATTTTTAGGATTTTATTTTAATTTTTGGGATTTAATTGATAATAATAAACAGCATGATTATGCATAATTTAAGCAGATAAAATTAGAGATTAAAAAAACACTAGTTTTTAAAAATTTTACCTTTTTATTCTCAGTTTAACCAATAATGATGAAATCTTTTTAACATTTTTAACTTTGCTGCCTTATCAGCAGTATCAGCTTATTTATTTTCTTAATTTTTGTATAAATCATCAAAAGCATTATGAGTATTAAAAAGTTTAAAATTCTATGTTTTCACTTTTTTGCTTTTTTTTTGACGCAATAAGGTAAACGGGCCTATTAAAAAAAAAGAACGATTTTTCTCTATACTATATGCAAGTATTAAGTGAGGAAATTTATCATGTTTGCTTGATTTTTCGCAAACTTCTCAATCAAAATGTCGACTATGTGGTACCTTTGAAAAGATTATTAAAACATCTTTAAAATGAGATATCACTCTACCCTCCTTTCTATTTGAGGATTGAGAGGTTATGTCTGCCCTCACCAGGGGGCTCCTGCAATTTTATTAAAAACTATCCTAAAAAATGTCCCCTTTAAAAATAAATTTGATGTATTTTTGGAAGTTTTCTGTATGGTCAATGTATATTTATTAAACTGTAGGATATACGTATATCGTATAAGATTCCCTTTACAAAGGGAAACAATTTCGGCAATTATAAAAGAATTGACACGAGATTTACATATTTCATTTTTAAACTCGATTAGTGCACCTCAAAAACTGAAATATCACAACAACTGAAATATTTGCAATATATTGGAGACCGGGGACAATTGTTGCCGTAATATTGGAAAAACTAGTAAGTCAATATTTGAGATATTGAATAATGCTCTAGGTTTATGTTTCGCCTTTTATTTTAATTAATACAAAGGCACAAATAAAAATGGTTTTTCCTGTTTTTTTTTGTATGTTCTTCTCAAATATTGGTATAAAATTATTCCAATTTTATTGAAATGGGAGAGTTTGATACTTACTAGTTTTTGCAAATTTTTATAAATAAGTAATTATTCTATTATAGGAATTTAGTACACAGTAACTAGAGTTTTAACTAAGATTATTTGAAATAAAACACAATGGGGACATTATATTGAAAAAATAACAACTGCATTTGCTACTTTTTTAAATGAGGTTCTAATATCATGACTGTTGGAAAATAATAAAGCTCACACACTTTACTACGTTTTAATTATGTATCAAATTTTACTAAACATAAAAAACATCTTTTAAGAAAACCTAGTATATTTATTTACTAAAATAAAATAATAATTCTCAAATAAAATTAATGAAATAAAAAATATAATGATCTATCGAGTGATATATTTTATACAAAGAAAAATAAGTCAAATGTCATAGTCATTAAAAAACAAATAATTAAAACTCAACAGTGAGTAAAAATAAAATATTTCACTACGCAAGTTAATATTAAAAGAAAAACGTGTTTTTTTTGTTCTAGATTTCTGCAATAGATCTAAAAAAATTATTTTTCAGATGTATTGCACAAATCTGGAGCATTATCATTCGTTGGCAAAAATTGCCAAAATAATTTTCGCCTTTCATCTTGAAAGGCGGGGCATAATGATTGCAAAATTTTGTATTTTTTAGCAGTATTTATTCCCAAAGGCTCAGAAACAGGACTTTCCGGCAAATTCAAATTAATTTTTTTTTTAAGAAATCACATTCCCGAAACTCATCAGAAAAAGATTGTTTATTATAAAATTGTTTTGATCCTTTTCTAAACTGAATAATTTTAATAGACTCTAATAAAGGAAAATTATTATTTTTTCTTTGCTTACAACCATATTGAAATGAAAAAAAATCTGAATGGTTTAGAATTAAGTATTTTGTTTTTCGAGACGACTTTTCAATTATTTTTACGAGTTGCTCAAAGTCATAAATGTTCGGATTTCTTTTCATTTCAGCACTTATATTCCCATGAACAGAATCCGCTGCCATAAATGGATGTCCTGGCTCAAAGTATTTTATTGTGATTTGTGCTGGACCCCACGAAGCATTTACAAACAAAGCAAGTGATGAATAAAGTGTCCAGTTCTTGTTTTGCGCCGAGCAATTGTCCGCCCAAAAGACAAAATTTGTTACAACGGCATCATAACTTTTAATAATATTATAATAGGCTGAAGTTACGTCTGCCGCAGATCTTCCCCTTGTAGCTTTATGCCATACTATACATACATTTTCATCCAATTTTAGAGATGCAAAAGTTTCGTTAAAAACAACAAGCCTTAAAAATATAATACGTTTCAAATACATGCACATTTTATAGCGAAGTTTTTTTTACTTACCTTGAAATAACAAATGATTGTTTTGTAGACATTTTTGGAAGTAAAAATACTTTTTGCATATCAACGCTAAATATCTTTCTGTTTTCATCCAGGGACTTTTTCTTATCAGCTTGATATTCTTTTCTAGCATCTGTATATCTAGTTTTGTGATTTGCCATTTTGCTGCAGGTTTCACGATTCTCGACAGGGTAGGTTTTATCTTCTAAGAGGTGGCTATTATATTTTAAACAGGCATCACACTTGAGAAGGGCGGCTGAATGCAATATTTTGTTGGTCGAATATTTTTCGGTAGAGATCGTAGGATATTTTCTTAAATCTGCTGCAATAATCATCCCACAGATATTTAATAGTTAGTTCTGGAGAAAAGTAGGGCTTATTTGGTGAATGTTGAAGATTATAGTGAAAAACAACTGGACGGAAAGAATCAATGTGGGTTATGACTAGTTTTTCTGTTTGCTCTTTTTTGCTTTGTAATAATTCTCTTGAGATTAATCCCCTTTCATCTTCTAACTTAGCAAGGCCCTCGGAGCTATTTAATTTTGATGAGAAATGACTGGTTATTATACCGTCTGTTTTAGCTTCAAAGTATTTAAAAACATGGGCTTGCATACTGGTAGCCTATCATCTTCATTAACAAGACGTGGTAGAAAATATTTTAAAGAAAATTGCTTGGGTCTTAAAGCTTCTTGACTTCGGTACTTTATTTTATTCTAAGGAATATAGGCTTTTAAAAAAAGTTTTCTGCCAGAAAAGTTTAGTTTCCAAAATTTTTTCCTAATTTCGTCTTTTGAATTTTCATTTATTTTAAGATAACACTTCTTTCTGCAAGTATTAGTGCACGGAGCTAGTAAGATATGCTCTTCGAGATCCGAGTACAACTTTGTTTATAATATCTTTTAGCACTAATTCACAAATGTTGTTAATATCTTCCGTCTTTGGTGAATTTGATACCGTTACGGCATCGATATCGTTAATGGCAACGGTTGTCAACTTATCGGATGTATTTTCAGGGATTTGATCAATTTCTCTTAGGTTATCAAGATCAAAATATTATCTAGCTTTTTTAGTTCGTTCAAGACTGGGATCATAGTCTGGGTCCTTATCGCTATCATCAAAATCAGAATAAATTGGACGGTTATCCATCATCATCCAATGGCAAATCTTGATCTGGAGATGTGGATTTCGCCCTAAGAACAAACAAAAAGTTTAAAATATAATAAAAGGTACTCCTTTCTGTAAAATTTACTTACCTCTCTAAGCTCATTTGCACAATTTTTCGTGCACGGGATCCCATTATAACAAAATACCTCTCGTTTATAACCACAAAATCCAAAATCACAACAGCAAAACTACTAAAAACACCACAACTACTACACTCTCCTCTGTGAACAATTTTTGACTGACAAAAAATTTCTAAAACACTGTAACTCAAACATACTTATAAAAGCTGCTCTTCTGCGTTTTAGAACTCTGGGAAAAAAATTGGCAAGACGTAGTAACTTGAGTTACTGAATTTTGCACAGCACAAATATAATTTTTTTGTATACTTACTAGAAAGATACATGGTAAAATAGGCATTTTTTACGGATAAATTGGGCGGGAAAAAAGTCATATAAGATAACTTTTGGCGCCAAGTTCAAAAATCGATAATAAATTAAAATATAGTAACTCTAGTTACTAGTTTGTTCCATATCACGGCAGATTGAAACAAGGGACAGTTGAAACAGTCGCCATTTTTTTTAGACGCGAAGGTGAAAACTCGTATACGCAGCCTCACAACGTTTGACTAATTCCTAATATTCCTTAAAGTAATTTTTACGTTTCATCTAAAAAGTGTGGAAATAAGAAATTTAAGTGTAAGTACACCACTTTTTTGTTTTTAATCAATATTTTTATATTTTTGCTTAGGTTTAGCAGTCTAAACTTGTTAGTTTTAATTACAGAGTTTAAAGAAAAATATATATATTTTGCCAAAAAAAATCTGAAGGGGACAATTGAAACAAGATGTAAATAATTTTACGGGGACGGTTGAAACATAATTTATAGAAGGCTTTTGGTATTATTTTTGCGTAAGCTGATTAACTGATTGTAACAAACTCTCTGGAGCTATTATTTTATTATAGAATGCCCCGTGAAAGGGTCAGGAAAACAAATAGAGTCACCAAATCCAACTTGGTTTACGAAAATGCGTACAGGGAGGTTATTAAAAATGGAGCATCCGTAAGGTCTGCGGCAGATTTGTTCAAACTGAATCATGTTACATTAGGCAGATTTATTAAGAAAAACAAAGAATCTATTGAACAAGGGTCCACTGAAACTATAACATTGGGACAACAGGTGCGTACGATGAGTATTTAACGATGAGCAGGAAATATCCATTGTTAAATACATAATAAAGGCATCTCAAATATTTTACGGTCTATCGCCAAAAGAAATCCGTAAATTGGCCTACCAAATAGCCGTAAAATATTCATTGAATATGCCGAATACATGGACTAAAAACTCATTGGCAGAAGAAGATTGGTTTTCCGGGTTTATGAAACGTGATCCTGAACTATCAATCCGTTGTCCCCAGGCTACAAGCCTTTCAAGAGCGACCAGTTTTAACCCAACAAATGTACAACTTTTCTTTGACAATCTTGTCACGGTAATAGACAGATATAAATTCCAAGCGAAGGACATTTATAATAAAGATGAAACCGGTGTTACGATGGTACAAAAATCTGCTAAAATCGTAGCAGAAAAGGGACGCAAACAGGTAGGGGCACTTACATCAAGAGAACGTGGCACTTTGGTTACAGTGGCAATAGCGGTAAATGCAATTGGAAATAGCATCCCATCAATTTTTATCCTTCCAAGATTAAGATATCAGGATAATTTTGTTCGTGACGGTCCACCTGGGTGCATTGGAGCAGAAAATGTTAGTGGATGGATGCAAGAAGATGAATTCTTGCTATACATAACTAACTTGCTAACACACTGTTCACATAACTACAACCTTTGGATCGATCGATTTATGGTCCATTTAAAAAAGCTGTAAATTCAACTTGCCATTCTTGGATTAGAAACAACCCAGGCAAACCGATGACAATTTATGACATCCCCAGCATTGTTAAACAGAGTCTCGCTATGGTTTTAACACAATCTAATATTGTTGCTGGATTCCAGTGCACTGTATATGGCCGTTTAATCGAGATATTTTTACGGTTTTAGATTTTGCTCCATCATATGTAACTGACGGACCTGCTCCCGAAAATTTGCAGTTAAATATCCCGCAAGAAGTCCAGGCAGTAGGTTCAAGAGAGAATAAAGATTTAAGCAGCACTGATTCTTTTCCAAAATTAATAAATTCTAACTCTCCAAGAGCGTCAACGAGCGGAACTGTTTCGTTAGAGCCACCAAACACCCCGCCTCCAGTTGCATCTAAAAGTATCCAGTCAGCCTCTAACCTCTCTTTGGATGTGTTTTTTTTACCTGAGTTAATAAGGCCATTACCAAAAGCTCTTCTTCGGAAAACTACAGGGAAACGCAAAAGTAGAAAATCCACCATTTATACGGACGCACCAGAAAAAGATGCTATTCAACAAGAATATGAAGCAAAAAAAAAAAGAAGAAAGTGAAAAAAAAAATTGGCGATCCAAAAAATACTTCAAAAACACCAGTGTCCAAAACTCGTCAACAGAATAGTCAGGACGATAGCAGCAGTGACAATGAAGACTATTTTGTCTAGTATGTTTGGAATCGTATAGAAATAGCCGTTCAGAGGAAAAATGGGTGCAATGCATTGATTGCCACCAATGGTCGCATGTAGAATGCACTCGTCAAAAAGATTTGTATATCTGTCATAACTGCATGTCAGAATAAATATTCTACTTGGCTTATTTATCTTTATTTCAGCATTAGGATAATTTTATGTTGTTTAAAAATTTGGAAAAAAAAATTTGGTTTTATTTAAGTGTAAAAATTATATGTATCAATGTTTTTTTCTTCGTATTTCTAAATTGAATATTATTTCAGTATTAAAATAAATATTTTGTTTATTCTTAATGGTGTTTCAACTGTCCCCGTCTCCGGGACAATTGAAACAATATACAAGGCTATATGTCTCCTTTAATATCTTCCAGGCATTATATAATAAGTAAAATAACCTGATTTAAAATATACAAGGAATTAATAAAGGTCCTTGTAAAAAATTTTTTAGCTATAAATATGATTTTCTCTAGGGAAATCCTAAGAGATCTAATCTAAGAGAAAAAAATTAATATTAGGAAATTGTTTCAATTGTCCCCGGTCTCCCCTATGTAGTATCGTATCATCTCATATCAATGATCTATCATTTTGTCTTCTTACACGTTCAAAACATACACCACAAGTTAATGTAAGTACATTTACCGTTTTGCTACTGTTTACAAGTTTAAAAGTTTATTGTTGTAATACATCCTGACAAGATGTTGTATATATATTAAAATCAAATAAAAACAATTGGAAGTATTATAGTACGCCCTCTCAAGAATTTAAGCCCTGACAATAATAATGACACAATTATAGCTGGTTATGTTGTTGTGCTAACTATATAAGAAAAAACAGAATTTACAAATGATCCAGACAGTGGTCTATTCTATTTTTATATTCCGAAAATTTCAGCGATTTAACCAAAAAACCTGCCTGCGGTATCAAAATTGCCCTGACTCTTATATTCTGATCCCATTAGGCCCCTTCGTTGGCCTGCGATGTATATTGGTAGACGGCACAAAGGGCATAAGGGAATTTTCCAGATGAATGGACGCCATTATGCGGCGAGTTAGCGTTCTCCATTCATCTTCCGAATACTACATACATGGCAAAGGCTATACCGTTTAATATGACATATACGAACCTTTGCGAATATGGAATTGAAACTACCAGCGATTTTCACTACTACGTATTATTACATTTTTGCTATAATCGATTGCGTGCCTTTAAAGCATAAGGATAAATATGAAAGTTTGAAGGAAGATGTTAAAAATTTGATTTTTATTATTTTTCTTTTATTCGTTATTTATTGATAACACATTAATTTTCTATATGTATAAATAAGGCTTTTGTGATGACTAGTTTTATATTTCTACTATAATTTAATATAGACGTTAGTTATGCGTTTTAAATCTCTGTGAGATTAGACAATATATAGCTGAAGCTCTTGACTGGACGTGCCAAGTTGTTATAATATATACAGATATTGCTAAGGCTTTCGATAGATTGTCATACAGTATACATTTTCAAAAATTGTATAATTTATTTGAATTTTACTAAAATTTAATCGAATTCTTCACATTATTATTTTATAACGCAGGGATGCGGCCTTAGGCCAATGCTTTCTCTTTTAATTACTTGCTTTCTTGTTGGTTAAATGTAAATATTTCGAAAACAGTTAAGTTTTGAGATAAGGTGTATTATACGAAACTTGCTTGGAATTTCGCCTATATTTCATAAATGCAATAAAAAATATAGCATTCTATTTAAAAAAATGACCGATGACGTCATATCTTTTTTTTTGTTCCACCCTGTATACAAAAATTCATGTGAAATAATGCGCAACTTAAAATAAAAATCGACGAGTCCGAGCGTTTTCTCAAAAAATCATGTCTCTAATTTTTATCGAATTTATGCGGAACTTTAGGCGGTCACTGTATGCCTGGTCTGTTAAAAATAAATTACATCTTAATATCGAGAAGCGTTTTGTACTTAGCTTCAATAGAAAGAAAACCCAGGATGTATAAGTTGGGAAAGATATAGTATTGGCGAGGATTAATGAAATGCGCAATCTTGGGGTGACCTTTGACTCACAGCTGTGTTTTAGAGCACATAATTAATAAAGCATTTGGAATGTATGGCTTTATTATTCGTAATTGTAAATTGCAGAGAATATAACTTGTGCTAGGATTTTGTATGTAGAGCCCTTGTCTTGAAAGCCATAAGCATTCTATAGAGAAGATTCAGAACAAATTTTAAGATATTTGTATTATAAGAAAATAGGTTTTTGCAGAACCTTAGCAGTAAAAAACTGATTTCAAACATCATTGTTTTTCAAAATAATAAGAATAAATAGCAGGCGGTTTCGTCGTTAATATCTAATCTAAAAACACAGTTTGTTTATTTAAATTTCATATAAGTATATATATCTATATTAATAAATATTTAATACAAGAACAGTGCTATTAGATTGGATATTATGAACGAAAAACGGTGATTTTTCAAAAGAACTTTTTACTGGACAAACGTTTGGGGTGGGTGGGGGGGGGGGGGTAAGGGTGGTATTAATGAAAAACAATTTTTTTGCAGAAAATATATATTTAATATTTAATTTAAAAACATTGTTAATTTAAATTTGATATAACTTTATATATCAATATTTAGTATAAAAACAGCGCTATTAGATTGGATAATATAGAGGAAAACCAGTGATTTTTTAGAAGAATTTCATCAACTATTTAACGTGTAGTAATCGAGTTTGAAAACTAAATATGTAAATCCCTTGTCAATTTCTTTAAATGCCGAAATTTCCTTTCTTTTGTAAACAGAATCATATAATGATGATTTACGTATATTCTACAGTTTAATAAATATTTCTTGACCGTATAAATAAGACCGTAAAATCAAAAATTTAAGTCGTTCAATAAATATATATTTAACGATAATTATATAATGTATTGCTTAGGAGGCTATAAAGACTATAAAATAATGTTATAAATTCTCCGGATTCACTCTACAAAATTAAATAGTATGCTCCTAGGTATATAACACGTAATCCTATGATTTTTTATATAGACAGTACTTGTATCAATTTTCATAAAAATTCACCTTTTAAAAAATGATATAATCAAATTCGGTCACATTGTGATTTGTGAAATCAATAGCCAGGCTTAAGACAACACTTTCCAGTTTTCCTAAAGTTACCAGGTATGTAAGCATTGAATTGCATTCATTTCTTTCTTAATTGTATATTAATAGAAAGTATAAAGAATGTTATGCATTGGCCACCCGGTTCACCTGATCTAAGCCCTTTGGATTTTAGTTTTTACGATACTTTACCTGCCTACTTTATGAGAAATAAGGTTTTGAATAAAATCGAACATTCATTTAAAACATTCGCAAGAAAAGTCACTTTTAGTCAGAAAAAGGCAACATCAAATCTCTCAATTTTTCTATGTACTTTTTGATTTAATATAATGAATGTCGGAAAGTCAGTATTATTATTTTCGGCGGACATGTTCGTTATAAGTAAAATTCGTAATTCATGAAAACACACACTTAATTACGTCAGTATAAAGTACCGTCGCGAATAAAATAAAATAACTAGTGATCCGAAGCCGGTCTATCATCAGTTCTCTCAAAAGACTGCCTTTTCTTTTCCTTTATACTTCTCCAAGCATTCATTCTAGGCTTCGTTCCACTCTCTCGATATCTCAATAATTAATAAGATAATTAATAAGATATTGAGTCATATCCTTTATTTTATTTCTAAATAAACTTCACTAAAAATCAACATGAACCCAGACTCATAAAAATAATTAATGGACGGCCGTACCGCCGATCGGTGACAGTAACTTAATACCAAGCCTATTACTAATGAAAACAAATCCTTATCTTAATATTATTAGGAAAATACGTATAGCCGACATGTATGTCAAAATTCCTACTATTATTTTTTTGGGCCTTTTTTCTCCTTGTAGTATTAAATTCTATTTTCATAATTTCCGAAGTTGCAGTTATCAATTTGTAGGGACTGACAAAATGGCATATCTGTCATATCCGAATTTCGATATGACCTGTAATAAATCAACCCGAATCCATATACCAGTAAGAAAAACCTAATTTCGGGCAACCATATATTCGCGTTGATAAATGCGGATTGTGGTTAATACTATTTTAACCCGTTCGAAAACATTCGGGAATATAAATGGTCAATTTAAGCGGGCTAAATGCCCCCCATTGTCTGGATATATAGCTTCTATTGAACCTCGCGTAACTTTTAAGAAGCTATGCAAATAACTGGGATTTGTAAAATATCGCCCCCACGAAATTAAATTATCTTTCTTTTGAACGGTTTGGATTTGGTAATGCCTTTTTGTAATAACTTGACGTGTTATATGAATATCTTTGATCGCGTATGTTTGAAAAATGCCTGTCAAAATTTACTCGGTTCATTTTTTTTGGTTGTAAACAATTTTTCATTAGTTAGGTTAAATTGAAGAATATACGATATATATCTGCTCTGTTCAAAAAAGGGAGAAAGGATTGGCATTTAAAAACATTGACATGGGATTCAAATATCTAATTTTTAAACTCAATTACTATATTGCAATTATTTGAAGAAATGACCCCGATATCATATATGTGCCTCTGTGTAACATACGATATACTTTTCATACACATATAGCTTACAGTGTAATAATGGAATATCAAACCTAGAAAAAAGTATGAAACGCAATAAATATATCAAATAAAAAAAAAATTAAAATACAAATTTGCTTAAAACTAAACAAGGATTTAAAAAATGAAATTTATTTTAGAAAAATGCACTGATGTACTTTTTTTCATTAAAAAGTAGTAACGATAAACCCCTTATGGATGCCACTGGTAAAAATTAATTTTTTATAAATTAAAAAAAAAATTCTACATATAAAAATTCTCATTCCATTAAACACAGTTTATATACGCCTTTAAATAGTATACAGTATATCACACTTAAACACTAAACTTTTTATGAAATAATAATTGTATATTATTAATAAACATACCATAAATGTAATATTAAATTTCTCAACGTATATCACGCGTACATGTTATCCGATATTTTTAGTTGAAGTTCAATGAAAAATGTACACATGGTTTAAATTAAAAATAAACGTTTATTTAACTATCGTGTGTTGCTTGGGACTTATCCATTATTGCTAAGGTTATTTCAATATTTTTTGTATGATATATTTTGCCTAAAATGCTTTTTATTGATGCTGTGCGGCCTATAAATAGCACGAATTTGAGTTTTATGCTATTTAAATATATGTTCAAGTACCCAATATCCGCTAAATTATCTCTGCAATATTAATGAGTGAGAACACTACGATTCCTTACAATATATTGTTTTTGCCATAGATGCTGTAAGTTCTAAAGAAGTTCTCGAGGAAGAACATTAAAAATGCCCTTTAGTCGATATATCTTTGCCATAAATGCTCTTGCTTGTAATTTTTCTATTAATGTTTACTTCAGAATCTCAATTCTCAATATTGTCTATAAAGGGTGTCCCAATAGGAACGCACGTTTTGAATTGCGCAGCATTCTTATTTTATCGCAGTATGTCAAAAAAAAACTGAAAAGAATAATGTAAACAGTTTGCGATTAGTAGCCATGGAACGATATACGGTCGAACAACGAATTATTATTGTTAAAACATAGTACAAATATGGAGAATGCTTTGCGGAAACAGTTCGTAAAATGCGGGCCATTTTTGGTCGACACGATGCACCAAATCACACGACCGTCCAAAGACTAATTGATAAATTTGAACAAAATGATTCTGTCGTGGATGTAAAAACACCAGTGCGTCACCGTACTAGCCGTTCTGTTGAAAATATTGCCGCAGTGCGTGAAAGTGTTGGCGAGAATCCGGGAACATCTATCCGTCATCGTGCATATTTCGAAGAGCACTCTCCACCGAATTCTAACAAAAGATCTTCATTTACATGCCTATAAGATTCAATTGACTCAAGAATTAAAGCCAGTGGACCATGCGACGTGCCGTACATTTTCTTCTTGGGTATTGCAAAAACAACAAATAGATATCGATTTTTCGAAAAAAAATTTGTTTACCGATGAGGCAAATTCACCTTAATGGCTCTGGTAATAAACAAAATTGCCGAACTTGGGGCGAAGAAAATCCTAGAGTCATTCATGAGAAGAAAATGCATCGATTAAGAGTCACTGTTTGGTGCGGACTTTGGACAGGTGGAGTAATTGGACTGTACTTCTTAGAGAACGAGGCTGAAAATGCAGTTACCGTGAACAGCGAACGCTATCGTAATATGCTCACTGAGTTTTTATGGCCTCAATTGGATGGTATGGATACGAGCGGTATGTGGTACCAACAGGATGGTGTGACATGTCACACTACACGTGAAGCATTTCAATTGTTGCAAAGAAAGTTTTACGATCGTGTCATTTCATGGAATGGAGACCTGAACTGGCCCGCAAGATCATGCGATTTAATGCCTGGTGACTTTTTTCTTTGGGGTTTTTTAAAATCCCTCGTATACGCTAATAACCCAACAACAATTCCACAGTTGAAAAATGAAATTAGACGTATTATTAGCGAAATTGGGCCGCAATTATGTGAAAATGTAATTGAAAATTTCTCAAAACGAATAAGAGTCTGTTACGAAAGTCGAGGCGGTCATTTGCCAGATATTATTTTTCACGTTTAATTGCAGTGTATTAGCTTTACATTAAAATATAAATAACACTCAGTTTAAAATAAATTATGACTTTTATTTACCAATTAAAACGTGCGCTCTTATTGGGACACCCTTTATTATGATTTATGATTAAGTGATTTGCCCAATCAAATGCTTTTAATAAATCACTAAAGGCATATTATGTTTCCATTTTCACTCTCTTAATGATTATGAGAGGAAAATTGAAATTCCACTATGATTCCTTGTACTACATTTCCTTTGTCATAGATGCTCTTAATTCTAAAAACCTTTGAGCTGATCTGATTTTTAGAACAACATCTAAACTTTCAACCCTTTTTTATGCTATTTATTAATATTTAGTCAAGAAACGCGATTCTCAGTAAAAAAAAAGGTTCAAAGGTTACATCAAGTGATTCACATAACCAAATGTTTTTGATCATCAAATCACAGACCATTTTTACACCTTTGCCTTGCAATGTTTATAAGAAAAAGGTCATAATTACATAATGACTCCTGATAATAAATTGCCTTTCCCACAAGTGCTCCTATTTCTGAAAAACTGTGATTACGTATTAACCAGACCTGACCTTTTAAAGGAGGTCAATACATTTTCAAGTTTTTTATTAATAGTTATTTAAAACACTTGATTGACACACATAGAAAAATGTTTTATGAGTCACGTCAAGTGATTCACACAACCAAATGCTTTCGATAAATCGGAAGAAAATTGGTATTGTATTGGTAAATTTGATTATAATATCCAGATTATTTCAAAAAAATTCTCCAGAATTTCAATATAGGGCTCGAATTATGATAGAATCTTTACATGTTTGTTAATTGAAAACTGCTTTCAACTAAAGTAAACAGTGCTGTAAAAATATGAATAAAGCATGAAACAAAGACAAAGATATCCATTGCCTATACTGCTTTTATATATCGTCTCATTTTTCTTCTAATCCACGTTCTAAAGTAGCAACTTAGAACCAACCCTATCTGACATTTAATAAAGACGTTTTATTATACGTGTATATACAGTCGAGAAGATCCCTCGTCAACTTGTTCCACCTCCTTTGAAGGGAAAACGCTCCACCTCACCCTCGACACTTCAGACGTAAATTAAAGGAGTCTGAACAGTCTGCCAGTAGGCTCCTTTGTCCTAAAACGCGCACTTTACAAGAGATAATTATGACTGCCCCAACTTAGCCCTTATCGTGATTAAGAACACGGGACTTAACATATACGTAATAGAGAGAGAGAGAGTCTTTTGAGGTTGTATTAATCAATTTTAGACTTCAGAGGAGAGTGGAGGAAATTAATTTCTCATTAGGATTTTTGAAAATTGCAATATTATATATCAACATCGTCTGTATGCGAGTATGTCATTATTGTTAAATTATTTCATTTTATGCTTAATTGACCACCTTTCGAAGACCTTCCTAATGGATTTTTGTGTGTAATTACTGAATTTAAGGCATCATCTGCAATTTCTATTTTGTGGAACTATTGCTTGGAAAATGGCCTTTAAATAATTATAAATTGCTTTTTTAATTTTTCCTTGAGCTTCTAGGAACTAAAAAAGATGTTTACATTTTAATAAAATCTGTGTTTTTTTCTCAGGTAACTATTTTCTGCCAAAAAAAAATCGATTTTTATTAACCCTGCCTTTGTCCCCCCACCCCACGTACTGCCCTCCATAAGCTAATGGGCGTATCTGCAAAAACAGTGTTTTGAGATAATGAAGGTTTTGTATTTTTTAACGTGCTACCTATTACGATAAACTTCACTAAAATTAAAGATTATTTATTAAAAAATCAGTGGCATTAATAAAAATTGCAACTTGTTTTTAGATTTTGAGTTATGGCAGATACGCCTATTTTCCTTAGTATCGTTTTACCATTTGCTGATTAAATTAAAAAATGTCTGAACTATGAAATTTTAAATATTTTTATCAACTTATAAAAAGTGATTAAGTAATAAAAATACATTCGTTACAATACAGTTTTATTGCCTCAAATTCAAAAAAATCTTACAATCTTTACCATTTCAGATTCTTCAGAAAGAACCGGTAACTTTTCCCAAAACGCAAGCCTATTTTTTGGAAGTACAGGCCCAAGTTTAGTCAAAATAGAACTTTTTTTTTCAGCTGGTATGCCCCTGTTTGTATTTCTAGGCAAAATCTCTAGAAATCCTTTTTTTTGCACTTTGGCGTTTAGAAAATTTAACTCGACAAAATCGTCACAAAAGCTATATTTGTAAGTCAAGGTAAACTCCCCTCGTGAAAACTGGATGTGCACCATTTTATTTAGGTATGGTCGACTTGGTTTAATATTTTTAATTTTATATTGAGAGCTGTGGTCTAACCAATTGTAGAAATTATTATGTTGCATATTTATTACCAAAGTTTGCATTTTGTACAAAGTCTTTAAAATTAGGAATATCATAAACTTTTCCTTTTTTTTTAAGGGACATATAAACCTGGTGGTGGAATGAATCCGCCGACATGAAAGTGTGGCCGGGCTCAAAATATTTAATTTCTAGTTTTTCAAGGCTAATTTCATCTGAATTTACTATGCTGACAAAAAATGATAAAAGTGCCCAATTTTTATTTTGTGCTGAGCAATTATCAAGCCACAGAATTATATGTTTGTCATCCCTATGTCGTAAAAAAAATTAATAAAATGTGCTAATGATATCACTTTTTGAGCGTCCGGCCACACCTTCATGCCAAATAACTGCTATGGGCTTCCTGTTCTTTTGTTTAGTCCCCACTGGCACAGAAGATTCATTGAATGCTATGATTCTCCCCGTAAATATTACTTCCTTCAAGGATTCATATCTTAGAAGCACGATTAGCTAAAATACAAAAGTTAACTTAATTAACAATTTTTTTAGATATCAAACTTTTGCAAATCAGCAGAATATATGGCTGTTCCACTAGTATCATTCTTCTCATTTTCGTAGCATTTTCGTGGCTCTGAAACTTTTTTCTTATGAATCGTATATTCTTTGCAAACAGAACAATTAGGTTCAGGTTCATCCCTCTTATGTTGTGAGTCTTTTTCATGCAAGAAATACTTCTCACAACCAAACCTTTTCTTCGTGTCCCAACTTCACAAAAGATATATTCATTGATTGTAGTGTTTTTCTATATAACTCGTAGGAACATACAATATTTGGTTCTTTTATTTTAAAATCATTGTACATCATCTGAATATTGAGATCGGTTGGGAGCATGCACCTTGCGATAGTGTGATATGGAAGGCTCAGAGGAATTAATATGATTTATTATGGACGTTCTGTCTATTTTGTTTGTAGGTGAATGACTGCCACGACGATCCGAAGTTGCTTGCAAAGAACCATTAGGAGTATTTTTAAGCACAGTATGTAAACATTTATCCACTTTGTTGTTGAAACCCATAGTTGCTAAAAAGAAAGTTTTGCAAACTTCTTGGTCAATACCCCCATCATCTGGACAAACATAAGTCACAGTAAAGTTTCTGCGTGAATTTAAACCAGCAGTACGTCTTTTTACGGGTACTTTTTTTGTTTTAGAGTACATATATTTTTTTCGTTCTTGTGGCGTCATTGCCCAAAACTCTTGGTTAATTTGTACTCGCCTTTCATCTAAAATTTTACTAATACATTTTTTTTTGCATACAGCATAACAAGGTTGTTTGACGCGATGCTTATTTTTTAAATTTTCCAATTTAAGAAGATTCCTTTCTCTAAGTGGGATTTTATATTTTCTTCTCTTCCTTTTTGTCCCGCGTGTCGTAAAATGTTCATCGACGTGAGTTAGTAGCTTTTCCATCATAAATTTTACTGATTCCTCAATCGTCTCATTACCATCATCTTTCTCTGCAAACATTTTATTTGTTGGGCTTTCCAACATATTTTCGTCCGATTCACTTGATTCCATATCTGAACTAGAAACATGATAATCCAGATCATTTGCCTCAGTCTCTTCTTAGCTTCTTAATCTTTAGCAAGTTGCTCAAAAAGAGCATCTAGTAAATTCTCAAGTTGCTCTTTTTGAACAACTTGCTAAAGATCGATAAACTTCCTTTTGCTCCTTAAGTTGTTTCTTTAATTCGGTTGTTAAAGCCAAAATGTTTTTTGTTCTGGAACTTGGTTCGTTCATCTTAATAAATAATATACCTACAACCAAAAATGTATTTTAAGAAATAAGGCGGATGCATCTCCTAGTATTATAATTCAATTCCATTCGATTAAATGTTATTATTATTATTATAATTATTGTTATTATTATTCTTATTATTATTATTATACTAATAATAATTCTGCCATTATAAAAAAAATTATTACAATCAATTTAAAATTTAAAAAAAAAACTACCGACGGCACTGGGCACAACTTTAAAATCATAAAATTACATTTATATTTTTGTACTACAATAAATACTAAAATCCCTCTTAGAAAAAGAAACTGAATTATTTCCAACAATAAAGAATATTTTACTTACCAGTATATTATTTGTATCAAGTAATCCAATAATACTTTGCATCAGCCAAGAACCAACTGAATTAACGCCACCAAAATGATTTGACTGTGACAGACGTAAACAACAGCCTTACTGACAGCCGTTAATAGTAACACATTTAATACTTTATAGTTATTATATTTTACTTGTAGTTTACCAGTAAAAAATTGTTTTCAAAAATCATTATTTTCCAACATAGTACGCATGAATTACAGCTAGTTTTATCGTTAATATTCAAGCTAATAACACAGTTTATTTAATTAAATTTCATATAATTATAAATATATACAGTATTGCGTAAAAAGATAGCAACATTGAACTTTCCTGTTATATATCTTTTAGAATCTTACTTTATAAGTAAGGTTTATATATTATTTACAAGAATAGTTAGAGCCTGTGTATACGCAACTTTTGAACATGTTAAATTATTTTTCGTCTTTTAACTACGAATTTCAAATTTACATTAACCATACAAAGTCAAGCTTGACGCCGACGTCGAATGGTATATCAAGAGTTTGCGTACAAAGAAGCAAACCGGCAACTTTAGCTTTTGCCGTTGCCATGATCGAGTCTCCAGACTTCGTCTAAAAAGTGCTTCTATAATTTCCCCAAAAATATGGGAAAAGTTTCTACAATATAATCTAATTTTCATTACACACCACTAATACCAAGTCTAATGTGTTTGTGCCGAATATAAGTGCGGGCCCGCCAGAAGAAACTCATTTATTCCATCAAAGTGCTCCAAGAGATCAAGGTAGGTGCCATTTTTAATCTTGGTGCTGTATGGTTCGGTTAAAAATTTTATTTTGGAAATTAATGTTAAATTTACGAAAATGAACCCTTGCCTATATAAGTAATACAGTCCACTCAATCGCCGTAATATAACAACAACCGTACAGCCTGTTTATATTTTCATATTATCATATTTTTTGTATCATAATAAATAAAACACCAAATTATTTTATGCAAATTTATTATTCAAAAATATAGCAACAAAAAATAGTTTTGATTCTAAAAAAAAAATATAACCCAACTAAATTAAAATCAATTCAATATTTCGTGTAGCACCCCTTCTCCTTTATGACATCTGCACATCGACTTAGCAGGGACTCAAATAATTTCATAATATAGTCATTGTTCACTTCTTTCCAAGCCTTTTCCACTATTTCAAAGAGAATATTTGTATTAGAGCATGTTAGGTGCCTGATTTTGGTGTCAATGTAATGCCATAAATTCTCTATAGGGTTTAGGTCTGGCGATTGAGATGACCAGACCATTACATTTATTTTTTCATCGGATATAGCCACCTCTTAACAAATTGAGAAGCATGTTTTGGATCGTTGTCATGCTGAAATATGGCTGTTACTGACATGACTTCATCCATATATGGCATTAAATGTTTTTGCAGAATGTATATGAAACGATCCATTTTGCCCACTATTCTTACTATGCGTCCCATGCCACGAGCCGAGAAACATCCTCATACAAGAATATTTCCCCCTCCATGTTTAACTGTGGGGCAAATGTATACTTTTTGTTTAATCTTTGTTCACAAACCGAAATTTAAATCCTAACGTATGGTTTTAGCAGGACGGAGCTCCACCCAATTATGCCATACAGGCCCGTACTTATTTAAATGAGATTTTTGAAAACAGGTGGATTGGTCGAGGTGGTGCTGTCAACTAGCCTGCTCGTTCGCCAGATTTGACCCCCCTTGACTTTTTTTTATGGGGATTTATAAAAGACAAAGTAATGGCTAGTGCACCTACAACTCCAGAGGACATGAAGAACAGGATTCGTTTTGCTTGTTCATTAGTGACACCAGCAATGTTACAGCGGGTACGAAACTCATGTCAAGAAAGGATAAGAAAGTGTTTGGAAGTCGAAGGCGGTCACTTCGAACAGCTCCTTAGGCATAAAACATAGACGATAAATAGTTAAAAAGTAGGAAATAATTTGTTTTTATTGTAGTAGAATATTCGAATTATTTTTAAATTTAATCAAAACATTTTTGATCATAATTCCGTAACCAGCAGAGCAATTTTAAAAATTTTTTGTAAACATACTTCATATTTTATGTAGATTCGTATTTAAGAATAAAAAACACGTCATTCCATTTAAAATAAGGAAGTGACCCTCCCCCCCTCTTGGGGGGGTGAAGGGACAAATGTCAAAAATATCACAAAAAGTGCCCCCCGGTATACTTGAAATGTCACCAAAATGTCAAAAAAAATTTGCAGCCGTTTTTGACATATCGCATTGCAACACTTTAAAAAACTCACCCTGTATAGTAGTCTTATAAAGTCTAGCCACATTTTCAATGTATATGATATTATTAGACATTTTTTTCTCTTTTAGACGTATTTTTTGTATGTTTATTTGGTGGTTATTATATATGTGTAAATTCATTGCATAAACTTGTATTCTAAGGTTAAGTAGGCTTGCCTCAGCTTCGCAATTTCCAATAAAGTTTTTATTATTTAAAAAATTCATTATTATTATTCACCCTAGTATTTAAAAATAATATCAATTGGCTAAACACTGTTTAAATTTAAAGAAATTAAGGAAAGAAATTAACAGATTAACTGCTTTAAATTATAAAATTATTTTTAAGAATTAAAATTAGACCAATTTAAGTGTTTTATACTCTATTTCAGAAGTGTGTAGAGCAATAAAGCCTCATTAGGTATGCAAAAGTGGTACCTGGTGATCCACCAATATTTTATGCCACTACCTTAGTTGGGTATTAGTTTCAATGTAAAATTCTTTCTTTTCGTTGATTGCAGGTAGTGCCACCCGGTTTTGGGTCAATTTATGATATATATAGAAAACATCGATTCACTAAATTGACTAAAAAATGTATAATAAAATTATTTAACTTCTAGAAATTAAAACAAAATTTCTTCAATGTTTAAAAAAAGTAAATTGATTATTCAACTAAAATTAAATCAACTGTTAGAAAAATAAAAAAATAATAAAACGATTAATAGCCAATTCATTATAGCACACACCCAACTAAGCGAATAAATAAAACAAGTCAACCCTAAAATAAACCAATAATAAAGCGGTCTAATAACATAAATACCTAATCGTTAAATAACGTGATACCACAGACCAAAAGCTCCACATCCAATAAAGTTATGCATGAAAAACCATTTTTATAATAAATTCTCTTTAACGTGAAAAATATTTACTCAAAATTGCATGAGATACGACACGTGGTTTTATTAAATATAGTTGCTTACGGTGTTCCGTCATAAAGTAGACATATTTTAAAGAACAGAAAATATATGGGCCGCAGTATTCAAGTAAAGACGTTGTTGGTTGGAAGCCGCCTGCCTGTTTATTCTTATTTATTACTATATGGCGAGACTGAACACAATTTATATGTGTTTAAATTATGTAGGAATACCGCAGAGTAGAGGTGCGTTTATTTTTAATAGTAAATAACAATAAGGCGTAAAAGTTATTGACTAAAAACCTTGGAAAATTTCTAATTAAATTGAAAACAGACCATCGTAGTTTCACTTTCTCGATCAACAAACACTTACGGAACATACTGCTTAACTCATTAATCACACCGTTCGAATACAGTTTGGGGAAACTTCACCAACAACTGCCAATTGCGGTCGGATAGGAAATTTAGCGCCTAACCGCAAATTAAACAAATGAACCGCACGTGTACAATGCATAGAACTCGCTCTGACTTTCGCATGGAAATTGAGTATCCAGAGGGTTTCGCTAAAGAAATTAATTAGGGATAAATAAAAGTGGTATAGTGAAAATATGCCGTTATTACTTACATGGATTAATTAATTTATAAATATATTATTTGTAAAAAATTAACCTGTTGAGGCGTATTATTTTTCTTTAAGAGATCACTAGGTTCTAGCCCCCATTGACGTCACTGGTAAAATAAAAATTAAATTATATATTAGAAAATAGTAATAAATGCATAGTAATATCGTGCAAAATAAGATTTTTTCTTAAAATTTTATCATTCTGGATCTGAATATCTAATGATTTTCGGATAAGGGGTTTATTGCGCAAACTTGCTCATCTTGCGACCTTCTCTCAAGTTTGTCTCACTAATTATGAAACACCCTGCATATGGATATTCAACACGTGAGCGAACACTATAACATAAATAGTAAATTTTACTCGGCTACTTCATCGAAATTCCGAGCTAACCAACAAACAGCTGCTGATGGTATTGTAAGCATTCGCTTAAGCGATAAAGCAGATTGCTGTGTACAGTTACACAGCTACTAGTTATTTACTCTCGTAGTGAGATATGTAGGTAGGTGGAGGGAAGTTTGTTCTATTGTGCGAAGTTGGTAGTGGTTTAAACGTTTCTAATATACGGGAATACCTTTGTAGGCTAGAAAATTAATGTGGACGTAATTATCATTTATCTTGATTTAAATTGAACAAGTTTTCGTTTTGGGATAGAAGTATTTCCATAATTAAACAGTCAGAAAACTCCAGTTAATCGGTTGAATATTAGTATATCTTTCGTTAAACAATGCTGCTGTTCTTGTTACATATCTTTAACTTTCCCCGTAAATAATTTCCGTTCTTTGCTCAAGTTTAAACACCATTTTTTTTTTTAAATACTTAAGAGCGTACAAAGCTTGACTCTATTGATATACAAGATTTAGCCGCAATCAAGCAACGCGGTACTAAATGGACACCCTGTATATTTAACGATAATAATATATGATGTGTTGCTTGGGAATATGGTCCTAAATGCCCATGAAATAGTTCACCTTATATAACTATAATCAAATAAACCTGTAAGAGCTATGAATTTTTGAATTCTTCCAAAATAGCCTTATTGTTTGTCGAGTTTTTTTTTAGATCTAAAATAGGTCTAATTAATTTACGTGAGGAAGAAGATGATAATTCTTTAAGCTCCTTACTAAAGATCTAAAATAAATTCCCCAAAATTAGGTTTTAATGGTTAAATTGCGTTACATGCAGTCACTAAAACGGAAACTAAACAAAAAAAAACGACAACCAAAATAAACCGGGGAAACCTCCGTTGCAAGTAAATCACGAAACCCCCAAACGTACCAATTATGTAGTCGGTCACAGGGAAGTAATGATGCAATTTGTAACAGTGGGCAAAAAAAGGCTGCGGGCGCTCCACTGGCCCGACCGTACCTCGTAAAAAATGGGGGACTGTCATATTTAAAACGGTTGGGAAATTAATGAATATTATCTCAGCTTGATGGCTTAATATTGCTGGCTCGGCCGCTATATTAAGCCATCGAACGTTTACATGTTTTGCCCCTTTTTATTTTTGTTTTGTAAATGAATGAAATTTATTGCCGCGATCGCGATTTAAATTTAAAAAAAAACGATTAAGGCGTAGCTAGAAACTTAAAAACATGCACTTTTTATAAAAAGTTGGTTATTTAAATAGTGTGGTAAAAAAAGGTGTATCGCGTTCATTTAAATTATGCTCAAAAGGGGGAAAAATTGTATAAGTTAAGCATTAAAATTATCCCTGGAATATGCGTACAAATTTTCAAAATGACATCTGGTCAATTTTTTGAGTTATGAACGTTGTGTCGAATAAATAGAAAAAAATTAATATTTCTTTTCACAAATTCTACTACGAATTTGGCATGTTGAACCACTTCTTTTGGAATAGATGAATTATAATGAATAAAATTGCCGCAGATCATCGAGCGAAGCTGGTTACGATTTAAACGCAACAGAGAAAAAAATCAAGGAGTATTAGATATGGTGATCTAGCCGGCTATAACATTGAAGCTCTTCTCCTAGTCCAGTGATCCGGAAACGCATCATGTAAAAATTACTATCCATATGCTGATGTGCATTGAGAAGATAATTTTGAAAAAAATTAAAAGCAGCATCTCCACGACCGTAATATTTTAACTTAGTTAATAAGAGTTGGTGATTTACGGTATCGAAAGCCTTACTAAAATCGAGAAGTATAAGGCTTGTGCAAAGATTCCTATCCCAAGCTTTAAATTTAATAATTTTATTTCACCAATTTATTTGTTTTTGGATAGTTCTTCTCCTTTTGTTTTATTTATATTGGTATTATTGTAGAATATAATAATAATAATTGTGACAATTCTTGTGATGCCATCGCGACCGGGATATGCGTGAGTTCGACCCAAAGACCATTTATAGTAAATAAAAAGTAGTAAATCATCTTCTTTAATTAAGACTAAAGTGTTTGGTATTATATGTACTGTATTTTTTGTCCATTTACTGCGTTGCATTAGAGTATGTAAGTATTCTGTGTACCATCTGACCCAAAAACTTTGATGAAGTTGTTGCAATAATTGCCAGCGTGAAAGACGACGACCAATATTGATAGCACCCAAGTCAGGTTCAGGAAAAGAATTCAAAGTGTTGAGTGTTAGGAAATGTCCTGGCGTTAAAACCTTAAATTTTCCTTCGCTTGTCCTTGATATAATTATCACACTGTAGTTTCCGTGAAACCTACTCGTCAGCACGAATTTTTTAAATAACAAAAACGCTCGTCTCCGTGTCCCCAAGTCGGTGCGTACCTCATTCCGTTTTTCGTGCTCGTCGGCGATAAATAAATTTAAGTGATTAAATTAAAATGTCGAAACGATCTAGTTCCTTTGTTCGCCGGGATAAAAGTGGTGAAATAAAACGTTTAAAAAGACAATTAAAAGATATGCAGGAGCAATTAACCAATATTCTAAGTTCATCTAGTTCCAGCGAGGAATCACCAGGTTCGGTTCGGAGGTCATTAGGCCGTCGACTTCCTTTCCTTGTTTATTTAAAAGCAAGGTTGTTTATGAAATTAAACCCTAATGATTTTTTGGCTCAAAAAGTTTTATAGGCCAAATTGACGTGCGTTAGTTTGGTAAATTATCGCTTATTATTACTATAAATCGAGTGAATTTATAGGCTTAGATAAAATGCCCATCATACTTTGCCATTAATTCAGGCGAATTTTGGCAAATAAGTATATGGATATGCATATTGTATATACACTATTAAGTAGAACTTAATAAACTAAATTAACGTGCGTTATTTTAGTTAAAAATATGCGTTTACAATCGAGCGATGGTATACGCATAGCGAACCAGGGGTCTGGATGTAACCTTTTTGCTATTAGATCGGGCGATCTTTAGCAGATATTTTAGGAAATAGTCCTATGAAATTATAAGTAAAGAGGGTTTATCTTTACAGATGCTTCAGATAATGAGTCACAAGAATCACAAGTTCTGGGTGCTTTACCAACAACCAATCAATTGCATCCCTTAGAGCCAGAAATTACAATAATTGAGGATAGTGCTACCCAGGCAAATACTAATATTCCAGAACAAAATATTACTGGACTTGGTATTAACCCCGATTGCGTTACTACTGAAGGAAAACCCCTACATGAGGAAATTGTGGTTCGATGGACCTCATATTTGTTAAAAGGCCTAACTAAAGATCAGAGAAGGGAGATAATAAATAAATATAAAATTCCAGCTAACTGTAAAGCTCTGATTCCTCCCCAGGTCAATAGTGAGATTCAGGCTTGCTTGCCAAGAGCAGCGCACGAACATGATTGTTTCATGATAGCACTCCAAGAGCAACTGGCTCATGGACTATCAGCAGTGGGGACTGTGTTAGAAAAAATGTTACCATTTCCAGAACAGGCAAATGAATTAAAAATCTTGGCAGACGCCTGTCAGTTGTTCACCAATATACATAATGCCATCTCAACTCATCGTAAGTTTAAAATAGTTCCTCACCTAAACGGGGACTGTAAAAAAGTGGCAAAGACGATGGAAATAGATGAATTTTTATTCAGTAAAAATTTTGCTGAGGCAGTTAAAAATGAACAATCCATGAAGAAATCTAGCACCATCTTCAAGAAGAAAGCTGTACCTTCATCATACAGCGCCCCGGGTACTTCAGGTTACCATCAGCCCAGCTATTTAAACTACCAGCGTCAACCGAACAGGGACAGAATGAAACAAAAGAAGGAGAGGAAGCCATCAGATCGTTACCACAAGCAGAGTGTCAGGAAATATCCATACCGGAAGTGATTTCTGCACTAGAGGTATATCCTTATGCGAAACGTCTTTCACAATTTTTACAGGTTTGGGAAACTCTAACCCAGGACCGGGCGGTCTTGGGCTGGGTTAAAGGGATATTTATAAACTTTTCCTCAAAACCTAAACAAACAATTGAACCTTTAGTAAAAATTGTGAAAGATCAAAAAAGAAACTATGAACAGTCATTAAAACAATTACTTAAAATAGGCTGTATTGAGAGTTGTTGTCCAATAGAAGGTCAATTTGTATCTTCTTATTTTTTAGTAAAAAAACCAAATGGGGAACATAGATTTATATTGAATTTAAAAAAACTTAATGCCTTTATTCAAGCTCCTCATTTTAAATTGGAGGACTATAGAACCGTTTTAAAACTTATAAATAGAAATTATTTTCTCTCAAAAATTGACCTGAAGGATGCATATTTTTTAGTATCGATAAGGAAAAATTATAGAAAATATTTTAGATTTAGGTTTAATGATATCTTGTACCAATTTAATAGTTTGCCCTTCGGTCTTAACATAGCCCCTTACATATTTACCAAAATTCTTAAGCCAATAGCAAGAGCTCTTAGGCTTTTAGGAATTATAACAGTTTTTTATTTGGATGATATTTTAATAATGAGCGATAACAAGGAGGAGTGTCAAAAGAACACCTCACTAGCAGTGAACCTCCTTCAGAGTTTGGGTTTTATAATAAATAAGAACAAAAGTATATTAACACCCATACAATGCATACAATTTTTAGGTTTTAATTATGATACTATAAAAATGTGTATTTCTCTTCCAGAAGACAAGATAAGAAATATACAGCAATTAATAAAAAAATTTAAAAGGAAAAATAAAAAGCACACTCTTAGGGAGTTTGCTGCTTTAATAGGTAAATTGGTAGCTTCTTGTCCCGCGACAGAATATGGGTTCGCACATATAAAACCCTTTGAAAGAATAAAACAGGCATATTTACAGGGCGACTATAATTACTGTAAAAAAATAAACATACCAAAATGTTTATGGGAGGAATTAGATTGGTGGCAAAACAATATAGGATTAGGACAGAATATAAAGCCTAAAGCTTTCTCGAGCGAGATATTTTCTGACGCTTCACAATCTGGCTGGGGCGCTTTTTGTGAAGGATCTAGTTGTCACGGTTTCTGGGACAACCAGGAAATAAAAATTCACATAAATTATTTGGAAATCAAGGCCGCGTACTATGCCTTGAAATCTTTTACTAAAGGCAAAACAAATGCTCGCATTTTACTAAGGATAGACAACCAAACAGCCATATCTTGTATAAATCGCGGGGGAAGCGTAAAATACTCCTATTTAAACAATATTGTTAAAGAAATGTGGCGCTGGTGCGAGGAAAGGCATATTTTAATTTTTGCTAGCTACATTCCATCTGCCGCAAACTTTAATGCTGATAAGGAATCAAGGTCACTTTCCATAGATACAGAATATGAATTAAATAATAGAGAGTTTAATAAAATCATAGACTTTTTTGGATACCCTGAAATAGATCTTTTTGCCACGAGGCTCAATAAAAAATGCCCAAGATTTGTTTCATGGTTTCCTGACCCAGAGTCCGTTTCTGTGGACGCTTTCACAGAAGATTGGTCGAAATTTTATTTTTACGCCTTCCCTCCCTTTTCAATTATCACTAAAGTATTGGAAAAAATTATACAAGATAGGGCCTTAGGAATCCTAGTTGTTCCCCATTGGCCAACCCAGCCTTGGTTTCCACTATTTAATAAATTATTAATCACATCTCCTATTACCTTTTATCCACATAAACATCTTCTTATTTCCCCTTTTAGGGAGAGTCATCCGCTTCACAAGGAAATTTCCCTGGTGGCAGGGAAATTATCCGGAGGACTTTCTTCAAAAAAGGAATCCCCAATGACGCCATTGAAGTTTTAATGGCCTCTATAACAGAGGGCACCCTTAAGCAATATTCTTCGTGTTTTAAAAAATATTGGGTTTTCTGTTTAAATAAAAGAGAAGATCCATTAGTATATAATTTACAAATATATTTAGACTTTTTAGTGGACATTCTGAACAAGGGGAACTCCTTTTCAGTAATTAATTCTTATAGGTCGGCATTAAACTTATTATTCAGCCCATCTACAATAGATGAAAAAATTATAAATAGGTTTTTAAAAGGAGTATCTAACATACGTCCACCAAAACCAAAGTACAGCTTTACGTGGAACCCTGATCCGGTTTTGAAATACTTAGAAGCATTATACCCGTTAGATAGTTTAAGTTTAGAGGACTTAACTTATAAGCTTGTCACACTTATGGCATTAGTGTCAGCTAGTAGAGTACAAACCCTTTCCATGATTAAAATAAATAATATTAACGTATCTTTAGAGAGAATCGAAATTCAAATTACAGATAGGATAAAGACAACCGCTTTAGGAAGAAACCAACCCTTACTAATCTTTCCTTACTTTAGAAACAAACCACAATTATGTGTGGCGTCCACTATAGAGACCTACATTAAAATTACAGAGCCTCATCGTAAGGTTAAAGAACAAAATCTCTTTCTTACTATTAAAAAGCCTTTTCACGCCGCGTCATCGCAAACCATTAGTCATTGGATCAAGAAGACCTTGAATCAAGCAGGAGTAGATACGTCTATTTTTTCGGCTCATAGTGTACGCCACGCATCAACCTCTGCAGCGTTTAGGGCAGGTGTTAGTATAGAACAAATAAAAAATACAGCGGGTTGGACACCTTTTTCAAATACGTTTTTTAACTATTATAATAAACCGTTAAAAGAACCAAATGACAAGTTTGCTAAGGCTATTATTAAGTAACCTAATTAATTGTAATTATTGTTTACATTATACACTTTTTATTATGTTAGTTTAGCAAGTAAGCTTTGTTAATGAAGTATATTAAGATCTATGTTATATGTTAATGAAGTAGATTAAGTCTCTGTTCTCCAGATTTTTAGGAGTTATAAAAATAAATATTACTTTTTCAGAAAATCACCCTTTTTACTCTGAACATCTACAGTGTGATAATTATATCAAGGACAAGCGAAGGAAAATTAAATAATTAATCGACTTACCTGAAGGAGGATTAATTATAATTTTCCGAGCTTGTCCGTAGATATAATTATATCCCAGCCCACCCTTAGATATTTAAAAATATATTATGTACTTATTTAGTTCCCAGATATCAGGTGATTTTCAGTACACATGCACTCCAACGGAATGAGGTACGCACCGACTTGGGGACACGGAGACGAGCGTTTTTGTTATTTAAAAAATTCGTGCTGACGAGTAGGTTTCACGGAAACTACAGTGTGATAATTATATCTACGGACAAGCTCGGAAAATTATAATTAATCCTCCTTCAGGTAAGTCGATTAATTATTTAAATCATTTGGGTCCGAGCTTTGAGGGCATAAGGGGCGAGAGTTAAGAACACCTTCTATTTGAATGAGTACGGTATTAAGTTCTTCAAATGTGAGTGTTTGCAAACCAATTACACGCACAAGGTGTGTTTTTACTGATTTGACACCTGCTTCCCACAAACCTCTGAAATTTGGAGCATAGGGTGGATTAAAATGCCATTCAATTTTTTCTTCTTGTGAGGCGAGATGCATAAAAGAACTAATTTCTTTCCATGCACCGGTAAAGTTTCTTCTCTGATCGCTTAAATGTGGTTCACCCTACCTCTCCGAGCAATAAAACGACGCAAGGCCGCCAAAAATGCAGCACTTGATATGTCTGAAGCAAGCTCTATATGCAGAGCCTTAGTTGCCATACATATAAAAAGACAAACATATGCCTTTAAAACATTAGTACCTCTAACACGGCTTGAGGTTATAGAGAAGGGTCCGGCGTAATTATTCGACGAATGGTACGTTTTGGAGCCATAATCCAATATTTTTGGGAGAGAATATATTAAAGAGTTTGGGGTGTAACATAATTTTATGAGTATATTCTATAATTAAATCTGTTAAACGATTATTGGAAAGTAAAAGAATTGGATGTTTTTTATCAAAATCAATTTGGCTATATTTAATACGGCCGCCAACGCGTAAAATATCTCTTTTATCGAGAAATGGGGTGAGTTTGCGAAATACTTTTGTTAAAATTTTATTAGATTTAAGAGCGTGTATTTCAACTGAAAAACATTCATGTTGAAAAAACTTTATGAGGAGGAGCAAGGATTCTTCCAATTCAAAAATTGAAAACATTCCATATTTGCGATTTGAAGGTTGAGTTTTACAATTATCAATTAATCTCTTTAAGTAACAAACAGTGTTTTGAATATTTGTCAGAGAAGAAAATCGATTAATTATTAGTGCAAAGAAAGAAGAAGTCTCAAATGCCGATAAGCATTGAACGCGACATTCTTCGGAGGGTTCGAAAAGTTCAAAATTGCTTGTTGCCCAATTAGAATGAGGTTGAGTAAGCCAAGGGGGCCCCGCCCGCCATAAGTTATTAGTAAGTAAATCCAAGGGAAAAAGACCTCTGGAACCTGGGTCAGCCGGGTTATCCTCTGAAATAACATAATACCATTTAGAGGGAAAAATTAATTCTTGGATATGAGCAACTCTATTTACGACAAAGGTTGTCCATTTTTGTGGCTCATTTTTTATCCATTACAAAACAATTGTTAAATCTGTCCAAGCAAAAATCTCATTAATTTTAATTTTATTAGAGAAAACTCCCAAAACATAAGTTACCAATTTTGAGAGTAATACGGCCGCGCATAACTCTAAGCGGGGAATAGAAATCCTTCTTAAAGGGCATACCTTTGATTTTGAAATGAAAAAATTGGTTTTTATTGAGCCATCTTTATACAAATTTCGTAAGTATACTACTGCACAATATGCGTCCTGACTAGAATCGCAAAATCCGTGCAATTGAGATGAGACTAAATTATTTTCAATGATTCGCCGAGGAATCTTTAATTGAGATAAATTATTAAGTTGCATTCTTATTATAGTCCAGGTATCAATAATATTTTCTGGAGGCTGGGAATCCCAATCACACCCGCTACTCCAAAGCCTTTGAATTAAAATCTTTAGAGATATTGTTACTGGAGACAAAAAAACCTAGAGAATCAAATATTCTTGCAAGTTCTGATAGTAAATGTCTCTTAGTGCAAGCTATATCCCTTTGAGCAATTTTGAATGTAAAACAATCAAAGTTGAAATTCCATGAGAGTCCCAAAATTTTTAAAGTAGAGTCATCACTTGAGTTAAATGAAAGAGGATCGAATAGCCTGGAACAGGAAGGTAAGTGCGAGAGAAGATCGGGATGGTTACCCGGCCCATTTTCGTAATTCAAAACCAAACGACCTAAGAATTAATATGAGATCGTTTTGCCACTTTAATGCATCTTGCAAAGAGTTTTCTCCTGAGAGAATGTCGTCAACAAAAATATCATTTTTCAATACTTCTGAAGCTTTCGTATAGTCTTTACAACGTTCTTTTCCTACCTCCAAAATGGTTTTTATGGCTAAATAGGGACTACAACTAACGCCAAAAGTAACAGTTTTTAATTCAAAGTCCTGGATTGGATCATTGAGGGAGAATCGATGCAATATTCGTTGATAGGGAGTGTGCTTAGGGTTTACTAAAATTTGTCTATACATCTGCTTTATATCCGCAGTAAAGACAATAGAGGGGAAGCTAAAATTTAAGAGAATAGTAACGATATTTTGTTGAAGTTTGGGGCCTGCATAAAGACATTTATTTAAACTTTGCCCATTTAAATCAGGTGCGCTAGCATCAAAAACAACTCTTAACTTGCTAGTAGAGCTATCTGGTTTGATAACACAATGATGAGGTATATAGTAAGACCGTAAGCATCCAATATTTTTCGAAATATTAATGGGATACATATGTCCCAAATCAAGATATTCTTTTAAACATTCATTATACTTATTGTAAAGAGAGTTATTTTTTAAGAGCTTTCTTTTAAGAGACCTTCGCAGAGCTATATCTCGGGATCCATCAAAGGAGGCCACCTTGAACGGTAGTTCAACAACATATCTGCCATCATTATTTCTAAAAGTGGTCTTTTCATTATGCTCCTCAACCAAAACATCATTTGAAGATAACTGAGAGCTTGCAGGAACCTCTTCAATTTCCCAAAATTGTTTTATAGTGTCTTCGAGATTATTAACAGAGGTTAAATAAGTATTACTAGAGGGAGAGATATTTTGAGAGGGGGAGATAGAAACTTTACCCATAACAATCCATCCAAAAGAGGTATCTAGTGCTACAGGTTTATCAAGTGACATAGAGAGAGAATTTCCGCTTAATAAATATCCAAAAATATCAGCACCTAAGAGCATGTCTATGGGTCGAGATTCATAAAATTTTGAGTCAGCGAGAGATAAATGAGAAAAATTGTTATAATAATCTTAAGGGAGAGACACAGTAGGGTGATTATTACATATTTTGGGCAAAATAATAAAATCGAGTGTATAAGAGGGGTTGAGTTTTCCTACTGGCTTAAAAGTACATAAGACGCCACCTGTAGCTCGTGAATGAGTTTGACCGATACCGTTTATATCCAGAGAAAGAGAATACCTTAATAGACCCAATTTTTTAAAACATTTCGAGGTTATAAAATTACTTTGAGAGCCACTATCTAGAAGAGCTCGAACAGGTTTATATATACTCATTGCATCGCGAACTTCTATAATAGCAGTGGCTAATAATACTGTGCTAGAAATATTTGAGACTAGTGAGGCTGTAGTGGCTAAGTTACAATCAACATTTGACGTATTACTTGAGGAGAGAGGAACATTGGTTTCAGATCCAGAGTTACTATTAATGACTGGAGGAGTGTCCATGTGTAAGAGTGTGTGATGTTTTTTAGAGCAAATTTGACACACTGCACGAGAATTGCAGTGCCAGGACGTGTGTTTCGTACCCAAACAATTAGGGCACCATCTCTTTTCTTTTATAAGAGAAAATCTCTCACCTGGATTTTTTGCACTAAAAATTGGGCAATTATATATGAAATGATCTTCAAAACACAACTGATAGGACACTTTCCTATTTATTACACTGTTCCTCTGATTTTGCTGTGAGTTAACGACAAAACTAGAAGTAGGTTTTGCTTTATACTGAGAGTGATTATTTGGTTTTTTATCATTGAGTTTAAAATCCGACTTTGATTTCTCATACTCCGACCTTTTAACAGAGCTATTAGAGTAAAAAACAGTGTCTAATGCTGAACATTGTTTATTTAAAAAACTGACAAGTATTTGAAAGTTGTTATGTAAGTTTTCATCTTTGACTAATTCTAAACCACATTCTAATTCAAAACGAGTAGCAGTCGTTTGATCCAATCGATCCATTAACATATTAAATAAAATAAAATCCCAGAACTTGACAGGGTAACCTAAATTTTCCAAAACTGAGATATTTTCCAAAAAAGTATCCACTAATAATCGTAAAGGAGCAGAGGTATCTAGCTGAGGAATTCGAACAGTTGATTGAATAGAGAGCCAGTGAGTACGCGCAATCAAACGCTTATTATCATATCTAGCTTTTAATGCATTATAGGCAACTATATAATTTTGGCTTGTCAATGGTGTACATTTAACGAGAGAGAGAGGAGCGTCTTTTAAATAACTAACCAAACAATTAAACTTTTCAATATTAGTGATAGAGTCATTATTGTGAATCAAAGAGTCGTACATATCGATAAACGTCTGCCATGTTTTCAAATCTCCATCAAATACAGGTACAGACATTTTAGGAAGTTTGGCGTTATTATATTTTGATTGAGTTTGAATTTGAGTACCATTATTTTTTTCAAAATGTGTAGAAAATATAGCTTGAATTTCAAAATTAGTTTTATCAAAATTCACTAAAATTTCCTTTTGATTATCCAATTCAGAATTTTCCTGTCCAGAAATTAATACAATTATGTTGTTGTGAATTTTCATAAAATTATCATATATAACATCAATCAACTTGTACCTACACTTAAAAATGGAGTGCTGAGAAGGATCTCTTAGTGCTGCTTGCGCTACTTTAAGTAATTCTGTCATTTTTGTTATTTCAATATCGCGCTGAGCAATGTATTGTTTTAACTTCTTTTGATCAGCGATTTTTAAAAAAGTTAGAAAATGTGTATCTGTACGCGTATAAGAATAAATGTAAATAATGCTTTCTCATGTATAATAATGATAATTTTAATATTTAAATAACCATTTACATACAAGATTCGGACTCTTAAGCGCAAAATATTAAAGAATTCCAAAAAAAATTACGCGAGAATGCGCCGAGAATTTATTTCTGCAGTGAACAATACAACAATTTTATTCAGTAATTCTCAACTAAGCTTTTTAAAAAAACTTTATTTTTAAGAAATTACAAAATATGTGATCTACGGCGAAGCAACTTATGAACTGACTCATATATGACTGGAGTCGTATTTATAATTATATGAAAATAGCTGAGACAAGCATTCTTCTTATGACTAATTATGACTAATACAATGATTAATTATTATTAGATCATCGGAAATGGCCATATAATTCAACTATGCTCGGTAAAAAAAAATATAAATAAACAAAATAAATTTGGATACAGCGTAAAACCTGTTTTTGGTCAAACAGGCGTCGAGTTAATATTGCATATAAATAAACTAATATTATCGATGATGAGCAGATGAAACTATAAGGGAACTGATATGGCGGTTATAAGAGTTGTCACATTATGGTTCCCTTTTAAGTGCTTGTCCACTCCTCTCACGTCTGGGTCCTCGATCATTTTTAGAAGGGGAATGAGGAATTTTGGTGTTAGCGAGCAGACATATTTTTAGATATAGGGGTCATTTAAAATTTACTTAGAGAAGTGAGATTAATATAAGTATTTAAATAATTACTGCAAGTAATGCTAATGCCATTACTGAACAATAATAATAATCTTTCTTTATTTATTCTAACTTTTTTCGAAATGATTTTAAAAAAATCCATTAACAATACCCCTTCGGTTCGTTTCTGCTCCGCTTCTTCCACTTCGTACTTGTTATTGGAATCACGTTTTCAATGAAATAGAAGTCGTTAAGTGAAGTTCTATTACCGGGGGTATATTCGACACTTGGTGGATTCCGGGAGTTGATGGAAACGGCGGAGCGCCCGCCGCCATCGAGAGAGTCCGGGATTGTCTTTACTTTCTTCTGTCTTTTTTCACTAATAAATCTTTCGAGGAAACATCGTCTTCTTTTTTTTATTGCAAAGTGAAACGAATAAAATGGGGGTTTATGAGATGAGCCCGTTCGATAGGAAAAGGTGAGAGAAAGGTACGAATTCCTTTACGAAAGTCTAATAAAAAACCACGGAGTTTTTTTAATTTAAAATGACACCGTTTAATAGAGATACTATTACGCGTAGTATAAGTAAGTTAATTATTATTATTAGAAATCCATATTTAAATAAGAACTACAACAAAAATGCTTACTTAAACTATCTTTTATTGTTCAAAAATGTTACGCCATAGATTTTTTCCTTAATCTACCAAATACAAGGCATTTTGCGTTTTTAAATTTCAACTTTAAACACCCTGTATCTCGTAAACCTGCAACATTTGTAAAAGACATGTTAAGTAAGCTCAATCGCCATATTTTGGTGTGTAGTATCTCCAGTTCAGATATTGCCCATTTCTAATGAATCTCCCTGTATATTTAAATGATATAAGCATTTTCTAAAAGGATAACATCTAATTTAAATGACAACTTCCAATTCATATTCTATTACGACACAATCAGGTCCATCAAATAAAGCACGTTTACTACCACTTACGCCCTAACATAAAACAGGTTCATTAGCCTGCGAGGAACAATGATCTTCAATTAAAAATTTAACGAGTGTAGTAGCGAGAGCGGCTCTAGTGCGCCAATTAACAATATCGATTTAAAGTGAAAACAATAAAGGCCTCGAAAATTATTCACTGTGCGCCTTTTAGAGCCGCGAAGAGGGCATAAATTATAAAGGGGAAAAGACACAAAGGCCAATTTTCTGTTAGGGTAGGTCTCTAATATAACACAACAAGTTAAAAGCGTATTCGTGTGAATAATGTGTATTTTTTGGGGTGTCGTTTATATCGTTTTGATTACTTAAGGATGTTGTTTCGTTTGCTCTCATTTATTTTTTACTTTGCTTTAAGTTTTTTTTATTTTTTTTTAGAATAATTTACACACCATTTAATTTACTTTTACTTATTTCACGCGTTTTTTTTTTTGGTTCCTTATTCATATGTAACTCGACCTATTCTACATTTCCTTACTCTCTTACTCCCATGCTCCTTTCCTAAACTTTATATTTTGCATCCTACTTCACCTTATGGATCCCCCGGGGCAAAAGGTGTAAGCTATTTGGTCGAAATTTGATGAAGGAACCATGAATCAGTAGTGCAAAATCTATTAATCGCTAATGAAATTTTGTAAAATAAATCACGTATTTAATCGTTAGTTCGTAATTGAGTTTCCTAAAATGTCGACCGATACATTAACCTTTCAAAGGTACTGCGTTTTAAATGTAAAATTTAAATGTTTCTTTTCTGTTCAGTAACTTACCGCAACAGATCAGTGAATAAAAGATTATCTATTACTGTTTTATCCCTGTTCGCACGTTTCATCATTTCTTCACAAAATACCATCCGCTTTGGTTCCTCCTCTAAAAAAAGGTTAGTTGTTGTCTCAAGTTCTTTGCAACTAATTGCAAAGCAATTCTCAATTTGCAACACTTAAATTTATTACGGTTTAAAATATTTCTAATTATTCGGTGCCCAATATGCAGTTCTTAAAAAACTTGATACTATTACAGGGAAAGTTAACTTTGGTAAAGTTATGAACTTGTTGTTTCATGTCTTGTAAACATTCATATTTTTAGACGTAGACTTTAAGTTGTAGATGATATACAAAGCCGTAAATTTGAGTGGAATTGACCGATTTTCAAAAGAAAATGCAAGCAAAAGTGCTTGTGAATTATAAGAGCATGTCATGCAGATTTCATATAGGTCTCGAACTAAGTTGTTGCCTTATCAAAACCTCTTCAAAGAGTCAAATGTTTGGCTCAAAGAGTCTATTTGGAGGGTTTCCTTTGCTTCACATCTTGTAACACGTTACTATTACTACTAATGGTAAGTCGAGTATTTTCTTTATTTGTACTTTACATTTTTTCTATAATTATTTAAATAATTGTTCAGTAAAAGTGGAAAATAGGGAAATATTAACGATGAAATTTGGCATAAGTAAGTCAGGATTGACTATTTGAGTTTGTTGAATTTCAAAGATAAAAATTATCTATGATGAAATCTATCATCAATCTCTTAATACTAAATTACGTTTAAACGAAAAACAAAATAAAAATAGAGAAACCCCCATAGATATCCCGTCAGGATCAAAAATCTTTGTAACCGATAAATTCGCTTCGAGAACTAAAGATAAAGCGCCAGTAACAAATTCTTTTCAAAAATCACCGTCTTTTTTACATAATATCTAATTTAATACAATTTTTTTGGTATTAAATATTTATTAATATATGTATATACAATTATATCAAATTTAAATAAAAAAAACTGTGTTATTATATTAGATATTAACGACAAAACTAGCTGTTATTCATGCGTAATATTTTGGAAAACAATGATTTTTAGAAACAATTTTTAACTGGTAACTTGTGTGGGGTGGGTGGGGGGGTAAGGGTAGGGTTAATAAAAAAAGGTTTTTTTGCAGAAAATAATTGCCTGAGGAAAAAATACTTTTTAAGAAAATTATAACTATAGAATATACATATATCATAGACGATTCTGTTTACACAATGGAGAAAATTATTTGATCACTTGACCTCAAATATGTGATAAAATGACCCCAATACCACATATTATTGTAAATTGTTTGTAATATATTGAAAAGTATATTGTAGAATACAATATACTTTTCATTAACGTATATATCTTATAGTGTAGCAATGGAATATCATACACAAAGAAATCTAGAAAAAAAAATAGAAAGTACGTGTATGAAACAATAATTATACAAAATAAAGTATACCAATTAAAAAACTTAAAAATACAAATTTACTCAAAACTAAACAAAGATCTAAAAAATAAAATATATTTTAGAAAAATGCAGTAATGTACTTTTTTTTATTAAATACTATTTACGATAAATCCCTTTTGTATGCTATTGGTAAAAATTCATTTTTTCTTTGGACATCTGCATTGTTAGTAAAGTTACTTAAAATAAAAATTTTATTCAATTAAACTCATTTTATAAACGTTTTTAAATAATATACAAAATGCCATACTTAAACATTTAGTTTTTATAAAATATTAGATGTATATTATTAATATATAATAAACCTCCTTTTTAAACGTGAATAAAACATAAACATACTATTAAATTCCTCAACGTATATCATGCGAATATTTTATTCGATATTTATAGTTAACGTTCAAATAAAAATGTATGTCTGGTGTAAACCAAAAGTTCAATGTTTATTTATCTATCGTGTGTTGCTTGGGATATGAAATAAAAAAATAAAAATTTAAACAGTATTTATTGCAACTAAAGTTCAATTTGTAGTCCATTTTGATCATTTAAAAGGGGACATCCTATATAATTTGGTTTAATTAAATTAAAACGTTAGATTTCGGGAACTAAGTTATATGTAGAAAAATGCTGTTCTATTAATAATATTTTTATTTTTTTTTAATTTTGTAGTTAAATGATTTATTAATATTTTCTTTTAGGCTGTTAATATAATTATATGTTTTTTGGTATATTTATCAACCGTATATTGTCAAGGTATATTTAATAAACTGTAAAATGTAGGCATATCATAAACAATTTTATTTACAAAAGGGAGAAAATTGTGGTATTTAAAAAAATTGACACAAGATTTACATATCGAATTTTTCTCGACTTGATTACTACATCACAAATCTGAAAAATCACTGTTTTTCGTCCATATTATTCAATCTAATAACGCTGTTTTATACTAAAAATTTATATATAAAATCATATCAAATTTCAAAAAAGAGTGATATTAAATTAAATATTGGATATATATTTTCTGCAAAAATATTATTTTTTATCAAAACAACCATTGCCCCCCACCCACCCCAAACATTTGACCAGTAAGAAATTCTTTTCAAAAATCACTGTGTTTTGTACATAATATCTAATCTAATACCATTTTTTTGGTATTAAATATTTATTATTATATGTACATATATTTATATCAAATTTTAATAAAAAAACTGTGTTATTATAGTAGATATTAACGACAAAACTAGCTGTTATTCGTGCGTAATATTTTGGAAAACAATAATTTTTGAAAACAATTTTTAACTGGTGAGTTGTGTGGGGTGGGTGGGGGGTAAGGGTAGGATTAATAAAAAAAGGTTTTTTTTTGCAGAAAATATTTGCCTGAGAAAAAAATACTTTTTAAGAAAATTATAACTATAAAATATACGTATATAATAGACGATTCTGTTTACACAAGAAAGCAACATTTAAAAAATAAAATATATTTTAGAAAAATGCAGTGGTGTACTTTTTTTTTATTAAATACTATAACTATATATTTACGATAAATCCCGTATGTATGCTATTGGTAAAAATTTTTTTTTTCTTTGTACGTCAAAAAATACTCCCTGATGCATAAAACATATCTGCAAATAAAAAAAAATATCTGCATTGTTAGTAAATTATTTAAAATAAAAATATTATTCCATTAAACTCATTTTATAAACGTTTTTAAATAGTATACAAAATGCCATACTTAAACGTTTAATTATTATGAAACATTAGTTGTATATTATTAACATGTAATAAACCTTCTGTTAAAACGTGAATAAAACATAAACATACTATTAAATTCCTCAACGTATATCATGCGGACATTTTATTCAATATTTATAGTTAAAATTCAACTAAAACAACAAAACTAGTTTTGTAATTATGTGATTTTAATGTTTGTATAGACCCTGCTTAGTCCCTTCTCATGCATCTTAATATGCCCTTTTATTTATTGTTGAGATTTTAACCCCTTCAGACTTGACTTTTTTTTAATGACAAAAAAAATATTTTTTTCGGATATTTAGCTGATATGACACTATTTAAATTAATTTATATAATTTATTTGATTTTTTTAAATTTGTTTGTATATTTGTTTGATTGTACATACCCATGTACATAAGGTACGGAATTAAAAAAAAAGTTAAGCAAATACATATTTTTTATTTAGGCATAAAAGAAAGAAAATAATATAATCCTATTTGGAAGAACGGTGGAAAGTTAAAAAGCAGTTTCGATTTTTAATTAGACACAAATGCACACGACACTACTTGTCACAAAATACATGTGACCTTCCTTTACATCCAGTCACCTTGCATCTAGTAGCTTCTTTTTTATCATCAAATTGGGGCATATGATCTACCCTATCCAACTGAACTTCAACGAGTGGGCGAGTTTCCACTTTTCTTCTTACTGGATGAGGAGACGCGGGTGGGGTAGCACTAAAGGATGATGATGGTCGACCCCGTTTATTTGAGGGAACCTTCTGACCCATTTTTTATTAGACTTTCAGCAATCGTCATCCTGAAAGTCCATAATTTTTTTTTTGGAACATTACAAGGTTGGCAGTCTTTTTTATATTCCAGCCAGCTGTTAATCAAAGCAAAGTCAATCATATGCATCGTAACTCGCAGTGTCCACTTTTTTGATCTGATGAATATTCTGTATAAAAAAGATTGACTCCTCCCATGCTGTGATTATATTTTTTTACCACTTCTGGCCTGCTAATTTATACATATATATATAAATATATAATACATATATATATAAATTATACATATACCGCTTTGCTTGATCTTCTAAACCTTTACCTACGCAATTCGATGCCAGACAAACAGTTCTATTATCTAACCATTTTACGACAACTACGCCACCCTCGCTAACAACTTCTTCGGAAAATCCTCTTGCTTCTTTTTTTATATCTCTATCGCTCATAACGGGAAGCTGAAAAAATCTGTTTATTCTTATACTCCCAGCAACAAGTATCTCTTTCTTTTTTTACTCAACAAGAAGCAAATAGGAATTGAAGAAGTTATCAAAAAACAATTGATGGCCTGGTTGAGAAATCCTGTTTGCAAAATGAAGAATTAGACTAGCTCCCTGTCCAAATTTTTGAAGATTGTCTTTATTTAAACCAGTTGTCTTTCCTTGATAAAACACAAAGTCATAAGCTTGTCCACTTTTTCCACATAACACCTTTATTCCCCATGGACATGGTTTTCCATTTATATACTGTTTTATGTTTATAGATCTAGTGAAAGGAATCATTTACTCATCAACACAAAGTTGACGTTCGAGGTTTAATTGCAAACATCTTTTTCTGACAGATTCTATAATTGGCCTAACTTTAAAGAGTCTATCTTTTGATTCAGTTGGCTTTTCCAAATTATTTACGAAATGAAGACAGCTGCGTAACTAAAAAAACATATCCCTTGACATGTTTTCCAAAAAAGCATAAATTCTTAGGGTACGATCCCAATACATTCTAATTCGAGGAAATTTATTGAGGCATCCAATCATGATATGAAGAGCTATTACAACGTTTATTTCAGATTCGGTTGTTGGTCTAAAGTTCTTGACGTTATTTTGCAATGCATAAATATTTGTATACATTGACATTTCCTAAAATAGTTTTTCCGGAATATACCTCAAGAAATATTCAATAGGGTATGCAGGCTCAATTGGGTCTATATTACTAATGTCTTGGTCTTGATTCCATTCTTGTCTTATTGTTTCAAATTTCATTTTTTTCCAAGTAACCTTTCTTTTTCTTTATCTTAGCTGCTACTACTGACAAAGATTCGTCATCATTGCTGGAGTCATCGGCACTGTGTTGGTTACCGTTTCTTTTCTGAAGTTTCTCATCCGTCTTTGTCAGAGTGTCAAGGCTTTCTAAAATATCGTCTTTGTCTTCATTTTCTTCAATTTCTTTAATATCCGACAAATCGCCATTTTCAACTAAGTCCATTAGTTCTTGTATATCTTCTGGGTTTTCAAGACTATACTTCTTTTTATATGCACTCATTTTTAAAATCAGCTTACTAATATCTAAAAGAAAATACAATTTACAACTTACAACACTTCATAACATGTGTATATCTACATGGACAAGTCTTTATACCAATAAAGACCGTTTGTACATACAGGTGTACATGAACTTTTAGACAATAATAATCATAGAAAAATAGTCTATACAAAAATCAACATAAGCCACAGAGCTTACCTTGAATTGATAATACGCAATAAAACTAGGTCATGTTTTTGTTTACTACTTCACATTTTGTGTCATAGATGGCACTAGAAAATGGTTTTTGCGTGGTAAATATGTACATAAAGAAGTACAATTGGTATAAACTATGAATTCTTGCGGGTTGATTAAAAAAATAATCAATAAAGTCAGTGTACATACCCATGTACACCGGGTCTGAAGGGGTTAACTTTTGACCTTGCCAGTAGCACGATAGCTGGTTATATGTTGTGACAAAAACCCTCATTGTATATCCCTGAAGATGGACCATATATACAAATGGCTGCGTAATATTAATTTAAGTACTAATGCAACTAAAACGCAAGTAAATTTGAATGTAATAAAAGTAAAGATCAATACTGAAACAATATCTTACCAGAAAGAAATTAAATATTTGGGTGTTAAATTAAATATGCTAAATAAACATATTATTATTATTATTTTGTTTATTCTTGTCGTATTTTAAATTATAATTTCTAGAAAAAAAACCGTAAACGATTTTAATTATCCAGCACTTAAATATTTTAATTATAACAAAAAATATGATAATACATAAAAATTTGCCTAAAGTTTGTCTAATTTTTTTTTTTAAGTAATTTTATAGACGAGAGGTGATGAAAAAACCCATTCGCAATATCAAAGCCCTAGGTGAGAACTTATCATGTGGCTCATAAGCTTTTGAATCTACCCTTTTTAACATCAAAGGGGATGAAAAACGTTTCGCTAAGTTATTTTAATATTGCAACGATATTAATTTTATACCAGAGCTACTTTGAGTGGAGAATTTTTTATGTAAGAACCCTTAAGTATAAAATCACCTTGGCATAATCACTTTTTCAGCTCTACCACCCACGCCTGTAAAATATTAAAAAGAAAACCTGACAAAATTAAAAGGGTCAAAATTGCCTTCAATCTCTGCAAAGGCAATCGAGTTATGAAAAATTTCTTAATTCTCTGAAAGCTTTCCAACTCGTGTGTCACATAAAAGATCACAGATATTACTCCCGCGAAAAATCTCGAATAAAAAGCAAAAAAAAAGGGTAAAATAAAAGAGAAAAATATGCTAAACATGTCCTATTAAAGTGCAACAGTCTTAGAGAATAAAATATCGTCGCGTTTTCCATGAGTTCCGTTCTTCTTTTCAAAAAGGGGGACCGGGATTTTTCTTTTTTGGAGCGTCGCTTCTCACAGGGGATTTTCCGAATAATATCCTCCGTTTTGCGTGTTCTGTTTGGTAAATCTTTTAATATGCAGCTGTGTGTAGCCGTGTCTCTTTCGATTGAAAGCGTCACAATTTTCTCTTTGTGCATCGTTGATTTTTCGCTAATAGTCTTTTGGGGATTTATTTCGACGCACCGCGCTCTCTGTTTGAATTTTAGGCCGTGTGTTTGGGAAATTACGCAATCAATGTAAATTTTTTGAAAACCTTTGCAACTTTATTAGATGGTTCAAGGAAAAATCAAGAGAAAGAGAAGAGAAAAACCGGGCCCGGGTATAAAAATCTACGGGCCCTTAAAGAAATATCTCAAGTAACTCACCATATACACAGGTCTACAAAATAAAACTTTTTGAGATGTGTTTTTAATTTGATAAGTGATTTTATATAAATTTGATACGTTGATTTCAATGTTGTCATCCATTTTTTGCAAATCACAAAAAATAAATAATATAAGCCATAAATACAAATACATTTATTAATTTAAGAAACATAAGAAATATCTTCCATATAGTAACCATAGTATATCTATTGGTAGCAATACGATTTCTTCTAAGATAAGTTGCAAAAGTTTAGATATTTTATTAGATAAAAAGTTGAGATTCAAAGATCATATGGATCATTAAAAATTATTTATGGACAAAGACATTGCTTAAGTAAAAAAATAAAAAACCATGCTTTGCGAGTCTCTAGTCTTATCTCATTTTAACTTTTGTAGCCCTATCTTTAGCCCATGTTTAGATTATGCTGATCAAAATAGAGTACAAAAGGTTAATCTTTAAAATTTTTTGTCTAAACCCGATTTTACATAAGCTTACAGAAATTAGGTGGCTAAATATGCAGAACAGGTTTATTCTACAAAAAAATGCTTCTTCTATAAAATTCTAAAGGAGAAAATTCCAGAGTATCTTTTTGATATACTAACATTTCGAACCGACATTCACAATTTAAATTTAAGACATAGAAACACCATAACTATACCAAGACATAGGAAAGAATTATTTAAAAGGTCTTTTACTTACAATATGGCTGTGGCTATGGATAATGTTGTCGACTATTCGTTTTCCTTTGACTGGTATAGAAAAAGCACGTGAAATATATTATTTTTTGAAGTCAGACTTAGCAAGTATGATCTACATGGTATTAACATTTTAAGTTTATTAAGTACAATTTTTATTATTATTTTTTTTTGTTAAACGAAATTCGCGAATGAAACTATTTTAATTATTTCTGTTTTTATCTTTAGGTCACAACGTTTTAAACCTATATATATGGATTATTTTGGCGTGCTACTTATAATAGTTATTCTATTTTGTCTCGATTTTCTTTTCTAGTTTAATAGTATATTAGGGAAGAATTGGCACATCAGTTATGCTTAAAATATAACGTAATTTTAATGCTTAACTTAATGAAATCTTCGCTGTAGCATCCAGCTTTTTCCAAATTTAAGTCACAAGGGACCCCATACCCACGAAAAATGTCGAAAAAATAGTTTTTATTTTTTCCTAAATAAACTAGAACTTTGACAACTTTTTCGTTGAAATAAAAGTTGTGGGGAACGATACGAGGTATCTATAAATTAAAAAGAATCGATTCTAACTCTTATAGACTCGGAGAAAATGGAAAAAAACATTAAATTTTAATATCGAATTATCAAGTATCCTATAGAAAAATCTCAATTTTTTCTTAGTCTTATACTATAATCTTATACTATTGCAGAGTAGCTTTAAAAAAGGTTATTACCGATTTGACCCTTAAATGAACGGAAAACCTATTTCTTTGCATTTTTCGGTTTTGGACCAAAATCCGGGCCCAAAAAGAGCATTTTTTTAAAATAGACTCAGAATTTGAAATTTCTTTTTCTGATTCAAGACCATTTAAGAAGCAGTAAAAATGCATAATGACAAAACTTTCCACGGCTTATAAGAGCCACAATATAACAATAAAGATTAAATCCCATAGGAGTACGTATTGGGATAGGAAAAACAGGTTTTTACGTCGATTTTTTTATTTTTTATGTTAATTTTGAAAAGGAAATATAATAATAAATGAAAGGAATTACAAGGAAAACAAAAAAATTTAATTAACTAAGTAAGTCCTTGACATCAGATATATGGAACTTCTTTATTCAGCACTCCTAACTAGCAGCTCCTGAATCTAGAGAGACTGCTGTTGTAGGGTGGTTTTAAAGGGCAGTGTCGTAAATGTTATAGATACGGGCATAAACAAATTGACTGTGAAAAATTTTCAAAAGGTGAAAATGATATGTCTGGACCGTCAAGAAAGAAAATGCACATAGAAAGTGAGCCAAAATCTCAAACTGCCGGCAAAGCATGTGATTACTGTAAAAAGGTGGGCCACATTGAAGCAGACTGTTATCGCAAACACGGATTTCCAAAGCGAGTGTTACTGACACAAAACAGTCGTTTTATTCGGTCAACTCCATTGGCAACAGTGTCAAATGAGAATAAAAAAATTTTCGTATCTTATTTAGTGGATACTGCCGCTGATGTCTCTGTTATACAAGAGGAAGTGGCAAAAACTTTAAAGTTAAAAATTAACCCCATCTCTCAATATTTGACTGGAATGGTACCTATTGGTTGTTGTTCCACTGTTATGTACACCCGAAAAATGACTATTGAAGTGTATTTTGTTGTGGTTCCTGATGGATCTATCCCTGGAGGTGATGTTGACGCCCTCATAGGTTTAGATGTACTTCAGCGACCAGGAATCAAAATAGAAATTAGTGATAGTAAAGTTGATATAATTCATGACCCTCTGTGCATCAATCGTGTACTGAGTATTCGTGATTTTAATGAAAATGTTATTGATGTGTCAGGACTAGATGAGCGAATTGGTTTTTCAATAAAAACCTAAGTCTAAACAATAAGTCCCTTTCAGGTGATCCATTGTTTAGAAAATGAGCGATAGGTCTTACAGCGAACAAATGGGCAGCGTAGAACAACGGTGGTAGCACAGGAGCAACTGAGCCGTTGGCCTGAAGAGGTTTGTAATGTTTGGTGAAAGTTCCCTGTTTAGCAGGCATAATTTTGAAAGTTCCCTGTTTAGCAGGTTTGATGTAAAAGTCCCCTAGGCATAACGTAATTATTTTGGTATGGGGTAAAAATGTGACACTAAAATCATAATGGTAATCTTTACGCTTATATTTCGTTTCTTTTGTTATTATTTAGGTGCAGCCTGACTGTGGTCAAGCAGACCAACAATGATGACGGTGCGAGGACGCCCCAGTGTCAGGAAGGCCGTGTTAGCACAACACGGTTCTTATCTACGATTTCCTGGTATGTCGGTATGCCGACCCGGTATGCCGACGCTGCAGATTAGATTGTTTTATAAAAATGTATAGTCCAGTCGGACCGCGATCAGTTTGACGCCAACATATTTTGTTAAATTTGTTAATTAGTATGCCAGTTTATTGAAAATAGTGTGTTTTTCTGGGTGAAAATAAATTAAATCTTACATATATATTATATTATAATATAAAAATTTAAAGATACAAATTAATAACGAGCCTATCGTATTTCAAGATATTTGCAAAAATCTCGGTTTGTACATTGATGTAGGATTAAGATTCTCATATCATGTCATGACATCAAAATTGCAGAAAGCCTATTCAATGTTAAAAACTTTATATCCGCAGCGCCATGAGTTAAATGTAGATACTAAGCGAATGCTGTACGACTCTCTCATTCTTTCTCATTTTAACTTTTGTGATACTGTGTATGGCCCTTGTTTAGACAACAGAGATAAAAAGCGCATACAAAAGTTGCAAAATGCGTGTATAAGGTTTATTTTTGGTATTCGTATTAGGCACAAGTTAAAAGATCTTGAGTGGCTTAATATGTCATCGAGGAGAGAGTTACATTTTGCTACAATATTCTTAAGATGAGGTGCCCACAATATCTTTTGGATAGGGTGGTATTTAGAGCTGATATTCATCATCAGGCTAATGTTAGAAATAGACGGCATTTAGATATTCTACGACATCCAAAAGAATTTTTTAAACGATCATTTTCTTATAATATTGCATCTGTAGTAAATAAATATATTACTGATCTTTCGCTAACGACAAACGGCTTTCGAGAATGCATGAAATCTAAGCTTTAAAATATTATTTAAAAACAGAGAAATGTATTTAAAAATATGAATTTTGGATTTGTTATAGGTTTTTATTTTTGTATATTCTCTTTTTCATATTATTTATGTTAAAATGTTTTAAATCTGTTTCCTCGATTTTTGTGCATTATTTATTTTTTTTGGGTACTTACTATTATATACTTTTTTTGGATAAATTATTCTACTTTATAGGCTACAACAGCCCTCAACTGCGTTGAGAAGCTAAAAAAATACCTTTTAATTAATGATGTTTTTTTTACAGCTTTGTAAACATTTGTATATGGGTATTAATAAACGTTATTATTAATGTTATTATTATTATTATTCAAAGTACACCACTGCATTTTTCTAAAATAAATTTTATTTTTTAAATCCTTGCTTAATTTTAAACAAATTTGTATTTTTAATTTTTTTTAATTTGTATATCTTATTTAGTAAAATTATTGTTTCATACAGGTTAATACATTTCTTTGTGTATGTTATTCCATTACTACACTATAAGATATATACGTGTATGAAAAGTTTATCGCATGCTGCACAGTGGCATATGCAATGTAATATCGAGATCATTTTATCACAAATTTGAGGTGTAGTGAAAGAGTGTAAAGACTAGTTATGTAAATTCCTTATCAATTATTTTAAATGCCGAAATTTTCTCCCTTTGGTAAACGGATCCGTATATGATATACGCATATTCTATAATTTATTAAATATACCTTGACCATATACGGATTAATTTATAAACTGTATTTTTGAGCCTGGATAATAAAAACTTGTCTAGAACTAACAAACACTGTTTTTTTTTTTAAAACTTAATGACTTCTCTTAGAAAAACTGAATTTTCACTTATTTGCGATAACAAAATGCCCTTACTTTCGAGCATCATAACTGGAATTTTTGACGTTTTGCTCAAAAACCTAATTAAAAAACTATTTGACCTCTTGGGATTAATTCAATCTCATACCTCAATAATACATACCCGGACGTAAAATTTTCCGCTCTTTCAGAATCCGGTGTCAAAAATAGGGGTTCCTCTTTAAAAAAATCACTTCTTTGACCTTTAAATAATCTTGAAGGTCAAGCTCAAGGTCAAGTTTAAGGTCACCATCAGATGCACCGATTGATTCCCCAAAACTTTTGTATCCAAAGATTTTTTCTAGCGCCCATATTGTGTCCATACTTTTGGGACACCCCGTATATTGTATTACTTTAGAAGCAATACAATTCTATAATCTGTTGTCTAATTATAGTGTGTTACTTGGGTTATTCTATTTTTTCATAAATTAATTATTACACCCCGTATGGAATCTTTTACTGGCCACCTAAAGCAAAACGCTTGATCGATCGACCGTCTTCAAATCAGGATTCTCACCTTTTTCAATGCGATGCGTTCACAATCCATTTAACTTAATCTGGCATCCCGGACCCCCAAATAATATAATCCCCCAAGTTTTTTAATTAACCCATCCAGAAATTACTTTTCCTACACTTTTCGGCAAACCGACGTGAAAGATTGCCGCTAATGAAAAAGAAAGTTTTTTCCTGCTTAAGAGTTTTTCACTTTAGGGCATATTCGGTGCAAAAAAAAAGTTTCCATTTTATAAATTGATTCTTAAGGATATTTAAAATTTAATTTTGAACTTCTCGAAGAAGTTAACGACTGGGTTTATGAGCGGATTTTCAGTATTTAGGATTATTATTGACTTACTTGAGTTGTAGTTTCTTTAAAAAAAAATTGTTTTTTTATCACCTTATTTAGATATATTTAACATCAGTAGATTTAGGTTTCAAACTTTAGTTCATAAGAAAAAGTCTAAAAGAAAGAAATGTTGGTCAATTCTAAACAAATAAAAAAAAGTCTATAGATCTTAATAACTGAACTGAAATTCTTACTTTTGCCTTAGGGTTGATGACAAAAATAGCATGTAATCACTATTTTTCATACTTTCGTAGACAATGTGAAGCAGTAACATACCTGAAACAAAAACGAACAAACTTAATAATTTTCGAAACAGTGAAACAGTGAACAAAATTAAATTCAAAAATTTTACCTTGTTTTTTAAATACGGGTTTCGAAATTAATCTCCAAGGTACTTTTTTCACCGAAGCCCTTCAGGTTTATATTTTCAGCCGATTTAAATAACAAATTAATACTTCAAACTGATTTTAAATTAAGAGTTCTTTTAATGAAAACTTTCTTGAAATAAACGTATGTACGTAATTTAATGAGTTGAGTTTTGCGTACTTAATAAACTAAAAAAAAAAAGTTAATTTATTATATATAATTACCGAAGTTGTACCCGTTTTAATACTGTTGCACTAAGAAAGGAAATTAAAGCCAATTTAACCTCTCACAAACTAAATTTTAGTTTAATCGAAATATTAAGCCAATTTGACGTACTCATTAAGAAACTTTGAGGCAGTCTGCGATGTTTCGGTTTTGATAGTGTTTGACGTATTAATCCGGTGAATTTCTGTTGAATTATTTGTTTTATAACAGAAATCATAATGATCGCAACTCAAGTCTTGGATTTTCTGGTAAATTTCAAACTATTAATGACTTAGTTTTAAACAGAAATGAAAGAGGAAAAATGATGTTTCTAGCTGTAGCTGAGTTTATTTTACAGTTTTACATGAAAACAGTAATCATAATATCTATATTGAGAAAAAATAGTAAATTTTTGGTTTTGGTATATCTATCAATGGTATATGATTAAGGTATATTTGTTAAACGTAAACTACGAAATTGTTTCTTTTAGTAAGGACAAGAGAAGATTTAAAGGCGTCGTGGCTAGCGACCGTCTTAGGTTATTTAGACCGCAAACGATTGAAAAGTTAGTACAGAATGCGATTTGTTAATGTAAACACGTATGTAAGATTATTAGTTAGTATAGCTGGGCGGTATAGTGAAAGAAAGAATCAGCACCCTTTGTTTAATAATTTAATATGTTTAAAGTTTAGTTTTACTAAGAATTATAGTTTGTAGTTACTAGAATTTAGTTCTATAAAGCCTGTTTTTTTTTGTTGTAAAAAAAAGAGAATTTAGAAAAGGGGATTCCGGATTGAGTAAGTTTACTCAAGTATAGAAAGTCAGTCTGGCCGACCGATTGGCGATCTCCTTAACCACATCGCAGTCTAAACATTGGCGAGAATGCTGAACAAGGAAAAAAACATGAATAGCTCTGTTATAAGTTTAGTTGTCAGTCTTTACGTGACGTTTAAATTGTTAAGTTCTATAATTCGTAATACACTCGTTTGTTTTACATGGTTGTTTAAAATTCACCAAAAATAAAACATTTATTTATCTCTAACAATACGTATATCATAATTATATGATTCTGGTTACAAAAGGGAGAAAATTTCGGCATTTAAAAAAATTGATACGGGATTTACTTGCTAAGTTTTTAAACTCGATTATAAAATCTCAAATATTTATAATAAAATTTTTCTGAAAAATAATTGTTTTTTTACTACAATCTAACAAAGCTGTTTTTATACTAAATATTTATATATAAAATTATATCAAACTTAAATGAACAGTGTTAATAGATTAAATATTAAATCTATATTTTCGACAGATATAGGGCCTTCACCAAACCATTGCCTTCACAAAACCACTGTGGAAGTTGTCGAAATGGCGGAGAGCTTGTCCTTACAGGATCAAATAAAGGTTTTGGTAAATGAAGTGAAAGCAATAAAAGAAAAAAACCAATAAGGTAAGCGATGAACAGTATTCATTTACCTGGGAAGAAATTCCACCATTTGATCCGGCCCATCAAAACATTTCCGCCAATAAATAGCTTAGACTTTTCGAATAAAAAGCATATTTTTGTCGTTGGGACGATGTTATTGTAAAACATATTTTATTTTTATCATTTTATTATATTATATATTTTTTTATTTTATATTTTAATATATGTATTCTGATTTAAAACAAAACTCTTTTTATGATCTATAATAATTCTCCATTTAATTAATTCCATAAACACTTAATAACTTGATATATTTAAAATAACGTATATTGCTAAAGATCTCTAATATTCTATTTATAATTGAGTCAAGAGGACACCCAAAAATATTAATTGGCCAGGCAGTCAGAAAGCAACGTTTCAGAGAAATGTGTGTAAGTTGGTGTGTTGGAAAAAGAGTTGTGTTTACTGGTTAAATCAGGCTGCTAAATTTAATAGTGGTGAATATGTGAGAAATAGTTGATCTTGAGTAGATATGTGGCCATTATGAGTAAGTTTGTACAGATCTGTTTTTATTTTGCGCATCTTGAAGATGCCCGCACAAGTAGGTGTAAAAGCCTCTGTTCAATTAGGAACGAATGCGCAATTCCTCGAGTGCTGTTTGGTAAGACTGGGGGCCTTACCTGGGGCTCGATTGACACGAATAAACAGAAGGTTAGAGTAGAAATATATCCTTTGTCTAATTCGTTGAGATGCTTACTGTTTAGCGGCAGTAGAGCGTCTGGGAAAGCCCTTACTATTCTAGGTGACACTAGCTAGTCGTCAAATAAAGGAAGATAACATGTTTGACATATGTATATATTGAAATGTGACATTGTGTAAATTGATGTTGACTGAGATGATGCAAGGGAACGGTGAATATATTTTATTATTGCCAAAAGTTGCCAGAAGAGTAAATATTGTTTTTTTTATTATTTTTATTATTATTTTTATTCGAGTTTATGTCTAGCAATATGAGAAGGATGACTGTTGAGTGAATTTGCATTGTAGAGACCCATTGGCTAAGAACAACTCTGACAGGTAGTAAACCACATTTTAAAGCGTATTTTACATTACTTTAATGAGAAACGTAACAAATAGTTTAAGTGGGCGTGCTCGTGATTGGTTTTAAACTCTAGTTTTGCCGGAATATCTTTTAACAATTTTAAAAAACGTTTTCGTGAAGTGTATGATATTGATCCGCAAAGCATAGGAGTAGTATTTAAAAATGCAGCAACACTTGTCTATTCTTGTTACCTTCCGTCGCATGCCAGCCAAATTGCTTTGCCATTTTTTGTTTCTACCCTTTTTAGTTTTAGTTTTGTTCTTTTTTAGGTTAATTAGGAATTTTTTGTGTTTATTTATAATGTTTTTAAGGCCTGTTTCACGCAAATTGCGCTATCGGTTTTATATAATCGCGAAGCAGTTCCTTTTACCAGAAATTGTCAATTTTATTTTCTCATGTAGCTAATTATATTTATAACTATTTTTTTGGTAATAAACTTTTTTGACTTTGACTTTGACTTTTTGACTTGTAAGTTCTGATAGCAAGAACTCGATAGAATATTTTGAACAAAAATTATTATTAATAAATAAACTTTCATGGGACATTCCGAAATGTGACAAAGTTAATATTATAGCTAGTGGTATGGTTAACCCAGTTATTAGACAATTAGCTTTTAGCAATAATTATAAGTGTTAAGATCAGTTATTGATATTTTTACGCGGTAACGATTATGCATCAAAAGAACCAGATAATAAAAGCACTCTTAAACAACGATCTGGTGGTTTAAAAATACTATGTTTTAATTGTAATGAAAGTGGACATAAATAAATAAATTGTCCAAAAAATCGTTTTGCGAAAATTAATAGTAAGAAACCTAGTTACTCTAATGTAAGATCTAATATAGTCAAACCAGGTGTAGGTAATGAGTGCAATATTTGTGGCAAACGAGGTCATATTGAAAAAGATTGTTAGAGAAAAAAAATTTAATTTTATAGATAGACATGCAAATAATTTGTTTTATAAAAAGTGTTTATTAATTTAAATGAAATTAAGGGACTTGTTGACACAGGAAGCGAATGCTCGTTAATTCGAAACTCAGTTGCAACAAAATTCAAATTCAAATTCAAATTCAAATTCAAAAACTTTTTATTTATCCCAAAATAAATTACACTTCATTTTTAAATATAACAATAATCTCGGTTGATGATAAATAAAGGACTACCCTGCGATTAATAAACCGATTCACAAGTCTGGAACTTATTTTCAGAAATGTGTAGAGCGCCCCAAAAACTAAAACCTATAAAAAACTAAAACCTAAAGAAAAAAAAAATCACTATTTATACTTAACAATAAAGTTAATAATTTTCAGTTTATGACAATAATTTTGGTATCCGGTCAAGCACAAGAACCCCCCATAGGTCACTAGGAGAATAGCACTAATAATTCATTATTATTTAACAATTGGACTGACAGAGAACGCACAGATCTAGCCACAAATAGTCAGATAATTTCAACATTTTCTCACATTTTCATGAAATTGTACGTTGCTCTTGCAAAAGTTTATTTTTAATGTGTTTTGAAAATATAGATATTGCTAAAGTTTTTTTTTCAATTGGAATATTGTTCCATATTTGAGGTGCAACAAAAGCAAAGGATTTTTGGAAATTTGCAGAACGGTGTTGCGGTACAAGAAAATTGCCAGTATAGCGAGTTTGGTGATAGTGATCTCTAGATATGAAATGTTGATATAAATATGGCGGTTGCTTGGATTTTAAAACTCTATAAATAAAATTGGTTAAATGTAGCGTACGTCGATTAGCCATAGATAATATTGAGTGTTTATTTAAGTGTGGAGTAATATGATCTCTATACAAAATATTATATGAAAATCGCAAACACGCATTTTGCAACTTCTGAATAGATTTAGAAATTCTGTTAGTCAAAGAGCTGTGATAAATGATGTCACCATAATCCAACAAAGATAAAACAAGAGAGTTACATAAATAGTATTTTGTTGTTGAGGGCAAAAATCTGTTTACTTGATATATTTTCTTCAATCTTAAATAGGCAATGCAAAGTTTCTTTTTTATATGCGTTTCGAAAGTTAATCTTGTGTCAAGGTAAACACCTAAATTCTTGACTTCTGTGACAACAGGCAACCTTTCATTATCTATCATAATATTTAAATGTTGATTAATATTTGCTATTCTGGCTTTGTTCTCTCCCAACAATATTACACATGATTTTGCAGCATTTAGCTTAAGATTATGATTATTTGCAAAACTTCGAATTTTTTTTAGGTCATCATTAAGATTTTTCTGAAAATGCTGCAATAGATCTTGATTAAATGAAATGTACAGTTGGGAATCATCAGCAAACTGTTGCATTTTGGAATTTATAACCTCTTTGTTCATATCTGCAACGTATAATGAAAACAATAATGGCCCTAATATCGACCCCTGTGGGACGCCCGTTGTCACCGGTATGTAATCAGATTTAATTTTGTTGGGCCCATTATAAAGAAGTGTACTCTGAACACGTCCGACAGCTTCCTGAGAAAAACCAAAATGGTGAAGCTTAGCCAACAACATCCGGTGCCACAGTGTGTCAAAGGCCTTACTGAAGTCTAATAGGCAGAGACACGTGATTTCTTTCCGATCCTGATCAAGCCTTACATCATTCACCAAGTTAATTAGGCAGGTACTTGTGCTAAAATTTTTTCTAAATCCAGATTGGCTAGGCGGAATTATTTTTTTAGATTCGACAAATGAAACAATCTGTTGATAAATGTGCTTCTCCAAAATTTTTAATATAGCCGGCAAAATACTTATGGGTCGAAGATCTTTAAAGTCTCCTGGATTTGAAACTTTTGGTTCAAATCCAAAATGCGATTTGTTAGTTAGAGATAGTAGTAAATATTTTATTAAAAGTGTAGCAGGTGAAATAATAGAAACTAAAAAGGTTGTCGATAGTTTATTAGAACAAATGTTGGTTGTTCCGGATAGATATTGCCCTGCACAAGTTTTGGTTGGCAACAGTGTACTGCGTCGACAAAGTATTGGTTTTGCCAGGATTGGATCCGAGGTCAAATTATTTCTTACCGGGAGTGATGTTTATTGTGTCAATGTTTGTACGGATATACAAAAACAGCTTGTGTCATGTGGTAGTCATCAAAAAAGAATAATGAATTTGCTTTGTATAGCTTTAATTCTCTCTAAAATTGGCAAGGTCAATTGCACCGAAATGCAAATTCAATTGACGTCAGATGAACCAGTGGTATTCAACCCTTACAGACTGTCAGAGGATAGAAAACAAAAATTAAAAGTTATTTTGGATGAGCTTCTAGAACACAACATCATTCGAGAGTCTTAACTCCCCTTATGCGAGCCTGGTAGTACTAATTCCTAAGCCTGAGGGATCGTTGCGTATGTGTATCGACTACAGGAAATTAAACAGTATAACGAAGAAAATAAAGTTTCCCCTTCCACTCATAGATGACCAAATAGACAAACTAAGGCGATTCTCCATCTTCAATTCATTGGATTTGTTTTCTGATTACTACCAAATTCCGATGGCTAATGATTCTATAGAAAAAACCGCATTTATTACTTTGCATGGAAAATGAATTTTTACGCATGAGTTTGTGCCTTTTCTGTTTCAAAAAATGATTAATAAAATTATACAAGATCTAAGAAAACTGCGAATATAAGACTGCAGAAAGCTATGAACATTCATTGGAACAATTAAGAAAAGTTCTTAGTTTATTTAGAAAATATAATCTTACCTTACAACTGAAAAAGTGCAATTTTTTTATGGAGAAGCTTAATTATCTGGGAAGAGAAATATCTCGTGAAGGAGTGCGACCCGATAATGTAAAAATACAAGCTTTAATTAATTTACATGAACCTAAGAATAAAAAAGAGTTACAACGATTTTTAGGATTATCTGGCCAGTGAAGGCCAGTCTTAAAAATATACGATCCGGATCTAGACATAGAAGTACACACTGATGCCAGCAGCACTGCTGTGGCAGCCATTTTAATTCAAGTACATCCAGATGGTCCTCACCCAGTGGCATATTATAGTAAACGGTGCACCTTTGAGCAAAGTAAATTTCACTCGTATGAACTTGAAACCATGGAAGTTGTTTTTGGGCTAAGACATTTTCGAGTATATCTATTAGGAAAGGAGTTTAAGGTATACACCGACTGTTCGGCAGTACGAACTTGCAGCACGAAGCGAGATCTACTGCCGCGAATAGCAAAATGGTGGCTGGAACTGCAAGAGTATACGTTTGAGATATATTACAGGTGAAGAAAATTATAATGTAAATGCCATAGTTAATTTGACGGAAGAAGAGTGGGTAAAAGCACTGCAACAACAAGATGATGACATTGTACGAATAATTGAAATTTTATGTTCAGAAAAAAGACCAGAGAACAAAAATTATTATGAAAACTTTGAAATTAAAAATGAGGTATTATATCGAAAAGTAGATAAACAATTAAAATGAGTTGTACCTAGGGCCTCCCGATGGTTAATATGCAAATTAAATCAAGACGACTGTGGACACTAATTAGGCTTAGAGAAAACCTTTAAACGAATTCGAATGAATTATTGGTTTGTTCAAATAAATAGGTTTGTTACAAAATATATCAAAGCCTGTTTAAATTGCTTGTATATGAAAGGCGGCAAAGGCCTTCAACCTGGTTATTTATATCCAATTCCTAAATCCAATGTGCCATTTGAAACCATTCATATTGACTATTTACGGCCCTTAATAAAAACTAAAAGCGGAAAAGCTTATTTATTGGTAATTGTTGACGGATTTACTAAGTTTGTATTCTTAGAAGCGGTGCGATCTACTGAAATAAAATACGTAATCAAGACACTTGAACATTTTATCTATTTTTTTGGTGTCCCTTCTTAAAAGGATTATATCTGATAGAGGTTCTTGTTTTACATCAAAAATAATGAATAATTTCTGCAGTACTACGAGCATTAAACATGTTTTAAATGCAGTCTGCACTCCCCGAGCAAAATTTGTTTAAACGGCATATTCTTAAGCTCAAAAATCGTCAACTTAGACCTTAAAATGATTTTAAACAAGCGAAAAAACACAACATCTCGGTCTCAAAAGTAATATAATAAATTTAACGATCATAAACGGTTACATGTTTTGCTTAAAGAGTTAAGCATCATCAAACCTGAAAACAGTATTATCTAAACGGTGCAAGACTAATAGTAGATACACTACCAACCAGCTATATGATAACACTGAAAATAATTTATTTATTAAAATAGTTCAGGGATAAAAGTGTTACAGAAACCAAGTCTGCTTATGAAAATGTGTCGATTATTTACCACTGCCACAAAGGTAGAAAGCTGGATCTCCTTGAAATGATGGAAATCACTAGAGCCAAAAAGAGCCCTATCCAAACATGCGTGAATCTGTTTAAAATTCTCAACTTTGCCTCAATTTAACTATCTTCATATCTCTTATAGATTACGAGATCTTTATGTTAGGGGTCGAATTTAAAACACCCTGTATACTTACATCATGACCCTGCAAAGGATAGAAAATAAAGGTTGAATCTTTAACTATTTAACTCATAGAAGTTTTGTTGCCCGCTAAATTATTACTAACCAAATCGTATTTGCTCAGTTCCGAAACTCCTTTTAAGACAAAACAAAGAAACTGCTAAAAAAAAGAAAAAAAAACTTATTCAGCGGTGGGTGAGGTTTAGTCGAAACCGACGGACTTCCGAAAACGAGTTTAAACTTTTTCGGTTTTGTACTCACACACACACAGACACATAGTAAGATAAAATTTGAAGCGAAAAAGTTATGGTATTAGAGAAATTCAACGATTCTTGAGCTGCTGCAGCCGCTACTGAAACTCCCGACCCTTTTACCCGAAGCAACGAGATTAAATTTTGCGAAAAGTTTTCTCGTTGTTTTCGAGGTCTGAAAGAATCCGGATTTTTAAGGTTTCGTTTTGTCTTATTCGGTTTTTCGCTGAAAGGACCCCGCGCTGAAATTTTCGGTTTAAATTTGGGACATTGGATTTTAGTTTTCGTTTTAAAGTTTCGGCGTTTTAAAGTAGGTTTATGAAACTTTTTTTATGATATTTTTTAAATTGTGTGAAAATTCGTTAAGTACGGTTTCATTTTCTCTCGAAGATGCTAACATCGCCAACGAAACACGTGTCGAGCGTTGTTTGCGCTATTTTTGTCTCTTATTGGTAAATGAATATCTTCCATCAAGTTCTAGTAGTTCAAAAAATTTATAATTATTGATTTTTGGGATATTATTACTATAATTCAAACACATTTTAAAAAAATCATTGAAATCCATACACTAAAAATCAAGATAATGATATTTTTGTCACTAAAGTGCCTGGAAGAAATCAAATTATTTTTTCATTGTCATTTTTTTTTTCGCGGAAGCATCTTAAGATTTTTTCTTTAATTTTTTTCTTGTCTATTCTAATAAAAAACCTTAAATAATAAAGTTTATTAAGGTGCTCTATTTTCTGATCCTTCATACCAAATACAAATATTAGTAGTTAGTTTCCTTTTACTAAATAATGTAGATCCTCTTATAATACTTGCTCCATTTAATTCAAAACTCGAAAATTTGTCAATAAATATTATTATAAAAAAGCTAAATATGGTTGACCCATTATAAGGATTAATTATCGATTTAATTAGTTATCCATAAAAAAACAAATGTGTAAGTTATTACCCATTTAAGTTATGCATTTTTTTAGACTTTATCAAACTTCAAATTATTTAAAACTATAGGTATTTTAGGTAAAATTCGATTAACAAACTAAATGATCTTTAGGTATGCAATTTTCCAGAATAAGCCGCCCTATTTGGAACAGGTATTCAACATATATCTTATTTTTGTTTCCCTTTTAAATAACAATTAATCAATTTTTATATCCCTTTGATTTTCCACTAACAAAATAACAAATTTGGTTACACTGGTGTATAACATAATCGTATATATAAATTAATCGACCTTAACGTGAAAAGCTAAACAAGGAGTACCAGCGGGTAACGGAAATCAATATGCGGGTAAATTCGGACTGGTTTGTACCAACGAACGAGGAGAAAGACTAATCAATTATCTCCAAAAAGAAAGTATGTACTGTATGGACATGGAGAAGCCCGAACTCAAATACGAAAAACGAGATCGACTACGTACTAACCAATAAAAAGCTTACTCTAAAAGACGTTTCGGCCCTAAATCGCTTTGATACTGGTAGCGATCACAGGTAAGAGCTAAAATAGAAATAAACGTGAAGAGTGAACGAAATAAGCTAATTAAAATACAACCGTTTCCCACATCAAAAACAATCCAGGAAAACCGCCAAAAATTCCAAGCTGAACTCAACAGGAAATTGTTTAATAAAGAAGCATTGAACGGCTTGAATATAAACAACCTAGAAAACAGAATAAGTACTGATAGTAGAGTTGCATAGGGTGAAAAAAAGTGGTTCGCGTGCCAAACAGCGATGAAAGCAAACAACATATTATAGAGGTTAGTTAGTATTTAGTTACTGATTACAAAAAATTATGTTGCTCTCCCCCACTCCCGCGTCTCTCATCCCCCAACCCCTAAAATGTATTTTTTTTTAAATTGTTAATTGTTTTGCTTTAATGTATTAATCTCGGATATCAATAGAGATAGAATAAAAAAAAATTCTCTGTTATTTTCACAAGTGCGAGGGGCATAACAAATGTTAAAATGACTAAATCAATATCTCGAAAACTAAATGAGATATATAAAAATATAGTGTAGGATTATTTATTACACATTTTTCTTTTGTAAATATTTTGAAAACAAGTGACCTTCTCGGAAAAAAGCTTAAAATAAAAGTTTTTGCAAATTTCATAAGCTTTTTAGAAATGTATATTATTGGGGATAAAATCACTTCTTCCCCTAAAAATTTTAAAAATATAAATTCGCGCTGTTGGTCGGTAAAAGGGGTGTTACATAAAGGTGGCACAAACAATATATTATACCTGCCTAATTATATACATTTAGTTTTTGGCAGATACGATGATTCTTCTCTCAAACAAAATACTAGAAATAAAAGGTATGAACAGAGCACCAAACGGTTTATTATTGGAGACCCTCTTAATATATCAAATGTTCAAATCAGAGATTTGTTGTCAAGCAATAGAACAAAAAACGAATTATCAGAGTATTTGTCAAAAAAATGCCTGGACTCAGATTCGTTCAACAACAAAAAGCTTTTTGCATCTTGGAACAGAAGCTGCATGACCAAAAGCGAAAATATTAAAGCTCTTGCGTCCAGCCAGGAAGAAGCTGATACCAAAATCATTTTACATGCTACATATGCTGCCAATCATGCTAAAAAAAAAGATGAAACATGTATTACTGTGTGCTCTCCGGGTATGAATTTACTACACGAAATATGTATGTAATAAAATATTTGTACATTTATTATTATATTTTTTAGACACCGATGTATTTATTCTTCTCTTGAAGTACAGCGAAATCTTTGGTTGCCAACTGCAGTTTCAGACTGGAACAGGAGCAAAAAAGAGAAATGTTGATACAAGCAAGATAGCCCAACAGCTCACGTACCTACAGAAAGAGGCTTTACCCGCGTTTCATGCGCTATCAGGCTGCGATGAGGGTTTGCAAAAAAAGGTAAGAAAATATTAATGATTAAAACTTATAGAAATAATGTTTTTCTGCTAGTTTACATTGTCTTATTCTTTCAGGCAAACTGAAGTTTTTTAAAGCGTTTCAAGCTGCAGATGATCAAATATTAGCTTTTTTATTCGATCTTGGAAATACTGAAATAGAAGTGAAGAAAATATCAAATCAGCTGGAAAAATTTATTTGCATGGTGTACAACCTAAAAGCCAATATGACGACACTAGCGGAGTTACGCTGGTGGGGATTTTCCAAACAGCAGCTGGAAAGTGAGCAGCTCCCTCCAACCCAAAGTTCACTATTACCAGCTTTACGAAGAGCCCGATTACAGGCATATATTTGGATAAATGCTCATAAAAAAACTCAAGTAGAATTAGAACCAACCGATTATGGCTGGCGAAAAGGAGAGAGTATGTTTCTACCAGTTATACCAAATGTTGCGCCAAATGAAATTTTAAGTTTAATCTCATGTGCCTGCAAAAAAAATAGATGCACCACGAAATAGTGCAAGTGTGTTCAAAATAAACTTCAATGCACGGAGAGTTGTATGTGTGTGGAGGAACTCTGTGAGAACCACAACTCTTTTGAAAATGAGAGTTCTGATGATTTAATAATTTTTTGCTACCTGTAAAGTAATTTTTAGTTTTTTATGTGCAATTTATTATACTAATTTGTACTTTTTAAAGTAATAAATAAATGTGTTTTTTTTATTAAAAAAAAAGAGTCGGGGCGAGATGGTATTAGTTTGGGTTAAAGGGGAGTTAAGTTTCTCGGTTTCTAGTTCAACCACAAAAAAATTAAATCGTTAACATCAATAGTTTCCGAGATTTAAAAAGTTTACCCCTTAGGGGGGAGTGGAAGTGACTCAAACGTGGATGGAGGGGAAAATATGTATTAATTATTATATTTTTACTATCGTAAATAATAAATAAACAAAATTTCTGTAAAAAGGTCGGTACATTATACCACAGATTTAACTAGCTAACGCAAGTTGCGTTCTGTGAAATCTGTGATTATACTAAGTATTTTATTAAATCTAGTGTGTGAATATATTTTTTTTGGTTTTATGATCGATTTTGTTTTTTTTTTTGAGGGGAGGGGTTACCGTCATCCAAACAATATGCACCTTTTTAAAAAGCTTAAGAAATTTGCATAATAAAATAGTTGAAGTTTTTTTTGTAGGATGAAATGTTAAAAAAATATTTGAAAAAACTAAAATTTCCAACAAAAAAAACATACAAATTTGAATATAGGTCCTGTAGTTTTTGAGATATGAAAATATTTATAATGACCTCTTTCTTTTTACAAGTACTTGTGAATATAACAGTAAAAAAAGTGGACCGCTAGCATTATTAGTTTTCGAGATACAGTGATTTAAAAATTTTACCCTTTAAAGAGGGGTTGGGGGTGACTGACGAGGGGGTGGGGAGGGGCAACATCGATTTTCGTAATCAGTAACTTAATACCATCTAACCTATATAGGTTGTTTGCTTTCATCACAGTTTGGCACGCGAAATGCCCTATGCGGCTCTACTATGACATTAGAACGACAGCCAAAAAAATATGTGCCACTACCAAGAAAAATAATTCAAAAATAAAAAAGGAAGAAGGCTGGCTCGATCATGTCAAAAACCAAGTGGGCAACAGATGGCACCAACTGGCACAGAACAAAGAAACATGGAAGAATATAGGGGAGACCTATGTCCAGGAGTGGACTGTGAAGGGTTGCTGAAAGAAGAAGAAGAAGAACCTTAAAAGGGTTTAACGGAGACTTTTTACGTAACGAGTTTATATTAGAATTTGTATTGAAATTATTACCATCTTTATGTTAGGCGGTGACCGGTAAATACAGGGTGTTTCAGAACTATGAGATCAAACTTCTGGGGGTTGTTCAGTGCAACAGAAGAATCTATTTGAGTATAGGAACCCATGTCCGGAAATGCGTCACTACGCCACTACGGCCCTAAGACGCGTTAAAATTTATAAAAAACATTAATTACCTAAATAGGATCTGCTGCATTTATTTTTACCTTTTGTACATGATACCATAACAACAATTGTTTAAAATCAACGCTTATCAATGTCATGTTTAAAAATTTTATAGCTTATAATTTTTAAACATTTATTGCTAATGGAAAACTTTACCAATCAAGAATTGGCGGATATGCATTTGGCATACGGAGCAACAAACTGCAATACACGAGCAGCATCGCGGTTGTATCATAAACGTTATCTCGAACGACAGCATCCTGGATACAAAAAGTTTATGGCGGTTCATCGGCGGCTCGCTGAGACAGGCATGTTTAAGACCAAGATGCATGATACTGGTGTTGCTCGAACTGTAAGAACGGTCGCATTTGAAGAAGAGGTGCTTCAGCGAGTTGCCGATGAACCATCAAAAAGCACAGATGACGTCGCTAAGAATATGAATACGAGTAACGCTTCCGTCTGGCAGGTACTACACGAGCAACAACTCCATCCTTACCACTTCCAGAAAGTTCAAGGTATGACTGCAGCCGAATATCACCCTAGAGTTCAATTTTGTCGATGGCTTCTGGATCACATCATTGCACAACCAAATTTTTTACGACATGTTTTGTGGACCGATGAAGCCTCTTTCACAAGAGACAGTATTTTTAATAGTAGGAGTAGCCATGTTTGGGACAAAGAAAATCCTTATGCAATTTTTCCAATAAAACATCAGAATCGTTGGTCTGTCAACGTATGGGCAGACATTGTTGATGATTATTTAATTGCGCCATACCTTCTACCGGAACTGTTAACAGGACCTATTTATCTGCGTTTCTTGGAGGAAGTTCTCTCAGAACTCCTTGAAAATGTTCCACTAAACGTTAGACAGCAAATGTAGTTTCAGCATGATGGAGTGCCGGCTCACTTTGTTGTACAAGTACGCGAGTATTTGGCTCAGCGGTTTGGGCATCGTTGGATTGCCAGAGGAGCAGTTTCTTGGCCTCCTAGGTCACCTGATTTAACTTCGCTCGATTTTTTCTTATATGGACATGTAAAGCCTTTAGTCTACGAAACTCCAGTAGAATAAGAGCTAGACTTAATTGGACGAATTACAACAGCATTTGAAATCATTCAAAACTAGGATCAAATTTTTAGTGTAGTCCGCCGAAATCATGTGCGGCGTTTAAATCGGTGTACTGAGGTTGGAGGAAGACATTTTGAACAATTGTTGTGATGGTATTATATACAAAAGGTAAAAATAAATGAATCAGATCCTATTTAGGTAATTAATATTTTTTCTAAATTTAAACGCGTCTTACGCGACATGGGTTCCTATACTCAAATGGATTCTACTGTTGCACTGAACAACCCCTAGAAGTTTGATCCCATAGTTCTAAAACACCCCGTACAATATAATTTAGGAATTATATTAAAGTAATTAATAGGTTTTCCAAATACTATTCACATATACAGATCCTTTACTATATCCAAATATATAACAGGTGAATATAAATAAAAGCTAAAATAAGTTTTAGTCCTCTGCTGAAGATGTTATGTAGCAAAACTCATGTGAAAGGGTAATAAACATTTTTGGTGAAAAAGTAAAGTCTATTTTATTAAAATTTTTCAGTGTGGAGAATAGTGTAGGTATTCCAGGCAACTTTAACAAATAAATAATAATAACTTAATCTTTTAAAGCATGTTACCATCTTGAAAAAGATATCGGATAATTATATACACCCTATTTGGGTCTTTTTTGACTTAAACCATAAATCAAGTTTTATTTACCCTTTGATCCACTTGCAAATAAAAAATGCACGCTGGTTTAACGAAAAAGGACACCAAAAATGTCGCAAAATATTCGGAAAACAAAATCTCCATAATTTAATAGAACCCCACCTAAAAAAGGGATTCGCAGATACTTTTTATCTAACAAATTTTATACATAAGGCCTGAAACGAGGGGTCTGTGACTTTATACTCCAGATTTTATGGCAATATTATATCCGGATTTGGATTTGGAGGATAATCCTTTTTATCGTTATGTCTTATGTATTTTTTTTACCTAAAGGTGGCTTTGTCAACAATAATTACAACTAAATTTAAATTATTCTTAATAAACTTGCATCAAAAATTTTAATAAATGACCATAGGCTTTGTGTCCATCCAATTATTTCAAAACTTAAAAAAATGAGATAGTGTCCATTTAAGTTATGCCTAGATTCTGGTTAAATTGCTTAGATCAAATAAATGAAAATGAGGGTGTGTTATTGCCTTTACACCAAACTCTATTAATAAATAAAGTTATATTTCTGGCAAAAAGTATCTTGGTAAACCGAAAAAAAACATCGTCCTCTAATGGAAAACCTTTCACCAGCCTTCAGTTTACTTTGCTAAACACTCTTCTTAATTTATCCGGAATTCCAGGGGGAACGGCGCAAACTTTTTAATTCCCATCGACAAACGAAAGAAATATAATTTCGTTGTGGATTATTTTATCGACAAGGGAAAAGAGGTTTATTTTTGTTGGGAAAATAAATTACGAACAGGATTAATTTAACTTTATTTTGTACGTATATGTATATAAAAGTAATTAATAATTTTCATTCTTATGTACCTGTTTTTTGGTGAAAAAATCTTAGGATTCTCCCGAAGCTTTTAGGTTGCTTAACAAAAATATAATTCAAACAGTAATTTATTTCTTCAAAAAATATAATTTCTTTGTACATTACGACCTAATTTTATATCATAAAATCCTAATTCATTCCATCCTACTTTACTATGTTTACTTCGTCTACTACTTACTCGGGCTTCTCAGAGTCAATTTCCTTTTACCATAAAAACCGAACGCAAAGTGTCAAATGTTCTTTCCCTCGAAAGGATCCGGGGTAATAATATGGAAATGGCATCCCTCTGGATGACCTAAAGTTCCTCGTAAAAATTCACTGTGGTCTCTTGGCATTTTGGTAATAACCGCCGAAGGGAGTAGAAAGGAATTCAGCGTAGGGGCTTAATTTGCGGCAAGATTAAACCAATTGTGTTTTGCCGATTAGATTAAACTTACTGGGTTATATATATCGAATCGAAAAACGAGTTTATAATTAAATTGGAAATTTAAATAATGTTTTTATAATATCTTTACAAAAGCGGCAGGAAAGTTGCCACAGTGTGGGATAGTCAGGGAAAACGGTATTTCAATTTTAATGAAGTTTTCTTATAATTGAGATTTTTAACGAAATTACTAAGTTGTCGGCAGTAATTATTCAAATTTAATTTTTTTATTGCATCTCAAGGAAAATTTAAATTGGGAGTCTGGATGGAGTTTTGCCATTTGGTACACTATTGTTAGTGATGGCATAATAAAAGTTACAAGTTTTCAACGACAACTATTGTATGAAAAAAGTACTGTATTGTATCAAAACAGTATTGTGCTAATAATTCCAATGCTCTTAATTTGTTTTAATTGCATCCCCAAATCAATTATCCAAACTTAAATCTATCAACAACCTTTAAAGTAATAGAGAAAGTTTTGAAGAAAATCAAATAAAGATTTATTTGGAAAGATTTACTATCTTGCCTTCAGTTCAATCTGGATTCTGTTAAATATTGAATTAACAATATTAATGATATTGGACTAAATAATCAATTATTAATGGCGATCTTTAGTTTTTTTAAGGGCTTTGGAAAAAATGCACGTTGTTGTATTGTTCCTGTTTGTTGTTCCTAATTGCAAATAAACAAGTTACTGAGAAGAATAAGCCACTTAGGCTTGTAATACTAGTTAATAATACTAATATTAAAGAAATATACAGCTTATTATTAATTTACTCATACACTAGTTTTACTTATAGTACACTACACTTGCATAATAATACTCTCGGAGACTAATCTTTAATTATAATCTGAACTTGCTAAGTCAAAATTTTTCTTGGTTTGGTATGAAGAAGTCACTATCAATAACATCATTAAAGTTCTCACATATGTTCATACACATGATCCTTGCACCAGTTTCTCACAAATAACAAATTTCGAAATTTCCTAAATAAACAAGTGTTAATCCATATTTTCCATGAAAATTTACAATTATCGTTGCAACCCACAATTTTTGCACAATTGGATAGGTCTTATAACAAAATAACATTGACATTTTAGTTTGTAAATTAAAAAGTTTAGAAATTGCAAATGGCTTAGCTTGCCGTATAAATGGCTTTGCTGCTAGGCAATAGTCAGCTCGCTTCGTCCGAGACCCCTAGCCGCCTGGTTTTGGACCATGTAGGGTCCTCTGGCTTCTTCTTTAATCTTCGTAGCTTAAGACAGATTTTAATTTTTACTATAACTATTATATAGAGACAAATTTGTTAGTAGCACAACATATGAAAGCGGGATACATAAAAACATTCTAGACAACAAGGGAAATATATTGGGAATAAAAAATGGTTGGTAGATAGTTGAGCTTTTACAGTTTTAATTTATTTAAGTTGATAAAGTGCATGATTATTTTATGGGAGAAATCTTGTTTTTTAAAACCAATGTTTTTTATAGATCTACATTTGAGTTTTGATTTATAGGGCATTTAAATAAAATATGATTTAAGTCATCTATAGCCGCACAGTCACATAAGGGATTATCCTTCACTTTAATTTTGTCGAAATGAGAATTAGTCAGACAATGACCAGTTCGCATTCTATTAATAGCGGTAATGTGCCTTCTATCCTTATAATTTAATTTAGAAAACCATTTTTTGTTTTGAAATATTGACTGTATTTTAGCATAAGCATTTTTCTGGGAACGTTTAGACTGGTACCAATTTTAGCCAACGTGTCTGCCTTCATATTGCCCGGGATGTCTGCATGGCCCAAGACGAATGTCATAAAGTGAATTCATGTCCGTTTTTCTTAGCCATATATTATGTATAAGGTGCCTTGTAGTTAGAATCCAATGTTCTGTTTTGGCCGAAAAAAGGTTACCACTAAGCTTGGATATAGCACTTTTCGAGTCGGAAAAACAATTTATATTTTTTTTAATGACAGTTTTAACTATGCTTAAGTTAAAAGCATCGTATACTGCGATTACTTCTGCTTTGTCAATTCTTAGACAGTCAGGCAGCCTGGATGAAAATTTATAATCTAATTCTGGGATAGCAATTCCATAGACCACCTTGTTACCTTTCTTTTTTGGAGGCATAAGAAAACACGAAAACACATTGATTTCTCAAGGCTTTGGTTTCTGCTAAAAATTTTTGCTTTGCCATCATATCTCATTTTTCCAGATTAAGTTTTATGGTTTTAAGAGGATCATTTAAAGTATTAAAAGGAAATTCGTAGCAAGGAAAAACAGAACTTTTATAGAGCGACTTAATGTGAGGCCAAAATTGTTAATATGCGAGTACTAAATATGAGATACCTCTGTCATGCCAGAATTCTGGTCTAAGTATGATTTTCATACGTTTATTATTCAATAATTGAGTAATAGGATGATTGGTAGTCATTAAGAGTTTAGAGACCATTTTAAGGGCTAGAAGTTTTCTTCTACATTCCCAATCAACCACCGCTGCTTCCGCTAGTAATGCAGCCCTTGGTATAGACCTCATGCATCCCAAATAGATGTGTAATCCAATGTATATCTAGTATTATGGAATATTTGACCAGACGAATACAGTTGGTAAAATTCAAATTCAAATTCAAATTCAAATTCAAATTCAAATTCAAATTCAAATTCAAATTCAAATTCAAATTCAAATTCAAATTCAAATTCAAATTCAAATTCAAATTCAAATTCAAATTCAAATTCAAATTCAAATTCAAATTCAAATTCAAATTCAAATTCAAATTCAAATTCAAATTCAAATTCAAATTCAAATTCAAATTCAAATTCAAATTCAAATTCAAATTCAAATTCAAATTCAAATTCAAATTCAAATTCAAATTCAAATTCAAATTCAAATTCAAATTCAAATTCAAATTCAAATTCAAATTCAAATTCAAATTCAAATTCAAATTCAAATTCAAATTCAAATTCAAATTCAAATTCAAATTCAAATTCAAATTCAAATTCAAATTCAAATTCAAATTCAAATTCAAATTCAAATTCAAATTCAAATTCAAATTCAAATTCAAATTCAAATTCAAATTCAAATTCAAATTCAAATTCAAATTCAAATTCAAATTCAAATTCAAATTCAAATTCAAATTCAAATTCAAATTCAAATTCAAATTCAAATTCAAATTCAAATTCAAATTCAAATTCAAATTCAAATTCAAATTCAAATTCAAATTCAAATTCAAATTCAAATTCAAATTCAAATTCAAATTCAAATTCAAATTCAAATTCAAATTCAAATTCAAATTCAAATTCAAATTCAAATTTAAATTCAAATTCAAATTCAAATTCAAATTCAAATTCAAATTCAAATTCAAATTCAAATTCAAATTCAAATTCAAATTCAAATTCAAATTCAAATTCAAATTCAAATTCAAATCAAATTATTAAGTTATACAATAATTTTTATTTTGATAGTGGTTAAAATAGGAAATAAGAATGTTTCTCGATTATGAACCAAACCGTTAGTCTGTACCCGTAAACAAAAGGTATAATTTAAATCTATAAATAAGAGAAAAAACTATTTACCTATTATTAGGAATAATTTAAATTAGGCCTAATAATATTATCTTTTATAAAACATTTCGATGACTAAAACTATTTTTGTAAAGAATCCGATAAGGTAAGCTGCGATCGGTCGTGTGGATTTGGCACTTGCAAGATTCGTCACCACAGTATCTTGCACGCTCCTGTTGTAAGCCGCTCGAGTTAATAGAATAATAATAATTGCATATTCTACTTTTGGTATTATTTTAATGTTATTGTTATCGTGTTATTATTGTTAACAACTTATGTTCATGTAGTGTATTTAGAGTATAGTAAATATTGAGTTTCATTAAAGATTATAGTTTATTTCTAACACTATATCTAAGAACTAAAGTAAAAAAATATTCAGTAATTTAACTATATGATGACACAAACTTACTTGTGATTTGTAACTGATAAAAATGAAGAAGCTAACGAAGGTATTTCCTAAGAACTTGCCCTACTTGTCAGAACCTCCAAAGATCACTGTTTAACCTCAAATCCACATAAATGTCATGCTTTTCTCTTTGGTAAGATTAACTATGTAAACCTTGTCAAAATTGATATAGATGGTGAAACGATAAAATGTGTGATTGTAGCTAAAAACCTTATTGTACTATTGGATACTAACGCAAGATTTCATAAAAATATTGATAATTGCATTAAATATTTGCAATTACTTCTTTACAGTGGCGAAGCGTGAATTTATTTTTCGTGTAGAAAAACAATAAAAATCGTTAATTAGAAAGAAATGTGTATTTAATATTATTCAATTTAATGAAATAGAGAATGAAGGCGCATGAAACATTAACTCAAAGAGAAAAATTATGTAGTGATATAAAAAAGAAAAAAACAATTACTACTAGCATAAAAAGATAGATTGATAAAAATAAATACAACTTACAAAAATACACAACATAGGTATAACCATAAATCCATAATATCCAATATTTTAAAATTAATTAAAAACAAATTAAAACACAACTAAAATACAATTGCCAATATCGAACAGTCGTTGATAAATAACCACTAAAAAAACCTTTTCTATATAACCAAAAATAAAAATACTAATTATTAAATTACTATAGCGCCCGCACCAAATGCCAAATGCAGATTCATCAAAATAAAACTGAAGATGTATTACGGCCGACCAGATCAAGCGTGTCCATAAACAATAACCGCAACAGCATAATAAAATAGCTGGTCGGCTTCGATAGACAAAAGCTCGAATGTCTTCCCCGCGAGTAAATTTTGCAGACGTAATAGGCTGAATACTGATAGGGCCGGACCTCTGTCACCTGTTTGATGTGTATTTGGTTCGATTAGATGTTCCAAATTTCGGAAGACAAATATCAATGTGTCTTCCTGGGGCTCGTATATGTACATTAATTGGGTGTCAACCCTGCATTTTTATTTTAATTGGTGCGTCAGGCGGGACGCGCCTTCGGATTAATCATGTTTAGATACTATTTAATAATAGTAAGGAGAGGCTACGTTCTGTGTTAATCTTTTTTTTAATTTTAATTTAACAATTGCATGAAATAATTACGTGATAAATTAATAACAAATAATTGGATTACTTTGGGTACACAGTGTCTACCTTGTCTACTCGTACGCTTCGCCACTGCTTCTTTAAGGTTAAAAACTATTACTTAATAAACCCCTTAGGAAAGTCTTGTGCGATAATCTTCTATGATCCCATTTTACTTATCGTATATGGTCCTTCGATCCAAAGCGTATTCAATACATCCAGAATTGTTGCGTAAGATTGATAAATGAAATGAGAAGATGCAGTGGTGGGATATGACTAAGAGAGGGACTTTACACAAGAATCTTTTAATATTTAACAAAAGTTTATTTAAAATATATCCGGGGTACTTATAATAAAAAGTTAAATTTAGATATGACGCTCAGGACTTGGACTTCCGGAGTAGGACCTTTATAACACCGTCTTAACACAAAACCTGGTTATTTGAGTTTGAGTTCTGTACTTAGTGTAAAATACGCTTTAATATGTGGTTTATTACCTGTCAGAGTTGTTCTTAGCCAATGGGTCTCTACAATGCAAATTCACTCAACAGTCATCCTTCTTATATTGTTAGACATAAACTCGAACATCACATAAAAATAATAAAAAAAAACAATATTTACTGTTCTGTCAACTTTTGGCAATAATAAATATACTCACCGGGGAACTTCCGTTCCCTTGCATCATCTTAGTCAACATCAATTTACACAATGTCACATTTCAATATATATATATATATGTCAAACATGTTATCTTCCTTTATTTGACGACTAGCTAGTGTCACCTAAAATAGTAAGGGCTTCCCCAGACGCTCCACTGCCGCTAAACAGTAAGCATCTCAACGAATTAGACAAAGGATATATTTCTACTATATCCTTCTGTTTATTCGTGTCAATCGAACCCCAGGTAAGGCCCCCCCCCCCCAGTCTTACCAGACAGCACTCGAGGAATTGCGCATTCGTTCCTAATTGAACAGAGGCTTTCACACCTACTTGTGCGGGCATCTTCAAGATGCGCAAACAGATCTGTACAAACTTCTCATAATGGCCACATATCTACTCAAAATCAACTATTTCTCACATATTCACCACTATTAAATTTAGCAGCCTGGTTTAACCAGTAAACACAACTCTTTTTCCAACACACCATCTTACACACATTTCTCTCAAACGTTGCTTTCTGAGTGACTCCCAATTAATATTTTTGGGTGTCCCCTTAACTCAATGAATATTAGAGATCTTTAGCAATATACGTTATTTTAAATATATCAAGTTATTAATTGATTATGGAATTAATTAAAATGAGATAGAATTATTATAGATCATTAAAAGAGTTTTGTTTTAAATGAGAATACATATATTAAAATATAAAATAAAAAATATATAATATAATAAAATGATAAAAATCAAATATGTTTTACATTAGCGTTTACAATAAATTATAATTTTTTCCGCTTCTCTTTCATTAAATTTCTGTTCCGTCAATTCCGATCCGTCAAATCAAAAACCGGTTATTAAACTGAAAACAAACTCACATGGCCTCACGCTATGTTATAATTCTTATTAAAACAAATTTATATCGGGTATTTTTTTTTATTTATTTATTTTTTTTTGGTGAGTCTTCCTTTTCATAACACTGAAGGGCATGACAAATTCGCCACAACGGAGGTCCCGTAACCGCGGCCCATAACTCATTCACAACTATGGCGGTATCTCGGACCGGTTGGTACAATATATCCGGTTGTCATGACATAAAAATTTATCGCCCGCACGGATGCTACCTGACCCACTCGTCTCGCCTAAACAAGAAGTGTGTTTCATACAATGCTGAGATATGAAAAAGGTATATTATATACAGACGTACGTATCTAACGGGAAACATAGGGTTTCGACCAAATGTTACTGACCAAAAACATGTTAAAACGATTGTGAACAAATTGCGAATCTGCAGCTAAAACTTTTTTATACAGCCAGTTGCAATTTTTTTATAAATATAATAGTTTTTGGATTATATGTTAATATAATACAGTATTTTCCAGCATTTAAAATAATGATAGGGCTTACAACTATATATTTTTTTAATATAATCTATATGTGTCTTCTTTAAGTAAAATATACTGTACTTGAATGCTCAAATCGTATTTTTTTTATTTATCTTGATAACGGTAATAGATATAACTATCAACACAGTTGAAAGTAGGTATCTTTATTAAATAAATAGCCTAAGAAATACACAGGTAATTAAATAAACGTTTATTTTTGATTTACGCTGGGTGTCTATTTTTGGTTGAATTTCAACGATACATTAATATATTTTAATATTATGTTTATATTATTCACGTTTAACAAAAGGTTTATTAAGTGTATACTATTTAAAGACTGACAAAATGCATTTAATAGAACGAGCTTCTAAGCAAATACACTTACCATAAAAAAAACGTTGAATTTTTAGTAAGAGAAAATCATTAAATAATTGTTGATATGAAATTTATAATAACGGTTAAATTGAGGTATATTATATTATTATGTTCCATTAACTTCAGCATTTTGAAGCATCTATATATATATATTTGTATGCTATTAGATATTATGTATTTAGCAAATACTTGGTATCTCTACCAAGTATTTGTGTCGTATAAGTCCTTATTCACATTTAGAAGACATACTGTTAATAAGCAAGTTCCAAATAAGTGGTTTGTTTAAAATTACAACTATATATTTGACTTGATTTGCATAAATGAATAAATATATTATTTTTTTATAACCAATCTTAGAGGTATTATGTCTTATGAAAATTTATATATTTGATTGAATCAGGTTCCTGGACATATTGGATGATCTGGTAGAAAATTATTGACTGGAATCAAAGAACACAAATATCAATTCAAAAAATAACAACACAAATTGACATAGTCAAAAAGTAGTTTTTGTAGGCTTTGGCGATTAATAGGGTAATAAAAAACACTGGCTTTACCTCTGTTAATGGTAAAATAACGGGTCAAAAGCATTTTATTTTTTACATTAGTAGCTTAATATGTCTTATGGTAAGTAAAATATTAATAATTGTAGGCCTAAGCATGTGCGTTTAAGACAAAACATATGTCACCAGGAAATTAAACCTTGATGCTGTAGATTTTGATATGTTGTTTAAGACTTTTCCTAAAATCTTATATCTTGGGGACAAAATGGTTCATTTCTTTGACTTGCCATAAAAATAATGTTTTTTCTTGCCAAAAAAAAACATTCTAAAAATATAATATGGAAATGGCAATCCCTTAGGGTTACCTGACCCCTCATAAAAATTCATTGGAGGATCTGTTTTAGGATTATTGCTAGAATTAGGTAAAAGTATCTTTTATTTTAGGCCGGTCTGAGACCGTACCCCGAACCTTTATCCGGTATAGCCCTAACCCTATTTTTCATTCTCAATATTCTCTTGTTTGCGAGCAAACCTAAGAAACACTTTGGTAGTTTTGAAGCAAGCTGTCAAGTAAATTTGATGACGTATAATAAAATAAAATATATTTGCTGGTAAAATTTAAGAAGGTGGACAATTAATCGTCATTAGCTCCCAAACAATACAAATATCATACACATATCGTTTATACGCTATTATATAGATTTGTTCGTGATATTGCACTCCAAGTTGTTAATAAAAACTTCACTTAAGTAAGAGAAAAGGCATGATCCCATGGCTAAACTAGGCTTCTGTGAATTAAAAAAAAATATCTAAAACAGTTTTTAGTAGGCAAATTAAGTCAAATTAAGAAATCAACCTGTGTAGAAGATTCCATTAGTTCAATGCAGTGATTGGTGGTATACTGGGAAAAAGATTTTTCACATCTAAGGAAATTAACACTGCATTGTTTGGTATATATATATCCCTTTTAAAAAATTAGCCAATTCGACGGAATTCTTAGTGGAAAAATGACTTATAAGCTTCTCTTAAAACCCCATTAAACCACGAAGAAAGTTTATAGCAAGGAGAATCCATAAAAGGAAATACTGGTCTAATTGGCTGCTCTAAGGTTTATAGGATAAAGAGCCTCATTTCTAATATTAAAAAAGTCCAAGGCTAATAAAGATTTATTAAGAAAACCTTTTATTTCTATAAAAAATGAAGTTGTGGGATCCCTGGTCAAAGATTGAAATTCATCGGAATTATCAAGAAAACCCGCAACCTTATTCACATAATCTGTGAATTTCATAACAACTAAGCAAGATCTTTTATCGGCGTTAGTGACAATCAAGTCACGTTATTCAATTTTAGTTGTTAAGGATCTTAAGTGCTTACCATTATAATTAAAAGTTTTGGTTTGGGTATTTTTGTTGGTAATGTCTGTATTTTTTAGGATATTTTCAGCTATTTCTTTATGCGAAAAATTAAATTTTAAGTTATGACTTAAAATAATTATAGTCATATAGAAGCATATTTTCTTTATCAAAATATGAATTACCACCCAAGTTCTGTCTAAATTCAAGTAAGTTACGTTGTTTTAATTATGGCAACTTAGACGATTTAATAATAATAATAATAATAATAATAATAATAATTATAATAATAATAATAATAATAATAATAATAATAATAATAATAATAATAATAATAATAATAATAATAATAATAATAATGTTTCGTCATCACATGCTTGTAGTAATTATAATTATTAACTTTAATTTTCTCTTAATCAATACTTAGTGATACTTTAACTTTAATTTAATTTTTTACTTGTATTTAATATTTATGCATTCAAAAATACGCGTTTTGCTAATAACTTATTTAACTTTCCATAATTTGCCTTACATCTTTTCCTTTTCCCACCTTTTGTATATTCCTGAACTATACATATCTTTCCTTATATTGAATACGAATGCGAAAAGAGTGGGAGAAAAGGAGAAGGTTATGCTAAGCTGTGAATTGAGTAGCAGCAATTCTGGCATTGACCGAAAACCGATTTGATCGATAAGTGTCGACACTGTTTTACGCGCGTATTTTTCGGTACGTGACCTACTACACCCATCCCCAAAATATCCAGGGTAAGTTACTTTATTTACTAAGTTACTCTCTCTTTACGTTTACGAATCAGCAGGTGAGAGGTTTAGATTACCGGTTAAATTCGAATATTGAGTCAGTGAAATCTATGACTTAAGAGTTTTACTTAATTCCCTCGGGATATACATATTTCAAAGGAGTTAGCCCAAATAATAATAATTATAATAATAATAATAATAATAATAATAATAATAACGTTTATTAATTCCCAATACAATTAACAATTCAGCAATTTACATTGCTGTAAAAGAAATATTAATAATATAATTGTGCGGGATTAAATGGCCCAATTTTCAGCATCATCACAATTGCGTAGGGGATGTCGAAGCTACGAAGTAAACTGATTATTTATTTAATTTTTTTATAATCATATATATAAGAATATATTTACAAAATAAAGAGGGAGAAAGAGAGAGAGAACAGTAAGAGAGATCGAAAGAAAATAAGGCGTAAAGAAGAGATGACGCTATAAATGCAGCGCTACGTTAAATCACTAATTTGATACTCATTTATCAGCTTGGCAGCATTGTAGGAAAAAGATGATTTAAAAATATCCTTATGATGTCTTGGAATGTCAACAAGATATTTTTGTCTTAGGTTTACATGATGTACTGAAGTTCTTAGTTTAATTTTATTAAAGAGGTAGTGAGTCAAGGGTGCGATTTTTTAAAATTTTATAATAAAAAGAAACTGAATGTACCTCTCTACGTGTTGCCATATCTAATTATTTTACATCTTTAAGCTTATAAGTAAAGCTGTTGCGTCTTCGTATACCAAAAATAAATCTTAGGCATGAGTTTTGAACAACTTGAATTGGACGTCTTGTTTTATTATCCAGGCATGGGCCCTAAATTGAGTCACAAAAGTTAAAACGAAATAGATCTTATAAATTTTTTAAATTACATTAACTCAAAAGAATCTACTATAAAATTTACTCTTGAAAAGGAGGCTGATGGTCAGCTTCCTTTTCTTGATATTTTAATTAAAAAGGATTTACAAAATTTTGAAACTAGAATTTACCGTAAACCAACTCATACTAATAGATATCTTAATTTTAATTCTAATCATCCAATAATGGTAAAAAAAGGAGTGGTAAAAAGTTTATATGATCGTGCACACATTATTTGTAATAATCAATATTTAACAACTGAAAAAGATTTTATTAAAAATATCTTAATTCAAAATAATTATCCCAAAGAATTTTTAGAAAATTGCTTTAAAGAGTTTGATAATCCACGTATAAAATTGAATCAACCACTTTTTACGACAAATCTTATTTTTCCATTTATTCCAGGTTTTTCTGATAAGATAAAAAGAATTGCTAAAAAATTTAATATAAGAACTATTTTTAAATCACAAAACACATTACGATACTTATTAACAAAAACTAAACCTTTCAATGAAAATAAATTTAATAAAAATGTAATCTATAAAATTCCTTGTATTTGTGGTAAATTTTACATAGGTGAAACCTGTAGACCATTACCAAAAAGAATTAATGAACATAAATCTTACATAAAAAACAATGATTTTCAAAAATCAAAAATTACACAACATGCATTCGACAATAACCACAGAATAGACTGGAATGCTTCCTCAATTTTAGCAAAGGAACCAATTTCAAAATTACGTAAGCTAAAGGAAAGTGCATTTATAATGTTAAATGAAGATAAATGCTTAGCTACTTGTTCGGTTGATTTTCATAATACATGGATTCCTTTGCTAAAGAGAGAAGTAGATCAGGGTATTCTCAAAATTAATTAATGATTTAAAATATTTGATATTCATGTATTTTCTATGATTAATTTACATTAAGATCACACTCCTTTAATTTTTAAAAAAGTAACCTTTAAAAAATTTTGTTATCTTTCAAAATAGTTTGTCAAACTATTAATAAACCGTCAAATCATATAAAAAAGTATATAAAGTATTTTCGAATTAGGAAGAAATTTTGATGAGACTGGATTACTAAAAATTTGAAAGATAAGTATATTTTATTTTTAATTTAATTTAATTTTACTTTAATTACCTTGATAACGGTAGTAGATATAACTACCAAAACGTTGGTTCAAATTAGGTATTTTTAAAAAAAAGTAGGTTTTCTTGTTGTATTTTATCGTTTTTTAATTATAATATTCATAACAAAGTTAGGTAGGGTATTGAAAAGAAGAAACGAGCTCAGAGATTAATAGATTGAACCTCAGCTCCTAGGTATATAAAAAAATCTATTATACCTCAAGTAAATTATTGTATTTAAAACTTATTGAACTTAAATTAAATTAGGTATATCGAACGGTATCGTTACAGATTTAAGTTCATATTTCTTTTAAATACGTGAATAAGTCTATTTTTTTCTTCTTTTCAATAATTGTTGAGCGTGTGAGATAAAAATTTCTAAATTGATTTTTGCTATAAGTGACGTAATACCCAATATAATAAGTAACTCACAAAAGTTAAAGTGAGATAAGACTAAGGATTCGCATAATGTTTTTTTTGTTGTTTGATTTAAATAATGTCTGTGTGGATGAAGCATTTTTAGAGTTGAATAGGCTATTTTAATTTTTGTAGTGATGCGTTCTTTAAATCGTAATTTATGATCTATTATTAGACCCTATTATCTTAAATTGTTATCTTTTCATTTCCTATTTTTAAGTGTAGATCCTTAACTACATTCGTTCGGTGAATGTCACTGGCAAACACAATTGCTACGGATTTGGCTGGATTAAGTTTAAGCTGCATATTTGTCGATTTTTCGTATAAATACTGAAGATCACTACTTTTTTTAAATTGGCTTCCTCAGTACCAGGAACAGTGAGGCTGTGAATTAATTGGGTATCATCAGCATACATATGGTGATCACAGTATTTAAGATATTTGTAGATGTTACAAGTGTAAATAGAATATAAGAGAGGGCCCAGAATTCTTCCTTGAGGAACACCAGCTGTTATTTTATCACTACTTAAAACAGAGTCACTGATGCAAAAAACAAAAAACCTTTTTACGTATAGTAAAGTGATAATTATTTTTCAGAATAAATAATATATGTCAGGCCCCCCCATGAGACGAATTTATCATACGGATATGATGATAAAGATATTTAAGAATTACGTATCAAAATATAACATGTTTATTTTGATGCTGGTGCTTTTAGTTGGTTGACCACATGTGTATATTGAGAAATGGAAATATTAGAAAGCTATTTTTTTACAGATGATTTTGTATTACGGGGACGCTAACTTTCGGTATTTTAACAAATTTAGATTTCGATTATTGATCGAGTATGATTATGAATGTCCTGAAATTATTTTCAGATAGTAACTTCTACTATTTCGACCCTATGAGGCATTTATTCGGAAAAGTCAGAACTAAAATTTTGTCTTACAAGAGAAATTCGCAAACAGAGATTTACTATTCGCTCCAAACGCAGAACCGAAATACCTGTAAAAAATGTTTCGTTTTTCGAGGTTTGTTTCACAATACAGTATGGTGCACATAGGAAAAAATAAGTGAATTAAATTACGTATTTTTAGTCAATGACACCATGTACAATGACTATGCCTTGCCTAATATATAAAGCACTGTTTTTTTCCTTTGAAACCTATCTGTTAAATATGATTTAATTAGCCCTAATGCCATGCCAGGCAACCTAATATAATACTACAGTACTGCCAACAACAGTCCATGGTTTAAAGTGTCAAATGCTTTAGAGTGGTCTAGCATAATAAGAACAGATGCATTTTTTAAATTTAATGATTCAAATATTGAATCAGTGACCTCAGCTAGAGTTGTCTCACAATTATGCCACTGGCTAAAACCGGATTGTACAACGGGTAAAATATTGTTAGAATTTACAAAAGTGCCAATCTGAGTCTCCATTACTTTTTCGGGATAGAGATTGATCGAAGTTCGCTTAATTCCTTAGGGTTGTTACATTTGCGCAATAGACTGAATTTGGCTTGCTTCCATAAATCAGGAAATGTACCTGATATCAAGCAAAAGTTAACAAGATGTCTAATATGAGGAATTAAAAATGGACAACAGTATAAAATAAGATTTAAACCTAATTTATCTTGGACAATTGCATTGGATTTTAGGTTATAAACTACTTTAAATATATCGTTATCTACCACAGAATTAAAAGAAAATGAGTTTGTAATATTGAGCTTGTTATTTAGATAGGATAATAATGTTTCATTATGTATGTTTTGATTATTGGTATTCATCAATAAAAAATAATTATTTAATTCATGAACGTTCGACAGATGTTCTGAAATGTGGTTAGATCTATTTTTTATTATGTTTATTTTTTTAAGTTCTTGCCATTTCTGCTTAGTGGTACCTTCCTTAAAGACGCTATTCAGATAGGCTTTTTTCAGCTCCTTTGGCCGATGTTGTAAAATTACGAATTTCTTTATAGTAAACCCAGTGATATGGGGTTTTTAGTGGCCCGGAATCTATTAAGTGCTTTATTGCGAAGTTTTATCATAAGACGAATGTTATGATATTTATTCAAGATTGGAAGTTTTCTTACCTAATCTTCTAAAAGTTTCAGATCCAAATGACTCAACTTTGTCCCTAAATATTAAATCTAAGATACAAAATTCTAAATAAGACATCACCAAGATTAGAGTTAAATAAAGTTAAGCTCAGAATTAACGGTATTTATGCTTCTATAATGATTTTTTATTTCTTCTTTAATCCAAATAATCTAAGCTTTCTTTACCGCTGTAGTAGAAGCCCTTGTGTGTGTTTTGCATCTGCTGTTTATAAATTTTGTAACTAGTTGAAATAGTAAACGTTGTTGAATAAACCAAATTTTCATCAGTATTCTTTTCCGTGCAATTAGGTTCTTTCATTCCGTGATTGTCAAAGAGAATGAGATATATGACAAAAGGAAGATATAGTTTACTCAAAATGTTACAAATCAAGCTTTAATTTAAAGGTTTACGCGTTTCGCCGCATTATCAGACCTAAATATTATTTAGACTTGTATCAAATAAATAAATAAAAGAAGTAAAAAAAAGATTGTCACAGAATTTACTTACACTCACTTTAATGCAAATATCTTAATTTGTAAATAGACGTACTTATTTGTTTTCTTGTTACTTAAATGTAAATATTTCGGAAACAGTTGAGTTTTGAGATAAGGTGTGTTATACGAAACTTTCGCCAATATTTCATAAATGCAATAAAAAATATAGCATTCCATTTAAAAAAATGACCGATGACGTCACATCTTCTTTTTTTGTTCCACCCTGTATACAAAAATTGATGTGAAATAATGCGCAACTTAAAATAAAAATCGACGGGTCCGAGCGTTTTCGCAAAAAATCATCTCTCTAATTTTTATCGAATTTATGCGGAACTTTAGGCATTTCACTCTATAGAGTCTGAATTGCGAACTTTTGAACCGTAAAAAAACCGCCATAAGAAAGTCTTGATCACATTTTTCCTTTAACAAACGACTTTTCGTTCACAAAATCCACTTTTTTCACATATGAAAAAAAAACATCGGAAATTGCATATTAACTGCAGGGAACCCCGCCGCTCGTAATTTTGTCGCTTCCTCTGGCAATCTTGCAGTCGGGCGAGTGCATCGAACAAGCCGCAAGAGCGGGACGACATTTTGAATTTGGCGCGATTCATTTCCGGTTAGCGCGCCGCAGGACTCCCGTACTTCCGGTTTTCTTAATGTATTCCTAGTTTCAGCAGAAACCTTAACGGCGATAGATGAAGATATTTCGCATAAAATGACTAAAATAATCGCTTGCGTGTTGGGAATTACGTAAACGTGTGTGACGGTTTAAAACTGTATTATTATTTCCCGCTGAGTACGATAAGAGCTATAACTGTAATTCATCATTTTTATGTACTAATATTATTATGTTATGTACTAAATGGATCAGAGGCCTCAGTGGAATGTATATCTAGAATCTTTAGCTACAAAATTCAATAGGCTTTTTTTGCTTTGTCGACTAACTGAGAATGTTTATTGTCATGCATTGAGGTCAGCCTACTGTCATTCTATTCTTGTATGGGGTCATGCATCAAATACCTGTAATAAAAATCGGTGGTTTGGAATATGAAAATAATTGCAGAGACCGGTTAAAGGCGAAAATAGTTCACTCAAAGATATACCGTTAATTTTTTGACTGCAATAAAATCCCAATTTATTGTTGGTTCATAAAAAGATCCAAAATTGTCAAATTGTGGTCAGAGTCAGATTAGAAATTTAATATTCACCTGCATTGCAAAGTAATAAGTAGAGATGATTAATGGCAAAACATGTAAATATTTGTATATATACCTGAGTGTAGTCCGAATTATAACGTGTGTTGTTAGGTTTATAAATACCTATCTAGGATCTAACATAAGTTAGAAGAAAAAAACAATATAAAGATGAAAATCGACCAATAATTTACCTTGACGAAACTTGGCTTGACACTCATGATACTGTACAAAAAGGATGGAGTGACTCCTTAAAAAAATGTATCACTAACGCACCCTCAAATAAAGGGAAGCACAACAATAAAACATGCAGGTTCAGAAAGTAGCTTCGTTCAAAACTGTCCACTACTTTCAGCTAAAAATATAGCAGATCTGTCCCTGGATTACAACCAGGACACTGACTCTCAATTTTTTGAAAATTGGTTTGAATATCGGATTTCTAAAAATATTCGAAAAAATAGTTTTATTGTTATGGATAATGCTGGTTCTCATAGTCGCCAGGTAGTCAGTTACTTTGTCCTAATAGTACTAAAGCAAAAATTCTAAATTTTATGCTATAGTTATTATAGACAATAACATATATTTTGAAAAGACGTACAAAAAACGAGATCTTTTAGAAGTACTAACAGCTTTTAAAATAAATAAAGAGTATTTGTATAATAAACTCGGAATGGAAAATAGGCATACAGTGTTGTGTTTACCTACATATTATTGCGTTTATTATTTCATTGAACCTATATGGCATCAAGTAAAATCGAATATTCGAAGAAATAATACTACTTTAACATTAAATGCATGTGTAGTAAAATAATGGTAAACAGGTGTCTGTTTTATTTCTGACCTCATCCAATAACGCTCCGCAATATTGAAGATATTGGGTCACAATCACGAAACTGTGCAAATTGAGAGAAATTACGAGTTGAAATGAAGTCATTTTCAAGAAATTCTAAATATCGGTCTTTGTTAAGAATTTGATAAAAAAAGGTTCAATAATTTTATTATTTAAAATTCCTACCCATCCAATGGGGATTATTCGTGCTCCAATATCTCACATTTTGCTTATTTACTGTATCATTTATGCAAAACGTGGCTTCATCACTACATAGTATCTGCCGATGGAACCATGGGCTTAAGTTACACATTTCCATCAAAATTTCAGAAAATTTTAATCTGCGATCAGGATCATCATCGTTTAGCTCATGCAGTAATCTAAGTTTGTATGGATAATACGTTTCTTTCTTCAATACAAGCAAATTTGTTTGTTGGCTAACAACATTATTTGAGGCTACTTCAGAAGACGAAATATGGGGATTATTAAGGGGGAAATGTAGCTTTACAGGAGAATGCTGATAATATCATGGGTGGACAGAATGACCAAAAAGGCACTGTTGAAGAGAATATAGAAAGACTTGGAAGTAATGAACATTATAAAGAAAAAAAAGCTTGAGTAGCTCGGGCATATTATAAGGAACGAAAGCAAATATCACCTTTTAAATTCCGTTTCCCTAGGAACATTCTCATGGCAGAAGACTACCAGGAAGAAGAAGAATACCCTGGCTAAGAATCTTAAGAACATGGTTCTCAAAAACTACTACTGAACTATTTAAAGCAGTTGCGAACAAAATCATTGTATCCAGAATGATCGCCAATAATTCGCACATGAAGAAAAAGAAGAATTGAGTATCTTTGTTGCCTGCCAACAGAACCTCGGGCAAATAAAAAAAAAAAACTAATTTCATTTTTTAATATCCCTGTTTCTCCAAATTTTCTTTTAATTTTACTTACTGTACTTTTAATGGGTCTTTCCGGACATTTTGCATTAAATAAATTACAAACTTCTTCTTGAGCTCTTTATTGATTTTACCCTATCCAATAGAAGTTATATATTAAATTTTAATTATTTAAGTCTCCTCTCCCATGGCAGTATCGGTCTTTTACTACGTGCAATACTTGTACAACACCGGTAGCATTATTAGATGAAACTCTTTAAGTGTTTAAGTTATTATTAGTTTCTTTCGGAGAATCACCTCTAGTTTCCAGATATCTAGTACAATTTGTCACCCTAATGACTAAACCAAATAATTTTTTTGCAATATGACATCTATTTAAAAATAAAAGCACATAACTAATTTCGGGCCGAATATAATACTAAGAAATTCCCGAATTGCATCGACAGGTAAGCAGGACGTGCAAATAGTGTTCGCTATGGAATTTGGTCGCCTCCCGACTTCCGAATGGATCTCGGTATCAAGTTATTGTAATGCCAAACGTGCCCGAAGTACAAATATCGGCCCAAAGCTGCCGGATTTGCAAAGATGCACGCCCAAGAAGGCACGATTGCTTGGTCGTTTTCTCTACGACAGTTTCGTGGCATTTTATTTTATGGAAAGGCTATATGGGAAAACAAAAAGGATTTTTACGTCCAGTTTGACTTAAGAAAAAAATTAGTTTTATTTACAAATAAATAAGAAAAAAATATGTGCTTAGGTTTAATTTTACGGTAAAATAGTAGAGTTTTAATTATTAATTGCTAGTAAATATATACGCGGTTGATTTAATAATAATGATTCCAAGCTTTTTCATATTACTTCCTTCCTAATGATTATTAAATATTCTGAATGTAAGTCTAGAAATTTGGAGAAGAACAAAACTAAGTTGATGATATTTCGTATTATTGTAAAGTGGACTTAACATCTTCTAATGTGAACACAGGGGAGGAGAAAGTACACTCAAAGTCCAAGTCTCATAAATCAATAAAATAAAATAAGTTTATACCATCGTGTATCGTTATTGACTCAGTCAATTTATCAAAATTTATTGACTGAGTCAATAACGATACACGATGGTATAAACTTATTTTATTTTATTTATGGTAATGTGAGTCAGTGTGCAGTTTTTTGTATTTAGATAGGTCTAATGATCCCCTAATGCGGCGAAACGCGTAACCTTTAAATAGACGCTTGATTTATGAGACTTGGACTTTGAGTGTACTTTTTCCTCCCCTTTGTTCATATACTTAAGTCTTTTTGAGAATAATGGATGATTATTTTGAATTCTAATGTGAAGGCAACCTAAGATGTCAATATTGACAAATGTACAACGCATGTCTTGTAGCAGTTCCATGGGTTAGAATCGAATAAAAATGAACAAGTGCTTCATGCGTATGAAGGTTGAATAACCAAATAGAAATTTGGTAATAATGTAAAATTTTAAAATTGCATTTAGATATAATTATTTTCATTAATATTTTTTTGTCAGATTTAAAATTTCGCTTTTATTGATTTCTGTTAAAAAAAAAATTAAAAACAAACATATTATGGTATTTATATGATTGTGTACAATTGTTATATTATTTCAGGTATTCAATTGCATTTTTTATTAGAATGTATATTTCGTTTTTCCATAATACGTGGATATGGAATATTATATATATGTATATTATTTTGTTACGGTTGTATAAATTGTAAAAAAATATATATGTTTAATTTTTTTATTTAGATATGTGTCTGTTACATATTTTTTATAAAGTATTTAACACTTATAGAAACTAAATAAAAAATAGCTAATTTAGTAATTTTCTGAAAGTTCAAAAATTAATTCAAATAATAAGAATTAATAAAAGAAAAATATGATTTATACCTGCAACAATTCCATATTCATACCTAAAAGGCCTCATTAATAGCATACTTACAATTTACTGTAAACTGAAATTTTTTAAGGAAAATTCAAATCTATGAGGTCTTTTCTTAATAACTTCTCTCGAACCTAATAGTTTCCTTAAGGATACAGAAACATGGACAATAACTTCGAAATGTTGACTACCAATAAATAAAAAACGACATAAAAAAATTGAAAAACTCATATAAAAATATTAATTAAAAAACATCTTAAAATAGTTTTTCTTGGAAAATTTCATGTGAATTATCGGCTTTATCAGTATTTCGTTGCTCTACTAGAGCAAATTAACCGCCATTAGAAAATCGGAAAAAATGTGAAGGCAAAAAAGAAAACTTGGCTGTAAACTACGTGAAACCTAGAAATTGACTCGAACAGATATTAAACTTCTGTAAAACTTACCAGAGATTCATTTGACGTCAAAGTTTTTACAGTAAATTGCTTAAATTCCCCGAGTTTAATCACCTTAAACTTATAAACACTTTATGGGGTGTTAAAATGACTTTAAAAGGCTTTCATTTTATTATTCGTACCTTCCAATCATAATTGGCTAGAATTTAATCACCGCTCATTTACGCTTATTTTATCCTACCCGACTGCTCCGAAACTGATAAGCATAATCCTACTTTAAAATACACTTTCGTCAAACAGAGAGAGAGGGAGAGAGAGACGGTCTGTAAGTATCGTGACCGAGGATTAGGTGTTACAAAATAATCAGCGCCACCATGAACCTATCTCGGTTTTAGGTTTAATACCTTTTTGTATTCCTAGTAGCTTAAGCTGCTTTTCAATGGCCTTAACAATGCCGTTACACGGGTATTTATTATACTTGTACTTACCGTTTACCTGTATTATGTTGGGATATTATTGCTGAGTAGCTTATAAATATTAAAAGGTTACCTAAGGGCTTGGAAAAGCTATTGTTGGAAGGGGGGTGAAAATCAAATTGAACAGCTTAATTACTGTCCAATCGTTAAGGAATAAATATTTAAAAAAAATCATTATATTCGTTGATTGATTGGGAATTAGAGATTTTGTGCAAAGGGCTGGTACAAGGTTTAATTAAAATACGTTTTATTCAATATCTTAGTATAAAACAATTATCCAAGAAAAATTTTTAAACAAAATTCACGCATAGAAAAAATCAACCAATTTCTTGCATAAGTCTTTCTTATATTTTATACCGGGTTCCTCTGATAATATTTGAAAAAGCACTAGGAAAAATAAGGAATTTTTGTAAAAATCTTGACAAATTAAAAAACTTCTTACAGAAACATGTAGATATTACATAGGAAATGCATTCAGACTTTGTAATAATTAAAGAATACGTATGTAATAATTGTAGTCGATAATGATGTACATACTCGTATGTACATCAAACATAAAAACTTTACGGGCAAAAAAATTGCATAAAAAAGTAAAAAATAAAAATAGCCATTTACAGATAATTGACTCATTTTCTTATAATCTAATTTTAAACAATCGCTGTTGCTTAATTTATATCCGACATTAAAAGCAGCCCAAGGAAAGTAGTTAAAGCATAATCATAATTTGCCGACATCGTTGTTAAAATGAAAGCTTATCTTTGAGAGTTTAACCAAAACGAAAAAAAAAACTTACTCCAGAGAAATCAAGTCGCGAAAGATAAATAAAATGAAAAATCGTATTATTTCAACTTCTGTGTTCATTCATTAAGGGTAGCGAAAACGTAATGAGAAATTTTATTGCTGCTTTAAGGAAGTAGGTAATTAATATCCCTTGATTTTGTTCCCGAATGTTTTATAAGTAAATTTTATTGGTCTTTAATGAGTATTTATCTTTAATATTTTTCAAAAATAGCCATATTATTAAATGAATTAACCCTTAATCGGGCAAGTTTTTAATTTCAATAAAAAAATATTTTGGTATATTATTTTCTTTATTTGCATTATACAGAGTACAAAAAATACGAAAAAAAAATTTTTTTTTTGCATACATACATACATACAAAGAAAAATTACGTATCCTATGGGATACATTGACCGCTAAGGCATCTTTAACATGGTATATTAAAAAACAACGGCGCGTATTCTGTCCTTGCACAGAACATAATCTTTCATTATACTTTTGACAAAAAACCGTGGTTTGTCCCCTTTTTGTGTAAATGTGGGAAAATGTCCAATTTGGTCATATCTGATATCATCAGTAGAAATCAATTTAGAAATTTTTTATCTCACACGCTCAACAATTATTGAAAAGAAGAAGAAAATAGACTTATTCACGTATTTAAAAGAAATATGAACTTAAATCTGTAACGATACCGTTCGATATATTTAATTTAATTTAAGTTCAATAAGTTTTAAATACAATAATTTACTTGAGGTATAATAGATTTTTTTTTATATATACCTAGGAGCTGAGGTTCAATCTATTAATCTCTGAGCTCGTTTCTTCTTTTCAATATCCTACCTAACTTTGTTATGAATATTATAATTAAAAAACGATAAAATACAACAAGAAGACCTACTTCTTTTAAAAAATACCTAATTATCCCAAAGAATTTTTAGAAAATTGCTTTAAAGAGTTTGATAATCCACGTATAAAATTGAATCAACCACTTTTTACGACAAATCTTATTTTACCATTTATTCCAGGTTTTTCTGATAAGATAAAAAGAATTGCTAAAAAATTTAATATAAGAACTATTTTTAAATCACAAAACATATTACGATACTTATTAACAAAAACTAAACCTTTCAATGAAAATGAATTTAATAAAAATGTAATCTATAAAATTCCTTGTATTTGTGGTAAATTTTACATAGGTGAAACCTGTAGACCATTACCAAAAAGAATTAATGAACATAAATCTTACATAAAAAACAATGATTTTCAAAAATCAAAAATTACACAACATGCATTCGACAATAACCACAGAATAGACTGGAATGCTTCCTTAATTTTAGCAAAGGAACCAATTTCAAAATTACGTAAGCTAAAGGAAAGTGCATTTATAATGTTAAATGAAGATAAATGCTTAGCTACTTGTTCGGTTGATTTTCATAATACATGGATTCCTTTGCTAAAGAGAGAGGTAGATCAGGGTATTCTCAAAATTAATTAATGATTTAAAATATTTGATATTCATGTATTTTCTATGATTAATTTACATTAAGATCACACCCCTTTAATTTTTAAAAAAGTAACCTTTGAAAATTTTGTTATCTTTCAAAATAGTTTGTCAAACTATTAATAAACCGTCAAATCATATAAAAAAGTATATAAAGTATTTTCGAATTAGGAAGAAATTTTGATGAGACTGGATTACTAAAAATTTGAAAGATAAGTATATTTTATTTTTAATTTAATTTAATTTTACTTTAATTACCTTGATAACGGTAGTAGATATAACTACCGAAACGTTGGTTCAAATTAGGTATTTTTTAAAAAAAGTAGGTCTTCTTGTTGTATTTTATCGTTTTTTAATTATAATATTCATAACAAAGTTAGGTAGGATATTGAAAAGAAGAAACGAGCTCAGAGATTAATAGATTGAACCTCAGCTCCTAGGTATATATAAAAAAAAATCTATTATACCTCAAGTAAATTATTGTATTTAAAACTTATTGAACTTAAATTAAATTAAATATATCGAACGATATCGTTACAGATTTAAGTTCATATTTCTTTTAAATACGTGAATAAGTCTATTTTCTTCTTCTTTTCAATAATTGTTGAGCGAGTGAGATAAAAAATTTCTAAATTGATTTTTGCTATAAGTGACGTAATACCCAATATAATAAGTAACTCATTATGAATTCGTCACAACAATACAGATTTTACTTATCATCAGTAGGTCTTGCCATTACTGGAACCCTAATCTTTTTTGCTGGCTGATCGTTTGCAAAGTCAGATTTTCGAAATTTGGTCTTTTCCTCGGTTTTAAGCAACGATAAAGCCAAACTTACTCTGAATTCTTTCAAATTGTCATATTTCCATCCAAGGACTTCTCGTCACTGTCTCGTCTGTGCAACAACCAAGCGTTATTTACACAAATATCAATAAGTTGTCCGAATATCCCCAAATATCAACGCCGTGACTTATAGGGTGTCTTATAAAGAGCTATTAGCATGTCAGCTAAGTCTACACCACCCATGTGGGTATTGTATTGCTTTATAATTTGTGGACATACCACATCAACTTTCTTTTTTTCCTCTTTGCTGTATCGCTTTACTTGAAAAGTAGGAGTGTGTGATACGTACGAGCTGGCTAGGGTAACGCACTTTGTTTCAGCCAATTTTACGACTGCAATGCCTGCATTATTATCGACTTTATAATCAAAAGTCCCCCTACCCTTTTTGAGTAAAGATTTATCTTGTTCTAATGTACAACCTTGCAATCGGTTACTTCGCACAGTACCTAAACTGTTTATGCCATAATCGTTTTTTAGTAAAATAATCAGATCTAAAAAAATAAACCAATTATCAAAATATACATAAGTCTCAGTGGGGCTTGGAATCGTTTTACAAAGCTGTACAACTTCTTTTCCGCCTGATCCAAGTTCAGCTTCGGTTCCAGAAAAAATCATGTTGTCAAAAGTAGTAGATCGAGTATATATAAAAAAATCGTACACTATTCCAGATATCCCAGCTGTTACAAACATCTTGAAGCCCCATTTTTTAGGTTTTTTTTTGCATATATTGTCTTAGATTTCCAGCTTTGGTCCCTTTATATGCTATCATCATTTCGTCAATCGAATAAAGATTCTCACCCTTAGTTTTTATACAGTTAGTCCTAACTCTTTCTAACAAAGGTCTTATCTTAAAAAGACGATCTCTATGGGCATCAGCATTATTGTCTTGAAAATGAATAAGTCGTCTCAATTTTTTAAACCTTTTTACCGGCATAGCATCAGCAATAAGGTTATATCGAAGATTTAGAGACCAGTAGACTTCAAAGGACGGCATGCTTACAACTCCCATAAGAAGTTCCACGCCAAAAAAGGCTTTTATTTCACGAAGAGACGTGTTTATTGACGTACCTGTTGTCAATGTTGAGTAGAGATTGGTTTTCTCTACAATGTACTCAATAACAGAATCGTCCCAAAATTTTTGAAAATATTGAAGGGGAGTAAGTATATCATCTGAAGACTCATGTTCAATCTCAATGGGCAATTGATAATACTCAAAATCTTCCTTTTTCCATGAAATTATGCCTTTTTATCTTTTTTTTGTTTTTGTTTTTTAAATTCTCCGTAATAACGGATAATGGTATATCGTCATCAGAACTATCAAACTGGTACATGTGGTGGATGAATTTCAGGATTATTCAAATCCAAAACATTTGTGTCCACCTCTTCATCATCTGATGAGGACCCAACATCGGAAATGTAGCAGTCTTCGGGTGGTAATAGCGTAAAATAGTCCACTCCTCTATTTCTATGGCTATTGATACTGCTTAGAAACTGAAATAAATAAATAAAGCAGTAAAACACCACGTGTTTTTTTTTATATTTTTAAAAGACAGGTGCCTCTAATGGGCAATGTATCTTATCAGATACAAACAAAAATAACCTCAAATATAGACAAAAAAACTTTAGATATTTCGTAACAAATGTTCAAAGACACTTTTTGGAAGCCCTAACTTTACATTGCAAAACATGCAATAACAAACATTTACAAAAAAGATGCATAGTTTTACAAAAAAACTTACCTCGTTAATATCTGTTTTTTTCCATCGCTCAAAACACTAACATGGTAAACGTTGCGCTTCGATCATCTCCACTACCGAATTGCCTTGCTACATGCTTTTGTATCTTTCAGTATACACTGCCCGTTTTCGCGATATTATTACGATATCTTGCATTTAATTAAAATATTCTTTTAAAAGAATTAAAAGTTACTTGAGGAAAAGAACATCTCTCATCAAAATTTATTATCTCGTCACGGTAACTCAATTTACGTATGAAAAAGGTTGAAAAAACGTGAGCTTATATTACGGTAATTTTAATGTAAAGAAAATATAATTTCTTTTAAAAATAACAATCGAAGTATTTCTGGTTAAAACTGGTTTTAACCAAGCATTACTTTAGTATTGTTCTTTAATAAAATTCAGTTACTGCTGCATTCAGGCCCCGAATGTATATTTATATCCAAAAGGTTTAAAATTCCAATAGAAATGCAGCTCAGATATCTGGAACACGGGAAGATCTCCAGACATTTAACATTTTCTGGAGTAAAATATTAATAGTAAATTAAATAAATATATAAAAAGTCAATCAATTCTCAAAAAAAAAATTAGTTCATACAGTTTGAATCAAAGAGAAATGACGATATTTAAAATTTCCAATAATATTGTGTTTGGTATTTTATTATGTTATTTTAATTATGTAGTTTATTAGGTTTTACTATAGTATGCATTGTTTCCGCTCCAATCATCAACTTGATTGTGGGTTTATCTGTTGACTGGATATTTTTGGGCCAACCGGGATACTGGTTACAGCTTCTTGGAACTACCGAAGCATTTCTAAGTGTTACACGGGGGGACCAATGTCACAGGATCAGCAAGGTCAACCAAGCTTCAAATGTGTGTCATCGGCTGCTTGCAACGGAACCGACTCCGATCAACCTGAGTCGACATTATTTTTATTATTATAGGGCAAACATCAATTAACTGTGCTTTTAATAAGTGGGACAAGGAAATAATGTTTAGGTTAAGTATTTATGGTCTACCTCTGACAGGATATTTCTGGAACCGGGATGCTGTTTTTGGATTACCGAGACCATCCATGGACAAACCGGAGTGTCCTGATACAGTTATGGCCAACTTATACTTTTACTTTATTTTTCATTTATGTTTTTATTGAATGTAGCTTTTTGCTAAATAAAGATATTATTTATTTATTTATTTATTTATTTAAAATAACTAAAAGAAAAACGCAATTATTTACAAAAGCACTTTAACTACGTTAAAAGGTTCACGATAAAATAAATTTTTTGGAATAAAATAGAAAATGACCCTAACTATAAAAAATTCTTGAAAAAATAAAGTTAAGCATTTAAAATATCATTTCGAAAGATAATTAAAAATAAATACCAAAATAGCTCCAAATATTTAGAGCAAAATAACATTCATGGTAAATTTAAATAAATATGTTTTTGTATATGAGTTTTATTTGAACAAATATACCGATAAAAAATACCATAGGCTTTTAAAGTTCCTAAAAAATAAATATATCCTTCAATCGTCCATCTTTGGAAAACCAAGTGGACGAAAAAGTTGTTGGGATACTAAACGAAAATAATGTATATTTCCAATAAGATGAAGCTTTTCCTCACTACGCTATGACAATTCCAGAGTGGCTTAATGAACAGTTAAGCCAGGCATATGGTTTGGTATGCGTGGTGCAATCAAATGGCCCGCACGGTCGCCAGATTTAACACCACTAACTTTTTTTTCAAACACTTTTTTTTTCTTTGGGGGTATTTGGAAAACAAAGTTTCTAAAACCTGACCCAAAAACATTAATGATTTAAGAGATTAAATTACTCGTGAATGTAAAGATACCAGAGGACAAAAATTAGAGAGATATTACAGGAATTTCAAAAGAGAGTTTATTATTGACTCGTGAATAACGAAACACATTTTGAACGCTTAATAAAATAAATGCTGTAAATTGATTAAATTGTTTATTAGAAATTTCAGTTTTTAATAGACTGTTGAGTGGTCGTAAAGTTAACCAACTAACATATTTTATTCTGTAAACTTGGTCGGGATTGACTTGGATTTTTTTTTGCAGGAAATAATTGCCTGAGAAAAAAGGGCTTTTTTGGAAAATTATAAGTGATAAAAAAATCTATAGTTTTCATATCTCGCGTAACCTTAAAGTTTTCTAAAATAAAATCTGAAAAACCCCGATTTAATTTGTCGAAAACAAGGCGTATTGCCATAAAAATTGCAGTAATTGTGCCATTTCTTGTCGCAAATAAGTTGAAATTTAGTTTTTTTTATTCACGTAATCAATTACTAAAACTTAACCCTTTTTGAGTACCAACAAACTGACCCGTCTTAGCGTGTGTTTGTTTTACAGCGAATATGGTGTAGGTGGTCCTGGGTCTAATTCACGACAATCTATTCTCTTCTTTTTTATTTTTCTTTTTACTTTAAAATTTTGATTTTTTGTTATTGAATTATGTAATTGCAAAAAACTCAATATTTACCTGTGGTAAAAGAAAGTCATTTTAAAGACCACAAAGTGGACGCCATTGTGTATGAAGGATATGAGCGATTAACCTAAAATGAGGACGACATAAAGACGTCTTTCACTGATATTAAAGTGATGTTCCTTCACAAAAATCTGTGACCCAAATGCCACCTAAAAACTACGTCGCTTAACGTCATCTGGCTACCTGGGTACCATTTCGACAAAGCATGCGTCAAAACTGTATTTTTCTTGTGTGAGTTGGATACATTCCTATTTACAAAAACCTGGATCACTTTAAAACATGCTTTTTGTCTTATACAGTTAAGATGTGTGAATTAAAAAAGGTAATTTTTTGTAATTTTTTTTTTTATATACTAGATAGACTGATATACTATACTGATTTTGATAGATAGGCTCTGTAAAATCAAAATAGGCTCTAAACCTTAGTTTGTGTATTCTGAACAATTAGGGTTTTAAATGTCGAGACAATTTTACCACTAACCAAAACTCTTTATTTTTCATCATTACTCTCGACATGTGTTTCGCTAACGAAGTTAGCATCTTTAAAGAAAATTAAAACTACACTAAAACTACATAAGGACATTTGTAAGTAGTTTTAGTTTGAGCATCACACCAAAGGTTCCAACCATAGAACTACCAATTAGGGTTTTGTAGATAGCTACATATGGAAACAGATCATCGATATGATGTATTGCTTGGGCAGTATATTTTTAAATAAAAGAAAAATTCCCTTTAAAAGTTTTTATCTCCTATTCTTCATTTCAATTAAAAACGGTTTTTGATGAACAAAAAAATTACCACATCATAACCGACAGCGAAGGAGTAATTTCGCATTTTCGCAGCTGCTGCCGAGCGTTTCTGTATTACCTAGAATTAATCACCCACTTCATCTGATAAATCGGGTTTCTTGCGGCTTACGGACGGGACGCCTTTTGCCGTATTTTTTTTCTACTCGAAAAGCTCACTTTTCTGAAGAAATAGCGCCGGAAACGTTATTAAGAGCAATATGTTTGGACTAAGCTCGTTTTTTTTTTTGTGCGAATTTGGATGTCTGTTAAATCGGATGTAATTAATTAGAGCTGTCTTAGTTGCAAAATAATGGCATATGTATAAAGTTTATTGTGTATTGTGTATAGTGTATGCTGTTTTTTTTTTTTGCAAATACATAAAAAATAAGATAGTAAAATACACCCAAAATATTAGCGAAAGAATAGCTCGATTACAGAACTTTAAAACGCAATTTCTAAGTTATTATGGTACTAAAGTATAATGTAAAATTAATAGAATATTTTTTAGGTACTGCAAATAGTTTTCTATTATTTAATATTCATTGTATGTAAAAGTAAATAAAGGCATTATCAAATACATAAAACATCTTGAATTCGAAACTATAAAATAAAATCGCCGATATATGGGTATAAAACTTCAATCGGTAAAATACCAAAGACCTTAGAACGATTTAGCACCACTTTTGAACGAAAAAGGGGATAAATATTAAAGTGCTTTGCCGCTTAACATTCACCGCCGAAATATCTACGTAAATTCGAAATTTTTCCAACGCGATTATTTACATGGAGCACAATAATTCCGATAAATGTATTCTTCGGTATAAGTAGGTTAGAAATTATAGAAACGCTCTTTTACTGCTTAAGTGCTCTAGGAATTAGCTAAGAGCTGTCTGTGTCTTTAATATGTAGTTAATATTTATACAGAGTGTTAATTTCAAAATTTTTTGAAAAAATTTGCTGAAATCAGGTTGTTTTTCTCTCTCTCTCTTTGACTAACGTGATTTTTCTTCCTGTTTGTCTTTGTCATCGGTCACTCAAGGATCAAATTTTTTACGTATTGGCATTTTTGACACCGGGCTGTTGTTGCAATTGTTTTTCCTATAATTTGAATACTTTGCCTTTTGGGATTAGATTGATTTCCGAACTTGCTGCAACTTAAAGCTAAGAAAGGCAACGTTGTCTTGTCAATTCTTGTAAAACTGGGCCTACGTGAGATTATTAAATGCAAAAGTACTCAGAAATTGCTGTTTTGGCTTTCTTTCCAAATGGTGTGGTCTTCAAGTTAACAAGTTCAATTGCTCGATGTTTGGATTCGAAGTCATGGTTACCTTATGGGGACATGTAATGTGAAAAATTACTTTAATATACTTTCCCCTCCAATATCTTGAAGTAAGCTTGATTCCTGTTTTTTTGAAAACGTCTTCTCAAGGTCTTTAAGTCCGTCATTTTGAAGTTTTACGTTTCAATTTTAGGATCTTAAGCTAGATCTTAAGCCAGGTTTTTAGCGAAATATAAGAACTATCCCGAGCCATCCTAGGTGCTGTTCCCATTTTCTATCATAATATAGAGCTTTATCAGGATTCCTTGCCTCTTTATGACGTTATTCATTGGACCTTAGTGAGATGCTGTCCTTGAATTTGCACATTGGGTAACCAAATGAAACCAAATAAAAAGAATGTGTAATCAATATCATAACTAGTCATATTGACTAAAATAATAATTCATAAAAACGTTTGCAAGTATAATGCGTTTAAAAAAAAATAATTAGAAATGCCGATAAAAACATGCAAAAACATTTTTGTTTACATTCTTTTTCAGACTGTTTTTTTAAGAATCACACTGCATTTTTAAAAACATATATTTTTTCCAGATTAAACAATTTAAAATGGAACTTCTGTGTTGTTTGAATAACTGTCGCATTGCCTCGCTTTTATTAGCTGGCAGTCGTCAGTTAAAAAGATCACTTGATAGAAGATTTATGTAATATTTACAACAAAATAAAGTGGAATAAGCACTGAATCAAAAAGTTGTAAATGTTCAATTTTCAAAAGTTAAATGTTCTGGAAAACCTGGGCAAATCATAGGTGGCCCTCTTGACTATGGAAAGGCTGAAAAATTTCAGAAACATACCAAACGAACAAACTTTTAATGATCTTCGTTGTTCCATCATATAAAGGGTTTGTGGATTCATCATTTATGATTTTCTTGGAACAGAGTTTTGTCTATCTTCATTTTAAGTGGTAGCATTTAATATATCTTCTAAATTGTTGCCACGCAATATCTGAATTTATGAGAACGAAATTCAGTAATGCCGCAATACGTGGAATAAATGAAAATCTAACCTGAATCCAGTAGGATCCTGTAGTACAAATGTATCACTGATACGTTTTATTTAATTCTACAGATTTTTTTTAGTATGCTAAAATGTATTAAAAAATTGTAAAAATAAAGCAATACTTATTGTTCTATGCCTCCCAAGGAACACATTATACATTATTATCGTTAACGATTTTTTAGTAAATTTTTGGTTTTTCGTATATTTATTAAACTATAAAATATACATATATTATATAAGATTCTATTTAAAAAAGGAAGAAAATTGACAGGGGATTTACATATCAAATTTTTAAACTCGATTTCCACTAATACAGGTCAAACTTCGTCTTTAGTGAGTTTCCGAGAAGGAACGAAGAAATATTTACTGTCTCTCCGAATTTAATTCAACTTAGTTATAAAATGAATATACTGTTTCTATTTGCCATAAATTTTTGTATACCTGTTTTTTTTTTTCAATTACGTAGCTTCATTTTAAGTTTATATCGTCTTACTAGATAGATAGTTTTTGATATACATTTCTGGGTGCATATGAGCAGCATTAGTTGAATACCGCCATTCATTTGTCTTAACTAGAAATTTTCTGAAGAAATATTATGTTTCATTAACATAACCCTTACCCAAAATTTCTTTTGAAAAATCGACGTTTTTTGTTCATAATATCCAATCTGTCATTGTATTTGTTATTGTCAACAGAACTGTCTTTGTATTAAATATTTATTAATATACATATATATAATTATATCAAATTCAAATAAATAAACCGTTTTGTTACAATGGATATGAATGACGAAACCAGCATGCCATTCATGTGTATTATTTTGGAAAACAATATTTTTTAAAAACAATATCTTACTGGTAAGTTGTGTGGGGTGGGTGGGGGGGTAAGGGTAAGGTCAATGAAAAACTTTTTTTTGCAGAAAATAATTTTCTGAGAAAACAACGCTTTTCAAGAAAATTCTAAGTGATGAAAAATTTGTTGTTTTTGTATTTATACTTTACTCACATAACCTTAAGGTTTTTGAGAAAACCGTGATAAAAAACTCTATTTTATTTCTCTAAAGCAAGGCGTATTTTAATGAAAATTGTAGCAGTTATGTCATTTTTGATCACAAATAAGTTGAAATTTATTTTTTTTAACATAAGTCATTAGGTTTTAAAAAAAATCAGTTTCTGCTATTCTTTAAATAACTTTTCATTATCTAGGTTCAAAAATACAATTTTTAAATAAAAATAATTAGTATATTTTATCAACCGTATAGGGTCAAGTTATATTTATTAAACTGTAAATTATATGTATATCATATACGCCTCTCTTTAAAAAAAGGAGAACAATTTCGACATTTAACAAAATTAACAAATGATTAAGATATCTAGTTTATAAACTCGATAACTACACCTCCCAAATTCTATGATATTTTAATGAAAAATCACTTTTTTGTCTATATCATCTAATATAATAACACTGTTTTAATACTAAATATTTATATATAAAATTATATAAAATTTAAATAAACAGTGTTATTAATTAAATATTGAATACATATATTTTCTGCAAAAACATTGTGATTTATCAACATAATCTTTACCCCCCCACCCACCCCAAACATTTGCCCAGTAAGAAATTATATTGAAAAATCAACGTTTTTTGTCCATAATATCCAATTTAATAGCACTGTCTCTGTATTAAATATTTAATAATATACAAATATACAGGGTGTCCCATTAGTGCCATAACGGACGATAGCCCCTTATACAGTGATACAAAAATACATTTTTTTATACAAACTTACTTTGCTGTCTAAGGTGCATAACATAAAAATATTTTTGGATATACAGGGTGATTTATAAATGTGATATGATACACAACTTTTTTAATTTAAATGGAACACCCTATATTTTATTGAATTTTTGGATTGCTTTAAAAATTCTGCATACCTTTTATCAAGCATCGTCTGTACCAAAACTTACCCGTTTGTGAGATATTTAATATTTAATCAAAAAATCGACGTTTGCACGTCTCCACAAAAACAAAAATAATTCACTCATTTGGGATCCTACAAGCCAAATCTTTTGTAAGTTGTTAGTGCATACTTACACTTACTTTATGGTCCTATGAGAATTTGATAATATGCTACAATGTGTTCGCAATACTCTAGCCAAAACCAAAAAATGTAAACAACCATATCTTATTTTTTTCAAATGGAATGACCCATATTTTTTTATCTTAAAATGTTCACAATGTGATAAGCTTTCTTTTTTGTTAAGCATGTCCTATACCTATCTGTAATAGTTATCGAGTTTTTTACACTTTTTCCTAATTTCGCCCTTAAAATCCACAATAGTTGCGTTTTAATTTAAAAGAAGTTTGCTTAATTGGCCATGGAAATAACAATTGCACAAAAATCAAGCAATTACTTTGACAGAAGATTTAGTGTTGTCAGTTTATCACTAAAGCGAAACATTTTTGCATTAAACATGAATTTTTCGAAAGAGAATATGGTGAAAATGATTTACTGTTTCAACTGTTTGGATGCAATTGAGGTAATTTTACTATTTATTGGCAAGTACAGTTAGATAATTAAAAAATCCACTGTTAACAGAATCACATGTTTTTATGTAGGTACCTACAGATTATGCAAGGATTATCTGATAAAGATTTTGCTAAACGTTTAAAGACGTTTGAAAAAAACAATTTATTAAACCTTAAACTTTAAAAATAGTAAACGGAACGGGTTGAAAAGCATTTTTAAATTTGGCATTTTATTAAATTACAACAAAATTGTACAGAAAAGAAATTTTGTTTAAAATTTACCAAATAATAAAATCTTAAAACTAATCGAAAAATCAACAAAAAAATATTCCTTAAATAAAAAAAATTAAAATTGTGAACAATAACAACAACAAATGACTAAACCAAAAAGGTATGTACATTAAACTATAAATAATGTTCTACATGTCCACCCTGGTGTTGATCACACAAGCGAATTCGTTTAAAAAAAAGAACTGCTTACTTTCTGTAACATTTCTCTAGTTACTTCTTGAAAAACATTCTGAATTCTTTGGTTCATGTCGTTTTTGGTGGTAACAGACCTTTGATAAACCCGATTTTTCACAAACCCCTACAAAAAAAAATCGAGTTTTGTGAGGTCAGGAGATATGCAAGCAACTGGTCCTCTCCTGCCCATCCATTTATTTCGAAAATGGTCATTTAGATGAGCCCTCACAACACGGCTAAAATGAGGAGGCGCTCCATCTAATTGTAGCCACATTCGTCTTACTGTTTGTAACGGTAAATCATCCAGCTCTTTTTCGAATTCATTTTGCAAAAAATGTAGAAAGTTCTGCCCCATCAAAGAAATATGGCCCAAGAAGCTTTGTTCCAATGATACCAGCCCATACATTAATTAAGTGACCATCTATGTTGATGATCCAGTGGTATTACATGCCTTGGATTTACATCGTTGTAATAATGGAAGTTGTATCGATTTACAAATTCATTTTTATGGAATGTCGCTTCATCAGTGAACAACACAAAGTCAAAAAAGTCCTGTTGCAGTTGGATTTGATGCAAAGCCCAGCGGCAAAAGTTTCGGCGATTAGCAAAATCTTGATCGCTTAATTCTTGTACAAGGTGTACGTGATATGGATGAAATTTATGTTTCCGGGTGATTCTATTAACAGTGGATTTTTTAATGTCCAACTGCCTTTCAATTTGCCTACAAGAGACATGCGGATTTTCTACTAGGGCTTGCATAACAAGCATTTCATTTTGTGGATTTGCCCCTGTTTTTTGTCTTTGTGACAGTTCATAATTTGAATTGTTCTTTCAAATCTCTCCTTTAGTCTTTCAAATGCCAATCGATTTGGATGTCGTTTTGCATCCGGATATCTCTGTGCATAAACTCTGCTTGCCAGTAAACAATTTTTCTCACTTGCACCCAAACAATAAATCACTTTCACCATATACTCTTTCGAAAAATTCATTTTTAATGCAAAAATGCTTCGCTTTAGTGATAAACTGACAACACTAAATCTTCTGTCAAAGTAATTGCTTGATTTTTGTGCAATTGTTATTTCCATGACCAACTAAGCATATTTCTTTTAAATTAAAACGCGACTATTGTGGATTTTAAGGGCGAAATTAGGAAAAAGTGTAAAAAACTCGATAACTATTACAGATAGGTATAGGATATGCTTAACAAAAAAAGAAAGCTTATCACATTGTGAACATTTTAAGATAAAAAAATATGGGTCATTCCATTTGAAAAAAAATAAGATATGGTTGTTTACATTTTTTGGTTTTGGCTAGAGTATTGCGAACACCTTGTACCATATTATCAAATTTTCATAGGACCATAAAGTAAGTGTAAGTATGCACTAACAACCTACAAAAGATTTGGCTTGTAGGATCCCAAATGAGTGAATTATTTTTGTTTTTGTGGAGACGTGCAAACGTCGATTTTTTGATAAAATATTAAATATCTCACAAACGGGTAAATTTTGGTATTGACGATGCTTGATAAAAGGTATGCAGATTTTTTAAAGCAATCCAAAAATTCAATAAAATATAGGGTGTTTCATTTAAATTAAAAAAGTTGTGTATCATATCACATTTATGAATCACCCTGTATATCCAAAAATAATTTTATGTTATGCACCTTAGACAGTAAAGTAACTTTGTATAAAATTTTTTTTTGTATCACTGTATAAGGAGCTATTGTCCGTTATCGCACTAATGGGACACCCTGTATATATATATAATTAAATCAAATTTAAAAAAACAAACCCTATTTTATTTCTCAAAAACAAGGCGTATTTTTATAAAAATTGCAGTAGTTGTGCCATTTTTTATCGTTTTTATCGTAAAAAAGTAGAAAGTCAATAAGCTTTGAAATAATTTCAGTTTTTCTTGGTTCCAAATAACTTTTCATTATTTATATTCAAAAATGCAATTTTTAAATTTATGCTATTTGTATATTTATAATACTGTAGAATATACGTATATCACAAACGATTTTATTTACAAAATGGAGATAATTTTGTCATTAAATTTTTAAAAAAATATATCCCTCTATTTTAAATTTTTCGGAGCTCACAATATTATACCGACGATACCAATATATTAAAAATTCAAAGACCCTTTGCGGTTTTTCATCCGATTCCTTTTTATTATTGAAAATGTAAAAATCTATTTCCATCTAACTGTTTACGGCCCGATACTTTATATTCAAAACTCACCTTCTATTTTCGCCAATATTCCCTTCCTACATCGAAAACTATGGCACCCCTTTGTGCTTGCCACGCTTTTTTGAATTCACATTCGCACACAAAACGCCTTATCTCGATTATTTTTCCGCCATTTTCGAGTACACTGCACCGAATAATGGCTAGTTCCCAATTGTATATCGAGAAGTAGACTTTGTTGTTTGCAACTTTTTTCGTATCGATTGTTGCCAGTTCAAAATCAATCAAACTATAGGATGTTAAAAAAACGTATAAAAAAGTTATTTCATTTAACGGGAGCTAACATAGATAAAGCAGCTTGAAATTGTAGTTAAAAACAAAAACAATGCATTAAAAAATTTATGCTAAAAAACTGTTTGTTAAAAAAAAAACAGTAAAGTTTTATTTAAAACACCTCTAAACGTGGGTAATAATTCGTGTTTATCCTCGCGAGTGCCACCTGACCGAACTTCTCCCGTATTAATCCTGCAATACTAATTTTTCCTTAGGGAAATAAACATTTCCAGGAAAATTGTGCGGAGATGCATGCGAAACGAGCCAAGTGGGACCCCCGGTTCATGTCGCTTCTCTGCTTATGCCGCAATAATCTTGAAATTAAGACCGCATCTGGACGATCCCGTATTCTGAGTTTTACTTTGCGTACGGCTAATTTGCTTGTTTTAGAGGATGATGGCGTCAAGAAAGGATTTATTAAACGAGTTTCCAAAATTCACCGTGTGAGTTTCCAAAAATTGACAAGAGTACTGTCTATTGTATTTTTAAATAGTGACCACCACCATTTCTTATTCATCACACCGATTCTATAATTTGCCACGTCCTTATCATGCAAATCTACTCCTCCCATGTATTTGTCTTGAAATTACAGCTGGTTGTGGGATTGTCATTTCTTTTTTCGATTTTCTATTATATCTTTTAGCAGAAGTAAGAGGTTCTACATGATAATGGGTACTTATTGCCGTGACAATAGAATTATCGTTCCATTTTACCAATGAAATTTGTGTGGATTCATCAAATTGGGAATTATAGGTGCCTCTTTCTTTTTTTTGAAATGACTTTATTATTAAGCAAAGGACGATGACTGGTTCTGTTTTCGCGAATCGTTCCTGTGGCAAAATAGCCTTTGGTTTTCAAAAGGGATAAGAGCTTGTAAGATGAAAAAAAGTTATCAAAAATGACGTTATGATTTTGCGGATTTTTCACAATTGACAAAAGTTCAACAACTACAGTCGCACCAAGTCCAATATCACTGTTCTTCTCTGCTGCTCCCGCATAAGGAATGAACTTGTAGAAGTATCCACTCGAAGAACAAATGCACCAAAGTTTGAAACCAAAACGCACAGGCTTGCCTTTTATAAACATCTTACAAGAATGGCGTCCAAAATAAGGAACCATTTGCTCATCAATAGATAAGTTGAATGAAAAAATGCCAAACTGTAAGAATTTTTTATTCATTGTATCAAAAAAGGGCGGAGTTTTGTGTACTTATCTCCTTTATCCAGATTATTATTATCACTTAAGTGTAGATTTCGCTTTATCGATCTGAACTTATTTCTATTCATGCAGTTTCTAACAATATGCACAGTTTTGCCGTCATCTAAAGACCAATACATATCTGTCTGGGGTAAGCTGTGATATCCAAACAAAATTAGGATCCCAAGAAAATTCAGCAGTTCTTCTCGTGATAGATGAAATTCGTGTCTGTTATTGTCCTGTGCGTATTTTTCTAAAAACTGGATAATCAAATCCATAAGATTCTCATCGACAAATTTGAAAAAAATGTCCAACGGTGACAAACCCTCCAATTCGCCCCTAAGTTCTTGAATGTGTTCCTCTTCTTTGGATAAAGGTAAATTCTTGTGTATGAATGATCCAGATCTCCAAGTCGGGTTGTAACTTACCGCTTTTTTTTCTAGGATTTTTCGGCGTTTTGTTGCCAAATCTTCTTCGTCAGATTCATCGTCTGGAACGGTGTGGATCTCGAAAGTTCCCGCTATATCTCCATTCTGGCTATGTTCGATATTTTCCGGGTCCTCTGAAAATTCTTCCTCGTCTGTGAGTTAATCTACCTCGGGTGGAATGTAGACAGCGTCGACTTGTTCTAAAAATCACAAATTATTGTTGTGTGTAAAATATTATATGTATAATAAAAAAAAAGCGAAAAAAAAGGTACAAGAAATACTTACCAACTTCATTTTCAAGCTCATTTACAACCTCCTCCAAGGCCAACTCTAACTCCTTTTGCGTAAGAAATTTTCTCTTTTTTTTTAACAAACAACTCTTATTGCAAATAACACGCACTCGATTAGATGCAGATTCAGACTCAATATTGTATAAATAAAACATGGTAGTCGACTGCCCTAAAAAACTTGTCTAGACACACTTGTGACAGACAATTTCAGTTATTCGGCCGATGATGCGAGAACGCAACGGCATATCAGATATTAAGATTAATGACGTTTAAACTGGACCACCTGTATATAAGAAACAAAACTAAGCTACAAATATACGTAATTTTTTGAGATAAGATCCATATTTCAGTCTCCTGTTATAATTAAAATTTTATACTGCTTGAAATTTTTCAAATAATTGTAAAAACCGTAAAGAAAATCAGATTTATTAACGTTTGACCACTTGTATACAATGGTAACTATTATACTAAAATACCTCTAGTGTATTATTTTCAAATTTTAATTTCAACTACCTTAATTCCATCCATATTGAGGATATTTTCAGTATATTTCACTATCTTCCTTAAAAGAACAACAACACTATCACATTTATTTATTTCCCCTTTTATATTTTAATTTCCAAAAATAAAACCTAAAAAGTTATAAAAAAAATATACAAAATGAAAAAATGAAAGACATTTTCGATGCTATCAATTACATACACGTTCCGATTATTTCATTATTAAATATGTAATTTACTACAACGAATTTCCGATTGCTACGGGGCAGAGAAAAATCAGTTTGTAGCGTTAAAATAGGCGCCCGAACGTCGCACGTACCAAATAATAATATTCGCGGATTTAAATTCAAAAAATGCAAATTTATTCAAAACGAGCCGGGAATTTTAAACGGGAATAAAATGTAATTTGCGATTCATATATATTCGCAATACGCGTAATTGCAAAAACACAATTTTTGCAGTTTCGTTTGTGGCATTTGCGGTTTTTACTCGATTATATTACGGCGCCCGTAATTTTCGTATTATTGGTTAGTTTAGGATAGATAAGATTCATGAAAGCTATAAACTGGAGTTATATTTGGAAAAAAAAAACATTTTACTAATTATTAGAATATTACAGTTAGGTAATTAACCCATTTATGGCCAGTGATGCGTATACGCAACACTGCGCTAATGATTTATTTACAAAAATAGTGCTTTTTTAGCCTGAAATTTGGGCTAGTACCATTGACGCAAGGTTGAACAAAAGTGACAGAATTAAATTTGAACCATTTTTTTCATTTGCTTTCTTGTACGAATTTTTTAAAAAGCCAGATTTTTTCTTATATATCGCCGCACATTTTTAATAATCATATACTCCTATTTAATGTTTTTATTTTCAAAGTTTTGTATTTTTTTAACACTAATTACTTTCCAAACTACACCATAAAATTGAAAACCGGGGCCTAGTTGAACCAGGGTTTTCCTAATTAGGTCATAAATTATACTGTTGCGTCCTCGCATCACCGGCCGAATAACTGAAATTGTCTGTCACAAGTGTGTCTAGATATGTTTTTTAGGACAGTCGACTATAACTTATACTATACTTTAATTTATATGAACCCTATCGAAGCTCTAGGCTACACCTCTGGCGCAGAACGATCACGTGACCACTCCATCTGTTCGGTAACCCAAATATACTATACTATAATTTATATATTATATTTATTCTATAATTTATATGTTTTATTTATACAATATTTAATCTGAGTTGCATCTAATCGAGTGCGTGTTATTTGTAATAAGAGTTGTTTGTTAAAAAAAAATTCGAAAATTTCTTGCGCAAAAGGCCTTGGAGGAGGTTGTAAATGAGCTTGAAAATGAAGTTGATAAGTATTTCTTGTACCTGTCTTTCGCTTTTTTTTAATTATACATACAATATTATACACACAACAATAATTTGTGATTTTTAGAACAACTCGACGCTGTCTACATTCCACCCGAGGTAGATCAACTCACAGACGAGGAAGAATTTTCAGAGGACCCGGAAAATATCGAAAATAGCCAGAATGGAGATATAGCGGGATCTTTCGAGATCCACACCGTTGGAGACGAGATTTACGATGAATCTGACGAAGAAGATTTGGCATCAAAACGCCGAAAAATCCTAGAAAAAAAAGCAGTTACAACCTGACTTGGAGATCTGGATCATTCATACACAAGAATTTACCTTTATCCAAAGAAGAGGAACACATTCAAGAATTTAGAAGCGAATTGGAGGATTTATCACCGTTGGACATTTTTTTCAAATTTGTCGATGAGAATCTTATGGATTTGATTATCCAGTTTTCAGAAAAATACGCACAGGACAATAACAGACACGAATTTCATCTATCACGAGAAGAACTGCTGAATTTTCTTGGGATCCTAATTTTGTCTGGATATCACAACTTACCCCAGACAGATATGTATTGGTCTTTAGATGAGGACAAAACTGTGCATATTGTCAGAGACTGCATGAATACGAATAGGTTCAGATCGATAAAGCGAAACGCTTATAAAACAAAGAACAAAAAAAAACAAAGAACTTTGTCACTAGACCACTTCCATTAGAACCACCCAGTGAAGTGAGGGTTGATCACTCTGGACATGTAATCAGTAGGACTGACTCCCGAAGAAGATGTCGTGTATGTAGAAGTCAAACAATTTATATTTGTGAGCGTTGCACTATTTATTTACACGCTGACTGTTTTCGGCAATCTCTCAACACTATAGGCCGTTTATGCGTTTACGCAACAGCACTTATTTCAGAAAGTAGCAGACTTATTTGTTTTTTGATTTCACATATGTGTTTCTGTAATGTGTTTTCATAATTAAAATATATAATTTAAAAATTTTAAGTTTTATTTCTATCCTTGGCCGTAAATCGGTTAAATGCACGGGGTAAAACAGTAAATTTAAATAAAATTATTAAATTAAGTCGGTATGTTATTATTAATGAAATGAAAAAAACTATTAAAATAATACGATAATATTAATGGATAAATGGTCTTACTATACAGGGTGTCTCACGACGAATAGACGCGATCGATATTTCAAAAACTAATTTTTCAAAAATTTTGAAAATTTGGCAACATGGCACAGTCGATGGGGACCACACAACTAAAATATTTTGACAGTTGTGACGTTTCCGGTTATACCGGAAGTAAGAGTCAACTTCGTTATTTTAAGCGGAACACCCTGTATATTTTTACATTTTTGACTTCCACGTGAAATTCTAGGTATATTTTGTGTAAAATGTCCTATACCTAAGTGAAACCGTTTTTGACATATTTTTAATTTCATGTAAAAAACTATGTTTATAAGCCCTAACATAATTACCGATTACTCCCTTTTAGTAGCCTTTATTTATTGGCTAGTTTAGATTTTACTTTAAAGGAAGTACTACTTTAAAAGACTATTTTAATATTTTGCTAAAAAAACGATACAGGGGGGTCAAAAACTAGCATTAAAAATTAAAATGAAAAAATCATTAAAAGTCCATTTTTTATATAGAAACACCTAATTTTTGTCATTAATTCATAAAGATAATTAAAAATAAGGTTAACTTTATATAAAGCTATCTAGTCCAAAAATTGATAATTTCCGAAGTATTGGCAGTTTAAATTTGGCCTAATATTAAAAGCCAAAAATGTAAAAATATACAGGGTGTTCCTTTTAAAATAACGAAGTTGACACCTACTTCCGGTATAACAGGAAACGTCACAACTGTCAAAATATTTTAGTTGTGTGGCCCCCATCGACTGTACCATGTTGCCAAATTTTCAAATTTTTTAAAAATTAGTTTCCGAAATATTGACCGCATCTATTCGTTTTGAGACACCCTGTATAGAAGAACATAAACCTACTATTAGAACAAAAGGTTTAAAAAAATCATTAATCAAATCTAGCATCAAAATTTCCAAAGCTGTAGAATATTCTTAAAAAATTTGAAAAATTCATTTCAAATAAGTCTAATCATTTTAATTAACTCAATGAAGTCCTTAAAAGTATCTTAGACGCTTTCAAAAATAAACAGAATACAAGACAGTACCTATTTTTTTAGTTCTTTTAAATTGACCTATTCATTACCATTAACTATTTTAACAGTTTGATTGCAAGGCCAAATTACCTAAAATATACCATTAATTTTTTTTTTAATTTACTTCAAGATTAATAAAACTTAGTTATTAATAAAACACATTCAGATTGACTGTTTAGAAACCACGTAATAAATATTTCGATCCAGGATATCATAAAAATTATTAATTTTGTTTATGAATTATGTTAGTTTTTCAAAATAAATTAGGTCATATTTATCTTGGATTCTAAAAAAAAAATACTCTAAATCCTACCTGAGATGTTAACCATAGTATTTAGATTAAACATTCAGACCAAATTCCATAAGAGAATATCTCAAAAAAAAATGCAATGTAAGAATGGTATTGAACTTCATATTGAACCAAAAAATTCTACCACTTACCTTATCAAAGTTATTTTTATTTACTCCTATAAATAGAAATAATTGTAATGTCAAAAATTAAGCTTAAAATTATTTCTTCATCTCTTCCTATCTATACAATTAGTTAAAAGTATAATAAAATTTAAACGAAACATGAAATATAGAATATAAATAATCATGTATGTAAATATCAATTTTTGAGATGCACAAGAAAATATTAAAACTGGGGATTTAAAAAAGAAGCCGTAAAACCTTGTGGTAATTAAAAAATATTTATATCTTTTAACAAACTATCGTACTTAACACATTATAAGCAAAAATGTAGATATAGAATTTTGAGAAGATACTTCTCATCTTTTCAACTTTTACTAACTACTTAATTTGAGGTTTTTGGTAATTATAGAAATATGTAAATTTCAAAGTTAGATTATTCTGGTCTTGTTTTTATATCCTATTTTTAAAATAGACAAGATGAATTCTACCTTTTCAAATAATTATTACCAATAAGTAAATTTTGTATTTATTCTTTGTATATTATAACATTTTATGTGAATAATTTGCTTAATGAATTTAATATGGTTTTCTCTCTAATTCATTTATTTTAGTTCTGCATGTAATATGAAAATAACTAATTAAAATTATGCATTCATTTAATTGAGTGCAATACTGCTTCATAATGAAGAACTATATTTAAATTCGCCCAGTTGACTGTAGAAAATAATTTGTTTGCTTTAAGAGCTTTTCATAATAGGCATTTTTGTACTACGTAATAATAAACCTCCGTGAAATTAAGAATATAACATATAAAGCAAATAAACGTTGAAGTAGTGAAATGTTTCTTTATATAGAGATAATTTTACTTTCTACATGTAATTTGCGTAGTTTAAAATCAACTAGTGGCCCTATTTTATAACAATTACCATTAACGATGCACGATGTTTCTTCATTTATCAAGATGACTACTTACTACATGTAAATTCTGCTCTAAGCCGCATTAGTGCTCCGGGTAATCCTTGGTTAATCATTCACAGGGCACAGTCGTCTGTCTTTTAGTTTGCAAGACTGAAATACCACGGATTATCTTTAATCGTGCTTTGACCTTCTTTGCCTGTCTAATAAAGTAATAATTATCTTTATTATTAAGATATTTATTATATATGGTGCTTAAGGAGAGCTACCTTTTCAGGGGATTTTGATTAAACTTGAGAGTTTTTTGAACCTTTTGGGAGATTTCTTTTGAGCACTTCAAATTAAAAGTTCAGTGGTGAGTTTTTAATGAACTTTTTAATTGTTTAAGACTTACTGTATAGATCTTATATAGTCCTTCTTTTCTATAGTGTATTGATTTATGTATAGTCGTCTCAAGATACATGTTTCTCATAAATTAAATTTTCTTGATACACTAATTTCTCATATAAGTTACTTATGTTACTTTTCTTCTTCTAGTGTTTGATAATTTGAATAGAGACAGATTAAATCCTAAATCTTTGTATTGTTACGTGTATTACAAATTCGATCCCATTTTTCTTAATTGTAAAAAAATTATCATAAGAATGGTACTATTATGTGTCGTAAAGTGGTTTTAATAAAATACTACTTTGCTCTTTTTCTATACTAATTAAAAAACCTTAGTAAAGAATAACTATAATATGCGATTTTAGAAACTAAGACGATGCAATAGGCTTAATCCAAACTGTTGTAAAGTAGCCTTGCTACTACCCTGTTTTGGTCGTATTATTCGAAGCAATTTATCTTCATTTAAATTTGTATATTTTTCAGGTAATTTTTAAAGGAAAAGCTTGAAAAAATATGTACAGTAGCTATATTACTGACAGAAATGATAAAATATGAATTTTCCTCAAAATCAAAACAAAATTATAAAAAAATTAATATATTTGCTTAAAATTTATAAAACAAAAAGCCATTTTTAGGTCCAAAGAACTGCAATCAACGAAATTAAGTTAAATTTAAATAGCGTATCAATCAATGGCAAACGTTCGCACACGGGCATATTTTCAAATTAAATTCAGACTCCCGGAAAAGTGCGAACATTTTCCGCTGATATTTGCGTAGGTGATTTTAATGAAAATAATAATTATTAAATATCGTAATTACGCACCCGGTTCGCTCGGTTTTGATTTGTTTGCCCAACGCCCTAAAATTAATGCGCGCATATTAATTATAATTATTATTTTGTGCACCATACAAATTTACATAACTGTTTTACGTCGGATAATTTATCGGAAAAAAAAATGAAATTACCTCGAGGTTTTTAATTATTTAAGTTTTTTTTTATTTAATATTTTTAACATTTTTGTTAGTTAAAACCCTAGTTTTATAAGGGGGTTTTGAATGTTAGATTCACGTAGATAAGTGAATCTAAATTTCTTAAAATTTTTGTTGAAACTCCTAATATTACAATGACATGCGGAAAAGAAGTTTACTTATTCATTATGTGTATTAATTTGTGCTTAGGCACATCACAGTTGTAAATGTATTCACTCATTTCTGCCATGTAACTAAAATTTAAAATAAAACAAAAAAATCCCCCAAACCTAACCCCCAAACCTAACCCCAAACGGTGGCGATGATGGAAATTTTTACCGATAGAGAAAAAGTCTTAACGCGTTAAGTACAAGAATCCGAATGAGTGACCGTGAAATGAGTGCACTACCCGATGCAAGGGGTGGCTCTTTTCTACGTCTTTAAAATCTTGTGCGTATTAAGTACCAGATCCAGACTACTACATAGGAAAACGTCTTTGAAGTGGATACAAAGAATAATCACTTTTATACTCACTAAGACCTATCAAATCTCGCGAAGCGACTCAACGCTTATAAAAAACGATATTATGTCTACAAGAAGACCTTTTATTGTTAAAAGGCGGACGAAATTGCGTTTACTAAATTTGGTAAAAAGGGCCGCCTTATTTCCTAGGAAATTTAATAAAAATTTCCCGACAAATTCGGTGAACGCCAACAAAGCGACCCTGTTTATATCTCTCGCTATTCTTCTCAACATGCATTATGCATACATGTAGCATACCCTGAGAAAATTGCTCGAGAGCTCATTGTGGCATACTGCATGAGCTCCTGCGAATATTCTCGGGTAATTGCAATGAGTAGGATATAGAGTAAATTTCCGTAGTTACATTGCGAAAAAAAAATTATTAAAAAAGCGATTATATTCATATAATACTCGTAGTTTTGGATATTGTAGCAGCATGTAATAATACGTTTCATTTAAACATTGTTATTTTATTATGATGCAGACTACATAACTGTTCTGTCGTGTAAATTGTGTCTCATTAATTTAAAATAATTTTGAGCTTGTATTACAGGCATAATTTAAATGGTGACTCTGTCCAGTTTTTTCTATAATAAATAAGCTTATGTACAAATTCAAGTTTTTTAGAAAAAAAAAGTAGTAGGTGTTAGTAAGGGCTACTACGGTTTAATAACTACCACACAGAGTCGCGATGAAAAATTACTAAGTTTGAGAAATATTTATTAAGGTGAAAGTAGATTTAATTTTTTTGAATCAATGTATTACCACAAGTTCTTCATAATATTTAAAAGTGGGAATTTTAACATTAAAAAAAAAATCAGCAGATAATAATAACAAACGTAAATATAAAATTACCAGAGACTAGTTACAAATAATATTCAAAGTTCAAAAGTAGCTTTATTGCCGTAAACAGATCTAAGTCAGTAAAACTTAAACTTAGACAGTTAATGCGTTTACGGACTTTTTTAAGACATCTTATTCAACTGGTAACAATGTTTTAAACAACTGAATATTTAGCATAAACAATGAAATTATACAAATAGACAGCATAACAGAACAAGATATTTTGTAAGCACTTAAACCACGTAAACTTAAATCTAAACCAACAAGAGTCCCTGATTTAATTCCAGCTTTTTAAATACGAGATTGTCATATTGCACTAGTAAAACCTCTTAAAATAATCTATATTATGTGTGTTAAACACCGTGTAGAAAAAATCGAAAGTCTATCCTATATTTAAAAAAGCCGATGAAAATTACATTTTAAATTATAAACCAGTGTCGATCATTTGTAACTTTTTAAATGTTGTTAAAATTATTCTTCACGACTTTCTTTTTAAATAAGAAAATCTCATCCATTTTTCACAAAGAGACCGACGTATACAACAGACGAAAAACAATGATAAAACACAAAGTCACGGTCTCACAACATTTACTTAAAGCTACACGTGTTTCGCTCTATTCAGAGCATCATCAGGCCTTAAAAAGCCACTAACGTTGGCAAAACAGTAAATAAACATAAACATGAATATTTACTGTTTTGCCAACGTTAGTGGCTTTTTAAGGCCTGATGATGCTCTGAATAGAGCGAAACACGTGTAGCTTTAAGTAAATGTTGTGAGACCGTGACTTTGTGTTTTTCATTGTTTTTCGGCTTTCTTTTTTCCAAACTTCAAAATAAACTAGTTATTAGTGAGCACCAATTTTTTGCAATTAATCTACAACGTCAAATTTCACTATAAAGACTCAATTTATAGCAGAAGTATTGGCAGGCTATCTCTAAGTCGCTCATAATCCTTCAATTAAAATAATTAGACACCTATTTCAGCGCTTTTTTCAAAAAACGTTCAGGGAGAAGAAAAACAATTTTTTTTTAAGAAATGTGATTTTTTTTTCAAAAAATTTTACCAACATGCTCATAACTCAAAAACGAAGAAAGTTAGAGAGCTGGAAATTTGTACAAATATTCCTCAATTAAAATGATTAGACACCTATTTCAGCGTTTTTTCAAAAAATGTACAGGGAAATAAAAAACAATTTTTTTTTGAAGAACTGTGATTTTTTTTTTCAAGAAATCCTACCAACATGCTCATAACTCAAAAACGAATAAAGTTAGAGAGCTGAAAATTAGTACAAATATTCCTCAATTAAAATAATTAGACACCTATTTCAGCGTTTTTTCAAAAAATGTACCAGGAAATAAAAAAAACAATTTTTCCTTGTAGAAATATGATTTTTTTTTTCATTAAATCCTACCAACATGCTCATAACTCAAAAACGAAGAAAGTTAGAGAGCTGAAAATTTGTACAAATATTCCTTAATTAAAATGATTAGACACCTATTTCAGCGTTTTTTCAAAAAATGTACAAGGAAATAAAAAACAATTTTTCTTTGAAGAAATATGATTTTTTTTTTTCAAAAAATCCAACCAACATGCTCATAACTCAAAAACAAAAAGAGTTAGAGAGCTGATAATTTGTACAAATATTCCTCAATTAAAATGATTAGACACCTATTTCAGCGTTTTTTCAAAAAATATACAGGGAAATAAAAAACATTTTTTTTTTGAAAAATTGTGATTTTTTTTCAAAAAATCCTACCAACATGCTCATAACTCAAAAACGAATAAAGTTAGAGAGCTGAAAATTAGTACAAATATTCCTCAATTAAAATAATTAGACACCTATTTCAGCGTTTTTTCAAAAAATGAACCAGGAAATAAAAAAACAATTTTTCCTTGTAGAAATATGATTTTTTTTTCATTAAATCCTACCAACATGCTCATAACTCAAAAACGAAGAAAGTTAGAGAGCTGGAAATTTGTACAATTATTCTTCAATTAAAATGATTAGACACCTATTTCAGCGTTTTTTCAAAAAATGTACAGGGAAATAAAAAACAATTTTTCTTTGAAAAAATATGATTTTTTATCATTAAATCCTACCAACATGCTCATAACTCAAAAACGAAGTAAGTTAGAGAGCTGAAAATTTGTACAAATATTCCTCAATTAAAATGATTAGACACCTATTTCAGCGTTTTTTCAAAAAATGTACAGGGAAATAAAAAACAATTTTTCTTTGAAAAAATATGATTTTTTATCATTAAATCCTACCAACATGCTCATAACTCAAAAACGAAGTAAGTTAGAGAGCTGAAAATTTGTACAAATATTCCTCAATTAAAATGATTAGACACCTATTTCAGCGTTTTTTCAAAAAATGTACAGGGAAATAAAAAACAATTTTTCTTTGAAGAAATGTGATTTTTTTTCATTAAATCCTACCAACATGCTCATAACTCAAAAACGAAGTAAGTTAGAGAGCTGCAAATTTGTACAAATATTCCTCAATTAAAATGATTAGACACCTATTTCAGCGTTTTTTTAAAAAATGTACAGGGAAATAAAAAACAATTTTTCTTTGAAGAAATGTGATTTTTTTTTCATTAAATCCTACCAATATGCTCGTAACTCAAAAGCGAAGAAAGTTAGAGAGCTGGAAATTTGTACAATTATTCTTCAATTAAAATGATTAGACACCTATTTTAGCGTTTTTTCAAAAAATGTACAAGGAAATAAAAAACAATTTTTTTTGAATAAATATGATTTTTTTTCAAAAAATCCCACCGACATGCTCATAACTCAAAAACGAAGAAATTTAGAGAGCTGGAAATTTGTACAAGTATTCCCCAATTAAAATGATTAGACACCTATTTCAGCGTTTTTTCAAAAAATGTACAAGGAAATAAAAAACAATTTTTTTTGAAGAAATATGATTTTTTTTTATTAAATCTTACCAACATGCTCATAACTCAAAAACGAAAAAAGTTAGAGAGCTGAAAATTTATACAAATATTCCTCAATTAAAATGATTAGACACGTATTTCAGCGTTTTTTCAAAAAATGTATAAGGAAATAAAAAACATTTTTTTTTGAAGAAATGTGTATTTTTTTTCAACAAATCTGACCAACATGGTAAATTATAAATTTAATACTATCATGATTAATTTATTAATGATATAGAGAACTTGCTTAATGTTAATAATCAGTTATACGCGAACGACATAAAGTTGTATACAAAAATTAAACTTATTAATAATGGATGACTATTCAATTAAACATAAACCTAATTAATATAAACAATCTCTATTTAAATGTAAAAAAAATGTGTTTTAGGATCTTACACAAGAAAAAAACAACAAATTCTCTAAAAATTATAATTATTGATAATTAAAATTGTTTGGCTTTTGTTAGGCTAAGTATTTATTGGAATTTTGCTTTTTCATACTGTCTTGTAAAAGGGTTTTTTACCTGTAAAGTAGTGTTTGTAAATAAATAAATAAATAAATGAGCCGCAAAAACAAATCCTTTAGCGATAATGTGACGCCTCTAGGGCATTATAAGTAAGCATTATTGCACTGCAATAAATTGTGATGATTGTAATAATATTTGTAATATATGATGTGTTTATTGCTTGTGATATATACATGTAGTATACCCTGGAAAAATTAATATTGTTTAATATGAAGATTTTATCAATAACTTTCATTTAATTATTGGCATTTTTTAAGTTACAGACCGCTGTTTTGTCGCGAAAATATTAATTTAAAATAATTTTGGGCTTATATTACAGGCATAATTTAAATGGCTACGATGTCCAGTTTTTAACAACAAATAAACTTAAAAGCTTACGTACAAGTTCAGGTTTATTTAAAAAACAAAATAGTAGTAAGTGGTAGTGAGGGCTACTAAAGTTAAATAACAATCGCATAGAGTCGCGAATTATGTGCATAAACCCATTTCTATTGAATTTAAGAATCATTTATTATCATACAAGCCTTAAGTTTAATTTTAAATTAATTCTTTTTTAAATTCTGCTGGTTTGAATTTATAATTGGTGATCAAAAATTTAAGAAACGTTTATTGAGGTTAAATTTTGTTTTACTCAATGTAATACCATAAGTTCTTAACAGTCCGGACGTTTTACCATTTTTTAATCCCATATTTTTCCCAATATAACCTCTTGTTTATCTATCGATATCACAATAGCATACTCCGAATTTGTCTCTATATATTCATTAATAACCTCAAAAACTACACTTTCCAAAATTTTAAACCAGCAAAATCAGCATTTAACGTTCAAAAATGCCACTCAAACTAAAACAACGATTGTCACAAATCCTGATATGATCATGAAACCGGAATTTAATGCCTCTATAGTATAATTAGATAAAACCAAAATTAATTTCTGGTGCGGTATATAAATAATATAGAATTTGTAAGCACAAATAATTATATAACGAACTTTATTATTATTATTATGCGTATTATTTAAATGATGTCACGCGGCACCACGATATGTAATTTAACAGTGCGGCGTTTGATAATATTAAATTGTGAGAGGTTTACTCTTGTAAATTTTGAATAATTTAAATAATTAATACCGCTATTACTATTTACAAAGTCCGGCTTGTATTACCAACATTTTTTGAAATTTATTTAAAAAAAAAAATACAAATTTTAAAATTGTTTTTCAACATTATCTCCTTATATTGACCTAAAAATTACTTTTTAAAGAATCAGCGTCATATTCTAAAACTGCCTGTATAGGCAATCTTATATAAGATCTATTATAAAGAAGTGTATATCATAGCCATTAAAGTTATGCTTCAAGATATGTATTTTTTAGGCTATAGGATAATACAACGACTCATGACGTGTTAAAAAACTTTTTATTATTTTATACCTATTAGGTGTATACCTCGAACCTTTTTTTTGAAATAACTACATGTACAAAGCAGGTTTTTTCCACAAAATTATTGCAAAACAGACCGCGATCAATATTCCCCGTTAGTTACAACTAAACAATGAGCCCCTTGAATTTCCGTACCATAAAGATCATTAGTTAAAACTAGGGACGTGGTCTTTGTGTCTTTACGCTCTTTGTGCAATTTTAACAAGAAATAATAAGCACATACAGAGCACGACTTCCTTTTAATTATATCTAAACTCCGGCGGCTCAGTTCGCCTTTGATTTCTTGTTCCCTCTGACATTTAATAAAGATGAGAAAGATTTTTGGAATTTTCATATAAAGGAAGAGAAGGCGTCAGATCTGCATTACGAACTAGGATATCCTTTGTACGTTATTTAAAGAATTTTTTGAGTACTTAAAATATTAAAACTAGGAAGGATTGACGAATAAAAATATGTAGAAAACATAAAAACTTTAGCTGGTTCTCGGCATATGTACAATTTTCTGTTGCTCTTTAATAAGTCTATTTAAATAAATATATAAGGTTACATCCTATTTACATAGGAGATGCACTTGCTTCTTTTTTTTTACAAATGCTCGGTCGCTTTTCCCCACTTCTCTTTACCCCCTACGAGTTTTCAGTTGAAAATTTCAAAGTTTGTCTGACAACATTATAATAAAGGATTCCTGCTGCACCGCTTCCCTTCGCATAAGAACCCCCCACGCTGAATCCAACGTATTTCCAGCGTCATTAGTAGCATAGAAACCTGTATGTCTTTTACTTTTACATATTTTAGCATCGGGCGTGGTAGTCAAAGCATTATGTAGAGCTTTAGAAAAGGAAAGCTTTACCGCATCATTACTGACGGCAAAAGTTTATTTGATTTATATTTGGAGGTTCGGCTATAGAAATTGTATGAGGATAATAATTTCCGGGTGTAGATGGATATGCACGTTTTAGAGTAATTTGACTAATCCGTTTCTTTTTTCGTTTAAAACTTTATATGAAATATGACTAAAATAATGAACGAATGCGTGTTACCGAACAATTTCTAAGAAAATGAAAGAATAGATTTACTAACAAAATATTGATCTACACCACTATCAGAAAAATAAAGAATTTTAGGCAATATGAATATTGTATGAGCAAAATTTTTCCTAGTAATATTGAATGAATTGTTTCTGATTAAACAAGAGAAGTTTCTTCTATACCAGTATAAATTTTAAAAAAATATAGACCATGGATTACTCCAAATATTAATTTTTTAATAAAATTGCGGGACAAAGTTTCTAATTATTATCTTAAAGGTAAAAGACTTTCACGTTTACGATATTATCGAGAACTGCGAAATTATACCAGTTGCGCTATTGTGCGGGAAAAATGTTGAATAATGAATTCCTTAATATTTTTGGATATTACGTCACTTAAATTGTATAAATCAATTTAGAAAATACAAATATAAAGTAAAACTTATCCATTAGTAATCAGATGTTATTTACAAAATTTCAATAGTGGCAAGAGTTATGTGGGACAAACTGGTAAACATTTCGAAAAACGTATTAACGAACACCAAAGGGATTAAAGATACATATGTTATAGGTTTAATCTCCAACAGATATATTAATTGATTTATTAATTTTTTTTTTACCAAGATAAAGTAAATCTCAACCATAGTTTCATAAAATAATTTATTTAAAAATCATACATAAATATACATACTACACAGATATGATACACCGTTAAGATGGTCCCTCCTAACATACCCGATCTGAAACGCAAGGAAAACCATTATTGGATGAGGAAAGTAAATAATAATATGGGATATTGTTTCATTGTTTTGTTGATTGAATAGAATTAGGAACTGCCATTGATTTTGCATTGATTTTACCTTGCAGGTCAATTTGGCCTATTTTAGATTTTAATGAATACTGAGCACTTATTAACTAATTGTTTATTTTATTCAAATCATAAGGATCAATAGTGATAAGAATGTTAATGTCAATCTGGTCTGTCAGTTTTTTTTTGTAAATTATTGTTGCTAAACCATGGCCTCAAGTTATAGATTGCTCCATAGTTGCAAATTACTTAAACCAATGTTGGTACCAGATAGTACCCAGTAGTTAAACCCAGCATGTCAACACCTAGGTACTTGACAGATAAATGCATTCCTTAAAATTTGGAGGGAACTGACAATCCTATTTTTAATAGATTCATTCTTTATCTGGTTCTAGAGTATGACAGATAGTTTCGCTTAATGCGGATGTGAAAAGGTAGACCCTATCTTAGCCTAATTTTTTTGTAGTTACTAGTATGTGCTAGGATAGCTTAATTGCTGATTTTCTAAGTAGGCCTAAAAGTTTATAGGGCTCCTTGTTTTTGTTGTGTTAAATAAACCCCAAAAAAGGCCACATTCCATCTTCGGTAAGTTAGCACATGTTACATGCCTAAGTCATTTTCCTATTTTTTTTCATCTAATTAATTTCTTATTTGCATGCTTTTCGGTTTAACTTAAAAGAACATCAATGCATCCAACTTTTCAGAGAGCAATTTTAGAAAATTTAACTTACTTACCCACACAAAAATGCCATAAAATTGACAGCCATGTCGAACCTCATGTGTGGTCCCCATTTTTAGGCCTTCCTGTACCTTCTGCTTATCCTCTGCTTCTGCTTTTGCTGCATTTTTATTGTTACTGCTTCCACCTCACTTGCGTTACCACATCAAGTCACTTGGATCATCACCTCCGGAACCTGCATTCCTTCCAATCGGCTACACCCAATACCGATTGCCTTTCACTACCTGCTAGACATTCTGGAAGCATCCTAACTGGTCGATCTGCTGCTGCCTCTTTTGACCCAAACGTATAGCTGCCAACAAAGGAGTCCCATTCAGATCAGGTGGGCCCTGCTACCAGTCGGAGAGACTCAGAATTTCAGGTAGCCCCTTTTCTTTTTGGCTTGGTTTCTTCAAGTATTGATTTATCGGCTCCTTGCAATTTATAGATTAATTTTTTTTTTGGAATTAATATGTAGAAATGATCACAGATTTTAAATTCAATATAGTAAAATTGTTTATATAGCCACCATCACTGATTTGATTTGAAATTGGGAACTGAGTATATACGTATATGCGAGGTATTATCAGATGTACAATTGAATAAGGGTTAAAGGTGCTAAATTTTACTTTATTTTCTTTCTCATAACTTTAAACTTCATAATTATAACTTAAGTATTAGAGCATTACTGCCTTTGTATTTATTTTTTTTTTGAATTGAGGTTATAGATTAAATTAGTTGTCAATTATGACATTGATTTATCTTTCAATACTAAAGCTGGGTTTAACGATATAAAGCTGCGTTTTCTTTGCGTGCCCTAATTAAAGGCTAATAATCATAACCCTGGAACCCACATTTAGGCATTGTGCGAGAAACAGTGCAATACATATAAGTAAAATGCTACATAATAAAAACTATAAGTAAAATAATAAGTTTATGTATCTAAAAGCTATTTATTAACCACTACAAAATAGATTACTAAAATAAAGTTACTGGTAAGTTAAAACATATTATTTTATTGATTTTTTAAAACAACTAAAACTAGTAATACACAATTTTTTAAAACACGAGGCAAATTATTACATTTATAAAGGCCCTTCTGCAATATTCCATTATACAATCGATTGGTCTTATTACATGTTTCCATTAAAATAAAATCGTTTCTATTTCTAACATGATAACTATTTATATCTTTAATTACTTTAGTTGTAATATAAGCATAACTTGGAAGCAAATTATTTTTAATTTTAAAAACAAGAAAAAAAGCATTAAATAAAAGCATGTAACATCTTATCTAATAATCAGGGTTCAGAATCGCTCTCATAGCTCTGTATTGAATCTTTTGAAACTCTTGAATTTTGTAAATCAGCAAATTATATAACAGTCGAACAGAATTCTAAGTGTGGTACCATTATACTATTAGACAACAGATATTTACTTATTTTACATACATAAAATCTTTTTTTTTCGAGAATTTCCTCATAATATGAGGCCATTATTTGCAAAACTCGTCCTATGCTTTAAAGCAAATTGTTCAGGAAATGAAAAAAATGCTCACAGAACTACTAATGCATTATAATTTAGCTGTTTTTTTTTACTGGTAGCTTCGTAGGTACAGAAAAGCAAAACCACTAAGTAGAAATCTAAAACGCTAAAAATGTTGCTAAAAATAAATAAATAAAGTGCATAGAGAGAGTTTTGCAAATAAAATTAAAAAAATATATATCTTCTAGTTCTTCCCTTTATTAATCAAACATGATAATAATATTAAAACTAGGGTGAAAACATAAACAAATCCTAATTGCGTTTATTTAACTGCATAAAAAACAAAGAAACATTTTTTCTAACAAAAATAAATGTTGGAAATTCAGTCAAAACAAAATCAAAATATAAATTATTCAAACAGGAAAATCCTCAGTTTGATTTTGGCATCCCTCCAACTTATCGTCTTCTTCGCGTGCAGCGGCAGGCTTTGTGAGATGACTTTTATAGAAAGTTAATTGTGGAAGACTCCTCCAATCGTTTCCGTAATGTTGAGCCAGCAACTTGTCAATTGTACTTTTGTCACCCTTCAATTGATTGCCTAATGGTATCTCTTTAGGCGATAGCGAGGAAACTTTGCAATTTTTTTTGCAAATACCTTTAGGTTGCCCAATATTAGTGCGATAATTAGGTTCGCCTTGCACCAGAACAGTACCATTATTCCTGATGAAAATGAAACGTTTTGCTTTATTGAAGGCAAAATGCCACGATGAGGGATTCTTCACTACTCTTTTGGTCTCTGCTCTCCAGTCGAATAGTCTCCAGTCAACCCCTAACTTTCGAACAGTGGCATGTTTTTTAATTATGTCATCATATTGACAAGGTTCGACAATTACTGGTGTCTTCTTTATGTCCTTTTCGACCAAACCAAAAACCCTGTCGGGAGGGATGAAGGAATGTCCAACCATCGGGAAAATCAGTTCCAGACATTTAATGTTTTTTGGCGCCCCTTCTTGAAGCCAGTGGGCCAGCATTGCCATCATTATAGTATTTTTATTTTGGCCGCCACACTCGTCGGCAAATAAATTTATTTTTGTTACGGAATTTTCAAAATTGAAGTTAATCAAAACATCTCGAACAGCCGATGTTATAGCATTAGAATGTTTCGGAGATTGAATTTCGGTCCATAAGTATGAAAAGACATTTGTGACTCTTAATTGAGTCTGGGAGCTACCACATACGACTGTGAAATTATGGTAATTAATTTGCTGGCTAAAGTAGGCAGATTGGTCAGGCAACCGTGGTAAGGCCAGACTCTTTTGACAATCAAAAGAAAAGGTAACTGTTGTTGGTTTAGTGTATTTAAGTAATTTGAAAAAGGTTTTTGCCTTCAATACGTGGATGTGATGTTCCACAATTAATTGATGCCTACCACTCGTGGATGTCATTGATTTAATCTGTTCTTTCGTCCTCAGGCAGAAAGAACAACAGTCAGTCTGTGGGGTCCCAAATGCAATATTGTAATTAGCATTTACATATTTTCTAACAAAACCTTATTTTTACATGCATACCTTCCGGGGATTTTGCCAGATATTGATTGTAGAGCTTTTTAAAAGAAAGGTCACAAGGTAAATACATCCGGACACTTGACTTGCTTCGGCAATAGTGCGATTCAACACACTGAATTGATTTAATGAGTTGCTTTATGCTTTTTTGCTTGTCAATATTTTTTACACCTACTCGATCGCCACCTCTGCGTTCCTTTGGAAAAGCTCCGAAAAGCACAAAATTTTGCATTACCCTTTGAATTCTATCTTTACTAAAATTTGATATTTCCAAAAAGGCATTTCGGCATACCCTTATCAAGTGCCCATCCTTCAAACGGATATTGTATTGTATAGAAACCTGAGCGTGGTCTGTTTTACCTCTTTTGGGTTTGTTTCCCGTGCAGCAAGCCAGTATTCGCCTATCTTGTTCTATCTTGTCTTTAGATTCGTACAAGTACGCGTGACACTCCTTGACCTGCGCCATCGTTAGTGTCGTGCAATAATAAGGTTGTCCTGGTCGACCATCATGCTTGCAGGTCGGATACGTTGCCAGAGTCTGTGGTAAATGTCTAGAATAGAACAGCAGGGATTAATTAAACGATTCTATGACACATTAAAAAATGATATACCTACCGCATACGCTTGGCAACATTTCTTTTATAGTTTTCTGGCTGACGTTCTTTCTTACGTCCTTTCCCAGCAGGGCTAGGTAAAACACTTGAACTAGCATGTAGTATTTCCATAGCAAATAAGACGTTAAAATAATAATTGAACACTGAACAATATCAACAATCGTTGAAATAAGACGGACGATAACAACTAATATGACACACGCTGCGACTGCAAATAAGACGTAAAAACACATAAACAGCTGCAAAAAGTCACGTGAATATTCTAACGCGCGCTATTGGTTCAAACGCATTCAGCGAGTTTTGCAACTAATTTCGCGAAGCATAGAGCCAGTTTTGCAAATTACAAGCCTTTTTGATATGATATTTAGGTATCAAAGAGCCTGTTTAGCGCGGAACTGACTCGACCAAACTATTAGCCTTATAAAAATGAACATTTCTGACACAAAAAACAATTTTCGGTAAAAATGTCGATTAGCGAGTTTTGCAAATAATGGCCTCATATAATCTGAATGATTGTGAAAGTTTAGATTAGGGTCAAACATTACCGTAAAGTCAGGTGACTTTGACCCAGTTTTAAAGTTTGTCTAAATTTTTTTATATATTATAATATCACAAAAAATGCAAAATTTTTATTAGTTTTATTTGAGTCTTAATGTATTTAATTGAACTATCTACCTAACAGTATGTAAATAAGTCCTATTTCAAAAAAAAAATAAAAAGTGGGTGTGCAATGTCACCCTCAAGGATCGGGTGACTTTATTCCATACAATATTTTGTGCTTATTTAGGTTTATTTTAAAAACTGGGGCAAAGACACCCATTCGGATGGATAAATTTGACTCATTTAAAAAATATCATTTGATTTTTTTAGATTTTCAGAAAAGGCATGTTTGGTAAGACATAATTATGGCAAAAAAAATAAAAAAATATGAAAGCCAACAAATTTCTTTGAACAGGAAATTATCCCTGTCTATGATAGATGGATCTCCACGGACATCAAAATATGCCACATGGTAAGAATTTCATAAAAGCTGTTCAGGCCACTTCCAAATATTTTTTTTAACCATGGACCATTTCTAAAATCCAACCAAACCGAATGTCCTTGGCATACCCATTAAATTTGCCAGGAAAAGAATCTAGAGAATTGAGTTCGGTAACAATTACGTAGTCACCGATAGAAAAAAATTCATCATTTTTTGACGAATTATTCATGCAAACTAAACTGGAACTAGAATTACGTGTGTCTGAATCCGATTCATATTTTGTTTTCTTCTTTTTTCGATTTTCGATTAGCCGCTGGTTCCAGGCTCATTAGCATTTACAACTTCAATCGGTTCAGGCATATTATCTATTTTTGCAAGAAAATTATCAATTTCTTTTTCAGCAGCCTCCAAGGTCATCTCATCTATATTTTCCCTAGAATTCAGTCTCTAATTAAAATACTAATTATTAAATTACTATAGTACGCGCCCCCACCAAATGCAGATTCATCAAAACATGTTAATATGTCAGACCAAATAAATAAATAAATAAATAAATAAGGTCTTTAATAAGTCAAACAAAGTTACAAAATTTTTTTTTTTTTAACAAATAATAATATACAAAATAATATAATTTAATGGAATTTAAATAGTACAGGAATGGCGAAGTCTAGCAAATAAATGCTATTCTACTTAACCATGTGCATGTACCTATGCTTACTAAAAGTAAGAGAAGAAAAAAAAGAGAATCAATCCCTAAACTGTTAGCCATATTACAAACAAAAACATAACAGAGCCATTCAATACACCACTTCTAGTATCAATGTGAGGGGAGACCCATATACAGTTCTGAACAATCTATGAAGCAGCAGCGAGAAGCGTCTTAAAGATACAAAAAAAAGAACAAAAATAAATCAGATCATAAATTCACTGGACGATTTTGTGTATCTAAAAGATAATTTTTTACTTTAAATTTAAATTTATTAAAATTGAAAAGTCGAAATTCGTCAGGAAGTGAGTTAATCAAGCTAATTGCATTATAAGAAAAAGATCTAGTATAGAGAGCAGTTCGAAATTGTGGCATTGAAAACTTTAACTTATATCTTATATTGACAGAGTGAGCAGAACGTCTTGTTTTAAAAATGGTACGCAAGATATTAAAATTTCGATCTTGATTAGATAAAAGTTTATATGTAAAATTACTTAAGTGATGTTTCCAAATATTATCCATTCTTAACCATTTTAAATCGATTATTTTTTGAGAGATGTGATCGCGTTTTTTAAGATCAAAAATTAGACGAGCGCAAGCATTTTGCATTACTTGAAGCATATTTTTGTGAAGCGAGTCAAGGCATGGAAAATAGATAAAATCACAATAATTAAAATTTGAAAGAACAAGAGATTCGGTTAACATTTTTCTAAGTTTAAAATTTAAAAAGTGTCTATTTGTAAACAGAATCTTTAGCCTCGAGAAAGCCTTACGTCTTAACATCTCCACATGAGAACTAAAACGTAATTGGGAATCAATAATAATACCAAGATTACGGGCTACCTCTACAAAGGGCAGTTTGTTGTTATTTACGCAAATATTCATATTTAATTTGACTATTTCTACCGCGTTCTTGTTACCAAAGACCATAAGGTTTGATTTTTTTGAATTTAAGTTAAGGTTATGTTCAAACGAGATCTTACTTAGCAATTCTAAGTCTTCATTTAAGTGACCAGATGCAGCGTTAAGCTCATTGGGATGAAAAGAAATGTAAAGCTGCGTGTCATCAGCATAAGCCATTACATGACAGTTTTTTAAGGACAATAAAATATCAGCAGTGTAAATTATGAAAAGCAAGGGTCCCAAAATAGACCCTTGTGGAACATCAGATAAAATATCCAGCTTGCTAGAAGACTCATTATGGTACCGAACTTTTTGATATCTATTGGATAAATATGATTTTATTAAGAATACTGAGTCGGCAGAAAACCCAAAGTATTTTAGCTTAGATATTAAAAGTTTATGGTTAATTGTATCAAATGCTTTGGAATAATCAAGCAGGGCTAGCACTGTGACATTGCTGCGATCCCAATTTTTAAAAATGTCATTTGTTACTTTAGTAAGCGCTGTAGATGCACTTAATCCTGCCCTAAATCCACATTGATTATTTGGCAATAAATGTTTAGATAGGAAATAGTCATAAATTTGTTTATACATAATTTTTTCAAAAATTTTAGACGCTGTAGGTAAAATACTTATGATACGCAAATCGGAAAAATCATTAGTATTTGAAATTTTTGCTAGTGGGATTCCAATGGCACTTTTCCATGCAAGTGGAAAATAATTTTGCTCAAAACAACAATTGATTATATGAACCAGGAAAATATCAATGTACGGGCTATAATATTTAAGCATTCTAAGAGAAATATCGTCATCTCCCGAGCTATTCTTTTTTAAATTATGTAATATTTTATTAACTTCCGCAGCATCGGTTAACTCAAATGAAAAGTGGTTAGCTGCACTAAAAACGTTTGTGTCATAAAAATTTATTTTGTTGTCACAGTTATTATTAACGATTTGAAAAAATTGTGCAAAATAAGCATTAATTGCATTAGGATCAGAAACATGAGGTGGTAAATCCTTTTTTGTAGTATCAGAAAAATGTACGTCTAAATTTCGAAGTGTTAACCAGGTTTTATTGCTATTATTTTGTGATGTAATATGATTTAGATAGTTTTGTTTTTCCCGGCGAATCATAGTAACACATAAATTTCTAAGTTGTTTATAGTTGTTCCAATTTTGAATGCTTTTTGTGGATTTAAAAGTTTGTAATGCTTTATTTTTGTCACTAATAAGCATTCTTAAATTGGGTGTCAACCATTCAGCTTTTGGTTTTGTGATTTTTCGTGTTTTTAGTGGAGCATGCTTATCAAACAATGTTAAGATAAAGCTATTTAAAATATTAATTTTAACATCAATGTTGTTCTCTGTTATTATAGAGTGCCATTCCAAAGACTGAAAGTCTTTAAGAAAGTCTTGATAATTGAAGGTATTAAAACAACGGTAATTTAACATTTTTGGGGTGACTTTAATTTTAGGAGCACAAATTTCACAGTATGTAAGTCTATGATCGGAAATTAGATCTGCATTAACTGTTCCACAATTTTTGAGACTCAATGACTTAGAAATAAAAATAGGATCAACCAAGGTACTTGAAGTGGATGCTATACGAGTAGGTTCATTAATAATTTGTATTAAATTGTATGTTTCCAAGCACGTAAGAATTGGATTAGGAATGTTAAAAAAATTTACATTAAAGTCACCAACACAAATAACATTATCAAAATTTGTACATATGTAAGACATAATATTATCAATGTCTGATACAAATGATGTTATATTAGACTTAGGTGGTCTGTAGCAGACTCCAATACAGTACTTTTGATTGCGAATTTTTAACTTTATAAATAAATGCTCAAGAGAATTACTTACTTGAATATCAAAGTCTATTTTATTATAGGGAATAGTATTTTTTATATATGCTAAGATTCCACCTCCTCTACCATGCTCTCTATCTTTACGAATGGCTTTAAAACCAGCTATATTAAATATTTCAAGATTTGTATTAGACGTTAACCAACTCTCAGTTACCATGACTATGTCGAAGTTGTTTTGTTGGACTAAAAGGGAAAAATCATGAAATCCAGTGAATATGGACCGGACATTTAAATGTGCAATCTTCATTGTCAGTTCAATGATATCTTAAAAATAAAAAAAAAAAAAAAACATATCGCCGCTGCTAGAAATACACAATAATATAATAATGTCTCGACTCACAAATAAAAATCAATCAACAAAAAAAAAAAATATATATATATATATATGTATCTATATGTATACCTTTGTAATCAGCTGCCCCTCACACAAACAAAATTAGAAAGAATTAATAGTATTAAAAAGGCTCAACAATATTTGTTTATACCAAAATCTACTAATAATATTACCTAACAGCAGAATCATAAACAATCCTGTATGACCCCAATCAATTCTCTCCTCTTTCTCCCTACAATCGATAAGTTTATTTCATGGTGCTCAATGCTTCAAAAAAAAATACATACAGTATATATTCCTTCAATTCAAAACAAAAATAAAGATTTTCATTTTAGTGTTTTACACCAGTAATTAAATCTAGAAGTACTAGAGATAGACTTTCCTCAAATCTATAAATCGTTAAATGAATATTTATAAGATAATATTAACAATATTATACCCAAAAGAAAAAAGTACGTGAAGATGCAAAAGAAAAAAGAAAGGGAAAGAAAAAAAAAACTCCCAAAAAATACAGTACTGCATATTAAATATTAAATTTAGTTATCCAATGCGGAATCCCCATTAAATATAAATACTAATACAAAAAGAAAAACAGAACCCTGCAATAAAAACCTTGCCCTTTTGTTACAATATTAGGGTTAATTTAAAGAATAAAAAACAACTAGTACCCTGATAATACACGTATGACATACAACAAACAGTACATATTTAGTAACAATAATAATATCACTAGTACAAATTAGAGAAAGGGCGATTTCTTACTTTTAATTTACGACCCTTCAGAAGTCGGTAATTCAGATTCACTTTTTATCAGCTTTTTCACACCACTAGAGTCAACAAAGTACACTAGACCACCAAAAGTCCAGGTAGAGTTGCCGTAAATCGATTTCGCTTCTTTAAAAATTCGCAGATTTACCGGAGTTAACAGTTCCGACACTAAATATGGACTATTTTTCAGTTTCCTTTTATTAAAATACACAAGGTCGCGCGCCCATTGTTGACAAAAATTAATAACCAGAGGCCTGGGCCGATCATTGGAATGTTTTGCATCCTTTCTGCCTAAGCGGTAACAATTGCTTATGTCGTTTTTTGATAAATTCACAGATAGTTTGTTACTTAATACATTTATTACAGAAGTATATACGTCATTAACTGAATCTTCCTTGAGTCCATGAAAAAGAAGAGAATGTTTGTTTGATTTAAGTTGAAAGTTGTCAATATGGCGCCTAATAATTTCTTGCTCCTTTTTTAACAGCATAACGTCAGTTTTTAATGAATCCAAGGAGTCATTTATGTTTCTTTCAAATAAGTTAAATGTTGCTAATAGGTTTTGATCCTCATTACTTAAGTCGACAGTAGAAGGCTTACCTCGTTGACTGAGTTGCGATTTAAAGGCTTCCATAGTCTTAGTAAATTCCGCCGCCATGTCTTCGACTCGAGCATTTAGGCTTGTTATTGTTACGGCTGGTTTTGGAGGCATCTTTACACAGGTCTTCTTTTCCACAGAAAAAACGCACTTATGGGGAAATTAAATCAAAGAGAACTACACATTAAACGCAAAAATTCTGCGAATAACACTGAAATTTAACTAAAACAAGCAGAGAGCACGCACATGCGTCTACTCGATACACTGCACCATGTTCGATGTAAGCCTATCTAAATTCTCTTAGAAAGTCAATTAAATGGTACAGAAAATTGGCCTTTGAATTTATCACAGGTACCTCAGTCGTAAATGCCTTAAATCTGTACAATAAAATTAACGAGAAAAAAATTTTAATAACGACTTTCAAAGAAAATCTTGCCATGCAACTTTTGGAAACGGCAGTACCGCCAATCATTTAAAAACGTCAATATTTTGTGTCATATTATTTCGAAAAACAAAAATATTCCCGAGCCATTCTCAAACAAACTATTTCCTACGCTAGACCAATCTATACATACATTTCAATCAACGCCACCCCATGTACATATGGCTTGGAAGGTAAGAAATTCTGTGTCCACTGGTGGTACACATGGCGCTGAATAAAAATTGACTGTGTCTATATATGGTACCCATAGCAGTTAACGTGTTAAGGTACTAACTAAGCAATGATACTTTTGTATTTATAAAGGTATATAGAAGGTAACACAAGCGTAGGAATGACATTTTATAAAATCACTAAAAAATTTTGACATTCTATGGCGTAAGTATATTGCTTTCACCAACTAACAATTTAAACTTGCCTAAGAAGTAAATGTTGCTTATATTTTTTCTTAAATGTTAAAAAAGGTAGGTCATACAGTTTGCGAAAAATTAGAAGCTAGTTTAATTAAACTCAGGCCTAATATTCCTCATGTTTCATATATTAATTTTAATATAAAACTGTGATAATAATAGGGCAAATTATGTGGTAGTTTTAATGAAAATAGATTTTATCTTAAAGGCGTTTTTATTAGGTTTTCTTTTTAACTACAAAGTTTTATTAATAATTTGCACAGTTTATAACCTAGTCCCAAACAGGACTCCTATTCAATTAATTTAAGCATTTAAAAATGCAACTTTCTGACCTCTTTATACCTTAAAAACAACATAAAATTAAGACCAATTTTCAACTTTAAAACGTTTATTATTCTGCTCAATTAAAAATTAAAATTTATGCTGATTAGTGTATCGGGTTTCGATGGTAGTCAGCATCAAATACCGAACCGATTTTCTATCAGTTTGAAATAATTACCAGCCCTATTTGCCTACAATCATTTCTGAATATATATTTGAGAAACTTCGGTGTAGCCTGCAGGTCTAATTTCAATATTAAACAAGTAACTATTGATAATTTACATCGAGATACTGGTAACTCTATTATTTGCGGCAAATAATTGATTGGAGAGATTGGTTGCTTAGTTGAATTTGTCAGTATTTCTAAAAATTACAGTAGTATTGCAAGGTAAATATTTAATAAGTACGTTACAAAAACTGTTATTAATCCGAGAGCAGTGCACGTTTAAAATTTTTCTTCCTCATAAAAAATATATAGATAAAAAATATTCAGAATGAATTCTGGTCATATCCGGATAAATTAATTAAACACTATTTTGTTCAACATTTAAAATCAATTAATTAAGGAATGTTGCAAAGGTAATCCCTATGCTTTAATGAAGTTATTATAGGAAAATTATCTAATTAGAAGATAATATTTGGACGACTATATATTATACAGGATGTTTTTTATATATTGCGGCAAAATTCAGGAGCGTGTTCTTTGGACAAAAATTCGCAAAAAAGTTCCTATAAACATAGGTCCTAAACCTTTTAGATATTGAGCTACAGGGTGGTAAAGTTTTTTTAAGTTTTTGTTACTGTATTTTTACACTAACCTCTATATATTTGCATAAGTATTAATTAGACTCTCTGAATATTGACTCTGTCTTGTTGGTTATATATTGAAGATTCTCTCCACAATTAAATTTAAAACAAATGTGAGTATCTGATTCTTTTTCAAATAAACACAGTTGATTTTAACAAAACAAGGTAACATATTATTATACAAGTTTTGGTTCTTTTTTGTGACAATCTTTCTGGCAAGAAAAAACACACTTACAATCATTTGTTGCCACGGGAAATGGAAGTGATGTATATCCCGTATCCAACGTCCGTCTTACAAGACTGCTAACGATCCACGGTTAATGACGTAACCGCAACGTCATTTGTCATTCTACAGCCGGGGATTTCTTTGGTTTCATTAGTACGTGACGCAAGACTGGGGAGATGCTGGCTTAAGAATGATAAAAAGAAGCTGCAAATTTTTATTTCGTGTAATATCTATTCATTTTTAAGAGCAACGCTTATAAGTGTCTTAATCAAGAAACTAAATATATTTTTTATTGTATGACATTTGAATCTGTTGTCTTTAATAATAATAATAATATTTATGTTACACTCCCTTTTTAAATATATAAAAATTTCTATAATTTAACGAAGAAATTTGCGCACCATGTTTAATATCTACCTCAAAAATGTATAGTCCGGGGAATCTGTACCATATTTCATTAAAAAAAAAAATTGCAACCCGCAAACGAATGACTGGATATGGTAAAGGGGTTCATAAGAAACACAAAAAAAATAAATTCATACCTGGGGTAGTTGCGGGGTGGTTTTGTGGGGGTGAAAACTGAAAAAAACAGCTAAAGCATCATTTCTATCATTTATCCAAAAATTATGCAATTTTAATAAAACTTGGTATAAATATACCCTTTAGTATCCTAAATAATCTCTATTTTTTTCAGTACTATACAATAACAATTTTTCAAGAAATTCAAGTTTTTCAAAAAAATTACTTTTTTTTTAAACGAAATTTGTCCTTCAGAGAATTGTCCTAGGAAGTTCATATGGGGCTAATTTTTTTTGTTTTTATTTCTGCTTTTTAATAAAATAAAGAAAGGTTATACTTCTCATTTGAAAATAAGCCAAAAAATGCAAAAAACTGAATTTTTTTTTGCAACAATGAACTTTTTAATAATTGTTAATAATTTACTAAAAATTTTTAAAATGTCAAAAAAGTAATAACACCACTAGATTCTACGAAAAAAAAATACATAAGAAAATATATATTTCATCATGTGAAGTTCAATAGATTGTTTTATGCAGGAGACAATTTGTTAGACAAGGTTTGTTACGTTCGATCAGCCTCTGTATCAAAAAGTTAGATATATTTTGTCATGTACCGATTTACAAAATGGTAAGTTTGGTTTATCGAAAGTGAGTGGCTTCCACATGCTTGTTTCTTTCCTTGGATCGATAGGATTTATAATGGATGGTAGTGGTTTGAAGGACGCTTTTAATGTGATCTTTGCTGAAAATTCGGTTGAAAAAATACTTTCCGGACATGTGTACTCGAGAGGTGTGAGGGGGCATTCTCTTGTTCAAACAGCTTTATCTAGCCTTATCTTTGAGTCGATAGAATTGTCAGAACAAGAGAAAGCGCAGTTAGATTCACTCCTGGCCGAATCCGGCTCAAAATATATTCGACGGTTATCCAGAAAGTGAGACTGATAACTCGACTACAAGTTCAACAAAAGCAAGCGAATTAATAAAAAGTTCATTGTTGCAAAAAAAAAAATTCAGTTTTTTGCAGATTATTTAAGATACTAAAGGGTATATTTATAGCAAGTTTTATGAAAATTGCATAATTTTAGAATAAACGAAAAAAAAAAAGAGGTATTTGAGGTTATGTTCAAAAGTGCCCTCTACAAAAATTATAGATTTTTATATTATGTACAACTTTGCCATTAAGCACTTTTTATTTGAGCGTCAACTTTCGCCGGAAATAGCGATAGAAAAATGCTCCAGCTGTTTTTTTTTTCAGTTTTCACCCCCGCAACTACCCCAGGTATGAATTTATTTTTTTTATGTTTCTTATGAACCCCTTTACCACATTCAGTCGTTTGTTTGCGGGTTGCAATTTTTTTGTTAAAAAGTACAGATTCCCCGGACTAGTAGTTGTTGCTGCGAGCTTAATTTTTATATTGGTGAGTCCGCAACTTTAAATTTTAATGATTTTTAAATTGATATTGGGATTTTTGCCTGTAAATTAATTTCCGAATAAGCGAAGTCGAAATTATCTCGGATTATTAAACGTTTATTAAATTTTGAAGACGTTGAAAAGAGTGCATGTTTAATTAAAATTGTATTCGATGATTTTGTTTTCATTATAATTTTTCGTAATCGTTAATCAAGGTCCTGATATTAATGAAATAATTTTTTTTTCACTCTATTTCTACTTCACTGTATTTGTCATTTACAAAACGAGATCAAGCTACTAGTATGTATTTGAAAAAAATCCAAATATTTTTTTTAAAAAACTATTTTTGCTTGAACACAAAAAATGGAATAGTGATTGCAAAAAAAATGTATTTTTAATTCTTATAATATAAACAATTCTTTCATATCTTTGTTCTCCTGAATCTACAAGACCTTACCCTTTACAGTTTTTAATATTAATCTAAGCTAAGCCCCTAATATTAATATTTAAGAAATATAAAGCATAATTTTCCTATCATTTTGGGATTCTTTAAGATTTCAAAATACTCCATTATGAAATTGGTGACAAAACACTTATCTTTTTACACAAATTTTGTACTGATACTTTTTTTTTTACTGAAAATTGAAATTTCTTGATTACTTAACTGTACATAAAGGTTACAAGCTATTTGCAAAATAATATTTTGTCTATGCAGAATTTTTTGGATATTTCAGTCAACAAAGCGGTCAGACAGAATTTGTCTAAAATTGCTTTTACTTCAGATGACACGTTTATAATAACGCACAAGACATGTTTGTTAAATATTAATGAGTACTTAACAAAGTTATTAGACAATAGTTATTTTAATAACTTACTAAAAGTTTTACTTCGATACATAAAGTAGTCTTTTCACAATCTTACTCAAAAGCCTGCGATGAGCTTAAGAATAAAAGTGCTTTACTGGGCAAAGTGGAATTTGAGCCTCAATAACTCAAGAGATGTTTGTTGAATATAGTTTTTTAGACAATAATTTTAATAATTATCTTCTGCAAGTTTTACTCCGATACACATAGCAGTTTTTCCAAAATCTTACTCAGAAGAGAGTGATGACTTCAAGAATGGTTTACTGAGCAAGTTGGACTTTGAACCTCAATAACTCAAAATACGTTTGTTAGAAAATTTTGAGCTTTTCACAAAGTTTCTGGACAATAGTTCCCTTAATGATCTACTAGAAGTTTCATTTTGATATATGCAGAATTTTTTTCAAAATCTTAGTTAAAAGCCAGTAATGTCTTGAAAATGCTTTACTGGACAAGAAATGTTGGTTAAATTATTTTGAGTCGTTAACCCAGATAACGCCAGAAATAGTAAAAAAGTGACATCATATTTAGCCACTGTAGTTTTAAAAGCCATCGATCAATAGGCGCCTGTAGCGTAACTTAGGTTGCTCTCCTAGAAATGGCACTACTTTTTCGCTAATGTGTATTTAGTTGCACACGTGTTTGGTGGCCGGCATTAGTTTTCGATGAATGTTGTTTTGTAAACATATAGTTTTTTTATTTTGGTGTAAAAATGCAAAAAGACACAAATTTTTCCAGGTATGTATGTATAACAATGGGTATCTCTTCAACAATAAATATGACATCGATATAGTTTATGGTTTTTATGTTAGGTTAGTGTTTGTATGTGTGTTCTTTTAAAAGCTTAATGGCAAAATTCACTGCCAAATTTGACCAAATATATATTTTTATAGCTAGATAAAAAAATTATATATTTTCGAATAATGCTCAAATCGTCTGTGTTGCCTAAATGTTTGTCTATTTTATGTCTGTTGGCAATAAAAAGATTTGTTTTTTTTTTTTTTAGTTATTACTGGAAAAGACCTTTGACTCTCAATGGACTCTTAGCAGAGGAGTTGGAACTTTGTGATGACGCAGTTCCCACTGAAATAGTGATTTTCCCACCTGAAAACGATGATAGAACAGATGAAGACAGTGGCGATGAAGGTAACGTGGACACAAATAACTTACCTGGAGGACAGCTTAGAGTTAATGCTGATGTAAATTTTAAAAATGTTGATCCTGAGAGTACATCCGACTCCGATAGTGAAGATAGTTTACCATTATCTCGTCTTGTAAAAAGAAAAAAAATGTCCAAGCCAGCGAAAGCCAAAATGAATTTTCGTGGACCAAAAATGACATCACTTCTGATTTAACTACTTGGGAAGCTGTTTGTATGCCAAAACAACAACAGTTGCCAGTGGACACGTTCTTTTTATGTTTTGGCGATGAAATGATAAAATTGCTGGTCACTTACACAAATTTGTACGCCAGTAGTAATAATCGTAATGCTGATGTAATAAACGATGAAATGCGTTGTTTTATTGGAATATTGTTACTAAATGGCTACAATTGTCTTTCGCGTCGGAATATGTACTAAGAAAATTCTCCTGATACTAACAATAGCTTGGTCACTAATTCAATGTCAAGAAACCGATATCGTCATATAATGCAAAATCTACATTGTTGCGACAATGCTAGTCAATCTTGTGCCTGATGACAGATTTCGAAAACTTCGTCCGATGATAAATCTTCTGAATAAAAAGTTTATGGATATGGCCCCTCCAGCCGAGCTTCACAGTGTAGACGAGTCGATGGTGCCCTACTACGGAAGACATACAATGAAACAATTCATTCATGGGAAACCCATTCGCTGGGGATATAAAATATGGACTGGAACCAACAGATTAGGATATATTGAGTGGTTTGAGCCATATCAAGGCTCAAATACTAAACTGTCAGATGAATATAAACCTTTAGGTATGGGCGCAAGTAATGTCCTTAAGTTCGTAGATGCTTTAAAGGCTTCTCAAAAAGACATGAATTACCACATCTTTATTGATAATTTATTTACGTCGTTGCCGCTGCTTTCTGAATTAAAATCTAGAGGCGTAAAAGGTACTGGAACAATTCGGGAAAATCGTTTATCGAAAAATTGCCCAATAGTGACAGCCAGTGAAATAAAGAAACAACCACGTGGTAATTTTGACTATGCTACAACAGAAAAGAATGAAATTGTGGTCTGCAAGTGGCATGACAATACTATTGTCAACATCGCTTCCAATAATTCTATGGTTTTTCCAACTATGCAAGTCAAAAGATTTTCTAAGAAAGATAACAAGGTGATTCTCGTCCCACAGCCGCATAATATCAAAATATATAACGAAAACATGGGCGGAGTAGACAGGGCAGACCAAAACATAAGTTTATACAGAACATCCATTCGAGGCAAAAAATGGTACTTCCCCCTTTTTAGTCATTTTGTTGATATGGCTTTACAAAACTCGTGGCGTCTTTACAAATTCAATGATGGAAAAATGGATCATCTTAGTTTCAGACGGTCCATTGCGGTGGGAATACTGGAATCATTCAAAAAGAAATCGGAAGGAAGGACAAGTAAACTTCCAAAAGAAGCACATGCTTTTTCCAAATATTATCGAGTGGATCATCTGGTTGCTTACTAAGAAAAGCAAACTCGCTGTGCTTTGTGTCATAAAAAAGCAACTTTTTTTTGTAAAAAGTGTAAAGTAGCCTTACATCCCAAGGATAGTTTCGAGCAATATCACACAAAAGAATAATTTATTTAAAGTTTTTTTGTTCTAAGGGCTCTTTATTAGCAGGAGTTAAGTTTTGTGTTAAGATTTCTAATAAAATAAATATACGTACTTATGATCATATTTTTTTAATTGGGTAAGCCATCAACAAAATATTTACAAGATTATATAGTAGTGCATTATGCCACTGTCCTTTAAGAAGAACATCTAATTTCTCGCCAAATGACTCACGGAAAAGCAAATTTAATAATTTTCTATTTTATTTTTTTTGACCAGGGGTGTACTTCTTATCTTCTAAAATAATAAGTGAAAAAAAATTTTTTCTGGCAAAATGGCAGGTATGGCTTTTAAAAGAACAGTGGCAATATCTGGGTTAATAACCTATAAACCACATAATTTAAACCTTATACATATTTTCTCTTCAGTTTCACATTGGGAGCTCTACGTACCCCCAGATATTTTCTTAGGAACCCCTAGTTATTTTACTTTGTCAGGCGGTCGAATAAGCAGCACCAAACCTATTATAGGTCTTAATTTCGAAACATACATTTCAGGAAGTTCACCATAACAAATTAAGTTGGATTTTTGCTATTTAAGTGACAGTGATTTGCTAAAAGTGTCACTCTGATACAAAACAGTTTTTGGAGAATTTTACTCGAATGGATTTTGAACCTCAATAACGTTATAGATGTAGTAGACAGAGATTATTATCCAAAGAAGAAAAGAAAGAAACTTGTTGCTATATGAAAAAATCGAGTATTGGATTGGCCTTCGGGATCACCCAATTTGAACTCTATAGAGTATTTTAAGCCTATAGTTTTGCGGAAAAAAAAATGTTTATATTTTAAAAATGTTTCCATACATTTGTTCGCCACGGTAGATAAGTATTTTTTAAACACTATTGATAGTCAAAAATGTACTAAATTATATTTTTAAACTTAAGTGTTTCTTAATATAATCAAATAATTTTTAAAACTAGCATTTTTGAATGTATTTTATTAAGAACAGAAAATATAGTTTTATTCCAGTTTTATCAAGTTATTGAATTTAAGACCAGCAATCATATTGGGGACATAAATACCCCAACTAATTCTAACAGCCTTAATTTAATAAATTTTAACATCTGAAGCATTAATGCTCATTATGATGATCTGGTGGCATATCTTGAGTCAGTCTTGAGTTATATAGGATAAATAATTTAAATGATTTTCGATTGGATCAGTTTGAAGTTTTTTATAATGAAAGTCAAATAAACAAATGTAATAGCACCTCGCTATTACCTAAATCCGAAATTATAACTGTAAATTTCTTAAAATTTTTAAGGGTAACTTTGATCAAAAATAATGTAAAAATAGGGCTCTCCTAGTTGCAACAAAACAGAATTTATCAATAATGTAAGGCTTTTATTAGAAACAAATTTTTAGAGATATCCAGTCGAGGTTTTTTTGTGCGAGATATAAATATTGATATTATAGGGAATAAAGTAACTCAATGCTCTACAGAATATCTCTCAACTTTCTAAATCACATGGAATTCATTAGTCAAAAAAATGGTTTTTGCTCGCCAATGATATAATTATCAGTTCGTATATTATAATGACTGGTTTGACGGACCATTTACTAACAGTACTGAGCATGCAGTTTTTTAAAACAAATGTAATGACCCGAAAAAGGTACAAATTAATACAAAATAAATTATTAGTTTTCAAAAATTAGCAGACAGTCTAATAAATTTTGATTGGGACGATATATTGCAATGTAATGACCCAAAATATTTGCCTGAATAATTTTGCTAAAATCATGAGAACTATAGTTGAAAAATTGTACCATCTTTAAAACTATAAAATACGCATCATCGATTCCATTAAAAAAACCACGATAAACTAAAGAGCCTGATTCTGAAACATCCTTTAAATTTCCGAACACAAAAAAACTTACAGACTCTAAAGAAATGTCCTCACTAAATTAATTAAAAGAGCTAAATATTTATTTTTTGAAAACAAATTAAATACAAATATAAACGATACAAAAAAAATATGATAAACCATCAGGGAAGTAACCAACAAAACCGTAAATAAATTTGTAATTAGAAACTCTATAATTGAAAATTTCTGGACTATTACTGTAATATCGGGAAAAATCTTAGTGAAAAAATACCTAAAAATAAATATGTATATGTTTAGTAAGCCTATTTCTTGTAATCCAGCGAGTTTCTCGGAAATTACGGTAAATGAATCGATAATGCAAATAAATTCACTTAAAAGCAAGGTTTCGTGTAAAAACGATGGTATTTCTGCATTGATAGTTAAAGACAATCATATAGCGTTAATTAAGCCCTTACTACACATTAAAAATCTAGTGCTAAAAACAGGCATTTTATTCATCTCCAAATATTCTGAAAACTCCATAATAACTCCCATATTGAAGTTTGTGATAGCCAGTGCGTTGAAAATAAATTTGCTTAGGAACTTATTACGAAATGTTTAACTTGGAAAAACCGAGTTATGTGAAAGAAGTGTATAGATACAAACATTATTATATAAAACCATAATGCTGTAAGTTAAGTTATTGTTTAGTCAACTTAAACTTTAATTAATTAATTAATTATTCCAGGCAGTTGATGCATTACTTGAAGTACCTGAAATAAAAAAATACAACTAATTTGCTTGGAATCGTAAATTAATTTGAACGAAAACTATTATAATTTGGGAACAATGCAATTTTTTCTTATTAAATAAATTGAAATAATTATTTTCTGCAAAACACCCCTTTTTTCATAAAAGCTACCCTTACCCCCCCACCCACCCCACACTACTTTTTAGTAAAAAATTGTTTTCAAAAATAATTGTTTTTCAAAATAATACTTATGAATAACAGCTGGTTTTGTCGTTAATATTCAATCTAATAACACAGTTTGTTTATTAAAATTTTATATAATAATTATATGTATAATAATAAATATTTAATACAAAAACAGTGCTATTAGATTGAATATTATAGACAAAAACGGTAATTTTCAAAAAAAAAATGTACTGGCAAAATGTTTGGGGTGGGTGGGGGGGGTAAAGGTTTTCTTGATAAAAAAACAAAGTTTTTGCAGAAAATATATGTGTAATATTTTATTTATTAACACTGTTTATTTAAATTTGATATATAAATATATAGTATTAAAAAAACCGTTATTAAATTGAATAATAATGAGTATCCTAAATAAATTACTTGAAAAGTGTATTAAAATTGAATTGGAAAAATATTTAGAAAATAATAAATTATTGTCAGATTCTCAATTTGATTTTCGAAGTAAAATGAGCACTAAAGATCCACGCAATTCAACAATTAACAGAGCGAATATTGAATGGTTTTAATGAGGGTTATCAGACCTTAAGAGGCATTTTTATTGATCTCGTAAGAGCCTTTGACACGGTGGCACACAACATTTAGATTTCTTGTTCATTTAACTGGACACAAAGGTTACAAGCTATTTGCAAAATAATATCTTGTTGTCTATGCAGAATTTTTTGGATATTTTCAGTCAATATAGAGGTCAGACTATTTGTCTAAAATTGCTTTTAGTTCAGATGATACTGTAGTAGACAGAGATTATTATCCAACTAACAGTAAGCCTGAATCACTTAAAAATTACAAAAAAAGAAAGAAACTTATTGCTATATGAAAAAATCGAATTTTTGATTGACCTTCCAGATCACCCGATTTGAACTTTATAGAGTATTTTAAGCCTATAGTTTTGTGGAAAAAAAAATACTCTGAAATATTATATCCTGACAAGTCACTTTTGACTTAGGGAAAACGTGACTTTGTAACAATACTGTACAATTTCAAGTAATATAGTTGAATTTGAATTTTTACAAGAAAAAGACTATATACCACTTTTAAAGTGGTTTTTCTCAAAAATTACCGAATGTTAACAGATAAACGAACTGGCTTCCTGAACTAATCCACATCAATTTGCTGGTTTCTTTATTCCCAATAAAGGGATAATATAAAATAAATCTCAGTAAAGCAGGTTATAAGCCTGTTTACTGGAAAATATTATTTCCTACCCGCTTTTCAGGCTTCCCAGGCAGCTTTCCAAGAATTTTTCGAAACGAGTTATTCCACCAATATCCGGCGCTCCGAACCGTTTTCCCAACTAATTTTTATACTTAACGAAAAATCTCTTCGCCTTTTTATTTTCAATTTCGTACGGTGCACGGCCTTTGCACGTAAAAGAATTCTAAACAAAATTACTTGTATAACTCGCACTTATGTATACATATATATATATATATATATAGATTAATACAGCTATTTTTATATGAGATTCTATAACAACCCAAGCATCATAATAAAATTATAATAAGGGTTAGCGTTACCGTATTAAGAAGAATTCATCCATAACGTATATGAGTAGATAAAGACCCTTTATATGAATAAAAGCTTTATAAAGCTTTGAGCCTTCGGTATCCTATGCAGAATAATGACCCAATTATTTTTAGCACGAGTAAAAGCTTTAAGGAAATAGGTTAATAACAGTTTTTGATCATAAAGGCATAAAAAAAAATGGAAAATAGAGATGTGTGCTCTAATTAAGGTAATAGCATATTGCTCATCCCATATAAGCCTAGTTAAAGGGTGAAATATGCAATTTATTGGCATAGTCTGGAATATTAATCTGATTGAACTTTCTCCTTATATCTGCGAATATATTCATATACAATGCAGCTCTTAATTATCTCCTCCCCACTTATCTTTTAAATGCTTAAGTTTAGATACAAAAACTATAGATTTTTTATCACCTATAATTTTCTTAAAAAGCATTTTTTTCTCAGACACGTATTTTCTGCAAAAAAGCGTTTTTCAGTAACCCTAACCTTACCCCCCCACCCACCCCACACAACGTTTTTGCTTTCAAGGGTTTTGCTGATAAAGAACAATGTTATTTGCAGAAAATATATATTTAATATTTAATTTATTAACACCATTTATTCAAATTTGTTTAAATTTTTTTATATAAATAATTAGTATAAAAACAGCGTATCAGATTGTATAAAATCAACGAAAAATAGTGATTTTTAGGAGAATTTCATTAAATATTTGAGATTTCCGAAATTTGCTTCCTTGTAAACAGAATCTTATATGATATACGTAGATTCTATAGTTTAATAAATATATTAATTAAATTAAATTGTATTTATATAAATTTAGAACCTGTATTTTTGAACCTAGATAATATAAAGTTGTTTAGAACAAAAAAAACTTTTTTCAAAACTTATTGACATCACTAAAAATTACTGATAATCCACTTATATGCAATAAAAAATGGCACAACTACTGCAGTTTTCATAGCGATACTTAATTGTTGTAAAAAAAAAGTCGTTTAAAACTAGTTTTCTTCAAATCTCCTTAAAAATAAAATAATAAAATTATTACGACATAAATAGAGCTCTTGCGAACTAGTTCGGATTCCTTTCCAATCATTTTCAAATATCCCCGTGCCGGTGATACGAACTTTTCGAGATCATCAGCATTTGGTTTAAGTTTAAAGTTTCAGGATGCAAAACTTCTCCGCGAACTTTTAAGAACTTTTACACCACGTTTAGCTAATAGAGTTTTCACTTTGATCACTTGATTGAGTTTTTAGATAAATGTGGAAAACTTTGCAAAATTTTAATAATTTTTGATGAAATGTTTATTAAAACAAAAGTCTACTGGCAAGTAACTCTTGTTTGTGAAATTGCTTATTCAAATAACACATACTCCTACAAAAATATATATAAAAAAGACAATCTAAGAAACTCAAAGCCCAAATCTGTCTACATCTAAAGTATCTTTTCTCTCTCTTTGCCCCATTTCGTCTATATCCTAATCACTCACTCAAAAACGTCTGTTAAACGAAAAACGCTTTTAAAAGTGCCTATCAGGTGACAGACAACGAGCATATATCTCATTTTAAAATTCGTGACGCCTCGCGCGCGTATCAAAAAGCAAACCGAGGGGTAGATGGCAATAAAGCAAGCCATCTAATCCCGCTTTAGGAGCTGCTGTACAACACGTCGTTATATATCCATTAAAGAGCAATTCCATAAAAGTGAAAAAATCTCTGGTGTATTGTTTGTTAGTGGGGTAATTCTACGAGAAAAGAAAACAAGACATTTATGTTCAACTTTCTTTTTTAACAGCCCATTTTGATGAAATTTGTGACTTGACTGAAAAAAAATCCAGTAGTAGTGGCATTGCTGGCATAATTCAAATACAAAAAAATTTTATTAGTCAGTTTTATAATCAAGTTACAATTTTGTGTTCACTACTTATTTTATAATGACAAATAGGAGTGTCTTTCGATAAAAAAACAACGTTTGCCTGCACCATCAGTAAACTGTAGTAAAAGTGAGACAACCCTTTTAAAGACCTTAAATAACTATTTACATTTATGTTAAAATAAATTTTAAATATTTATGAGCCAAAATCGAAAAAACCTATATTTGAATAGAAATGTAAAAACATTTAAAAAATCAAGAAAAACCATTAAGAAAAAAAATATATATAATATATTAAAATATATTATAAATTAGTTTGTATGTTCTATGTTATTCGAATTAGGCACAACAGTGCCGCTTTATCTTAAGATTTATTATATAAACACAGACAAATCCAAGTGGTAATTCGATAGGGTCTTTTCTTGGTATAAACGAGTAAAGTCTAATATTCTAAAATCAGAAGTGGGATTACCCGAAAACGTATCTTGTTACCCGTTACGTGAACTATTGTGTCAATTAATTTAAAAATGCCGGAAGGAAGTGCAAATGTGAGCTCCACTTTGGACCATTTTGGCTATAAATATATATAACGAATTGGCTACCAACTTGGGTTGGAGTACTGATGTACTTACGGCTGCAATGGGAAATTGTTTTAGAGGGGAGGCACTTGTGCAAAAGTTTTGCAGGTGGTGCAAATTTTGGTCAATTAATGTCTGATGCATTGGCCTATAATTCTGACGATTGTCCGTCTTTTGGTTCATACGGTCGTTTAAAATTACAAAAAAAAAAATATTGACTGGTTTAACTGCGGAATGATGGGTCATCATCGGGCAATAATGTATGACTCGAGGGATTAAAAGAGAAAGGGAAGAACATCTACGTGGTCTACTACGGTCGTAATGTTTGTCTTTGATTAGTAAAATGGCTATTCAGTGTTGCATAGCTAAAAAGAGATTCTAAAAAATATCTATTTTTAAGGCGTGACAATCGAAAATCTGATCCAAGAGTAGGATTTTGGTGACTTCCACTAAAGTGCCAATATCTGGAAAACCATCGATTTTTTACTAAGGTCATTTTATGTTTTTCTGGGTGCTTATGAGTTGCTCCATCAGCCTCTTCAATATTATCGTTGACTTTTCGGACACCCTGTATATTGTAAGCTCATCGAATAATTTTAAAATTTTCCCATGCAGTTAAGTTGACTCTTCATGTATTGCAAGTTCCTGACATAATAAAGGAAGGGTTGTTATTTTTAACATTTTGCAAGTAATTAGCATGACTTCTCCTATAATTTAAGCCCCTTATTTTTTTTTCAAACAGTTAAGGTAATTTTTATATTTTTCGCGTTATTCGAACTAGAAATATTCATATATATATATATATTAATAATATAACTTACCTAGGCATGGCAGTAAATCAAAATTAGAATATAAGTAAATTAAACCACCCCTGCTTTCCGTAGGGTCTATTAACATTTATCAGCCGACAATTTGATTAGTCTTGACACGCGAAACAGATCCCTCTGATTAATGAAGATTGATTCGACGAACTCTTGAAGTAATGTGTTCTGCCTTGAAATAATACCTCTGGCAATTTGTTTCTTTAAAAAGCCGGCAATTATTTCAGACATTCAACAAGACAATTAATAAATTAATTCCGTTTTGTTTTTTTTTTTGAGTAATTTGTCCACTAAAAAAATATTAACTAAACAAGAGGTATTTAGGTTACTTTGACACCTCTTTAAAATAGCTCTTATTAAGAATAGTTCTTTAATGCTAAAATATAACAATTAAATCGTTTATTTGTACTTAAGCCAGGAATGTAATGCAATTTTACAACATTATAATAAATATACGTGCCGCATATAGTTGATGATTAAAATCTTAATAGTATGCTATAAACTTAAACATACCTTAGTAGCTGTTAATTTGTATTTAGCGTTTAATGAGTTTTTATATCCTTTAACATTTTGCTGCTGTTCTCGAGTTTCGTGTTGAGCACTGGTAACATATATGGGCTATAAATCAGTTTTATTATTAAAAAAATAAAAAATGGCATAACATGTTATATTTTATGAGTTAGATCAAGAAGCGTGTCACGCGAGTAAATTAATTTTTAAAAGCGGTTTTCTGATTATATTATTCTTTCTTTAATTTTTGACATGGATCCTATATGGCGTGTTTCAAAGCAATAGTTTCAAAATAGTATAGTTTCGGTAGTCAGGCTTATTTAATAATCTAAATATAAGCCTGGTAACTCTTTAGTGAATTAATTATATGCCAGTCATAAAACATGGTATCGTTAAATGTATGGTAAATAGTCACGATAATATACTTTTCAGTAAATAAATTCTTGCCTTAAATAAATTTAATTAAAAAAAGGGGGGAGTTAATCAAAGTGAAACGCGTCTAATTATAAAAAAAAATATTTGAAGAGCTGAAAAAAAGTAGGAAAAAGATAAGCAGTTTTAAATATTTAATTTAATTTACTTAATATAATAATTATTTATTTGTCGCAGATTTGTTATTTTATTTCAATAAACGGAAAAAGAAAACTAGGTAAAATAAACGAGCATAGATATCGATAGGTAAAACAATAGTTCTTAATGCATAATTTAAATGGAGACGAGAACATAAATATTTAAATTTTCTCTTCGCACAAAAGGTTTATAAATCCTTTAGGTTCACAGTGTCAAAAACTCATGTGCAATCATATTATTTATTGCTTCCTAGGTATTCAGACTAATATTGTTATAGATATACAACTCATGTTATATGGTAAATAGTTACGAAAATATACTATTTAGTATATCGATGGCCTAGGCGCAAGTGTACCTCGTATCATCAATTTTGGCTAAATCGAGTTATTATGTTCCTGATATTAGGTGGAACATTGTGCGCTATCTATCAAAAGCTTAACGCGCTACTTGCAAAATGAACGCGGGAAATCGGTGTCTGCAATAACAGGTATCAACGCGAGTTGGTTGGTTTACACAGCCAGTAGGATAGGTGGTTTTACTCTAGTGATTTTTTGGTTTTCTTTTGAAAAACAAATTTTCGGTTTAGTTTATCTGTAAAACGCATTAGGTTTGTTTTTTTTTTAAGTGTTTTTGTAACAATTTTGTCCAATATCAAAATCAAAGCCAGTTAAAATTACGTTTAAAGTTGCTTTGTTAATACAGGCTTTTACAATTTTGTATAAATTTTTGTTACGTTGTATTTCAAATGACAATTGTAAATTATTTTAAGTAATTTTGCATTATTTGTGCGATAATATATCTGTTCTGATCTTGTTGGAGCCAAGAACCCTTGGGGTTAAAAAACTTCTAATAGAATTTTTTTTTAGTCTTCCACCATGACATCCAGGGGTAAACGTTTGGTTCTGTTAGCACGCGAAAACGCACACCCTCTAAAAGATGATACAGATCATTTTAATAACTAAGAATCTTCATCAGATTTATTAACAGAATGCATTGCGGAAGAAACAAATACAATTAGAGATAATGACATACTTCAACAGACACTGCAAAGCAGTTTTCTCTTGGAAAATAAAGAAAATATTGATGATATTTTGCCGTAAAATATTGCTGAATTGAGTTATCAGAAGCTACACGTTTTAGAAAATGTTCAGTCTTATTCTATGGAAAACAACATAAAAATCATTTTTGAAAAGCCTGATGAAAAAGAAAAAGCTATAATAAATATAGAAATGCCTAAAAATTACATTACAATCGAACAAAAATAAAGAAGATGATTTTGTTCCTTATGAAGATGTCCGAGGCAATTCTGAAGGCATTTTTAGTGAAGAAAACCTTAGTTCAGATATAGAAGAACAAGAGCCGGGTTTGAATGAACGGCATAACGGTGAAATCGATACTGCCATATATGAAGATAAACAAGAAAAAAAGTGTCGAAGAAAATCTTATCAGGACAAATGGTCAAAAGAAAAACCAAAATGAAGCGGATGGCTGGAGAAAAATACGTAGGGTATGTCAAATTTTTCAAAACAAACAAAGAGCAGTACGTGCAACAGCATCGTCCAAGTGTTTGAAATATAAAACTAGATTTTGGGGCTCAATATCTGAAAAAGAACGATACCAAATTTTTTCCAGCTTTTGGAAAAGAATGAACTAGGACCAAAGAAAGATATATGTCATTGCGCTTATAAATATTAAATTTGCTGAAAGAAAGTATGTTGAAAATTCCAGACGCAGTTTAACATACTACTATTTCTTACAAGTTGGTACAGAAAAAAAACAAGTTTGCAAAAAAAAACGTTTTTATCTACACTAGGAGTGAACGAAGCAACGGTTTCGAACTGGTGCAAAAAAAAATGAAAATGATATTATTCCTGCCGCCGATGTTTTCAAAAAAAAACTAGAAAAGCCTTAAAGGATGCTCCCCGACTTGGATTGAAGGAACAATTAAAATATTTAAAAACATTTTTTAAAGAACTTCCCAAAATGCCTGCACATTATTGCAGAAAAGATTCCACAAAGCAATACCTTGAATATAATTTTCAGTCAAAGGCAAACCTATATAAAATATATCAAGAAAAGTGTCAGGAAGATAAATAAAAGGTTTTAAGTTATTGGTGCTTTTATGAGTTACTTCAGTGAAGTTCAGCGGGATTTATGTTCTTCCATATTTACTACAATTATTAATAATCATTTGGAAAAGTATTGACAAGACGATTTGCCAGTGATATTTTGGAGTGATGGGTGCGGCTACCAGAATCCGAATGTGGTACTTTTAAATGCACGACTGCAATATTCTGTTAAAAACGAAAAACCTGTAGCACAAAAATATTTGGAACCCGGACACACCCAAATAAAGTGCGATGCTGTCCATAGCCTGATAGAGAGAAAACTAAAAAATCAAGAAATTTCATTACCATATAATTACATTACCAAAATTGCAAAAATGTTGACACATGAAATATTTAAAAACTACGCTAATAAAAATCTCATGTATGGTACAAAAACATAAGACCAGGGCAGCGTATCGATAATCCCACTGTCAATAATCTACATTAGAGAATTACATTATTATCCTGATAGCACCATAGGATATAAAATTGACTTTTCCGATCAAGTTCAATCTGTTGCATTTTATTTTTATTGTATTCTTGGGCAAATAGCACTTATCAATATGTGATTCAATAAGCAATACCGCGTATCAAACCGCATAGCTAAAAAAACTAATGTAAAATATTTTTGTAAATAAAGTTGTCTAACAAATACGATTTTTAACTAGGTAAATAAAAATTGCATAGGAGTGTCTTGTAATAAGAAAAAAATACAGCTTGTTATCTCTCCTGAAAAGTTGTTAAAATGTTGATACGAGGTATTGCGCCTAGGCCATCGATATATAAATACCAAGCAAAGATCTTAAGAAAATTAAGTTAACGGGTGTTTTCAACTTATACAATAAACTAATTTCAACAATAACATTTATAAAACCCCGAAAATAAAAAAAAATCTGGAAAGCGTAAGAAATCGATATTCTAAATATAACAATTTGAACATCCATATCAATATCAATAAGATTTTGTTTCTTTTTAATGACTTTATTTGACTTAACCTAAACTAAGATATTGTTGATTAATTGCGCTGGGTTCAAAAAAAAAAATAAAATAAAAAAGTTAGTTAACTCACGATGAAAAAAAGGTAATTTAGTGGACTGTAAACACTTAATGAAATTAACTAAAAAACTTGGAAAACGCTGTTGTGAGACCTTACCTTCTATTATCGGTGGCCGAGATTTGCGAATTATCTACACTTTCACGCTAGCGATTTTTCGGTGTTGAGTCGCGACTCTAAACTGTTTGACGATTAGAGCTCGAATGTGTCGCGCACTGTTTAAGGCCTCAAAACGAGGTGTTGAAATTCAACAAAAAAAATAAAATATTTAAACAAATGAAATACTTCCTTAACAAGGTGAGTCAACCAAAGGCATTAAATTTAACTAAAGAAAAATACCGAGTGATAAAAGAACAAGAATTAATATGAACTAAATAAACTAAATGAAAATTAAATGAAAACTTAACATACCGCCCACCAAAATGCATTGCATTTTTCAGTCCTCCGAGAGTGGCAAAGGACAGAGCTTCACCACAGGTCGCTTTAAAGTCCCATTACTAGTGCGAACAGTAACAACTCTCACTATTCCATCTAAACCTGGATGTACCTCAGTTATGCGGCCCATTGACCAATGCAGAGGAGGGGCCAAATCATTGCGAATTAAAACTAAAGTTCCTGGTGAAAGATTACCACTGGATTTATGCCACTTAGCACGTTGGTGCAACGTATGCAAGTACTCACCAGACCAACGACGCCAAAAATCTTGGTGCATTTTTTGAAGCATTTGCCAACGATCCAATTGACGAACGGGAAGTGAGGTGACATCCAATTCAGGAGGAACACTCAGAGGTTCCAGGGTCAGGAAATGACCCGGGGTTAGAGCAGCCATATCATTGGGATCATTACTAAAGGGTGTAAGAGGTCGCGAGTTAAGAAAGGCTTCAATCTGAACCAATACAGTATTTAGCTCCTCATAGGTCAAACACTGCATACCAATGACTCTGTATAAATGAGTTTTTACAGATTTCACTCCGGCCTCCCACAATCCTCCAAAGTGGGGCGCAGAGGGGGGGTTAAAATGCCATGTTATACCTTCAGATGCGGCGGATTTTAACATAAAATTATTTAACTGCTTGGATGCACCAATAAAGTTGCTACCACAATCGCTGTACAAATGTTGGCAGCGACCTCGGCGAGCTACAAATCGTCTCAAAGCAGCTAAGAAAGCTTCCGTAGATAGACTGGATACCAATTCTAAATGCAAAGCTTTAGTCGCAAAGCAAACAAACAAACATAAATAGGCCTTACTGGTACGACAGCCGCGGTAACGAGACATCATGACATTGAATGGACCAGCATAATCAACGCCGGTATGAAGAAAAGGTTTTACCTGTGATACGCGGGATGCAGGCAAATCACCCATAGGAGGTTGAATTGACTGAGGCCTACATCTAAAGCATCTAACACATTTACCAAGAATACGACGAATAACGGCTTTAGATGACAATATCCAAAATTGCTGTGTAATAAGAAACTGAACACTCTGCACACCAGCAAGAAAATACTTTAAATGAAAAAAAGTAACTACAAGCCTTGTAAACTCGTGATTACTGGGTAGGAGAGCGGGATAGTTATTGTTAAAACTTAAAGAATGTTTTAATCTACTACCGACACGTAGTATCCCAGCACTATCTAGGAAAACATTCAATTTTCTAAACGCTTTCGAAGGTATTTTATTTCCTTGAATTAACATTATATCCGAGGAAAAGGTTTGCGACTGAACATGTCTAACCAAAAGCATTAATGCATTGTGGAGTTCTACCAAAGTAAGGTTACCCTCATATTTTTTGCGGGGCAATGAAATATTATGCTTATAGCGAAGAATATAGGCCATAATGCGTTTCAGTTTGTCGAGCGACGAGAACCTTGAAATAAGATTACCCAGAAAACCCTTAGAAGAAAAAATTGAGAGACATGTTTTCTTTTCTTCAGGTAAATCATGTGAAGTTGAAGGAGTGTTTATGAAGGGGATCCAGTTGCGAGTTGAGCTAATTAAAAAACTAGGACCCGCCCACCAAAGCGAACTATTACATAACTCCATAGGGAGCAAACCTCTAGAACCGAGGTCGGCTGGATTATTCTCAGATGAAACATGATGCCAACAAGATAAAGGTAATCTTTCTTGGATAAAAGAAACGCGGTTGCTAACAAAAGTACTCCACCGATGCGGAGAAGCTTTAATCCAAGAAAGTGCTATTGTAGAATCACTCCAGGCGTATATTTTATTGATAACAAAAGATGTTTTATAAATATCGTAAACATGTGATAGCAAACGAGACAATAGCACGGCCGCACAAAGTTCTAGACGTGGTATAGAAAGTGTCTTTAGTGGTGCAACTTTTGATTTTGCACAACTAAAACGAGTGGTTGCCTGACCGTTAGGTAGTAAACTACAAAAATAAATAACGGCACAGTAACCCTTTTCGGAGCTATCACAGAAACCATGTAGTTCCAAAGTTTCAACAGGAGAATAGGGAAATAGTAGGCGAGGAATTTTGAGGCTAGAAAGGGTTAAAATATTGCTAACATATTGTTTCCAAAGATTAAGAATATCATTTGGAGGCGTTGCATCCCAATCCAACTTTAAATTCCACAAACGCTGAATTAAAAACTTGACGAGAAACGTTAAAGGTGAAAGAAAGCCCAGTGGATCAAAAATTTTTGCCAAATTAGATAACAATAGGCGTTTAGTACAACCCCTATCCACAGAGTTAACGAAAAATTGAAACACGTCAGAGGAATGGTTCCAATAAAGACCTAAAACTTTTAGCGGACTTTCTGAATCAAAATTCAGAGAAATGTCCTCATTATACAAATAAGAAGGGGGTAAATCAGCTAGCAAGCGAGGATCATTGCTACACCACTTTCGAAGTTCGAACCCTCCTTTCTGCAGCATCAGTACTAAGTCTTTTTGAAGTTTTCTAGAATCTTCAATTGTTGATGAACCTCCAGTTAGATCATCAACATAGCATGAATTTAAAATAATTTGCGAGGCCTCAGGAAAATTATCCTTTTCCTCTTCAGCCAGAACAAACAATGACTTGATAGCCAAATAAGGCGCGCATGTTAGTCCATACGTTACCGTGAGAAGGCGGTAATCAGCTATGGGTTGATCTTTAGAAAAGCGCCAAACAATTCTCTGATAATCAGTGTGGGTAGGGTTAACGATAATTTGCCGAAACATTTGACGAATATCCGCTAGGAAAACAAAGCGATGAATTCTAAAACCAAGAAGCAACGCAAAAATGTCAGCTTGCAATTTCGGGCCAGACAGAAGATGATCATTAAGTGACATACCATCTGATGGTTTGGCAGAGGCATTGAATACGACACGAAGCTTAGTAGTGGGACTTGAATCCTTTAAAACACAGTGATGTGGAATATAGAACGATTTTTTTGGGATTAAATCTGAAGATACTAATTCCATATGGTTCTGATCTAAATATTCCTTTATAAAAGCAGCATAATCTGCATAAAGCTTCGGATTTTGCTGTAACCTGCGTTCTAACGATAAGAAATTGCGAAGAGCTAATTCTCTACTTCCATAAAAAATAGGCTCATCACCTCGGAAGGGCAAGGAAACCACAAATCGGCCATCCCGATTGCGATACGTAGTTTTACGGAAAATATTTTCGCATTTCTCGTCCTCAGGAGATAAAACTTTGACATGTGGTACTTCTTCAACTTCCCAAAACTTCTGCAAAGTATCATTAACTGATGCCTGATAACAGAGAAGCGATTGTGTAGCGATAGGTGAAGAGTTGGAAACCGTTTTACCCATCAATATAAAACCAAAAACAGTGTTAATTCCCACTGGCTCATTATAGTCACCGGTAAGCCTACCCTCCAGTAAAATATAGGGAAATAATGGAGCACCTATTAATACATCAATAGAGCTAGGAGTATCATAGAAAGGGTCAGCCAAGGACGCGCTGCGTAAATGAGGCCAGTTTGTGGTAGAAATAGGATGACTAGGTAATAGCCCGCAAATTTTTGGAAGAACTGCAGCTTCCAAATCAAAATTGGGAGTGAATTTATTACAAGGTCGAATCTTGGTAAATACACTTCTTGCACAGTTTTGTACATGAGCTTCTCCAATACCTTGAACGGAGCAAGGCGTCTTATAGGAAGTAAGTCCAAGACGTTTAACACAATTTTGTGAGATAAAGTGAAGTTGCGAGCCAGAATCAAGCAATATTCTAATTTTCTGAAACGTTCCTGACCCATCTAACATATCTATAAGAGCCGTAGAAAGCAGCACATTACTAGAATTATAATTGTTAAGGCTACTCGCTACCAGATGCGAAGAATTGGTAGACCTGGAGTCCGCCTGAGAGCTAGATGGTTGATCATTGTGGATGGAGCTGGTTGATGAGAGTGCGGGTGGTGTAGTACTGCTGCTACTACCAGAAAAATAATTTCTCTCAAAATGAAGTAAAGTATGATGTTTTTGTCTACATTTATGACAAACATGCGGCGATTTACATTCTTTGACAGAATGACTACTACTTAGGCAATTTAAACACATTTTCAGCGATTTTACAAGTTGGTATCTATCATTAGGAGTTTTTGTTAAAAAGATAGGACAACGATAAACAGAATGTGCTGTTTTACAAATAGCACAACTGCTAGATTTAGATTGCTCAGTGCCTAGAAGAGCAACCTTGGAATTTGAGAAGCGATCCTCTCTCTTAAGTGATTTTTTATCTTTTTCATGAAGGGCTGAGCAAACATTGTCGAGAGCGGCACAACGCTTATGTAGATAGGTTGTAAGCTGTTGAAATGATGGAGTAGTATGTGAATCATATTGCAATTCGAATTCAGTAGCAATAGAAACATGTAAGCGTTTAAGCAACATCTGAACCAAAATGAAATCCCATGAAGCTACAGGAAAGTTAAGATTTCCTAATGCAGCAAGATTATCAGAAAATGTATCCAAAAGTTGTCTTAACTCGGCAGGATTCTCAGTTGTGAGTTTGGGGGTATTTTCGATAGCTGCCCAGTGTGTGGCCGCAACTAAACGAGGGTTTTCATATCGCTTAACTAGCATTTCATAAGCGGTTGTGTAATTGACATCTGTCATCGGTAACTTCTGAATCAAGGTCAGAGGCTGACCACGTAAGAAACTCAAAAGATAATTAAATTTTTCTATGTTACGCAAAGTACTGTTATTATGAATCAAAGCATCAAACATATCCTTAAAAGTGGCAAACTGTGTAATATTTCCAGAAAAGGATGGAATCTCTAATTTTGGCAGTGTTACATGGGACTGATTACTAGATGATGAAGACGAAGTATTTGTAGTCAATGATTCTCCAAACAGCTCAAAATAAATCGATTTAATATACCAAAAATCTTTTTCAAATGAGCTTCGTACCGCGTCTTGTTCGGTGAATTGATCCTCATCATCTAGAATGCAACTAATGACAACGTTATGCTGCTTGAAAAACTCAGTTCTAATTGATTCCAAAATATCATAACTCAATTTAAAGATTATGTGTTGGGAAGTGTCTTCTTTAGCACTTCTCGATATATTAAGAATATCCGATAGACGATTAAATTCAGTTTGTCTAAGAACTTTGGCTCTTTTCAGTTTATCGGACATCCTACTATATCCGAAAAAAAAACGAAGAAAACAGAAGAAAAGTTCAAGGCAAGAAACGGAGTCTCAAGACCGACTTTAGACCGACTATAAAAAAACGAGAATGATGTTGCGTATACAGTACAAGCAACAATTAAAAAACTCCAATGAATGAACTTGTGACACCCTGTTAAAACCAATATAAAAATGAAACCTATTGGAAAAAAAGATGTGCACTGTTTACCTTTAGATATAATCCTGCAAAAGAATTCAACTTGAAAAACGACCTGTGTTGATTTAAACGATAATTCATAAATTCTTGTTAAGAAAATATGAAATGTTCGCGATCGATATTTAAACTATCTGCAAACCAACTAAAGATGAAATGAATAATGCAATGTATTTTTGAAATTAAAAAAGAGAAGAAAATTGATCAACTAATTAATTGTACTTTTTAAGCCTATATGATTGAATTAACTGGGCGGTTTATTCTATAAAATTATAAGTTAATTTTCAAAAGGCCAAAGTGTGAATAGCAAAAATGCGGTTCGAAGTGACCAAAAATAATGTTGATTAATTGCGCTGGGTTCAAAAAAAAAAATAAAATAAAAAAGCTAGTTAACTCACGATGAAAAAAAGGTAATTTAGTGGACTGTAAACACTTAATGAAATTAACTAAAAAACTTGGAAAACGCTGTTGTGAGACCTTACCTTCTATTATCGGTGGCCGAGATTTGCGAATTATCTACACTTTCACGCTAGCGATTTTTCGGTGTTGAGTCGCGACTCTAAACTGTTTGACGATTAGAGCTCGAATGTGTCGCGCACTGTTTAAGGCCTCAAAACGAGGTGTTGAAATTCAACAAAAAAAATAAAATATTTAAACAAATGAAATACTTCCTTAACAAGGTGAGTCAACCAAAGGCATTAAATTTAACTAAAGAAAAATACCGAGTGATAAAAGAACAAGAATTAATATGAACTAAATAAACTAAATGAAAATTAAATGAAAACTTAACAGATATATCAATTAATAAATGATGCCTTTAATGCTCAAAAATGTGTTTAAAATAATATTTTCACAAACCAAAGACAAGACCGATACACGCGTTCTGAACTTGTTGCACTCTAGCTTTACATTTAGTATCCAAACAAAACCCTTATAGAAATTCACAATATTGAAATTAAAACAATATCTGGCTCTTATATAAGTTAGTTCAGTTTAAAGGATTGATTTAAAATAAATCAAACCTGAGAATCAATCAAAATTCCTAAATTCTTTGCAGTATAAAGAAATTTCAATTTAATATGAGTTATATTACGAATATTAATATTATTTTTAATGTTATTGGTCTTGTTATATTATGTTAAGCCCCAAAACAGTTTAAAAGTAAATTATGTGCTCTGGAAATATTACTTATAATTTTATTACTTTTAAAACAAGAATTTAATTACAGTATAATATAATAATAACAAATATGAAATTTTCTTAATCAAAACATGAGTAAATTAGCCCTAAGATGCTTCTATGATATAGACAAAGTAAATGTTAAGGAATTTCACCAAATAACAAAAGGTTGAGCAAATGTAAATCACGACTGACTATACGAAAGCATTTGATAATGTAACTCACAAAATAATTACTTGACAGATTCGATATGCTTGGTTCGATAGGTAGCAACAACTTTATCTTATGAAATACTTGTGATATCTGTGGTACCTCAAGGGATTTTTTAAAATAATTTTTGGGCATGTTGCTGCATTCTACGATTCCAGCAAGGATCAATGTAAAAAGTAAATTACATTTGAATATTGTTTGAAAATCTAGTTGCAAGGACTTAAGTGTGCTGTAAGAGAAGAGTTGCAATACATTTAATGTTCATTACCACCATATTGTAAAAAACGCTTGTCAGTTACATGGTTTAAAAAACATAAGGGATACCAATAGTATTATAAGATCACGCCTTGAGATTGCTTCTGTTGCATAAGTGTATAACAAGCAGAAATCTAGATAAATCTAATAGAAGAGGTATAAAAAAGATTTCTTGGACCTATACATCAAAAGGCATAAAGTTTATTTATATTTCATTTTATATAGAAGCAGGCTTAAAGATGTTTATGTTGTGTCTTCGAAAAGCCAAAATCATTACAAAATGTACCTTTTGTATGCTTTAATATCAATAACTTAAATTACAAGGAGCTACACTTAATAAGTTGTATTACAAAATATTATTTTCTAAAATAAATGCACAAATGTTCAATAATACGATATTTTACTACAAAGTCGAGAGAAATGATTGAAAATTTTATTGTTTCTTAAATATTTTAGTTCTTTGCTACTTTACCATTTTCGTGGATTTACTTGCTGCATCTTAAATATAAGTTACAAGTAAAAATTTTATGTCTCTTTTAGCTAATAAAAATTAAAATATATTAGTAAGTAAAACAATTAATTGCAACGCCCGTAAATTTCTCAAATCAACTAGCGCAGAAAATCAAATTAGCAGAATAATTTATTCTGCAAATTATTTTATACATGACCCTACCTACAAAGTTTGTCGGCAAAAATAAATTTGTAAAGTTAGTTAGTTGAATGTGGGATAATGGATGTCACCTACACTACCAAACAACACCACACAGAGGGCATATAGCGTCGCGACGCTTACTTCCGGCGCCCCGTTGCACAATGTGTTTTGTAATTTATGAGCGTCTATTCATTCAAGGATATATTTAGTTCTTTGGCCTTTGCATTAATTATTCAATGGAATATAAGCTGTTATCCGAATAATTTTCAATGCCTTAATAATAAAAATGTTTAAACGAGAAGCCTCCATTTACTTATTTAGCTCATCGTTTCATGACAAAGAAAAACCTTTTATAATTCTTCTATTATAAAAAAATTCATTTAATTTTGTCGGTCGACCACAAAAGAAATTTCTTCTTTATGCCGCACTTAAAAGGGAAAAGCGTTTTTTAAAACCCTTGAATAAAAGGAAAATTTGCTTTTTATATTGGCATTAGTGGCACTAATTCTTGGGCAAATAGTTAAATGTTGGTGTGAAATTAATTTGAACCTCAACTAATATTATAAAGGGTTTTTAATGCATAATTTAAATGGGTATGAGAGTGTACATATTTGAATTTTTTAAGCATATCAGTTTTATAGCGTCAAAAATACTAATATCACTGAATCTTTTAGGCTAGAAAATTTAGATCAGAAATTATCTGTTGCTTGCCAGAAATTTAGACTAATACTGATTTAGGTCTAATACTTACCTACAATTTTTTTCTGTGTCATTTATTAATGTGAGTAAAATACAAGGGTTAGTATTTCTTTATTTGTATATAATACCGGAATGTTATTATTAAGTTTTATTATTAATAAAAAATTATATTTAAAAAAAAATTATTACCCTCTTTCTCGAAAACTGTGCATTTCCGGACCCATGTTTATAGAAACTTTTTTTCATATTTTTTTACAAGGAATCATCCATTGAAAAATCTCCGTCGATTTTTTAAACACCCTGTATAGGTACTCATGAGGTTTGTTGCAAAATACCTTAAATATTTTTGGATATACAAATGTCATACGTCAATGAATATTCATATCTGATAAAATAAATGCAGTATGTCGTTTGTTAACGAAAAAAAAACAAGTTGCTGATGGTTGCCGAACATCGAAACGTAGTAAATTTTAGATCACCTTTATGCAAGGTGAAGAAAGTAGGCACAAAAAGGTATCATGTACTTGGCTCTATAGAATTCTGAAGTTTTCGGTAATTTCGAATATCTCCTGACATTCTTTACAATTTGCAATGGCATTTTAATAAGCACTAATGCACTAAAATATCATGATTAACCTTGACATGGCATGCAAGCTTTGAATTTAAGTGCCCTGAAGAAGCTAATTTATTAAGCGAAACGTCGGGCAACTTGCATAAATATATTTTATAATCCCCGAACTATACAAATCAACTTAGCCGAAAGAACAGTTATTAGATCATTATAGTAAATTACTATAAATGACTTTATTTATGCATAACTTAATTGGGTCTGGAGCACACTGTGCATAAAAAGTATACTTCATTTAAAAGTGATGACTCGCTTTAAAATCCAATATCTTATAAACTAATGGGAATATATTCATAGAACAAAAAGCAGAATGCAGATATATAATGTAATATTTTATATTTGATCTATACGTTTATATTACTTGTAAAATTCTTATATAGAGCGAGGCTACTATGCACAAGCTTGTATTCAAACGAGTCATAGATCGGTTATATAATCGCGAGGTGGTCCTTATTTATTTTTTATCATACTTTTCCTAGTAATATTATGTGGTAAATATAACTCAATGTTTTAAGTTAGTTTAGTAGTTTAGCTAGTGTATGTGGTTACGAGAAACAAAACACGTTTTCATTTAAATCATAAAGAGTTAAATTTATTTTGATATATTTCCCGTAGAGCCTTAATTCTTTAGACTCCGCAACAATAATACAAAAAGTTAAAGACCGACCAAACATCCATAACTCAATATTAAATTTAACCCGCCCTCGTTGTTTTTGACGTCCTTTATGCCGTCAAATCTTAAGCCGAAATCTTCGCAAGAACATTAAACTTTCCGCCCTTATCCCCCACCTAAAACTGGTTCGTGTTTTTCGGGTCCTTTTAAATGTTCCTTTGGCAAAAACAACTGCTAAGACCCGTCGCGTCGGTGCGATCGGGAAACCGACACAGTATTTGTCGTTTGATTTATGACGCGATTTTCCAATGAAATTACCGCCGGTGGCTACAGTTTTTCGTTTATGGGATTTATTCGATTCGATACAGACTGCCAAAATGGATATTTATCGATCTTTTTTTGATGCCACTTGAACTTACGTTAAAATAAAATAATGATACTCTCGTATTCATTTAAATTATGCCCTATTTAAAGTCCTTATTTTATTAATGGCTAAAAACAGCTCATTTCTGATTGTTTATTGATTGTTTAATTACAAAATGCAATTCCGCTAAATACTTTTATAGAAAATCTATGCTTCAACTCAATATAGATTATAAACGACTACAATTTTAAGATTAAAAATATTAGTAAGAACTGTGACTGAAATTGTATTAATCCGGAGCAATAACTCATTTCTCATTATTGGAATCTCATGAAAATTAAAAGATTTAGTATTATATAAAGCTACAGAATGACTAGGGCGTTGTATTTTACTAGAATTAACGAATCAAACAAAATAAAATATAAATGAATGACCCTATAAAAAAATTAAATCACTGCCTTGCCCAAATACCCAACGACCAGGATTCTGATCAATAAAAGTTTTTTAACCAAAAAGATTTAAGGCTACTAGACTTTTTGACGCTTAAGCACTTCATGCCTAAAGAAACAATATAAAAATTCAACTCACATGCCCATTTAAATTATGCATTTAATAGGCTTAATTTCATTAAGTCCAGGAAAGGAATAGCTTATTTCTAAAAGAGACTGAAAGACTCGGTTTAAAAAAATGGTTAAAATTACTTGCTACAGTTCAATCCAGACGTTAAACAAGTAAAATTTCAGAATCTGACAATATTGGTGAGAGCTGTGCCCAAAATAATATTAACCTAAATTACAAGGAGCAACAGCTCATTTCTGAATAATGAAAACTCATGAAAATTAATACGATCTTCTAAAGAAATATTTTTTTATTTATTTACTTCAATATACGGCACAGCCAGTTTACTAAAATAATATTAGATAATACTATTACGAAAATGTAAATATGTTAATTATTCTCCCAGTTTTTGCATTATTTCGTTGGTACTTTGTAGTTAAAAATTGATCAGTAGAGTTTATTTAGGATTTTACTTACGTTTAGCTTAATATTTGCTTCAAAAGTGTCTAGTCTATTTTGGCCCCAATGTAGGTTATTTAGGTTATATTTTTATTCATTCCTCTACTTTACATTTTCTAGAAATTGTATACTTGCCTGCTTTGACTGTCAGGGGTCCGGTAAAGTTAAAGGGACGTCTAAAAAACGATTTTTTTTTGAAAATTTTTACATAGAATGTTAAGTTTGAACGTTTTATTGATAAAAAAGTGAGGATGCAGTAAAAAAATGCAATATTTTAAAAATTATAATTTTCTACTTACGTATAATGCACAATTTCAGCCCGCTTAACTGCACTCTATTAGCGACTAACCATCACGTTGATCATTATATATGCTATTAATTCAAATCTAAAGCCTTAATTAACCAAATTCTATAACTTAGAAGAATTTACATCATTTTTTTAGGTCATAAACACAAATTTCTACAGGCGAATTCGAAATATCAAATATGTAAATACGGATTAATTCACAAATAAACAAAGACTGTCAAATGTCACGTCAACAAAATATTATTTTATTATTTATTGGGAGTGGCTATTGTACGAAAACGATTTCAAAAAGAAATCATGTTTTAATGATTTTTTTTGTATGTACACATGCATATATACAAGCACACCCCTAATTGTGTATACACAAGCACAACTGTGTCTGTTTGTGCCGATAATTCCTCTTTTCCTAACTATTATCCCAGTCCCTAAATAGGGCTCAAATGACTACCTAACCCATTATTTAGCGCCAACCCAAGGTTCCAGTCCCTTTTTGCAATCCCAACTCCACATGTGCGCCAACCACATAGTTCAAACTCAACATTCTATGTAAAAATTTTAAAAAAAAAATCGTTTTTTAGACGTCCCTTTAACTTTAACTGACCCACTGTCAGTATTCTCTTGAATTTATTGGTAAAAACAATAAAGAAAATTCTAAATATTTCGAAATTGCTCTATGGGACTTTAAAAAGGACGCGTTTCGTGACATTTTATTCAGTTTTCATTATTTAGTCAGTCTTAACCTTGGAAACAATTCAACGACAGTCAACGCCACTTAAGTTAGAGTTTTTGACACTGTTATCGAAAGTGTGTTCCTGAATTTTGTTATAATACCATAATATATTCATAAAAATATAAAAGTAGAATTTCTGGATCTGGAATTTCCTCATAAATCTGTTTATCAGATTTGAGCCCAAATACCACTGAGCCAAACTCGCCTTAATTTCATCAATTTGTAAACAAACGTTAACAGCATTACGAGGATAATGGTGTGTAAATTTATGATTTATTTAAAAAAGAAAATTCTGTTTCAGCTCTTTTGGAAATATTCTTGGCTTGAATGATCTGGAATTAAAGAACCACATATCTGCAGAAGTAGAATTTGAAGATCTCCTCTTAATTATTAAGAAAATCTGGAAAGAGTTAAGAAACCGGTTTGAACAAAGGACTATGACATTTAATTGAAAGAGTTCTGTAAAAATAATTTCTGATTCTTTTGAAGTACTGAAGAAGCAGTTTGAGGGACTAATATTGGAATTAAGGAGGATACATATATGACTTTGACAGATAACAATTAAGGTTTTGGAACGTCTTAAGGTTATTCATGTCATTCATTCAGAAACGTGTGTACGAATTCCGACTTTAACCCCAATTTGGAATGAAAGCTGCATAATAATAGATTGAGCACAATAAAACGCTGCAAAACATTGTACCTGGAATATGTGTTACAATTTACTTTAACTATCAATAGAAGGAAAATAGAGGGAAAAAGTGATTTAGGCTGAAAGAAGTTGTCGTGGTTCCAAATTCCGTAAAATGACGATACACTCGTATCCATTTAAATTATGCAAATAAATCCCTTATTTTATTACTGGATAAAAACAGCTCATTTCTGATTGTTTATTGATTGTTTAATTACAAAATGCAATTCCGCTACATACTATTATAGAAAATCTATGCTACAACTCAATATAGATTATGAACGACTACAACAAAGAACTAATAATATTAGTAAGAACAGTGACTAAAATTGTATTAATCCGGAGCAATAACTCGTTTCTCACTATTGGAATCTTATGAAAATTAAAAAAAAAATAGTATTATATAAAGCTAGAGAATGACTAGGGCGTTGTATTTTACTAGAATTAACGAATCAAATACAATAAAATATAAATGAATGACTCTATAAAAAAAATTAATTACTGCCCTACTCAAATACCCAACGACCAGGATTCTGCTTGGTAAAAAATTTTTAACCAAAAAGATTTAAGGCTACTAGAATTTTTAACGCTAGTCCTCCTAGAAAAGGAGGAGAAAGCCTTGTCAAAAAAAATTCTTTCTCTGGATAAGTCGACGTTTCCGCACGCAAGATTTTTTATGTAAGCCGAAAACGCTAAGGATGCATGGAGTGCCCTTGAAAAGGCGTTTGAAGACAAAGGGTTGCATCGAAGACTTAGACTGCTCCGAAGTTTATGATCCATAAGGCTAGAAAACTTTAGCACCATGGAGACCTACGTAAATGAAGTAATGGCTCTTTCCCAGCAACTGATCTCCATTGGGAAACCATTGGATGACGAATTCTTAGGAGTTATAATGTTGCAGGGACTGACTGAAGAGTACGAGCCTATGGTTATGGTCCTTAAAAATTCTTGACTGACTTTGTGAAGACCAAATTACTTCAGGACAAAAAGTGGCAAAATAGCAAACTAAACGGGGACAGTGCTTTGGTTTCCAGGAAATTTAAGAAACCCCCATGGTGCTGGAGCTGTAAGCAGAAAGGACATTATAAAAATCAATGTCCTGCTCAAAATAAAAAGGACCCGGCTCAATCCTCAAATTCTACCAAAAATAAGGATCATCGAGGAGGGAAGAGTTTATTTGCCGCTGCTCTAGGTGTTAATATAAATGGCTCGTCATGGTACGTGGACAGTGGCGCGTCATCTCATATGACAGGGAATCGTGGTCTGCTAAAGGACATTACCGATTTGCACTCAGGACAGGAAATAATTGTGGTAAATGACTCGAAACTGTGTGTCAGTGGTACCGGTAAAAGTGTCGTGAAACTAAAGCAAGATGGCAGAGAAATGGATATACAAGGAGTTAAATATGTTCCAGAACTTTCTGGAAATTTGTTATCTGTGAACTCTATGGTTCCGAAGGTATACTGTGTTTATTTTGACTCCGAGGGATGCAAAATAGTTGACCAGGAGAGTGAGGCGACAAATGTTGATGGCATTTATAAATTTGTCAATGTCAACGTCGTAAGTACCTCAAGTTTACAGATGCTGTGGCATACGAGATTGGGATATCTCAACCATTATAGCATGACATTGCTACAAAATAGATTGGCAGCGGGTATTTCTTATTCCAACAGTTTCGGCCTTCATTTAGACCATCTTCAGGGCTGGAAATACACTTTACAATTTAATTAACAAATAAATAAATTAAAATATTAAATAAAAAACACTGTAAAATAGGCAGTCTTATTTTCGTCCTCAATCCCGAATATGTACAGTAAAACATTAAGGTGTACAGGGTGTCCCAAATTCGAGGGTGACCATTGGAATCTCGGAAACCGTAAGAGTTACGGGGTCGGTTAAATGGAGGCAAAGTTGCGCAATTTGGAGCTTAATAAAATGACGTTTAAAAATTTTTAAAGTTTTAAAAAACCGAAATTTGTCAAAATCGTTTTTTCCTTCTACCGACTTTATTTTAAGAGATATCGGAAAACTGAGAACAGTTTTTCATTGCCACTTTTTATGTATTACAACATGACGCAAAAAAAAAATCCGACGTTTCGTTTTTTTTTCGATCATCATTAACTTTATTTTTTCTTGTAGACACTATATTGGATTTTCTTATTTTTAAAAAGTATTTTTAATTGCCTTTAAAATGAGGTATCGCACTTCCATGTCCGATTACTCCTTCTAGTACTTCCCGTAAGAACTCCACGAGTGCAAGAGACAAAGATATATCAATGGGATTTACAAATAAATTGATTTCGGTAGAGGACTATTTTGATAAATTTCGTTTTTTTTGGATAACTCCGTAAGTATACGGAATTTTAAGATTTTTTAAACGTCATTTTATTAAGCTCCAAATTGCGCAACTTTATTTCCGTTTACCCGACCCTGTAACTCTTACGGTTTCCGAAATTCCAATGGGACCCCTGTACATACCTATTTCCAGTGATGAAATAAGCAAACATTATAAAGTGCTGCACTGTACATCTTCGTTATAATTTTTTTTTATATAACGTATATTTACAGCGCAGAACTTTATAATATTTGCTAATGTCATCACTGGACATGGGCTGATTTTTTAATCAGAAATAGGTATGTACATCTTAACACTATCTATTACTGTACATTAGGAATTAAAATACATGTAGTGTTTTTTATGTTTTAATTCATTTATTTGTTTATTTAAATGTAAAGTGTAACGTGTCCTTCCCAGCCCTGAAGATGGTCTAAATAAAGGCCGAAACGTCGGCAAATCTTCTGAGCTAAAAAGACAGATTCATTTAAAGTCCTAGACCTGCGACACTTTCTTATTATTTCACGCTAAGGACGTTAAACTTTATTAATGAATACACTTACAATTTAACTTCTCTTGTATTAATTAAACTGAAATTTTAAACGCTATAAAAAGCATTAATACTTATCTCATGTATCCCTTATATATATTATACCTTTTGTACTGTCTTACACTATATTGCCTTATTAATTATAACAAAAAAAGCACAAAATATTATATAGTTTAGAATTTAGGGCTCAATATTATATTATATAAAATTAAAATTATATTATTATTATTAATTCTCTATAGGAAAGAGAAAAATGAGTACGAATTTTTTTATTTATAAATAATGTTTACCCCTAAAGTCCTTTTAATGCTACATAATGACAAACATCGTTTCAATAATTTTAAATCATTATGACGAAAAAAAGGAGCCATAAAAAAGTGTCATTTATTAAGCAACTTTACCTCAATTTAACCATTCTTGCATCTCTTATTTAAATTTAAGGTACCGGGTACAATTTGCACTCACACCTATAGATCATTATATAGTCTGGTAAGCCACCTTATTTTAAATGCTCCTCAAATTAAGTAAAAGTTCAAATACTTACCATATCCTTTTAAATGTGTAATTGTTGGTACATTTGTCCAAAAGCAAGAAAGCATTGTATTTACCTGAAACAAAAATAGTGATATAAATTTAATATTTTATAAAAACCTTGATTGACGTCATTTAAAAAAAAAAATTGCTCCTCTAAAACTCAGCCATTTTACGTGTCTGCCAAGTACACAAGCCTTAATTAAAAGTTTCCTTTAAAGCTCAAAAAAAAAGAGCTTAAGTAGAGAAAACGTCACAAAAAGGCGACTGTTTTATAAAATTTTTTAATTAGCATTTCTGATGAAAAAGTTGCTTCGGTTCCTTGATTAGGTATTATGACCGAAAGCGTTTTTTTTTCCATTTTTTTTTTCATATTTTGCAATTAAGCCAACTCGATTTCAATTTAAATTATTATTGTAATATTTTGAAAAGCCTCGTATGAAAACTAATTTAAAACAGTCGACTCGAAATTTAATTAAAACTCTCTTTAACAACTTTTTAACCGGGCACGTCAAAAGCCAAAAAACTTCGCTTTATACCGACTTATTAATTTTTTAAGCCTCGTTCCGCAAATCCATTTAATTCGCAACTTTATTAATAACTTAATACGATTCGAGCCCTTTAAGGAATACAAATTAGCCTGGAGGATATGAAAGGGTAAGCTCGGAGATAATATTATTTGCTTATACTACTAAGGTTACGTTATGCTACCGAAACAATGCATGATTTATTCATAATACCTACCATGTTGTTCGTGAGGGGATTTTATCGTATTTTATGTACTGTTTATATATAATATAGAGGCCTAATGTTATTGTGTTATTTTGATTTAAAGTATCCTTCTGATGATAATGATAATTAAAGTCAAGGTTCAATGACTTATTGGATATTTTTACTTACATTAGGCTAGTGTATGAATTGCTATATAATGTGCCTTTCGCTTTAAAGTAATATTGCTTTGCTTTTTGATATTTTGGACTTTAAGGTAAATGAGGACCTTTAGGTAAGTATGATTGCTCAAAAATGCCTATATTTCCAACTGATGTGGATATAAAATAAGTTTTCTTGAGAATATTTTACTTTTTGTTTAACGGCATTTCTTGACCAAATTGGTTTTTAAAGCGAGTAATCACTTTCAAATGAAACATCCTTTATAATAGCACAGTGCGCTCCATACCCTATTAAGTTATGCATAAATATGCCCATTTACAATGCTGTCTTTTATTGATTCAATAATTTTTTCAGTCAGAGTAGTTGACTTGTTAAGTTCAATGATCAATAATCATCCCCTATAAACACGCATTTAGTGAATATATAAGATCTAGTTACTAATCTAATTTTAAAATAATTTGTTAAATCTACTGGATGATATAATTAGAAAAAGATAAAAAAATTAATACGATTTTGGTGTTGCCGGACTTTTCGAAAGCATTTGACACTGTACATTATGATCTGTTGGTGTCCAAATTGCAATATTATGAATTTTACAACGAATCTTGTATGCTTATAAAATCATATATAACCAACAGAATGTTCCTTCTTAATGTTCCTTATTTATTTGGTAACAAAAAAAATTGTGAGTTTTTAAAGATTAATTTAAATATAATTAAAAATAATTCGAAATTAACATTTATCGACAGTATTAAAAACTTGGGGGTTGTTATCGATATTTAACTAAGATTTTAAGAAAACTTATACAAAAATCATTTTGTTCTTTGAAAATTTGATATACTTATAGGCACATATTAAGTAAATCCCTTGAAAAAAGCTTTTGTGAAACTTTTTTACATACTGTGACTACATGTTTAAGGTTTTTCTTTCGATTTGGGGGACAAGAATCGCATACAGAAGGTGCAGAATGCTTGCTTGAGGTTAATCGGTGGTTTGCGCAAATTTAATCATAATTCACACTTATATAAGGACCTTGCGTGGTTAAAGATAATTGATCGTAGAATTTTGCACTTTTCTTATTTTTTATTTAATGTATGTATGTATAAATTTTAGGACTTTATACATGCACACATTGTTAAAAAATACTTAAAATGTATACATTTAATTTAATAAGACTCGGTAATAACAGGAATGGATCACGTATTTTAAATAAATAATTACTTTTAATATTTTCTAATCAAATCGATTCAGGAACGGAGTTCTTAAATAAATTTCATGCAATATTTTTAGTTTTAAAACTGTATTTTTGGACCTAGATAATGAAAGTTGTCCAGAACCAAATAAAAATATTTTTTTTTTTTAAATTAATAACGTATCGTAAAAAAACGGAATTTTCACTTATTTGTGCTAAAAAATGGCACAACTACCGCAATTTCCATAGCGTTAGCTTTGCTTTCGAGAGATGACGTCAGGTTTTTTCATGTTTTATTTGAGAATATAAAGGTTATAGGAGAAAAGTGTAGATACAAAAACTAGATATCTCGGTATCTTTCTGCTTGCATCTATCAAGTTTAACATCTCTTCATAACTTTTGACATCACACTGGACTTGTGATTTTCCCGCCAAGAAAAAAAAATCCGCAAAAATGCGCCTTTGGATGCTGTGTGTAAGTCTTACCTGACATTCAAAAGTGAAACTTGTCTGGCAGCTTCAGGGTACAGGATGCTGATACAATTATAAGTTAAAAAAAAAAATAAAAAAACTATTATAATATACAGTATTTCACCTACTATAGGGTTCTAAGGGTAATAAAACACCATATGAATTATGGCATAATAAAAAGCCGCAAATGAAGTATTTAAAAGTTTTTGGTTCAACAGTTTATGTACATGATAAAACTAATAAAAGTAAATTTGATGAAAAATGTTTAAAGGGTATATTAGTTGGGTATGAAACAAATGGGTATAAAGTGTGGGAAGTGGAATCAGAAAAGTTTATTGTATTCAGAGATGTTATTGTTTATGAGATTGATTATTTAAAAACGAGCCCTTCCTGTAAAGAGGTGAGTTTGCAAAAACCTTTAATTAAAACTGATCTTTCTGACTTTAGGAATTAGGAATCGAGATGATAGAAAAAAATGGGAAGGTGCTATAAATGACGAAATAAATTCATTATTAATAAATAATATCTGGACTTTAGTTCAAAATCCAGAAAATAAAAACATAGTTACTTGTAAATGGGTATTTTTTCTTAAAAATGACGAGTATGGAAACCTAATGAAATCTAAAGCTCGCTTAGTAGCAAAAAGATTTAGTCAAAAATATTATGTCGATTATAATGCAACCTTTGCCCCTGTAGCTCGAATGTGTAGTTTTAGGTTTTTGATAGCATTTGCAAATCAACATTGTTTATTGGTACATCACATGGATGTGAAAACCGCATTTTTAAATGGTAAATTAAAAGAAGAAATTTATATGCAAGTTCCTGAGGGAATAAAAAGTAAGAATAATGAAATTTGCAAATTAAATAAAGCCTTGTATGGTTTAAAAGAGGCAGCAAGATGTTGGTTTAAAGAGCTTGAGAAAACTCTTATAGAAAAAGGTTTTAAAAACTCACCTGTAGATAGATGGATATATATATATATATACATCTATCATCTATGATGTACTATACGTTGATGACATAGTAATTTCAACTGAGAATATTGAGACAATAAATAGTTTTAAACAATATTTAATGAATAAGTTTCTAATGGTAGATTTAAAGGAAATTTATTTTTAGGGATTAAAATTTCACGTAATAGTAATAAAATTAGTTTAGACCAAAGTGCTTATATTAAAACAATATTAAATAAATTTAATGTGAATAACTGCCAATCTGTCAGTAGTCCCCTTGAAAGTAAATAAGACTACGTAGCATTAAATTCAGATGAAATATATGATACTCCTTGTAGGAATGCTATTGGATGTCTAATGTATTTAATGGTTTGTACAATACCAGATTTAAGTGTAGTAGTTAATATTTTAAGTAGATTTATGAATAAATTTAATAAAGAACTTTGGCAATGCATTAAAAGGGCCTTAAGATATTTAAAGGGTTCAATAGATATTAAATTAAACTACATACGACAGGAATATAAAGAATTTTTAGTAGGTTTTGTTGATTCAGATTGGGGTGGCAGTATAGATGGTGATAGAAAAAGCACAACAGGCTATTTATTTAAATTGTTTGAAAATGCAACTATTTGTTGGAATACAAAAAGACAAAATGCTGTCGCTGTTTCATCGACAGAAGCAGAGTATATGGCTTTATTTGAAAGTGTAAAAGAAGCATTATGGTTGAAATCTTTGGCTACTAGCATTAATATAGATATTTTAAATCCAATAATTATTTACGAAGATAATACCGGGTGTATAATTATTGCAAAGAATCCAACCAGTCACAAAAGGTCAAAACGTATTGATATTAAATATCATTTTTCTAGAGAGCAAGTTGAAAAAAATGTAATTAAAATTGTCTATATATCAACAGGTAATCAAGAAGCTGACATACTAACCAAGCCTTTAGCAGCACCAAAATTTTTGACTTTTAGAAATAAAATAGGCCTTAATTAAATAAGTTAGGGTAAATAGTCTGATTGGGTTTACCTAGGTTTTCCCAATCCTTGCAGCAAATGTTGGTCCATAAAATAATGTAATCGTCGTTCCCAGAATGCACTAAGGAGATACCTACTTACTAGTTTGAAAATAGCATGTAAGAAAAACATGAATTATCTTATTTCTTTAAGTATTTTTAGGTATTTATTAGGATGAATTTTTGAGGGGGCGTATTGGAATATATACAAAAATCAATTTCCTAATAATCTTTGTACAATACATTACTATTAAGTCGCCAGATATAATTTTTATTTATGTGACGTGGAAAAAGAACCGAAAGTTGTTTTTATAAAAGAAGCTGATTAGGTATCAGTGTTATGAATGCTTTAGTCACTTATTAAATATAGAGTGTAGGTTTCAATATAACCAATAGAAAGTACCTTATTGTGCCTATTGTCCTGCCTAGGACTGCACATTAGTTCTATTGGTTCTTACTGGTTTTAAAGCTTATAGCGCCCAAATGTACTCATAAAGAAAAATCTATCATCCTTCTAATCTACCTTCTAAAGTTTAATCAAATATGATAGAACGAAAATGCTTTTTCACTTACAGTCTTCCTTAATGCATAACTTAAATGGCTCCGATATATATTAACGGCTTAAAATTGAATAATTTAGTTAAAATACACATGAACAAAAAATATTTAAAACAAGCCTACATGCGTTATTTTATATAAATTTATATGAGTTGGTTTATTATTATTTCGCTTAAGAGCACTTTCGCAAGTTTACTATAATGCATTTAAAGAGGGCGAAAATATAATTACCTAAGAAATTAGTATTTTAATGCATAACGATTACTACGCTCTCTTACATTTGCATGCATTTATTTAACGAAAGGCACAAATCATATTTAAAATAATATAGTTGATTAAATAAAATAGAAATTATTTTTTCTAACACACATAAATTAATCATTCAATTCAATTCAAGTTTCATTACATTAAATATGAAGAGACTGATCTGCTGAAACTCCTTATATATAAAAAAAATAGTAGAGTTAATGCATAACTTAAATGGCTACGATGCTCCGTTTGTCTTACTTCATTGTAATAGCGCAGTATAATATTCTACTTAAAAAATAAACCTAACCTTGACCACTAAAATTCATTTATTATTTTAAAAACGTACGTATTAACAAAAAGACTCGTTGACAGGCAAAAAAGCAGACTTTCTTTTTAAAATGTATCTGACAAATAAACTTGGCATCCCCAAGAGACTTATAAACTTTTCCGTTTTTATAATCGGCTTGTTAATTACTCAGCCTTTGTCCGTGCCACTTAAATAATGGCTTTATAAATTAAGTACGAGGGGTTTTTCAAAAAAAAAAAAAAATAAAGGTCCGTCTTGTTGTACAGATCCGTAATAACGACGAAAGCAAGGCAAAATTATTTTTAATAGTCTTTTTCCTTACCTGTTTCGAATATAAAAGTTTTTAATTGCTTTTTTTTGCGGATGCAGTATAAGGTAGAAAGTTTTAATTTAAAGTTTACCTTAAAAGTTAAGTTTATGTTTTTAGAGGTTCTCCTGTAAGTTTTTGTCATAAAATTTAGTTAATTAGGTCATTTTGTGCTATATATTAATTATAAATTTTTTAGTAAGGCTGGCTTTATATATAAAAGGCAAAAAAATGAAAGATGTTTTTTTTGCGGTCTTTGGCTCAACATATCATAGTCGTCCATAAATCTTCAAAAAGTGAAATTCAAGAAATTCAAATTTCAGGAAAATATGATGGCCAGAGAATTGGTGCATTTGCTCCTTGACCAATATAATTGTAAAAACTAATATATTTAAAGTGAACATAACTTTAGTACTCACGACATTTGATATACGTGTTGATACTTTACACCTACATACTGACCAATAATAGACCCAAACTGCTCCAAACATTATTGATTTTATGAGTAGTGGCCAATACATTAACAATATAATTATTTTTATAGTAAAGTATGAGAGTTTCCTTTCAATTCGGGATGGTCAGTGAATTGGTGCATTTTTATATATTGGCAATGATTGAGACTTAAGTTATGATAGTTTACAGTGTTCTAAAGTGTAAGAAAACCTCTCTAACGATATTCGAACTCATGATTTTACATTCGAAGACACTCCACTACATCTAAAAATTAATGTATAATTTTACAATACCAATTAGATGAAAGCCAAGTTGATCAATTTTGTGGTCATTAAACTTCCGAAGATATATTACTAATATTCGCGATTTACTTTTTATTTTTTATTTAAATATTTATTTCACATTCTTATTTACTACTTTCTCTGTTTTACAAATTGGTGCTCTCAGGTTGTCATCATCAACAAAAAAAGAGACAAAAAATATTTTTCTTTCTTGTACAGGAATATTTAAGTTTTTAAATGCTTATTATTCTATTGTAACTTAACTTAATAAAACGTTGCCATAGGGCAAAAAATATACAAGATTATCAGTAAATAAATTAATATAATAAAAACATATATTAAATAAAACCGAGTTACGTTAAGTTTCTCGAAGAAACCATGTCCGGCCTAACAAACTCGAGTTTCAGCCGATGCTCATCAATATTCCGACGGTGAACTTTTGAGTAAATGAAACTTGCGATTGAACTTTTCGGGACCAAAGGGCACGCCACGGATCCCTAAGTATCTCCTACATTTTTAATAGACTATTTCAAAGAAAACGTACAAATAAAAAGTTGTTCGTCTGTTTATTCCCAAAACTGTAGGAAATTCGATGAATTATTTATGCAACTCGATCAGAAAATATTATTTAGAGTTTTGGAAATTTAGGAAAATAGGTTTAATGTTCCTTGTTAACTTTTATATGCTGTTTACGAACAGTTTCTGTGATCTTGTTTATTTTTTTATGTCTCAATAAACGAGAACAAAATAAAATGACACGAAATGTTTGCTTCAGGTTTGTTTTTGTCTTGGCCCATGCTCTTTGTGTCTAAAAGTTAGGGGAGAGATGTAAAAAATAAAATTACATAAGGGAGATATTTAGAATATTTGACTCGCTATTTTTTGTTATGAAAAATATATATATAAGTAAAAAATGGATGACTATAATATATCAAAAGGTCAAGACATCTATTTCTTAGGATCAAGATATATAATTCTAATAATAATTAAATTAACAGTATTAAAAAAAATCACTTGCGTATTGTTTGTTTAAAAACTCACTTCCTTAATCAGTTTGTTTAGTAAATAAGAAAATAAATTATTTACATAATACAATCAAATTTTATGTGATCCAGTCTCACAATATTACCCACAGGTTACACTTTCTTATCAAATTAAATTTAAATATTTTTATTATACACACTTTTTAAATATCAATTTTTTTTAAAAACCAGTGGTGTAACTAGATATTTGTCATTATAATTTAAAAAAATTACTGGTACACTAACTAGTCTTGTGTGCAGTATCTAGTTATGTTATTGTACTTTTAAACTTTATATAATTTATTATATAAAGTGTAGTAAATTATGCCTAAAAATGAAGGGAGAGATATTTACAATATTCGAGTAGCTATTTTTATTATAAAAATATAAATGTAGGTACAATTATTGAAACAAAAGCGTCAAGGCAATATTTTTTTTATTACATGAGAATTTTTCTTTTTTCATCAATGGTTAATAAAAAGAGGAAAGTTTAACACAAGAAACATTTTTATTGCAGCAGTTTTCTACTATATTTAATACTACTTCACACTATATAGTTTAATATTTATCATATTTTGTTTAGCCCAAGTACTTCCTAAATAAAACAATAATATATATATCATACGTAAATTCATAAAGATTAAATTAAATTATATAAAAAACTCTTGCAAAATAAACAAAATAATATTTACGGTAAATCTTGTTCGATAATGACCCGCTAAATGTTTTTCGCGTGTACATCGGGCCGCATATAGATCGCCGATTTAAAATAATAAAGGGATGACGTGAATTATTTTTTTTTGTTTTAATATAAAAAACACGTTTAAAATAAATATAATTCTTTTCGAGTCCGCTGTTATTTTGATTAAAGTAAAACATTAAATGAAAACTGTTTTAGAGTGCACACATGTTAACTTCGCATGCACGTGTATACATTTAAAATACGTTGTTTTTTTTTTGTATCCGCTATAAGCGCTTTTGAAATTAAATTTGTTGCATTATATCTGCTAAGTAAATAATTTAAATGCGTATTTAATTTTTGTTAATTTTAATGACTTAAACATTTATTTTATTTATTTATTTATTTAAAATTCTTTATTACAAAGGTTTAACAATGAACATAGCATGCGTCAATTTCAAGCCTTACCTAAATGTACACACTACAGTCATTAACAATTAAAAATTAAAAGTTAAATAGAGACATACATATACTAACAATACTTATTAAAATGAACTTACAAAAGAAGACTTAAAGGCTAAAACACTATAGACTAGGGACTAAACTTGCACAGATTTTCCATTTTTTAGGTTCAAACAGTAATAGTCATTATGACAGTATAAAGGATTATCTAAAAGGAGTTGCTTTATTTTTTATTTGAACTGGTTTATATCATCAATTGTTTTTATGCAGTTTGGTAATTTATTAAACGCTTTAGATGCTACGAAAATCGCACTCTTTTCAAATAGAGCCGTATTATGGTGCCAAATGTTGGGATCTTGGTGATATCTTGTAGGCATACCCATATTAAAGTCTGCGTTCCTTGTAAAGTAATGACTGTATATTTTTGCAAAAACCAAAAGTTTATAGAAGTATAAGGAATATACTGTCATTATACGGTGTTTTTTAAATAAAGGTGCAGCATGTTCTAAAAGCCCAGCTCCATCTAGCGTTCTGATCATGCGTTTTTGTAGGACAAGTAAACGCTCCAGCTCAGAAGAAGTCCCCAGTTGATGATACCATAAGAAAGTCGACTTTGAACGTGAGCATGAATAAAGAGTCGAACAACATCCGTGCTTACTATACGTGTTAGGTTACTCACAACAAAGCACGACGTTGCCAAGCTTTTCGCTATGTGATCGATGTGGGTGTCCCAAAATAGCCTGCTATCGATATGTAAACCTAGAAATTTAGTGAAGTTTTAAATTTTTATTGATTGGCTATCAGTTTTTACGAGGGCACTTTGAGGGTTTTTAATAGTTGAACGGTTATTTTTAAAGTGCATAACAACAGACTTCACGGCGTTTAATAGTAAATCATTTTTCAATCAAATTTATTGCATATGTTAAAGAAATTCTTCTTGATTCTCAACTAACATAGGCATTTTAACAAATTCACGCCATCAAATTTTTATTAAAAATATAATTTAATTATTTTTATTTAATTGCAACCATATTATTTTTGAATTCTTACTTTTTAAATCAACACTGGTCTTGTTGATCTTGCAGGCATAAAAATAAAATTTTAAATGGTTCATTTTGGAATATCTATTCATTTTTGCGTCGTGTTGCCCTGGTTTTCCAGCCTCGGCTCGTGTTTTTTGCCGCCCTTCCTCCTCTCTGTCTATTGCACAGATGGTACCTATATTAATGTAATTGATATAGTAAATTATTACACTATATTTTTTTTGTTTTTATCTTTTATATGTTTTTAGGGTTTAATGACTTATTTTCTTAATAATTATAATTGGGAAAGTCTTTATTCTTCTTTTAGTTGTAATTAGGTTAGTATGTTTTAACGGTCTGAGCAGCACATGCGCGCTAGCTCGTGTATGTGTTATCGGTTGTTTTTATAATCGCAGTTCAGTCCGCATTACTCTTAGCATTGTGTAAATTCTTGTAATAAAAAAATGTAATTTTCTATGTACAATGTTTAAGTGGTAATAAAAGTCTTTTGAATTTGAATTTGAATTTTGCTTGCACCAGTTTGAGAAGTTCATAGAAACCTCATTGCAGCTTGCAACTGCATCGATGCTGTCTGGTTGAGGACTATGATTGAGGTGTCATCTGCAAATTGACAAATATGCGAATCCTGGTTATTTATGTTATTAGAAAGATCGTTACAAAATATAAGAAAAAGAAGTGGAGACAGAATTCCTTCCTGGGAAACTCCAGATATACCATCAAGTATTGAGGACTTAAAAGGATGGTTTTCCATTTTATTTAGTTTGTTATTGATTTGAACGAATTATTTTCTGTCAGGAATATAAGAAATTAGCCAGCCTAAAGGTGGCCCATAAATGCTGTAGGCTTCCAGCTTTTGTTTTAGTATTTCTCCATCAATTACATCGAATGCTTTGCTTAAGTTGTAGAAAATTCCGAAGGTTTCCAGACCCGAGTCTAAACTTTTATTTATGTAGGTGAGTGCCTCGAAAAGGGCCGTTTTTGTAGACTTATTTTGAAGAAAACCATGCTGACTTAGTGAAAAGAGTTTGTTAAATTCAAAGTATTTTACTAATCTGGCATAGAAAAGCCTTTCAAAAATCTTCGAAAACACGGAGAGATTGGAGATAAGCTGGTAATTATGATGCTCCGATCCCCTTTTTTGTGTACGGGGATTACTTTGTTAATTTTTAATTTTATTGGAAAAATACCTTCACTAAAAGAGGCATCTATTATATTTTAGAGAGGTGCAATAATTAACTTGGCAACATAGTTGAGTATAAAGCATGGGATGTCGTCGCTACCAGCTGATCGTTTTTTTGTGACTTTATGAATAATGTTAAAAATTTCTGTGTCTGTGACCGATGCAAGAAAAAAATTACGGTTCGAATATTTGGGAACTTGTTTGTTTACATCGTGCTTCAGGTTGTTTATTATTTTGGCAATTTAGAGGATAGGAAATACTTATAATTAAATTCTTTACATATTAATTTATTTTTATCCGCATCCGTGCCATCGGGATTATTTATGCTTATATGTGGTTTAAAATAACAGTTTTTATTTATATTGCGGTTTATTATGGACCAGGCCGTTTTGCTAATGTTTACAGACTTTTGTAAAAGTTGATTGTTGTAATGTTTTTTGGCCTCCGAGATACTTTTTTTGTATTGTTTTTCAAAAGTTTTATATTGAAATTTAATGTTAGGATCCCCAGTGACTTTTGAGAGCCAATGCAAATTTTTTACTTGTTTTGAAATGTTTACAATTTCATCGGTTACCCACTGATATTTATGTTTATTTTTAGTGCTATTTTTTTATTTTTTTTCAGGAAAGGATATGTTAAAATGGTGGGTAAGAGTAGTTTAGAAATTATCAAATTTTGTGTTTAAATTAGGCTCAAAAAAACGTTCACCCAGTGCTCTGCTAATAAAGAGTTATGGAATTTTTTTTTGTTGGTTTCATTGTAAATTCTCCCTACGACAGCACTCACCTCTGTGGCCTGCCTCCGAGTTGCAACGTCCACCAAGACAGCCTCATGATCAGAAAATTTACAGTCTTCCGTAAATGACAGTATCTCTGAAATGGATCTGGTGGGAAGAGAGTGTGATGGTTTAAGATTAAAAGCAGACATTAAGTCATCAAAACTGGACGAGATGAGTTAGATGTATTATTAACATTAAGAAATTCTAGATTATTTATATACTCAAAAACCTGTAGAAATTTTAGAAATTCTAGACATTTTTGAGTCATTATATTTGCTGCAGGTTATTTAAATGTAAGAAAAGGAATGAAAAGGGAAAATTAGAAAAAACTTAAGGTAATAAGTAATCTTGAGCAAAATTAACAGTTGTCTTTTAACTTTAGATAAGAGTAATAAAATTTAGTATTTGATTAATAGATACACTATAGATTTTGGACTATACAGAACCTTTTTTGAAAATAACCTTTTTTTTTTTGAAAAAAATAATAATAACAAAGTTTTTCATGTGTAACCTATTAAATCTAATTTTTTTTTTTTGATGAGTTTTTTTTGTTCTTAAATTCTAAAATGATATTTTGTTTACATTTTTTTTAATAATTAATTTTTGAAATATTCGTAATTATGAATTTGATCAATCATACATTTAAAATCCCAATACAAAAAAAAAAGAGAGTTAAGCTTAACTCGGTAAAGAATGTAATAATTTCTGCATTTAAACATGTTCAAAAATTAACAATCGACTAAATTATCCAATTAATTTAAATTGCTTTAAAACAATATAAGAAAAAAAGATACTGAAGCTCATTATTCAACGTCATTAAATACAATCTATCAGTTTTTATATACTCTCAAATATTCAATAATTTTTAGTTATTTTTTACCGAACTAGTAGTAGACTTACGTTGGTCTAACAAGTGTTTAATTAATTATGTGCCTTATATATAAATAAAAAAAAACATTTTGTCTTTTATTTACCACATCCTATCCCAAGGGTGCTATTTGAGGGTTTCTCGTTTTCAACGACTCTGTCGCCCTAAGGGTAAAATTAATCGAGCATCTGAGATAAATTAATTATTTTCTTTTTTGCGCTCGTTTAAGTGGTGAAATAATTTCTCTAATGGATCGCTTAATCGGCTTAAGTAATAAACATGGAAATTATTATTTTATTATATAAAAAAATGGCCAAAAGACTTATATATTATTTAGGGTTTTCACGCTATAAGTTTTGTGTGATTCAATAATACTGCTCTGCTAAGGCAAGTTGTCAACTGCAAAAAATTGTTTTTAAAGTTAAGACGGTTTTTAAATGGCAATATTCTTTCGGCCTACTAAGCGCGAGAAAATCCTATGTGTATTTGAAATACCCAAAATAGTACTATTCATTTTGGCCTAACTGCAAAAACTGCAAGGATTCCTAAAACGAATTGTCTTAAATAGATTTTACTACGTCAAAAAGTCTTATCTATACTTATAGGACATATTTCTTTAGCAAAATAACTGATATGTTAAGGTTCAATGTATTAACTGCGTCACATAGGACAAATTTGTCTGACATGACCATTATTTTTACGATTGACAAACTTCCCGCCAAAATAATTGTACATAACCTTAAATTAACACTTGGGTTTCTATTGAATAACAAATATTTTTTTTACTTTTACTGATTATACTTCAAAGTAGAAGTTACAGAAACTTAATGACGCGTTTATTTTAAAAATATAATTCAAATAATTTTTGAAAGAGGTTGTAAAGTGTTGCAAATATGAGCTAACCACGCCAAAACAAAGAAATGCTCCTAACGGAATTAATTTAATAAGAAAAAATAATTTAATCGGTAAATTTAAGGATCATATACCACCAAGCAGGCTTTTATTTCGGGAAAATCTACCGATTTCAATAATTGATGATTCTGGTGACATGAACTGAAAATGAATAGTTATAAAAATTACAGGGTGGGGGCAAATTTAATTGGCTGAAAGAAAAGTTAAAAAACGTCTTCTTCTTTAAGCCAATTCAATTTAGCAAATAATGAACCCAACACCCTGTGTATGTATGTACCTTGTCATCTATTTTTGTTTAAGTTGTTTTAGGCTCTAGAGTAGAACTGTGATATTGGAGCTTAGGATTTTGTGTTTTTCTGTAGTTTAAATTGCCCTAACTACAAATATTTTGGAAAATAAAGAGAGTTAATAAACTTAACCCAAAATTGACGTATAGTGTTATTTTTCTACCATATATTTCAGAAAAAAAAATATTCCGATTAAATAAGTAAAAAAAGTGCATACAAATACATTAAAATTAAAGATTTCTCAAAACTACTATTTAGCAGTTAAGACAACTTGCCTAAGCAGGGCAGAATAAATGTAGGTTTTTTCATTCATGTCTAGGTCTATTCTTAACAATACAGATGAAATAAAACGACCCGATTAATATGTAAGCACTGATTTAATTCACAAATGAACTTGGCGGTAAATATTGTACAAAACCTTGAACTGGGCAGTTCTGTTTACAACTTAATTTAGGTGCAAAACGGCGCGAACAAACTAATTTTAAAAGCAACCTCGTCTGGATTCACTTAAAATACTCTTTAAGAAAAAGAAACCCCGTCTGGATTCGCGTTTTCACGTCTTTTCCGGCTTTTCGTCGTTTTTTACGTCGTGTTGTCGTACTCGTTCCTTAAACGATTATTTATCGACCAGGCTCAGATTCGAGACTAATTCAACTTCCTCTTTTCCCTTTTCTTTCGGCCGTGCCCGTCTAATCGCGTGCATGAGCCTTTTCGTCAGAACTGTGCCGCTGTTGATTTAACAGTGTTGTCGCGTTGTAAAAGATTGAGTCAAATATACCAAACAAAACTATTAAAAACATTTAAATTAAAAATAAATGATACCCACATAAATGTATAGTATATTTGCAATTTCTATTTTCTTTTACTCTATGATGTTTTCCTTAAGCTCATGGGAAAACTAAATAAAAAACTTTTTAGCTGAAAACTTCTTCAAAGGAACAAAAACATCAACTGATTTCCTTGTTGTGTTTAACCATGTTTCAACGTTAAAGTATTTCATACTTTTAACATTAAAGTAAAGAGAAAAGTGCACAAGTTGAGACAAATAACTCCCTGCTTTCTCATTCTATATTAGAAACTCTTATATTTATCAAATCTATCCAATAACATTTATTATTAAACAAGTAATACACCCTGACTTAATAATCTTCTTTAAGCAAATGTTTGAAACTTAAAACTAGTTAACCAATAGACTGTATGTTTTATTAAAATTCTTAGTGAATATCCCTATATGAAATGTTAACGTTTTTATATTGGTCAAACAGGTCGAAATCCTAGGCATTAAACCATATTTAACCCGCAAAAACCTCGACTAACAAGACCCTCGTAACGCCGCAAAACACAATATCCCGCATAATCCAAACTAATCAAGGAAATTTTGCGAAAACAGTGTTGCGCAAACCGAATTCGTAAGCCGCAAAATCTCAAAGGGTCAATTAGAATTAATTTCTCCTACGATTCCACGGGAATTTCGTCATCTTAAAATCGTTTAACGTCGAAATATATCGGCCGTCCACTACGATCTAACCCTTTAGGTATTAATTAAGAGTTGCTGAATGGTCAGCAAACACAAAAGGTTATTTTGAAGCCGAGGAGGAATGCCCCGCTTCCAATGGAGAGATTCATTTCTCTTTTGTCAAGATCCAGGGTAAACGCTTTAGGGTGAATTTTGTAATAAATGTTATGGCTACCTAAACTATTTGCTTGACTACTTCTGTAGGAATGTTGATATCTATTTTACCTATAAACTATACTTTTATGTTATTCAATTAGCTCCTGTTTAGACTATAATTTATTTAGTCGCCGCGCCAGCCGCATGATATAAATTTAACATTTTATTACAGGCGGCATATTAATTTTATAAACAGTCTTAGCTTTATAAACAGTTATTAGATTTTAATTTCCTTACTAAAGCCAAGAAATAGTACAAAGATCCTTCTATAATCAAAAATGCAACCTTTCATTATGTAAGCATTTTATACAGCCACATTCTCCACTCCATCCATATTTTTTTAATACATTCACACTTTTAACTTTAGGCCAACAGGTCATTAAACAGTTCATAACACAAGATTCGGTTAGAATCAGAATTTTACTTTGTAAATTTTTTATTTGTATATTTTATACAACAATTAACAGAATTGTACGGTTGGTGCAGTGCTTTATTTAATTATTCTAATTATACTTATTTACCGAAAATTGGTGTTTTATTGAAAAAAAAAATCACAACCCAGAATACCGTGTGTGGAAAAGCCCATACACAAAACAGCTCCTAAACTTCTGAATTAATCCTTTTAATAAAACACACCCTATAATCAGTTTATATACAAAAAAAAAATAAACAACAAAAGTTTTTAACAAAGAAAAATTTTTATTTTGTTTCCTTCCCTGTTTCATTATGAAAACCCCATCTGCTACATAAATATATATATAAAAAAACTACATTAAATAAATCGCTTTTCGTCCCTAAATATTTTTCGCATTTCCAATTCGTTTTTCGCGAGTTTTCACGCTTTCCTGAAATTTTCGGCACAAATCAGACATACAATGACAATTGGAAATTGGAAAATGATCATTTTGGGATCCCATCGTTCGTTCCTAGGGAGAGGGTGAGAAAATTATTGCTGTTTTCGGGTTTTCTATTGTTCGTTTTTTTTACCATAAATTGCGTTAAAATTCAAATTTTTGTGAATGTTTGATGACAACTAAGGTATGGTGTCTTCACATGAAAATTGTAATTCATTTGTTTAAGAAAAAAATAAATTTCCCTGTATTTTTAAATTGCGTGTATATAATATTTTTCAGGCAGTTACAACCATTTATTTTAGCATTTAAGGGTTTATTTTTTTATTTTTTAATATTAAGACCCTCTTGTTTTTGTGTTTTTTTGTTTTATATAGGTTTTTTAGTAGTTTTTTTTTATGTAAAAAGTTTTATTTTTTCCCAGGCAGTTTTTTCTTTTAGTCATTTGAAACCAATGTTTTAAAATTTTTTTAGTGATTTTTTTAAATTTTATTTATGATATGTAAGCCATGCAAAATTTCATCTTATACTTAGACGTATATCTCTAGTCTTAATAATAAAGTAATTTTTTAGCACTAGAGCTACATATATAAGTACAAGGAGAAATATTAGCATTATTACAATAAAAGTGAAAATAAAACAATATTCAAAATAAATATGCACTACACATAACAAACACAAAAACAAAATAAAATGAACCTTGATGTAATTACCTGAATGTAATTTTAACTGTGTCGTGGTTTTTGTTTGTTGTTTTAATTTTTGTACACATAAGGAACATTTATTTTAATAGTGTTTTTTATGTACTTGAATAAAATTGTTTTATTTTATATCTGTGATTAATTGAATCCAAGTAATCTTAAAAAAAGTTTAGTTGTATTAAACAGTTTTTCGGTAGTAACGTTTTCACATTTTCAAAAAGGTCCATTAGTTTTATTTAGTCATTTAAGGATACTTTTTTTACCATTCTTTTGTGATTTAAAAATTTGAAATTTAATATTTTATATTTCAATTACGATTCATAAAAATGTTTTTTTTTAAAATCAAATTATGCTCCCCAAAAAAAATTAAAAAATTATCACTTGCTTCCACTTGATAATAAAATTGTATAATTAAAAATTAATAATTTTGTTACTTATTTATTTTGTAGAAGTTGTTTCCAATTCTTTGAAATTCTTTATTCTATTTTCCTATTTACATTTTGTGCATATTTTTCTTCCTTATTTTATTATTTAAATAAATTATTTTATTTGAGCCTTTGAATTAAAGCTGTCATATAGAATAAATATCTAACTCATAAATAAATCTTTTTAAGACTTTGCTTGAATAAATAAAATAAACTAATTAATTTTTTTTTTGATTAGGATAATGATTTAATTAGACCCAGATACCTTGCAGTTTAGCACTAAAGCACAAAAATACATGATTTACGATATTTTCGGGGAAACCGTCAATTTTTCTCTTTTGCGAGTCCTTTCATAAATTACCCCCTTTTCGGTAGGACAATCTAGAAAAACCGAGGGATGAAAGGGGCGAGGACAGTGGGGTGCAGGGGCTTTTCCGTCGCTATCAAAACATACAAATCACAGCGGGAGGAAGTTCTGCTTTATCGGCACACGGAATGCGGGCAGGTTTCAAAGTTTTACTGTTTTTGATGAGCATGAGAATTTTTTAAATTTCATTCGGTTTTATGGTTGTATAATAATTTTTTTTTTTTAATTTGTGTATTTGCTGTTTATTTTATTGTTGAATTTCTTATCGAAGATTTCGTCATTTTATTTAGTTTTATAGTTACAAGAGCGGGCTTATTTCATAAAAAAAAATTAAGTATGTTAAGTTAACTAGGTTCCAAAACTAATCAAATACCTGATAACTTTAAAAAACCAAACGAACTTAATGATTACTTTACTCAACTCTCTAAGAATGCTTCTATACCAAAACAAGAAACAATTCATAATAATAAATTAACTTATGATCAATCTTCGTTTAAGAATGTTACAGAAGAGCAGGTTTCTAATATAATACAAAAAATTAAATCAAAAGTTTTCGGAATGGATGATCTGAATATAACATTAATTTTACTTTGCTGTCCTTTTATTATTCCATTCTTGACCCATATTACAAGCTGGTGTTTGAGCAAATCATATTTTCCCAAGACTTGAAAGCTTGCAAATATGCTTCCTTTACCCAAGGTAGCTACTCCGACCGAATTTAGCCATTTTCGATTCATTTCAATTTTGCCAGTGCTCTCAAAAGTATTGGAAAAAATAATGGAATATCAAATTAATTTATTTTTAAACAGTTATAGAATTCTTCCACAGAAACAATCTGGTTTTAGATTGGGATTTAGCTGCCATACTGCTCTTTGTGACATAATAGATGATATAGTCAGTGCTGATGATAAAAACCAAGCAACTGCTTTGGTTCTATTAGATTATAATAAAGCGTTCGATATGATAAATCACAAGTTGCTACTCGCGATCTTAAAATATGTTGGTTTTGAGGAAACCGCTTATAATCTTGTTTCTTCATATTTAACTGATAGGTTTTAAAGGATATATTTTCTGATTTAGAGCGGGTAACCATAGGCCTTTATCAGGGTTCAATATTGGGACCTTTGTTTTATAGTATCTTTAGCTCAAATATCATTTATATGCTGATGACATGCAAATATACAAGTCTTTTCCCATTAGTAACTCTATTAATGCAAATGCTGCAAATGCTCGGAAGAATAAAAACATTTGTTGATTCTAGTTTGCCCACAATAACACCTAAAATTTAACCCATGTTAAAAATAATTTTATGCTCCTATTATAAATGTGTTTTAATTATAACTAAAGAAACCTAGACGCAGGTAAGAGGTGTAATATATAAAAAATAAATCTTATATTTTTTTAATAAAAAAAAAAATAAAAAATTTAAAACGGATTATACCTGAATGTACCTAAATTTAATTATGTCCTGGTTTTTATTTTTTGTTGTTTTAATTTTTGTACACGTAAAAAACATTTATTTTAATAGTGTTTTTTATGTACTTAAAATTACTTTGTTTTATCTCTGTGATTACTTGAATCCATTTAAGTGTCCTGAGGATAGGTTTCTGTTTTATTTCTGACCCCACCCAACAACCCTCCGCAATATCAAATGCTGATATCAATTGAAGCGGTTATTGTATAAAGGAAACAAGTCCGGAATAACTACTTTAGAGAAAAATTTAAAAAAACCATTTAGTTTGTAAAGTTGAAAAGCTATCAATTTATGGTCTACAGATGAATTATAGGTATGAATTAGCAGAATAATATGCGATAAAACCAAATGTATTCAAAAAAATATTAAGGTCTGCAGGGTGTTTTTTAATACTTGGACTTGTGTTCTTTATAAAATAAACCCATAAAGATCAAAAAAGAATGCTGCTGTTTTATTCACAATTTTTTATTAATAATAGGGAGATAGGTTAAATAGATAATAAAACTTAACCTACATCTTAAACACAATAAAAAACTAATCAGAGTCATATTCTCTATTGGTTGTAGGCCATTCCTTAAACTGCTCAAAAAATTCTTGTTCTTCCTCAGGAATGTACATTAAAACTTTCATGAGATCCTCCAGTTTCTTATCCTTGATAGGAAACTTGATGTTTATATTTTAATGTGCTAAAACTTTCTTTTAACTTTTCTTTAGTCACGACGAATTCTTTTGCGGTTTTTTTGCTGGCCACCATCCTTTAAAGTCTAGTACTTCATCTGTCCCCACCACTTTTACAGTGAAGCGCGGCATCAATGTTTTCGCATTTGCTATTATTGATACATATTGCATTGGTGTATAAACCCGGTCATGGCGCTTAATAGCTCTTTTAACAAGTCCAAAATCTCTATCACATGGAAGAAATAAATGCCTCCGAACAGGGAAATATTGATGTATGACTGTAAATCTTCCATTCATTGGTCAGGTTTAGGAAAAATCGAATAAGAGTATGGTTTCGATTTTGACCCCCAGCAGCATCACTAAACACGTGCAATTCCGTGATTTTATCTGGAATTTGTTTAATATAATCATTCAGGAATGAAGCTACCTCGTTTGGTCCACGATTGACAGTGCCTTCATGATACGTGTAAAATGTTGTAGCATTAGTTTTTAAATCATGAATCCCAAAAACATATTGCCACACTTTTCGTAGGTAGAAGACATCATTGACGGGCATAAAAGGTAATGGTAAATTTTGCATATAATCGAAAACGATAGCTCCTACATGCTCGTTGTTATTGCATAGATCTTTAACAAATTTAATTTTATTGTAAAACTTAACAACTCTTCTTTTATGGACAACTAATTCCCCAGCTGCTACTCTTTTTGCAGTATCGTTTAGTGTTTTTGACTTCAATTTCACCCTCTAATTTCTCGCATTTTTAGCATACGTCTACCTGCGGTCTTCAAAAACTTATATCCAAAATTTTCGTTAAAATGCTTTAGATAATACTCATATTTAACAGTTTTTTTCAAATCTGTATTTCCCGAGCAAAACATTTCGTACATCTTCTTTGCGGTCAAAGAAGCATCAAGGTAGGTAAGGGGTTTACTGCCATAATGGGTTTTTTTTTTTTGGAAATGTCCTTATATGCTCATCTATTTTCAAAATGGCGGCGCCACGTTTAATGTGTTGACCTCGTCTGTCAGTTGGCCTATCGCCATTTAATAGAAGTGAAGTTAAACGAAAAACTGCTTTTACTGACAAAGCATACAAACTAAGATATGCTTTTTTGCATACCTGGATACGTTCTTTTCCATGTAGTACATGGAACAAAAAATTGCTTAGGCTCTTGATTCCTTGATCTTCGTCTCTTGACTTCTTTAGTATAAATAAGACCCATTAAAAAAGTGTCTTGTTCATTCTTTGGTTTTCCAGAATAAAGAGATTCAAAAATTAATTTCTTTTTCTCTTCAGAAAATTTCTCTGTGCATTTGAACTTGCAGCTAAAAAAAGACACAAAAATTACAAATCTATAATTATTAAAATATAGAAATATTACGTTAAATATTTGCGTCATTGAAATCTATGTAAAAAGTTATGTATTTTTACTTTTATATTACCTATATAAATAACTTAAAAATAAATTTAAAAAATACATTACAAAATCGTTAACAAATAATATTTTTCAAATTAATAAAAAAAATACTTGGGATTGTATATATATATATATATATAAATATGTATATATGTATGTAGTGCCAAGTAAAGCGTAGCTACGTACCTGCAATCTGGTCCTGTTTGTCGAGCTGGTTTTGTAACGCCTTTTTGACTAACATAACTTTTACCAAGTAATCGGGATTTTATTCGTATATTTTTTTTATTTTTCACAGTTTCGTACCCCCTTTTTTTGTTTCGGTTGTAACTCACTACTTCCCCCAGAGGTATCAGACATTGTGCCAATAAATAAAGTTAAACAAAATATTTTTTGTTTATATTTACAAAATGGCAACTGTTAACAGAGCTCACGCACATGTGCCGTCAACTAAATCAATAAACATCAAACCCAAAAATGGATAAGAAAATGAGAGATCGACGGAAACCCCTCCACCATCCATAGCGATGCTAGCGTCACGAGAATTACTGTATAAAGGTAACAAGTCCCGGACAAGTTCCCTTTATACAGTCAATCTAAATTTCATCCTATGATATTTTTCCTATCGCGAGCAGGAGAAGTTTCCTTTATAGACTAGGTGATTCGTTGACATTAATTCTACAATATCTATATGTTAGTTTAATTTCGTCCAAATGTAGACTTGTTCCCTTTATACAATAACCGCTTCAATTATGAATTAAACAAATTATTAACGGTGTTAAATGATCATTTACTTAAAATAAATCCCAGCAAAAGCGTGGCTATATTATTTTGCCCTGCAAATAATCGCACGATTCTCATGTATAGACTGAGCTTTAAATTAGGGGATGATTATACATCTTTTAAGGATTCTGCGAGGAACCTAGGACTCATCTTAGATAACCGACTTAAATTTAAGGAACATGTGAGTCTCTGCTTAACAAAAGCATTTTCAAAACTAAAATTAATTTATACACACCGTCATTCACTGACTTTTAAGGCTAAAGCCTTGTTATGTGAATCTCTAATACTATCAAATTTTAATTTTGCGGATTTGGTCTATGGTCCTTTTTTGGATGTCGTTAATATAAACCGTATTAAAAAAATGCAAAAACCTCGCTTTGTCTTATATATAGATTACGACGAAGACAACCTGTCTCTTATAAGCTTAAAGAATTGTGGTGGCTGAGCATGGTTAAAAGACGCCTTTTGCACTCTTGTGTTTATTTTATAAAATAATTGTAAAATACGCTTTAAAATGTGGTTTATTACCTGTTAGAGTTGTTCTTAGCCAATGGGTCTCTACAATGCAAATTCACTCAACAGTTATCCCCTTTTCATATTGTTAGACATAAACTCGAACATCACATAAAAATAATAAAAAAAACAATATTTACTCTTCTGTCAACTTTTGGCAATAATAAAATATACTTGCATCAACTCAGTCAACATCAATTTACACAATGTCACATTTCAATATATACATATGTCAAACATGTTATCTTCCTTTATTTGACGACTAGCTAGTGTCACCTAGAATAGTAAGGGCTTCCCCAGACGCTCCACTGCCGCTAAACAGTAAGCATCTCAACGAATTAGACAAAGGATATATTTCTACTATATCCTTCTGTTTATTCGTGTCAATCGAGCCCCAGGTAAGGCCCCCCCCCCCCAGTCTTACCAGACAGCACTCGAGGAATTGCGCATTCGTTCCTAATTGAACAGAGACTTTCACACCTACTTGTGCGAGCATCTTCAAGATGCGCAAAATAAAAACAGATCTATACAAACTTACTCATAATGGCCACATATCTACTCAAGATCAACTATTTCTCACATATTCACTACTATTAAATTTAGCAGCCTGATTTAACCAGTAAACACAACTCTTTTTCCAACACACCAACTTACACACATTTCTCTCAAACGTTGCTTTCTGACTGCCTGGCCAATTAATATTTTTGGGTGTTCTCTTGACTCAATGGATATTAGAGATCTTTAGCCATATACGTTATTTTAAATATATCAAGTTATTAAGAGATTATGGAATTAATTAAATTGAGATAGAATTATTATAGATCATTAAAAGAGTTTTGTTTTAAATGAGAATACATATATTAAAATATAAATTAAAAAAAAATAATAAAATAAAATGATAAAAATAAAATATGTTTTACATAATCAAATTTAAAAGTCCGCCCTACTTGTATAATAAGATTAGATTTCGGACGGATGTTCATAATCTAAATATTCGACATTTTAATAGTGCCAAATCATAAAAAATCACTTTTTAAGAAGTCCTATTCATATTTTATCGCATCAACCATAAACAAATTTAAAATACATGATTTTACTGAATCTGCAGGGTGTTTTAAAGACTATATGAAACAAAACCTTATCTATGATCCCTGAAAAGTAGTTTGGATTTATGATTATTATTTTCTGTATAATTTTTTTTATATTAATTTAATATTAATTATTTTTCTACTATCTATTATTATTATTATTATTATTATATTTTGAAGGAACTCGTCCATATTCTCAAAGAGACCTACGTAAGTAGAGACAAAATAAAAACACTCGTTTCTATAGTAATATATCAAAAAAATTGACAAAATTTTTATTAATCTTTTTAAATTTAAATTACTGCTTTTGCCTCTTCAATTATATGAAAAACTTTTTCACGGTTGTCCTTCGGGTGAAAATATATATTTTTTAAAATTCTTAGTTTAACTCTTATTTTTTCCATATTTATAGAGAAAATATGTTAGTTAATATTTATCATGAATTTTTCAATAATTTCCTAAAATTCCTATTAATTTTGAATTTGTTTTTTATAAAAAATAAAGAATTTACCCTTGAATGTATGGAAAATAAATATTCTCAATTAATAAATTAATAAAAAATGTGGATTTTTTAATTTTTGAACAAAAAAATAAAATTATTCTTAATTTTAGTTTAACTTGATATTTTTCAAAGAAAATGTATGAGAATGCAGCTTTTACACCCATTTCCTATATCATCGTTTCATTTCCTTAATAGTGTTTTGATTGCCTGGAAATAGTGTTTTTCTGGCATAATTAGAAACAAAATAAAAAGTCTCGTCTTATTTTGAGACCGGGACTTGAGAAGTGTTTTTATTTTCTCCCTTATTTAATAGCTGTTTATTTTTTTATTATTGAAGGTTTGTTCTCTATAAGATCATATCCTGCTTTAAACAGAGTAAGTTTAGAGTCAAATTATTTATAACTAATAAATCCTTATCAATTTTTGTTTGCTCCAGGTTTTTAAATAAAAAATATTAAGAATTTAAAATTATATAATTATTTTTTTACTTCATGTGCTTATAGTAGCTTACTCTACCTAAGAGAAACAGTAATACAGTGATGGTAGTGATAGGTTTCTTATTGAACGAGAAAGAGAGAGACATTCAGTAATCACGTGATCTTATATCTGCCCCGTAAGAAATTTTGAGAGCAATATTGCACTTCAAATGTATCTAGCAGACTTTCGTCTAAGCTGCCCTTTATAATCTTATTGGGATATAAGTGAATTAAATTCTCCTCCTTGTATAAGTATTTTTTGCGTTTTCCTTTTACTAGAACCCACATTTTCATTAATTTTTATATAAAGTAGATAAAAAAGGATCATACTCATTTAAGTTATGCTTTTTATAACTATTTTTACTCACTCACTTGATTATTTATAATTATTTAAATCGTTGAAAAATTAAGGCGAATTATAGTTATTTATGTTCGTTTTGGTGTTTTCTGATTAAATTTTAAACAAGATAATTTGTTTTTGCCTCACATTGTTTTAAATGCCCGGTATAAAATTAAAAACGACTTGGGTTAAATAAGAATTAAATTTAAATACAGGGTTATTCAAAAACCAGTAAAAAATAAGAACTTTTTGTCATATAAACGTATGTCCTAACTTGCTTCGTTTTCTAGATACAGAGCGTAGAAGTTTTTTAATAAAATCGGTTTTTTTATCAATTATTCAAAATCCTTTCGGCCGATTTAAATAAAATTTGATAGACTTATTTATCGTCATAAAGGCCCTCCTTTGGTGGGAATAAAATAAATTTATTAATTCCAGTGGCGTTTCAGGGGGCTACCTACTTGATACTTATAAGTAAAATTATGGTACGTCACCGCTTTTTTGACAATTTAATTTTTTTTTAGATTAATCGGTCAATAATGTAACTTTCTTGCCTCTTGTGTTTTACTCATATCTAGCTTTATTTTCAGGAAAAAAATAAAATCTGGGCCTGGCCCTATTAAAACAAATAATAAATTCGCATCGATTATTAAGATTCATTTAATTTCTTTTCAAAATTTAGCTTAGCCTAAGTAACAGATACATACAAAAGCAGATTTTTATAACAAAAAAAATTTTTTACACTCCGTATCTAGAAAACGAAACAAGTTAGGACATACGTTTTTATAAAAAAAAAAAACTTCTTATATTTGGCTAGTAAATACGCCCTTGAAATCTTTACACTCAATTTTGAATTACCCTGTATATGTGAAATATTAAAAACTACTTTAAAACAAATACCTAAATGGGTTGATTTATTCATTTTTTTTTGCTGTTAACTTTTAATTTTTATCATATAATTTGCATGCTTCTAGTCGAAGATTGGGTATCATCAGGGCAATTATTTTATTGACAGCTACTCTAAATATTGGTTTAATAAATATATGGTTGATAAATATATCAATCGTCAAGGTATATTTAATAAACTGTAGTATATACGTTCGGCATTTAAATAACTAACAAGGGATTTACATAGTTAGCCTTTACACTCGGTCGCTACACCTCAAATATGTGATAAAATGACCCCGATATCACAGATATGGCACTGTGTTGGATCGGATATACTTTTCATTTACAGATATATATCAGTGGATTAATATAATATCATACACAAAAAAATCTTTAAAAAAATCTGAAATGCAGTATAAACAATAATTATATTAAATAAAATAAGAATACAATTTTGTTCAGAACTAAACAGTGTGTTGCTTAGGTATGTCTTCAATATTTTTCACGCATTTATTTAGTAATTCTAATATGTAAGCTACTATCCAGTATTATATTTTTGAACTAATGTATACACATTTAAATAACCTAATCTGTACATTAAAATTTTCAAGCATAGCTATCTTAAATTGTACTTTAATATTGTTGATTAACTTTCTTTTCTGTTGATATTTTCGTTAGTTTATGTATATGAAATTTAAATTTTTGTCTTTTTAGAGACATGTATGTCTATTTTCTATCGATGCTTCACTTTTTTATTAAGACCTTGTTCTTTACTTATATTTCACTAAAAAGAAAAAACATAAATCATACCCATTTATGTTATGCTTACAGTTCATTATTTGCCATTTAAGTCTAATTAAAATTTCACGCATTGGCGTTTTAAACCTGGACTGAATAATTAATTGCTAATACATATATTAGAAATTAATTGATATTTGTACTGAACTCCTATTTTAGTCTACCTTTACTTAATATTTTACTTAAAATACAATCAAAAATTCGTTTTTTTTTCATATAAACTGCACACTCCTTCACCACGAATTAAAAAAGACAATAAATTCTTTTATGAAAAATTTCCTAATAATATCTCTTTGTAGGTGAGGATATTGATTTGGTAATAAAAATGGCTTTTATTGAACATAAAAGCGATGACGAAAACGCTGCTTGGCGTTGACTTTATACTTCTGAAGTTTCTTTGTTTACTTTCAAGGATTATTAAAAAAAAACTTCGTCGTTAAACGTTACTTTTATGGCAGTTAGAAAACAATGACTCATTTGTTGGGTTTTGGGTACCAGTAGAGGTTTCAAAAATCTACTTTGAGAGGATACCATATAATAGGCTTTAACTGCAACTGGTTTCAACACTATACTAAAAATTAATGGGAAATAGAGAATCTAACAAAGAAAGGAACTTATGTTTTTTTTAGTGTCAATTCTTCACTCTATTGAGAAATACTATGAACAAGAATTATTGAGAAATCAATATCAATAAAAATTTGATGTAGTTATCTGAGAGCAAACTTAATCATTTCTAGGTGACACGGAAAAAGGGAACACTAAATAACTTTGTTACTTTTCAAGATAAACAAATGAAATTTGTTATATTGATAGAATAGTTATAAGAGCATCCTTTGACATATTCTATTGTTTTCTATCACTTCCGGTTTAACAGGAAATGACACTAACTTTCTTATTTTAAATGGGACACTTGGTATATTATTACGTATTTCGATAAAAAAATTATATTCTGAAAACAATGGTACTGTATTTTCTAATTTTTGTTTTATACTTATAGAAAATTTTATTTTTTTAAATTTTAAAATAGAGTGCCATGAATGCATTCAAGTTTTTAATTTTTTATTAAGTAATCACGGAAAAATAGATTTCATTGCATTTTATGACTTAAATTTTTAACACGGCTATTTAGACTGTCCAAACCATTAATTTTGGCATTTACTTTATTTGTTTAATTAGCACATTATTGGGAACAATCACTTTTGAAATGCGGTTTCTTTTTCCCAATAATTTGATATGGATATCTTTTAAATTGGTTGATAAATAAGCCCATAAGGAGAAAAAAACTAAGTCATATAAATCATATAAAGCGCATACGTAGGGGAGACCGGGGCTCGTTGGACACCGGGGAACAGTGGTCACTTCTTTATAATTATTTTATTTACTTTACTCTAGTGACGTCCTTTATAGGTTAGGCGTCCATGGAACTTAATAAATTATAAATATTATATCTAATAAAACATTAAATACTCTTTGTTTTTATTAAAATACGATTGAAAAAATATTATGTAAACATTGGGGCACAGTGGTCCAAGTTTTTTAAAAGGAGTGACCAATGAACCCCATATCAAATTGTTTGTTTATAAACCATAGTAATACATGCTTGTTTTGTTTTAGAGCTGTAAAACGATTCGCAATAGAAAAAGAAAGACCGAGATTGGAAAAACGGACCCAAATTTAATGCTTGAAGCTGTTAAAAGTACACAAATTGGGGGTTTATCCATAAAACGAGCATCAGTTACATATGGCATTCCCAGAACTACACTAAAAAGGTACATACATAAATGTAAAGACATAGATATTAAATAAAGAGAAGATGCTTTATTAGCAGATTATTTAATAAAATGTGCCCAGCTGCAACATGGCTTGACTCCAAAGGCAGCACGTCAACTTGCCTTAAAGTTGAGATAAAAATAAGTCAGCCGAAGAAGACTGGTTAACATCTTTTTTAAAGCGAAATCTAGATATCGCTATAAGAACTCCCGAGGCCACTTCTCTTGCAAGGTCAATGGGCTTCAATAAACTTATAGTTGCCAAGTTTTTTAGTAACCTTGAACAGATATATCAGAAATATAACCTTGGACCTCTCAGTATATATAACATGAATCAAACTGGGTTAACGACTGCACAAAATGGTGGACAAGTTCTAGCTTGAAAGGGATGTAAACAGGTTGGTAAAGTTACTTCGGCTGAAAGAGGCAAAACTATTACAGTTTGTTGTGCTATTAATGCATATGGCAATTCAATACCACCATTTATGATATTTCCATTTGTACATTTCAAGCAGCACATGATCAAAGGGGCTCCAATTAGAACTGTTGGATTTGCTAGTCAATCCGGATGGATATATACAGATCTTTTTATAGAGTGGCTTAAACATTTTATTACGTTTTCAAAAGCCTCAATAGCTTCTTCAGTATTACTTATTATGAACAATCATGAACCTCACATTAGCATCCGGGCAGTAAAATTAGCGAAAAGTAATGGCGTTGAACTATTGACATTACCTCCACATACTAGCCACCGTTTGCAGCCACTTGATAAAACTGTTTATGGGCCGTTAAAACATTACTATAATGATGCTTGCAGGTAGGTGTTAAAAAACTTTTGTTGCATGTCGCAATGATTTAACTAGCAAATATTATGGTAAAGTCATTTTTAGTAAAGCAATTATTGGATAAGGTGTTACGATTATATAACTTAACAGCTATAGAATTTTAAAATTAATTTATATTTTTTAATAATTTGGATATATTTTTTTCATTGTTCTAGATCTTGGTTAATGGAAAATCCAGGGAAAAGGATAACTCCATATGACATAGCGGAACTGTTAGGAAAGGCTTATCCCCTCGCATTTAGCATGAGAAATGTAATATCCGGGTTCCGCGCTACAGGAATATTCCCATTTGACAAAAATATATTTCAAGATAGTGATTTTTTCTCAGCCGAAGTAACCGATCTTCCAATGGATCAGCACGTTACAAGTGAAGATGATGAAAGCTTGCAATTACCATCGACTTCAAGAATGACTGAACTTAGTCACTCTCCGATGAATTGTGGTCAGATCAGCGCCTCTAACAATGACACAACACTCAATTTAGACACCCCAATTTATACCTCAAGTTTTTATGGAAGCTCTAGTCCGGAAAACAGATCGTAACCCCCGACATGATTCGCCCATACTCGAAAGCAAAAAAGGAGCCCTTAAAGGCATTTAATAGGCATTTTATATGGCTACGCCAGAAATAAATAGATTAGAAGAAGAGGAGACTTTAAAAGAAAAAAATTAAGCAGAAACCTAAAGTAAAAGCAGTAAAAAAATATATCTCTAAAGAACTAGCGGGAAAATATAGTAATACCAAGACAAAGGACTTAAATGAAATTAGTGACAGTAACAGCGATACAAATGTTATTCTGGCAGATAGTGACGAGGATGTTTCGTACCTAAAACCAGAACTAGATCCAATTATTTTAGACATTGCCGAGCAAGTCATGGTAACAATTTTATTTTTCCTATTATAGAAGATCAGTCTACTATAGATTTTGATAATATTGTGTTGCATCCTTCTTCTCCAGCTCAGCTTGGTGAAACTGCAAGGGCAAATAGCTTACATCGATTTAATATTGATTTGCAGTCTTATAATATCGGATAAAACATATAATGTTACATTTATAGGTGTTTTTAAGTTAAGCCTTACATATTTAGTGTCATGTCCATGGTACCACTTTGATGTGTTCAAGGTGCCCCGGTATGAGGTCATATTTTGTACTTAAATAAAAATGTGTGAAAAAAAAATCTTAAAGTTGTTTTGATGTTTGTTTTTACGAAAACTTTATTGTCCAAATATGTAGTTTTATTGATACTTGAAAACGAAAGCTCCAAGTCAAATTTTGTTCTTATAATAGTTTTTATTAAAAAGTGTCCAACGTGCCCCGGTCTCCTCTACTTTCTTTCGATAAGGAACAATACATGTAAACAGTTTTATATTAAAATAATTTATAAATCTTATATTTTTTCTGTTTGTTTACCGTTTGTGTGTACCTATATTATGTTAGGTAAGTGTTAAATAAAATATGTAGTATTAAGATAATGAAAAAAATACGCACGAGTGTCATTCCTGTTCGTTCATTTTTTTCTTCTTATAGGCATATTTATCAACCGATTTTAAAAATAATCATATCAAATTAATACATAGTACGATCGATATACGTAATAATTATATACCAAGTGTCCCATTTAAAATAAGAAATTTACTTGGTTAGGATGAAGTTGAGGATAAAGAGGCTAAAGAAATTTTTAAGATTGCCGAGCAGCTCTTAGCTTCTGATGAAGTAACAACAAGTCGAGGAGATATTAATGTAGGCCAACATAATTCTCATATTAAAAGTGATTTTCCTTTAGTCGTAGACTCTGGTTTCACAGTGAGATCAAGCACTATCCAAGCTAAAACTTCTTCTGTTAAGTCCACCACCATTGCTTCATCAACAAATAATATCTCAACAAGGCTGCCTTCCAAGAGTACTTTTCTCACAACTAATACTACAGTGCCGTCTTCAACAAGTACTAGTAAAACCTCGCCAACAACTATTTCAGTGCGGTCAAAAACAGTGGCCATTACTTCATCTACTCCATCAGGAAGCACAATAGAATGCACGATTACTCCGTCAACAACCCAACAAACGAAAACCACGACCGAGGATGAAACATGCAAACCAGTTATGAATTCAAACGGCATAAGGGCAACTCGAGAACTTGAAAATGCAATAAAGAACAAACAGAAGAAAGTAAAAAAAGATAGTCCTTGGAAGATACCGTCAAGAGAAACAGGAAGTGTTTATTACACTACATGCGAATATTATGCTAAAAAAGACTTGATAGATTCAATGGACACTAGAAAATGGGACAAAAAATTATGGACAGCGTTGTGGACTGGTGAAGCCACGAAAGCGATAAATAAAGGACAAAGCGTACCCACATTTAACTATATGACAATATTGGCTTCATATAGATTTAGAAGCAGTACAATGGGTGCAACAGCAATCTCTGAAGGCGAGAGATTAAAGACAGAAGAAGATACAACAGAGAATTTTATTACTAGTGCTGAAAGTGAAGAAACAGAATCTAATAAAACAACCGTTGATCAAAGTAAAAAAAAAAGAAGTAAAGACTAATGAAAGTACTACTGGTGCTAAAAGTCAAGAAACGGAAAGAGAAGCTGAAAAAAGTAATAATGGGGCTGAGAGTAAAGAAACAGAATCTAGTGAAACAACTATGGATCAAAGTAAAGAAATAGAAGGAAAACCTAAAGAAAGTACTACTGGTGCTCAAAACGAAGAAAAGGAAGGAAAATCTAAAGAAATTAGCACTGGTGATGAAAGTAAACAAACACAAGAAGAATCTCAAGTAAGTACTATCGGTGTTGAGAGTAAAGAAATAGACGAAAAACCTAAAGAAAGTACTACTGGTTATGAATTTAAGACCGAAAACCCTAAAAATAATATTAAAGACAGTGAAAAATCAATAGAGAAAGAATCTGATGAAAAATCAACCAACTAAAGCAGTGAAATAGAAAACACTGAGAAGGAAAAGGATAAAGAAAAAGAAAACGGCAACGAAAAAGAAAGTACACCTGGTTCTGAAAATAAAAAGACAGGAGAAAAATCTGAGGAAAGTACGGCTAAAGATTTTATATCAAAAGAAGAGGAGGATGAAACAAATACAGGCTTAGAAACTATTGCGAGTAACGAATTTGAGAGTGAAAAACTTAAAGAGATTAATGCAGAAAGTGGAGAGTTAAAAGAGAAAGAATCAGAAGAAACATCAAGCAACGAAACAGAAAAATCTGAAGAAGAAAAAAGAAAGAAATTGTAAATAAAGAAGAAGGCGAAGAAGAAAAAGATAACAGCACCGAAAAAGAAAGTTGGTGTCATTTCCTGTTAAACCGGATATCATGGAAAACAATAGAATATGTCAAAAGATGCTCTTATAACTATTCTAACAATATAACAAAATTCATTTGTTTTTAATTTATTTTCTGCATCACCCGGTATATTTAATATCTAAAAGAACAACTGCAAAAGAACAACTTTAATTTTAAAACGTTCACACTTAATACGGGCATAAACAGATATAGTTAAAACGTTATGTATTGCTTGCGTACAGGAATATCACTTAACTAGTGTCTTATATTTAAATCGTTTAAATAAAACATTACTTGTCAAGCAAACTAACCCCGGTAAAATGCTGGATTTAAACAACTGGCAGTGTCACTAACAAATGAGAAGCCGTCAGGGAAATTGCTTAAATGCCGACAGGACCCGGGATTTGGGGCTTTGCTGCTGGTAAATAAGGCATTTCGCTGAATAATCATTATTTTAATAAGTCCAAGTCGGTGGGTGCGCAACTTTACATTTGAATAATTTGGAAAAAAATTACGAAAATAGCCAAAGCAGATTACATTATAACTTTCGCCTAAGATCATTACGGTTACGAGATACTACGACAAACAGATTACTTTATTATAATCCGGAGGTTAAAGTGTATCGCAAACTTGGCACTAGTTATTATCTATTCCCTTTGTAAGTATGGCATTTCTCAAGAGGGCCAGGGGAAGCAGGTATCACTAATTGCTTTATGACTCTGGAGAGAGGTGCTATTGAGTTAAACAATTTTGGTGAGTTAGTAGGATAACCATAAACTCAAAAAGAGTAAAACTCAATATCAGAATGAGCTCTAGTAAAGGAACAACTGGTTTTACCTTTATCTGTTATATCATATACCTTTGTCAATCTAGTTTTAGGCACAATTGAAGGGTTTTATAATATGAAATTTATTTCTACCCTATTTTACAGTATGAGTAAGGCCTTTGACTAAAAAAAAAACTAAAGTTTTAAAATTTCAGTTGTTAAAGTATTAGGCTCATTGCATAGTACCTTTAACATCGCAAGTAGTTCTTAGCTCAGCTATAAAGATAGCAAAAAGCACTAATTATGAATAATGGAACTTATGAATTTTCCCAAGGATCTGCAGTCCTTGTTATTTACTTATAATTTAGCTAAAAGAAAAAATAGCAACCATACCCATTTACGTTATGCTTCCAATTCCAGCTAGTTTCCGATTTAACGTAATTAAAACATCGTGTATTTGCCTTTTAAAGCCTAGTTGTCATTTTATTTCTTGGTAATTTGCTAAATATGTAATAAACGTGGGCTAGATGTACAGGGTGTCCCAAATAGCTTCAGTTTATATAAAATCAATTTATTTGAAAATTCCATTGACATATCTTTCTTTCTTGCACTCATGGAGTTCTTATGGGAAGTACTAGAAGGAGTAATCGGACATGCAAGTGCAATACCTCATTTTAAAGGCAATTAAAAATACTTTTAAAAATGAGAAAATCCAATATAGTGTCCATAAGAAAAATAAAGTTGATGAAAAAAACGAAACGTCGGATAAATTTTTTTTTTGCATCATGTTGTAACACATAAAAAGTGGCAATAAAAAACCGTTTTTAGTTTTCCGATATCTCTTTAGATAAAGTCGGTAGAAGGTAAAAACCGTTTTGACAAATTTCGGTTTTTTTCGGATAACTCCGGAAGTATTTTAAATTTTTATATACGTCATTTTATTAAGCTTCAAATTGCGCTTGACTTTCGAATTTGGGACACTCTGTACATACACTGTTTGTCGATAATCCAACAATCCTTTACTCATCAAACAGCTACCGAATAGTAATGGATGGATCCTTGGTGACACAAGAATAGTTTTTTATATATCGACTCATGTTGACTACAGAAAAAATTAATCTGGTGTGCTGTACCTTAAGAAGGCTTAATAATATAATGACCAGTTTATACATAAATAATATAAAAAATATATACATATATAAATATTTATAATAACCAGCTGATGCGATTTTTCGGTTTATACCTTGACTCTTAACTTTGATGGTATAATTATGGTGTTACACTCCTAAGTGAACGTAATAAAGGAATTTATGTACTTAAAATTAGTTATTGAAAAATTATGTCATCACACATCTTCTACCATACTTACCTTTCTTATGACGTTCTGGTGGTATTTTAAACTTACTATTAAACTTTTCTTGAACTATGTAAACTCTTTACCCAGCATGCATATTTCCAAGTGAGTTAAAACTCCCACTGATGAAACGAGTGCTATAAAGTTAATGCTACTATTTATAAATGTGCAGTATTTTTTTAATTTCAAGAAGTTAAATTCAACATTTGCAGTTAGTTTAAAAAGTTTTAAAGGAATCGTAATCATTTTTTGCTACTTCTAGGCAATTGAAGGCCTCTAACGTTTCTGAGAGAAATTTCAACTGCCTGAAATTATTTCTTTAGTTTGAAATGAACATTTATACTTAGTTGAAGTAGCTTTAAAAAAATCACAGTCATTTTCTGCCACTTCCAGGCAATTGAAGGCCTAAGTATCTGCCAAAGAGTTGCTTAAGGAACATATGAACTGCCTGGAATAATTTTTTAATTCTAAAAGCTTAAATTAGATATTTTTAGGCAATTGAAGCAAGCTTAACTACTGTTTTCCAAGAAGTTGCCTGAAGAAAATTTCAACTGCCTAGACTATATTTTTTTAATTCCATTGTATATACTATGCGCTTTTTTTTATTAAAAAGAACTACTAATATTATACTTCCAGTATGAGTATCCAGTGGAAATTGCAAAAGTTTTGTGGACCACATTGAGTACCTTTTGTCAATCTTGTATCAGTTATAATTGAGGAGTTTCATAAAATGAAATATACCTCTACCCTATTCGGGGATTAAGCAAAAACTTTGACTATATTGACCATAATTTCAGTTCAAGTTCATTACATCGTACCTTTGACAGTTCTAGCTGAACTGACAGCAGTAAGCAGTATTATGAATATTGCAGCCCCACAAGGATCTGAAGCACCTCCTTATTTACTGATATTTTACGTAAAAGAAAAACAAGAATAATACCCATTTAAGTTATGCTTCGAATTTCAGTTAATTTCAGATTTACACCTAAATAAAATCGCGCATATCTGCCTTTTAAAAGCAAGCTGTAATTTGCGTATTGATGATGACCTGCTCCTAAGTTAGACCAGGGATAAATATACACTGTTTGCTGATGACACAACAATGCTTTACTCAGCACACAGCTACCGAAAAGCATTGGAAGGTTTCTTGGTGGCACAAGATTCTTTATTCTGATCATTTAATCTGATGTGCTTTAGCTTAAGAGGGTTTGGCAATAATGACTAGCTAATGTGGTTTTTAAGGGTAGAGTTTGAATCTTAACTTCGATGGTATAATTATGGTAATACACTCTTAAGTAAACATATAAAAGGAATGAATGAATATAAATTATGTCATGTCACATCATTTACCACCTTTTTTACATTTGATTTCACTATGTTATAAACTAAATTTTAAATTTTACAATTATATGTTATTGTATAAGTATATGTAACTGCTATGTAAACATTACTTTCTAAAATTTGTATACATATTTAAAATGAATTCTGCGTTTAGTATTAAACATTCCCTGGAGTATGTAAACTCTTTTATGTTAACACAAAAAAATAAGGTCAATTTCAATTTCATGTAATAAATTACTCGATATGCGTATTTCCTAGTAATTTAAAACTCTCTCTGTTAAAACCACTGCTATAAGCTCAACACAACTTTGCATAAAATGTTTTAGATAGGATGTACATGGAGTTGTTTGAAAAAAAATTATGGCTATTTTTTTTTAATTCCAAGAAGTTAGACTCAACGTTTACGGGTAGTTAAAGTAGTTTTAAAGGAATCAGAGCCATTTTTTGCTACCTTCACGCAATTGAAGGTCTAAACGTTTATGAGGTTGCCTAAGAAAAATGTCAACTTTTTCACTTACTTCCAGGAAATTAAAAGTCTTAATATCTATCCAGCAGTTGCCTGAGGGACATTTGAACTGCCTGTAATAATTTTTTTAATTCTAAAAAGTAAAATTCTACTTTTTCAAGTAATTGAAGCAGGTGTAAACAAATCGGAATCATTTTCCTTTATTTTAACGTAATTGAAAGCTTTACTATTTTACCAGGAGTTCCCTTAAGACACTTTCGACTGCCTGGAATATTTTTTATATGTCCAATGTACCTATTATGCTCTTTTATAACTACAACTATATTATACAGTGTGAATATTATGCAAGTGACTCACAGTATTAGTGTCCAAAATGCATGCAGTAGATATTGTAATATAGAGTTTTGTCGTAAAGATTTGAAATTTTTATAAAGGGCAAAAACACAAAATCTACAGCATCACAAAAACATTTAACAAAATGGCAAAGGTTACATGTTAAGGACATATCTTTCTCTCTTGCACTCATGGAGTTCTTATGGAAAGTACTGGAAGGAGTAATCGGACATGCAAGTGCGAAACCTTATTTTAAAGGCAATTAAAAATACTTTTTAAAAATGAGAAAATCCAATATAGTGTCCATAAGAAAAATAAAGTTGATGATGATCGGAAAAAAACGAAACGTCGAATAATTTTTTTTTTGCTTCATGTTGTAACACATAAAAAGTGGCAATAAAAAACCGTTTTTAGTTTTCCGATATCTCTTTAGATAAAGTCGGTAGAAGGTAAAAACCGTTTTGACAAATTTCGTTTTTTTTCGGATAACTCCGGAAGTATTTAAAATTTTTATATACGTCATTTTATTAAGCTTCAAATTGCGCTTGACATTCGAATTTGGGACACTCTGTACATACACTGTTTGTCGATAATCCAACAATCCTTTACTCATCAAACAGCTACCGAATAGTAATGGATGGATCCTTGGTGACACAAGAATAGTTTTTATAAATCGACTCATGTTGAGTATAGAAAAAATTAATCTGGTGTGCTTTACCTTAAGAGGTCTTAATAATAGAATGACCGATTTATACATAAATAATATAAAAAAAATATGTATATATAAATATATACAATAACCAGATGATGCGATTTTTAGGTCTATACTTTGCCTCTTAACTTACACTACACGTAATAAAGGAATTTATGTACTTAAAATTCGATATTGAAAAATTGTGTCATCTCACATCTTATATCATACTTACCTTTCTTATGACGTTTTGATGGTATTTTAAATTTACTAATAAACTTTTCTTGAAATATGTAAACTCTTTACCCAGCATGCATATTTCCAAGTGAGTTAAAACTCCCACTGATGAAACGAGTGCTATAAAGTTAATGCTACTATTTAAATGTGCAGTATTTTTTTAATTTCAAGAAGTTAAATTCGACATTTGCAGTTAGTTTAAAAAGTTTTAAAGGAATCGTAATCATTTTTTGCTACTTCTAGGCAATTGAAGGCCTCTAACGTTTCTGAGAGAAATTTCAACTGCCTGGAATTTTTTCTTTAGTTTGAAATGAACTTTTTTACTTGGTTAAAGTAGCTTTAAAAAAATCACAGTCATTTTCCGCCACTTCCAGGCAATTGAAGGCCTAAGTATCTGCCAAAGAGTTGCTTAAGGAACATATGAACTGCCTGGAATAATTTTTTTATTCTAAAAGCTTAAATTAGATATTTTTAGGCAATTGAAGCAAGCTTAAACTACTAAGTCTTAACTACTGTTTTTTGTAAGTTGCCTGAAGAAAATTTCAACTGCCTAGACTATATTTTTTTAATTCCATTGTACATACTATGCTCTTTTTTTTATTAAAAAGAACTACTAATATTATACTTCCAGTATGAGGATCCAGTGGAAATTGCAAAAGTTTTGTGGACCACATTGAGTACCTTTTGTCAATCTTGTATCAGTTATAATTGAGGAGTTTCATAAAATGAAATATACCTCTACCCTGTTCGGTGACTTAAGCAAAAACTTTGACTATATCGACCATAATTTCAGTTCAAGTTCATTACACCATACCTTTGACAGTTCTAGCTGAACTGACAGCAGTAAGCAGTATTATGAATATTGCAGCCCCACAAGGATCTGAAGCACCTCCTTATTTACTGATATTTTACGTAAAAGAAAAACAAGAATAATACCCATTTAAGTTATGCTTCGAATTTCAGTTAATTTCAGATTTACACCTAAATAAAATCGCGCATATCTGCCTTTTAAAAGCAAGCTGTAATTTGCGTATTGATGATGACCTGCTCCTAAGTTAGACCAGGGATAAATATACACTGTTTGCTGATGACACAACAATGCTTTACTCAGCACACAGCTACCGAAAAGCATTGGAAGGTTTCTTCAAGAATGGTTTTTATAAATCGGCTCATGTTAAGTACAGAAAAATTTAATCTGATGTGCTTTAGCTTAAGAGGGTTTGCCAATAATTACTAGCTGATGCGGTTTTTAAGGGTAGAATTTGAATCTTAACTTCGATGGTATAATTATGATAATACACTCTTAAGTAAACATTTAAAAGAAATGAATGAATATAAATTATGTCATGTCACATCATTTGTCACCTTTTTTATGAGGATCTGATGGTAGAGAGAAAAGTTATGAGTAAAGTAATGACAGCTTAAGTTTTAGAGATGACTACAGAGATATTATACGAAAGAATCTAGAGAGGATATTATTTACATTTGATTTCAGTATGTTATAAACTATTAGTGTTTTAGTCTTATAGGTTCCTAAATTTTAAATTTTTCAATTGTATTTTATGTTTCAATTTAACTGTTATGTAAATATTGTTTATTTTCTAAAATTTTTATATATAACGTTAAAATAAATTCTGCGTTTAGTATTAAACTTTCCTTGATATATGTAAGCTCTCTTATGTTATAACAAATAAATATAGTCTCAATATGCGTATTTCCTAGTAATTTAAAACTCTTTCTGTTAAAACCACTGCTATAAGCTCAACACAACTTTGCATAAAATGTTTTAGATAGGATGTACATGGAGTTGTTTGCAAAAAATTTATGGCTATTTTTTTTTAATTCCAAGAAGTTAGAATCAACGTTTACGGGTTGTTAAAGTAGTTTTAAAGGAATCAGAGCCATTTTTTTGCTACTTTCAAGCAATTGAAGGTGTAATCGTTTGTGAGGTAGTTACCTGAGGAAAATTTTAACTTTTTTATTAGTTAAAGCAGCTTTAAGGGAATCAAAGTCATTTTCTGCTACTTCTAGGTAATTGAAAGTCTTAATATATACCCAGCAGTTGCCTGAGGGATATTTGAACTGCCTGTAATAATTTTTTTAATTCTAAGAAATAAAATTCTACGTTTTCAAGTAATTGAAGCAGGTCTAAACAAATCGGAATCATTTTCCTTTATTTTAACGTAATTGAAAGCTTTACTGTTTTACCAGCAGTTCCCTTAAGACACTTTCAACTGCCTGGAATATTTTTTATTATGCTCTTTTGTAACTACAACTATATTATACAGTGTGAATATTATACAAGTGACTCACAGTGTCAGTGTCCAAAATCCATGCAGTAGATCATGTAATATAGAGTTTTGTCGTAAAGATTTGAAAACTTTTATAAAGGGCAACACAAAATCTACAGCATCACGGAAACATTTAACAAAATGACAAAGGTTACATGTTTCTCTCGACTAGAGAGAGCATCATCAGACCATAACATATACAAAACATTTAACATATATTATATGTTATAGTCCATTTTATTGCCATACTCTATGTCACTGGCAGGGTCGCCATGTAATATATTCATTAGTAGCTACAGGGGATAGTCCAAAGATGGACAAATAAAACAACCATTTTCTACCATGTTTTAAATTAGATTATATTTTATTATAATATTAAACGCTTACACCAATTATTATTACTTACATATTTCCGTTATGTCATCAACCTTAATTACATCAATTACCTTAAGCTAATTACATCAATACATACAGGGTGATTTTTATAAGAAGGTCATGCATTTGGGGGATGATAGGGGACGTTCAAAAATAACTTTTGATATATGACACTATAGGTCGGAAATGCCTCAGAAGCAAAATACAGGGGGTTAAAGTTTTTAAATAAATTAAGAAATTAATTTTTAGGTTTTTTGACTGTTTAAGATATCGGTGTCAAATTTCCCTAATAAAGCTATCCCCCTAAAAACACAAAATCTACAGCATCACAAATACATTTAATAAAACGACAAGGTTACATGTTTCGCTCGACTAGAGCATCATCAGATCATAACATACACAAAACACCTAACATATAAATGTGTTTATTAACAAAAAAAAAAAAACTACTTATACTATATGTCACAAAATTGCCTCCTCTATCTATGTGAATTTTGTAATTCTTAAGGTATGTGGCCTGTAAAAAATCTGAAAGAGTGGTAAAAAATTACAAAATTTCAAAATAAACCTGTACAAAAAATGTGATGCTGTAGATCTTGTGTTTTTGCCTTTTATACCAGCATCTTTGGGAAAATGGATGAATTTTTCAAAGATTTGAAAAGTTATTTTAATTTTTTCAAATATCACTAATAACTCAATCGTAAAAAAGGCAAAATGACGTGCTGATCAATTCACTATACCGTTATATCATATATCTTATACTTTGATCAATCTAGTTTTAGATATTTAATTGACAAGTTTCATAACATGAAATGTAACTCTAACCTATTTTCTGATTTGAGCAAAGACTTTGACTATATCGACTATGATATCCTACTAAAAAAAGTAAAGTTTCTTTAATTTTAGTTCTTAAATTATTATTCTCATTAAATTATAAATTTAAATTACGAGTAGGTTATTTACTTGAAAGAAAAAACGAGAATAATACCCATTTAAGTTATGCGATATTATTCGTTATATTTCTATTTAAACCTCATTAAAACATTGTATGTTTGCATTTTAAGCCTAGGTTGTATAATTAATTTCTGATATAATTCAAGCTGATTTTAGTTTTTTCTAGTTTGCTTATTGATGTTTATAAAAGTGAACCGAAATAAATTACGATAGATATCTATTTGTTTGCTCAAAACGTAAAAAAAAATAAATTATTATTTCTCATATATATAAATAATAAATAAATAAATAAAATACTAATAAGTAATGGAAAGATCCATAGAATTATGTCATATAGTATTTTACGTAAATCTGTATTGTTGTGACTAATTCATAATGAGTTACTTATTTTATTGGGTATTACATCACTTATAGCAAAAATCAATTTGGAAATTTTTATCGCACTCTCTCTTTCTTCTTCTTTTCAATTTTTTTAAGCGTGTGAGATAGAAATTTCTAAATTGGTGTAATACCCAATAAAATAAGTAACTCATAGTATTTTACATTACATAAAAGAGTTTTTGGTTGAATCGACCCTTTTTGACTACGGGAAAAAATTATTTAATGTTTTTTTACCTTAAGAAACGTTTCCAATAATGAACCTGATGAAACAAAGTTGTTTTTTAGGCATAAAGCGTGACTTCAGTGAAATATTCATGGTGATTAAAAATGTAGAAACATCATGTTATGCAATATTTCATACTCTCATTTAAATGCATTCAGATTTATCGTGACAATCACGAATTTTATCTTTTTATACTTTTGATATTGACATACAGAGCCAATAATTTATTCTACTTTCTCAGCACAGGCCAGTATTTGTAGGTCATTAATATTATCAGCGATTCAAGACAGCGTCATCAGCATAACGAATATTGTTAGTCCACATGCCATTAACCTTCATAGCTTTTTCCACTTCTAAAGCTTCTTGAAAAATTGATTTTGAATATAAATTGAATAAGAATAAAGATTTAGATAGTTATATTATTATATTACTAAAAATATAAATATTTTTTACGAGCATAATCTTAGTTTATGCCACAGCAAGACTCGAAAAGAACACGTAAATCTCAAAAAGGGTATTATCTCGAAAATACCACAAATCACGGTCGTCTGTCATCCCAAATTTACAAAATAAACCCTCCGCCATATAAAGCGTGTCGTTTCTGTCCCCGAAATTTCCAGGATAATAAAATGATTGTCCGCTCTTTTTAGGTTTAGTTTACTGCTAAATCGCTTTTATCTTTTTTTCTTTTAAGGTCATGTATATAGGGCCGATCGAATGATAACTGATTGATTTTTTTTATACGTAAAGAAAATGGCTTTTTGATATTGAATTAATTAAGTTGAAAAGTACATTGATTTATGACATTAATTGTTGTTTAAATATCAGTTAGTTAAAAAAAATTTATCGCGGAAGTATTTGGCATAGGTATAATATTCACGTCTTAATTAGAATAATTTTTCGTAGTATTTATAATTTTCCTAAAAAGTATTTTTTTCTCAGGCAATTAGGTATTTTCTGCAAAAACAAAGTTTTTTTTTAATCCTACCCTTACCCCCCCACCCACCCCACACGACTCACCAGTAAAAAAATTGTTTCCAACAATCCTTGTTTTCCAAAATAATACGCATGAATAACAGCTGGTTTCGTCATTATTATCTAATCTAATAATAACACAGTTTGTTTATTTAAATTTAATTCAAAAACAATGCTTTTAAATGGGTTATTATGAAAAACGGTAATTTTTTTAAAGGATTTCTTACTGGGAAATGTTTGGGGTGGGTGGGGGGGTAAGGGTTGTGTTAATGAAAAACAATATTTTGGCAGAAAATATATATGCAATATTTAATTTCATAACACTGTTTATTTAAATTTGATATAATTTTATATACAAATATTTAGTATAAAAACAGCGTTATTAAATTGGATAATATTCACGAAAAACAGTGATTTTTCAGAAGAATTTCATCAAATGTTTGAGGTGTAGTAATTGAGTTTAAAAAGTAAATATTATGTTAATCCTGTGTCAGTTTTTTAAATGCCGAAATTTTCTCCCTTTTGTAAACAAAATCGTATATATTATACGTATATTTTACCATTAAATAAATATACCTTAACCATATACGGTTGATAAATATACCAAAAGTTTTAATATAAAACCTGCATTTTTGAACCTAGATAATGAAAATTTATCAAAAAAATACTGAAATTTTTTCTCGAAAATCTTAAGATTATGTGAGAAAGTATAGATACAAAAACTATAGATTTCTTATCAGCTATAATTTTCTTAAAATACATTTTTTTCTTAGGCAATAATTATTTTCTGCAAAAAAAAAAAGATTTTCATTAACCTTACCCTTAGTTGTGTCGATGAAAACTATTGTTTTTGCTGCAAATAAATATTCAATATTTATTAACACTATTTATATAAATTTGATATATTAATATTCAGTCTAAAAACAGGGTTATTAGATTGGATAATATAAATGAAAAACAGAAATTTTTCAGAAGAATTTTATTAAATATTTGAGGTGTAGTAATCAATTTAAAAAAAAAACAGATATTATGTAAATCCCGTGTCAGTTTTTTTAATGCCGAAATTTTCTCCTTTTTGTAAACAGAATCGTATATAATATACGTATATTTTACAGTTTAATCATTATACCTTGACCATATACTTGGAGACCAACTGGAGAAAAACACCAATAATTCACTAAAAAATCGTTGAATAAATCTATATTTATCGATAATAATATACCATGTGTTGCTTCAGATATCATAACAACTGAACAGTTAGAAAAATAGAATCAAGTAAAAAAATTCTAGACTCAAATATTCTTGTTGGTTCATCTATGATTTATATCATATGGTTATTTTTAAAAAAGCAAAATTTTAAGAGTCTATGTTTTTTTTGATAAATTTTACTCTTAAAAATAAGAAATTCTAAACAAGGATTAAAAGTAAAATCAAGATCCATCAGTTTATTCTTAAGCTCTTTTTTTATATAAACTGCTATACGTCACCTTCTCTCCCTACTCTATCCCTTTCCAAGAATTAAAAATCGAGAATACAAAACAAATCCGAGGTTAACCCTCTAAAAGCAACGGCTCTAATAATAGAAATATATTAAATTTATAAGTTATAACTGTATTTTTAAATTCATTTAAGCCAGTAAACATTGATCTAATATTTAAATGCCATTAGCCAAAATAAGACAATCAAAAATAGCACCAATAATAAACCTGTAAGTAAGAATTAAATATATACGTAATAGTAACATATATAAGCCTTACTTTTGAGCCGACTCTAAGAAAAAAAGAATCTAAGGTAAATAGTGCTCTTATATTAACAAAAAATAAAGAAAAATTTAAATTGTTATAACGATATAAATCTAAATAAATAAAAGTAAATATGACACATAATAATTCCAGGTTGTATGTAATTTCCTCCAGTCAAATAATCCTAGTTTTTTTACAAGCTTTGTTAGGTCACTCTCATTCATAATACGATGCACCCACGCATTTTCATTTATAATTATTATAATAATGGCATAATTTGTATGTAATTCACGTGTTATTAAAATATTTTTTTATTTTACTAACGCTTGAACACATTTAATTTATGAACCCGTTTAAAATCTATTATAGTCGTTATAAAGAGAATTCTCCATAGAATTAATTCTGAAACTTTCGGGAAATAGATTCAACTAAATAGGAGAACGTTAACCAAGTAAGCAACTAGTTCAGCTTTTGGCTTATATTTTCTAATAAATTAACTCCTAACCTTGACCTTTTCGTTCTCATCATTCATCAAGTGTTCTTCGTACTCATTTTAAATAAAACATTTTATTCGGCGTAACTTTATTAGAATATTAAAAAGCTTTTTCGCTGCCTCATTTTTCAGCCTCAGACGTAACGGTAGCTTTCAAGAAGATGAATCATTTTGTATTTTTTAGGAATTTAAATTTTACATCAGTTATTTTTTGAAATTTTATTAAATTACTTAATAGAATACGAGTTTCTTTTTTTTTATTATTACTACCCTTAAATGTACGTTATTTTAAATAATTTTAATATCTAACATCAACAAATTTAATCACATTTAAAGATCGATACTTTATTTAGTTACATTTTTTATAGCTGCATTAGATGATTGAAAATCTAATTAAATTAGTTTATTTTTAATATAACTTTATTAAAAAAAGAAAATTTTAAAAGAGATTCAGTACCTGCTAAAATTAGTTACTTTAGAAAATAAATATTTCATGCATAACTTAAATGGCTACGATCCTTTGTTTGCCTGGTCGATTTGAGACTCAAGTAGCCGATTACATAAATTAAATAAATTCTTCTTATTATGGGAATCGCTCAGTCATGTATTAGGGAAGATGAATTAATATATACAGAGTGGAATTTAAATAAATTGTAAAAAAAAAACTTGTAAATATTTTTTCAAAATTTCAGTTTTATTGGAAAGGTACGAACTAGCGCCAATTAGATCAGCCTAATTTTCCAGCACTTTTTCTACTCTTTAGGCTTGAATCTCTTTAGTAGTAATTTCGATTTCGACAATTAAAGTCATCAATCGTTTCTGGATAATTGAAGAAAGCTGGATCTTCACAAAAAATAGTTGAACAGGCTTAAATCGCAATTCCGAGGAGTCGTGTTTAAAAGGTTTTAAAAAGTTCTTAAAACGCCGAAAGTTTAAAATTTCTAGGTGCCGCCATTAAAGAGTTTTTAAGAAAAATCGGTTAAAAAAAGGCTCAAAAAGGGGTTTATGTTTAAGCTCGTTTATCTCGAAAGCTGTTGCTTTTTGAAAAAAATAGTTTTAACGAAAAAGAAAGCTACTTTTACGTAGAAAAGGATTGTTGTGTCCGCATTATCGGGAACGTTACCGTTTAGGCCTCACAACCGTTAAAGTTCGCTAGGTACCGCGCAAAAAGTTCAAATTTCATTCATAGAAAAATTCCACTTCTAGAGGGTTTATCTTTCTGCAGCAGCAGCAACGGTTCCGGCTGTACAAGTAAATATCTGATTTTTATTACTAATAAATAATTTTTACGAACTAATTTCACAAATTGGCCAACAAACTGACTTAAAAGCTAACCACGGTTTTGGTTTTTAATTTGTTTTATTCGGCTTTGGTTGAGGACTCTCTATTTTGGAAGAACGTTTTTAATTTATCTGTAAGAAACTCAACTATAAATTTTAACTTTAATGTATTGATAAATATATATATATATATTATTTTATAAATTATTTTGAGGCTAAGGTTCAAGAATATCCTATTCAAATGATGATTTATCTTTATTAAGTAAAATACTGAATTTATATAAATAAAAACAATATTGTTCATAAATTCAGAATCTCAGGGTGAAATTCCTTTTAATTCCCTCTTTAATTAAATACTTTAAATATGGATTAAGCCTAAAATTGTGAAATATTAAAGAATAGCAATAAGAATTTCAAATTACAATTCAAAGAGGGTCGTAAAAAATATAAATGAAATTGTTAAAATATTAGTTTTTTTTTCTCAAAATCTTCAGTTCTAAAAATTCTAAAAATTTCCATTATGAGACTCCAAATTAAGACACTGTAAATACATAATATATAATATAATAAACATATGTAAACTCAATTTGTTAAGAAAGTGTAAATAAACTGTAAGTAATATCATGCGACTGAATCAGGTATGGACAATTTGATCGAATTATTTAAGTAATTTATTTTAATAGCTTCTAAACAAACCGATTGAGGAAGCGAGTTCTTAAATAAATGTTACGCCAGTGACTTCTCTCTTTATTCATTTAATAAATATTAGAACTACATATCTTGATCCTTAGAAATAGATAGTTTAATCTTTGTATATACACTATTCCATTACTGTCATCAGCCAAATTTCAAAAATTCATATTTTGATAACTAAAATAGTTACAAGATAGTCGTATAACACTTTTTTATAGCTACTGAGGTCTCCTATCAGAACATCTTTAAATAGCTCCTCTATCTTATTCCTGAAAAAAGTTACCTGGAAAATTCTCGAGCTAGACGCTTTGTGACCTCTTCGACATCAGCCAAATTTCAAAAATTCATATTTTGAAAACTAAAATAGTTACAAGATAGTTGTATAACACTTTTTTATAGCTACTAAGGTATCCTATCAGAACATTTTTAAATAGCTCCTGTATCTTATTCCTCAAAAAAGTTACCTGAAAAATTCTCGAGCCAGCCGCTTTGTGACCTCTTTGACATTAGTCAAATTTCACAAATTCATATTTTATTAACTAAAATAGTTACAAGATAGTCGTATAACACTTTTTTATAGCTACTGAGGTCTCCTATCAGAACATCTTTAAATGACTCCTCTATCTTATTCCTGAAAAAAGTTACCTAGAAAATTCTCGAGCCAACCGCTTTGTGACCCCTTTGTCATCAGCCAAATTTCAAAAATTCATATTTTGATAATTATAATAGTTACAAGATAGTTGTATGACAGTTTTTTATAGCTACTAAGGTCTCCTATCAGACTATCTTTAAATAACTCCTCTATCTTATTCTTGAAAAAAGTTATCTGGAAAATTCTCGAGTCTGCCACTTCGTCACTTCTTTGGATCAGCCAAATTTCAAAAATTCATATTTTGATAACTAAAATAGTTACAAGATAGTTGTATAACACTTTTTTATAGCTACTAAGGTATCCTATCAGAACATCTTTAAATAACTCCTGTATCTTATTCCCGAAAAAAGTTACCTGGAAAATTCTCGAGCCAGCCGCTTTGTGACCTCTTTGACATTAGTCAAATTTCAAAAATTCATATTTTATTAACTAAAATAGTTTTAAGATAGTTGTATAACACTTTTTTATAGCTACTAAGATTCCTTATCAGAGTATATTTAAATGTCTGCTCTATCTTATTCCTGAAGAAAGTTATCTGAAAAAATGTCCATGAATTTAGTTTTTGTTTTTATTCCATTACTGTCTTCATATTGATTATGAAATTAATATCATTGAAACCGTCCACTTCTAGAGACTAGGATTCACTATTTTTCTAAAAATCCTCCCAAAATTACCCTGGAAGAACCATCAGAAAGCTTAGAAGATAATTCTAGGTACTTAAAGGAGTTTAATTGTCTGAAAGAGTTGTTACACTACTTAAAAGAGTATTCCAGGCACTCCACGTGACTCTGGTCCCTGGACTGATTCTCAATTGCCTGGAAAGCTATTAAAGTACTTAAAAGAACATTCAAGGCCCCCGAAGTAGCTCAATTGCCTGGAATAGACCCAGAATTATCTTGGAAGAAGCCTCAAAAAGCTTAGAAAATAATTATAAATACTCAAAGCAGTTCCATTTCTTTAGCAGGGTTTTCCAGGCACTCAAAATGACTGAGTTTCTTGGACTAAGACTCTTGATTGCCTGTAGAGCTATTAAAATACTTAGAAGATTATTTTAAGTATTCAAAGGAATTCAATTGCCTGGAGAGTAATGAGAGTATTGAGAAGAATATCCAAGGCACTCCAAGTGACTCAGTTTCCTGGACCAAGACTCTCAATTGCTTGGAGAGCTATTGGAGTATTGAGAAGAATATTCAAGGCACTCCAAGTGACTCAATGGCCTGGAATAAACCCAGAATTATTCTGAAAGAAGCCTCAGAGAGCTTAGAAGATAATTCTAAGTACTCAAAGGAGTTCAATTGCCTGAAAGAGCTGTCACACTATTTAGAAGAGTATTCCAGGTACTTTCATTGACTTAGGTCCCTGGACTAAGACTCTCAATTGCCTGGAGAGCTACTAGAGTATTGAGAAGAATATTCAAGGCACTCCAAGGGGCTCAATTGCCTGGAATAGACCCAGAAGAACACTCAGAGAGCTTAGAAGGTAATTCTAAGTACACAAAGGAGTTCAATTGCCTAGAAGAGCTGCCACACTACTTAGAAAAATATTCGAGGCACTCCAAGTGACTCAGTTTCCTGGACCAAGACTCTCAATTGCCTGAAGAGCTATTAGAAGATTTATAAGAATATTCAAAGCACTCCAAGTGGCTAAAATGCATGGAATAGACCCAGAATTGCCCTGGAAGAACCCTCAGAAAGCATAGAAGATAATTCTGGGTACTCATAGGAGTTCAATCGCCTAGAGGATCTGCTATATTACTTAGAAGAGTATTCCAGGCATTTACAGGTGACACAGATCCCTGAACTAAGACTATCAATTGCCTGGAGAGTCATAAGAGTATTGAGAAGAATATTCAAGGCACTCCAAGGGGCTCAATTGCCTAGAATAGACCCAGAAGAACACTCAGTGAGCTTAGAAAGTAAATCTAGGTACTTAAAGGAGTTCAATCGCCTGGAAGAGCTGCCACACTACTTAGAAGAGTATTCCAGGAACTCCAAGTGACTCAGTTTCCTGGACCAAGACTCTCAATTGCCTGGAGAGCTATTAGAATATTGAGAAGAATATTCAAGGCTCTCCAAGTGACTCAATGGCCTGGAATAGACCCAGAATTATTCTGAAAGAAGCCTCAGAGAGCTTAGAAGATCGTTCTAAGTACACAAAGGGGTTCAATTGTTTGATAGAGCTGCCACACTACTTAGAAGAGTAATCCAGGCACTCCAAGTTACTCAGTTGCCTGGAATAGACCCAAAATTGCCTTAGAAGAACCCTCAGAGAGTAAAGAAGATAATTCTTGGTACTTAATGGAGTTCAATCGCCTAGAAAATCTGCCATATTACTTAGAAGAGTATTCCAGGCATTCCAAGTGACTCAGATCCCTGGACAAAGACTTTCAATTACCTGAAGAGTCATTAGGATATTTAGAAGAATATTGGCGGCACTCCAAGTGGCTTAACTGTTTGCAATAGATCCAGAAAAATCCTGGAACAAAAAAATACAGAAAAGGAAATAATAATGAGAAGATTTGACAAAAAATGCATGAAAAATATAAAATGCTTTTCTTCAGAGAGCTTGGAAAATAATTATATGTAAGACTCTCGATTGCCTGGAGAGGTTTTTAAATACTTAGAAGAATATTCAAGGTACCCCAAGTGGCTCAGTTGCCTGGAATAAACCCAAAATTACCCTGGAAGAACACTCAGAGAGCATAGAAGATAATTTTACGTACTCAAAAGAGTTCAATCGCCTAGAAGATCTGCCATACTAGTTAGAAAAGTATGCCAGGCACTTCTCAGATCCCTGGACTAAGACTATCAATTGCCTGGAGAGCTATTAGAGGATTTATAAGAATATTCAAAGCACTCCAAGTGGCTGAATTGCGTGGAATAGACTCAGAATTATCCTGCAAGAACCCTCAGAAGGCTAAGAAGATTCTAGGAACTCCAATTGACTTAGGTCCCTGGACCAAGACTCTCAATGGTCTGGAGAGCTATTAGAGTATTTAGAAGAATATTCAAGGCACTCCAAGTGGCTCAATTGCCTGAAATAGACTCAAAATTGCCCTAGAAGAACCCTCAGAGAGTTTAGAAGATAATTCTAAGTACTCAAAGGAGTTCAATTTCCTGGAAGAGCTGTCACACTAATTAGAAGAGTCTTCCAGGCAATCCAACTGACTCAGGTCCCTGGACTAAGACCGTCAATTGCCTGGAGAGAGTATTGAGAAGAATATTCAAGGCACTCCAAGAGCCTTAATTGCTTGAAATAGACCCAAAATTGCCCTGGAAGAACTCTCTTGGAAACTTGGAATATAATTCTAAGTATAAATGTAAATGGTATCATATAGATATGCTGGAGCTTTAGACAACAAAATTAATGATACAAACGGAGAGTATACATTTTAGTTATAGATACTGATACTGATATCCATTTAAATTCAGGTAATTCACGTGCAAATTTCCTGATTCCATAAACAAATCTGATGCAAGAATGTTGTACCCTTTAAAAGTTGATGCATAATAACTGAACTGAAACAGGATCAGAGTATTACATGTAATTTTTTTATAAGCAACACTCAAGCAATTTCCATGAAGATATAAAATTTTTAATGCTTCATAGGGTTTCTGTATATTTAATGTAACATGTTGCCGATATCGCTTCTTTTGATCTAAAATTAAATCTAAATTCCTTGCGTTACTAGTAATTTTGATTTGTCCATCATTAATAGTTACCTGAACATTCCCTTTCAACAGCTCGCATTTTCTTTTATTAACAAAAGGCATTGCTACAAATTTTTTAGAATTTAGTGTTAAAGAGTGCTCAGCAGATAAATTTGCAATAGTGCTAAGATCCTTATATAACAACATATTCTTACCAGACCTAAGACGCCTTACCCTTGCACTTTTTTTAAACTTTTGTCAATCCTTATAAAGTTATCTTGTAGTAAGAAAATAATTGTGCCAAACTCAGGACGACTCAATTTGTATTATCCTTCCTTGAAAAATACTTGTACGAAACCGTTAGGACTATCAAAACACATAAATCTTCGAAAAATGCAGCGAATGTCAAAAGGTATATCCGATTTCCGAACTCGGCGGATTTAAAGTTTTCCAAACTTAAAGGGATTTTGAAGTGGACTAGTAGGTGGAAGGGAAGGGAAACGGAGAGGGTGGGCAGGAGTTCAAAAAGACGAACGCTAATCGAGTTATTTAGATCTAAACTTTGAGGTTAGGCGACGTTTTGTATAAAGGGGCGCCGAGTATCGCGTGGGGCAAATATCGAAATATCGATTTCGAATAAAAGAGCGGTGGATTTTTAGATTTCTGGAGTTTGTTTAAAATGGAAACGAACTGTCTTTGTTTGTTTAGATTGGAATTTGGTTTTGGCTTCAAAGTTTAATAAAATGTTTAAATATTGAAAAGTATGTGGATATAGATAAACTGATTTTGCATTTAAGCCTTCTGTTTTTCATCGCATAATTTAGATCTTTAAATAGATCATATATTTATTACAAAGCGATCAGGATAACGAATAAATTATTTAATCAAATTGTGTATACCGGGTGTCTTAGAAATGTGGTTCGGCCCTATAACTTTTTAAATTTTTAAGTTAAAAAAATTTAGTTGTTCTATCTCTTTAAGGGCCAAATTACGAACTAGCTGGTAAAGTTCCTGTGTGTTATCAGGCAGATAAATTCTATCCTACCGGTAGCTGTAGGAGGAATTATGAATCAAATTTTAACCTGTTGTTAAGTAACAGAAGGTTTACAGTTTGGCAACAACGTAATTGTTGTGGCCGGTACAGTAATCTTAAGAAAAAAAAAAAAAATTAAGGTTATAAATCTGCGGTCCTGAGAAAATAAATAAAAATAATGGGCGTGTTTGGTTTTTAATAATAGTTACTTGTATACTTGTTTTGTGCCAAATCCGATATTCCTTCGGTTAGTACTAGTATTAATAGGTATTTGTATTTTAGTTTATTACCTTATCTACTTGTAAAAATGTTTATTAAAATTGACTGCTTTTTGTGGAATATGTATATATGTTTTATTATTGTGCAATAAAAAAATAAATAAAATTTATATATTGAAATTAATATCCTGAATTAATAAAGTTAATGCAATCTATTAAAATAATTATTAAATAAATATATTCGGTGTAGATTATTTTGTTTTTCATGAGGCTGATTAACATTATCAAGCATTTGTAAATCATTAATAAGAGCCTCTATCTCTTCATCATTTTCTGGTGGCCACTCCTCATTTTCTAATATTGCCAGGTTGTGTAAAATAGTTGTTGCAACAATAACATCTTGTGTTAGGTCAATTTTAGTTCGAAGTCCTATAGCTAAACAGGGAAAACACCTTTGCCATACTCCTATAGTTATCTTAATAATATTTCGAGTTCTTATTATCGACTCTTGAAATAACCTTTCAGCTTTATTGGTTGGATTTTCTAAGGGAGTAATTAAATATTTTTTTTGCATAACTACTATCTTTTATTAATAAAACATTTAGTTCATTATTTTCAAAGTGGGCCTTTAAAGCTGAATTATTAAAAATTGTTACCTCTGGAACAGAAACAAAACAAAGGTTAGGACACGAAGTCACGGTCTCATCAAATCCATATAATTTCTTAAAAAAGCTCAAAAGCTACACGTGTTTCGCTCCTGTCGGAGCATCATCAGGCCTAAAAAAAAAAAAAAAAAAAAAAAAAATGTTCTAGAGAAGCTTTTCTTGATGAACTAAGTATAATTAAACATATTGCTTTTAATAATGCTTTTTTACTTAATATAATTAATCGCCTTTATTCTAAATTCTATAATAAATACAAACTTACTTACAACTTAATCTATCTTAATAATGAAAATAGTCACCTTTTCAGATCAATGTCATTTTTTGGTAATATTTCTTTTCAGCTTGCAAAGTTTTTTAAGTCTACAAATCTTACGATTGCTTTTAAAACTACAAACAGTTTAAAAAGACAGCTAGTTAGTACAATAGATAAGGCAGATTTCTTATCAAAATCAGGGGTATATTCATTAAGATGTAATGACTGTAATGCCATTTACATAGGGCAAGGAACATACAAGTTTGGTGGACAGGTATAGGGATACTGACATGATCGAAACTAAATCGGCGTTTGCAAATCATTTATTGGCCTCCTCACATGGTTTTTCTTTAACTCAGGTAGTGGATATTTTGCATGAGTGCTCAAAAGGCAAAAAACTGGACTTGTTAGAGAAAATTGAAATAACTAAAGCTAAGAAGAGCCCTGTCCTTGAGTGTGTGAACGATATTTTCACGTTTGAACCTCACCTCATTTATAACAACCTGTCTTAAAAAGTCTTTTCTTTTTCGATTTTAGATATTTTTAGTTTTTATTGTTAAAATGTTTACTTATATTCACACTTAATAGTATAGTTCGGAGTGTTCCTCATGTTTTATCATGTTACTTGGTGGCCTATGGGTTAGACGCGCGCCTGTGAATCTAAAGGTTGCTGGATCGTTCCCCACTGGTAACATTTCACAATTTTACTTTTTTATTTTTTAAGCATACATTTTTGTCTATGGTGGGAATTGTTAACTTAACCTAGCTTTTCTTTTGTTGTTAGTTGTAATGTGATCTGTGTAGGTCTAGGTAATGAGTTTTATAAGCGTTCTTTTTGAAAAATATGTTAATGTCTTTTTTAGGCCTGATGATGCTCCGACAGGAGCGAAACACGTGTAGCTTTTGAGCTTTTTTAAGAAATTATATGGATTTGATGAGACCGTGACTTTGTGTCCTTACCTTTGTATTGTTTTCGTTTGGTCTCTTAGAGAAAAATGAATGATACGTTTCTATTTGGAACAGAACCGGGCCATCTGGAAACAACATTTCTTATTTTCATATTGTGATCACAAGCAACCATGGCATTTATTAAGAAGAACCCTTTTCGATTTCTGAACCACTCCACTTGATCATCACCTGGGCTTTGAATTCTTGTATGTGTTCCATCTAGCACTAAAAGCGCTGAGGGGAAAGCTGCTATATTGAAAAATCCCTGAACAATTCCCACTGTTTCTTCTTCATCTGGAAGTTTTACATATTCTCCTTTAAGAGAGCATATTGCCTTAGTTACTTTTTTTTATAATTTTACATGTTGTCGACTGATGAACACCTGAATGGTCACCAACAATTTAGAAGCTTCCTGTAGTATAAAACCGCAAGCATATTAATAATTGTTGTAGTGGAAATAAAGCATCATTCCTAAAATAAAATAATAATACATGCGTGGTAATACTAGTACCTACTAGCGTTGATTAAATAAAAATTGCCTTGCAAAATTTAACAAGTGGGCATATAACAGAGATAAATATTAGATATACAGGGTGTTTCAGAAATATGGGATCAAACTTCTGGGGGTTGTTCAGTGCAACAGAAGAATCCATTTGAGTATAGGAACCCATGTCTGGAAATGCGTCACTACGCTATTAAGACGCGTTAAAATTTATAAAAAACATTAATTACCTAAATAGGATCTGCTGCATTTATTTTTACCTTTTGTACATGATACTATAACAAAAATTGTTTAATCAACGCTTATCAATGTCAATTCTCAATGTCATGTTTAAAAATTTTATAGCTTACAATTTTTAAACATTTCTTGCTAATGGAAAACTTTACCAATCAAGAATTGGCGGATATGCATTTGGCATACGGAGCAACAAACTGCAATGCACGAGCAGTATCGTGGTTGTATCATGAACGTTATCCCGAATGACAGCATCCTGGTTACAAAAAGTTTATTGCGGTTCATTTGTGGCTCGCTGAGACAGGCATGTTTAAGACCAAGATGCATGATACTGATTGCTCGAACCGTAAGAATTTGAAAAAGAGGTGCTTCAGCGAGTTGCCGATGAACCATCAAATAGCACACGTGACGTCGCTAAGAATATGAATACGAGTAACGCTTTTGTCTGGTGGGTACTACACGAGCAGCAACTCCATCCTTACCACTTCCAGAAAGTTCAAGGTTTGACTGCAGCCAATTATCATCCTAGAGTTCAATTTTGTCGATGGCTTCTGGATCACATCATTGCACAACCAAATTTTTTACGATATGTTTTGTGGACCGATGAAGCCTCTTTCACAAGAGACGGTATTTTTAATAGTAGGAATAGCCATGTTTGGGACGAAGAAAATCCTTATGCAATTTTTCCAAGAAAACATCAGAATCGTTGGTCTGTTAACGTATGGCAGGCTAATTGGGCCATACCTTCTACCGGAACGGTTAACAGAATCTATTTATCTGCGTTTCTTGGAGAAAGTTCTCCCAGAACTCCTTGAAAATGTTCCACTAAACGTTAGACAGCAAATGTGGTTTCAGCATGATGGAGCGCCGGCTCACTTTGCTGTACAAGTACGCGAGTATTTGGCTCAGCGGTTTGGGCACCGTTGAATTGCCAGAGGTGGAGCAGTTTCTTGGCCTCCTAGGTCACCCGATTTAACGTCGCTCGATTTTTTCTTGTGGGGACATGTAAAGTCTTTAGTCTACGAAACTCCAGTAGAATCAAAGCTAGACTTAATTGGACGAATAGCAGCAGCATTTGAAATCATTCAAAACGAGGATCAAATGTTTAGTGTAGTCCGCCGAAATCATGTGCGGCGTTTAAATCGGTGTATTGAGGTTGGAGGAAGACATTTTGAACAATTGTTGTGATGGTATCATATACAAAAGGTAAAAATAAATGCATTAGATCTTATTTAGGTAATTAACATTTTTTTCTAATTTTAAACGCGTCTTAGGGCCGTAGTGGCATAGTGACACATTTCCGTGTTATGATATTATGTCTGTACATTTAATAGAATATTTAATGTTAGAGTCTGTTGATAGGCAATCCACTTTACTTGTATAATTGATCGCATGAATTCGCCTAACTTGCACTGTCACTGGCAGTTGGTTATGTCATTAGTCTGATGAGTGACACGAGGGTAGTCAAACAGATGTGCTATTTTAATAATGTTCATTAATTATTAAAAATATACTTAATCTTAATTAATATAAACAATCGTGTTTTATTTTGGCAAGTTTTCAAATCGTAACAACATAATATTCCGGACATGGGTTCCTATGCTCAAATGGATTCTACTGTTGCACTGAACAACCCCTAGAAGTTTGATCCCATAGTTCTGAAACACACTGTATTATATAACAGAGAACTTACTTAAAATTTGGGTGGGGATCATTTTAAAAATTTGATAAAATAATAAATAAAATTAAAATCTCGTAATAAAAATTGAACTTATTGAACCACTTTGCAAGCATATAGTTTAATAAGAGCAATATTTTCAAAATAATTACTCATGATGTCCATTTGAAACCTATAAACCTATAGAGGTTTGATTTTTATTAAGTTCCTCAACTTCATGCGACAAGCGGTAAACCATTTTTTTTTGGACAATCTAAATCGGCTTCAGAAATCTATTTCATCCCAGTAATTAAGATGGTCTATTTTCTCCTGTATAAAACGCGGTCATCGATAAATAATGTTTATAAAATCTTCTAATTCCTCCTAATCCGACTTATCTGACAGCACATCCAAATGAAAAAATTGGTTATGAATAAGATTGTTATTCATTTTCACAAAATACTTATACAAAATACGAACAAAATTTAGAATGTTATACACAAACTTTTTGCAAAAATATGCAAGCTCCAACTCTTTGAAAAATTTGAGGTTATAAAATTCCTAGTTAACCTTTTATACGCTGCTTTGTCCTGTTGTTAATTTATTCTACTAGTAAGCAAGAATTATCCCGCTGGTAAGACAAACAAGAAGTTCATAATTCAATTTTTAATGTTACCAGCAGGATAACTTTTCCAGACACTTTACCAGCCGGTCCATAGTTTGGCCCTAACCGGTTTAACCGGAAATGACCCTAACTTTCTCATTTTAAATAGGATCCTCCAATTTTTTTGACATATTTTGATAAAAAATAACATTCTAGGAAAAATTACAGGCCATATGTCAACTTTTGACACCTAACCTTTAAATTATATTTTTTTTTATATTTCAATCTATCATTAATTTTACATCAAGTAGTCCTAGAAAAATATGTCTTTTGTTTTTCACAGCTTTCCTAGATGAGTCTAAAGTTTGCAAAATCGTATTTTCAGCTAAAACGAATTTTTTTTTCAAATAGAACAACTAGGGTAGCTCATTACCATAATTAAAAAGTGTATGTTTTTGAAGGTGGTAGACAATGGTACAGTGAAAACATCTTGTCGAACTTGCATTGTCTTATTTATTTAATGTAACACGACGTTTTTAAAAAGTGTATGTTTGTGCAAATAATTTGATACCATACAATCGATATTTGGTAATTCTAATTAGTCTGAATTTGCAACAAAACAGTTTAGCGTCGCATACCTACCTAGTTTTTCCCAATTAAAAAACCAAAGATTGCTGTGAATTAATAAAATATTTGTTTCTGTTTTACATAGATTTTGTAGCGACTTTTTAGCATTTAGTAGCATTTGCGTAACATCTATTAAAAATCCAAGATTAACGAAAAATTAGACTCTCACCATTACCGTCTAATTATTAACGATAAATTAAAGAGCTTTTGAAGTGTTTTTTGTCGGTAGGCCAACTTACTATTGTATTATAGTAAAGTAAAGTTTATCATGCTTATGAAAAAAACACTTTCTTACAATCGTCACAAGTAGATAAATACATATTAAAAAATTATTTCACTTACAAATTATTAAAGTTTTAAATTGGAAATTAAAATCCTTTATCTAAAATATTAAAAAAATATCACCCAAGATACAATTTCACAAATACTAAATAAAATAATCACAATTTACAAACAGTTAAAATTTTGGAGACCCCAATATTAACTTCAATTTCCTAAAACCTATTTTTGTTTGATTTCCACCAATTTTCACAGTTGAGCTTGTAGATATTCATCAAAGCTATAGAAGGCTCTATCAGCAAGTAATTTTTTTACTGAGGCAGCAAAAAGTTTTTCATTTAGAGCTTTAATATTATCAGGAAGTTTATTAAAAAAGCTTGGGGCATAATAAGTAGTTGAGATACGAGATTTATTGAGTCTTAGAAAGTGCATTTCGAGGAAATCTACTTGTCGAGTGCTGTGAGTATGAATTTCTGATCTCTGGATATATTTATGTAAATTATTTTTTGTATATATTAGACATTCAAAGATATGCCATGATAAAAGTGTAAGAAATTTAAGTTTTTTAAAAGAGTCTCTCACATCGTCCCTGAAACTCAGACCCTCGACAACCTTCAGAGCTCTTCTCTGCAGTTTAAAGATTCTCCTAGCTTGAGGTGCATGACCTCAAGCCAAGAAACCATAATTGCAGGTGGACTGTATTAGCGCAATGTAAACCATTAACAAAACATCCTTATTTACTGTGACTTTTAAGCGTTTTAAAATAAATATTTGTTTTGCCAATTTATTTGCAATGAACTCCATATGCTTATCAAATATCATAGTAGGATCTAAGTGAACACCCAAGAATCTCACCCCATCCGAACTCTCAACATTGGTACCCTCTGTATTTCTCAAAGAGAATAGGACTTCCTCCGTTTTGTTGACATTTAGGCTAAGTCTATTTGTACTGAACCACTTGCCCAAATCTGACTTAACCTCCACCAACATCAGCTCCAGTTCTTGCAAACTAGTACTCCTGCAAAGAGCAGTAGTGTCATCAGCAAACAGCAGCAGCCTAGACTCAATTGACCTGCCAATATCATTGACATAAATAATAAAGAGGAGTGGCCCCAAAATAGAACCCTGTGGCATATAAATATAAATATAATATAATAAATATTATTATGAAAATGTAAATACATTAATTATTCTGCTAGTTTTTGTACAATTTTATTAGTATTCTGTAGTTAAAGTTGATTCGTAGGGTTTTTTTAGGGTTCTACTTACGTTTGGTTTATTATTTTCATCTATATTGTTTAGTTTTTAAGTAGTTCATCTTGTTCGAGAGCCCCATTTTGGCCACAATTTAGGTTATTTAGATTATATTATTGTAAATCCCACTTCTGACACCAATTGTAACGAAATTCGGGAACACTTTTATTAGTCAGTTTTTACCTTGGAAACAATTAAACGACAGTCAAGGCGAGTTAGGTTAGTGCTTTTAACGTTGACAATAAAAGTGTGTTCCCGAATTTCGTTACAATATAATAATACAATAGTAAGTTGGTCTTGGATTTGACGTATCATTGTTACGAATTGTCACGGCAACGTGTCAGTTTCTGATATAATTCGAGATATTCAGACATTGTGAGCATTTTGTGCCTTAATAAATTATTCGACATGAGTGTTTCATACTTTAAATACTTTTCATACTAACTTTAAAAAAAATGATATTTATTCAAATAATTCTGCACAAAAAATGTTGATTATTCATTTAACTACGATCTTTACTACTCGAAAATTAAAAGACAAGTAAAAGTAAAAACTAATTATGGGAACTAATATTAACTTATAAATGTTTATTTTACGATACATTAATAATGCAATAATATTATATGGATAAGCAGCATTGTCCGGTCATCGGAGTTATTGGCCTGGTTGCATCACATAGCTCATGTCAACTCTCAAATAATTTACTTATTTTGACAATTATAGTGGGGCGAACCACGTTTCTAAGACACCCGGTATAGCTTTTTGCTATTCAAAACTGTAACGAAAATTCATTAATTTTAGTATGAACTAAAAGTTGATTTTAAGTTGTCTATAATGTTGATTTTCGGATACGTCAATATATCGCTTTTGAATAAAGGGGCAGAGGGATGGATTTTAGGCCTAAAGAAACTTTAGAGATTGTTTAAAGTATAAACAATCTTTGTTGGTTTATTTGGTTTAGATCCCAATTTCGGTTCGAAAGCTTAAGAAAGGGTTTAAGTATTAAGCAGATTATATGATACTCTAGATTCTGAATATATCTCTTAGATTGGCGTTCGTGTGAGGGATCAAAGATTTTTTTAATAACAGGAAACTTGATTAATTTTTTATTTGTAGTTGCAGTTCTTGCAAAATAATTTTATTTACTATCAAATTTAAGCAAATTTTTTTTGAAGTAAAATATGCTTCCAATTAATAACTTCTTAAAAAAAAAGTACAGAGGGGTGCTTAATGTTATATTTGACAAAGCTCTGTCAATCACCTCCTCCAGTTATCTAATGTCACACATTATTTTAAATGGCAGACAATTGTCCATCTTATTTTGCCAAAAAAAACATGACGCAAGTTGCAGCGATTTACCAGTAAAAATGTATGGTAATATACACTTCATTAAGTAGAAATAATATAAAAAATTATCCTCGAAAATAAAGTTTATCCTTTAATGGCCCAATCTTTGGAAAACCAAGTGGATGAAAATGGTGTTGGGATTGTAATTCGAACAATATGAAGCTCCCTCGTACTACTCTTTGACAGCCCAAGGATGGTTTAACCCTTTCATCCCGAACGGTACACATATGTACCAGGCAAATTTAAAAATTCCTGTTTGTAAAATAAAGCGTTTTATTTGGTATAAATGTGTACCGGTCCGGTGTATCAGGCTTCCGCAGTATACCTAGAATATGCATTGTGGTAAATAGTAGCAGCAGTATTGCTGCAATCAAATTAGTTATTTAGGACACTCAAAGTGCTTATTTATGCAGTTTTTTTTATTAAGTTTTATTTATTAGTCAATTGCAAGTGCAGTGCTGTTACAAAGGTAAGTCAAAACTATGTTTTATTTTTGTATTTTTGGGTATGTTCGTGTGGTACATATATGTACCACCAGGTATTTATGATGGTACACATATATACCAACAGGTCTGTAATTACGTTTATTTGATTTCAGCTTCAATATGGATGCCGCCGTCCGCTTTTACGAAAAAAGCTGGAAAAGCTTATTGAAGAATCCTCAGATTCAGAACCATTTTTTGCTGGCTCCAGTGATAATTATGAACCAGATTCCGATGAAGAAGCTGGCAGTGATACGTCGGATATGTCTTCATCGTCTTTATCGGAAACAATGCAAACCACTGTGCATCGAAACTCAGACAGAAACTCTGCGCAACCACCACAGGTAATTGTTGATAGAAACCTAGTTCTTGACTGGGTCATTCCTGACGAAAAATTTGAGCCTCCTAAAATCCTTCCTCCTGAAAGAGAGTGTATGCTGGCTCCAAGCAGTTGACACCTATGCAAATTTTTCATAAAGTATTTCCTCATTCTCCTTACTTGCACATTGCAAATTGTACAAATGAACGTCTGAAAATCCTAAACCAATTAAAAAAAAGGAATGAGAAAATGACTGAAAAAGGAGAAATACAGAAATTATTTGGCTGCATGTTCATTATGTGCTACAATCGCCTTCCAAGCCTAAAAAATTATTGAAGCGAGAAGGAGTCAATGGGAAATAGCACAATTCAAAAAACTTTTTCAAGAGATCGTTACATGACTTTGAGCTCAAAAATTTACTTTGCTTCTCCTCAAAAACCCCCAAATGCTTAAAAAACATATTATATTGAAGATTTATTATCTTGTTTCGAATACACATTTCCAAAATGTCGCCAGGATAGCCAGTATCAAAGTATCGACGAATCTATGACAAAATTCAAGGGTCGATTTTCTTTGGAACAATATATGCCCCTCAAACCAACCAAGAGGGGCATAAAACTATGGCTTTGCTGCGATGCAAATTCCGGCTATACGTATGATGTCAATGTATATTCTGGAAAAGAGGACCCAATTTCCGCTAAAAATCAATCCCTAACTTTAGGAGAGCGAGTCGTAACAGCTCTTGCGTCTACTACTATGCAACCTTGGGAACTTGCATGTCCAATCGCAAGAAAGTACCAACTATGGGAGACAAACTCCAAAAAAGGGAATCTCAATTTAGAGGCACTTCTTCTGGATTACTTTGTGTAAAAAGGCAGGACACAAAGAACGTTATGCTAATGAGTAACTGTCATAAGTCCAATTTGACAACAATTATCAAAAAAAGCAAAACCGGTGAACAACAAAATATCGAATGTCCAGAGGCCATTTCTTTTTACAGAAAAAAAAACAAGGGGTTGATCGGGCTGATCAATTTATGATCATGATTGAAAATCAGCAAAGTGGTGGAAAAAGGTGTTTTACACATTCCTGAATATGTGTGCAGTAAATTCGTGGATAACGTATATTTTTTTTTTCTTTCATAATTGTATTTGTTTTCATTCTTTATAAAATAATATGTAAAGAATTTACTGGATGTGATATTTGGCGTTTTATAATTCATATTTTAGTCAATAACGGATACACGATGGTATAAACTTATTTTATTTTTATGTTAGTGTGAGTCAGTGTGCAGTTTTTTGTATTTATATATTATTATAGGTGTGTCTTTTCTGTTAATTAGCGTTCTGCTCCGTATTATTTAATTTTGTTAATTTTACTTAGGTCTGATGATGCCCTAATGCGGCGAAACGCGTAACCTTTAAATAGACGCTTGATTATGAGACTTGGACTTTGAGTTTACTTTCTCCTCCCCTTTATTCATAAATCATTATGATATCCACATATTCTTCGTTAGAGTATGTCGCCATTGCAACAACAAAATAGTCAACAAAGTTTAAAAATAACAGAAACTTAATAAAACGTAACAAAAAACAACAAAACTTAACGAGAAAATACAACCGAATGAAAGAATCGTGGAGTACAGAAATCTAGCACACACGTTAGACAGCAGAGGCAATGATGTCTCAACTAAAAAATAAGATTACATGGCTACTGCGCCATGTAATGGACTTCGGACTACAACTGTAGAAATACGACAAAGATGTCGGGCCTGCATTCGAAACAGAGGTGAACAATTTGAGCAGGATTTGTAAATGATGAAATAAATGTTTAAAAGGCTACTTTTGTTTTTTAATGTTATTTTTCCTGCTTTGAATCGCTGATTAAGACAAAAACTTGTTTTTATTCGCCTGTTGAATATTAGAAAATTGCGACTATGTTTAGTAAATTTGAAAATTAGTCATGTTACCAATTACTTTTTATGACATATTGCACATCATTAGAATGGAAACAGACTAGAGATGTTTTTAAAAAAATTGGGAGATCATGATCACTTTTAGTTTTTTTTTTTATTTAAACCGAAAGTTGACGTTTAAGCTTATTTTTTACTGAAAAAAATGTTTGCAGCGCTGTAAAAAAAAACTAGATGTCGCTGGCGGGTAATTTTAATTTCAAAAGAAGCGTCAAACATTGCGAATAAAAGGTCGAAAATAAAATTTAGTAAAAATTAACAACTTTTAAATTTTGAATGTTTTTTAAATAAATGTTCACCCAAAACCATTAAAACTCAGTATAAAAAAATCTGTTTGAGCAAGATTTTTTTATGAGGGCTGAAGAGGTAGCCAAAGACCTCCCCAATCACTGAATTTAGTTTGGCACACGATGCACCAAACACCCTGTATAATATTTTACACTATTTATTACTTAAACTAAAATATTTTAATTCAGGGACGAAAGGGTTAATGAACAGTTTCCAGGGATGTGGATTGGCAGACGTGGGGCAATGGAATGGCCCGCACGGTCGCCAGATTTAACACCACTTGATTTTTTTCTTTGGGGGTATTTTAGAAGCAAGGTTTGTAAAATCCAACCTGACACCCACTGAATCCACCCTTGCTCTAATTAATTATTAATGATTTTTTAGAACGAGTTACTCGAGAAACACTTGCCAATGTTCAGGAGCAATTTCAAAAACAGATTTTATTATTGTCTCGCGAATAACGGAGCACATTTTGAGCATTTAATAAAATAAATTCTTATAAAAAAAAAAATTTTACAACCTAACCTAAGTCTTTAAACTTACATTTTTTATACACTGATAGGTGAATTTAATTTTTTTTAGTACTATTGAATAGACATTTTAATACTGATTACAATGGTTGAGTCACACGATAAAAGTTTCCATTTTATTTATCAGAGTGAGGTTCTTACCTCCAGCTAGGAGGTAAGAATTTATTAAGGGTACACCGTTTTACAATTACAGTATTGTATAATATATTCTTGTAAACAAATCTGATTTTAACAACTTTTCATAGGAAATGTATTCCCTTGTTTAAAATAAAAATGTTGACAAAAAATCATAAGTACAAACACTCTCTCTGAAAGTTAGGCTCAATTAATAATATACTCCTCTTTGTCCACTTATCCTGCCTGTCTTTGCTGGCCAAAAAAGTCCAATTTTCGGTCCATTCCATTTGGATATAAATAAAAATAATCCTGTACGGATAAACTCCTCCTACGGTCCAAGTGAACTTATAACACAATCCAGGTAAATAAAAAAAAAAAACAAAAATCCGCAATATCTGAACGTTCAACTTACCCCGGCTATCCCATCTTTCATACCTTTCAAAACCTATTAGCCAATACGGTTAACAACAAAATGGATAGAGCGCAGTCTTGCCCGGGTCCCCGGTGTGTTTTCACATTGATCATTTTTCCGTCGACAAGTAAACAGGCATACAAAAAGAGCGACGTTTTACTAGGTTTCCGATTGATTACTTTTTTAAAATTCGCTAATAAAATTATTTGGCTTATATTCAGTTAATCGACAATAGGTTAATAAATCGTTCAACTAGTCTCACTTAATTTATTTTAAAAGAATTATTTAGTTATACACTAAAGCCCTATTTTATTTTTTAAAAAAGTAATTAGAGTACAGCTTTTGATGATGGAACTCTTAGATATTTTAGGATAGTAGGATATCTGAAATTCTACTGGTTTCTGTAAAGCCTTAGGATGTACGATAAATGAAGTTGAGTCTTGCATATATAAAAGGTTTTTTTGCTATCACTTGTCTATTTTGTCAACAATAGCAAATACTAATTCAATAATGTATTGACTTCTGGATACATAGGGTACATACATACTCATAGTTAGTAAGAAATCTACAGTTTGGGTTCTTGAAAAAAAAATAAAAACGTATAAATAGAAAAACTTTTGCATCATATGTTGACATTCTAACCTAGGAAACTCTAAAATACTCATATTAAAGTCTCTTAATGATCATACTTCTTCAAATTTGTTTTTTGACTTGCAACAATATAATTCGAAAAAACTGGAAAAGCTTTTGCTGACTTGTTAACATATTCGTTTTCTTAATCGATTCGTATTATATATAAACATAGATTCTAAAGTTTTCCATCACCCCAAATTTCTAAAAAATGTGTTGTATTTGTAATTGAATAATTATTTTACCTTTGGTATTTATGCAACCTTAAAGAGGCCAGTCCACACTGTCTATACAGGGTGTCCCAAGTTCAAGGGTGACCATTGGGATCTCGGAAAGGGTAAGAGTTACGGGGTCGGTTAAATGGAGGCAAAGCTGCGCAATTTGGAATTTAATAAAATGACGTGTAAAAAAAAAAACGAAATTTGTCAAAATCGTTTTTACTTTCTATCGGAAAACTCAAAACAGTTTTTTTATGGCCACTTTTTATATTGTATAACATGACGCAAAAAAAAAAATTACTCCGACGTTTCGTTTTTTTTCGATTATCATCAACTTTATTTTTTCTTATAGGTGCCATATTGGATTTTCTAATTTTTAAACAGTAAGTTGATGATGATCAAAAAAAAAAAAACGAAACGTCGGATCAATTTTTTTTGCGTCATGTTGTAGAACATAAAATGTAGTAATAAAAAACTGTTTTTAGTTTTCCGATGTCTCTTTAAGTAAAGACGGTAGAAGGTAAAAACGATTTTGACAATTTTCGATTTTTTTAGGATAACTCTGAAAATATCCGGAATTTTAAAATTTTTTAAACGTCATTTTATTAAGCTCCAAATTGCGCAACTTTGCCTTCATTGAACCGATCCTGTCACCTTCGAATTTGGGACACCCTGTTCAGTTGGAGATTGTATAGACTTGTTAAGGAATATTGTCCTATTCATCCCGAGCATTATCAATAAGCTTTTTAAAAATCCTAAAGTAGATTTCTGCGCGATGCTACTGCCCTGTAAAGCATATCCCAAACATGTTCTATCGGATTCAAGTCTGGCGATAGGGCGGGTCAGTCCAAGTGTTTGATCCTTCTTGATACAGTGAGGTGGGGCGTTATTATTCATAAAATATAAGAATAGACTAATTACTTTTAAGGAAAACAATGAAGCAAATAGAAAACGCTATAATATTGACGTTTTCACTGAGATACATGATGTCATATATGTGAACCGAATCTCGTGGAAGAATTAAGACAGGACATGGAAGGAAGAAATCAGAATTTCAACTGGCTTAGGCTGGATTTGTACTACCCCAGAGTCGTAGAACAAATGGAAAATGCTAAAACGCAACTACGTTTATTGATAGTTAAGGTAATCAGTTATCAAAATTAGGTGGAGAAAGGTTTAGGTAGAGATAAGCCTGATACAAGTTACTTAATCTATTAGTGCTTTTCTTGACCTGCTTATGGTCATACAAGGGATTGTTACTGCAAAATAGTAAAGGAGCAAATAAAAAAAGTTTTAAATTATTCAGTGAAGTTTGACACATTAGATCATAATTGGAGAAAGAAACATTTAGGTATAGTTTAACCTGGGTTTTCATTATCGTCTTCATTTAAAATTTAGCTGTATTTCCTATTCTGGAAACTAAAGAAGAAAGAGTGCTTGGACCCAAATGATTGAAATAATTAAAAGTGGCAAGGATGAATCAAGATCTCTATTACTGGATTCAACTCGAAAAAGAGACGAATAACTGTTACTGGAAAAGAGACAAATGGAAAATACTATATTACATTGATTGATGATTGACACATCATCATAATTGGAAGGAGAAGCATTAAGGTGGGGTTAACCTATTAGGATTTTGGTTAACGTGTTCATGTGGAATAGGCTTAAATATTATAATTTTATAAAGGAAATAATTTTATAAATGGAATAAAGTTAAAATAATAATTAATAAGTGCCTAAAAAGTTTTTTATTTTATTTCAGGCAGTAATTTTTAACTTATTCCAAGCAGTTTTAAATATTAATTATCATCTGCCTGCATGCCCATGATGCATGTCTTGATGTTCCTATATGTATGAATTCAAAATTGAATAGAACGACGTTTTTTCCCTTAAATTCCTCTTCAGGAACTTCTTAGTCTTACAATAAAAAAATATGAAAATATTCCAAATGGTCCTAAGTTATACTCAAAAATGTTCATGTTGTAATATGAGTTAGAAAAACCTAAATTTAGCATCTCTTAAACTTTGATGTACAAAGTATCTCTAACTTAGAACATTTTTGAGGTAAAAGAAACGCTTTAATATGGAATTGTTGTAAAAAACCGACGTTTTTTAGTCAAAAACCCTTTTACGTAATTTCCAATTTTTTCTTATAATATTTTTAAAAATAGTAGAACTTTACTATGAAAATTAGGTCTTAATTGAAACTGCCCGTCCTTTCGAAATTTTTAGTCTAGAATGACTTTTTTACACATAGATTTATTCCTAGACAATCCATTATATTACTGTAAAAAATTATAAAAATGTTCCAAGTGGTTCCTGAGTTATACTTAAAAATGTCCACTTATGCTTAAAGTCCAGTGCAACAATATATTAGAATGGTCACCTGTCAAAACACCAGCATTTTACTTCTCAAACAATGTAAATAGAAGGTGGATGACATTGTTTGGCAGTTGGAATGCTGGTGTTTTAACGGGTGACCATTCTAATATATCGTTGCACTGGACTTTACAAACCTTGACGTTCTAATACGAGTTAAAAAAACTCAAATTTGGCAGTTATTACACCTTGACGGATAAAACTGTCTCTAACTGAGGAAATATTTAAGATACAAAAAACGGTTTGATATGGAGTTATTTAAAAGGCAACATTCTTACTTGGACAAAAATCCTTTTAAGACATTTAAAATTATTTCTTAAAATATGCAAAAAAACCAACATTGATCATATTTCCAATTTATTTTTATCTAGAATAACGTTTTTATCCCCGTAAATCCATCTTCAGGAACTCCTTAATATGATTTATAATTCATGCCTTGAATAAGTCAAAGATAATTAATTAATGCCTAAAATAAATTGTAAGTTTCTTATTTTATTTATTTTATTAAGTATGTAAAGCTAAGTAGAGTAAAAAAGTTTTCCCATTTTCGACCAGGCAGTTGAGGTTTTTTATTTTTTAACTGGCCAGAAGATATAAAAAATGGCAACAGCGCAGTTCCAACTGCCTGGAATAAAGTTAAAATAATTAATAAGTGCCTGAAAAGTTACTGTTTTTTTTATTATTTCAGATAGTAATTTTTCCGGTCAGTTTTTAATGTTCATTTTTACCAGCCTACATGCTGTTGGTACATAAAAGTCCTCAATTTTATATGCAGTAGTCTCCTAATTCTTCAAATGGTTCCTAAGTTATACCCAAAAATGTCTAGTAATGTATAAAAATCTCAATGTTGCCATATAAGTTAAAAAAACTCAAATTTAACCGACCTTGAACCTTGATGGATCGAATTGCCTCTAACTCAGAAAATTGTTGAGGTTCATGACTTGGCATAGAATTGTTGGAAAAGAGATGACCTTTTTTTATACAAGAATCCTTTTAAGTAATTTCCAATTTTTTGTTAAAATATTCCTAAAAATCGTGGAACTTTACTATGTAAATTGACAATAAAAATAATAAACTACAACCAAAATTGCCTGGATTTTTGTCTAGAATGACGTTTTAAGCCCTAGATCTATCATGAGGGTCTCCTTAATATAAAAGTAAAAAAAATATGAAAGTATTTTTAGTCGTTTCTAAGTTATAACCAAAATTGTCCACCAATGCGTAAAAATCTTGATGTTACGAAAACTCAAATTTAGTATCGCTTAAACAAAACTGCCTCAAAGTCAGGAAGTTTTTGAGGTATATAAAACTTATAATCTGGAATTTTTGGAAAAGAAACGCTCTCTCTTGAGCAAAATCCCTTTTAAGTCTATTTTAATTATTTCCCAAATTTTTCCAATAAAAATTGTATATTTACATTGAAAATTGGCAAAAAACCTTGTCGCAAATAAGCTGCCTATACTTTTGAAATATTTTGTCCAGAATGACGTTTTTACCCTCAAATTTACCCTCTCTTTTGTAGATGGCACTTAAAGCTGTCTTGTAGTACATTATCTGGTTTGATGAAGATAAGTTGGCTTTGAATATAATAAACACACAACGCAACAACCAATTTTTTGCAAAAAATGGTTGTGATAAAAGGGAAATCACCACTATATAGTTCATTCAACTTCCACGCATTCAGTCATCCAAAGGTAGAATTAGATAATAAATAAATTACAATTATAAAAAAATATGTCAGCTTCTACAAGTCCGACCTGTATTTTACAGCACTGTACGTACAGTAAAGCAGAAATAAAAAAAACTTAGATAAATGATAAACCCAAAAGAGGTTCATTTTACGGCATTTTTATTAAGCGACTTCGTACATTAAACACGTAAAGAAAGGTTTTAATATGAAATACAACAACTGCAATCCGGGACCCGTTATTTCAAGAAACGTTCTCTTACACACAGGTATAAAGTTTTAAGTTCTGCTTTCACGACAGCAGTGGAAAACAAAAGGACGCTGAAAAGAATCCCATGCATTCTTGAGTTACAAGCTTTTTTTAAATAAAAGTGCCGTGTAAGAAAGGCTCGTTTTCGCTCCAGTTGTGAAATTCCCCATTCTTTTAATAGGAAACAGTTTTTGGGGTTGAATATCTAAGAGAGAGCTGAGAAAAATATTATATAACTAGTATTCACACCACTCTTTTACTAAATTACCAACAAACAAACAGACTGATTGATAAAATTACAATAAAATACTTTTATAAGGTTTTTTGCACGATACGAATAAAAATATAAAAGAGGAACCCAGATATAAAACGGCTGGAATCTGAACCCCCGCTGTTACGGATCCGATTAAGTATGGTTTTTCAAAGAGAAAAAAAAATCAAATATATTTCATGCCTACCCCGGTGGGTCTCAAACGAAACGGTAAAAGAACTAAAATACCCAAATTATATATTTCGAAATGGAAAAATAAAACGAGAGTTATTGTGATCGTTTTGAGTTGCCACAGATATTACGAAAACAACGAGACTTAATTGGAATGCTAAATGAAAGGGTCGGTTTTTTTGCCTAAAGGAGTTATTTCGGATTTAAATTTGAAAGTCTTTAGATATGTAAAAGTATAATGGTTAAGTTAATAAAAACCTCTTTTTTTCTATCACTAGACTATCAGTCTCTGCAATTGTAGTATAATATAATATTTAATTCTTTATGGTCTAGTGTGCTATAAATCATTTTATCGCATGGTTTTCAAATATAGTTCTTAAAAAAACCACGCTTTTTTCAGGTAAATATTACATAGTTTAGAGCTTACGTAGGTCACTGCGCCAGTTACCCGACCGGCGCCTGTTTTCGACTAGGGTTTGTGAAGTCTGTCTAAAATAAGAAAGCGAATTGCAGCGGTTTCTCTCTATCATTAAACCCGTTTTCAATAATCCTTTCTCTTTCTACTCTAAACATTTCAATATTCTAGGGTTAAAAGTCACCTGTCAGTGTGAACACAAAAGTCAAGCCGTGTAGAACGTAGTAATTTTGTTCAAAAATTCGTAGTGAACTGAGCCATGTAAAATAGACGGTAAGCCATAAAATCTTGCTTGTGTAGTATTGTTTTATATTTTAGGACCATAGTTAGTATTATACCTTTTAAAATATAGTATTAGAGTTCGTATTAGGTAGTCTCGACCAGGTGGTCGAAAATGGGGTATACGACGTTACGTTTTTATTATCTCTTTTTATTTTATTGCTTTTAAGATAACTTTTTCTCATACTAGAATATTAGTGTGTATAATATGTAAAATACTAAGTCTAGTTTTTCGACCACCATATTTTTACGAGTTTTTAAATGTCCGAGATACCTACCTAAATTACCTACAAAATTATTTCAGAGATGACCCCCTACCAAAAGACCCACCACTACCAGTACCGGCAAAACGGGCCAAAAATATCCACAAAAAATAAAAAGAAGAGAAAAAAGACATTTTTTCCAATATACAGAAGATATTCTTCAAAAAGCTCTTAATGAAATTAATTCGGGAAATTTAAGTATAAATAAAGCTATAGTCAGCAATTCAATGTGCCTAAGACTACGATTATAGACCGGATGAAAGGTAGATCTACAGGAGAGAGACAAAAAACTGGACCTTGGTCACCATGTCGAAAATAAAATTAAAGAATGAGTAATAAATATTGCTAAATGTGGATTTCCTCTTAAGAGGACTGACCTACTGGATACTGTGGAGAAAATAGCTAAAGATTTAGGAAAAGATCATTTATTTAAGGGCGGAAAACCCGGGCAGAAGTGGTTTCTTAATTTTCTTAAACGCCATCCTGATATTAGTCTATTGACAATGCCAATGTGGGTAAAGAGTAGCTCTTCCAATATACTCGTTTGAAAACTTGAAGGTACAATTAAACGATACCCCCACATTAAACAACTGTGTTCAACAGATAGATACTTCGTTTTTTCTTATAAAAAATCATTGCTAAGGATTGGATCATTAACAGTTTGCTCTTTAATTTTCAAAAAATTTACTGGAAAACCGGAATTTTGAATATAATTTAAATATGACACTTTATCATTGTCACTTGATGAAAACACAATGGAACTACTATTATAATAATAGTGAATATTTTCAACACTAGTTCCTAGTCGAGACAAAAAAGCCGAGTAATTCTTTTTTGTGTTGACGTATTTAATTTCAAAGTTAAATGATGATAAAATATACGCCCATCTTTGTAGGCGATTAGCTGCAAAAACCGGAAGCCCCTTTTTATCTCCAAAAATGGCTAAAAGGGGCTTGTCATCTGTATACAAGGTAAATTTTGTCCCATACAAAAATTGAAAAAATTTTTTTACTCCAAAAATTTGCTAGAGCCTCTTTTTCAATTTGTGAAAAACCTAATTCGCTTTTACTTAATAATCTGGAAGCAAACGCGATTGGCCTCTCAGAACCGTCTGGATAAAAATGACTAATAATCGCTCCAAGCCCTACACTGCTAGCATCCATTAAGAGGTTAATGGGTATTTTGGGATCAAAATGAGCCAGAACCGATGGAGAAGTTAACATTTCCTTGATTTTAGAAAAACTATTTTGACATTCTGTACACCATTCCCAAGGAACGTTTTTTTTAAACAAATTATATAAGGGGAACAGTATTGTTGATGCATAAATTTAACATAATAATTTACCCCCCCCTAAAAATGATTTCAGTTCTGTAATATTTGAAGGATTTTTAGTTTTAATGACGGCTTCTATTCTTTCTTGGGTTTTATGTAGCCCAAATTTATCGATTCGATGGCCCATGTACGTCAAGGAGTCTTGCATAAAGCTGCATTTGTTTTTTTTTTACTTTAAGGCCGCATTCACTTAATTTTGTAAAAACCCGTTCTAACCTCTCTAAATGTTCAAGGTCATTTTTTCCCGTTATTAGAATATCATCAAGAAACGCTATAACGCCCGGTATACCGTTAAATAGTTGTTCCATAATAACTTGAAATATGGAGGGTGCACAATGAATGCCAAAGGGTAGCCTCTGATAAGAAAATAAACCTCTATGTGTAGAGATTGTCACCAACTCTGTAGAATTTTCATCCAGAAGAATTTGCTGGTATGCCTCCGACAAATCGATTTTTGAAAATTTTTAAAAATAACTGAGGTTATATTTAAGCCCCAAATATGTAATTCATCCACGTTCAAGTTAATCTTTAATTGAACCAAAAAGCCAACCAAATATGAAGAATTTTAACAGAAATAAATGAAAACTCATATTTCCAATATCGGTCCAAGAAAAAAACTATAAAATTACCATTAAGTTTAACAGAATAAAATGTACAAACTAAGAAACAAAATTTTAAATAGTAAACACCAGTAAAAAAATGATTATTAAGTAGACAGAAAGGGTATGTTCAGTACCATTAAAAATTTCATGGATCCATGTGGTACCATTTTTGTAATAAAGTCATTTAGTAGTTTGAAAGCAAAAAACCAACATGGATAATAAGAGATAAATTATATATATATAATTATGTATGTATATATATATGCTTTGTTCCTTTATAAAAGAGGACTTAACTTTACCTAAGAAAAGCACTTTCCAGAAACTATTTAAGGGTATATCCTTCGATACTGGTATGGTGATGAAAGCTACTAACAAATTCAATGACATAATAGATAGGTATGTTGACATGGAATCTGTAGTTTGCCAATCATGATTTAGTATTTATGTTAAAAATGGAATAAGCCATAATAGCTTATTTTCTTACATGGAACACAATTAACTCATGAGAACGTAAATTACGCAATAAGCAAGACATTACCAAAACGCAAGAGCAAAGGCGTATTGTCAGATGATAAACAGTAGCATAAATAAGGATGAGAATATTTATCTCTCTTATCTCTAATAATTTGCGAAATATATTGATTATGAATGTGTAGTACCTGCATATTTTAAATTTAATAATTTATCTTAAATTTGATAATTCATATTTATTTTTTAATTAGTTCCAATAGCTGTTGAAGGTGCGCTGTAGTCGCCTCGTAAACGTAATGCCATCTGGTATGCATGTGAACTATCGAAAACTTTTTTTGAATGAATTATGACATTGAAAAAGATCCTTAATAAAAATTTAAAAAAAAATTGGTTAAATGAACCGAATTAAAAAAAAAACTTAATTTACTAAAACAAGCAGATCCCAATAATAATAATAATTAATTTACCTAAATAAAATAAAAATATAAACAATATTTTCCATTAAAATCCGATTTGCAAAAATTATTTTTTTACGAAAAAAAGTGGTCGATCCTCAAACTTTATGGCGCCTTGACCCTTAAGGGTATCTTAAAGCATGCAACAAAGGCCTGCTAAGTTAGAGGCTTGAACTATTTTAGAGCCATTTCTTAAATTTTTCAGGTAGTTAGTTAAGTAGTTAGTGTTTCAACAGATTTGCCAGTTGAAAAAAATTAAATTTTCATTTAAAATTAGTGTTTTTTACTTTTTTTTCACTTAGTACTTAGTAGAGGTTATTAAAAAAAAAAATTCTATGCAGTTGAGACTGATTTTAAAGTAATTCTTTAAAATTTTCCAGGCAGTTGGAATTGTTTTAGTTATTTGATTAATTGTTATTAGTTAAAAAAAAATTCCAGGCAATTAAGACTATGTCAAGTACTAGTTTAAGAAATATTAAAAAACTTGATGAGGGTTAAATTCAAGGGATCCAATTACTTTGAATCCTAATATCTCCGAATCTAATTGATTAATTTAAATAAAATAATATAAGGAATATTCAAAAGAATATTCTTGCCAAATTTTGTTAAGAGATCAATCCAATTTAAGTAACAGTTTACGAAATATTGAAGTTTTTTTAACATTTAGATTTAAAGAGGTCCACCTATTTTGAAGCCTAATATTTTAAGAATTAATTAGTCTATTTTAATGAAATAAAAAGTAGAAGATTCTTTATAAATTGTGTTAAAAGATCGGAATGGCAAAAAACTGTTCGAAAATGGCAGCGACTTCCAGAAAACACGAATGTAACAGTAAATAAAATGATTTTCTGTAAAGTTTTCCAAACAACTATGAAATGAAAACTCATATCATAAATGGATTTAGAAAATGCGGTCTTTATCCATTAAATCCTGATAATGTAGACTATTCTAAATGTGTCCAAAACCTTCTTGAAAAGCAAAATGAGCCTAGTAATAAAGTTAATAAAATAATAACTAATGAGGAGTTTATAGCTGCAGAAAAAGTGATTCTTTTAATAAAAGAGAGATTGTCTGCTAAAGATATTGATGCAGACACCGTTTTAAATGAAATACATTCTTTTCAAAATGAACTGAATAAGAACATACATATTTCTGAACTTAACAATGAGTTCATAGAAAACGGCAAAGAAAAGGGAACATCAGATTCTATTATAGACATTTCCGTATTGAATGATGTTCGCGAGACTAATGTTTTAGAAAATAGCAATACTTATGAAATCATTAATCTGGAACCCAATTCTCGATCACCTACTTTTCAGCAAGATGAGCTTGAAGAAATATATCGTGAAATCGCCTGTCCAGAAAGAGTTTCAGATAGACCCCATTAAACATAATGTCAACTCAGCAATCGCCTTCTGCTCGTTAATCATCACCGAATCAGCTAATATCGTCAGAAAATCCTGGAAAAAATATACCAGTCAGAAAAGTCTAGTCAATCTATAAAATCCACCGATCAAATCGAAAGTTTACCAAGAAAAAAAGACTGAAAACTGTCCATCAACTTGTTCGAATAGCAAAGATAAAATAATTGAACCTGATACAAGGAAAAAAACCATACAGGTAATTAAATCTTTAGAAACTGTATTATCGTATTATTGCTTGATAAAACTAACTTAACATATATTGAAGCAAGTGATTAAGATAAAGAAGGAAGTGAAGCCCAGGAATATCTTGAACAATCTTTGAAAATGAACAGCCAGCCCACAACATCTGTTAACATTTCTTTTGATAGACACCTTACTTTTCCAGAGGCAATCAAGAAGGGAAATCGGAAAGAAAAAGCAAAGTTTCCGAGTGCTATATACCTGGAGGATGCATTATAGTGAGAAGGATAATGCAAGAAAAAAGAAAGTCGAACAGGCGAAACTAAAAAAAGAAGAAAAATTAAAAGCGAAAAAGGAAAAATTGAATGCAAAAAAAATGGAATACAAGTTAAAAGAAAACAGAAAAAACCTAAAAATGATGAAGAAATGACCGATGATACCAAGACAAACAATGAAGCTGAACCAGTCAAATGTTCTGCTTGTAATGATGATCTCATTAGCGATATCGAGGACGATGATGAAAAAAATTTTGGATACGATGAATGTCCCAGATGGTACCATATGAAATGCACAGAATTCTATGGAATGACGTATGATGAAGCATCAACAAAAGACTATATTTGTTTTATTTGTTCCTAAATACCCAAGTTCGTTATTAATTTTATTTCTCTGTTTTAATACTTTTAAGTAAGTAAATTTTTATTATTATTTGTTTTGTGTAGGTACACTTACAGAATTATTTTTTATTTGTTATACCTATGTATATATAATTATATTTTTTTTAGGTTTATTTTATTTTTTTCTCATTGAGAAGATATAAGGTTTATTTGAAAAGGATAAAGATTTTCGACTTCCGTGGTCGAAAACAGGTAAAAAGTGATGTTTTCATTTATTTCGATTAAATAAAATTTCCAGTAAATAAATCGAAACCAATATATTAACTTATTATTAAATGAGAATCCAAAGTATTCTATTTAAAAAGATTTATTAGAAAAGAAAAAAAAATGTGCAAATGATAGCTTCTCAAAATTGAAAAATCCGTTAAATGGTCGGAAACCGGCGCAGGCACCGTTAGGACTTCTTGTGCCTCATTTTTATCTTGTTGTATGTACATTCTTTTGTGCATGTATGTACATAAGTGATGAAACATTCTCATTAAAAATAATTACCGCAAATCAAAAGCAACCCTTAAATAAAGATGTTTCATGTGGTATATTATAATCCAGTTTTTTCTGGAAATCTTTTTTCAACATTGAATGCTAAAAAAAGAGTTTGATCCTCTTTTTTTCAATTAAAGTGATGTTAGCAGTGCTCAAAAATTTGTATTGTGATATTTTAAAAACGCACATATGTATAGCGGCTTTTATAATGGCCTAATAATGACTATTAATAATGCGTGTATTATTAAAACAATGCAAGGGTAAAATTAGCAATTACATTTTCTTCTAACGGACAATTAAGTATTGTATTCTCACCGAAATGAATTTCATTGTTTTTGCAAACATTGGTTACCCTAGTTAAGGTGTGGTGAAAGAGTTTGTTAAATGACCACTACTGTAATATATAAAATTTGCTATTGAAAATATAATTAATTTAGATAGACAAAGAGAAGTTTAATTATACATTAATTAAATTTTTATAAAACTATAAAAAGTAGTAGGGGAAGGTGGGGGAATATCGACCGTCGGGCAAAATCGACCAGTTTCAAATCTCATAAACTTGGCGCCATCCGGGCGTAATATACCAATCGACCGAGAGATGGCTTCGTATGAGCCTGATTTATACGATTAGTATCGTTCCATAACTCGTTCTGTGTTGTTGTTGATAGTTGTGCTCGTGTTTAGACTTTTTTTATTAAGACTCCGCTGCCGTTATTAAAGTAAGGAACTCTTTTTACATTCTAAATGTATTGTGTTTCCTGTTTATATGATGCTGCAGATATGCTTTCGTTTATTAGGTACAATTTGGGGCACTTATAATACATATAAGTGCGCAATAAATGCAAGCATTAGGCAACATATACCTACATGTCAGGATTTCATTTGAGATGCCGCGAACATACGTCCGAAAAACTGGACGTTCCTCATGGACGGAGGATTCTATGAAAAGAGCAATAAAGGCCGTGGGAGAAAAGACATTATCCATCAGGCGTGCCGCACAAATGTTTAATGTACCATAATATGGTACTCTTCAAGATAGGCTAAAAGGTAGATTTCAACCAAAAAAACTTACGTTGGGAAGAAAACCTTTCTTTTCCGAAAATCAGGAAAAAGAAATGGTTGAAACCATATTAAAACTGTCAAAATTATTTTATGGATTGACAGTTCAAAGCATAAGATCATTGGTTTTTAAATATGCAGAGACAAATAAAATTAAACATCTTTTTAATAAGGAGAACGGGATGTGCGGCAAGGATTGGATCTACTCATTTATGCGACGTTATCCGCAGCTTAGTTTTCGCAAACCAGAAGCTACTAGCTATAACAGAGTTACCGCATTCAACAGAGAAGAAATGAATATTTTTTTCAATAGTTACTATTTGAAAAATACCATTTTGAAGTTCATCGCATCTATAACGTTGACGAAACTGGTATTTCCAATGTCCACAATCCGGGTCGCATATTGGCAAGAAAAGGAGAGAAGCAAGTCGGTGCGATAACAAGCGAAGAAAGGGGTCAAAATACTACGATTGTGTGCTGTTTTAGTGCATCCGGGCAATATATCCCGCCTATGTTGATTTTTAAGAGAATGAGAATGAAACATGGCTTGGAAAAAAATGGTCCGGCAGGCGCGATATACAAATGCTTAAAATCTGGATGGATTACTGAAGAGTTATTTACCGAATGGTTGCAACATTTTTCGAAATTCGCTAATGCTACTCCAGAGCAACCTATTCTTTTAATACTGGATAACCATTCCACTCATTCTTCTTTAGCTTCCTACACTTTTTGTCGAAATGCTGGCATTCATTTACTATCGCTTCCACCCCACACGTCTCACAGGACACAGCCTCTGGACGTAACTTTCTTCAAGTCCTTGAAAACTGCTTACCACCAAGAATGTGATAAGTACATGAAAAGTAGAAATTATGAAAAAATAAAATAAACTGATATATTGCCGAACTTTTTGGAAATGCTTACAATAGGGTGACCACAATTGAGAAGGCTCTAAACGAATTTAAAACGACCGGAATATTTCCCATCAATCTTGATGCGTTTTGTGAGGACGACTTTGTACCTATCCATGAAGATAATAATGATGCGCCAAATACAACGGCTCCAGGAGATTTACCATTACAGGAAAATACATCAGAAAATATTTTAGAACCCATAGAATTCAGACAGAAGACTCCTTCTCCAAAACCAGGGCCAAGTGGATTAAGTGGATCTGTTCCAGGAAGATTGAATACCTTACGTAATACTAGATTGCCATCAGATTCGTCTGATTCTGAATTCAGTTTGGAAGAAGTTGCGGAAGACAGTCTAAGCGATAATGGTGATAAAACCCTGAAAATTAAAGGAACACTGGAAAATACTTCCTTTCACGAGTTATGTCCACCTCCAGTGTTTCAACGAAGAATTTTACAGCGAAAAAAAAAAAAAAAAAAAAAAAAACAAAAAAAGGAGGAAAATGAAAAATTAAAGATCACAAAAAAATTATAGGTAAGGAGGAGGGAAATGACAAAATTAAGAAGGTCACAGGAAAAATTACAGATAAAGTGGAAACCCCGGTTGGAGAGGAAAGAGAAATTGATGAAATCTGCGCTATTTGTGAACAATTTGGATACAATATGAGATTTGGTGGCGGTGCCGTTCTTGTGCAACCTGGGCTCATGCTGACTGAACTGGCGCAGAAAAAGCTTCAGTATATATTTGTGACTTTTGCACAGTATAAATTAATGTTTAAATGTTAAAATAAAATGAATTCCAAAATATTACTGCCTGGTCGATTTTACCCTACACTGTGGTCGATATTATCCTATCGGTCGAAATTACCCGATTTTTTTCCATGTTTACAAAAACCCAACTTAGAAAAAAAATATTTGTTCATTTGCGAAAGCAATAGAAAAATCTTCTACTATAATTATATAATTATAGATAATATATTATATAATTATAGATAAAGTAACAAAGCAATTTTACCATTTTAGACATATTTGCACAAATACTTCTATTTAAAAAACTTAGTCGTAGTCGATATTCCTCCACTCTCCCCTATATGAAAACCTCACCTTAACCTCAATTATTATTATATTTAAATTACCGCGTTTTTTTTAGGAAATGTTTAAAAATGGTTCACAATGAAATGAAGACACTGTATCCAGGAAATGCAAGTGCATAATTATAATAATTAGCGAAAATATTTTATAAAACACATTTTGCAACGCACCAGTGGTGCTGATGTATTACTATATAGTTTCTGGTAAATCACTAGTATCATTTTGTAACTAGCACAAAAATATTTATTTTTGACCTTATTTCGAAATGGTTACCTGTAGCGCCATTTAAAAGTCAACTGCAAAATACGAATTAAGGTCATTGGATCTGAAAAGGTGCACCTTTCAAACAAATAATGCTTTTATAACGAGGCGCCATCTTCAACTCTCAACTTTCATGCTCTTATTTATATATATAAATTAAGAGATCAAGAGCCAAAAAGAGAAATATTCTGAGTTCTTTCATTAGGTATCCTATAGTGTAGTCACACAAAGCAAGTCTGCAATTTAACAACGCTTCATTGCCCTGTTTCAAGTCCTGGTACACACATTGATAGCGTTAATTTCTGCTTAAAAAATGATGAAGTAGATTCTTTGATGAGGACTTATTGAAGTCTGAGTGACTAGGACTAGATTGTTAACCTATCTCGAATTTCCGAAGCTCTTTCTCTAACTACATACAAAATACACTTTTTTATTTCTTTCCTCTAAAATACCCCCGAATAAGATTCTTTAGTTTCTTTCCCATTAAATCAACTAGAACAGCTTAACAATCTTACAAATTGACGTTCGTTGGAGAGCAAACGACCCGATAAGTCAAATCAAATTATTGAACCGCAATAATAATTTAAAACGAATATTAAAACGCAAAATTATACCATTACCGCTGGACCAAAAACTATCTTTATACAATCGCCTCTCTCTGTCTCTCTCTCTCTTTATAGATATAACCGATATTTAGCAGAAGAAAGAGACAGGTAATATAGGACAGTAATAATTGCTTTCAGGTGCCTAATGGGGTCTCCCTTTTTGTTTCAATGCACTAACGGTTCTGCAGTGAAGCGGCTTTAGCTAAGCTCCATTGGTTTAATTGGTTTTACTTTGAACTCGGTGTGTATATTAATATAATTTCTATAAAAGTCCCTCTGCCATAGGATAATACTTTTAATCGTTTGAAAATGGGACTAAATTTAAATTAATTGGCGATTATAACTATAGAGCTTAAGCGAGTTGGCTGCTTTTGATACGGGTGCTTTTTATTAAAATTTTTTTTTGATTTAATACTTTTTTTTTCTTTTTGGTGTTTCGGATAATTAAAAAGAGATAAATTTGTAGGATGTGCAATATATTTATTATTTACAAATTGTAGAGAAAGTATATTTTATTCTTGTTTATCTCTTTTTAATAAATAGATTTATTCTTTGGATGTCAGTAGAGTGCACTGTAGAATATATTGCACTTATTATTTATGCTGTTTAAAAATATTTCTTATTACATTAAAAGAGTGTTTACAATTAAAGTAAAAAAAAAAACACTATGCATTTAAATGAAATTTTAAGGCTTAATATTTGACTTATATTTTAAGAATTCAATTGGATTTTAAAAAAAATGATTTTAGCTCTTCCAAATTGAATCATTCTTCTTCAAACTGTCTATTTAGTAAATTATTTATGTCTCTTTTTGGTTCTTACTTAATAAATGTAGTTCAAATTCAAATTATTCCAAAATAAAAAATGTTTTTTTTTTGTAAGAATTGTCATAGATTTTTTAACGGTATCATACATAAAAGATATTAAACAAAAGGTTAGATCATAAAATATAATTATAATATTAAACGACAACTACACAAAATTATTATTAAAAAACGACATTATAATATGCGACCCGACTAATGCCCAAGACGGCAATGCCGCTCCGGCAGGGAATCCTCCGTGACTCCCGCGCTTGACCATCTCAAGCACAAAGCGTTGCCAAATTTACGCTTTATTCTTTTTATTCAGGACGGCTCTAACATACATATATTTTATTATACCTTAAAAATTACAAGGCGATCCTACTAAGGTAACGTACGGTCATTAAACTTGTACTCACGTATACAGTTTTCCAAATATAACAGTAAGTTGTCTTTAAATATATATTTGTCGTTCCTTTCATTACGTAAACTAGACATTTTATTTCTGCGAAAACTTACCGTTAAATATGCTTGTTATAAAAAAATACTCAGAAACCTTCCTCTAAATTCGTTATATCCCGAAATATAAATAGAATATATGAGGGTGCTAACGGCAAAAAATAAACAACTTCCATTTTTTTCTCTCCGGGATTTGATTTATCTCAGAGTTTCCCTCTCTTGTTCGTGTTTACATCCGGTTTTGCGGAGAACAAAATCTCTTTTTTACTGTTTTCTTTTTATGGGGTTTATTAACTATGTAACCCCAGTAAATAAAGAAGTAAAATTTCCCCCCTAACAACAACAAGTAATGTAATCGCATTTTTAAAATGTTTATAAAGTATTTTAGGTTTACTGGGTTTATTAGGGGATTAATGTTTTGTTAGAAAGTGAGGGAAGAACTTTCTTGTTATGGATTAGTTTGGTTTTACTGTACTAGGGGCAAAGTAAATTTAACTTTGTTTAAATTTTATGTTTATCTTCACAAGCTCTTAAAGTACACCCAAAAATTTTATTTAATTAACTTATTAATAAGTTAATTATAAAAAATTTTATTTAATATGTTAATTAGGAAAAAAAGCGTCAAACAACCCTCATCATCTAAATTAAAACATCAATATTAGAGACTCAATTCCGAGCTCCCTGTTAGAGAGTTAATCCATTAAAGTTGTGCCAAATTAAAAAATTGCTAATACATTTTAATGCCTTAGTAACATACACACAAACCCACTATACAATGACCTGATTACCCTATAAATCTTTTAGCAATATTATGCTAATTAAATTTTCTAAGCCTTATAACTAAAAACCCACCTGGTAATAAATAGTTGTCAGTTATTTCATTCCACTTAGTTGCTTCGCTTGTGTCCAATTACCAATTTAAATACTGATCAGATTGCAATGACGTACCTGAAATTAAAAAAAATATTGAAAACCACTGATCCTGTCTTTGCTGATTATAATAACGTTTATAGCATAAATTATATAGCATAAATAGCAATGTCGTAAGTTTAAAATAAATAAGTCATCGGCTGGTATTTATCTTTTAATTCAAAAGTTAAAAATACAAACCCATCCTTTCTTGAACAGAATATTAAGATTAGACCTTGGTATATGTAAATTTTGTACGAATGTTAAATACCAATTAATTTTTACGAAAAATTTAATCTACAAATATTTAAATAATATTATCGAAACAAAAAGGGACAGTGTATGATGAAAAATAACTAGGGGATGATAAAAACAAGACGAATTTCTGACGTTTGTCACAGGTGAGTCGATTTCTCAAAGGGAAAACAAGAAAAAAAACTACGAGACACTGATCGATCGGTATTTTAGAAAGACAACTAACAGGCACTAGGGCGCTAAATAATTGATCGTCTCTATTATCTGGTCCGGTGAAAAAAGAGCGAGTTTTGTTGTTTTATATAAATTGTCCTGGGGGAGATAAGGTATAAATTACGTGAAAAGAGCTTGGCAATACAAGAGTAAGGCAACAATAAGGAAGATACATGCAGTATTAGAAACAGCATTTGACTGTAAGTTCTTTATTAGAAAAAAACTGAATCTTAGAAATCAACAGACAGACGGAAAATTAATATACTAGATTCCTGGTATCTGAAATTATCAAATAAACTTACAAATATCCAAGTGCTTGGAAGAATAAAACCATGATTATGTCTTTAACTGCCTAGAAGAACTGAAATATTACTTTTAAGGCAACAAAGTGAGAGTAAACAGAAAACGCTATAACACATACATCTTGACTGATGCACCTAATAAAATATACCCCTAACAATAATTAACAAATTAAAAACAAATATTAAATGGAAGAACAGACTGTTACGGCAAAAGAGCAAGGGAACAAATGGGAAACACCAGGACATATCGCCTGACAATTGGATAGTATTAACGAACAAGGAACCACGCGCCATTTGGCAGAAATCGAGTTTTCTGGACAATTGGGTGAATACTATGTCTACAGGTTTAATTACTAAACACTCTCGAAAATACAACTGTGGTCATCTAGTGACAAAAGTTCCGTTTACAATGACAGCCATCATTAAAATTCCATTTTAAAAGAAAGAACCAAGTATTGTTTACTGCAGTGCAGGTTAATGATATTTTTAAGTTAATTTTTTAAGGAAATATAAAAAAACTAGTTATGTCTCTGTACTAGTTTTATGTCTTCGGGTAAAAAGATGTTGCAGATGCTGGAAATGCTAGAAGCTTACGAAAATTTGGAGGTAAGTAAACGATTTAAAATTACTCTTATCTTTATAACCTAAAGCTGTATATATCTGTGGTTCCTTCTTTAAAACCGAGAATTTGATATATATGGCTGTTGGTTCCGTTTAGGTGTCGTTTGGTTCTTTTTAAAAAAATGTTGTTTTTAAGATTTATAATAACTTTATCTTCAATCCTTAATAATAAGTTGTTTTTTATATGATGTGGTCATCAAATATACTTAAAACATGGTATTTAAATATTTTAATTTAACATAATGCTTTTTAGGCTCTTTCTACTACATTAAATGAATTAAATAATGAAAATAACGACCAGAAAATTAGCTGTTTAGGATCTTCGCTTATGTTAGATACCACTCAATTAAATAATAAAGGAGTTTAGGCATTACTGAAAAATACAAATAAACATATTTAAAATATTTTATTTTTCTTTTAGGATATTTGTATAAATAGAACCTTTTTTGCCAAACTTGGAGACGAGATGGCGCTTGAGTAGTAAGCATTAGTTGTTTGTGCTCCTACCTTTGTTATTAAATTTTGTAATCCAGTGGTCAAAAATTTAGTTTCTTCTATCACAGTTCAGTTATTTAGTGCCTCTATAAGCCCTGTAAAGTGAAGGATAAGAAGAAAAATGTCAAATAAAGGGCAAAACCTTAATTTAAAATCAGTCAGTGCACGTGTGGAGGAACTGTCAAAACAATTTGCCGATAGTTTTAACCTTTTGCGCACAGAGTTTACGAACTACAAACAATCTCCGCAAAATCTTATGAATAGTGAAGAAAACAGCAGTTTTTTAAATAAACTGAATTCTTTTCAAGAAAATATGACACCCTCCTTACGGCAGCTTTCCCAGGAGGTAAGGGAGATAGAATTAAGTGTCGTCAACCTACAAAAAAAAACTTCCCAAGTGGAAGTAAATCAAAACTTAAACTCGTTAGTCCTACACGGGTTAGAGGAGCCTTCCTCTGATCCATTTAATATGGTTGCGACTTTATTTAATGACAAACTTTCTGTAAAAATAAATAAATCTGACTTATCCCATTGCTACCGTATGGGGAAAAACATAAAACATCAGAACCAAAAGCCCCGCCCCCTAGTGGTCCAGTTTGTTTGCCGTTGGATGCGAGATCATGTGTTTTCATCCAAAAAACAACTTAAAGGCTCGCGTATTCTAATCACAGAACTATTAACATCAACAAACTTACAATTATTAAAAAAGGCACGAGAGGCATTTAGTTCCGAATCGTGGACTTATAACGGCTTAGTATATGTGCAAACAGGTGATGTGCGGAAATTAATTCGTGATGAACAAGCTCTTAATGACTTAATCGTAGGTGAATAATTATCGCGAAACTAGTGTTGGTTAGTTCAATGGAAAAAATGACAGCTGGTAAACACTGGACTTCACATAAAACAGGTACTCTAATGAATTCTCTAAATAAATACGTTAATATTTTGGTCATTAGGTTGTGCATATTTTTTACTATTATAATGAAAATGTTTATTTATATTTTCCTAAAAAATAAATACAGACGTTCTTATACTCTAAACTAAACTTATATTTAAAGATCGACTGGCTTTTGCATACTATTATTATAATAAAAATTTAAAAATTTCTCTGCATGCCTAGTTGATATAAAAATAAATTAAAGGCTTTTTTTTTGTTTTTTTTTCTGAATTGCAATATTTTGTAAACAATAACTTGTAGATAATATTCATGATTGAAAGCTAGGTACTAATATTGTTTAATGATATTTCTACGCTAATGATTACTAAATATATATGCATATAATAACAATAAAGCCAAAAAATTTAAAATGTTAAATAATTAAATGCAAATGATTTATTTTTCAACGTATTTATAGGTACTATAATTTTCTGTTTTGCTTAAAGTTTCTTTGTATTGAGTAGGATAGTACAAACACGACAAAAATAAAGTAAATAAGTGTTTAATTTACTTAACTCGGTGTTCATTAAAAGGGAAAAATATATGTATATGTATGTATGTGTATATAATTATAGATAGTTGTTAGGTTTAATTTTGTTTTTTCTTCTTTTTTTGTAGGCCTATACTCCCTATTCTGACCCTTTTCCCTTTTTTTTTCTCCCTTTCCTGAACTTGAAGTCATCGAATTGCAAAATTATAGTCTCATACGGCAAGATCGATTAAGCAGGGGAGGTGGTATAGCTGTTTATGTAAAATCATGTATCGACTATCGTGAAGTTCTTAAGGAAACATGCGATTATCTTGAGCATGTCTGGATCGAATTAAAAGTAAATAATCAAAAAGTTTTAATTGGTAATATATATCGTCCTCCCAAGAGCGACATACATCTATTCTATTCCCGTCTTGAAAATATTATGACCGACTTTTATGTTAACTATGAGTCTATTTTACTTTTGGGTGACTTTAATATAAATTTTTTAGATTTGAATTTTAAGGTATCATTAAGCGAAATTACTGAATTCTATGGTTTGCAACAGCTTATAACTGACCCTACCAGAATATCCAACACCACTATGTCTTTAATTGATTTACTTTTCTCAAATTTAGAGTCGGTGGAGAATTGTGGAATAAGGGATATTGAAATATCGGATCATATGCTAATTTACTGCAACATAAACTTTGATATACTTAAGCCTCAAATTTACAATTTCACTTATAGAAATTTACAAAATATCAACACTTGTTTATTTCAGTCTGATATTGAATCGATTCCCTGGCATAATATGTACAATATGGCTGATTTAAATAATAAAGTTTTTTTTTTACTCAATCTTTATTAGAATTAATTAACTTACCTACATGCTCCTATAAAAAACGTAAAGGGTAAAACTAGACCATATTGCCCCTGGATTACTCCTAATATTAGATTTATACAAAGACTTCGCAACTCGGCTTTACGTAAATTTAGAAACACCAAAAGTCGCGAGGATTGGGAAAATTATAAGCAGTACAGAAATCTTGCAACTAGTTCAATTAGGGCGGAAAAAAAGGCATACCTGGCTCAAAGATTTAGAGTATGTAATAACAAAGAAACATGGCAAGAACTTAATAAACTAAATATTTCTAATAAATCAAATATACAACTTCCTCCTCTTATGCAAGATATAGATAAACTTAATTTTTTTTTTCTAATATTAACAAAAACAGTCATAACCCTGACGAAGAATTTGTTGGATATTTTAAAAAACATAGGTTAAATTATTTAGCTGAATTTAAATTTTATTTGGTGACACAAGATATAATAATAAATTACTTAAAATCTATTAAATCTAAAGCATTTGGCGTTGATCAATTAAGCATTACCCTGATTTTGCTTTGTTGTCCTGCCATAATTAAACCACTCACTTATATTATAAACGTATATTTAGAACAAAACTGCTTTCCCGATCAATGGAAAGAAGCCAATGTTATTCCTTTGCCCAAAATAAAAAATCCTGTTGAATTTAATGATGTTCGCTCAATATCTGTACTTCCTATACTATCAAAAATATTAGAAAAAGTTATGGAGTATCAAATAGTTCAATATTTAAATGTAAATAATTTAATTCCTAAATACCAGTCTGGATTTCGTAAGGGGTATAGTTGTGCAACGGCTTTATCTTAAGTGACTGATGATATTTTTAAGGAACTTGATAAAAATAAAGCTACGGTGTTGGTTCTCTTAGATTTTTCTGAAGCCTTTGACATGGTAAATCACAGAATATTACTGGCTATATTAGAATATATGGGTTTTGCTAAGTCTGCGTTTGCATTGGTGTCTTCTGTCTTGTTTAATCGAAAACAAAGAGTAGTGCTTAATAACAATAAATCAAATGCCCTGGATATTACCTCTGGGGTACCCCAAGGTAGCATTCTTGGTCCTTTGTTTTATACTCTTTATACTTCCCAAATTACTAAAAAAATTTTACACTGAGAGCACCATTGCTATGCAGATGACACCCAGCTATATTATTCATTTCATCACACTAATGTTGTCCAACCTAATCAATATATAAATGAGGATTTAAATACCTTAAATATAGAAACTCAAAAATTACTTCTAAAGATTAACCCCACTAAATCAGCAGCTATTCTTTTTTGTAGTGACAATCATCGAACTAATATTTTAAATAATTTAAATGTACACCTTAATAACAATATAATAAGTTTTAAAAACTCTGCAAAAAATCTTGGACTAGTAATGGACTATAAACTTAAATTCAAAGAACATGTTACCCTTAAACTAAAAAATGGATATTCTGCCTTAAAAACGATATATCGTCAAAGACATTTTTTAAGCTCAAGTATCAAAAAACTGCTCTGTGATGCTTTAGTACTATCACCGTTAAATTTTTGCGACACAATTTATGAACCATGTCTCGATAACTCCGACTCAGGTAGAATTCAAAAACTTCAAAACTCTTGCTTAAGACTTATATTTGGTATAAGAAGACGGCAACATATTTCTTATAAATTAAAAGAAGCAGGTTGGCTAAATATGCACAATAGACGAATATTACATATTTTATGTTTTTCTTACAAAATTCTTAAATCAAAAACTCCACCTTACTTACTTGAAAAGCTTACCTATCGTACTGATGTGCATAATCTTAATATAAGACGTAAAAATCTTTTAACAATTCCTTGCCATAGCAAAGAACTCTTTAAGCGATCCGTTTCTTATGTCGTACCAAATTTGATTAATAAGTTCAAAATAATTAATTTTACTGTCACTGAAAAAACTTTAAAATTAAAAACCAAGCTTCTTCCTTTAAATCAAACTTAATTTTTCTTGAATGCCTTTCTTTATTAAAATACTACGCACATGCTAACTAACTGAATGCAACGTAAAATATTCTATTAACATTTATTATTCAAAAATTAACTGTTTAAAAAAAAAAGAAGAAAAAAGAAGAATTTTTTTTTATTCCGTTTCATCCATTTTTCCCCCTACTGTTTTTTCCCCTCATAAGTATATGCCTACCTATTTGTTTTTTTTTTTAATTTGTCTATAAGAATTGTTTTTTTTTTCTCTCACTTCTTCTATTATAAGCCTTAACAGAATCCAGGAAGTTGTTTCCTTCTTTTCTGGAAGTCTGAATGCATGGCTTTTTAGTTGCCTTACTTGTGTTAACTAAATTCTTTATATAACCTATTGTTTTTAATATGCTCTATTTGTTTAATATTCTAATATTCAATTCCATGTATATAATCATATTACCTTCTGTAATTATGCTTTTTTTTTGTATTGGTGGCTAATAAACGTCTTATTATTATTATTATTTTGATTCATTACTTGACATAATATTTGTTGTAAAAAATTGTATGATTGAAAAATGAATATTTGCAGTAAACCCTTTTAACCAGGTCCAATATGTTATCCCCCAGGCACAAAATTTCCTTTGATATTCGCAATTCATGAATAAAACACGCACGAATCACGATGACCGTACACACCGATCCCTAATTCGTTTATAATTCAACAAGTTTGTATGTACGAATAGGCTTACCGCTCTCCCTGCAACAACAAAACTATGCACAGTATTTTAATTTAATGGGTACAAACAACACGGTGTTTTGCATGTCGTTACGCCTTCTGTAAAGCGGTTCACAAAACATATATAATTTAACGTTCGCAGGTGAAAATACTATTAAAGGTTTACGTGATGGAGATTGTGAGTCTTTGGGTGATTTATTCATCGAAAGAGGTTTGGTGGTAAAGTTAGACTGATTAGATCAGGCCAAGAACAATATATGTATAGGGTGCCTTCAGAGAGCTATTGAAACGGTTTTGTGAATTAATTATAGGGTAGCCTTATGTTGCCTCTTGAACATTTAAATCTATTCGGTTTAGTGAATTATCTACGATATAAGGGCCTGAACGCCCTGTTTTTTAACTGTAGGTTGAATAAAACAGATAGGAATTTTGAAAAATATGAATCTATTGACAATTATGATAAGGCTTTTATAGGTAATCACTATAAGAAAGAGAATTATTTCAAAAGGATTCAATTCAATCCTCTTATTATTTCAATCAATCCTCTCAATATTTGTTTCAAAGAATCACATTCAGGACATACGTTAATATACTTAATGTGCAATTTATTATATACTTAGATATCAATACGCAAAATTCCAGAGATCTTTTACATCTCACCTGACTAAAGTCTTTAATAGTCTACCTTCTGCCTTTCAAGTTTGCTTTATCTTAGTTTACTCTACGAATACTAAAAACTGTATCTTGTCCTTGCCCCAATCTTCTTGATTTATTAGATTAATTTGCCAATAATCATATCTTGTGACCACACATCATGTAATTTTATGATAGATTATAGATTATAATGTTTTAGGATCTTTTTTTTTGTTTTATATAAGAAGCAGTATATGTCTACTTCTTCTTCTTAAGGATAAGTGTATAAATCAGCTGAACAAATTATGTTCAACTGCACTCTTGCTTTTTCATTGTGTATGTACATATACAGATCGTGTTATCGTAAGTTACGTATTACCCAAAATAATGGCAACACCGCTTGGTTGTGGCTTGCGAGCGGCGGAATTTTTCGTTTTTATTTTTTTGAACCGGGAGTCAGCATACCTCACTTTGCTGTGTTACCGCATGTTGCATTAATAATTTTTAAGCGTTATTTTCGTGTTTTTTTCACTACGGCTGTTTATAACCCTTCCAAAAGAGTTCAACTAATTAAATGATTTTATGGAGGCAATTCGGCAGTACAATGTAGAGATTTGATTTCAGTGACATTCGAGAATAGACCGATTCCTTGTGCAAAAACGGTTTTAAATGTGGTTACAAATATGGTTTGAGAAAAAAATATGGGTACACATGTTTTAAGTATTCAAAAATTCAGGATTTATTTCCTGAAGACCAGTGGCGCAGAATGGAATTTTGTGAAACCAGGATGGAAAAGGCAAATGAAAACGAATATTTTTTAAAAAATATTTTATTTTCTGATGAATTTTCTTTTCCATTACATGGCAAACACAATCGTTCCATTGTTCGTTATTGGTCTCAGGAAAACGAGCACAGAAGTTTTCAGTTTCGTACCCAGTATCCTCAGAAATTGAATGTTTGGGCAGGTATTTTGGGCGACAATGTTATAGAGCCATAGAGCCAATGACTTTTATCTATGGGATTACCTTAAGCAGACCCTTTACAAGCATGCGTTTAGTAGGCCAACAAATTTAGAGGAGTTGCGAAATAAAATTGTCGAAGGTACCAATTCCATTTTACCTGAAACTTTTTTGGAGGTGCGAAATAGCTTCTACGATAGGTTAAGTTTTTGTTTAGCGAAAGAAGGCGGTTTATTTGAGCTTTAATTTAAAAAATGATATGTTGTTAAGTTTGTTTATTAGAGTTTTATTTCTGATTTTTTATTAGAATAACGCTTTAATTTTCATTATGCAAAACACAGCATATTACACATTTTAAAGTTACAATTCGATGCGGGTTTTACACATTGTCATGTCTGTAAAACCCGCATTAGAATAAATAGTTTAAAAATGCAGACGCAGCTCCCACGAAAATCAGATGTTTACTAATCCCGTGCTCGGGCCGGCCGGAGCGGTGCTCTGTCGCAGGTACTCGTACACGCGCGACGGTGCAAAATTTCGCCTCTATGCGGTTTCCTATAAGTAACGAATGAAAACACGATCTGTATACGTATGCACTTCTACTAAAAAAAAATTACACTTCAAATAAGAATATTATTATTTACTTTATGGTTTTTTCAGATTTTTGGTGAGGCAGTTCTCGGTCTATCTCAAGGGTCTGTCAGTGAACTTCTCTCGAAACCGAAACCTTGTTTTCTGTAATTTTTACATAACTAAATTCCGCGATGCCTTATAAACAAAGAAAACCCAATAATTATGAATGCCTAGTGAGATACCCGTATTATGCGTCAAAAAATTTACAAACTTATTTCGATTATTTTTTGGAAAGTAGAAAAGCTGACTACGGTTTTTAAGGTTTCTCTAGTAAATTTTATCTACATTTTGATTCTGCTATCAAAATTAGACTAAAATTATATTATTTAAACCTTAGATATACTATTTAACCTTAGATTCATATATCCGCCATGACAAATAATTTTATTCCAGAAAACGTATTGGTATCAATCCAATGCAAAAAATACGTTTTATTTAAATATTAATAATCTTTGTCTTAGTATAGTAATACTCTTTAAAATTTTATTATAATAGGATAAAAGTTTCATTTAAGAATAGTAATCTTTTGATACAATTTTTTAATTGTATTGTTAGTTAGAAGTAACTAAACTTGAAATAAGTATAGCTTATATTTTAATAATAATGTGCTATTCTTACGTAGAATGTAACTACAATTTTAAATTTAAAATACGCATCTTCAAACAAAACGCTAGGGTTTTTATTACAAAAAATAGTTACGCTTGTATATTTTATTATAAAGAATATAAAATTTGCTATATCATCGAAATTGAAAAATGCAATAAAATTTAAAAAGCAAAAGGTACTTTCGCCCACTATATAATTTTCAACAGTTCCTCAATAGATTGATTATTGAATTAGGTTAGGTAAAAAAAAATTCAAATATTATGCCTTCTATTTAAGTTTTTTTGTTAACCAGTCATTAATATAAATGATAACTTTGGCTTTTGGTCTCCATCCGTATATTAATATAATAACATAATATAGGTAAAGCTTCTTATTTTATTATGGATTAGAAGCATATTATAAGAACATAATCCTAGGTAAGAAAAACTCATGTTACCATGAAAAAAATATCTATTCGCTTTTATACAGTAGGTATACCATATAATATATCTAGACTGAATAATTCATAACAAAAAAATTTTTATTCTATTTTAGGGTTTTAAAAATGAATTTGCATTAAAACATTTTAAACAACTAACAACCCCCATGAGGCATTTACATACAGCAAAATAAATTTAAAAATGAAATAAACAGTTTTTTCGAATTAACTACTTTCCAATTAAGATAAAAATTAAATTTCAAAACAAAAAATATTTAAAATGCCAGAACACAATGAAGAACACACAGTATTTATCCAACAAACTGATTTTATCAAAAAAATAGTACCTACGCAATTGTATAAAATAATGGACTTACATATAACTCAATTAAAATATGCTCCATTTTGATTGATAGCAATGGCAGCCATGCAACGTGTACATGGTACCGGTATTATAGATAACGTTGAACAAAGATCCAGAATAACATAAACGGAGAAATCAAAACTGGATTCATTTTTATTACATACCACTGAAGGGTTAATTGCATTAAAGGGATCAAATAAAACTCGTGGAAATCAAAAATCACAAACTTCGTTTAAGGCAAATCATTAAACAAACAATTTGAAAGGGAAAATGAAAACTTTCCGAATCGAGCCTAAACAAAATTTACTCGCTTCTGCTATTGGTCGAAGCTCGAAGCAAGTGTTACCACGTGAGGTTTTTCGTGGTACCTTTATCTGGATCCAAGTATAGCAAATACCGGGTGAAATAATTTGGCATCTTGCAGAGAATGGAGATATAATTTCATTAATTTATTGTACATTTCAAGAAAAGGAAATTATTCCCACTTGAAAAAATGTAATTCTTAATTTAAGAAGAATAAATATTTGTGTAAAGGCACAGAAAATATATTTTGTGAGAACATTATAATATGTGATTATAGTAACAGGAACTTACAATTGATTTAACTGCAATATTTTCCCTAATGTTAAATATAGCTTGTTTTTGAACCATTACAAATTTATTTTGATTTAAAATAATAAAAAATTATTTTAAATCAAAAAAAAAATAAAAATTAAAGTAAATAAATTATTTACTTTAAATTTTAAGACAAGCATATTGTAAGAAATATGCCGAATAAGGATCACGTCTCGGATCACATCCATATAGCCTGGCTTGGTACCGTCGTCATCGTGGTCCAGGTCAACGGTATATTATGAAAGGGAATATCGATCTCATACTCTCTCGACAGATTGGCTTGACTATTGAAAGTTTAAGTCGATCCCGGTGACTTTTATATTATTTTGTTTGCTTTTGTTCATTTTATTTTTAAATCTCAAATTGTAATTAAAATAGTTATTTTTTTTTTTTAAAGTTGGGTTTTATTTTTTTATATTTCTGACAATATATTTGAAAATAAAATTAAAGTATTCTTATGTTGTTAAACTACATTTAAACATAATTACAGTTAATTCAAGATAATTTTTCCAAGAGTGGAATTTTAAATATAGAATAGGATTTTTTTGTGTGTAGTACTTCAAGGTAACAGTTTTTAATTCAAATAACGGCTTCTACTAATTTTACTAAAAAACCTTTGCTTACTACTCAATACAATCTTTAAAAGTCATTACATTTCGCAACTGAACAATTGTAAATATTTCAAGGTTTCTAATTATGTTTAAATAGGGTACCTTTTAAGATTGGTTTCTTTTGACGAATTAATATTTAGCATTATGTCCAAAATAAAATCAAACCAATGTAAGATGTAGTTTTTTTTCCTTTGAAAAATATTAAACTAGACTAAACACTTAACTACAAGATAATAATAATATTTTACATAAAACATTTAAGACCTGTTTAAACTATATAAAATATTTACAGATAATTCATTTAATAAAAGCAGAGTGCTAGAGCTGCATATCATCTTTTTCCTTTTACCTAAAATGGCCATATAACGTAGATTTATTTACCAACAAGTTGCTTATTGTGGAGTGATTGAGCCACAGAGCAATCTTTCTGTATTGTGGAGTGCTAGAGCCACTTAGCACTGTCTTGTGGAGTGTTTGAGCCACTTACAGATTTGTATGTTGCAAACTACGTTTTCCTGTACTATTTGTAGTATGAAACTATACCTTCCCAAATATCCTATTTTACTATCTGTTTAAGCAGTTAATAGCACATTTATATTGCGCTAGTGGGTGACAGACACAATGCGTAATAATATTCCAAATATAATAAATATCTGTTAAATAATAATTTAACTAGTTACAAACGATTAAATCTTTTAATAATCAAAATATCTAAATACTAAATAAAATAACATAATTAGGAAATTGGTTGCTCAACACATTTTTTTTTTCAGGTACTTACGTTGTCATCTTACACTTGACTACATGCATCAACATATTTATCAACGTAATCAACAAGTAATTTAAGTATCGTGGTTTTAAAATATATAATGTAAGTAATTATCACTAAGATTAGTATTTGATTTATTTGATTAATATTATTTTTATAATAAAAATTGGTAAACGCCCCATATATTAAAATTAAAATATTTATTTACCGCCACCGGATATGATTGTAATGAATGAATTTAACATTTTTGGCCTGACACCAAGAAGAATATTTTCTAAATAAATTCTGAAATTTTCATTCTTTTAATACCTTTGTCCCTTAAATCGTTTTGATTTGTGTAGGTATTTTCAGATCATCAGGCCAATTACTGATATCACCTACATACGTAATCATCCGAGTAACGCTATTAAATAAATCCAACTGGCACGGTTGTAAAGCGACGAGTCGAGCGTAACAATTTTAGAAAAATAAAGGATATCCCTCCCGACACAACCGTTAAATTACTGAGTAAAAATTGAAAACAAAAATTGTACTTTTTGTTTTAGTTTAGTCACGGAGTTCATCATTCTTTACGCGGTTCGTGTGCAGCCAGCCGTGCGGACCACGACGGAATAAATTATTAGTTTTATTTAAATGTAGCATGAAGGTAACGACATATTGTGACAGTATTAGGTTATTAACTTTTAAGGAAGAGTTTTTGATTTATAATTAGTTGGGTAAAACATCTGTCTAAAATACGAGTGTAATTTTTAAGTGAGGTATGTTGTATGATACATATTGGCATATTATATCTGACATCAGGGTCATTTTATCATATATTTGAGGTGTAGTGCGATGAGTTTAAAGACCAGCTATGTAAATCCCTTGTTAACTTTTTTAAATGCCGAAATTGTCTTCTTTGCTATAAACAGAATCGTATATGATATACGTATATTATACAGGGTGTCCCAAATTCAAAACCGTAGGAGTTACAGGGTCGGTTAAATGGAGGCAAAGTTGCGCAATTTGAAGCTTTGCAAATGATTAACCCTGTCAAAGGCCTTGGAAAAGTCAGTATATATGGTATATATGGGGTTAATGGCTGCTTGGAGTTTAATGCAGTCACCAATAGTATCAATTTTACAGTATAATTTTTTATCTTTACAGTATAATAAGCTGTTTACTTCTAGGTCTTTAGAAATGGTTTTAATACATGAGTTGAAAAGTAGAGTGGGACCTTATGGAGCCTTGTGGCCTGAAGGAGCGACTATTTCAGTTGAGCTGTGTCCAAAGCATTCAACATGTTGAGGACGTTTAGTGAGGTAAAAAGAGATAAGAGAAGATAAACGAGATAAAAACTCAAATTGGTCAGAATGATTTGATATAAGAATGGAATGGTCAAGACGATCGAAAGCTTTCGGGAAAATTTGTATAGACTACATTAATTTGAGAATTATCATTTATAGATTCTAATATAAATTTTGTGATTGCAAGGTTAGTGGTAGTGGATCTGCCCGTCATAAAGCCATGCTGTCTAGTGTCTATAAGATGTTTTAAAGGAAAGTATAATGCTGAATGAAGGACTCAGGTATTTTATAATGCAGGTATTTTATCGGGACCAACTATAGCTTTGGGCATAACTGATTTTAAATCACTCAGTTCGTCATTTTCCGTGAAAGATGTGATGTTAACAGTATCACAATGTGAATACTTGATTTCAGTTATCTTCTGTTGGAATGTGTTCGTGTATGAGTTATAAAAATTGAGCAAAGGACTCTGCTATTTTTGGGGGTCAGTTAGGAGAGAACCAGTTTGATCATACATATTAAATGGCATAGAACTGTTTTTTTGTGAACTTATAATCAACTTCCAAAAGTTTTTTGGTCGTTTTGAAAGATTTTGCTCAAGGTTAGAGCAGTAGGATTTATATGAGTGATCAATGTCTGCTTTTATTTGTATGCGCAAGTTGCGAAAGTCACTTAGGTCCTGTTGATTGGCAGAACGCTTATATTTTTTCCTGGTTCTATGTTTTTGCTTAATTAGTCTTAATATTTGTGGAGTAAACCATGGCGGATAGGAGGTTTTAGAAACGTATTTATCTAGATAAGAATAAATTTTCTGATAAAAATGTTCGACAGCTATATTGAGATTATTAACAGAGTAGAGCATATCCCAATTTATTTCCAGGAAACTGGTATATAGTATTCTAAGATCAGCTTTTTTAAAATTATAGAAGACATTTTCTACTTTTAGATGGTTGTGAAATTGTTTATTATTAGAAGTGGTTTTAAATTTAATAAGAAGTGATGGATGAAAAAGATCCTCTTTTAACAAAAAATCATTGCATTTTTCAACGGAACAAAACTCAGGAGTTGGCGAAATAACGAAATCTAGTAACCGGTCTTGCAAATTATATATCGATATCAGCTGCTGCCAGTCAAAAAAAATCTAAAAAGTTATAAGTTAAAGCAACTTTTCTATTTAAGTTTCTCGTATTATATATAAATCCCGTGTCAATTTTTTTAAATGACTAAATTTTCTCCTTTGTGTACAATAAAGTGGCACTATCTATGCATAAAGGTTTATTTATATGTTGATGTTTTGTGAATGTTATGGTTAGTTTCTTGTTGAATTTTCATTGACCAGCAACTTTGTGAAAATGAATGAACTTCTCTATTCACTTGCATATGTTTGAGGGTTAGTCGTTATTACAAGCTTCATAAAAACAGTGAAAACTGCTTGTAAATACAACATTTTTAGTCAATTTTTAGGAGTATTGAATTCAGACCCATTAACACTGTACCTGTCTCTGAAAAGCTCCTTGAGGTTTGTGTAAAAGAGCAACTTCTTGATTTTTGCAAATTCAATAATCGTTTCCAACTACTCAGGTTTTCGTCAGAATCACTCTTGTGAATCTGTGATTGTCGATATTTATATCTCAGAGCCATTGACAGTGATAACTATGTTTTAGCCGAATTTTTAGACTTTAAAAGAGCTTTTGAAACCATTGATAGAAATATTTTAATTCAAAAATTAGAAATATTAGGAATTAAGGGTACAGTGTTAAACTGGTTTAAATCTTATATATGTAACAGAGTCCAACGTGTTAAGTGTATGTTAGTTGTCTGGTGTTCTTGATGTTATGTTTGGTGTACCGCAAGGCACAGTGTTAGGTCCATTATTGTTTACACTATTATACACTATTGTATATTAATGATATGATAAAAGTAGTCAAAAAATCTAAGATCGTTTTATTTGCAGATGATACCATGATTTATACAGTTGTTAAAAATCTTAATGAACTGGTATCTAATAAAGCACTGATCTGGCTAACTTATTTGACTGGCTCTGCCACAATAAACTGAGTTTAAACGCCAATAAATCAAAATTCTGTGTATTTAACAGAAAACCAAAATTGAGCCCGGTATACATCGACGCTATGGACATTACTGTAGATGGAGAAAAAAGTCTTGTTGAAAAGGAAAAAAAATAATTAGGGACTATATTGGACGCAAGCCTAAACTTTCATGCACATGCTAATTACATCATGAGGAAGTTTTCAAAGAAAGTTGGATTTATAGCACGCATGGAAAAAAATCTATCAATGCACACAAAACTAATGCTTTATAATGCTATTGCCCTTTCCCATCTGCAATTCTGCTCGACATTATTATTTCATTTACCCAAATACATAATAAGCCACTTTGAAATAATACAAAATAGAGCTATGAGACGGATCCTTAAATGTAATCGTTATACCCCAGTTGTCTAGGTATGTTGTCTGTGAACCAAAGAATTATGTTTAATGTTTATCTGTTTATTTTTAAATTAAAACATCGTCTCCTACCAGACTATATATGTGATAAATTGAAAATTTTTAATAATGTTCACAATTATCATGCTCGCAACCGAACAGATTTCCTAGTTGACAGAGGTAATACAACTCAATTGCTCAAGTCAATATTATATAGGGGCTTAATAGAATTCAATGGGTTACCGGCTAGTCTTAATTCCTGTGATAGCTCCTGAGAAAATTTAGTATTTGTCTTTTTCATCTTTATTCTGTGTTATGAATTTTATATTCTGTGTTTAATTATTTTATGTCATTTTAAGTTATTTATTATTTATTTACGTTTAGCTTAAGATTTAAGCTTTCTTTAGCTTATTACTTTTTAATATTATATTAAATGCCATATACTATGTATTTCATTTTTATGTAGCAGATTTTGCTAAATTAAGATTATTATTATTATTATTATTATTATTATTATATTAAATGCACCTTAACACTGTCTAAAGGCTTTACAAACATCTAAATATTTTAAGTATTCTAATAAGTTTTCACTGGTTTCATATGAAACCTGTTAATCTTCTTGTGGAGTTATTAAATAGTTTTTCAGTTAATTAAAGGCTTTACAAAAACATTAAAAAAAAATATACAAGTATTTCTTAATTATATCCTTTCCCTCACATATGAATACCTAAGATCACATCTCTTTCCTATTCTATATCCGCTATTGTGAATCCTGAAAAATGATCCCTCGCGGAAAGGTCCCCTTCCTACTTGCAAAATGAACAAACAAAAAAAAAAAAGCGTTCAAAACAATAACTTTGAGCACCACCCCAATAAGCACACATTTGTGCCTCCGACTTGAATTGTTATTTAAAGCCCCGTTTTTGCTCTCATTGTCTTCCTTTTTTTTATTTTCACTTGTTGTACCTGTATATACACTCTGAAAACTGGAAACTAAAATTCGTAATAATTAAAAAAAAAACAGCAAAAAATTCACCGGCCGGTAGAATTTTCCCAACTTGGTTGCATTGTCCCGTACTACGGGACCGTGAAATATTACGCAGTTGCACGGTGTACGGTTTTTCTTTGTCTTGTATACTCTCGCTGCTGCTTTTATTTATGTACTAGATACATATTTATATTTATGACCTATGCGGGCTTTAAATGGAGATAGTTGACCAGTTTAAATACGACTTATTATATAGAGCGTTTTTTTTTTAATTTTGACAAAAAATTATCAAGCCTGGAATGCACACAGTTAATCAAATGTCAGGAAAAATAGCAAAAAAAAATGCAGTGGTGCGTTTTTGGTATTTATCACTCTATGCAGCGAGAATAAAATTCTAAAATTTATCAACATCCTATTTTATTTAGTAATATTTATGAATATCTATGATAAAAACAGGGGTAAATGAATAGATGCGAAAAAATTTAGAGGCTCATATTTTGGGTAAATTTAAAAAAAAAACTTTATATGAACGTATATCCTAAAAGTCCTAACTTTTGAGATACCGGATGGTAAAGATTAAAGAAAAATATTTTTTTTACAATATCTGTGAAACCCCTGCAGATATTTAAGTAATATTTGGTATGCATCAAAAGGCATTTTCTGAGGCTCACTATTTTTATTAGAGCGAAGCTCTTATTATGTGCTCTGGAAGAATTGACAGATTTTCGGACCCTGCGTCACATAAATGCTAATAACCTTTGTTCTATGGCGAATTTTATTTTTCTGGTTTTCATTGTTTTATGTGGGAAGGTTGAGGCTACATGATGGTGTAAATTTTTTCTGCGTTTTTCGCGAAAACAGGGTCTTTGATCGGTGGGGGAAAATTGACTGAGCCGAATTTTGTGAAACTCATTGAAATTAAAGCCCCCCATGAAAGGCAGTGCAAGAATTTTTTCTGAGATAAACGAGCTCAAACTTATTTTTTTTTTCGAAAAATAAAAAAGTTAATTTTTCGAGAAATAAATTTTTTCTACTCCTAAAAAATTTTTTAATTTTTTTTTGTTTACACATTTTGTTTGAAAGCTTAATCCTTTAGGATTAAATAGAGAAAACTATTCACGGCGCTACGTATTATACAGGGTGAGATGTGTTAACAAATATAAACCCCTTTTTGAGGCTTTTTTTTGACCGTTTTTTCTACTTTTCTTAATAACTCTTTATTGGCGGCACCTAGAGATTTTAAACTTTCAGCGTTTTAAGAACTTTTTAAATCCTATTTTTCGACATAGTCTACAACCTTTTACGTAAAGTTGTTTTTGCTCTACACCTTTTTTTAACTTTGACGCTTAATACCGGCATACCTATGATACCTACGCAATCCATTTTTCATCTGAAATCACTGGACACTATCTGGCTATAATCCATTGAAAACCGTTTTTCTTTAAATGTTACTGTTTTTCCGCAACGCGCTGTTATTTAAGAAAAACCCCAAAAAAAAGCTGTTCCAATCAACCAGTCATACCGTCGACACCACGGGAGCCAACGCATGGTACAATATAAGTAGCGATCCAGCACCCAATGTAAAAGTATAGGGACAAGGTCTGTGACAACAAGCCTATGGTCGCGTCTCCATGGCAACGAAAACGGCGAGAAAATACCCTTTTTATAATCGAAATTTAACTATTAAAACCAATTGGACTCGGTCCAGAATTCATTTTAATCTGTTCCTAAGGCTTTATACTATTTTTCCATGTACAAATTATAAGGTAAAAACATTTTTTTATACCCTAAAACATCGTCTGAAAATGGTCGATTTTGACGTCTACGCGCGATATTAATGCCGACTTTTACGGCGGTTTTGACAACATGGCGTCAACGTCGATGAATCGCCTCGGACTTGCTTCCTAATTTCATTGATAAAATGCTTAAAATAGGTCAGAACTTCCTGAAATTGGTATGGAATTATTCAAGAGACTCTGGAGAATCTGAATATAGGCATATCTTTTACCAAATCGTCTTCTTTTAGCCGTGATAATTTAGCAAAGTTTTGAAGTTTTAGAATTTACCGTGTATTATTATAATATTCATGCGACACAGTGGTCTATACAAGGCATTTTGCTAGACAAAAATTACAACACAGTGGGTCCTAATGATAAAAAAAAATCTAATCGGGGTTTAATATATATTATTATTTTATGTGGATTTTTTTTAAACTTTTTTGTTACTTGCCCGATTTGATTGAAATTTGGTATTTATGTAAGATATAATTATTGAATTTTAATAAACATTTAATATATAAAATGTCTTGTATCTAAGTAGGTATAAAATAATTTTTTTTATTATTAAAGTCGACTATTAGGTTTCTCGTTTGTCATACGATTTTTAATTTATAATAATTGTCGAGTAAATTAATGTTAGTATAATATTATATAATATTTTAATAGGAAAAGAACCATTTATGTAGGTAGGTATATGTACAGTTACAATTTTTTTTTTAAATATTACCAACCTTTATTATTTTGTTTCGAATGTACACGGCTGATTCGTTATATTTCATACAATGGCTATCTTTTTTGTTTAAAAAGATAGACCCTTTGCTTAAATTTAAAAGTTTTTTCATTTGTTTTATTAAGAATCTCGTAAAAAAAAACAATTGAACATTGCGATTTCAATATATTAAATTATGAAGTTTTTTTTTAATGGAATACTCTGCAAAATGTATTTTTAATCAAAAGATTAGAAATACACTATGCAGTTACTTTTGCAAATTATTCCTGATTTCAAATATATAGAGTTTGCATACCAAATTTTCAAAAATTACTTATGTTGCAAAATAATGATAAAAGAGAAATTTAAACAAGAACAATTGAAATCGCGTCCTTTAATTGATTTTTTGCTACGGGATTCTTCATCAGTATAGAAAATGAAAAACCTTTTAGATTAAAACGAAGGATCTAAATTTTTAAATAAAAATGTTAGTCATTGATGAAATAACGAATCACCCTGTATATACATATTATGTACTTGTGTATATGACTTAAGGTTAATTATTTTAATTATAGGTTTTTCAAATTAATTAAAAAAAACTAATTTTGTAAAAATTAAACCCTTTATTTTTAGCTTTATTTTTTAAAAAATCTTGTAGAGGATTTTTTAAATTATTTGGATGTTAATTTTTATTAAGTTATCGTACAAAACCTGTTTCAATTATGTATTATCATTTTATGCCAAATAATTCTCACCAATCATTTTTTCCTGCTAATTTACAAAAATTGACCAGTGTGAGGCGTCTTGAATTTTCTCGTTGGATGTTACGTTCATATAAAGTTTTTTTCTTAAAATTTACCCAAAAATCAACCTCTGCATTTTTTGCATTTATTTATTTATTTACACCCTGTATATTTATGCATAAAATTATATATTATACAGTTTATCGCATGCATACAATACCATGGCAGTTACTTTCATAAACATAAAAACGTTACATTTAGGGTAAAAGGACCATTTTAAAGGCGCGCAAAGTTAATTTAGCGCATATATTCTAAAAAAAAGTACCGCAATGTTCAAGCGTCTGCAGTCTTTTCGTCAAATAACCGAAAACAGAGAGTAACTACGGCAACTTAATTAAAAACCCAAAAGCGGTATCCGCAAAAATGACGATGTTAACATAAGGCGAATTTGTACAAGGCGTCTAATTATGCAATACACAGGGTCGCAATCAAGTTTTTTAATGGATTTTTTTATAACTCTATTAAAAATAACGTTTTTGTAATAAAAGTGTGGTAGCGTATTTGGTGAAAAAGTGTTTTTTTTTTTTTAATATAAAAAGATTGTGTAAGATTGCAAACCTAATTTATTATATGAAACAATAAATATATATTATTTTAAAATAACAAGAAAAATTGATCCAGATCCACAAAGTTAAAATAAACAAATTTATTATTTATCATAATAAATTTAAACTAATATATACGGAACGTAGTAATAGAACATGGAAAATAAAAGGTTATGTCAATGCAGCCTTCAGGCGATGCCAGAAACTGTTTAGGCCCAAGTAAATACCATTATAGTATAATTAATAATTATATTATTAGTATAATATAATTAATATATATTACAAAATATAAGAATGACGCTTTAAAGTGAAAAAAAAAACTTATATAAAAATGTTAAATAATATAAGTTAAAAATGCAAGCAGCATGAAGCAAGCACATATACACATACTTAATGCATTAAGAGATAAGGGACGGGAAAGGGAAGGATTAATGTCGGGATAAAGGATAAATACATATAAATTACGAATGAAAAAAAAATTATATATATATTTATATTTATTTTTTCCTTTTTTTACTGACGAGAGAATAATAATTGTTTAATTTGTTTTTTAAAGGTAGCACGGGATAAGACAAATGTTGAGATGTTTAATGAGTTAACAGTATATTGGCGAGATTATAAGAAAAACTTCTTTACCATGTCGCGGAATAGTTAGCAGATAGATGTAATTGTCTAAAGCGTCGCTGTTGAGTATTTATTCGAAACTGGACTTTACTGTATAAATATGAAGGTGTTTTTAATTTTAAAACTTTGTAACTAGGAGAAGCAAAATGTAATTTTCGACGATTGAACATATTATTTAACCATCCGCTATCCTTAAACTTATGATGGTTTCGGTGACGAATTCCAAAAATAATAAAGAAATCAAATTGGTTATCAGAGTGATATTAACTTTTTAATTGCAATATAATAATTAAACGATTTTGTTTAAGTTTAAAAAAAAATACAGATTTTTTAAATAACGCCCTGCAATAACAGGAATATTTAGCCTTAAAACGTCTCTTGCTTAATTAAAATCCAGTGTGTTCCCTACATTTGCTCGAATTTCATACTTTTCAGAAAAATTAAACTATGAAATATACATATATCATATACGATTCTGTACAAAAGGGAAAAAATGTCGGCATTTGGGATGGGATTTACATATCTAGTGCTTAAATTCGATTACCACACCTCAAATATTTGATGAAATTCTTTTAAAAAATCACTGTTTTGCGTCCATAATATCCAATCTAATAGAACTGTTTTTTATTACATATTTATTAATATACATAAATATAATTATATCAAATTTAATTAAAGAAATTGTGTTATTAGATTGGATATTAATGACGAAACCAGTTGTTATTCATGCGTATTATTTTGGAAAACATTGATTTTCGAATATAATTTCTTACTGGTAAGTTGTGTGGGGTGGGTGGGGGGCTAAGGATAGGCTAATGAAAAACGTTTCTTTTTGCAGAAAATAATTGCCTGAGAAAAAAAATACTTTTTACGAATATTATAGGTGAAAAAAGAATATATAATTTTTGTATCTATATTTTTCTCACAAAACCTTAAGGTTTTCAAGTAAAACGTGGAAAAAACCCTTGTTTTGAAAAAATTAATTTTTTTTTTGGTTTTAAACAACTTTTCATTATCTAGATTCAAACATACAGTTCTTAAATTAAAATTATTGGTATATTTTTCAAGCGTATATGATTAAAGAAGAATTTATTAAATTGTAGAATATACATATATCATATACGATTCTGTTTATCGCAAGAGGGAAAAATTCCACATTTAAAAAAATTGGCAAGGGATTTACATAGCTAGTCTTTACACTCGATCACTACAACTTAAATATATGATAAAATGACCCTGATATCACATATATCATCCACTGTGTAGGATACGATATTTTTTTTCATACACGTTTATATGTTATAGTGTACTAATCGAATATTAGCACAAAAATTAGGAAATGCATTAACATGTATAAAACAATAATTATACCACATAAGATATGTAAATTGAAAAAATTCAAAAATATAAATTTGCGCAGAACTAGACAAGGATTTAAAAAATAAAATTTATTTTAGAAAAATGCAAAAATAATATTTATAATAAATCCTTTATGGACGCTATTGGTAAAAATTATTTTTTTTCTATGTACGTGGAAAAATGCCCCCTTATGTATAAAACACATCTGCAAATTAAAAAAAAATATCTACATTGTTAGTAAATAGATTTAAAAAGAAAATCTAATTTTATAAAAAGCATTTAATAAACGTCTTTAAATAGTATACAATATACCATAGTTATTAATTTTAAAATATTTAAGTATATGTGCGTATACAATAATGCTGCCAAATCGGATCCCAAGTTACTTTCGTGATTAGATTCTAAAATCCTATATAGATCATTTAGGGCCCTACTAATATTATAAAAACCAATATAGTTTGAATATATACACATAAGATTTGCCATTACTAGAGTATTGGTATTGTATCAAATCCTGAGAAGAATATTACATTCTAAGAAGAGCAAATACGATTTAACATTAATATTAAAGTTCCAACCACCACGTTCCAAGTTCTTGGGAATTCTAATTGATAGACATCTATCGTGGGATCGTCAGGTGGAAGTGTTTTCTTTTTAAGCGAATTTTTAAATTATTTAAGTTTCATCAATGCAGAGTGGTCAAAAATAAGATATATTTTTAAATTTTTAATTCGTAATTTCATTTATTTGAAATGGAATACACTGTGCTTTGTATAGTATTTTTTAAAAGAGCAAAAAAATCTAGTCATTCATATTTTATTGGAGCAATATAATTTTAACTTTCTACAATACTATACGCTCTTTAAATAAATTTTGCATCTTCTTTGTTTGAGATTTTTTTAACTATTCCAAGCACTTGAGTGCATTTAACCCTGTAAGAAAAGGAGGCAGAGGAAGTTCACCTAAACTGCCGTGAAGAATGTTTAATTTTTTTTAAAGACTTACGTGCATTTTACTATCCAAAATCAAGGGAGAGTAATAGTAACAACTCAGTAACGTGGAGGAATCTATTATTTAATTCCAAGCACTTGAGGAGTGCATAAGATTACATGACAGAGAGAGAAAAGAGTAATAAATTATAATAAATATAAATAAATACATCTCTAAGAGATGTATTTAATTCTGCCTAGAAGAAGTTTTAATTAAATTTTTTTCGGAACTTTCAGTCTTAAAACGTTCAATGCTTTGACAAAATCAGCTCAAATTTACAGAAAGTTTCACCAAACCGTTAAGAAAACTTCACTTTTTAATAAAAAATATATTTCAAGTTGATGGTACAACTGGAGAACTTCTTACAAGCCGTCAAAAATGATGGGAATACTTTTTCAGTTTTCTTGGACCTTCAGTACAAGAACGTTCATAACTTCGTCAAAAATTGTTAAAATTTAGGCAGTTTCACCAAAATTTTAAAAGAAAATTTCACTTTTTATTAAGAAATATATTTCAAGCTAATGGTTTAATTGAAAGCATTTAATTCTCTAAGAGACAGAGAGAGAAAGAGTAAGAAACTCCAACTCTACTGCCTGGAATATTTTTTAAATTTTTTATGGACTTCAGTGCATTTAACCATCTCACAGAGAGAAAGAGAGTTCAACTTAATTTATTTGCCTAGAAAAATCTTTTTTTTTTTTTAATCTAGATATTTAAGTGCATTTGATCATATAACAAACAGAGAAAATGAGAAAAAATTAAATTACATTTCTTGGAACAATCGTTTTGTTTATTCCAGGCATTTGAGTATATTTAATCCTCTTAGAAAGAGATAGAGAATAAGAGAGTATAACTTAATTGCCTGAAAGAATCTATTATTTAATTCCAGGCACTTGAGTGCATTAGACTATTGTATCTCGACTTACTATAGTCATGTCACACAGAAGAGTATAAAACTAAAACATACATATTTTACATACATACATACATCACGCCAATAAAATATATATCGACAAATAGCTTTATTTGGTCTTCTTAATAATACTGTACAAAATACAGGGTATTCATTAAAAAACTGAAATACTGCGAGTTGAAAATTTAAAATTATATCAAGTTAAAATACCCAATTATCGTCGATCAATAGGAGGTGGTCTTCTTAAATCGTGGTAGGAATTTTATTAAAAAGTTTTAATTGCCAGCATTAAAAAACACTGTATGCCGAGGACATAATTTTGCTAAAAAAAATATAAAGTCTCTCTAAACTACACAAAATTCAGATAGGTCGTTCATATGAAAGTTACCTTTATTTATCCCAAGGAACCTAAAAATATACGGGGTGTTCCATTTAAAATTCTGGTGCTAAAGTCGGTGCAGCACTTTTTGAACACCCTGGTATTGATAAAATTCAAATAATTTAAAAATTCGCTTAAAACGAAACACTTCTGTAAGAAACTTACCGTTGTACTTTTAGGATTTTATCTTTTTTAAAAAAAGAAAGATACTAACTATAATTAACATCTTGGAGTGCGCACGTCAAGTACATAAAAATCTTTCCAACCACATGAGATCTTAATTTTTATAAAACTCGAAATGCAGATAATGGCAGGTAAGACAAAATTACATCTCTCAAAATTTTTAATCATCTCCCATGTAGAATAAAGAGCGCTAAGATTTTTCCAACTATTAAGAAAGCTCTTGGGAACATGTTAGCTGACTGTCCTTTTTACTCGTTGACAGAGTTCTTTTACTGTAGATTTATTGACTTAATTTGTTTCCTTTCATATTTTTGTACTATTTTTACTAGCATTGTAGTTTTTTATTGACAATGCCTATACATTGTTATGATGTCGATGGAAATAAACGATTTGATTAAGACATCTTTTTTTATAACGTCTTTAAATAAAGATAAGGATCTTTTTATAATTTTTACTGTTTGTATTGTCTTCAGAAAACACTCGACTATGTAATTAGCTTCAAACTTCAAATTCATCCACAGAAAGAAGTTCACGTTGCTCATTATGTACAGTTTACCTATATGCTCTGCATGGAAACTGTGTTAGAGAATGGTTGTCAATAAATTCAGAAAAAAATTGTCGTTCCTTCAATGCACAAATATCGGAATAGCAAATAGGTTTTCCATCACCCTAACAGACTCCTTTTATCCAAAGCATCAAAATGCTTGATTTTTATTTAACTTAAGTTAGGTTTAATTAAGATTTTTGGCTCTTCCTTATAAATGATTTGGTCTGTAAAAATACGAGATCTCTCAAAAATAATTAATTTAATCAAAAATAATTTTTTTTTAGTTACTTAAGCCTAAACATGAGAACAAAGAATAATATTGCCATAATAAAACTTTACAAAAGTGAAACTGGAATTCTACCACCTAAAACCTTAAGCAGTGTTACACACCATTAAGCCCGATATTAAAACAAAACGAAATGTGTAAGGAAAATCCTTGGCCCTAAAGGGGCGCAAAACTGAATCCTGCTTACACTAAAACGAGTATAATTTTAGTGTAATATCTTATCTTTTTCTCAGGCTCCCCTGTCGCTTTAACTTTAATTTTGTTTTAGCGCCGTTATCTTTCTCTCGGTGTTCGACAATAGAGTAGTGCCATAAGAAGATTGAATTAAATTTAAGACAATGATAAGGAACATTAGTGGGACGCCGACATTGATAGGACAAAAAATAAAAGACGAATGTAAAATGTTTTGTCTGGTTGGTCCAAGAATGTTTCGCAATGTTAGAACGTAACGACCGTTTAAATTAAAAAGTGTATATTCATTTTTTATTTAATTAGACAAGAATTTTTGTATCGAAACTTTTTTTGTATGCCAAGAGCTTGATTGCCCCTATCGCATAGATTGATTCTATATATTGCAGGTAAAAGGATGAGAGGTTGATAGAGTGGTGAGCTTTGTAAATCATAAACTTTTGAAAATCTTCCAAAATAGCCCACCATTGATGACTTTTTTCCATATTTTCAAAATTTCGAAGTAGTTTTATTGAATTCAGAAGGTTAAAAATATGAATAGATCGTAGAAACTCCAAAGATTGATGCTATATTTTGTTCGCAATCGTCTTTCTAAATTTAGATTTATCCATTTCCCAGGTATTTTCGCAAACTAATAAGGGACAGTGAATCCCGTATATTGGAGGAGTTAGAGACAAAAATAAAAAAACTTGAAGTGGAAAATACTTCTCTTAAACAAGAAATTGAAAACTATGAAATAAAAAGCAAAAAGAAAAATATTATTGTTTTTGGCATTAATAAGGAAGTAGTTTACAATGTCTCTAAACTTTGTCAAGATCTGAATCAGGTACTAGGAACAGGCATATCCGAACGAGATATAAGCGATGTATATTTGTTAGGAAAGTCCTATCAAAATCGAGTTTGTAAGTTTTTTAAGAAAAAAGCATGTACTGGTTAATCTCAAGAAACTAAAAGGAACAAAAATTGGGATTTCGGATGATCTGACCAAAAATCAACAGGAGGACTTGAGAAAATTAAGAAACTATTTAAAAATTATAAGGAATCAACAACCAGATGAAAGCAGCTACATAAGAAGATTTAAACTTTACATTAAATACGTAGGATATACTGCAAAACAACTGGATGAAGGCGAATATGTCGTTTTAGATCGACGTCCCAATAGTGCTCCAGCTACCCCAACAGTAAGTAGAGATTTGGATGAAGCATTTGAAGACACAGTACAATACAATAATAAAGACAAGGCGGAGGAAGATATACAGATCCACCAGCAGCAACAAGAGAATCGAGTCAGGAAAAATGAAGGAAACAAAATAATCACAAATCACTAATAATTCTACTAGCAACCAAGAAACACCGAAGAACATATCAAGTAAAAAGCCTTTAACTAAAACCAAAACTTCGTCGTTATCTGATGCAAATAGAATGAAAACAAAATCTAAAAACTAATTGAGTAAGCGCACAATAACAAAAAAAAAATTAAAAAAAAAAAAAAAAGTGTAAAATTTTAGTAGGTAATTTAGTAAATATTAAATATAGTTTTTAGTTAAAATTAATTAGAAAAGGAAAATGGATCCATATATATTAAACTTTGAAGCTAACGAGTATAAAACCATATTGTGCAGTGATTTAAACAGTATTAACTCAAAATGTTTTAATCATAATTCCATAAAAATATTTCAACTAATTATCTGTAGTGCTGGTAAAAATCTTAATAATTTATTGCTCTTATTGTCACAGATTGAGCTAAATTTTGATATCATAGTATTGACAGAAACTTTTCAGATATTGAACACAGATATTTTAAATATTTCAGGATATGATGTGCTTTACAACCATGGCAATATTAATAAAAATGACGGTGTTCTTGTATACATTAGTCAAAAGTTCAGTTATAAATATGAAATAAAAAAATTGTCCAATATAAATTTTATTGATATTGATCTCACTCAACAAAAAAATGAATCTTTTAAAATTACTGCTGTGTACAGACCACCGTCCACAGATGCTGACGTTTTTAATGCAGACTTACTTCATTATTTATCTGAGTTGCCTAGGTTGGATGTTCACGTTATTTGTGAGGATATTAATATTAATATCCTAAAGGAAAAATAATATTTAAATCATGTTTAAGAATATCTTAACCTTTTTAATGCAAACTCCTATGTTTCGTACGTAAATAATGTTTGCACTTATTGGGAGAGAAATTTACAGAAGTCCTGTCTAGACCACTACTTTGTTAAATCCGGAAATTCTGAAAATATTAAAGCTTATTTGTTAAATTACAAGATAACGGATCATTATCCAACTATCATTGAAATAGAAGAACAATTTATGTAGAAATTGTCCAAATAAAATCATTAAAGAATACATTAATTATGGAAAAATGATACAAGACTCCTTTTTAATAAACTGGAATTATTTTTACTCTTGTAAGGACTTAGATGAAATGACGAACATTTTTATAAATAACATAACAAAAATCATGCAAAAAAATATAAAAAACGTTAAAATAAACAAAAAAAAAATTCCAAGGAAGGGTTGGATTAGTCCAAGCCTACTAAATGCTATTAATAGTAAAAATGTACTACATCAAGAATTAAAAAAATCTCCTAATAATTTAACTCTAAAACAAAATTACAACATGTGTAAAAGAAGTCTTGCAAAATCCATCACCGCCTCAAAAAACAATATTTTGAAAAATTACTATGTAACCAATAAAACGCCAAATGCCTATGGGAGTCAGTCAATAAAATTTGTAAAAAACCAAAAAAATCAGGAAATTGAAAAAATAAAATTATATCTGATAAAAAAAAATAGCCGACGTATTTAATAAACACTATTGCTCAGTAGGGGAAAACTATGCCAAAAAAATTAAAAAACCTAAAAATTTTATTGTCAACGAACCTGAAATAGCAAACAATATGTTTCTTAATTTTGTTACTAAACAAGAAATATTAAAGATTATAAAAAAATTAAAGACAAAAAATCCCCCGGTTTTGGTGGTATACGTACTGAAATCTTAAAATTAAGAGACAGTCAAATCTCATACCCATTAGCATTTTTAATAAATAAATGTATAAAAAAGGGATATTTTCCAAAACCATTAAAAATAGGTATTATTTCTCCTTTGCTAAAATCTGGAAGTAGACTGGATATTATAAACTACAGACCAATTTCGCTGTTAACAAACATAGCAAAAATTTTTGAAAAAGTGCTAAAAAGTAGAATCATGAAATTCTTAAAAAAATACAAATTGATATCCGAGAATCAGTATGGGTTCATGGAGGGTAGATCGACGCAATTGCTGGGTTCAGATCATAAATATATAAAAATCTTGATGAAAGCAGCCCGACATTGTGTATCTTTGTTGATCTGGCCAAGGCGTTCGATACAGTTTCGCACTCCTTACTCTTAGAAAAAATCAAAAGATATGGCCTTCGAGGAAAAATATTTGATATCATAAAGAGCTACTTATGTGATAGAATACAATATACAAAAATCGGTGGAGTAATGAGTGAGGCTGGGTCGATAACCTGTGGCGTTCCTCAGGGGACTGTTTTGGGACCACTACTGTTTGTTTTGTATATAAATGGCTTACTTAAACTGAACATAAATGGTAAAACTATATCATTTGCTGATGATACTGCTATTTTGTTTAAGGGAGTAACATGGGAGGAATTAAAAATTCAAGCAAGAAGGGATTTTTCGCTAGTTAAAAAATGGTTTGATTTTAACTTATTAACTGTAAATCTTGAAAAAACCAAATGCATATTATTCTCTCCCAATGATAAAACAATAAACTGTCAAGGCATAATAGTGGATAATCAAGCAATACCTGCGACAAAGACTATAAAATATTTGGGAATTATTATAGATAACAACCTCCGATGGGACCATCACATCAAATATGTTGTTCAAAAGATTAGATGTGTCATGCCAAAATTAAACTATTTGAAAGACTTCCTGTCAACGAATCAATTAAAAACTCTATATTTTTCATTAGTGCAGTCACATTTGATCTATGGAATAATTGGTTGGGGAGGAGTGCTAATCTCACATGTTACAGGTTTAGAAATAACTCAAAAATGGGCACTTAAAATTGTATTTAACAAAAGTAGGTTTTTTCCATCGGATACATTATATGGCATAAGTGGTGTCATGGATATTAGACAGCTTTTCTGTTATAGAATGCTCTTAAGATCGTTTAAGAAACCTCAAGAAAGTTTAGTTTCTAACGAAACAAACTATAATTTAAGGTCTTCAAATAAAGTTATTATTCCAAAATGCAAAAAAATGTGCGGACAGAGAAGCTGGCTATACCTAACTCCAAGACTATATAATAAAATCCCTGATGATATTAAATGTTGTGAAAGTTTTATTAGTTTTAAAAGAAAAGTGTCAGACTGGTTACTGAGGGTACTATCGCGAGAGGATTTAAACAGTTTTTTGCACCAAAAAGAAAACAAATATTAAATTATATACCCAAAGACTTATATTGAAGTGAAAAAGTGTAAGAAAGTGTCACACAAAAAGCAAAATGATTTTTGCTTTTTCGACAATACTTATGAACGTTTATTACGGTAAATTTATGGTAAAATATGTATTAATATAGAGATTAATATTGAATTAAAATTGTATTTTACATTTGTTTAATAAACGTCCTATATATAAGATTCCTGGTCATCGACTAGGAAATTTTCGGAAGTCTTTTTTTTTATATAATGCCACAATTTCCTAATAATTTCAGTAGCTTAATTCGATCATAATTCACAATAATTTCTGGCTCAATATCAATTTTTCACTTCTAATCTACCATAAAGAAAAAACAACAACCATACCCATTTAAGTTATGCCATTTTCCTACTTTAAACTTCGCTAGTATTATCCAATTAATTCGCTATAAAATTACCACTCTATATGCTTCGATACATTACCATTCGACTCGAATAAAATTGCAAATATCTAACCTTTTACTTTTATAATAAATTATTGTTGAGCCATTGTTATAAAATGTACGATCGCGAAAAAAATCTCAACGTAACCTCAGCAACGCACAAACCATTAGAAAGTTGCACCAGTTTTTCGGGTTTTAACTATTATTACATATTTTGTAACCTCGTTTTATATTTTTATTTATTTATCTGAACTTGTTTGTATGAATAAACGAAATGCGTCATTTCAATTAGTCATTAACATCCTGGGTATGAGTACCATATTCTATTATTAATTTCAATAGAACAATAATTTACGGTGTAATTGTAATTGAGCTGTAAAGGTGATGGGTTTACGTATTTTTTATAGATTGTACTGAATAAAATAATTTAATTAAGACATTTTGAGGTCTGTTTTTGAAGGTGGTAGACAATGGTACAGTGAAAACATCTTATCGAACTTGCATTGTCTTATTTATTTAATGTAACACGACGTTTCGGTTGGTAAGTATCTCCAACCGTTATCAAGTGTACACTTTACATTATGTGTATCAGTTTACACTTGATAACGGTTGGAGATACTTACCAACCGAAACGTCGTGTTACATTAAATAAATAAGACAATGCAAGTTCGACAACATGTGTTCACATTTTGAGGTGTTGCATTTTAATTTCAGTTAAGGATTAAAATATAATGCAGAAACATTACTTAAGGTTGTTTTATACTTCTCGTGTGTTTCTTATGACATTATCCTACTGAATCCTAACATAATTATATTATTTATATAAAAAACTAATTACATTATTCATTAAAAAAATCTGAGAGTATGGAAACCCGCTTACGCTAAAGGAGATGCTGCCGAGTATACTCGCCCGTACATCGACGCGAAACCAGTTTTCGGTCAGCCGCCATTCGAATGGTTTTATTTGGTGTAATGGCAGTTTGTAAATTTAGTGGTATTTCTGAATTAAAAAGGCTTATTTATTTACATCATAATAATGGTTAAGTGTGTGACTTTTGGACGTAAGAGTGATTGGCGAAATAAAGAAGCTGATGTTACATTCCACAGGTGAATAAAAAATATTTATACATTAATTTACAGAAATATCTTTAAATTACTCAGTAATGTCGTAATATTATCTTCTCTGTCTTAAATATGATTTAAATAGCAGTATAAAGATAAATATTTTACATTATTTTATGTCATATTCTAAAAGAATTCCTTATTTAAAAGTAGGAACTCCTGGAAAAAAGTGTAATTTAATGACGTCGCCAGTGGCGCACCAGTAAAAGACAATTAATAGCTCAGTTTATATTTTTAAAATTTTAAATGTCTTTAAACGCCATTATGTATAGTAAAAAGAATATTATTATACTTCTTATTGTTATTTGCAAATGTCCTTTACGTTATCCAATAAGACTTAATTGTTGGGTTACAAATATGAGGATTCTTAATTTTACCCCAACAAAATTCCATAGAATCTGCTCCAAACATTTTGAAGACATTTGGTTTTACAAGACGGTAACGGGGAAGGTGAAGCTATTAAATCAAGCAGTCCCTACAGTATTTAAGGAGTTTCCGAAATATCTTCAGCCGAAATCTAGGCCAACAATAAGGACTCCTCGAGAGATACGTGCAGAGGTAAGAGTCATCATTATTAATTGAAAAGTACAAATAAGAAAATTTTAGTTATCATGATTCTTTGTTGCAGAAGAGATCATCTTGCTTGGACACACTATCTACCGGTGTAGAACTGTTACAACTGAAGAGGAATTACGTTCTACTGTTTTACCAATTAACCAAAAAGAAGCCCTTACCCTTAAACGTAAGTTATTTGATGAAAAGAATAAAGATGTTGTAAAAACAAAAAAAATAAGAGTGATGAGGCAAAAATTAAGACGATTAAAAAAAAATGTTCTCTAGTCAAAGAGTTACAATCGCAAAACTTATTATCAGAGGACCACTCACTTTTATTTCAAGACATGCCAAATATATGCAAACTACTAGCAATCCAGAAAAAGGACAAAAAAAGAAAATATTCTCCTGAATTGAGACAGTTTGCCATAACTTTGAGTTTCTCTTCGCTTAAGGCATATGATTACGTAAGAGAAAAGTTTCAAGCCTGCCTCCCTCACCAGTCGACAATAGCCAGATGGTTTAGTAATGTTAACGGTGAACCTGGATTTACAAAAGAATCACTTAACATAATAGAGCAATACCAAAAAAACTCCAAACACCCCGTTTTGTTGGCTCTTTCGATTGATGAAATGTCAATTCGTAAAAATGTAGAGTGGGACGGAAAGAAATTTCATGGATACGTTGATTTTGGTCCCAATTCACAAACTAAAAGTAACGACATGGCTAAAGAGGTTTTGGTTAGAATGGCTAATAGTGTTAACGCAAATTGGAAAATTCCAATGGGATATGTTTTTGCTAATGGAGTAAATGGCCGTCAAAAAGCGATTCTTGTTACACAAGCTATTCGCTTAATTTCTGAAACTGGTGCGCGGGTAATATCAGTAACATTTGATGGGGCGAAGTCAAATATCGCAATGGCAAATATTTTAGGAAGTGACAGTGATTCCGAGAACACAAAACCATTTTTCGAACTAAGAGGTGAAAAATATTTTGTATTTTATGACCCGTGCCACATGATTAAATTGATAAGGAACACTTTTGGGGATAGAAGGCATAATCTAATTGACGAGGAAGGAAACGTTATAAGATGGAAATATATACTTTATTTAGGAAACAAGGTCCGCAAAGCTCATGTTAAATTTTTTAACCAAAAAATGAAGGTGCGTCTAACAGTGCAAGTATTAAGTAAATCCTGCAACGGATTCTCTTTCCTACTATTTACACAATTTAAGATTAAAGGAATTTGAAGGTTGTGAAGCTGCTGTAAAATGTATTTGAATTATGAACCAAATTTTTGACACTTTAAATAGCCGTTCCATAAGAGAAAATGGGTTTAAAAAGGCTTTGTGTAAGGATAATGTTAGTGAAATAAGAGAATTTATTAAACGGGCAATTTGTTATATTTCAAAGTTAAAATTCGAAAGTGGAGAATTAGTTGTGAAGTCAAGATTTAACACGGGATTTGTAGGGCTAATTGTGTCATTAAAAAGTGCTCTTGGGCATTACAAATTAATAGTGGAAAATAAAAAAAATGTTGATTATTTCCCTCTATACAAAATAAGTCAAGACCATGTTGAACTTTTTTTTTCAAGTATACGATCGAAAGGGGGATGGAATAACAATCCTTCGTCTAGGCAGTTCACCGCTGCTTATAAGCGGCTATTAGTGCGGAGTGAAATTCGGCCGGGTAGTCTAGGAAATTTCGTTTCTTTAGAGTATATTCCAATTTTATATGGATCAAGTCGTTGTAAAATTTCTGAAAATAATATTATATCTCCAGAAAATAGGCAGAAATATATAATCAGAAATTCTCGAAAAGAAATCTTTAGGAGATATTTGGAGTGAACATGATTATACAGTGAGAGCCAAAAGTCCGGAATAAATTCATTTAAAATTCAGGGGTATGTTCAAAAAAAAAACGCTCGGACACGTCGATTTTTATTTTTAACTGCGGGTTTTCCGACTATAATTTTATGTAAAAATAAGTTACGACCATCAACTTTTTTATTCTATATTCTTAAAGAACATAAAATTCTAGACATATTTTATGTACAATGTCCTATACCTATCTCCATTTGTTTTTGAGTTATTGACAGTTGAAGATCGGCATATTTGCACTTTTGACATGTTATAAAATCCAAACGGTTAGACATAGACAAATGCGGTTTGCACTTTTTGTCGAAGCTTTTTTAAAACCATCTGTACTGAAAAATTTACGGTTGAATTTCTGAACATACAATAATTCATGCAACTATGTAACACCCTTATTAAGGTAACCTTGTTTTTTGTGTTTTTTCATCCATTGTTGCAATGATGTTGTCATCATTTTTTGAAGTGACAGGTATCAAGCAGTCTTATCCTTGTTTATTGTAAAATTTAATATTGCCTGAAAAGATGAATAAGTTAAGTGAAACTTAGAGAATAGAAATACTAATTTTGGTAGGATGTGGTGATCGCATTAAGACCCAACGCCAGGTTTGTGAAATGTTTAATACCAAGTATCTTGATAAGACAATATCTCAGTCTACCGTTAGCAAACTAGAAAGAAAATTAGGGAATTAGGTCACTTCAGAGATCGACCCAGATCGGGTCGTCCCTCAATTTCCGAGGAAAAAAAGTTAAATGTTGTTTTGTCCATTGAAGAAAATCCTCATACACCGACTAGACAGGCAGCACTAGATAACGATGTTGGAAAAACATCTTTAAGAAGGATTTTGAAAAAGGCAAAATATCATCTCTATAAATTAAAATTAATCCAAGAACTTAACGAAGATGATACAGATCGTCGATTAGAGTTTTGCGAAACTATAATGAATATCTTCCATAACGACCGTCTTTTTACTCTTAGAATAATTTTTTCTAACCAGTCGACCTTCTGCCTCAATGGTACAGTGAACAGACAGAACTGCCGTTACTGGTCTTCCTCCAATCCAAATTGGGTGATTGAAGCTCATACCCAATATCCTCAATCTGTGAATGTTTGGGCCGGCATTATCAATGACAGAGTCATAGGTCCATTTTTCTTCGAAGGTACCTTAACAGGTCAACGTTATTTGGAATTCTTAAGGAACGAACTGATTCCCGCTTTATGTTTGATGTTTCCCAATGGAAATAATCCCAATATTCCAGAAGCTTCAATTTGGTTCCAGCAAAATGGCGCGCCGCCACACTTCAGCAGAGCCGTGCGCCAATCTTTAAGTGAGGTATTTCCGGGACGATGCTTTGGGCGAAGGGGTCAATTGGAGTGGCCTGCTAGGTCCCCCGACTTGACTCCTTTGGACTTCTTTTTGTGGGGTTATTTGAAGCATAGAGTGTATGTAAATAAACCCAACAATTTATAAGAATTGAGAAATAATATAAGAAATGAGATTACCTCAAGAAATGATACGCAACGTTCTAACAGAATTCGAATCAAGACTCGCTTACTGTCAAGAAGAAGTTAACGGGGCTCAATTTGAACATTTAATTCGGTCTAGATTAGAATAGTTTTTTTTTGTTCAACGTTTATACAATACTTTTGATTAAATACATTAATATTTTGAATGTTTTTTTAGAAATTCAACCGTACATTTCTTAGTACCTGTTGACACTTACTAGCTAGTGTTAACAGATCGATTCGATTAAAAGTGCAAACCGCATTTGTCTATGTCTAACCGTTTGGATTTTATAACATGTCAAAAAGTGCAAATATGCCGATATTCAACAATTCAACTGTCAATAACTCAAAAACAAATGAAGATAGGTATAGGATATTGTACATGAAATATGTCTAGAATTTTTTGTTCTTTAAGAATACAGAATAAAAAATAGGTATTTCCATTTAAAAAATTGAAGTTGATGGTCGTAACTTATTTTTGGACCACCCTGTATACATAAAATTATAGTAAGAAAACCCGCAGTTAAAAATAAAAATCGACGTGTCCGAGCGTTTTTTTTTTAACATACCCCTGAATTTTAAATTAATGTATTCCGGACTTTTGGCTCTCACTGTATAATGAATACAACGGTTATAAGTGAGTGTTCACTCCAAATTATAACATATATTGCAGGATTCGTTGTGAGAAAACTGCAAACCACTGTAAAATGTGTCAGCTGTATTAATGCCTTAACTGGAGACAGATTAAATTTTTTAAATTCTTTAATAACAAAAAAAAATCATGGACTCCTGACCTACCCATCCATGGATGTGATCTCAATATGTAAAACGACCGAGCGTTTTTTAAAAATCAATAAAATGATTTTAACAAAAAAAGGTTTTATTAACATTTAAAAAAATAAAATTATGGTTAATTGCATTCATTTTGAGCAATGTTTTATATGCCTAAATGAACATGTTTTGGAAATGCCTTCTAATCATATATATTTCTTAATTGAGGCTATAGTCGATAAATATTTAAAAGTAAGGCTGCATTTTATTGCCAAAAAGCAGAGCCAATTTGATAATAATATTCGAAACAAATTTACAAAATGAATATTATTTTCGGGACAATAATTATTTAATGTTCAAAGTTTATTTCACTATTAGATTTATACCTTTTGTAAACTAATTTGATAAGTATATGTTTTGTATTTTGAATGCCTTAACCGAGACCTTAACTCATAATATTTAGGTAGGTACCTATCCTGAATAATAAAAATACAATAAAAGACTTTGTTTTTTTTTATTTTTTCATGCGAAATTATTGTATTAGTAACTACCTATTTTTCTTCACATAAAAATTAAAATGTATATTAACCATACTAAAAAATTTCTTTGTGTAGTATAAACATTACTATATATACATTTGATAGGTTCGAATAGCGAGTGGGTAATTAATTAATTCTATCAACATTTTTTAATAAATCAACCAAAAAAAAACAATTTTTACTTTATTTTTTCCCACCACTAAGAAACGCCACTGGCTGTGTCGTTTTGTGTACATTTAGGCTTCACTGCCGGCGCGTTATAATATTTCCTGTAGCGTAAGCGGGTTTCCATACTCTAAGAAAAAAATTAACCCTTGACTAAAACGTGACGAGTACAAACGTTCGACCTAAATTTCCCGAACAAACCTCTGTACTATATGTTCATCTGACTACAAATATAATGAACGTTCTATTCCTCGGAATAAAATCGGTGTAATTTTAACTTCAATTATCTTTAAAAGCCACAATTTTGTGGTTACACTTTACGGTCGCTAAAGATATTTAAATAAAATTATTTTAAACAACGAACCTCTTATAAAGGAAAAACTGTAAATTTGTAAATGTGTGCTTATGTGTTAACGACGCGTACGAAGTTCAATTCGCTAAGTGTTTTTTAACTGTTTTTTAACGGCCTTAAGTTGGTTTTTATGGGCAATTGGCTGGTTTTAAGGGCTGAGAAGAGTTGGGTGCTATTACCATTTTAGTTTTTGAAAATAATGCGGTCGTTCTGTTGCGATGTATGAGTCTATAATTAAAATAATAAGTGTTGTTGTTTTAATGAAGCTAACTAGAGTTTTATAAAAAGCAAGCTGTTAAATATATTAAATAAGTCGAAGCAAAAATTGTAATTCGACACCGTAGAGACCGCACTTTACTTATCTAATTTATTACCATCGGTCTCTTTTAAATTTGAATGGTGTTAATATAAACACAGACGATGGATATTTTTTTGTTTGGTTTTCTTGTCTTAAGAAGTTAGTTCCGTTTTCAATAGAAGATAAAACAATCTGCGCTAAATAATTCAATTAAATAATTTTGATGTCGTTTTTGTCACGGAATTTTGGTTAAAATAGAATACTAGCACTATTTTATTTATATAATATGAGTGGATAGAGCAACCATATCAAAAATCCACGCCATAAATTAAATTTTTACATTCAATAAAAAAATGTTTTTCAACCTTACTTTGGTCCTTACCGGGTCTTACTTTGATAATATTATATCTCTTGGCGACCTTAAAATTAAATTTTCTAATTTTCAAAATCGAATTTGAGATGCTTGGAAATCTGTAACTTATTAAAAATAATTAATGAATCATGTGTTAAATAGGTGGTCCGAAGATAAAAATACTGTCAAAGTTGTTACACTCTCGTTGTCTTAATACATTATATTATTATTTTAATAAAATTTTGCTAATGATTTTCAATCTGATATTCCACGAGAATATGTAACAAAAGTACATTTCCCGTGTATCTTCCTACGATCGTATTTTGCAAGTCTTGACTCAGAAATTCGGTGGTGACTTTGAGTCCAACGTCACTCTTTCCAGCGCATTTCAGTTGTATATACAAGTTATGTCATAAACATAAATTATTAAATTAAAAAAAATAGAACCTAATGGCTTGTGGTAAGTAAAATGAAGTTGAGGTACATACACATCATGAACATCGACATAGACGATATAAGGCTGTAATTTGTACATCTCGCTTGTAATCAGGTGTGTTAATTCTCAATTACGATTTAGCGAGCATGTAGAGCAGTTAAGGTGGAGCGCATTTTTTAGGTTAAAAATCCCTTCTACAAATAAGCATTTTTTTAATATTAAACTTATAAAAATAAAATATAGGTTATGCTTATGCTTAATTAAAACTTAAAAAAACATGAACACATGTCTCAAAAAATTATTGATTTAAAATGGGTTCATATAGGAAATAGATTAGAATACCTTCTACAATGTCAGCTATAGACTTTAAGCTAAACATAATCGCAATTCAGATTTGGAAGTCTGTAGTACAATTTATATATAAAATTTACTATAGACATAGTGTAACTAATATTATTACTTTACACAATGAAATATGCAAGAGCACACAATTTATAAAAAATTTTATACAGAAAAAAATCATCTGCATAGTATATAAATATACAGAATGTTTCCTAAATAGAAGGACAACCTTGGAGGGCCTCAAAATAAGCAAGTTTTCGCCATAAACCCCTATCCAAAAATGATTAGATTTTGAGATACAAAGTGATAAAATTTCAAGAAAAAATCTTATTTTGAACATTAATAATGGCAAAAATTCACTTTCTGGTATCGAATTCCACATTAAAAGCAAGTATTTTTTTCCTTACAATAAATGCCATAAATATTATCAAACAGATGAAACTAAAAAGTTAAATTTTAGCAAGAGATAAATTTCGAAAAATGAAATTTTATTTTTTTATGTGAAAACGTTTCGTCAGAGAAAATAAAGTCAGGATATAAAATTTACACTAAATTAAATGAGGATTTGAAAAATATTTTCTAGTTCTAGCTTCTAGTCCGCATGGACGCCATCATTGGTAAAATAAAAAATTGAATTATGTATTCAAATTATTACTACAAAAATAAACATCTACAGGGATGTCAAATTTATTATAAATAATAAGATTTATTCTTCAAATTTTATTACCCTGCATCACAAAATCTACTGATTATCGAATAGGGGTTTATTGCGCAAAGTGGGACAATCTGGAAGGAGAGTATCCACAAAGGTACAGGAACACCTAAGCCTCGTTAATAAATTCAGGGACACCAACACCACAGAAACTAAGTCAGCATTTGCTAACCATCCGTCCCTGAAAATGTTTCCATTGTTTAGGAGTGCCCTAAGGGTTGGATCTCTTGGAGAAAATGGAAATCACCAAAGCCAAAAAGAGTCCAATTTTGACATGCATTACTGATGTTTTCACCTTTGAGCCAGGACTAATCTTACCTCTTGTTTCTGCTCACGATACGCATATATGCCTTTGACTCTAATATTCATAAGCAGGGCTGGCCGAGTGATTAACGGTCTGGTGTTTCACCGAGATCGACTTTAGAGCATGGGTTCAAATACTGCACCTATCACGTTTTTCCTTTTTATATTTTTTTATATTTTTTGTGCCGTGTTATTGTTTTTATTACAAAATATATGGGTATTCTCAGATTTAAATGTAAAGTGTAAGGTTTTATTGTAGTTACGTGTGTTTTTCTGTTTATTGTAGTTCTGATGATGCTTTATTAGCGACACATGTTACCTGATTAATTAAAAAGATATTTTGAGACTGAGACTTTTTTCTTTAGTTACGTAGGTCTCTTTGAGATAATGGACGAGTTCTTTCAACCCTCCAAGTTTGTCCTACTAATAATGAATTACCCTGTATACATAAACCAGCATAAACCCATTTGATGATTACTATTTAATTTGATGTCGCATACTATGACAGGTCATCCGTGCAAAAGTAAAATTAGAATAGTGGTACTGCATTTCTGAGAACCACCGTGGCATCACGCGGCAACTATTCAAATAAATCATTTATTATTCTTCACATTTAAACCAACGGTACCCGTAAATGACATCATCTCTTGCGGTACACCCAGGTTCATAAAAAGTTACTAAATAAATTGTTAAGTAACCGCAAATTGTATACCTACTGGATCGTTTTACTTTGGATCATTAAAGTTCTTGGATAGTGGAATATGAGAAAAACACTGAGAAGTTCTAATTGGTGATTAGGTCTCTTCACTTTTTTTCCAGTGGTAAATACACAATAGTTTATGGTTAAACTATATTTATTATTTATGGGACAATCCTTTAAACGTCCTTTATTACATTAAGTCATTCTTTTTGATATTAAATAAATAGTTTGAATTATTTAAAACGTATTTGGTAAATTGAAAAATGTGTTCAGTGTCATTTTTCGTGCTATCGTCTGACAAGTTTGCTTTAATAGTGTGTGGAATATATCTTGATTGAATACAGTTAAATAGTTACAAACTGTTGAATATGGTAACGTCGCAAAACCTGTAAATCCTACCAAGAGCACTATAAAAGGTTTTAACAGAGATTTGAAGAGACTAGTGATGTAAGATAAAGACTTGTAAGAGCGACATGGTAGATTTATTTGCTTTTAGGTGTTACAAAACTTTAATGTTGCTGTTAATCAGCTAGGAAATTAAAATATTAATGGCATTAGTGTCACTGCTCCAATAATTAAGAAAAAATTACATGAAAACAATCTTTATGCCACATGTTCCGTTTCAACTCCAGTACTAGTATGTAGAAATAACACAAATATGTTAAAATAAACCGAAGAACGTGAATAGCTAAAAATTCATTTTGCCGAAGAGTAAAGTACTTGGTAAACACTTGGCAATGGGTCTCTCTTGCAAACCATTCAAGAAGTTGACAGGTACTAAAGCGGAACTTTGATAGTTTAAGCTCGAATATAGATAGTCTGGTTGCCAATGCAGAATTTGGTGAAAACTTGATACTTATGCACGGCAATGTACTCCACATATTGCATGGACCGGTAGAAAGTTTTTGGAGCAGCACAATATTCAGGTATTGCCATGGCTTGAGCGATCCCCTGATTTAAATCCTATCGAGCACGTTTGAGATATGGGATCTGGATATGAAAAGCCGCGTTTAAAATCAAGAAATAGTGTCGAAGTAAAAGTTGCTGAACTGTATGCAAAAGTAATGGCTTCAAATTGAGCAAAACGACACTGATTAGATTTTTCCAAATAAGTCTCAAATTGTTTATTTGATTGTTTTTTAATACCTTTGTTATCTAACCATTTTGATGGGTGTATTAACCAGAAGACTTTAAATAGCTTCTTTAGAGGACATTGAAGCTCAAGAACTTCATAAAACTTCGAACTTTCTTACTTTTATTTTTATTTAATAATATGTTTATTATTAAAGATTAATTTTTCAGTTAAGCTTTCAATATTTACTTAGAATTTAGTCATAATTGCCATAGAACAAAAAGGAGATACTTTACTGATAAAAATAACTCTGATCAAAACATGGTAAGAATTATATCAGATAAGAAATGTATATTTGATGTATGAAAGCTTCTACTAGACATTACCTGTCTGCACCACTAAAATTAAAAATAATCATATAAAGTGGATTAACATACATATTTAGAACTACTCATAATATGTAAAAGATCTGACGTCTGGTACATACAGGGTGTTCAAAAAATAGACGGAGATATTTCAATGGGTGATTCCTTGTAAAAAAATATGAGAATAAGTTTCTATAAACATGGGTCCGGAAATGCACAGTTTTCAAGACATTTTTTAAAAATATTAATTTTTTTTTAATATTAATTATTATTCTAAGAGAACTGACACTTGTCAATGTTAAACCTCTATGCAAAAATGTTTTTTTTCTTTTTTAAGGCACCTGTGATTTTTTTACCAAAAATTAATAAACCAATTTGGCCCAGTGGCATGCAATAAAACGGTATTTATTTTTTTTGTCGGAAACGAAGTGAGATACGAAAAAAATGCAAGCGGCGAAAAAGTTGTATTTTTAAATGCTTAATCAAACAGCGGATACTAAAGTTGAAAAAAAAGGCAATGGCAAGTCCCCCGAGACGCCACTGGACCTTATAATTTTAATCTAATTAGGGCTAAATTAGCCTCTTAATACAACAAGTAATACTGCCAAATTTCAAAAGAATCGAGTAAATATTTCTTTTTTATATTAATAAAAAAATAATATTTAAAAAGAAAATTATCACCCTATCTTGAAAACTGTGCATTTCCGGATCCATGTTTATAGAGGCTTTTTCTCATATTTTTTTTGAAAAAATCACCCATTGAAATATCTTCGTCTATTTTTCAAACACCCTGTATAGACAAAAACAGTGAAAGAACAGTAGATCCACAGGCTATCTCTGAAATCTTTTGCAATTAGTTTCATCTTTCTATTAAGGAACACACCGCTTAGGAAACTTCCAACTTGGTTTAAAATTACTCTCGATTTACAAAAAAGAGTGAATCCATTAATTCAACAAACAACCGACTCATCTCTCTACTATCTTCAGCGTTAAAAGTCTTTGAAAGCTCTAAACTTTCTTAATCATTATAACGTATTATTTGATAAACAAGAGGTCTTTCGATCAAATCTGCTTAATAAGCTTGCAATATTGAAAAACATTATCTTCTATAATAGATAATTTAGATAAAAAAAAATGTAGTTGTAAGAATTTTCTTTGATCTCTCCAAGGCTTTCGACCACACCATTTTATATATGGGAAGCTGAAGGGGTATGGTTTGAAGGATACCTTCATTTTAATCCAAAAAAATGTGATGACTTAGAAAGGGTGTTAAATATTTTTATACTGGTATAGTACAGGGTGTGTCTCAGAAATCCATACTTGGGTAGATTCTGTTTTTACTACATGTCAGTTACCTTCCCGAGGGGGTAATGTATGTCAGTATGTTGATGATACCTCGGTTATTATGGTTAAAGTCTTTTTGGTAACTCTTAAAGGGTTGTTTGTACGTTTATACTACATAGATAATCTTCTACTGCTAAATAGAAGCAAGGCTGGGAAGTCACCTCTGGTTTCGTTTAACGGACACTCAAATCTCTCTGCAGTTAATTTTGCTGTGAACTTGGACCTTTTGTTAACTTGGAAATAATTAATTACATAGATTAAGACACACAATAATACTGAATAGTATTCAAATGTTCTTCTATGGTATAATTTTGTGCTATGTAAAAGTTCCCCTAAAATATAGAATGTGTCCAACATTTCAATTATTACAAGAAAGTAATGACGAATTTCTGACTAGGCAGACGTTATTAATACTTTACTTTTATGACACTATGTCCTTCTTAATTGTTTGTTTGCTTTTCTTTACATTATTTTTTAAATTCTTCTAAATATTTTATTTATTAGAGTTTCTTATAATGCACATAAAAATACATATGCATTTATCTTTCTTTTGTGATTATTACTAAGTTAATTTCCTCTAAATATCAGGTGAACGCATAAAAGCCCTTAAAGCGCTTTACCTAAACCTAACCTTAAAAATGAAGGTACTCTCTTATAAATAATTAATGACTTACTTAAACTTTCATGTTTAAACGCATCATAGAAAAGATATCGAGAAACCTTTATCCTATAAGTTTGACCCAAATTTGTAGCATGAGCTCTCGGACTAATAATTGAAATAATAGAGATGCACTTATATTAAACTATGGGGTAATATACGTATGGGCGGAAATGAATAGAAAATGCACTTTTCAATGGATATCAAATAAATTTGAACGTCGATCTTTTAATTAATTGCTTTTTTTGTTAATATGACAGGTCGTTTCCTTAGGCACTTTACAATACCAACTTATTTAACGGAACCCAAACTCTTTTAAATATAAAGGATGTTATAGCGCATATTGTATATAGAAAACCAGCTTAAAAAATATTTGAACTATTATCAAATGTTTAAATGCTCACTTTATATAAATACGTTGCAACGTGTCTTAAAATATTTTATATTTTCTTCTTGTACAGTTTTGGCTTAAAATATCCCATAGAGGAAAAAATCAAACGGCATAAGATCCGAAGATCTTCGTGGCTCTCTTATGAATACTCATCAAGTAAAATAAAGCAAAACATCAACTGCTTGAAACCAATTCAAATGAAGAACTTTTTTCATGAGAAATTCGAAAAAAGGCGCATTTTCATAGATAGTCAAAAAAGTGCAGTCTGCTATTGAATTAACTTTAGATAGATGATTGTTTTCTTTCCGAATAAACGTAGATATTATTTAAATGTGACTGATTAACCAGTTAGTTGCAAAAAATATAAGAAAATAAAAAACTGTGTCACTGCATAAATATACACCTAAAAGAGCAACGAAGCATTTATAGGAAAAGGTCAAGAGCTTGATACATTCTACGTAGGACAAAGAAATGTATAAGTATTTATGATGGATGTTGTTATTTATCAAATCCGGTAAAAGCCTATTAAAGTAAATAATTTATACCACGGTTTTAAGGAAATTGTAGATAATATTATGGGGCTTATAAAGGTTTTAAATTGCAGCGTATAATTGTATGATGTGTTTTATTTATCAACAGCCAACGCAAATTACAAAATTTAATAATAAAATATCCTACAAATAAATAGATTACAACAGTGAAATATTAAATAATTAAATATTAAATTTTCAGCGAAACAAACCAACGTTCAGAAAATAATAATAATATCAAACAATACTGTCATGTACAACCTGCCTCAGGAGCGTAGGTAAGGCACCAAAAAATTTTAGAATAATCAACATTCAGTCTGGACATAAATTTATTTAAGCCGTTAATAATACGGTAAATTGGATGATAAATATATACTAATTATCTCTATCTCAACCTGAAAATTAGAAGAGGATGGAAATAAAATTATTTTTTTTTTTGGAATAATTAGACACATTTGGAGAGAAAAACACTATATCCAGCTGATCCAAATATTATTTAGAAAATAAAACCATGATATAGAAAATAGGTGGAAAAGTCAAATTTTTAATCATATAAATGAATGAAAATACAATGATGGAACATGCAAATAAATTTTTCTAAGTAATTGAGGAGTCCTAGCTTCGCCTACTATGCAGAATTATGTAAAGGGTTAAGAGATCTCTTTGTTTACGATGTGCTATAATAGGAGCCATATTATGCAATTTTAGTATTTGGAAGCCAATCATCATCATGATCTAAAATATTTAAATTATATGCAACAGGTTTTGAGAAATTATGCTCAACCAATTTGATGATTTTTAATTTCTTCCATATTTTTATCAGTTTTAGATTTAAATCATGTAAAAGATAAAATGATGCTCCTCGTCTGTAAACTGTAAAATATCATAATAAAAGAGATCGTACTTTAGATCGTTATTAAAAAAATAAAATGTAGTAAAAATCAAGAAAAAAAACGATTTCATCTATTTTTTTGTATAAATATAGATCTCAGACCCAAAAATCATACACAATTTTATTTAGAAGATAATCGTTGTTTTTTTTATCTTTGTCTTTGTCTCTCGTAGTTTCATGACAATGGTAATAAGAAACAACTCTAAAAATTTTAAAAAAATGTTTATTCACGTACAAGGCAAGGAGAGAGGTACGACTCTATTATGTTAAAATTACAATAAATATTTCAACGTTACTTATCAACAACTAAAATTCATCATGCCTATATATGAATATAAAAGCCTATAAAAAAAAGAAAAATCTTTTAGAAGGTTACTAGCAAGATTTGTGGAGACAAGGAGTATTTGTTACCCCAAGCAAGATAGAATGAGCCCTGTTACTAATCAGGAGCAAGAGTTAGATGTGCGATTAACAGTAACCGAAGATCCTCACCTAAGTCAGTAAAATATCGGAGCAGCAGTTGGAATAAGTGAAAGATCAGTGCAACGAATTTTAAAAAGAAATCATTTTCATCCATACCGCATCCATGAACAGCCAAGCACTTTTTGATAGGGATATACAAAACCGACTTGAATTTTGTACTTGGAGCAAAAATAAATTACAAAACGACCCCACGTTCTTTAATAATGTCCTATTTACGGATGAGGCAACATTTCATAAAAACGGATCAGTAAATAGACATAACTTTCATTATTATTCATCCGAAAACCCCCATTTTATGCGGCAGATCGACTACCAGCATAGGTGGTCATTAAATGTGTGGGGTGGAATTATTGGAAGCACCATTATCGGTCTCTATTTTTTTAATGGTCATCTCAATGGAGAAATGTACCTTCAATTTTTACAAAATGAACTGTCTAGATTACTTGCAAATGTTCCATTAATTATTAGAAACCGAATGTAGTTTCAACAGGACGGAGCTCCTCCACATTTTTCTCGAAATGTCACTGAATATTTAAATGTAACCTTTGAAGAAAAATAGATTGGAAGGAATGGACCTATTAATTGGCCAGCCAGATCACCTGACCTAAAAAAATTAGATTTTTTTTATGGGGATTTGTAAAAGAAATTGTTTATAGAAATCCACCTACAACGGCAGTAGATATGGAGCAGAGAAGACGGGATGCGTTTACTCAAGTAACTCCACAAATGCTACATGAAGTAAAAAGAAGTTTTCAGGAATGTATTAATTTATGTTTTGAACAAAATGGAGGACATATTGAACACTTAATGTAATAATAATAAAATGATAAATATTTTTAATATGCTTGTTTAATTATTATCGTGAATATTTTAAAAACGACTAAAGATAGCTAATATGTTTACATAATAAAAAATTTTCATGTATTAAATCTTCATTAAATGGATAAAAAATATACAGGGTGTTCCATTTAAAAAAAGCGAGAAATGGAGCTTTGAAATTCGTAAAATATGATTGCTAACTACGAACACCCTGTATATGACAGAAGGAAACAAATTAAGTCAAAGTAATTCTCCATTTTTCTAGAATCCCAATTAAGTCTAATATTGACATTGAATTAACATTTCTAGTATCAAGATGAAATTAAATGATGTCATGATTGTTAGATTTTTTTTATAAAAAAAATTATTGCAGTCAAATTGCGCATGACAAAGCAGCCACATTTAGCGCGTATACTAGGTAGTCTAAGGCGGTCTTAAAAATAAAATAAAAAGAATGGCATTTCATTTTTTAAAAAATGCTGCTTATATCGCTTTACTTTTTGAAGCACCCTGTATACTTCAAAATATTTTCCAGATATGCGCTATCAGGTCCCAACATTTTTTTAAGAGGTTAGAAATTTTTAACCTAATTTTTTTAGGCTTTATGGAAGACCGACGCACTGTTGCAGGACCCTGTATATGAATATGAGCCTATAATTTTCTCGTAAATTGATTAATTTTTCATATCCATTGATTTTGGTAAACTGTTAACTTCTGCCTTATACATAAAAAATCAACCGATTCTCAAAAAAAATTAAATCATATTGACGTGAATAAATTAAACATTTTTGCATCTGAGGTAAACTGGATGCATACTTTCAAGATATTGGCATATTATGAATTTTGTTGACAGTGTTGGTAAATGTACAGAGTATCTCAAAAACAAAGTTAATGAAATTTTTTTAAATGGAACCCGCTGTATATTTTATCAAATTTTTACTCTTGATTTAATTTTACATAAAAGATGTAAAATATCGTCAAGTATTGATGGTTTTCGAGATAAACTAGTAAATGTAATAATCTATGTAAATAAAATAACTAAAATTTATGATTTGGAAGGTACTGGATCCTAAATGTAGGTGTCAGGTGGCCAGCCCGGTCACCTGAGCTAACACCGCTAGATTTTCTCTTGTAAGGATATTTAATGGAACAAGTTTATACTAAAGAACTAAGAAATTCATTTCACTCACTGCACCCAATAATAATGAACGATCTTTAAGGTTAATTTTAATAACAGCCCATAGAAAAAATAGTACCTTGAATTATTCTCTATCAACAATACGTTCTATCAAAATACTCATGTCACTGCAATTATAACAATCACTTACATATATGAAGACTTGTAGAAAACAAAAAATATTTTAAAGTAATTCGCCTACTGACATTAATATAATTAGCATAGAAATCGAAAATATGATAAAATGATGCTTTTGGCCTATATAGACTAGCTAAACTACATCATACGATTAAAAAAATTAATGACGTAGAAACTCTGAAATGAGAAAATGAGAAAAATTATTATTCTATGCAGTTGTGATATTATTTCCCGAAAATCGTAGTTGATCGGCCTAATATCATATTTTTCAAATCTCTTTATAAGCTCAATGTGAATACGAAATTTATATTTATGGAAATTTTGTCACCGTCTAAATCATACTTTGTTAACTGATGATACCTCAGACTATGGAAAACATGTTTACCATACAACAAACCAGCTCGGATCATTCCCATATTTAGTAATGTTAAGTATAGCTTTATGACTTCCTAATTTGCTATTAATAGACCAATGATCTTTTGCATTACTTTAGACTTAAATGATTCATCTTTAATAATATTCTTTATTTAATAATTCTCCTCTATTCAAGTGTAAATTTTAAAGAAGAATAGTCATAACCTTAAGCAGTCAAACGCCTTTGCAAGGTTTCTAGTCTCTAGATGGTCTAAGATTTTTTGTACAAATAAAACAGCTCAAGAGATAGGACTGAAATATATCAATGCTAATATTATTTTTAAAAAAATTATTAAAGTTTATAGCATAGTCATTGTATTAAATCGTGTAGATCTTATGACGATTTTGTTAAATAATATGATAAGATAAATTAATAATTTTAAAAGTTTAAAAAGGAACACTCAAATTTAAAACATAAACAAAGATTATCGTATTTGTAAACAGCGTTTTCATTTAAAAAATGTATAAGAGTAAGGCAGTAATGAAAAAGGAAAACCCGTAAATTAAATTTTTAGCGAGAAAAACGTTTTTTAAAAACGGCGTCGGGGCATTTTCGTCTCTTTCGACCGCGCGTGGAATTTAAAATTTATAAAGTTGCCGGGGAATTTTCGTTTTATTAACTGCCGGTGGAACGAGGAAAAATTAGCGTAGAAGTTCATTTAAAATCATGTGAGAACTTTTTTAATGGCCTCTGTTAATAGACTTTATATTAAAAACTATAAATTATGTTTAAAATTGCAATTTTTTGAACGTATTTATGTATATGGCAGATACTTTAACACAAACGAATTATCACAGTTTGTAATTCTCCAAAATAAGAATTTGAAAAAAACAGGATAACGATCTTCTAATTATATGAGTATTAAGATGTACTTAATTTCAGACTACATATACAAACTATACTATAGGTGTTTATTTTGAGGAACTTTTCTAGTCTGGTAGTAGATATTTAAGAGCTCTATGGAGTAAGGAAATAAAAAAATCGTATATAATATATAATTTTTATATAATAATTAATAAAACTTATATATACTGTTATTGAGATATCGACGTCCAAAGTCTTGAATTTTTTCAACAAAAGTCGATTTTTTTAGAGATCGAATTAACTATACTAGCGACTGCGATCCATCACCTACACTGAGAAATACTGAGTTATAACGGAATTCGAGCAGAATTAAATGAAGGAGAGCACTTTAAAAATTCGAAAAAAGTAATTTTTTGACGTCGTTTCTGAGGTCAAAAATGAGCTCCAAAAATGCGATATCTCAGTTAATATAAGAGCTACGACTTTGCAAATGGCCTCGTTGGATTCAGAATGACGAAACTAAGACAAAACCGTTAGAATATTCCCTATAGTGGCTATAGAAACCGAGATATCGACCTCCAAAGTTTGGGTTTTTTCATTTTTCGGGTGTACTTACCGTTTGGATTTTTTTCAGAATTATTTTTTTCGAATTCGAACTAACTATACCAGCGGATTGTTTTCATCAAGTAGATAACGAAAATACCGGGTTATAACAGGATTCGATCAGAAATAGGGGAATGAGAGCACTTTGAAAATTCGGAAATTGTCACTTTTTGACCTCGTTTTTGAGACCAAAAATGGGCATTTAAAATGCCATTTCTCGGCTATCATAAAAGCTACGTCCTTGCGGATGGTCTTGTTGGATTCAGAAGGATGAAACTAAGACAAAACCGTTAGAACTTTTCCGATAGTGGCCATAGAAGCCGAGATATTGACCTCCAAAGTTTGGCATTTTTCATTTTTCGGCCTTTCCCTTCTTTCTCCCCATATCGAATTTTCCACCAAAAGTTGATTTTTTATTTAGCATGATTTTTAAATTTGAATTTGGCAATGCCTGGTTTTCTCTTCCAGCATGACCAATATTATCTGTTAAATCAAGGAATAAATGCAAATGTTTTTTCTTGTTAAATAATTATTATACCTTTTACCAGGTGTCAAATGAGTCCCTAGTCCAAAGACTTTACAGTACTGAAGTAAAAAAATGCAGTCGAATTCCTCGCGATTGGTCCAGAAATACCTGCAGCAGTTCAAAAGATCTTTGAGTCTGTCAAAGTGTCAATAAAGTGGGAAAGTGTGGATGTTACACCTGTCAGGGGCCCAGATGGCAGATTTGGTATCCCTCAAGCAGATAGTGATTCGATTAATAAGTGGATTTAGTTTCCTTCATATGTTAAGTAGTTGCTTAATAACAATATTTTTAGAAATAAAATTGGTCTAAAAGGACCCCCGATGACCCCAGTAGGTAAGGGTCATAGATCTCCTAACTTAGCCCTTAGGAAGGAGTTCAATTCATATGCCAATGCAGAAGCTTAGAAGGGTAAGTTGGACCTAAATAAAAAGTGGAGAAACTTAATCTTGTTTATTTTTGCGGAGGGTTGTTGGGTGGGGTCAGAAATAAAACAGAAACCTGTTTACCTAAATGTCGACGTTTCGACTTATATTAAGTCATCCTCAGGACAAGTAATTACAGAGATAAAACAAAGTAATTTCAAGTACATAAAAAACACTATTAAAATAAATGTTCTTTAAGTTACAAAAATTAAAACAAAAACCACGACACAGTTAAAATTACATACAGGTATAATCCGTTAAAAAAAAAATTTGTAAAAAAAAACAGAATAAAATTATTTTTTTTTTTTTTTTTTTTTTATACATTACACCTCTTACCTAAGTCTAGGTTTCTTAAGTTATAATTAAAACACATTTATAATAGGAGCGTAGAATTATTTTTAACATGGGTTAAATTGTAGGTGTTATTGTGGGCAAACTAGAATCAACAATAAGCCAAGAAACAAATGTTTTTATTCTTACGAGCGTTTATTTATTTAATTTTTATGATTCAATGTTATGTTGATAAGTTAAGGATTAGTAGATAAGGAAGATGTATGTATCTATACGTTCAAAACCAGAAACTTAATTTGTTAATACACTGTGTGATCTAAATTTGGGACATACACTCTTTGACAAATATAAATTTTATGTTTTAGTGTTATCTTTTTGGTAGTAAATTAATTAAATTATAGTAACTTGCATTTAGATCAACGGTGTTTTGTTTTTTATTAATGCTTTCTTTATACTTTTTTATATTAACTATTTCTAGTAAAATTCTTTTTTTATAATTTGATTCTCTGAAATCTCGACATAAAATGAAAATGCCATAGAGAATAATAGGAAGCAAGTCACTGCTGTACATAAAGTTAACATTATATAAGAACCTTTAATTAAAATTGAGTTGAAATATGGTCCAAGATCCTTCCAAATAGGATGTTTTAGTAATGCCCAACTTGTATGGTGGTCTTGTGGGAGGTTTGGGACTGACTCCTTCTAGGAATATTGGACTAAATGGAGCTTTGTTTGAATCTTTAAGTGGGATTTAGACTGACATAAATAGAATAGCGATATTAAATATTAAGAATTATGCCACTGCCCCAGATATTGCTGGTCAAGATAAAGCCAGCCCTACTTTCAGTTGTTATGATGTTGAGGTACATGCAACTCACTCCCTACGCTAATATTATTGAAAAGGCATGTTTTGATACCATCAAAGAAGCCAAATACTTAACTGGTAAGTAAAGACTATACAAGCTTAGCATATACAGCAAGCAAAATAGGTTTTACCTCAGCAAAGTACTTCACTGAAGGTATTTATTTATGTATTTAATTTACAGGTATCAAAAAAGCAATCAAAATTAGTATAGATCATATAGTACTATAATAAAGTGAAGGTGTTATAAAGTAATTTTTTAAGGCTTTATTTTTACCAATCACAAATACATAAGCAAATTTGAAACATAGATTGCTTTACTTTACCTAAATTACACTTGAAAAGAATAGAGAGAAATTAAAATAGCATTACATATAAACAAGCTAAACTGAAATTTCTTTATGACAAAAAAAAATTATGCATATGTAAACATGCTACTTACTATATAAGATTTTATTTAAACCCAAAAAAAAAATACATACCTACGGTATATCAACGATTTAGCAAAAAAGCGCCATTTTTTTCTCGAAATAAATGTTAATAAAAAAAAATATAATTAAAACATTAAGTGCTATTTTACCTCTAATAATGTATATTTTTTTTATTGTTTTGTTAATTACCACAACTTATTATAATTATCGTGACATAGTGTTGTATACTTCCGGCCTACAGTTATATTAAAATACTTATACTTCTTAGGTACTCTAGCACGAAAACCAGGTTCTAAAAATCCCTATGAAAAATGTTCTCTCTTTACTCACCATCTACTATGTAACCATTTATTAAAAAAAAATCGCACTATTTTATTATACAGCATCACGACTGTACTACGTGCATTTTACAGGGATGCTTTATCTCATAACTTTTTGTCGGCTACTTTGTTTCGCATTTAACCGCTTCAGAGCGTTTTTAAAGCAAGCCCCACAATATAGAAATAAAAAGGTCGTTTTTAATATATGCATGTATACGGCAGCATTATATAGGAGAACAAGGATCCTATTTAATAATTACTGCAGTTTTTCGCGTGCGGTGCTGTCAAAAACCGGAAAATTGGAATATTATGCAGCATATATTTTGGGGAAAAAAATACTGCTTTTTTGCTAAATCGTGGATATAACGTAGGTATGTAATTATTTTTTGGGTTTTACATTTTCTACATACTGTTCTGATAAACAATTTATTATTTATTAGCATGTTCTTTATATACATGGCCGGTCATACAGGAAAGAAATTTGCCTGAGGTGTATAAAAACAAAACATTTAGCACCTCAGTTTGTTAATTGTAGTATTAATAAAATGCACGTTAAGTTACCTTTAGGTTCCATATATCGTCAATTAGGTTCGGCAACATACCTGAAATAAAATAAAGAAAATACATCAATTTTATTTGTCATTAAACTATGACCGATTAAACTACAAACGTTTACAATATTATGATATCAGTACATTTTATGACCAAAGAATCTGGTTCAGAAACGGAATAAATAAACTTGAATTGCCGGAGCAACTGTTCTACATTCGTCCTAGTAAAAATTCTCTAATAAAATTATAGTATTTGCTGTACGTACTACTTTTGGAACAATTTTATTTATCTTTACATGACATTAATTTCGAATATTAAAATTCGTTGGTTCGGGTGTACACTATATGGAGAGTTTTATTACAAAAATTTCAATAACTGAAACGGTAAGTAGGAAATATTCTATAAGTATATCGGGGGTTAATTTTCTTTTAGATATCACAATGTATCTAAAAGAAAATTAACCCACCACAATGTTTTTTTAATTTCTTTGTAAGATAATAATGACATATGTTTACAGGGTCTTCTGAATAAAGCATTTTAATGATGTTCGCCTTTCCTATGTTCTATTGTAAAGTGGTACTCCAGTAGGCATTGAAGCCACCTTGCTATTTGTTCTTGTGAACTAAAACAGTCATTTTAGAGAAGCATAGAAATGATTGATTGTATGTTTGCCAAGTGATTTCACGTAACAAAGCTTCCATAAGTGTTTCAAAGGTGGCTGGAGCATTACATTTACCAAACAGCACCGATACGTATTAAAGACGTATTTTATACGTACACAGTATATACCCCAAAAGACGTGTTACTTACTATGGATGTATCTAGGACGTCCACTTTCCGCAGGATTCTACGTCATATATTTGACGTATCTAGGATGTTTACATAGCTTAAAAATAGCTCAAAAACTTAAATAGCTCCCTTTTTGTGTGGTAAATTGTTTTTGGGAGAAAAAATAACTCATTTATAAAAACTGCAAATATATTGATTATAAAAAAATATATAAAAATATAAAAAAATATATCTAAATAAGGAAACAAAAAATACTAACTACAGTCTTCAATTTTCTTTGTGCTTCCAATCGCTGCTGGTAGCGCTGCACCTTAAAATTATATTTTAAAATAAGCAAATTATCAAATAAAGCTTCGTTCTCGCATCTGTCATTTGTTTATTATTACAGCATCAACAGCCAAATAGTCAATTACAGATACCGAAATTACCTATAACTAATAAATTCAAAATAATCATAAGCACTAAGTAAACAATACAAAAAAAATCCTACATAGTTCTTAGAAAATTATCTAAATACCTACTAACACAGGAACTAACGTTATAAACTATTTAAATCCTGCATCTGAGATGAAAGAATTCTTAAATTAAATTAAAAGACCTTGGAAGATAATTAATATGAGTATAACTGAGTTGTTCCTGGTTGCAATGTGAACAAAGTGAAGATAGAATGTATGATAGGCAATGTAGGAACTATAAAAAAAAAGAATTTTCACACACAATACCTCTAGTTTTAATGCAACAAAGTACATACCCAAAAAAGCGTCAATAATTGCAAACTCAATAGGACAGTGTCTTCAGGTACAGTTAATCTTGATACCTTAAATGAGTAAGTAACGGTCCAACATGCAAATGCAAGTAATAAATTATCCGAATTGATGACAATCGTTCATTGGCTCCAATTACGGGTCATCTTTATTCAGAAGTAAGGCACCATTATTGCAGTTTTTTTAAGGAATAAACGGTAGTTATATGTAGTCAACACGAAAATAACTTTTTTTAAAAATTATTTATTCGAGAGCGGAAATTACAACTTAAAATCTAACTTAATTTGAACAGTAACTTAATACTAATGTAATTAGTTTTTAATGGCAAGGCAATATATATATTTATAGTGTTGGTTTGCTTAGTAATCAAATAAGTAAATCAATAGGTAATTGGTTAGCTGAATAGGCAGATTGGTAGCGTGTAACTCCTCCCTTCGTAGAGGTGAGCCTGGGGATGCAGGGGAACTTAGATGACGATTTGAGGCTGACTGGTTGTGGCTTCGGGTGAAGGAGAGCGGTTGGCATCTTCTAGAAGTTTGGGCACCATCTTGAAGTATTTCGCGTAGACTTGGTACCCAATGAAGCTGAGAATAATAATATATATTAACAGGGTCCAAATGCTGATGGGCTGTATATGAAGAGGTCCGTTGAAGAGTAGGGCTTCCTTCAGTTGTTCCTTTTCTTGGGCAATAATACTGGGTATATTTTCAATGTCCTCAAGGTTTAGTTTATCCATTTTAAAGGGCGGGATTTCTATATAATTAGGATTCAGATTGGCTTCAAAGATGAGTTTAGGCAGCTGAATGTTCTGGAATTTTGTTTGTTCTTTCAGGTGGTAGTTCCTAAGGAGGTGACCTTCTATTTGGATGGTACAGTTAGGCGGGAATTCTAATACATAGGTTCCTTTTAAAGGTATGTTTTCTTTGTTAGTTCCACATTGTTGGTTTGCGATTGTTTCGTTAGGTGTTATCAGCATCCATTTTTCTTCTTCTAACTTTTGGATTTTTAGGTTATTGATTTTTGTCTCGACAATTTGGCAATTTATGGTTTTTTTTTGCATACGATAGTAGGTTTACTTCGCATGGAGGATCAGTTCCTATGCTCATAGGGCTGCTTTCTTTGCATATAAAGTGTTGTGGCGTTATCTCTTGGCACTTTGTGTCAAATGCAATATAGCTAACTTCATTTAAAAGGAGGTATTTGTTAGGTGAAATGATGATTTGAAAGGTATTTTTAAAGGGAACTGGGAGGGGATATAGACGATACAATACATAGTTTTTTATTTCGACTATAGGTACTTGTATGATGAATGTGATTTTGTTTTCTTTTATGTAACTTTTAATTTCAATAATTTTTTCAAAAAGCAATAAATTTTCTAATGTGGCAGTGAAAGGAAGTTTATTGTATGTTAAGTGTGGTGTTATAGACATGATTTCATTTAAAAGGTCATTAGGGTTTACTATGGAAGGATGAAATATATTTAATTTTGAAAATGTGATGGCTATACCGACATTTTCTAGAATATCGTAGATGTTTTGAAAAGCATTGATTACTTGAGATAAAATTATTTGGCTTGTAAAGTAACCATAAGAAATGGTGTTATTGTTTTGAATTTGTTTAATAATCGTGTCTATCTGCCTAATGTGTTTTTCTAAAATTTGTTGGTTGTATGTTAAATTCTTGCTAATATTTATAAAATTTATTGATGATTTTTCTATGATAGTAATTTGCTCTTTGAGAAGTGTTTTAACTTTATTCTCATTATTTGTTATAGTATTAATAGCGTTGTCATATCTTTCAGCATCGTTTTGATCTAAGTTTCCAGTCAAGGATTTGACTATAGATCCTAAACCGTTAATGAGACCTCTCTTGGTACGTGAAAATGAATAGAAAGGGTTGATTTGTGTTATCTGTATATTGATTTTGTTTTTTAGAGACGCGATCAAATTAAAAGAGTTTAGAAAATGATTATAATTAGTGGATGTGTTTTTTATGGAAGATTGTAATTGGAAATAATGATTTTCAAGGGACTTAAATTCTTTAATGATGTCACTTACGTCTAATATTTCAACAAAGGACCAATAGTCAGCTATGTTTTGAGCATTACCAATTTTTAGGGGAAGGAGTCCTGGATTTTGATTAATTTTATGGAAGTTAGGAGTTGCTAGTTCTGCGCCTGCGAGCTGGAAGATTCTGTAACAACAGGGGGTAGTTTCAATTCTTTTATGTGAATTGTTATTATTTTGTTGTTAATAGGGTTTTTAATCTTAGCTTTATTTCTTTTAAGGAGCTCTACAATCTGATAGGGGCCTTTAAATTTGTTATCTTTTTTATTTCTAGAGTTGTTAACTTTGTAAACTTTGTCTCCTTTTTTGAATTGAGTTTGATTGGGACCTAGTTTATTGTTTTTTTCTATGACTTTTTGTTTTTTATCTAATAAGTTTTGTGTTATATTTTCGTAAAGATGTTTAACTCTATCTTTATGATTTATAACATACTCGTTATAAAATGTCGATTCTAAAAGATTACTTGGATCTCTAGAATTTGTATGGCCAAAAGTTAATTCGAACGGGGTAAATTTAGTGGAAGAGTGTATAGAATTGTTGTATGCTATTATGGCATAATTCATAAGGGAGATGGTACTATCTGACGGATGTTTCTGTCGAAGGATTCTTAGATGTTCGATAAGGGTTGAATGTAGCCTTTCGACGAGTGAGTTTGATTCGTGGTGGAGTGGAGTGGTAAAATGTACATTAATTTTATGAGCACGCAGAAGCTCTTTAACAGTATCGTTTTTAAATTCTGTGCCATTGTCCATGGTAATTTTGTCAGGAATACCATAAAAGGAAAAGTACTGAATAAGGGCATTAGCGATTTCAATAGCTGTTTTTCCTTGAATAGGGAAAGCCTGTCCTAATTTTGTAAAAGCGTCTATAATAGTTAAAAAATCTTGGTTATCATATTTAAAAATGTCAATATTAATTAGTTGAAAAGGTTTTCCGACAGTTTCTGTTAATACCAGAGGAACGTATGGATTTTTTCTTGCATATTTGCTGGTTTGGCAAATATCACAATCGTTTATATATTTTGTTACATCTGCTTTCATTGACGGCCAGTAATAATTACGTTTAAGTTTTTCTAATGTCTCATTAATGCCACGATGGTTGCATTTACCTTCGTGTTGATATTTGATTAGCATGATTCGTTCATCGAGTTCAGAGACGGAGTTTACTAATTTTGTGCATTTTATTAATTTAAGTCCGGAGGAATAAAAATGTTTCATGTAAACTTTGTTAAAATTTTAAGTACATCGAATCATCGTAGAAGTAAAGATAAAATATTTTGTTTTCCTTAGTGTAATTTTTTAATAAATCAATGATAAGAGAATCATTAGAGTTAGAGTTAGGAATTTTTACATGAAGTATTTTATTATTTCCAAATTGTTCTTGTTTAATGTTTAATTTATTATAGGGATTTTTGGAAATTATTATTTGGTGGGGTTTGTTGTTAATTATGTCTTCCAAAATTGTAATGCCTTCGTTTATTATGTAGGGATCGCTAGAAGAGTGTGGTGTGGCTAAGGTGTTTTGTGCTTCTTCAAGTCTTTTACGAAGCCTGGTTTGGGGTGGTCTGGTTTGAATATTTTCTATTATATTTATTTTGGGTATTACTGTATTAGAACTTTGTGGGGATATGATGTTATGGTGGGTAGGGGGTTCAAGATTCATGTTTTTTAATGCTTCGTTGCAAAGGTCATTTAAGAATGCATCTATGTCTATATCTTGTTCACCAGGGTTGTTTACAATACTTTCGTTTTCAAAAGCATTGATTTGAATGCGAGAGAGGGCATCAGCATTTGTATTTTGGAGGCCTTTTTTATAGATAATTTCATAATCGAACTCTTCTAAACGAAGACGCCATCTAACTAATTTACTGTTAGGTTCTTTTAGACTGAATAACCAGACAAGGGGTCTGTGGTCGCTATATATTTTAAACTTTTTCCCAAAAAGATATGGGCGAAAATATTTACATGCCCAGACGATCGCTAGGAGTTCCTTCTCAATAGTGGAGTATTTGCATTCGCTATCGTTAAGGGTTCGGCTTGCATAAGCAACAGGCTTATCGTTAGGGACGTTACCTTGTGATAATACGGCACCTATGGCAAAATTACTAGCGTCGGTAGTTAGAATGAATGGCTTTTCGAAATCAGGATATTGTAAGATAGGGGCATTCATTAGAAGATGTTTGCAGTGTTCGAAAGATTTTATGAATTCGGGACTATGGATGACTTTACAATCCTTTTTGAGGCATGAGGTCATAGGTTTGGTTATTTTAGCAAAGTCTTTAATAAACCGTCTATAATATCCAAGGAGACCTAAAAATGATTTAATATCTTTTGAATTTTTGGGGATTGGAAATTCTTGAATTGCTCGGATTTTTTCAGGGTTTGGTTTTACGCCATTGGATGTTACGAGATGACCTAAATATTGGACTTCTTTTCTAAGAAACTCGCATTTATCCATTTGTACTTTGAAATTGGATTCTCGGAGTCGTGAGAAAACTTGACGTAGGCGAGAAATGTGTTCTTCCAAGGAAGTACTGAAAATGATGATGTCATCGAGATATACGACACAAATTTCATTGTGGAGGCCACGGAGGATATTATCCATAACTCTTTGGAAAGTTGATGGGGCATTTTTCAACCCAAATGGCATTCGGCGGAATTCATAGTGACCTGATTCTGTTGAAAAGGCGGTCTTCTGAGTATCATTGGGATCCATCTCAATTTGATGAAATCCATTAGCAAGATCCAGTGTGGAAAAATACTGGCTTCTACCTAATTTATCAAGTATATCTGCGATGTTGGGAAGAGGATACTTATCGCCTATGGTTTTTTCATTCAGCTTACGATAATCGATGACGACTCTCCATTTTTTTTTTCCGGATGCATCAACTTTTTTTGGGACAACCCAAATTGGACTAGACCAAGGGGAGACTGAGTTTTGAATAATTCCCTGATCTAACATTTTTGATATTTGATTTTTAACTTCCTTCTTGTGTATCTCAGGATAGCGATATGTTTTAGTGAATAAAGGGGTGTCATTTGTCAAATTGATTTTATGTTGAATCTGGTTAGTAAATGTTAAGGGTATTTTGTCGCAGTAAAATATGTCGCGATATTCAAAGCATAATCTTCTAATAAAGTCTTTCTCTTCTTTATTGCAATGGTCCAAACGCAGGTTTTTAAGATTTTCTTTAAGTATATTATCATGTTCATTAGTTAGGGTTTGGTTTGTTTCGATTTTGTTGCAAAAGTTTACTTCTAAAATATCTATTAATTCAACATTAAAGGGTCTATTAATATTAATGGTAACGGGATATTCGTTGGCATTCGTTATTGTTGTATAGGCAAAAAAATTTGAAATGTTTACAAGTGCTTTAGGCATTTCTGTATTATTTTCAAAATTTTGATATTCTAATATGCCTAAGCCTTCTTTTAGATTTACTGGGATTTTTACAATTTGTTGACATCTTGACGGAATTGTTATAGAAAAATTTTGAAGATCATTAAAGGTATTTTGAGTTTCTATTGGTTTTTTTATTTCATAAATAATTGGAATAGTAGAATTTTGTGTTATTAATTTACAATTTTTTAAGTCAATATTAGCGTTAAGTTGTTTTAATAAATCACTACCAATAAGTCCATCGTATTTTTGCGAAAAATCGAACAAATAAAATTTATGGTAACCATTAAATTTAAAGATTTTAAAAACTGGAATATTAGCGACTTCATTGTGATAGGACATAGCGTGTGCCGTTTGGATATTAAATTTCTCATTTGTAATAAATTTATGATAAAACGTGTAAGCAAGTTTAGGGTTCATTAAACTTCGACTACTACCGGTGTCTATTAAAAAATATGCGTTTAGGTCAGCAATATAAATATATGGTAAATCCGATCTAATGTTATTTAAATGGATTATGTTGGGTGTGTGTTGATATCGGGGTTTTGAAAATTTTGTTGTTCGTTAGAAATGGTTATGTCGTCACTTTTATAAGTGTCATCTTCGATCGGGTTGGAAAATGAATTATCAGGAATATGATTATATGGATCGTAATAATTATTATCGTCATAATAATATTGATCATTCTGATAAGGGTTATAATAGTCGGAGTAGGTATTATCGGAATCGAGATTATAGTCAATACTTTCTGGAGAAATTTGATGGGCATATAGTTCTGAAACGCGGGGCCTTTTGTTTCTAGGAACAAAGGTATGTCGACTATTTCCTGAACTTGTGTCCATTGGTTCGACTTGATTTCGACGAATGACTGAACTGGGTAAACTATTATTTGGGTTGAAATTAGGGGGTCTTAGATTCAATTGAGGTCTATTAAAGGTGTTATTTGAGAAATTGGGTCTAACAAAATTATGAAAACTTGTATTTGGAATATTTGGCCTAGAAATCAATATGGGATTTGGATTAGAATTTTGAAAGTTTGTTGGTCCTATAGGTTTTTGAAATTGGGGTCTGGCGTAATTAAAAGTGTTTGGTATAAATGATGGAAAATTGCTGGGGGTTGGTGGTAATGGGGATCTTGGTTGGGGTTTTGATTGTTTGTAATGAGTGCGAAATGGTGGTGGGTAGGTTTGTAAGTTATAATTTTTTCCTTGACTAAAGTATATAAAGTTTTCTTCTTCGACTACTAACGATAAAGCTTTTTCAATATTTTCTGGCTGACGTAATCTAACAACTAACTGAATTTGAGGGGGCAAGTTACTAATAAAAGTTTTCAGAGCAAATTCTTCATAGTGTTGAATTTTAATTTTCCTTTCATTATCATTAGCAACAGAGGTGTTTAATTTTGAAAATAAATTACTTCTGGCATCCTGCACTCGCATGCCAAATTGTGTAGGACTTTCGAACCTTTGAATTTTTAGAGAAATTAAATCTTGGATAAGACATTCGATGCTTCTTTGATCTGAAAAGGCTACTATTAGGGCGTCTTTAATTACGGCCCAATTATTTAAATCTGAGTTGGAGCAAATTATATCAGCGGCTCGACCTTTAAGTTTCATTAAAATGGTATCTATTAGGCAAATATTTATGGGATTAGCTATATTTGTTGTATCTTGGAAGTTACTTAAAAAGTGTTCACAAGCTGTGAGAAACCTATTTAATTGCCTAGGGTTGCCATCATACGGAGGTATGTTATCAGCTTGGTACCTTAAGAGACCAATATCTTTATTGTTAGACTGCATGTCTGATTGATTTGTGAGTTGAGAACCTTCTTGAGTGGATAAACTTAAAAATGATTGAGCTAAATTTTCAATTTCTTCAGCCAAAGAGTTTGGCATTAAAGTTATGATAAAAAAGGAATAATACTAAAATATGCAGAAATTAAAGAAATATGAAAGAAAAATTAGCAAAAGAGAAAAAAATTTACCTATAATAATATGTCAAAATATTTTACTAAATATTATACGTCTATGGTAAAAATAAAGGAAAAATGGAAAAATAGGAAAAAGTTGCTTACGCCAAAACTGCGAAAATTTCCATTGGTTTCTTTCTTGCCTTAAGCCTAGTGGTCCTAAAGGAATCGATGCTAGTATTCCCAGGAAAATGCTCTCGGTGTTGTTGACTTCCTTGGTGGGTGCAACTTCCTGACGATGTGTGTTCTGAAGGCTGCTTCCAAGGGTAGGTTCTTCGTGCTTGAACTGTCAAAACAGACCGGTTTTGGCGATTTTTGTCCGACCGTAACACGAAACTTCCGACTGCGCCAGTTATATGTAGTCAACACGAAAATAACTTTTTTTAAAAATTATTTATTCGAGAGCGGAAATTACAACTTAAAATCTAACTTAATTTGAACAGTAACTTAATACTAATGTAATTAGTTTTTAATGGCAAGGCAATATATATATTTATAGTGTTGGTTTGCTTAGTAATCAAATAAGTAAATCAATAGGTAATTGGTTAGCTGAATAGGCAGATTGGTAGCGTGTAACTCGGTAGTTTTTATGGTTCCTGCATTTGATGGCTTAAATGCGGATGACTGAGTTTAATTCGACGGAAATCAATTATTATTTTGTCATATTGAGAAATTAATTAATCAATGCAAAAAAACGCCAAATAAAAGTGTCCATTTCCGAAATGAAATTTTTGTCCCTTTACTTATGATCCTATTCAATTTGTCATTAATAGTGTTTCATCAGCTTGACTTAAATTGTTGAATAATTGCTTGTGAGTTTACAGCAATCAGTGCAGAAACCTTGATGCCTAGAATACACTCAAGGTAAAACAGTTGATTCTAACGAGTTTTCTTCAATCGAAACCGTTTACTCTTCAATAGACCTATTTCGAACAGAAGATCTACTTTTAGAGTCTGCCTAACATCTAGTAATATTTCTGCTCATAGAAGCTAATACAAATCCAAGAAGTAAAGGAATGTAAAGAAATTTTCTGATTAAATAATACAAGAAACTAATAAAACTGACAGAAGTTACAAAGTACAAAATTATGAAGTTGAAAACTATCAAACTATTGACTCAACCTGTTAAACAGTTGTTGTAGTGATCCCAGGATTTAATAGATATCCTTTGATCCCTAAGAAATACTCAAAGCAAATCAAAAACTGTTTACTGTTCAACAAATTTACTTCCACCAGAGGCTTCTCGCTTAAAATCTGCTTGTCATCTTGTAATATTTCTGCTCATATAAGAAAATACAAATTCAAAAACATGTAAGTAAACTTTTTTATTTCTTGATAATGATACATGTTTTTTTCCGTGCCCTAAAAAATAATGTGCAAATTGCTCTCGAACTTTCTGCGATTCTTTTTAAATTCACAAATGTAGATGAAAATTCTAATTCCTTTCCCCAAGATCCATAAACATTCCAGAATGCCCGTTGAAACATCTCATATTGTCATAGGTTCCAGGGGGAGCATAACAGTCCATGATTGTTTTAGTATTTTGTAAAAAATTATGTAAGTAGCAACGTGTAAGAACAATTATTTCAGTAGTAGTAGGCAAAAGCAAGGGCTTTCGCAAAACTCGAAATACAGACAATATACTTCCACTACTCGTCGAGGTGAATCTGATAACTGACAAAAAACATTATTTCAAAAAGGATATCGAACTAAGGTCGCAATTCTTCATTAAGCGCACGATAACTTCCTAACGTGTAAATCTGAAGTCTGCAAATTATTATTTTACTCACACTATAGTCATGTATACTTTGTTTTAGGACTTGAAAAACATGCAATAGAGGATTCATGACTGAAGGTCCTTTAATCCTTACTGAAGGTCCCTTAAGCATTCTTTAATTATAGCAAGCACCTCATGACGCAGTGATGCAGTTGGCAATAATAAGAAATAAAAAATCAGCTAAACCGTTCGGATCCTCATGATGTTGGAATACAAATAGAACCAGAATCTTAGAACATTGAAAGGCTAGAATTAGTAAACAACAACTTTGTTTGAGTCCAACATGTGCACAGGGGCAAGAGGGGTGTTTTATTTACAAACATATGTGCCGATTCTCTGTTGTCAAGTCGACACAAATTTCCAACGGAGGAAATTTTTAGCTATATTTTAACAAACATTATAACGTTAATTTAACTTATTTCTGTTATATTTTATAGGAAAATTTAAAATAAAAAGTATAAATACTACAATTAACCTATTTTAAGAATAAATATAATATCCTTAAGCAAAAAAAAAACAAAATTATTAACATTCTTATCCCTAAAACTGCTTCTAAAAAATTTGAAGCGACAACACCGGAGCTTAAGCGCCTAAACCATACGCGTTGTGTCATCTGTCAAACGGCTTTTTGTTTATATTCGGGATTCGTGTATTTTCTTTAATTTTCGGTTTAAAAAGGAAAAAAGGCCACATTTTAGTGTTTTTTTAAATTGCTAGGATGGCAAAAACTTGTGGCGTTTGTGCCGCATCATGATAAAAAGGTGATTCAAGCCGATCTTTTCACAAGTAAGTACCGATACTTTCATAACATCACATCATGGGGTAACCATCATCATAAACGTAGAATAGGGGATCTTATAGATATAAACCTAATAAAAATTTGAATGTGAAAGTGTGAGTAAAATACCAACATATTTATATTTTTAAATCTAAATATTTTTTTCACATACATATTCATCTATTAATAGGCTATAAAAGATATAAAACTAGAATTTTGTCCCTGGTTTTATTACAGAATTTTATGTTTTTTTTTGTTGTTTTGGCAGAAAAAACGCATAATACCTATGTACCTATCTATATATAGTTTGATATCTATGTATAAAGTTAATTTTGTCTTTCTTTAAAATTTGTTCCATAATTTTTTTTTGTTTTACCTTATTGCAACTTACAATAATATATATAGTAATTGGCACCACATATTAATTTATTACTGTAATTTTTTTCTGCTTTTTGATTCAATATCAAATACTTATTATAGATTACCCAATGATGATGCCCAAAGGGAACAATGGGTTTCATTAATGGAAATCAACACATTTAAAAAGAACATATTTGTTTGTTCAGATCACATCCTTAGAAGTGATATAAGAGAGATAATATTATCAGTAGCCAGACTTTATTAAAAAAATCAGCTCTACCTCAAAGGTAATTTTTTTTAATATATTTTTCTAGTATATTTATAGAGTATGAGTATATTTTACCTTAGAATTATTGATAAAGGTTTGCATGCTTTTATTTACTACATTATGTAAGCTAAAAAAACAACCTTTTAAAACTTGCGCTTGGGCTATGTTGTAAAACATACAGCTTCTTCACAAAAAGTATTAGTGTTACTCATATAAGATTTATTTATACCTAATACTTATTAGGTATGTGTGTAAAACTATTTTTTTACTAGGATTTCTGATGCACTGGTTAGAAACACAGCAGCCAATAATTCAGTTAATTTACCAAGTGATTTACCCTTCAAAGCTACAGGGGTAGCTTTCCTGAAGAGTGCAAAAACTTCTTTAGCTTTCAAAATGGTATATAGTACAAACAGTGAAGCTAATATAGACACGTATGGATAATTAAAATAGATTAATATTCTTGATACACCAAATTTTGTATAATTACAGATCTGATCATTCATCATCAACAATAACTGCATCTGAGAATTATAGTTCTACAGTAACCGTGGAGTCTAGGTCAACAATTACTATTTCTCATCCAAGCCGTTTTTGTTTAACTGCTACACATTCCCTGACTCTGCCAAGGAAAAGGTAAAAATACACTCAAAATTGACTACTAGTTTTATGCCATGTATCATCCTATTCTATATATCTTATTTAAAAGTGATATGGTATTTTATTGTATTATATTTGTTTAATTAAATGCAATTAATCAAATGTATGACATTACAAAGATTCTCTATAATAACATACATTTTATTGATCAATTGGATTATCATAATACATTTTTTTAATTTTTTCTTTTTAATTTTGGTAATACTATATTTTTATGTATATTATTCTAGGGTAAAATCAAAATGATATCCTGAGGACCTAAGCACTGATGATTCCACCGTTTCAAGAGCTTAATCACTTGTCACCAGATTATGGAAAAAAAATATAGAACAAAAAATTAAAATTCGAAGATTGCAACAAGCAAATTTGCGAATGAAATTGAATTAGATGTCTCAAGTCATTGTTAAAATACTTAAGAAATAATAACATGATTTTATGAAAAAGCCTAATCTTAATCTAATCTATTGTACATAGTCTTTATTCTTAGCTTTGTTTTTTAGTATAAATTAATATGATATAATATTTGGTCTTAGGTATTATATAGGTCACTATTAAATGTCTCAAAACCATTATACAGGCTAAATACTCATAATAAAAATCTTATAACCTACAAAAAACCTGCAACTCCTTCACAATTTGAACATCCTTGTAGTTTTAACTTTTTCCGCTGAAGCAATACTGCCCCTTTGAAAAAGTCAGCAGCATAGAAGTATATATTATGTGATATAAGTAAGTAATGTAAAACTGAGTTTTGTCCAATATACCAATAACAATAAAGTTTTGCAAAATGTTAAAAATTTGTGTCTTAAAACATGATTTATTAAGAAATCTATAATATTATATTAATAAAATATTTAATTTCCATAAGAATGCTTTGACAAAAATGCTGCCTTTCATTAGGACCTTCCTCTAATGAAGTCCATTAAAAAAACACATAAATAGCTCATAAATGGTAATATTACTTATACTCAAACTCTTTAATTATTAATTAATAAAAATTTATCAGGTAAATATTATTGGTTGACGACGTCACTGGTAAAGAGTGCTTGTATCTGTGACATCAACAATGCGATCGAGCGGCGTTGCGATGCCATTACCGTTTTCTCGTTTCTTCGTACTTTATTTTCATTTACTTAACTTATATTGACTTCGAAATAGAGTATCTTATCAAATTTATTTTTAAAAAATGCTTGATATTTTATTAAAGGGGAGCAGTAGTATTGTTTTGTGCCTTTGGAAACAACTGAAAATTTTTATGATATTATAAAGTGATTTTTGCCATTTCTCTATAAGCACTTGGCATCATTGCATCAGAGATGTTGGAAGCAAACAAACCTGCCCATAGTTCCACGGCATGCTACTTCTAGCCTTTCAATGTTCTAAGACCAGAATAAAAACACTTAACAGAAAATCGAAAAGTAAGGGATAGCTTCAAAGTATATGTGGCAAATAAATTAACAATGTATGATGCATTTGTTTGAGCTGATGTAGAACGTAAAATTAATTGCGTTCTCCATGACGCTGATATGCGAATACTTCACACGGGCAGTTTACTCCAAGAACAACGAATTTGCCACTAAGAACTGTATCACCTGTCTCAAGATCGCTCTTTTACGCACTAGATCCATCTCCTTCATTATACATTAACAAGCATTTAACATCCTTTGGATCAAGATAGTCCAAATAAATATAGTTTTATTGACGCCCTAATTGCATAATTCTACGGACATTTGATAAAAACTATGTTAAGTTCTTATGCTTTTATTTTGATTAAATAAGGAAAAAAGAATTGGATTTCTTTTCTTACCTGAACTATAGTACCAATAAACTGTCTAGAAATTTGAAAATGATACATTAGACTGACATACGACTCTTCAGCGGCTAAAAACCTTAAAGTTATCATTAATCTTGTTTTCACGCATATGGCTTCCCGAAGGTTTGTATTTTTTTTTGGCAAGTCCAATCTTAATGATGAGACTTTCAAATGAGGTTACATTAACTTGAGTAAAGTTTTTCAACAGCATTTGATCTTCCAGTCTTAGTTCTGATAAGAACTTCCGTTTTTTGTTTGCGAGTATACTTCTTTGTTATTTGTTAATTTTCATTAATAAAAAAAATCCACCATGCATCGTCTTTGTCGCACATTTTGGCTCGACTGAACGAACTTTTCAGCAACAAGGTTTATCGATATTTTCCGTTTATTTGCCAATAGTTGATCAATTCTTGCTCAATAGTTGTTCAGCTGTTGCTTAACAATGTTTGCTTAGCCTGTTCCCACTTTTAAAGGATTTATTTATCAGGCTCATATGAATAAAACAAAAACGCATGCTTTTGCTTAAGTTTTTTGAGACATATTCCGCTTTAATGCAACAAAAACAGATGGAGGTAGAATAAAAGCATGCGTTTCACTTTATTAAAACGATCTATGTCACACCTCTCTTGAATTAGTGCCTTAATTAAACGTGCCGACAATTCCAATGTTCATTTCTTTTGACCAAGTTGCTCTCTTATAATAGTCTCTAATACTCCTTCTGTATTTAGGAATATACAGGGTGATTCATTAATATTGCACGAAAATGAAATGCCGGTTTTTTTGGGTTAAATTATGACGAAAAGTTCCTATAAACATATGTCCGAAAGTGCTTCGTTTCCGAGATACAGGGTGTTCAAATTTTCTTAAAAAATCGATTTTTTATTAATATCTAAGAAATGCCTTTGCTGTTTGCAATGTCATTCACACCATTTCTGGATATCTTAATGATGTATCTTTTTGACATATGACAGTTGATTTGTTATTCCAGGGACGTGCCCACGGGGTAAGCGGGTTAGGTTTTTTGTACAAAAAATAGCACCTAGTAGATTTTTTGAACCTCCTGTACATTTTTTGGATGACGCAACTAAAGATGGAATTGTTTCAACTCTTGGGTGTTTTTCGTATCTCCCTCCGTTTTCGATAAAAAAATTAAGAATTGCTTTTTTGCATCCCTCTGTAAAAATACAAGTAAATGCTTTTAAATCACGCGAAAGCAAAGAAATGATTTTCTTCCTAAAATGTAATACTTACCTATTCATAGTGTCGAATATCAGGTACAGCATTAACAACTGCTGATCTAAAAAATACTGCGGAATGTTGAAATTGTAAATACGTATTAAACAAAATTTAGTAAATACTATTATCGTTTTAGTTTTTGTCGCATTCTTTTCGTTGCTTTGAAAATGCAATAAATAAAATACTAGTTCATTTAACATTACTAGGTGTGGCTCAGTGATAAGGTGTTGTTTTTTTCCTGTCAAGTAGACAATTTCCTCATTTTTGTCTAAAATGGAGTACACTTATAGTGAAATGTGCGATATGCACTTTGTGTATGGTCTTGCTAATGGTAATTCACAAGCAGCGAGGCGTATTTACGCGGACAAATACCCTAACCGAGTACTTCCTCATAGTCAAATGTTTACTCGCCTCCATCAACGTCTCAGAGAAAGTGGAAGTTTTAAAAAACTTACAGTCGACAATGGACGACCCCGCACAGTTGCAACCGCAGAAGCTGAAGAAGCAGTGCTCCACGAAATCGAGAATAATCCTTCAACGAGTACAAGACAGATTGCTGCCACTTTAAACATTAGTCAGCCAACAGTGTTTAGAATACTGAAAAATCAGCTTTTGTACCCGTATCACATCCAGCGGGTACAAGCACTTTTGCCAGACGACTATCCTCATAGAGTGGCTTTCTGTCGATGGTTACAACAAAACATTGTAGAAAATCCTCCTTTTTTATCAAAAATACTTTTCACGGACGAAGCTAATTTCTCCAGGAATTCGATAATGAATTTCCATAATAATCACATTTGGGCAGATGAAAATCCACATGGAATAAGTGAAAGTCGCCATCAACACCAATTTTCACTGAATGTTTGGGTTGGAATCATTGAAGACCACTTAATTGGTCCTTTCTTTTTGCAACAAAGGTTAAGTGGAAAAGTGTATCGGCGTTTTCTTCAAGAGGAGTTGCCAACACTATTAGAAAACGTCCCGCTTGACTTAAGGTACCAAATGTTTTTCATGCATGATGGCGCTCCGGCGCATTTCAGCTTAATTGCTCGACAGTATTTAGATAGAGTATATCCCAATCGTTGGATAGGTCGTGGAGGTATACAACCCTGGCCTGCGCGATCTCCCGATCTAAATCCGATAGACTTTTTCCTCTGGGGCCACCTCAAGCAATTAGTTTATACCACCCCCATCGAAAATGTTGAAGAATTAAGAAATCGTATTATTGCAAATTGCGATATTATTCGAAACACGCCAGGGATCTTTGAACGTGTTCGCCAGTCAATGCGTCGCAGGACAGACGCATGCATTGCAGTTGGAGGAACTCATTTTGAACAACTCTTATAGCGTACGTTTCTTAGTCCATAGCTTTTCATTACCTTCATCAATTTACTAATGTTTATTCTAAGAATTTAATTAATGTACCTAAGTTTAATTAAAACTATTTTTCAACAGGTAGTACAGTTAATGTCATGTCAAAATTCCAAATTACCGTATTTACTATTCTTCACCCTGTAAATCGATAAGTAGGCATTTTATTATGTTTATTCAAGTTTTTTCAAACGTTTGCATTAAACTAATTTTTTTATCGAAAACGGAGGGAGATACGAAAAACACCCAAGAGTTGAAACAATTCCATCTTTAGTTGCGTCATCCAAAAAATGTACAGGAGGTTCAAAAAATCTACTAGGTGCTATTTTTTGTACAAAAAACCTAACCCGCTTACCCCGTAGGCACGTCCCTGGAATAACAAATCAACTGTCATATGTCAAAAAGATACATCATTAAGATATCCAGAAATGGTGTGAATGACATTGCAAACAGCAAAGGCATTTCTTAGATATTAATAAAAAATCGATTTTTTAAGAAAATTTGAACACCCTGTATCTCGGAAACGAAGCACTTTCGGACATATGTTTATAGGAATTTTTCGTCATAATTTAACCCAAAAAAACCGGCATTTCATTTTCGTGCAATATTAATGAATCACCCTGTATATTATGGAAATCGTGGTTGAATACAACAGCTTATAATAATAATAATAATAATATCCTTTATTTGCCAACAAAATCGTATACAGGACGACAAAGCAACGTCATACAAAGGAGGATCTAGCTCCCATAGGGTACATTAATTTTTCTTATCTAGAATTCATAGAGGCAATATACTTATATAAACAAAATAACAAAATTTAAAATAAATATTCTAAATATCTAACACAAGTTAAAATTATTATCCAAAAGTAAAATTATAAAAACATTTAATCTGCAACCAGTGGTAAACAGCTTTTTTAAATTGGACTGTAGATTCAATGCTTCTAATATCAGCAGGTAGCATTCTATAAGCCCTGATGGCCATATAATGAGAACCTCTTTCATAGTAAGCTGAATTATGCAATGTGGAGATCGCTTCTATGTCGTGTAATCATAGTCACATCAAATATATATTCACATATTCTCAACAAACAAATGATTGTGTCTCTTCACAAATAACACCAAGGAAGAAAAGTATAAGGAGGGAAGGGTGAGTATTTTTAATTTGCAGAAGTAAGGTCTACAGGAAGTTCTGTAGGTCATGCCCAATAAACAACGAATGATACGCTGTTGCATTCTAAATATATCTAGAGCTCCTCTTGCAGATCCCCAGAAACAGATACCATATTGTAAGATCGATTGTACCTGTCCGAAATAAAATAGGCGAAGAGATACCTCAGACACTACATCCCTTAATCTTCTAATCAATCCGCACAAGCTAGCTAATCTGGAATAAAGGTTTTTAATATGTTTCTCCCAATTTAAATTGGGGTCAATGTGTATTCCTCCTAAGAATTTAATACTATTGGCTACAGGGATTGACTGCCCACCAGACCACACAAGTAGAGATTCTGAGACAATATTGGCCTTCGAAAAATTAATCAACCTCGTTTTACCAGAGTTCAAAGACAACTTACTGTCCAGACACCAGGTCCTCTGTGGATGAGCAGCCCCGTGAAAGATCTGCCACTGTCTTTCTGGCAACTATAACTAATGTGTCGTCGGCGAATTGACAAATCATATCAGAAGGGAACAGCTCAGGCAAGCCGTTGACATATAATAGGAAGAGCACAGGTCCCAAGATTGAGCCCTGAGGCACACCTGTTCCTATAATTTGGGGGCGGGAAAACGTTGGTGAGCCGGAATGTGTCACACAAACTATTTGTTCTCTTTGCTCTAGATATGAACTGAGTAATTTAGATGCTGCACCCCTGATGCCATACCGTTCCAGGATGTCCAGCAGTAAAGAATGGTCAACCGTCTCAAACGCCTTAGACAAATCGAAATACAGTCCAGCTACACTGGCCTTTCTCTCAAGATTCTCCATAATATAATGTATTGCACTATAAATGGCCATTTCCGTTGATCTTTTGGGAACGAATCCGTACTGGTGTTTATTTATTATTTGATGGTGAGTTAAATAATTCATAACTATTTGATAGATAACCCTTTCAAATACCTTCGATATGGATGGTAATACGGATACTGGCCGATAGTTGGCAATATTCGTTTTTTCTCCCTTCTTAAAAATAGGCACTACTTTTGCCCGCTTAAGAGCAGAAGGAAAAATTTGGGTAGAAAGACTCTCATTGATCACATTGGAAATGGGTCCGGATATAAGACCTAAGTGAATCCCAACAAACTTTAAGACGAATACCGGAATTTCATCCAAGCCAGAGGAAAATTTATTTGGAAGGTTCATCAATATCTTAAAGATATCCTGAGAATTAACGGGATTGAGAAATATGGTTGGATAATCATTATGCAAGTCATGTATATTGGAGTTTCAGCTTTGTTGATGGTCAAGAGTAAAATGTTTAGCAAATAATTCGGTGATTAAAGTTGGGGTTTCAATGGACTGACCATCTTCCCTTAAAACAATATTGTTGTTAGTTTTATTTTTACCTGACTCAGATTTTATGATTGACCATGCTGATTTTATCTTGTTTTTTGAATTTTGGATTTTGTTATCATTTATAGACTTTTTATAAGAGGAGATGTAACGTCGATATTGTTTTCTTTCATGTTTGTATGTAACGTAGTGTTCCCTAGAATTAGTATATTTGTACCAAACATAGAGATCTTTTATGTAGTTTGAATATCTTTTTATCTCTGGTGTAATCCAGGTTGGCTTCTTATTTTTCAACCTAGTCGTACATATTGGAAAAGCCAAATCAAAATAGTAGAAGAGAATACGAAAGAAAGTATTATATTTTCCTTCAACTCCTTCAGCAGAATAGACCTCCTCCCGTGCCTCTGACATCAGCATATTGTAAAATCGATTCATGTTGGTGTGTTAAGAATTTTCGTCGCTTCACAACCATACCACATTGGGGAACCTCCATCTGTCTCTTAAAAACAAAAATTTAAGGATAATGATCAGACAGATTAGAAACAAGGACTTCAGAAGATATGACAACACTTGAGTTCATATTTGTAAAGATGTTATCCAACTGAGAGGCACAGTGAGCAGTGATTCTAGTGTTGGAGTTAATGTAAGGTATTAGACCAAAGGTCTGCATTAGTCCAAGCAAGGCCATCACGCCATGGTCATCAGGATTACTAAAGTTAAAGTTAAAGTCTCCTGAAATAATAAAAGAAATTTATTAATAAAAGATATTTAAAAGCTTGCCTTGCTTTGGAGAATTCTCTCTAAATATAATAATAATAATAATAATAATAATAATAATAATAATAATAATAATAATAATAATAATAATAATAATAATAATAATAAATATTTTTTATTTGCATAGAAGAAACAAAAAAAAATACAAGTTTACAAAATCTAGCAATAAATTTACGCAAATAAAAGGCCTACAAATTCAGAATTCTGCTATGGCAGATTCTGGTCTTTAACATTGTTAATTAAAAAAAAATGGTAATTTCAGTAACGCTCATTAACAGTAACGCTTAACTAATAACTGATTAAATACAGCTCTTTCTTTAATCATATACCTAATAAACCTACATAATACTACATAAGAGTTCTAAATTCTAAATTTGACAGTTTAACATCAAGCAAAACAATACACACTGCAAATACCCAAAAAATAGATGAAATTTTTTGTTAAATAACAAAAAATAGAAAAATTATTGCAGACAATAAATAAATAAATAAAATGATCCCAATACCAAAAATTGTAATAAATTACTTAAGAAAACAACCATTCAAAAAGTTAAAAAAAAAAGAACTTAAATTATATACCCTGCTGATTCATTAGATTTACAATCATCCTCCTACGAAAAGTATTACAAGAAATTAATAATTGGTCCGGATCCAAATTTAAAGAATTTATTTGATAAGCAAAATTGTAAGAAAATGATCGTTTAAATAACTGTGTTTTATGTCTCGGAATGAGAATAGTATTTCTTCTTAAATTTAAATGGTGTACATCATTTCTAAAAGTTATTTTTTGATAGAGATAGGGCGGACTACGATATATTAAAATTTTATAAAAAAATGTTAAAGAATGAGCAATTCTTCGATTATGCATATTAAGCCATCCAAGTTCGTGAAGTTTATGGGAAATGCGGTTTCTCCTACGAATGCCAAATATTAGTCGAATGCAAGAGTTTTGGAGCTTTTGCAGTCTACCCCTATCCTCATAATCAAGACACCAGCCATACACTACATCACAGTAATTACATTGTGAAAGGACCAATGAATCACATAAAAGCTTCTTAATATCTTTACTTAAATAGTGTCTATGCAAATAAATTAATTTCAAAGCAAGATATGCCTTTTTAAGAATATTAGACACGTGATGTTTAAAACGAATATTATTATCTACTATAAGGCCCAAACTCTTACATTTGTCAACAACTGGAATTCTTTCGTCCCCCAATTTAACGTTTATACCATTTAAAATATTATTTACATTAGTTCGATTACCTATGAACATTATAGATGACTTCGAAGGATTTAATTTAAATAAATGCTTTGAAGAAACATCACAAATAGCTTGTAAATCTTGATTAATTTTAAACTCAGCCATTTTAAAATCTCCTGGTAAAAATGAATAATATAACTGCGTGTCGTCTGCGTAAAAATGATGGGCACAATGCTTTAATTGAAGATAAAATCTAGACGTGTAAATGATAATAAACAAGGGTCCTAAAATACTACCCTGAGGCACACCACTTTCAACTTCCAAAGGATCAGATATGTCGTTATCTATTTTAACACGTTGAATCCTATTATTTAAATAAGAGGCAATTAAATTAATAGCAGCATCAGAAAAGCCAATATAATGAAACAAAGACTTTAAAATTGAGTGGCTAACGAAATCAAAACCTTTAGTATAATCCAACAACACCAGAGCAGAATATCTTATATAATGTTTAAGTATATTATGCTAAAACGTTGATAAAACTTTTATTGATGATTAATATCTCTCTCTTTGGCCTCCATACCATTACTTAACAATCAATTATACTTATTAAGGAATAACAAAACAAAACGTTCCCAAAACAAATAGATGAACACTTGAGCTCTTAACGGACAACAAACCCTTTTTACGACCTCAAACTTTTAAACAAACAAATTAAATCCCCGTTGACGTAATTAATCCGCAGGAGCTTGGCTTAGTTCGGGGAGTTTCACAAAAAAGTCACCACGTCGCGACTGAAGAATAGTTTCGAAAGTTTCGGTCGGTTTTTGCATTCATTTTCATTCTGCGGACCGTCTAATGTAATTTTACTGGGTGAATTCTGTGGCGGAGTTTAATTAGTTTAAATGGAGGAGGCTTAAGTCTATTGAGGCCTTTTTGTTGCTGTAACTTTAACATATTTTCTCTCGTTGTAAGGGAGCGACGCTCTTTTTTGCTTTAAAATATATGAAAAGGTATAATTTGTAAAACTTTAAGCCTATAGTCTAATCTAAAATAAACTCCTGGACAAAATTATCGCACCACTGATTATTTTGTCAAGAAAATTCAAATAAAAAGAAATATCAGTTAAAACAGTTATATATCTTTTCTCATACAAAAAGCAGAACTGGACAAGAACTATGTTTATGCTCTATTTTGGTATTCAAGGTCAAATTTATCTGAACATTTAAATTCCTTATTTTGCATTTTTCGTTACATATGTACCTAAAGCAAACAGTTTCAGTAGTATTTCGTACGTTTTAAGGTGATAATTTAAAACAACTGTTGTAAAACATAAAACGTCCTTTTTATTGAGTATAGAGAGAGCGGCACGTCATCTAACTGAAAATGAAGCGGTCCAAGCAGTAACTTTAGTTGGAGAAGGTCGAAGTTACTGTTATGTGGCTGGCATTTTAGGCGTACATCACACAACAGTTATACGAGCTATGCAGCGGTTTCGGGAGACTGGAACCCACACAAGAAGACCAGGACAAGGACGACATAAAGTTACCTCTCAAAGAGATGACAATTTCTTGCGCCTCAATGTTCTAAGAAACAGAACATCTACCAGCCGTAGCTTAAATGATTTGATTAGGAAATCACGCCATGTCAATATTTCAGATCGTACAGTTAGAAGACGTCTCCATGAAGCGAATCTAAATAACAGAAGATCCGCAACTGGACCACTCCTCACCAGACAACACCGTGTTAGTCGTTTAAGATTTGCAAGACAATACTCGGGATGGAATATAAATGACTGCAGGCGCGTTTTGTTTACAGACGAGACGAGAATTGCATTGCGATCACCAGACGGCCGTTCTAGAGTCTGGAGAAGAGAGGCTGAACGATTTGCCCAAGCATGCATATCTCCAAGGGAGCCATTTGGGGGAGGAAGTTTTATGTTCTGGGGAGGCATCGCCTACGATGCCTGTACGGAGTTAGTGCCCATACCTAGACCAGCTCTTAATGCACGTAGGTATGTGTTGGAGTTCCTTGAAGAACATGTAGTTCCATTTGCGCCATTCATAGGAGCGGATTTCTTACTTATGCATGATAGTGCTCGCCCTCACATGGCTGTAGATGTTATTGAATACATTAATAATGTGGAAATTACCACTTTAGACTGGCCGCCCCGTAGCCCCGACTTGAATCCTATAGAACATGCCTGGGACATGTTGGGGCACATTTGGCAAAGAAATCCTCCTCCCCGAACATTAGCTGAATTGGAACATGCTGCTCGTGAGGAGTGGGAAAACATTCCGCAGGAAAGTTTTCAAAATTTGATACGAGGAATGCCGCGAAGACTTCAAGCGGTCATTGCAGATAGAGGTGGCAATACACGATATTGAGAATTCATTATTGTTTTTCTTGGGTCTATTTTTTTATTTTTGTATCAAAATTGAAGTTAGTGAAAATCGATGTTTTTTCCTTGTATTGAATTTAGTTACTTAAATCTCATTTTGTTAAATAGAATATTTTTTTTTGGTAATAAATAATGCATAGTTAAGAATGTTTATTTATTAATTTTTTTTATCTTTCTTAAAAAAAAAAATCTCTGAAAATCAAGTGGTGCGATAATTTTGTCCAGGAGTGTATATCGGAAATCATACTTTGCTTCAGAAAATATTGAAGAACTAAACAATAAAATTTAAGTCGAATTTTGTTGCCATACTAAGTTTTTTCTAAGTTAAGAAAATGGTAAGTCTCCTGATCCAACTCCATCATTAGATTTTTTATTTATTAAGTTAATTTTAACAAAATTTCAAGTTTGTTTATTGAAGTTACTGCATAAAAGAAGTAATCACATAAGTCACAATAAATGAAAATCCAATTAAAACGAATCAAGTAAAGTAAAAAATATATCAAGTAATTATGACTAATAAAATTAAAACTCGTTTACGAATTGGAAATGCATAAAATAAATAAAAAGGACTGACCTTTGACTGACCTGACCTAGAAATACGAAATACTCACAGTCTTAGGCAATCATTCTGGAAAATTTGAAATTAAAGAAAATGTCTAATTATATGTTATATAAAGTTACAAATGTGCAGTTCTCGGTGATGGAGCAGTTTAAGACCCAACGATTTTAACATTTTTTAAATCCATTAAATTTAATTAAAAAAATGTTTGGATGAGCCATTTTTTAACAAAAAAAAAAGAAAATTTATGTTGTATATAGATCACGATTTTCTTATGCTTCTATTTACTTATGAACATAAATATTTAATGTATACTAAAGTATTATCGCGGACCAATGACTTTTACTTTATTCCTATATTAAATAAAAAATATATAACTATTAAAAACACGAAACTTGTTTAAAGTTGTTGCCAAATTACATCCTTTCATTTAGGAACCTTGACGTTTATAAATTACTGTAAAATTATTGACGTTTGACACACAACTTATTCAAGAGAATCAAACTATTCACTACAGGGTTGCCGGATTGTGAAGTTATTTTCTTAGCTTTCATTCCTATGGCGATTTTTTTATACAAGGACTTTATAGTAAATTGTGTCACCATCCTGAACCGCAGGCAAATGCGACATAATGGGATGGGCTGGGTTGGGTTGGATTAAACACATACCAGCCCTTACACTCTTAAATTTTATATATCCAATGAGGGACCCTTACCAATTAATTTACAAAAAAAAATAATAACATGTTTTAATTAAAAAAAATTAAATAATATCAATAGATGGCGCATGCTAAAATACAAACATTAAGCAATAGGAAATTTACTTACAATTTGTAAATTTTTCAAGAAATTCCAAGTGAAAATTATTATTATACCGAAATTTATTTCTTCCATTAACTTTGTTAATAACTGCCGAATTAAATATTGCAGTTTGCAATAATTATTGCAGTATTGAATTTTCGTCATTTAGACGTCATTTAGTAAAAAGTTTTTTTGATTTTTTAGGACAAAATAAGGCTCCTCTATTATTCATATTTTATAAATTACGTTAATAAGTATCAGAAGATAATTAATAAGTATCATAAAGATACGGTATTATATGATTCCTATATAGTATATGGTATACTAAACAAAAATCTTATACGGGAATTTTGTACTTTTTGTATGATTTTTTTAATATATGTATGTGTAGAGAGAGCTATATCACCCTAATCAAACAAAGACATAATTAGACGATTACATAGAAAATATTTTCGTTTTTGAGGTAATGTATTGGTGGTGCAATTCCAGTACATTCATTCGAGTTTTCTCCTGTTTTACCTTCAACCCTCGAAGTATAGCAAAAAAATCGGTAATTATTTTTTAATTAATATAGTCGATTAATAAATATATCGAAGAGCAAACGTGCTAGTACCGAACCCTATGGTATATCAGATCTGACTAAGTAACCGTTCAACCTATGACCATGCAACTTCACGTCGTATTGTTTCCTTACACAAAGGTAAGAACGAATAAGTTCTAAATAGAAGCTGTTAAAGCAAAATGAGTCAAGTTTATTACGTAGAATTGCATGGTCAAGGCGATCGAACGCCTTCGAAAAGTCCGTATATACTACATCGACTTGTTCTCGTTACAGTACCACGATTCCTAATAAATCCATGTTACCATATCACAGAATATATTCTATTATAAACCACAATTTCACAGACTAGACTTGAGGAACAGCATATGTCTTGTTTACGTTTATTTTTTTATTTTGTATGTTTGGGATGTTAAACTGACTTTTGTAACTCTTCACTTGTCAATTTATAATTTTATTGTTGTCAATTCTTTTATATATAAATATACTTTTTATTCTCTTGTAGTTTAACCTGAAGAAGTCACTAAAGTATAGGACGAACTATTGAGAACAAACAAATAATTAATTGTATTAGTCACAGACCATCACCTGACAATCAGTTTCTATTTCTTTTAATATATATCTATATAAAAATATATCTACAAGATGTCCCAAAAGTAGACGTGCAAACAAATGAAGGCGATAGAGGAAGTCATTTGCAATAAAAAAACTGAAATATGTATATATATACCGTATAACCGTAATTATCTGATTGTTGATAACGAAACATATTTAAAAAGCAGGGATATTTAATATACACAAATATATAATAGCATTATTGGTACTATTTTAATGCTAAAATGGTGAGAAATGATCAGTTTTCAGCATCAGTTTTTAATCTATGCGGGCAAATTAATTGGACCAACCGAGCTATCAGGAAGACTTAATTGCAAGGATTATTTACATATTTTGCAAAAAACCTTAAACGATTTACTTAAAGACTTAAGGCATGTGGCAGCAACACGATGGAGCTCCTTCTAATTTTTCCAGAATCGTAACGCAACATTTCAATACTACTTTTAATAATCGATGGATAGAGAGGGAAGGAACCATCTACTGGCCGCCGCGCTTACCTGATCTGAACCTCATAGACTTTTTTCTATAGGGATGTTTTAAAGAACTTGTTCTATGTTGGTTTTTTGGGGTTAGTTGGTTTTATTTTTTAGAGTTAGTTTGTATTGATATAGATACATGGTATATGTTTATTCTTTCACGCGTGAGTTTTCTCTTGTGGCTATGCTATGAGATAAAATTATTTGTATGTTTACCATATTGCAATAAATTCAGGATAATAATAAAGAAACAGTCCGACTTAAGTAAAACTGCGACAACAAAAAGATTAGCAGACAACGTTTTACCAGCAATAAAAGAGCCTTGTGGCGCATAAAAAGCAATTTCATAAACCTTTTAATTTTTTTAATAAGAGATTAATAGAGAATTGCAAAAACTATCAAAATTTAAAATTTCGGAGCCTTTTAGAACATTTTTCAGCACATTCGAGGTTCGAGAAAAAATGTGGTTACAAACTACGCTCCTAATGGGTCTACCAATAGAAGTGATATAGAAGTTTAGTGGGCCATGTACGCAAAATGGTATGTGTCAACACGCGGATCAATCGTCAGTTGTGTTAAGTATACTTTGACATTTCATCATGAATCGTTTAAGTCAAGGGCAATCAACGTATAGCGCAAATCGTGAAAAGGTATTACGAAAATGCGGAATCGGTTAGAGCTTGTTATCGTACTCTTAGACAAGATTTTGGCCATCGTGGACGGCCTTCTGAGCTTGCAATAAGGCCCACTTATTAATTAATAAGTTTGAACGGGAGTACACTCTTCTGGATAAGCCACCAACGCGACAAAAAAGTGCAAGGACCGCTGAAAATATCGCCGCTGCAAGAGAAAGTGTTGACGCGAATAACAATGTGTCTGTTTTGCGCCGTTCTCAGCAATTAGGCCCTGTTGCAGTTGGCCAATTTTAGGAAACAAATCATCTTTTCAGATGAAGCCAATTTTTGTCTTAGTGGCGTTGTCAATACGCAAAATTGCCGCTTCTGGTGTCAGAACAATCCCCAGAAATTAGTACAGGTGCCATTACACCCGTTAAAAGTGACTGTGTGGTGTGGTTTGCATGTTGGTGGAATTATCGGTCCATACTTTTTTGAGGATACAGGGGGGGCGTACTGTGACAGTCAACGGAGAGCGCTACCGCGACATGATAACAAATTTTCTTTGGCCTGCAATTGATGGTGGAGACTTCGAACAGAATTGGTTTCAACATCACACACCGCTCGAGCCACAATTAATTTATTAAGAGAGCGTTTTGATGATCGAATAATTTCGCGACATGGCAATATCAACTGGCCACCAAGGTCCTGTGATCTTACTCCCCTGGACTTTTTTCTTTGGGGATATGTGAAGTCGAAGGTGTATTCTAACAATCCTCAAACCATCAATGAGTTGAAAGTTAACATAACTAGGGTTATTCGCGAAATTCAGCCCAACTTGTTAGAAAAAGTGATTGAAAATTGGGTTCATCGTCTAAACGTCTGACGCCGTAGCCGAGGTGGACATCTTAATGATATTTTGTTTAAAACATAATGTAACATAATAAACGACAACATGAAACATCAATCATAGAAATTAACCAATTCGTTTTTATTTTTTAGCAATTTAAACTTATATTATTCTTATTGGTAGACCCTATATAAAAAGAATGCTGAATTCAATGACAGAATGGCAAACCGTACTCAAGTCCTCCCTATAACCAAAATATTGTTAAAATTAGGAAAAAATGTTTAATTTGAATACTTTACTAAAATGTTTCGACTGCAGTTCACATTTGGCCAGTCTGCCATTGATTCCAGCACCTTCTTAACCAAGTTATACTTGGTCGAAAATGAAATTTTTTATTTCATAACGCTAATCTTACCTTTTCTATTCTCATTCTTATTTCCTGGGAACAGTCGTTGTCTTTTTTGATAATTGTACCAAGTTATTCGTATAGTTCTACCTGTTCTACTGATTGGAAATTCAGTTTTAATACTTAAATATTGCCGTAAATAACTTTGGCCGCTTGTCTTTTTTTTTCGCAGTTTTACTTCACTCTGACTTTTTTAAATTATTATCCGGCATTTATTGCAATATAGTTAATCTATCCCATTGATCAAAGTTTGACACACTATAATAGAACGCTAAAAAATAAACCCAACTAACCCAAAAAAAAGCATAATTTCATTGATGAACACTAGTTCTTTAAAGTATTCCTCATAGAAAGAAAGTCTATTGCGCTCAGATCAGGTGAGCGCGGTGTCCATTGGGGTTCCTTCCCTTTCTATCGATCGATTATTAAAAGTAGTATCGAGATGTTGCTTTACGATTCGGTCAAAATGAGAGGGAGCTCCATCGTATTGCATCGTAATATTGAAACTGAATTTCTGGTCAGTCCTGTAGCTCTTTATTTACTCCTTTACTGCCAAATCTCTTCTAATATTCACACATAGGTTTTCAAAGAAAACAGTTTTTTTTCACCCTTCACTCCTTGTTTAAAATGTTGCTAAGACATTTTGCTATAAATTCTAAGGGCATTATTTTTCTCCAGGCACCTAATGTAAACACATAACGTTATTTTGGTAAATGATAATTTTGCAAAAAATAGTCGTGCATTGAATTTGTTTAACGTAGTTCGATTTGTTCAATTTATTAAACGATATTTAACTTCCCTTCTTATATCCAGGACCCTTAAGAAATTCTTTATTAAATAAAGCAGCCACAAGGGCTCATATATATATATGAGTAAACCGTTCTCTTATTAATAATTTAATTAGAGTGGAGCACTACAGGTTTGTATACCATAACAAGTCTTAATTTGCAATTCAAATAAACTGTGAGTTGCCGCCTCCAAGCAAATATTATAATGTTGTATATTTGTAAGGTAAATGTCAGGTTTATCCTGTTTAAGTGTGCATGCATTAACGTATATAGACAGTTTAGTAAAATTCCTAACAAGGGAAATTTCCAATAATATTTTTACATAATATAAAGGAATATGGGGTGATTTAAATAAAAATTTAAAGTGTGTTGATATTTTAGGTTCTTCTTGATTGATCTTTCGGAAATGAGGGATGTTAGGAAATAGGATGTTAAAACCTTAAAATAGTTTAATTTAGATGTTATTGTTTTATGTCTGTAATTCAGAACTTCTTACTGCAAAATTAATACCTGACCGGAAAGATATAATGCTAAATGTCCAAATGAGACGCCACTAAAAAGCACCCGATTCCCGTCATCATTCGGAATCTCCGACTGTCCCATTCGGATATTTAAATATGTGAATGGCGGGCAACCAACAAAAGAGCAATGTTTGCTGCTAGAAGCAACGGTTTCTGGCAATAAGAATAATTAATGTAAATAATAATTAATGGAATAATAATTGAATTAAAATTTAAAAAAAGCGTTTCTGGAATAATAATAATTATTGATTCTTTAAATAAATTAAATATAAATAAAGGATGCAAACAAGAAAATTGAATTATTAATCTTATACATAATACCCTAATATAAGTATCAAAAAAATGCAGTTTGGTTGAACGATCCAATGGAATGGAAATTGAATTATTTTTTTTTTAATAAATATTTTGAAAAATTTCTTTGGGCGGACATGGATTTATTTGATTTTGGATATTATTTAAAATTACTATAGTTTATTTTTGAGGAAGTGTTATTTGAAAAATTTATTTTTCTACTACCTTATAAGAAAATTTTTAATTTTATTTCCCTGCATAATTGAATTTTTTTATTTGACTATATCTTGCTTATTATTTTTTATGAAATGAATGTTTACATTAAATTGTGCTTATTAATAAGAATGAAAGTAGAAAATTATGCACTGTAGGAGCAGTGTCATTTCCCCACTGTGGATGCTTTTGCTGGATCAAACTTCACCCACTTAAGGAAATTATGCACTTTGCTCCCTTTCGTTATACAAATAACTATTATTTTTTTAAGTTCTCTATATGTGGACATATCAAAAGGAAAAGCCCAACTTAAACAATAGGGTATTGTATATTTAGAAAAAATAAATAAATGGAAAACATAATTTATAAAATATTGTAGTATCGTACTTTAATTTTAATCTTAAATATATAAATGTTATTAATCTTTTTGAAATAAGTACCTATTTTTTTAAATAACTTTTATACCTAGGGAGAGAGGTAATTTTGGTAAGTGAAAACACAACGGATTTAATTAGTTATACTATTATATAAATGTAACATAATATTAACAATTTTTATTTTATAAATGCTGCAAAGACATGTATATGACTGATTTGAAAAGAAACTTAATTATTTTATGCTAAAATACTAATTTACAATTCGCAGTTTCGATTAATACTCATAAGAAGAAACTGCAAGAAACTTAAAATATTTACTTCAAATATTTGCCTAAAACTTACATAAAAAATTATAATACACATATACATACATATATAGTTAAACCTATAAAAATATACCCACTATTATATAAAAAAAAAATACTGATAAATAGAAAAAATATACATTTAATTATTTTTATTGACTGCTCCTTCTTCTTCTTTGATGGAAAATAAACTTGTTTGTCCATTTTTCGTTTACTTGTATTTGTCTTATTTATCTGTTCCATCATTGATGTCAGTTGTCTCATGCACCTAGACATTTACAGGTATATGTTAATATATTTTATATAATTTTATAAAAAGATAACTTACTTATCATAAGTTTCATCATTTAAAGATCTTAAAAAGTTTGATACACTTTCAATTTCTCTTGTTGATTGCTTGTTCAATCGTTGTACTGCTACTTGTTGATTTTTAGTTGTCTTTTCATTAACAAATGTTTCAATTTCTAGACTATGGCTAGCTTCAATATTATTGAAAGAACATTGCCCGAGGAGTTCACCTAAAACAGAATCGCTTCCCTTCCTTTGCTCACATACCATAATGAACAATTGAAATTGCTACAAATTACCTCTAAAATCACTTCGATTGCAACAATATACTTTTTTAATCTTGTCTTCAATTTTCCTTGTGCGAACAAGTGCATAGTTTGTGCTTATTTTATGCTCTCTTAACCATTCCTCAAATGTTTCTTCACTGGAAAAATGGAAAGTTGAGGACTCTATTTTGATATCATGACTTAACCTGTAAATGAGCTTCAAGTCTTTAATAAGTCTCACAAGAATACTTAGTCTCTTTGCATAAGGGACAAGAAATGTGTGACTTTGGGTTATCTGGGAGCTGCTGCTTATGAATAACTTTAATATGTTTGTTCAATGCTGAAATGGAAGAAAACATTTTACTGCATAAGTGGCACAAATTTTTGTTGATAGTTTGGTCCTGATTCTGATAGTTTTGAGTAGGGCCGTCCATCTTTACAGCTAAAATCGCTGAATTGGAATTGATACAGCTTTTCAGGTATTATTTTAAAACACTATAAGCAACAATATGGTCAATATTTCACAAAGAAACAAATTCAGTATAATCGCAATAATTGATCAAATTAGTTGGAGCTTTTGTACGTAAGTAAACAACTAACAAACGCGGGAACATTCGTGTCGTTATTCTTGTCATTCACGTCAAACGACCGAATTTTTCTCCGAACATACACGATCACCGCCGGGAATCGGGTGCTTTTTAGTGGCGTCTGTCCAAATGCCATTTATAATTAGTTAGTCTTAGTGTACGAGGGTAGTCCCAGAAGTACCTGGCCTGACCTAGAGATGTCGGTAGTAGTTTGAAAAATATCAGTGTATTAGAAAGTATACAATCTATAAAGCATATGTTTCAAGTTTGAAGACGCCACGTTGTTTAGTGTTTGTTTGGCAGCCATAGTGAACGTTTTCAGTGAATTTGTCCAAATGGAGAAAATTGGTAATTGTTATGTGATACAATACTTTTATTTGAAAGGCCTCAATCCAACCAATATAAAAGCTGAACTGGATTCTACTCTGGGTGAGTCTGCTCCTTCGTTACAGTGTTGCTAGATGTACGATAATTATCGATTTCGTACGATAAAACCAATGCTTGTACGATGTACGATAGTACTTATGCGATAATGCCACTTTGTACGGTAATTTTGACTAAATTTTATTTTTTTTTAATTCAAAAAAATAATTAAACCCTACTTCATACAATAGTAATATTTTGTTACCAATAATATTTTATTTAGTTATTAACATACTATAGTATTAAGTAGGAATTTATAAGTGTTCTGTGCATTAATAAGTGTTTGTGGTTGCCTATCTAATGGATGGCACATAATACGAAATTTATGAACGGCCATGGGCACAGCTTACAGTTTACCTGCATCTTTCACACGTGATTGTTGTAATTATGAGCGGTGTTGATTTTGTGTTTGTCGTTGATTTTATCTAAAACTAGTGTAAAAACTAGACTAAAAAAAAAAAGAAGTATCCATGTCTGATTCCGAATCTGAACGTGAAAGTAGGAGTTCAACTCCTGAATATAAAAAGTTGAAACGCGGCGAATGTTCCCAAAAGTTTCAGCACCGAAAACAAAAATACCGAGTGGAGTGGAAATAAGACTCAAGGTTTAAAGGTTGGCTTATTAAAAGTAATGGTAAATTGGGGTCCGGTAAAGTTAAAGGGACGTTTAAAAACCGATTTTTTTTTGAAAATTTTTACATAGAATGTTAAGTGTGGTCAAAATATTGATAAAAAAGTGAGGATGATTGGAAAAAATACAAAATTTTGGAAATTATGAAGGTTTTTCTACATACGTTAAATACGTAATTATTGCCAACTTGCACAAGGTTTTTTAGCTCTTGATTTTGCTATAGTTAAAAAATATATATATTGGGGCAATTTTGGAACTTTTTGGGGGTTATTATTGTAAATTTGTATAATTTTTTATCGCTTTGGACCCCTTTTAATTACATATTTTGTAATTTACACACAAGAAAAATAAAACAACAACCTTCTTGACAAAAATGGCAGTGGCTTCACTACGTCCTCATTAGTATTTTTTGGTTTTGCCGGGTACACTTTTTAGTTGGATGGGTTGGCTGTGGACTCAATTTTAGATAATAAAGGCACAATATAGTTAGATTTTACATTACATAAACAAAACACATTTATCAGGTGTTAAAAAATAGGTATTATTTATTTAAATTATTTGATATTTTATGTAATTTTATATATAATAAATATACATTTTGAAAAAAAAAAACATAATTTTAAGATATTTAATTATTTATAGGTAAATAATAACGATGAGGTTTAATGTACTTTAACTTATAGTCAAAACAATAAATATCTTTAAATTCATTATAGGCATTAGGAATAGGAATAAGGCATAGGAATTATAGGAACAAACACGCGTTTTTGCCTGTAATTCCCATTTTCTAATTATTATCCCATTCACTAAGTAGGGCTCAAACGACTACCCAACCCACTATTTAGCGCCAACCCAAGGTTCCTATCCCTTTTTGCAATCCCAACTCCACATGTGCGCCCACTTTGTATGCGCACACGGGGCTACGCCGTGTGCATATTTTATGATTATATAAATTAACAAATACTTACCTATAATGAGACAGGACAGAAAATTACGATAATCGTACTAGTACAGTAGCCACTCCCAATAAATATGTGACATTTTGACAGTTTTTTTTATTTATGAATAAATTCGTATTTACATATTTGATATTCCTGATTTGCGTGTGAATGGAAATTTGTGTTTATCACCTAAAGAAGTGATGTAAATCCTTCTAAGTTGCAGAATTTTGTTACTTAAGGCTTTAAATTTAAATTAATAGCATATATAATGATCAACGTGATGCGTAGTCGCAAATAGAGTGTAGTTAGGCCGGGTGTAATTGTGAATCATACGTAAGTAGAAAATCCTTTATAATTTTTAAAATTTTGCATTTTTTTACTTCATCCTCACTTTTTTATCAATAAAATGTTCAAACTCAACATTCTATGTAAAAATTTTCAAAAAAAAAATTGTTTTTTAGACGTCCCTTTAACTTTAACGGACCCGGTAAATTGTTATCAATAATTAAGTTTTTCCCTTTATCTCATATATTTAAATTGCACTTTCGGATGAAAAGGCTAGGTGTCGTCCTTGTAATTTAGAGCTTACTGCAGAACTAACCGTTATTAAAAATCATGCTAAATCATCAAAGCATGTTTAGAACGTAAAAGATTTTCCAAAGACGACAATAACCTCTTTGTTTAATAAACCTGAGAGTTCTTTGCAAACTCAGAGCAAAGTGGCCGAAATTAAAATAACAGGATTTTTGACAGAGCACAATATCTCTTTTAATTCAGCTGATCATTTAACAAATCTAATTTGAATCTAAAAAGTTGTTTTCTTGACTCGAAAATTGCCCAGGGAATGTCACTAGGAGGATTTAAAGCGACTCAAGTTTCTAAAAATGTTATTGGTGCCTGTGCCGAACAAGAAATAATCTCTTATTTAAAGGGCTCCAAATTCAGGCTGATTATTGATGAATCTACTGACATTTCAGTTAAAACTTTTTGTATATGCGTAAGATTTTTCCATTCTAAAATCTGTAAAGTTGATACTCTTTTCTGGAAACTTTTGCAAATTTTCTCTGGGGATGAACCTGAGAAAGCGGATCAAGGTGCTACTAGCCAGAGGCTATATGAGGAAATAATAACACTCCTATCGCAAAATAGTATTCCTCTTAAAAATATGATTGATTTTGTATCGGACGGCTGTAATACCATGTTTGGTAGTAAAAACTCCGTGGCAAGCAAATTAGCTAACGATATCCCGGGATTAATGCTTCAGAAATGTGTATGCCATTCTTTGCATTTATGCGCAAGTGAAGCGTGTAAAAATTTACCCCGAATGTGTGAAGACTTGGCCAGAAATATTTACGGTTTTTTTTAAAACAGCGCTAAGCGACAGGCAATGTATAAAAAATTTCAGGACTTTTGTAATACTGAACCATACAAGATACTTAGACCAGCTCAAACTCGTTGGTTGTCATTACTGCAGGTGGTTAAGCGGATCCTAGAACAGTGGGAACCTTTAAAATTATTTTTCACTTCAAATTACCTGGAACATCGTCTTATATCCAGCGAGGAAATAAATATTGCTCTTAATAAATTCCAGATAAAAATATTTTATATTTTTTTGGAATGGGTTCTACTTAAATTTGTCGACCTTAACAAATATTTTCAGAGTGAAAAAGTGATAATTTTAAATTTACACAGTAAGATGGTTATGTATTACAGAGATTTTTCATCAGCTTTTATGGAACAAAACTATATCAATAAAACAGACATTGGTAAAATTGACCCAACTGATGATGCACATTTCCTTCGAATAACAAATATGTATTTGGGTATTGGGGTTCTTCAGAATATAGATTCTTTAGAGGAACCTGCTAAAATTGATTTTCTTTAACGCTGTCGTAATTTTTTAATTACTGCTTGTCTAGAAATAAAAAAACGGTATAATTTCGAAGATTGTGTGCTAAGTAAGTTGCCCATCTTAACTTTAGATAGTATCAAAAAGGGCAATGAGACCACACTTTAACCGCTGATGAAATTTTTACCTCAAATTTGTGAACTTCAAAACACACATCAACTACAAAAAATTGATGACCAGTGGAGATTTTTTAGAAGTTGATGAGTTTTTTTATAAACTAAGTCAGGTAAAAGACTTTAGTGGAGAATTCATATTCCCCGATTTGTCCAAGTTTGCACTAAATGTGCTGTCACTACCGCATTCAAGTGGCAATTTTCAAAGGTGAATTTAATAAAAACTACGGCAAGAAATAGAATAATAACGGATACGTTGAATGGTCATATGTTATCTTCCCAGAAAGTTCATCTAGAACAAAACTGTTTTAGATTTAATCCTAGTGAAAAAATGTTGAGAAGTATGACGTCAGCCACACTTTATCAGAATAAAGCTGCGACATAAGAGAAAGAAACTAACGCAGAATCTGAAGACGATGACATAATTTTTGATGAATGTTTACCATATTTTAATTCAAATTTTGTAATATTTAGGAAATAAATAAATTTAAGAATATTTTCAGAATTTTTCCCCTTAAACTTTCGACTTCAAAGGTAATTAATTAAGCTTTCGATAGGTATAAATATCGACGTTCAGTATGATAATGTACGATAATTTTAATCAGGCTGTGCGATTATTCTCTTGATGACATCTAGCAACACTGCTTCGTTAACAACAGTAAAATATTAATGGGTAGCAGAGTTTATACGAGGCCGTACGAGCTGCCAAGACGAGCATCGCAGTGGTCGACCAAATGAGCTGACGACTCCAGAAATTTTAAAGAAAATTCACAAAGTGGTACTGGATGATTGTTGACTGAAAGTGCGCGAGCTAGCGGACATAGTAGGCATTTCAAAAAGTGCGGTACATCACATATTAACCGAAAATCTTGACATGAGAAAACTGGGTGCAAGATGGGTGCCGCGTTTGCTCACACTCGAGCAAAAACAGTGTCGTGAAGATGTTTCAGTTGAGTGTTTAGCGAAATTTAATAGCAACAAAGCAGAATTTTTGCGTCGTTTTATAACCATGGATGAAACATGGGTCCATCATTTCCCACCTAAGGCAAAAGAACAATGAAAACAAGGGACTCAAAAAGGAGAACCGGCTCCAAAGAACGTGAAAACCGTTTCATCTGCAGGCAAGGTCATGGCGTCGGTTTTTTGGGATGCGCGAGGGATAATTTTCATTGACTATCTTGAAAAAGGTAAAACTATCAATGGCGAGTATTATGCGAACTTATTCCAACGTTTGAGCAAAGAAATCGACGCAAAAACGGCCGCATTTGGTTAAGAAGAAAGTGTTGTTTCATCAAGACAATGCACCAGCTCCTCACAAATCCATTATTGCAATGGCCAAAATCAAAGATAATTATACTAACGAAGTTTACTATTATTTTAGTTTACTATTTCCACAATGTGTTCTATTCCAACAATGTGTTAGAAACTTTTTTCTACTCATTTCCTCAAAAGATCATTTATAATAAAATTGTTTTAAGCGTAAATCTTGCAATAATAAGTAATTTTTTGAGCTGTATGATCAGATAACACTATATGAATTAAAAAATTACATTATAACTCTTAAAAATAATACCAATACAACTTTTTGATGTAGGTGTGATTCTAGTATATTCAAGAACAGTCCTGCAACATTTGAACATTTGTAGAACGCATTATTTATAAAAGAATTTTCAGACAGACATTTTCCTGTTTTGAGCAAATTTCTAAATGTTTGATAATTTCGTTTAGAATACTTCCTAGTTTACTATTATTTTCTTTGCCAAAATTAACGAATTAAAGTTTGAATTGCTACTTTATGCACCCTATTTGCCAGATTTAGCCCTCTTCAGATTATTTTCTGTTTCCAAACTTAAAAAACTGGCTCAGTGGTCAAAGATTTTCCAACGATGAAGAAGTGATGTCTGCAGTTAATGGCTATTTCGAGGCGCAAGACAGTTCTTATTATAAAAAGGGTATCGAATACGGGAAAAGTGTATAGAGCTGAAAGGAGATTATGTTGAAAAATAAATAATTTTTTTTCCAAAATTTTCGTGTTTTCTTTCTTGGGTCGGGTACTTCTGGGACCACCCTCGTAGTGGCAAAAAAAAACATCACTAATAAGTTGCCCTCATTGGCAACTTGTTATACTTATTTGTAATAAATTGTAAAGTTTTGGCAAATAAACGTATTATTATTATTATTATTTTTAGCCTGAAAATTTTGTTTTTTCGTAAATGTTCTTTAATAAAAAAAGTACACCACTGTATTCTTCTAAAATAAATTTTATTTGACAAATCCTTGTTTAGTTTTGAGCAAATTTGTATTTTTCGATTTTTTTTAATTTGTATATCTTAGTTGGTATAATTATTGTGTTTCATACACCTTAACATATTTCTTTCTTATTTCGTTGCGTATGATATTCCATATATGGTTGATAAATATACCAAAACCAAAAATTTACTAAAAAACATATATTTAACGATAATAATAATATATGATGTGTTGCTTGGGTGTATATCCAGAAATCTTCTTTTTATACTATTAGATTAAAAAAAGTTACAACGAATGATCGTAAGTGAACACATACATCAGAAATATTCCGGTTAAAATTCGCGCAAACGATGATAAACGCGTAACATTCAAAAAGTGTCGTATCTTAAGAAGGCACCGAATGGAGTTTTCTTGTTCTATGGGAAAAACTGCGAAACTTTAGTCTATGAAATTTATATGATTTCCCAACCTGGCTGAGCGCGTATATATATATAACGGAAGAAGAAACACAAAAGTTTTCCTGCGAAACTCGTCAAATTTATGGCTCGGTACTAAAAGGTTTATTTCTGTAAAAATATTGTTTTCGGGAAAGCGGCTCTGAGCCGCTGGTTATAGCAAGTCCTGAATAACTTATAAATTGTCCTCCCGGATCCTAGGTGCATCGCTTTAAATAATAAATTGACTCAGTGCCATCTCAATAATAAATCCTTATATCGCCTTAGTGGAGGCAAACAAAAATTGTAAGTAAAAGGTGTTGATTTTATTATGACGTGCAATTTTGACAAATAATTACAATTTATTAATGTTAGCACGATTTAATCCTAAAATATATTAAGAGAAAAATTTTATTCAGTTACTTCACAGTCATCCCTTAAAACACATTTTTATGTCTCAATCTATATTCATTTATTTATATCTCGTGTCACTGAAGGATCAAATCGAAGGTAAGAAATTCATACTATAATAAAAATTCTATTAAATAGTCAAACAAATATTTATAGAAATAGAAACATTTTGATAAAAGTGATTTTTTTTAGTTTAACGAAAAGCAAAATTCGTTCTTCAAGTGTTGCATGATTGAAAAAAAATCTTATGTTTGTGTTAGTGAATTATTAACTTAATATTATTAACTTAATGGTAATGTTTTTATAATTATTTTTTTAATGTAAGTAACAATCAGACATTATTGATGGTAATAAAACTTAATTGAAATCCATTTAGATTAAAAAAAATGTTCACATTATAATTTTAAGTACCTAGACCTACCTAGTTTACCTACTTTAAAAACTTTTAACCCAATTAGTGAAAAAGTCCAAATAAACTTTCTAATTAAAACATCAACCAAACTACTTAAAAAAATCCCCGTCATTTTTTCCTATTCTCGAAAAAAACTTTAACTGAAACGTTAAGCGTTAGACAAAGTTTCCTTGGGCAGCTTTCACGTGAAACGGGGGAGGCGCGCACACCACTTATATTCTAATTTACCTCGTTTTTCAGGCGGCAAATTCGCCTTTTAAGAAAACAACAACAACTCGTTCTTTCTTAATACCCAACTTGTTTTGTTGCCAACTTTCTTTAGATTTTGTTTCGGCGTCAAAAAGGTCGCTGTTTTTGATTTATGTCTCAAAGTTTCCAAGGGAGAAAATTACTTTTGGAAATTATAAACTTATTGGCAATCTAGATATTGTTTTAAAAAAACTTCTTTTAGTCAGTAATGTTGATGGTATTTTTAATTTTGTACCTTATCAGATGCTAGTTTCACAGTTTATCTGGACCATAATCATTAAAACCAGTATTTTTTGAATCTTGGTTAAATTCAATCTATAACTCACCAAACCTACATTTATTTGGTAATATTGGCTCTTCAATGTTAGTATCTAAATCAGTAGAAGAACAGCAAATGTTACTAGTAAATGAGATAGCTTCTTACCTTAAATGTGTTGTCTGAGACATTGAGATTATTCCTATGAGTGCGATTTTAATTTATTCTAAGTGAATCTCATGACTCTCCACAATTAACAACATCCAGCTTAACAAAATAAATATCTAAATATAAAGCAGCTTTTTAGAAAATTCTCATCAAATCTCGTAATAATCTGGTTGGATTTTACAGTTTTTGCTTTCCCTTTTTACTCCCTCGATTTCGGTTCCAAGCAATATAATTGAATTTGACGTTCTGCAGACTCAAACTCATTAATAAGAATTATCTTGGGTGTTGATTTCTTTACTGCTTCAGCTGCATCTCAGTTGATCTTTTTACCAAACATCACACCAAGATACCATGGTTGCACCGAGAGAATTTCCCATTAAAACCACACGATCTAGTTGTTTTTTCTAGAGATGGATAAAATTACATTGTATTGTCCCCATATTAAAATATTAGTGGTTTCTTGGATCGAGTTCTATGCAGATGCGTGCTATAAAGAGGGAAGCTTTGGCGTTAAAAGGCAATGGGTAGTATAGTCGTAATATTCTCACTTGAATGACGATAAAAATAATGACAGAAAGACCGATAGTCCGGGGCCAGTTTTAAACTTAAACTGTTTTTCCTAGAATTATCTCGAGATCGCGGTACACCGGCAGCATACTACACGGCGTTTTTTTTTTTAATTTCTCAATTTTCGGCTGATTACCATAAAATTATGACAGCGGCATTATTTGAAAAAAATAGTTTGGATAACATTCAAGAATTTGAAATAATATAGGATGAAAAAACGAGATATTATAACTTTTATGAACTTGTTAAATATAATTAAAGATTATAACTTAAAAAAACGAATTAGTATCTTATTGACAATATCACCTAAAGATGTGGGCATACTGTTTTAAGAATGCCTTCATATTATTGTGTCTCTAATCCGATCGAATCAGTTTGGGCTAAATTTAAAACAGCAGCTTCGAAAGTGTAACATTGAGTGCGGTAGCTATTGACAACATACGCCAAGCTATTGCAGAATTCGACAGTGATGTACGGAAAAATTGGATTGGAACGCGTAATTAAAACAGAAAGCGAATATGCGGTTCTCTCAAATCTACCCACATCCCAACATAAAAATTCAGCCTGCCGATGATGACTCTAGTTCTAAAGAAAGTCTTTTAGTATATTAAATATTCCCAACCAACACACGATATTTTTAGTAAAGAGCAGTAAGATTAGCAGTTTTCGTGCTAGACAAATTTGTAAATTTTGTAAATTTTTTTGCAAATTTGTTTCATGAGATATAGAAAATAGGCTCATTAAAAGTTTTAAGTATGGTATATTGTATACTATTTAAAGACGTTTATAAAATGCGTTTAATAAAATGATTTTTTTTTTTAATTACTTTACTACCAATGTAGATATTTTTTTTTCGCAGATGTGTTTTAAGTATCAGGAGGTATTTTTCGACGTACAGGGTGTCCCAAATTCGAGGATGACCATTGGAATCTCGGAAACCGTAAGAGTTACAAGGTCGGTTAAATCGAGACAAAGTTGTGCAATTGAGAGCTTAATAAAATTACGTTTAAAAAATTTTAAAATTCCGGATACTTAAAAAAATCGAAAATTGTCAACATCGAAAAACTAAAAACAGTTTTTCATTGCCACTTTTTATGTCCTACAACATGACGCAAAAAAAAATTATCCAACGTTTCGTTTTTTTCCGATCATCATCAACTTTATTTTTTCTTATGAGCGTCATATTGGATTTTCTCATTTTTAAAAAGTATTTTTAACTGCCTTTAAAATGAGGTATCGCACTTGCATGTCCGATAACTCCTTCTAGTACTTCCCATAAGAACTCCATGAGTGCAAGAAAGAAAGTTATATCAATGGGATTTCCAAATAAATTGATTTTATATAAACTGAAGCTATAAAATACTCTGTATTTGATATGTATATGATTATCATGTTGTAGAGCAAAAAAAGTGGCAATGAAAAACCGTTTTTAGTTTTCCGATACCATTTTACCAACTCTTACGGTTTCCGAGATCCCAATGGTCACCATTGAATTTGGGACACCCTGTACCATGAAAAGAATTAATTCTTATCAATGGCGTCCATAAGGGATTTATAGTAAATATTATGATTATTATTAATTATGAATAAAGAAAAAGTACTTTAGTGCAATTTTCTAAAATAAATGTTTTTTAAATCCTTGATTAGTTTTGAGCAAATTTACATTCTTGAGTTTTCTTTATTTGTATCCTATTTGTTGTAATTATTGTTTAATACACGTTAATGCATTTCCCATTTTTTCTAGATTTCTCTGTGTATGATATTCCATTCCGAGACATATATTTAACGATAATAATATATGATGGGTTGCCTGGGTAACCTAGTTCGATTTAAAAACAGCATTTAATAATCCCTTTTAAATTTAAATTTATTATATCAAAAAAGGTGTCGCCGATAAAGGATTACGTATCAACAAAAAAGACTTAACATGCCAACCACAAATATATTCTTTTTTATATCAAAGTGACATATACTTTAGAGAAAATGTCTTTTTAATTTCGGTCTGTTAGATTATACCTAATGACAAAAAAATGATTGGAGTGTATTATGGAAGATACATACTACAGACATTAATGGAATATTGATTGATTTAAATTGTATTTACCATAATATTATGTTTAACCAACAAATAACCTAAAATAATTTATGACCTACACATTTAAAATAATGATATCAGTTTTAAATGTTGATGTTATAATTGGAGTGATTAACTTCTTAACAAAATGCCGATAATTCAGAACATGACTAAAAAAGGAGAGAGGGAGACAAACAATAATTAAATTGAAAAAAAAATAGACGAAAGAGAAATTTTGAAGATCTAAATGCGGTGAAATAAATGCAAAGTTTTCAATCATAATCATAATCATTTCATCAATATCATCAACCTACGAGACATTGCCTCTAGTTTACAAGCAAGGTAGTGCTGAAGTGCTATATAATGTAGCGATAACACCAAGATATCAGCTGACTCTCCGTCATTCTCGAATGATACAAATGATACATCGCACGACGTCTCGAGGATTAACGAGAATCTTAGTCAAGTTGATCATGTTTAGCGATGTAAATGTGTGAATAAATTAGTTGACTATTCTTGATTGTTTTAATTTAAGTTAAGGTTTTTTTTCATGATTTAATCAAATCATAGCTTTAGGTCATTTATCATTAATGTACTTTTAAATAGTCGCCTGCATTTAACTCCTAGGTGGTAAAAGAGTCTGGCTATATTACAGTATTTTAGGTTTTTTTTTGTTGTTTTGGCAGAATAAAGACATAATACCTATGTGCCTATCTATATATAGTTATAGGTAGATAGATGAAATTACTATTTTTTTATTTCCTTTAAAGAATTTTGAAATTTATTTAGATATTTATATCTATGTATAAAGTTAATGTTGTCTGTCCCTAAAATTTGGTTGATTATTTTTTTTTGTTTTACTCTAATGCAACTTTGTTTTTTTTGCTATTTGATTAATGTCAAATACTTATTATAAATTGCCTAATGACCATGCCCAAAGGGAACAATCATGATTTCGTTAATCGAAATCAACACGATTAAAAAGAACATATTTGTTTGTTCAGATCACATCTTATATTTTAATGTACATTATTCTAGGGTAAAATCAAAATGATATTATAGATACGGAGGGGTATACCCGAAAAATGAAAAATCCCAAACTTTGGAGGTCTCGGACTTCTATAAGCACTATCGGAAAAATTCCAACGGTTTTGTCTTAGTTTTGTCATTCTGAATTCAACGAGACCATCCGCGTTAGTTATACCTTTTGGTTTTTAACTAAAAACACGCAATATTATTTTTTTTCTTGAAAACCGTTAGAGATACGTATAAGGATGTATGATTAAAAAAGACTTAAAATGAAGCAGGGAATCAAAATATCTAAAAATATAAAGGGTGTTCTATTTAAAAATTCAAAGGTGTTTCCATTTTTCTATATAAGCGGCAACGCTGCAGTGTCGAAAATAATTTGTAGCGATCGAGCATTGTCTTTTACTGTAGCTTTCAAATTTTCAGAATAATGCTACGTTTGGTTTTTCATATAATTATGGCGGGTAAAAATAATTTGCTGACCAAAAATCAAAATGTGCTACCAAAGCTATTTATCATCAAAAACTATGCGAAATCGATAACTGATGTTACTATACATATAAGTGCTTGCTACCAAAAAATAATTGAAGTAGCACCCCTCTAAGGGGTAGTTTGTTCTTGTCAATTTCTGATAAAAACGTGCTACCAAAGCTATTTACCGCCGGAAACTATTCAAAATCGATAACTGATGTTACTATATATATAAGTACTTGCTACCAAAAAATAATTGAAATAGCACCCCTCCAAGGGGTAGTTTGTATTTGTCAATTTCTAATAAAACTACCAAAGCTACTTACCGTCGAAAACTATTCAAAATCGATAACTGATGTTACTATACATATGAGTGCTTGCTACCAAAAAATAATTGAAATAGCACCCCTCTAAGGGGTAGTTTGTTCTTCACAATTATTACTAAAAACGTGCTATTAAAGTATCCTACAGTCGGAAACTATTCAAACTTGGTATCTATTATAATATGTATAAATGCTCTCTACCAGAATATCATAATAGAAGTTGCACGCCAGCAGGGAATGGTTTATCTTTGACAATTTTCATTAGCTACCTAAACTATAAAACTTGCTTCCTATTTACCTTAAGGGACTATTTAATCATGATTTTTAATTTTTGTTGTTGTTGTTGGGCATTAGAAAATTTGAAGAAGTAAAATAAACGCAATATAAATTTTCTGGTACGTAATTTATAATATATTAACATTTCCTGGTATAATATGTATTTTATTTGTTATGCGAGTATTAAAACTAACCAATTATGTTTATGAATCCTAACATGTTGAACAGATAAGTTGTTTGGGCTTTTGTTGAAGACCTATGCAGTTGTGGTGGTACCAATGATAGCATTTCATACACAAGATCATCTCTTCAAAAATATTGGGACACTTGGCTGCACCAATATGACAGAAACCGGCCGTATCCTCATCCCAATAATTAACTGATACACACTGTAGAAATTGTAATGATGTCATCAGAGATTTTTAGCTTAGGTAAGGTAGTTGGTTGTTTTCCTTTATGATAATGTTTCCTTTAAACCCTGCTGTACCTTTCTCTACTACACTCTTAAAAATAGGTGAATAAAAATTCAACAATTGTATAGATTTTACAAACAATTTGATTCTGGAAATGGTACAGAATCAATTTGTGTAGAATTTCTCTATGCTATTGTGTTTAAACAACTGTGGTTCTATAATCCACAAATTGTGTATCAATTTGATTTATTTTATTGTATGTATAGTACACTATTTGTGTACTTAAATTCGACAATATTTTATATTTATTTAATATAATTGTTCAGTAAAAAAGCACAATTTGTGCATTTTAAATACACACGTTAGTGTAGTTTGTTTTAACAATATATTTTATTTTCTTTCATTTCAACTATTAAATTTTATTACAAATTGTGTATAATATTACTATATATTGTTTTATAAATTTAAATATAGTGTAGGTTACTTATTTTAGGTTTGTATATCAAATTAACATAAGAACTGGAGTTTTTTATTACAATGTTTTGTATTTATATTCATAAAAAATTTAAAAATAATCAATATATTTGTATAAAAAAAATAAAGAAATTGTTTAAAAATTTAAAATACATTTTAGAGAATTTCGTCATAAATCTGTGTAATAATAAATTCTAGTGCGCCTGGGAAAAACAGGATAAAAAAAAAGCTGTTTTTTTATTTTAACAATTTATTTAATTGTATGAAATATTTTCGAAAATTCCACCATTAATACATTAGAGCAATGTATTAAATCTTTTCTTCAATCGTTTCAAACCTAAGTTTTTTCCATAGATATTTTACACTGTCTCCTTTATAGCTCCATGTAAGTTTAGGGGATCTTGGTGGACACGATATTTCTACAGGAGCCTTCCTGCCTATCCAATAAAAAAAATCTTAATTATTTGTTTTAATATTAATAGCCTAGCTAATTTTTAGGAAAATTTTAAAATTTAATTTTAAAAGGTTTTTAGTTTGTTGATAATAGTTTAGTTACCATAGAGAGTGTGAGAGCTAGTGGCTGCCCACAGTGAGTAGGTATATGTAGGTATAGGTGTTCAAATTTCCTTACAATACTACTACAGGACTTGAAAAGGACGGTACAGGACTGTCAGACAGTGCTATGATTAAGTAGATACCATTTTGTAATACAAATTGAAATACAAATGCAATAAAGGTTACAAATTTAACCGGCCTCTACATTAAAATTGGATATTCTATAAGTAAAGTTATCAGTTATCACTGAACAGCTACCTGTCTAAACATCAAAATATCCAGTAAATTCCAAAGTATACAATAAATGCAAAAAAAAATATGGTGCTTACCTAATTACCTACCTACAAACTGCTCCTGGAGTTGGTCCAATAAACCCCACTCCTTAAGTTTATCTTCAACGAATATATTCATTTTTTTTCTTATGCAATTTTAACACTTAACAAAACGAAAAAACCTTAGAACAAATTAATGCGGGCCGATTGATTGAAGTACTGAAAAATGAACAGTTGAACACCTGTGGCACTGGGAATTATAGCAATGCTGCCATCAAATGTATCTTAAAGATTACACCGCCAATTAAAAAAGTTACGTTTCCTTTTTCCCTACGCGTGTTATTACGATATTATTTAAATAAATAAAATTAGAACTTATGATGATTGGGCTTATTTTTAAATATCCTATTAAATTATTTTCAATTAACAACGTTATGTCAACTGCAAATTTTGATGCATATCTTTACAACTGTTTAATATTGAATCTGGCAACATTGACGCTAACAACGAAGTTCTAGCGGCAAAGGCAAGGGCGTCGGGCGCGTCCTCCTTTATACACAATTGTGTATTATAACTACACAATACATAGTGTAAAATTCTATAATTGTGAAGGGCTATTAGCAAGAATCTTTTTTATTCTACACAATTGTGAATAAAATCAAAACAAGCCAGAATAAAAAAATAATTAAAAATTGTAGTAAAAATATACTTGGTTATTAGATTTTTTACCAAACTGCATTGGATTTAAAAAAAAAATGTGGAATATTTATACACATTATCTTAATAATTAATATCCACTTATATTGTATTAATTTAATATGCAATAATTGTATGAAATATACACATTAAAACATATACAAAATGCCTGAGAATTTTTATACAGGACTGTGAGATATTATCTAACAATTGTGTATTAAAATTAAACATTTTTTTTTTACACAACAAAATGTGAAAAAATCCATCGGGATTTTTCTGTGTGTATATTTTTATCATAAGCAAAGGTACGGAAATTTGAAGTTGTAGTGTAAAATAAATCAGTTAGTTGTTTTTTAATGTGAATTCTGTAATTGTTGATTTCTCGAGATTGATGGTATGCTAAAACCTTGGAAGATCCGGTAATTATGAGTTCAGACAGAAGAATGACATAAGCGCCACAGTCATATGAGTTATACTGAACAGGTAAATCTGTTGGCCGGTAGAGATTCCAATTTTCGGATAAACTTATGTGCTTTTGTTGATGAACGAACTTTAGTACTTCCATGACGAAGATAATTTCATTGCGACATACTATATCACTTCTTATATTATTTAAGCATAGTATAGTATTGAACTGTTTCAGCACCACTATCAAAACAAAATGTTCATTTTTACAAACCGAAATTAATAAAATATCCTTTTCGTAAAGTCCAAATTTTAGAAAATAATTTGCAGCAGTCTTGAAACTATTATTATCTGATTCTAAGAAATTAACTAAATATCTTTCCACTGGAAAGATATCAACCGATGCTTTTATCTTTTTTTCGTTTACTAGAAAAGTTAAATAAGCTAGAAGCTAAATAAACATCAATTATCACATCTGACAAATAAAGGTCTTTGAAGTTTACACCTCCTTCATCTTTCACAAGACATTCTAAATCCTTAGGATATATCTGTCTACCATAGATGATGCACTGTTTATTATTCTCAAATTTAAATGTTTTTGTAACATTCAAATCTGAAGCCATTTCTCGAGAACATTAAATAAAATACAAGAATAAAGAATTTACTGACTCTGTAAAAGATAAGAGGTTAAAATGTACTCACCGAGAGTAAAACTTTAAAAAAAGCCCTCTCGCTTTCCTCTCATATACTCCCATTTACATATTGAATTTATTGATTATATTATTATTTAGTAATCTAGTACTCTTCTTTCTCTAACAACTAGCTAGTGTCACCTAAAATAGTATGAGGGCTTCCCCCTGAACGCCTAACTGCCGCTAAACAGTCTAGCATCAGTAGCATCCCACCGAACAAAACTACCACTTAGAGGGTCGCTATTTCAATTATTTTTTGGTAGCAAGCACTTATATGTATAGTAACATCAGTTATCGATTTTGAATAGTTTCCGGCGGTAACTAGTTTTGGTAGCACGTTTTTATCAGAAATTGACAAGAATAAACTACCCCTTAGAGGGGTGATACTTCAAATTGTTTTTTGGTAGCAGGCTGTCATACATATACTGCTATTAGATATTAAGTTTGAACAGTTTCTCTCTGTAAATAGCTTTGGTAGCACGCTTTTATTCTTGGTCAGTAAATTACACACCACCAATTATGGCTAACGTACCAACGGTCGTCAATCATCCAGTATAATAAACTCTCATACATACTAAGCGACGAAATGCAACGTTGCCGCATCATACACTCATTAAATATAAGATTATCAAAAACGCATTAGAAATACCGTGAAAAATAATTGGATTATTGAAGAATGCGGTTCTATTGGCAACGTTATCGCCGGTTTCACGGTTTAGAGCAAATAATTCTCGGCGAATCCTTAAACGGGGGTCCGAGCCAATTTGAAATAATTGAAATATCTAAAATATGCCCGGCACTTTCGCCAACTCGTTTACGATAATTTTAAATAGCATATTAGATGCGGTTTTGTCGCGTTGAAATATACGCCTTCGCCAATCTATTAGCATTATTATTTCAAATTATTCTAGATATATTATGTAGGTTTTTGCTTGACGATGATGAGTCACTCGCCTGGAATGTATGCGTTATGTGATTTTATTTATTTATTGAATGTAAATAGTAACTTTGTGGGTGTTTAGTGCGTATTTGGACGGGCGGTTTTGTTTGTTTTATTCGCGGGCAATTTTGCGTTATAGCAAGATGAATACGGTGTAAGTGTCTTTGTGATTTACTTTTATGGACTGGTTTAAGTTAGTTGGGTTTAGTTACAGTTTATTTCTTAGTCTAGAGGCTATATAAATAATATCTTGAATTAAAAGGTTTGTAAAGCTATTACAGGCTTTAGGGATTTTAAGAAGTAAATGCCTTTGGTTAATCATTAATTTCTTTAAAAACGTTTAGTTAAGGCATTGGGCGAGATATTTTTGATTATTCTTAAAATAAAACTTTGTTTTCGGTAAAGGTCTAGTATAGTAACTTTTCTGGAAAAAGTTCCTAAAAAATTATTGACCTACCCACAAGACAATAACCAACCTAACCCATCTCAACCCAACTATAAAAGCATCGAAAAACGATTGCTGACCCTATTTTCCCTATTTTGTGATTTACTTTAATTTAAAATTAATCTTTAAAAAAAATGTATCACCCTGTATCTTGAAAACTGTGCATTTCCGGATCCATGTTTATAGAAACTTTTTCTCATATTTTTTTACAAGAAATCACCCATTGAAATATCTCCGTCAATTTTTCGAGCACCCTTTATATAAAAATTGTTTTTAAAAAGACCAAGTTTGGTTTACCTCTTATGGAAAATGACCTACATTTTTAAGTGATAAAAGTTAAATTAAAACTAAATCGAAAGAAAGTTCTGTCGTTTTTTCGGACCCCATAATTGGAATATATTTTTTACACCGTGCATCATATTTTCCACATGTATGAATAAGGTTTTTCCCTATACAGGGGGTGGTAGGAGCTCATGAATTTAAATTTAACCTATTCTGCTGAAAACTTTTTATGACCCAAGCGGGAGACTTATCTCTCCAACAAACCCGGGGTGGTTGTACTTTTTATTGGGGGACTTTCGGGCCAACAACTCTGTTATTTTATAATATTTCATGCGAAGAAAATTGTGTTAAGTTGATTACATTAAATTGCAGGAGTTTTAATGTACCTATTTACCAACGGGGGGAGGGGGAGGGGTCATACCGAAAATAAGATAAGCCAAAAGTTTTTATAACAAAGCAATTAAAAACTTTGGATGGAGTTTTTATTAGCGTAAAATGTTTAAGAAAACTTTGGTTTGTTAAAATTCTGTAACACTTAGGTGATAAAACATTCGTTACCTAGCAATAATTTTTGTTAGAAAAACAGGCCTACAGGGGACTCACAAACGGTATAATAAGGAAACTTTTCTTTTTATTGTATAAAGTCAGTTATCTTGAAACTTTCAGGGCTGTAAAAACTTTTAGTCCATCCCATGACGCCTTCCCTTCGCACACGTAAAGTACGTAAACATTTAGAAAGATGTAAGTTTCTGAAGTGAAAAAGTTCTAAATTACTTTATTGCCTTCCTCACTCTGTTTGACAAGATTAATCGAAAGAGTTATTAATTTCGGGAATTTAAGGAATAAGTTGGCCTGAATGATAAATTGTAACAGATTGATTCTTAAAAGTAACACTTGTAGAATAGATGCAAATTCGACGATTCCCCAACACTATTTTCTTCCCTTCTTCCAGAGTAAGGTTCGTCATTGTAAAAAATGTTTGGCTGAAAGTAGATCCATCGTATTTCACTTTTAAAAGTTCAAGTGTTTTGGAGCCCTTGATCCCATTTTTCACACAAAATTTAACGCAAACTCTTTGATCCATGTTTTGACTACAGAAAATCGTGGGGCAGACAAATGCCTCTTACAAACAATTTAAACATGCTAAACAGCTAAAATTTCGGACATATGGTCGACAAATGTACCATTCGACCTTAGAACATTGAAAGGCTAGAAGTAGCATGCCGTGGAACTATGGGCAGGTTTGTTTGCTTGCAACATCTCTGATGCAATGATGCCAAGTGCTTATAGAGAAATGGCAAAAATCACTTTATAATATCATAAAAATTTTCAGTTGTTTCCGAAGGCACAAAACAATACTACTGCTCCCCTTTAATAAAATATCAAGCATTTTTAAAAATAAATTTGATAAGATACTCTATATCGAAGTCAATATAAGTTAAGTAAATGAAAATAAAGTACGAAGAAACGAGAAAACGGTAATGGCATCGCAACGCCGCTCGATCGCATTGTTTATGTCACAGATACAAGCACTCTTTACCAGTGACGTCGTCAACAAATATTTACCTGATAAATTTTTATTAATTAATAATTAAAGAGTTTGAGTATAAGTAATATTACCATTTATGAGCTATTTATGTGTTTTTTTTTAATGGACTTCATTAGAGGAAGGTCCTAATGAAAGGCAGCATTTTTATGGAAATTAAATATTTTATTAATATAATATTATAGATTTCTTAATAAATCATGTTTTAAGACACAAATTTTTAACATTTTGCAAAATTTTATTGTTATTGTTATATTGGACAAAACTCACTTACTTACATCACATAATATATACTTCTATGCTGCTGACTTTTTCAAAGGGACAGTATTGCTTCAGCGGAAAAAGTTAAAACTACAAGGATGTTCAAATTGTGAAGGAGTTGCAGGTTTTTTGTAGGTTATAAGATTTTTATTATGAGTATTTAGCCTGTATAATGGTTTTGAGACATTTAATAGTGACCTATATAATACCTAAGACCAAATATTATATCATATTAATTTATACTAAAAAACAAAGCTAAGAATAAAGACTATGTACAATAGATTAGATTAGAGAGTTTATTAGTAGTAATATACAAACAAGTGCTTTTACAAGTCAAATAAAATATGTAGTATGTTGGGCTTTTCCATAAAATCATGTTATTATTTCATGTAAGTATTTTAATAATGACTTGAGACATCTAATTCAATTTCTTTGGCGCAAATTTGCTTGTTGCAATCATCGAATTTTAATTTTTTGTTCTTTATTTTTTTTCCATAATCTGGTGACAAGTGATTAAGCTCTTGAAACGGTGGAATCATCAGTGCTTAGGTCCTCAGGATATCATTTTGATTTTACCCTAGAATAATATACATAAAAATATAGTATTACCAAAATTAAAAAGAAAAAATTAAAAAAATGTATTATGATAATCCAAGTGATCAATAAAATGTATGTTATTATAGAGAATCTTTGTAATGTCATACATTTGATTAATTGCATTTAACTAAACAAATATAATACAATAAAATACCATATCACTTTTAAATAAGATATATAGAATAGGATGATATGGCATAAAACTAGTAGTCTATTTTGAGTGTATTTATACCTTTTCCTTGGCAGAGTCAGGGAATGTGTAGCAGTTAAACAAAAACGGCTTGGATGAGAAATAGTAATTGTTGACCTAGACTCCACGGTTACTGTAGAACTATAATTCTCAGATGCAGTTATTGTTGATGATGAATGATCAGATCTGTAATTATACAAAATTTGGTGTATCAAGAATATTAATCTATTTTAATTATCCATACGTGTCTATATTAGCTTCACTGTTTGTACTATATACCATTTTGAAAGCTAAAGAAGTTTTTGCACTCTTCAGGAAAGCTACCCCTGTAGCTTTGAAGGGTAAATCACTTGGTAAATTAACTGAATTATTGGCTGCTGTGTTTTTAACCAGTGCATCAGAAATCCTAGTAAAAAAATAGTTTTACACACATACCTAATTTAATAAGTATTAGGTATAAATAAATCTTATATGAGTAACACTAATACTTTTTGTGAAGAAGCTGTATGTTTTAAAACATAGCCCAAGCACAAGTTTTAAAAGGTTGTTTTTTTAGCTTACATAATGTAGTAAATAAAAGCATGCAAACCTTTATCAATAATTCTAAGGTAAAATATACTCATACCTATAAATATACTAGAAAAATATATTTAAAAAAATTACCTTTGAGGTAGAGCTGATTTTTTTAATAAAGTCTGGCTACTGATAATATTATCTCCCTTATATCACTTCTAAGGATGTGATCTGAACAAACAAATATGTTCTTTTTAAATGTGTTGATTTCCATTAATGAAACCCATTGTTCCCTTTGGGCATAATCATTGGTCAATCTATAATAAGTATTTGATATTTAATCAAAAAGCAGAAAAAAATTACAGTAATAAATTAATATGTGGTGCCAATTACTATATATATTATTGTAAGTTGCAATAAGGTAAAACAAAAAAAATTATGGAACAAATTTTAAAGAAAGACAAAATTAACTTTATACATAGATATCAAACTATATATAGATAGGTACATAGGTATTATGCATTTTTTCTGCCAAAACAACAAAAAAACCATAAAATCCTGTAATAAAACCAGGCACAAAATTCTAGTTTTATATCTTTTATAGCCTATTAATAGATGAATATGTTCAAAAAAATATTTAGATTTAAAAATATAAATATGTTGGTATTTTACGCACACTTTCACATTCAAATTTTTATTAGGTTTATATCTATAAGATCCCCTATTCTACGTTTATGATGATGGTTACCCCATGATGTGATGTTATGAAAGTATCGGTACTTACTTGTGAAAAGATCGGCTTGAATCACGTTTTTATCATGATGCGACACAAACGACACAAGTTTTTGCCATCCTAGCAATTTAAAAAAACACTAAAACGTGGCCTTTTTTCCTTTTTAAACCAAAAATTAAAGAAAATACACGAATCCCGAATATAAACAAAAAGCCGTTTGACAGATGACACAACGCGTATGGTTTAGGCGCTTAAGCTCCGGAAGCGACAACATCGCTTCAAATTTTTTAGAAGCAGTTTTAGGGATAAGAATGTTAATAATTTTGTTTTTTTTGCTTAAGGATATTATATTTATTCTTAAAATAGGTTAATTGTAGTATTTATACTTTTTATTTTAAATTTTCCTATAAAATATAACAGAAATAAGTTACATTAACGTTATAATGTTTGTTAAAATATAGCTAAAAATTTCCTCCGTTGGAAATTTGTGTCGACTTGACAACAGAGAATCAGCACATATGTTTGTAAATAAAACACCCCTCTTGCCCCTGTGCACATGTTGGACTCAAACAAAGTTGTTGTTTACTAATTCTAGCCTTTCAATGTTCTAAGCATTCGACCAAATAAAATAATCGAAGATTGAACGGTTGTAGTCCGTTTAATTTGAAAATTCACCTTACTTGAATTATTTGTTTTGAATTTCTAATTGATGACGAAACAAGGTAGAAATAGAAATTATCTATAAATATAATATTCAATAAAAGAATACAAATTATAGTCCTGTAAAAAGTAGTATAAATTTAGGTAAAATAATTTTTTTATTTGATGCTAATCTAGTCATATAAATAAATATTACTAGTATACCTCCAATTATAGTTAAAAAAATAATTTATCTAAATCAGTAATTAATGTAAAATATTCTTGAAAATATACATATTAGAATTGTTTGCGTTAAAAGTACATCTCTTTAATATAGAGGGTGGTTTATAAAAAACATATAATAGAGAATAAAAAGTTTAAAATCAAAATGGGAAATTGCAATAACAGAAAATAGTTTATGTAAAATATTAATTTTCCAGGTTAATAAAAGAGGGTTCTCTTTTCCTGAAGTCTGAACTCCTGAAGAAAAATCTTATTAATAATAATAATAATAATAATAAATACCTTCATATTACGAAGATAGTTACAAAAGTTATTATCCAAAATTGCGGCGAGATCTAGCCTGGGGCTACTCTATCTAACCACACTGCTAACTTAACATACGAAAGCATAACAATGTAAATAATAAATAAATTGAATAAGTTTTAAACATTATGAAGAACATACAGAAAAAAAAATAAATAAGAAGAGAAGCCTAAAATAGAAGTTTGCTTACATCACATGACGTAATTAATTATTAAAATAATTATAATTATATCTAGTTTATAAAAGAAAGAAAAAAGTAATAAGTAAGTAATTAGTGATATAACTTAAAATTAAATGAAATATATTTTTTATATTTTAGTTATTAGTTCGCAGTGTTAGAAAAGTAAGAATTGACAGCTTTTCGAAATAAGACAGCCGAGGTTTTAGCTTTAAGATTATTTGGCAATGAATTATATACCTTAACCGCACTATAACTGAAAGACCCTTGGAATTTAAAAGTTCTATATGATTTGGTATCAAAAGGTTTGCAGAGTGGCGCATTTCACGGCCATGTATGCTGTTACGACTGGATAATTTGTCATATAGATAGATATTGGGGAAGTTTATTATGGAGTACCTTATAAACAAGAACAGCCATATTGATTTTATAACGTTCATCCAAATTCAACCAGCCAGAGGCAAAAAATAACGGGGTGACGTGATCAAATTTTCTTCTATCGTAGCAAAACTTTAGGTAAGCATTTTGTAGCTTTTGTAGGCTTAACTTGTCCTTTTGAGCAAGAGCTGGCTAGAAGAGTACATTTAAATTCACATGATAAGATTTAGGCATTCCAAAAAGTAATAGTTTAGATTTAGTACCGTTGAGAGCCAGCCCATGAAAATTAGACACCTGTACAATTTGATTTAAATTACGGTATTAATGCGTGGTAAGCCAGTATTTAGTTCATTTATCCGAAAAGCTGAGTAGAGTTGGACGTCATCTGCATATTGGTGAGACTTGCAGTTATGCAGGAATTCAGAAAAATCACAAGTATAAATCGAAAATAGTAGTGGCCCCAAAATGCTGCCTTGAGGAACTCCCTGATTAATATTTAAATATTCTGAAAAGGTGGAACTTAAGCGCACTCTTTGCTTTCTATTACTTAAGTAATCACAAAGTAGACTCAGCGCCGACTCGTGAAATCCAAAATATTTTAGTTTGGTAATGAAGAAGAGAGTGATCCAGAGTATGAAATTATATTACTGGTATACAAGACCAATATTTTTATTAAATTATCAAAACAATGCTAATATATTATATTTATTTTTTAATTTTATTATTCTTTTCAGGAATTTTAAATTTTGTGTTAAAAAATATTAGCCATTTTCTTTTAATATTACTAAGATTAGAATTTATTGTTTTTGTCTTTGTATGTATTTATATTTATAAATTTTTCTTTTTATAATTTTAAGTATTATTAGCGATATTTTTTTATCATTAAGAGTTTGCGAAAGAGCTTTAGCTCGTGCTTTTGGTAATGATAAAATTTTGCTTATAGATAATTTATGGTAATAATTATAGGCCTAATTTTTTTGGATTCCTTTAGTTTTTATTGCTGATTTTTGGTTAGTTACTCATTTTTTTTATTGCGAGATTTGCTATAATAATAAAATTAAATTTTAAATTTGAAATTTTATCTTTATCTTAACTTAAAGAGTTACATTTATCTTTATATATCATTTTTATTAATTTTATTGAGATTCTGAGTTTGTGCTTTAATAATTTTAGCGAGAGAAAATGTGTACAAGGAGAATTATTATTGAAAATTATTTTTATGTGTAATAGTTTCATTGATGCTGAGTTTATATCTTACTTTTTTTTTATTAAATTTCTTTATTTCTTGAAATAAGTTTAATTCCAGCCACCAGCAAACAATTTGCTATAAGGCTTTGTCAAATCTGACGTACGGCCGAATACAAGAATTTTTTTTTTCGTTTTATCAATCTCACAACCATACATTTAAAGTAAGACACGTTAACATTACTTTTTTATCTACATTTTTATTTAATATATTTCTCGTCGATTAAATAATTCATACTTGTTTTCAAATATGGATTGTCACTGATTTATTGACACTTTTCGTCACGTCAGTGGCAATATTCATTTTACTGGTGCCCGTTTGGTTTTGGTAAAATATACAGGGAAGTCAATAATTGACCCCCTTAAAATTTACATGCCCGGTATATACATACATAATTATATATTAACTTAACTCTTATTGTCCATGTTGGTTTTTTGCTTTCAAATTATAATGACTTTATTGCAAAAATGGTACCACATGCATCCACGCTATTTTCAATGGTATTGAACATACCCTTGCTATTTACTTAGTCAATATTTTTTTACTGGTTTTTGCTATTTAAATATTTTTTCTTAATTTGTATATTTTATTCTATTAAACCTAATGGTAATTTCATAGTTTTTTTTCTTGGACTGAGATTGGAAATATGCATTTCATTTATTTCTGCTAAAATTCTGTTTATTTGGTTGGCTTGTTGGTTAAATTAAAGATGAATTATTATGCAACTTATTATATTAATCTTTCTGCTAAGAATTTTCTTTGGACTTGTACACGGAAAACAGACTACTAGATTTTTATTTATTAAATGACTAACAAGTAAAATATATTAAACTGATTATATTACTGTTCTTGAAAAAACCCAAACGAACAACTGGAAATTAACAAAAGATCAACAAGTGACAGGAATGACTGTCAATTACAAAACTGTCAATATCAGCTAATAATGTCAAGTCTCAGTATCGGTGGCGCCAGCTTTTCTGGCCATCGGAACTACTAACTGTCAAGTGTCAAAAATAAGGTGTCCGAAACCTGCTACATTTGACGTCCTTCTTTACTTTCTCTATATATTCTCTTAACGTAGGAATCTATGGGGTTATTAACTAAAAACTGTTTTCAAACATATAAACTCAATACAAAATGACGCCATCAGAAATTCATTTATTAACCGAACTAAAGAGAGATATTTTCAATTAAATGTAACAAAAGAAGCCTTTTTGTCGTAGTAAATTTCACATGTCACTCGTTTTAATTATTAAACTTCTGCTGATGACTGCGTTGCACTGACACACTTTTTTTAAGCTGATTCATTGACCTTTTAATACTTACTTTGTAACAGTGTATTAAATTAAACAGGCCGATTTAGTGAAGCACAATTTAAAGAACTGTGTGTTACTATATTACATTTTAATTGAATATTACTTTGGATTATCAGAAAATAAGAAGGGAAAAAGGTTTAATTTAAGAAAATAATTTATAAAAGTTGTCCATTAATTTTAAATGAATATGGTTTGATTGACGTCAATGATAATGTGTTTCTTTGAGCTGAGCGGTATAGTCCGGACGTTTAAGAATATTTATGGGCCATATACTTAACATAAATTTATTGTTATTGTATTGTTCATTTAGAACAGGTCTCAGTACTAAAGAGACATTGATCGAAATCGGATCAGAATACGGATATGTTTCATAGATTATGGACTGAAATCAGATACAATTATATTTTACAACAAAGGCACAGTGGATGTGTCAACTCCCTATTTCTGTTTAAAATTTACTTTGAAAATAATCCTCCAAGAAGTTTTCGAAGGTAATTGAGAAGGAATCTACCAAAATTCATTATACAGTTTAACTGTAGCTCAAAACTATAAAGTGCTTTTCTTTGAAGTCCCTCCCCCATTTATTTTTTGAACGGATCAAAAAAAATTTTTGAAACTTGGCATAAGTAAATTGGTCTATAGATACTATTTTGCACTGTAAACTAGGTAGTTGTAAATTCCAAGATGGCGGCTGGGCGACATCTTGAGAAAAAATTTTAAATAGAAAGGGGGGTCGTGTGGTACCTCATTTTAAAGGTCTCAATGAGTACTTTATAACCCTGAAATATTAGACCCATATCTTAACTCGTTTCAAAATGGCGGCCTAATAAAAAAGTATTTTTTTTTATTTTAAAGGTTATTGAACATTATTTAGACATTCCAAACGTGAAATGTGAAATGTGACATACGAGGGCGGTTCAGTAAGTCTTTAGAAACCAAAAAGTTAATCTTTAAATCCAAAATTTAAAAATTATAAATTATTTGTATATTATTATTAAAAACGTTAATAAAATCGCAACAGTGTATTTTTTTGGCTGTTACTTTTAGACAGGTCAAAACGGAGTCTACCGAGTCCATGTAATAAATACTAAAAGTACTCAATAAAACCTTTTAAATGAGGTAACACAAGATTTCTATTTAATGCATTTATTCAAGATGGCGCTTATGTGTTATTTTGACATTTAGAACTGTCGTTTTTATGTCAAAATAAAATAGTGACGCATTTATTTTCGTACACTGATTTTTACCTATTCAAAAAACATAAAAATGTAAAACGTTAAAATAAAAAAAAAACTTTTTTATTAGGCCGCCATTTTGAAACGAGTTAAGATATGGGTCTAATATTTCAGGGTTATAAAGTACTCATTGAGACCTTTAAAATGAGGTACCACACGACCCCCCTTTCTATTTAAAATTTTTTCTCAAGATGTCGCCCAGCCGCCATCTTGGAATTTACAACAACCTAGTTTATATTAAAAAATAGTATCTATAGACCAGTTTACTTATGCCAAGTTTCAAAATTTTTTTTTTTGACTCGTTCAAAAAATAAATGGGGGGGGGACAAAGAAAAGCACTGTATATTCTACAATATTGTGAGATTATAATAATACTCTGAGAGCCTTTGTATTTTCTGTTTATCAAGAGCTATGATACATGAAACATATATAAAGTTGTTACAGTTAAAACGTGGGAGCACCTATGGATCTTATAGAATTTTTTTGCAGCATTTTAACTGGCGTTTCTGAACAATTAAATTAAGATATTTCAAAAACAGTGCCTTAAATCATAATTTTGCAAGAGTTACTTTTTTTTCCAAATTAAATGGAAAACCGTTGACTTCTAAAAAAATATTTTGTCACCTGGCGATTTGAGATAGCAAAGTTCCAAATCTCTCTGGATCTTACACCACTGACAATTTATTTATTTAAAAATTGACTTCATTAGTGATTGACAATGTACTATAATAACCTGCATGCGAAATTTCATTAAAATTGAGCTGGTAGTTTAAAAGTTATGATAAATAAACAAATAATTATTCTTAAATTAAACACCCTGTTTCTTTGTTACTAAACATTTCTAAGAAAAAAATTATAATGAAAGTCATTAAAATTAATGACGTTTAAACTGGACCACTCTGTATAGTATTCGAAATTCTGAACGTACGCACTAAATCTGAAATCTTCATATATAGTTAAATGAAGATTACTTAGGCTGAATACAAATTTCAATATAGAATTATTTATTTTTAATTTTACTGCAATTACATATTAATTTAATGTCGTTAAAATTTATGTTTAGGTTATGTTCAGCAGATATTGTAAAACGTATAGTTCTACATTAATTAAAATAAAAATAAACTTCGACTTGTGTGTCATCCGTGTGTGCTTGGGTTTATAGTATTTAGGAGCAAAAATGTATCAATGGTATAAATATTAAAGAAAAGGGAGAATTAAATAGCTTTTTATAGCACACCCTACAGAGTATACAAAGCATCCAAAGTGATATTGTTCCAGGCCACCTTTTGCGACAAGTTGCTTAAAAATTGAATATAGTGCGTGTCGAAAACATAATATTTTACCTTAGCTAATGGGAGATAGTGATTCAAAGTATCAAAGGCCTTAAAGAAGTCTAAAAGTCTCAAAATATTTATGAAGTTACTTCATAGCAGACTTTGAAGATATCAATAAGAACAGATGCTAAAACAGACACTGTCCTAAGATTCTTTCGAAATCCACATTGATTATAGAATGAATTTTATTAACAGTAAAATGAGTGAATATATTTTTTTTTAATATAATTGAATTTGCCCAAAAAGCCTTTTAAGTTCTAAAGAATTCTAAGCTAATTTAGTAAATAGTTAAAAAAATGTGAAAAACTTGACAGGAACTATCAACTACAATATTGAAAAGTGTCCTATTATCAAATGTTACTTTTTTGACCGAATGTGACTTTATACTTAAAAGTGGCAAATTAGTGCTGCTTATGTATTTACCCGTTTTATTGCCCTTTTTATGTTAATATAATTTTTCGATATTTTATTTTGGCAAATAAACATTGATTTATTTTTTGGTTTTTGGGCAAAATATTTTTAGCGTTTTTGCAATAATCTAATATGTATCACTTATGTATAACGGAACATTTTTCATCTAGACTATCTAAAAAAAAATCTGGGTTGAACACATGGGTGTTATAATATAAAATTTGATTATAATAGCTTGGGTTGGATATGAACTCAAATTCAAATTCAAAGCTTTATTATCCAAAATTGATACAATATGGAATTCATCAGTATTCAAAAATGTTAACTTGACAATAATTGTTATATATCCAATTCTACACTATTACTAAATGTAGTTTACACATTAAAGAACATGAAAACGATAACAAAAATAAATATATATACATTGCAACTAATTATCACTCCGAAGGATTTCTTATAAGCAAAATTATAAGTATTTTTTGAATATCAAACTATTACCTAATATTCGCGCGAATTTAGCGGTACTTTAAATATAAAGATGAATTTTATGAAAAACTCGATGTACCACACAGGTCCTATATTGGCGCCATTGCTTTTTATAATTTACACTTTCAATATTCCACATCTAGGTCTCCTTACGTTATGCGAATTCCTACTTGTAGATCTCTTCAATCAAAAGCTACTTAAGCCTATACATTAAGTTAGTGCATTATTAAAATAGTCATCCTGGTCAAAACTACTTTAGCTAGAACGTCGAAATTTTGTCAAATTATGGCTCAAAGGTTCGAGTATTTACTCTAAAAGTTTCGTATTTGTAGGTCTTCTCAGTGAAAAGTTATTTGGATCTAAATATCAAAGTGGTGTATAATTTAATTAGTCATCATGGTTACATTACTATTACAACATTTTTAAATTAAAAACTACTTTAACTAAAAAATTTTAAAAATTCAAAGTGATAGCCTAAGGCTGCGAGCATTTATTTTCAAAGTTTCGTATTAGCAGGTCTCGTCAGTCAAAAGTTATTTAAACCTAAATATCAAATTAAACCATAATTTAATTAGTCATAAAGTTTAATTACTAGTTTTTTAATCAAAAACTACATTAACTAAAAAAATTTAAATTTTCCAAAAGACTGTGAGTACTTTGGTATATAATTTAATAAAAAATAATCGATAAACTGACCTCAAAAGCCCAATTTGAAGTGACATGCGACGCGTAATAATGATTTTATACAACTGCAGTGTTTTCGGAGCTTTTTTAAATCTATGTAACTACTGGAATGTGAAACGTACTTAAAAATTATATTAAACAATTAACCATGAAAGAATTTTTTTAGCAAATAAAGACAACGTTACTATCTGAACATCAATTCTTATATTTCTATATCAGCACATATTTTTTTAACAAAACAAAAACTCCATTTCAATTTGTCGTTTAAGCTCAATAAAATAGCCTACTAATATACTGACAAAACTCGAACCGCTTATATCAATGCGGTACAAACTGCATCGTCGCTCGGGCATACAAAGAAAAAAAACATGGCAACGCTGTTGTTTTTATTATTAAGAACGACCCAACCGGTTCTATGGTCCTTCGTGCCGGTCGGTCAGGTGTTTGCCGGTACTTTGGGGTATCGTATGGTATATTTAACTTCATCGGTACTACTCGCATTTTTGTTTTTTGTCTACTTATTGAACGGAACGGACCAAGTGGCTTTGTCTGCGACGATTTTATTCTTCAAGTCGATTGCAATATAAATTATTTGTAAAATAAAGTGTGTTTTTCTTTTGATTGCTTTTTTCTTATAGTAGTTACTGAGTGAGAGCAAAAAGTTGTTCGAAATACTTAGAAAGCTGTGGACTTAAGCAGAAGTTAAATAAATAATAGAAGAATTTACAGATAATGACGAAAAAATCTGTTGTAATGGAGTATGAAGAGGATGAAGGTAGCATAGAAAAAAACGGACCTACAGATGTTATAATAATCTATTTGATGGTAAAAGTTCTAAACCCATGACTCAAGAATTTAGCTAAAGATAACGAAATAAGATATCCCTTATCAAGATCTTTTTTTTGCTATTATTAAATTTATGAGAAAGACGACAGGCTCACAGACGTTTGCCACACCCTTTACACTTCTTGCTTTATCATAATATTAAAGGAGCATGAATGAAAAGAAAAATTTAAAAACTAAATACCAAGCTTGTCTTGCGAAATCTAAGAGATGTTTAGGTATGTGCAAGTTGTCCCAAGGAAAACTATTCGTTCCTAATAATTTATTTGGTAATTAATTAAATCGATATTTTGTCAATGAAACTACTGAACCTTTGGACAAAGACAAAGCTTTACTAAAAGCTTGGCAATCCTTAATGGGTTATAATGAAACTATTTTTTTTTGAAAATAATTATATATTTCTGAAAAACACATTCACAATTCCATTTTAAATAAGAGCTCAAAATAGTGCGCATAAATTATTTTATTCTATTTATAAATATCCTAAACATTGTCATATTTTTTAAGTTATTATAGGTAATTTATTATAAGCCTTCGACGCACAGTCAATTTTGGGTTATTCATTCCTATATCAGTTCGACTATAATATAACACAAATAAATTAAATTGAGCTCTGGTATTGTAGCTGTAGAATTTATATCAGAACAATAAGCTAGAATTACATTTTGTTTAGCTGTTAACTTAATTAACAATCAGTCTTTTTAGGTTAAAAACTCCTAAATCATTATAAAATGTCTCTGTATGAGTACTTTTATGGTAATTAAACAATATTTTAATTACCTTATATTGTATTATTTGAACATTATTTAATTTTGTTTTACAACATTACTTCATGTAGGTAAAACATATATTATATGTGATAAGAAAAAGGCATTAACTGAAAGGTAATATTTTTTTTATATACATGGTATAGGGCAATGAATTTTTTGTATAATTTAATTTATATACATTTGCCATAGTAGAGATTTATCTATTACCGAAGCAAGGTATTTAATAGAGGGAGTCTTTACAAATTGACGTTATTAATTTTAATATCTTTGTTACCCACATGTTTTTTCAATATTTAACTACCTACAATTTAAACCTAAATCATTAATTATAGTTTCCACCAGAATTTATTCATATGTACATTTGAGCTGCATTATCAATACTACATATATTAGAATAGTGGTCCTAGTACCAAACCCTCAGGTACACCATACTTGACATCTATTTTCGTAATAAGTTCTGATAAGTTTTAAAATGATTGGTCCTATAACAAATCCCAACTAACCACGTCGCAAGCCTTCTTTAAATCATTAAATACCACAACCCCATCCAATGCTTTTGAAATAGTGCCAATAAAATCGATAGTGCTACTATTTTTCTAGTATTTATTTATGATAATACATTAATTATAAATTAATAATACCTTTCTTCGTGACTTTTGATAAAGTGTGTATTACGGTAATTGATAGGTTGTTGTACATTTCATCTTTTTTTATCAGATTTAGAAATTGGAATGACTTAATTTTTTAACTCTTGAGGAATTTCGCTAGTAATAAAAATGTTATTTATTAAATCTGAAGTAATACCTATAGCATAAGAGTTACGTTTTAATTCTAATAAAATTTCACATATCTCATATGGGTTGGTTGGTTCAATATTTATCAGAGTGTTACTACAACTACTTTCATCAAAACTCATTTAAAACCTGTAGATTTAAGTTATTAACTATTTTTTTCTTGTTCTTTAATAATTTTCACGTTTATATTTAAAACGTCATTGTGAGTGTTATGTGCTTGATTAATTATTTAAAAAAACTTTGTACTGTTTTATTAAGACCAAATTTCGAATATTGTACTTTTGATCGATTGTCAACCTGTGCGTAGAAGAGGAATGGCAAGAGTTAGGTCAGAAGAACCTTACTTGCGTTTTAAATGGATCAAATATGAAGATATGTTCTTTATCTATATTTACTAAAAATGCAACTTAATACAGAGACATTGTAAATGTCTATGAACAAATACGAGTTGTACGAAATAATGCAAATGCAAGGCATGTAGGATCTTTCAACAATAAGCTCTTGAATTACTTAGAATAAGGACAAGGATAAATAACAAATAATTTACCTCTATATTTAGTAACATTTCATACTACTTGCTAAGCTCCATGGTTTCATCCATCACATCCGAATTCTTCAAAGTGGTCACTATTAGAATCTATAGTAAAAGATTGACATAATGAGAAAAGTTACTATGACCTGCCAGATACTTGAAATTATTTTAGGTGCATCTGTAGAAAAACCAAATATAAGATGGTAATGACAGGTCAAGCCATGGAAAATGACCCTAAAAAACTCGAAGAAAGTATTGCAGCGTTCTCCCGTTTGTTAGATTTAAATTAAAACAATCGAAAATAGTCAACTATATTATTTACACACTTACACTACTAAGCACAATCAATAACGACTAATCTAAATATTTATTTTCACTGTATTTATTTACTACTATTTAAATATCGCGCCAATATCTCGAATGTGCACTGAACTGATAATTATTGACTCCTAGCGGCGACGCGGCTTCTTATATACTCGGCTGACCTTAGTTCCGGAAGATTCGCTGAGTTTTTTTTTTATCTGTACCAGTGCGATCCTATTTTTTTCGAAAAAAATGATTTTTTACTATCTTAATTTTATTATTACGAGGGCAAGTCGATAAGTCCGTGACTTTGAATTTCCCGCCCTTTAATGGAAATGACTCTGCTCCTGTCAACAGAGAACTGTCAGTTGACGCCTGTCAAAATTTGAACAAGCTGCGTCATGTAGTTTGTGTTTGACAGCTGTTGATAGCAGACTACCACTCGTTTTGAGAAGAAAATGGAAAAAAGTGAATTTCGTGTGCTCATTAAGCATTATTTTTTACGGAAAAAAACCACCACTCAAACCAAGGCTAAGCTTGATAAATATTATGGGGACTCTGCACCATCCATTTCCATGGTAAAGAAGTGGTTTACTGAATTTCGATGTGAACGTACAAGCACGGAAGATGCCGAACGTTCCTCGACGCCCAGTCGAGGTCTCTACATCCAAAACAATCGAAAAAATTCACGATATGATTTTAGCCGATTGGAGATTGAAAGTGAGAGAGATTGTGGAAGCCATAAGAATCTCACATGGTTCAGTAGTTTCAATTTTGAATGATCATTTGGGTATGAGAAAGCTTTCCGCAAGATGGGTGCCGCGTTTGCTCACAAACGCAACCGTGTGACAATTTCCCAGGAGTGTTTGGCGTTATTCAACCGCAATATGGACGAATTTTTGCGTCGTTTCGTCACCGTGGACGAAACGTGGATCCACCACAACACGCCGGAGACCAAACAGCAGTCAAAACAGTGGATTTCTCGGGGTGAATCGGCGCCCAAGAAGGCAAACGTGGGTTTGTCAGCCAATAAAGTCATGGCGACCGTTTTTTGGGATGCACGCGGTATAATCTACATTAACTATCTTCAAAAGGGGAAAAGAATCAATGGAGAATATTATACCAACTTATTGGATAGATTCAATGAGGAACTGAAAGAAAAAAGACCACATTTGGCCAAAAAAAGTTCTTTTCCACCAAAGGACAATGCAAGGGTCCACACATGTGCAGTTTCCATGGCAAAAATCCATGAATTAGGTTACGAATTACTTCCTCATCCGCCCTATTCTCCAGATTTAGCCCCCAGTGACTATTTCCTATTCCCAAACTTAAAGAAATGGCTCGGCGGAAAGAGATTTGACTCCAACGACGAAATCATCTCTCAAACAAATGCCTATTTTGATGACCTCGACAAGTCATATTTTTCCGAAGGGATAAAAAAATTGGAGAAACGTTGGACTAAGTGTATAGAACTCAAAGGAGACTATGTTGAAAAATAAAATAACTTTTTATATAAAAACCTGTCTTTTATCCAAAAAGTCACTGACTTACGATCCACTTTTGGCTTGAATATCTTTTCATTACGATTTATTTTGAATGTAAGGTGACTGTGATCGACGATTGATAGTTGTGGTAAATCTCTACAATATCCGTCAATAACTTTGAACCTAGATCTGATAACACATGATCAATTATGCTTTACTTATTATATTCTGTTACTCTTGACGTTGCTATAAGATGGCGGCTTATAATATGTATATAACTCTCACTATTAAGTCAACCTCTATGACTTAGACAAACCACTATGTACACAAACCCAGTTTGGTTTTTTTTCCCCACTAAACCTATCCACTTCATGGAACTTAACCAGCTTGTTTCATATAGAGGAAATTATGCTGGTCAGTCTAATGGACGTTATTTGCCGTCCTAATGGATCAAATCTAATGGTTTTTCATCTTCAACTACTAGAAATGTAACTTATTATAAAGACATCGTAAGTATCAATGAATACTTTTAATAAATACCAGTAATAGAACTGACTTATTAGAGATATAATGCTACTAAATATACTAAATATAAGTTAAATGTATGTATGATCTTTCAAGAGAGTTACTTAGAATATGCAGACTCTACTATAAGTATCATATGGGGACCTCCAGCTAGAAGTGAATATTAAATTAATAATAAGTGATCCACTTCTATATTAAGTAATATCTTTTATTGATTTCATTCATTACATTTCAATTCTCCGAAGTTATCACTAAAAGAATCCACAGTAAAAGACACGATGAAAAAATTCAAACATTTCGTCAATATCAGGTCATCATTGAACTTCAAAAAAAGTATTGTAGGGTTTTTCCGTTCGTTAGACGTGAATTACAATAATTAAAAATAGTCAACTAATTTATTTACACACTTACACTACTAAAAACCATCACTTACTACTAATTTAAATATTTATTTACTACGATATAAATATCTATTTAGTGTACTGCACTGAATTGACAATTGACTTCTAGCGGCCACGCGGCTCCTTATATACTCGGCTGACTGTAAAGATGATTCCAGAAGATTGGACTTTCGAGACGTCATGCCACTTGTGTTATTTCAGAATGATGAAGGATCAGCTGGTGTTGGTACATTTATTATTCAAAAAAACTATTGACAAATTTCGATTGCTTTTTTTGATCTGTACTAGTGCGATCCTATTTCTTAAAGTCGTAATTTTATTATTACCTTTCGCCATTAATTCATTTATTTATTTATTTATTTATTTCAATATACGGCAGAGCCAGTTTACAGAAACAAAATAGATAATACAAAATACTAGACAATATAGCAATATAAATACAATACATACTAGAATTACAAAAAATATATATATATACCAAGATAAAACCTCTGAAAAAACAGTCATCAACAGGGCTAAAAACTTAGCACTATCCAAGGAACGTAGGTTAAAGTGTAAGATTATTTATTTTTGATTTGAATGACCGTAAGCCGCCGGAAAATGGATCCAAACTATTTTCATTAAAGAAACGCAAAGTCCTAATCAGTGTAGAAAAAACCCATACTTGGCCGAATGAAAGGGTAAACGAAAAATAGAAGAGTTGATTCTTCTTTGACAGGTGTTAAAAGGAATTGCTTCCAAGATGGTAGGACAATGATATAAACCATTTAAGATCTTATAAAACGTTAAAGCATCAGAATAATGCCGTCTGACTTCAAGATTAGGGATATTAAATTGGACACTGATAGCATTATAGTCGATGTAATAATTACGAAAAATATTAACTTCAGCTCTATAAGCAAGGGATCTTAAGAATCTTCTTTGTACAGCCTCAAGGTGTTCAATATGAGAATCATAATAAGGGGACCAAATTACAGACGCATATTCAAGCAAGGAACGTACCAAAGAGTAATAAAGTAATTTGAAACAATAAGGTGAAAGATGTACACTATTTCTAGTGATAAAACCAAGACTACGCATACTCCTATTAATAATATCCAAAATGTGCGGCAAAAAAGTTAGCTTGGTATAAAAAGAACACCTAAATCTTTAACTGTATCAACTGACTTGAGTTCGTTATTGTTGATTGTGTATTGATAATTAATAATTTTATTAGAACGACCAAACGAAATACATACACACTTCTTTACATTCAGTTCCAGACTATTGCTATTACACCACTCAGCAACACTATTTAAATCCAATTGAAGTAGCTCAGCATCAAGATATGACTCAATGGCTTTATACAGTTTAAAATCATCAGCAAAAGCAAGATGTTTTGAGTGAACAATTACATCACTCAAATCTATTATGAACAAGTTAAAAAAGACCGGTCCAATATGCGAACCTTGATTCACGCCTGAAGATACTTCAATACCATTAGAAATATAATTACTTATCCTAACCAACTGTGTGCGACCAGTCAAAAAACTGTGACAAAACTCGACCAAAGTCCTACCAAGGCCCATAGCCCCAAACTTCTGAACCAGATGTTCATGACCAACCCTATCTAAGGCCTTCGAGAAGTCTGTGTACACACTATCGACCTGTACAGACCCCTCAAAAGCACCAATCAAATCATACTGGTGAGTTAACAGGTTAGTCACCGTAGATCTATCCTGACAAATACCATGCTGATGATCACTAAGCAATCGCCTACAGTGCCACGAAAATCGCACAGAAAACAACCTGTCAAACAGTTTAGGAACTACAGACTGAATACACACAGCTCTATAGTTACAAATATCAGTTCTATCCCCATTTTTATGAATTGGTGTTAAAAAGCTTACCTTCCAATAATCAGCAAATTTGCCAGACGTCAAGCAAAGATTGAAAAGGTGATGCAGAGGCTTACTCAGAGTGCACACACAGTTTTTAAGAAAAACAGATGGGATACCATCAGGGCCAAAAGAATGTTTGTTCGGAAGGCGTAAGATTTCATCAAATATGTCCAATAAAGAAAAAAAAGATGCGATTTAAATCCAGACTGTAATCAAATTTATAGTCAGGAGCCTTGCGGACAGGTTGCCTGTATGTAGTTTCAAAATACCTAGCAAATAAGTTTACAATATCTTGACCATTACCAGCAACCTCGGCTTCCATATGCATGCTATTGGGGTATGAATCAGACCTACGTAATCTATTGATGTGTTTCCAAAATGAAGAAGAATCCTGAGAAATTTCAGTATTTAATCTTTCAATATATGACCTAAAACATTCATCACGAAGAGTTTTACATTCATTCCTTAAATTTAAAAAATTAACATAATCCATGGGATTCTTACTATTTTTGAATTTTGTGTGAGCAATCTTTTTTTGAGTAACAAGATTCTGTAATTTTCTACTAAACCAAGTGGGAAAATTAGATGATTTAAAATGTTTAATTGGAACAAACATCTCAATAGCAAAATAGAGAGCATTGTAAAAAATATCAATGCATTTATTAATATCCTTCTGATTAAAAGCAGCATCCCAATTCATGCAAGCAAGCAAAATCACAGTTTACAAAATCATAATAATAAACATCATACTTAAGACTAAAATCACAATTAATAGGAATACTTATTTCATAAGCAGGATGGTGGTTTGATGCCGGTGATAAATTTTCAGTAGCATATATGACTTTAACATTTGACAAACTTTTGACAAACTTGAGAAAAACAGATCAAGAAATTCACCTGCTTAAGATTAAGATAGTTACAACAACTATATAGCACATTTGCAGATGTTATAGACTCAGCCGTCTCAACATGCAGTCCGTTCACAGAGTTCCTCCATACCGCATGTGGCAGATTAAAATCACCACAAAATAGAATATCACAACTAGTATGAACACTCACAAGATCCATGGATGTAGAGGCAAATTCCTCATAAATTGATAAAGGAGATGCAGGAGGGATGTAGACAGCACCAAAAATTATATTCTTGTCACTGCATGATACAAGCACAAAGATGTGTTCCAGGGTTGAATCAGGTAATATATTCTCTTATATTTATTGTTTTTATGTTTTGTGATTTATTTTTAGTAATCTGCATTAGTTCACTTCATTCTCGATATGATAATATACCTTAAATTTTGACTAAATTTATATACAATTTTTTTATATCTATTCATTTAATTTTACGATCCACTTTTGGCTTAAATACCTTACAATTATGATTTATTTTAAATGTAAAGCGACAGTAACCAAACAAATATAGTTGTGGTAACTTAAGAGTTTATTTGATATAAATTAATGTTTGACTGTCTCTATCATCTTTATAGAATGTATAATTACATGTTTAATTTACTACATCAATTTTTCATGACAATAAAATAGCAAGAAGTTTTGGTTTCATTCAAAGATCTAAAATCTCTAAAACCAAATTTGAAGTATTGTACTCTTGATCAATTGTCAACTCATGAGACACACTCGTAGAAGAAGAATGACAAGAGTTAGATCAGAAGGCATTTCAATTAATATTAAACATACGCAGAAGTTTGCTTCTAAGAAAAAGAAGCTCTTAAGTCCAAAGATCATATAAAGGAAATTATTCTGGTTAGTCTAACGGACTTTACTTGAATTATGGACTTATTTACATGGAAAATGACTCTAAAAAATTTGAACATTGCACCGACAATTGAACTTTCCGAAGGTATTGTAGCGTTTTCCCGTTCGTTAGAAGTGAATTGATGTAATCAACTAAATAAGTTACACACTTAAGTACTAAACACGATCACTTCCTACTAATCAAAACATTTATTTTCACTTTATTAATTTACTACTCCCTTAGTTCCGGAAGATTCGCTGACGTGTGTCATGCCAGAATAACTTAATAAAGTGTTAATATTCCTAAGTCCTAAATAAATTAACTCACTATTAAATATAATTAAAACCCATTAAAGGCGAAAGCCTAGAACGATTTACCGTCCACACAAAACGGGACAATATAACATAAAACTTCGTGAAAACTAGTTCGTAAAAGCACGAGAACAAGTTCCGCTGTAATTCGGAATGGATAAAAAGGTTTAATTCTCCATTAGAGCCTAGTTTTCCAGTTTTAACCAAAGCCGCACAAATGAAAAAAAAAGAAATCCGAACCGACGATCAGGTGTTGGCGGCCAAGGAAAGAGCGATTTAAATAAAATTTAAAACCGCCATTCAGTGCGAGTTGAAAGCTTTTCGTTGGTAATAGAAGTTCGAGTAGATAGAGGTATTATCCATTTGTGTATTTGCTTTGCGAGAAAGATTTTTTAATTCCAGAAATAACATGTAGTTTTATGCACAGAAATAATGGAAATTCTTAAGCTAATTATGAACTGATAGATTGCTCAAGTTTAAACGATTTGTATTCATGGTATTTTTACTGAAATGATCAATTATCAGTCACAGCAGATTATTCAAAAACTATTCGTATTCGTAGGATTAAACTTGAAGAAAGTAAAATCTGTATTGTTGTGACGAATTCATAATGAGTTTTTTATTTTATTGGGTATTACGTCACTTATAGCAAAAATCAATTTAGAAATTTTTATCTCACACGCTCAAACAATTGAAAAGAAGAAGAAAATAGACTTATTCACGTATTTAAAAGAAATATGAACTCAAATATGTAATGATACCGTTCGATATACTTAATTTAATTTAAGTTCAATAAGTTTTGAATACAATAATTTACTTGAGGTTTAATCTATTAATCTCTGAGCCCGTTTCTTCTTTTCAGTATCCTACCTAACTTTGTTATGAATATTAAAATTAAAAACTTACTTTTACTTGTTACTTACTATTACTTTTTAAAAAATACCTAATTTGAACCAACGTTTCGGTAGTTATATCTACTACCGTTATCAAGGTAATTAAAGTTAAATTAAATTAAATTAAAAAAATTAATAAAATATACCATATTCCAGTCTATTCTATGGTTCAATTTTATATGTGGATTATCAAACTCTTTAAAGCAATTTTCCAAAAATTCTTTGGCATAATTATTTTGTATTAAGATATTTTTAATAAAATCTTTTTCAGTTGTTAAATATTGATTATTACAAATAATGTTTGCAAGATCATATAAACTTTTTACCACTCCTCTTTTAACCATTATTGGATGATTAGAATTAAAATTAAGATATCTATTAGTATGAGTTGGTTTACGGTAAATTCCAATTTCAAAATTGTTTAAATCTTTTTTAATTAAAATATCAAGAAAAGGAAGTTGACCATCAGCCTCCTTTTCAAGAGTAAATTTTATAGTAGATTCTTTGGAATAAATGTAATTTAAGAAATTTATAAGATCTATTTCGTTATGGTAATATATTGAAAAAATATCATCAATATATCGCCACCATATTTTAGGTTTACATCGAACCTAAGTGTTACAAAAGACCGAATTAACACTGTCGCAAAAGTTATACACCAGGGAGAAGTACCCAAAGAAAAACGCGGTGGTGATAAAGTGTCAACGCAAAAATCAGAAGAGAAGAAAACCAAAATAAGGGAATTTATCGGTAACCTAAAGGGGACCGAAAGTCATTACAACAGAAAGAAATCCCAAAGGATTTATTTATCATCCAATTTAAGTATTGCAAAACTACATAAGATATACAACTCAAAACATGACGAAGTGTACCAATCAAGTTTATCCATGTTTGCTAGAATCGTCTCTAGAGAATTTAACATCGGATTTTCTTCGCCTGCTGCAGATGTCTGTTCCCTTTGTGTACGCCTTAAACATAATATCAGAAAAGAAAAGGACTCTAAGAAAAAGTCCGACCTTATGATTGAACGCCGTATTCATAAAAAAAGAGCAAATGCTTTTTACCAATTGGCTAAAGAAAACCCAGAAAATTCTCTTAGCCTTTGCTTCGATATGCAGCAGGTGCAACCTTTACCCCGGACCCCCATTTCGGACGCCTTCTACTCACATCAAGTTAGCTATTATGTATTCTGCTGCGTTGGAATGGCTTCTAAGGATCCTACGTTCTATATCTGGACAGAAGATCAGGCTGGACGAGGTTCAGTTGAAATTGGTTCTGCACTTTTGACACACCTAGATACTCTAAACCTTGAGAATATTGAGGTAATAAGATTATTCTGCGACGGATGTGGGGGGCAGAATAAGAATTCCCACATCGTTCATGCCCTTTACTATTGGCTGAAAGTTAAATCCCCCCCCCGGAACTTAAAGAAATATGGATGACATTTCCTGTCAGAGGTCACAGTTTCCTTGCAGTCGATAGGGTCTTTGGCCGCGTGGAAAAGAGTCTGCGAAAAAGTACGACAGTGGTGAAAAAAGAAGAATATTGTGAGATATATTCCCAGTTTGGTAGTGTAAAACAACTAGGAATTGATTGGAAGTTGTATAATATTAAAGAGCTGCAAGGAAGTTTGAAAAAGTTACAGACATCTCCGACTTTAAAAGGATACACTTACAGAAAAAAAAAAAAAAGGCAGAGAATATTGTAAAAGTTCAATCCCATCAAAATTACAAAGTAGTGCTTTTAAATGAAACTCCTTAACTTTTATTAAAAGCGCGAAAGATAGATCCATTTAATTTAAATGAACTTCCGCTGGGTCGTCCATTTCCTGACAAGAAGAAAAAAAGTTTAATTCATTTAATGGAACAACAGTTTGGTACTGCATGGAAAGAAGAAGCAGACCTGACCTGGTACCTAAACTTATTATGCGAGCCCAACGAAATCAATGCTGAAGAAAATGATAATGGAGAATTACATTGTGACTGTCTATACACTGAAAAAAATGATTGTAAATTTACTTATTTCAGTAGTGTTACAACAATTATTCAGTAAAATTAAAATATTTTGTAATAAACCAAGTATTTACTAAAATTCCTAAAAAACTTGTGTAAATTTAAATCACTTTGTGAAACTTATAAGCAATATTACATTAGATTTGTAAAATTACCGAAGAAAGTTGCAAAATCACATTCATATTATAAAATCACATAATATTTGTAATTATTTTTACTATTATAATGTAAAATTACAAGTTTTTTGTAAATTTATACGTCGAGTAGCAGAAAATGTATATAGACTATTACAACTGAGTTGTAATGTGATCTGTGTAGGTCTAGGCCTGATGATGCTTCGACAGGAGCGAAACACGTGTTTTAAGCTTTTTTAAGAAATTATATAGATTGGATGAGACCGTGACTTTGTGTCCTTACCTTTGTTTTTGTTTTCGTTTGGTCTCTTAGAGAAAAATGGATGATACGTTTCTATCTGTAATAGAAAATTTGTAAACTAATAATGTTAATGATTTATATTTATATTTACCAATATTCATTTTATATATATGCTTCTTAAACGGCATTAAAAAGCTATTTTTAATGCCATTTGGAGCAAAATAACTATAATTTTAATAACAAAAAATAAACTAAATAATATAAATAAACTTTTGTCATAAGGTTAAATATTATATGTACTTATTTGATTTCAGGACATTACCGATGAATCTTCTCTTGAGCTTGGTATGGAACCATGCATTGTACTATGTGGTGGTAAGTAAAATTTTTTTTTTTGAAAAAAGATTATAAATATTTTTTTTATTTGTAGGCTCTAACCATACTATAAAAATATACCTAAAATAAGAACCTGTTACGAAAAAATATGACTCATTTGGAGGAGCATTGCATTGCTTAATTGCACTTTATTTTGTCTTTAATTTGGAATATTCCAAAGAAGCATCCTGCATTTTGGAGTTCCTTGAAAGATATATTTCAAAAATACACCGCGAAGCAGGAACCAAATCGAAAAAACAAAATCTTTCGAAAAGAAAAGTTATTTCATATTTAACGACGTTAGCCAAGATAGAATAATAAATTATTATTTTATTAAATAATTATTATATTATTTCTTTTTTTAAGTCCATAAATGTTAAATGAATTTGTTCCAACCTTAAAGGGATTTTTTTTTGTGAGATTTAGCTTGTAAGTAGGTACCTATATTAACATATTTGATATTATATGGGGCCCCAAAATGTATATAGACTATGTCAAAGTTCTTGGCTACTTCAAGAGTTTTAATAGTTTATGTTTTTGTTTGTATATTGACGAGTTTAAGTTTCAAATATTCTTGTTATTTTCCTTTTTTTTGAAAACTTACCATGTAGTTTTGTTATGTTCCTACTGAGTTTATTGAATTTCCATTGAGTTTTGAAAAAATAAATCCTAAAATACTAAACAAAAAACTGTAGCTAGTAAAAAAATACAATTATTCCAATGTAATTTTACCAGAGCATTTTTTACATTTACAACATGGTATTACAAAAAAAATGTTATTTATAGTAATTTTTATTTGTGAAAATTACTATAAATTTTAAATATTAAATTGTAATTTCACAAAAATATGTATTTCTTAGTCACAAAGATTAAGTAAATTTACAATTAAAAGGGAAATCTAAATTACAAATATTTTGTGAATAATTAATGATTACAAATATTTTGCGATTTTACAACAAATATAATGGTCACACTAAAAGCAGTAGATTTATTGTAAATTCACAAAATATTTTTTCCAGTGTAGAGGATGACGCCGGAATGCTGATTTAAAGTTTGTTGCTAAATTTAAAAGGACTGTATTAGTATATCATTTATTTTTCGTTGTTAAACATTATCAGGGTAGTAGCATTTATTTTTGTTTATTTAACATTTTTTTAAATTACGGAAAACTTTTAGGTAAAAAACATTTTCATTAAATATGTTTGACTGCGCAATGTGTTTCTTTTTTTTTAATAATTTTTATATATACATTTGATTAGACTTATTTTGGTTAGTACTGGGCAAAAAAAAGTAGACAAATCTGTTTCATTCAAGCAAAAACCGATAAATCCATTTTTTAAATTGCAATAACTTTTTTATAAATAAACTGAAAAACTTAAAATTTTTTATTATAAAATGTTTATTATAGCACCTACCCAAAGCAAATTTAAACTACCAAAAAAACAGTTCGGATTTAGCACCATCGGTTTTTCGTGAATATCTCAAAATTGTTTTGAATGGATTTATCGGTTTTTGTCTGATTGCTCCGCAAATATACTACTTAACATTGGTGAAAGGGGAGAACCCATAGCCATACCAAAGTTTTGTTGATAAAATTCATTATTGTATTGGAAATAAGTAGTTTTTACACAATAGGTTAAAAGTTATAAAATTGTACTAACGCTTAGTGTTGTACGTACTGCTAAATTATTATCATTATTATATTCTCTAATTTATTTTTAACAATATTTAAAGTTCTGTCAACAGGGACATTAGTAAAAAGAGTTCTAAAAAGTATTAAAAATTTTTAATGTAAGAATGTATGGAGTTAAGCTATTTAAAACATATTTTGCAAGAGGATGAGTAGGTAAATTTATGCTACTAACTATAGGTCCTAAAGGAACATTTATTTTATGTATTTTTGGTAAACCATAAAAATGTGGTGATTTACTATTACGTAGAGTTAATTTAAATCTATCAATATCAGTTTTGATGCTTTTTAAGTAAATTATAAATTTGTCTTTCAATTTTTTCTGTAGGAACTTTAGATAATTTAGAATAATTACCATCATTAATTATTAAATTTAATTTATTTTCATAAGTGTTAATATTTAAAAGAACAGTAGCATTACCTTTATCGGCTGGAAGTATTTTAATAGTATTATCGGATTTAAGTGTCTTTAAAGCTTTTAATTGTAAAGAGTTTAAATTTTGTTTCATTTTAATTGGTTTTTCAATTTCTATTTTTGTCCTAATTCTAAATTCATCTTGTTGATCCCTTGGTAAGTCTTTCGTTGCGTTTTCTATAGCTGAAATGATATTTAATTTAGGCAGAATTTTTGAAGCACTTGAGTAATTGAGACCTTTAGAAAGAACAAGTTTTTCTGCATCAGATAAAACTCTATTTGACAAATTAATAATAGTTTTATTTATAAAATCATTATTATTTGTGTTTAAAAGTTCTTGATTTATATTTTTATTATATAGCAGATTTATTTTATTTATGTGAATTTGTTTTTGTTTTTGAAAATTATTTAAATAACTATTATTTATACAGAAACATATATGATTGAAATCATTTTGATTAACTAAATTAAATAAGTTATTTTTTAATTTTTGTATTTTATTATTTAAATTAATTTTATTATATCTATGAAACTGAGTTTTTTCTCTTAATAACGCTTTACTTGCTCTTTCTAAGAGCATTTGCATTTATATAAAAATGTTATACTATTTTCATATAAATTTGTATACTATTATCTATTATACCTCAAGTAAATTATTGTATTTAAAACTTATTGAACTTAAATTAAGTATATCGAACGGTATCATTACAGATTTGAGTTCATATTTCTTTTAAATACGTGAATAAGTCTATTTTCTTCTTCTTTTTAATTTTTTGAGCGTGTGAGATAAAAATTTCTAAATTGATTTTTGCTATAAGTGACGTAATACCCAATAAAATAAGTAACTCGTTAAACTCGAAGAAACCAAATTAAATTTTGTACTTAGATTTTAGATGTATCAAAGCATAAAACTGTCAAGTTTATAGCAATCAATGAAATTAATCTTCAGAACTGCTGATTCTTAAAAACTATAGGAAAAATTAACATGATTTATACATATCCATACTTCTTTGGCATGGCTCCTAAAGCTCACTTTGAAAATTCGGAAAAAAGCCATTTTTCGACCTCGTTTTTGAGCCTAAAAAAGGGCACTAAAAATGCGATATCTCCGCTAATATGAGAGCTATGACCTTGCGAAAGGTCTTGTTGGATTAAGAAGGGCGAAACTAAGACAAAACCGTTGGAATTTTCCCGATAGTGCCCATAGAAGCCGAGATATCGAGCTCCAAAATTTGGGATTTTTACTGTTTCGGATATACCCCCCCGTACCGATTTTTTTCAGGAAAATTGATTTTTTTCGAAATTGAACTGACTATACCATCGGTTTGCTCCCATCACCTACATCACGAAAATACCGGGTTATAACAGGATTCGAGCAGAACTAAAGGAATGAGAGCACTTTGAAAACACGGAAAAAGTCATTTTTGGACCTCGTTTTTTAGGCCAAAAATAGGCTTCAAAAGTTCGATAACTCAGCTAATATGAGAGCTACGACCTTGCGGATAGTCTCGTTGGACTCAGAAGGACGAAACTAAGACAAAACTGTGGAAATTCTGATAGTGCCCATAGAAGCTGAAATATCGACCTCCAAAGTTTGGGATTTTTCATTTTCCGCGTATCAAATTTTTTTAGGAAAATTGAATTTTTTTTTCGAAATTAACAGAAATATTTAGTTTAGTTAAGAAAAATAAAAGAAATGTATACAATTTAATAAGTAAATCCATGAAAACAGAAAGGCTTTAGTTACTTTATAAGAATACCACGATTATTTGAAATGAAGGAATAAATTTATAAAAAATTTGACATTAATCAAGAAAATCATAAATATTTAATGAAATTTAACCAATAAATACAAAAGAATAAAAAGTTGGTAAATATTTAATAACAGTTTAACTGTCATAACAAACTGATAAATTTCATAAATTCTTGTTTAGTTTTGTAGTGTCAAAAGTAGTATTGTCTTAAAATATTAAATTTTCTTAATCAAGCCTAACAATTTCCAGGTCTTTTTTATGCCAGAATAACATTTTTCTGAAATTACCGATTTTATAGAAAAAATTATTTTTGTTAAAAAAGTTCAAGAATTATTCACATAATTTAAGGACTAAATCGGTAGGATTAAAAGCTTGTAATTATAAAAATTTAACACATTTAATATTTAAAATACAAAAAAATTTTTTTGTCGGAGGACTCTCTGAGGTTTGTCAGCCATAATCGAAACACACTGTCTTTGCACAAAACTTTATTAACTAAGTATCTACTATGAAATCACAAACTAACTATCCACGAATAATAATTATTCCAAATAAACAAAATACAGTTGTAAAAATACAGAAATAAAATAGATTGGCTTATCGCTAAACGCGATGTCGACGGTAATGCCAAATCGTGACTGCCTCAGTCCCGTGTGTGCAAGCAGCACTTCCATCACTTCGGTACTTCCCCGAGAATACATTCGGCATTTTTCGCGATTCCACCCAAGCTTGATAAGGCTTGACCATAGATGTATTTACATCTGTGGCTTGACGTTTAGCAGCCACTACGACATATTTATCTAAATTTAACGAATAAATCAAAAAAAAAGTCGCATTTAATAAACATTTAACTCTTTTTAACAAACTAATAAATTTAATATATTCTTGTCCAGTTTTGCGTGTGGATCAAATATATGTGCAATGATTTAAATTTATTAAAAGAATTACATTTTCGGAATCAAACCTAACGAGCTTCAGGTTTAATATGTGAAAAAACCTCAAAATTAAAGCAGGTTTACAAAAAAATTACTTTAGTTAAAAAAATTATTATATAGTGCTATAAGTAAATCCCTCCCCCGTATCGAATTTTTCAGGAAAATTTAATTTTTCTTTCAAAATTGAACTAACTGTACCATCATTTTTTCCAACCAAACATTTAAACCTCTCTATTAGTAGTTGCTTTGTGTCTTTGTAACAAGTAGCATTAAATTACGACAATTTGCTCTTATTGGATTAAATTGAACTTCAGTTACGTCAACCCTAGTCTGGCCTTAGCCTACCAGCACGCATACCAACCGAGAACATCCCATATATCCAATAGTACAGCCTTTAACTCGTATACCCATCAGACTGATTGTAGGTGTATGGGTTTTATACGGTGATATTTTATTAACTTGAGACATGAAGCTGTGATGGTAATGGTCTATGGTCCGTATTTCTTGTGTCTGGTGTTTGGCTTGTTATATGGCATGCCCGCTGGGTAGGTCATTTCCCTGTTTAATGACTGATTTGTTCAAGAGGTTTCTCTATACATTTTTTTTTCATGTATTATCGATACCGCCGTTTACGAGGCAATAAACACGTTCATAATTTAGAGGCGATTATTTAAGGTACTTAAATATTGCGCATATTATTATCTTGGTTGGTGAGTCTTGTAGTACTAGTGTAAAAAAAAAAACGCAACTATAAAAAGCTTTTAAATGTTTAATTAAATGTGCAAGAAATTTACAGAAATATTCACTTTAATTAGGAAAAATAAAAAATATTTATATAATTTAACAAGTAAACCCATGAAGACAAGAAGGTTTTAATTACTTCATAAGAATAATAATAACATCATAGAAAAATAATTAACGAAATTTACCCAATAAATACAAAAAAAATAAAAAACCGTTAAATATTTAATAAAAATTTAATTATTCTATCAAACTAATAAATTTCATAAATTCTTGTTTAATTTTGTAGTGTTAATCAGTAGTAGTAAAAAGTATTTAATAGTCATTACTTAAAAAAGCTTAAAAATTTTCAGTTTTTTTATATGTCAGAATGACAGTTTTTTAAAATTAACAATTGATTTTCGTTAAAAAATTATTTACGTAATTTAACGAGTCGATCGGATCGTCAACGAACTAAATCGATAGAATAAAAAGTCGGTAAATATTCCACAAAAATTTAACACATTTATTAGTTCAAATAAAAAATATATATTAACCTAAATTTAACAAATAAATCCAATAAAAAAAAAACATATTTAAACAAAATTAAAATTAAACATATTTAATAAAAATTTAACCCTTTTTAACAAACTAATAAATTTAATTTATTCTTGTCCAGTTTTGCATCACATGTACAATTTTCAATTCAATTTTCTTAATCAAACCTAACTATTTTCAGGTTTAATATGGTGTAAAAACACCATAATTAAAGCAGGTTCACAAAAAAATTACTTTAGTTAAAAAAATTATTACGTATTCTATAACTAAATCAATTTAGACGAAACAAACTTATCATAAATCACAAAAAATATGTTTTTAAAGAATTTATAAATTTACTATATTCTTGTCTAGTTTTATCGCAAGACGTGTACAGGGTGTCCCAAATTCGAGGGTGACCATTGGAATCTCGGAAACCGTAAGAGTTACAAGGTCGGTTAAATGGAGGCAAAGTTGCGCAATTTGGAGCTTAATAAAATGACGTTTAAAAAATTTTAAAATTCCGAATACTTCCGGAGGTATCCAAAAAAAAAAGCGAAATTTGTCAAAATCGTTTTTACCTTCTACCGACTTTATTTAAAGAAATATCGAAAAACTAAGAACAATTTTTCATTGCCACTTTTTATTTCCTATAACATGACGCAAAAAAAAAAATTAATCCGACGTTTCGTTTTTTTCCGATCATCATCAACTTTATTTTTTCTTATGGGCGCCATATTAAATTTTCTCATTTTTGAAAAGTATTTTTAATTGCTTTTAAAATGAGGCATCGCACTTGCATGTCCGATTACTCCTTCTAGTACGTCCCATAAGAACTCTATGAGTGCAAGAGAGAAAGATATATCAATGGGATTTCCAAATAAATTGAAGCTATAAAATACTCTGTATTTGATATAGTTGTTTTTTAAACTAATTTAATGAAAATGTATCGCTTGTTTTTTTTTTAATTAACTGCTATGATTCAAGTTGTTCCAAGTAAAGCTCATTTCAGGATTTTGATATAAACACAACTATAATAATAAAGTGAATACTTACGTAAGTGATCATGATTAAATGATACAATCCTTTAGATACTAGACCACATACCTGAAACAAAAAGTGTCCATGAGTAACTATTTTTTTTAGTTAATTTTGTTTTTGAATTTTATGCTAAAACTCTTTAGTCTTCTTTAAAAATACTATATGCTTCAATAAAATTATCGTGTTTTTAAGAACTGTTTATTTTAGCATGACCTCAGAATAGGCTTAGAAAACCACATCAAAAAAAATGTTGTCATTTTAATGTAGTATAGTCAATCCATCGTATTTTAAATGTCCTAAGAACCTTTTCATTCCTAGGACGATCTCTCACTTTTTCCCTCCTTTTACGTCGTACTTATAATTTATATATGACACCTGGAACTAGATCTTTAGACCCCTTAAAGGCCCGTGAGACTTGTCCTATTAAATCTAATATCAAACATTGATCAATTAATAGTTATTTTTAATCTAATGGTTCTAACTTAACATGAATTTATTTTAAATTACAACCAAGTGTACCTCATTTATTATTACAATACGCTTCGCGTATTGTAAGAACGCATCCTGCTAAATTAAGGGATTTTCGGACCCTGCGTCACATAAACGTTAATAACTTTGCTTCTATGGCGATTTTTTTTTCTGGTTTTCACCGTTTTATGTGGGAAGGTTGAGGCTACGTGACGATGTAAATTTTTTTTGGCGGTGGTAAAAAACTGCTTTTTTCGCGAAAACAGTCAGTGTAGCAACTTGTGAAAAACTGACTGAGCCGAATTTTCTGAAACTCATGACGTCAAAGGCCTTTATGCAAAGCGACTCCCAAACGGCGCTTTTTAAGATAAACCCCCTAGAAGTCGGATTTTTCTGTGAATGAATTTTGAACTTTTTGCGCGGTACCTCGCGGACAAAACAGCCCTTTTCTACGTAAATGTGGCTTTCTTTTTTGTTAAAACTATTTTTTTCAAAAACAAACTCTTTTCGAGATAAACGAGCTCAAACGTAAATTTTTTTTTTCGAAAAAAAAAGTGAATTTTTTGACATATGATTTTTTATCTACTACAAAAAATTGTTTTTAATTTTTTTTTGTTTACACTGTTTAAAAGCCTAATCCTTTAGGATTAAATAGAGATATCAATCATGTCCCTAGGTATTAAACAGGGTGAGCTGTGGTAACAAATGTGAACCCCTTTTTGAGCCTTTTTTTGACCTTTTTTTTCTATTTTTCTGAATAACTCTTTAATGGCAGCACCTAGAGATTTCAAACTTTTAGCGTTTTAAGAACTTTTCAAGAGCTATTTTTCGACATAGTCTACAACCTTCTACGTAGAGTAGTTTTTACTCTACACCTTTTTTTAACTTTGACGCTTAATACACCTATGATACCTACGACAACGATTTTTTTTCTGAAATCACCGGACACTATCTGGCTATAATCCACTAGAAACCGTTTTTCTTTAAATGTTACCGTTTTTCCGCAACGAGCGGTTATTTAAGAAAAACCCCCAAAAAAAAAAGCCGTTCCAATCAACCAGTCATATCCTGGAGACACAGGGAGCCAGCTCATGGTACAATAAAGTTGGCGGTCCAGCACCCAATGTAAAAGCATACGGACGACGTCACTATCGAGTCGCACATGGCCAGATGACGCAACCGCAGGCTTTTCGGTGTCATGTCATTTTCAATTCGAGAATTAGCGGCTTAAAATGGGTGAAAATGATCAGGAATTGGTAGTGACGATATGAGGAAACTTTAAATTTTCCGAATATGTGCATATGTTTTATTGAATGGTTTTTATTGCCGCGGGAAAATTCGCCGCGCATCTGACGTCTCATCTTATTTACCTTTTTTACGGGCCGGCCGGCCCATTTGCGTTCCGAGTTAGAGTAGGAAAAGCGGTTTTAGAGAAGGATGGAGGATGTCTGGCCACAATTCGTCGCTTAGGTTGTGAACTGTCCTAACCCACATAAAGTAAAACTGGAGCTAGCGCGCTTTCAAAAAAGTTTGTTTCCAAAAAACTTATATATTCTTTTCTAGAATATTAAAAAAAGGTCAAATCATAACAATTTTTTGATATTTGTAATTAGGTGTCATACTTGTTGTGTGGATATTTTTATTTTGAAATTATAAACAATATTTTAGGTTTTATGTGGCTTAGCCCCTTTCACTACCACAGAGCTAGTTGTTTTGCCGGAATATTTTAATATGTGAAAAGATATAACAATAATAATGTTATAAAATAATGATAAAACTCAGCAGTTTTTTTTAACTTTTTATTATTAATATTACTAATACAAAATGTTTAAAAATAAATTTTATTTAAACTGTCAGTTTTCGTCGTTCTCGGATTCAACTTGATCCTCATCAGTGGTTCTTAGTCCCTCATAAAATCCGTGATAAGCAGACTTTATGGAGTCAGATTCGCATAACTTACGCAAGCCCGTTAATTTTCGTTTTTCAATTGGTATACTAGTTGTATACAAATTAGGTATAACTGCATTTAGGGAAGATACGCCATTTCTTAAAGATGCCTTTTTAACTTCTATGGAACGAAATTCAGAATCATCAAGACGTTTTTTAAAGAAAATTTTGTTAGGTTCTTCTTTCCTATATTGAATCCATTTTATTTTTAACCAATTCAAATTACTTCCATCTGTACATTTTTTTTTGTTTAATATTGCGGATTTGGAAAAAGATTTAAAATTTAAGAAATCTGAATAGTTCATTTCAGTAACATTGTAAAATGGTTGCTTAGTTTTTGCAGTTCGAGCTACTGTGTACTAACCCTCTGGGGTGTAAATATCGATTTTATTACCACGGTTTTCAATGGCAGAATGAACGCTGTCACATTCCATTTCAGAGTGTCCTGACTCCATAAATTTTCGGTTAATAATTTCAATCGGAAGCAAATGTACAGCTCGTAAAAACATGGCAGCATTAATGCAGTTACGGTTTTGTCCCGATGCTGTGTCAGCATAGAATGTAACTTCTTTTACTTCAGGGCTAAAGCCATTTAAAAGTTTCCACAAACAGGTTGCGATCTCTGACGAACCTTTGGTGCCAACACCCTCATGCCACATAAAATTTTCAGCTTGTGCAGTCCCCAAATTATATACGGTAAAGTTAAATGTCTTTAGTTTTTGGGTATAGTATAACTTTCCTACTTGTAATGAAGGCGTTAAAAGAATTTTCTCCATATCTACGGCAAAACACAAAAAACTCTTGTCAAGTTTTGCACGATTTTTGTCGATTTGTTTTGCTTCTCTAGCCTCTGTTTTTCGGGCCAAGTGTGCATCCATACTGTCTTGCATTTTTATCTTTTCCTCATCATTTTTGTTTTTAAACTCGGCACAATAATCACATTGATCTTTTTTAGGCCGATGGAAACCAATATTGAACTCCGAGGTAAAAATATGCTTATAAAAGCTAGCTTTTTCTGGTACTACTCCAAGCTCTGCACAATAATCTTTATAATCTAAATATATTCTATTTTCAGATAATCCTATAGGGAGATATTCCCTCTTTGTTGTGCTTCTACAGTAATGTGAAGAAATTAAGGGTAATTTTTTAATGTGAGATCTTATTATGTCTTTGGTTGCTTCAGATTTTTTTTGCGGTGGTAATTTCTTGCCCCTTTGATCTGGCTTAACGACTCCATGTGCAGAACTTTTATCCAGTGCTGTAAGTACCTTTTTACTCGAAATTTGTAGAGTTTTAAGGAAAAAGTTTTGACAAACTTGATGTTGTGTATGTCTTGCAGTAAGTTTATATACTAAGGTAAACTTTCTTCGACTACCCTCTTTTTGTACAACGTATGAACGCTTCTTTGGGATACGCTGAACATGTTTAGCAATAAAGTTCCACCTTGACTCTTCGCTTTTTATATTATAAAATTCGTTAAAAATATCATGTCGCGTTGCATTGGAAAAAAGTTCATTACATTTGTAATGACATCTACTTTTTACCTCTGCTACTGTTTTTGCTTTTTTAGGTCTTCCCTTCTGTGTCCGATATTCTTTTCCCTCCATTCTTAAAGTTTTTTGGACATTTCTGGTCCATTTTGATGGGTCACGTTTTCGTTTTCTTGTTAGCTTTTCCTTCTCTGCATTTTCGGTGACATCGAATGTTGATGTGGCATTGTTTCTTTCCATCAAAAGCCTTTTTCTTACATTTACTAACGGTTCTGAACTTGAAGATGCTTCGTCGTTATCGTCGTTTCGATTTTCTTGATTTTGCACTGAAAATTAAAAATATGGTGTACTTGATTACAATAATTAACAAACTACCTTTAACTGGTGGTGATACTCGACTGTTCAAAAATTCTTGATGGTAAGCCGTGACTGCACTCAGCCCCGGAAATTCAACGCTTTGTTCTCTGCCTAAAAGTAATAACATTTTAAACGTAATTTAAAAAAAAACGACTACTTTAAATGTAACGCAGATGCATGCTTAGAATTACAAACGATAAATATATTTATTTAATTTTTTAATTTAATTTAATTAAACTTAACTTAAAATATTAATTGAAAAAAAAAACATTATTTTTAATAAATCACATGCGACTGCGTACTTGCGTTAAATTTTTTATACCTTCAACTGTTACTGGTGGCGATAATAATAACCCATCGGTATCGGGAATGTCTTGCCCACAATCTCCTGCAGTAACCGGCATTTTATCTAAAATGTGCATACATTTTAATAATTATCTTTTTATAAGTTACAATAAGTTAGGTATTTAATTTGTACATATTTATAATCATGTTAGAATATATACAGAAAGTACGTTAATTACGAATTACGTACGCCTAATTCCGCACTATTCACTCGAAAAATAATTATGTACTTACCAAAATAAACCGGCGATAGTATGGTATATTCTTTTTCTTCATTATCACAGGATTCGTCGGACCTTTCGTCATCATTTAACTGCATTTCTAGTGCTCTTTGGACTATAAGTTTACTCCTTGAAGACATTTTTTAAAAAGCACTCTTAACAATACAAAAACACTAACTAAATAGACAAAAAAACTAAACAGTCAACGCTCTAACTCAAGAATACAAAGCGCACTAAATGCGTGCAATTATTATTCCAAAACATAAACAAATAGCGATTTCGAAAGGTAATTTAGTAGACTTTGTGTGTATATTGATTCTTTTTTAACTAACGACACCAAAAAGAGATAAAAAGATACTCAGCATTCACGAGCGGGCCGAAACAGGGACGCAAGAGCCAACACAGAAACGATAAAAATGTGGATTAGTTTTATTCACATCTATAATATTTTGATCCATAACGCTTAAAAACGCAGTTGCTAAAAGTGCTAAGCTGCTTATGCCTATTCACTATATTAAAATGTGGGTTAGATCTCTTAGCAAATTTTATGTTTCAGGGACTTTATATAGGTTGTGGCTTAGGATACTTTTAATAATCAAAATTTATACTTTTTACTATTTGTTGACAGTCTTAACTCAATTTTCAATTTTTTGTGGGTTACGACTCTTCACTACCAAAGCGACGAATTATAAACGCATCGTGTTCGTCTTGTGACGTCATGAGTTATTTTATTAATGAATTTTTGATAAATTACTAGGATAAATAAAATAAATATAAATATATATTTGAAATATACAGAGGGTATTGATATTACGGGATATTTATGCGGATAATAAAAGTATAAAAATAGAATTATACGGGGGGTTTTAAGGTTGAGGGCACTTATAAGAAAATATTATTTATAATAATAGTAATATAAATATACAGGGTGTTTTAAAGTTATAGTGCATTTATAAGAAAAATACTATTTATAATAATAGTAATATTAATCTACAGTGTTTTAAGGTTTAAGAATATTTAAAAGACAGATAATATTTATAATAATAGTACTGGTAGCATAACGGGAAGGACAAGGTATAAATATATGGAAAAAAAATAACAGTAATAATAGGTACTTTTATTTAAGTTAGGGTTCTTTTAGTGGGGGTTGCTAAATTGGTAATAAATTTATATTATTAGTTTACTAATTTAGAAAAAAAAAACATTGATGCGGTGTCAACAAAAGGTGTATTTTTATATTTTTTTACTTTATTATTAAGATCACGGGTTTTATAGCTTCTATTCAATACGTGGATGAATTTTTTCATTCTTTTTTTTTCCTTTAAATTTTATTATAGTTGCCTTTCAAAATAAAAATACAAAAAAAAAAGAAACAAACCCATTTGTCCTATCCCAATACGTAGCTTCTTATAGGACCTGATTTTCTTTTTAGATTGTGGCAATCGTATGAATCGTGGAAAAATTGGTCATAAAGCTTTTTTACTAGTTTTTAAACAGTCTTTAAGCAGAAAAAATAATTTTTGAATTCGGAGCACATTTTGAAAAAATGGTCATTTTGACCCCGGATTTTGTTCGAAAATCAAAAAATGCAAAGTAATAGGTTTTCTGTTAATTTTAGAGTCAAATTGGTAATAATCTTTTTTAAACGTATTCTGAAGTAGTACAGGATTGAAAAATAAAAAATTACAATTTTTCCATAGGGCTCTTGATAATTCGATATCTATGTTTACTAGTTTTTTCCAATTTTCTTCGATTCTATGATAGCTAGAACCTATTTGTTTTGACAGACGGATACGACTTAATATTCCCAAGAACTTTTATTTGATAGAAAAAGTGGTTAGAGCAGTATTTTATTTATAAAAAAATAAAAACTATTTTTTTGAAATTTTTTCGTGGGTAACCCCTTTCGATTTTCGACCAAAAAAAAAATATTTTTTTAATGGGTTTTTTTACTGGAAATTGTTAGTTTAGGGCTTACTTTAAAATTTGCCAATAATGATTTTAGGAAAAAAAAATTGTACGGTGGAAAAAGACCAGTTTTCTTTTGTTTTTCCCACATTTTTACTTATATTTCGGCTTCTATAGCTTCGATTCAATTCGTTTATGGTTCCTTTTATTCCTTATTCTTCTCCTGTCAATTCTATTATATCTAATCAAAAATAAAACTGACAAATCAAAAAAATTTACGAAAAAAACCCGGTTTTCTTATCCCCAAACATGAATTCTTATGGGACCTAATCTTTCTATTTATATTGTGGCACTCGTATAAATCGTGGAAAATTTTGTCATAAAGCTTTTTTACTAGTTTTTGAATGGACTCGAAACTGAACTCTGAACTAGAAAAAATTAATTTTGAATTCGGAGCATATTTTGAAAAAATGGTCATTCTGACCCGGATTTTGTTCGAAAATCGAAAAATGCAAAGAAATAGGTTTTCCGTTCGTTTTAGAGTCAAATCGGTAATAATCTTTTTTAAAGGTACTCTGAAGTAGTAAAGAATTAAAAAATTATAAAATCAAATTTTGCCATAGGGCTCTTGATAATTCGATATTTATGTTTAATAGTTTTTTCCAATTTTCTCCGATTCTATAATAGCTAGAATCGATTCGTTTTGACAGGCGAATACCTCTTAATATACCGAACAACTTTTTATTTAATACAAAAAGTTGTCAGAGTTATAGTATATTTATAACAAAATAAAAACCATTTTTTTGAAATTTTTCGTGGGCATATCCCTTTCGATTTTCGACCAAAAAAAAAATTTTTTTTTCTTGGGTTTTTTTAGTGAAAATTGCCAGTTTAGTGCTAAACTTAAAATTTCTCAATAATCATTTAAAAAAAAAATTGTACCGTGGAAAGAAAATAGTTTTTTTTTGTTTTTCCCACATTTTGACTAATATCTCGGCTTCTATAGCTTCGATTCAATTCGTTAATAGTTTCTTTTATTACTAATTCTTTTCCTGTTAATTCTTTTCATACTTTTCAAAATAAAAAAAATCGACATAAAAACCCGGTTGTCTTATCCCAATACCCTAATAAATAGGACCCTCTTTTCTCTTTATCCCCCATTAAGTTTTGAATGGCCTTTAAGGTAAAAAAAGAAGTTTTGAATTTGAAGCATAATTTGAAAACGCAAATGAAATTTCTTTAAAAACAGCGATTATCTGCATACTCTGGTGAATACGCCATAACGTTTCGCCAGTACGAGAGTGAATTAATTGATGAGTCTGTTTCAGCAAATACATATATTAATTATTAAATACATTATTTACTAAAAATATTAACATTAATGTTTTTTAGCATATTTTTTTTTATCTTGGATGGCCTTTTCAATAGAAAGATTTACTTTACTTACACTCATGAGACCTAAACTTTTTTGCTCTTGGTTTAACCTGGCTTCTTAGGGCAGAGCCTTCATCAAAAATGTAGGAAATAGAGAAAATAATATTGTCATTTGCCAATAACGACCTTTATTCTCCTTAATGTTTATAGGCTCTAATGCTACATAACATACAATCATGATTTTTAATAAAGATATTACGTGTGTGTCTATATTATGTGTTATGCTTTAGTACATGTTGTCCTTATCTAATATATTTTCGAAGTATTAAAAAAAGAAATTGTTGGGCAGAGCACCATGCCGAGGCTAAGGTTTGAACTCAGAGCTTTACGATGATACGGCAGGTTTCTTCCCCACTGCGTGTTTAGGGCACCTCTTGGATTTTTGTGGAGATTTTTTTTGTAATACTAACAAAAATTAAGAAAATTTCTACTGGTCCCCACGGATTAAAAAAGACGCGAAGCGTCTACTTGTTAAGAAGGTTGTCTTGTGTATAATCTGCTGTAAAAGAACTAAGTTTATACTTGATATATATATAAGTTGATTATATATAAGTTTGTACTTGATATAGTTTGATGGTGGCAGAACCCCGATCCAATATATCTACAACATCAGAGCCTTTCCTTTAGATGCTGTATCTCAATTTAAGGATCAATGGGTTGATCTTGATGTACAATTATCTTATGTTCCTCGTATTTCTTCTCTACAAATGTTGAGTCTAATTAGGCAGCGTTTTCCAGGGATTTTTATAATATGTCTAGCTTTAAATTATTCTAAAGCACCTTAGTACGCCCTCACCTTGATTAAGTGTATGCAATTTTAATGTCTTAGCATACATTTTTAAGGTATGTTTTCTTTAAGAGCAATCAGAATGTCATTTGCAGCTTTCTTAAAGCACTTGCAAATGCTTTAGTATAAAGAAAAACTGTTTAATCACCATTTTTTTTACGTCATGGATTTCTTTCTTCTATTTCCTCCCTTCAGTTTATACAAATTTCATTTTGCACTTGCAGTATACCAATATGACTCTCGCTTAAATTCAAGTTTCTTTTGCCATAAAACTTTTCAACGCTTAAATTTGTTTTGATCATTTTTTAAGAAATAATTAGGGTTTAATACTAAGATTAGAGTTTGATTGATACTTAAGATTTAATTTTCGGTAAAATATCCTTAAGAAGTTTCTTAACTGCTAGAAGATAATAGTTAAATCTCCCCAAATTAAATTATTAGAATTGAATACTATCTTAAAATGACTTTTTAGTTTAATGTAATAAAACACTTTTTTAAATCCTAAAAATAATCAATCAAAAGAGAAAATCAAGCTGTGGAACGTAGAAAATACCGTACAGTTTTTATCTGTGGCCCAACTTAATTAAAACTAATTTTCATGCAAAAACTAAGATTAGATCAGTACGTATCGTTGTAATCGTGAAACAATTATTGCCCAACTATAATGCAAATATTTTGCTATAAATAGCGTCCATTGTAAAACTCTCTTTTAATTATGTAATGCGGTAATTGGGAAATGAATGAATATATTAAACGAATTCAGTAATATTGAATTTCGAGTAAAACGAAAGCAGAATAATTGTTTTTTTTTTGGTTGAAAATGATGTTTTGTGAATGAACAATATTAGTGGTATTATTTATAGAATAGATTTTTTAATTATATGAATTCTTGAACTGAATTCACAGTATTTGGGATTAAGAGGCAATAAAATTAGTTAAAGAAGAGGTTTTTGCAAAGGACTAATAATGTGAGGTTTTACAACAAGATGAAGATCTGTATGAAGATTTATAAGTAATTAAATTAAGAAGAAAAGGAATCACTTTACACTATATTTATATGCTCATATTGAATTATTGGGCCAGAATTATATACTCTACAACAAGACCATTATAAATTAAACTTTTTGTAGAATTATCAATTTGATTTAATTATTTTTTTTTACATGCCTATTTATTTAAATAGTACCTTCTTAATTCACGCTTTAAAATATGACTTTTAGATGGCGTTACCACAAGTACACATTCCGAAACCAGTGCAAGAATACTCATTTTTAAAATGTATACATATGTTTCATAATAAAAGAATTATAATGTTGGTGAATTAGTAGAAAAAGAGATAAATGTAAATAAATTATATATATGAGTTTGGGACTTTTGGATTGAAAGAAATGAAAAGTTATAGTTGCTTTATTGAAACTTCGAATGTATGTAGAAAACTAAATTAAGGTTGTGATAAGATCAAAGGTTTTAGAAATTAAAGAGACATTCTTAAAGCGCATCATTATTATGATACTAAATAAATATATGGAACCTTAATTCACTTTAGTCTGAGTCTTTAAGAAATTCATTTATTTTAATGAATTTCTTCAAACAAATATATTCCAAATAAGCATTTTTTTATCGCATATAATATGTTAATGCACTCTACTTTCCCATAATTAAAACGCTTCACCTACTTATACCAGGAGACACAAAAAATATAAATTGACTTCCTCAATTCGCATAATAACTTGCTTTGACACCATTAAAGTGCAATCGTTTGTACTTGTCTAGTTAAGATGCACATGCACTCATTGTAAAGGTACTTTCACTATAGTATAACCAGTTGACATTTTCACGTAAACATCAATATATGAAGAACATGTGAATATTTTAGCAGAAATGGATGTTTAGGAAGGACTCAGGTGATAGTAGGTCAATTTCAGTAGCACTTCTTGTGCTATTTTATATTCCTATACAAAAGCCCCACTGAATATATAAAAATTATAGTAAGAAGTGAAATTTAAGCAGCCACTTGTTTTGTAAAAATCGATTATTGATAAATTCCAAAATCTTTGCCTAAAAAGAAATCTTACTTTATTCCTAGCAATAAACATAAAGGAAAACGCACACACGCTTTCAATTTTTCAAAAAGGAAATACGAATTTAATAAACAATAAAAGAAAATCCCTCTTTATATATAGAGTTCTCAGAGGTCTTCGCCATAATTTCTTTTTGTGGGCTTTTCGTTTATTATGCCCAATAAAATTTTTGCTTGATCGACTACAAAAGAGTCGATAAAGCACTTCATATAGAAATCGTCTCTTTGATGGTCCCCTTATAGGCTGACACAATATATGTTACTATATTGAACGTATTAAACGTATGTATAGTTTATACATTATATTATATTAGTTTATATTAGTTTGTCATAAAACATCATTAATTTACTATTGATTGAGTAGTACAGAGAGGACGAAAGTATACATTAGATTTGCAGGAAACTTTAAGGAGTTATTCACCTGTTGTAGTGGAGCTCTTCTGCTAAATCCTTTTTTTTAATTAACTTATCAAGTATATTTTATTCATAAACGCATAAATCTTTATTCTAATTTTTTATTAATTATGTTATATTAATTATATTATATTGTAACGTTTTTATCATTCGTTAAGTATGAATTAAATACTCGATTACACAAAACGATTCAACTAATATACAGGGTGGTCCGGTTTCGATGGCGGAAAATTAAATGGCCGACGGAGAACGAAAAAACAATAAGTTTGCTATTATAAATAATATTCGAAAAATGATTGGTTAAAAAAATACAGGGTGTCAAAATTCTAATTAAAAAAATCAATTTTTTTAATTTTTCTTAACCCACTTTAGATATTTTAATGAAATTTGGCACGTTTAGACAGTTAATCAAGACGCACCTTTTTGTGCAAAAATTATTAATTTTATTTACCAGTGGCGTGTGTGCGGGCCGACCTTCATACAATTTTAATTAAAAAAGTGATGCGCCACTGTTTTTTTTTATGAAATCCTTGTTTAGTTTAAAATAAAAAACATCTCTTTACTTTTTGTCGTACGACACACTGTTTGTGAGTAAAAAAAAAAATTTTATAAATGCCGATTTTTTTTTTATTAAACAAAAAATATGAAAATACAAAATTTAATTAAAGACTAAATTATTATGTTGGGTTCTAAAAAAGACACAAGAATCTGGATTCCGAAATTCAAATAAATAATGAAATGACAGTAAATTATTTAAGTAAGTCAAATTATTGTGTTGGTTAACTTATTAATTTTGCTATTGTTAACAGTGTTGTTAAAAGTATTGTGGAAAATGCGTTTTTCAAGTAATAAATACGCTGATATTCATTTTTGTTATGGATTTTGTGATGGAAATGCGGAAGCGGCAGTTCGTGAATATCGAAGACGGTATCCAAATAGAAGAATTCGAGATGCTTGCGTGTTCATTAGACACATCAAAATTTTAGGAACTTTGGTCTACGTGGTAATAATGAACAATACCGAAACCAGAGAAATAATAATGAAAATCGTGTACTGCGCACTTTTGATAATAATCCAAGGCTGAGCTCTCGCAAGGCAGCTCAACAACTATAAATTCCTAAATCTCAAATATTGCGAACCTTACACGCTGACCACAGGCATGCATATCACCTACAGCCTGTTCAGGGTTTACACCCTGGTGATGCTGAAAAGAGAGTAAGATTTTGTCAGTGGCTTTTAAACTCAACAGAGGAAAATCCCGAATTTTTACACAAGATACTTTGGACGGATGAGTCTTGTTTTACAAGACGCGGAGTGATAAATTTTCATAACATTCATGTTTGGGCACAACAGAATCCTCATGCAATTCGGCCAAGATCGTTTCAAAATGAATTTTCCGTTAATGTTTGGTTGGGCGTTATTCGTGATAATATTTGTGGTCCGCATTTCCTACCTCCAAGGCTAAATTCACAACTATTTCTGGAGTTTTTAAATAATAGTCTGCCGGACTACATTGAGGATTTACCCATTAATTTGAGACATGAAAGTTGGATACAACTGGATGGAGCCCCCCCCCCCCACATTTTGGAATAGGTGTGAGAAACTGGCTTAATAATAATTACCCTCGAAGGTGGATTGGCCGGCTAGGGAGGAATGATATTAATGATTAAAATGATATTGGACCAATACCCTGGCCACCCAGGTCACCGGATCTTAATCCACTAGATTTTTACGTTTGAAGAAACATTAAGGATAAAGTTTACGCTAATCCCGTATTTAACAGAGAGGAATTAATCTTAAGAATTCAGGAAGTTCAAAATCAAAATTTTGTGGTACTGGCTGCAATAAACTCCTTAATAACTCGGTGTAGAAAATGTATTGAGGTCGGTGGGCTGCATTTTGAACAACTTCTTTAATTATTAATTGTTTTTATTTTGTTATTGTTTTTAAACGAATTGTTGGAGAAATATAAAAATAGTGGACTGTATCTTTAATTAATTAATGCATAAAAAATTAAGACGACGGCCAAGACAACCCCAAAATAATTTGTGGCTCACCTTGCTGTCGCTTCTGTTCAGGACTGCTCCTCCAGGTTCACCTCCAAATATTTGCTGGGTTTGACGGTGTGCCGGCACTTATAATTTTTGGAATTCACTCGCGTGTCTTTATATATCGAGAGCGACTTATTTGGTCAGTAGTTTATATACCAATGCTAATGCTGCCAGTTCCCATCAATCAGGAACGATGCAGTACTGGACTAGAGGTGCGTGCGACTCTTCTCGGTCAAAATTAAGGTTGTCTTACATATGACGCGATAAAAAGCCGCGAATAATAATTTAGCAAAAAAAAAACTAAAGAAATTGTAGAATACAACTTTAGATATTAACAACGATCAGTACCACGACGAAGCAAAGCTCATGTTAAATATAATTATATGAATATTGACAATAAAAAAAGAATAAAAATAAATAAAGAAATGAGTCTTCCGATTTGACGGAACATACCGCCCACCTAAAATGTCCCACATTTTAAGTAAAAAAAAAAAAAAGAGCAAAAATAATAAAAAAAAGCATGAATTCTAACGCGAAATATAAATTTTCCGCAGGAAAGACTAATTGTTCGGTAATGAACATAACTTCGAGACAGGACGGCGCAGTATCCCCTTATGCGTCTTTACCGCTACAACACGCGTAATGCCATCCCTGCCTGGAAAACATTCTATTACACGACCCAACAACCACGAAAGGGGTGGAGCATTATCCTCCTTTAATAATACCAACGAATCAATTTCAATGGCTTTACCTGTATCATACCACTTCGACCTCTGATTAAGGGTGTGTAAATATTCATTATGCCACCTCTTCCAAAAATCCTGGTGGATACGTTGAATAAGTTGCCAGCGCGAAAGACGACCCAATTTAATCTCTGTTAGGTCGGATTCAACGAAGGTATTTAAAGGTTCCAAATTCAAAAAATGACTTGGGGTCAGAGGGTTTAAGTCATTAGGGTCGCTACTTAATGAACAGAGAGGACGAGAATTTAGGATTGCCTCTATTGAGGTCAAGACAGTATTAAACTCCTCATAGGTGAGGATGTGCGAACCAACTACGCGATGTAGATGGCCCTTTACGGCCTTAATTCCAGCTTCCCAAATTCCACCAAAATTTGGGGCTGAAGGGGGGTTGAAATGCCACACTATGCCTTCGTGGATCGATGCATTACGCATATTTTGCATCAACTCTTTTGACGCACCCACAAAATTCGTCCCACAATCGCTAAACATGTCTGTGACACGACCTCGGCGAGAAACAAAGCGCCTTAATGCGGCCAGAAAGGCATCGCTTGATAGCTCTGTAACCAGTTCCAGGTGAAGAGCCTTTGTGCACAAGCAGACAAAAAGGCAAATATAAGCCTTACAAGTTTTGCTGCCACGATGCTTGCCCATAGTGATTAAGTATGGCCCTCCAAAATCCACACCACTTTTGGTGAAACATTTTACTTGATTTACTCTGAAGGACGGTAAATCACCCATAAGAGGAATTTGTGATGAAGGGTTACACCTAAAGCAACGCATGCAGGAAGACAAAACCTTTTTAATAATTCTTCTTGAAGAAGGAATCCAAAAGCGTTGACTGAGTAGGAATTGGGTAGTTTGTAAACCAGGGTGCATATATTTAATGTGAGTTTGTTCAATAATTAGAAAGGTAATTCGATGATCACGGGGTAATAGACAGGGGTGTTTATGATTATAAGAAAGAGAAGCGTGCTTCAATCGTCCGCCCACCCTGAGAACACCATCCTTGTCTAAAAAAGGAGAGAGCTTCCGAATATATTTCGGTAATATTGTTAGATTAGGATTGGATTTCGAAAGTTCTGCCATTTCTTGAGCAAATGAAACTTTCTGAACTTCTCGGATTAAAAGTAAGAGAGCTCTATCCAATTCTGCCAATGTTACATGACCTTTATTGTCAACGAGTTTTGGAGCCTTTACATATGCACAGAAACGTAAAACATATGCAACAATACGAATAATTTTGGATAAAGAGGAGAATCTTGAGATAAAATTATTCCATAAGTCAACCACTGGAGTTGAGGCTAATAATACAATCTTCCTTTTTTCAAGGTCCATATTATCGTCAGTTGTGTAAGGATCGTTAACCCATTTAGTGAGACAGGATGTTAGAAAACCGGGTCCGGTCCACCATTTTTCGAGGTGAAGTAACTCGGAGGGAAGAAGACCTCTGGTTGCAGAGTCAGCAGGATTATTTTCCGACCTAACATGAGCCCAGCAATCCGCAGATAATTTTTCCTGAATATACGATACGCGGTTACTTACAAAAGTAGTCCATTTATGGGGAGAAGACTTTATCCAGCTTAAAGCTACGGTGGAATCAGTCCATGCAAACAATGACGAAATATTTATAGAATCGGCAAACGCTTCTTTAACTGAAGACATTAAATCTGCCAATAAGACAGCCGAGCACAACTCTAGCCTTGGAATCGAGATTGTCTTAAGAGGAGCTACTCTACTCTTAGAACATAGCAAATACGTCTGAACGTTATCATCATAAGTAATTATGCGAAAATAGACCACAGCTGCATACGCCTTTTCCGAGCTATCGCAGAAGCCGTGCATCTCACACAATTTCATCTGGGAAGGGATAATCTTTCGAGGTAATAAAAGGCTCGATAGGGTAGAAATACCTTCTTTAAATAAAGACCAGTATTCTTTAATAGAGTTAGGAGCAGGTTGGTCCCAGTCTAGTCCAGATGACCATAATTGTTGAATAATTATTTTCAAAGAGACAGTAACAGGGGAAAGAAATCCTAAAGGGTCAAAAATACGAGCCAAATCAGATAAAATGTTTCTTTTTGTACATGGTTTTACTATAGATTCTATTTTAAAGACAAAAGAATCACTAAGAGGATTCCATTGCAAGCCTAAAATCTTGACTATGGAATCAGTCTCTTTATCAAAGGAAAGGGGGTTCAACTGTGTCAAAGAGGTGTCTAAATGAGATATTAATAAAGGCGTATTACTCGCCCATTTTCGCAATTCAAAGCCACCAAGAGAAAGCAACGAAATTAGTTCTTTCTGAAGGGCAAGAGCTGATTCGATAGAATCAGTACCGCTAACTACGTCATCCACGAATATTTCATTCTCTAAGACTTCAGATGCCCTAGGAAATTTAAACTTATAATCCTTAGCAAGTTGAGTGAGAGTTCTAATAGCTTGGTATGGTGAAGAAGCTACACCGTAGGTTACGGTATTCAGTTGATAGTCTCTCACACGATCAGACTTTGAAAACCTCCATAAAATTCTTTGAAAATTTCTACAGGGTTGATCTATGAGAATTTGTCGAAACATCTGCTTAATATCAGCAGTGAATGCAACAGCAGGGATGCGAAACTTTAACAGCAAGTGAAATATATCCTGTTGAAGCTTGGGGCCGACTAACAAAGTGTCATTGAGAGAAATATTATTTGCAGCCTTCGCGGAGGCGTCGAAAACAACACGAAGTTTTGTGGTTGAACTTTCCGGACGAAGAATACAGTGATGGGGTATATAATAAGAGTTTTTTATATCTATATTTGAGGGTAGGATTTCCATATGTCCAGTGTCAAGAAAAACCTGCATAAAAGCGCGATATTCATCATGGAGCTCGGGATTAGACTCCAGACGCCGCTCAAGAGAATAAAATCTGCGCAGAGCAATATCTCGAGTATTTTCAAAAACTGGCAGTTCCAAATTTTTGAAAGGAAGTTGAAGGACATATCTTCCTGAGGAATTTCGAGTATGTGTCCTCTGGAAAAATTCCTCTGCAGCAACTTCATCAGGGGAATGAACATGGTAATTAGGGACTTGTTCCAGCTGCCAAAACCTTTTAACAATATCTAGAAGAGTGGAGCTGACAGTAGCGCAAAGGCTATTAGGGGTTGAACGAGAAATAGAGTCCTGGTAAGACACACGACCCATAATTATCCACCCTAACTTAGTATTTAGAGCGACAGGCTTATCTATGGACTGCGATATCTGGCCTTGCTTCACAAGAAAACCAAAAACATCACCTCCAACCAACATGTCAATAGGACCCGAAACATTAAAACTTTCGTCTGCCAGCTCGAGATGAGAAAACTGAGTGAAGCAATCTGTGGGTAAATCTGAAGAGGGAAGGTTTTCGCATATTTTAGGAATTACAGCAAATTCGAGAGAAAACCTGTGGTTCGTGAAACCTTTAGGAGTGAAGGTGCATGTCACTTCATGAGAGACATTTGAGACAGTATCACCTAAGCCCTTAACAAACAGAGAAAGAGGTCGTTTAACTAGGCCCAAACGTTTACATAATTTGTTTGTAATAAAATTCACTTGACTTGCGCTGTCCAACAAGATTCGCGCATTGATAAATTGACCCTGGGAATCCAGAACCCGAATCTGTGCCGTGGCCAATAAAACAGAGCTTTCAGTATTTTTGTATGGTTTGATATTGGTCAAGGCAATAGGTTGAGATCTGTTTTCACAGTTTGTAGAAGATTCCTGCTCAACGGCAGGTGGCTGAGAAGCTTCAAAGGAGTCATGGTGCAAAAGGGTATGATGAGGCTTGGAGCATTTTTCGCAGCGGCGACGAGATGAGCAATTAAACGAGTTATGTTTTAAACCTAAGCAATTGGTGCACCATTTATTAGTTTTTGCAATTTTATATCTTTCGTGGGAATTTTTACTTAAGAATTCTGAACATTTATAAATTGAGTGATTATTTTTGTGGCAAAAGTAACATGACGCAGCACTAACAACAAAAGTTCTCTTTGGCATTGCTGTTTGTTTTATATATTTAGAAGTACTAGGCTTTACATCTTTAAAAGAGCTTGAGACGGTATCTAATGCGATACACTGCTTCTTAAGAAAGTCTAATAAAATTTCAAAATGCTTGTGTTTATTTTGAATTTCGTCTAGAGATTTACCACACTCAAGTTCGAACCTCGTGGCTGTGCTTGAATCAAGGCGATCAAATAGCATGTAAAATAAAACGAAATCCCATTGTGAGACAGGGTGACCCATATTTTCAATTGCAGTTAAGTGTTCAGTAAATGTATCTAATAGAGTTTGAAGAGATTTTGCATCATGCTCATCAGAAAGCTTCACAGTCTTTTCAATCTCACGCCAGTGACTAACCGAAATTAATCGATTATTTTCATATCTACCCTTCAATGTATTATAAGCTATGTTATAATTATTATCAGTTAAAGGAGTACACTGAACAATGCTTAGTGGGGGTCCTTCTAAGGAATTTAAAAGATATGTAAATTTTTCTACATTGGAAAGACTTGAATTATTGTGAATAATAGAATCATAGAGGTCAATAAACGTCTTCCAATTTTTTATAGTGCCATTAAATTTTTTAAGTTCCAGCTTAGGTAATTTAACATGACTGGGGGTTGCCCTTTCTGCCCCTTGCTCAGTATTATCAAATAATTCAGCGCAAGTTGCTTGGATTGAATAAAAATTTTCATCAAAATGTTTTCGAATAGCCTGTTGATTCGTTAAATCATCATCATCACCCTGAGCGACAATATTTAAAATGGAGGCGTGATGATTATTGAATTCAGTAACAATCCCTTCAAGGTGTTTGACCCGAATTTTTAACTGTGTATGAAGGCGTACATTATTAATGGCATTATCAGCAACTACTTTGATTTCTTCTAAGCGGCTAACAGCACTATCGCGTTGAGCAATAAGGCCTCTTAGCTTTTTATCAGCCATACTAACGTGAGCGAAAGAAGAAAAATTAAATTTGGATTTAAATATTTTAATCCGAGATAAAGCAATACTGAGCAAAAAACAAAGTTTTAGACAAAATGAGAAAGGGGTTTTATTATTTTTCTTATTTTGATTAAACAGTAAAAAATGCTTAATGAGGTGAAATTAACCAAGCTACTTATACCTATTGATATAGAGCTATAAACTCAGAGATTCAAAAAAAATGGATTTATTTTTGTATATTTATTTTATACGTTAAGCGTGAAGGGTATAGTTGATTAAATTAGTTATAAAATTGTTCACGCAAGAGCAGAGATATAGAGAGATCAAGAGATATTAAGAGCATTAAAGAGAAGGAGAGATGGATGAGACCATATAAATGAAATTGTTTTGATACACTAAATTGCAACAAATTTCTGAGAAGGTATAGCAAATAAAGAGAAACTGTCACAATATATAATCAAAACAATTGAGGGAGTTATGCGAGATATTATGAGTAATATTACAAATAATAACATATATAAGAGGAGAGAGGCAAATATCGCCTATGAGTATCACAAAGAGAGAAAGAGAGAGAGAAGATTTGGCAAACCAGGGGGTTTAATATTTGGGGGTAATAAGATTAATTACCAAATCTTTTACCAAAAAGTCAATAAAAAATTTTATTATTTTATTAGCAATATTATTGTAAAGTAATATTACTAGACAAGCCAACAACGAAAACCAAATTATAAGTCCGGGCGTAGAGAGGAAATAATATTAAGTAAAGCCACCGAAACCGAGTTGATTTACTATTCCACTCTGTAAAAATATAATAAGAGACGGACGAGGGACCAGCGGCGCTGCAACTGACGCGATATGCAATTATCGACGCGTTGAGACGCTAAATGTGAGAAGAGAGATAGATAGACGGTACTGTCCGATTGACTCGAGAATGGAATTTCTATAATTAACCAAAATTTTAAACAATTTTAACATGAGGTTTACCAATATAGCAATACCGAATAATAATTTTGTATGCTCTTACACGTTTTGGATGTAATTTTTTGCTGAAATGTAGGTATGCAATCAAAATCCTAAATCCAAATCCGCGATCGAAGTGACCAAAAAATGTAGGAGAAATATAAAAATAGTGGACTGTATCTTTAATTAATTAATGCATAAAAAATTAAGACGACGGCCAAGACAACCCCAAAATAATTTGTGGCTCACCTTGCTGTCGCTTCTGTTCAGGACTGCTCCTCCAGGTTCACCTCCAAATATTTGCTGGGTTTGACGGTGTGCCGGCACTTATAATTTTTGGAATTCACTCGCGTGTCTTTATATATCGAGAGCGACTTATTTGGTCAGTAGTTTATATACCAATGCTAATGCTGCCAGTTCCCATCAATCAGGAACGATGCAGTACTGGACTAGAGGTGCGTGCGACTCTTCTCGGTCAAAATTAAGGTTGTCTTACATATGACGCGATAAAAAGCCGCGAATAATAATTTAGCAAAAAAAAAACTAAAGAAATTGTAGAATACAACTTTAGATATTAACAACGATCAGTACCACGACGAAGCAAAGCTCATGTTAAATATAATTATATGAATATTGACAATAAAAAAAGAATAAAAATAAATAAAGAAATGAGTCTTCCGATTTGACGGAACACGAATTAAATGTGTTATCTTCTTATGTGTTTATCTAAATCAGCATTTTTACTCGCAAACGGTGTGTCGTACGACAAAAAGTAAAAAGATGTTTTTTATTTTAAATTAAACAAGGATTTCATAGAAAAATGAAATTAAAAAAAAAGAGTGGCGCATCACATTTTTTTAATTAAAATTAATTAAAATTGTATGGAGACCGGCCCGCACACACGCCACTGGTAAATAAAATTAATAATTTTTGCACAAAAAGATGCGTCTTGATTAACTGTCTAAACGTGCCAAATTTCATTAAAATATCTAAAGTGGTTTAAGAAAAATAAAAAAAATTGATTTTTTTAATTAGAATTTTGACACCCTGTAATTTTTTAACGAATCATTTTTCGAATATTATTTATAATAGCAAACTTATTATTTTATCGTTCTTCGTCGGCCATTTAATTTTCCGCCATCGAAACCGGACCACCCTGTATTTACACACTTGCGCTACTGAATTGATTTCCAACTATTTATGTCTGAGTTAAATCTCACGCCAACTGACCACTCACCGACAACGCGGCTCCTTATATATTCGGCTGACCATGATTCCGGAAGATTCGCTGTCCTTCGAGACGTCGTGCGGTGTGTCACCCACACAACTAGGACATCCACACAACTACTACGAAAACACCAGGTATATTAATGGGATTCGACCAGAAGTAAGGGAATGAGAGGACTTTAAAAATTCTAAATAAGGTTCAGTTTTTGATCTCCTGTTTGAGCACAAAAATGGGCCCTAAAAATGCGAGATCTCGGCTAATGTAAAAGCTACGACCTTGCCGATGATCTCGTTGGATTCAGAACGATGAAGCTAAGTCAAAACCGTTGGAATTTTCTTGATAGGGGCTATAGAAGCCGATATATCAACCTCCAAAATCAGGAATCCTCATAGATGAAACATTTTTATATTATTTTTACGTATTACGTATTATTGTGGCGTTAACTTTACAGAGTCAACAGAAAGCATGAATAATTAAACCAGGAGAGTGACGCGTTACGTAAGTAATGTGTCATTGACAGTGTGAATTTAAAGAAACCTGAATAAAAGAAGTTGACTGAAATTATTAATATAATTATCGAAATTAATGAAATATCAATGGAGCGCCAGTGAAAACAAGGAATAGAAAAAGAAAACGCTACAATGGCCTAAAGAAATACAAATCTAATTCATTTACAGGCATACAATTTCAACTTAGTCACTAATAAATAGTGAACAATAACATCAAACCTATTTCTAAGCATGAATTAATCATGTATGTAATGTGGTTGTTGCGTACCGCAAAAAACGTTGTGAATGCCACTTTATCCTAATTGGTTTGACGTGCAGATCGACCCTAACGCGGATTGACGTTTAACAGTTTCATCACTTGTTGTGTCAATTCAATAATTTCGGGTTGTGTCAATAATTACAATTCAAGAAAACAAGAATAGACCAATAGTGATTGACGAGTTTAAAAGACAAATATTGGCGAAATTTGCAATATAATTGTTACAGGATTAATTACGCTTTAGACGGGATCTGGCCTGGGGATGATAAGCCGGAGTATATCGGATATTGACCTTATAGTGCTCACACAGTTTGGAAAAAAGTTCACCTCGAAATTGAGCACCATTATCGCAAATAAGAAATTGGGGAACACCGAAAATAAGAAAAACTTGTTCCTCTATAAGACGACAAATCATAGGGGCCTTAGCTGAGCAAAGAGGGAAGAACAAAGGAAATTTAGTGAAGGTATCCAGGACGACCAATACGTATTTGTATCCCTGAGTAGAACGAGGCAAGGGCCCAAAAAGATCGACGCTAATCGTGCTCCATGGCTTCAAAACTTGAGTTTGTTCTCCCATTAATCCGTATCGCTCCCGGAGGGGCTTTTGCGAGATACATTTGGCGCAATGCCTAACATATCGGAGGACATTAGCTCTCATTTTTGGCCAATAATAATGACGGTTCAATCGTTCGTCTGTCTTCATGACAGCACCATGACCAGCCAAAGGATGATCATGATTTTCTTCCTCCTTGGGTACTACTTCCTTCCAGAAATCTTCATCATCTCGAAGAGACGGGTAAGAACACTTCACATACTTGTAAAGTAAATTTCCTTCAATTCCCCAGGCCAACCCCGTGGAGCGTGTGAATCAAGTCCTTAAAACCATGTTAAGTTGTTATATTGAGGATAATCATAAGAATTGGGATCGACTTCTACCTAAGGTTGGTTCGGCCATAAGATTTTCGGTACATGAAGCCACCGGGCTCACGCCCTGTTACATTAGATACATTACATTACATAGCCATCACCACCGGATGCATTTGATCGATTATTTCCAATAATTTTTTTTAATATTTAACTTAAAAAAACAGTTATTTGATCGGAAACGTGTTGTTTGAATAATATTCAACGATCTAATAAATATGCTTACAAATAGTCATTAATTACATTGGCGTCATATAAGGTAGAAGGAAGAACAATGAGACAACTTTGCATTATAACCCAGATAACACAGGATATCCGAATGGCATTCAAAATTCGTCCAATCGTTATTCATTATAGTCAAGTATAAAAAATGGATATTCAATGTATATTAGTCAATTTTGAACATCCATTAAATTACTGGCTTAGAAGATACACGCAACTACTACGAAAACACCAGGTTATAATGGGATTCGACCAGGACGGTTATTCTGTATACGCGTGAAACAACATTCACACGAGAAGTGGGCGGAGCTCACTCGAAAATTACTAAAAGTTTATTCTGTAAACAGGAGAGCGCTCACATCGTGCGTAAAATGCGTGATCACACTTCTACTGCTAAATTGTGAAGGAGAAGGGTATCCTAATCTAACTTCCGAGACAGGTGATGAAAATCCAAAAAAAATATAGCGTTGTTTTGTTTGGTTTGTTGGTTCTGATTATAAAAAAAATCCCTCCGATTATTATTATTGTGTATAATAATAACCATAGTATGAATTTTGCTTTTATTTATGGATTATTTATGGATTTTTTGCCTTTATGTTTTTCTTTAAATCTTGCCAAGACTAAAAATTAACGGTATATTCAAAACTAGTTTTTATTTACCCTAATGTTTCACCTACTTTTCGCCATTGCTTCCAAGTTTTACATGATGCCCCAGGGAATGCATTTAGCGTTACAGTGATGTTTTCCCACAAGTTTTGGGCGTCTTTCTTTGTAAAACTATTTGAAAATAGTCCACTTTGTAGCTAGGGGTGTTTTTTCATCCACTCAGTTAGAATTTTTTTTTGTCCATTGGTCATGAGGGTCGATCGATTACACTCTGCCATTTTAATACCACAGACTACTTCTATCTAATTTCTAATTTATTAAAGTGGTAATACTAATACAGACAATTATTAATGTCTTTTAATCCGTTGTACAAAAAAATAAATAATAAATACCCGGCATCCGGCACGTCAAATGTCAAAATCCTTGTCAGGTCAGCGGCGCGTCGAACGTATGAGCGCGCGTATTCTATTGGTCGAGAATCTGGCAACGCTGTAAGAATTACATGATCGCGATGATCGTTCACCAAACGGTCACTGCTATTACAGAATACTAATTTTTATACCTAGGGAGAGGAACGTGATGTGAGATCCCTTCTCTCAGGAAGAAGTGTCACTTCCTCCAAAATTACAGAATAGCCGCCCAGAAGTAAGGGAATGAGTGGACTTTAAAAATTCGAAATAAAATTCAGTTTTTGTCTGTATTTGAGCACAAAAATGGGCTCTAAAAATACGAGATCTCGGCTAATATGAGAGCTACGACCTTGCCGATGGTCTCGTTGCATTCAGAACGATGAAACTAAGTCAAAACCGTTGGAATTTTCTTGATAGTGCCTATACAAGCCGATATATCAACCTTCAAAATCAGGAATCCTCATAGATGAAACATTTTCATATTATTTTTATACATACTACATACATATTATCCCGTCGATTTTCCAATTTTTCTTAATCTACCGAATATTTTTTGAATGTGTTGTATTTTGTAACAGCTAAAAAATTACTCTTTATTTGCTAACTAATATATTCTTTATGACTAATCAATAAGTGAATAAATTTAAGGTAATAATAGTTTGGTCAAATGTTTGTTCCAACTTAGTAAAGTAAAGTAAAGAAAGAATTTGTTGGATCTTTATTCAACAGCAAAAAGTCGTCAGAATTTGAAAAATTCCAAGAATTTTTTTCTGTAAGTGGCTCTTTTCATAATAACCAGTCAAAAGCCTTTATCAGTCTTAGTGGCAATTATGATTATTACGGTTGAGAATTTTGAAAGAAAAATAACTCAGCTCTAAATAAATTCTTATTAGAAATGTCAATAATTTTTATTATGGTTTCCACCTCCCCTGCTAAATTTTTCTTTTACTTCAGGTCAAATCTTTGTGAAAAATGGAATTTTAATTATCTACATTTTTCAGAATAAAAAGATATTCTTAATGGAAAAAAAACAACTTAGCAACGTAGAGTACATTCATGCTTACAATGCAAGTATTCAATGTTGTCAATTTGTGTTTTTTATCCTGATATTAACAATGAATAACTAAATAGATTTATAGTGGTTACAATCCTCTACAAACTAAGGTTTTTTTGTGAAAATTAATTATCAAAAATTGAAACGTTGAAATGAAATTAAAAAGGCTTATGCCGCTCAAAGAATTTTAATAATACTTCTATAATATAATATAATAAGTATCTGAACCGACTTGAGTTTATTGCAAATCTGCAAACGAAAGTTTTTTTTGGTAAAAAATTACTGAATTGTTAGATATTTTGCACTGTTTCTAGCACAATGCCTAAATGTGGATTCTAGGATTATTATTATTAGCCTTTATTAGGGCACGCAAAGAAAACGCATCTTTTATCGATAACCCCAGCTTTAGTATTGAAAGATAAATCAATATCATAGTTGACAACCAATTTAATCTATAACCTCAATTTAAAAAAAAAATACAGTAATACTCTAATACTTAATTTATAATTATGAAATTCAAGATTATGAAAGAAAATAAAGTAAAATTTAGCACTTAATACTTATTGAATTGTACATCTGATAATACCTCGCATATACGTATATACTCAGTTTCCAATTTCAATTCAAATCAATGGTGATGGTTATATAAACAATTTTGCTAAATTGAATTTAAAATCTGTGACCATTTCTACATATTAATTCCAAAAAAATAATCTATAAATTACGGCGAGCCGATAAATCAGTACCTGAAGAAACCAAGCCAAAAAGGGGGTACCTGAAATTCTGAGTCTCTCCGACTGGCAGCAGGGCCCACCTGGTCTGAATGGGGCTCCGTTGTTGGCAGCTATACGTTTGGGCCAAAAGGGCAGCAGCAGATCAACCAGTTAGGAGGCCTCCAGAATGTCTAGCAGGTAGTGAAAGGCAATCGGTATTAGGTGTAGCCGATTAGAAGGAATGCAGGTTCCGGAGGTGATGATCCAAAAGACTTGATGTGGTAACACGTGGAATAGCAAGTGAGGCGGAAGCAGTAACAATAAAAGTGCATCAAAAGCAGAAGCACAGGATAAGCAGAAGGTACAGGAAGGCCTAAAGATGGGGACCACACATGAGGTTCGGCATGGCTGTCAGTTTTATGGCATTTTTGTGTGGGTAAGTAAGTTAAATTTTATAAAATTGCTTTCTGGAAAGTTGAATGCATTGATGTTCTTTTGAATTAAACCAAAAAGCGTGAAAATTAGAAATTAATTAAATGAAAAAAAAATAGGAAAATGACTTAGGAATGTGACATGTGCTAACTTATCGAAGATGGAATGTGGCCTTTTCTGAGATTTATTTAACACAAAAAAACAAGCAGCCCTATAAACTCTTAGACCTACTTAGTAAATCAGCAATTAAGCCATTCTAGCACATTACTAGTAACTACTAAAAAAAATTAGGCTAAGATAGGGTCTACCTTTTACAAATCCGCATTAAGCGAAACTTTCTGTCATACTCTAGAACCAGATAAAGAATGAATCTATTAAAAATAGGATTATCAGTTTTCCCCAGATTTTAAGGAATGCACTTATCTGTCAAGTACCTAGGTGTTGACATTCTGGGTTTAACTACTGGGTACTATCTGGTACCAACATTGGTTTAAGTAATTTGCAACTATGAAGCAACTTATAACTTAAGGCCCTGGTTTAGCAACAATGATTTACAAAAAAAAACTGACACACCAGATTGACATTAACATTCTTATCACTATTGATCCTTGTGACTTTAACAAAATAAACAAATAATTAATATGTGCTCAGTATTCATTAAAATCTAAAATAGGCTAAATTGACCTGCAAGGTAAAATCAACGTAAAATCAATGGCAGTTCTTAATGCTATTCAATCAACAAAACTATGAAACAATATCCCATATTATTATTTACTTTCCTCATCCAATAATGGTTTTCCTTCCGTTTCAGATTGGGTATGTTAGGAGGGTCCATCTTAACGGTGTATCATATCTGTGTAGTATATATATTTATATGTATATGATTTTTAAATAAATTATTTAATGAAACTATGGTTGAAATTTAATTTATCCTGGCAAAAAAAATCAGTTAATATATCTGTTGGAAATTAAACCTGTAACAGATATTGAAAAATATAAACGGCTATAATGCCCAAAGAAGAAGTTTTATCCATATGCTATATTAACAGTAACAGTAAAACAGGATTTAAAAAGCCCATAATTAACACGACTACTGAAAGAAAAAAGGTCAATAAAGCACCCCAAATGTATTTTTTACCGTCAAAATAGATAATAAGAGTCAACCATAAAACCGATAAACATAAATAATAACGTAAGCCAGAAGGAAAGCTCATAAAATACCACACAAATAACGCCCAAATTTCTAACCTGCCTGCACTAACAACCTGTCATAGGAAGCGAGGAGACCCTTTTTAAATGAAAAAAAGGGTCGGCTTTCAAAACCTGTTTTGGGCCTGGGGACCCGAAACACTTATTTCGATCAAACTTCGAAGGGCTCACCGGTCATTTCACCGTAAATGCGATCGGACAGCACCTGTTTCTATGATTATATTATAATGGTTGCTCTTTGTATTAGATGAAATTTTTCCCTTTAAATTGTTATTTTTTTTTAATTCATGACAACGGGAACCTAAAAATAAAAATACCTTTAAAAAAAAATTAAGCTACTTTCTGCCATTTTTCCGAAATGTACATACGTTAAGTTTAAATAAATAAATAAATAAATCTATAAAATACAAAGTCTTTATTCAAGTATTTCTACAGATTGTTCGTAAAGCAAGAAATAAATTCAATATCTGGTAAAAAAGGCAGTTTGTTTGTTTTTTTTTTAATTTTCACAGTCCTCCAAATGCATAAAAAATCCCTAGATCTAGGAAAAAATTCCCTAGACCTGGTAACACTGATCTCAACTGGAGTTGTTGACCCAGTTGGTAAATATGGTGCCATCAGGAGAATACATGTTATTAAAAACACTACTATAGACATATTTAGGCACTCGTTATTTCTACATAAAAGACTTTGATGATGTTTGATAAGAACAAACAGTCATATTTTTTCTATCTACAGGGTGATTGATGGTTGATGGTACCTTAGACGTTTACAAGGAACAGAAAATGCATTTTTTTAAATGGAACACACAGCGTATATGTTCCGATATCTAAGTAGTTAGGTTTCTAGATTACTTGTTAGGTATTTTGATATATTTGCTTTAGGTGGCCATGAAAGGTCATGAAGCAATATATTAAATGTATTGTAATTCATTAAAAAATAGTTTTCCTTTTTTCAAAATATATGGGCATATAAAAAAAGCATTTTTTTAAATTCGTTTGCGTTTTTCTCAATTTACTTTTTACTTATTTGAGTATGCTGGTTTAAAGTACAAATTAATTCCTCGAGTTTTTGTGAAATTGTTTTGACTAAATTAGACGTAAAACTATACAATTTTGTTATCACAACTATTTATTGAATCAATATTAGATTAATTATGTGGCATCTAAGTTAAACGACATCTTTTTTAGGTCATCTGAAGCCAAAGACCTTACGGTCTAAAATAACGTCGTTTGAACTACTTTGTAAGAAAGTTTCTATGAAGTTTACTCAATTAGTTTTAATAACATTGAGCCATTGATTGCTTGTCTTATAGTATGTGCAACTAGCGATAATCACTACTCTTAATTGAATATTGTATAGTTGATGTCAACGATAATTTCCTTTGATTTGAGCGGCATAGTCCGGACGTTTAAGAGTTTTATTGGCGTACCTAACATGTACCAATATTTGCACAGACTTAACAGTTTTATCTATAATGTCAATTTTGAACAACAAATGAAAAACAAGCCTTTATACAATAACTCAATTATTACAATAATATAAAAATTTACCGGGCTAATATTCAGACTTTCGACAAGTGTTTGCAGCTGTTCCGCTGTACAGGTCCGGATTTAAAATCTTTGTGATCGATTTCTTGTATGTATTTGCTTATGTAGGCTACAATATATTGAAATTTAATATTTGGGATTTTTTTACAAGTAAGCAGGTGCTGTAATTTAACTTATAATTAAAAGAGAAAATGTAAATTCACGAAGGCATCTCTATACAATTATTGCAGCGTTAAAAAAGTATAATATTACATGTATTATCACAGTTTTTGCAGTATAATTTGTCGTAACGCTGCCTGATTTTGGGTTTTTATTTATACTACAATAAATTAATTATTGATTTAAAATGACTCGGATATAGCAGTCATCCAAACGTCACTGATCAATTCAATTATTATCTAAATTGCAGTATATTCTAAAAATATGCAAATTTTTTTACTATTTTCATCTTTTCTTAATAAAACTGTGCTGTTAACTAATTAATTCTTAAGACATTAGACTTCAAAGTAAGTGGACGTCTTTAAAATCCAACTATTCAAAAAACTTCATATTTCTTAAACTGTTACTTAAATTGGAATGATCTTTAAACACAATTTATAAAGAATCTTATTTTGAATATTCTACTTTTTATTTCATTAAAATAGACTAATTAATTCTTAAGATATTGGGCTTTAAAATAAGTGAACGTCTTAAAAATTCAACTCTAAACAAACTTAAATATTTCTTAAATGGTTACTTTACTACTGAATTGGATTGATCTCTCAACAAAATTTGTCAAGAATATTCTTTTGAATATCCCTTTATTATTTTATTTGAATTAATCAATTAGATTCGGAGATATTAGGATTCAAAGTAAGTGGATCCCTTGAATTTAACCCTCAAGAAACTCTCTGCTATTTCTTAAACTAGTACTTGACCCAGTTTCAACTGCTTGCGATTTTTTTTACTGATACTTAAGTCCCGACAGCCTCAACGGCATATAATTTTTTTTAAATAACCTCTCTCTACTAAGTACTACCTAAAAAAAACACTAATTTTAAATATATTTTTTTTTTTAACTGGAAAAACTGTTAAAACAGTGCAACTTAACTACCTGAAAATTCAAGAAATAGCTCTAAAATAGTTCAAGCCTCTAACTTAGTAGGCCTTTGTTGCATGCTTTAAGATACCCTTAAGGGTCAAGGCGTCATAAAGTTTGAGGCCTGACCACTTTTTTTCGTAAATAAATAATTTTTGCAAATCGGATTTTAATGGAAAATATTGTTTATATTTGTATTTGATTTAATTAAGTTAATTATTAATATTGGGATCTACTTGTTTCAGTAAATTAAGGTTTGGTTTTTTTTTATTCGGTTCATTTAACCGATTTTTTTTTAAATTTTTATTCAGGCATTTAAGGATCTTTTTCAATGTCATAATTCATTCAAAAAAAGTTAAATAAAAAATGTTTGTCAAACCAAGTTTTCGATAGTTAAAAATAAATTAGAACAAATGCTTGGCTATTGATGTTTGTCAGTTAATTAATTAATAGTAAATACGCTTAGGTGATTTTTTTTAAATAGTGACCTAAAAATTCATTAAAATGGAAAGAAATAGTTATTTAAATAAAGTTTCGATGAATCTATTAATTATTCTTGGGCAATTCGCAAAATTGTAGCAAGAACATGCAGAAAGTTCAACGAAATGTACCCAAATTTACAAAAAATTGATAAAAAAAAATTTGTGCGAATACAAAATAGCTTTATACAATTTAGTTCACAACTTAAAAATGATACAAGTTTACCCAAGCCTTTAACGTCTTATGAGGACAACATCGTAAATGTTATTGTTGTAAAAGTACATCACCTGAAACTGGATAATTACCCACGTCGCGTTTGATATTGTGAGACACTTCTGACAGGCACTCAAGAGGATCCAAACTGTCTAAAAAAAATTATATGGACAGATGAAGCAAAGTTTTCTAGAGAAGGTATTTTTAATAGAAGAAATCAATATTTTTGGGCTTATCAAAATCCATATGCTGTTACGAAAATCGGATTTCAAGGTAAAATTAATTTGACTGTTATTTGTTTACTAAAAGACACTCAAAATAGCTTTTTTCATTTACGACAAGTCATTAAACTTCCATAAATCAGTAGTAGAAGATGTTCTGGAAAATTTAACGCTTGGAGATTATCGCACTTGATGACCGCTGGTTTAGGGGTTTGGGACCGTGGGATTGGCCTGCGAGATCACCTGATCTTACACCACTTGATTTTTACGTTTAAGGTAACTTGAAGCAAATGGTATACAAGACACCGGTAAACAGTAAAGAGGAACTACGTCAACGACTTATCAATTGCATTGGTCAACAAGATCCTTCTGAAATACAAGCAGCGACAACAATTTATTGTAAATTATTTATAGTCTTAGGATAACTAATTAAATCATTCTTATTTTGTATACGTACAAATTTTCTTTTTGGGTACATTTCGTTGAACTTTGGGAATGTTTTTGCTACAATTTTGTTATTAAATTAGTTCGGTTTTTAAAATAAGAGCAATTTTCTGTAAAAACCGGAATATTTTGACATATTTGCTTTAGGTAGCCATGAAAGGCCTCCATACCTCGTTAGAAAGAAATTTTATTTTCCTTTTAGAATATGTTATAATATACAGGGTGTTCCATTTTAAAGAAATGCATTTTTCACAATTTTTGTATCTAGCGGTAAAATCACTAATTTTGACCAACCCTGTATAATGTAAAACATTTTTTTTTAGTGAAGACTAATGTACAATACTTTCGTAAATTACGCTAAAAATTTCAATTTTCTGCGCGTTCCAGTGCCGTAGTAATAAAAATTTATTGGAAGCCATGTTTTGAAGGCATTGAAGGCAACGCTGCATCGCTAAAAATATTTTTAATCGTTAGATCACTAGCTAAAACCCCTGATGCCAAATTTTCAAAAAAAAATCAATTTTCCTTTCTCCATAAACGTCTAAGGTACCATCGACCACCCTGTATACTTACCTTGCAATACTTTTTTAATTAAAATAACAAAAACTTCATGCTATAAATTTTAATATAAAATACGGGACATGTCAAATGCCCTAAGAGCCGAGCCATATACGGTTTGCTTACCTATTTTAAAGTTACATAATATTACAGATGCAGTTGGTGAACACACGAGCGAATAAATTGTATATTTTAATATCCAATTCCCGCTGTGCCTTTTTCATATATTTTTTTATTTATCGACGGTAACCTTCATGTATATTCAATTAGAAATTAAGGGTTTCAAAAGACACCCACAAGCTGCATCAAGAGGATACCATTAATAAATTATTGATGAGTATGGCGATGATAAATCATGCGTAATATCCCACAAAAACTGTCAAATAGCCTTGGATCTTGCAAACTCTACAGCCCTACAGATCCAAAAGTGTTAGGAGCCAAATCAGTTAGTCCTTAATACAAGCAAAACAAAATTCATTCATTTTTAAAACAAAGTGCAGACTTTGACAATAATTGATAATGATATTGATAATTGTATATGAATCGGACGAAACTAAGTTTTTGGGTCTTACACAAAAATTTAGATTGGCAAAGCCATGTTGATGAAATATGTAAAAAGATAACGTCGGTAAGTATCTATTCGAGACCCTTAAACGAGTAAACTTTATAAATCCACATTTTTTAATATTGAACTGAGATCAGGCAAACACTCAGTTTATATCTCTCTGAATCACCACCATAAAGGAAATCCACCCAAAAATTTTCAAATTATCAGTGTTATTACACTTAAAGGCTATTAAATAAAAAAGTGCAAATAATACCACCTGTTAATTTAACCAATCGTTCCGTGAATCAAAGGCCGGTAATACCAGTTTATTTAAAACAGTTACTCGGTCTACCAAATTCGGCAAAACCGTCTGTATTGTGGCATTGAATGAATAGTAAGTAGGCTTAATAAGTGTGACCACATGGGTCAGTACTTTATTTGACAAATAAGATGAGGTGAATGAACCTTTTAATGGTACTTTTGGATTTGTAATAATTGTGTGTCTAATTTTGTATTGGCGTTCGTTTGCGAAAATTATGAAATGAGTTTGTTGCACTTATTAGGGTCGTTGTTCTTCTGTTTGCTAGTCATTTAGTGTTTCTCCTTGTTAACCTGAAAGTGATGATTAACCTATTAGTGCATGAAGTAGGATGGAATAAGAAACACATAAAATTTTTATTAAACATTTGTTTGGTGTACTTCAAATAAGCAGGCAAATGTGGAAAAAAAAGCTAGAAATGTATACATTTGAAAAAAAGAACAGTCCCTTATGTTAAAAATAACAAAATAAAAATTCTGATAATTAACAAAAAATTTATTCTTTGATATGCCTATTTAGTGTGATAAGCCTTGAAACATATTTTGGGGTGTAAGCCCGCATTACATTTTACGCAAACAATTTTTTTTTTGTCAGTCTCAGAATATTCCACCAAATGATTGATATTATCAAATCTATAACATCCAGCGGTAAGGTTGGTCTTAGTTTCCCTTTTACAGACTTTACGCCATGTGAATGCAGCAAAGCAAGGGCTATGTTTCTTCGAAATATAACTCAGGGTGAATTATTTTCATAAGTAGCCACGCATTTACTATGGACACATCAAAAAGATAGGCAAAAATTAGCCACCACCATTTTCTTTGTCTTATTCGGGTCCTATAGTTGGCAACCATGTTGTCTAATTTATCTACCCCACCCATCCCTCTATTATAATTATATATTATGCCTGGCTGTGGAACATTTACTTTAGATTTAGTTTCTCTGCAGTAACGTGGAGCTGTTTTGTTTGCAGATACGTTAAAATTTGAAGCAGCTGCTACAACTTTGTTTTCCTTCCATTGAACAACTACAACATCTTGACATGCAGACTTATGACAGGAGCCTCTTTTTTCAGTTTTCCATTCTTGCTTTGACTTTAGTGGGCTATTTTCTACTCGATTTTCACGTAAAGTACTTATGGCACAATAACCATCCTGAGACAATCGACTAAGTAATTTTAACGAAGTAAAATAATTATCAAAGTCAAATTGATAGCCTTCATTTAGTGGTATTTTAGCTTGTTGAATTAGACAACGTGGCCTCCTATTCCATATTCTTTATTCTCGGAATAAGTTAAATTATTTTGTTTGCCCATATAAATATCAAAAGCTAAAATATACCCTTTACTGGTACAAAGAGCCCAGTTTTTGAACCCAAATCTTATGGGCTTCCCCCTAATAAATTGTTTCGCATAATGTTTTTCATAATAAGAAATCACGCTCTCATCAATACTTTTTTCAGCAAGACCTCCGTACTTTCTATAATTTTTATTTAACCGCCCAATAACCGGTCGAAGCTTATAAAGTCTATCATCCTTATCTATTTTGGTTCAATTATCGTTCATATGCAAATTCCGTAATATTGTCTCAAAATGGTTGAGGCCAATATATTTGTTTGTTTGGATATTTAGCATACCCAGAAAGAGCTAAAGATGCATATACAGATTTGTTTGGGTAACAATATGTTCACACATCGTTGCATCAAAAAAAAGTTGAAAAAATGTTAGTGGGGAAGTAATATTCACTAAATCAGCTGGCGGCTGCTCGGGGACACACGTGGAATTTATGATAAAAGACGGCTCTTCGATATTCCAATTCCGTAATGTTTGAGTTGATTTTCCAAGCTTTTTTTTCTTTGTTGAGGTTTCTACTTGTGTTTTAGTTTTTTTTTACAAAATGAGACAGGGGAAGGTCATCTTCGGAATCATATTCTACTGGCCTTCTGGTGTAAATAACTGCTTCGCATTATGTTCTCAATATTGCCGCTCCCAAATGGTTTGGGTTAGCCTCATGTTTAGCATCCGATTTATCACTGTCTTCATCCGTTAAATCACCGTCATCGGGAGGAATTAAGTAAATGGAGGCTTTTTCGAGCTCATCATCTTCTAATTCTAGCAGTAATTCATGAAGACTCAATCTGAAAACAAACCGAACTTCAGTGGCTAAAATGCATGACGTCCCTCAAAAGGGACGGAAAAAAAAACGGTTAAAATTTTATTATAAGATAAAGACATATACAAAATTAAATGCCTTGTTTTTGATTTTAATCAAATTTTATGGCGTTAAGTTTCAAAATATTACTCAAAAATACTTACCCGCCACGTGCTGTTGTGTATAAACTAGGGTCTATGCTGTTTTCCTGATATAAATTAAAATACAATATGCCACTGGAGTACGACTAGCTTGTTCAAAGTTCATCAACAGACTACCGAAGTAAATAAAAACAATATTTTAATGTCTATTCCTGCAAGTCGACAAGCAGTGTTGCCATATTTTAGAAAGTCTCTTATGGGGGCTATATGCACTAATGGGTTAACAACATCCCTTTATAGCACAGTCGTGCTGTCATTAGAAATGGTCGAATGGATGCAAAAATTACATAGAGAATGAAATTTTGACAGTAAGTTGTATGGGTTGAGAGAGTGCGAAAACCAAAAATGCGAACAAAAATTCCGAAGGGGTTTTTTTTTTTTAGGGGATGGTCTTGGATTGGTGCTACCCCTTTGCAAAGAAGAACAATTTAATAAGGATTTAGAAAATATAGATAACTTCCTGCGACCATAATTTGAAATTAAATTCGTCTAAATCATGTATAATTTTTCTGGGTGGTGGAAAGAACGCCCTTAATGCAGCAACAACTTTAAATGCAAAAATTCGTAATGAGCAGCTACCAGTAGTACGAGAGGTCAAAAACTTAGGAGTATACATTGATAGCGGTATTTCATTTCAAACACATATAAAGAATAAGCTCAAAATTGCATACATGCGCTTAAGAAAACTTTACGACTTAAAAAATCATTTACCTCCTAAAACTAAATATTTTTTATGTAACACACTTGTTTTATCCTTATTTGATTATTGTGATGTGGTATATTCGGATTCATTGACTGAAGACTCCGCTTACTCAATACAAAAACTTCAGAATTGTTGTATGCGTTTTTCCTACAAAATTCCATTTAGAAGTCACATTTCTCCTTATTTAAACAATAACTTAATTCTAAATATGAAAAATCGTAGAAAATATCACATGTATTCCTTCGTGTATAAAGTTATAAAAACTAGGGAGCCATTATATTTAGCTAACAATTTTACAAATTTTCTTCATGAGCATAACACTAGATTTATAAATTTATTTAGAATACCACAACATAGAACAGCAAATTTTCAAAAATCTTTTGTTTTTGTCGCCTCTCAACTTTGGAATAGACTTCCGGCTAATTGCAAAAGTTTTCCGTTTACTGCATATAAAAAATATATTCGTAATAAACTGCTTGATTCTCAAAAAAACAATACTTAATCTACAATAAAAATTAAAAGAGCTGAACCGCTCGGTCTTCTATTGCTGTCTACTTATTATTGTTATAAATAATAAATAATTTACCTTTCCTGCATATCCAGAAACCCCGCCTGCTTCGCCTTACTTAAATACTTGAATATGATACTCCACACATGCATGTCTCGATTAATTAAGAAAATCTTTTTTTTTTTTTACTTTTTACTTTTAAGGTTTTTGAAGGGCTATGCCACACAGGTTCTATCTTATGATGAACCTGTGTAAACGGTTCTCTATAATCGAGGCATGGTCCTATTTATCATGTATTTGGTAGGTTGTACAACATATGTATATTATTATGCTACAATATTGTATATGATTATTTATTTACCTTCATGATAAATAAATTTGTTTTGAATTTGAATTTGAATCTGAACTTTGACTCCATGAGATAAATTGTTCAGAAAAATTAGAGCTACCTTTTCTTCCACGGAGCCGAATTCATCCGATTTAGAGGGTGTAAAAAGCGGGTGAAGTTTTGAAAAATTGGTTTTAAATTAATAACTTTCTTGGAAAAAATCCCACGAATTTTGTTCGAATAGCAAAGTTATAGCCCTCAAAAAGATGCGTACATTGATATATATATCGACTATGCAAAAAATTTTTGACACCCCCAAAAAAATTATCAAAACATTTTCATTTTGAAATAACTTGAAAACTATACATGAAAGAAAAAAGTGTTGGATGTACAGAAGGTGCAGAAAAATTTTACCTTTAATTTGATAGTAATAGCAACCCTCAACTGCGTACGTAAACCACCCTTATATGGCGTGAAAATTTTTAAAACCTTTTTTGGAGAAACTATTGAGTGTACGATGTTACGCAACAAATGGAAGCAAAAAGTCTTATAAGCTATCATTTATTCCACAGTAAAGAGGTGATAAATTGCATCATAAGGGCTGTAAAATTAAGGGGCGCCTATTAGAAATCGGTTTTTTCGAGTTATCTCTTCGGGTAAGAATTTTTCAACTCTCGAAAAATTCTTACCCGAAGAGAACTCGAAAAAACTGGCTTTTACTATTAAATCGAAGGTAAAATGTTTCTCCATCTTCTGTACATCCAACACTTTTTTCTTTGATGTATAGCTTTCGAGTTATTTCAAAATGAAAATTTTTTGATAATTTTTTTGGGGGTGTCAAAAATTTTTTGCATAGTCGATACATACACGATTTTGATGCGTTAAGTTTTAAGTTATGATTCTCAGTAAACACGGCCAAGCTCTGTAGATCAGTATTTATTTTATTTTGCGCCTCATGCAGACCTGGAGTATCAAAAGCAATATATACCTGGGAATCGTCAGCATACTGTTGGAGTTTTGAATTTTGAAGACACTTTTCCATATCAGCCACATAGAGACAGAACAGCAACGGTCCTAATATGGATCCTTGTGGAACACCCATGGTAAGAGGCAAGAAGTTGGAGAACTCATAATTTGACTTTTTGATTACCCGAACGCAGTGAGACCGACCCTCAAGATAAGATTGGAAAAATATAATGACATTTGTTGACAACCCAAAATAGTGTAATTTAGCTAATAGTAATTTATGATCAATGGTGTCGAATGCTTTACTAAAATCAAGAAGGGTTATACAGGGTGGTCCATTTAACTTGAGACATCGCAATATCTCGAAAACTAAACATGTATCCAGAAAATGTTTCGTGTGAAGCTTAAATGGTTTCCAGGGGGCCATAAAACGACGTCATTGGTTTGACCTTGAGTGGACGTCTTCAAGGTCAAATGAAGGTCAACTTCACTTTTTTGCATTGAAACCTCTATTTTTTTTAATAGTATCTGATTTAGAGTTAAAAAATAAGTAACTTTCATCTGACACTTTTTCACATGCGACCTTTCCTTTTCAAGCTATTGATTCTTGATTCTTTTACGATTTTTTTCCTTGACAATGACAGGAATAGCTTTGGTTCAGCAATATTATTGTGACAAGGCATTATTGATCAATGATCAATGCAAGTTGTTATGATGCGAAAATTTTCTATAGTGAACAGATCTCACGTGTTTATCCCAGGTATTTCAGGCGATTGTAAACAAATACTGATGAATAAAGTAAATGAGAGATTCGTTTGGTTCACAGTATTCGTTCAGTTATCAAGTATTTGACTATTTTGTTGAGTGACTATGGAATGAAATGAAAAAGTTGAAATGGTCCTTATCTATGGTGAATCTGAACGGAATAATAATAGAGCCATTGAGCTGTATACCATGCGACATCCTCAACGGCGACTTCCATCGCGAGCATCATTTTATCGTGTAGTGAACCACTTTATAGAAAATGGAAGTGTGAGAACGATAAATCGATCATAAAAGAGAAGCATTACCAGTCAAAATAATGAAATTGCCGTCTTAGCTGCAGTTGCCCATAGTCCTGGAGTCAGCTCACGATCAATTTATTCTGCATCAGGAATCTCCAAAACAAGTGTCAGGGCCACAAGTTTCATCCGTATCACTTGTCGTTACATCAAGAGCTTCCCGGGAATGATTTCCAAAATCGATTGTTGTTTTGTGAATGGGCCCAAAATCATCACATTGCATGAAAATAACAATTTCTTGCTGCGCGTCTTATTCACCGATGAACCTTCATTTACAAACTATGGTGTAGTTAATCGTCATAATATGCATTATTGGGCAGTTGAAAATCCCAAGTGGTTTCGAGCGATAGAACATCAGCGGCCATGGTCTGTGAATGGATCTTATTTTATTGATGGTGTCCTTACAGGCCAAAAATACCGTAATTTTTTGCTCGAGATTCTACCAGTATTTTTGGAAGATGTGTGTTTTGAAGTGGGACTAAATATGTGGTACCAGCATGATGGTTGTTCTACACATTATTTACGCGTTGCGCGCCAAGTGTTGGATCGTGACTTCAATGGACGTTGAATAGGTAGCGGTGGAGCAGTCCACTGGCCGCCACGGTCACCTGATTTGACGCCTTTAGATTTTTTTCTATGGGGTTATTTGAAGGAGATCGTATATCGCGATCCACCAACGACTCCCGAAAATATGAAACTGCGAATCACGGAGTTTTGCGGGCAGATAACTTTACAGATGCTGCACTCTGTTCATCGATCGTTTAGAAAGCGAGTCGAAAAATGTATAGAAGTGGAGGGTCAACACTTTGAACATTTATTGAAATAATTTTTTGACTTTTTTTGTTTCAATTTCTTTTATTTGAATTTTGTACGTTTTATTTTCAAGTTTTCGATTCTCTTGATAATAAAATTCTATCATAAGATACTTTCAATCCTTTTAATAGATCATCAGATACTACCTACAAGGGCAAATGTCATTGTCAAGGAAAAAATTCGTAAAAGAATAAAGAATTTATATCTTGAATTTATATCTTGTAAAAAAGTGTCAGATGAAAGTTACTTATTTTTTAACGCTAAATCAGATAATATTAAAAAAAATAGAGGTTTCTGTGCAAAAAAGTGAAGTTGAAGTTTTTGAGTTTTTGCACTCTCTCAACCCATACAACTTACTGTCAACATTTCATCCTCTATCTAATTTTTGCATCCATTCTCGTACAGCACGACTGTACTATTAGAATATCCCTCTAAATAAAACGGTCATTTAATTTTTAAATTAATGCTGTGAAGTGTATTCTATTTAAACTGTAAAGTCCAACCTTTTTCAATAAAATAACTCAATCCCAAACCATAAACAATGAACTCAACTTTCAATAAATCCCCTATTGATTTGAAAGGGTCCATATTTCCGCACAATTTGATTTTCATATCTCCCCGGCATGCACTAACGAACAAACGTTCCTGGGTATTTTATTTCATTTTCGGGAAATTCCCGTCGTCGAATCCTTTTTTTTTATTCTCTGTGATTTTTCTATAAACGGGCATCCTGTGTCCCCAATGGACACATTTTACACAGCGCTCATATTTTCCGTTCAATTTAATGTTATTCAAAGCATTTTGCGCGTATTTAAAATCAGTTCGATGAATTTTCACAATAGGGACGTATTAAGCGTATTTGCGTGATGCTTTTTCACCGAAGTTTGTTTATTAAGTGTTGATTCTGTGCCAAGCGTTGATTGATAGCTTATATGTTTTAAATTCCGGGTTTTGTTTTGTTTTCGGTAAAATGTTATTGGTGCTCTAATTACAGATTTGTTAACAAAAAAGCTGTTTTAAGAGAGCAATGGTAAGCCTTTGCAAAAATGATCCAAATGATGTCCAGATGACAGTCGAACGTCACGTTCTTGGACTTCCATGTCTTATAATGGACACTTATTTGGACCCATTTTCCTAATAGATCCAAAACTGGGCAAAATTTCTTAACTGGATTCTTGTATTAAAATACATATACAGGGTGTCCCGTAATTAATTGAACATAGGTAAATGTAAAATACCTGACATGAAAATAAACCGTTTGAGCTCAATATCGCTTAGCAACATGTCCATGGTGTTTTAATTTTTTGTGCGAAAACCGTGCATCTAACGGATAAAGTCCAAGGGATCAAAAATGTTGCAAATAAAATGGGGAGTTTAAAAATATTTTTTAATACAAGAAAAACCAGTGGCGTACCATTTTTCTTTATAAAAGTATTCAGCGGAAAACCCGCACACAGCCACTGGAGAACATAAAAATGTTAAAAGTATGTTGGTAAATGGCTCTGGATATACAGACCCTGCATACCAATCTTTGCACAAATATCTACAGGGGTATTTAAGTTATAGAAAAAAAATCATTTTTTTGTTAAAACTTTACCACCTTGTAGCTCAAAATCTAAAAGGTTTAGGACCTATATTTATAAGAACTTTTTTGCGAATTTTTGTCCAAAAAACACGTTCCTGAATTTTGTCGCAATATATAAAAAAACACCTTGTATAAATAATTTAGTTTTCGAAATGCCACTTAACCACCCTGTACTAATATTGTCGCTTAACCGTTAACAGTTAAACGGTCATATTTCATAAGATCAGCTCAAAAAACCCCAACCTACTTAAGTGTTTACTTAAAATCCATAAACAAATCAAGTCGAAAGTGTAATGTACGAAGAGTTTATTTACAAAATTTTCAGAAGAGATTGAAAAGTGGCGCTGAACTTCGATAAGTTTTTTTTCAATTTTGTTTATGTTTTATCTAAATATATTTTCTTTAGATCTCGATTACTTTTAGTATTAAGAAGAATTGATGCGTTTCTCATGTCACACTTTAAAATATGTTATTATTTGTATATAATATAATTCAGTTTGCTTTGAAAAGTACTAAAATATCGGGTAAATAAAAATATTTTATAGGATTAAAATTCAATTTAAAAAAAAAGTAATAATCTAAATAAAGAGGGAATTTTGCATGAAAATATGTCACAGGCATATTAAATCGGAAAATTTGAAATCAAACGGGCGTGCCTCATATTTTGTATTAAATTATACATTCGAAAATGCCTGACGGTATATCGAAATACAAGTTAATAAAATAGCTTTCAAACTATGTGAAAATCGAAGAATTCCTTTTCAATTTTTTGGGGAAATACAGTGGCATTTCTGTCGATTCTCACTGCGATAAAAAAGTTGCATATGTTATCACCACTTGACGACAAGAACCAGGCAAAATCTTTAAAATCATTAGGAACCCATAAGTGGGATTAGTAAATCCAGTGACCTAATAAACTCGAAGCATTGTTTATTAGACTATTAATTTCGTGTAAAGATGCCCCGAAATTCGGAACGCGGTTAAGTACACTCCGCGAGTTTCCCTAGTGCCCGCCGTGAACGTTCCACAAGTGGGGAAAGAAGATCTGGTGATCATGAGTTATCTCGTTATCGCTCCAGTATGCCGCCTCCTCGAATGTCCACTGAGCAGAATGGTAGGAATAACTCACTACCTAAATGCTGTGGGGTTGCCACAGGGAAATGGACAGGTTGAAAGGTACAATCGGACTATCTTGGATTCCTTGTCATCCCTGGGAGCTGACTTAGAAGGCGACGACTGGGACAAAAATGTCCTTAATATTCAATTGGGGCTTAACGGGACAGTGAATAAGGCACTAGGAGCGGCTCCGAGTGAAGTTCTGATGGGCTATCGCGTAACGAGATAACTTGCATTTGTACCCGAGGAAGTTGCGAAGGACATTGACGTTACCGCGTTACGGCAAAGGGTGTGTGATAATTATCAGGCACGCCAAAAAGAACATTTTGATGCGCGGCGTCGGGCTCCTGATAAATATCAAGTTGGAGAGTTGATGTTAATACGGATAGCATCCTAGCATTATTTGAAAATTCAAATTTGCTTTTTTCTGTTGAAAGGCATGTTCCTTTAAAGACTGATTTTAGCAAGAATTATTCACATGTTTATTTAAGAAGAGACTACTAAAACTTGCAAGTCCAAAAAAAATTCCTAGCAGGAAGATTAATATAATAAGTTGCATAATAATTCATGCCCCCAATACCACTAAAAGAACCCTCTTTTAATGGTATTAATGAGGTTATATTTAATCCCGAAATATGTAATTCATCCATGTTCAAGTTAATCTTTAATTGAACCAAAAAGCCAACCAAATGAACGGAATTTTAGCAGAAATAAATAAAATTCATATTTCCAATATCGGTCCATGAAAAAAACTATAAAATTACCATTAAGTTTAACAGAATAAAATGTACAAACTAAGAAACACAATTTTAAATAGTAAACACCAGTAAGAAAATGCTGATTAAGTAGACAGAAAGGGTATATTCAGTACCATTGAAAATTGCAAGGGTTTACCCCCTTGATTGGTGATGAAACCTATTAATAGGTATTGCTCATTAATTTTTCATCTGAACAACTAGTGTGTAAAAAATTTAATGACAAAATATCCATATTTATAAACGTATTATAACAAATTCCCAACTTGATTGACAAACCCGTTTATCGGTTAATTTCACCTACATTTAAAACATAATACCGCCGAGCATAATACAGTTTATAAACTCAAATTCGGCGACATTAAGAGACCCTATCAGTGATGAATGTGCTCGAATAACGGTTTAATCTTCTCCAGTGTAAATCATTGGAGAATTTGGCGAGTGAGTTTGTGATGCGACGCAATTATCAGTTTGTCTGTTTAAAAGCGACGGGGGAGATAAACTAAATGCGTTTGGGAAACTATAATGCTGGCGTGATGGTGTTTTAAAAGCGTTGAATATTAGTAGCATTTTCACGCGAATTATACGAGTAAAGTTTCATTGCAAAAATTCATATTTAAGCAAATATAACTGATATTATTCAATTCAAAAGGTTAATTTAGGGTCAAAGAGTACACCCAAATCCGAAATGGATTCACACCGATTCAGATTTGTTGATAAACTATATTTAAATTCAATTAGATTTTTTTTCCGTGAAAAAGTAAGCACTTTAGATTTCGACACATTAAGATTTAATTTGTTTTTAGTGCACCACAAACCAATACAATTCAAGTCGCTCTGCAAGGAATAACAATTATTTATGTTTACGATAGTGGAAAATACCTTGAGTCATTAGCAAATAGGAGTTTCTTATTGATGAGGATAGTAATTAAATCATTTATAAATAACGGTCATTATCATAAAAAGGCACCGTTAGGCCTAACAAATTTTTTAAAAAAATCCAGAAATAATTCGACGTCATTATGACTTTATCAAGTTTGTTCTAATGACTTAAATGCCCCACGGGAGGGTCAGTTAGTGGTCGCTCTTGCAAGACAAACAAGAGTCTGTTTATTTGTCCTAAGGCCAGCAAGAAATCGCCACGCCACAAAATAAACAGATCGAGTTATTCCCTTATATAGACTGAATGCCTCGGGCAATTCGGCCAAGATATTATTATATGAAGAGATGAAGGAGAAATTAGGTCGTCAGGATCTTAGATTTTTATGCTCCTTTTATTTTAAGTTTTATTATAACACAGGAAAGATGTAAAAGGAGTTATTAAAAAGTTGGTTCTACAAAATAAACTTATTATTTTGAAAGAATTATTGTAGCGTTTTTTTTTTGGTTGCTTTTATAATGTAGTAATTTAATATTGTATGAACATAGTACTGATCGCGACATCTAGTGTAAAGGCGGTTAATGACCTTGTAAAAAAATTAGAACTCCTAGATGGCGTTAGCTGTTCCAGGCCTTAAATTTTAAGCAATTTACTAGAATCAGGTTGTTTTTCTCTCTCTCTCTCTTTGACTAAAGTGATTTTAAAATTCTTCCTGTTTGTCTTTGTCATTGGTCACTCAAGGATCAACTTTTTTACGTATTGGCATTTTTGACACCTGGGGGCTGTTATTGCCATTATTTTTCCTGTAATTTGAATACTTTGCCTTTTGGGATTAGATTGATTTCCGAACTTTATAAAAGACCCTCCAATATCTTGAGGTAAGCTTGATTCCAGTTTTTTTGTAAAACGTTTTCTCATGGTTTTTAAGTCCGTCATTTTAAAGTTTCACGTTTCAATTTTAGGGTTTTAAGCTAGATCTTAAGCCAGATTTTTAGCGAAATCTAAGAACTATCCTGAGCTATCCTAGGTGGTGTTCCCATTTACCATCATAAATTAGAGCTTTATCAGGATTCCTTGCCTCTTTATGACGTTATTCATTGGACCTTAGTGAGATGCTAAATCTTCACATTGGGTAACCAAGTGAAATCAAATAAAAGGAATGTGTAATCAATGTCATGACTAGTCATATTGGCTAATTTATATCATTTAAAGGGCTCCTTATTTATTAATTATTGTCTAGTGTCTAAAGTTCCTTCTTGGCAATTTGCACTGTAACGTAAACAAATAATCTACTAACAAAACTTCGAATACAAAAACAATTAAAGCCTAAGAATGGCTCTTTTTAAAAAATAGAATTGTGTTAAAGTCGACTAAGCCATTTCTAAGATTCAGGGCGTTTTTTACGGAAACCTTTGAATACCCCGCCACCACTTTATTTTCATAGATACAGCAGAAACTGCCGAACAAAAAAGTTTCAGATTGTCCTTTATTTTAAAGATCAAGTATTTTTTTTGTTAAGTTAATAGATCGAAATTCACAAAAACTTTCCTTTTTTAGATTCAAGATCGCAGTTACGCCATCTAGCGGTCATTTTAGAAACTTAAAAATATTTTCCAGGTTTTTCCTTTGGCCGTTTTAATCATAATAATTTTTAACGCAACCCTCTGCGATAAGTACGTTCCGAGATACAGTACCTCGCATTCTTAGATGGCCACCCTGTACTATAGATTATTTCCTTATTTGTCTCTTTACTGTCCTTGTCCCAGTCGTTGCATTTGTTTATTTACTCTCTATAATTTGAAATTATATTTAGCAAAAGAGTTTTTTTTTTATAATTGTGAAAAATACGTCCAGTGACAACGCAACGAATACGACGACCGACAACACGTCTCCCGCGTTTAATGCCTCAGGTAGTCAAAGGGGTTTTATTTTTACTGGCCTGTTGCAACAACAGTTTTCTGTGTGCTGGCATAGTGCAAAAACATTGTTGTCTATTAAATATAAATGTTGGTTTGTGAATTTCGCAATTTGGATTTGGTTGAGATAACATATTGATTAAAAGCAAGAGATAATTATGCTTTTTTTTCTTTGTGAAGATGGTTATTTTATGCAAAAAAGTGTAAAAAGTAAATATATGTTTTGTATTTTATATATTTTTGTAATTTAATAAAAATGTGTATATTTTCTAAATTTCATTATTAGTTATAAATAAACTGGAAATTACCAACTTACAAACGCGAGACCCGCGTTGTTGGCACCATTCAGTTATCGCGTCCCGTCAAAGTAGTTCCAAGCGAAAAATGAATTATAAAAATAAAAATATAGATTAATTATATAAGTCGGTTATATTGAATCAAATATTTTTTCTTCCTCTTATTCTCTCTACCTTTGTTTTTCATCTTTTTCCAAAAACTCTTAATATGTCAAAAAGCTCCCTTTAGAGCGAAAAATGCTGAACACAGACGATCAGGCAATGTAATACCTATTCGCTAACGATTAGGAAACCTTGTTCTTACTGGGTTTTTGATCCAAAAATTTCTTTACGTCTGCACGTCGTTGTTTTAAGTGTAAATTACTACTGCTACTATCCATAGTAAAAAAATACGTAGTTAAAACAGCAGAGTTGTACAACAGTTGAAACACGGGTGCAGTACGTCAAGGTTTGGTCGAAAATAAACGTCGTTGCAAAACCAACTAAACTTAGCACTGAAAACAACGTTGCAACTAGTGAAAATAAGAGTAATCTCAACTTAGGTGATTGCAAATTGTTACTTGGGCGCCTCCGATATTCTTCTTTTCTTAAGGAATGCTCTTGTTGTGTTCTACTAATAATGTCAAAAGTCACATCTAGTTTTACCAATTTTATTAGTCCATGCGAATTTGTAGCAAATACTAGCAGAAAATTAGTGGATTATTAATGAAGTTGCCAAGGATGAATGGTAACTTGAACTGGTAGATATATAGGTGTAACATCATTGACATGTTTTTCATATAAGACGATAATGGTAAAATCAAGGTCGAGCCATGGCCTCAGGGGCAAAATTTACCCTTACCCAAAAATAGAAATATCAAAACGCCAAGCAAGCAAAGTGCAAAAAAATCAACTGGCCAAACAGTATCTTTTAAGAAGCGGCCTTTTCCTGTGATTTTATTGTGCGTGTCTGGCACTGACTGATCTTATTACATGCGATGCCCTTAGAGAATTCCCCGATATATTCGGCAATTTCCCGAAACTATTGAGGAATTAATATTTCGGGCTGAAATCTACAGGGTGTGCCAACAAGGTGTACGGCTAAGATAGCGCCCTAACTATACGAGGTAGAGCAAAAAGTTCTACAGCAAAGTTGTAGGGTTGACAAAAACCTACGAACTAAAAATATTTTTATGTATACTGGGTGTGTCATAAAAAAGTTACTATAAAATATGATTTTTTAAAATGGTACGCCCTGTATATTATGGTACTAAAATGTGAGGCAAAAAGAGTACTTTACTTTGGTATAACCACAGATGTAAATAGCTATTTACATCTGTGGGTATAACGTTTTTAAAATTTCCGTGCGGCGTTGCAACGTAATTAATTTTTTTATGTTATTTTTTGCCTTTTAGAGGGTTCGTTTAAAAAGTTATAATTAACTTAGGATAGGTTAGCTATAGGGCATATTAAATAAAAAATGAAGGTAATTGAGGGACAAACTTAATTTGATAAAAATAAACAGGGTGTTCCATTTGAAAAATTTGAGATATTGCGTATTTAATTTCAGCAAGTTCTTTAAAAACACCCTGTATTAAAGAATTGCAAATTATCATAGTCAGCCTAGAGGAAATATCTTAGACTAACTGTGGTACAAGTTTCATAGGCGCAGAATAAATTTTAAGTTAATTATGATTTTTTAAACGAACCCTCTAAAAGGCAAAAAATAACATAAAAAATTAATTACGTTGCAACGCCGCACGGAAATTTTAAAAACGTTATACCAAAGAAAAGTACTCTTTTTGACTCACATTTTAGTATCATAATATACAGGGCGTACCATTAAAAAAAAAATCATATTTTATAGTAACTTTTTTGTGACACACCTAGTATACATAAAAATAGTTTTAGTTCGTAGGTTTTTGTCAACCCTTCAACTTTTCTGTAAAACTTTTTGCTCTACCTCGTATAATTAAGGCGCTATCTTAGCCGTACACCTTGTTGGCACACCCTGTATACCTGTTTTCTATGTTTGCTTTCATGCGAGTAAGTTTTACCGAAAGATAGTTTCGAATTTAATTTGCCTGTTATAGTGAGATTTTTTTTTAAATTTAGTTCTATTATATATTATATTATTAGGTACTGTAATTAGTATATTGTGAATAGTAAGTTCATTACAAATAGATTTTTATTACGCACATATATTATATAAAGTTAAAGTAGTATTTTGTACTTTTTACTGATTCAATTTTTTTTAGCATATGAACTTTTCCGTCCTTATTTTTGTTCAAATTATAAACTGTTATTTACTGATTTAGATGGTGGAAAGAGACTTTCTGGTTCATAATATCGAAAAAGAAGCATAGAAAAAGAGGAACACGACAATCTGGCTCACTAAAAAAGGTTTTTTGTATCCACGACGAGTACGCAACCTTAACCTTCAACAAGCCAAGCCCTACATGTTCAACCTTTAAAAAAAAGTGAAAACGATGCGGAAAAACAGGGCCAAAATAAATCGACCATCAAAAATTTTACACTCTACTAGGATACAGCGAATACTCCCTCATCAAATAATACGCAAACAGAAACTGCAGATATTGATATAAGTGGAAAGCAAGTTAAAGATTACTAAAAATTGAAAAATATTATTTATCCAGTAAATATGAAAACAATGAAAAAGTACCTAGGAACTGGCTTATTTACTCAAAATCTAAAGATTCAGTATACTGATTTTCCTGCAAATTATTTGAAGTTTCTTATAATAGTTTTAGCGATAATAATGGTTGTAGGGACCGTTTTAGAAAGAATTATTTTTGTAACTCAATTTACAAATAGCTTTTAGGAGCAACAGTCAAAAACTATGCGAAAAAGATTATGGCAATTTTATGAAATTAATTAAGACAATTGCAAATAGTGTAACGGCTCATCATATCGGCAGGATTCAAAAAGATCCCAAAAAAATTCCACAAGATAGAGAGGAGAAAATGTTAAAAAATATATAATTGAATCCTTAAAAATGTGCAATTATTTTTCAATCATCCTTGAATGCATACCTGATATTAGTCATCAAGAACAAATGACAATTGTTAGATTTGTTTTTGTTGATGATTTTTCTAAAACTGTAGAGGTTCGAGAACATTTTTTTAGGATTCTGCGAAGTTACCAACACTACTGGTCAAGGTTTAACTGATTTTATATTATTTTTTTTTAAAGGAATCTGATATTAATATTGCCGATATGGAAGACCAAGGTTATAACAATGGTACCAATATGAAAGGCAAACAGAATGGCCTACAAAAAAAATCTTACATATTAATCCCAGAGTCTTTTTTATACCTTGTGCGGCACATAATTTAGTCGTAAATGTAGAAGTCGAAATGCAGCAAAAAGCTCGCTTAAAGTGACCAATTTTTTCAGTATTATTCAGGGACTGTATCTCTTTTTTTCGGCATCAACATATCGACGGAATATTATTTTAAAAGAAGTGCCTAGGTTAACGCTAAAACCACTCTTTGATACCCGGTGGGAGAGTCGAATTGAAGACTCTTAGGTATGAAGTGAAGAAAGTTTGTGATGCATTGTTCGCCCTTTAAAAAAATCCATCTAGAGATAATGACACAAGGATCACTGCAAGTTCCCTGATTAATAAAATAAAATAATTTAAATTTATATGTTCCTTAGTTGTTTGGTACAATATTTTATTGAAAAAATAGCTCAAGAAATGGATGCAGAAAAAAATTAATTTTCTGCAACTCATACAGTTCATCCAAGAAGAAAAAAGATTTTTTATGAATATGAACATGAAAATGAGCCAATTCAATCTCCAGAATTACATTTTAAAGCAAAGTCATTTTTTTATATTCTTGATATTGCCATCTCAAAATTTCAAGACTTATAAACAAATGTTGAGTCTTTTGTTTTTATAAATAACTTAAAGTGTGTTTTCTAAAGAGGAAATAATGAAATATTGTACCAATTTAGAAATTAAACTAACTGAGCCGAAAACAAAAAATTTTGATATAAATGCAATAGATCTTTAAAATGAGATTGATATATTTGCTACTTAAATTACTAATAAAAATAATATATTTGCCAAAGAAGTGCCTAATAACAATCTTATATCTATCTCGTCGCTAACGAGTTTAAAGGAATATTTCCTAATTTATTTGTTGCTCTTTTAACTTTGTCGGTCACTGTAGCTCATGTGTAGCGATCATTTTCAAAACTTAAATTAATAAAAAACTACCTAAGAGCTACAAGCCAATTTAGCCAATCCAGGCTTACAAATTTAGCCATATTAAGATTCGAGGAAGATATTTGTTTTAATTGAGATGTGCCTGATTATTTAGACCTACCTAGTGTTGTATTTTTTTTCTTTAATTTACTTTATTTTTCGTAAAACAACTATGTAGATTTTTTTATGTTGGTTATACCAAATTATATTTATGTATACATAATATGTTTTATAGACTCATATTTATATTATAGGTATGTATATATTCGTTGACTTAATAAATATATTTCTATGATTTAAATGTTCACAATTGTGTTTTATTAATTTTCCCTAATTTGCGATGTTTTCTATACACGTTTTCCAAAACTGCTGATGAGGCGACAAATTTGGTTGTTACACCCGGGCGGGAAACTCAATCACACAATATTTCAAGACTAAACCAGGTTACTAAATAATGATAATAATTGAAAACGGAGCATTTCTTAGCCTAGGTCATAAGCTTATTCTAAGACAACGCGTCCATTATTGCGTTCATAGCATGTCTCACATCATTAGCCACGCTAGATCATTACCGTCATTACAATTTTGCTTGCCTAGCTAAAATAAAACTCGTAAAAAGCGAAAACAAACACGAATAGCCAGCCGAGTATATAAAACTGAAGATTTCGCAAACGCTCGTCACAGTTTCTTGACCCAAGCGGTTTTTTCCCACAGGCCTGGTATATACCAAGAGAGCGTACAGTGGAATATAAACGGTTTAAAAACTAGTTAAAATTATTCAGATTTGGTCGAAACTGTCTGAGAGATTGTATTATTTAAATTTTTTAAATAAATCTTCTAGAGAATAAGTCAGATTTCTGGAGTTATTGAAAGAACTCGTCCATTATCTCAAAGAGACCTACGTAACTAGAGAAAAAAATGAAAACTCCAAGTCTCAGTCTCAAAATGTCTTTTAATTATTCAGGTGACATGTTTCGCTAATGAAGCATCATCAGACCTACAATAAACAGAAAAACACACGTAACTACAATAAAACCTTACACTAAAACAAAATCAAATATTAAAAATTAGATAAAATTACCTTATAGCTAGGTGACCTGCTAAGTACTGACAAATATAATTTAAATATGAGAATACCCACATATTTTGTAATAAAAAACAATAACACGGCACAAAAATTCAACAAAAAATTAAACATAGGAAGACGGATATGGATTAAGGAGGAAATAAAACAACATTACGAAACACTTAACAGAGTCAACTCTAAACTCAAGTACTTATACTTTACATTGACGTTAACGTTGTCCTTTGCGGAGTTTCTATCCTTGGATTCTAAATTGAGAGAAGATGTAGAAGATTTTGGTGCCAATACATACCGTAGGCTTAGTAAGAAATTGTACAACTTAAGAATTTCACAAAGACCAAAGAGTCCTGACCATTTAGAGCAGAAGCGGGAGCTGGGTAAGAGCAATAGTAACTTGTTTCACAAACGTTTTTTTAATTTATCTAAAGTTTCTTTTACCCCCGAGGAGGAAAATATCTTAAATTTAAATTTAAAATTTAATTTTTCACAACAAATAAATCGAAACACTAGAGAGGTCCTGGCAGTGGAGGCTGAGAGCATCATTCAGTCTGTTAATATTCCTAACAAAAACATTTTACGATCAAAAATAATTAATTTTCTTAACTCTGAGAGACATAACTCTGTCCCTAATAATTACAACAAACAACACCTTAATTCTGTTAAAAACAAAATTGAAACGCACGATCTTCTAATTTCTAGAGCAGACAAAGGCTCTTGTTTGGTAGTCATGAATAGACTCGACTATGTGGCTAAAGTGACGAAATTTCTATCGACTGACGACTTCGTGGCTATTACTAGGGATCCAACGATTAGTTTTTTCTCAAAACTTAAGAATTCTCTAGATCGATGTCTTATAACTCTGGAATACTTTAACACCACTAAATCTAACCTATACCCTATGAACCCACGTACTCCTGTGCTCTATGGCTTACCTAAGATTCATAAGGAGGGAAACCCGATAAGACCAGTAGTTTCCTTCGTAAACTCTCCTTGCTATAAATTATCCTCTTGGCTTAACAATACTTTAAGAGAAGTAACTGGTTTTCGGAACGAATTCTCCATTAAAAACTCAATTGAATTTGCTAATTATCTAAAGCAAATAGATGTTCCAAACAATGCCATTTTGCTTTCCTTAGATGTAAAGAACTTGTTCCCTAGCATACCCTCGTCAGATTGTTTAACATTGGTTGAGATCCTGCTAAACAATAATAGTACTTTGCCAAAACTGGTGGTAGATAATCTTATCCATCTTTTATCATTAGTTTTGGAACAAAATTTCTTTAAATTTAATGATCAATTCTTTAGGCAAAAAACTGGTCTCGCCATGGGTTCTTGTCTTTCACCATTTTTGAGCGAGGTCTTCATGAGTCACTTGGAGGAGAAAATCATGAAAAGTCGTTTTGCGAGCTTTTTGAGAGCTTATAAGAGGTACGTGGATGATGTGTGCGTGTTGTGGGTTGGTGACGAGAATGATTTATTAGATTTCTTGTCATTCATTAACTCCCTTCATAATCAAATCTCTTTTACGCTGGAAAAAGAGACAAACAGAAAATTACCCTTTTTAGATCTTCTTTTATACCGAAATAATAACAGTATTTCTTTTGAAGTATATCGCAAACCTTCTGCAACAGATAATATAATCCAATTTAATTCCAATTCCCCTTATTAACACAAATATGCAGCCTTTAATTCAATGTTCTACCGTTTATTTAAATTACCTCTGTCCAAAGACGCTTTTCAAAAAGAACATAATATTATAAAAATAATTGCTGTAAACAATAATTTCTCACTCCACAGCTTGAACAAATTATATTATAAATATTATATTATATATTATATATATATTATACAAATTTTATAATAAATATAAACTGTCCTATCACATCGTCCACCCACCGAACAACATCACCAACAATAATAATTTTAGATGCCTTAGTTATTTCGGCGGCATTTCTCAACAACTTGCAAAATTTTTTAAGCCTTTCAGCCTTTCCATAGCTTTCAAAACGACTAACTCGCTAAGAAAGAACCTAGTAAAGACGTTGGATAAAAGTGATCCTCTATCTAAATCGGGTGTATATTGTCTTAATTGTAAGGATTGCCCTGCCGTTTATGTGGGACAATCAGGAAGGAGAGTATCCACAAGGGTACAGGAACACCTAAGCCTCGTTAGTAAGTTCAGGGACACCAACACCACAGAAACTAAGTCAGCATTTGCTAACCATTTATTATCAACGGGTCATAGTTTTTCCGTCCCTGAAAATGTTTCCATTGTTCACGAGTGCCCTAAGAGTAGAAAGTTGGATCTCTTGGAGAAAATGGAAATCACCAAAGCCAAAAAGAGTCCAAATTTGACATGCGTTAATGATGTTTTCACCTTTGAGCCAGGACTTATCTTTAATAATCTTATCTAACCTCTTGTTTCTGCTCACGATACGCATATATACCTTTGACTCCAATATTCGTAGGCAGGGCTGGCCGATTGGTTAACGGTCTGATGTTTCACCAAGATCGACTTTAGAGCGTGGGTTCAAATCTTACACCTGTCACGTTTTTCCCTTTTTTATATTTTTTGTTGAATTTTTGTCCCGTGTTATTGTTTTTTATTACAAAATATGTGGGTATTCTCATATTTAAATTATATTTGTCAGTACTTAGCAGGTCACCTAGCTATAAGGTAATTTTATGTAATTTTTAATATTTGATTTTGTTTTAGTGTAAGGTTTTATTGTAGTTACGTGTGTTTTTCTGTTTATTGTAGGTCTGATGATGCTTCATTAGCGAAACATGTCACCTGAATAATTAAAAGACATTTTGAGACTGAGACTTGGAGTTTTCATTTTTTTCTCTTTCTGGAGTTATATTAACACAAAATCATGCATTAACAATTTCAAAAAAGTAGTCCATTTTTTTCAAAGAGACCTTTTAATAATAAAAATTCAGAGATTGCGGGGACACAAAGTCAATGGTCTCAAAGTATGTTTATTTTTAAAAAAAACTGATACAATGCTCTCTTTTCGTTTATAAGCGATTCTCTCGAAAACGCTTAATTATATCGAAAAAATGCAAGAGACACAAACTTTAGCTTTTTTCATGGCAAATTAAATGGTGTTGCTAGATTTTTAATTTTTCGAAAATATAAGATAGGGGCCATCAGAAAAGGAAGTTTCCCTCAAACAATCTAAAATTGGACTTACACCATTTTTGAGACCTAAAATGAAAAAAGCACCCAAAAAACGGGAACATGCAAATTTTCAGAAGATTTGACGCATAACTACGATTCCAAATAATGGATTTTCTTTATGCAATTTGCGCGATCTATAGCTCTGAGGGGGTGCATTTTAGGACACATGTTTATAGGAAAAAAAGTCTTATTTTAACTCCAATAATACACTCTTAAAATATTTGCACAGAATTTTGTAACACCTTGTATATTGCAAAATTATAGACAGAATACTTTTCAGACATATGTAATTAATTATAATAAGACTATACTAAACTAGCTTTGTTTTCTGTTATAATGTTCTAACCCTTTTTATAGATTGAAATAAATTAACCCTTGCTCAGTTCTTCGTTGCTATGATGTAATATTTCATATTTTGATACTTTTCTCTTTTTTTTATCGCGTGTGTTAATTATCGCAAATCCCCATACTATATAACAGTCTTGAGCGATATATTTTACAAAAAACAAACCAAAAAGTCGTTAATTTTCAATGAAAATTTTAATTTGACCGACGTTTCGCTCATATTCGATTCGGTGCGGAAATGCACTGCGAAAACAAAAACCCCGTTCGCCAGATAGTGTTGTGAAACGCGATCAGTAGAAACGTCGTTATTAAAATTTTTGCCGGGATTGCAAATGCGTTTGTTGGTTGCTTTAATTGAGACCCGCCGGTCGAGCAATTCAATACAAGATGACTAAAGTACTGACGGTTAAGTTTTGGGAGGTCAGTTATTTACCGCGTTCGGTTTTCGATAAGGGGCTTTTTTATGGCTTCCGTTACAAGAAAATAGTTATACGAGATTGTTTTTGAAAGACGCAGTTGATGAATCAGCAAAGCGCTTTTAGGCTCTCAGCATCAAATGGTCTTAACTCATTTTTTTATATTCTTTCATCCAATGTAAGATTTTATAACGTATCAAGCCTTTACAGTATTTACGTCTTAAACAGACTTCAAGCTCGGTGATCACTTTTTCTCTCTGAGTCATTCTTTCAACTGAAAAACATCTTATTATAAACATTTAAGACATATCTGAATAAAAAAGGCTATAGGTATCTTTGAAAGCCTTTTAGTTCAAATAAATCATCGATTTTTGACATGCTCTTAGTAAAAAACTAAAAAAAAAATAAATAATAACTAAATAATTAATAACTAAAAAACTAACTAACTCTATTGTAACAAAATTTTTAACAATTACTGTGATTTTTTTAAGTTATTTATTATTTTACAAACATTTATCTTTTATGGCGAAAAAAAATTAAATGTACAGGCTGAGTTTTTCAAAGCGCGGAGTAGTATTATGCATTGATGATATTATTTATCGATGACGTGCTCCTGGACTATTATTTGGTTAAGCATTCTTCACATTTTAAAAATATTTTGGACTATACAGGGTGTTCCGAAAAAGCAGGGCACTACAAAAGTTAATTTTTTTAAATGGAACACCCTGTATTGCAAAACATTTTTGAATTCTTTGCGTAATTACCAATCTTTTTTGATAATGGTTTAATATGCCAAAAATTAATAGTTTAGGAGATAAATCAAATTTTGTTAAAAATTTAGAATTTGCACGCATCTCTTTAATATTAAAATTTAGCACCTAAATTTTGAATACAGAACTAATTTTTATCATCAGAAGTAAAATAAAGTTACTTTGATATGCGTGCTATGTAAAATTATTCATTTTGTTATACAGGGTGTTTTTTTTGAAAGGCCAAACTTGCCCAACTTTAAATATAAAAATCTCTCTTATTTTAAATGAAACACCCTGTATATTTTCATGTCATCTAATAGCTTACTTAAGAGCCTATAAATTTTATTAATAATGTCCTATCTCTATATCTAACAGTTTTTGAGATATCATGGATTTTTCTGTTTTTTTCCTGTAAAAACTGACAATGCCGACTTAAAGTTTTGAAGCACCTCGTATATCCATCAAGGCGCCGTGGAAACAAATGAAAAAAATCTCAATAACAAAAAGACAGTTACATTAGTTAATTAGAGATTAATAGTTAGATTTGTTTTAAGGTGTTTTTTAGATATTTGTTTTCAATATTAAAAATGAATTATTCAAGAAATGAATTTATTGATATGATTTTTGTTTTGGGTTAAGCAAATAAAAATTGTCTGCTAGCTCAAAGGCTATATAGAGAAAAATATCCTCAACGGCGCACACCCGATTCCCGCAGTTTTCGCGTTGTTATGGACCGATTTATGACGACTGGTAGCGTGGGTCTGCCAAAACGTAATGTTGCTAATAGGGTGGCAAATGAAGGTAAAGAACTTGAAATTCTTGTGCAAATTGAGGAGGATCCCCACATTGGTAGCCGTAGGTTAGCCTTACTTTCTGATGTTTCGCAGACAACGGTAAACCGGACAACACGGAAATATAAATACCACCCATATCACATTAAGTTGCATCAAGAACTTCACAATCAAGATTTTCAGCTACGTGTAACTTTTTGTGAATGGTTACTTCGCAAAATTGAAATTAATCCAAATTTTGTTAACTATATTATGTATTCCGACGAGGCGACATTTAAAAGCAATGGTGCTGTCAATAGGGTACGTGAGGTTCAGCACCAGAATCATTGGTCCCTTAATGTATGGTGCGGCATCCATAATAACCGTATAATTGGACCATATTTTTTTAATGAACCTTTGAATGGGCATTCATATCGAGTATTTTTACAGCAGCAATTGCCTGAATTATTAGAAGAAGTCAATCTCCAGGAACGGCAAAGTATGTGGTTTCAACAAGATGGTGCGCCTCCCCATTTTCATCGTGCAGTAAGGGAATATTTGGATCAAGAATATCCTCAAAGATGGATTGGTCGCGGAGGATTTGTTGCATGGCCGCCAAGGTCTTGCGATCTTACGCCGCTAGATTTCTTTCTGTGGGGTTATCTCAAAGATAAAGTCTATGCAACAAAACCAACTACAAGGGAGGATATGATTATTAGAATTAGGGATGCCTGTCAAACCGTAACACCAGGAATGTTATACCATGTTCGACAAAATATAATTAAAAGAATTAATATTTGTATCGAACAAGGAGGACATATCTTTGAACATTTGTTGAACAGAAATTAACTTTTATTATATAAAAATAAGTGAATTTAATAAAAAGAAACGTCCATAAATTTGTTTCATTTTATAAGAAAAAAATAACACGAAATGAAGAAATATAAGTATATTTCAAAAACTATTAGAGATAGGGATAGAATATTATTAATAAAATTTATAGGCTCTTAAGTAAGCTATTAGATGACATGAAAATATACAGGGTGTTTCATTTAAAATAGGAGAGATTTTTATATTTAAAGTTGGGCAAGTTTGGCCTTTCAAAAAAAAACACCCTGTATAACAAAATGAATAATTTTACATAGCACGCATATCAAAGTAACTTTATTTTACTTCTGATGATAAAAATTAAGTCTGTATTCAAAATTTAGGTGCTAAATTTTAATATTAAAGAGATGCGTGCAAATTCTAAATTTTTAACAAAATTTGATTTATCTCCTAAACTATTAGTTTTTGGCATATTAAACCATTATCAAAAAAGATTGGTAATTACGCAAAGAATTCAAAAATGTTTTGCAATACAGGGTGTTCCATTTAAAAAAATTAACTTTTGTAGTGCCCTGCTTTTTCGGAGCACTCTGTATAGTCCAAAATATTTTTAAAATGTGAAGAATGCTTAACCAAATAATAGTCCAGGAGCACGTCATCGATAAATAATATCATCAATGCATAATACTACTCCGCGCTTTGAAAAACTCAGCCTGTACACCCTTTTTGTCTATATATAATTATAGTTTTTCGCTTAAGACTTAATCCTTAAATATGCAAAAAAATAGATTGCGTGCAGAACTTATCTGGGCGACTGTAAAAATTTGATTTTAGTTTTTGATTCTGTTGCTAACTTCCATGACGTTTTTATCTCTATACCATTTTATATTTATATTTTATAAGGACCGATTTTTAATTTAGTTTAGTTTTATTACTTAATGTTTAGCCTTACGTACTTTCCAAAGTTCATGTAATTTTTCTTGCACAATCTTATATTTTAATAACCTTTTTTAATACCAGTTTTTGTATGTATTCACTATTATGATAAATAAACGATATTATTATTTTTAGAATAATCTTTCTTTATTTATAGCTACATAACTAAATTAAATATGAAATAATTAAATGAAAACGTATAATAAATTTTTAAAATATTATAAAAACAAAATATTAAAAGAAATTTAAAAATTATTAATGAAAAACATCCAAAAATTAAACCGGACTCTACAGACTATCGAGGAGAACCATGACGGAACCACGTTCTTTCTTTCGTTCCTCGTTCACTGACCAACCGCACCATTACTACACGAAAGTCACCTACCTTGAGTTAAGAATCCCATTACCAACGCCACCAGCAGCATCTCTCCCTTAGTCACCAACTCCATGGTAATATGACTGAAAATCCCTCTCGGTAAAACACCAAAATAAAACCACACACAAAAAAAGTACACCAGAAAAAATTATTTAGCACTTTGTTTTCTGAAAACTTTCAAATCGCGCGCCTTTGCTTTCGAAAGTTTATCGTAATAAATTTGTTAGAATTCCCGTACGTACGCACGTACACCGTATCGCGAGCGTATAACAACGAACGAAAGCCGACTGAGACAAGCGGTTAAAATTTGAGCGCGCGGATTTCTCTTCGTTTCGATCCGGTGAAGGTCGGAAAATGTCGTTGTTGGTTGATGGTTTTTGAACAACGGTTTTTCTTTTTATGGGTACTAAGATACCTTGGTCGACCAACTGGCCGGTAGATCTCCAAATTCCACAAACTGCCACAAATCTTACTTACTACAAGAAACTATATTATAGGTGATCAAAATATAGAATGTACTGCACATCAACAAAAATACGTTAACAAATGACAGCGAATGAAATAAGATCGTTTTCTGGTGTATATATATTCATCACTCATTTAATTTCGCTTTCATCTAGCTCCTCAAAACAGGTAATAACTCGCTAACCTAGCTCTTCTTAACTATTTATTGGTATTGCGTACATCCTTTCGTTTAAATTACCCCACAAATAAAAATCAAAGGATGTCAGATCTGGCAATCTCGCCGGCCAATACTATGGTTCTATCTAAGGTAAGGTGGGAAAAGTGCAAAAAGCGGGAAAATGCAACTACGCAAGCCACACACAAAGCTAGTATATTTCAACCAGTGAAACCAACGCCATCTGGTCCCTAACGTGAACCTAAAAGCTCATCATAAAGACCGAATCCTTACCCCGGCTCCACACTTGCGTATACAAATATTCGCTAATTAGACGAATATTTGGAGACGAATAATTATGTATGAATGTTCACCTATCCATCCACACATGTTACTTTTGACCGAATAATTGCATTTTTGGTTTAAAATACGGAAAATATTCGCTTTGTACCGTCGCATGCTATTTAATATGGATGATTATTCAATAGCTGCAGCTGCCTACTTTTTTATGTGTTACTATAATAATTTAAGGAAAAAGAAAAAAAACCTAGGAAAATAAGATGGTGAATGGTTTCCCTTCATCACAGTAGAAAAAGGTAGGACCTAATGCATTTTTGATTAGGGTGTCCTAAATACCAAGTGCCACTATTGCTATCTCCGAAAGGGTAACATTTATAATGAATCACCCTGTACCTTAATTAGTATTTATTAATTAAATATAATCCACGTTAAACTTCTGATTTTGAGTAATAATAAATATAAAAATTAAAATTTACACGCTTTTCACATTAAAAACTTGTTTTGAATACCTAATCAAGTACCCTACCTACCATTTAAATATACCGAATAGCTAAATGACATAATTATTTATTTACCCCCTATAGGTATATTGTTAATTTATTTATCTCTGTATCAGTCGTTGGTACGCAATGGTAAACTGAGGCAAGGAACTTCTCCATGGTATAAAAAACGAACCAACTGGGCTTAAAAATCTCGTCACTACCCATGCCAGATTTAAGGGATTTCTTTTTCTTATTAAGTAACATCCTAAATGATGCCATTAACGAGTCCTTCTTTTTTTTCTAAATCGTTTAATGTGCATGTAAAATTTAAGTTTTCCTGCAATTTTTGCCAGGCATCAGCTACTTTATTTCTGTTTCTGTGGTCGGGATGCTGGGGATCCCAAAGACACGGTTCTGTTTGATACCCTTCCAAAAACGTCATAACTGCCTGGTTTGTCCACTCCATATTGCTTATTCCGCACCAAAAACTATTATATAGGCACTCAAATTAGCACATCAACAATATTTGCGGCAATTCTCTTCTACATAACCTTAAAAACTTATTTACATCGAAGGCGCAAGTGTGGACGGTAATACGAACATAAGCGTACGAATATTCGGACCCTTTGATGTCTATTTAATTTAGCGACTCAAGACGGAAAACATTCGTGTTCGGGCGAACATGCTAAATATTCACCAACGAACACGAATATTTTATCCACACATGCAGTATTTTTTCCGAATACCGATTATTCGTGGGCGAATAACGCAAGTGTGGAGCCGGGGTTACAGTAATGCATCTATTGTTTATACGTCTTAGTTTCAAGCACATGCATGAAACTTGTATGGTGAAAATCGGAATCGTATGTCGACCATCTTGCTTGGCAAAATTGACAGGGAGCTGACAGGCAGTTGTTGACATTGACTGATTGAATATCATTTGTCATTGTCATACCATTTGAGTTTTTCTTTCATTTCAATGAAAGCTGGAAGCGTGGATTGAGATTTGATATTTTAAATTCATGACTTTTTTTCTAAAAAGTTCTCTTTCAATATTGGGAGTAATGTTTTAATTAATTTGCAGCCAGCAATTCCAGGTTTCTGGTAAGAAAATCTGATTTTATTTATTACTATTATGTTTGTGTATTGTCAATCTTCAGTCTTTAATAAAATCAAATTCAGTTGATTTCAATAAAGATGTTTCACCTTTCAAATATTTAATTTTTAACTTGATTGTTATAGATGCATACTACAAAACGTGTGGCCTCTGATTTCCTTTTGATAATTAAAAAATTGATTAAAATTTTCATTCAGGTATCCTTTATGTAGTAATGGTTCAGATACATAGTAATAAAAGATTTTTCAATATCCTTCAGTCCCCATTACAAGAAAAACATGGAGAGAGATATGCAATGTAAATTTTATTAAAACTTTGAGCTATAGAATTTGTTCTGGTCAGTTCCCATCACCAAATTTTAATAATGCTGATACTGCTGCATTTACATTACAATATCTACATATTTATTTAAAAATTTCTTATGTATGTGATATATGCCATACTATAAGTTGTAGAATATAAGAAATATATATTAAACAAAGATAATTCATTCAGCAGTGAAATATTTTTTTTTTTTACAAAGATTATTATACATTTTTATAAAATATTTAATTTGGATGTAGTTATATTTTATGTATGTATTTTTTTACTCTTTATGTCTGGATCTGGCAGGTTTTGTCTTTAAATCATTTTTAGTAATATAGATTATGTATTCTTTTAATTTGTGTAGGTTTAGTACATGAATGTTAGTACTTGTATTATGTCGTTAGTCTTGTATTATCCGAAAATATTATCTTAATTGTCTACTCGGTGAACTATATACTTTATAAAATGTTCCTTTTTTTTGGGCCACAATTTTGAAGACTAGAATCTGCACTGTAGAAATTTGAATTTGTCAGCCTTTTATTTGCATGTATAGTTTTGTACTACACTTATAACTATTTTGTTTGTTGTATTTTTGCAAATAAAAAATATTTATTATTAATATATTGTTATCCTCTATAGAATCTGTTTGTCTTACTAAAATAGGGATATTATTAATTTAATGGTAATATCTTTACATGTATGGTAAGAAAATAACACAAAAATCTTCACAATATTTTTTAATCTGTTTGGGTTGGCATAGTTCAGTGCTAATAAAATACTTTTAAACATTTTTAGATTAATTTAAATTTTATTTTATATTATATTATACATTTTTAAGTAATTATTTTTCAGGATAATTAAATAATAAATGTATTAAAGAAAAACATTGTTTTATTTCCATTTTGAAATTGGTGATGTACACTATTGTTAACTGATTATCGGAGTACATGCACTCATTTAGATATGTATGTGAAATAAAGCTAAAGAATTTTATTTTATCCTGATCAATATCTGATGTTAACACCTAATCAAAAAGTAGCCTTTATGATTAGGTGTATGCTATGGATATTGCGATTAAATAATAACATGAGATTTCTTATGAAATGAAATTTGAAAAATGTTCCCGCCCTAATTTGGCCACGCCTTTCTACAATTTTGATTGGTCCAATTAGTTACGTCAAACTGTCAAGTAGTTACAATAGCTTCCGTTGCCAAGCGAGAGGACGCTAGCAGATTTGTCACAAGAATTTCAATAAGTTTGTATGCAACCACCACTTCTATATATATTTGTGTTCTGTGGTTTCAAGCTAAGCGCGAGAGACTGCAAACCGCGAAGCACGTGTATTTTTAATTTGCTGTCTTTTGCCGAAAAACTGAAGGGAAGTATTTTATTTTAGGTGAAATAATAGGGTATTATTTATGAATTGTATTGTTTTAAATAAGTATCGCCAATTATTTTTTGTTTGTTTACATGATTGCACTTGCCTCGTCGAAAATCGACCGTGGGGCAAGTGCAACCACATATTGTAGGAAAAGTGCAATCATTAGGTTGCACTTTTTCGATGGGTGTTTTTTGGTTCTAGATGGTTAGAAGCTATAAAAGAAATACACAACGAGGAACAGGTTATACAAAAGAAGCTATTGCGGCTGCGATTCAGAGCATAAACTCCAACCTATTAAGTTTAAGAGCTGCCTCAAAAAGATACTCTATTCCATACAGTACTTTACAGTGCTATCTGTCTGGTCGTCGTGGCAAAAAAAGCCAAACTGGAGGGTGTTGTACAGCGTTAAAAAAAGAGGATGAAGAATTGCTAGTGAAAGGAGCTTTTGGACGTCATTCAACAGTATGTGAATCGGAGTCAAATTCAAACATCCTTTAAAAACGGACGTCCTGGCAAAGACTGGTTTATTCTTTTTAGACGGCGTCATCATCTAGCAATAGAAAAACCGCAGTCGGTTGAATACGTTCGAAAAAAACTAACCGATCCGTTTATTATAAATGAATATTTCAATTTACTTGAGGTAACCCTTGAACGGTTAAATTTGACTAAAAAACCACATCTCATATGGAATTTGGATTAAACGAGTTTATGTACAGATCCTAGTAAAACTAAAGTTGTAGGAGAAAAGGGAAAACCGTCGTCTAGAATTACTGGAGGCACCGGAAAAGAAAACTTCACGTGTTTGGTAGCTGCTAATGCTAGTGGTGAAAAGGCACCACCTTTATTAATTTTTAAGGGCTTAAACTTATGGTCCTATTGGATTCCTGAAAGTACGGATAATAAATGTCCCAACATGACTTTTGCTGACAAACTGCGAAATCTTTATTAACTTTTTAACGAATAATTACTACTGATATACGACGGACATGCCACCCATATTACCGAAGAAGTTGTACAGTTTGCAAAAACTCAAAATATTGAAATTTTAAAATTACCAGCCCATACAAGTCATTTGTTGCAACCCCTAGACCTTTCTGTTTTTAAATCAGTTAAAGTATCTTGAGATGAAAGTTTGTGTGTTTGGCAACGAAAGAATCCAGGAAGGCGTGTTTGAAAACGGGAGTTTGCACTTCTCTCTGGAAAGATTTGGGCCAATTTGGAAACAAATATTATTAAGAGCGAATTTCGAAAAGGAGGAATTTTACCATTTAATAGGAATGTTATAACCCCTGACACGTATGACCGTGATATATGGTTAAAATACCAAAAATTTCAGCATCAAAACAATAATAAGTCATCAGTATCAGATAAACCTACAGACATTATAACCGAAAAGATAACGGAGCAAAGTGACCCATGTTTTAAAAATATTTTATTGGATACAATACGATTGAATAAATCGGAAAATCCTCAAGCGATTAGACCGCGAAAAAAAATTTCAGCAGGTGCTGAAGTTTTACCTGCTACAGTAGCACAATTCTTGAAATCAAAACTACGAAAGTCGTTATCGAGCAAAACGATGTTCCAACCACTAGTGGAATGAACAAATGGAAACCTAAAAAAAACAGGAAGATAAGTTCCAGTTATAAATCTTCAGATTACGAAGAGCCAACATATATTGACACCGAGGATGACATAGATTTGGAATCAAATAGTTCCAGAGAAAGCCTCTCAAGATTTTGTGATGTACAGGAAATTACTGAAGAATCTGATGGCTCAGAAAACATACCTTTGAGCGAATTAAAAAACCTATCAGATAAGGATCAGCCTAAAGATCTAGCTGTAGGCACATACATAAAAGTGGCATTCAAATCTCGAAGTTGTGAGAAAATATACGTTGGCTTAGTGACCGAAATAATTGAGCCATTTAAAATGTATGCTGCTGTAGGGCAAAAATATCCCATAAAATACTTTTATTTGCCCAGACGTAGAAGATAAATCAGTGGTGTATAAGTATGAAGTTTTGGAAAGTTTAAATAGACCGATGGTCAGACGGCGGCTTTACACTTTTTCTCCATTTTACGTTTTAACATAACTAAATTTGATTTTTTTGCACTTTTTCTCAAATTTCCACTTATTTGTTACATTCCTTTGGTTTAAATAAAAAATATGCTTAAATTTAAAAATATCGTTTCCTTTTTTCTGATGGTACGCATTTTATATTAAAGATATAATATCAGAAATATAATTTATTCCGATTTTTTAAGCTGACTAGAAAAATGATGCTCTTTCCCGTTCTTTTTTTATAATACGATTTAACTTCTTATTTTATGTCCGATTGCACTTTCCCCCTCCGGTTGGGAAAGAGCAATCACCTGCAACTAAAAATATATATTATTATATTTCCAAAACTAATACTATATCTTTATAGGAAACTCCTGAACAAGTTCGCAAACAAAAATTAATTCGGCAATGTATATATTTAAGAGAAATATGAAGATGGAAAGAGGCACTATTAAAATTCTTGGTCGCACTTACCCCACCGTACCTTCCGTAAACCATTTATCATCAAACATATCGTACAGTTCTCTTGTTGCATTGTCTGCACACATTAAAAAATGTTACTAAACCTGAAATTCATATTTAACGATAAGGTATTATTAAGTTCCAGTAAGTTGATGATTTTGATTGACTCAAATAAAAAAAACGCTATGGGATACTTTAGTACTATCGCAGTTTCATTTTTGTGACTCATACAGAATTGCATTAATACATTAATCGTTAAGCAGTGTCCTAATTATTTATATAAGAAAATTATGTTCAGACATTATGTACATAATCTACTGTATCTACGCCATAAATACATAATAACTTAATCTTTAGGTTAAAGAGATCGTTATTAGTTATAGAGACTTAAATTCGTACTTCTAAACCGGTTAATTTGAACCTTATATACATCCGAGCATACTAATTTTTAGTTTAATCTTTGTTTCTTATTATTAATCTTGTCATCGGTTTCCTTTTATTTATTTTATATTTATTACAATATTTTTTTTGTTCTTACGATGACAGCGCTTGACGTGTAAAATCCAAGTACTTTACAATGAATTTTACACAAATAATTAATTAAAATTTAAAAGCAGGTAATGAGTAACAATTTGAACCGAAAGCGTGTGTTTTAACGGAGAAAATGAGAAATAGAGGAGAGAGAACGCGAATTTTAATTAAGGCTCCCGGTTTAGAAACTTCAACCTTTTAGGTGTCATAGGTACATACATACACGTAGAGTTTCTTATATGTTCCGCGAAAATATGAACGAATTTAATTATAGTAACAAGCTTCTTTCTTGTTAGCTTTTAGACATTTAATTTATATGGCGTATGCTAAATTGGAAAAGTTCAAAAAGAGCTGACAGGTGTTAATATAAAGAAAAAAGTCCTTAGAAGTTCTTCATTCTTGCTTAGGCAGTTCAAAGCTTTTTAGTTCTTTCAGATAGTTGAACATATTTCTAACGACATGCAAGCCTTTCCAAACCATTTTAATTTTTTTTTTGTAAGTTTAAGTTGCTGATTTGGAGATTTTTTCCAGTTTTTCATAAAAAGAATTAAAATCTTCACAATAAGGATCAAGACATTGGAATTCTTATTGCAGGAATGTTTGTGAGAAACAAAAGATCAGTCAACTTTTTGAGTTTAAGCAGTCAACATTTTGAAATTAGGGATTTTCAAGTTCTTTGAAGACTTTTCTATACTTCTCTAAAAAAATATGAAAATCCTTGTAAGAGGAAACAGAATATTGGAAGTATTGTTACAGGAATGCCTGTAAGAAACCCAATAATTATTTATCGCTTCTAAATCAGCAAATATCCTCAATATTAGTAAGGCTCATTTTGGAGTTCTTTGAAGGATCTCTACACTTTCCTAAAAAAAAATATAAATATTATAATGCAATAGCGCCGGTGAGAGACCAATTAATTACAGATCAGTGAAAAAATGAGGTTTTAGTAGGTCACAGTCTGGAAATCATGATTTTTGAAACTCTTTAAAGCTTTTCCCAAAAAAAATATTATATTAAAGCCTTATGAATATAGCGGAAATATCATGTAGCCAGAATCAAATTCCGGATTAGATATTGTGCCCAAATAGGACTTCCAAACTTAAGGAAGACTAGAAAATAAATGAACAGAATAGTAAATGAGGCCCTGGTAAAACTGAATTTTTAAACTTCTCATAAATCAGTTACTAATATTAAGCGAAGTAGTTATTGCAATTTATGTTCTATTGAGAAAAAAGAAAAGCGAAACCTAAAAACCGAAGAAGCACGGTCTAGTTGAGCCAGGCTGAAGTTTTAATTAAGGCCTCGCTATCCGCGATTCTCTTTTCCCCAAAGTTTACCTTTGTGTTTCGTAGTTTTCGTCAGGTTGTGCAGTTTTCATTATTACTAACTATAAGGGGTAAAAGTAAAGGCCAACAAGTTTGCTTTTTCTTGCTACTACTTCTGAGTAGAGCCGGTTAAAGTTTTCGGCATTTTCAAGAATTTATAAAGGTTAATTTAGAATCGTTTTTATGCTAAGTATCTAAGTCATCTCTCTTAAAAATATCTAATTGAAAAAGAATATACAAAATGAAAAGTAAAAGGTTTAGCGAGTAAAATTTTTAATATACAGGGTCCTGCAACAGTGCGTCGGTCTTTTATAAAGCCTAAAAATAAAGAGTTAACATTTTCTAACCTCTTAAAATTCTTGGGACGTGATAGAGCATATCTGGAAAATATGTTGAAATATACAGAGTGCTTCAAAAATCTGTGGCAATATAAGCTGCATTTTTGTAAAATGGAGTGCCATCCTTTTTATTTCATTTTTGGGAGCACCTTAGACTACTGAGTATACTAAAATGTCCTAAATATGGCTACTTTGTCATGCACAGTTTGACTGTAATCACTTTTTATTAATTACCAGAAAAATACATCCAATTATTTAATTTCATCTTGACATTTCATAGAAATGTTAATTTAATGTCAATATTAGGATAAATTCGGATTCTAGAAGAATGAAGGATTGAACACCCTATATATTTTTATGTACTTAAAGAAAAATTAATAAATAACCATTTTTTATTACGTAAATAAATAAAAAGATAACAAGTAAACTAACATATTAAAAATATTAATCATTTTATTATTAGCAAGTATTTAATATGTCCCCCATTTGGCTCAAAACATACATTAATTCGTCCCTAAAAACTTCTTTCTAATTCATGTAACATTTGTCGAGTTACTTGAGCAAACGCATCTCGTATTCTCTGTTCCATGTCCACTGCCGTTGTAGATGGATTTCTATGAACCACTTCATTTATAAGAAAAAATCTAATATAAGTTAATTAAGTCAGGCGATCTGGCTGGCCAATTAATAGCTTCATTCCTTCCAATCCGTTTTCCTTCAAAGCTCACAACTAAATATTCAGTGACCTTTCGAGAAAAATATGCCGGAGCTACGTCCTGTTAAAACCACATTCGGTAGTAATCTACGCAGTTCATTCTGTAAAAATTGAAGGTATATTTTTGTATTAAGATAACCATTAAAAAAATAGGGACCGAGAATAGTGCTTCCAATAATTCTACCCCACACACTTAATGACCACCTATGCTGGTAGTCGATCTAATAGTAAAATAGTAAAAGTTATGTCTATTTACTGATCCATTTTTATGAAATGTTGGATCATCTGTAAATAGGACAAAGTTAAAAACTAAGTACAAAATTCAACTCGATTTTGTATATCCCTATCAAAAACTGCTTGATGTTAATGAATGGGGTATGGATGAAAATTGTTTATTTTTAAAATTTTTTACTTATTCGAACTATATTAGCTATTCCGATATTTGATTGAATCTTCGGTTACCGTTTTTAACACATCTAACTCTTGCTCCTGATTAGTAACAGGCTTCATTTTTTCTAGTTTTGGATACCAAACACTCCCTGTCTTCACGTATCTCGCTAATAACCTTCTAAAAGTTTTTTCACCTGGACAACTTTTAACAGGAACATTCCAAGATATTCAGGAATTCTTCACTTTAGTAAAATTATAAAAATAATCATTTAGGTGTTCAACCGTTTTTGCTTTGCGGGTGGCACTCTGCTAATGGATGGATTTTATTAATGAATCAATCGTTGTTGACAGTGAATTATTATTTATTATTTATCCTGTTTTTATGACCATTGGACCGTCATATGGTGCAGATAGTTTCTTGCTCGTTCCTGTGGCAGGTTGATTTTTCATAATCAGGACTAAGTCACCAACTTTATATCTCTTCGGACGCTTTCTTTTCTTATCAAAATATTTCTTTTATTGTGCTTGAGATGAAACTATCTTTTCAGCAGCTTCTCTTCTAATTTCTAACAAATTATTAACCACATCCGGAATTTGTTAACTTAATCAAGTAAAATACTGTCACTAGGTCCTCTTGGTGAATATCCAAATAAAAGTTGACTGGTTGTTTTTCCTGTTGATTTATTTACTACATTATTTATTGCAAATTGAATTTTATTAACGTTACCATCCCAAGTATTTTCTTCTAAGGTGGAAGAAAGAAGAGCCCTTAATATGGTTCGATTTTGCCTTTCCACTTGTCCGTTGGCACGTGGAGTTGCAACAGCATTGAGTACAAGTTTGATATTATTTTGTAAGCAGAAATTTTTGAAATGATAAGCAGTAAAACAACTTCCTCGATCAGTAATTAATAACTTAGGAGGTCCATAGGTTGCACAAATATTCTTGAGGTATTCAATAACATATTTAGTTTTAGTGGTTTTGACAGGTTGTAAAAAGCAGAATTTCGTAAAAGCATCAATGCCAACAATCAGATACACATTTGATTTTTTACTTTTAGGAAAAGGTCCTAGATGATCAATATGAAACATATTAAATGGATGACAATCTTTTTGAATTGGATAAAGAAATCCTTCCTTTCTCCCAGAATTACGCTTGTTATACAAACATCGAATGCAACAAGCAATATACTGTTCCACGTACTTCTTCATCTTTGGGAACCAATAATTTTTGCAAAGACGATGTAAAGTCTTTTCTAAGCTAAAATGACCAAGCTCATCATGAGCAGCTTGCACGACTCTATGTCTCATACCCATTGTGACCCCTTTGCAGTAATCCTATATATAATATTGCTTTTCTATGCAATAATTAATAAAGTGAGTAATATGCAGTGCTTTAAGAACTGAACTGATGTGTTGGGTATTTGTTATTGTATTTTATTAGTGTGGGTAATTTCTGTGTTATTATGCGCATTGAGCATTTGGTCATTTTTATGTTTCCTTTTAATATTTAGTACAGTACTTTTATGTTATGTATGTTAAGTATCTGTAAGTGGCCTTGTAGCTGTTGATACTTGTAATAAATAAATAACTTATTTAATTAAATATTTAACTAAATTTCCTAATGATTCATGTTTTAAGAGACAAGTTTTTAACATTTTGCCAAATTTTATTGTATTCAACAAATATCACTTTTACATCACTTATTTTTTATCAGATCCGATAATATATTCAGGCAACTGCCTTCGTCAAAGGGACGGTATTGCTATATATGGAAAATTAATCTACCTATTGAAAATACATAATAACTGTAGATGGGTGTACATAGATATTATGCCACTTTTCTGCCAAGACAACAACACAAAACATAAAATAAGTCCTGTTAGTAAAACCATGAACAAAACTCCAGTTTTCTTATCTATCTTTTATAGTCTATTAAATTTATTTCTAAAATCCCCTATTCTACGTTTATGAATGACGTTGTTGTTGATGATATGACGTCATGAAAGTATCGGTTTTTTCTTGTAAAAAGATTGGCTTTAGTTGCCTTTTTTATGTTATGCTACGCCACAAACCATCGTAACAATTCACAAAAACCCTCAAATTAGATCTTCTCTCTTTGTCAAACCGAGAATAAGAAGGTTAATAATTTTTTTGGTTTAAAGCTTTTTTATTTACTTTTCTATGTTTTATTTTTAATCAAAATCCAATATAAATAATTTATGTTATATATTGATATATAGCTGAGAATTTTAATCACATTAAGGGAAACACTGAATCGGTAAATATGTTTGTAAACAACACACCCCCTCGCTCCTGATCAAACAAAGAATTCTAAATAAGAAGAATGTATTTTTTTTGTTCATTTTAATTTAATGAATAAAGACGATCGTTATTATTATAAATAATAATTTTATTTATTTAATTTATTAATTTTAAAATTTAATTTTTTAGCATACCGTTTACCTAAAAGAGACCGTTTAATTGATCTGCGTTACGATAACAACAATTATTAAATTAATATTAGGATAACAAAGGCTTGAGTTAACGCGCACGTATTTTAATTAAAAGATTATTATTCGGTAATAATAATTAATTGCAGCCAATTTAGGGTTGGCCTACGGCTGTATGCCTTTGCCATCGAAGATCGATGTGCCGAGCCCGTTAATTAATTTTACTATATCAAAGGAAATTTGAAGGGCAGCCCACTTAGACAACGAAGGAATAACTTTGAGGTTCGATGATAATTTTGCCCTCCGGATGATGACTTTGTTATTGCCAACACTGTTTTTAATTAGGTCGGTTATTTTAAATTACGTTTTTGGTTTGTTTATTTATGGGAAAAATGGCTCATTTTACCAGTTTTAAGAGTTGCGTCTTATGTTTGTCTAATGTAATAAATGAAAATATACAGGTAAAATGAAAAAGCTGCAGTCTCCCTCCACTTATTTATTAAGCATATATAGTTATTTAAAATTCCCTACATGTTTCGGACACAGTGGTGTCCATCATCAGGAGATAAAAGGTTTAAAATTGGTATTGGATATACGCCCCAGGGTTTGATTTCATGTCAAAAGCCCTCCATTTGTTTTTTTTTTTAATTATTTTTAATTTTCTTTCTTTACATCCTGTTGTTGACAAGGACCGAACAGTATGCTAAAAAATTTATATTCTTTGACATGGAACCAAACCCTGGGGCGTATATCCATTACCAATTTTAAACCTTTTAACCCCTGATGATGGACACCACTGCAAGTATGGACTATTTCTTCACTATTAAGAAAATATACAGGTTGGGGAATCGATCATTACACGTATACGATATGACAGATGACTTGGTTATAAGAATTTGGAGTATCAAATGGTATTTATCACTAATACACTCGTCGATTTTAGAGGATTTATTTTAATATACAGCTTATACATGTATGTTAAAGGTATTGAAACACATTTTAGAGAGCACAACTAAGACTCTAACCCAAAAAAAATACATCTACGAATGACAAGACATTAATGACACAAGATTAAAGTTACCTTTACATGTAACTAGCTACGGAACTATGAGAGATTTAAGAAATTTATACATCAACATCCCTAAGTCACTTTGTATTATTATTACCACTGCATTAATAGACGAAACTGTTGCGATTCATGATTTATAGAGGGAGCATTGAACGATATTGATAAGTATATCTCTTCTAATTAGTTATCAAAAAATGTATTAAAAATGAGAAGCATGTGGAGGTATTCAGTGTAATTATTAAAAACATTTTTGGATTCTGTGACAAGGGTTGAAGTTCGACGGTTTTCTTTTAACACGAAAGAATTTACATGTTATCAAAAAATTTTGTATAAAGGTTCATGGCAAGTGCTCAATGAAGTTTTATATATTACTAGCTACAGAGAGTTTTATAACCAAATATTTGGTATATTACAAAAAAAAATTGTACAATAATATTTTACAGGAAATCCAGGAAAGTATTTTATGATGCAGTATTTATTATAATAATTTCAAAAAATACACATTTTACGAAAATGCTGCAGAACAGTGACTAATGAATAATTTTATTTTAAAGCTAGATCAAACTGGATTATAATGATGAGGTAAGTCATCACTGAGGAGAAAAGCGTTGACAGCACCTTCTGGTTAATTATCCAGAAACCGGCAGCGGAAAATTCCGGACTTAAACCTAAAAAATATAAAAAACATTTTCTTAAGTTTTCTATATAAGTTTTGAAGATATTTTTTTATTTAGTCTGCCTGAAGGTAAATTTGTATTTTTTTGTTTACAAATTACCGGAATTCATTATAATAATAAAGTTTTGAATTAAAAATTAATATTACTACTGTCACTATTTTTGTATTTTTAATTTAAAATAAACCATATGCGTAATTACCTTTGACGTAATTAGCTAAAATAAAAAAGTCACTCCTCAGTTCCCGATTGTCAGTTTCTTCGTGACAAATAAGACACGATTTCCATATATTATCTGCAGATTTTCCCACGGAATCGCAAACCATTACTAGATGCACAGTACATACCTACAACAATAATAGTTAGGTACAAAAACTTGATTTTACTGAATTGACGACTATATTGATGAAATTAGCATTAAAATTTGTAATTTCAAGATTGATTGACTTAACTCAATTTGAACTTTTGTGGCTTGGGCTCCTTAGTAATTGCACTCAGATATATCGCCCTGATATATCTAATATAGACCTATCAGTTCATGTTTATCACCCCAAATTTGGCAAATTTTACAGTTATTTTAAAAATGTTGATCATTTAATTTGATTTTTTTGCAATATGTTTTTTGATGTACAAACATCATATACGAATATATTAATCTCAAAATGTCAAAAATCATGATGTTTAATCAATATTGAATGATTTACAGAGGGCGCGATTAGATTCTAATGGTTATGACAGATGACGTTGCCACGTATGTTAGAAGGGACTAGAAATGAATCATTCAGAATAATTTGACAAGTGACTACTATTACAGATGATGTGGCTCAATTGCCTGAAATAATAAAACAACTAGACTGAAACTAATGATAAGTCAACTGCTTTAAATTGATAAATCATTGCATCTGATTTCTGAAATTGAAAATCAATTTATAGCTCAATTGTATGGAATAATTAAACACCTCTAGACTGCCTGGAATTAAAAATGCATGTCTCAATGGGCTTAAATTAGAAAATCACCGTGGTTCAATTACCTGGAATAATAATATGATTAGTTTGCCGAGAAATTAAAAATAAATCTGCGCTTCAACTGTCTTAATTGGATATTCCATATATGGCCCAATTGCCTGGAATAATCAAATAATTACAACTAATAAATGCAAAAGAACATTCTAAAAATGTATTTTTCATTTAAAATTTAATTTTTTAATCTGTGAGTGGAATTTCCTAAATAAAACCGAAGTCGCTTAAACATATTTGGTTATCACTGTTTTTGTTCCAGTGACTTATCAATTTGAGTTAATTTAATTGTCATTAAGCCAAATTAGTGTCATCCGAATTTCTAAATATACAATTCCCTCTTTGCCAAAGAGAAAAATAATATTCCAGGAAGTTGAACTGATCCAAAACTCCCAAATTCCCGGATGGACTATCTAGTATTCTCAAAGATTTATTAGTAAATTGAAGAGTCATTTGCCATTGAACCACTTTAAATCCAAAGAGTGTTAAAAATATAAGGTTGTTTTTTATTTTTCTTTGTTACAATGTATAAAACACCAATATCAAAATTACTAAAAAAGGACACAAGTTGAACAAATTTTGTTGCCATAGGAAGTGTATCACGTTGACAATTATAACGATCTAAAGTTTAGAAGAAAACTTGAGATTAACGTGTTCTTGTCTTACTGTTATCGTCGTTTTATGGTAAAATCAAAAATACTTTTTAAAAATGAGAAAATCCAATATTGTGTCCATAAGAAAAAATAAAGTTGATGATGATCGGAAAAAAACGAAACGTCGGATTAATTTTTTTTTGCGTCATGTTGTAATACATAAAAAGTGGCAATGAAAAACTGTTTTTAATTTTCGATATCTTTTTAAATAAAGTCGGTAGAAGGTAAAAACGATTTTGACAAATTTCGGGTTTTTTCGGATATCTTTGGAAGTATCCGGAATTTTAAAATTTTTTAAATGACATTTTAATAAGCTTCAAATTGCGCAACTTTGCCTCTATTTAACTGACTCTGTTACTCTTACTATTCGAGATTCTAATGGTCATCGAATTTGGGACACCCTGTACAATCTATACGAATTTTCAACCTGTTTCGGAGATATTAAGCGTTTTCCAATTTCTTACAAAAATTAACATTAAAAGAGATTAAAATTATTTGGTTACTTAAATTCGTTACAAAACACTCAAAAACTAATAAGTAATACTGTCCTGGCAACATCCAAATCTTTTCATACAAATTTCTTTTAACGTTACCTAACCTCTCTTATAGCAACCGTTATTTGTTTTTTTTCTAAGCAAAGTCGAAAGGTTTATTTTTGCAGATAAAATAAGTCTAATGATGTTAGATCAGGGGGTCGTGCTGGCCATTCCATCGATGCTTGTCTCCCTATCCATCGATTTGGAAATATTCAGTTTAAGTTTGCCGCACATTGATTTGTTAATTATTTTAGAACAAAGTTAAATAATTTTCACCATTCACATTGCCATCGATGAACAAGGGACTTATGATAGGACCATCTTTAAATCCGGCCCAAACATTGACTTTTTCAGGATGTTGGGTATGTCGTTCTCTTATCCAGTAAGGGACTTTCTTTAGACCAATAGCAGCAATTTTGTAACTAAAGGTGCACTCATCAGAAAACAAAACATACTGTGATTGGATCTCATTATTATCTCATATTAAAAAATCATCTGTTGTTGGTTGTTTGGCAAGTGGCTGAGTTGGTATGAATTTATAGGGATGCATTTTATTTCCTTTCAATGTTAGAATAATCGATGAATGTCTAACATCGAACATACGCGCTGCTTTTCGACCTGTTTAATGTGGATTTTCCTCAAACTCATAATATCCAATTTGGTATCATCACTTACTGCATTCGCAGCTGCTTTTTTAATTTGCCGTACATGTCCAAGCTCACGAAACTGCTTTTTTATATTCCTGATCGTCCCTTGGGATATAGGACAATAATTGGGATATTTTTTATGGAATATTCGAGCAACTTACAATATATAAAATCTACAACTTAATAAATAATAACATCCAAAACTTAAAAACAAATTTCTTTTAACGTTACTCAACCTCTCAGGCATGATCGAACTAATAGCAACCGTTATTTGTCTTTTTTAGTAAGCAAAGTCGAAAGGTTTATTTTTGTAGATAAAATAAGTCTAATGATGTTAGATCAGGGGGTCGTGCTGGCCATTCCATCGGTGCTCGTCTCCCTATTCACCAATTTGGAAATATTCGGTTGAGGTTTGCCGGACATTGGCAGGAATTTATAGGGATGCATTTTATTTTTTTTCAGTGTTTTAATGATCGATCTAACATCGAACATAGGTGCTGTTTTCCGTCGAGATTAATGATCCAGATCAATGATCAGATAATGTCAGTAATGACAGATAATGTCCAGATCCTTACTGCATTCGCAGCTGCTTTTTTAATTTGCCTTACATGTCCAAGCTCACGAAACTGCTTTTTTACATTCCTGATCGTCCCTTGGGATATTATAGGAGGAAAATTGGGATATTTTTCATGGAATTTGCAAGCAACTTACATTTGTGTTCATGTGTTATCTCCACAACTAATTATCTGTACAATTACCATTTTGCGCGTGTGTGTTAACCAAATTCAAACGACTACGACACTGATAACAGCTATTACTGATGGTCAATAAGTTACAAGGCCAAGCATTTTAAACCAAAGCGAGAAACACACTTTTATTTATTTATTTTCCATTATCAAAACTGAACTGAGAAATATGTATTGAGTGTGTTGTAACCAATTTTTGCATATACGATATTGTACTTAAAATTTACATGCTGTATAATTTTTTTATGGAAAAAAAAAGGCAAGTAAAAATACCTCTCAATGTCTCTGAGCGTTGTTTCAAGAATACTTACCCCTATTTATTTATTATGGAATTTATTCCATTTGGCTGATATACACAAAAATTATACTTACTCCATACAATATCCAAAAAGCCACATTGGCCCCGGCAATAGTCTCCCTAATTTCCGCTGGTTTAGTAATAGGAATGCCATAGCTAAAAGCATTTAGTATTTCCAAAACCGTACAAATGATCATTAAAAAAAAGTACGGACTAAAAGTTGCATTTATTTCTTGTACAATTAAGTACATGCTCTTGTACAACTGTGTAAATTCTGTGAGTTTTTCAAACGCCTCCCGTTGCGTGATGTTGAGTTTTATACGTTTCCTTGACTGCCTGAGATATCGATCTAAATAAACGTATCTGTTTTTTATCCAGATACAAATAAAAGTAACAAAAATGGCCCCAAACATAATATAGTATGTGGCAACCCGAAACACTAAAAAAGCCAAACTGTAATAAATAAACATCCAGTTGACGAAAGTATCGTATAAATGCACAAATACGAACACCGAGTGACACGAAATCAGGCAAAACCTTATCACACCGATCCGTGAGTCCTTAACGGAATCGTAAAAATGCCACTTTATTTGTTTTTCAACTTGTCAGATCATTTTTAGCAACCTTTGCCATCGATATCTTCTCAAAATGCTCCAAACTACAATAGATTCCAGTAGTAATAATTCGAAAAATCCTTGAATGGCATCCAAAGCCCTTTGGCTCAAGTTAAAGTACTGGTACAGATAATATCTCTGGTAGAATGAAAAAATCGTACCAATAAAGTAAATGATCATCAACATTATTGGATATACTTTGGCGCAACATGATTTTTCGTTGATCGGTGTGATTGCCAAATACTTCGCCAACTGATACCATGTTTGGACTATGGTGTAATCTACTCTGGCCTTAGACATAAATAAAAATTCCGAGGAACTTATATAAAAAATACCCTCTCTCCGTAGGTGCAACATATACACTTGAGGTTAGTTACTGTTATCAAAAAGGCATCTAAACGTTGTGTCAATATGGTTTTCTAGTCACGGAAGACAAATTTACTGGATGATATGCATTTTTTCGTTACAAGTCGTTAAGCGGCACTTAAATTTGTCGCTATATACCACCAAACTTTCATAATGATGTTTTTCTTTCGGTTAAACTTGTAAGTTGGGGTAAATAGAATAGAGAATGTAAGCAAATGGGTTTAAAATAACGTTAATTGGTAAACAGTTATCAAAATGGGTGAAAATTTGATCCAGAAGAAACCTGGGGCCTGTTTCATAAAAAATATTAGTCCAATATTATTGGCAAAAATCTAGTAATATTAGTTTACATTATCAATTTATGTTTCATAAACTTATTAGATAATATTATTAATTATTAGCGTATTGGTTAATAAATTAGTACATTTTATTAGGATAAATTGAGAACTGTTTCATAAATACCTAGACTTCATAAATTTTACTAATAAAATTGATGTATTTTTATGAGTGTTTTTAGCATAATAATGTGAGTTAGAATAATAGAGTTAATTTGCAAAAGTTTACAAAATGGGCGATTCTGAATCAAGTGACGAGGAAGAGAGAGTTTTTGTGAGAAGACCAAGAATATTTAGGGAACGAATTTCCTATTTTTATATAGAAGATACTTATGAATTTAATGAACGATTTAGGTTACCTAGTGCGAAGTTCTACGTAATTTTAAACAGAATAGAACAACAACTAGCCCACGATACAAGGCGAAATTACGCGTTAACGCCGAAACAGCAACTAATGGTTGCTTTACATTGGCTTGGAAGTGGCATGCAGTATCACAGTGCAGGAGATATGCATGGCATCTCAAAAGCTACAGTATGCCGTATAGTTCACAAAGTTGTTCTATCTATTAACAGAACCATGCTTAGAGAAACCGTTTGTTGGCCCGATGATATTGGAAGAGTTATGTATCAATTTAAACAAATTGCTGGTATGCCGCTTGTTTGTGGAGCAGTTGATGGAACACTTATTAAAGTTGATGCACCTAGTTTACATGAACCAGCTTTTGTTGATCGCCATGGAAACCACTCTTTAAATATTATGCTTGTTTGTGGTCCTTCGTTAAAATTTTACTACGTTTCCGCTAACTGGCCTGGTAGCGTAAGTGATGCGAGAGTTCTGCGAACTAGTTCATTATTCCAAAGAATGGAAAACGGTTGGCGACCATTTCCAGGATCTGTATTGCTGGGAGACTCCATTTATCCACTTAAATCATGGCCTGTTCCACCTGTTTTACGAAATGACGGTGACGCTTCGCAAATGCGATTTCTAAGAGCTCATAAAACGACTCGCAGAGTAGTTGAATGTGCTATAGGCATTTTAAAAGAAAAATTTCCTTGCCTCAATTATGTTTGACTGAGAAATACAGTGTTTGCTTGCGAAATGATAAAATGTTGCGTCACTCTTTGCAACATATCAAAAGCAGATAACGAACAATATAACATAGAGGAGGAAGAAAATGCCAATGATGACAACATAGATGCAGAAGAACAAGATGAAATAGATATAGGAGCTGAGGAGAAACTTAACTATTTTTACAATTATTTTCGTAATAATTAATTAAAATATAGGACAATAAAAGAAAGGTTAGGACGTATAAAAGAAACTACAATATATTTTTTTAAATGCAAAATTGTTCTTTATTTACCTTTTTTATTTAGATAGATAACAATTTTTTTTAAATCAGTCATAGTTTTTCATTAATACCGATTACATCACCTTCTTCATTTAAAATATATTCAGTAATATTTTGTGTGTCCTTTTGCTCTTCAATATGGCTTGTAAGGTTACAGTGACTTACATTAAGTGACCTTTCTTTATTCCACACTTCCAACTCCAATTTTCGGACTTCTAGTTCAAGTTTTTTTTCTCTTGAGGTCCTCGAGGTATTTTGTTTCATTGGAATTTTGGACAATGATTTTTCTCTTAAGACATCCTGCAACCGAAAACAATTAATTTTAGTAAAAAGGTCAAATCAAATGATGGAAAAAGGACAGTGTAGGGAATGATAAATACACGCTTGGAAAACTTACTTGGAAAGGTTACTTTCTATGCACAAAAATAAACGAGTTTTTTGGTGGAAAAATAAAAAATATAAGTAATAATCTTTTTATGAGGACAGTCTTTATCGAGGTCTTTATCTAATGGAAATGTATTTTTGTCCAGCTGTAGCCTTCTATCCAAAGCCAGCTGGAATTGAAAATTAATTTAGGAACTATCGATAATAACCTCTTGTTAACTTTTGGGACTTCAGCGGTGGGCTTACGACATCTTCAAATGTATTTCCCACATCCTCTTTTATCTCTGTTACATCAGGTAATGTCTCAGTATTAGTCGGTAGAGTTTGGGTTACAACCTCTTCCTCCATTGAATCCGCGACCCCGATTCCTTCTATAACTGGAGAGTTTTTTCCAATTATTTCAATTACTAGCTTGTCGGTGTCATCAAGTTTCGAATCGGGGCCGCCATCTGATCCAGTTTTTTTGCGTTATCAAGTTTGATCTAAAAAATATCTTCAATTAAAATACAAAGTATATTAGTTTTTATTTTAAATTAGAGCGTTAGCACTGCATTGTAGCGTAATAAAACAATTGCATGAATATTTTTTTAATAAAATTGCTGAGCAAGAGTAATAAAGTTCTATTTTTTTAAGTGCCTACATTGAAAAAAAACGGATGCTAATGAAATTAATACCATCATGCGATCCCTTCAAAATAAGAAAATAAAAAAATATACAAAATTGTCCAAAAATAACTTAAAAATTGTTTTTTCCCGTTTTTTTGGACCAAAAAACAATTTTTTTTTGTTTTGGGTAAAAATGGTATTATCACTTTCGTTATTTATCATGAATAAAATAAATTTTTCCTCTCTTTCTCTTAAAGCCCAATTCATAAACTTTGCGCCTTGCGTTTAGTACGTAAAGCTCATGAACTGGATCTGATTCGACTCACCCCACTTTTGAGATTTTACTCATAGGCAACGCAAAATATTAAGCCGTTTAAAAGTTATTACTTAACACGCACATACTAGATTTTTAGAAAAAAACAGACACGATTTTTTTCCTCTAAACCGACTTTTACGACGTTTTAGGACTTTGTGAGATATCTAAACCACTTATATGGTTACGGATTATTATAGTGTATCTTAATACACTATAATAATCCGTTTGTATACAAACGGATTATAATGCGGAAGTAATAAGTTACTTACCATTGTTCGGTTCCGAATATTAGGCCAAGTAGCATCACGCACGTAGGTGTAGTCTTTCTCGCATGTAATCAATCCAATAGAAACCGCATAGTCCCTAACTTCCATCCATGCGGATCTTTTTGTTTCCTTGGTCAGTGTGGTAGAAAACTGTCCAAATAGACTATCTGTCATGTCTTTAATTTTTCGGAGAAAGTTTTGTTGCTTAACTTGCTTTTCCGATCTTTTACTTCTTATTTTAGACATTATGCAAATTTAACGCCACTTAATGAAACCGCACCGCAAATTATGACATAACCTCACTAACTTGTAAACAGCTGACTAGTAAAATAATATTATTAGTCTTCACTTTTATTAGTCTAATATATATTTTTATGAAACAGAAAAAAGCATACTAATATTATTAATTTATGAGACTAATATTAATAGCTAATATTATCAGTATGGTTTATGAAACAGGTCCCTGATCATTTATTGTGGTTTTCCAACTTTTTTTTTAATTGCTCTTAATGGAAATATGTGGAAACTCTAAGAGGTTCTCTATTAGGAAACTCTATCTTAAAATGATCTGATGATCATCTTAACTTTTTTTTTAGTTTGTTGTCTAGAAGAAAATTCTTTCAGAAAATAATTTAAACAAATTATATTATATGTATGTATTAACAAATCATATACTTATAGTCCAGGACGATTAGCCTTTCACTGCTGAAAAAATCCCATCTGGCTGAATTTTTTACCAGAGCTTCTTTTTGACATTACAAATCATCCCTCAAAAGTCCCCATGAATCCAAGTGAAGTTCTTTTTTTATGGGGGGTCAAAGGTCACAAAAAACACTTTTTTACAAATAACATCGAAACTATCAATTCTACGATAAAATGAGCTATTACCTTTTTTGTTCAGTATGAAATTCTCCACAAAAAAGGTCTTATGCATTTTTTTCGTAAAGGTCATTTTTTTATAGAAATTTTACTTTCAATATTGGACATTGAAAAAATTGTACTTTTTTCCACGTCACCATAGAGGTAAAGTACCAGACGCGTTTTTTTTCATGTGGTCTCCCCAATAGGCCTAATCCACGAACCTACAACGAAAATATGCCTGGACGATTCTTCCGTAGTGACTAGCTAATGTCAACGGTAAACTTAATTTTCGGATCCAACAATGCATACAATTGAACCACAATTGTATACATTTCGAATGTGTGCACATTTTTGTTTAATTTGCAAAATTGACTTTTCAGTAGAAAGACGAACATATTCATAGAAATAAATCGTAATCATGAGTGCCTGTGGAATTTTAAATCTGAGAAGTACCATAAAATAAATATCTACTAAATAACCATCAAACATGTACTAAATATGTAACTAGATTTACCTGTAATTTAGTAACATGTAGAGAAGATAGGAAAGGGTTCCTTTTTCTCTATAAAAAATACAACTTTTTCCTTATGAGGATTAAGATAAATTAAAAAAAAAATACAAGTGAAGAGTTTGTATTGCTCTAATAAATAAACTATACTTCGTAATTTCACACCTAAAAAATACACTTAATATTTGTTTTTTAATAATTTTATTTAGGTAAAGACTTATAAAAGACGTTTAAACTAAAACATTATTGCCCTATGTAGGACTAAGGGCCTAATTACGAAAAACACGTTCAAATAAAAGAGGAATGAATAGCATTTTATTTGAAAACTTATTTTATGTAGACAGCAAACATGAATATTGAACAAACATTCAAATTCTAACTTTTTTCTGTTGTCTTTGCCTATAAATATCGTTCATGGGGGGCAACTGCATATCTTCGTCGTCAGATCCGTCCGTTGCCAGGCCGATCTTCTTTCTTCTTTTAATGCCGAGTCCGCCGTTTTCCTCGATTATCCAATGAACTGATTTCGCGATGTCGAATAGTCGTACGTCACCGTGTTCAGTCGGAGCAGGAACTAATTAAAAAAAAAATAGATTAATAGTTCATATACTATCAGAGGGTGTCTTAAAATGCATTGCCTTAAAGCTACAGGCCACGTAAATTGCTTGAAGAAAACCGATTATTTCGAACCACGATTAGAGTTAAGCGTCAAATTGCCTGAAAATTTGCATTTAAACCCAATTTTAGGGAAGGATTCAGGGAGCTTACCTAAGCAGTTACGGCCCAATTTTTTTCATTTGATCCTTTGAATCCTTAGCTATAATTGGACACCATTTTTGAGACGCAATTTGATGCACAAGTCTAATCACCGTTCATAAGTGATCTAGACAACAAAGTAATAAAGAACCTTTAAAATGACCCTGAAAATTTTCAATGTGGAGTTGATGCCTGCATCCAAAACTACAAGAAAAATATAAATAGTTCATTGTGTCTATTAAGTGGACTGTACACAGCATTTTCTTCTTTAAAAAGAGAATTGGTCCATACAAGAAGAAGAGGCATAAAAATTTCTACATAGTCAACTAGTGTAGTCAGAAGAAAAACTACTTTCAACGGCAGAAGGCGGTTTCAGTCTGGTAAAAAAACCTGCGAAATTTAGGAAAAACGAAAATGTGGCTCCTTATTTCTTAGCTACACGTGTGTTAAACAAAACCGAGTTTTAGGAGGCCGAAAGATTGCAAAGTGATATTTTTTGTTACCTTTGAAGTAGTGTATGTAAGTGATTTGCTTTTTGAATAAATCTTCCTTCCGAAATAAATAAATATATATTTTTTATGTAAAATTTATATTCGGAAATAAACTAAGTGACATTTTCTCTATATGAATTTAGATGAACACAGTCTTTTATATTCGCAGCATGTGTAAAACTTTTTTCTTATAAATTTTACGAAAAAAAGTTATCCTTTATAAAAACGTCTGTATGTTCGAAAACCTAAAATGCAACCATCAGTTATAAAATTCTAACAACGGTATTGTACCTACGAAGTTTCTGAAAAAATATTATTTTTTCCGTAAGATTAAAATACATTTATTTTTGACCAAATCGAAATTGGTTATAAAAATTTTCTGTACAGTTTGCTATTTTCTACCCTGCAACACTAATAAATGCATAGTTACGAAAAATAAACAATGTCGAAAAAAATAGTTAATTTATAATGTAAATAAACAATGTTGAATATTTGAAAGTTATTTTTAATTAAAAACATTCTAAACTTTGTGTGAAGTTTAACTTTGCAACTTAGCACTTGAGCAATAATACATAATATGTAAATTTTTGGAGATAACTCGTATACGACTGATAAAATTTGATATCAAATTGCAATTTTTTATAAAAAATTACCTTTTTCATATCTATATCGTTGACCTACATCATAGCTTCTAGAAAAATTGGAAAAACCAAATCCCATGCATACAAAATCACTTCACCTAGGTGTTATTAATTATTGCTCTGGATTTATTATTAAAGAAGTCTATATACTGGCATAAGGACAAAGTAAATGAAAAAATTTAAATGATGATACGTCTTCCGCGTATGTTAATACGTCTACAGAAATTTCATTTTGATATTTTTTTAAATTTAGGGTCAAGTGGTGTAAAAATGAGACACCGAAGATTTTGGGTAAAAATAAGACAGTCAATTTTTTGCCACTAAAAATTATTTTAATGAGACGAAAAAAGGACGTAATAAAGTCTAAATATTCTAAAACCTAAACACATTCATTTAAACGATAATATTAATTTATACATGAATTATTTAATCTGCCATAATATAATGCAATTTTCATGACAAAAACTTTTAAAATCGGCGCGCAAACTTTTGTTGCGCGCCCGTTGTAATCCATCGGGCGCGCTCGGTTAAAATTGCAATGTGAAGACTGATCTGTCGCAGCGCTGTGGGAACAAGCCGGGTACGGGTAGTCTGTTGCTAGAAGTAATTGAGTGTGTACGTGTTTTTTTGCTGGGGTAATTTTGAGACGACTGAGCAAGCCAGGATGCCTAGGAATTACGTTCCAAAGGCAAAACCCTATACAGACGACGATCTGAAACAGGCGCTTACCTTAGTAAAGGAAGGTAAGTTGTCTATTCGAACGGCAGCAAAAAAATTTCGCATTGATAAATCAAAATTATTTCGGGCTATTCACGAAAAAAATATTTTAAAACGTGACCGAAAACAAGCACTATCCGATGAACAAGAAAGAGATTTGACAGACAAAATTAAAATTATGGCTAAATGGGGATTCGCCTTATCCAAACAAGAAAATCAGTTAGTTGTGCAAACATATGTTAATGAAAATGCTATAAAAACTACATTTAAGGAAGGCAAACCTGGTGACGATTGGTTTCGTTCTTTCTGTAATAGAAATCGACTGAGCCAGAAGAAAATGGAACAACTAGAAAAGTGTAGCAGAACAGCTACCACCGACCCTTTTATAATATATTCCTTCTATGATCGCCTGGGTGAAACAATCCAACAACTTGGTTTGCAACACAAGCCTGCACACATATTTAACTTGGATGAAACAGGGTTTAATATGGATCCAGGTAGAATAAAAGGAGTTGCAGCATTGGGCCAAAAAGTTCATAGAAGCATAGAAGGATCTGGTAAAGAAAATATTACAACCATGGCGTGCATTTCTGCTAGCGGCGTATTATTACCGCCATTAATTATATATCAAGGACAAAACCTGTGGAACACATGGAAGGGATCAAACGATTTGGAAGGAACCTGCTATGCTGTCTCTGATAAAGCCTGGATGACAAGGTCTTTAATAGTTGGTTTTCCAAGTTTTGTTCAATGGTTTCCGAAAGGCCGCTGTTACTTATAATGGATGGTCACGTCTCACATCTGGATAGGGGAACCATTGAACTTGCCATACAAAATAATATCACATTGTTTAAATTACCACCTCATGCTACAGATATTTTGCAACTGTTGGATAAGTGTTGCTTTAGACCTCTCAAGCTAAAATGGAACCAAAAGCTTACAGAGTGGCGGAGATTAAATCAGAGACGTCTCACCAAAAGCGAATTTGCTGATTTGATCTGCGAATTATGGAATGAAGGTATTACAGAGGCTATAATAAAAAAGTCGTTTGAATCGACTGGCATATATTCGTGCTGTAGGGAAAAATATCCAGTCGACCGTCTTAATAAAATTAAATTGCAAAAATACAATGAAAGTGTTCAAAACCCCAATCCATTAAATGTGTTTGAATTAAACCAAGAAAAGGAAAATGATGAGGTTGTAGCAAACAATGTAAACAATAGCGAACAGAAAATAATTGAAAAAGAAACAACAAACGAAACTAATGACACTAAAACATTTCAAGATAATAATGTTGAGCCACAACCGTCTTCGTCCACTTCATTCGAAAATATTTTGCTAAATAAGATAAACAAAACAAATCCTGAAATAAAGCGAAGGAGAAAAGTTAATTCCAGTTGTGCTGTTTTAACTAGCGCCGAATATTTAGATAGTATTAGGGAAAAAGAAGTGTCACAAAAGAAGAAAAAAGTGACAAAAGTGGCCGAGTCCTCTTCAGATGATGAAAGTGTAACTTACCAAGAAGAAAGCGACATTGAAAATATGACATTTGACGAACTCATAGAAGAGGAAGAAAAAAATTATGCAGCCGAGGAATTTAATACAAATAGTGACATAAATATTGGCGACTATGTTTTGATTAAGTTTTGTACCAAAAAAAAAGAATGCATTACGTTGCGCTAGTAGAATCTATTGGAGATAACGAATTTTCAGTGTCTTATTTGCGTCGAAAGGGGGAAAAATTCATATTTCCTCAAATACCTGAAAAATACGAAGTACCAAAGGATGACGTAGTAATGAAACTACCTCCTCCAATAACCCATGGAGGTACTGCCAGAGTTTCACAGAAATTTGTGTTTTCTATCGCTATAAATAAATATAATGTTAACTAAATCGTTTAACTATAACTACATGCAGAGTATTTGGCGTTTTCTTATTTATTTAGGTAATATTTTTGATGTACCTATTTAGAATATATTTTCTGTTTTTTATTTTCAAACTGCGACTTGAGTTTGATTGAACTGTTTTTACATCTTTATGTATTTCTCATCAAAGGTTTTTAGTATGGCGTAAAAATGACCCAAAAAAATGTTTTTTCCAGTTTTTATTGCATTTTTTAAATAAATCTGAGAAAAATCGTACAACATGTTGTTTCATTTTTCAACCAGGGTATCTCATAATTGCCCCATACCACGGACAACATCATAAATGCCTGAAATTGCCATGTATCATTTTTACCCACTCCCTGTTTCATTTTTGCCCAAAATGGCAGGTAAATATGACACAGGAGTTTTATTTTTTTTCTTAACACCCATAACGATTTCCTTGAATTTGTCATTTCTATGTTATTCAGCATCGAAATCTACTTAGTATGATCATTTTTTGAACATTTATTTCAAAAAGGAAATGGTTTAAAAATTAAAAGTTTTATAAAATGTCTCATTTTTACACCACTGACCCTACCTGGAAAAGAACTATTCTTTTGCATATAGTCCATCCAGAGCAGTAATTCCTAATAAAGTAAATAATAGTGATATAACGAAACATTTGACAATTCAAGTTTCCTTGGTAAAAAATGTCTGGTAAAAGATTTTATGAATTGCAAAATATAACAAAACAATTAATTTATTTTGAATAAAGAAAGGTTAGCTCCCCTGTACAAATATAAAGCAGCTTGATACATACTTACAAAATATGTTCAAAATAAAAGATGTAGTACATGGCATTTTATATAAGAAAAATAAAATCATAGTACTTAAATCTCTAAAAGCATATATATTCACAAATTAGCATTATGCGCACCGAAGTATTGAGCAAACGAAAAAATTGACAACAAATTCAGTAATGTAGCCTAATATTGCAAAATATGTCCAACAATGCAAGATATTTCCAACCTTTGTGTTCTCAAGACGCATTCCAATTAGCCAAAAATTTTAAAAATACTCGTATTTGATTAAGAATGTTATTGCGCCTTTTAAAAATGTGACTCCAATTTATTTCAACACCCTGCATACTATCATAACCAAATTTGGTACACTTATGTTTTAAGTGGTCCTGAACAATAATCCAGTACCATTTTTCAAAAATAAATATCGCTAATACTACTTCTTGATTTTTCGCACTTCAAACTTGAATACAGTAGGCCATGACCTGCTTTCTCTAAATGTCGAACTTGACTCATAAGTGCCATTTTTGACCATCTATCCAACAAAATTTTTTTTTTTTGAAAATTGGTCAAGAAACAAACATTTTAGAGGGGTGGCTAACCCTTAAGTGGGACACACTGTATTATGTGATTACATTTTTCCAGCTCAGATATTTCACCCAAGAAGACAGAAGAGGTATTTCAGCTGTTAATAAGTCTTTATTGAAACCGCAGAGTCTTAATTATAATATACATACTTTGATAAAAGATTATGAATCAGTATTTGGGCAATTAGAAGATAAAATTAGTACCCTGCAACTATTGTAAAAAATTTAGATATAGGAGTCATAATATAAAAAAAGTTAAATGGTAACATTATAGAAATGAAAAATTCTTACGTAGAAATTTATGTAATGCGTATTATCCAACTCGGGAGAGACATACATATAAATAAAGTTAAGACAGTCATTATAATGATTGTCGTCCAGGTTCTGTAAACAATACATTTCAGGTAGAGTAATAAAAATAAAGTATAGATAGAAAATTTATTTAGATATAAGTATTATATATTTCTCATTTAAATAATATAAATAGGATCCGTTTTCACATTCTTATTTTTAAGGAGAAAATATTAATTTATTTGACATATTTCTGTTTATCCAGAGAGACTTCTACAGTATTTACGATCATCCTAATGCTTTAAAATCACACTTGCTAAATCTAAAAAAATACCTTAGGAATCTGAGATATGTATTTTAAATTCCAGTAAAGGGCAGGCATTCCAGTACTATGACTTTATTTAGGATATTTTTTTTGTATAAATTATTATAAATGCAATAAAGGTATTTAAGGTATATAGGGACAAAAATCGCAGTAACTATGAAAACGCCTTAAAATTATAACAATTCTTACCTTGTTCAGGAAGATAAATCCTGTTGAAAATGTCCATCAGTATGTCAATGTGAACAAATGGTCCTCTGAAGCAATGTGGTGGCGGTAACAATGTGCACAGGTAGGCTGCTGAGGGAGGCATAGGAAAAGATCCACCTACAGATAAAAATATAGATATTATATTATTCAATGATATGATATACATTCAATAAAATGAAATTCAATGAAATGATATACATATAATATACATGTTGTTTAGAGGGCACAATGGATTACAATCTGTGTGTGCACATAGTTTAATTAGGTACAAAAAAATAAGTAATTATAAGTAATGTTAAATATAATATTACACTTAGTATTTAAAAGTATTTAAATATGTAAAAGATGAAATGAATAAGTTATACCAGAAAATAGCGTAGCAAGTATGCGCGAATAAAGTTATTTACTAAACCAATCTATATTAGTTACAAATGTATTAATTTTGTCTGTTATTTTATTAGGTTTTATTTTTTACATCAAATATAAGCATGTTGTATATTTTTGGCACTATACAAAAAATACTTTTTTGACGTTTTCCACGTTTTACATTTTGTGTTACTGCTTCTTTAATACAGTTTCCCCTAGTGTTAAATGTATGAGTTGGAAAACTTTATGCATTTAACACTTATTAATTATTAATGCTTTAACATATAATTGATTTAACTTTATTACATTAGCTTCACAGAAAAGTATTTACATTAAAATATTTTTTTAAACATATTGAATTGCTATAAAGTTCCCCATACAGCAATTCAATATTTAATTATAGTTTCTACGAGCGAAGAATAAACTAACCTTAGTAAATTAGGCTCAAATTTAATAAGAAACTATCTTAAAGATCGACAGCAATGTGTAAAAATTGGAAATGAGCAAAGTACTTATAAAATAGTGCAGTATGGTGTACCGCAAGATACTGTTCTGGGACCGCTATTTTTTTATACATTAACGATCTCTTATATTTAACAGGTCACAGTCGAACATATTATACGTGAATTACCAAAAGTACATCAATGGTTGGAAGAGAATAAATTAACATTATTATTAATCCAACATATTAATAGAATAGATTCTCCTGTACAGACACAGATATACAGTGCATCCCAAAGTGTGAAATGTCTAAATTCATTTAAAATTCAGGGGTGTGATCGGAAAAAAAAACGCTCGGACCCGTCGATTTTTATTTCAAGTTGCGCATTTTTGTACGTGAAGTTTGTATATAAATATGGGTTGCTCAAAAATAAATTACGACCATCAACTTCATTTTTTCAAATGAAAGCACCATTTTTTTCATTTCATCTTTGAATTTCGCGTGGAATTCTACGTATGTTTCATGCATCATGTCCTATACCTAAAGTCAATAGTTATCGAAGAAAAGACGATTCATGTAACAAATAAAAAAGAACAAAAATTAAGTTAAATGTTCAAAATGGTTGCCATTCACGGCATGACAATATCCAAAGTGATCAATAAAGTCTCGTTGCGCATTTTCAATCATTTCCGGAGTTTGGCGCGCACGTTTCTGCCAATTCTCTCTTTCAAGTCGTCTAGATTATTTGGCCTATTAACAAATACCTTCGACTTGAGGTATCCCCACAAAAAAAAGTCTATTGGTATTAGGTCAGGCAACCTAGCAGGCCATTCGACGGGTCTTCTCCTTTCTATCCACCGATTGGGAAAGGTTTTATCCAAAAAGGTACGCACAGTGGCAGCATAGTGCGGAGGAGCGCCATCGCTGGAAAATTAGTTCTTCGTCAAGATAGTCTGGGTCCAATGGATTTGGAAATAAAGCTAGTAATGGTGGAACTAATTCAAATTGAAGAAAATCGAGATATACATGTCCCGTTAAAGTCTGTTCAAAGAAAAAGGGACCTATTACTCTTCCGCGCACTATTGCAAACCACACATTTAGTTTTTGAGACTACTGGGTGTTTACCTCCATCATTCAATGCGGATTTTCTGTTGCCCAATATCGACAATTTTGTCTGTTCACATTACCATTCAACCAGAACGTGGCTTCATCGGAAAAAATAATATTTGTTACTAAATTATTATTTAGATTGCAAATGTTTTGTAAACGTTTACAAAACTCATTTCGCCTATCGAAATCGTCATCAAATAACTCTTGTACCGGGTGTTTCAAATTCGAGCCACATCATTGGGATTTCGAAAACGGTAAGAGATACAGGGTCGGTTAAATTGGGGCAAAGTTGCGTATTCTTATGCTTAACAAAATGCCGTTTTAAAATTTAAAAAATTCCGACTACGTACGAAGTTATTCGGAAAATACCGAAATTTTGGAAAATCGTTTTTATTTTTTTGTGAGGTTATTTGAAAACATATTTTAAAATAATTGACACTTTATTGTTGTCACTTTTTCTCCTCTACCAGATGGCGTCGTCAAATTTAAAATCCGACGTTTCGTCTTTTGGCAACCATCATCAACTTTATTTTTTTAAATACGGCCCTGGAATTTTTTTTACTCATTTAAATAATAATATAATAAAAATTGTCTTGATGTTGTTTTTCAATCAATAACATGGTAAAAATATTGCTAATATGTTATATTATATTATATTTACATAAATTTTTCTGCAGGCCTGATGTCTAAGTCTCCGGCTGAATAACTTGAAAATTCTTATTAGCAAAGATGGCTTTGAATTAGAAAAAAATGGACGACCATCTGTCATTAATTGTTTATATCTGTTTGACATTTGCTTTTTCGATATTTTGTGAAATCAAAAATGGTATTCTCCAGTAGCGAACAACGTGATATGGTCCAAATTTACTATTCTTTGAATAGAAATTCGCAACGCTCCTGCCAACAATATCTGGAGCAATATCCAGAGCGCCCCCAACCTAATTATACGTATTTCGGAGCTTTGGACAGGAACCTTAGCCTCTATGGAAGTTTCACTAAACCTCGAAATATGTATGGGACTCGAGTGCATCCTGAAACCGAGCAGGCGATTATTAATGCTGTAAGTTTTACAACGATATACTTTCACAATAACTTTTTATCAGATAGCTTTCGTTAAAGGTTACCCAAAATCCGCAAGGTTCAACCAGACAATTTTCCCGTGAATTGAATATGCCAAGTACCCGTATCCACAGAGTATTGAGAAAAAATCGCTATCGCCCCTATAAACTTCATATCAGTCAAGAACTTAGGCATGGAGATACCGATAGAAGGCTTCAGTTTTGCAATTGATAGAACGAAAAACTGCAAGATGATGAAGACTTTTTAAACAAAATAATTTGGACAGATGAATGTAACTTTTCGACCAAGGGGCTATTTAATCGGAATAATGAACATTTTTATTCAGTCGAAAATCCGAGACAAAACCGCGAAGTAAGAAGATAGGGGCATAGTTCTTTCAATGTTTGGGTGGGTCTTTACAGGAATCGAATTTTGGGACCTATTATATACAACGGTAATTTAACTGCTGAGCGCTATTTAGATTTAATTCTGCCAAATATATTCGATGTTCTTGAAAATGAACCTCTTGATATTATCCGCGATTTGTGGTGGCAGCAGGATGGTGCACCACCCCATAATGGAAGGAATGTCACACGATTTTTAGATCATAATTTTCCTAATCAGTGGATTGGAAATCAAGGGGTGGTGCGCTGGCCAGCTAGAAGTCCCGATCTTTCCCCGTTGGATTATTTTCTTTGGGGCTATTTAAAGAACAGACTATTTAAGAACACTCCAAATGATATAAACATTTTACGTGCAAATTTATTGACAGAATTAAGGGGTATACGAGCCAGAACCATCCAGCGGGCAGTGTCTGGAAATTTACGTAGAAGGATACAGAAATGTATTGAGGTGCAGGGCCAACTATTTGAATATTTACTTTAAACTTAAAATATTGCATTTTTTCGCATTAAGTTCTATTATTTTTAGTTTGTGTTGTTCAACATACAAATTAGTAATAAATTATAGTTGTTACTATTGTTATTGTTAAAATTTAGTATAATATATCAAATTTATACTATTTTTACCATGTTAATAATTAAAAAATTTCGTCAAAAATATTGATTTATTCAATAAATGATAGTGTTAAGATAAATTATTACTTTTTATTTCAAACAACAGGACAGTATTAACTTTTTTTTAATAAAAGTAAATTTTTGACATCAAAATATTGGAAAATTAAACTATGTGATATGTCATTTCTCTAAGAATAAAAAGGGGAATTAAAATGAGTAAAAAAAATTCCAGGGCCGTATTTAAAAAAATAAAGTTGACGATGGTTGCCAAAAGACGAAACGTCGGATTTTAAATTTGACGACGCCATCTGGTAGAGGAGAAAAAGTGTCAATTATTTTAAAATATGTTTTCAAATAACCTCACAAAAAAATAAAAACGATTTTCCAAAATTTCGGTATTTTCCGAATAACTTCGTACGTAGTCGGAATTTTTTAAATTTCGGCGTGGCTCGAATTTGAATCACCCTGTACAGGAATAACTTTGTGCTTTTTAACTATTCGGTGAACTATAGATTTCGCCATGTGTAAATTTGCCCCAATCTGCGACAGAGGAGTGCATGGATTTTCTTCCAAAGAAAGCAAAACGTCAAGTTGTTGATTTTCATCTCGAGCAGGACGACCAGATTTCGGCAGATCTCTAACATGACCGAATTCTCTAAATTTAACCTCTATTCTACTCACCACCTTTTGACATATCGGAGGACGATCAGGATGGATTTCATTGAATAATTGAGCAGCTTCTGTTTGAGTACGTGTTCTATCATCAAACCCAACCATGCACATAATTTCAATTTTTTCTATTTCCGTTAACTTAACCATTGTGAAAACCGCAATTTTACAAGTACACTTCACACTTGACAATATCTGTTTGGCGTACAACTGTCCTGCAGTTTCTATGAAAATACACGGTGACCAGCCAACAATAAAAAAACACGAATGAATGGAATTTTGCTACGTATAAAAATTCTCAGAGATAAAGTGACTCGTAAGGTGAACTTCAATAATAATGTTTGGTCGTCTTTTTTTCGATAACTGTTGACTTTAGGTATAGGACATGATGCATGAAACATACGTAGAATTCCACGCGAAATTCAGAAATGAAATAAAAAAAAGGTGCTTTCATTTGAAAAAATGAAGTCGATGGTCGTAATTTATTTTCGAGCAACCCTGTATATACAAACTTCACGTACAAAAGTGCGCAACTTGAAATAAAAATCGACGGGTCCGAGCGCTTTTTTTTTCGAACACACCCCTGAATTTTAAATGAATTAAGACATAACTTTTGGGATGCACTGTATATCTATTATCAGGTATACAACTATTATTTATGTAATTTTTAGATATATCACATTTTCTGTAATATATTTGATTTAATTTCAATTAAAAAAAAATCCACACTCCAAAACTGCTTTAGTTGATGAAATTTATAAATGAGCTCTCTGATTTTGGTTGACACATATTCTATATGCCCCAACCGATTCAGATTTGAGCCAATAACTATTCCCAGATAATTTATTTCTGTTGTTTTTTTATTTTCAGAAGACATTCACAGTAAAAATTATCTGAACAATTATGATCATGAATAGTCAGGCTATCAAGAAATGCATATTTATATTTAGTTACTGAGAAATAAATAAAGTTAAATTTGTTTGCATTTATCGTTAAATAATTAAGATAAAACCAGGTTTTTAATTTTTTTTATGACGTATTCTGCTTTATTCCTAATCTCCTCCCACTAGAATAGCCTAAATACAAAAACAAAAATAAAAGAAATAGATATAGAAATTAAATAAACATGTTACAATTAAATTATTTACCTGGTACAGGATGTTCACCAGGCAAAGGATTTGTTTTGGGTTTATAAGGAACCATTTGAGCGTAATCTGGCTTAGGTAGAGGCATTTCGATTTCTTGACTGATAATAGAGTGAAGAATGTGGTTCATACCGGCGGCACCTGTGATGTTTATTACTTCAGTGTAACTAAAATTTAAAAAAAAAACTGTAAAAATTTGCATTGATAAACATATCCTCATCCCTACCCGATACTTTTCAACTCCTGAGGTGTACAAGGGAACAAGTCGATAAATCGATACCTGTCGACTAACTGAGCAGTTTCTTTTCCCTGGAACTCTTTGATTTTCGATAGGACATCGGATCTTCGTTTCTCTACTTTAACGATAGACTGGAGATCGCCGATGTTACACTCGAATTCCAAGAACTTGTTCCAAATATCACTATAAATAAGTGAAAATATATAAAAATTTAACAATCAAATAGTGATAAATATATACAGGGTGAATGACGACCGATGCTAGGTTAACCGTATATGGAAAACGTCAGGTAGACAATGCAAAAATATTGCACTGCAGCGTTGTCGCGTTTGATAGAAAAGTGGCAAGACCTTAAGTTTTTTAAATGGAACCCTCTATAATTTATTTTTTATCCTAAAGGACAGTATACACAACTATACTAGACAGTATAGACACTATACCAAAGTAGGCGCGTTTTAGAAATAAATAGTTTATTTCTGAATTAATAAGTTAGCAATGAAAATGTCATAAAAGTTTAATAAATATGACAGTGACAGTTTTAATTAAATTGAAAGAAATCATTCATAGTCTCAAAGAGACCTTGATATAACCATATTAAGAAAGAACAACATACAGTCTCGGTAAAATCTGTATTGTTGTGACGAATTCATAATAAGTTACTTATTTTATTGGGTATTGCGTCACTTATAGCAAAAATCGATTTAGAAAATACTATCTCACACGCTTAGAAAGAAGAAAATAGACTTATATGACACATATTTAAAAGAAATATGAACTTATTGTTTAATGATACCTTTTGTTATACTTAATTTAATTTAAGTTCAATAATTAAAATTTATTATACAATAACTTACTTGAGGTATAATTTTTTTTTTATATACCTAGAGGCTGAGGTTTAATCTATTAATCTCTGAGCTCGTTGACATACAATAACTTTATAAAAATTATAAATATTTGTTAATTAATTAAGCTTTTTAACATTATTTTAGATGCGATTTTTAGTTGTTTTAACCTTTTAACCTTGTCTAAGGCACTAGATTTATAAGATGTATTGACGGAGGCCCTTAATTTGTGTAAGTAATTTTAATATGAACTTTGGTAAACTTGTATGAATGTATGAAAATGTCAAATTTTGACATATGGTCAGTTCTTTCTTATGGAACACCCTGCATATGATATTCATAGCTAAAAAGACCCTATTTTTTTTATTTCAAATATATATGATTTAACTACTTTTAATTTAGCCGTTTTGGAAATATCAGACTTCAAACTTAAACAAAAACAAAAAAATTAAATATTGAAGATCTTGGAAAAGACTCTGTACATTGCTGGTTAAATCAGGTTATGTGAAGTTAATCAATATGGTCTCTTCAACTGATGTTTAAAATTTGCATCATTTTAGGAAATTAAATTGCATCGTTTGGTTTTTAACAAAAATACGCAAAATATTTTATTTTTCTCTAAAATCGCTAGAGATGAAGCCGGTAATTAAAATATCAAAAAATATATGTGTAAGATGTTCCATAGAAAAAATGGAAGGTACCATTTTTCTATATAACGGCAACACTGGAGTGCTGAAAATATTTTAGACAAATAGAGCATTGGCTGTTATACTATGGTTCCAAAATTTTTAGAAAAATGCTACGTTCCCTTTTCCATATACGCCTAATGTATGTACCATCGGCCACAATTTAAATCTATCTGATATAAATATAAAACTTACACAGATTTTTCATTTTCCAAACTTCCCGAAGATAAAACGCGTTCAAAAAGCACCCTCGTGTTATTATCTTCGTTCAAATGAGAGAGATAATCGATGTAACAAGTCACATATTCCGGAACAGCGCTAAACTTCTTCAATCCCAATTCGAAAATCCTAAAAAGGACCGTAACATACGACGTTTCTCGAAAATCGATTTTAAGAGAACATACCTGAATGCTATATTTTTATCCTTTGAACAATAATATTCCATAAGGGCGGCACATACGAAAATATGATACTTAGACCTCGGGTCCTCCCTGGCCCTTTTAAATACCGCTCTGGCCGACTTGATACCCTCGGCTCTTCTTGCAAATTTCATATATTGTATGTAAGCCTAATAATGTAGATTAGAAACAAATAATTCTTTAATATAATCATTAATTACCAATGTGGGATCTATATCCTTAATATCTAAATATTTCGAATAAATCTGATGGACTTTTTCGTATTTTAACCGGCCCTCCTCGTAATCTGCGTAAGCAAAATACAAAAGCATATTTCGGTTTAAAACGGTACTGGTCGCCCTTTCAAATACGTTCGCAGCCTCTTCGCTAAATAATTTTGATGCATTTATGTCCTATAAATTATGTTTTAATGAGATAATTGAGTTGTATTGGAGAAGTAATGTTACTTCTTACACCCTTTTCAGCCAAAATCTTACTGCTGTGCTCGAGAAATTGGGCGGCCTGATACCAAATATCGGGATGATGTCCCAAACATAACAGGCATTGCTCCAATGCGAAAATTACCCGTTTCGTATGTAAGGCGGTGTCTTCTGTGCGTAGCGGATTGCCTTTTTCCCAAGCAATGTATTTTTGCCACAACTCAACCTACAATTAAACACATATATAGACACATACATTTATTATTGTTTACTTTTTACTTAAACTGCTAAAAACACTATTAATTATTATAAGTAAATAATGTGGTTGAGTGATAATTGGTCAAAGAAAACAGTTTTTTTTCTAGGTCAACGTTTCGAATTATATTAACTAATATATTTAAATATAACATTTAATTAAAATTAAAATTAAAAATAATTAAATAAACTAATATACTTAAATATATTTTGAATTAATTATATATAAGAGACATTGACTAAATACGTTAATACGGATAGTTAAATTTAAATATGAAAAAATGATAATAATTCATTAAAATATAGTATGGATATAACATAAAAACATAAATTAATATTGAACAATTTTAAGCTGGCCTATAAAAGGAATTTATAAGGTGCAGCTATTATTTTTGGCAACGTTGTCATAGGTATTATTTTTTAATATGGAAATCTTCGATTCTGGAAGATTCAAGAAGTTAAAATTAATAATACAATTACATGTCATTCCATTACACTTACAATCCTTAAAATCTTTAACTCTGAAATATTAAATCAGAAAGACAACAAAAATATATTCTGCAATTTAAATAATGTAAAACCATTATATGAAATGTGATAAATTCAAAAAAATAGTTAAAAATCAATACTATTGGCAACATGTTAAAATTCAGATCCAAGGAATGTTAACGCGCGTCGTCTGGCCACTCTCGCATTTTTGTGATTGGTTGATTTGTGAGCAAGCGGACATTTTGGACAGAGGTTTCCAATGGCAACGGCCAGAGCTGGGGCGCGTCATCACATCGTTAGACGGTGAACAGCGGCGGCACTCTTTTTAAGCAGAAATTGGTTTAGATAGCGCATGTTAAATAATTTGGTTTTTTATGGTTATCATGTTTGTTATTTTGCTTGTTTTTTTGTTAATGTTTATGTTATATTAGTTGTTTGCTAAAAAATTTTAAGATTTTTCATTTAGAGATTAAAATGAATAATCATTTAAAAGGAAAGCATTTGAATGGTCAGGCGCGAGAAGTTATCGCAAATGTCTATAGAGTTTGCGATAAAGAGGCTTCTACAAATTGTTTTAAATCACCTTTAAAAACGAAATTAAGCCGAGCGTCCATGTACACTGGGGTTAGTGAAAGTTCGATAAAAAGAATTAGAAAAGAAGATGAACAGCGTAATATAAATAATCCCAATAGGAAGTTACTATCTTTCGGTAACCACCGCATCCGCTCATCTGTTCTCACGAATTTTGAAGTAGACGTTGGTGTGATTAGGAGAACAGTACAAAAATAATATGTAGAGCTAAAGCAAGTCCCAACTTAAAAAAAAAATTAAAAATCAACTAATCAACCGATGGTGCCCATTTTCCTTTCTCTACAGAAACACTTCGAAAAATTTTAAAGGCTAATGGATTTTTTTGGCGAAAATGTCAAAATAAAAGGAAAATATTAATGGAGAAACCCCACATTTTGCATTGGAGTTACAAATATATCCATGCTATTAGGAAATATCGCCAAGAGAACCGCAATATTATTTATATGGATGAAACGTGGATGGATAACGATCTGACCGTAGGAAAATATTGGCAAAGTTCTGATATATTTGGAGTTTCGAGTAACATTAGTTCAACTGGCAAGTTGGTGAACATAACTTTAATAATGATGAAAAAATAACTTTGTGATGCTAAAATATGTTTATTTTATACATTTATTTACAGGGCGTCTTATTGTTGTACATGCGGGATCAAACAATGGATTTTTGGAAAATGCTTCTTTATTATTTAAAGCGGGACAAACCTCTGGTGATTATCATGGCCAAATGAACCAAACTAATTTTACCAAATGGCTTACAGAAAAGCTGCTACCTAATACACCTGCAAATAGCATAATCGTTTTAGATAATGCCCCATATCACTCGGTGAAAAAAGACAAGACCTCTACGAAATATTCGCTTAAGCAGCATATGATTGATTGGTTATCTAAAAAAGGTAAATATCTTTAGTTACCTATTGCATACTGTAAAAAATACGTATTATAATGATGTATTGCATACGCATGCGCATTTCTAAATATTGCTTCTAAGAGATTTTAATTTTCGGTTGAAGTTTTACGTACAGAAATTAAGTCACACTTTATTTTCACTCGCTTTTCTGAAAAATTAGCAAAAATTGTTTAAGAGAAAAAGGTACGGTTATTTCTTAATTACTTAACTCATGCAGAGCAGTATAAAACTAGTTCGGCAGTCTCACTGTCATGATTTTATTTCATTTTGTACAAAAATTGTTTTTTTTAGGAATAACTCATGATCCGTCGGCAAGAAAATATGAGCTTTATGATTTGGTATAAATGCATAAGCCTCCTAATGACCAAAAAAATTATGTCATTGATAATATAATACGGCAACATGGGCATACGCCGTTAAGGACACCACCATATATGTGTGAGCTTAACCCAATTGAACTGGCTTGGGCTCAAGTTAAGCGCCATATACGATGTCGAAATACCTCTGAAGACCTGAGCCTCACTAAATTAAGGGAAGTATTGGATGATGCGATAAATTCTGTCACCCGTTCGGATTGGGAAAAATGTTGCCAACACGTTATCCACATCGAGGAGAAATATTGGCAGACAGACTATATGATGGAGGAAATTGAACCATTAGTAATAACTTTAGACAATGCTGATGAATCAAGTGATAGCGACCTTGAAACTGATAATGATACTGATGGTAGTGACAGTAAATCTGAATGATAAAAACAGCATATTTTGTATATTAGATATATATATTTTTAGGGTCAAATTAAAGTTTATTTTCACTTAATTCTGCGTTAATACATTTTTTTAAATAAAAAAATTTAAATATTATAATTAGTAAAGTATCTTTCTCTTTGATCTAACATTATTTTAAATTTGTCTCTATTTTTAAAAACTGTATTCCACAAATAACGAAACTGTAAGAAAATCATTACTTATATGAATTATATAAAGAATAGGCTTGTAACTCGTAAATAGATTTAGGCTTTTTATACAGGGTGTTTGGAAGGTCGATGCAAACTCTTGGAGAGATGATAGGGCAGCTCATTTAGAGTCTTTTAAACCAAAAATACCTTAGTACAAAGTCTTGTTTTGGAGATGTTATTGTTTTCGAGATATTTGAGACTTGCATATGAAATATTTAATCATAAATAATTAATTAAATAAAAACACTCGAAAACCGTAAGACTTTCTACTAAGGTATTTTCGCGTTAAAAAACTCTAAATGAGCTCGCATATTATATCTCCAGGACAATGCATCGACCTTGCAAACACCCTGTATATGATCAAAAATAACAATCGAAAATCTCAAATATCTCGAACACGGTAAGACTTTGCACTTAGGTTTATTTGGTTTAAAAGACTCCAAATGACCTGCTCACATCACATCATTAAGACTTTGCATCGACCTTCCAAACACCTTGTATAAAATATACGCTTTGTTAAATTATGCATGTAATAATTTATTTAACATCAATTTGTATGAAAAATCTATGAAACAAAAGTAATTTACATCTATTATTTTGTTCGTGTAAAATCATATCGCACGCCACTGAACACACGCGGAACGAGCGGAGTTACCTCCCGTCTCACCTACGCCCCGCAGCACATTTAATATTTGTCAAGCTGTACATTTAGTATCAGTTGAATGAAAAAAATAAATAAATAAGTTATATAGATCTTGGAGCTACATATAAACCACAAAATATACAACAGGAAAAACAAGGAAAAGAGACTTACCGAAATTACAATGTTCTTGCTATTAAAGAAAGGGTATAGGGTTTCCGGTATAGTTAGATACATTAAGAGAGAAAAAAAATAAATTCAGCCGATCCAAACACTATTTAGAAAATGAAACGGTGATATAGCAAATAGGTGGAAAATCGAATTCTCATTTATATATCTTTATCTCAGTCTAAAAGTTAGAAGAGGATGGGAATAAAATTGCAGTTATAATTCTACCTTGGTCTAAGTTGGTGGCGTTTAATGTACTACTATTTTTAAGAAACCCATATATTAGTATAAATCGTATATATTTATCGAGTATAAGTATATTTTTCTATGAATGAGATCATGCGTTTCGTTTTTAATACAGATTCCATAATTTTTTAAAATACAGTTATTATTTATATAGGTCTGTAATTAGGAAACAGTTCAAAGGGTAATTCGCCTGCACTAAGAGCTTTATTTGAAAACTAAACTATAATATTTAACATGTTTTCTTTTATAGTAATTTTACTATGTCTCGATGCCACATTTTGTTATAGGCTCAATAAAATAGTGTTTAATTTATGCACATCTGTTGGCTCAAAGAATACACTATTATTACATATAATTTCATCAAAATTTCGCTTTCTATCATTTTACACTTGCCTGATACTATGTTCGTACCCACCTCTCGGTAAAGAATTTATTTAACCCATTTGCGATTTTATTTCCATTTGGTTAAAACCACATTTAACTTTTGTATCTAAATTCTATATCTTGTTTATATTTTTTTTATATAAAATGTCTATTAAGGGCAAGTTATAACTCTTTTTAGTCTTATAAGTTAGTGTTATTTTGATTAGGGGCCTTTAACAATAGGCATGCTTTTAAGTAAGTATATTGCTATCAGTTTTTTAATCGCGAAAGGTTCCTATTTTGTATTAATTAGTAATCATCTATCTTAAATACTTCATTTTACTATATTGTATTCTTTTTATTTTAATAAATTATTTGAAATTTAAATTCGGTATTAATAGAGGTAAAATGAAGAATGGCTGTGAAGTTCTTCAGGGATCAGTACAACTGGCACCGCAGTTGTACTGATCCCTGAAGTCTATGTTTATATAGCCTATGTTTCTATATTTTACTTTTGAAATTTTTTTAATTTTTTACTTTTTAAAATGTAATAAATGAAAATATTTCTCTTTACTTGAACTGGCGAAACAAATTAAGTTTTAGCTTAAAAAACCAAAGGTAGATCCACCAAATATTTAGGACTTAATATAGATGACAAACCCATATCAAATGCAAAAATTTATAACTACTTCTAGACTAAGAACCATCATTTATCTCGTCCATCTTTTTTAAAATCCTCATGCATGTACATTGTAACTGAAGTTATATTATTGTAAACTGATGTTATAAACTGTATTACCTGTTTTTTCTCTTCGGGGCTTCCATTAGGTGGTACACTGGGAGCGTTTCTATTAATACCTCTAATTTGAACTTCCAATTCTTTAGCTGCTCTTCTTGAGTTCATGTAATCCCTGCTTCTTTCTATGCTCATTTTCTCTGCGATTATTGGGTTGATATTCTAATAAACAGGAATATTTATTTATTTATTAATATATTACTTTTATTATTTTATTTATATAGTTAATAGTCTTTTAAAAATAAATTCCAATGGGGAGATTAGAAGTTATTGTGATGACACTGCAATTTTGCATAAAGACACTGGTTCCAGAATAACCGGTTTTCCCTTAATGTAAAAAAACAAAATATATTAGTTTTACATCTTATGCTTCCTAGAATGGCACCGTTAATGGTTAATCCAAAAATCTAAATTTCCGAAACAGGAACCATTAAATATTTAGGAATTATTGTAGATCAAAATCTTAAATGGAATATTCACGTTAAATACGTAATTCAAAAGCTCAGAGGTCTGGTATCCAAATTTAAGTGCCTAAAGACTTATTTAGATATTAAACACCTGATGATAATCTACTATTCGTTAATACGATCTCAACTTACTTACGCAATAACCAGGTGGGGAGGAGTTAGAGATTCTCATATTAAACCACTAAACATCATACAAAAATGGCTACTCAAAATAATATTTGAAAAAAATAAATTGTTTCCAACTGATTTATTATTTAAGGAAACCAAATTATTCGACATAAGTTCCAAAAAAGGAAAAAACTATTGGACAAAGATGCTTTACATTTATTGGTCCTAAGGCGTTTAACATGATTCCATATGATCTTCAAAATATAATTGGAGAAAAACGCTTTAAATCAAAATGGAATACAAGAATGGATTCAGAAAACAAGTCGCCAAATTTTACATGACTTAGTGAGCAATAAATAAAATTTTTGGCAAATAACTGTCTTATTATTATTATTATATATTTCTTTAATTTAATATAATTAAAAAAAAAGTTATTCAAACTCTTTTTATCAATGGAGAGTCCAACATTTCCTGACATCTATAATATATTCTTTACTCACTTGCTCGAATGCAATATAGTCCTTCCACAATGTCTCCATTCCAGTCATTGGAGTGATAATACCCCTCTGATAAACCTTCCTGACCGCACCAATTTTCTGATTCTCGGCATATGAACCCACGGCTTCGACACCTTTTAGAAAATTCACGTAGTCATTCCAAATGCTAAACGAATGTATGTCCATGCCAATTTTATCCAAAGCAAAATCGTAAGCTTGCGCCATCTTTTCCCTAAAATTATAATTTTGAAATAAAATCTTCGACTATAGAAAATCTCTTTTTCAAAAGATATATTATTACTTACTTGTAAGTGGGCAAAGAGGCTTTTGTTTCTTTCACATAGCTCAAATATAGTTTCCATAATTCAATATTCAAAATCTTCATGAGACATCTTTGAAATAACTGTAGGGAAAAATTGTTAGAATACCACAGATATTAGGCCAATGCCAATTAATTTTCTAACATTGGATAAAGAAATAGGTAAGCACCTAATATGTAGTAAAACACAACCTTTTGAAACGAATTATATATTTGTTTGATATTTAATGGTTGGATCTATAAGGAATAGAAGGAGAGGTGAATAGAGAAAAAGACAGGGGTGCTTCCTCCTTCATTATCAAATGCCTAATCATACTTTCAAGTTTGATTTAATTAAGAGTTCGGGTATTTCAAACCAGAAAGAATGTTTTAAATATTTTCTCAAAATAATTCATGCAGCATTTTTTTGATTTGCAAATAATATAAAGAACTTTCTTCCCAGTTTCTAAACACAATATTGAGAGAGTAAATAATAACAACTATTAACTGCAAGTTTAATTTCATTTTATTTGTGCGTAGCTTGATAAAAAATCCAAGAGAATACCACAAGTTGTTTGATGAGCCTAAATTTACCTTTTCCACTCTTTCAAAGCTCCTTGCCTTGATCTGAAAAAAATAATAATAATAAAGTTCATTCACTACGAAAAATGATGGGTTTGTTTATTGTAATATATTTATTTAGGGCACTTATTTCTAATATAGGACTTTATAAATCAACTGAAAAATCCCAGTTGTGCTTTGTAATTTCCTTTAATCAATGAAATAGGATAACGAATGACAAAAACTATCGACATTTACTTTCAATTAAATGGACAGACAATTCAATTTTCTAAAAACATGAAAGAGTCCAGGAACAAGTTAATATACCAGTTTACAGGTGTTACTTGCGAATCCTATATGTAAATAAACATATATTGAATTTTAAAACAAGAAGTGGCAATATTTGTCAGATCTGATTTCAGTACTTATAAACATGTAGAGAATAAAGACTTTTCACTGTCTGGTAACTTTGAATGTGCTGCTGCTCTTCTCCAGGCTGTAAATAGTGTTAAGATTTTGTTTTTTTGTATATATCGTCCTCCTAGCTCTGATTTTAAAACTTTTAGTGAATACTTTGAGAAATTGTTAAAGCTTTTATATAAACCTAATATTTTAATGTGTTTTTGTGGTGATTTTAACTATGATTTTATTTTCAGATGTAAAGAAGCAGTACATATTGTGGACGCATTTAGCTTATATGGTCTTAAACTAGTTTTTTCTGAACCTTCTAAAACTCAGGGATCATCCTGTACCTTGATTGATAATATATTCACTAACGCTGCACTGTTTTCAACCTTTGAAGTAGCGTTTTCTGATCATTGTGCTCAGATACTAAGTTTTGACTTGGGAAACCCAATCAGTCAAGATTTAAGCAAATTTTCTATGAGTTCTAGATCCTTCTCTGATGAAAACATACGCTATTTTAACAACTTGTTGTCCAAAGAACATTGGCTGTCAGTTATTGAGACTCTGGATTTTGAAAGTAAATTTTCTTACTTCTTTGACACGTTTTCCAGTTTATTTAATATGAGCTTTCCTTATGTAAGCAAATCGAAGCCATATCACAGAAAGTCTCATCAGTGGATAACACCATTGATAATTAATGAGGGCAAGCAATTGAGGAGGCTACTTCATACTCAACTAAAGACCGTTCATGACCATGAGTTACTGACATCCTATAGAAGGAGATTGAAGGTACATTAGGGTGGGCCGAAAAAACTTTTTTTTTTAATTCTAAAAAGCGCTATAGCAAAAACGGTTCGTTTTTTTCTAAAAAAAATTATAAACAAAAAATTTACGAAAAAAAAATCCCTATCCCTCTATTTTGATGGGCGAAAGGATCAAACGCTTTCTATGGTGAATAACAAAAAAATTATTCAACAAGAAGAACACATTTCAATTATAAAAGAACCTGGTAATATATATTTCGCACACATTCCCACAAAAGGAACTTGTACTGCAGTAAATATTAAAAATGAACTTTTAAAATGTTTAGAGAATTATCAGACGGATATAAGTTTTTTGTCTGTAATCGGTTGCGATGGATCGAATGTAAATACAGGATGAAAGGGAGGCATTATTCGTCTTATGGGAACTCATATCGGAAGACCCCTTCAGTGGAGTATATGTCTTCTCCATACCAATGAATTGCCTTTACGTCATCTTCAAAATTTAGATGGCGAGACCAAGGGACCTTACAGTTTTTCAGGGCCAGTGGGTTTGCTACTAAAAGACTGCCAACAAATGCCATTAAAGAAATTTAAAATTATAGACACAGAGCTTCCAGAACTAACAGCAGATATTCTCAGCACTGACCAACAATATTTGTATAATATTTGTTTTGCTATTAAAAATGGACACTGTCCGGAAAGTCTGGCAAATAAAGATCTTGGAAAGTTCTCCCATGCTCGCTGGCTTACTACAGCCAACAGGATACTGCGTTTATATGTAGCCACCGAAAACCCCCTATCAAACCTAGTTATTTTATCAGAATTTATTATGAAAGTATATGCCCCTGTTTGGTTTGATATTAAGACACAACCACTGACCTACAACGGAGACGACATTTGTGGAAAGCCATTACTCTTTCCAAAACTTTTCCACCTAAAGTTACTAAAATAGTCGACAAAGTCTTTGCCGCCAATACCCATTCTGAAAATTTGCTCTTAGCAATGCTAACAGACCCAAGGCCTCATATAAAGACATTGGCTGTGAAAAGTATTAAAAAATGCATAATGCATCCCAGCAATGAAGTGAGGGTCTTTAGGGTACCTTCGATCAACTTAGCCACTGAGGATTACATTGATTTAATAGACTGCCAAAAAACAGTAATTTCTGAACCACCCTTAACAGTTGCTCTTAAAAATGAAGATTTGGATAATTTATTAAAAGGTACATTTGTGCCAAACTTTGAGAAATTTCCATGTCACACTCAGGCAGTAGAACGCTGCGTCAAACTGGTTACTGAGGCCTCCACTAAAGTCGCAATATTTTGAAAAACATAACGTGTTTTAAGTAAGGTTAGAAATATATGGGTGGGAGGGTCCCCAATTGGGAGGAACTCCAGGTGCAGATACCTCCGCGTGGTGGGTTCTGGGTTGATTAGTATAGTTTTATATTTAAAATTATACTAATCAATCAAAAGGCTACAGGAGTGCACGTGCACAATCAGACAAATATGTTGATTTATGGTATATATTTGATTTTTTTAAAAATGTCTTCGTTCATGGGGGTTAAAATGCTTACTATTATCTTTAAATTTTTTCTGGGAATATAACAGATTAATTAAAAAAGATTTTAAGGTAGCGCCCCTAATTTTTTTGACAAAAAAATTTTACCCCTAAAATAGCCCCTGGGCCCAGTTAATTTTTTTTTTTCATTCAAAAAATTTCCCTGCCTGTATGATAACCATAGGCACCTTTTCCAAACTAGCGTCTTTTATTTTTTGCGACTTTTAAAAAATCGGCTTTTTTCGGCCCACCCTAAGGTACATAGAGAAAATATCGTAAATGCTAAAAAAGCCTATAATTCAACAAAGTTGCTTACTTCTAACAATATAACTCGAGCCTCATGGGAAATGATTAACTCAATCACGAACTTTTCAAATCGCGGAACAAACTGTGTTCCTTATTTGGTTACTGAAAATGGAAAGAAAGTTACTGGCAACCTCAATATTGCTAATACATTTAATAATTTTTTTGTAGTCAGTGCGAAAGGTCACAGATAATTTTCAGGCACCAACTTTCAACACCAACAAACACAAATCTTCCTCCAGGAAAAAATCATCCGGTGTAGACGAGGTACCTTGTTACTTATTGCTAGCATGTGCTGAGCATATTATCTCTCCACTTACCTATCTTCTAAATTTATCATTTCAGTTTGGCTATTTTCCTAAAGAGCTAAAATCAGCTGTTGTCATACCTCTTCATAAAAAGAGGGAGACAGCAGAAGTGAGTAACCATAGGCCTATTGCTCTCCTCTCTGTATTCTCAAAGATCTTTGAGAAAAATCTTTTAAAAAAAGACTTATTGCATTTTTAGATTCTTTTGCTATATTGTCATGTCATCAGTTTGGATTCAGGTCTGGACTCTCTACATCAGATGCTATAATATCTCTTTATACAAATATATTGAATAATTTTAAATTGAAATTAAAATCTGTTGGTATCTTTTTTGATCTTACTAAAGCATTTGATACCATTAATCATGCTTGTCATGCAACTGTCGTCACTGGGGTTCCACAGGGTAGTGTTCTTGGGCCCATTTTATTTTTACTTTTTATTAATGACTTGCCTCTCCTGGTTAATGACAGCTACATAACACTTTTTGCCGACGATACATCAGCAGTTGTCTCAGGTACTGCCTATCAGTCTATCCACTCAAAAGCCACCAAGTGTATAGCTGATATTGCGGGGTGGTGCCACAAAAATGGTCTTTGTTTGAATAGTTTGAAAACCAGCTTCATTGTTTTCACTCCGATTCGAGCTATTCAGGACCGGAGCTTACTCCTTAGAGAGCAGTCATCAAGTAGTCTCATCCAACAACACTCCACCAAGTTCTTGGGAATTGTAATTGATAGACATCTATTGTGGTATCCTCAGGTGGAATCTGTGTGCAATAGATTATCCCGCAGCAATTATGCCATCTAGCAACTTCGAGACTATGTGGATGCATATACACTTAAAAGCTTTTATTATGCCTCAGTGCATTCCACTCTATCCTATGCCTTATTAGCTTCGGGTAATTCCTTCAGTATTGGGAGAGTGCTCATAAATCAAAAGCGCATTGTACGTACGATGTTTAGACTTTCCTTCAGAGAAACTTGCCGTGGTACTTTTAAAAAAGAAAAAATCCCTCTATAATTACAATCTATATCTTGGAGTGCGCATGTCAAGTACATAAAAATCTTTCAAACTACATGAGATCTGGAGATCTTAATTTTTATGAAACTCGAAATGCAGATAAATTATACATCAAAAAGGAATTAAAATCACTTTTATTATCCAGGGCATATTATAGCCTTGACGATTTTTTTAATGATACCTTTTAACCTGTGCTCTGACATCATTTTACTGTTTTAGTTTTGTTTCCTATTAAATAATTTAATTTACTTCCTCTAAATTCTGTTTTATTGACAGCTTTACTTATTTTTTAATAAAATTTATCAAAAAGATGCTTTTTTTTTCAATCTGTTTTGTTATGATTAATTTTATATGTAATGTGTGTAAATTTTATGGTAAAGTGTTTTAGATGTTATGTTTGTTTGAAATTCGAAATTTAAAGTGAATTTGGAATTTTTTAGTTTTTAGGATGCTTGTACACAAGATTTTGTTCTCTTATGTAATATAGCACATTTTCTTTCTTTCTTTCTTTACTCATTAATGCTAATATTATTTATTAAATGATGTACTTACTTCATGTTCTATGTAAACCTTCCAGTATCTGGAAGCACTAGGAAAAATAGTGATAAGATGTTCGTAGAGTGCCCGAACCTCACTAATATGCTTGCCCTGGGCTTCTCTTAAGAGAATCGACCAAGCTTCTAGGTCATATGGATTTTTCTCTACTTGTTTTTGTGTTCTGTATAGTTTTTCGTTACCCCAATCCTGTGAAATTATATTACTTTTCAATAGTAATTTACTATCATGATGGAAGTAAAGTAGGGTTATGTATTAACAAATTTTTCTGTCTTTTTTTCAAGTTACTTACGATTAGAAGCCGTTCCTCATTTGCGACCGTTGTGGTGGTCATTTTTTCCACGATTTTTATAAAAAAATAGTCGGAAAATCTACAATTTTCTAATTTCAATTATTAAGTAGGCATAAACATTTACATGCAAAGGTAAACAAGAAAAATGTTTGACAAGTGACAACTGAGAACTGACGTGGATTTTTTAAAGGTGCCTTTAGGTTGCCATTAGGTTAAAGACAATCGCACGAAGAAACAATATTAAAAAACCCATACCGTAAACCGGGGTAACTTTGGTACAGTTTTTCATGTTTTTATTAAATTATACCATATTTTACGAAATTAACACCCTTATACTTGTTAATTATAAAACTTCAAAGCAATTACCGACTATAACTTACAAAAAACAACTTCTGTTTATTGTTTAGGCTGAGATATTGGACTTAGAAAGTGTTTTAAAGTTACCCGGATTTTGGGGTAACTTTGGTACACAAATATTTTCTTTGATTATTTTGCCTGCTAAAAGCTACGTCCGAAAGATAGACGTTGCATTGAATTTACAATTTATTAAAAAAAAGGAAATACGTAGTTTATTAGATATTTGATGTATGCAAAAGATGTAAAAGCAGAAAAAAAAACAATAAAATTTTAAAAATTAGGCCTATTTTATAATTTATTGTTTCAAAACATAGATTATACAAGATAAATAAATATATAAGCTTAGGTTTTACTAAAAAAAAAAACTTAACATTTTTATAGAAGATCCTTTATCTCAGGAACATCAAAAACTTCTCGATTTCCTCTGCGTATCGGCTTATCTATGGACTTTAGTATCTCGTCATTACGATAATAGATTTCATCTTTACGACTTGGCCATTTCCACTGCTTTCCATATGATTCCATTACGTTTATGATGACCCCATTTTTAAGAACCTTTGTAATTTGCCCAGGGTAGTATTTGCCATCAAAAATAACCAACACGTAATTCCCGACCATTCTATTAATTTCAGAACAGGCAGTTTCTTTGCCCGTTTCTTCCTCTGCATTATAATCCTCTGAGAGTTCAGAACAAAAAGGGCTGTCATTGCTTTCTGCGTATATTACGGTCACAACGCTCTCATCAGTACTTGAATCCACCGAATTATTCTTTTGCCTTTTTAGCTTTTGTTTCTGCTTGTTTGCTTGCGTGATCAATGGCAAATTATCGGAGTCTGAACTATCAGAAGCTATTTCTGGAATATTAATACTATTGGGAGCTTTGGAGGTGGAGGGTTCAGGCTGAGAATAGTTAATAGGTACGGGAGAGACCGGGTTTTGTATGTCGGAGACTGTTATTCCTTTCCCAGGAGGTACTTGGAGTTTCTTCTTTCTTCGAATCCGTGATGTCGTTGCTTGTTCACGCTTTTCATTGAGATGTTCAAGAAAACTTTGTCCCACAACCGTTTTAATTAAAGGATCATCTGCAACAACATTACCGCACAACCTACTTAACACAACTTCCCTATTTAAAGGGTAAATGCCGCATTTTTTAAATCCTGCTTTGAAACTCTCAACACCGCGTTCTTCTAATTTTGACATAAGTGTCTTTAATAGTCCAGGAAAAGTGTCCTTCGGTATTCCATTAAAGCGGCTTCCTTCTGCGGTATTTTTCCAGGCATTAAGAATTTGCCGCCAGTTACTTTTCATTGGGCAAAAATAGGCAACATCCAAAGGCTGAAGGAGATGAGTGCTATTAGGAGGCAATGCAATGAACCTAATATTATTCAATTCGCACAATCTGATGACTTCCTGATTAAGGTGGGAGCTAAGGTTGTCCCCAATCAATATTTTACGACCCTCCTGTCGTTTTAATAAGGGTAGCATTAAGTTTACAAACCAATCTTCAAATATTTGGAAGTCAAACCACCCACTGCTAGTACTATTGTAACGAGTATTTAAGGGGCCACCTTCTGTCCAAGTTGACCAAAGCCTTTGGGGCTTGTAGTTGACATACACGGGAGCAACCTGTCCAGCAGCATTTCCACAAATCATAAGGGAAGTACAGGCTTTTGAAGAATTTCGAATTCTTTCCGGGTATTTGGTCCCTTTCCTGGTAATTACTTTTGATCGGCCTGGATCGTCAACGAGATTTGTCTCGTCATAATTGTAAATATTAGCTGGGGGTACTCCTTCTAGCTCAGTTTGTAGATTATCAAAATATTCATTGATAATTGCGTCACTAATAGCCGCTCGAGCGCGACTAATATTTTGAGAAAACCGTTGACTGAGTTCAGGCCTACGTTTTAAAAATAAGCTTATCCAATCGGGTCCTGGATAGTTATCCTTAAAACATTGCACTTTTCTGCCTCGCTTTTCTAAATAAGACTTGACAATGGTTTTTAAGTCCTCACATGTCACCGGAAACCCAAAATTTGATAAAGCAATTAGGTGTCCAGAAAATGACTCTTCTTCCTGGTCTGTAAAAACCCTTGGTTTGCCAGGCATTCGAGAATGTTTTCCGTGAAGCTTATTCCATAACGTATTTTTGAGAATTTGGTATTTTTTTGCTGCATTTCGAAGAGAAATTGACTTATTTTTAATCTCTTCAAGAGCTTGCTGAAGTTTCTCTTGGCTATAATTTTTGTAATTGCGTGCACCGAGGATACGCTGCTGCTGTCGAGGCATGACCATCTGGCACAATCATCTGCCATTGGAAATTAAATCCATCACATCTTTTTTTGCATTTCGTAAAGCATTAAAAGCATTCTTACTGGAGAGAGCTTTTTACACAGTTAACGATTTTTTTTTGTAATCATTGATTTGAAATTTCGCACTAGCAGATTATGTATTTTTACTATCTGTACATGTTTAGGTATACTGCTTTTTGTAGCTATTTTAGGATTTTTTATAATTTTTTACTTTTTTAGCATTTTTTACATTTTTTTTTAACGTAGAGAGATTTTTTAATGATCTTTTTTTTTGACATTGTATACATTAAATTGTATATTTTATAATAATATTTTTGACTACTTACAATTTCTAAATTGTATTAATCTGTATATATTGTAGATAATCTATTCTATTTATTTATTTATATTTTTTTAAAATTTTGTTTTGTTTTTCTTTTTTTTAATTGTGTTTTGTTTGCATTTTTGTGTCTTTTTTGTTTTACAGCTTTGTCTACAAATTGTAACAATTTCTTGACAATAAAGAATTGATTGATTGATTGATTGATGACTTATCTGAAAAAAGAAATAAAAAACATAGAAACATTCACTGCATCAACGGTGTAACTTCGGTACACTATATTTTTTAAATTTGTCCCCTACTTAGACATCTGCCGTCTAACTTTGGGACATGTACCAAAGTAACCTCCATATGATTTTTAGAACAAATTCAAATATTTCTTTTTTAATAAAAATTACAATTTTATATATGTTGTTAAAACTATCCTAGAATATGACTAGCTAACATGTACTTACCAGAAATTAAGTAGTTATGCTAGATTTGGATACACAATAGTAAGTTTACAGAAGTTTTAAAAACACCTGTTGACACCTGTCTACACTAACGATAAACTGCTCCTAACGGAATAAATGCAATGTTGAAAAACTTTTCAGTTTTGCAGAATATTACCTTATTTTAGACTTTCAGCACTAAAACTTAACGTATTTAAAGAAAAAAGTCTTTTTGAAGAAAATAATTTAAAAAAACAGCTGTTGTCCCAAAGTTACAAGCCAAGTCACAAAGTAACCCCGGTTTACGGTAGCAATTTAGTAGCTATAGGCATAAACTTCGTTAGTATAGGTATAATATTAATGTATTTTTTTAAATTACCTCCATTTTGTTTTTCTGAGGTAACTTTTAATGAATGGATGTAATTAATAACGTGAAAAATAAACCACGTCGTGATATGGGTTAATGCGCTAGTTCGCGACCACTTGAGCGTTTAAACATTAATAATAAGAAAACAATCAGATTTTTCGCGTCGAAATAATTTGTTATTGCTTCTGACACCTTTTGATCGGTAACACTTAGCGTCCCCTTCATGATACTAAAAGGGTTACCTCAAAAAATCAGTTGACATCAGCATTACCATTATTGTGTATATTTGAAAAAAAGTTGTAAAGCGTGTTGCAACAGAAAATAGTGAGTAAGTGAACAGATTAAAAAAAAAATTGTGTGTCTTAATTATATATACTTTAGAAAGACTTTTTGATCATTTTTTCAACAAAATTTTGCTCAAAATATATTTTTTTATAATAAATATTAGGTGGTCGCGAACTGAATTCAAAATAATAGTCATTTTTAGTTCTCGGCCTAAGTTTTACGATCATTGTTAAATCGTTAATGTTAAAATATTAATTTCAATTAAATGTGGTGGTAGTTCTTGTATCTTGTAAGAAAAATATGATATTTCCATTAGTTTAGTTCGCGACCACCCTTTTCAAAACATATAAATTATAAATTTACTGCTGAAGTTTGATGGTCGAGAACTCCAAAACTTCAATTTAGTTCTCAACCACCCATCTTTTTGATGAATTCTATGCTCGATTCTATCTGTTTCTGGAGCGTTAAACTGCCTCGCCTGAGGAATTGCCTCGCGAGACAAACAGGGTCGTTTGTGCAAATGGTCTGTACTAACTTACTAACAGTTATGTTGTAGTATGTCACACTATATCAGAAAAAATTTATAATACTGTTGAACTCTAAGGAATGCCTCGGGCGAGTCCGCTCGTTCGGAACTGTCCTCTATCTTGATTGCAAATAATTTATTTTTCCAGTGGCACGTAATAAGAAAAATTTTTCTCGCACTCGCTCAAAAAATGCTGCTCCAAAAAGAAAGATGTTTACGTATTCACAAGAAAAATTAAAAACGGCTTTAAAAGACATTAGAGAGAATGGACTTAAAATTCGTGAGGCCAGTAGAAAATATCTGGTACCAAAGAGGACACTACTTGATCGGTTATCAGGAAGAAGGCCTGAAGAACTTAAAAAACCTGGACCTGCTCCTTTCCTAACTGAGGAAGGGCAAAAACGTATTGGGAATTGGATTATAAATATTGCTAAATGCGGGTTTCCAATACAAAAAGATACTCTTATAGAGACGGTCTCACTGATAGCGAAAGAATCTGGCCAGGAATTATTTAAGGACAACACACCAGGACAAAGCTGGTATTTAGGATTTTTAAAAAGAAATCCGAGAGAGATATCTCTAAGAGAAGCGGAAAGCGTTAATAAGGCTAGGGCAGTGGTCAGTGAGACTTCAATATGAAAGTGGTTTTTAGATTTGCGAGAATATTTTACTTAAAACAACCTTATGCAAATATTTAGTGATCCCAAAAGAATCTTCAATTGTGACGAATCCGGGTTTTGTTTATGCCCTAAATCAGGAAAAATTCTGGGACCTAAAGGCTACAAAAATCTTTACGACATTAAACTTGGAAACGAAAAGGAAATATAGGTACCTATGTTCCGCTGGGTTAAGAGATTCTTGTAAACCTCTCTTTATATCTCAAAAAATCCTAACTCTTTTTTCTCTTTTTATCTTAGAAACAGTTACTCTTATTCATAAATGTCCTAAACCTCCCTCTAACACTGGTCATATGACTCGCCAGGTTAACGATTTTCCCTTACCAATGCCTACATCCTCCCTCACTAAGAACTCTTATATATACCTTAGCAAAAAAAATTACAACCATGTTCCTCTATGTATCAGACAAATTTTAGAAGTTAAAAGATTCAAAAAGGAATTAAAATCACTTTTATTATCCAGGGCATATTGCCTTGACGATTTTTTTAATGATACCTTTTAACCTGTGCTCTGACATCATTTTAGTGTTTTAGTTTTGTTTCCTGTTAAATAATTTAATTTACTTCTTCTAAATTCTGTTTTATTGACAGCTTTACTTATTTTTTAATGAAATTTATCAAAAAGATGCTTTTTTTTCTCAATCTGTTTTGTTATGATTAATTTTGGTAATGTGTGTAAATTTTATGGTAAAGTGTTTTAGATGTTATGTTTGTTTGAAATTTGAAATTTAAAGTGAATTTGGAATTTTTTAGTTTTTAGGATGCTTGTACACAAGATTTTGTTGTCTTACGTAATATAGCACATTTTCTTTCTTTCTTTCTTTCTTTCTTTCTTTCTTTCTTTCTTTCTTTCTTTCTTTCTATAACTGTTCTTATGATGTTTAATGCAAGTGGAAACATTTCCTCACCTTTAGTATTATTTCCATATGTGAGACCCCCAAGAGCTCTGGTCGAAAATATGCCACAAGGATTGGTGTTAGGGAAATCTGAGAAAGGATGGATAACTTCAGATGTTTTTTTTGAATACATCGTGAATGATTTTCATAAATGGACATTGGAAAACAATACTCCCAAACCACTAATTATTTTTATTGATGGGCATAAATCGCACATGACTATGTCGTTAAGTAAATGGTCTGATGAAAACCAAGTTATTTTATTTATTTATTTATTTATTTATTTATACTCTTAAAAACACATTTGAAATGTAATTATATGTGGGAGTGTTTACTGGCTTGCAGAAAGAAAAAGGAAAACCAATAATAATGATGAAACTAAACCTACACTAAAACTAATAACATTTAATAAAATACACCTACTTACAATTAAAAATCAAAAACAAAAAGAACAGATTAACACGTAAATGATTAATCAGATAAGGATACAAAATCAGTCTTAATTTGGCGAATACTAATATTAAAGAGATCTATATCATATTTTTGTATATAATTATTACATTCTTGCATCATTCTTTCAAAATGGCGGACAACTTGAGGGCGAACACTGGAAAAGATTGTTATTTCTTATTTTTAAATTGATTTTAGGAACAGCAAATGATAGATGATTAATTAAAGAACAGTTCTTATATTTTAAGTTGTTAGTTATGTAGTAAATAAATAAGACATCATTCATATTACGCCTAACACTCAATCGTACCATTTTAAATTCAATTAGCATACTATTATAGGAGATCATATAAGGATATGTATTATGTGTTCTTAAGCACAGGTATCTTAAAAATCTTTTTTGGACCCTTTCAATCATATTAATATGCACCATTGCCTTAGGTGCCCAGATAACTGAGACATACTCCAAGATCGGTCTGACCAGTGAGTTGTACAGAATTATTATTGATTTTATTTCTTTAAAATGTTTTGTATTTAATAATAATAATAATAATAATAATCGTCTTTTATTCAAAAAAAAAAAACAGATTGACAAATATTACAAATGGAAAAAAAAGGCGAAGTCTAGCCTAAGGCTACTCAAACTTAACCCTAATAAATAATAAATAAATTTCGGTAATCATACATAATAATAATAAGAAAAATAATATAAAGATGAAACATTATAAAGAAACAATTGTTCACACCAAAAAAAAACTTATACCCAACACGGAGGAGATATAAAACTCACAACCTGCACCAAAACAAGACTGTACACAAACAAATACCTCTGTATGCAATCGTAAACAACCATCATGTTACCTCTGGAGCACACCATACTAGTGAGTTAAAAAATAGGAGCTCAACTGTTCTCTAAACAAATACAACCTAAATCCTGACTTAAACTTAGTAAAATTATAAAGTAGTAAATCATTGTTTGGCAAGGAATTACATGTTTTAATTGCATTATAAGTAAAAGACTTCTTGTATGTTCTTGTATTATGTCGAGGAATAATATATTTAAATTTATTTCTGGTATTTATATCATGGACGCTCAAATTGGTTTTAAATTTATTTTTTAGAGATTTAGATATGAGTTTTGAATTAGTAATTAAACCATGCATAAAAAGACCCAAATGTTGAGTTCTACGATTTGACATATTTAACCAGTTCAACTCATTAATTTTATGTGATACGTGATCTGACTTTCTTAAATTAAAAATTAGACGAATACATGTATTCTGCACCTTTTAAATACGATATTGTTCCGCTTGACGAAGACAAGGGCCATAAATAAAATCAGCATAGTTAAAGTGAGAAAGTACAAGAGTTTCACATAACATTGCCATTAACTTGGTACCTAAAAGGTTTCTATTGGAATATAGTTGCTTAAGCGATGTAAATGACCTTTGTAGAAGTAACTTAATATGATCGGAGAAATTAAGCTGACAATCAAGTATAACACCTAGATTACGAGCAGAATTACAAAATGGTAATATTTGGTCATCTATTTTGATTTTAATATTATTTTTTAAATATTCGTTTTGATTTCTTTTGCCAAACAGCATAAGTTTTGATTTAGATGGATTTAGTTGAAGGCCATGTTTTTTAGAGAGATCTTTTAGGTTGTTTAGTTCATGATTGATAGTTTCGTTACAAGTAACAAAGTCTTTTGAAGAGAAGTGATAGTACAACTGGGTATCGTCAGCAAAAGCTTGTATCTTTCCGACATGAAGAGAGCTTATAAGTTCAGAAGTGTAAATAATAAAGAAAAGGGGGCCAAGGATAGAGCCCTGAGGTACTCCTGATAGTATGGCACTAGACTCCGAGTACACACCATTAACAAACACTTTTTGTGATCTGTTAGAGAAGTATGATGCGATGAGTGACAGTGAGTCGACGTCGAAACCGTAATATCTTAGCTTTGCCAACAAGAGTCGATGATTTATAGTGTCAAATGCCTTGGAGTAATCTAATAGTATAAGAATACTTTCAAGTCCATGATCCAGTGCCTCAATTATATCATCAGTTACCACAGCCAAGGCGGAGGATGTGGAATACCCCTTACGAAACCCGTTTTGCAATTCTGAGATCATACCATTATCATTTAAATATGAGTACATCTGGCTGTATAAAATTTTCTCCAATATTTTCGAAATGGCAGGTAAAATTGCTATAATGCGTAAGTCATTGAAGGTCTCTGGCTTTTTTGATTTTGGTAAAGGTATTCCTATTGCAGTTTTCCAACTTTGAGGAAAATAATTTTGTTCTATGCAACTGTTAATAATATTAGTTATGTAAGGATCAATAAATGGACTGCAATATTTTAACATAGATGATGTGATTTTATCTGTGCCACAAGCAGTAGTTTTCATGTTTTGAATAATTTTATGAACATCTTCTATAGAACACATGGAAAGCTTAAATTTTTTCGATGCGCTGAATTTGTTGTTTTCGTAAAATTCTATAGTTTCATCACAGTCGTTAGATCTATTGTTAAAAAATTGAGAAAAATGCTGGTTTATTAAGTTTGGATCTGTTAAATTAGGTGATAACTTGCTATCACTTAAGCTTAGGACATTTAACGATCTTAGTGCTGACCATGTTTTTTTTATGTTTTTTTGTCTAGAAATAAAATTGAGATAGGCCTTTTTTTCGGATCTCAGTACAGAAACTGTAAAATTACGTAGTTCTTTGTACCGGTCCCAATCTTGAGGTTCTTTAGTACGCTTAAATTTTTGTAAGGCTTTATCTCGCTCCTTCATAACAGCCTTCAAATTTTCTGTTAGCCACGGAGCATGAGGTTTTGTCACTCTAGATTCTTTAAAGGGAGCATGAATATCAAAAAGTCTGTTTAAAAAATTAGTAAAAAGAAGTAATTTTTTGTCTATATCGTTCTCATAAACAATGTCCATCCAAGGCAAATTGTAGAGATCGGACAAAAAATCATTTAAAACAAAACCTTTAAAACAACGATACGTAACAAGTTTTGATAAAGGTTTATTAGATTTTAGTTTTAAGTCAACAAAAACGAGTCTGTGATCAGAGATTGTATCGGCAGAGAGTGTACCAGAGGATGCAACTAATGTATCACTGATAAAAATTGGATCTATAAGCTTGCTTGAATTTTGAGTTATCCGAGTTGGTTCGTTAAGTATCTGAACAAGATTATATGAGTCAAAACAGTTAAGGACAACATTATTAAAATCAAAAAAATTAATATTAAAGTCTCCTAAACATAATACCACATCAAAATTTGGAACAACTTCAGATAAAATGTTATCAAAATCTTTCAAAAGAGGACCTATGTTTATATTTGGGGGGCGATAAATATTACCAATGGCAATAGAAGAAGATTTTAGCTTTATTTTTAAAAAGATATATTCAAGTTCTTTAGTTATTGGGAAATCAAATATAATTAAGTCTACATCTAAGTGATCTTTAACATAGGCACCCACACCGCCTCCTCTACCATCTCTATTTTTCATATAAAAATTATAGCCCGGCATTTTGAAAACAGATACATCCTGACCATTAGAAAGCCAAGTTTCTGTGACTAAAATAACATCAAAGTTATTTGAATTTACAATCAAAGTCTGAAAGTCATTGAAAGCTGTGTTTATTGAGCGTAAATTAATATGCGCTACTTTCATTTTCACGCCATAAAAATTTAAAAAAAATAAATAAAATAACTGTACTTAAACAAAGAACTCCTTTAAACTAAATATTAACGTAACAAACAACATCATTACATAATAAAGATGGCTCCAGAAGTATCTACCAATCATACGATATACAAAAATATATCAAGAAAATAATAAATCACCCCCAAGTACAGTTTAACAATTATGAATAAAAAATATTTATAAATTGATTATGATTGTATGTGGGCAATAGAAATATGCAGGTTGAGTAATTAACAATTTAAATTTTAAGTGGGTGCAGGTTTTAAGTAATATATGATAAATCCAAATAATAAACACAATTAATGTGAAGAAAATATAAATCTACGCCCTAGTAACTGCTTATTACAAAACCAAGAAGCTTATATGCTTTGTTTACAATAGTTTTATAGTGTTGCTTAAATTTGAGATTTGTTTGAAAACAGACTCCAAGATCCCTAAATTTACTTTTCCTAGTTAACGATCAATTTTGTAATCAATTTTGTAATCAAGGGGTTAGAGGTTAACCAAAAAAAGGTTAGAATTTGACATTTATCTATGTTTAATGACATTTTATTTTCTCTGAACCACTGGGCCACCAAGTTCAAATCAATTTGCAGCTCAAGACAATCAATAAGAGATGTTATGTACATAAATAATTTAAAATCATCAGCAAACACGAGACATCTAGCATGCTTTATACAGTTTGGCAAATCGTTCAGAAAAATTAGAAATAAGAGAGGCCCAAGGTTACTGCCCTGAGGCACCCCAGATGTTACTATATATATTTTTGACAATTTTTTACCAACTTTAACTTGCTGAGGCCTTCTGGTAAGATAAGATACCATAAACCTACATGCTTCCAGCGAGAAACCAAACTTAGCCAACTTATTCACCAACAGCCCATGGTCAACCAATACAACCCATATACTGCAACCTGCAGATGTAAGCTTGTTCAAACCAATGAAAACCGATTGGAAAAAAACGGTTCGCAACTGGCAAAGTAGACCAGAGAATATTAATTGTCCAGGAAGCAAAATACATTTCTGCAGTATTTTCAATGAAGTATTGTCGAACAATGTAGAAGAATTTCAAGCGAGTATCAAAAATGGGTTTTGGAAATGTGGGTTGTTTCCGTTAGATGCTGATTCTGTTGATTATACAAAATGTGTCAAGGATATAGCTGAAGCTCTTTCAACAAACAAATTACCCAGGCAAAGGCGATCAAGTGAAGGAAGGATCTCACAGAGACTTAACTTCAGCAAAAATTTTTTTTTTAAATTGTTTATTAATAATAATAGGTAATTCATTTTTGTGTCTCATAACTTGCTTTTCGTCAATTTTCACAAAAACAGTGATATTTACCATTTACCGACTTTTACTAAGAGCACCTTTTTTATGTAAAAAGCATAGGAACATCATAATCTAATGCCCAAACGGGCAGAAATTAAAGTCTTTAAGAAATGGGCCTAAACTTACCAAATACCCCCCTGATTCTGAAGCCCCTGGTAAATATTTTTTTTATTTAGTAGGTTCAAAAGAATAAACGTACTAACAATAATTTACCTCCCAAAATTGGCTGCGGTAGCTAAAGTAGTTTCGGAGCTATTAAAAAAGAAACTAGTTTTTAAAGGTTATTTTCAAAGAGCTCTAGCTCCCTGAGGAAGCTTTTCCGAACCCATGTTTATAGGAACTTTTGTTTTTCTTTTGACGTTTTCTATCTGCCCTAGAAGTTTGTAACATGATCAACGGAACACCCTGTATAAATTATTTATTTTTAAGGGTTATTTCGTCTGTACTTACTTACGTCTGTTTTTATAATCGAGAATTAATTCTTTTAGTAAACATTTTAATTAGATTTATAATTAATTAACACATCTGCCGTGTCGTTCCATAGTGCATGACATCTAATGCTATTGAAATGGGTGGCTTACACGGTTGGCCCCGCACGACTCTCTAGACAGGCCGCGGCATATTATTATTGCTAAAGATTATTACTTCGTATTTTAAAAAAACACAAAACACACATGATTACTATAATATTATAGTCCTTAATCAAGTGTTTCTTAACTAAAAAAAAGTTCTAAAGCTCTATGAACACAAGCAAAAGAAAAATGAAAACAAAACGAACAGATTGTTACATTTTAATGTATAAAAAGAAAAAAATAGTTCCTAGGGTAACACAAAAGCTTAGCTAATTGGCAAAAATTATGCAACCATCGCAAGTCCAGAATAGGGTAACTTAAGAATGTTTAAAATTAAAACAAGGCAGGCAAATCTGAAGCTGTGACGGGCATGAGTTGCAAAATGTAAATACCATTTTGGCTTTTTTTCGTGCAATTTCTCTGCCGGATTCCTTTTGGATTTTGGCATAGCATTCAGCGTACTTTCTTCTGATTTTTTTCCCATTTGAATCTAATCTCTGTAAGAGCTGATGGTATGAGCCCTTTGATGATCTTGTTCTTTTCATCGGTTTTACCTCTTCAAGTTGTAAAAGTTCGGCTACTAACGATTCTCGGAAAATGGGTATGGTGATCTGATGATTTTTTTCGCTACAGCCTTGTACACCACCCACGAATTCACTACTGCCATGCCCAGTAACAGTTCCATTCCCAATTTCCGGTACCATTTGATACCCTTTCTTAAAGTGGAGACGTAGGACCTCATCTGGTCGGAGAGATCTATTCCAGCTTTACCCTGGTTATAATCAAGTACAGCTAATGGCTTTTCAGTAGCGCACGTTTTTTTTCTGTCTTGGGACGGAAGCTGCGGTGGGAACACTCAAAGGTCTCGCTAACACGTTTTCTTCAGAGGGCTCATCCTTGTAGCTCAAATTCTATTTCTTCAGTGGGGTTTGTTGAAGTCTCGTCTTCTTCTTGTGATGACAAAGCATCAATATTAGAGCTCGTGGAAGGCAGAACTTGTAATGGAGCAGTATTAGAGGCAGTGATCGAGCTTCGTTCTTGTGAAGATGATTTTTGCTTTTTTAGGGACGTTTTTGTTTTTACTGGAGCAAGTTCTGGAGCATGTTTTGTGGAAAGCATTCTTACATCTCTGGTATCCTTCCATTTAATGGAATGTGTGAATACATAATGAAGTCACTTTTACACATCTTAATTTTAAATTTAAGGAAAACAAATATCAAATATTTGCTCTATATAAATCACCTGCATCGGATACCACTGCTTTCTTAAATGACCTAAACCATTTATTATTGCAATACAAAAATAATGAAGCCATTTGTATTTTTGGGGGAGATATAAACTTAAATTTGCTTAGCGGAAATGTAACAATAAATAACTATAAAAATATTTTAACTGAAAATGGTTTTCTTAGTTATATAAATAGACCTACTAGAGTAACATCAGATTGTGAATCCTGTATTGACCACTTTTTTATCTACTGTCCCAACAAAATAAAAAATAAATTGACCTTTTTACCATTTATACTAAAGAGTGATGTAACGGATCATTTTCCTATTGCACTGAAACTACAGAAAATTGATAACAATTCAAAAAAATCATGCGATAAAACTTTTGTTATATCTATAGACTATAATAAATTAAATAAAACTTTGGAAGAGGTAAACTGGGAAGTTGTTTACGATAAAGACCAAAGCGAGGAGACATATGAACTTTTTCAAAATATAATAAAAAATGCTATACAATTGGCAAGTACAAAGGTAAATTTTACATCAAAAAATAAAAAACTAAAACCCTGGATCACATCTGGTTTAATTAATTCCATCCGACACCGAGACAAATTAAAAATATCTTATCTAAAAAATAAAAATAATATAACTCTGTTGAATGAGTATAAGAGTTACCGTAATATTTTAAATATGCTAATAAAACAAACAAAAAACTCGTACTTTCAAAAAAAGTTTAATGAAACTAAACAAAATCCTAAAAAAATGTGGAAAATTATAAATGAGGAACTGAATACTAATCAAAATATGAATAAAAACAAAATATCACTTAGATGTGAAAATAACACGATTCAATCTGATAAAAAAGATGTAGCAAATATTCTTAATACATTTTTTATAAACGTAGGAAAAACAATGTCAAGTAAATTAAATTGTAATAAAAAAAAATAAGTTTTCCCGCTTAAATTGTACCACTATGTTTTTAACGCCTATTACTGAGGATGAAGTTCTAAAAAAAATAAATGCTCTAAAAAACTATTCTGCACCGGGGTTAGATGGATTAAAGAGTACCTTACTTAAGCAAATACGGAATAATATTGCAAAACCCTTGACCCATGTTTTTAATTGTATTATTTTAACAGGAATAATTCCGAATGAATTAAAGAAGTCAGTGGTTGTTCCGATATATAAGGGAAATGACGTGTGTTCTCCAGGCAACTATCGCCCAATATCACTTATTAGTAATATAGCAAAAATACTTGAAGCTTGTATACGCATTAGGTTTTCAAAACACTTACAGAAAAACAACATTTTATCTCCCAACCAATATGGTTTTAGAGAGGGTAAGTCAACTGAAGAGGCACTATTTGAGGTAACAAATCATATTTGTAAAACTATTGAAAAAAATCAAAAACCGTTAGCTATATTTTTAGATTTGGCTAAAGCCTTCGACTCGGTATCACACGATATTCTACTTGATAAATTAGACGACTACGGGATAAGGGGATTAAGCTGGACTCTTATAAAAAATTATCTTACTGAAAGAAAGCAATGTGTTAGGGTGGAGTATGAGTATAGTGTTTTTGAAACAATAAATTGTGGTGTTCCACAAGGTACTGTACTGGGGCCTCTTCTATTCACCCTCTATATCAATGAATTTCTTTTTCTTAGTACATCTGGAAAACTTGTATCATACGCGGACGACACTGTTTTGTTGGTAAAGAGTGATAACTGGGCGAATGCTGTGGAGAGAGTAACTTCAGATTTTGCAATGGTTCGTCGGTGGCTGGAAGAAAATCGTTTAGCAGTAAATATTGAAAAAACAAAATTTATGAGTTTTAGCATTCTCGATAACCATCAAATTAATACAGATGTACTAAAAATACACACATATCAGTGCATATTAAAGGAGAAGCCATGTGCTTGCATGGAAACCTTAAGTAGGACTCCATGTATAAAGTATTTGGGTATTTTTATCAATCAAAATATTAAATGGGAAAAACATATAGAAAGTATTAATATAAAAATTCGTAAACTAATTTTTAAATTTTATCATCTTAGAAATTGTATGCCTCTCCACATTTTAAAAATGTTATATACATCCTTGGCTGAATCAGTCATTAGATATGGAATATCAATATGGGGAGGATCATTTGCCAGTACCATAAATATTTTAAACATTACTCAAAAATACCTTTTACGAGTAATTTTAAGAAAACATCCCAGATACTCCTCAAACCGTTTATACCAAGAAGCGCGCCTTTTTACAATACAGCAAATGTATGCTAAGTCAGTGCTAATGTTTGTCTATAAATATCCTGATTTGCGGCGACCGATAGAGAACTTGGGTTGCTATACTAGAAGCCAAGCAGTGCATTCTGTTAGTGTGCCTTTTCTGACAAGAGCGACTACTCAAAGGTTTTTAACATACCTTGGCCCAAAATTTTTTAACCTTCTTCCAAGTAGTATTAGAGAAGTTCGAAATATACATATGTTTAGTAGAGAAATAAATAGGTTGCTTCATGAAAACTTTGAAGTTTTTGCTACGGTGTTGCGTAGATAATTATTTATTTGCAAATTAAATATAGGGTATATGCAGCTTTATCAGTATATTTGTGGTTAAGATCTGTTATTCTGACTAGGGCTACGGTTATAGTGCATGCGTGTTCTGACGAACTGGCGTTCGGCCGAAAACGTCAGAATTCTTGGTCAGAACAAAAGTGGTTAGTTTGTTTGCGTATTGTGACGAACTGATTTTAATTTTTACTGGTTTTGTTGCCGTCGCAAAATATCCGTGATGGATGACGTGGACGATTATCTGTTTTTAGAAAGTCCTTTGTTAAAAATGTTGTTAATGAATGAAAGGACTATATGTATAAACGAAATGTTTGCTTCAAGGAATATTAATGGTGAATTTCACACCCTATTTGAAGAACTTTTACGCCAACCAGAAAAATTTTTCGAATACTTTAGAATGTCAATACAAACTTTCAACTATATCCTAGAGGGGATCGAAGAAAGTATAACTAAGCAATCAAACTTTCGAGAATGCATATCAGCTAGAGAAAGATTGGCCCTAACTTTGAGGTAAGTCTGTACTTAGTAATACTTACAAATACTTCCTTAGTTGATTGTCAAAGGAATAAAACTTCTTATTTCTTATCTACAAACCATATTTTTTAAATACAAAATAATACTGTTAATACATTTTGAAAAAGTTTATACGAAATCCTATTACGGTCCAGGGTTATGTGAGGAAAAAAATGTTGCTAAGTCTGTGTAGGTATTAATATTGTCATGCTCTGCGGTTTCTACACTGCTAGGTCCAGAAGGGGTAGTCAGGAGGGAACATGAAGAAGTCGGCCTAGTGTTATGCATTGGCTCTGAAGATTTATTGTAATATGAATAGTGTGAAGATGGATAGGTGTTTCCACAGCTTTTTTGTTGTTGAAAATATTGCTCATCGCAAAATACTTGCTGCAGCTTATTTCTCACGATCATTTTCCTCTCTTCTGGCACATTTTTAAGGTATGGCAACAAGCTCATCAAAAAATGATAATCAGCATCTTCTTGGTCTACTTTCTTGGTAACCGGAGCGTTTTTCTTTTTAAATTCCTCCAACTTTTTCTGTTCAATTTCCAGAAGCTTGGAAAAAGCACTTGACTTTGCAATTTTGGCACGTTTAGTCTGAGGAGTTATGTCGGGATTGTCGGGGGCTACACGCTGTGATTGTGACCGAAAGTTTTTCTCTGTTTTGGAATTACTTGATGCAATTGCGCTCAACTGTGACTCATCATCCAAGTCATCTTCACTGCTATCATCGAATTCTCCAACATCGTTTTCAAGCTCTCCGTCAGCCTCGGGTTCTGGAATACTACTTTGCATAATTCTAGGGGCGAATTGATCTTTCAGAAACAGCATAGCTGTATAATACGGCCATGTCGATTCTTTTCCTCTGCCCCCTTCTTGGCCCGATCGAGTTTCTGTGCATTTTTTAAATTCTTTGCGATAGGTGTCTCTTAGACCACGCCACTTATTTTTGACAGTTTCTACTGAAATAAAAAAAAATTTAATAGAAGATGTTCACTTTAAAATTTTATTATTATCATATTATATTTTTTTTAGGTATCTATCTACGGGGATGTCTTTTAGGGCACTCAGTTTTTCATATAGAATTTCCCATAGTGCAATACGATTAATTGTTTATGAAACATGTCTATCAATATGGAATAGCTTTCGGGAAAAACACATGCCTATGCCTACTACAGAACATTTAAAAGCTATAGCAAAAGACTTTTTCACAAAATGGAATTTTCCTAACTGCGTTGGCTGCATTGACGGAAAACATATCAGAATTAAATGCCCACAAAATTCAGGATCGTTATATTATAATTACAAACAGTATTTTTCAATAGTGTTACAAGGAATATCGGATGCCAGTTATAGATTTGTGACTGTAGATGTGGGAGCTTACGGAAAGCAAAGCGATGGAGGCATATTTTCGCTTTCGAACGTTTATAAACATTTAGAGCAAAATACGTTTAATATCCCAGATAACGACTATATACCATCAACAAAAATTATGGCGCCCTTTGTACTATTAGGTGACGACGCTTATCCGTTGAAGTCGTATTTGTTAAAACCATATTCAAAACAGAATCTTTCCCGTGAAGAACGGATATTCAACTACAGATTGTCTAGAGCTCGGCGCTGTATTGAATGTGCGTTTGGGATATTAGTTAGTAAATGGAGATTTTTAAAAACAGAACTTCAGATGTATCCTGAAAAAGTTGACATTCTAGTGAAAAGTGCAACCTTATTGCATAATGTAATTATCGACATGGAAGGAGTCCCAGTACTGACACAAGAACAACATGGTCTCAATAAAAAGACATCTGTTTCAAGGCGATACAATCGCTACGGGGCAACAGCGGCTCAAGTAAGAGACATTTATAAAAATTACTTTTGGAGCCCAGCAGGGGCGGTGCAGTTTCAGTATAACATTTTTAATTAATAATTAAACCTAAATTCCTAAACTCATTTCTAATTTAATGTAAGTACTATGGAATATATGTAATATTAATGTACCTAATGTAATACTTACGACTTGTATTCATTTCCTGTGCAATCTTTTCCCATTTTTGTCGAGATTGATCTCTATTATGGTAACTTTTGTCCTTCATGTCCCATAAACTTTTGTTTTCAAGAACTAAACTAATTAATTTATCCACGTCCATACTTTTACAATTCAAATTCGCATTTACATTCGTCCGAAAAAACAAAATTATTTGAAAGATCTATTCTTCTGACGAATTCGTGCGGGTTCGGCCGAACAATTCGCTCCTAACGTAACCACTATAGTTTGCTGCTGTTTATTTGTTTGTTCGCGCGTGTTCTGACGAGTTCGTCCGAACGCCAGTTCGTCAGAACACGCATGCACTATAACCGTAGCCTAGGGCGATTTAAATCATTAGTTCATTTAATCATTATTTTGGTTTATTCTTTGGTTTTAATATAGTTAGTATATAGTATAATATAGTATATAGTATATTGGTATATTTGGTATATAGTATATAACTTTAAGTGAATTGTGAATTATATATATTATCTTCTTAATTACTTTTGTTTTGTACACACACTAGATTCTAATCTAGGTGTACATCTATTTATACTTTTGTGAGTTTTGTAAAATTATTGTAAATTATATTGCTGCTGGATTGCTGCTGGAATATTAAAATTGTACCCAGAGCTGATTCAGTTAGTAAACAAACAAACAAAAAACAATAAATAAAAAAACAATAAATTTCAAGATAACTATACCTATTATTATTATACTATTATTATCTTCTCGGGCTATGATTTCTCCTGTTTTCAAATTGTTCTGAAGAACCTCTTTCGGAAGATCCTTTTTAGATGACCTTACTGTACCTACAACATGTATCTGTCTGGATAACATCAGGGCTTTTGCTAGTTCATAGCTTGTATAAAAATTGTCGACATAAAGCGTTCTTCCCTGGTCCAGAAGATCATGTAAGAGTTCCATGCAGACGTTTTTCGCTAGTCCGGTTTCTCTCTCGCCACTTGCAGACTTTCCACTGTAGATTTTTAAGTCTCAGGTATAACCATCTACTGAGCATATTTTAAAAAGTTTAATACCATATCGATGCGCCTTATTTCGTATATATTGGCGAAAAATTAGTCGTCCTCTCCAAGGTACTAATGTCTCGTCAATAACAATAAATTCACCTGGGCAAAATAGATTTTGACATGACTTGACATCACTGCTCGCGGAACTGCAAGGTTATAGATACTACCAGTGGACCAATAATCTGAAAGGGTACTCAGTCTTACTAAGCCCATCTACATGGTTAGCCCCAAGAACTTTTTAATTTCGTCGCTGTCCATTGATTTATCCTTGATCCTTTGGTTTTTTGGCTTGATCTTATTTTTTGTTATGCATATTTATTGGTTTCCGTGACAATATGACTAATGATTTCGTCATCGACAATCAACGAAAAAATGTCTAGTGGCGTAGAGTTTTTATCAAGACCTATTTTTAAGCCCTGGGGTCCACTAAACACGAATTGTTTGTCTTCCACAGTATTCAGTCCAACCATGATTATAATTTTGGCCATCTTGATAGGGTTCATCCACTTCATTGGCAAGATCATCTTCTAATTCTTGGACTTCCAGAGTTTCAAGTATATCATCTAAATCTTCTGGATCTTCGTCTTCAGATAAGTCTGAATATTCTTCGATATGATGGTCAAGCAACGTTTTATTTTTTGACATACCAGGATACCAAACAGGGTCATCAATGGAATTATTGGAGCTAAAGTCACTACCTTCAGTATCACTTATACAGTCTATTTCACGGAGAAGTTCTTGTTCTGTCAGTGGTCTCTTGTTTTCTTGGTGGTCTCCTGGTCTCTTCCTCTTACTCATTTTACTTTTATTTTACACTTTCACTGGGGTATCTGCAAATTATGACATTAAATTATGGATTCCTCACTCATGAAAGCCAGAGCTGTAATGTGCCATTACGGCAAATATACAGTTCAAGGTGGAGAAATCCATGATTTAACGTTGTCTCGAGATCTGGTAAGCTTCTATTTCTCTCCAAAATGACCTGTAACAAAAGAAAAAGCTGTCATTCATATATGAATGACACATTAAAAACCATAATATGATAAAAAAAAATTGTTATTTGTCCATAATAACATACCCAAATAATATTTAAACCAAAAATATAGAAGTATAGAAGTAAGTAGAAGTATAGAAGAACGTTGCGCGCAGCTGTTGCATTGTTCTACTGTTGTTGTTTGAAATTTGAAACTCTAACTTAAAATTAATTTATAATATTAGTGTCTACATGTCTCTGGTGTTTTAGTAGTGCATAACAAACAAGGGCAATTGCTATGATTGCCTTTTTTTTACGCACAAAACAAATGTAAACATTGTCAAAATAACGTGATTACTTGTGCAGTGTTGCCAGCTGGCCTGTTGCTTTTGTAATAGTAATCTGGCTTCATCATGGAATGTGATGTCTGCAAGGACAAAAATAATGTTTTTAAATGTGATGGTTGTCGGAAGGGAGTGTGCAAGGCCTATGCAGGATTAACGGCTTCTGAAGTTAAAGTCTTACAACTTAGTGCTCGAGTTATGATTTTTCATTGTAAGAAATGCATCTCTCTAGAGACATGTCGTCTTTTACAAAATACCATTGAGGATAAGACCACTATCATTTCCACCAAAGATGAGATAATTGCCTTACTAAAAAGAAAAATTGAAGACTTAGAAAATACCCAGAAATCATCAAATTCTTTAACTACAACATACAGTAATGCCTTGTCAAATCCAGTGAAGCAGGTACAAAGTAAACATACTAACCATAATTTGCCGAGCTTGATAATTAAACCCAAACTCAACCAGAGTATTGAAAAAATGGAGGCTGATTTAAAGCAAAATATAAATCCATCCAACCTAAAAATTGCTATTCGGGGACCCGTACTACCTCAAGTGGTCACTTAATTGTCAAGTGTCAAAATAAACAAGATCTGAATGCTCTGAAGAAGGAAGCTGATAAGAAACTTGCCGGATATGACATTGATATACCAAAATTAAGAAAACCCAGAATAAAAATACCAGGCTATGATGGTAAAATTGCCAAGGAGGACTTGGAAGGGTGTATAAGGGAACAAAACAAATTTATTGACCCAAATGATGAGCTCAATATAACATTTTTGAAGAAAGTAAAGGACCGTTACACTGTTTTTGCAGAATGTTCTCCTTCCCTATTTCATAGGTTTATGGCTGTTGGGAAGGTTTTTATAGGCTGGGAGAGATATGCTATATTCGAAGATATTTCTGTTACACGCTGTTTTAACTGTCAAGAACATTTCCATAGAGGTGACAATTGCCCGAACCAACCAGTTTGTGAATCATGTTCTGGTTCTCATAGCTCTCGAGACTGCAATAATGCTGCGCACAAGCAATGTAAAAACTGTATCAACACCAACAATAGACACAAACTAAATTATAAGACTGACCATAAAGCTAATGATTTGGACTGTCCTTCCTATCAATATTTATTATCTGTTTTGAGAGCTAAAATCGATTATGGATCTATCAATGGCTGACACACGAGAAGAGATTGAACTTCTACAGAACCTGGACAATTTAGGTAATAACATTAGGGAGGAAACTATTTTAAATTGTGATTTATTGGGGAATAATATTGAACTAGATAATAAGATTATAAATGTATTACATCTTAATATTCGTAGCTTAAAAAAAAATTTTGATCAGTTAGTTAGTTTTCTTGAAAGCTATAGGCTTAACTTTTGTGATATTATTGTGCTTACAGAATGTTGGCATATAGAGAATGCTAATGGGTTTTGCTTGGATGGGTTTTGTATGTACTATAATAATGCAAGTTTTAATCAAAATGATGGCACAGTTGTTTATGTTAGGTCCAACCTAGTACACGACGTAACACATATTGAGCTTGCCCTATCAAAAGTAACATTAACCAGTATCAAATTTAAAGTAAACAATTACTCAATAAGACTCTCTTGTATATACAGACCACCTTCTACTAATACACATAATTTTCTTTCGGATCTCGAAACTTTCTTTACAGATTCATTTACCAGTCAGATTGACATTATGTTAGGGGATATAAATTTGAACCTTCTTGATGAAAACAATAATGAAATTATTACATACCAGGCTATTCTGAACCACTTCCGTTTTATTTCTACCATAAACTCAGCCACTAGGGTTACAACTGACTCATCTAGTTGTCTGGATCATATATTCTTGAGAAGAAAAAATGGTTCCAAGATTAATTGTTCTTCCTTTCTCATTCAATCTGCCATAACTGACCATTTTCCCACCATGTTGCACATTACTGATACAGTTGGGTTGCAAAAAAACAAGGAGGAGGTAAATTCTTATACAGTTAGAATAAATTATACCATATTAACAAATTTTATACATAATCAAAATTTTGAAAGCATTTTTAACAATGATGATCCAGAACTAGCATTGGAAATTTTATACAGTACTATTACACAAGCATTAAATCATTCAAAAACCCAAAAATTATGTCAAAATAAGTATAAAAAAATAAAACCATGGATCACAATTGGTATAATTAATAGTATCAAAAAGAGGGACAAAATGAAAAAAACACTACTAATTCATAACAATTTAGAAAACAAAACTGCCTTTAATAGTTACCGTAATACCTTGTGCACGTTAATCAAGAAATGTAAACAGGATTATTACAAAGCCAAAATCGAGTCTAGTGGTACTGACCTAAAAAAAATATATAAGATAATAAATGAAGTAACAGATTCAAACAGTAACCAAGATTTTAAGTTTAACGTAACTAACAATAATTCTAGTTTTAATAACAAGTTGGATATGGCAAATTTTTGCAACAAATATTTTGTTGATGTCGGTTACAATATGTATAATAAAATTAAAAATCCTTCAGATTCCCTGCAAATAAAACCATCCACACAGGCTTCAATGTTTCTAAGACCTACTAATAAGAATGAAATTATCAAACAAATTGCTTCTTTAAAAAATTCCTCTGCACCCGGAATTGATGGTATTACAACCGATATTATAAAACATATTCATATCCATATTTCTTCCCCTCTCGCACACATTATAAATTTAATTTTTCAAACTGCAAAGGTCCCAAAAAAATTTAAACAAGCCATAGTAAAACCTATTCACAAGGCAGGTGATAAATCAAATATAAATAATTATAGACCCATAAGTATAATGAACATTTTTTCTAAAGTCTTTGAGAAATGCTTTAAGGACCGCCTGGTGGAATTTTTGAATCAAAACAATATAATTTCTAAGAACCAATTTGGTTTCCAGAGTGGCCTCAGCACAACCGATGCAGTTTGTGTGCTTTGTGAGCAAATAACAGACCATTTGGATGGTGGCAGAAAGTGTCTTACGGTCTTCCTAGACCTAGCCAAGGCATTCGACACGGTCCCTCATAACAAATTGCTCCAAGTCCTAGAATCCTATGGGATAAGGGGAACCGTGTTAGACGTTTTTGATGATTATTTGATGGATCGAGAGCAATCCGTCAAAGTTGAAAATACTATAAGTGAACCCCTTCAAATTAAAATGGGCATCCCTCAGGGGACTGTTCTGGGTCCAATTTTATTTGTAGCATATGTAAATTCCTTAACCAATATGTCAATACAAAACGGTAGTACTATCTCTTATGCTGACGACACAGCAGTAACTTTCTATGGGGAAACATGGGATTTGGTGAAGGAACATGCTATAAACGGTATAAAGAAAATAAAACACTGGCTAGACTCATTTAAATTATCATTAAATATCACTAAAACTATTTATATAGCATTTTCCCTCACAGCTGCAAACCGTCCATCATTTAATAGTATTTACATAGATAGTCTTATGGATAAACTTCATGAAGTTCACTCTACAAAATATCTTGGAATCTATATTGACAAACACTTAAAGTGGGACCACCACATCCTTAGACTATCAAAAAATATTCGAAAACTAATATACAAGTTTTATGTGCTCAGGGAAATATTAAATAAACAACTTCTGATTTCGATTTATAAAGCAATTGTGGAATCACTACTAAGGTATGGTCTAATTCTTTGGGGTGGGATATACCAAAACACATTGACTTCTTTAAATGTAACCCAAAACTACATTTTAAAAGTTATTTTCAAAAAAAACAAAAGATTTTCTACTGCATTACTTTATTCCAGAAATATTTTTGATGTACGCACATTATACTGTTGGTCGCTCTGTATATATATTCACAAGTCGAATAAATTTAAGAACTTTGTTAATCATCAGTATCAGACTAGATTAAATGTAAATAGACACTTATCAATTCCAACTGTTGCCACTACTATGAAATTAAAATCAATTTTTTACCACGCACCCAAACTGTACAACTTATTACCACCATATATTAGACATACAAAAGCTGTCAAAAAATTTTGTAAAATATCTGGGGATTACATTTATGATCATTTACATGTAAAAAACTACTTACTGTTAATTAATTTTCATATTTCATAGCTTTAGGCATTCATACATGATCGTGAAGGATTTTTGTTTTCTAATGTTTAATTATTTATTGGGTGTTAAATGAAAACTTTGCAATAGTTAGTGGATGGGACATATTTTGTTTAAATATTTATTTTTATAAAATTGTCTTTGATTTTTTTGCACATACAGGTATTTGGTTACCTAGGTGCACCTTAAAATGTACTGAGATAGATTATAATTATTGGATTTTATTACACATACTTTGTAAAAGCTTATATGTAATATATCCGATTGATTGAATAAACACAAGAGTAATAATAAAACAAAACAAAAATGAGCTTGGCCTCGAGAAGAAATTATTCTAATAACAGCACGGCAGTAGATGTGTTAAAGGGCAAATAAAACATTTGAATTTCTTAGAACATTGAATATACAGGCATTGAAAGGTGAATTTTAATAATCATAAAATTCAAATTCAAAAAATGCTAATCGTTAGTTAGTTACACAACCCTGTATATACCTTAAAGAGACAAATAATGTCAAATAATATGCATGTCAGTCAACAACTGTCAAAAAGTAACGAACGAGGAAAAACACCAAAACAAGAGCAAAGCGAAGATAACGAAATCACTTGACATTCTCATCACTTACATAAAAAGAAAGTTATTTTTAACGTTTTTGATTAATAAATAATGCAATAAATAGCCCCTATTCAATTACAATTATTATCGTACATTTCTCAAAATGGTAATTTTACAATTAGAAGAACAGGTAAACATCAATTTAAACAACCATTGAGGTTATACATTCTGATTACTTCACTAAATTGTTGAAAATATTTTCTTTTACAGCCTTTAATTATCCAAGCAATATTTGCCGGAACCGTAGATGAAGTAGAAGATCTTGTGGACAATCCTGAATTTGTAAACTATACAGGTTAGAACTGCATAAAATTAGTTTTACAGTGCTCTTTGACCTCTCTAGAGAGGTAACATTATTAGTGTTTTCCTTGTAGATTGTGAGAAAAGGACTCCGTTACATGCTGCTGCTTATATAGCAGAGTCTCATATAGCTTTCCTTCTGCTAGAACACGGAGCTAGGGTCAATGCCAAAGACAGTAAATGGGTAACTCCTTTGCACCGAGCTTGTGCTGTTAATGCCTATGAAGTTGTCGATGTGTTACTGAAGTATCAAGCCGATGTTTGTGCTAGAGACAGGTAAATAATATATCAATCAATTGAAAGAAATATTTTCAGTTTAATTAGTTACCTATTTTGTTGGAACACTATTTTATCAAATATCCGTACTATTTCTTCATTTTTTGAATAATCCAATTATATTTTTCAAGTTTACATAATTAGATGATACAGATCTTGTGTAGAAGCAACTCTATCAAGATCATTTAAATAGTTAAAATCTTGGTTTCAAATTGATTTTTATTTATTTATATATTGCAATACTCTACAAACACCACAAAGTTGGTAATTACATGTAATAAGTTACAGATTAATTAAGCCTTAAATTTAAAACAGAAGATAATATAATTTAAAAATAAAAATTTTAATAAGAATAGAATATAAATTAATAATAATAAATTTATTAGCAATAAATAGCATTACAATCATAGTAACATATAATACCCATTAATATATATTTTTTGTAGAGCACCTAACTGAATGTGCCAATATAAATTTACATTAATCTATTATAACTTATTAGAGTGTATTCAAATAATACCAATTTTAATAAATTGCTAATTGTATCATTATGAACTAAATCTACACCTATTCTATACATATACATCAAATTTCTTTTTTTTTTCTTCAAAACAGATTTTCAAAAATTGTGTAGTTGGTGACTAAGGTCTGTTCACTGGTTCTCAGCCTTTTAACGGAAATTTTGACTTTGTAACCAAATTGAACATAGAAGGAGGCTTTGAATTTTAGTTTTACCCAATGCAAAATGTTGGTCAAAGTGTTTTTAACAATTAAGAAATTTGTGTAAGTTTTTTTTTCAAAGATTTAGCGTAAAGCCAGATAAAACTAAAAAAAGTGCCATTTCATTGTTTCTTGGCCCCCCCTCACAGTTCTCTGTTTTGTGCCATTTTTGCATCGGTTCTTGGCCACCTAATTTATTTAAATACCTATTTTATTTAAATAATATTCTAGATTTTTCTACATAGGGTTACACATTTTTAAAAAAGTTTAATAATAAATACTTACCCATCTTTAAATTAAAAAAAATCAGTGTAAAATTTTACTTTTAAACAAGTTTTATTGAAAAAAAACAGTTTAATTTAAATAAAAAACTTTATAGATAAATAATTCCTTTTTAACTAAAAACAAACAAAGCAACTTATTCTTAAATATTGAAGGTAAAATGAGCAATTATATTAAAACTAATCAGTCTCAACAAAACTGGATAGTCTAGTATAATTATTCACATTAAAATGCAAAGTAATATAGTACGTTATAGATAAACTTATAATAAATATATGGAAAACTTAAAACCTAAATACTTCATTGCACGTGCATTATTAAGTGTCATCACATTCATCACACTTGTATTCTTTGTCTGCAGCAACACTATAGGGAACATTATAGAATTCCGTACATTTTTTGTGAAACCATTTTGCACAATAGTCACAACCAATGTTTTTATGATCTTCTTCTTCTGTGTCACTATTAATTTATTTATTTATTTATTCATGCCAAAAAGTATAAAGCTTTTACACAAGTCAGTCAAAAATATAACTCCAAAAAAGTATTAAACTGTAAAATTCGTTTTACCTAAGAACAATAATAAAACACATATAAGCCTAAAAAGTAATGCTTAAAAACACTTAACACTAAAAGTCAAGAGACCCAGCCTATGCAATAGCACTGAAATTTGAGCTCAGGAATTCCTCAAATGAATAAAAAGCATTGGTGACTAAAAAATGTTTTACCCTTGTCTTATAAGCATTAAGAGGCAAATCCTTAACGGAGACCGGCAGGACATTAAAGAACTTAATTCCATAATAGGACACGCCATTACGGGTACGCTCGAGTCTCCTAAATGGTGCCACCAAGGAGCCGCTAATTCTGGTGTCATGACTGTGAGTGCTAGCATGAGTCACAAACCTGGGTAGGTTTTCCCTAATGAATACAAGGCACAGAAGTATGAAGGCGCTTGGTAAGGTGAGAACTCTCAGAAGCCTGAAGTGGACCCTACAACAATCCCTGTATCCAATCTGCGCAATCACTCGCAGACATCGACGTTGCAATGCAAAAATCCTGGGCATATGCGCTGAATGACCCCAGTTTAGTAAGTTATACGTCATTAGAGAGTGAAAATATCCAAAGTAAGCTGTCCTGAGAGTACCTGCGGAGACAGACCCAGACAAATTGCGAATGAGGAAAGTACACCTTGATAATTTGGTTGACAATTCATCTATGTGACCTTGCCACGTCAAACCACTATCCAATCTAACACCCAGAAAATCCACAGACACACCTAAAGATTGTTGCTGGGAATCAACGTCCCGAAGGGAAAAAATTATATTTTGAGTTTTGGACTCATTTAAGCACAATCTATTGGAAACGGCCCAGTCTCTAAACTGAGAACAAGATTCTTGAGCCTTCAGCGAAATGTTTGCGCAACTTCTATTAGTACACAGGGATGTAGTATCATCAGCATACAAATAGAAAGTGCAATCAGGGTGACAAGTTGGTAGGTCATTAACAAATATAAGAAACAGGATAGGCCCGAGAACGGATCCCCTATTAAGAGTTTCTTTACACATATCACATGGTATCTTTTCTTTGGTTTTTGTTTCTTCTAAATCAGGTTTTCTCTTATTTTGTTTCTTATTGTTTTTCTCAATTTTTGTTTCTTCCTTCCTTTCCTTTATTCTCCTTCTTTCTTCTTTTCTTTTTTCAATTTCAGCCTTTTTAAATTCTTTTTCCTGATCTTTTTTTTCTAAATATTCCCTCCATTTGTCACTGCTATTTGCACTCGGTGCTCTTTCATTTTTCGGTCGGTTTGTATTTTTGCTACGTTTAACTGGTTCAGGATATACTAGATGTTCGGAAAATGCACCATGCATTCTATCAATGTTTTCAGTACCTTGAACCGCAGTTTTTTCGTTTTTCTGGTTCTTCCCATCTTCCTTCTGATTTTTTTTTGTTGGAAACTATTGTTTTCACCTTTATTTTCGTTGATATTTCTCTCCGACAGTATTCTTTTGTCTTTTTCCTCGTGGCACCGTTTTTCTTTAATCTTTGAACTACCTTTTTTGATTATGTCAAGATTATTAGTATTATTTTCATTACCACATACGACGTTTGGGACATTTCCTACTTCAGTTTCAAAAATATCATCATTAAATGTTATACCGCGTGTAGGAGCCGCTAAAATTTCAGAAATATCAATCAATGGAAGTTCATCATCTTGATCATCTTTACCATTATTTAGAAAGGAGCTGGTCATAATATTTTGAATTTTTACGCTGTCAATATTCAAATTATTATCAACAAAAGATGAAAAATTTACCTGCTGATTTTTGGAAAATTCAGTCTCCATGTGAATTATATCCACGTTTTCAGAAAAGTGTGTATCTTTATCAGGAATATTGAGATCTGAGTTGAAATCAAATATTAATTTGTCAGTATCAAGGTCGTTGTTTTGAATAATAATATCTGATTGATTTTTGTCATCAATGTTAAGCACACCCTTACTTACATCTATTAATAGTTCTAAACTGGCTTCTGATTTATTACTCTTATTTTGGTTATCTTTTTTCGAGGTTGAAGAACATTTCGGTTCAATAAAGTTAATTTCGCTTAACACTATTTCCACATTTATACCGTAGGATGTTAAATTGTTAATAACTTTTTTGCAAGAAGTTATGTCACGCTTCGTTATATTTTCGATTGATTTTCTTTTACTTTTACTTATCGCTACTGCTTTATCAGCCACACATTTGCTGTAATCTACGGCATCGGGATTTAATGGAAATAGTCCCGATTTTCCGAAACCATTTTTTACTGAAGTTTCGAATCTCTCTGGTTCAGAGAGTATCTCGTTAAACAGGCTACAAAAATTAATTTTGGTTACAGAGCAGTTCAGATTTTCTGGTTTTCTTTGCCAATTATGAACAGTTTTTTTCCACTCCGATTTCATTGGCTTAAACACGCTAACATCAGCCGGCTGAAGCATGTGCGTAGTGTTGGGAGGTAGAGCATATAGAATAATTTGGTATGCGTCACACCATGTACTTATTGCCATATTAAGGTGGGATTTATGCCCATCCACAAACAGAATTACAGGCTTTGAAATTTCTTCTTTAATTAACCAATAATTATTAAAATCGTTACATATAAATTCAAAAAAGACATCCGATGTCATCCACCCTTTTTTAGACTTTCCCAAAACCCATCCACTGAGCATATTGTCAATGACAGACCTAGGTGGTCTTACATATGGGAATAGAACAAGTGGAGGGGCAAAATTTCCATTAGCGTTGAAAGTTATTAATACAGTAATGTTTTCTTTTTCGTTTCCTTGTTTAACAGTCAGCAAATTACGAAAACTTTTAGGACCCAAAACTTTCTCACTGGATGGACACAGTGCGAATCCCGACTCATCACCATTAAAAATCCTCCTTGGATCATTCATTATGTAAGACAAATTATTACTCTCTAAATACTCCTTGAGGTCATGAAACCATGTTCTTACGAATTGTTCTGTAACTGCAGCTCTGGCTTTATTTATTCCCTCAGCTTCTCTGATGGATATCTCGGGATTTCTTTTTAAGAAATTTGAGTAACACGTTTGTTTTGGTCAAAGTTTACTGAATAAAATACAAGTTGCTTCACTCGGCTCCACGCGCCGAATTACCTATTCACCGCCCCTCACTTCATTTGCCGCGCGACGCTCCTACAATCGAATCTGTTGGGTTACACAGTGAGTAGAGTTTAAATCGTTTTGATGTGCGAGCGTTTTATTACTAGTTGTACCGGGTGGACTCAGTGGACTGGCAAATTATTATAATCTATTATATTAAAATGTTGACTTATTGTTCGGTAGACAGTTGTTTTACAAAGCGTGGAAGTGGTTTAATGTTTCTTAGATGTCCGAAAAATGAAAATAGGTAAGTACATTGCAATTAGTTGTTTATTAAATTCATGATTGCATTCCTAGTTACTTTATGATCTGGTTCCTGTTTCTTTTTTTAAATTAATATAAAAAATGGATTATAGGTGTCAACTCTGGAAAGGTATTTTGGGATTTACTGGCGAACATAGATATGCCGATCTTACTCCGGAACAATGTTATAAAAGGGGTTAATATCTGTAGCTTGCATTTTGCGGAGAGCAGTTTTATGTCCCCTTCAAATCAACGTCTTAGACCCGACGCAATTCCTACATTGTTCCTGACCAGAGCATCGACAAGTATGTTTTATGTTTTTTTCTAATTTGTGCACTTATAATGGCAATATGTATTATAGAAGGTACCTTTTAATATTTGCAATTTTTTGGTGTATAGGGAAATCAGAATTATTTACAAATTTACGTATTATTTTTCCAGGCACAGATAATTCTAACATCATTGCAAGTCACACATCAAGGAAGAAATTCAGTGATGCTTCCATGCATGCAAACTGACACTCCGATGCAGGTTAATGTTTTTGTCCAGACGGATGTATGTAATAATACTGGTAAGTGAAAGAATCGGCACTGTGAACTTTTTTATAATATGCAAAACAATTACGCTTGTACTATACTCAAATGTTTTACTTAAAGTTCAATAAAAATTAAGAAAAACCTAGTAATTTAATAATGAATACGACGCTACCCCTATAATAGTTTTTTAGCTCCCGAGTAAAAAAATCTATATTTTTTGTTAGATTTTATTATTTCAGTTTAGGTAAAGTTCAATAAATTCCAAAAAACATTACCTTAATTTTTTTTTTAATTTTGATCTTGTTTTGAGTTAAATTTTAATGTTGTATTAAAACAGGTATCGTATATCTAAAATAAATTTTACTTTCAAGATAAGTTCTGTCAAACGTCATGAAGATTTCGGCAATGACGCCAAGAAAAATTCAATTAAGAAAAGAAATTAAACAGAATTGAAATCGCGTTTTTTAAATGACAAAGCAAAAGACTGTTTTTTATGTATAGATAAGATGTCCATTAAGTCACATCTATATTACAATATCTCAAGTGACAAGGTAGTTGGTTTCCAGGAAGGTTTGAGAGGAAACATTACAGATATTGCCAGCAACGTTTTGGTTCTAATGGCCCGGGGTATTGCAACCAGTTGGAAGCAGCCTATCGCATATTTTTTCTATAAATCATCTCCAAATTCAGATGAACTTAAAAATATTTTATTTGAATCAGTTCGGAAAATAAATTCAACAGGTTTAAATGTCCTAGGCGTGGTTTCTGACGAGGGCTCAATTTTTTATAAACTAGTCAAAACTACTTTACATTTATCTGAGGAAAATCCGCGGTTTTTAGTTGATGACAAAGAACTTGTATATATGTTTGACGTCCCACATTTGTTAAAATCAACGAGGAATAATTTTTTTAAGTATAATTTTGTAATTAACAATGAGCAACAAATAAGAGTTATTTGGAAACCATGTATAATTATGATAAAATGAAACAGTATAGACTTGCTCCAAGACCATCTAGCGAGCACATTTTTCCCAATAACTTTCAGAAAATGAAGGTTAAATTAACGACACAGATTTAGTCACTCTGTTGCAGTAGCATAAAATTCTACCACAGGCAGCAAAAGTTACTGCATATTTCATTGAAAAAATGAATAGATTATTTGATATTGTAAATTTATACAATTAAATTTATTTATATTTTAGTCATTACTTAGTAGTTTTGTCTATCTTTAGTTGTTAAGTTTAGTAACAGTAATATATGCGTTTTTTCACACAAACTTTTGACTTTGATTTAAATCGTAAATACAATCGTACCAAAACAACCTTTAATAAGATACCTAAGTACCTAATTATTAACAAAAAAAATTTAACCATTTAGTTCTTGAATTATATGTAAAATGTATTTAGTTTGATGGTTATAAAAACAAATAATTTATAGTATTATCAATTTACATATTTTTCCCAAGTAGGTACACTAAATAATAATTTTATTCCAGATAATAAAGTTATTATAAAATCGTGCTCCGTCTTCCCCTACAGTTCGAATTAGACGAAACTCTACGAAACTACGAAACGTAAAATAATAGCTATCTTTTACCAGACTTCCCCTTTACATTTTTTGCTAGTTCCCCGTCGGCGAGGAGCTCGGCGGCCTGCCTTTGAGATCGAAAGATAAAAGGTTTTTCGCCGAGTGAAGTAACTTATATGTTATTCAGTAAACTTTGGTTTTGGTACACATTTCTTAAATAAACACCAGAATCAGCGGTAATTTTTGACACTGTATCAAAAAGCATCTGCTTCGTAATAGGGAAACCGCATTTTGCCAGATTAACAATCCAATTTTTAATTTTTTCTTCACCATCAACAGTTAATAGAGGAGGTGGTCCGGGTTTTCCCAGGACGTCTGGTACTCTCCCTTTTCACCTATCTTGGATGGTCGCCGTGGGAACACCAAATGTTCGACTTGCCTCCCTTATTGTTTTCTCTAATTTCAAAAAGTGCATTTTTCAAATTCTCTTCACTGTACTTAAACAGTTTGCTTCGAACCTTCGATGGATTGCGCCGGCGTTTTTGACAGAAAAAAGATGCGGGAAACGATTTTATCATTCAGAGTAGGCCAATAGCAATAAATTTCCTTAATATTTGCCTTTTAGTCACAAAAAGGCCGAGAACTAGTGATGGCCGGATGGATAACCGGTGAACTGACCCTATTTAAGATTTAAATTTTTTGAAGAAAATTTATTTTTTTTTATTTTTCTAATATCTACTGGTATTAAGTTATATATTTTAGGTCCAAGATATGTTAAAAATCATTTATTGATATTTTTGTGATTTTGTGGAATCTTCAGATTTTTATGAGATTTTGATCTGGTATTTTGCTGATGGTCAATATAGTTTTTATTATTTTGTTTATAGGTCCTATAGCAACATTATGTTAGAATATATATTGATCACACATTTAGAACATCCACTGTAAATAATAAATGAGTTGGATAACATTTGTTCTTTTTATAAATTATTTTTAAGATATATTTCTGTATGACGTTCAGTTGGTTTAAAGTGGTGTTATAGAGACCTCCCCATACCAAAATACCGTACCATATAAGTGACTCAACTAATGCCTTATATATTACTATCAGTAACTTTTTAGATAATATTTCTCCTAAAATGTAAAATTTATATATTAATTTCCTGATGCTATTTTTTAGTTTGATTATATGACTTTCCCACTTCAAGCTTTTGTCAATTATTATACCCAAATATTTTGTATTATTTACTTCCTTCATATTAGTTTCAAAATTTGGTACCGAGATACACGAATATCTAGGGCGATTTGCTGCAGAGGCAGAAAAAGCTATGTAATTAGATTTTGTTTAAATTAAGTGTTAATTTATGATGATTCAGCCAGTGTTTTATTTTTATTAATCCCCTCTGTGTCTTTTTTTTCACATTCTCCCAAGTCTCTCCCGAGAAAAGCACAACAGTATCATCAGCATAGGATATTGTAACAGCACAACCTTCTTTATCTCGAGTAAAGATGGCTGTGTCATTGCTTTTATTTGTTTGTTCATTTGTAGCTTCAGATACAAACTTATAAATTTTTTTAATATTATTTTTGTTTTCATTTATTTTGTTATTGTAATAGTCATACTTGCATTTTATAAGTATTTTACTCAAGGTGTTACGATAAGTCTTGTACTGACCTTCTATTACATTATTTTCTTTATTTTTTAACCATTTTTTTTAAGTTTGTCTCTTTTTTTTATTGACTCTATGATGCCATTTGTAATCCATGGTTATTATAGTTTCGCACAGTGATTATTTTTGAGGAGAATGATTCATTGTAAAATTTCATAAATATATTATAGAATTTGTCAGTGGCTTCTTGTGAATCATTAGAATTTATAACTGATTGCCAATTTTCTATTTGTAATTTCTCAGTGAATTTAATGTCATCAATTTGCTCTATTTTTATTTGTTTTATTTCATTTCTTTTATTATTGGTATCATTAGTCTGGTTTGTTACATTTAGTATGATTGGATAGTGATCAGTTAAGTCAGAATTTAATACAAATGAGTTAAAATTCAACTTATTTGTTTTTAATTTCCTTCGCACAAATAAATGATCAATAAAAATTAATTTGATTGTTACGATCATCAGAAATATCAAAGTTAGTATCACCAATAAAGATATCAATGTCACTCTTTAACTTATCTATAAAATAGGAATTTATATCCTCAATAAAATCGTTTTCGTTAGTGGATGGTTGCCTATATAAACCAGTTATACCAAAGCATACACCCTGGATGTCTAAGTTTATTTTACTGATAGTAACTAGAGATTTAGGTAATGTAATGTCAACGATTTTAACATTTAAATTTACTTTCGTATAAATTAACATTCCATCGTTTTTATTGTATTTAGCGTTATTTTAATAGACATTATACCCAGGTATATTAAATTAAATTGATTGCAATGCGAATCACAGAGTTGAAAACATTCTAAAATTATCACATCACAAAAGGATAATTTAAAACTTTCTAAAGTGTCAATAATTCTTCAAAATTCTTTTTTACACTTCTTGTAGTACACTTAATATATTCTTACTTGTATTCAGCTTTGATGCTAATATGTTTTCAGATATTCCTTCTTCTGGATTTCCACTATTTTCTTCATCTTTTTCCAGACTCTCAAGTACTTCTGCTTCTGGTAGTATGACCATCAGAACTGTCTTGAGTCTATTGATTATCCATTGTAGTCTATTTTACTTTTTGGGATGTTAACCGCATATTTATAGGAAATCACCTGTTCCTTTACAGACCTTCCTTAAATGACAGAGTCTCGTTTTTTTTTTTTAAATCCTAGACTGTGGCAAACACCACTACATATAGCGGCCGCCCATGACGCTTACAATTGCGTAGACAAACTTCTAAGCATCATCCCAAACCCTAATGTAACAGACCGGGCGGGACGTACGGCGTTACATCATGCCGCTTCTAACGAAAACGGTTCTGTGGTCAAGCTACTTATCACCAAAGGCTGTATCGTTAATGCTTGCGATAAGAAAGACTGTAGGCCGCTACATTTGGCTGTCCAGATGGGTCACCAGGACAACGTCGAGCTGCTGTTACAATATCAGGCCGACGTCAACGCCAAAGACCGAAACCTTTATACGCCTTTACATGTGGCCGCAGCCAATGGTCAGTTTAGTTTTTTTCTTTTATTTTAATATTTACTCAAAATGATTTTCATTATTTGAGGTTTTAAAGTAATTACCCGAATACTGATAGAAGCTGGGGCCGAAGTGAACGCACAAAATGCTTTCGGTAATACGCCGTTACATGTGGCGTGCTTAAATGGGAATTTGTCCTGTTGCGAGGAATTGACTTTGGCGGGAGCCGATATAGAAGCTGTCAATTTTAGAGGTAATTTTATTTTTTATTTATTTGTTGCAAACGCCATTTAGTGCAGGTGTAGTACGGTTTTGAAAAAATAAAAATTTCTAACAGGCCAACCTCACCGGGAAATGGTAGGAATAGGAATTACACAATACTTAGATTAAAAATGCAGGATTGGAAAGTTGTGGATAATTAAAAAATACACGATTTTTATTTGAAATATTTTTTGATATAACCTAAAAATTTCGAAGAAAAGTGGAAAAAAAACAATTTTGTAATTTTTTATTTTTAACTTCGCCAAAAAAAATCAAATCTTTATGAAAATTGGCTTAATTGTAGCTGTTTGTATGCCAAGAATGTAGAATTTTTTTTATTCTAAGTTAATTATTAGTTCTTGAGAAATTAACGATTTTTGAAAAAAATACGGTTTTTTCAAGCTACGCGAGAACCCTTTTTTTGATGCCTTAGACCAAAGATAATTATACTAACGAATAGATAACCCACGTAAATGGAAATCTGTGAACCGACAAGGAGACATCAATGCTTCCTTAAATAAGAATATTTTATGCGCTAACCCTGTAAGAATTGAAGCGACGTTGCCATTACTGATAACATTTTAAATTTTATCTGTTAGTGAATAATTCTCGCGCGCCGCGCCTCGCCGTATAAAGGCAGAACGAGGTATTCGCAAAAATTAAGTTTTGGGAAAATGGATGTTTTAATTAATTTTTAGTTTATTCTTAATATATTGATTTAACTTATTATTAGAAACTTGTGACTATGTTTTTTACTTTATTTATTTAGATACACTGAGATAAACTTGCCTGGGCCTTAATATATAGTGAGGTTTTGTCGCCTGCATTATTCGCTTCTGTAAAACTACATAAAGTCTCACACCTACCATATTATTGCATTGAAGAAATGTGTAAAAATCGCGATAAATTGTTGAGTCATCATTTTGGTTTTGTTCGCATTAAAATTAAAATTTCTCCATTATTATTTCAAACGCTAAAATTAAAAGAAAAATGCACGTGCCTAGAAAAATAAAATGATTCCAAATCTATAAAGACTTAATTTTTGGCATTTTTTGCATTGATTTGTCTTTGTATCGCATCGCAGAATTATTATTGATAAGGTCTTAATCTTTAAAGTTGACAGTTGAAGTTAATTAGGAACAAAGTGGAGGATTATGTTTTAATATGTTTTAATAGAAAATAATTCTCACAAACATATTAAATAACAAAATCAAAAAAACATTACTAGTACCTATATTATTTTTATGAAGAAACTTAAAGTTATGGTTTAAAGCTAATTAAACAGGAAAAAATGCCGGGTTGAATTTTGGTGCATAATTGCCTATATTTTATAACAATAAGAAATTTAAAAACTTCTAATTTTAATAATATAGGTATGTACTTACATAATATATGTATATGTACTAAGTATATGTATATTATACTTCCTGCTTGAGTTATTCTAAAATTGGATTTTTATATACATGTAGGTAGTACATATTCACATTTTTATAAGATTTATTACTAAAATCTTTGATCCGCAAATAATTAACACTTTTAGACGAAAAAAAAGAAAATTATTCTAATACTTATACTTACATGTACATCACATACATATAATCTATATAATCTAATACACCTGTACACCCTGTATATATATAGCTAATACAATAGAAATACGAATTATTTTAATTTACAGCTATATAATTGATACAGTTAAGTGTTCAGATTCAAATTGTAGGATTTTTCATAAATATGAGAATACAGGGTGTCTCAGATTTAAAAAAATATAAATTTTGATGCAATTAATGGGTATTGTTTTTTTAATTTTCTCTCTAAAAAAAAGAAATTATAAAATCTCGCAATTTGATAGGGTTGATAGTGATGGGGAGGCATTTGACTTAAATATTTTTATGCTGGTGGTACTTCCGGTTATACAGAAAGTTAATGCTCATTAGCTTATATTAAATTATGTCTATACAGTGTGTCCCACTTAAAGGTTAGCCACCCCTCTAAAATTTTTGTTTCTTGACCAATTTTCAAAAACTTTTTTTTGTTGGATAGATGGTCAAAAATGGCAAGTTCGACATTTAGAGAAAGCAGGTCATGGCCTACTGTATTCAAGTTTGAAGTGCGAAAAATCGAGAAGTAGTATTAGCGATATTTATTTTTGAAAAATGGTACTGGATTATTGTTCAGGACCACTTAAAACATAAGTGTACCAAATTTGGTACAGGGTGTTGAAATAAATTGGAGTAAAATTTTTAACAGGCGCAATAACATCCTTAATCAAATACGAATATTTTTAAAATATTTTGGCTAATTGGCATGCGTCTTGAGAACACAAAATTTGGAAATATCCTTCAATAGTAAAAAACATTCATTCATGAATGTTTTTCGTAGATCAAATTTATCGTAGAATTAAAAAATTAAATGAAGTGTAGAGCGTGCCTTTTAAAATAAGGAAGTTAGCAACAACTTATGGTATTACCGGAAATGCCATCATCATGAACATATTTTAGTCATATGTCTCCATTAGCCTTATCATGTTACCAACTGAAAAAATTGTTTTCGATATATCGATCGCGTCAGTTCGTGGGACACCCTGTATAATGAAGAAAGCTTGATAATAACAAATAGTACGAAAAACTACTTATTTTATAAAATTTTTAGTTTTTGTTTTTGTTCTTTTTTTAAAGGCTCGTCCCATTTGCAAAATTTTAATTTATTAATGATAACCAAATGATGCACTAAAAAAAGTTTGTGTGAGTAACAAAAATCGTCCTTACTTCCTAGCCAAGTAGAAATCTCTTTTTGAGCAATAATTTTGTTCTTTATTTTGAGACTCAAACAATCTTGCGCTTTATATTCAATAAAATATTTTTTGGACAACATAAACATCTTTTGGACTGAACTACTGTATTTACTACCAATACAGTAGTAATGTATAAGATGACAAACTTATTTAACGGTCCACTAGTCAAGATAAAAAAATGTTGGTTGTTACCTGTAAGTACATTGCAATAAAAAAAGATATTTTTTAAATTTTTATATAGATTTTTGGCTATAAAGCTTAATAAAGCTCACAGAATCGGCGTGAGTTGATATATATGTCAAAGGTATTTTGACTATCAAAGTAATAAGTGGTAGAGATTTAAGCTATTTAAAAAATTTCTGTGTGTGACGTGCTATTTTATTGCTGTGCTATTTTATAGATTTGAGTGCTCTTTAATAAATTGTAATACTTTTTTCTCTAAGTTAAAGAGGAAAGCCAATCCCTATAAAAAATAACATGGGATTTCCTGTGTCCCACTTAGCAATGGCAACACTAAGTATACAAAACTGCATGAGCACAAAAAAACGATGGCGCGCAAAAGAGAAATTCTATCAAAAATATTTATATCAACGATCCTCAAACTTCCCCAAAATCGGTATCATATAATAACCTACCTATTTAAAAAGAAAAGCCTAACTTATATTTTTTGTCAACCTGATGATCTAAATTCGACGATTCGCTAATTTTTGAGTTTGTATACTTTAAAGTTGGTCAAGATTAGAAGATTCAGTATAATAAAATAAAATAATATATTTTTCGCCTTCACTCAAAAAGTTCACTTTATTGACTTTTACAGATGATGCAGTAAAATGATTAATAGGAAGTAAAATGATAAAGTTTACTACTCGAGCTTTAGCGAAGGTAGTAATTTTAAAACGCCTATTTTACTCTAATAAATAACTATTATTATTTGTTATGGTACTATTTTTAAGGTTTTGTCTCTATAAAGTAATTATTGTTTTGTAATTTGACTATTTAAACCGGTATTATATATTTTTATTCTTTAAATTTAATTTTCAGTATTCAAAAATTAACTTTGTACACCACCTCATAGTTTTACCACCTTAGACATTTTCCATTTACCTAAAAGTCAGAAAAATAGTTTTTGGTTAACTGTAATTTTCATTGCCGAATAGTTCCCAATTAAAACTTGAGATAGATATAGATTGTAGGTGATGCTCATTTCACAGGCATTCAGCTGTAACTTTGCGTAAAAATACACGTATTTATACCTGGCTCTTCTAGGAGCCACAGTTAAGACCCATGAAACGAACTTTAGATACAAGGTGTTCCATTTAAGCGGAAAAACGGCATATTTTTTACTTTTTCCGTATAGTTACAAAATTGAAGATAGCCAATCGACGTATTTTAACTCGGAGAATTTGAAAATCGTAATAAGGAAACAATGTCGTCAGTCTTTTTTGTTTTTTATGGAATTGTTTTCTTATTACGATTTTCAAATTCTCCGAGTTAAAAAAAGTCGATTGGCTATCTTCAATTTTTTTAAATATATCGGGAAAGTCAAAAAATATGCCGTTTTTCCTCTTAAATGGAACACCCTGTACTTACTTACTAAAGCACTTAAAAATCCAACGTTCGCAAATACTTATATTTTTATAAGGAAATTTAAAGATCTTTAACGTAGGATTCTCTCTTCTAATTCGCCTACAGTCATAATATTGGCATACATTGCCCGACATTATGTATTACAGAACCAATGACAAAATTTTAAAAAAATAACAGTATTACGTCCGTCACAAGAGTGAATAACAAAAATAATATTGTGTTGCTCAGCCGAGTCGCAGCCGCCGAATTAAATTTTGCAACGCAGCCAAGCGATCGGCCAGATTTCAACGCGTAATTTCACCGATGGATCCTCGCTCGAAAAGCGGGGATCCTTTTAGGTGGTCAAAAAATGTACACGGGATGGATTTTCTATAGTTTACTATTATTTTCTTTGCTTAGACCATGGATGCACAGACCGCGGCCCGCCGCACAGTGCGTCGATACGTGGTCTGTCTTTTTATCAAGAATGCATACCAATGTGATAAAAAAATGCAAACAATTGCATGCCCGTCACCACCAGAGTTACACATATTTATTAAAATTCCCAGTTAAAAATACTCATCATACTCAAATTTCATAAAATCACGAGGACTCAATCACAGACAAATCAAACATTTACTGCATTATACAGAAGTAAGGTGGCTAAGTCGTGGATTGACATTGGAACGATTTCTAAATTTAATAAAAGAAATTGGAATATTTCTGGCGGAAAAGCAAAGGGATGTTCCGGAACTTAAAAATCCTGATTGGTTGTGTGATTTAGCTTTTTTAGTTGACATTACAAATCATTTGAATGTCTTGAACACACGGCTTCAAGACAAAAATCAACTGATTTCAAATCGTTTTCCAAATTATAAGAAAATGGCTAAAACTGCGATTAATTTCAGTTATGTAGAAAAGCTAGATATTTTGATTCAATCTTTTCAAAACAGATTTTCGGAGTTCAAGAAAGTGAAACCTCTGTTGGACATATTCAGCAATCCTTTCATTTCAGTTGAAAATGTGCCAGAGTCAATGACATTCAAAACCACCGCAAGATTTACGCAACAAATTTAACGAAGGAGACTTGCTGAACTTTACCGCTGCATTGATAAAAATATGTACAAGTGCCATCCTATTTGGTTCTACCTATATATGTAAACAAACTTGTTCAATACTGTTATATTTTTTTTTTCTGAAGTGCAATAAAATGGAATGATGGTGGTGAAGCGATGAATGCCAAGTTAATCACAAGAAAAGAAGTACTAAAAATAGTGAAAGGTTTATGGCCTTAAGAGGGTCTCCAAAAGTTGTTTGATGCCCGGAGGAACTTAACCCCTCTTACCTGAAACGCCCAGAGAAGGAATCCTTCACAATGCTGCTAGCTCAAGCCGATGTGGGTTCTAGCTTCTTTCTCAACCAAATGAACCAAAATTTCTTAGGTAGTAACTACCCAAGAGTTACCCAACTAAATGTCAAAATCAGTATGGCGCCACCAAGTTTTGGATTTTATATAATCCCAAAGGACGCCCAATATTTATCAAAATTTATTTAGGCAAGTTCAAAACGAAACTTGGAAAACAAAATCAAAGTCAAATCAGTATACACTATTGTTTCCAAATTACCTATGATATTCCAACCTACTCAACTCAAGTGAAAAACAAATTAACAACAGAAAATAACAATTTATTTAAGTCTTGATTATCACAGAGAATTATGTTATGTTATTTATCGTTAAGAGGAATAATTATTTAAGTTGGTAATAAGGAACCACAACATCACACAAAAAATACACAATCAAAGTGTGGTTGTCAAAATAAAATAAATTATGTTACACCCAAACCTTTTGGGGAATGAAGCTTCAATTCAATTAAACTAATAACTTACATGGCCCGGTATATCCCGCTACGGACATTGACCTAAGCAAAAAAAAATAACAACCCTAACTGTTGAAGCTTCCCCACTTAAAATTACCCTTTTATTAGTTTACTCTAATATTTACTAGCTAATCTGAGAAAATTTGACATCTTAGGAGTAATCTGAAAATAAATAATATAACCCAAGTATATACTCGTAGTACTACGAAGCCGGCTGCGTCTTACCTCACAGGAGTCACTTGTCACATATATATGTACTCTTATCAGTAATATTCAATAATAAAATAGCATCGATTAAATAATTTCAATAAAATTTTAAATAAACTTATGTATGTATCTCAACTCAAAAGATAAAAGTTGTGATAATAAAAATAAAATAAGTGAATAAAAAAATGTTATGTTGTGTCACTTAGCTCCACACACAGCAGACTACTTCCGATTCGAGACTCTCCCAGACATCCAATTCCCAGTCAAGAAAAACTGCAGGCTTCCAAGCTTCACCTCTTCCACTTCAGAATACGCCAAGCTCTGGTAGTGGTCTAGGTTAGACGTTAGCTCACAGTTGCTTAAAATCTCCTTCTAGATTAGAGCCAGTAGAGTAAATAACCCCAAAACGAAAGCACCATGTGGCCTGAAGAAATCAGGTCCGTACAAAAAAAAAATCAGTCCAAAATCCATGTTATGTAGCTCTAGTAGCCAAAAGAAAAGAAAAAACCTATACTATCAGTATAAACGATAAATTCAAGAATACCTACTTGCTAATTAAATTGTCCCCTGCCAATGCCAATCAGAACCGCTATTTTGCCGATGTTCGAGGGCACGTGAAAAATTATTAGGTTTTAAATCGCCATAAAGGCCAGTAAATTCAACAAAACAACAAATTATAGCATTACGCCCAAAAAGTGGATTTACTATCACCACATTTAGTCAATTATATCCCCATGTGGGTAAAATTCACACGAATTTCAAAAAGAACTAAAGCACTCTTCACTTCATGACGGCGGTCTGGGAAAAGGAACGACCGCAGAGGTCAAACCCGTATTTAAGCAATCCCGCACAAAGTGTATTGCCAATCGAAATATATAACAAAATAACTTAACTTTTTTTTATAAGTACCATAAAACCTTTTATAAAAAATAAATAACAAAATTTGTGGCCCAAGGAAGTTGGCAATGAAAATATGTGTCACTATGACAATCAATTTCGATTTTGCCTAGACCAGCAACTTCTTGCTATCTTCCAAGAAAACTAATATTTACATTAGATAAAAAGAGACAAAAATTAGATAGGTCAGTCCGAGTAAAATCAACCAGCATATCTGGTATGGTCAAGCCAAAATCAGTTATTGTACTATGGACAGTACAACATACACAATTGTACATGCCCAATTAATCATTATTCGTTATAAAGTAATTAAATAATCAATATGGGATATAATTTAAATTCTAAAATATTTCTTTAGTCCAGAACCGGGTTTTATAAGAGTATAAATAAAATTTCATTAACAACCAGTACAATATGAAGCTGAAATGTACAAAACTAAATGTGTCCTTAAAAAAAAGAATACTGTAATTTGAAATGGCTAGAGAACAGAACTATGGTTTACTTGGGAGGCTATTACAGAGAGGGCATTACTAGTATTAATCATTAATATTTGTAAAATATCTATTTTGAAAATATAACTGTAATCAGTGCTTTTAATAAAGAGTATAAAATGCCAATTTTAACCTGTAACAATACTAAATAATAGTAAAACAAAAAATCGAAACCGCTTTGCAAATGAAAGTTTGGAAGCAGTTTTACGTGTTGCTACAAGTAAATTTGAGGCAAATGTAAAAAAGATTGTAAGCACTATGCAGTACCACGCTTCAAATTAAGAAATTCTTTTTCAATTTTAATAAATTATTATCAATTCTTTAGTGTCTTTATTTACCTGTACTTCTGGCTAGACTGATTTTTCAATGTTGTATTTTTCAGCATACTGAAAATGAAAAAAAATAGTTATGTTAGGTGTTTTGTGTATGTTATGGTCTGATGATGCTCTAGTCGAGCAAAACATGTAACCTTTGTAATTGTATTAAATGTATTTGTGATGCTGTAGATGTTGTGTTTTTACCTTTTAAAAGTGTATGACCAACATCTTTGGGATAATGGATGAATTTTTCGAGATAAAAAATAGTGTTATTTGTAAACTTATAATATTTTTATATTAATTGAAAGAATGAAGAATTAGAAACATTTAATTTTTTTTTCAAGGACAAACTCCACTTCACGTAGCTGCAGTTTTTACCCAATTTAGCGTTCTCCTTGGCAACGATTGTTTAGCGTTTCTATTGAAAAAAGGGGCAGACATCAATAAATGCAGTGCAGATGGACGGACGCCTTTACACATGACAGCAATACATGGAAGGTATGAAGTTTTAGAAAGAGAGATTACAAATTATATTATTTCTTAAATTTTAATTATTAATATATAGGTTTACCAGAAGTAAAACCCTAATAGATAAAGGGGCTTTGATAGACTGTGCAGATAAAAATGGCTCCACACCACTGCATATAGCTGCCCAATATGGCCATGATATTTTAGCCAATACGTTGTTAAGTTTTGGAGCTGATCCTGCCAAAAAGGGGTAAGTTACGCAAATTATTTAAAAAATTCAATTTGAGTCTGCTGCTTGCTAGAGTGAAAATACTCGATAACGATAAAATATAATTATAATAATTTAAAACACTTGTAAGTATATAACAAGACTCTGCTTAAAAATATAAAAGAAAAGCTCATGAGGACAGTTTATTAACAGGGTTTAAGAAAACTAGAATAAAAAATATATAATAAGTAAGACCTAAATAATGGCAATGATCTGTTTATAATGTTATTTATGAATAGATCAAGCATTTTTAGTATGCTGAATAATGTTATGCATGCTGAATCTCATGCAATGAGTAAGCTGATAAATTTAAGGTAAGGTATTTACAAGTAATATACATATTTATATATTATGTTTTTTTTTTGGTTCTGTATACAAAAAATTAAGCTGTCAATTGCACATTAATTTAATGAAATAAAGCAGCTAATTTTAGACAAAAAAATAGAATTATATCGGTTTGAGCGAGTGAAGGAATCATTTAAAAATTAAAGTTTTAAGATTCAATTTTTGAGGATATTCTCCTGGAATCAGTTAAAAAATAAGCGAAGAATTTGTTATAAAATTAGTGTTTTCATACGTCATTGGATAAACTGCAACAGAAAAATACAATTTCAAATTAATACCGAGGATATTAAAGAACTGAGACAGCGATATATCCGAAAAACCACCAAAAAGTCAAGATTTTGGCTCTCTTTTTAAGAAGTTGAGGATTGGCTCTATTTTCAAAGAAATACAGGTTTCCCTTTGTTTTAAATATACAGGGTGTTTAGCGGAGGGTTAGCGAAACTTGGTGGGCATATAGATAGGCTCAGATAGAAGATATTTTCTTAATAAACTTGTGTTCTAAAAGTCTTGGGTTTTTTATATCATTGATTTTGTGTTATTTTCAGGATTTTCAAAAAATTATTCTGTCAATAAATTATGCCTTTTGACATATTTTTAAATTTTTTCAACATATTTTTCACGTTTTTTTTACATTTGTATTTAGTCTGTAATGTATCCTGAATCTAAAAAAATCATTATCAAGTACAAATAATACCGGAATAATTCGTTTTGAGCTCAAAAAGTTAATACAAGTAGCAAAAAACGTTATGAAAGGTAACTTAAACTTGTCGCAAAAAAAATACTATGTTCAGGTAGTTTTAAAAACATCTCCAGTTAATACTCTTTTCAATGATATACGATGTGTAACACAAAGCCGACTAACTTGCCACAATTCATGACTTGATTGAATATCCCCGCACGTGTAAATGTTGATTCATCTGTCCATAAGATGCTTTTTAAAAAGTGTCAATTTTCAACATCTGCGTGAAGCAAAAAGCGGCAAAATTGTACCCGTCGCTCATAGTCGGCTTGTAGAAGACCTAGAATAGAGTATCACGATGCCAGTAAAAATTGCGTAATTAAGTTGTTGATGTAGTATGAAATTACCTTGCACTGGGGTGTAATGGCAAGGATGCCTTCCTTCTGCCTTGACAACTGACCATGCTTTCCATGTAGAAATGTTCAGATCTGTAGCTACTTTCCTTGTACTAGTGGTGGGATCCTCATCGAATGCGCGAATTACGTTTTCATCTACAACAACATCATACTGCCTCCGATTGATCCTCGGTTCTTGAAAATTTAGATTGCCTGTTTCCCTTAATCGACGAAAAGTGTTAGCAAAAGTGTTGTGGTGGGGCACACGCCTATTGGCGTATTGCTCCTCATAAATTCTTTGTGCTTCTCGCGTATTACCATTGGCTCTTCCATAAGCATAGACAATACCGGCGTATTCTTCGGTAGTGTATGCAGCCATTGTGGTGATAATGATACGAAAATAAAAAAAGTCACAAAAACAATATAAAAACTCAATTAACAGCAACAATAACAACAGTATTAACAATAACAACTACAGAAAGGATAGAATACTAAATTTTGAAATAAATACATAAAATTAAAAAAAAAAAATTTTTTACCTTATTGTCCTTTAAAGTCATGAATTGTGGCAAGTTAGTCGGCTTTGTGTTACACATGGTATATCATTGAAAAGAGTACTGATTAACTAGAGATGTTTTTAAAACTACCTGAACAACTTGATAGATTTTAGTTTTTTTTTTTGCGTCAAGTTAAAGTTACCTTTCATAACTTTTTTTGCTACTTGTATTAACTTTTTTAGCTCAAAACGAATTATTTCGGTATTATTTGTACTTGATATTGATTTTTTTAGATTCAGGATACATTACAGACTAAATACAAATGTAAAAAAAAAACTTAAAGATGTCAAAAGGCATAATTTTTTGAAAATCCTGAAAATAACACAAAATCAATGATATAAAAAAACCCGAGACTTTTAGAATACAAGTTTATTAAGAAAATATCTTCTATCTGAGCCTATCTATATGCCCACCAAGTTTGGCTAACCCTCCGCCAAACACCCTGTATACATAAAAAGATATTTTCATTTGATATGGACTGAATATAATTTTTTTAATAGCATCAATTGCAAAGAAATGAAAAAACTTGTCAGACATGAATAATGTGCGGATTATTGTGAATAGAGAAAAAAGTTATATGAAAAAGTGATTAAGTAATCACTCCCGGGATTTTAGATGCTAACCTAAAATTCCATGCCCATGACTACATTATAAGAAAATTTTCGAAAAAAGTAGGATTTTTGATATGAATCTGTAAAAAATTTGTCTATGCAAACCAAATTACAGCTTTACAAGCGTTACAATTACGTTACAATTACAATAATGTGTGGTCACCTAAAGTAAAGAAAACAGTTAGACAAAGACCTCTGGAAAAAGTGTTGAAAATCAAGAGAATTACCTTAAGAAAATTAGTGAAAAATGGCAGTTTACCGTACGACGACATCTTAAATCGTATGTACATAATTTTTAATACCACACATTAAGTTTACTATTCAAAAAATTAAAAATAATCCTTCTTACATTAAACAACAATTTGGTAAAATATTCTTATCAGCTCGAACAATTTCACTTTTTTCTTTTATCGGCATTTCAAGTAAATCCCGCACGTAGAAAATAGCAAACCATACACGTACCGGATTTAATATTTAGACCCTAGTATACTAAAGTATGGAATGTTAAAAACTGTTAGAGCTAGTAGAACACTTAGTAAAAAGCCACGAAGAGATTAAGAATCAAATTAACACTCAACAGATCACTATTACTAGCACAATTACGGAGCAAATAAAAACACTTAAAGAGGAACTTCTGGTCAACGTTGATCAAATAAGGCAGGAAAACACAGCACTAGAGGAGTTAAAAGATAAGCTTCAGAGGGTTGAAAAGGATTCCAGGAGGTATAAAATCCTCATTCACGGGTTAGAGGAAGGAACGGACGGAAGTTTCTGACATAAGGGGGTGTTTAGAATTAATAAATCAAAACCTAGGAGTGGAGTGCCGTTTTTCGGATTTAAAAAACGTATTTCGTCTGGGCAAACCGGCTGCTGAAAAAAGGCGGTCACTCCCGTTAGAGTTAAGTAATTATTTTTTAAAGAAAGAGATTTTAAAAAATAGTAAAAAATTAAAAGGAACTTCTGTTTTTATCTCACCTGACTACACACCGGAGGAACAAGCAGACCAAAGACTTTTATACCAGCACCCGAAGAAAGCAAGGCAAAACTCAAATCAAGCGTATATAAAAAAAAACACACTCATAGTCGATGGTCAAAAGCGGACAATTGAAGATTTAAAAAGGGACAAAAATAAGCTGCATCAATCAAGTGAACCGGCACATAATCAAATCGGCCAAAAATCCCAAAAGCTAACCCAGGACTCGAGTAGTAATAATAAACGTAAAGCGCCAACGGAAGCTAGCGAAAAAAATACCCAACCTCCTAAAAGAAACTTAAGAAGCACAAGCGTCACTTGTAATGAAAATAATTATTAGACGTTTGCGTTGATAATAAATAGGTGATTTTGTTTTATTCTTTTAATTTAGTATAATAATAGGGATAAAAAAAACTTATATTAGTGTAGTTTAATTTTATTCAAGATATTTTAAATGTTATATTTTATTTTATTTATTTTAAGCTTGTTTTTAATTTTACGTATGTATGAATGTATGTTAGTTCTTTTAGTGTTGTTACTTTTAAGAAAATTTTAAAAAATAAATAAATATTCAAAAGAAAAAAGAAAGGAAAAAAATTATTAATATAGTTAGTTGATAAGTAGATTCCTAGTTTTAATTTAATAAAAACACATTACAATGGACACATATGTAAGGGATTATAACTATGCACCTGTAGATACACGTGAATATAATAGTATAGATCACTTTTTGGAAGACTTTCCAAATGGAAGGAATTTTACTGTACTGCACCAAAATATAAGGAGTATAACTGGGAATTTTGATCAAATGCTTATAAACTTTAATAAAATATTTAATAACTTAGATATTTTAATTTTAACCGAAACTTGGCAAATAAATGACTTAAATCTTTTTGCAATACCAGGTTATCAATTGGTGTATAGTTTTGGAACTATCAATAAAAATGATGAGGTCTTAATATACATAAAACAGTCAATAAATTTTACATACAATATTGTACAAATAGGGAGGAGTGTAAATGTCCCGAAATCCATGTTTGTCTTAATAATAACAGGCCACTTGTCATAACTGGAATATATAGACCACCATCAACAAATACGGATATTTTCCTTACAGGACTAGTTCACTATCTTAAAGAAAGTCGAAATGCTTATTTCGGGTATAGTCATATTATAGCGGGTGATATAAATATAAATATAAAAAAATTAAATGATGTTGAGTGTAATAACTATCTAAATATTTTGTCTGAATATAGTTTTTTATCTCTAATAAATAAAAATACCAGAGTTTTTGATAATTCAGCCACATGTATCGACCAATTCTTTATAAAAAAATTTAAAGAAAATTTTGATAGTCATCCTAGTGTTATAAAGACGCATATTACAGATCATTATACAATAGTATTACAACTTATTTTTACACCTTCAATTCCTAAGGCTAACTATTCATCAGCAAATAATGTAAAAACTTATATAGATTATAATAAACTTAGAGACTACTTAGGTAAAATGAATTGGACCTCTATGTATGAAATAACTGATGTACAAGATTGTTATTCCTGTTTTATTGATGTTTTAAAGAAGTTTATTGTGGACAGCACAAACGAAATACGTGTTAAAAAAAAAGGATATACCCAGAAATATCTGGATTACCCCAGGACTTATAAGGTCAGTTCAAACAAAAGAGTCATTGTATAAGACATTTAAATCAAATCCTGATAGGTATAGGGCTGAATACAATCAATATAAAAATTATCTTAATAATCTGATAAAAAAAGCAAAACAAGATTATATAAATAAAAAAATCGAAAATAGTCAGTCCCATACCAAATCTCTCTGGAATGCCATAAATACCCTAACAAATAATGAAAAGAAAGATGTTTTAATTCTAAAGATAAAGAATGATAGAAACCAAATAACCTCAGATTCAAAAGAAATATCGAATGTATTTAATAATTACTTTGCTGACGTTGGACAAAGTTTAGCAAAGAAAATACCTTTAGTTCAACCAAGCCATAACAAACTAAAAAAAATGGCTAATTCATTCTTTCTTGAGGAAACAAATAAGACAGAAATCGTAAAAGAAATAACTCTATTAAAACCAAATAAAGCGCCTGGGTATGATCAAATAAAAGCTGAGACTCTTAAAGAAATAAAAATGTTAATATCCGAACCTCTAACACATATTTTTAATCTTAGTTTTAAGACGGGTACCATACCGACGGAATTGAAAACAGCTGTAATAAAACCGATTTTTAAAAAAGAAGATAAGGAACTAGCATCTAATTATCGGCCTATTTCTTTAATAAATAGCATAGCAAAAGTTTACGAAAGATTAATTAAAGTTAGATTATCTATCTACCTTAAAAAATACGACTTGACATCAAACAGACAATTTGGTTTTCGCGAGGGCATTAGTACCCAAGACGCAATAGGCAATTTAACTAAAAAAATCTACAAATCTCTCGATGGTTGTAATCCTTGTCTATGTGTCTTCCTGGCTAAGGCATTCGATACAGTTGACCACCATAAACTGTCGGAGGACTTGGATAATATTGGAATACGGGGAATAGCGCATAAATTATTTATCTGGTCGCACCCAAAGGGTTGCCATAGGAAATATTTTTAGCGAAACAAGAATTGTAAAGTGCGGTGTACCTCAGGGCACTATACTAGGACCTTTGTTTTTTATAATTTACTTAAACTCTTTATTGGAAACAAATTTTTCAGCAGATATTATTAGCTTCGCGGATGATACAGTTTTATTTTTTACCGAAAAAAACTGGGAAATTGTAAAAAGAATTTCAGAAGAGGTTTTAAAGGATGTTCTTAATTGGTTTTCGAGCAGGAAATTGAGTGTGAATTATGATAAAACTAAATTTCTGCGTTTTTCATCATACAGAGATGGTCTTCCAAATTATGATAGGTTAAATATTCAATTGAACGATAAGATAACTTATATTTCAGCAGTACCTAGCATAAAATATTTAGGTATATACCAACTTAAGTGGAATATTCATATACAAAACGTTGCAAATACCTTAAGATCTTTATTGGGTAGATTTAAGTTTTTAGCTGGAATATTAAGCATTTCGCATTTAAAAATAATTTATTATGCCTTGGTAGAATCTCGTCTTCAATACGGAATTTTAGGATGGGGAGGGGCTAGAGACGTATTTTTAAAATGCCTAGGAATCGTTCAGAAGAGTATCATTAAAATTATTTATAAAAAACCTAGACTATATTCCTCAGATCTACTGTACAGTGAAACAAAAATTTTCGATATTCGTCAAATATTTTTTTATAATATTTTAACATATTTACACAAATATAAGTCAAACATTTCATTAATTACCCATCAGTATAATACAAGAAATCGTCAACAGAATTCCTCACAAACCACTAGAGCTAGGAAGACAATAGGGCAACATTGTTTTACTTATCTTCTTGCCAGATGTTATAATTTTTTACCAGTAGAAATGAGAGGTGTTATTCTAGGTAGCAACTCATTGGGATTGGTTAAAAGTAGGATCAAAAAATTTATTATCCTTCAAAATAGACAGCTTATTGATGGTTTGGTAACTATTAGAAATTAACATGTCCACTTATATGGCCCTTTAATTTTAATCTTGATCTGTGTCTTGCTTTGGTGCAGTACGGTAATAACAGTTTTTCAAAGGACTACAAAATACAGGTCTTTAGTTTGGTAATCCTGTTATAAAAATGTTTTGTTGAATTGTTTGATTTTTTTTTTGTTTTGATTAGTTTTATGAGCTTTAATTAATTTTTATGCGTTGCAAATAGCATTGCAATTGCAATAGATTCATAGTTTAGATTGTTTGTTTTGTAACTTAGTTTAGTTTTGTTGTTGTTGCAATTTAGGTTTATATTAAGGCGAAAAAAAATACCAGCAAGTCCTCGCACAGCGTACTAGCTCCTGAGGGCTGGGGGCATTATGTATTTATTGCCGATGTTTATTAAATTTACTTGTATTTCTTTTGTTATATTGCATTTGAAAATAAACATTATTATTATTATTATTACAACACCCTTGCACTTCCGCATTTACAATTCTGTTCTGCACTGCTGTTTTGTTTGCCTCAGTATAAAGTGGTCAAACTAGAAATAATACAAATATATTATGTAAATAATAAATATAATATAATAAGTTTAGTTTAATAAGTTACCTAATGAAGTCAAAAGTTGTGATAATTTGGACCAGTTCAAGCGGCACCTGAGAGGATTTGTTTTGAATAGATGTTAAAAAAATATTGTGTTATTTATTTTATTCTTGTCTTCGTCAGTGTTGTTGTAATATTTTGTCATTTTCATTGTATTTTTACCATTTTAGCTTTAATTTTAAACTTACAATTTTTAATCCAGGTTAGTTTTTATCACTTTTTAATGTCTTGCTTTTCGTGCTTTTCAAGGTTTTTGTATTTTTTTTCTCCTTGCAGTTTTATGTATTTTGTAGTTTATTTCATATTCTTTTTCATACCAGTTTTTTGTATGTAACTATTATGCTAAATAAACGATATTATTATTATTATTAAGTAAAATATATTTATGTTTCTAGCATAAACTATCATTTACAGATATGAAGGACGAACGCCCCTTCACATGTGCTGCCTCTCAGGATACGTGGAATGTTGCAGAAAATTCCTTCAAACCGGTGTAAATTTGAATGAAAAGGACGATAGTGGAAGGAGCCCTACGCATTGCGCGGCATACAAAGGGTCAGTTAATATTTTTCGTAGATACGTTTTTTTAACTGCTCTGAATTTTTCAGTTCTATCGAATGCTTAGATCTTTTAACGAGCAATGGGGCGGATTTTAAAATGAAGGATAATTTTCAGCGGTTACCGTTACATTATGCAGCCGCGCAAGGGCATTTTCAATGTGTTTTTACTTTGGTAGGCATTGGCAGTCCCATCAATGATCGGTAAGTAAACATTCTTATTTTTATTCATTTTTTAATAACTAAATAATTGTCATTCGTATATTAAATAAGTTTTTATGGTCTATATTGTTTTATAAATGAAGAGTCGGCTCGAACAACGTTGTAACTCGCAAATTTTATGAAATCGACTTAATCATGGAATAACGTTGTACGGCACCTAAAGCAACTGTATAATAGAAGAATATCCCTCTCTTTTTAAATATCCCCCCTGTAATGAAATATTTTAGTTTACCATTTTGCCGGTTTCCGCGGAACAAAGTTGTAAGTAGTAAGTAGTAGCGCACGAGATTGTTTGGGCGAATATTGTTACATTTTTGACGTCATGTCTGTGGTAAATTTATCGGATTCATGTAAAAAACGCAAATCTAACATTGCTCAGTGGCAAAACAATAAGTCAAAGTTAGCTAGAGACAAAGGAGGAGAATATCTAAGTAAAAGAAAGAAGATGATACCGGCAATGGTTCCGCCAGAAGAGGTAAGTCGAAAAACATTGTAACTGTTCTATTTTGGCGCGGAAATTTAACTGTCATGAGTTCGCAAGGTTTCTATAGTTTGCTTGATGAAAAAATGTAACTGTATTCTTTTTACTGTGCAGACTATGTACTTAAGAGGTACCTTATCATTTTGTTGGAAAAGCTAGTACCTACATATTTAGCATTATAATTTTTTTAATGTCCTACCATATCAATTTTCATCATCGTTTCGTTATTGCCTTCATATAGACATATTCTCTTGCTTTTCAGAATGTTGTATGCCGCTGTAAAAGGGGATGTTTTGCTGCAAAGCTAGAAGGCAATAAACGTACGATTTTTTCAAAATTCAGAAGTCTTACTTATAATGAACAATGCCAATTTCTCGCATACCAATGTATTAAGATACGTGAACCGATAAGGCCAAAAGTAAAAAATCAACCAAATCCACGCCGGAAGTGTACAGTTTTTTATTATTTACCTCTTGAGCAAGATAAGATACGAGTTTGCCAAAAAACTGTCACAGATACCCTTAGAGTAACACACCAAAGAATACAAATGTTAGTAGAAAAATTGAAGAACAATATTGACATTAAAGATTTCCGAGGACGTCATACCAATCGGCCACATGCTATTCCAGGAAATGTCAAAGAATTGATCAGGGAACATATTTTGTCTTTTCCTAAACAGGAAAGCCACTACTCACAATCAAAAACTCATACAGAGTTCCTGTCCGAAGATCTCAACTTAAAAATAATGTATAAGCTCTTTTGTGAAAAATATCGAGAGCATAAGAATATATCAATCAGGACATTTGCGCACATTTTGCGACAAACATTATATTATTAGGAACTCCAGAGGTGGGTGAAGAACAAGCAGATCTAAAGCCTTAGACCACTACAAACTGAGAGCGATTAACTAAATAGGAGTTAAGGAGCTTTATCAAGCGATCGTAGAATCCAAACTGGTATTCAAGCTTATTTAATAGGATGAAGTAGTCAATCTTGTCAAAAGCCTTTTGAAAGTCTGTGTAGATAACATCGATTTGACCTCTATCATTAAGTGCTTCGCACACAAACTGAGAGAAGAATGCTAGGTTTGTAGTACATGAGCGGCCAGAAACAAAGCCATGTTGATCGTTGGCCAGCATGGACTTGACCTTGGGAAAAATTAATTTATAAAGAGCCAACTCGAATAACTTTGCTTTTGAGAAACTTGCTCGCCATTATAATGTCGGTAGCCGCGGGCGCGACGACGTCTATGCAAGTTAAGGGAGGTTCAGAGACGACAGGATGATCGCTGGGAAGTGAGTTCGTGTATACACTCCTGAAATAATCTCCAAAAGCGGACACAATGCTGTCAGGCGTATTGTATGATTGGTTAGAAAGCTTCATTGAGCCGAGGATTTGAGACTGATTACGTTTTATTACGTTAAGTTATGTGCTGCCACTACTGAGGAAGAAAGACAGAATATAACACAAGAAATGCAAATTCATCAGGTGCGTGCTAAAGCAGGGTATGCACAAATCAATGAAGATACACAGCTGGCAAAAAGCAATCCATCTAATATTTTTGTTCTATTCATTGATTTGCAACAGGTCTTTTTCTGTTCCACTTTATATCACTTCAGCGTATTTTAGCAACGCCAGTTGTCCAATTATAATTTAGATATACATGATGCGACATCTAACGATGCGTTTATGATGCTCTGGAATGAAACACTAGCAAAACGAGGATCCATAGAAATTTCATCTTGTTTACTGAAGTACGTAAAAGAATATTTCCATCCATTGCAAACAGGCGAAAGAAAGCCGCTAATGTGTGGGGCAGAACAATAACTGGCGAATCATTACAACTTTAAAACTTTTGGTGGATCAAAAATATTTCACAGAAGTGCATCAAAAATTTTTGTCAACTGGACACAGCTTCCTGCCCTGGGATAGGGACTTTTCTTTAATAGAAAAAAAACTGCGAAGGTTTTCGTGCCGGTAAAGCAAGCCTTTTTATGTCTTGTGCATGCAAAGGGAAGATTTCAAAGATTTGAGAGATTTGGAAAAAGCTCTTTACAAAAATTCCAAATTTAAACTTACGGAATCACTATGAAATAAAATTAGTTCTGAAGACCCAAATACATTGTTTACAAGAGAGACTCATAACGTTCTTCGACCCTGGAAACATATCACCATCGTGAAAAATATTGCAAATATAATAATACTATTTTACCTTTTTCCAGCATGGCAAATTTGCCGTTGGCATATTTTTTTGAAACAATTTATTTAACCACAATAATACAATGTATAACGAGTTTTAACAATTTCTCCAATCAGTGTTTGAAAACACTGGCCCCGAGAATAACAAAACAGTAATTAATTATCTATAGTAAACAAATGTTGCAATGTTGCTTATAATTTTTTATACATAAATTAATTAACATTTTTTAAATCTTTTAATTTTTTAACAAAAAATCTATAGTTATTTATATCTTTTATACAATGAGGTAAACTATTAAATGTTTTAATTGCATCTGTAATTGGATTTCTTAAACCTATGTTAGTTCTTGTAGAAACTTGATAAACATTATTTAGTGATCTTGTTTGATGATTATGTACATTATGGTAAAACATAATATTTATGTTACTTTTTTGTCTGTTGTTTATAATTTTATATACAAGTTTACATTGTTCTATCTCCAATATCACTTTTAATTTGTTTAAACTTAAATTTGAATAAATTGTATTAGAACTTGTAAGCCAATCAAAATTAAACAAAATTTTCTAAATTTTATTTTGCAAAATTTGAGCCTTATTAAAATTAACTTCACCGCACATACCCCATACTGGCAAGAGGTACCTAAAATGTGTGAGAAAGAAGGCATTATAAATTTGAAATTTACTTTTTTCAGACAAATAATCTCTACTCCTATATAAGGCAGATAGCATTGGAACTGTTTTATCAAAAATTTTGTTTAAGTGTAGTGACCAATTTAAATTTTCATCTATTTGCAAACCTAAATATTTAATATTCGACACTTTTTCTAATATTACAGTATTAATATTAATATTTAGATTATTGCTGACTGACTTATTTTTTTGTTTGAATATCATGTATTTGGTTTTCTCAATGTTAATTTTTAATTTATTTGAAAACAGCCATTTAAGATAACATTTTAGGTCATTATTAATAAGTTGTGTTAAAGAAGTTTCATCTGTTCCAGCATATACCAGTACAGTGTCATCTGCAAAGGTAAAATATCTTGCTTTTAGCTTGGCTAACTTGAGATTCAGTACATAAAGAATATATAAGAGAGGTCCAAGAACGGATCCCTGTGGTACCCCGTAGGTGTTAGATAACCATTCACTAATAATATTGTCAAGCTTTACGTACTGTTTTCTGTCATACAAATATGTTTTAATTAAGCTGTACAATACATTTTTAAATCCCATTTTAAATAATTTGTCTAAAAGAATGTCTATGCTTACTACATCAAAGGCTTTTTTTACGTCTATGAAGACAGCTATAACTATTTGTTGTTTATCTAATGCCATTGAAATACAGTCTACAAAATCCACAACCGCACCAAGTGTACTACTGTTCTTTATAAAGCCATATTGATATTTATCATTCAATAGATTGCAAGAGTTAATGAAAGATAACATTCTATTTTTTATTATTTTTTCAAGAATCTTGGGGAATACACTAACGACTGAAATGGGCCTGTAATTATTCATATATCTTTTATTACCTGACTTAAAAAGAGGTGTAATTTTACTTATTTTTAACTCTGATGGGAAAATCCCTTTTTGTATAGTTTTATTAATTAACCGTACCAAAACAGGTATTATGTATTCTCCAAAATTATGTATGTCCCTAACCGTAATATCGTCATATCCAGGTGCTGAGTTTATTTTTAGTTCTTTTAAAATTTCTGATATTTCCTCTTTATTAGTTAATGTTATAGAAATAGAACTATCATTGTAGACTTCATCAATAGAAAAAATCTCGTTTGATAGTTGAATCTCCGTTTCCAAATCTTTAACTATTGATTCACCGACCTGAGAAAAATATGTATTTAAATTATTTGCAATGTCAAGCTGAGAATTAATAATGTTATTTTCAATTATTAATTCATTAATTATTACTTTAGATTTTTTATTTTTTATTAAGCTGTTGATAAATGCCCATTGCTTTTTAACATTATCTCCAGCTAAATTCCATTGGGTTTGAAAATACCTATTTTTAAAAGCACGTATTTTATTATTAATTTTATTTTTTATGTTTTTAAATTCAGAGATAATAGTTAGGTTTTCGGGTTGGTTAATTTTCTTTTTGTATATTTTATCTCTTTTTTTGATAAGCTCAAGAAGTTCAATATTTATCTAGGTGTTATTTTTTTCGTATTCTTAATTTTTTTTGTATATTGAGATTTATTTTTACATTCATTAATTAAATTAATTAATTCTTGAAAAGTTGTTACGTTAATGCTTAATATTTTTTGTATAAATAAGTTTACAAATTTTTTATAATCTACAGATTTGACTTCATAATCTACTTTTGGTTTATAAAATTGCACAGGTGTTTTAATGTCAAGCAATATAAGTTTGTGATCTGAAATTGCATTTTCTTTAACATTAACTTTACAACTTAAATTACCACTATAATCGCTAAGAACATGGTCTATAAGAGATTTTGATAAACTGGTAACTCTAGTAGCGCATTCCTCATTTATCGAGTTATTAATTTTAAAATTGTTTAATGCTATTAAATCTTTGTACTGTTTGGTTACTTGCGAAACATCAAGCAGAAATGTTTTACTTTCTTCTAACCATGTTTCAGCTGCCAATAGTACATCCCAATTTTCACTCACAACCAAACACTGCACCAGATCCAGTTTATTTCTTATACTTTGTAAGTTCATGTAAGCAATTTTTAGTTGTTCACGAGGCCTCGCTTGTTTTCCAACTGACTTTTATTATTGATAAGGAGAACTTTTGAACTTTCGTCTTTCCTCAAAAAGATATTACCATCGCCAATCCATAGGAACTTAAAATTTTGATCTTTCTTAAAAGCCTTAGCTGCCATGTATAAATCAAGATTAGTTTTTGTAAGTTCATGGTTGAGAAAGATTTTATTATCCGTAGTATATCCCATATGATAGACCAATACCTATTTCGGCTGCTAAAAAAGGTAATTTAATAGATATGTGTCAGTATATGAATCCGGTTTATCATCCTTTTTACGAAAATTTGTTAACAGAATGAGTATTATTTTCCCTTACATGTTTACATTTACAACATAATATACTATCAGCCTACTTTTAGTATTAAGATTATTAATGTATTTTTTGTTCTACTGTCATTTTTTCTATATTATAGATATTGAAGTAGGATACAGTATAGATTTAGTTATTAGTCTTACAGTTAGTTTTGTTGGTTTTTACGTAAGGCAGACTGAAAAATAAAAATATATTAGTTCACCACGTTTTTTATTTTGTATCCCAGACTTTATAGTGTATTGAAAAATGCGCGAGTTATGGAAAAACGTTGTAAGTTACAAAGCAGTTACAACGTTATTCCAAATTTTTCTTGTATAAAAGACTCTGTAGCCTAAACTATGGATAAATCGTGTAAATTTAAGCCTAACAGCATGAAACAACGTTGTTACTGTCATGATCATGCAACGTTTTTCCATTTTAAAGTTCAAAAAAAAGGTATATAGATTTTTGCTCCTTCTGAAAAGTTGAAACAATGTAAGTTACAACGTTGTTCGAGCCGACTCTTCAAATGTTGAAGCTTTAAAGCTAAAAGTTGTAAAAGTGAGAGTTGATTGAGTAGGTCCTGGATGGTGCACACTGGAACGGTTATATAAAGTTTTAATTTAACCTTTTATTGTTCAACAAGAATAAGATAATTATTAATAGATAATACAGTAAATTCAGGAATGTAATAAAATCAAGCCCACTAACTGATACAATATAAATAAGTAACAATTTAATTGTATATGATCAACATCAAACCGTAATTGAACATGATTGAACCAGTGCATGTTCTATATATAAGGTCTTATTTCAACAATTTTATTTGACTAAAATTAAATAGAAAAATTGATAAACTGCTAAAATTATAGCTTTAAATTTTCATTGAAATACATTCTTAATTATAGAGATATTGAGGGATGTTCACCATTGCACTTAGCAGCAGCGTACGATCATGAAGCCAAATGCGTGGAATATTTACTTAATCACAGAGCTGATCCAAAACTGAAGGATGCAAAAGGTTTAGTAACATTTTAAAATGGAGGATTACCATGTGATTTAACTATATGCACCGAAAATTGTACTAAAATTTGTATTTAAATTAACTACTTTAGTGTTACCACTATTACTGTACAGGGTGTCCCAAATTCGAGTCTTACCATTGGGATCTCGTAAACTAGAAGAGATACGAGGTCAGTTAAATTGGGAGCCAAATTTACACAATTTGGTGCTCATTAAAATGCCCTTTTAAAATTTCAAAAATTCCAAAGATATTTGGAAAAAATCGGATATTCGCGATTTAATTTTGATTTTTTACGACTCTATTTAAATAGATATAACAAAATATATTACTCAGTCTCATTGCTACTTTCTCTGTTTTACAAAATAGTATCGTCAGATTTTCAAACCGACGTTTCGTATTTGGAATTCCTTAATGGAAGAACCTTTGGATGTATTACGCCAACTATGGTGGCAACAGGACGATGCGTCACCAATTTATTAAATGAATTGTTCCCTAACGAATGCATTGGAAACTAAGGACCCGTACGTTGGCCTGCTAAAAGCCCCGACCTAAACCCTTTAGATTACATTCTTTGGGGATTTCTTAAAAACCGTCTTTATCAAAATACGCCGCAAAATCTTGAAGCCTTACAACAAGGGATATAAGGGCTATTCAGGGTGCGATCCATAAATTACTGTTTGAATATTTGCGTTAATTGTGTTATTTTTGGGACATTAAGAATATAGTTTTTGTATCTCTTTAATACACGAGTCCTTATGGAAATATCAATTAATGTTAAATTTTTGAATAAGTGCGATACATCATTGGTTTAGCAACATAAGGGGCTCTTAAAATCCGTAATAAAAAATCCAGGGCCGTATTTAAAGAAACAAACTTGATGATGATGATGACAGCTCAAATACGTCGATTTGAAAATCTGACGACACCATTTTGTAAAAGAGAGAAAGTAGCAATGAGAATGAGTAATAATTTATTTTGTTATGTCTATTCAAATAGAGTCGTAAAAAAATAAAAATGAAATCGCAAATATTCGATTTTTTCCAAATATCCGGGCATTTTAATGGGCAGCGAATTGCGCAACTTTGCCTCGATTTAATCGACCTCGTATCTCTTCTAATTTACGAGATCCCAATACTAGGAATTTAAAAACTCTGTCATTTTAATATTTGATAATCATATGGGTACTTCTCCTTTTAACTGCAAAATTGAACTCTTATAATTTTATGTTTTTTTTTTTTAAGGATTTTCTCCGATGCATTATGCCATAGCGTGTGGAAATGTAGAAGGTGTCAAGCTACTGTTAAACGTAACGGAAGAATCTGTTTTTCGAGGTGAAGCAGGCTCTCCTAATATTACTCCTCTACATTTGGCTGTAAGTTTAGTTTTTTTTAATTATGTCGGTTCTATATAATTATACTATTACAATTTTATTGTTTTTAGGCAAAACTGGGCAATGTTGAAATATTAAGATCAGTTCTAACAAAATATAACGACGTAAATATCCAGTCAGATGAAGGTAAAACATTATTATTTTATTATTATTATTATTTTTATTAAAAAACTAAATCATTTCTGCACAAGGCATTATTATATTAGGCAATTATTTTAAAATGAGAACCAAAACATGTAGCAAGCTCGAAGTCATGTATTGAGAACTGACTTACAAGTGTTACAATGGATGTAAATTTTCTTTGATTAATGGATTTCTCTCACATCATAAAGGTATCTAAAGACTACCTTAGCAGTCTAAACTTCACTGATAATAGTAATTTCACAAAATAAATCACAATCCATAAATAAATTTATGAAATGCTAATTATTAACCGAACTGAAAAATTACTTATACACCAAGATGTAAATTCCCAATTTGTTTTTTTTAGGTATTCTTTTACAACAAAAAAATGTTTCTCAAGTTCGCTCTCTTATTAAAAATCAGTTTAAAATAGTAAAGCTAAAAGAACCAACAAAAATATGTGGAAAATAAAATAATTACTGCCAATGAAAAATTTAATAAAAATTGGAAATAACAAATGAAGTAAAACCAAAAAATAAAAATAAACATTTAATTCAGTAACAGCAAATTATTTCAATAACTTTTTTTACATATTCGCCATTAGACATAACAAGAAACATAAATTTTAATAGAAATAAGCTGTAGAAATGGCCTCATAAAAAATAACCTTAAAAAATTAATCTTTTTACCTCTTTTGTTGAAACAAAGGTATATTTGTGTTTTTATAGTATTTAATAAAACATTTGACATATTTGGCCTAAGTAATAAGTTCATAAAAATAATAACAGATAGTTTGGTACCTGCTGTAACCATCTTTATCAATTTTTGTTTTACCAGAGGTGAATTTCTGTCAAAACTAGTGATTTCTAAGAAATTATCGATTAATGGACTACTCTGAAGACTTTTTTAGTATTTTTTTGAAGAAATTACTGATATCCGAGCACTTTAAATCAAAATAATGAAATTCTTATTCCAGGAGTGCCTGTAAGAATTGAATTACTTTTTCTCTTACTCACAAGTAAATATCTTGGGTTCTAAAACTCATAGCTTCGCAATTATTGGTTATTGGACTACTCTAAAGACTTTTTTAATTTTTTTTTAAGAAATGACCAAAATTAATGCAACAGAACTCAAGATATTAGAATTCTTATTCCAGGAGTGCTTGTAAGAAACAAAAAACCTTGTCTCTTATTGACAAGTGGATATCTTGAGTTCTGGTAGTCACAATTTTGAAATGATTGATTAATAGACTACTCTGAAGACTTTTTTAATCATTTTTGGAAAAATTACTAAAATCAATGCACCGGAACTGAAGATATTGGAATTTTTCTTCCAGGAGGGCCTGTAAGAGACAAAAGACTTTGTCTCTTATTGACAAGTGAATATCTTGGGTTGTAGTAGTCACAGTTTTGAAATTATTGATTAATGGACTACTATGAAGACTTTTTTAATCTTTTTTGGAAAAATGTCTAAAATCAATGCACCGGAACTCAAGATATTGGAATTCTTATTCCAGGAGTGCCTGTAAGAATTAAATGATTTTTTTCTCTTATATATAAGTGAATATCTTGGGGTTTAATAGTCAACATTTCGAAATTATCGATTAATAGACTACTTTGAAGTTTTATCTAGGCATTTTTGAAGAAAGGACTAAAATCAATGTACCAGAAGTCAAGATATTGGAATTCTTATTCCAGGAGGGTCCAATAACCGCTTTTCTCTTCAAAAACCATTTTTCCTCATTTTACTTTTGTATGCAGTTAACGAAAATACATTAGGGATAGAGAATGTCTTAGTTTCTCTGGATCCTTAGATATTACAAGAGTTTTTGGATAAACCACTGCAAATTAGATTTTTTTTTTTTTAAATCTTACACGAGTGATGGAAGGAATGGAATATTTATAGGTTGGCTTGCAAATGGTTGTTTAGATATTGCACCTGTATTATTTGAAAACTGGGGTTGAATGTTGTTATTTGGCATTGGAAAGGGATTTTGAAAAGAATATTGATTTTGTGGAGGAACAAAAGATTGTTGAATTGGTGGGGGCATATGGCTGAAATTTTGGCGATTATTTCTTTGGGAAGATGTTCTATTTTGGGGTGTATTATAAATTTCTTGTCGTGGAATGAAACTACGAGCATTTATTTGCTGTTCGATAAGTGAATGGTTTAGAACAATTGAACTTGCGTCATCAATATTTTGGGGATTGTGTGACATTAAAATTGTTCGAAGCTCGCTAGGAGAGTTAGACATTAAAACAGTAACAGTTGTTAATTCAGTTTGCTCCATTAAAGCGTCTTTTGTACCTTGAGTTAGGGAATCATCAGCAGCGATTTTTAAGGAAATACGAGATTTTAAAATTTTTAATCTTTCTATAAAATCTAAAATGGGCTCTTTTCTAGATCGAGTTAAAAAATTTAACTGTTGAGAAAGTACTTGACGGTTTATTCTATCGCCAAATTTTTGTCTTAAAGCGTCTTTTATTTTGGGCCAGGTCGTTAGATCCGGTCTACAAAGTAAAAAATCGCCTGCTTCTTCGGTTAATTTAGAACATATTGAAGCAAAAACAAATTCTTTGAGAGATTCATCTACAGTGCCTATATAATATCTATTATAAAATTTGTCTACACTTGAAATAAAAAATTCTAGATGATCACTATTGCCTGTAAATGTTTTAAGAGTATGAGCAATCTCTTTTCCTGCTATAAGGGTAGTCATATTTGATGAATTTGGTTCTAACGTTAAATTTGTTAAATTTACGTTTCTTAAAGAAATATTTGAAAGGTTTTGTGTAAGATTATCAATTTCACTATTTGACATTAAAATTTAACTAATGTAAACGAATTATCGCACTTTTAGTAAATTTAAAGTATACTTAATAATAAATTGCAAAAATTAAAAAAATTAATTCAAAATATACACACAACAATTATCATAAAATTAAATGGGAGTGGAAAGGAAAAATCACTACGATTTTACTTCTCGCAACTGTGGTCTTCTTGCCTTGGGTTGGTTTCAATGCCTCAACAAACAGTTAAAACTGACGATTTCTTGGCTTCAGCAACGATTTCTTGGACTGCTTGCACAACCAGGAATCTTTGAGACACCTACATGAACGACTGCGCCAGTGATGGAATTATTATTGAACATCTACTTTTTAAAAAAGGAATAAATTTAATTCACTACAACTTTATTCGTCGAAAATTATAATGCAATTTTTATGGAGCCTAATAATATTAAAATGCTTATTTTGTTAATTCAGGAATATTTATAATAATAATAATTATGTATGGGGTCAACTGAGGTTCTTGGCCTGGTTGCATCACATAACTCACGTAATGATTAAATTTAAAAAAAAATTACTCCAGTGATTTGAATTCAATAATTTATTTCTGTCGCATCTATTTCTTTAATTCATTTTTAAAGACATCGAAGGAATTGCTTAATCGGCTTCATTATTTTTGTAGTAATTTAATTTTAATTCAAGAAAAGTTGTGCATTTAAATGCCATTTTAGGAACTTTTCGAGTTACTCCTTATTTAGATTTCTCTTGATTCGAGTAACATACGTTGACATAATCAAATCCGATATACTGAGAACACTTGGCTTATTTGAGCCTTGATGTTCGCAAATAGTGTTTTAATTGTGGAAAATTGGACCTGAATCCAATGCATTCACTGAAAAAAATGACTTATTTGCACTTAAATTGACGTCTTAAAATGAGAATAAAACTATTAACCGATCGTATGACCATAATATTACATATAAATGACATACAATGGCATTCGATTGCGTTAGTCACGAGGTATTATATGCAATACAATACAATCGCTTTATTGTCAAAAAATTATAAATTTTGTAGACAAAGCTAATATAAATAAACACATACAAGTAAACACATGAGTACACAAAAAACAAAAACACAAGACATTTAGACTATACAAAATAGGTAACCTATTGTACATGGTCAAATTACTTATACAACACTGCTGAAGATACTGCAATACTGCTGAAGAACCTGGAGCATTGTGAATTTACGGGGTGTGCACACATTTATACAAGGTCTATATAATAAAAACGGAAAAATTGATAAGGGGGTCTTTAATGTCCAATATTATTTAATATACAGGGTGTTTCTTAACCTATACGCATAAACTTGGGAAATTATTGCTAATGATAAATAATGACTAATAGTGAAAAAAAATTTAAGTAAAATATTTTTAGTTTCCAAGATAATTCTTTTTTTTTTTTGAACAAACTTTCAACAACGATTTTCAGTAAATGTGTGGGCTGGAATTGTAAACGGAATACTTATTGGCCCTTTCATTTTGGATAATCGTCTAACTGTTGTTTTTTATTTAAAATTCTTGCGACAAAATTTGCCGGTACTCCTTAAAGAAGTCCCTCTTCACATTAGGCATAATTTATGGTTTTTTCACGATGGTGTTTCTCCACCACATTTTGCGCGACCAGTGCGACGGCATTGGACCGAATGTGATCGATGGATAGGCCGAGGTGGTCCAATTGGATGGCCTCCTCGATCACCCGACCTTAATCCGCTTGACTTTTATTTTTGGGGCCACCTAAAATCTCTGGTGTATGTAAACGAAGTTGACAATGAACAAGAATTAAGAAATCGGATATTTGCTGCCGCCGAGGAAATTCGACTACAACCTGGATTAGCTGCTGTCTGCAACTCTTGGCTTAGGCGTGCTCAATTATCTATTGAAAGTCATGGAAATAACTTCGAACAACTACTATAATAGTTAAATAAACATTTATTTTGGAGAATTTACGTTTTTTTTTTTTAAATTTTAATTAATAAGTCGTTTATCTCCGTAACTAAAACTATTTTACAAAATTTTTTTTCACTATTAGTCATTATTTGCCGTCAGCAATAATTTCCCAAGTTTATGCGTATAGGTTAAGGAACACACTGTATTAAATTTATTAGTTATTTAACAAAACCCCGTGTACTCTGCTATATATTTAATTAAAAAAACATCATGTTAATAATAAACATTCTTGTCAAATCTATAAATTGAATGTAAATAATAGAACATATTATAGTTATATTATCATATAAGTAATTATTTAATTTCTAATTAACTATTTAAATTGAATTAAGTATAAAACGCTAGCAGTTAAATAAATCTACATTATTTAAATTTATAAATATATTTTTGTTTCTTATATTAATGTGTATAAATTAAAGATATTAAGTTTCAAAAAAGTTTGAGTTTTAGTGTATATAAAAAAAAAATTAGAAAGAGTCATATTGGAACAAATCACTAATATGAAATATTAGCAAATATATAATTTTTACTGCATTATACCTTTCCCTACCATCATATATGTTGTGGATATTTTTTCCATCATTTTTTTGAGTAGCCTTTTCTTGTAATTTTGTTGACTCATTTAAATTTCAGTGGAGTCAAGGGGGTTAATAAACCGTTTAAAATTGTAATTTTTAAGTGCCTAAATGATTGTTTAATACATACTCCTCTATTTTAGGTATTACCCCACTAATCTTAGTAGCAAGAGAAGGTCACATACAATGCGTCCATTTCTTACTAAGATTCGGAGCTAAAGTATCTTTATGTGATAATATTAATTTAATGAGCCCGATACATTACAGTGCCAAAAACGGACACTCGCAGTGTCTTACTTTGTTGCTCCACAACAGCGAGGATCAAAGTATCGTTAATATGGTGGACAGGTATGTATCTGAGCTAGTAATTAAAATACCTTTTATTTAATTTGATCAATTTTAGTCAACAAAGGACCGCCTTAATGCTAGCCGTCTCAGGGAACCACACGGAGTGTGTTCAGGCTCTTTTAAAATGCGGAGCCGATCCGAATATTGTAGATACCGATGAACATTCCTGTTTGTTTAGAGCGGTAAGTTTTTGAGACAAAGGAATTGTATCGCAAGTTAACTTTAACATGTAACCGATTTTTATTTATTTATTTATTTATTTACAGTCAAGGCTCTCTTATAATTAATTCTAAAAATTACATCACAATCTAGAAAAAAAAAAAAAGCCATGTAGTTTAATCAGGAAGCCGTCTCAGGTGTCAAAAAAAAAATAAATCAATATTAAGATGCTTTAACTAGTAAGTAAAGTAATTGGAAAAATGCATATATACTACAAAAATTTGTCTATTTCGAATGATGCAGGGATTGATATTAAAATTGAGTTTTTCTAAAACAGATGAAGAATCAATGATATTGTTTATAGTCTTGTATATAAATATTAAACCAAAATTTCTTCTTCGGACCTCCAACGATTGCATATTATACAATTTTAAATTGTCATCATAACTTAAGGAATGCCGTCGTCTGTTAAACCTATAATTTAAGGTGTTAACAAATTTGCGCTGCACACTTTCTAGCCGGTTAATATATTTGGCGTACATTAGATTCCAAACTGTTGTAGCGTATTCCAGTACAGGTCTTACTATACTATTAAATAATATTGTTAAGGAATTTACGTTGCTAAATTCTTTTGTTGTTCGAAAAACGAAACCAAGATTTTTAAGAGCCTTTTGTACAATATTTTCAAGATTTTTTTCAAACAAAAGCTTAGGATTCAATGTCACCCCAACATCTTTAATATAATCCAAATATTTAAGTTCAACATTGTTTAGGCAAAGATCACACTTTAAAAAGCTTCTTAGAAAACAAAATACAATTACATTTGTCTAGATTATATAGATATAATATAACATAGAGCATAATGCTTTTCTAATATTGTCTCTTGGAATATGATCAACTGTAAAAAATTCTCTTGATTTGATAACATCAATTAATGATGGAGATATTAGATGGCTCAAAGACACTGCTAAAAAACTTGGAGAAAACATTCGTAGCATATTAATTGTTAAAGGTCATTTTTAACGGCAAACATTTTTTGTATTTTTTTTATTATTAATAAGCTTTGGTCGCTTTTTAATAATAAAAAAGTATTTTATGTCATCCTTAACATTTTCCTCTGTTTTAGCAAGGTGAGCTATATATATATATATATATATATATATATATATATATAGTATTGTGCAAAAAGATAGCAACATTGAACTTTCTTGTTATATATCTTTTAGTATATATTTTATAAGTAAGGTTTATATATTATTTACAAGAATAATTAGAGCCTGTTTATATTTTCATATTATCATATTTTTTGTATCATAATAAATAAAACTTACATCACAACATTACAAACTTACATTACATTACCAAATTGTTTTATGCAAATTTATTATTCAAAAATATAGCAACAAAAAATAGTTTTGATTCTAAAAAAAATATAACCCAACTAAATTAAAATCAATTCAATATTTCGTGTAGTACCCCTTCTCCTTTATAACATCTGCACATCGTCTTGGCATGGACTCAATTAATTTCGTAATATAGTCATTGTTCACTTCTTTCCAAGCCTTTTCCACTATTTCAAAGAGAATATTTGTATTAGAGCATGTTAGGTGCCTGATTTTGGTGTCAATATAATGCCATAAATCCTCTATAGAGTTTTATGGCGATTGAGATGGCCAGACCATTACATTTATTTTTTCATCGGATAGCCACCTCTTAACAAATTGAAAAGCATGTTTTGGATCGTTGTCATGCTGAAATATGGCTGTTACTGGCATGACTTCATCCATATATGGCACTAAATGTGTTTGCAGAATGTCTTTGTGTATAAAACGATCCATTTTGCCCACTATTCTTACTATGGGTCCCATGCCACGAGCCAAGAAACATCCCCATACAAGAATATTTCCCCCTCCTTGTTTAACTGTGGGGCAAATGTACTTTTTGTTTAATCTTTGTTCATTGGGGCGTCTGACGTATATCACTCCATCAGTCCTGAATAAATTATATTTAGATTCATCACTAAATACGACTTTCTTCCAATCAGCTACAGACCAGTGGACATGAGATTGGGCAAAGTGAAAACGAGCCTTGACGTTCTTCTTTGAGAGTAACGGTTTTTTGGCGGGGCAACGGGCAGGTAAGTTGGGATCAAGTAATTTTCTCCTTACGGTACTGGAACTGAGGTTTACTCCTTCACTCTCTTTTAATTTTGCCAAAATTTGGGACAAAAAAGACAAAAAAGGATTTTCTTTGGAAATTCGTAGCAGCTGCCTATCCATTCTCAAATTTTTCTGGGTCTACCAGGAATGGGCGCCGGTGCAGCTGTTCCAGTAAGGCGAAATTTTTTGCAAACTCTGGATACGATTGACCTGCGAGGCCGTAAGCTTCTTGCAACGTCACTCTGCCTAACGCCATTTTCGTAATGCTCCACAATAATTTTTTCTTACACCAGAGACGATTTTTAAGCGACCCATTTTAAGTTAATTCTGAGATTCAAAAATAACAACTTTACAGCAGGTAAATCGATATTTAACTGATAAAATAAATGCGAAACAAGAATGTTGCTATATTTATGAACATTGTCTAAATAAACAAACATGAAGTTCCTTACTCTGCATTGGCATTCTTGTGATATCTCGGTATATTTATAAATAATACAGAGACGTGTACTTAAAAGTAAAAAAAAATAATATGGAATAAATAAAGGAGCAATAATAGAAATAGTATTTTTGAAATCATCGCTTGTTGCTATATTTATGCACAATACTGTATATAGTCCTTAGATATAGTCCTTACTAATATTTACTTTTACAATTTTTTACGTAATTTGGAGAAATTATCATAGTCTGACCGTAGCTCATATTTTTTCCAGTCTCTGTGCGCCTGCACTTTATTCTTTATTAAATTAATAGTGTGCTTAGAAAACCATAAAGGATATCGGCGTTTTTTGATTGTTATTTTTTAAATCTCTGAGTTCACAATATTAATATTACTCAGTTCAGCGTAAAAACATTCGACGTTGCGATCTACATCCTGAGATAAAAATAAATCATTCCACCGAAGAGAACGAACCTTTTTATTAACAACTGTATAATTTGCCTTAATGAAATTTACCTTCTGATAAGAGTTACAGATAACTTTTTTTTTTAATAATTTAACTTAATATTTACCTCCAATGACATATGGTGACTGTCCTCAGGCACTAAGGGGTAATTACATTTAAGTACCTCGGTCATTAAGGAATTAGTACCTACGACTAAATCTAAAATTCTATTCCTTGAATTCAAAACATAATTAAATTGTTTTAAACCATTAAGGAAGTAAAAAATCAGTGAAACATTTACTACATGAGTCAGTGGCGTTATCAGAATTTTGTTTGTTGTTACGCGACCAGGATAAACTAAGCAAGTTAAAATCACCTAGCAATAAAAATTTTGCATTACTTTTATTACTTAAGACAGACTCTACTTTTGACAAGAAATGTATATAGTTATTCGAAGATGTATGATGGGGGGACATAAACAGTACAAATTAGCAATTTATTACCTCCATTTAAGACGACACTGACCCATATATCTTCAATTGTATTATCAATTGAGTTCAGGACATCAGGCTTCAATCAAGATTCAATTATTGACACACAGTCAAAATGAGCAGCACACATAGATTGGTAAAAGTCAACAGTTTTTCTTCTAAATCCTCTGGTATTTTGGTAACAAATTGAAAATTCAGTGCTTACAGTCATTTAAATAGAGATTAAACATAGGAGATAGTATTTAAACATAAGAAGACAAGGGAATTAGGTACTCAAAGATGACAAATTTTGTTTATTGGAGACATGAAAAGCTCTGCTATTATCTTCTTTTTTAATGTTTATCTTCGAATCCTTAATCCAGAAATACTATAGTTTGACTTTTTGCAAAACTCCCGAGCCTTTTTGTGTAGCTGCTTAATATATGGAGAGAGATGCTCATTGACAAACAACCTAGTTTCCTGCTCAAACCCCAAGTCAGAAGCCTTCAAGCCACGGTTTCAAGCCAATTTAACTACACTTGAAAATTCATTTCTCTTTGACACGGAGGAAAACCTTACTATGACGTTTTTAGGATAATTGTATCTAGTATTCGACCACTTGTTAAAACGAGCAACTTTATGAGATTCGGCTATATCGTCTTCGTGAATTATGGTTTTTTATCATTGGCACTATATTCTCATTCCTTTTTTCCGGGACAGCGCAGAGTTCAATATTATGTTTACGACTCTCTTGTTGTAGCACTTCGATTTCCGTTCTTAAGTGCAAAGACTCTACGCATTTCGAAAAGTTCTCCTGCCGCATTTCATTTATCGTTTTAGATAACCTTTTTACGTTTTTGAACGGTTTTTGAACGGATCTGAAGGCAGCCAAATCAGACCTTTTCAACAAGCTCCCGCAAAACTATTTGAGGTGTCCCCCGTAGAGTGGTCAATTGTGGTAGTGCAGTCTTTAAATCGCCAAACGATGCCGGATTCTGGTTGTAAATCTCCGATGTATGGTAATTTTACGCATTTAAGGTGATATTGTCGATCGCATTGACCTTGACAAGAGATGCCTGCGTTCGACCGATTGATATTCGCAGCACAAAAAGAACACTCGGCTGCAGGCATATTCGAAACGACAAAAAAAAAACCGGATAAGTTTCCAGTTAAAGTGGGAAATCTTTTCCCATTCTTTCCATAATAAAAATAAAAAGGGTATTTTTCCGGTTACAATGGTGATAGAAAAAATGTTCAAAATGCCAAATTAGTCACCCGAAAACTCAGGAAAAGTTGGACGGAAAAAATTAATACGTGTGTACTTGTTTACTCGTCGCGCTCGTATATGATATCTTAAGATTAAATTTAATCTACTTTAACTTAACAAGAAAAAAATTTATTATGTGTTTTAGGTAGTTAATGGGCAACATCACGTAGTTCAATTGCTCCTCTCTCACAGTGCCGAAGTGACAACTCGCGATGTTAACGGAAAGACTGCGCTCCATCTGGCGGCCGCCTGTGGACATTTATCCTGCTTACAGTTACTTATGGAGTATATGAAAGAGGAAGATATTATTAGCAAAGATAATCAGGAATGTAGTGTTCTTCATTGGGCGTGTTATCATGGTGAGGGTTCGAAGTATTTTTGGATTTTAATTGTATTTAAAGGGACATGTTTTGTTTAAGGTCACGCGCATTGTGTGGAGCATCTTTTGTCGAAGAATCTCTTTAAAGAATTGGAAGGGAACTCGTATTCTCCAGTACATTGCGCATGGTAAGAATTCAGTATTTATTTTGGTAAAATTTATATTGTTGTAATACAACCAACGATATTTTATATATTCATGGGAAATTTTAAATTATTGATGAAATTGTTGTTATACTTTTGAACCGCAAATATTTTGACCGATACTTTCTCAATAGATCACTGTAATGAAATAAATCAACTTTTTTGGCATTTTCGGAAAATGGTTTCAAAGAGTTGATAAAAGATAATACAAAATCACTCACTTTTTACTACAAATCCCGTTTTACCATTTATACCTGAAAAAAATTAAAAATTCCTAAAAAACACTTAATAATAAACTGCCTTTACATGCTATAAAGAGTATAGCTAAGAAAGTATATGCAATTGAGTGGCGAGGTCAAACTACTCTTATACCTAACTTAATAATAAAGACTTAACCTAGGAATATAGTTCAATCTGACTAAATAAGTTATAATATAGGCTACAAAATAGAATCCTAAAGGATAGATAAGTGAAAATACATTGCGAATTTCAAGGTAAAAAGATTAACGCACGCGAAATTAAAAAAAAATAAAACAATTTAAAGACTAATTAACGAAATTCATCAAATATCTGTTAAAAATCAGCTGTTGAGCATCTTTTTAAAGTACTAGGTAAAATATTATTGTACCTGGCTGCTCAAATGGCCATTAAAAAAGTGTAGTTTTTTGTGTTGGAATAACAAACCTGGTATAGTGACGCGTGTTTCTAGCATGGATACCATACCCTTTAATAATTTTTTTATATAGGTAACTTCAAAAGGCCTTTCCAGAGAATCTTGATTACCGAATTATCTGGAAAAGCTAATGAATGGCATTTTTTAAAGATTGTTTAGTGCTAGGCCTATGGTGTATACTATCCTAGTAAATCTTTCAGTTATCCTTGAATTATTCTAAGCCTTTACTAAAATCTATTGAAGAAGAAAGTTACTCTTGGCTTGAATGGAGTAGTTTGGAGATATCCAAAGGGCCTTTCCAGAGAATTTTGATTACCGAATTATCTAATAAGGCTAATGGAGGGCATATTTTAAAGAAAGCTATAGTGATAGGCTTATAGTAATACTATCCTTGTGAAGCGTTTAGTTATCCTTGAATTATTATAAATATTTACTAAAAATCTATCGAGGACGAAAGTCACAGATTTAATTGCAAAGCATTTGTTTGAATAAAGTAAATTGGAAAACTGTAAAGAGCATTTCCAGAGAACTTTGAATACTGAATTATGTGGAAAGGCCATTGCATGGCATATTTCGAAGATGCTTTTGGCGACAGGCTTATGGTGTATGTTATCCAAGTCAATCATTCAGTTTTCTTTGAATGATTATAGATTTTTCACAGAAAGGAGTCACACATTTAAATTCTTGGTTTGAATAGAGTAAATTTTTTCGTATTTTTTTATAAAATCAGTGTCTGACTTGTTAATATCCTTATAGTGAATAAAAAATCAACATTGGTACTAAGTTTTCTTGATCAATGTGCACGTAAAAAATTAAATACTAGACTCAAGCTTATATCGTTTTTCAAAAATATGTATAAATCACCTGATTACATATATAACACTCGATTTGGTATGCACCGAGAGAACTAAACTCTTGTATGTGCACATAATTCTAAATTAAATATATAATATAATATAAAAGTTTAAAAGTTGTTAGATACATTATCAAATTACTACTCGCTAGATCTATAAAACAATCTATTAACAAGAGTTATAACAATCCATCAAATTTTTTGTAGGTACATTTTACAACTATTCGAAGTATAATATTATGTTATTTATATCTGATAAATGGTGTAGTTTCGTAGATCAAAGGCGATAAATAAAGTTTAATACAGACCTTCCCAAATCATAATTGTTGGAGGGGTTTGAATCACTGGATTTCGAAGAACCACCTGTCCTCTCACACAACTTAATTATGATGTTGATTGTTAAATTATAGACATTGATTTGTTTTGATAATTTTATACAGGGCTTAACAATAATAATAATGCTTTATTGTCATAAAAAAAATACAAATTTTGTAGACAAAGCTAATAAAATAATTAAAAAAATATGAGAAAACAAACAAAACAAGAAAAACAATACATAAAAACAAAATATAAACACTTAGTATACTATAAATCTTTGTACAATAAAATAAAAATTGTACGCGGTCACAATATATAAGTTTAGTACATAGTCTTATTACAAAAAAATGGTTCACTGCATATAATGCTCTCTCCAGCAAATGTGCTTTTAAAGCCTTGCGCAATGTACGAAATAAAAAAAACTAATATAAATATTCTGCACTTTATTAGAGACTCTATAATGCAGAATAAGTAACCTTTTTCTGTAAGAATTTCCTCAAGGATGTAAAATTTGTATATTAACGCCCTAAAAATGTTTTTTAGTTTTATAGAATTCCACTTTCGTTAGTGTTTTAAGCGTTGTTAGTGTTTAAAATTTATCCAGATTCGGTCACGATTGAACCTTAGAATATAAAGCTCTATCACAGACCACAGTCTTGGTTTGAATAAGTTAGAGAACTGCAAAGGGCCTTTCCAGAGAATTTTGAACACCGAATTATCTGTAAAGTTTAATATATACCATATTTCAAAGATAGCTTTAATGGTAGTCTTATGGTGTGTAATATTCAAGTGAATCATTTAGTTTTTATTGAATCAATAAGAACTTTTACTAAAATCTATCAAGGAAAGCAGGCACATTGAAATACAAATTATTGGTTTAAATGGCTTAACTTGAAGGACTCCAAAGGACCTTTCCGGAGAATTTTAAATAGCGAATTATATGGAAAGACCAATAAATGCCATATTTCAACGATAGTTTTAGTGGTAGGCTTATGGTATATATTATCCAATGTACTCATTCAGTTTCCTTTAATTATTATATAATTTTTTACTAAAATCTATCGAGGAAGAAAGTCACACATCTAAATGCAAAGTCTTGGCTTGAATGCAGTAAGTTTGAGATATCCAAAGGGTTTTTCCAGAGAATTTTGATTACCGAATTATCTGGAAATGCTAATGGATGGCATACATCAAAGTTGGTTTTAATTAGGAAGTGATGGAAAATGTCATGTGAGCTATACCATCTCCTAAACCGTCCATTCGATCCATTTTACCCAATCAAAACCGTTAAGCACGCTGGAGGATCAATCAAAATGTGGGGTGCTATGTCATTTCGAGCATTGGGGCCCATTCATAAGATACATGGCATAATAGACCAATATGTTTACAAAAACATCCTCCAAAATAGAATCCTATGCTGAGGAGTTTATGCCGGTCACACGGAAATTTATGTAGGATAATGAACCAAACACTTTGCGAGGCTAATAAAAAAAAGTGGTTAAGAGATAATATGGTAGATGTTTTAGAACGGCTCCCACAAAGCCCCGATATAAATCCTATAGAGAAACTGTGGGAACATGTAAAAAATCAAAATAAAGATCTGAATCCGTCGAATCTGGATGAACTTTGGAACGGATTAAGCATGGTTCAAAATTCCAGTAAGTTATTGTGAAAAATTGGTGATGTTATTGCCAACCAGACTAAGGGCTGTAATAAAAAATAAAGGTTTTTTACTACAAAATATTAATTGTTTTTTTGTTAAATATACTTTTAATTGAAATGTTCTATTAAGTTGACCCACATTTTAGTTGTAGTTTAATAAAACTATATAACTTAATAAAAGAAAGAATAAAAAGAAATTATGAAGAATTAGCGTTTATTATTTTTAAAGTAGATGTGAATAGATACAAAACGGTGCAATTTATATGACCATGACTGTACATACTATCCAAGTCAATCATTCAGTTTTCTTTGAATCATTATAGACTTTTTCACAGGAAGGAAGTCGCACATTCCAGTGTAAAGTCTTGGTTTAAATAGAGTAAATTGGTGAATTTCAAAGGGCCTTTCCAGAGAATTTTGAAGGACGAATTATCTGGAAAGGTTAATGGATGGCATATTTCAAAGCTTTTAGTGATAGGCTTATCATATATACTATCCTAGTGAAGCGTTTAGTTATCCTTGAATTATTATAAATCTTTACTAAAATCTATCGAGGAAGAAAGTCACAGATTTAAATGCAAAGTATTGATTTGAATAGAGTAAATTGGAGAACTCCAAAGAGCATTTCCAGAGTTTTTGAATACTGAATTATCTGGAAAGGCCATTGCATGGCATACTTCGAAGATGCTTTTAGCGACAGGCTTATGCTGTATATTATCCAAGTCAATCATTCAGTTTGGCTTGAATTATTATACATTTGTTATAAAATCTATCTAGGTTGGGGCCTTTCTAGAGAATTTTGAATACCAAATTTTCTGTAAAGGCTAATATATAGCATATTTCAAAGATAGTTTTAGTGGTAAGCTTGAGCTGTATAATATGTACTATCCAAGTCAATCATTCAGTTTTCTTTGAATCATTATAGACTTTTTTCATAGAAAGGAAGTCACATATTTAAATGCAAAGTCTTGGTTTGAATAGAGTAAGCTGTAAAAAATGTGTACGATTTTTTCCGTATTTTTTTATAAAATCAATGTCTGACTTGTTAATATCCTTATAGTGAATAAAAAATTAACATTGAAACTAAGTTTTCTTGATCGATGTGCATGTAAAAAATAAAATACTAGACTAAAGTTTACATTATATCAAGGTATAAAATAAATTATACGAATAAATCACCTGATTACATATTTAACACTGGATTTGGTATGCACAAAGAGAAGTGAACTCTTGTATTTGCACATAATTCTAAGTTAAATATGCAATATAATATAAAAGTTAAAAAGTTCTTTTTTGATACATGAATGAAGTGATGAATAAAAATGCATAAAGAGTGAACAAAAAGCGATAAACATTAGAAATTTCAGCATGTACTCTGCTGTAACTTTTAAGGTACAGTCACTTTTTTGTAGATAACTTTTAAGGTATAGTTTCGTAGATCAAAGGCGATAAATAAAGTTTTATACAGACCTTCCCAAATAATAATAATAATGCTTTATTGTCATAAAAAAATACAAATTTTGTAGACAAAGCTAATAAAATAATTTAAAAAAATATGAAAAAACAAACAAAACAAAAGATCACAATACCTAAAACAAAATATAAATAGTTATAAATATTACAAAGAAACTTATTACAAAGAAATGGTTCACTGCATATAATGCTCTCTGCATATAATGCTGCAAATGTGCTTTTAAAGCCTTGCGAAATGTACAAAATAAAAAAAACAAATTAATAATATTATAAATATTCCACACCTTATTAGAGACTACTAGAACCTTCTATATTGTAGAATAAGTAACATCTTTTTATTAAGTATTTCCTTAAGGATGTAAAATTTCTATATTATTACCCTAATAATGTTTCTTAGTTTATAGAATTCCACTTTCAATGTTTCTATATAATAGTGCCTAGGTATTTAGATTGTCAACATTAGATATAGCATAAGTTAAATTTTTGCATATAAAATTCATTAAATTGAGAACGATTAGCAGCTGTAAGAAAAACGTAAATATAAGAGAGAAAACCATATATTTTAAAGCGTTAGTGTTTTAAGTGTTGTTAGTGTTTAAAATTTGTCCATATTCGGTCACGATTGAACCTTAGACAGACCAATAATACTGGAATTATGCATATTACTTACTGGCTTCGAGTTAAAGTAAGTTTTTCAACAAAGATGTGTGAACTTTTTTTAAATCGGAAAATATACTACGATATCTATTAACTATGATAATGAATGAAATAAATAAATTGTGGTTATAATCAATTTTGTTATAGGTAAAACCTGTACCAATAACAAAAAGAAGTAATGAACATAAAAGCTACATTGAACATGATGATTTCCATAAATAATAGAATATGCGGTAGTAGTAGATTTACCTACAAGAACGCTGGTTTAAGTTAAGATTCATTGAATGGGTGTCTCTTTCTTTGTCATTTAAAAAAAATAGTTAGGCAGGATATTGAAACGAAGAAACAAACTCACAGGTCGATAGATAACCCCTTAGTTGCTGGATCTATTAAAATTCTTTTATACCTTGAGTAAACTATATTATGTATGTATTTAAGAATTTATTTCCTATTTCGAATTAAATATTAAATTACTGTAATAAGTTACAAGACGTAATGCCTAATAAAATAAATAAGTAATGAAATATTGAAACTAAACTACACATTATTTGTAGTTTCTCTGGTTCAGAACAATGTCTCGAACACCTGATCAATCATTTCGGAAGTGACGTCGTCCATTTGAGGGACGAGAAGCAAAGGACGCCGCTACATATTGCTGCCCTTCACGGGCACACCGAATGTGCCAAATTATTGTTGAAACACGGCGGCGACCCGTTGCTGATAGACGAAGAGGGACGGACTCCTCTTATTGCTGCCGTGCAGTACGGTCAATCTAGTATAGTTGGTATGTACTCACCGAAATTGGGGTTAAAGGGCAATGTAATATACGATAAAATATATGCTCTCTATTTCTTCGATCTTTCTGTTCCACATTCTGGACTTATATCTTGATATCTGTGTCTATGAAGGTACGAAGTTATTTTAACATGTATATGTTATTCGCAACGCCCGAAATCGCCCACTGCCCGATTTTTTTGCACACAACGCGTTACGGGTATAAAAATTTATCCAAGATGCGATCAGGGACTTTTTTTTCGAGCACTGAGTAGACCTAATTATCCAGAACGCGTTTTGGGTAAATGACGTCACCCACAATGCGAATGATGGTTTTGTCCGCCGTGGTTTTACTTTGTGGAGCATTTCTTTTACCCACGTCGCGTTCTGTCTATTGCGCTATACCCAGCAGAATACGTTTCAAGTAAAACAATGAACAATATAAAACGTTTATTAAAAGGTACACACCTATCACAGAGCAACAACTATTTGAAAAACACTATTTGTTCTTACAAGAATTATTCTTGTGGCATTTGAAATTACATTTTATATTTAATTTTACACATGCACATGCTTTAGTTTGACAACCTTTCAAATAGTTGCATTTAACAAAACCTCGTTTAGACCCCGAAGACAACATGGCTTCCTGGCGCACATGGACAGAAGAATCTGCAGCGACCTCAGATAAAGATAAAAATACTGAAGGAGATAATTAAAACTCATTGTTGCTGTATAATCGTGTCAATTTTCCATTTTTGGTACCCAGAACGTACAATCCTTGATCGGTTTTTTCCATAATGACTGATAATACGTTTCGAGGAGCTAAACGCCCGCGATCTACCTCTGGTACGTTGATCAAAACATTGGGAAATTTGCTTTGCGATTGGCTAAGCATTTTATTAGCTTGTTGTTCAAGCCCCCGTTTGCAACCTCAAGACTCTCCGTATCAGTTGCCTGTTTATTACCACAAAGTTTGCATAATGGTGAATCCCAATCAGTGGCACAGGCCATATGCAATGACTCATTACATTCAATGCACTTGTTCTTTTCCTGAAGATTCTTTTATTAATTTCAGATGCTCTTCAAATTGTTCTTCAGTCCTATTTTCATTTGCTACACAGGTTCCATTTCTCTGTGGAGTTCCAAACATGGCTTCATAAGGTGTTCGCTTTATACCTGTATGGAAACTGCGTTTTTTGTACTCTGAATAATCCGAAGACCTTTTGTCCAATTTTGACAGTTATTATCTGACATCCAGGCTACAAGGCTATCGCGAACATCTTGATTTACTCTTTCAACGGAGCATTGACTCTGGGAGTGTCGTGGTTTACCGTGAACGATTTTTATAGCTGACCAACTTGCTGCTAATTGTTCAATGACCTAAAAAATTAGTCAAATAATGAAAAGCTTTTGTACAATGCAATCAAATTTACCTGGTTGCTGAATTCTCTTCCATTGTCACTATGCAAAACATTTGGGGCCCCAAACAAACTTCCACAAACAGCCACTTCATTTGCTGTCTTTGTTTTAAGTGGTCGTAGTATTACAAATTTAGTTAGGTGATCTTGATAATTGAGAATAAATGTATATTCTCCATCAGGCTCACTTTGCATATCGATAAGGTCAACCTAAAGAAAAATATTAAGTTAGTGGTACTGTGATAATATAAAGTTACAGCAAATCACAATGTCATCAAGGTAAATACAATATAACGTAACAGAACACATAACCATGGAAATAACAATGACAAATGTTAATTAACATTACCTGGCAACGTGAATTCATTTCACTAATAATCATAGGTTTCACAACTAATCCTTTACTTTTTGCCTTTTTCTTCAGAGCACACGATTGACACAAGTCTAAATATATATATATATATATATATATATATATATATATATATATATATATATATATATATATATATATATGAATTACCTCTCTAGTAACATTGCAGTATTTCTTTTTTATTTCATTTTCCATTGCCTTTTCTCTTTTGTGTCCTATTTGTAAATGAACTGTGTGTATTATATCATACATTTCACTTGCTGCACAATAAAAAATTAAACCTGATTGATTTCCTAAATGTTCTTTGTTAACTAGTTTATCTTTTTCGCCAACTGTTAATAGATCATATCGTTTTAGTCTACGATATTGTTTAAATGATAATTCTAGCCCATCCCGTCTCCTTTGAAGTGCAACTTTTGTCTCATTTACAATTTCCAAGTAACGTTCGTCTGATAATAACAACGACCTGTTTTTTTTCTTTGACATTAATTCCCATAATCTTTGTTCAAACTCAGTTTTCATCTTGGAATATTCTCAAAGACACATCACAAAACATAAAAATACAATACTTGCACCCGTCATCTATCCGTACGTGTCACAGACTGTCTCCGAGAACCGACAATTCACCTCCAACGCATTCTGAATAAATCTTAATACCCAGAACGCGACGTAGGTAAAATGAATGCTTTACAACGCGAAATAAAAGCGCGCTAAAACTTCATTCGCGTTGTGGGTGATGAAATGTATCAATTATATCTGGTTGCATCGTGGGTAAATTACTATATAATATTAAAGATACACAGATAATATTAAATTATACACACGTATTAAAAATTCTCCAACCTTTTTTTATATTTTTACCCAAAGAACCAACCTACTGAAATTTTCACCGATTTATAATATTTACAATAATGAGACTCAATTTAGTTTTTTTTAAATTACAAAATCCGTCTTATGCCGTATTCTTGATCACAAAGAGCAGTTTTTCTTAAAAATAAAATATAAATTTTGCAATACAATTATTCTGCAAATGTTAAGGAGAATTCAAAACAAAAATTATAAACAATGCGCAAACATGCTTTAAAAATAATGGTGGTCATTTTGAACATTTAGATTAATAACAATTTATTTCATAATTATGTACGGATTATTTAATAGCCTTTATTTTAAATAAGTTCTGGGTTAATTTTTGTTTATTAAAAATAAATTTATTATAAAGTTAGTCAGATCATTATTGTAATATTTATTCTTTAAATACCTCCTTTTAATATTGATGTTTAACATTTAGTAGCGATAATGTTATTCAGTAGAGATGATTATTTAATAAATAAATTGATGACAATTGTACACTCTTTAACGGTTATTAAAACCGAGTCTTTTTTTTTTGTCTAAAATTGAATTATTCTTAATATTACCACTTTTACATTATTTTAGTGTTTATAAATATTTTTAAAAGTATGACTGAGATACATAATTTTAAAGGGAATAAAAAATGCTTTTAAAATATGTTATAAAAAATTGAGTTCCATATTTCAAAAAAAAAAAATTGATACGTTTTTTATAAATCACCCTGTAATTCATGAACTAATAAACATTTTGCAAGGCTGTAAACGGATTTAGAATAACCATCAAAATTAGCAACTTTTTGCTAATTTAACGGCCCTCGTATTTCCTATAGTTTCGGAAATAGCAATAGTCACACATGGCAAGTAGGACACCCTGTATAATACATTAAAAATAATTTATGAAATTTGAAAAAGCAGTGAAAACCCTTTAGTTATACTTTGGATTTCTTGGAAGAGATTTGTGCCAAAAATCTTGACTTCAAATTTTTTTTATTTACTTTGAAAATTATGACGGATAACAGTTTATAGGTTGGTTTATCCTTTAAGGTTGTCTCTTTTTTATATTATGTAATAATTGATTATTCATTCATTTTATTTACGATTCTACTATTGCGTCCTTTTCTCTTTCAGAATTACTTTTAAGTTTTAACATAGACTTGTCGGCCTGTGATAAAGATGGCAACACTGCCTTACACTGGGCGTGCCTTAAGAAACACCACCAAACTGCCTTACTTATTTTAGAAAACTGCTCCACGGATTCCAAGATTGTCGATTTAGTTAACAATGATAAGAAAACGTGAGTATTTCATTTCATTTTCATTTTTCATTTATTTATAATTCAACAAGTTCGTTACGTAAATTTATATAAAAGTACAAAATTAGCATCTGAGTAATTTAATACTTGTGTATGCTTATACAGGGTGATTGATGGTTGATGGTACCTTAGACGTTTACGGAGAACGGAAAATTGGATTTTCTGAAAATCTGGCATCCTAGGTTTTAGCTGGTGATCTAAAGTTTAAAAATATTTTTAGTTACAGCGTTGCCGTTTATATTTAAAAATAGTAGCAACTTTGTTATTTTAAATGGAATACCCTGTATATTATTTTATTTTCCAATTCGCTATCACTTTATGGTGGTTTTCGAAAAATTAATTATTTTCTTTATTTTTTGACCAAAACATACCTGAAAATAAATTTTTACTGTACTAAGTATTGGACGTTAGTTTTTTGCTGGTTTAGGCGTTTGGGACCACGAGATTGGCCTGCGAGATCACTTGATCTTACACCACTTGATTTTTACTTTTGGGGTAATTTGAAGCAAATGATATACAAGGCACCGGTAAAAAGTAAATAGGAACTACGTAAACGACTTACACTGGTGGCCAAAAGTAGATTGACAACTACTTATTTTTCAAATTTGTTTATATCACGGTTTAGGAAATGATAAATTAGGTGGGAGAGTACCTGATTAAAAAACAACGGAGCCTATTTGTAATGTTTAATTATATTTAAACTATTTATTCGTAATACCCTATTTAATAAAAAAAAATTAAAAAACTAAACAATTTTCAAGTGGCCAAAATTAAATTGACAAATTCAAAGCTTACTAAAATAAAAATAAGTATAGAAAATTTAAAGGGTTTTATTCAATAATGCGTTGCATAGCCTTTATTTCTTCTCACTTCCAGCAACCTTTTGGGCATGGACCTAATTAAATTGTCAATATAGGACGTGTCAATGGATATCCAGCATGCCTTCAAAGCTTCAAAAAGTTCTTGTTTATTTTTGAAATTTTTACATCGGATGTGACGATCAATATAATCCCAAATGTTCTTGATCGGATTTAGGTCCGGTAAATGTGACAGCCATTTGATAACATTAATTTTTTCTTGGGTCAACCTTTGCTTAACGACCTTGGATGCGTGGCATAACTTCATCAGATTAAGGTACCATAAAATCCTGCAGTATGTCTTTATACATGAAACGATCCATCGTGCCTTCTATCAAGTGTAGTGGACCCATCCCATAGCCCGAAAAACACCCCCACACCATCACGGAACCACCTCCATGCTTGACTGTGGACACCGTATATTTGGGATCATACCTTTGGTTCACAGGACGCCTAACATATCTTTTGCCATCCGAATTAATCAAATTGAACTTTGATTCATCACTAAAAATAACCTTTTTCCATGCGGAGACTGTCCAGTGACTATGTTCTCGAGCAAAGCTCAATCGCGCCCGTACGTTTTTTAAACTTAGTAGTGGTTTCTTTGCAGGGCGTCTTGTTTTTAAATTACTATATTGAAGTCTCCTTCTAATGGTACGATAACTAACTGACCCCACACCTTCTTCTTCCAAATGCAGCTTGATTTCTTTTGAAGTTGCGAATGGGTCAAGTTTTGCTTTTTTCAAAATTAATTTGTCAACACGACTAGTGGTCTTCTTTGGTTGGCCAGTTTTTTTTAGAGGAACAACACTTCCACGGAGATTAAAATTTTTTATTATCAGAAAATTTTCGAGCAATATCCGTCTGTTTAACCCCTTTCCGGTAATCGTCGATTATTCGCATCTTAATATCGATCGATAAAGTTATACCAAGTGGCATTGTGAATATTTGCCAAAACTAATAGTAAGGAAAGTCAAGTCAACAGAAACCAACGCATGAAACTCAGAGACTGAATAAATATGTTGTATGTCAATCCAATTTTGGCCACCTAGCAGTTAAACAAAATTATTGGAATTTGATAAAAAAAATATTATATCTAACTTCTTTTGTTTTGACGTTTTTTTTGGCTAAAAAAATATTTAAAAATTAATTTCGCGGTTTTAATAATAATTAATTTATTGGTAAAAATTAATAAAGGCGTTTCTGCTTTTATTAAATTATAATTTTTGATTGATAATTGAAATTACAAAAAATTAGCCAGGCATACTTAATGGACATTTAGTCGTTTTAATATTTATTTTGTTTTCATGTTTTATTCACAAAAAAAATTAAAATTTGATTAAAATAAAGATCCTTTCCTGACATTATAAATTAAAAATAATAAACGTCATAAGTAGTTTAAAAGGGATATTTTTCAGAGCTTCTTAGTCAAAAAATCATTAAAAGTAACTGAGAAAGATACTTTGATTCTATGTGGCAACTAAGTGATTTTAATATTGCTTTATTTGGTGATTTGGGCTTAAGATATAGCCATATGCACATTGAAGAAAAAACTCAAATTAAACAAATTCTAGTTAGTACCGGTATCGTACTACGGTAATTTTTTATACTTTTTGGGCAAAAAGTGCAAGCAATAAAAATCTATGGAATTTGTTTCTTCAAACTATGTTGTTTACATTCCTGAACACTAATAAGCTCAACCGGTTTTTCCTTTGCTTCAGATAAAGTATATCCATAAAAATGGAATTTGTCAATCTACTTTTGGCCACCAGTGTACTAATTGCATTGGTCAAGAAGATGCTTTTGAAATACAAGTAGCGACAACACATGCTATACAACGCAGGATTTTGAAGTGCTTAGAAATCAATTGAAAATTTATTGTAAATTACTTATAATCTTAGGATAACTAATTAAATCATTCTTAAGTTTTGAAACAAATTGTATAAAGTTATTTTGTATTCGCACAATTTTTTTGTAAATTAGGGTACATTTCGTTGAAATTTCGGAATGTTCTTGCTACAATTTTGTCACATTGTCCATGAATAATAAATAGATTCATCAAAACTTCATTTGAATAACTATTTCTTTTCATTTCAATTAATGTTTAGGTAACTATTTTAAAGTAACACCCACGTGTATTACTATTACTGATAAACTAAATGTAATTGTCAAACGTCAATAGCATAGCATTGTTTATTTAAGGCAAATATGTCAAAATATTCCGATTTTTACAGAAACTTGTTTTTTTTTCAGAAACCAAACCACTTAGATATAGGAACATGATACCTCGTTAAAAAGGGATTTCAATTTCCCTTTAGAATATGTTAATATATAAAGGGTGTTCCATTAAAAAAAAAAACATTTTTCACTATTTTTGTATCTAGCGGTAAAATCACTAATTTTGACCAACCCTGTTTAATGTAAAACAAATTTTCGTAATGAAGACTAATGTACAATACTTCCGTAAATTACGCTCATAATGTCAATTTTTTACGCGTTCTAGTGCCGTAGTAATAAAAATATATTTGGAGCTATGTTTTGGTCAAAAAATAAAGAAAATAATTAATTTCTCGAAAATCACTAAAAATAAGTATAGGAACACCTTATACAAAAATAATCATAAAGCGATAGCGGATCAGAAAAGAATATACAGGATATTCCATTTAAATTAAGAGAGTTGCTACTATTTTTGCTATAATATGCATCGCTAAAAATATTTCCAGTCGTTAGATCACAAGCTAAAACCCAAGATGCCAAATTTTCAAAAAAATTCTATTTTCCGCTCTCCGTAAATACCTAGGTACCATCATTTTGTATATAAATATATTATTAAAGAAATCTGTAAATCTTTACCATGTTCGGATTCCAGCTCTTTCCTAAAGTTCTTTAAATGAATAATTTAAGCAGTCAGCAATCTATTCTCAAAATCATTAAACTCACTAACAATAATAATAATAATAATAATAAATTAATAAAAGGACAAAGATATAAAGCATTCAATATAAGGCAGAAAAGAGAAACAATTCAGAAATTAGTTGGTAATCTGCACTATAACCTATTATTTTTTGAGTAATAAAATTACCCTAATAATGGCGTAAAACTATTGAAATTTTCGAGGTTAATTACACGAGTGCTTAAAACTTTTCGATAATTTTGCATGAAAGCGTATTTTTCTAAAAACAACTACATGCGTTCATTATCATATTTTGGCGAAGTAAATATCCTCTTCCTTCAGAGTCATGCTATTTTACAAAATATGAAAATAGCCGAATGTTGTTTTTCAAAGAATATACGCTTGAGTGCAAAATTACCTTAAAATCTTTAGACACGAGTGTAATTTAGGAAAAAAATTACTCATATATACAAGGTGTCTACTATAAAAACCGCCAAACTTGTTAAAAATGATTGATTGAAAAATTTGAAAATTTTTGTGGTTTTCTTTCTTTTACCCATGATATTGCTGTGGAAACAAATAGCTATAACAAAAGTAACTATATCATTGGAAAGCATATTAAATGCAGTACCTAGTTTTTGCTGAAAAAAAAACATGTTCCTATTTACCAAATTTTAGAAAAACGACAACGAAGAAGATACTACTAATTTTGCATATTTCCCAAATGTTACATTTAACTCCTGATAACACCCGGTATAAAAAATTACTCAAAAATTTAAATATACCCATCTTATAGCAAATTTAATTCTCTTTCAGATGGCATATCTAAATTTTATGTGGTGGTAACAATAACGGAGATATTCTTGTTTATATGAAAAAAAAACAAAGAAATTTGATAAAATCAAAAAATTTTAAATATCAGAAGAATTAACAACTTTTCGAAAAAATGTTATACGACTGTATGTTTTTTGTTGCAAATGACTTGTATAATCACCTCTTAGAGTTTGGCGGTTTTCATAGTAGACACCCTGTATAATTATAAATTTTGTGGATTCTGTTCCAAAGCGCGACATATTACTTTCTTTAAAAAATCTTTGAAATAATGAGATTGTCAAACTGACATAATATTCAAATAAAGGGCGTTGTTAGGGGTTACTAAATGCGTGGCAAATAAGATATTTTTTTTAAACGTCAAGAATTTGTATGGTTTTTGTCAGTCAACAAGCTAAAGATAAATCTAATCAAAGATAGCTGGAGGGTCGTTTTCGTTAGCTACAGGAGTTGTTTTCGCTATAATCAAGCTGTAATCAAACGTGTGTAGCTAAATGGATGAGTGTAATTTTCGTTATAAATACACGTCTATTTTTTTTTTGTATAGCCCACTACACATTGCAGCCCGAAACGGATTAGTAGACGTGACACGGGAACTCCTCAAAAAGGGAGCGAACGTGTTGGCCGTAGACAATGAAGGGCTTACGCCAGCCCTGTGCTGCGCCCCCAATTACAATGTCGCCCAATGTCTGGCCCTCATATTACAATCCTGTGTGGCTTTGATATTGCCGGATTATTTGGACAGGACTAGTACACCAAATGGTAAGTCTAGACCAAATATTTATCGGGATATCAAGTTTATTTTTTAAGAGTGTTTTTATTGAAAATTAGTAACATTAAAAAAGTAACAATTTATTGGTTAATTCAGAAAGCGAAATTTGATAATTGACAACTTTAGCAACTCATATGTATAATAATGTACAAATTGATTTTTTTAACCACAGAGTTCTTAGAATAATTGTGCCCTAAACAAATCAATATAAGTGATTGCCAATAATTACACTCTTAAATTCGGTATTTTAAAATTTTATTGAGTGCCTCATCTGAAACTTCTTGGATCTATAACTAGCCCAATTTTTAATATAATTTTGTGCATGGGGTATTAAATTGCAGGACTAAATTAAGAAGCGATTTTTTTTATAACAGCACTGTAAAATTACTGTCAATTGAAAACTTCAGATTCAAAATACTTTAATTGCCTATAAAAAGAAAAACAATTCTAACTAAAAGCTAATTGCAGAAGAATCACGTAGTTTTCTTTAGACAAAAAGGATTGCATCGCGATTTTTAAAACGGTTGACACCTGGCATTAAGTATGTCAGGAGTGATACAACCCTAGTACTACTAACTAATACTTAACATTTAATAAAGTTGGAAACTTAACGGAACGAAAGGCTTAAAAAATATCTGGTAAAAAAAATTGTAAAACAAAATAAAAACTCAGTTGTATGGTGGGCAAAAGGTCCGAAACTGGCTCGGTGGTACCCTGACAGACAAGGGAGGACTGAACACCGAGAGGTTCTTAAGTATATGTATAATTATGTTATAGCTTTTTTCAAACGTGTATATTTTCATTTTAAAAACTTTTGCGTTTTATTGTGATTCTAGCAGAAACTTTTATATATTTCGCAAAATTCTTTTTTGACATATTTTTAGTATTTATTGAGAGATTATTCTATAACATTCTGGCATTATATAGAAAAGACTTCTGAAAATTTGCCGTTCCATGACCCGGATTTTTAAATAATTGTGTGTTTCTAGTATTGTGATTATGAAATTTTTAAAAATGTAAGGTGGTTTTTGATCTGTGATAACCTTGAACATACAAAAATACATATGATATTTTCGCCTGTTTGACATATTGAGAATTTTAATGTCTTTCAGATACGGTGATCTGTTATGTCTATAAGGTATACAGTAAGCAAATCGAGTTAGTATAAACAACATCTCCATAATCAAAGAGAGAGATTACAAGGGATTTGCAAAGTAAATATTTAGTTTTTGGGTCCTGGAATAAAGCTAGATTTTATTCCAAATGCCTCGAATATCATAAAAATTCAAAAAACAATCTAAAAAATTTTCAAAAATTATTTTTAAAAAAATTCGAAAATTTTGAAATTAAAAATTGAAAACAAAAACTTATCCTTAACATTAAAATATAAAGAAAAATTATTTGAAATACCTCACGTCTTTTAATTGACCCATAGTCTTGGAATAAAACAAGGTTTAATCCAAATGCCTGGAATATCATAAAAATTCTCAACAAAATCTGGAAAATGCTTAAACTTCCAAATATTCTGGAATTAGAAATTGGCAACGAAAACTTTTCTTAAAACATTAATATTAAAAAAAAATTATTTGAAATGCTTGGAAGGCCTGCAAAATGATTCCAAAGTACTGGAATAAAACTAGACTTTATTCCTAAAGCCTCGAAAATTATAAAAAGTGAAAAAACATCTAAAAATTTCAAACATTATTTTAAAAAATTCGAAAATTCTGAGATCAAAAATTGAAAACTAAAACTCATCCTAAACATTAAAATTTAAAGAAAAATTCTTTGAAATACTTAGATCATGTTTTCCAATTGACCCAAAGTCCTGAAATAAAATAATGTTTAAAATTATATTTTATTCCAAATGCCTGGAATATTATAAAGATGTTGAAATCTGGAAAATTCAATTTTTTTCTAGATTTCAAAATATCTGGAATTCAAAATTGGAAACGAAAACTCTTCCTAACACGTTAAAATTAAAATGATTTGGAATACTTGAAACACATGGAAAATGACCTTAAAATTCAGAAATATAACTAGATTTGATTCCAAAGTCCTGGAATAATATAAGAATGCTCCAAAAATTTTGAATTTCTGACTTACTAAAAATACTAAAAACTTAAACTAAAAAAAAAATATTTTGAAACATTAAATTTAAAAGAAAAATGATTTGAAATACCTCGAAGACGTGCAAAATAATTCCAAAGTCTTGGAATGAAACTAGATTTTATTTCAAATTCCTCGAAAATTATAAAAATTGAAAAAACATCTGGAAAATTTAAAAAATTATTTTAAAAAATTCTGAAATTAAAAACAAAAACTTATCCTAAACAACAAAATTTAAAGAAAAATTATTTGAAATATTTCGATCGCATTTTCTAATTGATCCAAAGTCCTGGAATAAAACAAGGCTTAATCCAAATGCCTGGAATATCATAAAAATACTCAAATAGTCTGGAAAATGCTAAAACTTGCCAAAAATTGTGGACTTAGAAATTGAAAACAAGAAAATAATTTAGAACATTAATAGATAAATTATTTCAAATACTTGGAAGTCGTGAAAAATAACCCTAAGGTCTAGAAATAAAATTATATTTTATTCCAAAGGCCTGGAATATTGTAAAGATGTTCGAAATAACTGGAAAATTAATTTTTTTTCTAAATTTTAAAATGTCTGGAATTTAAAATTAGAAACGAAAACTCTTCCTAACACATTAAAATTAAAATGATTTGGAATACTTGAAACACATGGAAAATGACCTTAAAATCCAGAAATATAACAAGATTTGATTCCTGGAATAAAACTAGATTATATTTTAAATACCTCGAAAATTATAAAAATTAAAAAAGCATCTGGAAAATTTCAAAAACTATTTTAAAAAATTCGAAAATTCTGAAATTAAAAATTGAAAACTAAAACTCATCCTGAACATTAAAATTTAAAGAAAAATTATTTGAAATACTTGGATCACGTTTTCCAATTGGCTCAAAGTCCTGGAATAAAACAAGGTTTAATCCAAATGCCTGGAATATCATAAAAATACTCAAAAAATCTGGAAAATGCTAAAACTTCCAAAAAGTCTGAAATTAGAAATTGGAAACAAAAAAAATAATTTAGAGTATTAAAATGAAAAGATAAATTATTTAAAATACTTGGAAGACGTGGAAAATTACCCTAAGGTTTAGAAATAAAATAATATTTTATTCCAAATGCCCGGAATATTGTAAGAATGTTCGAAAAATCTTCAAACATTATTTTAAAAAATTCTAAAATTCTGAGATCAAAAATTGAAAACAAAAACTTATCCTAAACATTAAAATTTAAAGAAAAATTCTTTGAAATACTTAGATCATGTTTTCCAATTGACCCAAAGTCCTGAAATAAAATAATGTTTAATCCAAACGCCTGGTGTCTCATAAAAATACTGAAAAAACCAAAAAAACTTTCAAAAATTGTGGAATTAGAGATTGAAAACAAAAAAAATAATTTAGAACATTAAAATTAAAAGATAAATTATTTAAAATACTTGGAAGACGTGAAAAATAACCCTAAGGTCTAGAAATAAAATTATATTTTATTCCAAATGCCTGGAATATTGTAAAGATGTTCGAAAAATCTGGAAAATTCATTTTTTTTTCAAGTTCAAAGTTTTTGGAATTTAAAATTGGGAACTAAAACTTTTCCTAAAACATTAATATTAAAAGAAAAATTTTTTTGAAATACTTGGAAGACGTGCAAAATTATTCCCAAGTCCTGGAATAAAACTAGACTTTATTTCTAAAGCCTCGAAAATTATAAAAATTGAAAAAAAATCTGGAAAATTGAAAAAAAATAAAAAATTCTGAAATTAAAAATTCAAAACAAAAACTTATTTTAAACATTAAAATTTAAAGAAAAATTATTTGAAATACTTGGATCACGTTTTCCAATTGACTGGAATAAAGCAGGATTGGATTCCAAATTCCTCGATTATAAAAATTGAAAAAAATCCGGGAAATATCAAAAATTATTTTCAAAAAATCGAAAATTCTTAAATTAAAAATTGAAAACAAAAACTTATCCTTAACAATAAAATTTAAAGAAAATTTATTTCAAATACTTGGATCACGTTTTCCAATTGACCCAAAGTCTTGAAATATCATAAAAATTCTCAGAAAATCTGGAAAATACTAAAACTTCCAAAAATTCTCGAATTAGAAATTAAAAACAAAAAATAATTTAGAACATTAAAATTAAAAGAAAAAGTTGTTTAAAATACTTGGAAGACGTGAAAAATAACCCTAAGGTCTAGAAATAAAATTATATTTTATTCCAAATGCCTGGAATATTGTAAAGATGTTCGAAAAATCTGCAAAATTCAATTTTTTTTAAATTTCAAAATGTCTGGAATTCAAAATTGGAAACGAAAACTCTTCCTAACACATTAAAATTAAAATGATTTGGAATACTTGAAACACATGGAAAATGACCTTAAAATCCAGAAATAAATAAGATTTGATTCCAAATTCCTGGAATAATATAAGAATGCTCGGAAAATGTTAAAATTCTGACTTCAAATACTGAAAAGAAAAATTTATTTTAAAACATTAAAAACAACGTGGAAAATGATTCCAAAGTTCTGGAATAAAACTAGATTTTATTTCAAAAATACCTCGAAAATTATAAAAATTGAAAAAACATCTGGAAAATTTCAAAAATTATTTTAAAAAATTCAAAAATTCTGAAATTAAAAACAAAAACTTGTCCTTAACAATAAAATTTAAAGAAAAATTATTTGAAGTACTTGGATCACGTTTTCCAATTGACTCAAAGTTCTGGAATAATAATAATAATAATAATAATAATAATAATAATGTATTTATTTAGCTTTAGCTACAAAGGTAATACATAATATATAGATAATACGAGTATAATACATATTTAAAAAAAAAAACTTAAAAATTTAAATCAATAAAAATAAAAAAAATTGCAAATAATTTGAAAAAAAATTTAAAAAAAAAGTGTGTGCTTGTACAAAATGGCATACATATACAAAAAATACAAAAAGTCTCACATACAGAAAATTTCTAAATAAAATTTAAGCCTAAAATAAAATAGCAAAAATAAAACAAAATATGAGTTAAAATTGTAAAATAAAAATAAAATAAATACACGTACAAACTACAATTACATAAATAAAGGTAAAACGAATGATAAAACAAAGTATGTACAAATAAAACTTACAGAAAAAGTATAAATAAAACACGAGTCTAAAATAAAATACTAAAATAAAACAAAGTACGAGCAGAATTGTAAAACTAAATAAATAAATAAAACAAGTGAAATTATAAAATTCAAATGAATAAAACAAGGTTTAATCCAAATGCCTGGAATATCATAAAAATACTCAACATTAATAGATAAATTATTTAAAATACTTGGAAGACGTGAAAAATAATCCTAAGGTCTAGAAATAAAATTATATTTTATTCCAAAGACCTTAAATATTGTTAAAATGTTCGAAAAATCTGGAAAATTCCAATTTTTTTTTGAAATTTCAGAATTTCTGGAATTTAAAATTGGAAACGAAAACTCTTCCTAAAACATTAAAATGATTTGGAATACTTGAAACACATGGAAAATGACCTTAAAATCCAAAAATAAAACAAGATTTGATTCCAAATTCCTGGAATAATATAAGAATGCTCGGTAAATTTTAAAATTTATTTCGAAAATTTTAACATTCTGACTTCAAATACTGAAAAGAAAAAATTATTTAAAACATTAAAATATTTAAAATTATTTAAATTTAAATTATTTAAAACATTAAAGAAAAATTATTGGAAATACTTGGATCGCGTTTTCCAATTGGCTCAAAGTCCTGGAATAAAACAAGGTTTAATCCAAATGCCTGGAATATCATAAAAATGCTCAAAAAATCTGGAAAATGCTAAACCTTACCAAATACTAAACCAAAAATTCTGGAATTAAAAATTGAAAACAAAAAAATTATTTAGAACATTAAAATTAAAAGATGAATTATTTAAAAAACTTGAAAAATTAAATATGATTTATTTTGGTAGATTTTACTTTGTTTTAAAAGAAAAACACAAAAATTAGTTTTAACACACTTTACTTAAATCAAATTTTATAAAAAGAATTACAGGCGTACTAAAGGCAAATATCAAAGAACGACCGTATGCCGTATGTAAATGACTGAACCATATTACGCCCCAAAAAATCAACAAACATATCCCGGCGTCTGGCGGCCTATTCAGCATTTTGGGACCGCTTACGTGACTGGCCTCGATAGATTTGCCATCAACAGCAGTTATCGTCTTTGATACTATCTTTTGCATCTAACAAATATTAAAAGAAAAATTAGTTGAAATACTTGGAACACGTGGAAAATGATTCCAAATGCCCCGAAAAGTATTAAAAATTGACAAAACATCGGGAAAATTTCACAAAATTCAAAAATTCTGAAATTAAAAAATTGAAAACGAAAACTTATCCTGAATATTAAAATTTAAAGAAGAATTATTTGAAATACTCGGATCACGTTTTCCAATAGACCCAAAGTCCTGGAATAAATTAAGATTTAATTCCAAATTCCTGGAATAATATAAGAATGCTCGGAAAATTTAGACTTGATACTGAAAAGAAAAACTTAGTTTAAGACATTAAAATTAAAAGATCAATTTTTTTAAATAATAATAATTTTCGGGGACTATTTTGGCTCCAAATGTGTTTAATATTTCTGTTAAAAATGCCACAGTTTGTAAACGTCCTTTCATCGGTTCATATTACATTTATAATAAATTTTAATCATATCTTGCTTTTCTGCAATCGTAAAAACCATAATTGCTTAAATAATTAGTAAAATAACTTGTCAGATTATACTAACAAAACATACATATGTTTAAAATATATGATATTTATGACAGTTTAGAGATTGTTTTGTCAGTTAGGTCAATTCAGGTTTTTAAAAATAAAAAGATATTAATTGTGATACACAATTAAAAAGGAAATTTTGCATAGATTTTAAAAATGCAAAAACCAAATATATCGCCTATAAGAAAAAATAACGTCGATGATGATTGGCAAAAGACGAAACGTCGTATTAAAAGTCTAAAATCACCATCCATCATGTAGCACGAAAAAATGTAGCAACGCAAAAGTGCAAATTATTTTAAAATCTTTTTTTTTTTCAAAATTTCGGATTTTTTAAACGGCATATTATTAAACGCAAAAATTCTCAACTTTGCCCCAATTGAACTCTCTTATAGATTCCAAGATCTCTATGTTGAGGGTCGCATTTAAAACACCCTGTATATACCCCATGTATAAATTTATATTAAAAATTGATCGAGTCATATATCTGGACAGTTGTAGATGGGTGATCCTGTATAACATATTATTATATTTCCTTACTGATCCTTACTAATCCTTAAACAGGAGAACCTCGTAAACTTGACCAACTCCTTTTGTACCTCCCAGCCTCCAGTCCCCTAAGAAAGTCCTACAAGTCCACCGAAACACAGACTTCAATAGTACTTGTTACTGATCCAGACCTATTCGAACTAGAAAACGCGTTTATACCACCCAAACAATCCGCATCCAAAATTCGCCGGAATATTAAAATCGACATGGACTCTAATTGTTTTATTAAAGAGGAACCCGTCAAAAACACCGGTGCAAAACCGAAAGTAAAAACAGAAAGGGGAAAAAAACTGCACAAGGCTGATAAAGAGCTCCATCTGCCTATCAACGAAATAATCCAAAGTAGACCTAAGAAAAATTACACTATGTCCTGCAGGGATTGCCAGCGGTTTCAAAAAATGTGCTTTAACTGTTCACAAAAGAAGAAAATACCCAAAAAAGATTACTCGTTCTTTGGTCATCAGCAAGAGCTAGAACTGGGCAATTTATTGACGAAAATGTTAAACGAAGCTAGCACTAACGTAAAGAGAAAAGTTTGCAGCAAAATCAAGAACAACATATGCAAACACGATGACAAAGAAGATATTCGCCTGAGGGACGTCTTTGAGTCTGATATATGGACTCAACTGGAGGATAGTTTGAGTACTATTCAGCCAAACTGCGATGAACCTAGTACTACTGAACTGAAGTATCAAGGAAGTAATGAAGAAAAAGCAGAAGATGAAAAGATTACAGGAATGCAGGGAGAAGTAGCGGAAATTTTAAAGGAGTGCGAAAAAACGCTGAGCGATGTTCAATTAGTGATCAGTAGCACCGAGAAAGTTGCTCTTTCAGAATCTCTAAGTGAAAATACAGTCGGGAATGACAATTTAGAAGTTGGAACGACCCTGTTTGACGACAAGTTCTTAGAGTGTCCCTCGATTGATAAAAATGAAGTAAATCATGCGGAAAATTGCGATAGTCCAGAGAAATTGTCCGATTTGCAACTTGAAGGAGATTTTGACTCTTTATTAGAGCTTCGTAGAGGAAACAGGAAATCTGATGCCACTTGTCTGCTTTCTTAAGAACTTTATACAGTTTTCGTTTTTTTTTTTGTCAAATTTTAGTAATTTATATTAGCAAATCGATTTTGAATGCAGCAAATTAATGTTATCAGAGATTTCTCTTTCTTCTACTTCATAGTCTTCTTTTATTGACCAATTAATAAATTCACAGTATTTTTGAGAAATTTAGAAGGACAATTATTACCTTAACGTATTTACTTGGGCATACTAAGGGTTTATTAAGACCTTAAGCATTTGGATTTTGTGGATCAAAAAGAAGAGTTGAGAGAAAAAATAAAAAAAAGCTTCAACAGCGTTGCTGTAGCATAGGATATAACATTTCAACATATCAAACTTTTCCTCAGGTAAAAAAGCGTCCTAAAAAAAAACTAGCGACAAGACGTAAAAACAGAGTTCAAAAACACAATTTCAACTAAACTTATCAAATAATTAAAACTATTTACTTCACTTAAGATAAAAAGAATAAAAAATAATGGTTATAATAAAAACTACTTTGACATTTAATTTTGACATTTTCTCAACATCATCATTTCACCGACATCAAAACCATTGAAATTTAATAAAAATCCAATTTTTAACATTTAAATATTGTGGGAACATATTGTGTATCGTTATAATCGTAATAAAATATGCTATTTTATACAGGGTGTAGTTATTTTACGTGCCATATAAAAAATTTAAGTTGATGAAGGTTTCTTCGAAACGAAACGTCGTACGAAAAATCTCGCAATGTTATTTTTTAGAGCTCAAAAAGTGGCCATGTGAAAGTGTCTTTTGTTTTTCCATATCTCTTTAAATAACGCCAGAAAAAAATAAAAACGAAATCGGCAAATTTCGGTTTTTCTCGAATATCTCCGAAACTACTCAAAATTTTAAAACTTTCTAGACGGCGCACACAGGCGAAATTCGGGGAAAAGCCGGCCATAAATCGGAAATACCAACTTCCCAATTAAGGCCTATTCTGAGTATAATTCAATTATCTAGTTACCTGGGTATAATAAACAATTACCCTTTTGTTTTTCGTCTTGTCACTTGCAGAAATATTTTGTTGAAAGTTGATGTTCGTGGAGACTATTTCATTGTGATTCAAAAGCGCCTGTAAAAAGTAGTAATTTAAATTTAGTTTTTCGGCAAAGTGTGGGTGAAAATTTTGTAAAGCAGCAATGGAGCCTGTTGCTAGTGGTAAGTAGAATATTAAAAATTATATTAATTAAAAATATTTCTTTACTTTTTTTTATTACTGATTTTTTGAAAAGTTAACAGTTAATTTTTTTTTTAAATTTAAATTTCTGATCTTCTGCTAAACTAAAAGTATGATTTCGCGTAATTTCCCGAATTTAAATTAGTTTTAAATTATTGCTTAATAAGTCCTTTGTAAGATCCAATCTTAAGTTGCTGCGATAATTTGCGATCTTGACGAAAAAATATTTTTAAAGATTTGTAGTCCGGGTCCAAATTCGTATAAAATGCTATTGTAGGTCCAAAACGCAAGAAATAATTTTCTGCTACTAACTTGAAGAATAAATTAATTTTTATAAAATGAAACATCATTTAATAGAAAATTTAATATAGAAATAAAAAAATCGCCATATGGGTTTAAAATTCAATATGGCAACCAATTTTAAATGGCAAAATCTTATGAAAAATAATTAACAAAATTACTTATTATTTCAGGGACAGCAACAAAATCTGCTTGGTTTAAAAGAAGCCAACTTGTCAGTTGGTTAGGAATTTGTCAGTCCAAGAAAAGAATGGAGCAGTGCCGTTATTTGGCAGAAAAGTGACCTCTACCATGCGAGTTGAACGCTTGTCAGAAGAGTCTTCAAAAGTCATATATAAATTCATTGAGAAATATGACACAAAATGGTCATCAGCATCAAGAAATAAAACTGCATTTGAAAATAAAAATCGAGATTGGTTAAATATTGAGTTCGAATTTTCTTCTGAAATGAATGAAGCTCAACCAGCCGAAATGCAGGATACAACTCTATCGAGTAGAGGGAGGCCATTCACTGGATTTTTAGATTTAAGTGACCGATCAAAAAGAAGAAGAACTGAACAGATGCGAGCAGATCGAAGCCCTAAAGAACTAACATTTGCTGCTCAAATGAAGTTTAGGTCCGAAGGTAAACTGGATGAAGCAGATGTGTTAAAAAATGTTGCATTCTCATCACCAACCCGTGCATCAAAATATAAAAAATCTCTTGAAAAAGAATGTGAAATACCATTTTCAGCGGACGAAGCCTTATCGCTTTTTGTAGAGGCTAAATTGACAAAATTTCAATACAATCTTATTAAGAAAATCGGCAAAAAGCCATAGGTCAACTCTTTATCCTAATTATGAGCACCGAACAATAACAAGACTAGAAGTCCCACCCTCGGTCGGGTGTTTGAAGTAGCGCTCTCAAATACGAGCCGCCGATCGCAAAAAAACCACGCAAGTGTTCAGCTGTGTCGGCTTGTACGAGGGTAATGCAGACAGTTAACGGCGCCAAATTAGCTTAGCCATCAAAACAAAATAAAGGTTCACTTACCGGGGTGTTTCAAAACAATCAAACTATGTAATTAATATTATTGTGACCCATTCTGTTTTAGTTGTAGGTATTTAAATAAAAAAGAAAATATTTTAAACTGTTTAATTGATTGAAGATCATAATTATAACATATCCTAAATTATTATATTATACATTACATGCATACATATAACTAAAAAATAAGAAAAACGACATTAACAGTAATCTTAATCTGTTTCATTGCAGAATAATACTTGTTCTACACTTGTTTGTGTTGCTTTTGTTTCTTTTAATCTTCTAGCCTCACCTGAAATATTAATTTTCTTATTTTATCTTAACAATAATGTTTTATAACAAATTGTTACAATTCATCAAATAAATCAAGGTAAATTTATCTGTATAAAAAATGAACACACTTACTAGTTTCTCCGCTATTTTGCCATAAATTTTTTGACGGGACAGCGTTATACAGCAGATTTGTTCTTACGGTATTACGCATTAAGGTTTCTTGGGGAAAATGTAATTCGCAGACTCTTAATTTATTACTACATTCTTCATAAGTATACCGGAGTCATATTGGTATACCTATGATTACTAACAAATCCCAAAGCCTGCTTCCAAAGTTGACATCTAGAAATATCATTTACAATTTCTTTTATACTGATGAATATGGAAAAAAATTATTATTATTGTCTCTCATTTTAATAATATTATTAAAAAAATATTATTCAAAACTATACGATTATACTAAAACGATTCTATAAATTCTTACCTATGTTCATTCCTGGGCCACCGAAACAATGATATTTCTGTCCCTTCTCTAGTCAAACATCCATTAACACAACACATTCGTGGCATTTTATCAGAATCCTTAATAAAATCCCTAATAAAACCAAATCGCAAAACAATCGCTATAACGTTCTAGCACAATATAGTTCTACCTACAAATAGCTGCTCTGTGAGACAACTGTTATACTACTTTAAATATGCTATATCAGACAGCCGGTATATGCATTTCGCCCGGGAGCGACTTCGAGAGACTTAAAAAGAGTAGCGTCCGATATTCGAGTGAGATAGGCATTAGAAGAGGCGGAGCGTTAAGTGAACCTTCTAGTCTTGTTATTGTTCGGTGTTATGAGTCAATAACTGCCGCAAAAAAAAGGTGCTACCCAGAAAACCTAAACATTTCTAAGGATGTTGCTGAAGTGCCTCTTAAAAGTTTGCTGGATCATACATCTTTAAGGTTATTTGAGTCCCTAAAAGAAGTTTTAAATTCTTTAAACCAAGAAAAATATAATAATTTAAATTTAATTTGCAAATGGGGGTGTGACGGGAGTTCTGGGATGAGTCAATACAAACAGCAGTTTGCAGAGTCCAATATTTCAGATGCTAATATCTTTTTAACATCAATGGTACTAATTCAGCTCATTAACGGTGATCCGAAATCAAAAGATAAGTTTGTAATCTGGGAAAATACCCAGAACTTCCTCCACACGATTCTGTAGTCCTCTTAGAGTTTAGTTTAGGCATGAAACAACAGAGTTATCAGTGAGAGAAAAGCAATATTTTGACCAACAAATTTCAGATTTGCAACCAATAAAGCTTGATATTCAAGGAAACAATGTATTTTTAAAACACATTTTATACTTTACAATGATAGATGGCAAATTGTGTAATGCTGTTACTGAAAATACAACTCAGAGATGCTATTTGTGTAATCTAACATCCAAAGATTTTAACAATATCGATAAGGTTTTAAAACAGAAAATTGCTGACGAATCTAGATTTCAATTTGGTTTGTCATCTTTACATGCTTGGATTCGTTTTTTTGAGTGTTTGCTGCATCTATATTATAAGATGGAATTTAAGCAATGGCAAGCGCGAGGCCAGGAAAACAAAGAAAAACTTGCAAATGCCAAAAAACGAATCCAAGACTTATTTTTTAAAGAAATGGGACTATTGGTTGACCGACCAAAACCTGGTTTTGGAAGTACTAATGACGGCAACACTGCTCGCCGTTTTTTTGAGAATGCTGCTAAAGCTTCGGAAATTACAGGCATTAATCAAGATTTGATATTTAGATTCAGAGTAATTTTATTAACAATTTCTAGTGGTTTACATATTAAAATCGATAGTTTTAAGGATTACTGTCATGATACGGCCAGAAAATTTGTAGAATTGTATCCGTGGTACAATATGCCAACTTCCGTGCATAAAATCTTAATGCACAGTTCTGATATAATATCATATTTTTTGGTTCCAATTGGGCAACTTGGCGAAGAAGCCCAGGAATCAAGAAATAAAGATATTAAAAGATTCAGAGAATTTCATGCACGGAAGTTTTCAAGAAAACAAAACATGGAAGATATATTTTGTAATCTCTTAATATCTTCTGATCCTTTAATCTCCAATATGAAAAACTCATCTGCTAAAAAGCTTAAACAGTACCCTTTAGAAGTTTTGGCATTTTTTGACGAACCAACAATTTCTGCTGATGAAAGTGATAGTGAAGATATTGATTGATCTTAATTATTATTAAGATAGGTTAGGCTTTACTATTATTACAAAGTTATTGTTAAGTAAGCTCTGTATATACTTTACATACTTAAATATATTACTCTTAACATGTATTTTAATTGCTTATTTTTACACACAAAGCAAAGGTTACTTATAAAATTAAATAGCATAAAAACAAACAAATCACAACTTTATTTAGTAATTTATAATAAGAAATTTTATTAAACTCAGGTACTTTATATTATCAAAAGTCTCAACATTTTGAATTTTATTTCAAAAATTTTCCGTATTATGAATTTTAAACTCTTAACTGAAAAATTGTTGAAATAATAACATTCTGAAATTTTTTTAAGGAAATGCGTACTTACGCAGCGCCTATGTAATGCAATAAATGAACCCAAGGGGGGCGGGGGGGATTTAAAAAAATGTTTAAAATAAACGTGTTATCTTAGTTTTAACATTTTCTTATGATTAAATATGTTTGTGGTTCATATCAGCACTACTACTATTTATGGCCGGCTTTTCCCCGATTTTCGCCTGTGTGCGGCGTATTGTTAGGCTCTAAAATGCGCAACTTTTCTCTAATTTAATGAACCTCGTATCTCCTATAGCTGCCGAGATCCCCATGATAGACATCCTTATCCACACTGTTTTTATCACACTATCTTTATCACACACTGTATATGATAATGAATACACCGTTAATCAATAAACTAATAAATGATTTTCTAGCATCAGGGGGCACATTAGACCAACAAAGCGCCATGGAATTGGCCCTGAAGCTCTCCATGCAAACAATAACGTCACTGGGGGAGCACAAAGGGCAAAGCTCCAGTCATTCCAGTGACAACGAGTTTTACTAACATCCATCGATTACAAAATGGTATTGTTATGTTGTGGTGGTTGGGAATGCACAAGGTCAGAGTGATTTAATTAATGAATAATTTTTTTTTTTTATATTTGAGAAAAGTGAGGCAATCAACAGGAGTAAAGTTTCAGGTTTTTCTAAATTTTCATGTTTTTTGATAGTTTTAAGAAGTATGCTGAAAATTATCCTTTCAAAACATATCCAAATCAACTAACAATAATAATATATTAGAAGAAAAAAATGCAAAAAACGTGCCTATTTGTACTTAAGCACAAAACCGACTAATTTTTGCTACGCTTTTCTAACCAAGGGTATTTATAAGATATGTGTATATACCTACTAGTTAGGACATTCTTATTAGAGTAAAACACCAGTGAAACGAATAATTTACAGGGCCTAGTCAAACGAAGTTCTGGTATAGGTTAAGATTAACACAATTTATATATTCCTGATACTTATAAAAGTCACTGTAGTAATTTATTATGTAGGTGACGATTGATATTGTCTTGAGGTTAACAAAGAACAAATATATACTGGCTTAGGCAGATGTTTTGAAATGAAAATGTGAATTAGAGATGTAAAGGGGCGTTTTTCATATTTGCATTTTCTACTAGGGGTTACCATAAATATTAAAAACACTTCTAAAAACAATACTCTATTGGCTTCTCTATTATTTTTTAGATATTTAAAAAAAATATACGCATTGTAAAAGTATAAGTTTATACTAATATTATTAAACCTGTCACATAACCTTATATGTTTTATAGGTTTATATATTTTTATTAAGCTATATAATGCCGCTTTTAACAGTTTTTTCGAAAATGATATACTCCGTTGTTTCAACCAATTTCGTCCTATGTGACATTTTCAATGCAATGCACAAATTAACGTCATGCTAGAATTACATAATGGTATCTGAGCCAAGTAACAAATTGAGTAATTTACTGTTAAAGTTTATAAATTATATAAAATCATTTTGGCCATTTTGGAATTTTGATCTACATATTTATAAAATAAGATGTCGAAATATTCCATTTGTGATATTTCTTTTAAATGCCCAAAAAAAAAAGGTAGAAATTCGTTACTCATAAAATACAATTTTGCAGTAATTTAAGATAATTCTAACTACCACTTAAAAGACCCTGTTTATTAATTTTGTTATTGTTTGCCTATTATTGTCAGAATAAAATAGTTCTAAGTGCTAAGTAGAACTGTGTTATCATGACGATATGGGTATAGTAAATAAAAGAAACCCGGGCTGGATAGAAGAAATACTGTATTTAAGATAAAATAACATTACAAATAATTGTTTTAATAATCTAATTGTGTTCATCAATTAAATAGAACGTGGTAGACTTAAAAATATAATTAATTCAAAAAACAGCATTTTATGCATTCTACATTTCAACATTCGTAGCATACATAGGAACTTTAATGATTTACGGTATATACAGAAATTAGGTTTTCTAAGTACCTAATATAATTAGAATAGTAAACATAAAAATCATTGTATAATATACAACTAATTAAGTAACAATTTAATTATGGCTTTGTATGAGTATAGGTAATTAATATATTTCAGAATACTCTGGTTCAGTCTCTATATAATTTGGCATCGAAGAGGAATCTGTTACAGCCATGGTTAAAACCAAGGTAGATCAATAATAATAAGGAATTATTTAATTTAAAATTTTAAAAATTCTTACCCAGTCTTATAATTTTAGATGTTCTGGAGTTCATATTAATTTGATAAGGTATATAAACAATAGCATAAATAAAAAGGAAACACCTTTTTTGGTCTTTTACTAAAATAAACAAAACACGTTAGAACAAATAGCTTATTAATAAATTAATTTAAGTAGGTTCTTATAAATACTAAAAAAAAAAAATTTAATATTCTTTTGAGCCTTTTTAAAGTTTTTATTTTTATAATTTAATTGCATAATATAACCCTTACAAATTATTTGTACATGATGAAAATTAAATAAACTATAAAGAATGTATTAGTTTTGAGAAGAAAAATACACAAGAACTGAAAATTTCGGCTATACAGTTTAAATAAGTGACATATATTAAAACGTGTCCTAAATCCATTTAAGTTATGCAGGATTTTGGTTAATATAACAATTAAAATTCGAAAGAAATTAAACAAAAAAATAATAAGAATATATCAGAATTAGACACTAAAAATATTTAGAATATCTCATATACAGGGTGTCCCGAAATTACATCGCAATATTTTACCAGCCGCATCTTTGTCTAAAAATAAGACAAAAAGTCCATATACAATATGGTTCAAAAGTGCATCGTTTTTAATTTACAGGGTGTTTTATGAATCATGTTAAAGATAGTTTTTTGTTAATATATCCGGAACGCCTAGTTGTAATCTTTTGAAATTTTCAACATTTACTCTTGGTTTTATTAAAAACTGTCGGTAAAGTTTAAATTGTTAAAAATTTTTTTCTAGCAACTCCGTGATAATTTTGGTATTAGAATTGAGAAGAAAAAACATTTTTACATAAAAAAGGTGCTCTTGTCTAATTTCGATAGGAGCTTCCGTTTTCGAAAAAATCAATTATTAATAAATCATGAATTGGTATTTCAAAAAATAACTACAAATAACATCTTGTAAAATAATAGTTGGCTGTGTTTGTTGACAATTAGTTTATTTATTAAATTTTGTTTAACGTTTTGTTGACATTTCACATTTTTTAAATTTGCTTTGACAAAGTAAATTAATTCTTTTTTGTGATTCATTTTTCAAAAATTATGGATAGATTTACAAATCAAGAGTTAGCTGACATGCATTTTGTTTATGGTTTGTGTAATGGCAGTTCTTTAGCGGCTGTCCGTGAGTATCGCCAAAGATTTCCCCTAAGACATGTTCCAGATCGTCCAGTTTTTATAAACACTCACCGAAATTTATGCAATAACGTTAAGTTTTCAAAGAGCTCGTGGACAAGGCAGACCATAAGAAGATTATAATTTAGAAAATGTTTTTGAAGAAAATCCAGGGGCAAGTATAAGAAATGTGTCAAGAGCCACACATATCCCTCGCTCTATAGTAAGTAATTAAAAAAATTACTTATTGTTACGATAGTAATTTAATTTTTATTAGATTGGATGAATGCTAAGCTCCCAAGGGTTACATCCGTTTCATTACCAGCGGGTCCAAGATTTAGAGCCAGACGATTTTCCGTTGAGGATCCAATTTTGTCAATGGGTAATTAATAATCCAAACTTAATTCCTTCCATTTTATGGACGGACGAAGCCACTTTCACACGAAATGGTTCATTTAACATGCATTTTTGGGCAGATCAAAATCCAAGAGCCATAAGGCGTAGTAATTTTTAAAGAAGGTTTTCGGTAAATTTGTGGGCGGGATTAATCGGGGACCAACTTATTGGCCCGATAGAATTACCCAATCGGCTAACTTCGGAGAATGATCTTCATATGCTGAAAAATAATCTTGTGGAGCTTCTGGAAGAAGTTCCTCTTATCTTACGCCAAAACATGGTTTTTTAACAAGACGGAGCGCCTGCTCATTTTGGTCGCAATGTGCGTGAGTGGATGAATAACCATTTTCCTGAACGTTGGATTGGTCAAGGTGGTCCTATAAATTGGCCTCTTCGATCTCTAGATCTAACTTCGTTAGATTATTATTTATGGGGACATTTAAATGAGTTGGTATATGCCGTGGAGATAAATACCCGTGAACAGCTGATGCAAAGAATTAATTGGGCTGTTAATGAAATAAAGAAAAATCAATTTTTTGTTTTAAGGGCTACTCGCGCAATAACGCGTAGGGCAAGATTGTGTCTTCAGCAAAATACAAACCACTTTGAACATTTGTTGTAACTTGTATTTTTTTGTTTGGTGTTTTTATGTTTTTTTTTTAAGTATTAAATTAATTGTTCCTTTTTTTTATCTATTCAATTACATTAAAAAAAACAATTGAACTCGAAAAACAATTTTTGATCTTAAATAAAGTATTTGTGTTCTATGTTCTATTTCAATTCTAATATCAAAATTATCACGGAGTTGCTAGAAAAAAAGTTTTAACAATTTAAACTTTACCGACCACTTATTTTACATGACCCTGTATACATTTTGGCAAAAATAGTTGCAATATCAGTTTTTAATAAAACCAATAGTAAATGTTAAAAATTTCAAAAGATTACAACTAGGCGTTCCGGATATATTAACAAAAAACCATCTTTAACCTGATTCATAAAACACCCTGTAACTTAAAAACGATGCACTTTTGAACCATACTGTATATGGACTTTTCGTCTTATTTTTAGACAAAGATGCGGCTGGTAAAATATTGCGATGTAATTTCGGGACACCCTGTATATCCAGTAAAAAAGGGAGCAACAACTTCTATTCAATCAAGTTTAATTAAAGAGAAAAACACCGCCAGCAGAAAGCAGTAGGTTAAAGTGAATCGTTTGAATTATTATTTACGTAATAAAAAATAAGTTAGTTTTCTAATAAATAAGTTTTTGAAATATCTTTAGTCGGTTGACGTCCCGATTTTTTGTACTTTAGACACCAATCATCATGTCTATTATAACATCAAAAAATATTCAAAAATCTAGTTATAACTGCTTGGAAAAAAATTCGATTGTACTTCCAGGCAGTCAAATTTTTTGGACCGAAATTGTCTTCATTTCACCTGGGTTCTGTTCGAATTTGAAATGTCCAGGAAATTACATTTTCAGAGGGAAACTATATAAACAACTGAACTGAACAAGAATTTTAATTTTCAAGAACTATTCCCAGGTAGACATCAGGCCTGATAAAAATCAGATGAAATCAGTTTTTACATGATCACAGTGATCCCTAATATTTTATTTAAAAAGGTGTGGAAACACTGGCTTCAACTGCCTGGATGAGTTAATTTCTTAGTATTTCCAGGCAATTAAATTGTTTCCTTCCAAGCAATTGATAAAGTTTGAATTCTTCAGGTAGTTGAATATTTCATCGATATCTTCAGTGCAGTCAATTTTTTTCCAGGCAGTTGAATTTAGAATTTAATTTATTCCTGGCAATTAAAGCAGTTTGAATAGTTCTTTGATTTTCTTTCGAATAGTTCAATTCTTACTTGGAACAAACCAAATAAGAAGGAGCTTAAACATGCAACCGCCTGGAAACGAATTATTTTGTAATTCCAGGCAGTCATTGTAATAAAAAATAAATTAGTTTTCCACTAAATGAGTAAGGAGATACTCGGAAAATAACAATATTCTTCTATAATTTCATTAATATTCTGTATTTAAGAGAGTGTCACAAGATTTCCATAAAGTTTGAAGGATTTATTGCATTTAGCAAAGTCAGTAAAAACAAGGAAATATAAGAAACTTCTATAAATCCAAGTGTTTTCTTATCCAAGTCGATATCCTGTTAACCAAGTATGTGTACGTAGGCACTCATTCGTTAAGTTTCTTATTGAGGTTAATTTCCTTTTCCCGCACTTTAGCTTTAAAATAGATTTTCTTATAACTTTATATTATCTAAAATATATTTATTTTTTGCACGAAAGTTGTACATGGTAGTTTAGACTAAGCGCATGTAAGGTCTAAACGTCATTAAAGAGGTGATTCCTGTAAAAAGATGACAAGCGATAATTGTAAAATGACTGCAGAAGAGAAAGGAAGATTAAAAGAGAATAGTTTTATACAAATGAATTTTTACCCTCAAGATTTATTTAATATACAAAGGAAGCTTTTAAATAATATTCATAAAAAACTAAATGTCATTTCGTCAATTTTAAGTTATTGAAAAATAAAACAGATTTTTGCAATCTAGGTTATCTATAATGGAACTTGGCAAAACAAAGGAGTATCTACACAACTCTTAATATTACAAAGTTCTATCTGCGCTTAAATGGAAAATTTTATAATTTAATATTCGCAAATAGGATTTTCTAACACCTGAAAGAACTGATATCAGATAAAACTTTAATATATTGCTAACTCACTTGGCTTAAGATGGATGTCGCTAATACACACCTCGGAAATACCAAAATCTCATTTTGTAAAAAAATACAGATAGAACCTTGTTATTCTAGCATGACGTGAAGTAAATTTCTTTGTTGCTCAATCTTAGCGTGAGTATAGGGGATTGTTGTATATTTTTCAAAATTAGATTAAATATCCTTTGTGTAAAAATGTGCAAGGTGATTCGTTGAAAAAATAGTAAACTTGCTATTGTTTCTCGATGAATAATTCCCGTAAAGTATAGGTGCAAATATAAAAAATAGCCCTGCAGATAATCGGTAAAAGAGCAACAGTTGTAATTGGTTATATTAATGTGCAAGGTATAATTTTAATACATTGAAGACTATTAATTATTCTTGCACAATAACGTATAGTCTCTCCAAGTTTCTTTACATGGAATTTATCGATTTAATTACTTCATATAAAATGGGGCATTTTAAATGCAATTGACTTAATTGTGAGACAGTATTTATTTACATCTTTAAAATGTTTGATCCCAGCGAGGTTGATAAAGTATGTTTTATGTAATATTATTAACAGGGTTAGTCTGTATAGTGGTCAACAACTATAGAAAGTCCTTTATTTTTATGCCAACGTTTCGAATTCCATTAAATGCCTCATCAGGTTTCTTTAAGAGAAATCATTTACAGAAACCAACGAACAAGAGGGAAAAATAATTAGGGTTACCTTCTCTTGATTTTTTTGAAGGAAGAATTTCACAGTTGGAAATTTAAGTGTCACATAAAAATTAGGTAATAAATTACGCCTTAAGAACTATTATTAAATTTTTCTTTATATTTAGTTCTATGTTGTTTCCTAAACTAGACCTAAACCTCAAGACTTGGTCCGACCATGTATATGTCTTGGGGCAACAATTTTATATATCTACAATGTGTTAAACCTAATACAAAATTTCAGAAAAAAGGAATAATGAAAATAAAAAACCTTTAGTTGATATTTAACTAATAAAACAATCACAATCATAATAATTTTCCTTTTGTCTGATGTTTTATGTTGGAGCTTGTGCCATGAACCCATAAACAAATAAACATTGTCAATATTTAAGTGTGTAAATCATTAACAATATTACATTCGACTGACTTAAAACCCATTTTATAATTTTTGTAATAGTTCGAAAATATGTGATATATATTTGGTATAGTAGTGCAATATTTACTAAAAAAAAAAATCTTGTCCAAATAATTATATCTGATAAATTTGATTCTCTGTATATTTTGCTTTATAGTTATGATATTTTTTTTTTTTTCTAATTATTACCTTTATACGAATTATGGTCAATAAACGACTGTGTCGAAATTGGGTATCATGTTTATTGTTATGTAACATCACTTTAAATACCTAGTCTTCATTTTATTTATTTAGTAATTAATTAATTAATAAACTTCCTTATTAAATTGGTGTTTTTTTTTAATTCCTTAGTACAGAAGCTGCAAATTTGTACAATTAGGTGCTCATATAGAAAGGTTAGAGTATATGAAAAAGAGCCGAAAAACTGATATAGTTACGATGTTAGAGCGCTTTCAGGCGAGAATACCTTATGCGAGACACAAAATTGTCATTATGTTATATGGACCTGTTCAGATATTCATACATTTTATTCAGTGAATACCCTAGAACATAGACGTTGGGTTTTTCTTATGTCGGTAGGAAAGAATTAAATATTTAAGTGGATATTAATGTAATTATATGTATGTATATAGAAATGGAACGTGCAGTTTTTGACAATAAAAAATTTATGAATTTGGTGGAACCAAATCCCTATTTATGGGATAGCACCGTACCCAGGTTATTGCTATAGGAATAAAAATGCAGCAATGTTAGGTGGAAATTGCTAAACAAATGTGCGACAATTTTGAGATGACAGCAGCTCAATCAATGAAATCAATGAATTGGATATTACATTAAACATGTTTTTATTTCAAATACATCATTTTAAGTAAGTAGTACAGGCTAAAAAGTTTACATATGGTATTATTTTTGTTAAAATTTATTCTCCCAAAAATACTTCTTAGTATCTTAAGATTAATTCACTATTATAAAAGGTGTCCAGTATCGTTATGTTCATATTTTGGGAGCGTAAAGTACACTTAAGTAAAAAAAAAAACGCAAAACTTTATTTATTTCAAAGTTACAAGCCCACGAATGTTATTAGAAAATAGTACTAAAAACACTACTTGTATTCTACGTATTAAAAAATTAATTAAAAAAATGCTGCCTAGCGCTTTCGGCCGTAGGCCATCATCAGCGATTAAGACATTGTCAAAGCAACGATACCGTTCAAAAAAACAATACACAACATATTTGCCTATGGTATGTTGCCTTCGATTGTTATTAAAATTCACCGAGGTTTTTCATTAAAATACTATCAACGTTATCAACACTTTTGTATTTTTACTATTGTTTACAATATACTGTGCTGAAGGAGGTTTCACGTTTTATCATCATTTTCTACCAGTGGGGTAACTAGAAATGGATTTTGTAATATAGAGTCTCATTTTTTTGTTCAATATTATGTATTTTAAGCAGTTTCTGAATGTTATGGCTGCTGCAGGTAATTATTATTGCTGCCTATAATATAAATTATTATTTCTTATCAAAGATAGGATGCTTGTTAGTGGTTGAATGGCCTCTCGTAACTTCGTAAGTAGTTTTTACAATTTGTAATATTTTATTTGATTTATGAACAAATTGAGTCATCTCAATTGCCAATGAGTTACTTAAGTAGGCCCTAAACGGTCAATCATTTTGATCAAACGATTGCGCCAATTGATTGAATTAAGCATGATTGATCGTCTAGAAACCCGTTTGTCGATTGAGTCAATCATTGATGGTTATTGATGAAAAGTTTGATTGACGCAAATGATTGAAGAGGACGCTTGACCGTTTAGGAGCGTTTTGATCAACTTTTCCCACAGTCAGACGCTCAGACGCAATTATGGATGACTCTTCGCCGGCCGACAACAACGAAACAAAATCGGAACGTGAGTTTACAAGCTTGTTAATAGATTTATATCGAGATTCCCCAGAGCTGTGGAAAGTGAAAAGCAAGAGCTACTTTAATAGAAATAAAAAAAGCGCGGCGTTTGAAAAAATTGTGGGTGTTTTAAAAGCGTTAAAACCGGACTTCACTGTTCAAAAATTAATACTTTGAGAACTAATTTTAACAGGGAATACAAGGCAATTGAAGCAAAAGAAGTGTCTGGGGCGTCAGCGGATGATGTTCCTGAACCATAGCTGTGGTATTACAACGACCTTTTATTTATAAAAGATCAAATTGAAATTGCATCAACAATAACTTCAGAGGTAAGAGTTTTTTTTATTACATATATATCTATTATTATACATTATAATTATATATAGGGTGTCATTATATAAAGGTTGATAAGTTTAATTAAATTATTTCAATTATTCAAACAATTTTGTTGCCATGGGATTGACCCAGAGGTATTGAAAAATTCGCAAAAGTTATCCCTTATTTTCTTGGCTTCAACTGTTAAGTTACCTTTGGTTCTTTGAAGTTGTAGCAATAGTTGAGTTCCTTGTGTCCATGAAGCAGGTTCCACACTACCGGTAGAAGAATTTGCATTATCAACATCATGTGGTTGCAAATAGTTCCTTCTATTTCTTAAGCACAAGTAATTGTGCAAATGGCAACATGCCATAACAATTTTTCTAGCTTTATGTGGTTGAAATTTAATGTTATTTTAGAATACCTTGAATATCTTTGTAAGTATTCCAAACACATTATCGACTATCCTGCATGCTCGGGATAATCTGTAATTGAAGATCCTTTTCTCATCTGTTAAAACAGCTCTATTATAGGGCTTCATAAAATTAGGAAGCAGTTGGAAAGCCTCATCACCAACGAACATATACGGAAATTTTTTATTAGTACCTGGTAACTGTCGAGAATCTGGCATATTCAGCCGATTCTCAGACAACCTGCGCGAAAATAACGTATTCTTCAACAATCCACCATCTGACACTCGGCCATTTGCTCCGACATCGATCATCATGAAATGATAATTTGCATTTACAATCGCCATAAGCACAATACTAAACGAACCTTTATAGTTACAATAGTAAGACCCCGAATTAGAGGGTTTTTGGATTAATATGGAAAAAAAATCCTTTTATGGTGAAAATATAAGATTTTATTTATTCATCCTTGTTACAATGTGTAAAACACCTAAATACATGGGAGGTACACAAATACGAAAACGTAAAACTAATGTATGTTTTTTTTTAGTGGATATATATTTATTTCTACAAACAAGACGTTAAATCTAAGAGTTTCCGATTAATACCAATATTAATAAAAAAAGGGAACAATCTTAAGTCGAACAAATTTTTTTGCCATAGGAAGTGTATCACTTATCAAGGCACCATATAAATAAAAACTAATACATATACTTACATTAAATTTATTTGAACACAAAGAGAAAATACAGAAAAAACTACTAACTTACTTTTCCTTAACCACCGTTTAAATTTGTGAACTGCATGCCCAAAATGTACTCCGTGATTGATGATTAATAAAGTACAAAATATCGATGTTTTATTATAAAAAGAACAATACATTTCGAACAGCTATAAACTAAAAAATTCTACAACCGATTACTTATTAATTAATACTTATATAAAATAAAAATATATAAAAAGTCTTGATTAAAGTAAACTCTGATTCACGGATTTGCTTGAAAAGATCATATTATAATTTAGTAATATACCAGTTAAAATTGTATAACATTCATAAAGGCTTGAAATTTCATATAAAGGATTGTATAAGAATGACTAATATATAAAAATGCCGATTTGAAACTACCAATTTTCAAAACTTTATGAATTTTGTCCGATATAAACCGCTACATTACTAAACAGTTATTTAAGTAGAAAAAATAAAATTATTTGGCAAAAACTAGCCTGATAGCAAACCTGTAGTATCTATAGATCTAACAAACTACAAAACCCATTTGATAAATCCAAAATACATTTTTTTAAGCTAATTTTTGACAAACACAATTTATGCAACTAAGTTGCATCTATGTATATGAGGTGACAATTTTAAAGCCAATATTACAGAAAGCCTCCGAATTATATTAAGAATTTAAAGCAATCCGCTCACCTCTTCAGGAAACATGTATAAAGGAAATGCATTTTTAAAAATGCCTGTAAAAAAAAGTAACGACCCTTTGTATAATAATATTCCAGCAACTGTAATAACCTCGGGAGTTTTTAAGGCAAAAAGGACGTTTTTTTTAAAAAAATAACTTTTAGCCTTAAAAACACCCATTTACTGTTTTAAGCTTTACGTATGTTAAAAAAATTAACTTAATTTCACATGAGTCGGCATTTTTCGTCCCCTTGGGGGTCTCCCACTTGGTGGTGGAGCTCCTCATTGGCTATAAACCCCCCCGCCATTTCACGGTGTCTCAAGTGTGAGCTGGACAGTTGCCTTTTTACCCTAGAAAAGAAATCTTGTATTAATTTAAAGTGTTTAATGTAATAATTGGGCTTTTCAAAGTTAGTAGGAAGTTATTGAGCATTATAACTATTATAACTTTGACAAATTAAGGTTCACTAAAGCACCTGTTCCGTGGATGACGAATAACATAAAGTTACTAATAAAGATTCGCAAGAAGGCACTATATAAGTATAAAAAATTAAAAACAGAGAGCTCTAGAAACGAATATAAAGAACTTAGAAACTTTACCACAAATGCCATAAGGAATGAAAAAAAGCTTTTTTGAATTTAAAATTTCAGTCAAATCACAAAGAATTTTGGAGAGTTTTAAAACGGATGAACCTGGATACAGTTTCGGCAAGTCATGTTAATAATTTTGATGGAATATTTTATGGACAGTATCACCAATTGTGTACCCGAACCAGACTTTATTTCAGACCTATACGATGACAATGACCTTTCGTTAAAGCTAAATTTAATTTTCGACCAGTGACAGTGGTTAGAATCATGTCCAAAATTAAAACTCAAGCTACAGGTATTGATTGTATAAATATTAAAATTCTCTCTTTCATATCTCCTCACCTTCTACCTCATATTACTGACATTATGAATAAATGTTCATCTAATAATCAATATCCTTCACTTTGGAAGAAATCAATTATAATACCGGTTCCTAAACAGTTAAAACCTTCTGACGTATCACAGTTTCGACCCATCCAATATCCAAGGAAAACCCAAACCAAATTTTTATTGTCAAGTGAACTTGGTTTTGGTCGAATGTACGACAAAGACCATAAATGAGACCCAAAATTTAAATTTTTCGAGTAATTATGGAAATATTTGGATTTAGCATGACCCATGACTATTAATGAGTTCCAAAATGTGATATTCCGAATAATTATGGATATATCTGAGCAAAACTTAAATAAAACGAAATTCATTGTCAAGTGAAGTTGACTTGATGGAAAATGCCAAATCGAATCTACAACAATAAAACTAATTAAAATAAATAACTAAATTCCATCCTAATGGTACAAAAGCCTTAATATAGATAGATAGGTGAGAACTTAAGAAGCTACAATCAAATATAAAAAATCGGAATATATGTTTCCGGTTAACATATCGATTAATTGGATGAAGACTGGTACAATTCCACGGTCAGATAAGTCAAAATGTTATTGCTATAATTCATATATCATATCTTTTTAAAATTAAAAAAAAATAGGACCGTTGGGAATATGGACCAAGTAGTGATCAATAATGGAAGACCTGTTGTGGTTCCAATTAACAGAAAATACACATTTTCAGTTTGGCATGATTATAAAACAAGTTGCATAAATAATAAAACATTTGTTATAACACCCTCGAATTTCTGTAAAAAAAAATACCGAGTTAATAGAGAGGTTAGTAGAAATTGCGTTAAAGTTAATGATTTATTAAAGGTGAGATTGGTGAAGCAGTTAAGAAAGGATATTTTTTGATCTGTGCTTGATGGAACTATTCTATTATTTTACCTTATTTAATAACGACGGTATCTTGACGCCAAAAATGAACCAAAAATATTGGACCTAGAACAACAAAAGCTCCTATAGAATCCGATCAAAGTAAAATATCCCTTCTTTGCCACATACGAGGAATGCCCAAAGCTACGCATATATATTTTTTTTTAATATTTTATCGCATTTAGGAGAAATCAATATACAGGGTGTTTCAGAACTATGGGATCGAACTTCTGGGGGTTGTTCAGTGCAACAGAAGAATCCATTTGAGTATAGGAACCCATGTCCGGAAATGCGTCAATATGCCACTACGGCCCTAAGACGCGTTAAAATTTATAAAAAACATTAGTTACCTAAATAGGATCTACTGCATTTATTTTTACCTTTTGTACATGATACCATAACAACAATTGTTTAAAATCAACGCTTATCAATGTCATGTTTAAAAATGTTATAGCTTACAATTTTTAAACATTTATTGCTAATAGAAAACTTTACCGATCAAGAATTGGCGGATATGCATTTGGCATACGGAGCAACAAACTGCAATGCACGAGCAGCATCGCGGTTGTATCATGAACGTTATCCCGAACGACAGCATCCTGGATACAAAAAGTTTATTGTCGTTCATCGGCAGCTCGCTGAGACAGGCATGTTTAAGACCAAGATGCATGATACTGGCGTTGCTCGAACCGTAAGAACGATCGAATTTGAAGAAGAGGTGCTTCAGCGAGTTGCCGATGAACCATCAAATAGCACACGTGACGTCGCTAAGAATATGAATACGAGTAATGCTTCTGTCCGGCGGGTACTACACGAGCAACAACTCCATCCTTACCACTTCCAGAAAGTTCAAGGTATGACTGCAGCCCATTATCATCCTAGAGTTCAATTTTGTCGATGGCTTCTGGATCACATCATTGCACAACCAAATTTTTTACGATATGTTTTGTGGACCGATGAAGCCTCTTTCACAAGAGACGGTATTTTTAATAGTAGGAATAGCCATGTTTGGGACGAAGAAAATCCTTATGCAATTTTTCCAAGAAAACATCAGAATCGTTGGTCTGTCAACGTATGGGCAGGCATTGTTGATGATTATTTAATTCGGCCATACCTTTTACCGGAACGGTTAACAGGACCTATTTATGTGCGTTTCTTGGAGGAAGTTCTCCCAGAACTCCTTGAAAATGTTCCACTAAACGTTAGACAGCAAATATGGTTTTAGCACGATGGAGCGCCGGCTCACTTTGCTGTACAAGAACGCGAGTATTTGGCTCAGCGGTTTGAGCACCGTTGGATTGCCAGAGGTGGAGCAGTTTCTTGGCCTCCTAGGTCACCCGATTTAACGTCGCTCGATTTTTTCTTGTAGGGACATGTAAAGTCTTTAGTCTACGAAACTCTAGTAGAATCAGTGCTAGACTTAATTGCACGAATAACAGCAGCATTTGAAATCATTCAAAACGAGAATCAAATTTTTAGTGTAGTGCGCCGAAATCATGTGCGGCGTTTAAATCGGTGTATTGAGGTTGGAGACTCCTCGTCAAGAATTGCTAAGCCTGAATAGCATTGTGGAGAGTAACCTCAATTTATTGGAAGAAATTGATCCAGGGCAAGACTTCGAACGGGGAGAATTCTACTGCAGTGTCTAATGATTCAGAAACCGAACAGGATCAAGATCCAGAGGTTTCTCAGGCTATCAATAAAGTCACTCACGTTGAGGCAGTTCGTATATTTAACAGAGGTCTAAATGATCAAATCCAAAGGTGAGCCATAGATAAAATCATAGCAGTTGAACAAGAAAAAAGATTACTATATCGAATTTCTAAAGCGAAATCTCAACTCAGTATCTATAACCAATTCTTGTCACAATCCCCCTTAGGAAGATTAACCGTATCCAGTAAAATATTCAAATTAATATTAAGAAATCCGTTGAGGGGCCAAACATTTTTAATAGGGTTAAGTTTAAGAATGTGCTTTGAGGCTAATTGTTTAATAAAATGTATATCTTTATTAATTAATAAAGACGCATTTAGGTAATCACATGGTGAAAATGAAAATAAATTTGAGTGTCATCTGCAAAATACAGTAAATCAGAAGAGTAAACATTAAAAAGTAGTGGGCCAAAAATAGACTCCTAAGACGACTTTTTAAAATGAGAATTTGTAAGTAAAAAAAACCTATTTTAAATTCACCCTTAAAAATCATGTATCAAAAGCCTTCGAGAAATCCACCAGGACCAGTGCCGTTGAAATTTTTTTTGTCAATTTCTGTTATTATGTCATCAGTGACTGTAACCAAAGAAACGACAAGTTCTTTCAAATCACACATTGACTTTCTGCGATATAAAGACATAACTCAATAAAAAATCATCTTAGAAATAGACATAAATAAATACGTAGATTTTCAGTTAATATTGTGTATTTCTACGACATTTTTTTATGTCCATTTCTGAGAATTTTATGTCCCTTATATATTGTTATGTTTTTGTATGAAGCAAGGCTATTAAATCATTTAATAATTTAAGTATTTATAGGTGCAATGTTAATATAATTTTAATAATACGATTCAACGACATACATACGTAACGTCCCGCACTATATTATGTGTCAAAGCCTGTGGAAGTTCAAATATACGATCGAAGCGATGCTATTCAAATAACTAGTCGTTACGCAATACTCACTGGTATTGCGTATCAATACAGTATAATAAAACGCCAGGACGTGAGCATATAATAAAACCCTTAAAAGAATCTTTAAACTGATTAAAAGGCATAATATGATTCATTATTATGTTTCTAAATTAAAAGATCTCACAAGCCGAGAAGTAACAGAGTCAGGGCACACCTCGTATATTGCAACCAATCGTCATTCGCAACTTTTTGAACCAAATTGAAACCAACTTCCAATTTGGTTGCTATTACATCAGATATGAAAGCCTTGTCGGTTATAGCCGCTCATATCCTAAGAATTTTCATTTTCGCATTAAATTCTAAATAAAAATAGAAACAAGCTTACCGTTCAGAGACAGCAACCTCCTCTCCGTCAAGGTTCAATAACGTGGTGGTCATATTATCACCGACCACCCATTTTTGGCTCTTCATGACGAGATTATGCGGCGGTTCGTGGTCCTTATTCAGATCGGCGGACCAGATGGTCACGGTGCCTTTCGCCTCGACTTTCATTGATCGATTGAACTTGAATTTCGTTTCTTCCGAACCAGCTCTACGGATTATTTGCCAACCACCTACAATAGAAACAAATAATAAAACACTTTGTTGTACAGAAACAGTAAAATACATATATTCTTACTTATATTCATACTTCACACTGCACGTCTAATGGTTTAAAATGTTCATAAGTTTTTTATCAGTGTAGTTTCTTACTTTTTTGTTAAAAAAATAAATTCCTCGTCAATTTTAAACAAATAAGCCCTTTTCTTAAAACCCGCTAAAGTTTTTTAATTAATTATTATTAATTTTAGCGATAATTCGGGTTTTCTTGATTATATTTATAAAGAAAATCTTCTAAATGGTGTTTAGACACTGAAATTCGGGACACTGTCTATTTATTAGTTTATTGTTAATATACTGGACGTTTTCCCTAGGATTATAAGAGAATATACGATAAATCAGAAATATTCTGAATATTTGTAAATTTGGTAAATCTTTAACAGGATATCCTGCATATTTAAATGAAAATTACTGCTGATTTCAAAAATACTTATACAGTCTGCGAAAATGTGAAAAATATCTCGAATTCAGGTACAAATAGGAACTTTCCTATAAAAAAATTCCTATAGACCGTCCCTACCAAAATACGCCGCTGGAAATCGGTTTTTCTTGAATATTTTTTTAAATACTTGGTATAATTTAACAAAAAAAATGTATGTTATCAACACTACTAAGAACCCTAAAACAGAGTCCTCAAAACACATTTACCTTGTTTATTTTATCAGGGGCGGACTAGGTTGTACATTAGCAACCTGTATGATAAAGATTCTGAAATAATAGATATGGATAGTTTGAACCTTAAACAAAAGAAAGGGTACTCTAAGTACTTCAAATGTTATTCAAGAAAAACCGATTTCAAGCGGCGTCTTTAAGAGACCGCATCCTCGTAGGGAGGGCCTAAAGGAAAGTTCCATATAATTTTTTTATTTTCTACCTGAATCCGAGAGATTTTCCACATTTTCTGGGACACTATGTATAATATGTTGACACATTTATAAAGCTAGTCATAAAAAATATTAAGAGTAGAAAAAAACACATGTACATACCAATGGCAACCTCCTGATTACTCTTGTTCAACAACTTGACGAATTTTCCTTCCGGATCGGCATCGATGATCTCGATATCTCCCTTACAGGAACCGGTGACGCTGTAATCGGAAACGCTCGATTCGTGACTTTCCTCCATCAAGGTGCGCTTACGTTTAGCGCCCAATCGGCTCGGGGTGTGACGTTGTGAGGAACTGCGGGTACTACTGTGAGATACCTCGCGCGAATCTGCAAATATCAGTATTCGTGTTTTATTTTTCTAGAGAATTATTTAGGAATTATAACACCCTTGATGTAGCACTCTTTTGGTAAAAATTAGGCAAAGTTTTATGGCAATGAATTAAAGAAGCAAATGATAATTACATTAAAAACAATAACTTTTGAATTGTTAAAAATAATTGAAATCTGGAAAAAAAGGAAGATAGAAAGTAAAGAGTAAGCTCCCATCTAACGAACTATAAATACATTTTTTGACCAGAACAGAAAAACGCAAAAGTATCTCTTACCGCCAGGGGTGATCTTTAATCTGGCCTCCTCAGACTCGAGCAGTTTCCTGTACGCGGCGATTTCTAGATCAAGGGACACCTTGATATCCATCAGATCTTGGTACTCTTGCAACTGGTTGGACATTTCGTCTCTCAACCGTGCCAAGTCATTTTCCAACGCTGCCAAATCTTCGGCGTGTCGTAGACGTGCATTCTAAAATATCACAAATTTAGCAATTAGCGGTGCATCTTCATTATAGAGAAAATGAGAAAAAAATAACTAAGCATTTTATTTACCGTACCTCCAATAATTTCTCCAAATCTCGAGCTCTGGCGACGAGAGCGGCATTTTCATTTTCCAGTTGGCTCACTCTGCTGGTCAACGTATCGATTCGAGTACGTACTTGACGAGCCTCGTCGATTGCGTTAGCGGCCGTTTGTGAATGCCTATTAGCGGCAGCTTGTAGATTCTAAAAATCACGATAACGAGTATTTTTACATCAGACATAATCAGATTACAACAATACTGACAGTAATTGATATACTATCGGTTAAAAGTAGAGAAACTTTTTAAAATTCCTTCTATTAAAATGTAAAAACCATCAGTATTTAAATTACCATTTCCTAATTATCGCTCTTAACAACGGTGTTTTTCAATCGCCTTTCACATTCCTTTCAGTTGTTTATTTAGTAGTAAGAATCCAAATATTTTGAGATTGGACATAGAGAAACTCACATAAGAATTACTAATCGTCGTACTAATAAAAATAAAACTCTTAAGTCAACTAAAATTTTCAATGAATTTCCTGTTGTTATTGTTACTGAAGACCATCCAAAGACGTCTAAGAGAAGCAGGATTATTTACTAGAAAATCGTTAATCAGCAGGAAGAACCAGAAGACCCAACATCAGAACAGCAATAAAAATGGTCTAATAAAGTTTTATAAAAATCCTATTGGAGAAGAACCATTGTGAAACTTTTGGAAAAAGATTTTGGAAGTGAAAAACCATAAAAGACGATCCGTAAAGGTGTGGTGCGGAATTTAGCGATCAAAAATTATAGGATCAATTTTCTTTCATGAAAATTAAAATTCAAGAAGATATTTAGATATGGTAAGGAATGAACTACAACCCCCAACTAGCATTTTTGGCAACAGCTACGTAATCGCGACTATAAAGAATACTTTAGAATTGTGGTTACTAGTCGCGGGAACCGTTTAGGCACCGTTCTGTTACCACTTTTTTACCAAAATTGGGAATGATTTTGCTGTAGCAAATACGTAATTCTATCGTCCCGGGAACTTCTTTTTAACGTCCCATAGTGGTTTTCGGGATGTCATAAAGTAGTAATTGTGCAGTGCTAGTTACTAAGAAGTTACTGAGACAATATTATGCAAATATTTTGATTCTCTTTCTTTGTCAACGCAAATAATTTTATATGTCCGTCTTTATTCTAAGTGATGGCGTTGTATCGGGGTTAATCTACTTCATATTGTATTTAACATAGCTGATATTATCGCTTACCGGAGTGGAAAAATGTAAACGAAGCAAATTTTACTGTTAAACATAGGACGAAAATAAAGAACACCTCATTAAAATAATTACTTTTAACAAAAAAATATACCAAGTCTAAATATTTAAATTTAATTGTTTAAAGAAGGTAGAAAAATTTTTTCACTCCTCTCTACTCCTATGAATATAAGAAGTCTATAATTTAATAAAAATTGCATAAAATGTAAAAGTATTCCGATTTTAACAAATTCATAAAATCGTGCAATACTTTTTCACAAAATGGAGTCAAATAATTAAAAAAAATATGGCGAATTGTTGTTAGAGTTACCAAGAAGTTTCTTTTGTTACTTCAAAGTAAAAATGACTTAGGAATAAGTAAATTATTTCAAAAAAATGCTACTATAAAGTATATTTTACTGCATAGTAGAAATAATTACTTACAAGTAATTTGCTTTAATAGCCAAGGTGGTAAATATTACTTTAAAGAAGAAATAAGGGTAACTATTTCGGTCTTGTTACTGATAATATTACTTCAAAGTGTATTACTGCGTGGTAATATTTTGATGTTCCTATGTAGTCGCAAGAACTTGAAATTTAACTTTGTAATCGCGCTTACTTAAAAGTTCCCATTTAATCGTCCCACCGACCAATATTTTCGAATTTGTAGTAACGACATTGTAAAGGTAATTAGGTCAGGTCGCTAAGCGGTATCAGCTACCATTAGAGTTACCGCAAAGTAATAATTACTATATAGTCAAGTATTCAGTTAATATTACGTATTTCTTACTACTATTTTTTACTTGGCAGTTATTTAAACTTATAAGATATTTTTTTTGGTACCAGTTACCGATTTATTACTTGAATAAAGTAATATAGTCAAACAATGTTGTAGCCGTAACTAAAATTGCTAGTTGGGCCGCGAATAGAAAATTAAATACCGGCCTACCAACGCGATGAATTTTAACGCGACAACAAGATGGTGCTCTATAACACAGGAGTCACAATATAAGTAACTTCCTAAACCAACAGTACAACCGTTGGATAGGACAAAATGAAACAATCCCTTGGCCAGTCCGAAGTCCAGATCTTACTCCGTTAGATTTCTTCCTGTGGGAAACATTAACGGACACTATATAAAAGCAAAGGTTTACTATGCTAAATGATGTGCAATATTAGAAATATTGGTTGTAACCTACTTAAATCAAACAGATTTTGTATCCAATGCTTTAGAACATTCAGAAGTTGTTAATACTACGTGTATTATTCAAAATGCATTGAAAACTTACTTTAGTCTTTAGTTAGCGTTCGTTATATTGCTGTTTCTTTAAGCCTGTTATTTTTAAAAATTAAAATAAATTTATTTCACAACCTACTATGGTGAGGTACTAAATTAGCCGAATTTGTTCAAAAAACATTATTCTTGTAGAGAGTTGAAATTATATCACTCCAATAAAATTCTAAATATTTTCTATTAGATTTCGGTATGGATATATACAGGGTGTTTCCTAACTACGGTACGAAACTATACAGGGTAAATCGTTAGGTCGTTTTATGAAAAAAGTTCCTATGAACGTATGTTGGGAGTTGCTTTGTTTCTGAGATACAGGGCGATGAAGGTTCAAAAAAATAACGGTATTTTAAAAATACTAAAAACTATCCTTAAACCGATTTGGTTGAAATTTGGTGCAGTTATTTGAAGACGCTTATTTAGCTGTAACTAGATTGAAATTATTAGGTCCAGTGGCGTGTCAGTGGGCACCACATGCTTATTGTTGAGAAAAAAACAAGGCCAATAATTAATTGTTTTGCAGCTTTTTATTTATTTTTGGATTTAAGCAAGAAAAAAAAATTAAAGTATCTTTAACTTATTCTAAAAATTATCCATGGACGACAACATGAAATAAAAACCAATTAATTCGATAAACAATTTCGACCTTAAAGTAAATGAGCAAAATGCCCACCTTCTGATAAAATACACGACTGCAAACGATTTGTCATTGAGTGTCTGACACCCTCAAAAATACCTGGAGTATCCCTTATGATATTGCAATTGACAATTATCGGATTCCTCAAGTCAGTCACATCTAGAACAGGAGTTATAAACAAGAGCCTTCAGATGGCCCCATAAATAGTAATCCAGGGGATTAATATCAGGAATGCGAGCCGGCCAATTTTGAGGTCCTGCACGTCCAATCCAGCAATTAGGGTAGATGACGACGAGATGCTGACGAGCAAGAACACTGAAATGAGCTGGAGCCCCGTCGTGCATAAACCACATGTTGACTCTTACTTGTAGGGGTACTTCTTCTAATAAAGTGGGTAAATGGTGTTGCAAGAAATCCGTGTAGGATTCACCTGTTAATTTTGCCGGTAAAAAAAATGGGCCAATTAGGAAGTCATCAATAATTCCTATCCAAACGTTCAGCGAAAATTGTTGCTGAAAATGAGTTTCTCTAATAACGTGGGAATTTTCGTCGGCCCAAAAATGATCATTGTGGAAGTTCATAGTAGCATCTCTTGAAAAATTTGCCTCGTCCGTAAATAAAATATTTGGTAGGAAATTATTATTGTGTGCCATCGTATGAATCAACCACCTACAAAACTTAATCTTGGATGAAAATCCCGAGGCAGTAGAGCTTGTACACGCTGTATGTGATATGGATGCAGGAGGTTTCTTTTTAGAACTTTCCAAACGGTTTTTGAACTGACAGTGCAATCTTCCTGATACTATTGGAAGGATCTTCTTCTATCGCATCAAGTATAGCTTCTTCCAGTTCAGGCGTTGTTATAGTTTCTGGTCTTCCACCACCCATATTTTTATTAAAACTCCCAGTTTCACATAATCTTGCATGTAGTTTTCTAAATGTTTTTGCACATGGAATTACTCTGTTAGGATATCTGTCCTGGTAAATTTTTCGTGCTTCTTCCGCATTTCCATTTGGTAATCCATAAATAAAGTGCATCTCGGTCATTTCATGGTTAGTAAAATTATTCATGATGGAATAATGAATCACTGCTAATTGACAGCTGAATTTTACTTATAGCAATTCTATCACTGTCAGCTGGTCTCCAAAGCAGGTAGGTACAAAGGAGGTACTTGAATGGACTTGCCAATTATTTGTCATAAGAAGCAATGTATTTGTTATTTTGTTGTATTTCAAAAATCTGATAATAAAAATCGTAGAAGTTGAATGTTTATTATCATAGTAAACAAGACACAAGAGACCAAAAAGTCGTGCATTGGAGGGTGGACATTTTGCTCATGTACTTTAAGGTCGAAATTGGTTTTTATTTCATGTTGTCGTCCAAGGATAATTTCGTAACAAATAAATAAAAAAATTTCGTACCATAGTTAGGAAACACCCTGTATATATAAATATTATGTAAAATACAGGGTATTCCATAAAAAAAAAATTACTTATTGCGAATTGAAAATTTAAAAATATATCTTATTACCTGAGATACCCTGCATAAACTTAAAATACCCGATCACAGTCGATCAATAGGAGGTATACTTTTTAAGTCGTGGTAAGAATTTTATTAAAGTCTTAATTAGCAGCATCACAAAACATTGTATGCTGAGGAGATAAATTTACTCAAAAAAAAAAAATACAAAACCGTAATTTCTGCCTAAATTACACAAAATTCGGATAGGTAGTTCTTATGAAAGTTACCTTTATTTCTCCCAAGGAACTTAAAAATATAAAGATATAAGGGGTGTCCCATTTAAAATTCTTGTCGGTGCAGCACTTCTGGAACACCCTGTATTGATGAAACTTAGATATTTTAAAAATTCGCTTAAAATGAAAACACTTCTGTAAGAAACTTTTTTGCACACCCTGTAGATTCTGAGAGAAGGTAAAGACCTCTAATAAAATGGCCACCCTGTACATTATTTTATCATTACAGTATAACAACTCTAATTCTAGAATTCTAAATTTGGTTCTAAGGCTAATAACTTTAAACACTCTGTAGCCCAAAACTTATGGAGTTTCGGTCAGCTTTATTTGAACTTTTCTTCTTAAAATTGCATAAGGATTAACAATAATAAGATGCTGATCTCTTAAGCTTCAGCATCTTATTCTGTATATAAGATTGATGTCATTAGACCATTGTGTAATAATAAAATATCAAAAAAAAGATGGTTAATCACAAAATAAATACAAGATTTTTATTAAATAAACAATTCATACAAATCCCTGCTATCGGATTTTCATCAGTACAGAGAAGTCAGAAGTGCACACACATTTTTTTTATAATTGATTTGCACCTATCTACATAAAACTGTTACTTAATTATTTTTGAAATAAAATAATTATTTATATTATAATAGTAAAGTTAGTTACAAGGATTGTGAAGCTTATAACAATTAGATCTAAATAGCTTAGTTGAAAAGACTTTTTTACTTAAAATAAATAAAAACAAATGTATAGTCTTAACATAAACGTGAAAACATAATGCGGTAATATTCTTTTGAAGAATAGATCATAGTGTATTTTTCAAACTGTATGAAAATAGGTATAATTTTTTTTTGAAGTTAAGTTTCAATAATCATGTTAATGAAGTACCAATTAAAAATATTCGAATGGGATTTTTCGAGATCCTTGCCTAAGGCAATTACAAATCTCTTAAATTAGCGATTTATTGGAGTATGCTGTCTATAAAAAATACACAGTTAAACATGTACAGAATAAAATATTGAAATTCAAATATTTCAAGAAAATTGATTATTATATTAAAAATGGTAGTAAAACGCAAAAAAATAATTACTTTTCAATGCTTTTAAAGCTTTTAATTGATTATTCCGTCTTTTTTTAGATGTTTTCCATAATAATCTTCCTTTTAACATTATTCATATTATGTTTACTATAAATAAATAAATTCAGCGATCCGTTGTTACCAACCTTAATTTTGTTCTCGTAAAGCATCTCGATTTCGGCCCTATTATTGGCCATCTGAGACTCGTATTGGTCTCTAAGGTCTTGCAGAGCCTGTTGCAGTTTGGCCTCATATTGTTCCGCCAATTGACCATCGATTTCGCTAATTTCGATTTGACGACGGGTGCGAGTCTCTGTCAGTTGTTGCTGGTACACCTATAAAAAATTAAGAGATGACATATTTATTAAAATACAAATGGGAATAGGATTGGTATTCCATGCTACAGGGTTTTCAGACATCATATATCTGAGCAACTACAGTATCGATAATTCCCTAGAAAAAGGCCGACAAAGGGTCGCAAGTCGATGTTATATTCACGGACTTCAAAAAAGCTTTTGACAAAGTTAAACACACCGTCATAACCAATGTTCTTCAACGAATGAATGTAGCAACTGTTCTAATTATGTTGTTGATGTCCTACTTGTCAGAGAGGCAAAATATTGTGGAGTTTCAGTGGTGGAATCAGTGGTTTTAGGTTGAATACTAGGATAAGAATTTTCAAGTGTTCCTCAACGTTTTTTACCCCTTTTATTTGCTAATGATTTCAAAGTGAGTGGCAACAAAATTTAATAGAAAAACCGTAACTGATTTGGATTGAACTTACAGTACTCTATACCACAGTAAATTTAATCTAAGTAACTCATAATAGTCAAAAAATATCTAAATTCCTAGGCAAAAATATAAGAATTTTATAGCAGAACTAATATTTAAATCAGCGGAATTTAATAATAAAAAATGTGACTCTCAATAATCTTAGCGTTTGTTAACGAATAATTTCATATATGAAGAATATTTGTAGCTCAAGAGATTCCTGAGCTATAGTCACATTTGCGTGGGATGGGCCCTAATGAGGCTAAAATGTGAACTTTAAAAATAATAGTTGAAAAAACACTTTTAAGGAATTTTTATAATTTTTTTAGGACAGTATAGAAGGACCGTTAAAAAGACATTCCCTTCATAATATATGCTTACACGTCCAAAATTGAATAAGCTAGAGCACTTTTGGTTAAGCCCTCTTTAGTAGAAGCTTTTTTCCACAAAAAATCAACTTCCAATCCAGATAACTCAAAAGATATTCCAGGCATTTCATTGTGGATTTCACTCAAAGCTGAAGCGTTTTTTAGCGAATAATTTTATGTATGAAGAATTTTTGTAGATCAAGAAATTCCTGAGTTATACTCACATTTGAGTAAGATAGACCCTAGTGAGGATAGAATGTAAGCTTTTAAAATAATGGTTGAAAAAACTTATATGAAGACACTTTTGACTGAAACTAAAAAACCTTTTAACAAATGTTTATAATTTTCTTAGGACATTATAGAGGGATTCTTAGGGATACATTTCAAGCATAATATATGCTTCTAGGTTCAAAATTGAATAAGCTAAAGCACTTTTGGTTAAACCCTCTCTGGTGGCAACTTTTTTCCACAAAAACTGAACTTCCAAACCAAATAATTCAAAAGATATTCCAGGCATTCCATTGTGGATTTCACTCAAAGCTGAAGCGTTTTTTAGCGAATAATTTTATATATGAAGAATTTTTGTAGATCAAGAAATTCCTGAGTTATACTCACATTTGCGTAAGTTGGACCCTAGTGAGGATAGAATGTAAGCTTTTAAAATAATGGTTGAAAAAACTTATATGGAGACACTTTTTACTCAAACTCAAAAACTTTTTAAGGAATTTTTATAAATTTTTAGGGACAGTATAGAGAGATTCTTAAACATCAATTTTATGCATAAAATATGCTTCTAGGTTCAAAATTGAATAAGCTAACGCACTTTTGGTTAAGCCCTATATGGCAACAAGTTTTTTCACAAAAAATCAACTTCCAATCGAGATAACTCAAAAGATATTCCAGGCATTCCATTGTGGATTTCACTCAAAGCTGAAGCGTTTTTTAGCGAATAATTTTATATACGAAGAATTTTTGTAGATCAAGAAATTTCTTAGTTATAGTCACATTTGAGTAAGATGGACCCTAGTGAGGGTAAAACGTGAACTTTAAAAATAATGATCGAAAAAACTTATATGGAGACACTTTTTACTGAAACTCTCTGGTAGCAACTTTTTCCCACAAAAACTGAACTTCCAATCCAGATAAAAAATTATTCCAGACATTCCATGACGAGTTCCACTCAAAGCTAAAGCATTTCTTAACGAATCAGTTCATATATGAAAAATTTTTGTAAATCAAGAGAATCCCGACTTATAGTCGCATTTATGTAGGATGGACCCTAGTGACGCTAAAATAGGAAATTTAAGTATAACATTTATAAAAAATGTATATGGAGACTACTTTAAAACCTTTGGAAAATTTTTTATCATTTTTAGGACAATATAAGGGAATCCTTGAGGATGAGCTTCATAATTAAAATACGTCTCTAGGGCCAAAAGTTAATTAAGATAAAGCACTTTTGGTTAAGCCCTGTCCGGTACCAACTTTCATTGCAAAAATTCCACTTTCGTACTAAATAACTCCAGAGCTGTTTCAAATATTCTAATGGGATTATCATTCAAAGCCAAAGGGTTCAGTATCAAATAATTTCATACATGAACAAATTTAGTAGATCAAAATAACTAGGGGTATCTGCTGTACTACGTATAGCTAAAAATATGTTTTCTTTGATAAATTATCACAAAAAGAAATCAAACTTCTTAGAGTTGTAAGAAAACGATGAACAAGTGTTTCATTTAAATGTAAGCTACTGTACTTCACAATTTATGATTAATTCACACAAAACTATCCTTTAAACTCTCTGTGACATCTTATTACAAGTAGGTGTAAAATCAACAATATTTTTTTCAGTATGGAGACTCGATGGAAAACTCACTTTTCCCCCCTAGATAACAGACGGTTTTAATCTTTAAAAACCTGACTAGAGATAATAATGAATTGAATAATCAACTTAAAAAAAGTATGTTGGTCTATATGTTAAATACTCCCTTCTATGTACCACTGAACAATGTAATTTTCATCCTGTTTCTCCCTTTGTCCTTTATATGCTTTAATATAGTGTTTTGACCAATAATATTGATTAGTTCTTAATTTTTTAAATATTGTAAAAATGAAGTTAGGAACATTTTAATTGAGAAACTTTACTATATAATTGTTAAATATTTCTCAGACAAGTTGTTCTTTGATCATTATCTGAGATAATGTAAATAGCTGTCATATTAATTTTAGAGCATACTGAACTCTAGGTTTTATGTCCCTAACATCAATGATATATTCTGGCCCACTTAAGCAACTTTATTTGTTTGTTAAGTTATTTAACTATTTCCACTTCAATTTCAATATTGGACTAACTCATTAGGTGTAATTGCTTGAGGTTTTTGACCATACAGATTTTGTATTATTCAGATATTAAAGCATATAATTTGACTTTGATTAACGATGACTTTGACTTCAACTAAAATTAAGAGTTACACTGAAATACTATTATTAATACCCAATAAAAAAACAAGAACAACCTAAATATAAATTCATTAAACAAGATAACTAAAATTTGCCAAATTTAATAAATCTAACGTCAACTATATTTTTAACTTGAATAAAGTTATTTTTACCGATGACATAATAGAAAAAACATTTATGACAACTGCTTTTTGCAGGACCCCCGTAATTGAGTATAATTTACTGTTCACCCTTCGGTATCCCCTAGTTCAAAGCACCATAAACTAAAAATAAAATAGACGTTACATTCAAACAAACTATTAGTAAAAGAAGTAAAACGTGTGTGTATCACATGACCTTGCCTTCGTCAGTTAGTAGGTTAGCATATTGATTTAACCCACATTATGGTGGCAGCTCAAGAACTCTTGAATTATTACGTTTACGGCTTTTTCATTGTCACTTATATAAATACATGACTTTATCAGCTTAGGTGATTATTTATTATTCTGCCCAACATAAATAAATACTGTAAATCGAATTAGCGACATTATTAAATCATTACTAATTTTGTCAAAATTTTGTTTGGTGGCTAAATAAATACGTGACATAATTTATTTAATTAACAAACGTTGGATGATATTTACAAGAATGTAGGATTGATTTAACCGGTTTCCTTGGGCATCAAAAAATGTTGCAAGAGTCGTTGCCTCCCACGTTATCGTAAACACGTCATGATCTCACCGAATATTTTGAAAATAATTCATTGAACGACTGCTGGTGATAATTTTTTTTTGGGGCGCTCGTTTTATTTCTGTATTTTTTATTTTGGTGTCCATAGAATGTAGGACAGTTATTTATGTTTAGGAATATTTACAAAATAGTTTTCATATCTTTAGTTTATTAATGGGGATACAACCATTTCTATGTAAAAATATTTAACTTCTGACAATATAAAAAATCTGAAACAATCACGGACTTGATGACATAATATAAAGATAACAAAAACTGTTGTCTGACTATTTAAAAATCATTTGACTTTATTCTTAAATGAATTTAAGGTAAGTTTAAAAACGTCAATGATTCACTTCTCTACACATTCTGGCTAATGGGGAATTAAATGCAGTTTGTTCTGAAATGTGACTCATTAAAAAGAGAGTGAACGCGAAGCTCCCTTTGAGGTACAGAGAGATCAAGAAATTTACAATTTTATAGAAAACAGAACGAGATTTTATAGACCTCATAGCTTAGAGACCATGTCTGAAGACCATTAACAAAACCAAGAAGCTTTATAGCATATGCAAGTCAAACTAAGTAACTCGTAATAAACTGGCTTGCAAATATACAATTCTCTCATGTCATTTACAAAACAATTAAAAAGAAAAGATGACAAATAAGCGCCCTGGGGGACTCCAGATGCAACTCAAACTTTGACTTGAAGATTTGAGAATTTTACTCAAATCATCACTTTTTAAATACGATTGGAAAGGTAACAACGAATCCATTGAAGAAGAGGTCCATGAACTCCCAAGCTTCCAAGTTTACCCAAAAGCAATCGGTGATTCACCCTGTCAAAAGTCTTGGAGAAATCCGTATATACGGCATCTACCTGACATCGTCTCTTTAAGGCCTTTACCAAGATCTACGTTGGTAACAGTAGAGCGACCAGGAATAAATCCATGTTTGACATATTCCTAAAAGCCGGTACATTTTCTGGTGAACAATTTGTTCAAAAATTTTGCCAAAGATAAAAACTTAGACACACCCCTATTATGCTCCATATTTGTTTAATCTCCACCCTTATGTATAGAAGTAATAAGTATTTAATTAGTGTCAAACGTGCAATAGACAAGATTTTTGAGAATATAGCTTGCACCATACAGCAATTAGTTTTGACCTTTGTTGTGCAGAAAATTCTGATGATATGATATATGAGGAATATTTTTATGATTTTGGTAAGGGAGCAATTAACGATTGTCTTGCTGGGATAGACTGGAATCAATTGTTTTTGGGAGAGACACCTTTTGATGTCATAGTTTCAATTTTCTATAATGTGATTTACTCCTCAATGGAAAGGTTTATTCCTCTAAAGAGGTACAAAAGTTCTTCTTTTCCATGTTGGTTTTCTTCAGAGCTTCGCAGTTTGATCATAAGAAAGAAACAAATTCACAAAAAGTTTAAAATTAGTGGTCAACAGCAGGAATATGATGAATTTGTATTTTTTGAGACATCAATGTGAGTACTTAAGAGAGTTGTGCTATCAACAATATATTAATAAGGTGGAAATGAATCTCGCTAGCAATCCGAGGTACTTCTGGTCATATATTCGAAATAAAAGAACTGGTTTTAGCCTTCCCTCCAGAATGACATACAATAACAGGATTAGTAGGAATATCTCGGATACTGCAGATATGTTTGCAGAATACTTTTCATCGGTCTATTCGGATGAGCAAGTCAATGACATACCATCTTTTGATTTTGATAAATCAAGTCGTCTGAGCAATTTAACTCTGTCAACGCAGGATGTTTATGAGGTTATTACTTCCTCTAAGAATAAGCTCTGCTCTGGACCAGATGGGATTCCGGCATTCTTCCTAAAGAAATGTGTTTGTGTTCTTACAAAACCAATACTGTTCATTTTTAACAAATCTCTAGGTACTGGTCCTTATCCCACTCTCTGGAAGAGAAGTTTTTTAAAACCCATTTTTAAATCTGGTAGTAGAAATGAAATTTCCAATTATCGAGCTGTGTGTAACCAATCTGAGTTGCCAAGCTGCTTGACTGCCTGGTGAGTCATAGGATTGCCTGGAGTTTTAAATCTTTATTTAATCCTGAGCAATTTGGATTTATAAAAGGCAGATCTACTGATGCTAATTTGGTGCTGTACGTCAACTACCTCTACCGCAGCTTGGAGAAGGGACTTCAGGTTGACTCAATATATACAGATTTTTCCAAGGCTTTTGATAGGGTTAACCATGGGGTACTCTTGCAGAAGCTTAAGGCTTTAGGTATTGTGGGGCCTCTTCTTCAGTGGATCTCGGGACTCATCAGAGGTAGAACCCAGATTGTTAATCTTGGAGGTACATGTTCCTCTGAAATTTTGGTGCCATCTGGGGTGCCACAGGGCTCTCACTCAGGCCCTGTTTTGTTCTGCCTCTTTTTGATTGATTTAGTTTGGAAACTTGAAAATTGTCGTGTACTAATGTTTGCCGATGATGTGAAGCTATTTAGGCCTATCACATCCCTTTCCGATGCTGTGCTCCTGCAAAAAGACCTTAATTTGTTCTTTGATTGGTGCCACTTGAATAGAATGTCCCTTAATATCCAATAAGTGCCATAAGATTACTTTTTCTAAGCAAAGAAACCCTATTGCTTTTCTTTATAAAATAAATAATGTAGCAATTGGTGTCAAAACAGAGGTTCCTGACTTAAGAGGAATAAATATTGACTGCAGGTTGTCTTTTAAAAGTCACATCAATCAGGTGACTGGTAGGGCAATGAAAATGCTGGGTTTTATCCAACGGTCTACAACTGATTTGTCTTTGTTTACTTTTAGTCAAAGTCAAAGTCAAAATATACTTTATTTGCCAAGTTTACAAACTTATGCTAAAAGCTTCCTAATCCTAGAATTTATAATACAAGTATTTATTTGGTTATACAGGACAAAAACAGAATACAGAATCGATTTTGATTGTACATAGAAGCATATTTTATATAAACAAGACAAAACCAAATAATTTTAAATATTAAAATGAATCGTTAAAATACTCTTCAATGCTGTAGTAAGCTTTTGGTAAGATTAATTTCTTTAGTTCTCTCCTAAACTTTTTAAGGTCTGTAACAGTCCTAATCGAAAAAGGAACATGATTAAATATTTTACGACTAATAAATATAAGAGAATTTCTCGTAAGTGAGGAGGTGGGGATTGGAAGAGATAAGTTGCCCACTTGACGAGTATTATGACTGGTACAGGATGGTGGACTTACGGACTTATGTATGAGTGTTGCAGTTTCCAATATAAAGAGTGAGAAAACTGTTAAAATTCTTTCAGCTACAAAAAGAGGTTTACAAGAGACTCTCAGACCAACACCACACAGATACCTTAATGCTTTTTTCTGAATAGTAAAAATCATGTTAAGGAGTCCCTTGGAGCACAATCCCCAAAATGGCAACCCATAACGGATATGAGAGTCTATTAAGGCGAAATAAACTGAACGAGCAAACAACCCCCCCAGCTCATGCCTGGCAACCCTGACTGCAAAACAACCAGAAGAAAGTTTAGCAGCGAGGCCCAAAACGTGGTTGTCAAACCTTAAACTCTCATCAATGAAGAGGCCGAGAAATCGACAATAATCCCTACCATGTAGTGGGCTCTGTTCATCAAACAAAAAACCCTCTACATTACACTTAAAGCCCAGAACAAAAGTCTTATCAACATTGAATACAAGCTGATTGCAGATGCACCACTCTTTAATTTTGTGAAGGTCCTCTACTATGAGAGATCTGACTACTTTTTGATCTTTGTTATGCCACAGAATTGTAGTATCATCGGCAAACTGAACCATTAGTCCATGCAGTGATAGAGAGCTCAAGTCATTAACGTATAATAAAAACAAAATAGGACCCAACACTGACCCTTGAGGTACACCACATTTAAGATGTGCTATCCCTGACGAAAATCCAGATGCAACCTTTAGATTACTTTATTGCTCTCTAGTTAGGCCCATCTTGGAGTATGGCTCAATTGTGTGGTCCCCGTCATATAACTGCTACATTGAGCAGATTGAAAAAACTCAAAATAAATTTTTAAGGGTGGCTGCTTTTAGATGTGGTTACAGGAGACAGGAGTATTACTGTCAGGAATAACCTGAACTTACCCACATTAGAGTCACGAAGAACATAACTCGACTTATGTTTTATGCATAAGGTTTTAAATGCTACTATAGATTGTCCCGAGTTATTGTCTCTTTTTTAACTTAGGGTGCCTTCCAGATTGAATAGACAACCAGAATTCCACCGTACCAATTATGGTATTAATGAGCCAATTACACGAAGTGCTAATGGTCTGTCAGGACAGATAAGCTTTTTTGACTCTAGGGTTACATCTTTTAAGGGGCAGTTAAAGAATATTATTTCATAGCGGCATTAATTAATTAACTCATCTACACCTTTCCTTGATTTATAGATGATTTTGTATCTGAATATATATGTTTGTATGGGTATGCTATGTAACATTTTTGTAAATGGATTCCGTAAATAAATAAATAAATATAATAAGTTACCTTCCAAATATCAGGAAACACACCTGTGGACAAGGATATATTAAATATTTTAGATTGCAAACTAGATAGAATACACTGGCAATTCTTATTAAAACAAGGTGGAATGCCATCCGGTCAAGCCACCAACTTATAGTGCACATGCGATATTGCATTAAACACATCTATATTGGAAATATATAATAAGCCAAGATTGGTGGTTTTTAGATAGTTATAGGACTGAGGAGTACAGAGTGTATTGCAATAGATAGGGGAAAATTAATGTCCAGAAAGCTCTACTATCAGAACCTGAACATCTGAGATATTATGTGCATGATAAGTATTTTCATGATTTTCTCAATTCAGAGAATACTGTATAGTATTCGCCAGAGTTAGTCACTTTAATAGTTCTGTGTGCCCTATTTTTTGGTGATTGGTCGTCGAGGGTCTACCGAATGGCCAGCCAGATCGCCCGATCTTACACCTCTGGACTTTTTTTTTTTGGGGCTACTCGAAACAAAAAGTCTACTTCACCCAGCCATCTTCGATCTATGTCAAAGAATTGATGCATGTCGCAATATTGGTGTTGCCACTTGCCACAAAATGTACGTGAAGAGTTCTCCAATGGATTATTTTACTGTCTTGAAGTTAATGGCCCACATTTTCAACATCTTTTGTAGTGAAATTTGACAAAAATGACATTTTCGTGTTACCTAAAGTTTAATTATTTTAAATGAAATAAAAAATGGGAAAAATAAAATTTTGAAAGGCTGTAATTTTGCTATGGGTCAAAGTAATGACTAAATATTCTGGGAACATAAAGCATTCAGTGGGAGCTTAGAAACAATGTATCGCATCCCCCTTTCAATTTAATTTAAAGTTTCGCAAAATGAGCTACGGACCAAGAAGTAATATTTAGGTTAGTAATGATGTGTGCTAAATTTCAAATTTGTATAATATATTATATAAACGCGTTCAAAAGATAAGAGGGGGGAGGACAATTAAGAGCCACACTGTATATGCAGCCAACCAAGAGCCTATATACTGATGAATAGTAATCATGACAAATACCTATTCAATGTGTACATGAAGGATGATTCTTTGTAGCAATCATTACACCCCCTCTACGAGGAGTGTTTGCACTTGAATGGTCACACCTGTATAAAGTGAAATTATGAAGTTCAATTTCTCTATCTGCTACATCATTTCTCAGCCATGTTTCAGTAAAAAAAATATATATATCAAAATCATTTACCACTGCACAGGTCCTAACATCAAGAAGCTTATTGTTGCTATTTTGATAATAGGCACTAAGAGCCTAATTGGTTTGGCTGTGTTGAGCTCTTCCGTGAAAATTCTGTTTTCTAAAGCTTCCCTTATTAGCACACCAATTTTAAACGAAGCAATATGTTTGTGTTTTGTATCAAGTTTGTCGCAGATCTCCACATCATTTTACTCCAAACATGCCTTGATCATATTTTCAATCAGGATTTAGGTTTCCAACATAAATCAAATTTCTTTCAGGTGCAACCGATAGAGAAAACCTGTTTCTATATATTATTGTGTAGTTGATAGCTATTATATCTTCATTGGTTCTTGTGTAATACCCATGAACTTTATTTTACAAAGTGTGATTATCAATGTTTTCCTTTAAATTTAACAGACATCTAAGTATGTATATACCAGACAGTGTCAAAAGTCTCTGAATGTACAGCATATAGGTATACGAAAACACCCTTTTTAATGATTGCTTTGGCACTGCTGTCAACTAGGTGCATTACCGTTTGAGGATGAAGTCTTTTTACCAATATTTGTAAAAGTTGAATTTTAATGAAATTTATAACTTACTCTCTGTATTTTTCTTATTGTTTTTGTAGTTTTACTTTCTTTAATTTTAGGTGTCTGATTTTTTTTTGTAATTGCATCAAATTTTGTACATACAGGTATTTAGTCATCTAGGTGCTATGTTGTAATACCTTACTTTTTATTTTTATTATCTTCAGTATCTGTCAAGTTGTTATATCTCTGACCTAATTATAATATTGTGAATAAAAAAGTGTACAGTACAAATATTATTTACTGCATTAAATTTGGTATAAACTCCTTTTTTTGTATGTTAGTATAAATGGAGAACTGTGAATAAACATTTTATTTAATTTCCTTTAACATTCAAATATGTACATGTATAATAGTAGCCCAATGAACATCTGGCATCTCCCACGATGAGCAATTATTTTTGGTTCTGGTCCTTTTTGCAATCTTGACAAGGTTTTATAATTCTGATTTTTATATAATTGATAATGAAATAACCAAATAATTATTTGACAGGATTTGATCAGCAATTGTAATTTAATATGTAATAATCAAATCAAATTTAAATGGAAATATTGCTTTTGGTTAACAGGGTTTTTGGTAATTTTATGATAAAGTTTCAGAGTAGTTGAAAAAATCAAATCAAGTAGAATTTATGACTATTTTATGAATTTATACTAATGAACCTGCTGGAAATTAAATAAAGAAAAGTTTTAAAGTAGGGATAATTTTCATACAGTAGCTTCCAAGATAAGGGCCACTAATGCTTGTCAAAAATTGGCAGTTTTGACATGATTGTAAGAATTTCAAATAATTTATCCATATTTCATACAACATATTTAAAAATCGAAGCTAAAAAATATTCATTATTTATAGTATGTTTGCAAAATTATGACTGATGACGCAACCCAACCCTGTATATTTTTCAGATGCCGATAATGTGACCTCACGCCCACACGTCATCATTGACAAATCATTATCTTAACAACAAATAAAATAAGCACATCATTTATAAACATAAAAATATTTTGGTTGATAATCGGTTGAATCGGTGACATCACACTTTAATATATCAGTGAACCCATACGAGAATGTTACGTAGCCAACTCGTTTTCAATGGAACGCGGGTAAATAAAATTTATGTAAAGTAGAGAATAGAATAGAATATCAGGGTGGGGCGAAACGGTTTTTATTTTGAAAATGATGTCATTTAGTGAGAAGGGAATATCTAATTATTTGAGTTTTCTTTGATAATTGGGTCAATCCACCATACACGTGCCTCGCATATTTTATACTGAAACTTGGGAAACAATCTTACTAAGCAATCTTCTAGGGTTAATTTGACCTAATTCTTGTTTATAGCCTATAAACACGCACCTCAGGTTATTTGACGTTTCGGACATTCGTATTTTTTTTTAATATAACAATACCATGCCATGTAATATACATAAATAACCCAAGCATGAATGTAAATAATTACATAAGGAGTTCCCCAATGAAAATGACTCATTTAACTTTTAAATTAGATCGCCTTTCATGGTTCGGACCACGTTGTGCTTTAGCCTAAAATTACTTAGGGTTCTGGTTAAATTGGATAATCTATTTATATAGTGTAATGTCTGCCCTTATAGGAAATATTTCCACTTAAAAGTATATTAAAGATAAATGTATTTTTAAACATGTTATAGGCCATGATTTTCAAACAGGAATATATTATTAATTACTATGTTAAAACCCACTTTAAAAATTAATTAATTATTGTTTGTATTTGGTCAACCTAGTGGTCAATCAGGTTGTTCAATAAATCATTTGGTAAATCAATTATCAATCATAAAAAAGAATCATACACTTGTAACTCCAACTTGATACAAATTCTTACTCATCAGGATTTCAAAATACAGTAGAACGTAGTTATTTACATATAAAAGATTAAAAAGATACACAAATTAATAAAAAATAACTTGACGCTAAATGATTTCTTCATCCTACTTTTGTAGATTAGGTCATGGTCAATTTACCAAAATTTCAAAATAAAATTTAACCTCGCTAAGTACGGAAATAACGTGTGATCTCATGCAGGCCATATAAAAGTTTATGGTCTAGTGTGATAAAACCAGGAGTGGGTAAAAGAAAAATTAATAAAGCCGCAGTTATAATAATTTTAAAAAATTAGAAAAACCAGAGAAGATTCTACCTAGCATGTTGTATACTATATAAGGATCATAAATAAAAATATGGCGAAGAAAGTAAGAACTATTTAAGAGGAATAAAACTGAAATACCAATGTTAATAAATAATATGTATATACAGAATGTCCCATAATTACTGGTAAATAATTGAAGAGCAAATTCCTTAAAAAAAAAATAGGTTAAGTTACATTTTTCTAGTCTGAAAGTCAAGGACAACCAGGATACAATAATGATAAACTTAATGTAATTTTTATGAATGTTGACCATAAATTAATCATTTATTCGTTGCTTTTAAGAAAATTTGGAATATGATTTTAATTTTATATGGAAAATCGTTTCTAAACATTTTCATTTTCTAAAATTCCATAACATATTTAGACTTGGCATAATTTAATTTTTTATTAAAAAAAATATGCATTTTACAAACAGTTTTGTATAAAAAAGGTATACTTCAAAATTTCGCTATGATTCACCCTCTTCGAGATATTGACATTTAAAGTTTTTAATGCATTTAAAAAGAATTACATTCCTATACTATGTATAAATTGCTTTATTACACTTTGAATGAATGATTAAATACAAAAATACAGTTGAACCTTCAGTGAAATCTAAGTTTAAGCATAGTTTGTTGATAAGATAGTTATCAAACATGTAACACCAGCAATAAAATGCTAAGTAATAAATTGATTACAAAATATTGTGACCTAATCATGTTATTGATTATTGTATATTTCTTTAAATTTGTTTTATAAAATGCTAAGAAGTAATAAATCAAGACATTACAAAAGATTTTACTAAGTGAAATAGGGCTAAAATATTGTAACTAATGATAAATTATGTATTATGATGTTCTTGTATAAAACGCCAATATACTAACACATAAATAAATAGTACAAAACAGGAATAAATATAATTAGTAGTAGTTCCACCAGGCTAGGCAGTAGTTTGTAGGCCATGTACCCCAGTCAAACCCCAAGAATTCCTGTATGTTATATATATGATTTTTTTTATTGTGAATTTAAATTTATTAGAGGGCAGACTTTTTATTTCTAGAACCTGGAACATGCCCAAGTACACAACTCTACCAATGTCTGTTGTTGTGTATAGCATTATTTTTCTTAGTAAGAAGTTGACACTTGCTAGTTTGTTATTTGATGATAATATATGCGGTTTGAAAGAGACCTCCTTATCCAATATAATTCCTAAAAATGTTGTCTCATTTTCATTACTTGATTTTATTCTTGAAGTTTATTATTTTGTTCAGGTTAAGAATTTGAGTGAAACTAATTTTTCAATTTGCTTCAATCCAATTTTTCAAATCTAATTAAAAATAAAAATTATGAATATTTTCCACTAAATGTTTGACATGACCTCCATTTTGTTTCAAGATATTTTAAAATTCTTTTACTGAAAAATCATTAAATCTTAAAATATAATTGCTCATTCTGAAAAGACAACAGCAGATAATAAATTTACCATTAATTGCTCTCTTATGATTATTAATTTTCATAAACAATTAATTTCATGTATCCTCATATGCAAAAAGTTAATGGATTTAAGTCTGGTCTTCGTGTGGGGGCCAAGGTCTTCAACTTCCACATCCTAAACAGTTAAAATTAGCAAAAAAAAAAGCATTTTCAAATTTTCTTAAAATCAAAGAAAAAGTGCTAAATTTATGGCCAAAATTCAAAAAAATTACATTCAAGTTCATCACCCTGTATCTTGGTAGTTCTTTAACTGTCAAATACTCGTATCTGCAAATCAGAACCCTTATTGCAACCTCATATATGCCACAGGGTAGCAATCTGGGTCCTTTACTTTTTTTGTGTTTTATAAACGCATTGCCAGAGTGTCAAACTCTACAGGATTACTTTTTGCAATGATTTCAAACTTATAAAGCCATAAAATCAAAACCAAATTCTGATTTGTTTCTGATTTGTTACAGCTCAATATCAATAAAGTAACTAAATGGTTCTCAGATAATAAAATGTTCCTTAACAAGAAAAAATTTTCAATCATAATGTTTATCGGGAAAACAAATCCTATTTCACATAACTATAAAGTTGTTGATGTCATTATAAAGCGTGAAAGTGGGGTGAAGGACTTGGGGAGTTTTCTTTCAGTCAAACTTGAAATTTAACAATAATTTCTGTCACATAATAAATAATCCTACAAAGGCTCTAGGCTTTTTGATCAGAACTACAAAAAACAATATCCCTTGAATGTTTCATATATTTTAAATTTTAAGTCACTCTTACAAAGAAAACAACAACAATGTTGTGGCTTGCGCTACTTCTACTATGTATTCTACTACTACTACTTCTACTACTACTATGGTCGAAGACCACACGTCAACCACGGTTCTCAAGAAGTGACAGAAGACAGACAACGTCGATATCATCACGCCAAGTGTGTAATCAGTTTATTCATTATTTGTAAATTAAACTAATATAACATGTTAAAATTAGTGTCATTATAATAATACAGTCCACTATACATGTACAAACAAGCTGTAATATATCTTTATTACATCCTAAATGTACACTTTATTCAAAAAATAATTTAATTACCAATAGGGGATAGATACTTGAGGATATTGTATAGTTTTTTGTGTTCCTTTCTTGTTGTCAATAAGGCTAAAGCTTTATTTATATATGTTTTTTAATTAGTTTATGATATACCTATTAGTTTTAACACCTTTAATTTTTATATTTTAAGCTTTACCAGATTTTGATAATTTATTCTATTTTACAATTTCATATTTGGTTTGATAACTTAAATCATATGCTGTACTACTATGTATATTTTATAATTTACTACTTTATTGAAGTATATTTATTTTCTTTCATCTTGTTAAGCTATATTTTAAGTATAAGTGTATAACATGCTTTGTTAACAAAAATGCATATTTTCTTTTAAACAATAAGGCAGTTTTTGACTTTGACCAATACCAAGATAATTATTTTAAAAAACATTTCATCTATGTAATATTAAACAAATGAAGTTTTTCAATAATAACAAGAGAAAGGTACCTTATGTAAAATTCTTAATCTTCAGAAGTATTTTATTCTTAATTAGAGAAACATACTCAAAATAAACAAACAAATGCCTACCTGATCTTTAAAGGACAACTCCTCCCTTAAACTCTGATTGGCATTCTCCACCTCCACTCTAGCCAAACTCTCTTCCTCCAGTTGCTTCCTATGCTCGTCCAGCAATTTCTTCAACTTGTCCCTCTCCTTCTCCAAGTCCTTCAGGTCGGCAGTAGCCTTCTTCGCATCGGCATTCGCCTGATTATATTTCAATTGCAACTCATTGCACCTGGTCTCGTATATTCTCGCAGAGTTCTCGGCGAGGGTAAGATCCTTTGTTTTCTTCGCCAAATCTGCTTTCAGTTCATCGTTTTCATCCAAGAGACGTTTCACGTCAATTTCTAACCTGGCTTTTTCTCTGTGAGTCTCGTCCAAGAGTTTTCGAGCGTCGCTCAGTTCGTGATCGTACATAGACTTAATGTTAGACACTTCTCGGGTGACTGTTTCTTGAGATGTCTGGATTTCTCGGGTAAGCCTGTTGTTTTCGGCCTCCAGATACCTAACAAATGTGAAATATTTAAAATAATTATTGATTTAGATCTACTTTTTGAATTCAGTAAAATATAAAGTGTAGCCCATAAAAATAAATTGTGAGGTTAATGAACTGTGAGCTATCAGCTACAGAATACTATAGAACTCAAACTTGGCACAAATATAATATTATTTAAAGATTCTGTAAAAAATCTAGGCCTAATTATTGATTGTTAAGTATAATATTACCCTATATGCTTGAAAAGGGCCTATTTAATGCTTAAACTTATTTACTCCCATAGATACTATTTGTCACAGGAAACCAGGGTGATGCTTTGTAAGTATGATGTTGATAAACCATAAAGAAAGAATATCTCATAAATTATCTAAGTTGGGGTGGCTTAATATTGCTGACTGGCATACCTTGCTCTCTGTTGTCTTTTTTCATAAAGTTATTAAATATATGTTTTTTTTTTCACTTTCCCTTTATCTGTCTCTTACATTTTAAATTCTTTCTTCTCTTCTCTGTGTTAGACAATTCTTATTATACCATTCTGTTATGATATTATAAATCCATTTTTTTAGGTTATCCCTACTCTTATTATAAGATTTTACAAAAAATAGTAACCTTTAAAATAATAATGTTTTTCACACTTTCTAAGCTCTAGAGGCTGCTTCATCCGAAGCAAGCTGACATAGCCTTTTATTTCATTATAGATTGTAAAATGGAATGTAGAATTGTAATCTTTTGATATGAAATAAATAAACCGTTTATTACTTATTATAATTTATATCGCAAAATTGGCACTTTATATAAGATTACTCTTGGATTCATCAAAATATGTGGAAAAAAAAATTAAAATTCAGAATTATCATCCTATTAGTTTGATAAATAATTTTGGGGACAGACTGATAAAAATAGCATACTCTCACTGAATCAGTTTGGATTTTCAGAGGGTTTAAGTATGGCAGATGCTATGTATTCACTAGTCTCAGAAATAGTAAATAATCTTAATATCAGTAATAAAGTCATAGCGGTGTTTATAGATGTTGCGAAAGCTTTTGATACTGTGCCTCATCAAAAACTCCTTGATGTGTTATCAAATTATGGTGTTCGAGGCAGGGTATTGGACCTTTTTAAAAGCTATCTTTCCGATAGAGATCAATTTCTGAAACTAAATCAAGTGCTTAGTCACCCTCTGAAAATAAATATTGGAGTCCCACAAGGCACCATATTGGGTCCTATTCTCTTCATTATATCCTATGCTGATGATACAGTACTTGTTTTTACTGGTAAGACATGGGAAGAGGCAAAACAAAGAGTGTTGCGTGGTTTTGGTTTTGTCAAACTATGGTTAGACTCCTTTAAATTGTCCCTAAATTTATCCAAAACAAATTTATATTGCGTTTTTGCTAACAAGCACAAGTAGACCGAATTTTACTGAAATTCAGACAAGTGAAGAAAACCACTGTTTTATACTAGAGTTAAAGAAAACTAGGTAAATATTTAGGAATAGTTATTGATCAGCGTTTAAAATGGACAGAACATATATCACATCTCACAAAAAAAATTCACACCTTAATTCATAAATGTTATCTTCTTAGAGAATTTTTCTGCATTACTGATCAAATTAGTATACAAATCTCTGGTGGAATCATTGCTGCAGTACGGCCTTGTAGTATGGGGGAGTACATACAAAAGTAATTTACAACCATTAAGATAGGCAATATGCAACTAGATCATTGTATAACAGCAACATCTGCAACTTAGATTGTTTATACATACATTATATTTGTACATATATTCATAAAAGAGAAACACTAAAAAAATTCGTAAACCATCATCATCAAACAAGAGCAAATGTTAATAAACACTTAATTAGGTATACCACCAAATAAAAAAACTATAAGTAGGATTAAGATTTTTAATCAAAGCTGTAAGGACTTTATTGTAAATAATTATGAATCTTTTTCTAAACTTAAGTCATAGGGTAGAAAAATTGGATTTAATTCCACACTTGTAAATAAATAGGAAAATGAATGATATATAGTAAAGTACCAGTTTTAGACTTTATCCAGTGAAATTAGGACCAGAAAGGAAGTTAGTTTAGCATTTGTGCATTAAACATTTTTCTTCTCACCAATTAATGTTATTCAAATTAAAGAAATAATTTTAGAATTAAAAAATAACAAAGGTTTAGGGTGGGAAGGAAAAAGTGCGGACAGAGGCTATAAATATTTCTTTTGCCACAGGAGTCTTTCCCCATAAACTTAAAACTTGCATTAAACTGCTTTACAATTAGGATAATCTCCAATAAGTTATATAAAGGTAGGACTAAACAGGCATATTTTGCATTAATTGAATTCCATTTACACAAGAAATATGGTGGCAGTTTGTCTTTTACTTTATAAGGCAGACAGATCATGTGCCTTGTGGAGTAAAAGTGGTGTAAAAAAGTATCCCTGGTGCATGACTCTGTTGCATATAATAGTCATCAACTTTTTAACCATTTGCCTATCAGAATAAGACAGATTTCATAGGCTAATAGGTTTAACAGAGAAGTCAGGAAATTGCTTGTTGTAAGACCCTATTATGATATTGGAGAATATTATATTGGCATATTTTAATGTATTTAGTTTCTACTGGTATAAGTTTGATTGAGTGTTTTTTTTTTAGTTGTAGGTTTTATCAGCACTTTATTCGTGTGTATATTTCATATATTTTTTGTTGTTTGTTCTGACCTTTTTTTTTTTTTGTATCAAGCTTTGTTCCAGCTAAACAACAAATGTTTACAACAATAAAGCATATTTTGAAATTGAAACTTTACCACACTACTGAGCACACTACTAACACTGTTTAACCTTCATCAACAGAGTAAACCTTATAAATAAATTACTGTAATATTGGTATCCTATTTAGTTTATTCATGTTAATAACTACAATAGTAATGTACATATCTCAAAAATGTAATACAAAAATCAGTTAAGATCTTAAAAACATGTTTACAATAAAACACAGAAAATGTTAAAGTTACACATATTACATTTCAAAATAGGTCCCCTTGCTACTCACATACATACACCTTAGGCACTGAACAATTAAGATAAAATATTAAAAGATTAAAACATATTTTGAGTGCAACATATTTTAAAATATTCCTCATTTGAATAACATAAATTATTTATGAAGAAGAGTTTTATTTTTTCATTAAACTTATTTCCTTCTAAGAGTTTTATTTCATTTGTCAAGGAATTAAAATATTTTATCCCCCAGAAACCTCAACCATTCTGACACTTCTTCAGATGTCAGAAAGCCTGCATTGAAGTATTTTTATTTCTGATTTGGTGATTATGCAAATCACCATAAGAAGCAAATTCATACAGCAGACATTCCAGGATGTAGACTTTAGAGGGATGGAAATGTTACTATTCCCATATTTCAAAATACAGCTCTACAATCTTCCCTGAACCCCAGTCCACTCAAGATCCTAACTACCTTTCTCTGAAGACCAAAAAGATGTTGAGCACAGTGAGCATGACCCTAAGTCAACACAACATAAGACATTTGCGCACGAAAAGTTGCAAAATAGGCATTTAAGATTGCCTCAGATACATTTTCTGTCAGATGACGAAAGAGATAAAAATGTTTGTTAAGTTTTGAGGCTACCCACTCAATGTGCAGATCCCATTGTATTACATTGTGTTTATTTATTTATGGACTTGCCATTTTACAATAAATAGAACTAATTACTAAATACAGTATAGATATACATTGCTATACAAAAAAAAAATGAAAGTCTATATCACAATATATGTCTTAAAGATCCTCTAAATCTTGCCTTTGAAGTTCCAAAAAAATCTACAGATTGTTGCATAGAGTTTGCATTATTTAACATTCTTGTAATAGGGTTATTTTTGCCATAATTTGTAGAATGGTAAGGAACATAAAAAACATTAGTATGCCGATTCCTTCTTATAGGTACATTCAGACATACTAGATTTAAAAGATCTGGACAATCAATTACACCATTAATAACCTTGTGAAGTAAACGAATTTCAAGATTTAGTCTCCTCCCTTCCAAAGTATCAATATTAAGTAGCTATCTTAATTCACGATAAGAATAATCATCTCTGATATAACCACACCTGTAACCAATATAATGAAGAAACTTATTCTGCACTCGCTCAATTGCAGTTACATGTGTTACATAACAAGGGTTCCAGATAGGTGAGCAATACTCCAGAACACTTCTAACTAGCGAGCAATATAGTTTCTTTATCGTAAAAATTGAAAAGTCCTTACTAGACCATATGATGAAACCTAACATTCTATGAGCCCGAGAGATAATACCCGATATATGAATATCAAATGAAAATTTGCTGTCCAATACAACACCAAGATCCTTCATTTCATTGGTAACCTTTAAGTTAGTATGGTTGATGAAATAATTGTAAGAAATAGTACTTTTTACTCTTGAAAATGATATTTGATAGCATTTTTTACATTAAGGTCCATATGATTTGCTTGACACCAGCCATAAAAATTATCAATGTCTTCCTGAAGAAGTTTAACATCAGTCATTGAAGTTACATGACCAAAGCTTCCCTAAAAGGTATACATAGATATATTAGTTATGGGTTAGATTTAGTGCAGCTTGTATTATGTTTTTTTATACAATTCTTTTTGTAATACTGGGCTAAACCCATTGATAAATAAATAAATAATGTGTTTGGGTTGTAGTTATGGTATTTTGTATTTTCTCAAGTTAAAGAAATAATTTCTTTACAAGAAGTAAATGTAATTGCAAAAAAGTTACATTTACTTCTTGACAGTTTTGGGGTTTACAGTTTGAGCCAGATCATTTAACAATAGTGTTACTTAATAATATTATTTGTAACTTAAGAGATTAAAGTGGCCTTAAAGCTTGTAAAAACTTTGTAGGAAATCTTAAATAAAGCAGAAATAAATATTTCTATAAATTTTTATTTATGACCTTATGGCAAATAATGAGTCAAAGCAAATTTCCCATACTATAATACTAGTTAAAAATCATATGGCTATTCTGAGTCATACTATATGTTTATAGAATTATTTTATTAATTAGGGAAAGTAGGTACACCCAATTTCACAACCCAAATAAGTAAACAATCCTAGAAGTAAACAGACCTATGTAATGAGCATGACCAGTAATGAAAAACTAGATAAGCAACATCTGTGACCTACAAACACTGGGAAAATATTGAAAATTTCCTTTATAGAGTGCAAATTATATCAAAAACTAACCTGACTTTCTCGATATAACATGCCAGCCGGTCGTTTAAGTTTTGCAAATCGGCCTTCTCTTGTAACCGCGAGTGTCTCGTAGGACTAAGGGGGCTCGCGGGCCTCGGGGGAGGCTGCGACGCTGGCGTCGACGACTTTTTCGATCTGGAAGACATGTTGTTTGATCAAAGGGGGACCGACCGCAGCAGTGTCGTAAACTCTCTTCTAAACTATATGGGAAATCTAGCCACAAAACACTACAAATAGCACCAACTAGCGCGGTGGTCACTTAACGCGTGTCCGCTTTCCGGCTTTTCTAAACAAGCGGATGACGCAAACTGAAGAAGAAAATCGGTCGAGGGGTCCGCCACCGAGGTAACCAAAACTATTTCGGGCGATGATTTGGAAGCGTTTTAACGGTTTTTCTTGGGCACGAAGCTAGGTGGGGCACCGCGCCAAGCCAAACTTATTAATTTTTATTTCCTTTGACAGTTGCGGGACAGTTTTCGTTTTTATACTGTTCGACAGTTCGTGGTTGGGTTTTTAAGCGTTCTCGGTAGGTGGCGCCACATACACGCAACCAATTAGATTATTCGTAGATGCATTTAGATTGGTAAACAATCAATGAAACAATTACGTTTAAAAAAGGATGCTGACACATTGGCTTTCTTAAAGACAACAACTAATACATCTAATTCGACCCTACTTTCCACAATCTTCTGTTAATTATAGAGGCAGCACAGAACACAAATATATAGTGAAGTGGTGGTTGCATACATACTGATGAAAATTCTTCTGACAAATCAGGTAGCGTCCTCTCGCTTGGCAACGAAAACTGTTGTTACTAACTTGACAGTTTGACGTGCCTAATTGGACCAATCAAAATGGTAGAAAGGCGTGGCCAAATTAAGGCGGGAAATCAAAAATCATTTAATCGTAATATCTAAAGCAAACGCCTAATCAAAAAGGTTGCGTTACTCATAGAGAAAAGGGTCTTTTTGATTAGTTGTTAGGTGTTAAATACATAAAAATAAAACTTTGCAGCTTAATTTTACATATCTAAATGAGTTAATTTACTGAAATAATCTTCGACAGTGTACTAACAATAATGTACGACATATCATCAATTGGACAAATGAAAATAAAACATGTTTTTCTTCAATACAATTATTATTTAATTTGCCTGAAAAAAATTGCTTAAAATGATATACATCATATACAATAATTTATTATAACAGCCATTATATAAATTAGAATTTAGATTTAAAGAAAAATTAAACAGATTTTGAAATTATTTAAACTATAATTTAAATATTAATTTTAAAAATTAATTAAAAATTCTATAGCTAGAGTATTGTCGAAAGAAACAATGGGTGGAATGCATAAAAAGTAGTATATGCTAATGCTTCAAGTATGTACTACATTTCTAAAGTTTATATACTACACTAATTAAGCATTTACTACTCTATGTAGCATATACTACTATGTGTACGCGATACATAGAAGAAGGTGCTATGCTTTGGAAGTATCTACTAGTTATAGTAGTATTTACTACAGTTTAAATGAAGTTGGTGTTTAACAAACTTCGGCCCCAGCAATCAAAGTGTTTTAGTAAAAAATGGCAGTTTTTATGGATGTGCATGGTCAAAAAGTATAGAAACAAAGAAGAGAATACAATAATGACGATTTATATCGAAAATTATTTAGGTAATTACCATAAATTTAATAGATTTTTCTATCCCAATCATCTAATCACGCTTTGGTATTTTAGATTTAATAGAGAAAATGTAGAGTGGCTTGGACATTATTTTCTCCAAGATGATAATGAACCGGTGGAAACAGTGGGTGGAGCCCTGTCACCAACTCAGAAAATTGAGGTTTTTTTGAGATGTCTAGGTGTTTCTAGTAAATTAACTTTGTAATTTGAAAAATGTAAATAACTTTTCTTACAGGAGATCCTGGATTTCAGCAAGGAGTTGGTGTTGATCTAGACGTCAATCAAAACACTGTTTCCAGAACCTTAGCCACGGTATCTAAAGCAATTTATTCATAAAGAAACAATTTGATAAAGTTCCCCAACACTAACGAATTGCTTAGAGTTGCTATTAATGAGGGAGCACGTGGTGAGCGAATGCCCAGGGTTATAGGTGTTATTGACTGTACCCATGTAAAAATAACAAAACCATCTATTCACGGTGATGAATACGTGAACAGAAAAGGGGTATGCTCAATAAATGTTCAAGCTACTTGAAGAATTATTAGTTTTTGGTTTATTGACATTTGCTGTTATGCAAAACTGGCGGCATCAGATTCGAGCTTTAAGTCATAAATTAAGTCTAATAGACTCAAATAATAAAGCCGACAATGCTGCCGTTGTTCCTGCGTTTGGCGGGGTCCAGACACCGCCGTCGTCGTGCTCAGCCATTATTTTGTGCTTAGTATGACTTTTGGATTTTCTATGCGATTATTTTGTTATAGTTTTTAGTCCTAATATAGCTTTTGAGATTCACTGTCATTACATGTTAATTTAATATAATTAGCCAGTCAAGTATACCTATTGGTATTTTTATTAATTATTATACAGTCCATTCTATCGATTAACCCCCTACTACTTGTAATGCCCGAGAAATTTTTACAAGTGTGGATGCATCTTGGCCAGGCTCCGTACACGATAGTCGAATTTGGCGAAACTCCATAGTGCATGGAATTATGTATAATAATGTGCACGAAGCAGCTTTATTAGGTGATGAAGGATATGGTGTTGCCCCGTGGTTATTGACGCCATATAAAATTCCAACTACACCAATGCAAGAAAATTATAATTTAATCCATGCAAAGGAACGATGTGTCATAGAGCGCTGCTTTGGTCAGTTAAAAAGGCGTTTTCCAATGCTTCAGTATACTTTTCGCCTAAAAACTGAAAACATTCCGGAACATATTGTGAGTGCATTTGTACTTCACAATATAGCTAAATATCTACAAAATCCATACCATGATTTTGATCGAATTGAGATGGAAGTTCAGCATCCCAATGAACTAATGCCAGAGGGTAATCAAGCACAAATTCGAAATCAAGGTACACAGCGCAGAAATGAAGTTGCTGAGTTTTTATTTCGTAATGATAACTAACATACCTAATAATTTTATAAAGTTATTATTATTATTATGATAATTATATACTAAATAGGTAACTTATAAAATGTTCCATAATAAACTACGTATAAAAAAGTAACAACTAAATAAACTTATTATTTCAATTTTAAGTTTGTGACAAAATATCAAACTATAAAAGAAATAAATGGATACTACATCTCATATTATATTTAAATTATGGGTTCATACGTAGATTTTATATTCCTGTTAATAATCCAACATGTCCCGCCTAATTAAATGGTCAACTAACTGCCCACCAGTTTTGGCAAAATTTACCAATGTAATCGCGGCCCGTTCCTGAGAAGCAGAAATTTGGGCTTCGGCTGTTTCAATTTGTTTTCGTAGACAGGTCTTTTATAGTTGAATAAGTGTCTCCTCCTTATCAGCTGCTTTAGAACCTTTAGGTGTCATGACTTTAACTTGTTTGGAGCCAGATTTAGAACTGAGGAAGTCATCTTCACTGTTTTGGAAGGAAACATCAATCTCGTTGCCTACACCGGCCTGACATGCACCTGGTACTCTGTGTAGAACTGGGTTTTCTCCTACATTCCATAAGTCGAAAAATTTTTTTTGCCATTCCGTCAGTACAATACTTTTATTTCCAGTTTTTTCAAGTCAACTATTTTCTAACTTTTGTTTTCATGTTATTAAACTTTTTCAAAGTTGGTTTTGAGTGTTTATCTTCTTTTTCGTTTTTAATTTTTGGTGTCATCTTTTTATCAAATAAAATTTGATAACTTTCAAGTAGAGTAACAAATAATACTTGTTCGTTTTTATCTTGTCCTAGCTCTTTTGTTGCATCGGAATCTGAAGAATCACTCATAGTTAAACCAGTATTATAATCATTGAACTTTTAAAAAGTGTGAATCCGAACCGAATTACACGAACACACTAAGTACTAATAGACGCACTGATAGAAAAACGAGTTTTGACAAGTGTTTTGTCAATTTTGAGAACTTTGACACGAGCTTACTGCGACACTAGTAGATACTTTTCTCTTAAGTAGTAGGTACTTCTGTTCTGTTGGGCCGTACAGTGTAGTATTTACTTCATAGGCGAAGTAGATACTTTTATGTAAAAGCAAATGTTACAAAGTAAATACTTTTTAGCGAAGCATTAGTATCTACTACTTTTTATGCATTCCACCCATTACATCCAACTACAAAACAAAATAAACTCTTTGAAAATGGAAACAACTTTTTAGTATTTCATTATATCTTTGGAAGTTCCAAAATTAATTTTTTTTCAATCTATTATTCATTCAAAAATTTTCCAAGAAGCCCATATCAGAATATTCATGGAAAGTATTTATGGATTTGATTTAGGTTTCCTGGGATTATAAAAATGAATTAAGCAAATTGCGGTTTTTTTAATATATCTGAGGAACCACTCGTAATTTAGAACAAACAACTTAATATCTTAGCTATATTAATATATGCATAATTGCCTATAAGTATAGTTATAATAAACAAATACTACTTTAGGTCCCAAAAGACAAACCCATATTAACACATGTTTAAGTTTAAAAATTTAAAATAATTATATTTCAAAAATATGTATGTACAAAAAGCAAAGTTTAAATCTCCTGGAAATATTATTAAAATATAGCTTGTTTGTTCCTACTTATTGGGGAAGATGTTATAATATCTTTGTCTGAAAAACTGGATATTTCTGAAGCTGAAAAATAGATGCCATTAGTAATTTTTTTTTTTTTTTAAATACAGATACTCTTACCACTGCTTAAATTAACAGTTTGTTGGGTATGTTCAATAACTGCTAACAAAGGTTCAGTTTCATTCTCGGGCAATTGCAACTTTCTAAAACCTTGCATGATTATTTCTATTTTTTGCCTAAAATCCGTTAAACTTTTCTTGTGGTCTTCTAATAAATAGGAATTTTTTTGAATGTGTGGTACACTTTCACTCAGTTCAACCTACAAAAAAAATTTAGGGCTAAGGGAGCAATATATCACCAATTATTCCCATATTTTGGTGAAATCAAATAAACAGTGCAATAATAATATCTGTCTTTGCACTATAATATTCCTTCTATAGTAAGTTAATATTAAAAATGAGGTTCACTTGCATAATAATTAACAAAACTAATTTTATTACCATATCACTGATATGACAACTGGTGCCAAGCATTGAATCTGCAAGGTTCTTTAGTGAAACCAATAATGCAGCACTGTCTTTTCCTACAAAAATTGTTGAATGTGATCTCTCTTTTATTGCAGGACCAGATGCCTTATTTAGAAACTCGCATGAATGATTTATTGTATCAGTCTCAAAGGTGAGTGTCGCTAAAACAAACAGAAAATAAAGCAATAACAATTAAAGGAAATTGATATTTTTAATAAGTTAAGAGATCATTATACTACACTATATACAAGTGAAATATTAACAAAATAAAGGCAGAATAGAGCCCTGGGAACATCTGAAGTTACTTTTCACAGCTGGTTTACTTTGTAAGAGATGAAAGATAAAAGCAAAAACTATTTGAATATTTTTAGAAAAAATTAGCATTATTGAAGTGATCAGTAGTAGTTGACAAAAAAGACATCTGATAGACAGCGATAGATGAACTGTTTAAATTGTTAAAATTAATGCCTGGCCGAGAGAATGTAAGGAATGGAAGTGGTTTACAAAAAACAGGTATTTATTAATGTCTTATAGCGTATGTGTTTACCCAAGTCAAAACTTAGGCCTGAAGACTACAAATATCTATAAAAAACTATGAAATTTAACGTTACTTATTAAAATCTAAACACAATTCAAAGAAAATGTAACAGAATGCCTTCATACAGAATCAGCAAATAAATGCCGGCAATCTAAAATCTACAAATGTATATTTAGATATAGTTACAGTTTCTTCTAAAATCATCAAAAGAAGTACCTCTCACCAATTTAATTTTCTTAAAAAATATCAGGGCTTCAACATTTTTATATAGAGTGAAATAACATTAAAGAACTGGACACAATAGAAGTCAGAACCTCGACTAGTTCTAGAGACCCTGTGAAAGTCTGTATTAATATTCCTACTATGCCTGATATTGTAACAAGTTTAATCTGAATAAATTTTAAACTGCAAGACGTTATTAACAATGTAAACTAAAAATTGATGATGTAGGAGCAAGGAAATATAAGTATATGAAGGTCTCTAAGGTACTGCCTACAACAATCTCTATGCATGGGGTACACTTCTATTGAAGCTTAAATATTTGCTGTGGACAAGGATGTATGATAGATGATCCTTAAGGATCGAAGTGAAAAGTGTTCTATTTTTCCTAACAGGTGATTTACATGTTATTAATTTAGTATCTACAAAAGTAAAAACTAGGAATTTTATATCTGAAAGCACACTTGGTGTGCTTTCAGATATAAAATTTAGGTGTGCTTTTCAGTTTTCTTTTCCTGGTTGAATGTCACCATACAAACTATGGTAAATTTTCTCCAATTAATCTACTCCACATGTTTGGAAATAGATTTAATCAGGCTTTTGACTTAATGGATTTAAAGCCTTCAAAACTAAAAGGTGTCTGAGTTTACTCGTTGAGTGCTAAATGTTAATTATAAAATAAATTTGACTGCTTTTACTTTTCTTATTTTCATTATTTTAATGGTATGTTTTTAGTTGCTTTATATTTTTTTTTGAAGTTTTTGGTTAAGTTATTGGAAGTTTTATCTTATTTGTAAATCTTACATTAGGGCTGCTACATATTAATATACATTTAGATAGATTAAGTTCATTATACAATATCTTATTAATATATTTGTTGATGGCAGAATAATTATATACATTTAGGGTTAGGATATAATTTATGACTTCCATGACTCGTGTGTGGCTGCTGGATGGGAAAGCGTGTTGAATTCGACGGATCCGTTGTCGTGTTTCCACCGGAGATTGATAAACCTCTTTGATATCTCTTTTCCCATGGTGAAAATTAGACCAAAAAAGAACAAGAAGTCATGGTTAACTAGGGGACTTAAAACTTCATGTAGAAATTTGAGATCCCTTCACACATTAAGAAAGTTCACGAATTGCCCCGGCTTTTCATCAATATTTTAACTCTTATAGGTCTTTGTATCGGCGACTAATAAAAATCGCCAAAAGATCCTTCTACTCAAATTGCCTAAATAAGGCCACAAACAAGTCTATAGAATGCTGGAAGATTGTTAATGATATCCGTCAATCATACAGCAATTATTCCATGGCAGTCCCTGAATGTTCTGCTAGTCATATAAATGACTTTTTTATTGGAATTGCTGATAAAATCCATAAAGATTTGGGTTTCCCAACAACAGATCCACTTACTTATTTATCAGGCACCAGTATTCAAGGATCATTTTTCTTTATACCTACAGACTTGATTGAGCTTAAGGAGGTATTAACTTCTATAAAAAACAAAAACTCAGCCGGGGAGGATGGCCTATCTGCCAAAATACTCCTGAACATGCCGGACATCTCTCTGAGTGTCCTTGTTGAAGCTATAAATGCATCATGGGTTATGGGCCCTTTCCCGCTTGCCTAAAATCTGCTAAGGTTATCCCAATTCATAAGACGGGCAGCCTCGCTGAACCATCAAACTTTAGACCAATATCCCTTCTGTCCACACTTTCAAAGATTATTGAAAATGAATAAGATTTAAGATTATTCTTAGTGGTTCTCAGTTTGGCTTTCAAGAAAATAAAAACACAAATGACGCAATGTTTAACTTTATGAGTGATGTCTACTGTCAGATTAACGGTGGTGGAGTTTCCGCTGCTGTGTTTTGTGACTTGTCGAAAGCCTTCGATTGCGTCAGTCACGAGGTTCTGCTGCGGAAGCTCTTCCACTATGGTTTTAGGGGCTTGGCGGCGAGTTGGTTTTGTTCATATCTAAAGGGTCGTCGTCAGAGAGTGTGTGTGGGGTCGGAGTATTCTGAATATCAATCTGTTGCCTGGGGAGTACCTCAGGGGTCGGTACTGGGACCAATACTTTTTCTCCTATATATTAATGACCTCATCCGACTTAATATCCAGGGAAAATTCACGGTCTTTGCTGACGACACCACCGTTCTCTGGCATGGGTATGATACCGACTCTTTGAGAATAGCCATGTTGGCTGATCTTTAACTTATATATGAGTGGTTCAGGGCAAATTTACTATCATTAAATCCAGAGAAGACCAAACTAATTTGTTTTACAAATAACCGTAGTCTTGATAATATTCTTATTGCTAACTGCCCTGTCCCGCCTTATTCTAACAATAAGTTTTTGGGTCTGGTGATTGATTGACAAGGAACTTAAGTTTGAGGACCATATACGGAGTCTCAGCAATAGGGTTTCTGCGGGTTGTTTTGCTGTTAGGGTGGCCTGTCGGGAGCTTGGCATGGGGATTGGGAGAGCCGTGTACTTTTCCCTGATTGAGTCCCATCTCAGGTATGGTGTCTGCTTTTGGGGTAGTGCAAGCAACTATCTTCTACAGATGTTGTTTGTTTTACAGAAACGTGCTGTGCGTTATATATGCGGGATATCACCTAGGGAATCATGCCGACCATATTTTATCAGGGAGGGCATTCTTACAATCTACTGCCTGTACATACAGGAAGTGGCATGCCTTATTTTCTCCCATCAATACAGGTTTGTCCTACAGAATCCACGATATGTCACCCGCCAGCGGAATAATTTGCGGCTTCCCTTTCCAACATCTTGCCTTGGTAAAGAGATCAATTTTTTATGAAGGTATAAAAATCTTTAACCACCTACCAGAGGACATTAGAGGGGCAAAATCTGTCATCAAATTTAAGTTTCTCTTGAGGAGATTTCTGAGTGGTCGAGCTTATTACTCTGTGGCTGAATATTTCAACGACAATCAGATTTTAATTAATTAAGGGAGACCTAGCTCTTTTCCTAACCTGTTTGTTTTAAATGTTTTTCTTTTTTTTTATCCCTACATGTTGAACTGTATTTAGTTAAGATTTTAACTGTTTAACTTTTATTCATCATTGTAACTTGTATTTTTAAATATAATTTTAACCTTGTAACTCTGTCTCTTTAGGGTTAGGTGAAGCTTTGTTTATAACAATATTTTGTTCAAACAATAAAGCATATTTGAATTTGTAATTTTGTTAGAATGGTGTATCCTGTAAATAAATAAATGATTTTTTTTTAAACTAAAGTTTAACTTGTTAATCTTTGACTTTTTATTGGCTTTATTCAAAGTCTATTAGCCAAAAACCATCATGTGTAACACAGGATAAAATCAGTCCTAGATAACATTACTAGTATCACCTGCAAAAAGGATAGGTTTAACATTTGGAAGATCATTAAGGGATTTGATGAACAGCAGCGGACCAAGGACAGAACCTTGTGGTACACCATGATTTATGCTTTTGTCAGTTCAAACACTGTTCATAAAACCAACATATTGACCAGAATCCTTAGTCTCACACCATTAACATCCAGATGGCATAGTTTTAAAATATGGATAAGGATCCCATGAGAGACACAATCAAATGCTTTAGTCAGGTCATAAAGATAGCAGATGAATCCACACCAAATTCCCATCCGTAACTCTACAACATCTATTGCCAATGTTGTAGATTTGTTATTTCTAAACTAGATGAGTTTTCAAATTAACAAAATTTAATTACTGTAAGAAGCAAGAGATAACACTAGACAATATAAGAGATTGGTGTAGCAAGTACATTAAAGTTTGTCTCAATTTTGTGTTAGTTTATTATACAAGTCAAGTAAAACTCATGGACTTCACCATTCTTATATTCATTATCAGTCTAACCATAGACAGGCAAATAATGAAATGTTTAAAAGAAGATAAGATATAACATTCTTCTGGAGGTGTTTTATAAAAAACTTTCACTGCTCAACATTAGTACTCAATTTTCTTCTTTGTGATGCCACAGAATCATTTTTTTAATTAAAATCCAGCATTATCAGTATACATACATAATATATGTCTGCAGGATAGAGATATTCCTAAAAGATTTATATAAACTAGAGAAATACTGCTGAAATCTATAGAAACTTGCAGTGTTCTACTTTGATTATTCATGATTGCTTTTTATCAAATGCCCCAGGTTGTGACCCATAGGGCATGATATGCCTTATGTATTAGCACAAACTTATCATAAAGTGAATTACTCTTTAAAAAACAGAGTTTATTCTACAGTTTGGAAGGTAGCACATGTACATACCATTCCTACTGCAAGCAGTCCATGCAAACTTTTGGATCTTTCACACATTAGCCCTGTGGTATCTAAGATATTAGAGAGAATAATATATAAACAGGTTGTGAAGTTCCACATGGAAAATCATATACTTGACTATCTGTAGTCGCACTTTAAAGCGTCTTGCAGTGCCATAACAGCTTTTTTAAAAGTACTGGATGATATCAGCTGAACAATTGATGAAAAAAAAACTTGCAGCATTGATATTGCTGGATTTCTCTAAAGCTTTTGATACTGTGAATCACAACCTACTTAAATTTTTTTCTTTTTGTTCGCAATAAATATTTGTATACAGTAAGTTACATTTAATTTGTTCATGTATTTACTCAAAAATACAATCCCACAAAACTCGAGTATGAAAATTTTCTTCTAGGTTTTAAAAGCTTCTTTGTGGTAATTTTTTTATATTAGTTTAGGATATTGATCTCCAGCACCATCCCTGTAGACTTTAACCTGATGATATACCTAGTTTCAATATAAAATTTACACATGAAATAGAAGTTTTTTTTAATATACATTTCCAAATTTATTCAGTTTTTAAGTCAGAGTTACTGATGTCTCGACTAGAACAAAGTGTAGCAGCTTAAAGGTACCTACCATCTAATCTTACGACTTCTTGAGACAAGTAGTTCCTCATACCCCTTCTTCCATTGTCAGAATTTTCTTTATTATTATCAATTATGCCTTTAACAACCTTATAGTATTCAGTTGCTTCGTTTGCTGACATTGTGGCACTGCAATGTCTAAGCAGTTTATTGATAATGACTCTTTTGTTCAACAAACTTAATAGTAACTGATTTTTAACTTTTAAAATTATAACGGTTTTAATTTTTAAAAATAAATAATCTGACTCAAACATAACCTACAAAAACAAACAAATTCTGTCGTTGACATTTGATTCTTACACATGACAGATACCATGGTACGTTTACACTGGGTGAGCACGGACGCAACAAGCTGCGCAACTTTAGTCCCTCGAGCGCAACTCTATTTATTATGCTGGACGCCAGTCTTATGAGATGTTGAAGATGCAGGTGCGGAGAAGAAACATGTTGAGAGGAAAAATAAGAATCTGGGCAAGTCCTGTCGCTTCCTCTAAACGTTTTTTTAACTTTAATTTAATTATTCTTGTCAAAATGTACAAACTCTTACCACAAGTTAAAAGAGAGAAAAAAATAATAAATAATAAGATATTAAGTTTAAAATTTCAATAATAAAACTGAATCAGTATAATATAATATATATAATTTCGGATTATCATATTATAATATGATAATCCGAAATTAAATAAATATAAATGAAATATTAGATACTAAGGAAAACTGGCAAATAAAAAGCAACAAGAACCGAATATCTTCAGTAACTACATGTACGACATAATATTAAAAGAAAGCCATAGTCCACTATGAAGAAATTCCTATTCCTGTAATGAGATGAGTAAAAGGGGTTATTAATTAAGAAATCTTTTACCTTATTTCTGAATATATAAAAGGAACAGAATCTTTACAGATACTAACAACAGGGAATTAAAAAACTTATATTTTAAAAATAGTGAGAAACTCCGGTTCTTGATTTGGAGAGTCGATGAAAAGGTGGAATTAACGAGTTATGATTTTTAATAAACCGCTGGTGGGTTTTTTTTTCATGGTAACCACAAACACAAGAGAAAAGTCCTATGTCACTCTTGGAGTGGTGCTTGCGTGAAGATATTTGTGGGCATTTATCTTGAATCGCTGTAGGTTGTATGCGTCGGGAAATATGTGAGGTGAAAGCCCGTTCCACAAAGAAGATGTTCTCCAGATGAATGAGTCCCGATACAGCGACGTCCTTGGGGTAGGCAGGTGGACTCGATGTTGATGAGCCGCAACTGCTAGACGCGTCCTTCTTGCCGGAACAGCCCTGGGTGGAATCAGGCCTGCCAGCTCAGAGGAGCACTTACCGTGATAATAACGGTAGAATAAACAGAGATCGGCCACCTTTCTCCTGTGCTCCAGACTATCCAGACTCTTTGTCAGTTCTGGTTTGTCGATAAGACGAATAGCTCTCTTCTGTATAGAATCCAGCAGGTTTAAACTATGCTTGGGTACAGAGCTCCAGACATGCGAGCAATACTCGAGGGAAGGGCGTATTTGAGCCTTGTAAAGAGTCAGCAGCTGTTCTGATGTATACAGTAGATGTTGAAGATGTGGGTTTTTTTTCGTTTTGAAAAGCACTCCGAGTTTTTTTGGCGACCTCGGCAACGTGGTCATGCCAGGACACACTGTTGGTGACCTCGACTCCTAGAAGATGTAAAGATGATTTCATTGGCAATGTTTTCCCTGCCATAACCAGCTCCGGGCCACCAAGGTTAGCATTCATCGTAAATACTGCAGCCTGCGTTTTTTTAGCGTTAAAATTGACCAAATTGTTATCGCCCCACTCCAAGATTGCTCTAATATCGTTGTTGGTTGAAGCTACTTGTTGCTGCCTAAGAGTCTGAGAACTTGCGGCTGTCGTTGGTTTGGCGGACTTAAATGTGGAAATAAGTGTGCTATCGTCCGCAAAGCTGTAGATTGGATTGACAGTGGTTCCTAGCAAATCGTTGATATATATCAAGAAAAGGCTGGGGGATAGAATGCATCCTTGAGGAACTCCAGCGTTAATGTTAAATTTGTCGGAGAAGATATCTTCGACCCCATGGATACCATCGACGGCTACTTGGATTGTTCGTTGTTCACGAAAACTTTTGATCCAATTCAATAATGAGTTTTGTATGCCGATTGAGGAGAGCTTGGTTAGTAGTCCCTCATGCCACACTCTGTCAAATGCCTTGGAAATGTCAAGAGCAACTGAGCGGGATTCGCCGTGCTTCTCCATGGTCTCCGTCCACAAGTGTGTGACGGAGGCTAGAAGATCGCCGGTGGATCTAAGCTTTCGGAAGCCGTATTGATGATCACTGATTAGTCCAGATGATTTCAGATATCTTAACAGTTGTTGGTTGACTGCTTTCTCCATAATCTTCAATATTACTGGAACTAGTGCAATCGGGCGGTAATTGGAGGGCATCGTCTTCTTACCCTTTTTGGGTACAGCTTGCACTTGAGCAGTTTTCCAGCTTGTTGGAAATTGGCCTTGGACGAAATTTCTCCCATCGATGAATTCACCCTTGGCAGATATGGCGGTGTTTTGCCTTGCGAGTGCAGAGTAGAATTGGACGCGAAGAGTTTACCCAGTAAGTTGGCTTTTTCCCTTGCTGTTACCGCGATAGAACCATCATCTGCTGTTAGAGATGGCAATGCCGACAAGGAGCAAATCCTTGACTAACGGCTTTCGATACCGACGAGAAAGATCTTGTTCCACTTGGGCAGTTTAGCAGTTTGTTTTTGATCCTGTTGTTGTGACTCTCTTTGCATTCATCAATAATTCGCTTGCAGCTATTTCTGGAGGCTAAAAAGTTCCTCCGATTTTTTTAGTGTTTACTGCCTTTTTGCAATTCAGGGTACATATATTGAGCATACTAGAATAAATGCACAGGTGCTTCTAATATGATGGTCAGAAAATTAGCTGCTTTAAATTGATGAAATGCTAATTCAGAAATGATTTTTATGTGCACTTTATATACATTCAATAATAAAGTGTGTTGATGCTATTAAAGGCTATTTAAAGGGAACTGCTTGAAAATATTTATGTAAAGCATTTGTGAGTTTTTTAGCAGATATTTTTCAAAAACTAAATGTATTAAATGAACAATTTCAAGGAACAAATGAAGCTCTTGCCGATGCAAAATTGCAGATACTTGGTTACATAATTTTAAATATAGTGATAATAGATTTTTCCAATTTCCTGGGTCTGAAGGATTTCTTATCAGAAAAACATGGAGTAAGATATGCAATGAAAATTTTATTATCATAATAATGTATAAATTATAAATCAGTCCTTATCAGCAAATTTTAGAAAATAAAAATTGAAGAGTTAATCATTATTTTATGTAAACACTTGTCCTCCAATTAAGTTTTTTGTAATATCCAAGTTATGTTGTTAGCCTTATGAGAGAGCAACAATTATGTTTATTCTATGTAAATTATAGATATTATACCATCATAATAAGTTGTTTTCATTTTCATAGAGTTTATTTTGGATTGCAAATATATTGTTTTTTTGAGATAATACTCTATTAAAACTAGTGATGTATAGGACGGGGAACGTTCTCTTCGTGCTATGGTCAATATTCGTGAACGAACATTATAAATCGTTCTCTCAATGCCGAAACATTTGCGAAGTACTATTTATGAATTATTGTTGACTAAATGGAACCTATTACATGGTGGCAGGGATATTGCAGTAAAATAATTATTAAGGATTTACCAGTGAGCATTTTGACTCTTCGGCCTTCGTCAGCAGCCACTGAGCGAACATTTAGTAAGCACTAGGCCTGCATATAGTCTATACTAAACGTCGAAATCGCTTCACGGTGAAAAAAGCAGGAATGCTAACCTATATGTTGCTTATAACCTTAGTCTTATTGCTAAAGAGTTCCAAAAACAAGGCGAATCAATGTCAATGGAAGTAAGCAAACCTTGGTGCTTGTCCATAGCTCTTCCTCAGGGTGATCAGGTCCATGATCCATTATTAACATTAGAATTTGAGTTCTGTATGATAGAAGGAGCGGATTTTATAGTATCTATGATTTAAATAGTAGCGTTGGGCGAGAAAGTTTTAGTGGTATTGACTCCGCTTGACCTTGATATGAATCTTCGATTAGAGCACCTAAATTAGGTTAAAGTCATATTTTTGGCTTATTACAGATTGCAATTTTTTTTTCAGGTCAGAACAATACTTCAGTGTATTTTTTCTTATAGTGCATTAGGAATATGTTGAGCAATTTCAGTATTTTGAGCATTTTTAAATTATTTACCATATTCCAAACATCAATTCTAGAGGTTTTTCATGAATATACTCGTTTACCCTCGTTCGTGCTCGGATAACGTTGTTCTAAAATACGTGCTTGAGAATTTTATATCACTATTTCTAGTATTTTTTAATAGTTTTTAAAATATGGTAATTTTTTCTTTAGCAAACAAGTACATGTTAAACGAAAATAACTCATCCTCCTCGGAATCTATGCTTCTGATGGTAGCATATAGGGATATAATTATCCTAATGATAGTGTTTTTAGATGTATGATATAAGAAAATAACACAAACATTTTTACAGCCTTTTTTAATCTATTTGGATTAGCGTAGTTCATTGCTAAAAAATACTTCTACACATTTACATAATTAATTTTTACAGGTCTTTTTTCAGGAATATTAAATAACAAATGTATTAAAGAAAAATATTGTTTTATTTCCATTTTGAAATTGGTGATGTGTATGACACTATAGTTAATTAATTATTGCAGTAAATTAACTCATTTAGATATGTAAAATAAAGCTGAAGAGTTTTATTAGTATCCTGATCAATATCTGATCCACATCTAACCAAAAAGAACCTATTTTCTATCAGTTACTATTTTAACTAGCCATTTGCTTTTAATGTGGCGATTATATAATAAAACTATAAGATTTATTAATAATTGAAATTTGATTTTCCCGCCCTAATTTGGGTACCCACGTCTTTCTAGCATTTTGATTGGTTACTCTCAAGTTAGTTATAATAGTCTCCGTTGACAAGAGAGAGGACGCTAGCAGATTTGTCAAAAAAATGTGTATGCAACCACCATTCTCCTGTATAGTTTTGTGTATGTTGTCAAAGTTTTTGCTGTGTTGTCACTGTCAGTGTCAAAAGTTGTTTATTTAAAAAATTTGGCAGTAGTGATCCTCCCGCAATGAGCCGAATTTTATAAGAAATTCCCATAATTTCCCTTCAGCAATCCTTTACTTTATTTAAATACGGAAAGAAAAATGGGCCAGCATGTTTCTAGAACCGATTTCGAATGGTCCTACACCGAAGAGCCTCACGCAAGCCGGAGGAAAATTATTTTAGGTTAGTCCATACATTCATAGTTTTGGATATTGCTTGAGAATTTGTCACTTTTTCTACAAGTTTTGGTCATAGGATTAAATTTTTGAGTACCTACTTAATTACGTATTTTATGCATCTTCCGCTATGGCATCTAATTTTATAACTTTCATTAATATTCCGGTAATATGAATCATAGTAATAAAGGTTATATGAATATTTTATTTTTATCTATGGCCTCATCTATTATTTTATGATTACATTATAATAATCAATATAATGATTACTAGATGTATAGTAGTCCAAGAAATAGTCACAGACATTGACAAAATAAATTGTAATTATTCTTGGCAGTTCTTGGGGTAGGTATATTAGGTAATAATAACTATAGAACATGCTGCTGTTTTATAGCTAGAAATACTTATTTTCAGATACAATTATTTTTAACTTTTATTTTACATAGATGTGTAAATGCTCTAGTATCATAAAAACATACATGGTAATAAATAATATTTGCAACAAAGATAAATTTAAAAACAGTCTCTCTCCACTTGTTTATTTTACATTATTATAGTTTTAAATTCTCAACATGTTTCTAATTATGCGTTGTGAACAAACCATATAAAACCAACACATAAAGTGCTGGTAAACCTAAAGCTGGAAAAGAACATAATCAAACTTATACCAGTAGGAACTATATATATTAAAAGGTATCATTATAATATAGTTGACAATTTCAACAGAGGTACCACAAGGATCTGTTTTGGATCCACTTTTCCTTCTTTATGTCAATGACATATCCTCAATATTAAGACATGGGCAGTATACCTCTTTTGCTGACAATACCACATTGCTATCGCATGATACAGATGCACAATTTCTACTCAAGAAAATGAATGAGGATTTATGCAGAATCAAGACTTGGTGTGACTATAATTATTTGTCCTTTAATGTAACCAAAATGAGTGTTTCAAATTTTAAGTGTAGACTAGACAATTATCGCTAAAACTTGCTTCTGGTTGCTTTTCAATTAGAACCATTGCCAGTCAACTTAATAAACAAATATTAAAAAGTGCTTATTTCGCCTTAATTGATTCCCACTTCAGGTATGGTATCTGCTTTTGGGGATGTTGCTCAGGTTACTTGTTTCAATCTATCTTTATTTTGCAAAGCGCGCCCTAAGATCCCTCTGCAATATTGGATATAGAGAATCTTGTAAAGCACATTTCATTTCTAAAAAAATGTCTGTTTGCTTAATGCATAAAAATATTTGACAGCAATTACTTCTCAGAATACTATTGTTACTTGCTCTACATTTAAAATAAACCTTCCTGTACCTAGATCTTCTATTATTTACTTTAGTATGAAACTGTTTAACCATCTTCATATTTCCATTAGAATTATTTCAAATTATATTAAATTCAAAAGGAAAGTTAGGAAAATATTACTCAGAGGAGCCTATTATAGTGTGGATGATTATTTATTAGAAAATATTTAACTGTATTGTAATTTCATTCTGTCTCTTACCTTTATAAGTTTCATTATATGTAGTAGATTATTATAATTTAATATGGAAAAGCTTTGTCTATAAGAATTTTGTATTCTTCAGATAACAAAGCACATCTTGACTTTGATTTTCACTTTAATATTCTTCAATATCATAATAGAGTCTTATTCTGATATGAGATTGGTTAAAAAGTTAACGACTATTATACACAACAGTGTGATGCACCAGGGCCAATCTGAGAATGGGCAATGATGGCACCCTATGTGTCTGCCTTGTGGAGTAAAAAGACAAATCCTGACTCAAAGTGCCATCATATTTCTTGTGTATTAAAGATACTGTTTCAAGCATAAAGAGATAGGCCAATGTTAAAAAAAATCTGTAGCTTTGGCTTTATTCATGCACCTAATTGCCCTTTTTTGCAACATAAATAATGTATGCATTAAGTGTTAAGAACAAGAAGTCTATAAACATATGCCATACTGTAAATGGGATTCAATTAATGCTAAATATACCTGTTTAGTTGTACCTTTATCTAAGTCATTGGAGATTATCCTAATTGCAAAGCAGTTTGATGCAAGTCTTCTACCCAGTTATTCAATATGTTCTTGAAATTTTGATTTATTATCTGTTTGAATGCCTTAGAATTAAGTATCTGCTAGTGCCTAACAATTGCTTTTCTAAGTAAACTGGTCCCGAGTCACATTCAAATGAGATAATGTTGGTTTTTGAGATATTAAAACAGAGTTATAATTTGAGGCAGGTCATTATTAAGAGTTTTTGTCGAGATGTGCTCATCCATATCAACAGAACAGTAGCATCATTCATAAACAAAGTAAACACCCCTGAAATTTTTAGGCTCACTTCAAATTCTTTATTAATGTAAATGCACAAAGTAGTACTTACACAAGTCACAATACAAAAGGTACAAAGTACAATGCAAAATCTGTCTGTACTATTTCAAATTATGTTGTTTAAAGTATAAAAGGATTCCTGAACTAGAACTTCTTTAATTTTATTTTTAAACTCAAAATGGTGCAGTTCCTGCGCCTCTAAAGGTATTCTATCGAAAAACTTAATACCCCAATATTCTGAACCACTTTGACACCAAATGTTGGTAAGTAAGAACTAATTTCTGTTTGGACTTGGTATTATAATTGTGAACCTCTGCAGTGGCATCAGCCAGTCTAGTTTTATGGACAAATAGTAAGATTTCAAGTATACAGAGAGAGAAGGCACAGTTAGTATATCAATAGTTTTAAAAGTCTGAAGTATCTATAGTTTAGACTTGCCAATACCCTGATAGCTTTTCTCTGTATTTTAAATATTCGAATTGCTTGGGGTGCATGTCTCCAGGATAATATGGAATAAGACAAGATAAAATGAAGAAGTCCAAAGTATGCTGTTCTTATAGTGGCCTTGGAAGCACAGCTCCATAAGGAACATAGAGCATATAAAGCAAATGTCAGCCTTGCCTACCTGGACATGTATGTCCCACCGCAAAACCTCATCCAGATGAATGCCTAAGAATTTTACATTTTGGTTATGGTTAATAGTATCGGCCATGTTTCTTAGTGAAAACATTATTCTATAAGTCTTGCCTCAGCCTTGTGAGATCATTAATATAAAATAAAATTGGGCCAAGAACCAAACCCTGAGGTACACCATCATTCAAGGTTTGCTGGGTGCACAGACTGAGTTCTATCACTCAAATATGAAAGGAACCATTCCACTGCCTTACTCTTGAAAACATATATCGAACTTATGTAACAATATTTTGTGACTAAATAATGATTCTTGATTTTGTGTATTTCTCCCCTTTCTCAATCTCTCTAGCCTGTATGAGATATTTGCCTTACAAGCATCAAATATAACTTTTCCAGACATTTTTATACTAAAAACCACAGGTGTAATCCAGTTACTGACTCAAAGCTTTTACATTTCTACCACAAAAGCAATAAACTTGATCTGTTCGAAATACTAGACATAAATAAAGCTACACAAAACAACAATCATTACTTAAGTGTTAATGATCAAATACATCATTCTTGTATGCACTTTTTTAACTCACTGTGTTTTGACTCTTCATAGTCTTTTAATATATTGTTCTTGCCCTTTACAATTTTTCCTTTTACTCTGAACCCTGGTACTTTTAGGACCTCTCAACATAGATGTCACCTAGGTTTGACTTCAGTATTTTCTTTATCATCCTAATCAGTCCAATAATTAACTGATTGATGTATCAATTCATTTTTGTCAACATCAGAATATAAAAAATAAATAAATAAAAGATTCTTATTGACATAAACTCAAACCCTACTGTGTGGGACTGTGCCAATTTGAAAAGAGTCTACTAGGTAAATACTAAGTAGTTTTACTAAACTAATAAATTTTAAACTAAATGTAAAATAAACAAGTGGAGTGAGACTGTGTTTTTCAGTTTAAATTAACCTATGACTCTACTGCGAGTATGGACTCTGTCTTCCCTATTTGCTTCTAACTCTGTTTAAAAAATCCTTTATTTATTTGTCTTTCTAGAGAAATATCCCCAAATCAAAAAGCTCTTTGGATATGACCCAAATTTTAAATGGGTAGTCACTGGAATGGTGCTTACACAGTTTTTCCTAATGTACATTTTAAGAGACAGATCGTGGCCAGTATTATTGCTAGTCGGCTATTGCTTGGGAGGTGTCATTAACCATTCCCTAATGTTAGGTAAGGCACATTGCAAACCTATGGTCAGTCAGCTATTTATTTGCTTACTAATTTGTTGTTTTAGCTATACATGAAATATCACACAACTTGGCTTTCGGCCATGCTAGACCTTTACATAATAGGCTATTTGGGTTTTTTGCTAATTTACCTATTGGCATACCAATTTCTATTAGTTTTAAGAAATACCACTTGGAACACCACAGGGTAGGCTATATTTTTGGAAATATTTGCACTTTATTCATTAAATTTCTTGCAGTACCAAGGTGACGATCTAAAAGATACAGACATACCAACCTACCTGGAAGCCAAACTGTTCTGCACAACCTTTGGAAAGTTTATTTGGGTGCTCCTTCAGCCGTTTTTCTACTCATTTAGACCGCTTGTAACTTACCCTAAACCTCCTAGCAAATTTGAGTTTTACAACCTAGTTATTCAGCTTATTTTTGATGCCATTGTGGTGTATCTCTTTGGTAAGATTCTATAAGTATTAGAATATCAAAACATTATTGTTTAATGCTGTTTTAGGATGGAGGATATTAGGTTATTTGATTTTTGGCAGTGTAATGTGTATGGGACTACACCCTGTTGCCGGACACTTTATCTCCGAACACTACATGTTTAAAAAGGGATATGAAACATATAGTTACTATGGACCTTTGAATTTTATTACCTTTAATGTGGGTTATCATAATGAACATCATGATTTTCCTGCAGTGCCTGGCTCTAGATTACCTGAGGTAAGGTTTTGTATATCTGTTTATAAAAATTACTAAGAATGGTAAAGAAGTTTTCAAAAAATGTTTCAGTAATTTATTGATTCCCACAAAGTGCCAACATTATTTATGTGGCAATTACAATTAGTGCCTATCAATAAAATAAAATATTTCTCAACAAAAATTATGATGTAACTCATTTAAGTTTATGAATGAACAGTGTTCTACTCAATTAAACCTAAATAACTAAATTACTTTAATTAATTTATGTCACTGTTTTAAGTGTACAAATTAATAGCACAAATAAGTGTGGTTAAGTGAATTTATTATTCCAGGCAGTTGAGACAGATATTTTCATCAACTGAGTGGAATTATAGAATAAATAGCATTTTTATTCCAGACAATGAACCAACGGCACATCTGCCTGGAATAAAAAGATGATTCATGATTTTCATTTGAAATTTCAGGTATTTAAGCAAACCATCATAGTTTTTAAATTGAATGTGATTAAAAAAAAATTATTACTCCAAGCAGTTAAGCTAAGGATTTACCTCAACTGCCTGGAAATTTAGAATAAAATTACTTTTTTATTCCAGTCAATAAATCAACGGCACAACTGCCCGGAATACAAAAAATCATTCCGTAATTTTTGTGGAATTTTAGCCAGCAAGCCGTCATAATTTCTAAATTCCAAGTAGTTAAACAGATTTAATATTCCAGGTAGTTGAGCCAGGGATTGTCCCTAAGTGCCTGGAATTTTAGGAAAAAAATGTCTTTTATTCCACGTAATGATTAATGGCACAACTACCTGGAATTAAATAAAAAGATCCATAATTTTTATTTGAAATTTTAGGCACTTAAGCTGTCATAGGGTTTTTAAGTGAATTTATTATTGCAGGCAGTTGAGCTACGGAATTACCTCAACTACCTGAAATTCTAGAAAAAATTATCTTTTTATTTCAGGCAATGAATCAGTGGCACAATTGCCTGGAAGTTAAAAAACGATCCATAATTTTTATTTACAATTTTAGGCACTTAAGCCGTCATAGAATTTTGAAATTCCATGTGGTTAAGTGAATTTATTATTCCAGGCAGTTGAGACAAATGTTTATCTGAACTGCTTGGAATTATGGAATAAATAACCTGTTTATTCCAGACAATGAACCAACGGCAAAACTGCCTGGAATTAAAAAAAAATGCAATTAAAAAAAAAGATAAACCGATACATTAAATAGTAATGAAAAGTCACAGATCTCAAATTTATTAAATTAAAGTCAGAGGATTACACGTGTTTCGCCCATACTAGGAATCATCAGATCCACTCCGATTTTACCATTTTGAACTTAATTTCTACCCTTGACTTGTATCATGTTGCTCAATTGACCTCTTCAAAATATTACGATAAATGCAGTATTCCTGCTTAAAGTTGAGGCTGTCTTTATAATAATAATAATAATATCCTTTATTTGCCAACAAAATCGTATACAGGACGACAAAGCAAGGTAGCATACAAAGGAGGATATAGCTCCCATAGGATACATTAATTTTGCTTATCTAGAAATCATAGAGGCAATAGCCTTATATAAACAAAATAACAAAATTCAAAATATCTAATATAAGTTACAATTATTATCTAAAAGTAAAATTATAAAAACATTTAATCTGCAACCAGTGGTAAACAGCTTTTTTAAATATGAATTTGATGGTACGTTTTATTAGCTTAGATCTAAGTTTGATTAAGCATAATTCCATAAGTTATCCAAAGCTATATCTTGAAGATCTGTGATGAAAAACATTATAAATTTCTATAGATCTATTTCATACTTATTGCACCTTTCCAAGTTTTGTCCTTAATTAAATGTCAGGTCATCATCATCATCTTTGCACTGATTATTTCCGGACTAGCGACGATGGCTCTTGCCGGTTTACTGACTTGCTTGCTTGTTGGGTCTAGGCGCCTATCTTTTTTATTCTTTCGGTCGCATCGGAGTGCTTTGTCTGATGAGGCTCTGAGCATGGGATTGACTGCCGGGACGTGGAAAGGTGGGTTATATTTATAGGTTTCTATTTCTTCCTGATTGGTCATTTGGCGGCGTGGATGACACGCCTCGCCAGGGGCGGTTTTCCCTCCATTTTAATAAAAAGTTTTTCAGTTCAGTCACAGTCATTCTCAAGGGCCTTGACCCGTTCTTTAAATTTTGTGTGTTTTTTCTTTATAAACTCCTCTATGGTCTCAATGCGGCAATCTTCTCTGATATCGATGTTTCTTACATATCTCGGAGAGTTTGTGATTAATCTCAAGGTTTTGTTTTGAAATCTCTCGAGTTTATTTAAATTAGTTTTAGTTATGTTTGTTAGCACACATGAGCCCTAGAGGAGTTTGGGCCTTATTACTTGTTTACAGTAATTTGTTGTTAATAGACATTTTATTTTTTTGGCCCTAGAAAGGAGTATAGCCCCTGTATAAGGCCATTGCATTGGTTGAGCTGTCTTTTAATATGAAAATTGAAATTATTTTTATTGTCAAAATATACTCCTAGGTAACGTACCTCGCTCTTCCAGGGGATTTCAGTGCCCAACATCACCAGATTAGGAATGTCGCGATCTACTTTTTTGGTAATTAATATTGCCTCCGTCTTGTCTTCATTGATCTTTATCTTCCATTTTAGTGCCCATGCACAGAGTTTTTCTAGGTGGCTCTGAATGTATGCGTTTAGCTGATCCAGGTATCTGCAGCTGGCGAAAACGCACGTGTCATCGGCGAATAGTGCCAGTTGCGAGTAATCATCATTCTTCGGTATGTCCGTCTGGTATATATTAAATAGAGTTGGTGAAAGTGGGGAACCCTGAGGCACTCCCGCTTTTATTTCTCTATAAGGTAGTGTTTTATTTTCGATCCTTGCTGTGAAGGACCTTCCACTTATAAAACTTTTAATCAATTTTATCATACCGACGGACACACCGAATTTTGACATTTTGAATATCAATCCGCCATGCCACACCCGATCGAAAGCTTTCTCGATATCAAGTGTGATCATGGCGGTTGAATTTCTTGAGTTGAAAGAATCAACTAAGCTCTGTTGTATTCTCGCCAGCTGCATCTCTGTTGAGAGACCCTTCACAAAGCCGTGTTGTTCTTTGGGGATTATTTTCAGTTCTTCTGTTTCCTCTCTCAGCCTGTTTAGTACCGCTTTTTCAAATATTTTACCTATTGTTGGTAACAGGCTGATGGGTCTGTAGCTCTCTGGTTTGGCCAAATTTTTCCCCTGTTTTGGTATCAATACCACTATTGCCCTTTTCCATGCTTCTGGAAAATAGCACAGGTTTAGACATTGGTTGTATATTATTAATAAATCCATTAGTGTGTTATCTGGTAGCATTTTTAACATTTTATTATTAATGTCATCGTACCCTGGTGCTTTTTTATTTAATTGTTGTGCAATGAGGTCTTTTATTTCATGAAGTTTGATTTTTTTAGGGCCTCTAATGTTTTGTGGTGGTATTTCTTCTATTGTTTTATTTGTGTTTTTTACTTTTTCTTCTAGTGTTTGATTTTCAGGACCTGCGTTAATATTGAATTGTTTTTCTAGTGAGTTGTTAAATGCCTCGATTTTTTCTAAGGTTGAGTACGCTAGACTTCTATCTTCTATCTGTATAGGCAGGATATCTGTTTTGGTCTTTCCTCTCAGTATCTTTGAGACTCTCCAATAATTTCTATGATTTTCGTCATCATTATTTAGCTCCTCTAAAAAGTTATTCCATTTTTCATTTCTAAAATCATATACTTCATTTTTTATTCTTTTAGTTAGACTGTTTGCAATTCTTTTTGTTTCTGGGTCTTTGTAAATGTCAGGTCTAGTTACTAGCAAAGTTTCAGCTGAACACATTTTTAAAATTCTTTCATAAACAGTTGCGCAATATGTTATATCAAAACAAACTTATCTTAATAGCTTATCTTAGGTGTAAATTAGGATTAAGATAATGAAAAGAGGATTTCAATAATGATGGTATATTCAGTTTAACATATTTAGCTATTAAAATGATACGGTGCAGATTAACATATTCAGTGCGCCTCAGGGCGTTTATATTTACAGTGGCCTCGAAAAAAAAGAAAATGGCAGTCATTTTAATGTGTTAAAACTTAATTACTATAAGGTACATTGCTGTGGTTTAATACATATTTACGCAAAAATTTATGTACCTTATTAAACAGCAACTTTTTTTTAGGTGAAAAAAATTGCTCCAGAATTCTACGATGACCTCCCCCAGCACCACAGCTGGTCCCAAGTTCTCTATGACTTTGTCATGGATCCAGATGTAGGACCCTATGCCAGAATCAAGCGAAACAAGCGAGGACTTAAAAGCTAAATACCAAAAAACAAATTACACTAAAATAATTTTCGTGATCTATTACGTCGGGTACAATAATCTAATGATTTATATTTTAAGATGTTACAGTGTCTTGACATCATCAAATGCTTACGTTAAGTCTTCAGAGACTTGTCTTTGTATTATAATTCAATGATATACACAAACTTGCTATTTATTGTTATTTAGTTTTTTTTTTGTATAGATGTGAAATAATATATATTTCTATATTTTAACCTTTTGCTTCTATCAGTTCTTAAAACAGCAGTAAAAGTGCGCGTTAAAGGTTGCCTACCGTCTAGGCACGATTTCGGTTCGCTCACGATGCCGCTCACCCAAGTAAAATCGAGTCGGTATTTAGATTATTAACCGGCGAGTCAGCCTAGAAAGCACACACACACCGTTGGCTTCACTAAAATCCGAGGACCGTCAAGGCCTATAAAGTTATAGGTTGAAATATCAAATAAGTAATAAAAATAAGAAAAGTAATAAAGTTATAAGTTATGGTCATATAAATAGCACACTTTTTAATAAAAATAATTAAATTGCGATAAAAAATATTAAATACCATTTTCTATTTTTTTTTATAATATATTTAGCTTAGATGTTCTACAAAGAGTTGTATTTAATTAAAATTAAAAGAGTATTTTAAATATATAAGAAACATAACAAAAAAACTCAAGAAATGCTGGCCATTTAAATAGCACACTTAAAAAATATTTACTTTCACCAAAACCAATTTAATATTTTGTTGGGTTTCCTTTATTTTTTATAACTTCACTTAATCGCTTGGGTATTGACTCCACCAATTTTGCACAGACGCTTGCCGGAATACTGTTCCAAGCCTCTTGGAAGTTTTGCCATAGTTCATCCAGATTTGAGGGATTTAATACCTTAATTTTGGTTTTAACGTGATCCCACAAATTTTCCAGAGGGTTCAGGTCTGGGCTTTGTGGCGGCCATTCCAAAACATCTACCACATTTTTAGTAAACCATCGTTTTATTGATTTTGCAGAATGTTTTGGATCATTATCGTGCATGAACTTACATGTAATTGGCATACAATGCTCCATGTATGGTTCCATAACATTCTGCAAAATCTCCCTATACTTGTATTGGTCCATTATTCCCTCTATACGATGAATAGGTCCAACACCATGCCATGACATTGCTCCCCATATCATAATTGATCCTCCTCCATGCTTAACAGTTTTAATTATGTACCTAGGGTTTAAGGCACGATTGGGAGGACGTCTAACATAGCATTTTCCATCATTTCCAAATCTATTAATCTTGGTTTCATCGCTCCATATTATGGTTTTCCAAAAATTAATGTCCTTATTTATATGTTGTTTAGCAAATGCCAATCTTTTTTTAATATTTCTTTTTGAAACAAGTGGTTTTTTCCTAGCTACACAACCTTTGAGATCTTTTTCACATAATCTTCTTCTTATTGTTCTTGCAGAAATATTTCGTTTTATTTGGGCGGAACTTAAAAATGGATTACCCTTGCTTATTCTAATAATAATTTTATCCATGTTATACGTGGTTTTTCGAGGCCTTGTTAATCTTTTCTTGTTCATTGTGCTTTGAGTGGTCTCATAGAGAGCCAGAGCATTATAAACCATTTTCCTAGAGCAATTTAAATCTTTTGCTATAGCAGAAATAGAAAAGCCTTGATTTTTCTTTTCTATAATAAAAGCTCTCCTCTCTGGTCCACAATGTTTCTTTCTACCTACTAAAAACAAAACTACTCTTGACAATATTCAAAAATTTAAAAGTTAAAATAATACTTACTAATTAACACTCGATATATTTAATAAGAATGAAAGGTGTGCTATTTATGTGTCCAGCCTTAAAACGTTAATATTGGAATGAAATTCTGTATGTGCATATATTTTTAAAATAAACATAAAGTCTTGCATATTAGGAGGAGATTAACTGCTTAAATATTTTCTTATCAGTCAGGAATTTGTTTTTTGTAAGTAATATATGAAAAGGCTAAGTGTGCTATTTATGTGACCGCAACTGTAAATTTAAAAGTATGTTTTTCCCGTTCATTAGGTGTGAATGAAAACAATCGAAAATGGTTACACTTCACTACGAAAACACGGTCATTCACGAATACTAGAGATATTTAATTTTACTGCATAAATTTACAACTATTTACATATTGCGCCAATATTCTTTCCGATGTGTACCTTTATAGAGTTTGTCTCTAAAATCCAATAAAGGATATATTACTGAGGTGAAAATAGGCCGATTTAAAGCAACTTACCTTAGTACGAACTTGCTTCGTTTCTTGTTAAATTTAAAAAATAAAAATCGATTTTTTTTACTTTTTTCAACATTTTGCTACATGCCACTTTGAAAATTGGTTCCTAGGGGTATTTTGGTATGAGAAACTCGAAAATGGGCATCTTTTTACTGTGGCCGATACTGCACTGTTGATAGATTAAAATGGCCATAACTTTTTCGCAAAAGTGGTTTTTATTCATTTTTTTAAAGTCTTTTCGTTATTGGTACATTTGGTACGATAAGTGTTTCAGTGAGAATTCGCTAATGAGAAAATAAATAAGGTGTTTTAAGCTTGTTAGTAACAACTATATTTCTTATTTGTTAAATTTGCTGAAAGATACAGTCAGGGCCGCCAAGAGAAAAACCGGGGCCGGGTCTGTCCATAAAAAAGCATATCAGCCTAAAGTTTGGTAGTAAGGGGTTTTTGGAGGCGAGAAATTCGAATTCAATGATAATTTTTGTATACATCTTAGAAGGAACTGTCAGCGACACTCCGAGGTGACAAACACTTTTTTTATTTAAGAATCTCAGCTTTTCAATTAATATTACTCTAAAAAGTGATCTCGTTGTCGAGTCGCTCAGAGCGACCGTTATCGAGATTTTTAATTTTGAATGCGGCCTAATGAAAAAATTGGTCATTTACGATTTGCATTTTTTTTAGGAAAACTAAGTTTTTCATTTATCGAGGGTTAAATTATTTGAAAATATATACAGACCTAAGCAGTACTAATCGAAAGTAAGCCATATAAAAAAAAAATAAACCGCCACATTTATAGCATTATTGAAACCGTGACTTTTGGTGGTTTGTGGACCGTTTGGACTTGGCGTGGCGATCTTAATATTGACTTCTTCAAAGTGGCGTAACCAATTTTCATAATGAACATGTTTACGCTGATGAGGATGCCACTGAAGTAACTCATTTTCAATATGAGTTTAACGTCAATGTGTAGGCAGTTTTAAAATCGGTCCTTTAATTTTACCACCAAGGCTAACTGCTGTGGATTATTTAGAATATTTACAAAATACTCTGCCAGATTTATTAGAATCGCCAGAACAACTTCGGCAAGATATGTGGTTCACCGCATTTAACTTTAAATGTTCGGAATTATTTGCATCAACAATATCCAAATAGATGGATTCTATTTGGATCCATTAGATTATTTTTTATGGGGGTCTTTAAAAATGATGGTGTACTCTAGAGTAATTAATACAGAAAAAGAGTTATGGGCAAAGTTTCAAAATGCAGCCAACATACTGAAAAACGATGAAAAGTTCATGCAAAGAGTATTTTTTAACTTTTTACGCTACGCCGTATTAATAATTAATATGCGTATTTATGTAGACGGAGGTCATTTGAACAATTGTTAAAAGTATATAATAATAATATTAAATATAAGATTGTTTTACAAATGGTCTACAGCAAATTACTTATTGCATTATAAAAATATTTTATGAAATTGTCATATCTAGAAAACTTTGTTATAAAATAGGGTTCTTTATAAGAAAAAATTATTTTAATTAAAGCCGTCAAGTAATGTATAAATATTCAATACGCCTTTAATATGTGGATTAGATTTAAGTAGGGTACAGTAAAATGGGGTGAATAGAAACAGTTTCGGACCTTTCCTACTCTGTCGCTAACATGGTAGTCACCTTTTTGACAACAAAAAATAAGGAATCTACAGGTCTCGACTTGTAGATCAAAAAACGCATAATAGATTTTTTTTAAATAGAGGTTTTTTCACAAAAAAAACGCTCTTTTTCTATTCACCCCACATTAAGGGTGAATAGAAACACCCATTTAAATTGGTCAAATTTGCTATTCTACCCACACGAGGGCAAATAGGAACGCCTGAAAAAAATTTTAAATTGATAAAAAAATATAAATACACAAAAAAAAACTGACAAAAACACCAATTTTACAAAAAAAAAACACATTTATTTCTATGGAAAAGTAACAAGTTTAAACATATTATTTAAATTAAACAACTTTGATGCAAATTAAATGAAAAAAAAATGGCTAAAATGAAAGGTAGAAACATCCGGAAAAACTTCTGGAAATCCATAAATATATCCTGACGAGTGTTTGGTGGGGCGACTTCTTAAAAGAGTGGCTTTAATGTCATTTTCTTGTCCGATAAAATATTTATTTCTTTGTCTATATTTCGATATTTTGTTGGAAAACACACAATCAGAAGCCAAGTTCCTTTATCTATTAAATCAAGCGAAATAGGAGAAACACATCGGAACAATTTACCCTCAAAGCAGACTGATGCTGATGAATTATTTGTATCCAACTTATTCTCGGACTTATCGGTGAAACTTGGTAGTGAAGTGTCCATTTCTGAGTCGGCATCTGAAGAATGATCTTGATCTTTTGCCATTATTGGCATGAAATGACAAGGGTCAAATTCATTTCCGGGTCTGAATCTTCATCTAAGGTTTCCATACGTCTTTCCTCAGGATCGTCTTTATCCAACGTGCTTTCAAAATATGCACTTGTAACGCTTTTGCCAGCAGGAACTTGAATTTTACGACGTCGACTCTTCACATTTTGACCATCTCTCGTTGTTCTTAGAAGGTTTTCCAAAGACTTATTAAGTCCTTCTTCAATGTTGGGTTAACTCCTTCGAAATATGTACATCCCGAAGGAATTAAGTAAAACCCTTAAGTCATAGGTTTCACTGACTCAATATTCGAATTTAACCGTTAATCTAAACCTCTCATCTGCTGATTCGTAAACGTAAAGAGAGAGTAACTTAATAAATAAAGTAACTTAACCTGGATATTTTGGGGATGGGTGCAATAGGTCACGTACCGAAAAATACGCGCGTAAAACAGCGTCGACACTTATCGATCAATCCGGGTTTCGCTCAATGCCAGTATTGCTGCTACTCAATTCACAGCTATTCACCTTTTTCTCCCACTCTTTGCGCATTCGTATTTAATATAAGGAAAGATATGTGTACGTATAGTTCAGGAATATACAAAAGGTGGGAAAAGGAAAAGATGTAAGGCAAATTATTTAAAGGTTAATAAGTTGTTAGCAAAACGCGTATTTTTGAATGCATAATTATTAAATACAAGTAAAGACTTAATTTAAATTTAAAGTATTACTAAGTATTGACTAAGAGAAAATTAAAGTTAATAATTATAATTACTACAAGCATGTGATGACAAAACAAATGTTTTGATTCTCATCATTTGTCTCGTCAAGATTTTGCAGCAGAAAGCGTCACAAGACTTGACTTTTTTCCAGCATTAGGCTCAATAGTCTTTGACAAGTCATTTAGCAAGAAAGGGAATCTGTCCTTTGGAACCGTGCAATGCTTTGAACCAGCCTCCATTTTCCATTTTTCAAGGATCTGTCGCCAAGCTGTTTTAAGAGGCCGGAAAAATGCCACGTCCAGATGAGTAGAGTTAGCCGGGAGGGAGATAAATGAAATATTATTTTCTTCGCAAAGAGATACCGTACTTGCAGAAAAAAGTGAACTCAGATTGTCGCCAATTAAGTACTTCTTTCCCGGTAGATCTTTTAGTGCAGGTATGACAGTTCTCTCTACCCGATCTGAGAAGGAAATCGCATCAAACTAACCTGATGGGCTTCTATTAAATCTGACGTCCTTTGGTCCTCCAACTGTCCAAGATGTATACAAATTTTTAGCTTTGTAAACCCACGTATGATGGGAACAATTTTCCATCAGCTGAAGCAGCGTACATAATAGAAACGGCTGCCTTCGACGTATTGGAAATACGTTCTGGATAGCGACAGTCCCTTTTCGAGATTACTTTCTTTCTACCTGGATCGTCAGTTAAATTTGTTTCGTCGTAATTTATTATGTTTGATGGCGGTACATTTTTCAACTCCGTGACTAAAATGTCAAAATAAGCATTGATAGTATTGGGAGAAACAGCAGCTCTTGAGCGCTTGATGTTTTGGCAGATTCTAGATCTTAATTCATTTTTGTGACGTTTTAAAAATGATAGACAAAGTCTCTGCCACGGATATTATCTTTAAATCTCGTTATTGTTTTACCTCTACTGTCTAGGTAATTTTTTATAATCATCCTGACTGTCCAAATGGTCAAGTGGATACCCCCAATCGGAACAAGCTATTAGTTGATGGACTAAAATATCTTCTTCTTGTTTGGTTAGGGCTGTTTGTCCTCCATGACGCTTTAGGTTTCGGTTTTTGTGGTGCCGATAAAGCACAGAATAATGAATGTTATATGTTTAGTGAGCCACTCTATATCTCATTCCATTGTCAATTGAAGCAAGGGCTATTTTTAGAGTTTTTTCATCAATTTTCTTATATGTTTTACCTCGAGGGTCTGGTTTATAAACGCGAGGCATTTTCCCGCAAAAGAAAAAACAATTATGGGGTGGATAGAAACAGCGTGTTTCTATTCACCCCAAAATTACTTAAAAGTGACATTATGTATTATATTACAGCTTAAGAAAAAAAAATAAGCAAGACAAGCAATTTCTGAAATAGGCAATGTAAACCAGACACCTTACAGCTACTTTAACCAAAAACTCAATGTCTTACCTGTTTTTAGCTAACCACTATGCATAAAGTTTTGCTCACAGAACACAAATATAGAGAAATGTGTGTTGCCTAATGAACAGACAGAAATTCTGTTGACAGCTTTATTGACGTTGTTGACAAAGACGGGGGCATCCATCTTGGGTGACGTGTGGCGGGAAATTTAAGCTTGACCTATTGCCTGGTATTTAAATTTCAAGTAATTTGCAGTTGCATTACAAAGTTGATGCGTTAACTGACGAGTGGTGAAATATATTCAAATAGAATTTTATTTTATTTAAAAAAAAACAATATACTTTCATTTTAGAAATACCCACATTTAATTAAAATCGTTAATTTTAAATGTTGAGAAAAAATAAAAATATTGCATCTCAGACATCCCTCATCACTTTAATCAAGAATTAACACATCAACTAAAATATTATTTAATTTAAATTTGGTTCTCAAGACATTGCTTATTTAAGATATTTAGCTATAGATATATTTTACTTACCAAGAATTATAAATTGGCCCGATAGATATGGGACTAAATTTTAAATAAAAAAAAACAAAGCTAAATTGTCTTGTAAATGTTTTATTTTGAGATGAATTAAAATAAATTTAACAAAGGGTTTTAAAAAGGGCATAAGAAAGTTACAATATATTCTAAATGAAATACTGCAAACTGTAAGTATGGTATTAATAACACCTTTTATGTAAAAAATAGAATTGTTGCAGGTATAAAGCATATTTTAACTGAAAATCCTAATTTCTGGAGTTTCAGAAAAAAATTATCTACTTTTTTTTGTTTCCATAAGTGTATAAAACATGATAAGAAATATGTAACAAACATACCTAAATAAAAAATTAAACATATATTTGTTAACCATCTATACAATTGCAATAAAATAATATATATCCACAAATTATGGAAAACAAAATATAAGCTCTTATAAAGACAGAAACTGAACCTATATATAATCTCTTGAAATAACTCTGGCTTTTTATTGTGAATAAGTTAATTAATAATGACTAGATATAACACAAATACATATGTACGAGTTAATATGCATGTTTTTTTCCATTTTATTTTTTTAGTATAAGCAAATAAAAACAAAATATGACTTTTGATTAGTCACAATCGGGTAAAGATGCCACAAGTCAGTGGGGTTGTCTCCAGTAAGTATGCAACATGAAACATAAGAAAACAGATTAAGACAGTGTATTGTGTATATAATATTATATATTCTATCAGGTTAAAATTAAATCTCCTAAAAGTATTTCATCCTAATGATCCAAAATACATAAGTTTTCATTATTAGTAAGTATTGATTATCACATTAGTTATGATTACAATAATTAAGGTTCTTAAATAATACTGTAAAGGATTTGATATTAGTCCATAATTTTACTTTAGGCTAATAATATGAATTTAATTATGGGCCAGTAAAAATAAAATAGGACTGTAAAAAGCATAGCATTTACTATCAAAATGTCTCAGGTAATTTAGGTATTTTAAAAAATAAGATATTACATACTAAAATCTTAGCTAAAAAATTAAAAAACTAAATTATTCTGATTGTGTAGGTGTAGGATCATGAGTATTAAATGAGGATATTCAAGATTTTTGTCTTTTTAAAGGCATTTTATATTGTCAAATATTTTTCTGTTTTTTAGAATGACCAACACTTAAAGATTGTTGTTGTGGTTTTGAAGTTAGTTGGCTTTTGATTTTATACTTTAAATATTTATAAACCAACCAAAACTTTTTCTCTAAATTGACTAAATGAATGACAGATTCGATGTTGGCACGTTTGTAAAATAATGTATTAACCCAGAACTCAAAAAAACTACAAAAAGCTATAAAATCACTTAAATACTTTAAATTGGAAGAAAATCATGAGGCTTGGCTTAAACATAATTAGCATAAAACATCTTTGGCCCGTTAAAGTAGTTATGGCGACAGTAGTTATGGTATCTGTTGACCGTTTAAGAATAAATTTGAAACGTTAGGAGGTTTAATTCCGATGTTGATTTTTTTTAAAAGAAGTTTCCCGTTTTTGTTGCTATTTCAGTTTCTATTAACCCCATTTCACGGTATTAGAATTATGGATATAATCTTTGTTGTTTTTGATTTTGGGGCACTGTAATCTGGGCTAAGATTCTGGAGATGAGTGCTTAAAAAAGGACTGCTTAAAGAATACCGTGCTAAAATTGCATTTTCAAAGAAAAAACAACTTCCATTACTTCGTAAAACTGATTGAAATCTCCAAGACAGTTTCTGTAACTCATCATTTCAACCAACGTCTACCTCATAGTAACGCAAACAGTGTTCAAGCCTGCATTCTTTGGTACCTTAATTCCCCATCACTAGCGGAATACCTGTTCCACCATCCACCACTAGCGGCATACTTGACTTTAACAACGTACCTGTCGACGATTCACGATCAGTCCGCGTAAATTCCGAGCAGCGTCGAGTTGCGCAGCGCCTATCGCCCACATTCCATTTGTTTATGTACCTAAACGTACTTGTACTATGATGTAGATTACAACATTCTTTGAGATTCTGTGATTTAAAAAAAAATAAATAAATAAACGCTCAATAAGCAGTAAACACCTTCGGTCGATTTGTATGGGTGTAAGCGCGCGTGTGTGCTTCTTGTGAATTTTTTGAAGGCAGGAATTATCTTGGATACCATCATCATCATCATAAGCGTCCGGGGATCGATTTATTGCCGTGTAAGTAGTAACGGTTTAATACTATTATTACTAACAGGAGCTTTCAGGTTATATTTATTTATTAATGGTGTTACCGTTGCTTTTAATTTGATTTTTTTTGTATGGTTTCACGCGTACTTGACTGTTGGTCTTGTTTGTGACACTGAAAGTCGAGTAGGACAGGAAACCGATTGCGTTTATTAGATTTAATGATTTTTTTGTTTGTGGAAGGAGCTCTCGTAACATAAATTTTAACTTGATAAGGCCAATAAGACAAGTCCAGATTAAATAAATTTCAATTTACTGAAATATGCATAAAACAGCCATTAGTGAACATGGTCAACTACTCACATGAAAAGGAGAGGTTCCTGTCCTACTTAAAAGATCAACAATTTTCATTCAAAAAAGAAATAATTCAATAATGGCTAATGATTTAAGACCAATCAATGTATTGTGTGTAAAAAATAGTTTGCTCACAGCTAGTTACATATACGTTCAAAAAAAATTTAATGTAAAACGACTGTGTACTAGAATCCTGAAAAAAATTAATTAAATTCCAGTACTGGTGCTAAGGCTTTTTGTAAATCGAAAATATTTAATGGTGAAATTAAGGAATGCAGGATTGGGTGGAATTGTTTTGCACTGGTTGAACAATTATTTAAAAAATAGAAAGCAAGTACTTAAGATTTATAATATTTGATCAAAGCTTTGAGGAAAAAAACTGCATGAAACATGAAGAGTTCTATAGCCCATAATCCTCTAGAGACATAATATCAAATTTAAAGGCAATAAAACGTAACAACTTTCTTTGGACCTCTCCAATTCTTTGACTATGATAGTATAAGCGAGATTCCATACAGAGGAACAGGACTTTAATAATGATAGGTCTAATTAGAGAACAATATATTTGTCTCATTAAAATCAAACCTACAACATCTCGCAAACCCTAACATCCTTAGAGACATGGATATCATTTTATGAATGTGTTCTACAATATATTTTTTTTCTCGTTTTACTCAAAAACCTGAAGGTTAAGTGCGAAAAGTATAGATACAAAAACTATAGATTTTTTATCACCTATAATTTTCTTCAAAGGCATTTTTTTCTCAGGTAATTATTTTCTGCAAAAAAACGTTTTTCATTGATCCTACCTTACCCCCCCACCCACCCCACACACCTTACCAGTAAGAAATTGTTTTCAAAAATCATTGTTTTCCAAAATAATCCACATGAATAACAGCTGGTTTCGTCGTTAATACCTGATCTAATAACACAGTTTGTTTATATAAATTTAATATAATAATACAAAAATAAACAATATTTAATACAAAACAGTGCTATTAGATTGGAGATTATGGACGAAAAACGGTGATTTTTCAAAAGAATTTCTGACTGGCCAAATGTTTGGGGTGGGTGGGGGGTGTAAGGGTTGTGTTAATGAAAAACAATGTTTTTGCAGAAAAAATAAATTTAAAATTCAATTTAATAACACTGTTTATTTAAATTTGACATAATTTTATTTATAAATATTTAGTATGAAAACAGCGTTATGTAATTAGATGATATGGACGAAAAACAGTGATTTTTCAAAAAAAATTCATTAAATATTTGAGGTGTAGTAATCGAGTTTTAAAACTAGATATGTAAATCTCGTTAAATGCCGAAATTTTCTCCCTTTCGTAAACAGAATCGTATATGATATACGTATATTTTACAGTTTAATAAAAATACCTGGACCATAAACGGTTGATCAATATACCAAAACCAGAAATTTACTAAGAAATCGTTGAATAAATATATATTTAACGATCATAATATATGATGTGTTGCTTGGGATCTATGTAAATATACAGATACACTGCTTGAAGTTCCTCTGGCAGAACGATGGAATATATAGTCAATTTTCAATAATATAGTGAAATTTCCTTGACACAATAAATCAAATTCAAAATATGCTTTAATGTCAAAACAAAATATCCATTATTGTTAACAGAGCTTAAGAAATACAGTTATAACTAAAATAAAATAAAATAAAGGTGTCACAAAAATTGTTCCAGTTAGTATATACAACAAAAAATTAAGCTAAAAATAGCCAGTCAAAAAGGTAAAACCATCACCATAGTGAAGGGTCATAAAATATACATTATATAAAATTCTAGTTCCATAAATTATAAAATTATAGTGTTATACTAAAAAAAATAATACATGAATACATTGAAATAAAGATAATAAAATCAATTTTGAAAGATGTGGGTAGAGCGCCTAAAAATTCCAAGCTGTTGTTACTTTGGCGTATGGATAAGGGTAAATGATTGAACATTGTACATTACTGATTTTTTTACTTGTTTAGACTTAGGGATTGGCAATCTAATATAAGAGGCATGCCGGGTATTATAACCTATATTCTCCACATTTAGTTCACCATTATGTTTTTTAAAAATCAGGCAGACTGTTTCCAAAATAAAAATACAGTATAAGGTAAGAATTATGTGTCTAACAAACTAAAAAACTCTCTAAAAACTAGACTTGGAAAGTACTGGATCGGAAGTAGAGGTCCTGCCAGGTGGCCAGCCCGGTCACCAGACTTAACACCTCTAGATTTTTTTCTTGTAGAGATATTAAGAAGGACAAGTTTACAATTAAGAGCTGAAAAATTTGGAGGATTTAAAGAAAAAAATTACACGTACTTGTAGAGTAATTCCGGAATAAGAATTAAGAAGCCACGGAACTAATAAAACATACTAGCTCTAGTAAAGGTATGAACTCTGGTTAAACCGAGAACGATTTAAACGGTTACTATAATTTTTATAATTCTTTTTTACTGTTTTAATAGTAGATTGAATAAGAATAAAATATCATCGTAAAAAGCAGTTATCTCAAAAACCATTCATATTTGACATGTAGTATATTATAATTTTTCTATGTAGAAGTAAATGAATGAAGAGTAAAAATTGGGGCATCCTATATATTGCGTGGACCTCACTGGAACAGTCCAAAGCCTCCGACATAAAATCAATATATTATGTTACCAAATTAAGATCAGTAGATTTACCTCTAAGGAATCCATATTATTCTTTCATGATGCTGCAAGATAAAAAATTCAATAACGATATAGGGACAATATTTTCAAATAACTTAGGAATGGTGCTAAGATTGCAAACTGGAGTTAAATAGTTGATCTAGTTAAGTTTTAGGAACTATTCTAGTAAACAATGATATATTGAAAACAATATGTAGGGGTCTGCAATACTGTTACAAAGCTGGAGGTTCTCAGTCAGCCCCAAGGTCCTTATATATTTTTAACTTTCTTTATTTCTTCGTATATAGAAGAAATCGGAACTTTCAGATGGGTCAAAAGATAAATCTTCCATTCAAGTTACTGTGAATACTTCCATCAAAATCAGAGTACGTAGGTGGGAAGTATTTAGAACTAAGAGACACACAAATCGTCAAAGTTATTAATATCTCGGTGTAAGCATTACGAATTTTGGTCCAAAAGCAAAGGAAATAACAATTTGAATTGGAGAAGGTATTTCAGCAATAGGTCGATTAAATCATATACTCTGTAATAACCACATCACTCATAAAAATGAGAATATACAGAAGTACTTCTTGTTGGTCTCTGAGGGTTCAGAACTTTGGATAATAAACAGAAAAAACGCTTCCAAAATAAATGCAAGGGAAATGAACTGCTGGAGTAGATGTTGCCAACTAACATGATGAGACAGAATAAGGAATACTAAAATCAAAGAGCGTCTGGGTATAGATATCGGTAACCTGGAAACTGAAAATGTGTATTATGTTAAGAATAATTTATTTAAGACTTTTAATAAAAACGTTGGTATGTCTGCTTCTTTTAATAAGCATAAAAGTTAATATGGCTATAGTAAGTAAAGAAAACTTACTTGGGCTAACATGGCTTGCCCATCTAAATAGCTTATGCAAAAAACTCTCTTCAAGCATATTTCTTCTGAGACAGCTTAGAGGCTTCATGGATATAGGCAGTCTTTTAAATGCATTTTTTTATTCACACATATCATATGGTGTAATTTTATGAGGTAACTCTTCTCACTCAGTAAGAGTGTTTCGACTCCAGAAGAGAGCTTTGAGAACAATTTTAAATTTTCACTGTAGGGAGCACTGTAGATCATTTTTCAAAAAATTAAAAATTTTAACCCTTCCTTGTATATACATTCTTAACTGTCTTCTTGAAATTCATAAAAACAAAGATAGTTATAAAAAAAATGTAGATTTTCACTCTTATAACACAAGAGGTACACAACAAATACGTCCCCCTTATTTAAACCTACAAAAATCAAAGAATAATTCACTGCCCCTTGGTCTTTACACAATAAATTACAATGTTCTACTCGCCAGCTATCTCCTAAAAAATTCAAAGTACTCATCAGAGGTACTCTTCTAGAACACAACTTTTATTCTGTTGATGAGTTTATAACCACGCCTCTGAATGACTGACAAATGTGCTCAGATCTTGACAGATTTTTTCTCAAATTTTATTACTATCATAACTTTGTTCAGCCACAGTATTTATGTTCTTGTTAAGATGTCATAACTTTCTACTTATTTTTTGCTTATATTTATATGTTTTTGTTTGTATTTGATTTTAAATTTGTGTAATGACTTATAAGTATGTAATTTTTTTTCTTTTAATCTCTCAATTGTTGTTGAACTGTATTTTTAACTTTTGCATACACTGTTTTTCTTGGTTTAATTTTGTGAGTTGTGTAAGACTGTAAGGTTACTAGCATCAATAAACTACTCTGCTCTTAACAGGATAATGAGGTATGCATTAGCCATTTTTGTCCTTTTTGCGGTACATAAAAAAATAATTTGTAGATCAATATGAATCCAGAGAAATCTACACATTTCTCAAAAGTGTTTGGATACAACTCAAAAAAAAGTTAATTAAACCCACTTAAAATTCTTTTAACTGAAAAACATCCGAGTGATGCTGACATTGGCCCAAAAAATTACTGAATACCCTAATTTTCTTTAAAATATGATATGGACCGATGAAAGTACATTGGTGGCATTTTAAAAAGAAATGTATTTTGTATATTGATTTTTGTTTTTTATTTATTTAATTTTTGTTTGTTTTATGATTTCATACAATTTTGGTAAATTGTATACACTTTTGTATATTTGTGTTCTTTCTATGTGTATTTTTTATTTTATGTTCTGTATTCTCTTATTTTTTCTTAGGGTTTGTCTACGAATAGTAAATTTTTTTGACAATAAATCATTATATTATATTATATATAAGAAATAATAAAATAAGTGCAATTTGGCCTAAATGTTTAGGCAAGTATTGATAAAAATCGAATTTTGGGTCCTTATTTTATTAATGGATTTCGTAAGTTAGATTCCTATTACTAATTTTTAAGATCCAATTTTGAAGACTATTTCAATAACATAAAAAAATTACTATAAAGTTTGGTTTTATTAAGATAGTGCTCCCACACACAATACATGAAAAGTATCGAATTATCTTGCTTAATTAAATTAAAAAAGCTTCAATTTTAATAAATTGTTTCAATAAGTTTCAGAAAGGTACATATATTATAAATAATAGTCTGGCAGTTTATAGTTTTTTTGTTTAATGCTTTATCTTTTCTAGCCTTGTTATTATTAACTATAGAAATTGCATCATCAAGCCAATAACTCTACGTTAAAAAACTGGGTTTGTATGGAAGAATGGTGCAAAATAGGGTGCAATTATAACTACCACTTTTATGTTTGTCAATGTAGTTGTGGCTTTAAAGTTGCAGACATTTTTATTTTCGCATTATGTTTAATTTAAAAACTTTATGCTCTGTCATTGTGCCTATAGTGGCCAGGGATAAAGAGGACTATTGAGGCTTTTTGAGAAAAATAAACGAAATTTAGTATGTAAGTATGTAAAGAAACGTTCATTTTTAGATGTATCCAATTGTTTTTTGTCAATGCTGGCAATTAACTTTGAAATTGACTGCTGTGGATAAGTTACAAGGGTTACATTTGCAAAAAGTATTTTTTATTGTGCTCTGTTTATGGTCCTTTATTTCTATTTATAATCCCTCTCTCAGAGAAATTCCCTGTATAGTAGGTACATATTCTTTAAAAAAAAAGAGGATATATACAGGGTGTCAATTTAATATCGCGGTGCTCGATTACGTCTAAACCCTGAAACAGAAAAAACCTTTAATACAGGGAATGTTAACTGAGTTAAATGCGAAATGGAAATAATGGTCCTGTAAGATGGCCGGCGAGATCTCCTGATTTGAATGTTTTAGGTACATTTTTATGAGGAAAACTAAAAAATTATGCTTATTATGCCAGCTTATGCGAAGGAGGAATTTCAAAATATTGAGGAGATGTGCTTAATATTCCTAAAAACGTGCAATTGTGTCTTGGTACAAAGGAACAACAATTTAAGCATTTGATATAAGTTTATTTAAGATATATATTTCTTTATTATTAAATTTATGGTTTACTAATTTATGTACCAACGCGTATTAAACCCAATATAAAAAAAAATAATTAATTTAGTTCTTTTTGAAAAATTTACCATGATGTACGATGATGAATGCATGTGCACTAATACCGTTGATTGAATATTTGAAAAAATATTCCAATATTCAATGAAAGCTAATACAGTGAAATTTTAAATATTGTTTTGTCAGTTTATGCACAGCCTACTGCGACAAATTTAATTTTTGCCAAAAAATTCATGTTTTAAAAATAAAAAGTTATTATTTGCCGTAGATTATTATAAAGAGAAAAAACTAAATATGGCGCCTATAAGAATAAACAAATTTAATGATGGTTGGCAAAAGACGAAACATCGTATTTAAAATCCGAAAACAGCAAAATGTAGCACAAAAAAGTGGAAATACAAAAGTGAAAATTATTTTAAAATTAGTTAAGAAATAAATTCAGGAAAAAATAAAATCGGTTTTTTCAAAATTTCGTATTTCTTCGAATATTTTCGAAATTTTTAAATTTTTGTTGAGCTCAAAAATTGTCAACTTTGCCCCAATTTGAAACACCGTGTATAATTAGAAATTCAATAAAAGTGCCATAAATCAATATTTACCAAAGAAATAAGCATTTTTCGCCGTCAATATCCCCTTGCTTTTGTTCTTGTAATAAAGTCGACATTTCGGATTCTATGCACTCCATCTTCAAGATCCTGAAATGAATGAAAAACTATATCGAAGCATTCTGGATTTAAGCTAAGCCCGTACTAGGTACTGAACGAGAACTAGAATCGATAAAAGGATTCACAAAAGTCTTGTTTTCGAGTAATTAATTATTAAAATTAAGCAGGTTTTAATGGCTTGAACATTCTTTGCTTCTTTTTAACATAGATTATGAGATCATCATCTATTGCAAATACAAACCATTGGTGCTTATTTACCTTGACCTTACTCTTTTTTTCAGTTTATGCTACGAAGAAGGTGTGAACATGCCTCACCTCCAAACCAACGAATATCTTTGAACAAAATAAATGTCTTAATTTTCAACTGATGTGACCTTAAAACCGCACCGTCTGTATCATAATGAACGGTTAACTAATTCTTTGTCCCACGTCCCTAATAAAAACATAACCCATAATAATAATTATTGCCTACTTATTATTCTTATGAAAACGAACAGAGAAGTGTTGCTGCACGTCAAAAATAAGGCTCGGCATCCCGAGCAACAATTGAGATCTGATAATATGCGAAATGTCACGGTGACCTTTGACAAGACAATTGCCGACTCACTTTCCATCCTTAACAGTGTTTTATGGTATTTTATTGAGGCGAGAGTGACGTAAGAAGAGTATAATATTATAGACTGTCGCCTAACAATAATTTTGTATCTGTGTAGAGCAGGGATGTCGCAGGGTAATTTATATAAGATCAAATCTCCTCCACATAATATGTGCCTTCCAATGTTTTTTAATACATATGTATGTACAGGGTCTTTCCCAATATTATATTGACCCCCTCCCTACTGGTGTAATGCGAAAAGTTAAAAAAAAATTTAATACAAAACTTTTGGGGTTTTACTTTAAATTTTTGAATCCGATGTCAAAATTTTTTTTTCGTTTAGAAACGTCACATTTTGACAGATGATCAGTTTTTTCTTATGGAACACCCTGTATATGACTTCATAGTTAAAAAGAGCCGAATTTTCTGATTTCAAATATATATAGTTTAACTATGTTTTATGAAACCGTTTCGGAAATATCGGGCTCCAAACTTAATAAATAAAATAAATAATATAATAAATAAATAATATAATATAAAAAAAGTAATATAATAAATAAACAAACTAAATAAAAAAATAATATATTGAAGATCTTGGTAGGCGCTGCATTGTTATTGTTTGACATTTAATAAAAAACAAATCATTCAGATGACATTGCCATTTCTTGTTTGTTGACCCATAAATGTTAAAAAATGCCGTACAGTGATGAAGAAAAATGTGACATCGTCCGTATATTTTATAAAAACAATTATAACGCAAATGCCGCCAGAGAGGAATATCGTCGAACCTTTCCTTTACGTGCCATAAATACGTTTAAAAATATAGAACGAGCATTTTGCATCAGGAAAACTCTACGAAGAAAACGTCGGACAGTTCTTGTCGATCCAGAAGAAGAATTACATATTTTGCTATATTTCGAAGGTAGGTAAGTTTTTACTAATTTTTGAATACATTTAGATCTACGCTATCATGTTCGGGCCTTTGTCTCCCTCAAATTGCCCATCAAAAATGTTGAATTTCTTTTTAGAACACCCAAATCATTCCATAGAAGATGCCAGAATTTACTTTGATCCATCGGCCAAAAAAATTTATTCAACTTTAAAAAAGTATAAATTTTTTTTTTAGGAATATTACCTGTTCAAACTTTAAGTGTAGAGCAAAGAAATAAAGTCAAGAGATGCTAGTGCTAAAAGAAGAAGATAATAACTTTTTAAAAAAAATTTTGTGGACCGACGAGCGTACCTTTACAACCGCGGGCATTTACAATCGAAAAAATGTTCGCTTTCGGTCAAGAACAAACCCCCGAATAACAAGGGAAATTAAGTTGGCAATCTCTACATGTATGGTGTGGAAATTTAAATGACCAGGTCATAAGACCTATTTTTTATAACGGCAACTTGACGGGAGATAGATATCTAGAGATGCTTACTTATCAAATTGAAGCTAAACTTGAAGATCTACCCATAAGGCAATACGAGCAAATAGTTTGGCATCAAGATGGTGCCCCACCGCATAATGTGTTACCTGTTTTGAGATTTTTAAATGAAAGATATAACCTGTGGATTGGACGAACTGGGCCAATTCGTTAGCCACCAAACAGTCCAGACCTGACACCTCTTGATTCATTTCTGTGGGGTTACCTGCAAAATAAAGTTTACGGACAGAGAACCGAAAATGTCGAGGAGCTCCGCAGAAAAATTATTACCGCGATAGATGATATCGATCTGTCAAAATTTGACGTTTCTAAATGAAAAAAAACTTTGACATCGCATTCAAAAATTTCAAGTAAAACCCCAAAAGTTTTGTATTAAAATTTTTTTTTAACTTTTCGCATTACCCCTGTAGGGGGGGGATCAATATATGGGGAAAGACCCTGTACAATGCCTTTAAGATTTCGTGGACTATTTTTATTCTTCAGTCGATTCCTATTAATTTTGTCTCCGATCCTGTCATTTTTTACTATTTTATTGTATTGCTAAGTTTTTAAGCCATATAAGGTAAATAAAGGTTCAATTTATTGGCCCACAGTGTCTAGTGATATTAAACAAAAAATTGAATCATGACACTTATAACTCTAAATACATAAATTTTGACACTTATAACTCTACAGTAGTACAAATAATGAAGTCAATATTTGCCCGACATGGGATTCCCCAAAATAGTTATTTCTGATGGTGAACCTCAATTCATGTCAGAAATATATAAAAGATTTACTAAAGAATGGGAATTTACTCATATTGTTAGTTCTCCAACCTAGAGGAAAAGAAAGATATCTATTTGGCTTTGCTGGATTATAGAAATATCCCAATTTTTGACAATGTTTCTCCAGCAAACTTATTAATGTCAAGAAATCTAAGAACAACTAACTATTCTTGACACTGAGCAAACTTTAAGACCATATGTAATAGATGCTAAGATTTATACTAAGTTTAATATAGTTTAATATAATATATAGTTCACCTAGCACACAATTAAGATAATTTTTTCAGATAATACTTAAGACTAATAATATAAGTATTAACCATTCATGTATTAAGCCTATACAAGTTAAAAGAATACAAATTCGACTTGACATTGACACAATGTATGTATGGAATTCATCCATGTTCAAAGGTAGGTCTTAATATCATAGTAACACTTCAAAACTAAAAAAGCTTTCAATTTTTTTTTTAAATGTTGATAAACTATTACAATTTTTTATGTCATTTGGCAATTTATTAAATATTTTTGAACATATTTTCAGGACTAAATTTTTTGAAAGAGTTAATCTAGTACGCAACAAAGATAAATCATTTCTTAGTCTAGTTGGATAATTATGAAAAAAACCATTTGTCAGAAATAAATTAAGATTCTTAAAAACAAACAAACACACTTGAAATATGTACATACACGCAACAGTTTAAATCTCAAAGTGATTAAAAAGCGATCTACATAATCTATATAAATAATCAGACATAAAGAGCAAAAAAATACATACATAAAATATAACTACACCTAAATTAAATATTCTATAAAAATTTATAATAATCTTCTTGTCTCCGATCCTGTCATTTTTTACTATTTTATTGTATTGCTTAGTTTTTAAGCCAATATGTAATAAATAATAATTCAGGGATTAATCCATCTAATACCGAAATCTGAAGATGCATTAAACCAATTTCGCCCAATCACTTGCTTACCCACCATTTACCAACTTTTTTAATCAATGTTTTGCAAGAAAATATAAACTTACCTAAAAGAAAACCAAATACTTACCTTTGACCAAAAAGGATGCAGGCACAAAGCTATGGGATGCAAGGCAATCATTGACTCAGTCATACTAGAGGAGGCAAAAAAAATGTCGATATACACATATGGGCTATGTCGACTCTCAATAAGTCTTTAACCCTATCCTTCATAGCTGGCTTTTAAAAATCCTGCAGATATATGGTATTGAATCTAAAGTCATAGAATTCTTCACAGAATCCATGAAAAATCGCTGCGCAAAATTACAAATAAAATCTGAGGCAGGTCTGACTGTAGTTGACAATAACTCACTTAAGAGAGGCATTTGCAAAAAAATTGGGCTCTAAAAATGCGATATCTCGGTTAATATGAAAGCTATGACTTTGCGGATGGTCTCGTTGGATTTGGAAGGACGAATCTAAGATAAAACCGTTGGAATTTTCCCAATAGTACCCATAGAAGCCGAGATATCGACCTTCAAAGTTTGGGTTTTTTTCATTTTTCGGGTATCGAATTTTTTCACCAAAAATTGATTTTTTTCGAAATCGAACTAACTATACCAGCGGCTTCCTCTCATCACCCATATCACGAAAACACCGGGTTATAATGGGATTCGCGCAGAACTAAGGGAACGAGAGCACTTTGAAAATCTGAAAAAAGTCATTTTTCGACCTCGTTTTTAAGCCCACAATTGGGCCCTAAAAATGCGATATCTCGGCTATTATAAAAGCTATGACCTTGCAGATGGTCTAGAAGGTTAAATTTGGAAGGGCGAAACTAAGTTAAAACAGTTGGAATTTTCCAGATAGGACCCATAGAAGTCGAGATATCGGCCTCCAAAGTTTGAAATTTTTTGATTTTTCGTAAGGTACTTAAATCTAGACTTAAATAATTATTATTTGCACATCCTTTTTACTCCCACATAACTTTGATAATTTAACTGTATCAAGTCTGTTCAATTTATGTATACGGGTTGTCCCGAAATTACATCGCAATATTTTACTAGCCGCATCTTTGTCTAAAAATAAGACAAAAACTTTATATGCAGGAATATTGAAAAGTGAATCGCTTTCATGTTACAGAGTATTCTATAATTCCTATTGAAGATGGTTTTTTGTTAATATTTTCGAAACTCCTGGTCGTTATTTTTCGAAATTTTTATCGTATTTTACTGTTATTGTTACTAACTGATTTTATACCATTTTATGCTAAAATGTATACAGCGTCGATTAAAATTAGTGGTCAGCAAAGATAAAAATGGCATAACTTTTTTTCTAGTTACTTTGTAATTAATTGGATAGTAAAATTAAAAATAACCGACATTTTTACATAAAAAAGGTGCTCTTGTCTTATTTCGATAGGAGCGCCCGTTTTTAAAATAATCAGACATAAATGTTTGGCAACCTACACTTATAAAGTATTTTTGATCACGTTTAATAAAATTAAAAGGTGTGTTACAAATAAACAGGTGTAAACATGACATAAAAATGACAACACGCACGGTTTTAAAATTTGATATACCCCGTCACAGCACTGCAATTTTTCAAAGGTCATTTTCTTTCTGTGCATCACAGCTAATAAATACATATAATATTAGTGACTATGTTAACAAGTCTTTTCAAAGATTCAAAAATAGATTCAAACAGTATTAGTTGAAAGTCAATAATAAAATAAAGTACTTAATGACTGTATTCAACTTAGGAACAATTTTAATTTTATTTCATCAATTTATTTGTTTTTGGATAGTTCAAATCAAAGGAGAACAACACAAAGTCTCGGTCTCAAAAATTCTTTAATTTGTTAGAATGGTGACACGTGTTTCGCTAGGCATAAATATACCAGGCAGTGTGTGTGTATATTTGACCCAGTCGGGTGTATTTTTAACCTTCTTGAGGTCTGATGATGCTCTTAGGAGCGAAACACGTGTCACCATTCTAAGAAATTAAAGAATTTTTGAGACCGAGACTTTGTGTTGTTCTCCTTTGATTTATTTATATCAGGGTCTCTTTGAGAATATGCACGACTTCTTTCAATTTGGATAGTTCTTCTACTTTTATTTTATTTATATTACTATTATTGTAGAATGTTTAATTTGTTTTTTTTTTTAAGTATTTGTATTGTTAAGTCAACTCGATCATGCGCTAGGTAGATTTTTTTTTCTTTTTTTAGGACAAAATTTTTGTTTGTTTTTTTGTATATTAAGTTAGTTAAAAATTTTCTGTATGTTTTATTTGCTTTTTTAAAAGTAGTTATAATTATATTGTAATTTTATGTATACTCGGTTAAGTTAACAGCATTCGCTGCCCTTCGCCGAGTATAAAATAAAGGCCTAATTTATTTTATTTTATTTATTTACATAAGACTATGACACATACTTAATTTTAAGCTCAAAAACTGTTTTCTTTATTTAAAATTTTATTTTAAAATTGTAAATAATGCGTAAATAATTGAGAAAAATTAAAACAATTAACTTATTAGCTAAGAAAAAAAATTTGAAAATACTAAATAAAACAAACAAACAAAAAATTTCTTCACACCGTAGGCTTCTAACGAAATAAGACAAGAGTATTTTTTTTTTGTAAAAATTTTGGCTCTTTTTAATTTTACTATTCAACTAATTACAAAGTAACTAGAACAAAAGTTATGCCATTTTTATCTTTGCTGACCACTAATTTTAATCGACCCTGTATGAATTTTAGCATAAAATTAGATAGTAACAATAACAGCAGTATACGATAAAAATTTCGAAAAATAACGACCAGGAATTTCGAAAATATTAACAAAAAACCATCTTCAATAGGAACTATGAAACACCCTGTAATATGAAAACGATTCACTTTTCCAGATTCCTGTATATGAAGTTTTTGTCTTGTTTTTAGACAAAGATACGGCTGGTAAAATATTGCGATGTAATTTCGGGACACCCTGTATATTATGTTATGATGGTACGATTAACTTATATATAGGTGATATTATATCGTAACTCATTACTCGATACTTACTTTAAGAAATGCTCCTTTGTAATATTTTCTGTATTACTAGTTTCATTTTAATATATGCTTGACACATGAATTTTTTAACGTCATTTAAACCTAATTTAAAAATATATAAAATGGGACAATATGAACAGAAAACAATCAAGAAGTTAAAACAGGATAACGGATATTACCCTAACTAGGGATAAGTCCTACAATTTTACTTAAATAACTATTCTTATAGTAATTAATTATTATTAGGTAATTAAATAATTAAACACATGTAAAATTAGAAGAACTTGATAAATTTCTCTAATTATTAGCTATATTTATTGATTTATATATATATTTAAACAAGTATCAAAACCAATTAAGTTATGCCTGGAATATGTCCCTTACAAACCACTAAAGTTTTAGATTAAATAATTTAATATAAAGGATTTATCGATGATAAATATAATTAGAAAATAAGTTAGTACAATAGTGTAAAGTGAAAAAACCTACAAGAAACTCATAGAACTTAAAAAAAAAGAAAATTAGTCAAAGTTGTATATATCATATATCTAATTAGAAAATTAAGAAATTAGTAAAATAACGTAGAACGAAAAATGTTAAATATACAAAAATAATTTAAAAAATTGTAATATTTTTATTCATGTCATCTTTGCCTTATTTATTTATTTTATTTATTATAAATCTTATAAAGGCACATGAAAGTTCCATCAGAAGTCATGTATATAATCAAGGTATTATAGTTTAAATTACTAGATCTTAATTGTCAGTTATATCTTGTCTACAGTTACTTTGAATTTAAATATTAAAATTTGCATTAAATTACACTACCTAAAAAATATTTAAAGCAAATATCGCTTTTATGGGTTATATGAAAAAGTGAGTTATTTTTAATTTCTAATTCTTCTTTTTTACGCTTAAAAAAATTGTATCTAGAACGAACACCCTTTTGTTAGCAAACTATAGAGCTAGAGTACGTATTTTAGTTACTTTTTACTAATAATAAAAAAACATTTATATTCCTTATGCAAACTTAAAAAACCAGAGAGTTGTGCCTCATTAAATTATGCTTATCAAATGCCCAATTAAGTTATGCTTACCATATTTTAATACAAGTTTTTCAAAGCGGGTTTTATAGAGCTTTTTTTAGTTTTGGTCCTTATCTACGGTTAGATTTATTCATATATTACTTAAGATTAAATGTGAGTCCTTTTTAGCTTAGAAATAATAAAAATAATAATTCTTCATTATAATTTTAAAGTATTTACTTATTCAAGTTCAATAATCAATATTTAAAAAAAAATCAGAGTCTACCATAAATCAAATTTAGTATAAAATAAGAAAAGTATAATACAGTTAAAATTGACCGGTCAGTATAATTTTGTTGCAAGCTCCAATTCAGGATGATAAAATAACAATTGATAATAATGATCGAAGAAATATCATTTGATATATTGAGTAGAGTTCAATCCTTTAATAGTTTTTCTTTATAGGCAAATATAGATTAGTGATGAACTAAAGGTAAGACAAACAAATCTATGAGTTTATTAAGAATTCTTTTAAGAATTGCCTAAGCAAATATGTGTAAAGGGTGTAAAGGTAAATGGAAGACTGACATAATCATATTAGTACAATTACTCTTCTACTTTCCACATTATTCCTTGCATTACCTATTTATATTAAAACATTTACCTATTAATTAATAATTAAAAAAAAAAATGACGAACGCGTAACTGTTAAATCGTCCACAATAACCGCATAAATAACATATTAAAAACAACATTCTAGATCCGAAAGGTTTGATTTTATTGTAACAAGACTACACATCAACCGATAAGATCATTATTTTGTTTTGCTCGTATTATGTAATAGGTAATAATATATAATTAAATTATAGAACGTTATTGCAGACTCTTCCGCTTCTCTTTTAGACTACCCATTGCGTAGTTTAAAAACAATAAATCAACTGAAACCTGCTTGCTGAATACTTACAGTCTTATCAACCCAAAAAAAAAATAAAAGCACACAACTTATCAACAGGATGTGGATAATAAAGAGGTCTAAAACATCGTATTCGTGACTAGCCTATCGATATATTTATGGTGATGAATTTTAGTTCCATGAACAGAAATATGCCCTTTACGACATTATTCACTGTTCCTTTCAGTTTACGGCTGATTTACTGTATCAGTACCTAAGCTGGTTCGCTTCTGGTAGAGCAGAGTTCAATAGACTCCTAACTATGGTAGTTAGGCAACCTTGGTCGTTTTCTTTCAGCTTTAGTAGAGGAGTTTTCAGGTTAGAAATATTATTTATGGCCAGCCCAATCGCCCGATCTTAACCCGATGGAAAACCTGTGGGAAATTGTGGATAGGCAACTTTGAAGTAAAACCTATAAAAACAAAGAGTACATTTTGAAGACATTAAAAATATATGGAAAAATATTGATCAAGATATAATTGATGCAATCGACAAAAAAACTTCTTCACAGTAAACAGCCTTGAAAAAGACGTAAATAAACGTCGGCACCTTTTCAAAAAAGAAAGTTTTTGATTTGTTGGTCCTAAACCTGCGAACTCCATCTACGATAAATGTCATTCTTTATAAAATTCTAAGATTAATTTGATGCTACATATCTTTTGATAGCAATATTCAATATTTTTATATTAAAAGTATTTGCATCTGTTCTTTTTAAGGTCATGCTCCAGTTTCTCATTAGTTATTTAAAACTAACTCATACTCATAATACATCTAGACTAATTGTTATAATTATGAACCAATTATGATTTAATTGAGGAACTTTTAAAGAAATTCTCCCAACCTACACTAGAACAATAAGTACCATTTTGATGTGACAATACTATAATTTTCTCTCCCTCAATTAAGTATACAATAGTTCAAGTAGTAGTTTTTTTTTAAATTAAAACGTGCCAAGCAGCGTGTTTCGCTTTTACACACCCATTTTATATACTTTATACAACCAATTAGTGTGCGTTTATGGATATAGACAAAGCACATATTTCAAATCTTGTCATTTTAACCACGTGAAATGGAAAAAGTAATATAAACGAAAGTGTAAGGATTTTTACAAAAATGCCATTAAAAAAAAATCTTGCGTTACGCGATAATTAACGCTAAATAGTTTCTACTAACAAACACCTTTTTTTATGATTGCGCTTTTACTTTCGCTGCTTTTAATTTAGCTAAAATTATAGTGATGTTACAATTTGCAATTTTTTTTTTAAATTTGTTACATATTATTGCAGTTTGTTGAGTTTAATTCGACATGGTTGCCTGCGCATAGTGAATTTATTAAATAATGGCTTTTTTAACATAAATTTAAAAAAATTAAATTATTGTAGTGTTACGATATATTATGGTTATTTATAAATTTATTTGCGTTTCGTCTTTTAGTGAATTAGTTCTCGTGCTCTCTTATATATTTTCAATTATATACTTGTTTCGATCTCTATGAGATCAGCTTCAGGATACCAAAAGATACATAAAAAATAAATAAAATTATTAAAAAAAAAATCATTTAACCAGTTTCGTACAATTAAAATGACATTGAATAAAATTAATTATTTAAAAAAAATTGGCTATATAAAACTCACTTAAAATTTAAAAAAAAACTTACTATTAACACATATTCCAAACCTTCTAAATTTAAAAATCAAACGGTCACAATATATGTATATCATTAAGAAGATTGTATCAAAGCGAAAAACTGCATATATTATTGTAGGTCGTCCTCGTTCACAATAATAACTGTAGTATCATAATTAATACAAGAAATTGTAGGTGCTTCCGTGCTCTAGAATTTTAAATTTTAATTTACAGTTTATTTAAGTGTATATGCAATTTTTCATTTTGATAGAATTTTCCTACTGATGTATATTGTAACCGTTTGATTTAAAAATTTGAAAGGTTTGGAAATCGTGTTGAGTTAAAAAATTGCTTTATTTTAAGGAAGTAATTTTTTATAACTCTGGTGCTATTAATCAAGATCGAAACGTTAAGACTTAAAACAAAGATTTAAAGAAAACAACAAATTATTTAGTTAGTTGTTATTATTATTATTAACTTTTTTGGCTTTTTAAAGAATTAATTTGTAATATTAAGCAAATTATAAAACACAATCTCTTTGCATGCAATTAAACTATAATTTACAGAAACGAAACAGTATAAAATGTTTGTTACGCTTCCTACATAAATACACGCCGTACGTATAAGTTTCCATCATTAATGTAATTATGTATTTGCATCAAGAGTACCGTTAAAACCGATTCTATGTAGGTTTATGTGATTCCTTTTGGGTTTTCGTTGAAGGCCGTTTTCGCTCAAGATAAAATATTTCGTCGCCACCTCATCAAAAGGAAATCTAAAGAATTTAAAAATTTTTAAAAGAAACCAAAGTGCGGGTTTGACACAGATACACAGATTCTTTCTAGATTCGCGTACGTGAAATCAGCATAGTTGCGAATGCTATTCTCGCTCACTGCTAGTGAAATCTGAATATTTATGAGATATAAATCTTCAGTGTATTGTTTAATTACTTTTGGTTCGTAATTGAGTTGAAAGTGTGCAGGTTTTGGGACAGAAATTTATTTGTTAATTTTGTATGTCAATGACCTACGGGCTAACCTTACAGATACATATTTTAAGGTTATATTACTTGTTTTTTATCATTTCCAATACGTTCCTATTAAGTGTCATAATTTAAATAAAAAAACCAAGTAGGTTTTATCTTTTGATCAGAATACGTTATTTGCCACTTTGTCGCTATTAGTCAAAAACTGTCTTCCTAATTTTTTTCTCGATAAAGATGTTTATATTGTTTATTTATTTTAAATGTACCAAATGTCTCAAACGAAAATATCTAAATAAACTATACAATTAAAAAAAATTGTTAACGTTATTTAAAGCTCTCAAGCAAGCTAATTCTTTTTTCTATATGAACGATAATATTTAAATATGGTGTAATGCAATTTATTAAGTCCGTAAGGAAAAAGAAGTTGATGATGAACCAAATTTGATGTTTTGTTTTTTTCGTCCGATGTATGGTTTTTGCTTAAAAAAATAAAAACAATTTTACTTCCCCAAAAATTTGACGCAGTGTGAAAATGTTTGTTGGTCGATTGCAAGCAAACTAAGGGATCAGATTTATTACAAGAAATATAAAAAGTTAAAAAATGTAGGAAATACTCATGTTTTTAAGGCATTTAAAATGTAAATGTTAGTAAAAAAGTACCGTAACGCGTCTTTATTTAACGCAAATATGTTTTACTACACCTAGCTTTTTAGGGAAGTAAAATTGTTTTTATTTTTTTTAAGCGAAAACCATGCGTCGGACAAAAAAGAACTAGAAATAAAATTTGCTAAAAAGTGATTGAGAATTTTAAAAATAATTTTTATTTTATGAAAAAGCAGTGCCGTAGTATTTTTTTCACTAAAAATATTCAATAGAAAACCTGTAGCAACGCCACTGGTAGAGAACATATTTTTTTGCGCACATCAAAGAATGCGTCTTGACGCACGGAATACATGTACTAAATTTCATAAAAATTTCTACAATATTGTTTAAGTTATTAATAAAAAACTGATTTTTTTTTGAAAACTTTAACACCCTGTATCTCAAAAGTTAAGACGTTTAGGACATATGTTTATAGAAATTTTTTTCTTAAAATGTGTCCAGGTATCACCCTCTTAAATATTAGCACGTCTTTAAGGAAACCCTGTATACAATGAGAATTCGACTTTTTCACCTTTTTCTATATTATTGTTTCACTCTCTTAATAGTGATTGGAACGACTGAAAATAGTATTTTTCTCACTTAGTTTATCAAATTATACTCGAAAATCATCACTTTATTCTCATACTCTTCTATATTTTAAAGTGATATAGGGATATATACACTAGGCAACAAAATTAATGCACCACAACTATATTTTGAAAAAAAATATAATTTATAATATCGATCATATATTTTTGTCTCTAAATTAAGTATTTTCTTCTTATAGAAAAAAAAAGAAAATAAAAAAAAAAATTAACATATAATAAAAATAATTAATAACGGGTATTTCCTCCACTATTTTAAATACCAGCACGGCAGCGATTATGCATACTTAAAATTACGAGCCTTATCTCGTTTTGATCCAAATTAATCCATATTTAGACAGTATCGCCAGTGAGTACATATAAAGTGTTAGGAGGGTTATGAAGTACTTGAAAACGGCGATAGATCATGCCCCAAACACTCTTAATTGGATTTAGATCAGGACTATTTGCTGTCCAGTCCATAGTTTCAATTCCAACATCATTAAATTACCTGAGGAGTTCGCGTGCAGAACCGGATATATCAACTTTCAGAAAACACGAAAAACACCCTGTGTATTTATATTTAAAAATAGTAATATTCTAAGCAAATAGCTTTAATTAAGCGGGGCTGACCAATTTATTACCATAAAAAGAAACAAGAAAAAAATTACAATTCGTCATTATTAGCAATAAAAGTTTGTCTATATCCATGTTTGCACACAAATGAGACATAGTAAGCAAAAATATATATTTATTTCTCTTTAAACAAACTGGATCAAGTGAGTTAATTTGACAAAAGTAATAAAAGGAAAATTACATATGTATTGCATTTTCTTCATGCAGGCAATCGCATCGCTCATTTTCTGCTTGGGTTTCAAAATTTACCGAAGTATCCACATTGGCTCCGGTATTGTTACTATCTAATAGGTTTTTGTATCACAAAAAATTTGCCTTGTTTCGCCAATCATCCCCAAAATGCTCCATTAAATGATTTAAACTTTTTTTCTGGCATGGAATTACCTAGTGGTAGCGTGCTAAGCTGTATGTTGTCTTCTGATTTTCCCTTCTTAAGAAGCGATTCTCAAACTGAATCACCCAATAATGTAAACCGATAAAATCGATACATCTTAATTTTAACAGTGGTTTTGTTATGTTCATTCTCAATTTTTTTCAAGTGAATTATTTTTTTATATACATTTTCCAGTTTTTTAACATTATACATTTGCCAGTCAAGGCGCAGTGTTTTTACCAAACCTACTTTGGAATATATTTATTTCAACGTATTTTTCTTTTGTTGTAATGACTGGATGTCTTATGAACTTAAGACACTAAAAGAACACTTTTATTTGACCGGTCTTACAGGAGTTAAAAGCGCGTGAAATCACAACTCAACGTCCAAACAACATCTACTAGAATAGATAATAAAAAGTGCAATAGAATACGCACAACTTGTTTGTTTGAATATATGCGCTTTTGTTATCAAAATTTGGATATATCAGGTTTTGCTCCAAATGTCGAGGTTTACTTAACGTTTTAAATGGGATTTATTCGGTTTTGTACCCAAATTCCTCAAATGATAAATTTTACCAATAAATTTTACAAGCAAAAGAAGGTATGTTCCAACAAAATAAAAATAAGGCAAACGTACTTCGAGTAAAATAAACATCTGTATAAATTTAGAATGTCTGTAAGATCGCAATTTAAAATAAAAATAAATATTTTCATTTTTTTGGAAATTTCCAAAAATAATTCGAAACAATGTAGTGGCGCATCAATTTTGCTGACCAGTGTATGAGAAATCGGTTTTTCCACTTTTTTCTATATCATCGTTTCATTTTCTTAATAGTGTTTGGAACGATTGAAAATAGTGTTTTTCTCGCTTAATTTGTTAAACAATACTCAAAAAACATCATTTTTTTCCTATATTCTCGTCTCCAACATTCATATCGTCGTAAATACTTATAAATGTATCGTTGTTAAGCCCAAGATATTACACGGACGTTGTGTAACCTTTGGTTGTGTAAAATGTTTATAAATATATTTTTAGTTCACTGTGTAGCCCTACCGAGTTGATAATAATTCGTTTGGCCGTACATGAAATGCCTTATTTTTCTTTTGATTATTTGTGATTTATTATACAGCATGCCTGAAAAATTCGTTAAGATATTTTGTCGAAAATAGAAGCATAATTGCCTTTTAATACACTCTCGCTATAGTTGATAGGTATGTTGTACAGCCCGGTCTTTACTAAGTTACTATTATTCGCTATATCAATTTTGTGTTGTTAATTGACTGACCCGAAACTACTTTAAGAACTAAGGTAAGTATTTTTTATTTGAAATTAAATAAATTTCCTTAAAAGAATGTGGGCCTTCAATATTGAATAAATAAATGGACTGATGTGCGTTCATTTTTAAATTTTATAAATTTTAGAATGAACGCACTTTCCAGCAAATCTAACAATTCTTTTGTTTATAAAAATGTGATTTATATTTTTCATTTCGATTTATTTATCTCCTGTTTTTTTTTGGGGTGAGACCATGTATACATACAGTGCTTTTCTTAGAAGCATGGATGATCTCTTTTTTTTTGAATGGTTCAAATGAAAATTTAAAACGTGGCATTAGTTAATTGATCTATAAATACTATTTTTTCTTGTAAAATTGAGTTGTAAATCGCGACTGGGCACCATCTTTGAAAAATTAATTTATAAGAAGGAGGTCATATGATACCTTGTTTGAAAGGATGAGTACTTTACAATTACAAAATATGATGCTCTTATCTTAACCCGTTTCAACATGGCGACCCGTTGTTAACAGCTAAGCGCCACCTGGAAAAAAAATTGAAAAAGGGGTCTTGTAATACCTCAATTTGAAGGTCTTAATGAGTGAGTATTTTGAATACAGGAGGTTTCTATTTAAACTCGCCTCAAAGGGGAGGTCGAAAAAATACAACTTTATTTTATAGAATTATTTTTGAGATGGAGAATTTATGTGTCAAGATACTTTTTTTTGGTAAAAGATTTTTACGATTATTACCAAAAGGTACATAGAAATCATTTTAAACATCTTTTAAATTTGTAAATATTATTATTTTTATTATTGTTTTAGGTAAATTTTTGTTATTTGTAAAATTATTACTAATAAAAATGTTTAAAAAAATATAAAGTTGAATTTTTTAACCTGCCACTTTGAGACGAATTAAAATAGAGACCTTCCGTATAATTTAATGAAAAATTCAAACTCATTTAAACACAAGACGCCTTTTCCATAATTACTTTTTTTAAGATGGCACTCACCTGTGAACTTGACATTTACAACTGTCATTTTAACCTTAAATTAAAATAGTCAAGTAGACTTCCACGTCGCCTTTCGCTCAGTCAACTTATGGTTGTTTGTAGACCTTTACTTTTTTCCCAAGCCCGTTTCCAGACCTCTTCCCATGCCGGACTGGTAAACACCCGATCCTATTCACGCCGGTAAGCAGGCCGGATGCATTGTTGAAGAAGTAAATTGCCGTGTCCCGAAACTGAGAATCGCTAACCTCGTGGTGAGGCGTGGGTAAAATGTATTGAAAAAGAACCACTCCCTCAGTATACATATATTAGAGACGAGAGCATAGAACGTGGTTCGAATAGCACTGGCAGCATAACGTCTCCTAAGGCACTCAAAGGAGACGAAGAAAGAGAAGAAATAGTCAAATAGCGATTTTCGTGCATCTAGTTTAATGTTAAAAAATTGTTCTAAAATGAAAAACCACATTTACATAATGGCTGCCATTTTAAAACGAGTAAAGATAAGAGCCTCATATGTTGGAATGGAACATTTAAAACGAGGTCACCCTCATGATCCTCCTTTCCTATAATTTTTTTTTCAAGATGGTGCCCAGGACAACTGTTAATTTTACAGATAAGCAGGGGAGGGACAAGAAACATGGTTCTGAGTATATAAAGTTAATTTGATTTTTAAGTCAATAAAGTGGATTTAATTTAAGGTTGATTACGTTTGTAAAAAAATACGTATTTGTTGTTTAAAACAATAAATTAAACATATACAAAATTAAACAAAATTTCTAATAATTTAATATTATGATAATTTATTAAAATGATAAAGCGGATTTGACCAATTTTTTGAAACGACAAAAGGAAGGCGCAAAAAAAAAGTTGTGAAGAAAAACTTGACGCACTTACGACGGTTAATAAAGAAAAAGTGGCGTCTTTTTTTTTAATGTTTAGGAAAAGATAAAGAATCTGAAAAAGGTACTGATCAGATAAATGAAAAGAAAAATGTGGAAAATCAGGAAATAAAAGAAAAAAAATATGGTAATGAAAAAGTTAATACTGGAAAAGAGAATGAAAACAAGCATCATGTAAGGAGAACTTCAGGTGTAAATATAGGAAATTATTTGGAAACAGAATATATTCCAGGTTCAACTGATATAGAAACAGAGGTCTCCGACTCAGAAGACCCAAATAACTTTTCATCTTAATTTTTAAGCCATATCCAAAATTTTATAAAGATTTATTAATCCGTTGTTTGTTGATATTGTATTCCGTTTTCTTACCATTTTAACCAATATACAATACCATATCTGAAGAAAAATAATTTATTTTTTTGGCTTATATTCTCCCCTTTATCCAAAAATATTGAATTTTTAGATTTTATAAATTTTTAAATGACATTTTAATAAGCATGAAATTACTCAACTTTGCCGAAAACTTAATCGACCTTTTATCTCTTAGAATCTTTAAGATTTTAGTGAAAGCTCGAATTTGGATCATTTTGTAAACAGGCATAATGGCAAATCACACTTGATTAATATATCTAAAGAACAATACGCAGATTAATCTGTTAATCTTGCTTGTATTTAACAAACCATGCTGTTATTAAAGTTTTTTTAATCCCTTTGCCTATATTATTTTAATTCTTACTACCAATTAGATTTATTTATTTATGGTAAAAAACACTCGAGTAATAAACGTATCGTTAAGCTTTGTAATTTGGTGTTATATTTTTTAGAAAATTCTACACCAGTAATATTTAACAAATTTTTTTAACATGTTGTTTGGCAAGTCACTATGGCAACAAAGGTATTTTATTGGACATTTTTTTCTGAAGGTTAAGTAATCAATAGCAAATTATAGTGAAAATTTATATGTCAAATAATGTGTGACATATCTTGGTACTCTATACTAGTATCTTGGTATTAAAAAATTTCTTTAAAAAATTAAACTAATACAAAAATACTGTTGCCATTGCTTGGCGGTGGAATTCCACATAACTTACACCACAGACTCTTTATAGTCTTCTGAATCTTCTACAAATACCTACATCTGCATGTTTAAAATCATATAAACTTTCTTAGCAAAAATTAAAACGTCTCCAAATACTTGACTTGGATTTCTTAGTATTCGCGGGTGTTAGCTGCTAAATCGATAAATATTTTCTTTAATTCCTTGAATAAAACGGCACATTTTGCTTGGCACAGTACCGAATACCCTGCCGTGTTATATTAAAATTTTTTCTCGCTCATAAATATTTTAATTTTTAAATATATTAAATTTATTCTTCGTCTTCATAATTTATCTCTTCCGACTGATATTTTTTGTTTCTATAGATAAAAATCAAATTCTCCCAAAGATTAACAAGTAAAAAGACATCATTGTTTATTATATCTTATCGCTTTGTGGTTTATGAGATGATAAAATACGCGAGGCATTTATTTGGTAGAATTATCGGGCTTATTAACGATCGTAGTACAGCTATAGCGATTAAAACAAAATACACCCGATGACCGCGCTACCTACTGAGAACTTAGCAGCACTATTCTGTATATAATTCGTTATAAGTCGGTCGTTCAATCGCCCAGCTAAAATTTTGCAAAATGTTCTAAAACATCATAATATGAGTAATGTCAATGAAATACACACAAAACGTTATAGAGCCCAGGAGAGGGCTAAACAACGTTCAACTGGGCTAAATAACGTACGAAGTATATCAAATTTGGGCTAAACAATGACCGTTTATAAGTCTATATATATATATATATATATATATATATGGGAAATCGACTATTCCACCTTTTTCTATATCATCGTCTCATTTTCTTAATAGTGTTTGGAACGATTGAAAATAGTGTTTTTCTCGCTTAATTTGTCAAATTATACTCGCAAAACATCATTTTATTTCCATACTCTATATTGCTATATTTTAAACTGAGATAGGGATATATACAGGGTGTTCAGAAAAAGGAAGCCAATTCGCCGGTCACATATAAAGTGGACCAAAATAATACGACTTTCGTTATGCCATTTTTTAATTGGGTGCTCGGTATTCAATATACAGGGCGTCAAAATGAGAAATATAAAATCTTTTTTTAAAGTAAGTCGAGTGTTTCATAAGATATTAAATTAAAATTTGGTGTCAAGGGGTTTTTTGGAACCAGAAATTAAAATCCGTTCACGGATTCGCTATATCTTGCAGAGGGCGCCACCTGCGGTATATTGCATCTGTTAAAGATACCAAAACTTTTTTGTACCCCTGTATAATAAAGTTCTAGTAAAAAATTTTTATTATCCATTCTGTTCTTGTAAAAAAAGTATTCTTAGTAAATGTCGGTCTGAGAGTCCGTTTACTGGATATCTTAATTTTAAAATCTAGATACATTTTAACAAGTTAACAAAATAAACGTAAATTACTTTTTTTTAATTAATGCTAAATTACTTATTATAATAAAAATAATAAAATTATTTGTTCTGCGTGATCTCCATTCATTTGTATACACATACGAGCCTTCTTTATTAAAAAAAAAATCCAGGCTCTGAGGGGCTCTCAAAAATATTGGGTTTCAACCTGAAATGCTCTCCAGCCACAATGATTCTTTCCGATTTAAAATCGGAACCATATACACAAAGTCTTTCATACATCCCCAGACTAAAAAATCCAAAGGTGTAAGGTCAGGCGAATGAGGTGACCACGGAACAGGAGCATCTTGATCTCGACCAATTCAGTGATTAGAACATACTTGATGTAAATAGTTCCTAACATCTATAGCAAAATGAGCCGGAGCACCGTTGAGTTGAAATCAAAGATTTTGTATTAAATTTAGAAGCAAATCAGGCAGTATTTTTTGGAGAAACAATAGAAATGAATCACCAATCAAATAACCTGGTAAAATGACAGGTCCTAAAAGAAAGTTATCCACAACACCTGCATCCACAAAATTGCTTAATGATGTGTCTCAACTATGGCCCTAGATTCTCTTCAATCCATATGTGTGCGTTATTGATAATTGTCATGCCGTTTCTCGTGAACGTGGCTTTGTCAATAAACAGAATCGCCCTTATAAAATCCACATTTCTATTATTCATTTCACATAACCATTTACAAAAAGCAAGTCTTGCCTCGGGATCGTCGGGTAAAAGACCCTGTACTTTTTGAAGATGCAATAGGTAAAGTTGTTGACTCCATAAAATATTATGTGTCTCGGTTTACCCAATATTTCTCATCAATGTTAATCAAATTAAAAAAAAAATAATTTCTTTTGGAATGAAATTGGTTTGGGAATGTCTGGGCATAGCGTCTAGCGGCATTGGAGTCGCATTTTCCTAGTTGAGAATTGAAAGGGAATTACTGTTTACAATAATATTTAAAACTTACCAAACATCAAAACCATATCCGGCATTTTCGGAAAAGAGTACATTTCTTAGTCTATGAGCCATTATGGTTTGCGTCGTAGAATAGAGGCCTGTATTGCAGTTAGAGGTTCACATTTTGAACAACTGTTATAACTTATGTTCCACCAAGTGGCTTTTTTAAAAGTAGATATTTGTCGTAAAAACGTTGAGTAATTTTTTTTTCACTAAATAAAAAATATTTTGTAACAAAAAAATATAAACTTAATAAAATAATGATATTTATTTTAAAGTTTCAAAAGAGCATTGAATAGTGAATAAAACCTCCAGATTCCATATTTAAAGCTGATGATATCTCGAATCTAAAACGTTAATGTAATGCATTTATTATTTTAATTTCAAAAATTTCGAAAACGCTGGCTCGTAGCGACTTTGACCAAGATATCTTTTTTACGTGAAAATGATAGATAAATAAATTTTTTTGTAAAAAAAAATATTTAAGCAACCATAAGAAAATTATCACCCTTTAAAGTATAAAAAACCGTGTATGTAGCGCCCTCTAGAAGTGAGAACCCTCTATTCTAACCCTAACATTAAATTTGAATTTACCATATCAAGTTGTAAGAAAACACACCAAATACAAATATGTAATTAAAAAATGTAGATTTATTTTAGGAGTAATTGAGAAACTTGTTAAGAGCATCAGAAGCGTTTAAATTTGACAGTACGTAAAGAGTTACTGGTGCCCGAGATCAGCCAATTTGTTCAGAAAGAAGTATCTTGATTTTTAAATTAAGATATCTAATAAACAGATTGTCAGGCCGACATTTACTAACAATACTTTTTTTACAAGAAAAGATTGGATAATTAGAATTTTATACTAGAACTTTATTATACAGGGGTACAAAAAAGTTTTGGTATTTTTAACACATGTAATATACCCCAGGTAGCGAACCCTCTGCAAGATGTAGCGAATCGGTGAATGGATTTCAATTTCTCGTTCCAAAAAACCCCCTCACACCAAATTTTAATTTAATATCTTATGAAATGCTCGACTTACTTCAAAAAAGCAATTTTATATTTCTCATTTTGACGCCCTGTATATTGAATACCAAGCGCCCAATTAAAAAATGGCATAACAAAAGTCGCATTATTTTGGTCCACTTTATATGTGGCCGGGGGATTGGCCTCCTTTTTTCCGGACACAAGACCTTTTCACCTTTTTCTATATCATCTCATTCTATATTTTAAACTGAGAAATATTTATATAAGAAATTGACTCTTCCACCTTTTTCTATATCATCGTTTCATTTTCTTAATAGTCTTTGGAACGCTTAAAAATAGTATTTTTCTTGTTTAGTTTGTCAAACTACACTCGAAAAACATCACTTTATCACTTTTACGGCATTAAGTCAAATTAGCAGTATTAATATATAGGTGAAAATTTCCACTTTTAAAAATGTATGTAAACTTGATAACAGAGAATCGATGAATACAAAAAATCAATGAAAACAGGGTGTGTTTGAAAACAAAATACCCCCCTTGCCCCTGTGCACATTTAAACAAAATTATTCTTTAGTGATTCTAATGTTTCAATGTTCTAAGATCAAAATTATTAGAAAATAAAATTTAAGATGCTATGGCTCAAAAGTGAAGAGATACGCGAATGAGCTTGGGGCCATCGTAACTTTTATCGCAAACGATCAGTTCACTACTAAGCACTATACATATATGTATAAGAAAAAACCCGAACAACACGACGGTAGACAACGATAAGGTTCACGTATTCCGCTTATCGCTTTTCCCATCTGAATGGTCGATTGGAAAGTAAAATTCCTAATTAGTATAATGAGCGGCATCGTGATGACCATCAATATTCAAGCAGGTGGGCGTTGACAAACGAGATGGAAAACGCACGCGAAAAAAAGAGCAAATATCTCTCTTCTGTAACCCAGAAGTCCACTTTTTCTGACCGGGAAAAGCGTTCGTGACAACGTAATAGTTCGAAAATTGCGTTTAATAATGGAAAATTGGTTGTAATTGCCGCACGATGGTACATAACGGAAAGAATAAGAGTTTAAGTTAAAAAGATCATTAGTTGGTGTTCTTTTACACTCACCTATACAAAACATGTAAAAAAAAAAGTTCGTGCATCAATGGTTCCTTACGGTCGACTGCCCCGACTAATCTTTGCCGTGAAATCTAATTCTCAATCGTTGGCCAATAATTTGTTGAAATTGCGAAAACACTCCGGGACTGACTATTAAAATTTCATATAATTTTCGGTAATAAATCAAGACTCACCGATGCTTGGTAATTATAGTTTTTTATTGCCTGACTACTTACTAAAGGACAAACTTGTATATTCAGTACGTTAAATAATGAGTGTTTTGCTAATAAATATAAGGCACAAAGCATTAAATAAAATAGTAGATGTTAGATACATTCGATTTAAATAAATATGTATTAAGATAATAATGAATAGGGTCCGTGTTTCTAAGCATAGATTTTATAAATATGGTATAAAAAAGGAAGTACATTTGTTTTCGGGTTTTAATTTTTTAATGTTTTTTTTAGATATTTATTTTGAGAATTTATTTGTACGAATATAGCAGAAATTTTTAATCAATATCAATATAAGTAATTTAAAATAAATAAATCTAGAATAACAAACGCTGAAGCACAAAGTACACCGAATAATATGTGGAACATTCAACCAGAGGAATAAGCTTCTCTAATTTCCCATAGTTATTAACGATATTTTCACTGAATATTTTAAAGCAAATATATGAACACGGTGTATTGACAATAAATAGCTAAGGACGAATTTATCAGATTCTCTAAAAGAATACAAAGGTCAAATTTGTTTTGGAACTTCGAGTATCTACTCTGTTCTCTACAGTTGTTATTAAAAGTATACTATAGAAATATACATATAAACAGAAGAATTTTGATAGAATATCTGTGCGACTCAGCACAACCAGTAAATATGTACCTTAAAACGTGGGTGGCGAATGAAAGTCTCACAATAATATTCACATAAAACTTAATAATTTATTGATGTTTGAATAATTTTAATTGAGTTATTGAAGACATAGAACTGCAAGAAATGAGAGTATATATTTTCTTAGTCAAGAAGAAGTAAAACCTTACATAGAGTGGATGTTCTTAAGCTTCATTCTGACTAAGGTGAATTTCGCAGACTTTTGACAGAATGTGTCAAATTCAGATTTTAAAATATTCGCGGCGATAAATTTTAACTTTTCTGCGATAATAATGATGTATTGTGTTGTGTTACAACAGTAACTGTTAGCCGTTTGCACTTATAAAAAGATAATTTAGTATTGAACGCTCATCTGTACTACAATTATTATTTACGAAGATATTATGCATTTTTTTAAATTAATATGTTTCATAAAAACCGAAGACCTCCTGGAGTCTCATCGTAAGTCTGCTGTACCTAAAATGTTTATACGGAGCTAATTTTGACCATTTTCTTATAAATGTCACACTAAATCTACAAAACATCAGAAATTATTATTTATGGCTTTCATAATGTACTTTATGTTACTTGGGTATCACCATCTAGGTCTTCGTATTCCATTATTGTTCCTATAGTTTGTTATGAAAAATATATAATTGCACTTTTGAAAATTCTTCTAACTTTGTACCTACAAACTAAATAAAGGCAGATTCACACTTTGCGGTAGGCGAATGTTAACTTTTAGCCTAGTCGCTATAAAATGATATAATCTCACTTTGAATTAGATACGATTTAACTTTAACCTTTTTTATTGCAAAATGATACATTCGCACTATGGAATGGGTACATTTAAACCTAAGGCTTGCGCACTATAAAATAACAGAATCGCACTCTGGATTAGGCTGGCTGGGATAATTGAAATCATTTTATTTTTTTGCGAAGATCCGCTTTTTCGTGTAGACGAATTTCGCTTAGGTAAAATATGCGAATGTGCGAGATAAAAATTGCCTGTCAAAAATCCGCGAAATTCGCCCTACTCAGAATGAAGCTTTACGCTTAGTGTTCGTCAGTAAACGTCTAAGTCAATGCTGTCATTCGACGAGTAGTGATGGGCTTTATATACTAACTACTAGTGCTTGGCTATTGATTGAAGCACCACAGTACTCCACTCCTAATGACGAAGTCAGCATGGTTTGATCAGTGTTGCCAAACATCGTTAAAAATTCGAAATTTTTGGAATCATTGCTTACCTTGTTAAGAATATGAAAAAATACAGTACAAACAGTAAAAACATTGGCTAAATTCTGTAAGATAACTAAAAATAAGATAGAAAACTTAACGTGGGTCTTGAAAAAAGATGAGGAATATAATAAGACAAAGTACCTTTTCATAAATACTAATAAAACACATAATATTATTGAGTCGGGTCGAAAATGTACATTTTTGTTTCTTGAAGAAGTTTGCTCTTGATAATGAAAAAGTTTCAGTAGGAATGGTCATCAGATGTGCGAAATTAGAAAGAATAAATGCTGGTTGCAGACGCTCTTTTGTTATATTAGTTTCTTTGCTGTTATAAAGAATATTAAAATATTTTTCAAAGCGTTTAATAATGGCAAATGGGCCTTCGTAGGGTGGCTGTAAGTGTAATGGCTTTTTTGCAGCATCTCTACGTACATACAAAAACGTGTTCACAAGTGTACAATTTATGAGATATAAATTTTTCTTATCTGGAATTGGGTCTGATTTTCTCCATATTTCTTTTTAATTGGGTTACAAAAGAAACGGAGGTTAACGAGAGAAGTTTGGGTAATCGTAAGGTTGTACCATATACGATTTCTGCAGATAAAATGTTAATATCGTCCTTGAGTGTAGAATGAAGTCACAACAAGACTGTTGGAAGAACTTCGACCCAGTGTTCATTGGCATGCGTTATTATAGTCGTTTTAAGAGTTCTATGCGATCTTTCGATTTTTCCTTTGGTCATGGGGTGTTAAACGAACTCTAAGGGATCCAAAAATGCAAGAAAGTGATGCAAATAGAGAATTTTCAAATTGACGTCCTTGGTCGGTGATAATGCGTGATGGGGTGCTGAATCTACAAATCCAATTCGAGTAAAATGTTTCTGCCGATATATCAGCAATGGGGCTTGTTGATTGCTGGCCAAATAAAACAGGATAAAATAAGTTTATTGGTTGCTTTAATACTATGGTGGGGAAATATTATGAAATCTTTGAAAAATGTATCTTCGGTAATTAAGTGGAACAAAAGGTCTTACATTGTCGTTGCATTGGCGTTCCGGGTCAAGTAGTTGTTCTACCCGAAATGATTCATAATCCATAGGTTCAGGGATGTTAATACTGCTAATTCTGGATAGTGTATCAGTGACTATGTTGTTTTTGCCACTAATATGAACGATGTGAGTGGAAAATTGAGCTAAGTAATCCAGTTGTCGAACAAGCAATTCCCTATCATGGGTAGTATAACTGAGTTGGGCTGAATTATTTTTTTTTTTAAAGAAACTTAGGGGTTTTCACATGATGTTTTTAAATTGTTCAAGGACAATTGTGCAACGTGAGTATAATTGGAGGCGTTGAAGAGGGGTGGACAAGGAGAGTCACTTTGCCTAAATCTTGCTTGCAGTCGGGCCTCAGGCAGCCACTGCAAGGGAGTGCGCTCAGTTTTTTTTTGCAATTTTTACACTTAGGAATAAAACGACGGTAAAAGTTTATTATACCAAGAAATCTCCTTAATTCACAGCCGACTTTTGGCAAAGGGAAATTAGAAATTGTTTCTCCTCGGTCAGCAAGAGGTTTGGTGCCTTCAGCTGAAACTTCATACCTTAGAAATTTTACTCGTTAAAAACGTTAATAGTAAGTCTATAGCTTACAAAACGTTCAAATATTGTTTTTAAATGTTGTAGGTTTGATTGGTAGAGGACGCTATAAGAATATCATCAATAAATGAGAAACAGAAATCAAAATCTCTAGTTACTTCATGAATAAATGTTTGGGCTGCGTTGCGCAAGCCAAATTGCATACATGTGAAATCAAAAAGTCCAGAGAGGGGCTGTTTTAGGGATTGAACTAGCTTCGACCGGTATTCGGTGATAAGCCCTGACTAAATCGAGAGTGGAAAATATAGTTTTTCCTTCCAACATGTGAGAAAAATCTTGGATGTTGATCTGGTTTGATTGTGACTGAATTAAGTCTGCGATAGTCTCCAACAGGTCTTCATTCACCTGACATTTTCTTAACATGTGCAAAGGACTAGACCATTGGTCTAGGGGTGATAAATACCTAAATCTAATAAAAATTTAAATTTTTGTTTTGCAATTTTTAATTTGTTAGGGGGTAAACGACGGGCTTTTACTGAAAGAGATAAACCTTTAGTTTCGATTACATCTGTTGTGTTGTGCTTTATTGGAAATAAAGCACAAGTGAATTTTGTTATGGATGGAAATTGCGCAAGCACATTATAAAATTTACACTTTATAATAATTAATATATTTGCCATGTGTAGAAAAAGATGTGTATGGATCTATTATTTTATAGTTGCGCAAATCTATTAAAACTTTAAAAATGATGGATAAAATTAGCGCCAATAATAGCATGATCTGTTTTAGCAATAATAAATGGCCAATTAAATGATCTGCGTAAGCCTAAGTTGACAGTTACGTTTAGTGTGCCATAAGTAGAAATGGGAGTATTGTTAGCTGCATAAGGCACAAATTTATTTAATTGATCTTTAGAGTTAGAAAGTTTAGGTACCAGAGATATATCTGAAAGTCAGAATCTATAAGAAATTTTATACTTGATACTTGGATTCTTAGTAACTAGCCTCTGGCTGCCAGTAGTAAGGGTTTGAACTTGGCAACTTGGGTCGCCCTTTGGTTCCCTTGTATTTTATTCATGCTTAAATAAGTATAATTGATTTATTAAAGACTTAGAACTGCAAGAAATGAGAGTATATATTTTCCTCGTCATGGAGAAGTAAAACCTAACAGAGAGTGGATTTTCTTAAGCTAAAAATTGTGTAACAGTAAACGTCTAAGTCAATGCTGTCATTCGAGGAGTAGTAAAGGGCTATATATACGAACTACTAGTGCTGGGCTATTGATTGAAGCACCACACTTTTTGTCAAGTTTGACATAAATGACATATAAGCGGTGAATGCCTAACAAAGGAAAGAAGCGCCTGTTTATAGGAACCTGATTCAATGTTGTCGTTTTAAATTTCGTTTTTTGTTGACTTTGAGTTTTGATGGTGTAATCATTTATCAAATTAGGGACTTTCTGCGATATATGTGAATTTTATTAGTCGACGCACCCCCTTATCTGTAGCAAATTTTTGAAGTGCATGCAGTGTTTCATCAAGCGTTCGTATAATATACTTGAGTAATAGGGAAAAAGGTAATATTAACTTCTTTCATGCCTACAGCATCTTTGACATGTTTAAAAAAAATCATAAATTAAATTGATCCTTTCTGTTTGAAAATACAAAGGCCACTGGAAAACCCCTTTTAAAATTCATCGAGTACTGAAATAGTGGTCGCTTTAAAATTATTTTAGTTTAACCTACGTATTCCAGCTACATATACATACATTGTTCTTTGAAAATTTTAAAAATAATTCTTTCCTACCTAGTTATAGAACTAAAGCAAATCTGACAATTGATCATTGAGCCTCTACAATTCCACTGGTAATTTATTTAGAATAGATCAAATCGACCAATAGTTATCCAAAAACATTTAAGAAATCGGAATTTCACAGACCATCATAACAAATATGCAGAAGGCAGTAATACTTTAAACCAGTCATATAATCTCAAAATATCTTGAATAGTGCCCGAGTGGATAGTTGCATCTTTGCTTAATCAAACACAAATTTATCTTCTGTATACATTTATTATGAATATAACCTGTTTACGTTCCCTAAAACTTACAAAAACTTGTTTACCACGTTTTTTGCTTAACATGCCTAATTCGTTTTGAACCTAAGCTTTGTACACGTCATAATCACTCTGTCAACTTCAATTGTCACTTTTTCATACATATGTATAGCCACTGTCAAGCGGATCTCACATTTAAGCTTCGTTTACACTAATGCGCGCACTACCTTAACCTAAAGAACTAACTATGTAAGATTTTAGTGATATTCAACGTTTTTTTAACTAGAATAGCGAAAATTCACCGTTGGAAAATGAGAAGACGCAAAAGCAAATTAATCTACTTAGAGATGGAAAACATTAATAGGTACATAAAAATAAAAATGACAAGTCACCGGAAGCATTACTCTTGGTATTTAATAACGCAAAAAGGGGCATTTTTGACCTAATACAACTACGTGCACAACAAATTAAATATCTATGAAAGTACTTTCAACAAATAACACATGACAATAACCTCTTTTCAGTTATCATCAATGCCGACATCAAGCCCACACCTCTAAGTCTAAAAGACCGTGAATACTTTTCTAAATATATTGAATCGTGAAGGAAAAAATGGAAAAAACGACTTTCAGAAAGATGCAGTTAACAAAGCTGCAATAATTGAAGAATTGTGCAATCTTTCCTGAAACAGTAGCACTTATGTTCATCCATGATAATGTTGTAAATACTAAAAACCATCAAAATATATACACAGACACATACAAATCCCGAAAGTGTAATAATAACTTTAAGGCAATAGAACTCAACATTATCTCCGTTTGTCAATATTTAGGCAGCAATAATAAGTAAGCCATAACATTCAGAAACTTCTAGATATTCAATATTGCACAAGAAAATTAAACTTCATATTTCAAAATCCACTTCTACCTACTCCACTGGTAAAAAATGATGACACATAAATAAATTATTGGTAGCAGATAGAACTACCTATTAATAATAATTTAGACATAAAAGTTAGAAAGAAAGTATCATGAAATCGAAGGGTTGTGGAATCTGGCTAAATCTGGCTGAAATTAACTAGAAAACGCTGAAAATTAAATCTTGATAAAACCCAACAAGGTAAATAACCTTAAAGAATTCCACTAAATAAAAATAAAACTCCACAAACCGCCTTAATATTTTAAAATTTATTACCGCATATATCTCGTTTATGGATTAAGAATGCAAATTTAATAATGTTTGTCTCCAGCACACCCCAACACTAAAACAACAATAAAAATATCCGGTACAAATTGGTGAAAGGTCAATGTTAAAGTCGCGAATTTTAAATATCAAGGATGGCCTAACCCATGGCATTAAATTAATTTTGTCTGTGACGTTTGACATAAAGTAAATTTAAATGGGACGGATGCTACAGCGCCATGATAGTCAAGGCCGTTAAACAATATGTAATGTGCGAATTTATAATTATGAAAAGAAAAAATTATATTTTAAGATATTTTAAGGTGAAGGTCAGTTAAGTTGGCCCCCATCCAGTGGTTTTTTTTACTCAAAATTCTAGAGCAGAGAACTTACTATAGTTCGATCAACGAATCTTTGCGTTCACGTGATCATTAAAACATGGCCGACATTCAACCGATTCAATCAGCTGTCGTCAATTCAGTGTCGTCGGTTTGAGGGTGTCTACTTCAAATAAACTATTAATTAAGTATTAAAAAGTGCTTTGTTTTCTACATTATCTAGTTAAAAAAGTTCGACTATATTGATTTTAAATATACCTGCCTATTCGCTTATGATATTTGTTTACCAGATGTTGTCATTGGTCTAAGCTAACCTCAAATCCAAAAACAGGTTCGTTGGTTCGTAAACAAAACTGATAAATGGATACAGAATTTGATTTAATCAAGCTCTCGTAATACCATATTTATGTATTTACAATTAAAGATGGTTCTTCTAAATTTGGAATTAATTGATTTTCTACGCACTTTGTAAAATTTTCACTATTCATTTCTCCATGATAATCCATCAGTTTCGATTTACTAGCAAAAACCAAACTGGCATTTTTTATAAAACCAACTTTGTGTCCAGCATGTAATACAATGAAGCGTTTTCCATCAAATTCACCTGGTCTACGAACACTCTTTACATTATCATCTTGCCGTGATTTCATCATTCAACTAGTTGACGTGTAAATTCTGAATGTTTATTTTCCATATATTTTCGGAAAAATGCTGCTCTCATTGAAGCTATATTAGGTATCTCCATTAGTGCTCTTCGGTTTTCATCTTTCTTGTATTTAAACCCCAACTGATAAAGCAGGGTTCGTAGAGATCCATAGCTTATATCAACTATTTCTTTTTGGCATAGCTCTTCTTTAAGTTCTTGTATGGTTAGATGTTTCTCTGAATGTTTAATAACAATATACAAGGAAGGCAGCGCATTTTAATCTTTGGATACTTTGATGCCGGTTACAGTTCTTAAGCTGATTTTCAGGGCATGAGCAACTCTCTATAAAGTCTTTCGGTTTATCATATTATCAAATATTGAATAAAAATAGTATTATTTACCTCTTGGACTGCGTTTGGGGAAATAAGCGGACCATCAGCCTTAAAACAATCAATGAGATTCCCAACAAGGACACGTGCTTGAGAATTCGAGCGTTTTCCCAGCATGTTGAGGTTATGTTATAATAATAATAACCGAGTAGCAACTCCTGATTATTAATTAAACACTAGTAAAAGTTATGAAAGCAACTGTTTAAATATAATAATAAAAAGAAATAAAATTGTTACCGCAAATAAGCAAACAAACTGCTGAAAGTTTAAATATCAAAAATTAATACTACAAAACAACAACGCCAATGGTCTGGAACACGAATATTATTTTTCTTTGTTTGGCATATGGCATTTATCCTTGTTTGACACATGGTTTTTAGAATAATTACGTATTTCTTTTCGACTCAAGACATACGTTCATTATTCTCTAAGTTTTCGACGTATGTATATTAAAGCTACTACAATAGTATACTGATTGTCTTGAATAGATGTAAAGAATGATGACGTAAACGCAAAGATATATTGATCGAACTCTATATATATAGTATTATATCCGTCATCATCTGACCGTGTGAAATCCGCTTTTGGTAGATCTCAAGTAGTAAGTTGCAATCGTCTACAATCAGGTTTTATTTACGTGGATTATGGGATATAAACTTTCTTAATAAAAAAATAAAATATCTCGATTTTAAAATACAGAGCAAAAAAAAAATGAATCGCAATTTCTTACCGAACACCTAAAAGCGTGTTTACATTAAACGGAACGCGCATGCGACACCCCAAAATTGTGCAATACCCAAATTTATAGGATCCTAAAAATTAGAATTAACGATTAACGGATTCGAGCAGAACTAAGGAAATGGGAGCACTTTAAAAATTCGGAAAAAGTAATTTTCGACCTCGTTTTTGAGCCCAAATATGCGCTCTAAAAATGCGATATCTCGGCTAATATAAGAGCTACGACCTTGCGGATGGTCTCGTTGGATTCCGAAGAACGGAACTAAGACAAAACCGTTGAAATTTTCTACATAGTGCCTTTAAAAGCTGAGATATCAACCTCCAAAGTTTGGGATTTTTCATTTTTCGGGTATATCCCCCGTATCGAATTTTTTCACCAAAAATTGATTTTTTTCGAAATCGGACTAACTATACCAGCGACTTGCTCCCGTCGCCTACATTACGAAAACATCAAGTTATAACTTGAATGAGAGCATTTTGAAAATTCGGAAAAAGTCATTTTTCGACCTCGTTTTTGAGCCCAAAAATGGCTTCTAAAAATGCGATATCTCAGCTAATATAATTATAAATAAATATTCTTATAGTGATTAATTAATTTAATATAATAGCATTCAATTTCTAAACATTTTTTTCTTCCAAATTTAAAATGCATGCTATCAGACTGTTTGGGTTTCCTTTTTTTTGCAAAAAAATAACAAATACCTAATCTGGTCAAAACAATCAAGATTTGGTTGAATTGAAATTTATTATTTTTGCTGTAGTTACACAATAGAGGAATTTAATTGTTTTTTTTTTTTTTTTTTTTTTTTTTTTTTTTTGGGTGTGATTTAGTTAGTATGGTTTATTATCAATATCATCATTTTTCTTTGCTTCTGTTTCTGTTAATATTTTTATTAATATAATAAGTATTAAGGTATAATATAGAGTTAAGGCTAGGGTTTGGATATTTTAGTATTTTGGGAATTCTATTGGCATAAATTTAAAGCAAAAGTGTTAAGAGTGGCACATATTAATGTAAGATCACTAATGCACAATTTAGATATATTTAAAAACCATGTCTTGCAAAAAAACTATGGCATTGTTGGAATATCGGAGAGCTGGTTGAGAACAAATATATTATATACTATGATTTTATTAGGCAAGATAGGTTTTTGTATACAGTGTATTATTATTATTATTATTATTATTATAAAAGCTACGACCTTGCGGATGGTCTTGTTGGATTCCGAAGGATGAAAATAAGATAAAACCGTTGAAATTTTCCCAATAGTGCCTTTAAAAGCTGAGATATCAACCTCCAAAGTTTGGGATTTTTAATTTTTCGGGTATCGAATTAAATTGTTATATGATCGGCTTAAGGGCACTTCAGATGAGTTTAATTGTTATTGGAATTGTAACATACCCCTTGGTACTATTACAAGGAATAGTACGTTAGCTTTTTAAAATAGGGCGCTAGATATAAGTTTTCTGCACTAACATATTGAGAAAAAAAACAAATGGGAGGAAAGGAACCGACTTAACTGATCTTTAAGGTAACTGGCAGTGTGGAAATGTTGATCATTAAAGCGTAAAGCAACCGCAGAAGGTTTGAATTATTTGACATTGAACCTTCAGACAAATAAATAATCAGATAAAAATATTTAAACAATGATTCGAATGAAATTAGGTTTCCTCACCGATCCCTATTACGCCAATAGTAATTTCAAGGCTTTATCTTCTGGTTCTTTTTTTTTATCGGTGTTTAAGGTTAAAAAATTATGTAACTTTATATTGAAAGCATTGACCATAAATTGTAATAAAATAAAATATAAACATAAAAGATAATAACTAGCCGCCTAATCGATTTTCTATTTCATTGTCGAGCAAACGATAATTAACTTTGAACCAATTACCTACAAATTTGGTTTCACTGTTCGATGCCGGTTTTATCTCTCTGGTCGTGTTTGTGTACTTTCTTTTAATTCGCGCGATCTAGTCTCGCTTGCACTGATAACAGTCATTTTACTTTTGCTTCGCGACATATATGGGGCGATGCGCAATTTCTATCGATGAAACGTCCGTCATCTGGTTATTGATGAGCAACCGTTTCTTATTTACGGAAGAATATTGTCGTTTTTACTGCTAAAATTTCCTTATGTTCAATGAAATGGCTGAAAAAGATGTATGAAGATCGGAAGAAGGAGATTATGCCCCATGAAACTTCATTTGTCAAATCGGGATTTCGGATAGCGCCATCTTAAGGTGACTTGACATTAGGAGAAGTTGACAAGAGTGATGTTAGTGACACTAATGACAGTTTTGACGTTGACTTTTTTTATTTTTAGTTATTAGAAGGCACGAACTTAACAAATATACCTGGACTGCTAATGCATATGGCCACCATACCCAAAAATTATCACTGCCTGATGGCCATTTTTATAGTGGTTATGTCCTTTTGATGTTGGTCACTCTGAACATTTTCAGTATTGCCAACAAAAGATATATTAAATAACAGTAATGAAGTAGACGACGCTGACGTTTGACGTGTGTGTATAGCGGATTGCCTAGTTTTTGGCGATTTGTAAACGGCACTTGGGTGTATCGTCTGCAACATGCGATGTAGCTTCCTTCTTATTTAATACGTGGATAATGTATCACCATCCTTATTTAAACGTCACTGTTTCTCAGAACCGAATTATAGTCTGTCTGTATTGTTTATGATAGAATAAATTATAGAGTTGTTTATTTTTACTATCTAAAGCCTTGCTAATTACAAACCCTCATAAAATCATCTATAATTTGATTTTTATAGATGGTTGTATTGTTTTGTTTCCCTACAATTGGCACAACTGAAATTTGTCAGTGTGACCAACATCGAAAGGATACAATCACACAAAATCACGGCTACCTAGTACTGTTCATTTACTTTTCATTGAATTGGCAGTCCAGATATATTTATTAAGTTCGTGGGGAAGACATACACTTATAAACTCAATATTGCTAACATCGAGAGAAGCATGAAGCCATGGTGAGATAGATAATATATTAAAAGAACCATGTTATAATGCATAAGTCTATCTCTAGTTGGATTAGGGATTATGCCTGTGCTTAAGGCTCCGCATCACGGCCATGCGAAAATATCATTTTAAGGGTTTAGAAATCCGGGTATAATTTGAAAACCGTTAGACTTTTTGACTCAATTTTTATTTTATTTTATGGATAAAGGATCAACACATGTCTGTAATTATATGAAAATCTGAGGATATGCCTAGAAATATATAAATTTGTTAATCAAACATTGTTGATATTCAAACGCCATTTAAGAGTAATTATAAATTTTAAATTAAGTTTAAACATAATTATAGACATCGACCAAACCTTTGTCTAAAGGCTAGTCAAATTTTTAAAGAAAAAAGTTAAACCATTGCTGAAATATTCGCGGATTTCGAGAGCCTTACAAGTGCATTTTTACTAGCAGCGACGTGGCGGCCTCTGCTGATTATATGAGTACTTCATACTTGATGAGATGGGTGGTTTTCAGGTTCGTATTCTAAATATTTTATTTAAATTTAAATATAAGAGTCATATTGGAATCAGATCTATATGTTAGTAAAGGCATATTTGAATCAACTAGCCACTATTTTTTAAGGAAAGATTTAATTAAGATTTTAGGTGTGTCCAAGGGGTTGCAGATAAGGGTGGGATAATATGCTTGTTTTATTCCTCTTTCGTTTTATAGAAACTCTTTTGGGCGTTTTTTTATTCCAGTTTTTCGTTCCTAATATATGGATTTATTTAGTTTTTCGTTCCTAATATATGGCCATTTCAAGTTTTTAAATTGTCACCCTGTATGTGATACTTTATTATATTTTATTGAGAAAGGGAACTTGCTTTTTAGTTAAAATCACAATTTAATAGTTTGTGTCGATCTACTGTGTATCGCAATTAGGTGGTTCGCCCTTGTATATTTTTTATTTTTTTGTTTCCTTTTTTGTGACAATGGTTCGAAAATTGCTTTAAATGATACCACTAACAATACTTTTCTGTTTATTTTGGTAGAAAATAACATATGAAGAACAACATTCTTGCGTGTTCTTGATATCTATATTCTTACAAAATTAATACCCACATCATGCTTTTTTTAAATATTTGACTTTTAATCAAGGTAAAAAAATAAAAACTATAAGTTGGTATACAATGTTATCTTTGACTGTTCACAATTTTTTTTTCATACCTACCTACCTACTTGCTTGACTCCATTGCTATACCTTCTTCTTATTTTAATATCCAATTCAAATAGATACTTTGAATAAGAGTTTTTATGGTAAATTTTTTCGATTTGGTATAATTGTAAAATGTGATGATAATAAAAATAAAGACCAATAACACATAAATCAAACAAAACAAGATATTTATTACAAAATATACAAAGTTGGCTACATATAAAAAAAAACTTATGCGATCGTATATTCTTTTAGGAAAATATTTCTAACATACATATTTTTATTTTTGCGAGGATCTACAAGCTCAGGTAAATAACATATCGAATAGAATATAGTTAATTTTTTTTTCATGTTTTCGCAGAATACATCGTTTTTTAAAATAATTTCCTTCTTAATGCCCAAAGGTGTCCAAACTGCAAAGCAGCAGTAGGATCTCCCAGTTACCAACAATTGGCCTTGTATTTGGTAAAACCATTTGTGGTTTTTATTAATTTCTCCGTTTTTCTTCCAAAATGATATTTTTCTTTGCATTATCGCATCTTCAGGGGTGAGGTTTTTAGCACTAAAGGGGCATTTGATTTCAACAATCCCCTTCTTCCCAATAAGGCCATCGGGAGTCGCTGCCAAGAATGAAATATTTTCGCTTACAAATAAGCCACATGGTAATATCTTCTCATCAATTAATGTTTCTAAAACATTGATTGCCCGTTTTTCATTTTGTTTGCCCCACTCAATGCTAGCAGAATGAATTGTTTTTGGGTACAGAAGTTGTTCCACGAGCTTTTTTGTATCGCCGTTGCTTCTGGCACTAGATTTAGAGCAAATTGCATAGTAATTTGATGCCGTAAGACGCTTTCTTCGCTCTAAGTGCCACAAATCAGATTGGCTCTGTTTCTTTGTGAGCTCTTCAATTAATTTGATTTCTTCTGCATTTTTTTTAATACTAGCTAGAAAATCTTATTTTTCTTTTTGCAACTCCTTAGGTGTTAGATCAGGCTTTTGACATTGATCACCGTAACTGCTATCAAGTCCAGACTTCTCTTTGGTTTGGAATAATCTTTTCCGTTTAATATATTTTTTCTTTAATTCCCTGTTTTTAACTAAGCCAATCGGGCTTTTATGATTAAGGAATTTTTTTAATCGTGTATATAGGCTTTTTAGTATTATGAGAAATTACAGAAGCTAAACAGCGAGCCTGATATGATCCTCGTTGGCAATAATTAATGCGTTTTCCGCCAATAAATTTTGCAATGATTGAATTAAATTGCTCCGATACATTATTGTCAACATCTTGTATTAAACTCACGCTATTTCTTGAAAGATAGCTGACAAAGCTATATAATTTGTCATATAGGTCTAAAACAACAAAAAATTATAAATATTTATAAGGCAGTGATAAACCGTAATTCTTTACACTTTGGGCTTTTAGAACCTACCTGTCATTTTTAAGTCTGATAATATGCTACCACTGGGTTTATATTGCTCATGACAGAAATATCCCAATTCTGCACAAAGTTTGTGTTCTCCAAAACGTGGCTAATACAATTGTCTATGTCTTGTTTTAAAAACTTTATTTTTTCTAACATCGGAACACCCTCATTTTTTCTATGTTCGATAGTTTTTGTAACTGCATATCGTGATCTTAGCTGTTCTTTCTATAAAAAAAAACAATGTTATAAATCTACAAATATGTTTTTCTTTACCAGAAACATAGGTATTTTTCCTAAAATAATTTTTCTACGAATAGTAAGTACTTACGCTTATTTGCTTCCGAAGAATTAATGGCCCAGCATTGACGTCTTTACCTAAATCCTGAATTTTCCGGGAGTAATTTCGTAGAAGGTGATTTCTGCACTCAATTTTTTTCACAATGACATTTTTATGATGAGCATCTAATATTTTTTTCAGAGAATTGCAGTCTCCGTCAGCTATTAATTTATGGTAGATTAATCCATGTTGCTCTAAACTATGGAGAATCCTTCTTTTAAAATATCGCCTTCCATGCTCGTTGAAGAACCTTCAAAGTTTATAAAGCATTTATGCATTTTAGGCATCTGATTGTGTCCTTGATTTTTTGAGAGTTGGCAAATTGTACAATATTTGTTTTTTATGCCAATAAAAAGGACCTGAAAATTACATTTTTGATTTCGCGAAAAACTATAAACCGCTAATTCAATTTTTTAAAAATACTAGTGCATACACAGGAACACTTCAGTTTTTCAGTATGTAACCACCAAAATAAAATGCAAAAAATGGTCGCAACGAAACCACACAGCTACATCCCGGAACTATCACGCACTAAACAAAAAAAAACCCAAAATGCATATATAATAGCAATATTAGGTAGTAATGCAGGTATATAATTATACTTGCATAACCTGCACCAAATTTATGTAGGCCAACCCTGAAATTACATCGGATCCCGGCGTAAGAGGATGACTGAAATTTTATCAACCGTTCTAAAATTGACATTTATTACTACCGCGTCTCTCACCGCTGCCCCTCAGCTGTGTGGCTAGAAGATAGGTAGCGGAGCCTTAAAAAGTGTTTCGTTCATTGCCCAAAGCTACGTTACATACCACGTTTTCTTATTTTGAAATATTACCTTTATCTAGTTTTCTCAGTAAATGTAAACAAAATTCATTAATTTTAAATTTTAATTCTAGTTCGAAAATTCAAAGTACAATTTAAAACAAATTACTAAGGAGCATACGCTATAGGCTAAACTCGATCAGTAAATTTTTTCTTTTTATTATGCTAGAAGTAGAATGCTGTAATTACATAACATTAGAAGAACCAGGTTCTCTTTAGTGAAATGAAAACTTGGGTTCTTTCTAATGCTTTTTACCATGGTTTAATTGAAATAATTTTGCTACTCAAATGACATTTTAAAAACTTATAAGCCTTAGGGTAAAGCCTAATCACAAAAACTCAAATTTGAAGTATACCAAAATTATCATGACAAGATGAGTCTTACGATATTGAAAGGCCGTATTGTCGTTCAATATTCTAAGAGAGAAATAGCCATGATCTATGTTCTGTAAACATAGTAACATACTGTGTTCTATATAGAGAATACTTTATGAACAAGGTGGAATGCCAAATTAACTTCATTAAAGACTTGCAGTCAATTGAAATAAAGATCTGTGCAACTATTTGCAATAAATAAGGTAGTACTAATATACCCATATATGTAAAAAAGTTAGCTATTGAGTATACTGATAACAAGTCAACTCTATATCAACTTTGTTGTTATAAGAGCGTAGCTCTTATAGAGGGCCGCTTCTTTTTTGGAGTTTTCGCACAACCTCGGGACTCGTCGGATAAAAGTGCTTATAACTTTTTTTCTAATTAGCATAGAGAAGTGATTTTAACCTTTCCATAATCTATATGAGGCTATATCTAATAAGATATATGAGGCTACAACTCTATCAACTACAATTTTTCATTTGTTTTTTTGTTTAGGAGGGGGAAGCCTTAGAACTGAAAAATTTTTTTTTTGCTCGATTTTTTCCGCGTGCTTCGATACAGGTCGCAACGGTTCTTTGAATTTTATCAAATTTAACTGGTCGATTAGACCTCATCTCTAGATGGACTGTATACTTTTTGGTTATTCTCAGCACACGGGAAGTATTTTTTTTTAACGCTCAAAATTTCAGATATGTGTGATATTCTAGCCCTTCTGACGGTTTACCGGTATCTTTCCGGAAATAGTGTTTTACAGAAGATATATGCGCCTCATCGTGAACTATAATTTTCATAAAAGACTTTTTTTGAAAAAATGTTTTTTTTGGGAAAAAAATTAAAAAACCCAAAAAAATTGATTTTTTTTAGTTTTTTCTGTGTAAAATTTTTATGGTGCAAAATTTAAAAAAATTTCATTTGGACTAATTAAACCTACACTCTTTCCAAATAAAACGGCGTATTAGGTTTAACGCTACCATTTATACAGGGTAAGCAGTGCGCGGTCAAAAATACCCTTTTTCACACTTTTTTTTTCCAGCCTTAATAACTCTTTAGTTACGCTAGCTGGAGCTATATGGCTTAAGGGCAGTTTGTAGCGTGTGATAAGGAGAATGTTTTGCAATATCAATCGTACTTCTAAGAAAACCCGTTTTTGAGTTATGAATTTTTTGACTTTGGAAATTAATTGTGCGCACCCTGTATGCGATAGATAAACCAAAACCAATCAAGCAGATGCGCCATTCATTTTACTATAACATACTAAAATTTTATTTTTTCACAATTTTTACAAGTACCCTTAAAGTAATTTTTTTTCAAAAAAGTCCAATCACGAAAAATCGGTCAAAATCAACCTGCACACTGATGAATTCTCAAAGCCACCCATGGCCGCGTCTCCATGGCAACGAAAAAGGACCCTTTTTATAATCAAAATTTAACTACTAAAACCGATTGGAATTGGTCCGAAATTCATGTTAATCTGTTCCTAAGGCTTTATACTATTTTTCCATGTATAAATCATAAGGTAAAAACCGTTTTTTATACCCAAAATCATCTTCTGAAAATAGTCGATTTTGACGTCTACGCGCGGTTTTAATGCCGACTTTTACGGCGGTTTTGACAACCTCCCGTCAACATGGATGAATCGGCTCGGACTTGCTTCCTAATTTCATTGATAAAATGCTTAAAATAGCTCAGTACTTTCTGGAATTGGTATGGAATTATTCAAAAGACTCTGGAGAATCCGAATATATGCATATCTTTTACCAAGTCGCCTTTTTTTAGCCGTGATAATTCGGCAATGTTTTGACGTTTTAGAATTTTCCGTGTATTATACTATTATGCGACCCAGTGGTCTATATAAGGCATTTTGCTAGACAAAAATTACAACTTAGTGGGTCCTAATGATAAAAAAAAATCTAATTGGGATTAAATGTGTATTATTATTATTTTATGTGGTAATTTTTTTTTCAAACTTTTTTGGTATTTATTGACTGAAATTTGGGATTTGGGTTTGGTTTAGGGTATAATTATATTTATTTTTTGAAAATTTTTGAAATATTATGCATATGTGTTTTTACGTTAAGTGCTGCAGTCATATTATATATTAAAGCATACCTAAATTCGAGCGGAGCTCTTAAAACCGTAGACCCAAAGCTTGTAAGACATATAACGCGGTAAGTAGCATGGTCGGAGCAACTGCTCAACAATCTTCAATGGTTATTTCGACTTGAATTGTATTTAAAAAACTTTCTACTGATCCAAATTAAGGAAAATTTCTACTGGTCCATTTGCTACTGGTTGCATTTTTATTATTTAATGTACAACATTAGCAGTCAAATTTTACATCTTCAATTTTTTGACTTGAACCAATGCATTCTATACCGACAACTTATTAATAGGTCCTCCAAGGGATTTTATATTTTCATATTATTTGTTTGGCTATTTAGAAATTCAGACTGATTATTGAACTAATTATTTATTTACCGCAGTATATATGGGATTCAAAAAGAACATGTCCAAGATTATAAATTAACAGTGTTAATTATATATTGTGTTAGAGTACTTGATAGAGTACCTAAATAATATATTTTTGTTTAAATAAAATCATACAGTTCTGTGTGTGATTTATTTTTATACTTGTGATTTAAATAAACTTTATTACTAATTGACATACGTATGTGTGTCAATATTACTCGAAGACATGTTTTGAGGTAGAAAAAGTGTAAAAATGTTTAACGATATAAAGGGGTAATTGTTTTGATTCCAAAAGTTACATTTACAAATTATCTATTTTAAACTATGTACATCAAAATGCACAGTCAGTCGGTGTTCTGCTTGGTAAAAATAGATTAGTATAAGGAAAATTTGTTTATATTTATCGTAACTTAAAAAGTTTCAAAAGGAAATGTGTGAGAAAGAACAAGTGTCGATGACAACCTGATTTATTCCAGTGGAGTACCTCACAAGTTGTGACATTTAGTAGTTTTCTCAAGTTGGTCCCGTCTTACAATTTAAATTTGGCGCCTTCTTTCAAATATGATTGGCTGAACGCGCTGTCAATAGCTAAGGCTTACATCAAATGTCAAAATTAGTTTGAATTATTGCAGCGTCAGTAGAGGGCCAACATTTCTTCGCGGTCCTACAAGGCAACCCGCATTTCTCTATATTTGGTGTTCTGTGGATATTACGAAAGAAATAATCTAAGCAAATATATTCGGAGCAAAATGTTTATTATTTTTACTTTTACTTTGTTTTCGTTTATTGTAAAATTGGTTGAGTTTAAAATTCTTTACTAGTTTGCGAGTTTGGGGTTTTCACAAAGAAAATTGTCATTTGTATCAATCAAACTTGTATTTGGGTCATTTACATTTTCAGTTTTCATTTGGTCATTTCATATTCATTATACGCAGCACCTTCTCTGTATTCTTCGCAAAATTTTCTGTATTTACTTTTTTATTTATTGTTACAAAAACTTTTAATTAATTTATTAAGTTATTAATTGTATTATTGTGTACTCTTAATAAAAGTCACAATTTATTGGGCCAAAATAATTACAGAACATAAACATGATAATTATTCCCGGCCGCCATAATTAAAACTAACTAACTAAGTGTCCGCAGGGGGCAGCACTCTTTACCGGTACAAAACTAGGCCTACTATTTTAAGAGATAGGCTCTAATAATCTACAGGCCGGAATACCTATAATACATTAATTGATTTTTGTTGGTCTCTTATTTTTAAGATTAAATAACTTTTCTTTTAGGAATTTATTATTTTGGTATTTTCAACAATTTCTGCTTTCAAATGGCAAATTTCTGACACTAAGTTGTCATTTTGATGGGCAATTAAAATTTGATCATTTCTATTTTTTGATTCTTTAATGGTGTTCTCTAAAGGACAATATTCTGTTGATTTGTCGCTGGTGGTTTTATTGGATTTTCAAAATAGGAATAATTAAAGTTTGCATCCCTGGAATTTTTGGTTTTCTCTTTTTCTTCTTTCGCTCGATTTATTTTTTCACTGTCCAATTTGTCACATTCATTCATCACATCGCATTATCTTTACTTTTTACTAAATTGTCTTAATTTATTTTCTTTATATTTGCCACAAAAGGTCCAAAATCCGCCCCTGGTTCAGCGGTTTCCCATTATTATTTACTTAGAGATTTTGCCTCTTTTTATTATTATATTGGTTAATAATTGGTTAACTGATTTACTTTATTCGTGTTAATAAATAAGAATAAGCGCTTATAAATAAATGAATCACAAAAGTTGGATGTTAAATAAAAAAAACCCTATTTCCAGACGATCCAGACACTATTAATAAAATGAAACTATGATATGGAAATAAAAGAAAAAGTTGAATTCTCATTTATATATCCTTGTCCCAGTTCTCAAATAAGAAAAGGATGGGAATAAAGTGATATTTGTCTTCTATAGTTAGACTAGTTAAACCCGAGAAACTTTATTTCCAGATGATCCAGACACTATTAATAAAATTAAACCATGATACAGAAATAAGAAAAAAAGTTGAATTCTCATTTATATATCCTTGTCCCAGTTTACAAATTAGAGGAAGATGGAAATAAAATGATATTTTTCTTCTCTAATTGGACCAATTAAACCTGAAAACCCCTATTTCCAGACGATACAGACACTATTAATAAAATTAAACCATTATATAGAAACAAGAAGAAAAGTTCAATTCTCATTTATTTATCCTTGTCCCATTTTACAAATAAGAGGAGTATTGAACTAACTAGACTTCAACAGTGAATTTGTGTTAAGATAAGGAGCCTAAAAATGTACTGTAATTTATTTAACTCAAGCTCCTGGACATAACTGACAAGTGAATACATAAAATCCTTTTCTTTTATAGAATAACAAAAAACCTACAATTCATTTTTAGTTAGCACTGATATACGCCTAAGTCAAAGATCTTAAAGCAACCAAAATATCAGCATCTAAAAAGTTATCATGACCTCATTGTATCGACCTACTGACAATGTTGTCTTTATAGACGATATTTCGCCACCTGACACACGATGTACTTAAATAAATCTCACTGAACCATGAAGGTTTCACTGCCAAAGTGTCCATATAAAACACATTTATTTTATAGAGGCGGAAATATTCATCTATTCGATAGAAATAAAATAGAAAATCGTTTATGCACCGCTGCTTAAAGATGGCCTCTTAGCATAAGCAATTTACCCATAATATATTTACGCATTTAACTGTTTAATGTGGTAGAAAGGAATGCGATTTAGATAAGTATTTAAGAGATGAACGTCCTGTAATTAACTATTTAAGTAAAATGTCAAATTCTATTTGGGATTGCCGCGTTTTTAACACTTATATATCAATTTTGATTGACAGGTTGGATGGGCAGCAATGCGTTTTAAAATAACGGAATGAACGATTGATGTAGTTTTTGTTCAGATGGTAATTATTTTAGATAATGATTTTAATATAGGAGATTGTGGCCGATTTATTTAGTAACTGATGTTGAAAGATTTAATTATGTAGTGGAATAAGTGCCGTTAATTTATTTTTTTATATCTTTCGTAGGCACTTTCCGTTGCTAAAAGTCTTGGGTTTGAGGCAGAAACTTTAAATGATGTTAGATTCATGGAATTTTTAAGAAATGCATGAAAAAGTAAAGAAATGATGAAGAACTCTTAAAAAATATTCAAAACTCACTTACTTATAAACCTGGAAACTATGTAACTTGATAAAGCAATTAAATGAAATTCGTAAAAGTGAAGAATTAACTGAGATATTTTAATTAAAATTGTCTACAAAATCCTGGACAACATCAAAGTTTACGTCAAATTCTCCAGAAATTAAATAAAATTGTCTAAGGATAAAAGAAAAATTATTTGTAATACTTGGTAGAAGCTTAACTCAAGTGTTTCAAAAATAAAAAAAAAAGTCTAGAAAACAGGAAAACCTATTTGAAATCCCTAAAGGGCTCTATGGTAAACAAATTTTACTGATTTAACTAGTTTTTACTGCTTTACATTTCTAGAAATTCAAAAACCACGTCAAATTTTTGATATAAAAAAAACCAAATTCTGAAAAAAGCTGAAATGGAAATAGCTTTAAATACCTGAAATAAGCTTAAAAGAACTTCAAAAGTCTGAAAATTTGTTGAAAATATAAAAAGTGACTTTAGTTCCTTCAGATCTTAAATGGGAAAAATGCTTTGGCTTTTTTCTGATTGCCTCGTTTCTTTTAAAATTTTTGGAAAATAAAAAAAATATTTTAATTAATAATAATATATTTGTGAAAAACATTTTCTGTAATAAAAGTGACTTTAATTAACTGGAAAATGACTTCAAATGCCTGACAGGCATAAAAATTAAATAAAATATATCCTAGAAATTATAAAAAAATCATATCTGATCCTTAAAAGACATAAAAATTAGGTAGAAGTTCTAGAAAACATAAAAATCATGTCCAATCAATAAAATTCTGAGTATATTGAAGACACTTTAAATAATTTGAAATATTTGGAAAATATAAAGAATCTAATATACGGGAAGCATAGAAACGACTCTCGTAGCCTGGAAAATCATAAAAGACATTTTTAGAGTATAAAAATAATAAAAAATTAAAAAATCTGTGGAGGACAAAAAAATAGGATCAAATTCATAGTATACATAAAAATGTTCATAATAGAATAACTTCTATTTAAAACTTTGAATAAACTTTACTCTAAATATCTGGAGAAATTTGACAAAGGACAAGGTAACTACAAAGGTCCTTCATCAGCAGAAATACAACAACATTAGATTTTTCTGCAGTATATGCGATTCACCAACATTAAAATATCTTTATGATAAAGTTTCGCAACTGCAAAACTCTTAGATATCTCTAGAAAATGTCAATGCTCTGGGAACCTGTCTAAAGAAGAATAACAACCTTCTTCCAGTGTTTTCAGAGATGTACGACATTTTAAATTCTCGACGACTCCAAATAGAAGAATCTCTATGACAAAATTGATGAATCTGCGGAAAGATGTTAAACAAATGGCTCGCACCATAGAACAATTAGCTAAAGAAAAATCTAATGTTAAAAGTTACCAACCTGTAACTAAAAGGACGATAGCCTGCCAGACTGATCATACAGAAAAACCAGACCCGGAGATTCCGACGTCACCGAAGGACAACACAATGAAAAACTGGGAGCGACGGACTTTATCCGATATTTCCCGATGCTAAAAACCAAGGACATTGCACATTCCGACTTCAAAATTGGTGTGCAGAACTTAAATCACTTAAAGCGGCTGAAGGATATTTGTATGTGGCCACCGGGCACTCTCATAAATTCATGTTAGGAAACCTCTTAAGCGCCAGTCCAAATAAATAGTACCACCTCGTCCAAATCTAAGCCTTTCCAGTCTAAGTCTAAGCCTCACTCTCCAGACAGCCATAACCTGCCACATCGCTCAGTTCCATCAACATCTGCTACAATATCCAGACAGGTTCAATCTTTGAAAATTAGTTCTGACAGGAAGACCATTGCTGCCTCTAAATTCCTTGCAACAGAATTATTAGAGGTTGATTTTGTCATCGGTAATAATTCAGTGGCGAATAAAGCAGCAAATATGGACCCGTTGACTCCACCAATAGTGCGACTATCAAGAGACTCAGATGCGACTGATGGTCGCTATTTATTGGCCAGACTGAGAGACCCTTCCATCGTAAAACCTCTTAGGCTATTCCTTGCCTCTCTGCATGATCAACCCTCCAGTGTGTGTTTTGAAGGACATACCAACACCAGCATCCGATTGGCACTTGCATCAGAGGGACTTCCTGGTGACGTGGACTCTTTGCGTAGGCTCTACTTTCGGTACCATGATGCCTATGATATTGGTCCAACTGAAGTTGAAGCAGATCTGTCAGCCTTCAGGTCCTTCTTCTCATCAGAAAAGCTGCTACGCCTTAAAAAAATCAAAGAGAGTCTAAGCAATTATTATTCTGGTGGATCTCCCGCCAGGAATAAAAATTTTTAAATGACTTGACGCGAACAGAGGATCAAGCACCCTCTGAAATACTGGATAATGGCAAGCTCAGTAGTTTCTCTCTAAATATTCAGTCCTTAAGACATAAAACTAATGATTTATTTCTTTTATTAGAAGAGCTTCATTTTCCAGAAATCGTTGCCATAACTGAACATTGGTTGCATGTTGGTGAGCCCGTGGTGATGGATAATTACACTACAGTTGCCAGATTTAGTAGAACAAATCTAACTCATGGAGGTACTGTGATATTATCTACTAGCAACGACTTTTCAATGGTAACCAAGTTCGATAATTTAGTTTCTGAAAAAATATTTGAATTTTCCATTGTCTACAATAATAATTTTGATCTTTACGTTGTTTGCATTTACAGAACACCTGATGCTGACGTAAATGTTTTTTTCCAAAAATTACTAAGCTTGCTTGAGTCTCTGCCATTAAAAAGCAAACTCATTTTATGTGGCGACCTAAACATTAAATTTTTCCAGTGTGTGTGCTGCTCAAGAATCTCTCCAGTCCATTTTCGACTCTTTTGGCTTAATCATGCACATTAATTCACCTACCAAAATAACTAAAACCAGCTCTAGAACAATAGATGATATCGTATCTTCCTTTGAGCCAGATTTCGTCGATTGTACTGTCTTAAGCTCAGGTTTCTCAGACCATGAAGCAATGTTAACAAAGTTTTCCATAACTAAAACTAAAAGTAAAAATGTTCCATGCAAATTGGGCCGTATTTTCTCGGATAAAATTTTTTTACATTTTAGGCACCTTTGTCAATCAACTGATGTAAATATTCTCTTGACGACGTTGATTCAGAATTCTCTAGATTTGTAAAAACGCCATCTAGTCTTTCTCACAAATCCTTTCCTTTGAGACCTCTTAAAAAGAAGCAACATAACCCCTGGTCTACCCAAGGCTTGCGTACATCTGCTAAGAACATGCGCTTATTATCTCATCTTAAGAAATTTTCAGACAGCGCTTTTTTTCATGAGTACGTAAGACTTTACAAAAAGATTTATCAGAGAACTTTAAAAGCCGCCAAGGATATTTACTATAATAGGAGACTGGCTAAATCTAAAAATGTGGCTAAGGAAACATGGTCGATTGTTAATGCTTTGAGAAATAAGCCTTGTTTGTGGAATACTATCTCCACTTCATCTGAGAACCTTAATGATTATTTTGTAAATGTGGCAAATAATTAAATGAGTACCATAACTCCTTCCCATGATCCACTTTCATATCTTCCCATTGCAAATGAGAATTTCGACAGTTTTTTCTTTACGCCCGTAGTGTTACCAGAGCTTTGCAGTTCAATTAGGGAAATCAAAAACAAAGGCTCTTCTGGAATTGATGGACTTACTCTCAAAATGTTTTCAAATCTGCCCGAATGTACATTCTGTCATCTTATTACTCTAATTAATCAGTCTTTTCAAAAAGGTGTTTTTCCTAACTGCCTTAAGTTGACGATAATAATTCCACTACATAAAGGAGGAGACAAAGATCAGTCTTCCAACTATCGCCCTATCGCTCTTCTTCCCACACTTTCAAAAATTATTGAAAGACTTCTATCATTTTTGCTAAAATATAAAATACTTACATCCCATCAATTTGGATTTTTAAGTAACAAATGCACAAATGATGCTATGTTTTCTCTTTTTAATAATGTATACTCTAACTTAAACAAACAACACCCTACAGCAACAATTTTCTGTGATTATTCTAAAGCCTTTGATTGTGTTAATCATGACATCTTATTAAAAAAGTTACAATATTACGGGTTCAGAGGAGCGCCTTTTGAATGGTTTAAGTCGTATCTCAGTAACAGAAGTAGAGCTGTGAGAATTGATTCGACTATGTCTTCTTACAAGCCAATACTAAGTGGAGTGCTTCAAGGTTCCGTACTTGGCCCTATTTTGTTTCTTATCTTCATCAATGACATTGCTAATCTAAATATTAACGGTAAAGTTTGTCTATTTGCTGATGATACTAGTTTTATCTGGAGTAATCCGGATATTTCTACACTTCATAGAACCGTATCAAGTGATTTAACTACTATCAAATCATGGTGCGACTCTAATCTCCTTTGTTTCAACATTTCCAAAACTACAATGTTGTCCTATAAAAATATCTTGCAATCTTTTGTACTTGGTAACGCAACAATTGACGAAGTTGATTCTGTAAAGTTTTTAGGGCTAACTGTTGACAACTCGTTAAAATGGGACACACATATTGACTCTTTATCAAGAAAATTAAGTTCCGTTTGTTTTGCTTTAAGATTAATTTCTAAGGAGCTTAGCCTGTCTACTTTTAGAACAGTTTATGTTGCCCTTTTTGAATCGCACCTTCGATACGCCCTTCCATTCTGGGGTACATGTAGTGCAACTCAATTTGACCGTATTTTTAGACTACAAAGGAGAGCTTTACGGTATACACTGAGACTTAAATACAGAAGTCATTGAATGTACCAGCATTTCTTCAAAAAATTTCAAATATTAACTCTTCCATCTTTATTCATATTTGAGTCCGTTTGTCTAATACGCAAACACGGTTCAGCATCTAATAGGTCTTCCCATAGTTATCCACTTAGAAACACGGAACATGATCTATACCTGCCTACCCCACATTCAGAGTTGGTCAAAAGTTCCATATTATATAATGCAAAAAAAATGCACAATCATCTGCCATTGGAAATTAAATCCATCACATCTTTTCTTGCATTTCGTAAAGCATTAAAAGCATTCTTACTGGAGAGAGCTTTTTACACAGTTAACGATTTTTGTACGATCTGTACATGTTTAGGTATACCGCTTTTTATAGCTATTTTAGGATTTTTTATAATTTTTTAATTTTAAACATTTTTTACATTTTTTTTTAACATATAGAGATTTTTTAACGATTTTTTTTTGACATTGTATACAATAAATTGTATATTTTATAATAATATTTTTGACTACTTACAATCTTTAAATTGTATTAATCTGTATATATTGTAGATATTCTATTCTATTTATTTATTTATTTTTTTTTAAATTTTGTTTTCTTTTTCATTTCTTTAATTGTGTTTTGTTGTATTTTTGTGTCTTTTTTGTTTTACAGCTTTGTCTACAAATTGTAACAATTTCTTGACAATAAAGCATTGATTGATTGATTGAAATTATTTGAAATTAAGGTCTGGAATAATGAATGATCTCTGGAAGACAAAAAAGTGAGGTTATAGTCCTGGAAGTAGAAATTATCTCTAATGCCTCAAATTAAATAAAAATATCTCTAAAAAGTTAATATAAAATATTGTGAAAAAATTTCTAGAAGCAATTAAAATGACATACATTTTCTGGAAAATATGAAAAATTATTACAAGTTATAAATTTTTTACCAAAAACAGTCGAAAAATTTAATCCATAAAAAATTCAAATCAGGAGCAATTTACTTGAAAATTTTTGTAGTTATTAAGAGATCTATGGTCAATCAACGACTAAAGACTACAAGTAAACTGGTTCAATATTTTTTAAGTTATGAATTTTTAACCAAAGATTATTTTAATCCAATTTTAAAAATTTATAAAAAATTCAAATTAAAAGCAATTTACTTGGAACTTCTTGTAGTTACGAAAACGTCTATTGCTAATCGATAAAAGGAAGTTGCAAGTCAATAGACCAAAATAAAAAAAATCTTAAACAGCTTCAATTTTGTGGAAAATACAAAATGTTTGACTATTACAAATTATTAAGGCACTTTAAGTTGTACATAAACTAATTAAATATTTCGCATTTAATACTATTATTACCAATTAAATCTGTAATATATAAAACATGTCAATGACGTGACAATTAAAACTTTCATTACATCTCTTTAATATATAACAATAAGCATCTCTCTTAGAAATCTTACTATTCCATTTAACCATCTATAAATAAAGCATTAAATGTCCCATTCATAACCTTTACCCGTTATTCAATTAATATTAATACAATCGAAGTTACTTATAATAATGTAACCCAACATGCATTATATTATTAACGAATAAAAATATTTAATTAATTTTCCGAAGTAGCGGCAAGAACAGCACAAAAAAGAAAAAGTAGCGGCCTTGCCGGCACGTTAAACGGATTTATGTCCATGTGAGCAAAATGTATCAGATAAGACAGATAACTTGATAAAAGAAAAATGTTCGTGAAAGTGCCCGGGACAACCTTATTTATTCAGAGTTTATGTGTGTAAATGCAATTGTGCAGGTTTATTAAGGCTAATTCTTCCTGCACTTTCGACTGTTTACTGAATAATGGAAATAATCGCGACGAAAAATATTATCGAAAGTTAAGAGAATATCTGATTTAATAAACGGTTACTAATCAAACTCAAGACGGTTACATTTTAAAACACCTTTTACGTGGCTTATAGGTCAAGGCGTCACATCGTACTGAAGAAGATTCGATTTATTTAATTATAAGCAGCTTTTTTAAAGATTAAAAATGTAGATATAATGTTACAAGTGAGTAAGAATTTTTCATGTCAAAATATTGCACTTCTTTATGCCCAAGGATAAATATATATTTATTCAACGATTTTTTAGTAAATTTTTGGTTTTCGTATATAGTATATCAACCATATTTGGTCAAGGAATACAGTGCGAGTCTGTAACTTGGAATAAATTCGATAATAAGTAAATGGAAGCGTGTTCGGAAAAAAGCTCGGATACATCAATTGAGATTGTAAGTTGCGCAATTTTTACAATAAATTTTTTTTATACAGGGTGTGCCATGTAGGCGGGGCTAATACCAACTTTCTTATTTTAAATGGGACATCCTATATTTTATTATATTTTTGGATTCTGCACAAAATTCCAAACATTTTGATGTATCACATACCATACCTTTATTCACTTGTTTTTAAGTTTTGATTTTAAAAGTGATTTAAGTCCAAAAATATGCGTTTCAGTGAAAAATTTTTTTTTGTAATGTATTTTATAAATGTTCTATAAAAATTTGTCAAAATGATAAAAATGTATATTTTTATAATTTTGACATTACTACAAGACGTGCCTTTACTGTCGAATAATCAGATTTAAGCATTTTTTAATTTTTTTTTACGAAATGGGCTATTTAAGAGAAAAGCACAAGATTAAAATCTTAATGATCTTCTTAACCTTAGAAGATCTAGATGTTGCGTAAACGCATCAACGGCCTATAGTGTTAAGTGATATTGCCGAAAACAGTCAGCGTGTAAATAAATAGTGCAACGCTCACAAATATAAATTGTTTGACTTCTACATACACGACATCTTCTTCGGGAGTCAGTCCTACTGATTACATGTCCAGAGTGATCAACCCTCACTTCACTGGGTGGTTCTAATGGAAGTGGTCTAGCGACAGAGTTCTTTATTTTTAATAAGCGTACGACGATGAATGATTTAAAATTCAGTTTTGACATTTTATTGTGATTCACCGTGTTGTAGAGTTTCCAGGAATTGACAAGAGTACTGTCTGTTGTATTTTTTAATAGTGGCCACCACCATTTCTTACCCATCACACCGATTCTATAATTTGCCACGCCATTATCATGCAAATCTACTCCTCCCATGTATTTATTATATCTTGAAATTACAGCTGGTTGTGGGATTGACATTTCTTTTTTCGATTTTCTATTATATCTTTTAGCAGAAGTAGAAGTATCTTTTAGCAGAAGTTGCTAGACTTGTCTAGACACACTTGTGACAGGCAATTTCAGTTATTCGGCCGGTGATGCAAGAACGCAACAGCATAATTTATGACCTAATTAGGAAAACCCTGGTTCAACTAGGCCCCGGTTTTCAATTTTATGATGTAGTTTGGAATGTAATTACTGTTAAAAAAATACAAAACTTTGAAAATAAAAACATTAAATAGGAGTATATGATTTTTAAAAATGTGCGGCCATATATAAGAAAAAATTCGTACAAGAAAGCAAATGAAAAAAATGGTTCAAATTTAATTCTGTCACTTTTGTTCAACCTTGCGTCAATGGTACCAGCCCATATTTCAGGCGAAAAAAGCACTATTTTTTTTGTAAATAAATCATTAGTGCAGTGTTGCGTATACGCATCACTGACCATAAATGGGTTAATGATGGTTGGGTACGGAGACAGAACAAGAACCCAAAAGGAAGTTTTGCATTTATTCAGACAGAAATATCCTGATTTACAAGCCATAGCTCAAAGTACTATAAGCAAGATTGAAAAACAGTTTCGCGAAAATGGTTACGTAAGAACACTAACTAGTTCTCATCGATCTGCGCTTAATAAAGACACCAAAATTAATGTGTTATTAGCATTGAAGAAACTCCAAATATTCTCACTAGGTATCGTGCGAATTGAGACAGAAAAATTTCATCCCTAAAAACTAACAATTAACTAACTCAATGAGGAGGATGCAGATAGAAGAATTAAATTTTGTGAACAATTTATGGAATTAATGCAGAATAGTAATCTTATTACAGAAAACATTCGCTTTTCCAATGAGTCGACATTTATGCTGAACGGAGAAGTAAATCGTCAAAATTGCCGTTATTGAGCACAAGAAAATTCATGTTAAATGAGGCAAGGCCACACTCAACACCCAGAAAAAGTAAATGTTTGTGGAAGAATTCTAGGTCAGCAACTTATAGGCCCAATTTTCTTCAAATACAAGTTAAATGGAGCAATGTACTTACAGTTTTTACAAGAAGAACTAATTCCAAATCTAGCTGTTCTATTCCCTGATCCAATAGAAGCTGATATGCCGAATAAAAACATCTGGTTTCAGCAAGATGATGCACCTCTTCATTTTTCCAGACCTGTTCGAAATTATCTGGATACTATTTTTCCAGGCAGATAGATTGGCAGGAGAGGACCTTTTGAATGGCCACCAAGATCGCCCGATTTGACTCCGTTGGATTTTTTCTTATGGGGATATTTGAAATCCAAAGTTTATGCGACCGAGCCGGCAAATATTGAGTTAAGAGTTGAAAACTAGAACAAGGCAAGAGTATCGGAACATTTCTCCAGAATGCCTAAGAAACGTTCAAAATGAATTTGTAGTACGTTAGAAGAATCCTCTTTAAGTTTATGAAATACGTTTTCTTTAACGCCCTGTATCTTAAAAACAATCGAATAACGGTATGGCATATGATACATCAAAATGTTTGGAATTTTATGGAGAATCCAAAAATATAATAACATATAGGGTGTTTTATTTACAATAAGAAAGTTAGTATTAGCCCCGCCTACATGGCACACCCTGTATAAAAACTTTTTATTGTAAAAAATGTGCAACTTACAATCTCAATTGACGTGTCTGAGCGTTTTTCCGAAGACGCCTCCATTTATTTATTATCGAATTTATTCCAAGTTACACACTCGCACTGTATTTTTTAAACTGTAGAATATACGTATATCATATACGTTCCTGTTTACAAAAGAAAGAAAATTTTGGTATATAACAAAATTGACACGGGATTTATATATATAGTTTTTAAACTTGATTACTACACCTCAAATATTTGATGAAATTCTTCTGAAAAATCATTGTTTTTCGTCCATATTATCCAATCTAATAACGCTGTTTTTAGACTAAATATTTACATATAAAATTATATTAAATTTAAATAAACAGTGTTATTAAATTAAATAATCAATATATATTTTTTGCAAAGATATTGTTTTTCATTAAAACAACCCTTACCCCCCCACCCACCCCAAATATTTTCCCAGTAAGAAATTCTTTTGAAAAATCAGCATTGTTCGTCCATAATATCAAATCTAATATTACTATTTTTGTATTAAATATTTATTAAAATACATATATATATGATAATATTAAATTTAAATAAAAAAACTGTGTTATTAGATTGGATATTAACGAGGAAACCAGCTGTTATTCATACGTATTATTTTGGAAAATAATGATTTTTGAAAATAATTTCTTACTGGTAACATGTGTGGGGTGGGTGGGGGGTTAAGGGTAGGCTTAATAAAAATTTTTTTTTTCAGAAAATAATTGCCTGAGAAAAAAAATCTTTTTAAGAAAATTATTGATGCTAAAAAGGATTATATATATATATAATTTTTAAACTCACGACATCACATATATGCCACTATGTAGCATACGATATACTTTTCTTATAGGTATATATCTTATAGTGTAATAATAGAATAACATACACAAAGAAATCATTCAAGAAATCATCAAAAATAGGAAATGCATTAACGTGTATGAACTATAACTATATCAAATAATTCAAGAATACAAATTTCTTTAAAATTAAACAAGGATTTAAACAATAACATGTATTCTAGAAAAATGCAGTGGTGTACTTCCTTTATATTAAATAATATTTACAATAAACCCCTTACGGACGTCAATGGTAAAATTTTTTTTATACGTCGAAAAATTCTCCCTGATCCATAAATGATATTTGCAAGATAAACAAAAATATCTACCTTGATCGTAAAGTTATTTAAAAAAAAATCTCATGTCATACTTAAACGTTTAATTTTTATAAAATAATAATTGATAATTATTAACATGTAATAGACCTTCTTGCTAAACATGAAACTAAAAAAAATATATTAAATTTCTCAACGTATATCACGCGGATATTTTATCGGATATTTATAGTTCAAGTTCAGCCAAAAACGTAAATCTGATAAAAATCGTCTGTTGCTTGGGTACCACTATTCTTTTAATGAAAAGGATTTTCTTTATGATCTTCCTCTTCTTTCGAAAAGTTCGTTCTTTGAGTGATCTGAACCAGTCATCACAATTATTATTCATAGATCTTCAAAAAATAAAATTCAAAGGATTCAGATCAGGAAAACGAGATGGCCATTAGTGCATCTTTTTCTCGACCAATCTGAACGTAATGACTGAAATATTAAGAGTAAAAGTTAACTTTGATACTCACGACATTTGACATATGCTTTGACGCTTTATACCTAGAATTAGTTTTGTAATCCATTAACAATATAATTTGTATGTTAAAATATGACACTTTCCTTCCATTAAAGTGGTTCTTTTTCTTTTTGGTTTCATTCAAAACTCCTCTCTCATATTGGTGGATCCGTTATTTAAGTAAATCAAACAGATATATAAAATTGTTCATAAATCCCCCAAAAATTGAAATCAAATGGATTGAAGTTAGGAAAATGAGACGGCCAGTGAATTGATGCATCTTTTTTACAAGCATTCTACTGGTAATGACATAAATGACGAGTCTGATTTTTGTACAAACAGATCTATGAAGACACATCAGCACATCTAAAATTGAGTAATTGTAATAAATTTTTCATTAATGTTAATGATTTTAGAATTTTACGAGAAATTGATAAGCCTATGATAAAGTTTGTAAACTCCTTGCATGATCTGAAGAGGGCCAGTTATTCCAACATAACCATAAAAGTAGATCTATGGATAAGTCTTTAATAAATTTAAAGAAAAAGGAAAAGTCTCTATGTTTTATTCAAAGTAACTAAATACTGTTGAGGAGGCTTAGGTGAAAATATTATTACACAAAAGTAATTTAAGAGTTTCTTAATAACGTATATTCTAAGACTACAGAGTGCAAAAAATTGCAGATAAAATTGATATAACAACTCTATGACCAATGATAGTGATGAAATTTCATAGGTTCTAAGGCCTTTAGATTTTAGAGATCCACTTATAATTTTTTGCTTAATTATTCTAAAATAACTGTGGAACAAGACAGTAAGGATGCTTGTACAAAATACTCAATGAGTTAAATTAATAGTCAGAATACTACTGAAGTGGCTTAAGACTTTCTTGATGCTCATCTGTATATCTTGATGTTCTATATTCTAATGAGCAGCTTGGTATCATAGAGAAATTAGATATATCCATAAAATTGGTAACTGGATACTTATTGATGAAGTTTAGTAAATTCTAGTCAATATTCCAAGCATGGAACTGTTTGATTTAAGATAACTCAGCCATAAGTTCCGAATTTTGCTACAGATGTCGTTACTTGAATGACTTCGGAAGTTTTAACTGCCAAATCTCAATCGTCCATCACCTATTTGTCAAAAGTCATACACACCATGCGTCAACATTGTCAAATCTATCATTTATTAAACGTTAAATGTCAAACCTTCATTTCTGATAACTGTCAATGGCAATTGTCAAATCTGTCAAGTTTAAACTATTTACTCGTATTCGCTGCAGATGGCGTTAGTACTAATATTATTTAGGATTCTTAAGACCTTTCTTGTGTCAAACCTGTCAAACGTCATATGATAGCCGTTCAAAAATTCGGGTCTGAAAGTCTGAAAAAAAGGTCTGAAAAGTCCTTGGACTTGTTTGTGCTTCGTGTATCATGTACATTCACTCTTTTTATATTAGATTTAAAAAATTGGACAAAATCAAACTATAATACGGTCATATTTAACTGATCAAACCGAGGTTTGCCATTTTATATGAATCTATTTTATACTTTAAACATTTATATTTTTGAGAAATTATTTCTATTATTACGAGGCTTGTTTCCTAATTATTTTGAAGGTGAGGCTAAAAAATTGTCTCACTCTAGTCTAGTGCTAGTATCGAGTTTCTGAATTTTTAGAAATTATTATAGCACACTTCACCAAGGTTCTATAACTACCAGTGCAATATACTAGGTTATCTCACTCTTCCTGATTCCATTGCCATCACTAGAATTTGGTGAGGATGCAGATACAACGGTCAAAGGTCTGCTGGATTTCGTACTTTCTACGAATATAAATAATAAAAAAGACTTTTTCTGGTTTATATCCATTTGAGTAGTATGGTTCTGAGAAATGCAGGGGGAAACATTCATTACTTCTCTGAAACTTTTACATCTAACCATCCCAACTATATTTTTGACACAAACTTTTCAAATGTAAACAGAACACTATCAATCAATCTATTTTGATTAATCTGGTTGCCTAAAAGGCATATGATGCATGGTAGGCAACTTGTCAAACAAACATTCTGATACCATGAATTTGGAAGCCTATAGTACCCACTACTATTAACACTTTATCATAGACAGTATTTGCAACATCTTCTATGTACACTTTTCGATGATCAGCATGCATTGATATCACCAATTACTGTTTATATCCTTATAGGTACCTCACCAAGTAGCTACAGTTCCACTAATTAAAAATAACCTAAAAATCTTTAATAATAAATAAGTCTATATTAGTGTAATACCATAACAAAATAAATTATTAAAAAACCAAATTACTAACATGCCATCATTTTTATTTTCAGACACGCCACAACAAAATACTAGAATTACCGGAAGAATCAGTCTACAAAATATGTGTTAAGACGTACACCATAAAACCAACTGGTTATAATTAAGAAAAAAAGTGTGCCAAATTTAACCTGTATTTAACACGAGCATTATAAGCATTTTAATAACCAGGTTACCATTGTAATTTCTTTGGCCTAATAAACATGAAAATAGTGGCAGTTTTCATAACCACTTAGGCAATAAAAATGTAAATCGTCTTAAATTCAATAACAAAAATGGCACTAAGACTAAGAAAGGACATCAAAAAGTCCTCGTATTATGTGTGGTTCTTGGGCGCGAAAGAATCCAAGGGCCTAAGAGGTTCCGAGTACATCATTCCGGTAATCCGTCATTTAGAAGAAAGGGAAAAGGACGTGGAACCTTTCAAAGTCACCCTACAAGTGAGTATATCATTTTTATTAAGTATACAAACACTTATGTATGTATTGTATTTTTTTTACAGGTATCGCATAAAGGCCTTAAGATTGTCCAGAACATCGTCTCACAGGGCCCCAAGAGTTCTAAGCCAAAAAATGAAACTATCAAGCATTTTATCCCTCACAACACCATAACGTACGTGTATCAACATGAGGACATTATTTCTTGCATTTTGCTGCTGTTTAATCCTGTTACAAAGTGTCCCTTACATGTACATGCCTATCGGTAAGTCTGAACCTAACTCGTAATTAATTAAAGAAATGTTTGGCTACTTATTTGCCTGTAAGCATTTAAATGAGTGTAACAGTCAAGTAGATAAGAAACTTGGTTATTTCGGTGTTTGTAAACTGGGAAAAGGATACATAAATGAGAATTCAACTTTTTCTCTTATTTCTATATCATGGTTTTATTTTATTAATAGTGTCTGGATCATCCGGAAATAGGGTTTTTCGGGTTTAATTTGTTTAAATATAGAAGAAAAATATCACTTTATACAGATTCTTCTTTTATTACAACTATTGTTTAATTCATCATAACGGATATGAGAGAGGTCTAATAGACTTAGTATTAAGCTTAGTCTGAAGACTCTAAAAAATTAAACTATTAAACAATTTGTTTTTCACAACACTACAACCTACTATTATAAACGTGAAGATGAACATCCTGCATTTTTCTGCTAACTAATTTTCTTAAAAAGTGCCTATTGCAATATCCATACTTCGCATTAAATTTATGTAATATTTACTTAGTTGTTTGCCTGTATTAGTCAGAGTGACTCAAACAGCCAAGTAAGGAAGAAACTTAATGCCCACATAAAAGATATTCACTTCAAACTTTAGATATTCACTCAAATGAAAACGTACAAGACATAAAACTATTGGGCGTTTTATCCTTTTATTGTCAGTTATTCAAACATTATTTATTACCGATCCAAAGTATCAAAATGGTCATATTTTTAGAATAGCTATTACTTCTGTTAAAATGTGTAAAAAATAGTTATAGGGTATTATATTCTCTTGTTATCCATATATGTTATATCCTTTTCCCTATTCTTAGTTTGTCAAATAATTAGGTCACCTAGATATACCTGTTTCCTATGTTTTGGGATATTTGAGGCATTTTATTCTTGAATCTACAGTTTTGGGACTTTAAGGAGTTATTAGTTAATTGTGGTTATTAATGTAAGAATATTATTTCTTGCATTTTGCTGCTGTTCAACCCCTGCTACAAAATGACTATTGTATGTTCACGCCTATCCGGAAGGCTCAAATTAACTCGTATTTAATTAAATAAATGTTTGCCTGTGAGTGAGTGATTTAAACCGTTAAATAGATAAGAAACTTGATGCCTTCTTGAGTCTTTATTATCTAGGTGCTCGCTCAAGTAAAAACGTGCCTCAAGAATGTTCGAAAGTAAAATTAAATTAGCGTAACTATTGAATACGTCGAATAGATCGAGTTGGTTTGCAGGTATCAGGTTCCCTATTATAGGGTTAATAGCCTTAGTGTTACTTAATGGTTTCTAGATTGGAAGTAATTGTGAACCTTTTAGGGGGTCTGATGTTTGTCGTGCCCTAAAGTAACAATGAATTTCAATTTTTAATCGTATGTAGGCTTGAATGGCATTATAATCGATCATTTAATAGAGCCAAAAGCTACAGTTTCATATGCTAAAATAAAGCTTAGGCATTCATTAGATTGAACTGATTGATTTGATTATCATTTATATGACCATAAAATTACGTTACAAATACTACAATTAACGACAAAGGCATTAACAAAGTTCTTTTTTATTGTTTTGTAGTTAAAAAGCATGGAATAACGTAATCGGATGCTAACTGTTTTAAGGTAATAACGGCTTATTTGCGTACATTTTCTTTATTTTGTGGATTCACGGTGGTTAAACAGTGGCTGAAACAGTTGAGTTTTTAATGGAATAGATATAGAGGAATGCGTGACTCGGGACTTTTTCTTTATTTGTTTAATTTGACACGACTGATTGGTAATAGGTGGGTTAGAATGTTAAAAGAATTAGGGGCTGATATTTGGACTCTTAGAGCAAATTTTTACTTTTAGCTTATACAAGATGGTCCAGTTTAAACGTTATTAATTTTAACACGTGATAGAAAATTTGACAATGAAATTTGATTGATTAGTGAATTTAAAATTCAAATAGACTTTCATTATAAAATTTTTCTCAGAAATGTTTAATAGCAAAGATACAGGGTGTTCAATTTATTAATAATTAATTGTTTATTTGTCATAACTTTTAAACTACTGGCTCAATTTTAATTAAATTTTGCATGCAGGTTATTGTAATGAATTATCAATTACCGATAAAGCCAATTTTTTTTTCATTTTTTCAGCTAAAATTGGTAAAAAATATGAAAGAAAGCCATTGTCATTTATTATGAACTATGACATTACAGATCATTATCTTAAATCTTCCTCTGAATGAGAAAATGAATGTTGAAAATGATAAGATGTAAACGAGAATGTACATAGATTATAATAAATTAAAAAATTAATTAAAGATGGAAAACTGGCAGTTAACAATATATCTCGCAGATAATGTAGAAACGGCAATAAATAATTTCATACATATTTTAAAGACTAAAATTACCAAGCATACCAAAATAATTAAAATTAGTAATAGAAAGAATGGGAAAAATAAATGGATAACAAAGGGTGTATTAAAAAAAATACAAGATAAAAATAAATTATATCAACAAAGTAAACTTGTACCTCTATTGGGTTTTGAGTTATAGGCAAGTCGTTAAAATTTCTAAGAGAAAAATTAAATTAAAAAAAAAAAAAATTTTTATCAACTTCTTTTCCATTTTTCAAAAAACGCTAAAATAAGTGTCTAATCAATTTAAAAGGGCAGTAACTGTGCAAATTTTCAGCAGTGTAGCTCTATTTGTTTTTGAGTTATAGGTAAGTCGTTAAAATTTCTAAGAGAAAAATTCAATTTTTTAAATAAATTTTTTTTTATCAACTTCTTGTACATTTTTCAAAAAAACGCTGAAAAAGGTGTTTAATCAATTTAAGAGGGCAGTAACTGTGCAAATTTTCAGCAATGTAGCTCTATTTGTTTTTTGATTTATAGGTAAGTCATTACAATTTCTAAGAGAAAATTTTAATTTTTTAAATAATTTTTTTTTATCAACTTCTTGTACATTTTTCAAAAAACGCTGAAATAGGTCTCTAATCAATTTAAAAGGGCAGTAATTGTGCAAATTTTCAGCAGTGTAGCTTTTTTGGTTTTTGAGTTATATATAAGTCGTTAAAATTTCTAAGAGAAAATTTCAATTTTTTAAATAAATTTTTTTTATCAACTTCTTGTACATTTTATCAAAAAACACTGAAATAGGTATCTAATCAATTTAAAAGGGCAGTAACTATGCAAATTTTCAACAATGTAGCTTTATTGGTTTTTGAGTTATAGGTAAGTCGTTAAAATATCTAAGAGAAAATTTCAATTTTTTAAATAAATTTTTTTTTATCAACTTCTTGTACATTTTTCAAAAAACGCTTAAATAGGTGTCTAATCAATTTAAGAGGGCAGTAATTGCAAATTTTCAACAATGTAGCTTTTTTGGTTTTTGAGTTATAGGTAAGTCGTTAAAATTTCTAAGAGAAAATTTCAATTTTTTAAATAAATTTTTTTTTATCAACTTCTTGTACATTTTTCAAAAAACGCTGAAACAGGTGTCTAATCAATTTAAAAGGGCAGTAACTATGCAAATTTTCAACAATGTAGCTTTATTGGTTTTTGAGTTATAGGTAAGTCGTTAAAATATCTAAGAGAAAATTTCAATTTTTTAAATAAATTTTTTTTTATCAATTTCTTGTACATTTTTCTAAAAACGCTTAAATAGGTGTCTAATCAATTTAAGAGGGCAGTAACTGTGCAAATTTTCAACAATGTAGCTTTTTTGGTTTTTGAGTTATAGGTAAGTCGTTAAAATTTCTAAGAGAAAATTTCAATTTTTTAAATAAATTTTTTTTTATCAACTTCTTGTACATTTTTCAAAAAACGCTGAAATAGGTGTCTAATCAACTTAAGAGGGCAGTTACTGTGCAAATTTTCAACAATGTAGCTTTTTTGGTTTTTGAGTTATAGGTAAGTCATTACAATTTCTAAGAGAAAATTTCAATTTTTTAAATACATTTTTTTTTTATCAACTTCTTGTACATTTTTCAAAAAACCCTGAAATAGGTGTCTAATCAATTTAAAAGGGCAGTAACTGTGCAAATTTTCAACAATGTAGCTTTATTGGTTTTTGAGTTATATATAAGTCGTTAAAATTTCTAAGAGAAAATTTCAATTTTTTAAATACATTTTTTTTTATCAACTTCTTGTACATTTTTCAAAAAACGCTGAAAAAGGTGTCTAACCAATTTAAGAGGGCACTAACTGTGCAAATTTTCAGTAGTGTAGCTTTATTTGTTTTTGAGTTATAGGTAAGTCGTTAAAACTTCTAAGAGAAAATTTAAATTTTTTAAATAAATGTTTTTTTATCAACTTCTTGTTCATTTTTCAAAAAACCCTGAAATAGGTGTCTAATCAATTTAAAAAGGCAGTAACTGTGCAAATTTTCAGCAATGTAGCTCTATTTGTTTTTGATTTATAGGTAAGTCATTACAATTTCTAAGAGAAAATTTCAGTTTTTTAAATAAATTTTTTTTTATCAACTTCTTGTACATTTTTCAAAAAACGCTGAAATGGGTGTCTAATCAATTTAAAAGGGCAGTAACTGTGCAAATTTTCAGCAGTGTAGCTTTATTGGTTTTTGAGTTATGGGCAAGCCGTTAAAATTTCTAAGAAAAAAATCAATTTTTTAAGAAATTTTTATTTATTAACAATTCTTTTGAGTCTGGTATATTTCCCCAATCTTTAAATACTGGCGTAATTATACCACTGCATAAAAAATACCTCGGAAGAAGACGTTAATAACTATAGACCCATCTCGTTACTTTCGAATATCGCTGAAATATATGATAAAAATCTTAAAGAGACGGTTAATATCTTAGCAAAATACTCTGTTCTTTCAGACAAACAGTTCGGATTTCGAGAAAAAGTATCCACGGAAAAAGCTATTCTCCAATTAACAAATTACCTACCTATATGACAACTTGGATAAATCAAAGCTATCACTGCGCATAATTGCTGATCTCTCAAAGGCACTCGATACTGTTGACCATGATGTTTTGTTGGCATGGCTTATAAACTAATTAAAAGCTGCTTAAGCAATAGAAAGCAACTTGTCAAAATAAATTCAAAAAAATAACTTGCGGAGTACCTTAAGGCACTGTATTTGGACCTTTATTGTTTATTCTATATGTCAACGACTTACTTAAAGTGAGTACTTTGGGACAAATAATGAGCTTCGCAGATGATACTGCTATTTTTTACTCTTGTGATTCATGGCAATCTGTAAAAGTTAAAGCTGAGAAAGATTTTACAAACATTGTGAATTGGTTTGAAATAAACAAACCTATTTAAATATATTTAAAACAAAATACTGAATATTTACATCTTATGCAAGCAATTTCCCAAAAATGGGACCACTTAAGGTAGACAAAGACATTTTAGTGCCAGATGCAGAAGTAATGAAATATTTGGGCGTAACAATAAACAAACATTTAAAATGGGATATACACGCATCTGAAGTGACAAATAATTTAAGTCTATTATCTAAATTTAAACGACTTTTTGTATTTAGAATATTTGAAAACATTATATTTTGCTTTAGTACACTATGGACTTAGCGGATGGGGTGGAATAAGAAACTGTCATATGCGTTCTCTTGAAGTTGTCCAAAAATTGATAATAAAACTTATTTATGATAAAAATAAACTGTTTCCTTCCAATCAGCTTTTTATTAGCAAAAAGCTGATTATTGGCATATTTGATTTGCGGCAATTGCTAATGAACCTACATAAAGGAGACATCTCTGTTAAAAATGCAGTTCATTCCTATTCAACTCGAGCTCAGAATCAGAATGCCTTAGTACTCCGAAGTAGAAAAACTATTGATCAGTAAGCATTACATTTCACAAATCTTCAACTTTGTTCCCCAAAATATTAGAGATAAATTAAATAATGAAAATTTTAAAATGTATGTTAGAAATTGGATACATCAGATGGGCAGAGAAAGATTTAATAATTTAATAAATAACACATAGGATAACTAAACTAAAAAATTGCAGATCTCAAAATAAAAAACACTGAATAAGACATATACAGATATGACCCATATCCTAAAAAAAAAGACATTTAATACTGAATTCGTCAAAATCTAAATTACCTGTAGCTACGACCTAAGTCCGGGAACAAATTTTTATTATTATTTTTTATTTTTATCTACAATTTATTATTGTTATTATTATTTATAGGTGCAATAAGTTATCACGTACAAGTAGTATACTACTACTTCTGTGATTGTTTATTTACTGGTAAATTGAAATTAGTCATTTTGTAATATTTTTTTTATTATTGTAAATAAACTAATTTATTACTATTATTATTATTATTATTAATATTCTAGAACCATAAACATTCATTGCATGACTCTCCTTTTCATTTAATTTAATTTTTCAAAATGGCGGCGGTACGTCATTTTGCAAAATGAACAAGGGACCAAAAAGTAGTATTTAGGTTGCTAATAATATATGAAAAGTTTCAAAAGATAAGAGGGGGAGGAGAATAACTAAGAGTCGCACTGTATAAGTAAAACTAATAAACAAACATGAAAAAATTGAAAAAAAAAACGAAGTTTAGAATCATATAGACATTTTTCAATATTGGCTTAGGTTTTAGATAATATTAATTAATAATTTTTAAAAAGTAGTAAATTACAAGTCTTAATTATTAGGGTTTTTTAAATAAAATCATAGCATATTTTGACGAGTGAAAGTAGGTAAAAAAATGAAATTGGATTCTGATTTTTTCAGTCTTTTCTTGTATATATCCCCATTTTATTTTTCGATTACTGTCTCAGTTTTCTAAAAATTGTATTTTTCTTATGTAATTTATCTGATTGTATACGAAAAACCATAATTTTAAACTAAGCTGAAAACTAGTTTTTTAAGCTCTGTTCTATGTTACTAACCTGTAATTATATTCAGAAAACTAAAAATATGCTTCATTGATATAATATAAAAAGAATACGCTTATTTCGTTTAAGTTATGCACAATTGAAAAACTTGCTTGTTAAAATACTCTTAAAGAATATATCATATTCATTTAAGTTATGCATATGTTATGTTAATAAAATATTTTCAATGATTCACTAAATATTTACAAACAAAACTTTATATGTCTAATTACTACGAGCAATTAGAATTGGGCTAAAAAAGTGATTTTACATTATTCTAATTAAGTTGAAAAAGAAACAAAGTGTATGTTACATCTATTTAGGCAATGCATCTTTTTCATTTCTAAAAGTCAAGTTTTCCACTGACGAGACCTAAACTAGTAGTCCTCACGAACCAAAGTCTATAATGTTTTTCGTTGTTAAATTATTACTGAAAAAAAAACAATCCATTATGATAATGACCGACATAACTGACTTACATATACCTTAATTAAACTTAATAAATTACTTGCCACTACGTTATTATTTATTAGTCAAAGTTCGAGGTCTCCAACCATAAAATAATTAATTATTCTTATGGGTTTTTTTTTAAATTTTAGATGTGACTCGTTGGAGACAGCCTCTCACTTAAAACAGCAACTTCAGATCCTAATAGATCGGCCAGAAAATCAGAAGAAAATGGCCGAAATTGAAAACAGGCTAAAACCCATAGAGAAATCGAAAAAATTGGATGGTAGTATAGGCAGTGATACCGGAGCGTCTACAAGGGAATCGGAAAGTAGCGAAGAAAGGTAAAAATAATTTTTAAATAAAATGCGATATTATGAGTTAGTTTTGTTGGTTTTGATGTAAAGTATATTAAAATATATTTTATTTGTATCGTCAATTTGTCATTTTGGATGATAAGGTTGCATTACAGCTAATACATTTACATTACATTGCATTACATTATTCTCAGTTTTTACTAATAAATCAGTTGAAAATAAAAAAGTTTGATACGTCATAGGTTTTATAAAAATGTAGTTCAACAAAATAAGGTAATAGAAATCCAGGGTCGTATTTGAAAAAAAAAAGTTGATGATGGTATCTCAAAAACGAAACGTCATATTTTAATTCTGAAAACGCCATCTTGTAGAAAAGAAAAAGTGCCCTTAACAAAGTGTTATTTATTTTATTATACAATTTTAAATAACGTCATAAAAAAATAAAAAATTATCCAATGATCAACTCAAGCAAAAAAAAAATAATTGGGAAAAGAGGCAGACTCACAATACTTGATAATTTTATACGCCTCTCGCTCTGAATTATGAATTATTACAAACAATTTTACCAAAATTATGAGGTTCCAATAAAATTAGATAAACAACTTAAAAATGTACTACTAGAAAATATTTTTTTACTAATTACATCACTGCTGCAAAAACACTATCTGAAGTTACTCATCCCTATTTTCTTTTCTAGATTCGCCTTAGAAAACTCGAGAATATCAAGCTTGTATGATTCGGTGGCAGCAGAACTAAGAGCGAAATTAGGCAAAAAAAATTCGCCTATTCTATTACCGCCTAGAGACTATGACACCGTTCATAGGCAAAAAGGCAATTTGACCGGCATAGAGCTACGTAGATGCCTCAACGCAAACATCGTGGGCCAAAATGTGAAAAATAAAAGACTAGAGTCCTCAGGCGGAAGTTCTGGTATCGGTTCGGATCATCCGCCTAGCCCCGATAGTCCGGAAACTCCGGAATCGCGGTTTCATACGTTGGAAACTCACAGTACTAGCGGTAAGTGTTCAAATTTCATCACCCGCGGGTACTATACATAATTTAACTATCGGATAATGCCATGAGAACGTGCCCGAGGGCAACTAATTATCGAATGAAAAAGCTTTCATTAACATTTTTTTTTATTATGATGTGTTCTCTTTAGGTTATGAGTGGTGTCTTTGGGTGCCTTAGGCAGTGAAATTTTATTTTTTTTTAAGCAAAATTGTCGCGACAGATTTAGGTTTTTGTGTACTAAGAAAAAAACTAATTATTAAGTAGAACTCAAGAACTGGCTGTGAGCAATTAACGGCACTAATTAATGAAACCTAATTATTATTGATTCCAAATAGAGTCAGGATTGCTTTGCAAACGAAAAAGCGAGTAAAGAAGTACGACATGTTGCAGATGTTGTGCAAATATTTACTTGGTTTAACTAGATACCAGTGCTAAATAAGTTACTTTAGATTTTTCCGTAGTTCTTTGACTGTTAATATGTGTAATATAAGTTTTGGAATGAACAAAAGAATGTTTCCTTTTTTTCAATAAAAAATTTAATATGTTAAAAATATAAAAACTGTTTTAAAAAAATATGAATACAAAATTGGTTGCGACTTAGGCGGTACAGTCAAATCTGATTATTTAAAAGTTCACACACAAGCACAAACACGTTTTTCTTATAGTTCTTCGTCAGCTAAAATTTGGGAACGGTCGAATGGATGAACCAGTGACGTAACGTAACATATATACGTGTTCCTAAGTTTTAGATGTGTGTAAAGAAGTTTTTTTTAGAATAGTTTTAAATAAGTTAATAAGGATTTTGAGTTTCTGTCTCCTGACGTATATGTAGTATCAAATGACCAAATAAATCACTAATCAGTAATCAGTAGGAGAATACATAAGCGCAAACTGCTATAAAACCATTCACATTTCTATAACGAGGTCTATACATTGCACCAATTGCCCGATGTCACTGATTTAAATTTGTGTTTTTTCCGTAGATATATTTTTTGGACTGGATCTAACAGAAACTATTAATTTAGTTTTTTATTTCTTAAATTTCTCACTATTTATCAGGCAATTTATCTCCTCATAGCAAACAAAAAGATTAGAATCATGTTTTTTATTAAATCTTCTAACCTACTTGCCTATTGACATCATCCCAACGAATTCAACACTCGAGTAGATAAGAAATATATCATTACAAAAATATTTTAACACTAATTTTAACTCGAGTTAATGTCTGTAATAAACCTGTTCACGCTCCTTACTTTCCTCATTACACACATATACTACACCCTAGAGCGTCGGCATCACTACCGCACTTTCTCCCTGTGGGTCAGCAAAAGTGATTACACCTGAAATATAGACCCAGAAAATCCTTTGACGTAAAAAAAAAAAATTATTATTAACTGAAAATAGCAATCAGGTCTTTCACTTGGTCGGCAATTTGCATCGGAAATCGGCGAGTCATTTTGTGACTGGGCGCGGTCTTATGAGAAAGCTACGGGGTACACGTTTGAACTATAATTTCTTAAGGTGTAAATTATTAATATGCTTCTTTTGTGATGATTTATTGGTATGAAGAGGAGCCGTTAAGTTGTTATAAAATTATTTGGTTTATTGCCTTGTATCGATGTGTGATGATGCTACGTAGGCAGAAAATCATACAAAATGGTTACAAAACATCGTGGATTTCAATTGTAATTCGGAGAGCGGCCATAGTTAATTGATCAATGGGTGGTTAGAAGACAAGACAATAGCTGTGTAGACGGTAATTTGTTCCCAAGGCAAGTGAAACTGCTAATTTAGGTAATGTATGCGTCAGACAGGCATGGTTGAAATTTAGGAAAAGAACCGAAGTTAAAAAGCTTTTATATGAGTATGATAATAATAAAACAGAAGTATAGTGTAATGGGATGTTTGGTTCCGGGAGTTCTTAGGACAAAAAGTCGTGAAATTTCACTTTTTCAGTATAGTCACAGGATGGTATCTTATACCTTTGATTAATAAACATAGATAAAATAAATTGCCAGGCAAGAAACAGGACCTTACCTTATCTTTCAATAATAAAAGCATTGACCCAGATTAAAGCCTTTTAACAGAATCCCGCTTTTGACTTTTTTTAGGCCGAGATTTATTAAATCAAACGACTTATATACATGGTGTCCCCTTTCAAATTATCAAAAATGCTAGAGTATATACAGAAGCTATAAAGAACTGGTTTGAGATAGAACACCGATAATCGAGAGAACGCCGTGTCCAAAATACATGGTGTTGAAATTTTCCAAAAAACTCGATTTTTTTTTATTTGTATTCAAAACGCTTATAGCGATTTGAATAAAACTTTTAAGTTTTCAATGATAGGTGGTGAAGCAACTTTTTGAGGAATTGCAGGGGATTTGAACTGTCCAGAGACGGAGTTGCAGCACTTGTATGTTGATTTTTTTATTAAAAAAAATACGCCACTGTTTTAAAAAAATATATTTTTTTTCGAAATATTTTGTTCATTTTTAATAAAACAAATCCCTTGCATTTTTGCGCTCCAACGAACCGTTTTTGTGCAAAAAAATAAAATTGATACAAGGTTCCTTCAAAACTTTTTTGTCACAAGGAAAATGTTAATATCATTAAAATAAAAAATAAATAATTTAACTAATCAATAAAGAATTTGAATAAAAAAGAAAAAATTAAACAATTCAAATCAAATGCTCAGTGTCCTCCATGCATTTCCACACATTTTCTGCACCTGTTGCCCCAAAATGTACGCGAGCAAACACTTCTGAATCGTTTCTCAGAAAGTACTTAGTCACCACAACTAGGACAAGCTAGGTCTCCTCTGTTTGTTACAGGTGTTACGTAAATCAGCTGTTCTATAGCGCCCTAGACAAGAAAGTCTAGAGGTGTCAGATCAGGAGAGCTTGCTGGCCAAGGGACTGGACCACCACCTCTACCAATCCACCTGTTGTTGTAGTTTTGATCTAAGAAAACCCTTACAGTACGAGTGAAATGCGCTGAACAGCCTTCGTGCTGGAACCAGAGTTCTCTTTGATGTCTTATATTCTGTCTGACCAAGTAAACAAAGGCAACTCCTCAAAAAGTTGCCTTAACACCTATCATTTAAAAACTAAAAAATTCATTTAAAGCGTTTTTAATACCGTAGGAAAAAACCAAATATTCTGAAAAATTTTAACGCTCTGTATTTTGGAAACGAGGTACTTCCGACCATCGATGTCCTCAATCTCAAACAACTTTTTTATGGTGACTATGGTGACTATTGAAGTGACTATTGACCCTGTATAGGCCTAAACTAAGCGTACAATAGTACAGGTATACAAAATTACGGTTTTTTTGTATCTGAGATATTAATTGCTTTGGTTTTTCAATTCCCAACCGTTCCAGATTTTGCTCCATCTGTCTTTCTATAAGTTCGTTACAAGTGTAATCTGTATTAAAAATGACAAAATGTATTAAATACGACATGAATTAAAAAACTTATAGAATTAAACGGAAAAAAATAAAAATTGAGGTTGTCAACATGTTTGCAAATCTGTTTCGTAAACCCGGTTTCGAAGAACAAGATGCCCCCTCCAAGTGACATAGGTGATTCTTCACTATACAGGGTGACCACGGTAACTTTGGCAAAAATTGTAGGGTAGGTAGGAGCTCCATAGGCAAGTATTTTGAGCATAGGAATCCATGTCCGGAAAAGCCCCCATTCGGAGATGGAGCTGTTTTAAAATTGGACTCTTCGCGGCAGGTGGGTAGGCAACCCAACGTACACGAAAAGTTTTTTTTACTTTTTCTGAATACCATTTATTTTTTTTTGTCAATGACAACGATAAATTTTTGACGGAAACTTCAACCTGACTGACAGGAAAAAAAATCTGTTTCTTGCACGTTTGTATGAGAAAAAGTAGACGATAAACCGGCTAACTTTCCGCGAGCTTGCTGATGTGCATCTAGTTTACGGAGCTACAGGCAGCAATGCATTGGCGGCTCAGCGCTTGTACGCTCAGCGATTTCCACTTTTTTTTTATTGCCAAAGTATAAATTTATTGTAAGTCGTTTATACAGGACTGTTAACTAGGTACAGCAGGAGCGAGGACGACTGCGTCTAGCACGTGATGGACTTGAAGATGCTGTAATGGCACGTATTGCCGACAATCCCCAAAAGAGCATTCGTCAGGTCGCTTCCGAAGTGGGTTGCAGCCACGGGACGGTATGGAATATCTTTTACGACAACAATTTACACCCATTTAAATTGAAGCAAGTTTAACATCTCTTTCCTGACGATCCCCCTCGGCACCTTCACTACTGTCAGTGGTTAAACCAACGCATTGGGGAAAATCCTGTTTTCCTGCGGTATGTTTGTTCCACCGACGAAAAGGGCTTTTCTAGAGAAGGTATGTTCAACGCCCACAACAACCACTTCTGGTCGGAAGAGAACCCGCATGCCATGCATGTCCGAGGATATCAAAAGAAGTTTTTTGTTAAAGTTTGGGCTGGCATTGTCGGCGACCACTTGCTTGGTCCATAGAACGTATGGCCCACTTGAATGCAGAAAATTATTTGATATTTCTCCAAGGCCAGTTACAGGAATATTTTGAAGATTTGCCCCTACAGATTATTTAATAACATGTGGTGGCAGCACGATTGTCCTGCGCACTGGCCAAGGCCTGGCCGGCATTTTTCTAAACGCCACACGTATTCGGGGATCGCGAAACGCCGAGCGTCAGGTTCAAAATGCCACTTCTGATCGCAAAACGCGGGTGCTAAACAGCACACGTTATCGCAAATATTTATGCGGAATTATAAATTACTATATACACTCTGGCAAACGAGTTTGCAACAGCGAAAGAAATGTGTACCAAAGTTTTAAATGGCCAGATTTAGGTGTAGAAAAGCAATATTGCTCGGCATAAGATTTAATTTAATTTATAAACCGATTTATAAATTAAATTTATCCTTTGCTGAGAAATATTGCTTTTGTCTACTTAAATCTGGCCATTTTAAATTTTGGTACAAATTCATTTCGCTGTTGCAGACTCGTTTGCCAGACTATACATTCAGACACAGAGGTAATTTCACGTACTTCATTCCGCGAGTATAATTTTTAAGGAGAGTGAAATTAATTCAAAACATGCCAGTATTAAATATTTATTAAATACATATATATTTAGGTATTCATTTATTTAAAACATGTAAATATTACTTTGCAATCTTTCGAGCTCCCAAAGCTCGATTTTATTCGACACAAGTACGTAGACTATGAGGAGCTAGATTTTCGTTTTTTTTTAAATTAGCAGGTTTTCTCCTAGACTGAAACCGCCTTCTGCCGGTGAACTTAGTTTTTCTTCTGGCAACAGTAGTTGGCTGTACAGAAATTTTCACACCTTTTTTTTTGTATGGACCATTTGTCTTTTTAAAGAATAACATGGTTTGAAAGCTGTGTACAGTCCACTCAAAAGAGAACCTTCCTCCACCTTGAAAATTTTCAGGATCATCTTTAAGGTTATTTATTACTTAATTGTCTAGATCAGTAATACATTTTTTCCACTCAATCAGCAATTCTGTATTTGCGTTGTCAATATTATTATCATTTAATTTTACTGTACCGCTATGTTCAAAATCCGTACCACTTGTCTGATCATCATCCACATTATCCACATTCCTACATTATCCACAACATGATTTAACTGGTTATTAATTTCGTTTTTATTTGACCGATTTGTTTATTAGTTTGATTTTTTTCTGATTGAAATCCAGTCGTTGTATTTTCAAGGAGTAATGGTTGAAGGAAATGTGAAGGTGGCTCACTATCTGCAGCAATTTCATATAAAATATTTTTTTTCTGTTCTGACAAAACATTGCAAGCACTATTAATGTTAATGTATTTCTTTATGGCTCCAGCCTGATGCTTGCACATTTTTCCCGTTTGGTCTTGGGGACAAGAACACATGCATATTTCCATATCAATAAAATACACTTCTTTTTTGTCTGAACTTAAAATAGTGTGTTGCAAGTGACCTGTTTCATTGATGTTATTTAGATCAACGTCCTTTTCATCGAGAGCATTTCGTTTAATGTTTATTTTGTTTAGGACTAACTCCAAAAGTCTTTGTTTGTAATACATGGAGAAACTCACAACAATAAAATCGACGAGCTGTACCAGATTATAGGCTTTGGTTCTTTCCAAGGGAATATCTTTAAAGCCGGAATATGACTTCAATCATATTATTGGTGTTTGAACCCCTAGTTAAAAATTGCTTCCTATAGTATATACAACACATGTGCTTGCGTTTTATAAGAAGTTACTAATGGTAATAAAAGTGTTGCTCTGCTAAACCGCTCAATTAAGGCCCCTACAGTAGTTAAAATATAACATAAAACACAATATAACAATATAATACAATATAACATAATTATAACAAAAAGAGATATAACTATAACTTTAATTAAATAGGTATCACTGAATACTTACCTCAACTTCTTCCTTTGTTTTTAAATTTATTCTGAAGGTTTCTTCTGAAATTTTATTGTAATTGTAACTATCCAGTAATCCAGTAAAATTCTCCATTGCGTATTAATATGACAATTTTTAAATTATCTTTTATTTGTTTACTTTAAATATAACCTCTTAACCTCTACCACATGCAATTATGAAGCTTCAACTAATCGTTTAACGTTTTTGTTAACCGCGTGGTGTCATAGATATGCTTTTATTGTAGCGCGCCAATTTGCCATAACGTGTACTGCTTAGCATGCTGGTTTGCCATCGCAAGTGGCGTTTAGACAGACCGCTCGAGTATCAGCCGATTTGCGATTATGTGGGGGCGTTTAGAAAAATGCATCCGGGACTATCTAGATGAAATTTTCCCCAATCGTTGGATAGGACGTGGGGGTCCCATAGCATGGCCACCGAGGTCTCCTGATCTTACGCCACCAGATTCCTTTCTGTGGGGCACCATGGAACAAATGGTGTATCAAACACCACTGGATTCGGAGGAGGACTTAATTGCGCGAATCGTAATGGCCGCAGAGTTCATTCGAGAGCAGCAGGGTGTTTTCGCTCGAATGCGAACTTCATGGCACCAACGGATCGATAAATGCATCCAGGAGAACGGGTAGCACTTCGAGTATCTGTTGTAGTGCCTACATTACTGGACTACAGAAAACCCACATGTTGTAGTACGCGCGAACAGACAGGGACGGCTGGGCTTCAATATTTGGGTTGGAATTTTTCGAGGTAGATTTTTGGGTCCTAATTTTTTTAATGAAATTTTGACTGCCCAAGATTATGTAACATATATTGCACCATTTTTGGAAAATTTACCATTAGCGAGAGTTCGAAACACGTATTGTTAGAAAGACGGTTGTCCTTCGCACAACGCACGAATTACGACTAATTTTTTAAATCAGGAATTTAGGGATCATTGGATTGGTACTAGGGGATCTATATTGTGGCCTAGATTTTTAGGCGTTAGATTTTTTTTATGGGGGAGATTGAAGGATTTAGTTTTTAAAGGAAGAACTGTCGAAAGATGGGAAGAGTTGCAAGTAGCGACTAGGCAAGGTTTTTTTCGTGCTATTAGAGCGCTATTATACTCTTAAGCTTATAAACGCTTGTAAATCAGTTAGAAAAAGGTGTTTATTATGTATTTGAGAGGGAGGTGTTCAGTTTGAACAGCTACTTTGAAAAAAATGGTTCTAGTTTTTAATATTAGTTTATAATTATTATTAAACTCTGTAAATATGCCTAGAAATTATTGTTTATTGCTTTATTTTTTTTTTTATAATATGTCGAAAAATATTAGGTTTATAATCTAAGTGAGGTAAATTTTTCCATAGCTTAGTTCTATAAAAATTAAAAAACTTGAAAAATGGAAAAATAACAATGTAATATCGGAAATATCGGAAACAGCTAAAATGAGATATATGGTGTTATATATTTTTGAAAAGAGGATTTCAAGGGCTTTAAGAATTAATAAATAAAATATAATAAGTAATCTATAAGAAAAAAAAATTTTGGAATATCAACTTTATGAAATACCCTGTATAAAAATATATAACATAAAAATATTTATCATTAAAAAGTACTTTGAGAAAGTGTTTTCAGAAGTCAATTATCTTTAATAGCAAAAAAGTTATGGTTAATTACCGAAATCGACCAAATACAAGAAACGCCCCTTAGCGGCCAAAAAGTTTGACATAGTAAAATTTTGATAACTTTAAATTTTTTTTTACTAAATTTGAGCTCATGACATCTAAGTCAATTTTTTTCTATCTGTTCGAAAAATACGAGTTTTCTGTTAAAACAGTCGAAATCGCACCACCCTGTACGTATGAAGCTCATAATTGAAGAAAAGAGTCAGGGAAGAGGATCTATTGAAAAAAGTTAAAACTTTTTAAAAGACAGCCATTAGAAGATGGTTTGGGTGCACTTCGACTGAGATTTTTAACGCTCCTATTTCCAGGCGAGGACATAAGTGATTAACAACATAGAAATACTCATATAAAAGAGTTATTAAGTAAATTCCAAGCAAGGAACAAAACTTTTTTACTATAAAACAATCAAAACTCAAACGAGCGGGAAAATTACAATAATTAAATCTCAAACTACTTATTTATTTTTCACTTGTAAATTACCAGATCACATTATGCACGATGAACTTTCACATCCGTGCTTTTACCGCAAAAAATTAATAACATAAGCCGAATTAATTTTCGTTTCGATGGGATGCATGCTGTTATGCAAACTTCCACACAAGAAATTCACATTTTTTTCGCTTTTGATCGAGTTTAAACAACTAAATTATAGTTCCTTTCTAATGCAAATTACCGCAGTATTAAAATAATTACAACAAGCGGTATTATACTGTATAATCTAGGAAGATAATAATATTCTCCCGGCTACATTGTTTTTGTTTTGTTGTCATACCAGGAAGTGAGCAGTTATGCTTGCGAGCGCGTTACTAGTAGGAAGATATTTTTAGTACCGCAGTAGAAAATGTAACGTATTTTTACGCGTCTGTGAGTGGATAATTAAGGTGGATGAGGAAGCATGCGATTGGTCGGATTGAACATAATAAAATAAACTAAATGTTGCTTTTTGAAGCGTATATTTCTTACCTACTGGCCCGTTAGTGTCTGTTAGGCGGGCCACACATCAAAGAAACATGAAACGTGAAACTGTTTCGCTGATACACAAACTAATGAATCAAAAATAAAATTAGTTTCAGTTTTCATTTAGCAATGAATACCGATGATAGTTCGGACGACCCAATAGTTGCTGCTGTTACCACATTATTATTTATCAAAACATAATAAAAAATGAAAGAAACGACGTTATTGGCTGCATCTATATAACAACGTAGGTGAAAGCAATAGTTAAGAAACCATCCAAACAAAAACACAAATAAACGGAGACTAAAGCATAAAAGTTAAAATTAAGACGACTTACCAAATTTACATTAGAGGTTTACGTAATAACTAAAACCTAGTGACATCTCCATCATACATACACCACAGATGCAATCGTTATACATTAAAATACGCAGCACAACCACTAAGTAAAACCAAAAAAAAAACACACAGCATAAATAAACTAAAATTGGCTTATGTCACAGATTGATTCACAATAAATAAGTAGTACGTATGGTAATTATAGTAAATAATGGCACCTTCTAAGTCAGTGTTTAGTAGTAACTGTACGCAGAATTTGTTGTTATAAAGCAGAAATGATACACATTCTTTTTTATGTCTGTAAAATAGGTTTAATATTACCTGGGCTCGTTGAAAAGTTAAGTACTTAACAGTTTGGATTTATACAGTTTTAAGATGTGATTATATTGTGTACTTAAGCCCTGAGTATCGGTTCGGTGATTAACAGAATTATGTAATTGGATGTGTATCATTTCACTGATATTGCGTTTAAGATAGTGCCTCTCTCTATCAACTATGCTAACATCATCAAAATTGAAGTTATGCCCTGTGAAAAAGTGATGTTGTGCTAAAGCGGTCTTATCTTTTTTGTTCATATTTATGACTCTACAATCATATTGATGCTGATATAGTCTGTTCTTTAAATGCTGCCTAGTGATACCTATATAACACTGTTCACAATTACGACAAGGTATACGGTATACCAAACCTGAGCTTAACTCAAGGGGAGTACGATCTTTTAATTGGGAAAACAATACACTGCTTGAGTTTATGTTGTAAAAAGCCAGTTTAAAATTGTAATTTTTTTCCCGGATGTGTCGTTGGATTTGTTCTGAAAATGATTTTACATATGGAAATCTGAAATATTTTGTTTCTTTACTCCTTACCAGTTGTGTACCTATTAAAAGTTTTAAATTGTTGATAACTCTATTTACCAATGTTGTGGGATAATTGTTATTTCTTAAAAAACCTTTAATTTTTATTGTATTAGATTCATGATATTTCGGGCTACTCAATTTATAAGATCTAAACAATAGGTTTTTAATAATTCCTATTTTGTGACGATAGGTAATTAATTACTCTGCCTGAAGATGAAGGTTTTGTGTACCAATTTTTCTAGATTTTTAGAGACATAATTTGTTTTACTCTAACCTTTTGGAATAATTTGCAAGCTTTTGCAGTAATTCTGTCTAGACACTCAATATACTTTCAATATTCAGACATAAAAACATTGTTTACACTTTATTCCAGAAATTTTAAGTGACTCTTAAATCTTCTAAGCATTTGAATTAATTTCCCTCAGGAGTTATGTGTTCCAGGTACTTAAAACTTCTTAATAGTTTCTAGTGCCGCCACTAGTTTTCAGAAAATTTAATGAAGACTTTCTTTGAAAAAAAAACTATTTAAATATATGCTTTAAAAATTCACATTAGCATCTTCAGACTCCTCTTCTTAATGTCTTATTTGTTCGTTGACCCCTGAGAGACATATTCTACGTGTATATTAAAAAAAAATAACTTGCGGGTTATCATCATACCATAAAAATTTTATTACGGTGACATAAGAAAAATTCCTGCTCGGCACTTTAGAAGCTGCGCAATATGGCCAATAATAAAAATTATTATTGATCTGTCAATAAACGGTCGTGAGAGAAAGTAGCCGAGTAAGTTACCTCACCGGAAGAAAAAACTACCGAATTATTATCTTTTTTTTATGTATGTATTGGCAATCTCTTTTTAGCTCCTCGCGAGAAACAAGATTCGATTAATGAACATGTGTCGATTTTGACTATTACGTAATATGTTTCTTAAGTAGTCAAGAAGAAAAATTTAAAGGAATGTCAAAGTTTAAAAGCTTTTGAGTTAGTAATACGAATTTTCGAAAAATTTTTTAATAATGATACTACAGGTCAAAGTCGTCATTAGAAGCTAGAAAAAAAGAAAAAAAAATTGATAAACCAGTAATATATAATAATGGCTAATATGGCTGCCTCGGAATTTTCATTAGACAGAAAATAGCACTTTAACATGTCAACTTTTTCGTAATTTTTATACATTTTTTTAAAAATTCTCTAAATATTTGAGCACTATGTAGCTCTAAATACAGCTCAATTCAAATATGTTACTGACAGGAGAAATAAACAAATTTCTATCTGGCTGTCACATATGACATGTGCCGTTTTTTACCAAAGCCTACTTCTATAAAAATTAAAAGACTTAGAAAATGGAAAAATGACAATGTAATATCGGAAATATCGGAAACAGCTAAAATGAGATGTTATATATTTTTGAAAAGAGGATTTCAAGGGCTTTAAGAATTTATAAAAAAATAATATGTGTTCCATTTTTTTGGAATATCAACTTTATGAAACACCCTGTATAAAAATATATATATATAAAAACATTTATCATTAAAAATTACTTTGAGCATAGCACTAATAGCAAAAAAGTTATGGCTAATTACCGAAATCGACCAAATTCAAGAAACGCCCCCTAGCGGCCATGCAGTTTGACATAGTAAAATTTTGATATATTTAATTTTTTTTTACAAAATTTGAGCTCATGACATATAACTCAATTATTTTCTATCTGTTCGGAAAAAATGAGTTTTTTGTTAAAACAGTCGAAATCGCACCACTCTGTACATTTTAAAAGCCTCGATCCTTCTCGGATCGAGAGTCCACTCTTCATAAACGTTCAATAATACACTGAAGATATAGCATTTTGATCTCTAAGCCCAAATCAAGAAACGGCGAAGGACTGTCCTGGTTTGCTCTGCTTTGAGTTGGTTATGGTGCCAAAATGTTTAAAGGATAATACCTGGTTGATATTTCTGCCGTTGATCAAAAGTGATATGTACGAAATAAAAACAATGAATTTGGTCACTTCCAATGTTTCATTCGCTTTAGTGCCTTGCATATCTTTCCCAATATTCTTAAGATAAACTTCATTCATGCCACACACCATTCTTTATTGACACCATATTTTAACTCCCTCTTACTTTCTACCTGTTTACTCTTACCTTCGCAATTTAGTTCCAATAGAGTACTACTACCTCTTTTGTCAATCCCTTTCTGCTGAAAATATCTCTAGGGTCTTTTGATACCTAAAGACAGTCAATGGGAAAAGCGTATATAGTTATAGGAAATCGACATGTTTAATTCGCTATAATTATCGAAACCTAAAACATGTCTTATTTTTAGACACTAAAAAAACATATTCATATGTCTTCTTAAATAAATATAATATAATCGAATGCATTCACTCGATACTTTCAAATTCTTATATGAGACTGTCATAATCATAAATATATCTCCGATTGGAATCTTCTTTCAATGCAGCATATGGTGTTGTAAAATAAATATTGAGATAACCATCAGCTTGATGTGACAGAAATGTGAACATTGTTTAATGAATATATTAGTTTTCTAATTCCTGTGGTATTACACGTGTTTATTTTAATTTTGCAAAACGCTTAAGAAGAAGTTCTAAAATAGATCTTTTAATAATATAATATAAAAGGTACATCGTAAAACATTTTAAATGAATTCTAAAAGTATAAACCTTATTTATTCATGCCATATATACACACGTCACAGAGGAAATTTTTATGCTTTTTAATGTTATTAATAACCAGTTATTAATAATATTATTAATCTCAGTCTAACGATTAAAAGAGGATAAAATTAAAATAATATTTTTCGAGTATAATTAGACACATTACGAGAGAAAAACACTATTTACAGATGATCCAAACACTACTTAGTAAACGTTGATAAACAAAATAGGTGGTAAAATGGAATTCTCATTTATATCGACGCTGCCAAGCCAGAACGGCATAAACGCCAAAACGTTCACTTTTGAGTTAGATACACAATTGAATAGGATTTTTAATTCCGCATCAAACAGTTCAGTCCGGTTAAAAATTTTCACAACAACCACTTAGCAACCCGCCAAGCGCCCGTAAGAATAACATGGTGTGAAGTTCGGTCCGGTATTGATAGAAAGGTATGTATTTTTTAATATTTCTTTTTATATGTAACGTGATATTACTTACCAATGCAATATTTTAAATCTGTATAGACTTTTACAGCGTAAAAACAGAGTATTTCTTAAAAAACTAATGAGTTGTTTGTGCCAAAATTAACTATTTGAAATCTGTTTGGCACAAACGCCATCGCTCTATGTCATTCTTATGCAGATTTATTTTTTAAAAATTACATTTATTAACAGCATTTTTTAATTTTTTTATGGTAGCTTAGTACTTGTGCTCTTAATAATTCTTTTTATATTAATGAACGTTTTAAATTATATTTTTACTAGCTAAAAATGGCGACCGATTTTTGGCGTTTATGCCATTTTTTTTGTTAAAGATGATTACCAGAAGTAAAAAAATAATCCTGCTACTACAGAATAATAAAAGTAATATTAAGAGTATTAATAATAAGATTGATGGTAATATTTGTAATAAAAATCCAGAGATTGAAAAAAAATAGAGACTGAATATAATAAAGTGGTCGAGGCTGAGATTGGTTTTGACTATACTCCTGTGATCCCCTTGGAAGCTCATAGTATTTATGATGCCAATATTACAGAAGCTTTTAGCAATGATGTTGTTTTTGAGGAACATGCAAACGTTATAGTGGAAGAAGTACCCTTTTGTAAAGATCCGTTTTTAAACTTTACATCCGCTAATGTTTTGTCTACAAGTCCCATTTATCACGATATGAAAAATATGACCGAGGAGCCCGATGAGAATACAAATCCGAATATTGAATGGGCAGATCAACCTAAAACTCAATCTGCCGATATGAGTGAAGATGAATCGAATACCGATAGTGACTATGAATTAGAATCAGCCGATTCAAAGAGCGATGAATCTCAAGGTGGTAATGATAACGAAGATGGTGGAAGTACAGAAAAAAAAGGTGCCATGGGTAATGATGCTAAAATCTCTGGAAATAAATATATATATTTAAGCGGAGAAATAGTTGCTGCAAAAAAATTAAGCCCAAGCAATGTGGAAATAACTGCAAATTATTCTCAGATGAGGAACGTCGGGGAATATTTTGATTTTTTTTGAGGCTTAAAAGACAGCAATAAGCAAAAATTGTATTTAAGTGAATGTGTGGTTGTTGGCGAAATAAAACGTAGGTGAAAATCAAAAAATCTGAAGCATCGTAAATTTACAAATGAATATTTTTTGCAAGCAATTTTTAATGAATACAATGGCGATAACTGTTAGGCTATTAAGGACTGTTCTGGCAAATAAAGAGGAAACTAAATTTCCGGTTTCAGATAACAGAGGTCATCACAGATCATATAATAAAGTTTTTGATGAACAAATAGAAAAATTTAAGGAATTTATAAACTCCTTACCACTTGTTCCATCATATTACTGTAGAAGTTTAACGTCAACAATCAATGTCTACAGAATGTATCAAAATACTGTTCATCAACAAAACATCAAAATAATAATTCACTTCAATTCAAACCAAATTTATGCAACTTTTGAAAAAACATTTTAATATCGGCATACATGACGTACCCAAAAAAGACAAATGCTCAAAATGCGAAAGATACAAGAATTTACCTGACAATTTGAAAACTAATGAAGAACAAGAAAATTATGACCAGCATTGGGCGGAAAAAGAAGCAGTTAAAAAATTTTTTTTGTAGGAACAAATGCCCGCTAATGAAGGTGAAGCGAACAATACTCTGGTGGCTAGTTTTGACCTTTAAAAAGTCTTGTCGACGCCCCATGGAGACAGCATGACAATTGGCTTTTCCAGAAAGTACACTGTATACAACTTTACCGTCTATGAAACGGGTTCAAAAAAAGGTTATTGTTATTTATAAGGCGAAAAAGACGGTAAGCGCGGCAGTAATGAAATTTGCTCCAATTTATTACAATATTTTAAAGACGTTGATCAGACCAAAAAGTACAATAAAATTTCTTTATTTTGTGATAATTGCGCGGGACAAAATAAAAATAAATATTTTTACCATGCTTCGGTACTTTTTAGACAGCGCAAATTACATAAATGAGATTAATATTACTTACCTTGTTGTTGGGCATACGTACATGCCGGTGGACTCTATGAATGGTATTATTGAAAAAAAGCATAAAAAATCAAATAGTTCAATTTCCCTCAGAATGGCCAACTATATTAAGAAATGCTAGGATGAACCCTGAGCCGTATATTGTCAAGCAGTTACATTTTTCAGATTTTTTATATTTTCGAACTTTAACCACAGAAAAAGGGATTAAAATTAAAATAAATTTTATAAAACGTGCTACGTTATTCAAAAATGATACAAGTATAAAAATTCAAACGTCTGTTTTGGATACAAAGATAGAAACTGTAGATTTTAAACTTAAACATGACTCGACACCGCGACCAGCATATTCAGGTGAACAGTCAATTACTAAATCTAAATATGAAAATTTAAAAACTCTATGCCAAAAGTTTATTATTAAACCAGAGTACCACGCAGAGTATCTAACTGTAAAAGTAAATAATACTCTTCCAGATAGGTTGGACCAAATAGATGTGGAGGATGAACTAGTAAATGATTTGGTTAAAAAAATTATAATTTTCTCATTTTTTTGAAATATTTTTTAAGTTTGTAGTTTCCTAAATTTTTTGTGTTTTTTATGGCTGTTTTTGTTAAAGCGCTAGGCTCAAGACATAATGTAAATGCGTATGTAGAAAATAAGTTTTGTTTGTTTAAGGAATTTATTTTTTGTTTTAAAAATTTAGGTATAACTACACCTGTGATTTTTTTTGTGTTTTTTAAGATTTTTTTAAGAATTTTTAGAATTTATTTTTTTCTTTAGTTGTAAGGAATTAAATGTACTTTTATGACATTTTTGTATTATTTTTTGAATAAAGGCTGTAAAAAAAATCTGTTCTAATTTTCCTTTATGTTGGCATAAGCGACTATATTTAAAATCATTATATTTTTCATTAATGGCATATCTCCATTTTAGGCGTCAGTTTGACTAACATTATTAGATTTGATTGTCATAAACGCCAGAGGTAAATTTGGCATATTCACCACTGTTTAAAGTCGATTAGGCATAAGTGCCATTTTTTCAGTTTTTTATCTATTTTAAATAATAATATGATAATAATAATAATAATAATAAGCCTTTATTTCCAACAGGCAACTTGCCCAATAACAGGAAACAGTTGCAAAACAATAAAAAATATAGTTAAAAAAAAACACACACAAACAAACCTAAAAGAATGAAAAGAAAAGAAAAAGAGTAAAGTAAAGTCACATTCTCAAAAGTTATCCAAAAAATTAGAACAAATAACTATTAATATGATATAAAAACCCAATTATAAAAGTTTAACAAGATAATCACATATTCAACAAAATTAAATTAAATTAATTGCAATATACCTACTAACTATAACTTAAACACATGGGCCTTAATCCCAAGAGTAATGATCCACCAAGATATCGATAATCACATGAACCGGAGAGAAATTTATATCGCACATGTGACAGATCCGATTAAATATAGCGCATATTGTATATAGTGGCGATTTCAACAGGATGTTAGTATGAGGCCTTGGCAGAAAGAATGTTAGGGGATGTCTAGCATTAAGCCTAGGCACCATGAAACGTACACCAGAAAGAAGTACAGGACTATCAATGAATCCATTCAGTAACCCATGCAGGAATTTTACAGAGAAGATCATTCTTCTGAGATGTAATGGATGTAGATTGAAGCGTTCCAATAGTTGCCGATGATCAAACCCTCTTACCGGATATATGCCATCCTGCCTGAAGGCCAAAAACTTAGCAAATCTACGCTGAACAGATTCAAGGAGACCAACAAGATTCTGATAGAGCGGGTTCCATATAATGCAGCCAAACTCCAGTTTTGATCTCACAAAGCAACAGAAAAGCAGTTTTAATGTAGACTCCAAAGTAAAACTGAGAACTTCTAATTATGAACCCAAGCCTTCTCAGGGCTGACTTGACTATGTTATTGAAGTGTGGAACGAATGTAAATTCAGAGTCAAAGGTTATACCAAGATCAGTAATTTGCTCTAATCTACTCAAAATAGTATCATTAATAAAGTAATTAAAATTTAAGGATGTTTTTGATCTAGAGTAACTGACCACACTACACTTAGCCGCATTCAAGCCTAACCTGTTAACAGCGCACCATACCTCCAATGTATTTAGACAGTTCTGAAGAAAAACACAATCCTCCAAACCATATACATTTAAATATAGCTTCAAATCATCGGCAAAAGCCAGCCTATGACAAGTGAGTGACTCAATCAAGTCATTTATAAAAAAACTAAACAGGAGCGGACCCAGGTTCGAGCCCTGTGGCACACCCGACGTTACGTTAAAAAGTTTCGATTTAAAGCTCTCATATTCAACATATTGAGATCTACCAATCAAGTAGGAATGAAATAAATTAAATAATCTCCCTGAAAAACCATACTGAGTTAATTTATGCAGCAAAATATAGTGATCTATCCGATCAAAGGCTTTAAGATAAGCTGATATTATAATATTGTTAAAACTAATAAAAAAATCACTAATTATTTTGAGCTACTCGACATCTAAAAAGAACTGCTATTAACCAAACTAATGAGTTTTTTGTATTTTCTGAAAAACAAAGTAAATGTCGTTTATGCCGTTCTGGCTTGGCAGCGTCGATATATCCCTATTTCAGTCCAATATTTAGAAGAGGATCGGAATAGAATGATGTTTTTCTGGTATAATTGGATACCTTACGAGAGAAAAACACTATTTACAGATGATCCAAACACTACTTAGTAAACGTAGATAAACAAAATAGGTGGTAAAATGAAATTCTCATTTATATATCCCTATGAGCCTCACTCAAAAGCAAGATCTTAGGCCTCCAGTCATTTACTAGTAAAATAATGTTATCTTTGTTGTTTAGATAACCTTGGCAATTAAAATAAACATTGTTGGTATTAAGTGCAATATTTAGGTCTAATTGCTACTTAATATATTTATTCCTTTGTAACTCTTCAATTCGCTTATAGGAATCACAACTAGTTACTACACAATTGATACACTTAACGCTACTTACATTACATTCTTTAACACTTTGCACACACTTTATTTTCTTTACACTCTTTCAGTAAATGACCATACCGACAGCACTTGAAATACCTTCGGATACCATATTACTTGAAGACAGGACAACGGTTCCCACCAATGTTCATCTTCTCCTTTTCAATAAAATAAAAAAATAATCTCAGTCTAAAAATTAGAAGAGGATCGAAATAAAATGATGTTTTTCGGGTATTATTGGACATACTATGGAAATAAAACATTATTTCTAGGTGATCCAAACACTGTTTAGAAAATGACACGCCGATATAGGAAAAGGTCGTAAAGTCGAATTCTCACTTATATATCCCTATCTCAGTCTAATAATTAGAAGAGGATCGGAATAGAATGATATTTTTCGGGTATAATTGTATACATTACGGAAGAAAAACATTATTTCCAGACGATCCAAACACCACTTAGAAAATGAAAAGGTGATATAGAAAATAATTGAAAAAGACGAATTCTCATTTATATATCCCTATCTCAGTCTAAAATTAAAAAAAGTATCGAAATAGAATGATATTTTTCGGGTATAATTGAACACATTACGAGAGCCAAACACTATTTCAAGGCGAACCAGACACTATTCGAAAAGTCGAATTCTCATATATATATCCCTATTTTAATCTGAAATTTAGAAGAAGATGGGAATAAAGTGTAATGTTTATCGGGTATAACTAGACGTATTACGGAAGGATAACACTATCTCCAGGCAATCAAAAAATCAGATTATAAATGCAAATTTAAATATTATAATAAATAGGAGCGAATTATGTAAGTCCTAAAAGTAGATGGCTCTTATTCAAATTTTATCTCATTTTATTCAAAAAAATCAAGGGTCATTGAAATTTGTCTATAAAAACACTAAAAAAAATAAGATACAAAATATTTTATTAATTTTAAGGCAAAAGTCTAAATTGTAATGAGGAAAATTTGATTATATATTTTCAACTAAATTGTTTAAAAAAATTCGATATATTTTATATATATTTCAATAACTGATAAAACTTTTTGTTCTAGTTAATTGCAATTCTATTTGTATTGAAATTTAAAATTAATTTAAAAATGTTATTTTAGAAACCATTTTGAAAACTAAAAGAGATTTTAGCAATATAATGCAATTTTAACGTGTACAAAGTAATTTAATTTTCATAGACTAAATAAAAAATATATTTATTTGGTAAAAGGGCTATTTGTGACTAAGTGGTTCATTAAATTGACAAATTCTAAATTCCCTAATTAACATTCTTACTGTTTTTAATCTTTTCAATTAAAAAAAAGTCATACTCAAAAAATGATAAAATAAATAAAGACGGTAACCATCAGGTTCAATTCCGTTTATATTAGCACACTTTTCAGCCTGATTTATTACTGTCAAGACGGAATAAAAGTACCGCCAAAACCAAAATGAGAAAAAAAAACCTCTACGGGCGTACGATACGCGGACACACCTCGATATTCGATACCCACTTGTCCTCGATATTTATTGCCCGATCCGTCTTTTATCTTTTTTTATATAACATAATATAATTAATAAGAAAAGTGTAATAACTGGACGTAACGGAGAGAGAACTCGGGTGCAGTTCCAATCTACTCAGGCCTGAACTTTATGAGTTTCACCAGTATTATTATTATTATTATTGTTATTTCAAATACCTTGAGAGATATTTTCACGAATTTAGTAGAAAATATCGTGAATTTGGCCCCCGGGGGGATTCTGGGGCCGGGCCCCCAGTTGACCCACGGTGCAACCATATTCGAGACCCACTGGCACAGATTCTTCTTCAGACACGGTGGAACAGCGGCTCGCATTTCGTATTTGGCACCTAATTAGGGATTTATTAATTTTATTAGTTTATCGATACCGTATAAGGTTTGTTGGCGTGAGAGTAGATTGTTTAGTAGTAAAATATTCTAAAGCGACAAGATCAATGTTAAAAGGTTTCTTCGGTTATAAATTGAACATTTTATCATAAAAAATTAATTTATTATTAGAAAGTAGTTTTTAACTAATCCTTTTTATTTTCATTTAAATTTACTTACGTTAGCATACTGTAGTAATTCACCGCTATTTGCAATAAAAGAATACAAAATTCCTAAAATCAAGATGCCATAAGTTAATAAGGACTCATTCAGTGATTTATAAAAACTATCAGCAGTAATTTAGAAATTCTCGTAGTTGAACAAATTTATGTATATGGGCTCCTACTTTTTTTGCTATAAACAATAAGTGTTCGTCTATGGTAATAATAATTCCTAGATATTTAATAGTCAAAGTCAAAAGTGTTTTTTTTAGTCGAAAAACATACATATTTTCATTGATAAAGCATAGGTAAGGCTATATAACTAAACTGAATGTAGGAGACAAAGCTAAAAAATATAAGATGAGTCTATCCTTTATACATTTCTTTACCGTGGGTTGGGTTAGATTGGGTTGGGGAACTATTTTAAGAAAAATGCATTTAAAGTCTATTGAAGTTTCAAAGTTCGACAAGAAAGGTAGACAATTATTTTATGTGGGTCTATTTGTAATCTTGGTAGTTATTTCTTGCATTTAGCTTATTTTTTTATTTTATAATTCAATATATTTTTTTAATTTGAAAAATTAACTTTAGCAGACCATTTTTATTATAAACTTTTTTGTTTTTAGGCGTTCAAATATAAAACTAAAAGTGATTTAGAAAGCACTTTATTAAACTTAAACCTGAAAAATCTTTTAAGAAAAACAAACAAACGAAACCCTATTCCTTATCCGAACATAACAAGTCTACATATTCTGTAACTTCGTCATCATCTTCTTCTATAGTTTCATCTGGTAACTATCCTTCTAGCTTCCTCACTAATGTTTTCTTTTTTCCTATTCCAATAGTTTTAAAGCTTGTTGTTTTGTAAGAATACATACATGTATAAAACGGCATTTAAGGATCCAATTGTTGTGCTAATCCAATGTTGATTTGTGCTAAAAAGAAAATGTATCTGCCTCTTTTGAATTAAAAAAAAAACTGAATCTGGTTACATGGTTATCAATATTTTTTAGGGTCACTTATAAAGTGATTTAACTGAGCGAAACTTCGGTTTCATGAGCATGTCACAGAAAAGCTCCGAAAAGCCTATGGTGCTCTTAAACTTATTTATGATCAAAGAAAATTTTTAAATCAAAAATTTAAAAAAACATCTATGTGACGCCTTAGTGCTATCCAACTTTAACCACTGTGATACATTATATGACCCATATTTGGATCAGTTTGATTCTCGTAGAATTCAGAAAGTACAAAATGCGTGCCTTCGCCTTATTTTCGAGATACGCCGCAGAAATCGGATCTGTCATAAGCTTATAGACATCGGCTGGCTTAATATGTACAACCGCAGAAAACTACACTTCATTTCGTTGGGCTACAAGGTAATAAAATTTAAATCTCCCCAATACTTGTATGATAGAGCAGATTTTAGAATTAACAACAATAATCGTAACTTACGCAATTTACATCTTCTTACTATTCCTCGACGCAGAAAAGAACTTTTTAAACGAAGCTTTTCATATAATTTGACTTCCAGTTTGAATTTCTTAAAGATTACATCATTTGATCTGGCCTGTTCTACTTTTCAAAGAAAAACTAGAGACATTCTGTTTTTACGTTAGTAAATAGAGTTGGTCTTTTATTTTGATTTTCATTTTTTGTGTGATGTCGCTGAATGTGTTTTTGTATTTTTAAGTTTCAATTGTTATGATCTGTAATTTGAAATATTGGTACTGGTTGTAGAGCAACTTTTTTTTAATGTTATATTTTTTACATTTTTTTAGAGAGCGTCTAAACAGTATCTGGTCTGCGTACCAGAATACTGACGTAACACGGCCTTTTATTTTTCATAGACATTGTGTAATTCTAAATTTTTATATTGTATTTTGTACTTGTTTATAAAAAGTAATAAATTTTGTTTATTATTATTATTATTATTATTATAAAAGTTTTCCCTTTTCATCTCATGGACAGTAAACTTTTTCGCAGATTCTTGAATTACGGTCTTCCAACGTTCTGGGATAAAAATTTGCGGAATTTTGCATTTAACCTTCTCAATCATGCCAAAATCCTGGTCACACTCCATAAACGTATGTCCGAGAATTTGTGATGAATTTCTTGAATTTTAGTAAATTTTACTAGAAACTTAAATAATTTTGCTGTATTTTTATTTTTGTTTATAAGGAGTCTAAGGATACTATTATAGTGATATTTTGAGGTAGAAGTTCAGTAATAGTCCAGGCGAATTGTACCAATTTTAAGCAAAAAAGGAAAAAATTGTTATCCGGAAACTAACGACGGGAAAAGGTTTGGGGGGGGTATCAGGAATGAGAAAAAAATTCATGCAGGAGCAGGTTAAGGGAAGTAAAGTTTTGGGGGGGGGGGGTGAAAAGGCGTGGAAAATTGTACCTTTTCGATTTGCGGCGAAAGTTGACGTCAAAGAAAAAAATGTATAATGGAAAAGTTGTAGATAATAAAAAAATCTACAACTTTTATAGAGGCCACTGTGTGACATAACCTCAAAATTTCCAAGAAAATCGCGAAAAATTGCTGTTTTTTAATTTTTTTGTTTTTTATTTTTCATTTTCGGAAAAAACACACTGATTTTGATCAAACTTGGCAAAAAGATACTTTCATGTGTCCTTAAAAACCACAAATTTTTTTGAGACCGAAATATTAAAAATTTTCCGAGATATTAAGTTTTTAAAAAAAAATGACTTTTTTTCAATTAAAATTTGTCCTTCAAAAAATCGATATATATATACAAAAAAAAGATATTTCTAAAATGTATCGGCAGATTGTTGTTGCTCCTGATCATCAGGACTATCATCGCATTCTTTGGCGATTCTCTCCAGATGAACCTGTCCAGGACTTCCGTATCAAAAGACTGGTTTATGGTTTAACTTGTTCCCCCTATATTGCTATTAAAATTGGCCGATGATGAAACAGCTACCTATCCATTGGCAGCTGAAGCTATTCGCTCTAGCATGTACGTAGATCATCGCTCAATTACACCATTGAATTCTACGGGAAAAAATACAAAAAAACATATATTTTGTTATTTGATCGTAAAGTTAATTTCTTGATAATATTACTATAAACATTCGATTGCATTGATGTACTTAATACTCCGGCTACTAAGGGGCGTGGGATCTCATTGATTTTACTATTTTTACGATTAAATTTCACATTACTTAATATTTTACAATGTGCTGAGTCTATTTTCGAAGGTTACTGTGCCCAAATTCGCTTTCTTCAAGGCCGCATGACTAAATTTTTGGCAAAATAGACAGTTTTTCCTAATTTTCCAAAAAAAAATTAATACATTATCGGCTTACCGACTTATAATAATGCATTTTAATATTTTTAAAACTGAAATAATCAATCACAGTATTTGATTGGATGGTATAACAGAAAAAATACACAATAAATTTTATGAAAAAAAGGAATGTTTGAAATTATTTATTATTAAATGTATTACAATCAATGTGTTTTATTAAAGTAAATAATTAAAATTATCATTTTCTTATCTAAAATATTTTTTTATTGACTTTATTTATAAAAATCTATTAAGCTAATCTCGGTCTTTTCACTAAATTCATCGCTGCATCGTCATCCTGTAATTGATCGATTGCTCTGAGTCTACATTTTCTTGATTCAAGGAAATACTTGGTTGCTCGAATGCATGCACAGTGTTTTCAGAATCACTAACATCATCTTCAATTACTTGTACGTTGGAGCATTTTCCTGTGTGTTCACATTGTGTGCACAATACGGTGCATTTCAAACCGTGTTTACGACATCCACAACGGTTGCTTGAACAATTTGTTTTGCAACAATAAGATATTTTTTTTAATAGCTCTTTAGGTATTAGTGAGATGTCTGTAAAACGAGGCACGAGCATTTTACAGTTATTCACAGCTACTTCTTTCCAGCCCCACTTCGTCGCATTTATTTCATTTCCAAGCCACTTTTGCAGCTGATAATACGATCTGTATGAGTGTTGTGTAGCTACTCCAACAGTTGGTGGTAATTTTTCCAATTGAAAGGTTGTCTTTGCAGTCAATACTTTGTATCGCTGAAATCTTAAATCGTCTAGAGATGATGTGGTATCCTTAGCGTTATAAACTGATGCAATTAAAGCGCAACCATTTCGAGCAATAGTTCTTGGATCTGTATTGGGCTCGTAAAAAGGTTTTATTAAATCTGATAAGTTCCGAGTTTTTATAAGCAAATCGACCGTGATTTTTTTACCTTTACCTGCAAAACCAGATATGGTATCGCATCCAGTGAAGCAATGTAAAAAAGCGACAATAGACCGATAACATTCAAACTTAAAAGAGTAAATACTGTCACTTACATTGCCTCCTCCTGCTTTAAGGAAAAAAATCGGTGCATTTGCCGAATTGAATTAATTCAACAAAACTAAAAGGTCGATATCTTGGCCAACTACAACAACAGTTTTTTATATTCGTCAACTCCTGTTACGGAGCTTTCAATTTTGTGGCTCAGCGATCTCTACTGCTGTCTTTATAAACATAGCATCTGCATCTTCTTTTGCTTGTTGAACAGTATAGCCTTCAAACTTCAATGCTGTAGATAACTGCTTTATCAATTTAATTTTATTTTTATCGTTTGACAAAAATTCTTGAGCAATTGTTATTTTTGTGTGAGATTCAAGACGAAAAGAAGGAAAGTTTGAAGAACTTTTTCGTCTTAAACGTTTCATTGCTTTTGTCGAAACTGCAGTGGAATGTTCTTTACCTGCCTCATCGTCTATGTACCCATCAAATACGAAGCAGCTGTTTTCGGCATAATGATTTCTTACAAAAGCCAGGTATTTGTTGATAATAACTTCAACCGTATCATTTTTTACCCAAACAACTTACTGTGATTGATTATTTCAATTTTAAAAATATTAAAATGCATTATTATAAGTTGGTAAGCCAATAATGTATAATTTTTTTTTGGAAAATTAGGAAAAACTGTCTATTTTCCCAAAAATTTAGTCATACGGCCTTGAAGAAAGCGAATTTGGGCACAGTAACCTTCGAAAATAGACTCAGCACATTGTAAAATAATAAATAATGTAAAATTTAATCGTAAAAATAGTAAAATCAATGAGATCCCAAGCCCCTTAGTAGCCGGAGTATTAAGTATATCAATGCAATCGAATGTTTATGGTAATATTATCAAGAAATTAACTTTACGATCAAATAACAAAATATATGTTTTTTTGTATTTTTTCCCGTAGAATTCAATGGTGTAATCAGATTTTTTGTTTTTTAAAAAATTTAAACAAATTCTTAAAAATTATTGTAGAAATTTTTTTGAAAAAAAATTTTTTTTAGTTTTTTGCATTTTTGAGCACATTTTTAAATAGCAAGTCTATTTTTTTAAAACTTTATCTGAAAGTAGATAAAAAAACAAACAAAATGAGACCTGGATGAACCTCCTACGACAATTTTTTGAAGAACAAATTTTAATTGAAAAAATCGTAATTTTTTTTAAAACTTAATATCTTGGAAAATTTTCAATATTTGGGTCTGAAAAAATTTGTGGTTTTTAAGAACACATGAAAGTATCTTTTTGCCAAGTTTTATCAAAATCAGTGTGTTTTTCCGAAAATGAACAGCAATTTTTCGCGATTTTCTTGGAAATTTTGAGGTTATGTCACAAAGCGGCCTCTATAACAGTTGTAGATTTTTTTATTGTCTACAACTTTTCCATTATACATTTTTTTCTTTGACGTCAACTTTCGCCGCAAATCGAAAAGGTACAATTTTTCACCCCCCCCAAAAGTTTACTTCCCTTAACCTGCTCCTGCATGAATTTTTTTCTCGTTCCTGATACCCCCCCAAACCTTTTCCCGTCGTTAGTTTCCGGATAACAATTTTTTCCCCAAAAAGTACAATTCGCCTAGACTATAATAAAATAACATACATATGCGTACATATACATATGGCGATTTACTAGTTACCAAATTATGTTTACAGAACTCCAGAGTAGCCTCAGGTAAAATAATTTCGAGGTCATTATAAGTGGGGTGAGTAAAGCTTGCTGAAGATCAAAGCATACCACATACGTGTCAGTAGAATCTTTATTATCTAGAACATCTGACTTGTTAGTGGTCATTATACCTTTTCAGCTTTTTTAATTTAATCTTTGGAATGTTTAATAATATTTGCATAGCTATCACACATACTGCACGTGTCGGAATTAGGGCGGTAAAATCTAAGATTAAATTCCATATTAAATATAAATCTATAATAAGACTCTGTCACAGGAGTAGCATTGTTTTCCTTGCAATTTTCCTTGTACAAACTACATATATTTTTTAAGTTCAGCTCTGAGGCCTTGGTGTTTAAATATGATTTTCTGAAATATTACTGTATATATAACTGAGACCTGTCCTTGGGAAACATTTGTAAATGTTCCATAACTAGTTTTCAGACAATCAACATACCTTAATCCCTCGATCTTATCCATACATGCACATCAATTTGTTTATCAATATTTGATGTTCAATCTGGTCAAAAGCCTTGCTGAAACCTTTGTATATCGCATCTAGTTGGCATTTTTCATTAATAGTTGCACACACCTGCCTGGAAAAACAACAAAGATTAGTAATCCAGGATTGACCTACGAAAATCCGTGTATAGATAATCGAGAACGAGTTTTGAAAAAATATCACGGTAGAGGATTGTTTCAAATAAATTGCATAGAATCGAGATAGTAGTCGGTAGTTTCAATCACCCTTCTTAAATATAGGGCACACTCTTGCGGTCGTCCACATGTCAGAAAATGTCACAGTATGGATTATTAGCTTGAATATATAACTTATATATTAAAAATATCATGATAGAATGAAATATGGTATATGAATGAATAAGATAAATTGTAGATACTTTATTTGTTTTTTGTTTGTTGTATATTTTCTTCTGTACGACTTATGGTTTATCAGAGCAATAAACTAGCTCTCAGTAGAGAATTCTAAGAAGAGCTCCTCTAAGTAGAGGATTTTTAATTTTTAGGTTTTCCACTACTAACGACTGACAAAAAATAAAGCCTAAGTGGATTTTCGTTAAAATTTTAATACCAGATTTATTTTGTATCTTTTTTAAAGGGATTTTATGTAAAATATTAATTTTTGAACTCTTAGTATTTTAGAAAAATATTATTGTATACACTAATGTTTACGATATATATTTCTAGAAGAATATAAAAATAACAAGAAAGGGAATGTTTATATGAAAATTGTCGGGCTTCTCATCGTTGCTTTGTGGCTTTATACAGTGTGTGTCAGCCAAATGGAATAAATTAGCTAATAAATTTTTATACTGAGAGTATCAGATAACGGTGGCCAATACCAACTTGCTTAGTTTAAACATAACACCCTGTATGTTAATTAATTTTTAGATTCCTCAGATCATTTTAGACTATTTCGGAAATATTAAATAAAATTCAAAAAATAACATTTAGAAAAGAAAATTATTTATTTGCCGAAAATTGTTACAACATATGCAAAAACTTATACATAATACAAATCTAAACAATAATGTCAATGTAGGAGATGTTCAAAATGCTCGCCACGAACGTCTTGGCAACACCCTACCCGTAAATAGAAATTTCTTCCAACGGTACTCAACATCTCAGGTGTGATCGATCTAATTGCCAGGGTTATTCGTCTTCGTAAGTCAGCTAAATCAGTGGGTTTAGTTTTGTATACAATAGTTTTCACATATCCCCATAAGAAAAAGTCTAATGGCGTCAGATCGGGAGACCGTGCTGGCCATTCCATCGATCCACCGATTTGGAAATATTTGCTTGCGGTAGTGGGGTGGTGCTCTATGTTGTTGAATCCATATTCGCTGAAACTTGTGGGTTTCCTGGATCAGGATATAAGTTGGCAGTACATTATTTTGAAGCAATTCTAAATAATTATCGCCATTTAAATTGCTCTCGATAAAAAAGGGACCTATGATCTGTTCTTCAATAATTCCTGCCCACACGTTAACCTTTTCAGGGTAATGAGTATTGTCTTCTCTCGTCCAGCGAGGATTTTTCCTGGACTAATAGCGGCAATTTTGATGATTGGCGTGACCGTGAAGAGTAAAGGTGCACTCATCAGAAAACATAACATGTTCTAATTGGATCACATTGTTGTCTAACATTGCCATCATTTGTTCACAAAAATACATTCTCCTATTAAAATCGTCTTCCGTGAGCTCCTGGGTGGGTATAATTTTATAGGGATGCATTTTGTTTTCTTTTAATATTCTAATAACCGATAAATAGCTAATATCGAGTACTGAGACTGCTTGGGATTTCCTCAAACTCAAGCATAACAGCCAATTTGGTATCCTCACTTATTGCATTGGCAGCTGCTTTTTTTACCTGCCTAACATGGCCCAGCTCGCGGAATTGCTTTTCTATTTTACTAATTGTCTCTTGGGTTAAAGGCGGCAAATTTGGAAATTTTTCGTGAAATAAGCGAGCTACTTCCATTTGCGTCCGTGAATTATCTCCATAGCCAATCATCTGTAGAATTGTTATTTTGTGCATTTCTGTTAAATGAACCATTTTTCTAGCTATAGTTAATGAAATTCAAACGACTATAGCACTGACTGTGTTATGTTTAAACCAAGCAAGTTGGTATTGACCGTTATCTGATACACCCTGTATAAAAAGTTTTTATGAAAAAAAATGACGTGTTCGAGCGTTTTTTCCAACACGCTTCCATCTATTTATTAGCTAATTTATTCCATTTGGCTGACAGACACTCTATATCATAAAACAGGGTTATCATTTTCGACAACTAACTACGACATTTTTAATTTTGAACCTGGACTCACATTTTTAACAATATTGCCTTACATACTTCACTTCTATTAGAAATATCATGATAATTCCTGTACACAATCCTTAACGACAAAGCTAGGATCCCGTGGACATCTGTGGTAATTTTCTTTTTCAGGGATCTACCAGCACTAAAAATGTCATCTGTGGCCAATTTTCTCTGGCCCCTTCTATAAACTAAATGAGTCCTTTATAGATACAGGAATTCGTGACGTACCCTTTTTACTATGAACAAATGATAAATGATTGATGGATCAGAATGTATATTTTCCTCTGCTTGTCTTATTGATATTTGCTAACAAATATAATATAGTTCAAACCACTCACCACGGTAAAAGTATGAAGGTATTTGTAGCAAAAGATTAACAATAAGGAAGAATCCCGTAGGCCAACTTTTGAAAAGACCAAAAAGTAAATGAACACTTGCAATAGTCCTAGTATCAATGGTTAAATTTTCGACTAATCCCTAAATTTTCTATGATTCTCATGGATAATAATCTGAAATTATCATGCATGTTAATTTAAATGCCACTCCCTGAATCCTTAAAGGTAACCCTCTAGAGTAGTTAGGTGGTCTTCAAATGATATACTCGTTTAAAGTGGGACTTTTTATAATATACTCTTAACATAATAAAATAAAATTCTCTGCCCGTACGCTCATGGTATCTCAAACTTATCTCCATACACCGATTACCGTTGTTATCCGGCTTCCTGGTCATTTTTTTTCTTCACTTGTCAGATAGTCTTAATTTTATTCGGACAGGCGAAATCTACAACCCAGGCACAGGTGAAATATTCAGCCATAATAACCAGTTCCACGAGACGACCGAAGAAACAGGTTGTATTAAGGCTCTTTTTTTTTTTTTTTGGTTGACTTAAACTCTTTGCGGACATGTTTATTACGTTCGGTTTTTAACTGGTCATACACGACGCACTGGAATGTCGAGCATTCTTAGATCTAGTGAGCGAGATGGCCTGATAAGAGGCTGACGATGGCGAAAGGTAGTGATTAGTTCATAAGTTGCCTCTAGGCAAGCATTTTGGTGTATGTATGCATGATTCATGTTCCTACAGCCCCATTATTGACCTAAGTAGCATTTACTTCTTGGCAATTCGAGGTTATTATGATTAGGGGTCATTTTGTCATAGGAAACAATATAAGAAGTTGTTATAGTAAGTGTTTTTTTCCAGTTGTCAAGGCATTTCTTAGTAAAAAAGACTTAATTCTAAGAGTAATTTTTATCAGAACAGGTGCAAGACTAATTATCAATTCTTTCCTGTTTTTACACAAAAATTTAAATAATCAATAAGATTTACTCTTGGAATGCCTTTAAGCAAATAAGGAACTCACTTTATTTACTTATTTAAATACAAGATTGCTTCTTCTATCTTTACTTTCCTACAGATAGAATAAGCAATCCAATAATAGGAAAGTACAAAATATTTAAGCGAATTTAGGTACACGTAAGCGCTTCGCCAATTGTTGCACTTTTACTAACCTAAGTAACTTATTTATTTATTAATCTCTTCACAATCATAAAAAAAAAACATAACACTAAAGACAATAAGAACACTACCTCTCCTTGCAAAACTACAGTCGGTCAAAATGAAACTCGTACACTCGTGTAACTTTACTACTTTTTAACAACAACAAAATAAAAGCAAAACAAAATTTTTACATGAAGAAATTAAACTTGAAAATAAATGAAATAATTTTATATTCTCGTACACCATTAAAAATATGCAAAAAAAAATATTTTGTCGGCAGTCCCTTATTTTTTTTAACATCTTCCAATCCATTGGACATTGACCGCACTATTTATTCACAATATTCAGGTCCTAGAATATTGAACGACTAGAATTAGTAAACAACAACTTTGTTTGCGATAAAATGAAAATCCTGCAGTGTCCCACTACTTATTTATTAAACATTCAGTTTTTTTAAATTCCCGACATATTTCGGATACAGTGGTGTCCATCATCAGGATATAAAAGGTTTAAAATTGGTATCAGATATACGCCCCAGGGTTTGATTCCATGTCAAAAAAACCTATAATTTATTATTATTGTTTGGTTAAATTAATTATATTATTTTTAATTTTATTTGTTTACATTCTGTTGTTGACAGAACTTTGTCTAAGGTCAACATGTGCACTGGGGCAAGGGGTTGTTTTGTTAACAAACATGTTCTCAAATTCTCTATTCCAAATGAAGCACTTTTCAGCTTAGACTCTGTCAGAAAGAGTAGACATAGTATCCATTTAAGTTATGCATATTCTTTGCGAAAATTGTTACGTTTGCATGATTGACAAATATTTAGGTGTATAACACTTGAATATCTTATAAAACCAGTTTTACATCTAAGACAAGAATATATTTTTGAGTGTCAGGTATTGTAAGAAAAATTGTGATAACTGTAAAGTAAGTAATGAAATCTTAATTAGCAAATATGAGGCTTGAATTTCTAATACTGAATCTAGATATTATTCTAGGCTGTCCAAATTTTTAAAGGTTTTTAAGGATCCACATAACCAGGTTACATCAATTTAATAGCAGGTTGAATTTAGACGCTTTTAACTATTTATTTAACTTCTTTTTAATCCAGGTTATAAGCTTCATCTGTTAAAAGAGGTAAGTTGTAAAGAGTAAAGCTGAAGATCACATCACCTAATATATCTGTACCGTCTTCCTCTTTATTGACTTTTCCTGGCTATTCTTCTTTGGACTTACTTCCTATTCAAGGACTTTCACTAAAGATAGTAGACATTTTATCCATTTAAGTTATGCATATTTGTGTTTCTTCATTAACAAATAACCTTTATTTCAGTTTATGTTTTATCTCGTTAATTTTGCAAATTTTGTTTATAAATTTGTCATGTTTGCATGAATGATAAATATTTCAAATATTTATAGATATGTTTCAAAAATGTTCTATTTGCTCACATATAAAACTCGTCCCGGTTTTTTTTCACCAAAATTTTTTTTTTCGAAATCGAAATAACTATACCAGCGTCTTCTTTAAACCATTTACATTACGAAAATACCGGGTTATAACGAGATTCAAGCCGAACTAACTGAATGACAGCACTTTGAAAATTAGGAAAAAGTCATTTTTCGACCTCGTTTTTGAGGCCAAAAATGGGCTCCAAAAAAGCGATATCTTAGCTATTATCAGAGCTACGACCTTGCAAATGGTCTCGCTGGATTCAGAAAGACAAAACTAAGACAAAATCGTTGGAATTTTCCAGATCGGACCAGTAAAAGCCGAGATATCGCACTCCAAAGTTTGGGTTTTTTCGTTTTTCGGGTAAAGAAAATTTGGGTGAAAAAAATCGATACGAGAGGGGATATCGATTTTTTTCACCCAAATTTTTTTTTCGAAATTGAACTTACTATTCCAGCGTCTTCTTTAGACCACTTACATTACGAAAATACCGGGTTATAACGAGATTCGAGTCGAACTAACTGAATGACAGCACTTTGAAAATTAGGAAAAAGTCATTTTTCGACCTCGTTTTTGAGGCCAAAAATGGGCTTCAAAAATCCGATATCTCAGCTACTATTAGAGCTATGACCTTGCAAATGGTCTCGTTGGATTCAGAAAGACAAAATTAAGACAAACCCGTTGGAATTTTCCAGATCGGACCAGTAGAAGCCGAGATATTGACCTAACTTCAGAATATAGTTTATCTCGTTAATTTTGGGAGATTTGATTATAGATTTGCCACGCCTACCAATTTAGGAATGTAGCACATACATATTTTATGAATCCAGTTTTACATCTAAGACAACAGATCTAATCAAGTTTGATTGTAATTTTATTATATTTCTGAAATAGTTCTTTATTAAAAATAGTTTATATTTCAGGTACTTTAAAAAAAAGTGTAGAGTGAGTAATCAAATTTTACTGACAGCAAATATCAGGCTTCAATTGCTTAATATTGGAACTTCTGCTGAGTTGTCAATATAAGTATAACATAGAATAAGAATTTAGACATTATACTAGGCTCTCCAAAGAATTCAAGATTTTAGAGTTCCAACTATTCAGATTACTTCAATTTCCTATGAATGTCTTTAGATTTTCCAACTTAACAACTTGGGACTCGAAGCATGGGAGATTTTATACTTATTTCCTTTTTTTGCATTCAAGTAATGAACTTTAGTCGTTAAAAAAGCTAAGTTACGAAAGTAAGAATCAAGATTATGGACCGTTTTAATTATTCAGTTTATAAGATTCAGATGTTTGAAAGAGATACGTTCGAAAGTAAAAATTAACATGAAGATTGTCTTCCTCTCTACTGACTTTTTCTTTTTGTTCTTCTTTAAATTTATTTCCTATTACTGCATTAATAATTCTTTGGACTCTGCCATATTCTAATAATAAATAGTACACATTGTATCCATTTAAGTTATGCATATTTTTGTTTTTTTTTTAATAAAAAATAACCTTACCATCAGTTTATTAGCTCGTTAGTTTTACGAAATTTCTTTATTATTATTATGTCTATTTATTCGTATTGTTTCATAGTATTTTTTTTTTTTATTTATTTATAACATCATATTATAGTTACACAAATTTATGCAGTTATATTGCCCTAGATGCAAGCATCTGTATGGGAAGTAATAAATGAACAGTGTACAATAAACATTTTTCTTCTGTTCAACTTATTTAAAGAAAAAATATATACATTAACAAATATATACAGTTCCTAAGTATATTTATAAATTAATAACAGTGAGGTAATAAAGTACCTAAACAATTTAACAAGGGAAGGCATCTACTAATATTAGGATACAACAGACTTAAACTTATTAAGATTGTTTACAATATATTCCTTCACTATTTTTGAAAATTTTTTATTTTTGATGTTTCTAATATGTTTAGGTAATAAATTGTACAGTTTTGGTCCTATAAATTTAATGGATCTCTTTCCGAACTCACTATAGCATACAGGAAGAATTAGTTATCTTCATTAGATCTAGTGTTTTGGTTATGATTTATTGGATATCTAATATTTTCACGATTGTGTATGAAGCAACAAACAGTTATACAGAATAAAGTTCTTATGTTTATATAGGTTTCATTATAAATTTCTTTAGTAGGGTATAAGAATGGTTTTTTAAGAATTATTTTTAATATTTTATTCTGCATTATCTGAAGAGGATTTAAAGAATTGTAATGCATACTGCCCCAGAGTAATATTCCATATCTTAGTATTGATTCCACTAAAATTTGGTATATGGTTATAAGCATATTTCTGTCTAAAATATTTCTAATAGTGTAAAATTTGTAGACTAGGAAATTTAATTTTTTTGTTAAATGTGCAGTATGTAAGTCCCATTTCATGTTACTATCAATAATAATTCCTAAATACTTTACATTTGATGCTTCCTGTATTTTATCTGGTAGATTTTGAATATCTAAGTGTGTGAACAATGGTCGATTTATTTTAGTCTTTGAAAATGCAATATAGTTGGTTTTTTGGACATTTAATGTTAATTTGTATATATCAAGCCATTTTTTTACAAGCATAATTCAAATTTTCAGACAAAAGTCCATTTTTATCCAAAAACCCGGCTAGTCGCTCCCTTAAACACTTTTCGTACAATTTTGCGAAATTAGAAATTGTACTGATTGGTCTGTAATTATCAATTAAACTTTTGTCTCCAGATTTAAAAATGGGGGTTATAATGGATGTTTTAAAAGATTTAGGAATAATTCCGGTTTTATACATTTATTTTTATACGTTTATACATTTATCATGTTTGCATAGGTGACAAATATTTAGGTGTGTAGCACATAAATATCTTATAAAAACCAGTTTCAAATCCGAGTTTGTAGTTTTATTATATTTCTAAAATATTTCTGTATAAAATAATTTTTTGAGTATCAGGTAATGTAAACCCAAAAATCTCATCCATTATTCTCTAAGAGACCAACATACAAAATTGACGAAAAACAAAGAAAAACACAAAGTCACGGTCTCACAACATGTAATTAAACGGGCTACATGTGTTTCGCTCTAGTTAAAGCATCATCAGGCCTTTAGAAGCCATCCACACACTTCACAGTATATAAAAAAAAAAAATCATTTGAAATAATTTATGAAAATATAAATACGTTAATTATTTTACTATTTTTTTTGTATTTTCTAGTAAAAGTTGAATAGTAGGGTTACCTATGTCTAGTTTTTTAGTAGGTCATCTTGTTTGAGGGCCATTAAAATTTTTCTAGAATTTGTATACTTGCTTGCTTTGACTGTCAGTATTCTCTTGAAATTATGGATCTCTTTAGGCAAAAACAGTGAAGAAAATTCTAAGCATTTCTTAATTATTTCACAAGTCTTTAAAAGGGTCGCGTTTCGTGATACTTAAAACAACTTTAAACGTAAGTCAACGCGAGTCAAATTAGAGTTTTGGACGTTGTCAATAAAAGTATGTTCCTAAATTTCGTTACAATATGGTGTAATATTGTCAATAGATTAGTTACGAAGAGTAAAAATGAAGATCACATCGTATAATTCTTATTTTTCTTTGAACATTATCCTATTATATTAATTAATAGCAAATATGGTATCCATTTAAGTTATGCATATTTTTGTTATTACAACAACATATAATCTTAGGTTCACTTTATCTTTTATCTCGTTAATTTTGCAAAATTTGATTATATATTTGCCACGTTTGCACAGATGACAAATATTTAGGAGTGTAGCATATAAATATCTTATGAAACCAGTTTTACATCGGAGGAAATAAAGAGATTATTCTGTGCTTTTTAACAGTCCAAAGGGTCTTAGAGCATAACCAGAATAAATCTTAAATTTGATTTTAAAATTAGATTAAACTTGAGGTTAGAAGCCTGAGAGATTTTCTATTTATTTCTTTATTCGGATAATGAGCTTCAGTTATTAAAACACTTAAAATAATATGAAAAGTAAATATAAAGATATATACTCTTTCATTTATTTGCATGGTCTTCTTCGTCTTCCTCTTTATCGCCTTTTTTCTTATTCTTTTTTATTTTTAAATTTAGAGCCTATTGCAGGCTCTCTATTTAGAATTCTTTGGACTCCATGCACACAGGTAGCTTTTCCAGCCAACTAATAGGTGTTAAAATAGTTTTATAATACCGGCCTCTATTCGTGACTTTTTTACAAAAAAAAATGGTGAAACTGCTTGTTTTTAGGATCCAAAATTACGATATGTGAAGGTGACCAAGAAAAAAATAGATGAAGAAGCAGAAAAGTGATAAGAAATCATAGATCTTTGATGTGCTATTAAAAAGAATAAATATGATGAAGACTTTTACCAGGGATAGAAGTCAACTAATTTATTTTTTCTATAACATCATAAATATTATTATATTTGTTGATTCTATATAAAATTCTAAAACATTTGACATGCCATACTTTTTCATAATTCGAAAACTACAGTGTTTTTGACTTGTAGAGCCTATAAGTCAAAATTGATGAAAAAAAACACTGATCAGTTGATATGCAATTTAATAAGATTTTCAATTAATTAAATCAACGAAGGCCTGCTTTCAGAATTATATAATATATATAATCTGTGACACAATCGTAATCTTCGGCGGCTTTAATATTATTGTGGCAGATCCTGAAAGCAAAGTTTCAAAGTTACTGTATAATATTCTACATCCCTTTGATCTTTTTCAAATGCTAAGGAAGTTTTCTTCTTTATAAAGTTTATGTTTCAATTATCGAAATTAAGTATCGACAATCGTCAGATTCGTATATATGTTTTTATCATCTCTTTCTTCTTCAGCTAACAAAGCGTCGACGCCATTCCTATGAAAGTGATTAATATTTAATAGAAACGTCGATTATTGATCCGATTTCAAACTACTTATTTAATTTAGTAACTGGGTGTAACTCAAGTCATTTTTGTTTTTAATTATTTAAAAAGATATAAAATATAGAATGATAATTTACTCAAATCATACTTTATTGCAATTATTTTCATTAGCTGCCAAATTCTTTTCTTATAAAAGTGAGAGAAGTATAAAATTATCAATAGATATAATATAATAAATAATTTGTTCCGTTCGATTTGTCCGTTTTTGTTGACGATGTAATATTTTTATTAAATACACCATAGAAAATATCATCTGATACCCACTGATTTACAAAATTCAAATGCGCCTACGATTAGATTATTAAAACTTAATAAAAGAGGTTACAAATATGGATGTCCTCTTCCGTAACCACAATAGAAGATTTATTCGCGCTTATCCTACATTTAAGTTATTGTGTACAGTTAACAATGATACAAGACGGTTAATAATAGTTTTGGGCGAACAATAAGAGGAAAAAAATCACGAACAAGAACAGAAAAACGGTTTTATCATGTCGTGTGGTTAATTTCAAGATGAGCCCAATTTACCGTTGCCGTAGAAAAATACCGGCGTTTTACATTCTAAATAAAATCTGTATTGTTGTGACCAATTTATAATGTGTTACTTATTTTGTTGGGTATTATGTCATTTATAGTAAAAATTAATTTAAAAAATACTATTACATATGTTCAAATATTGAAAAGAAGAAGAAAATAGATTTTTTAACGATGATTTAATCTAAGTTCAATAAATCTTAAATGCGATAATTTACTTGAGGTATATTTTTTTATACTCAGGAGCTAAAGTTTGATCTGCCGATCTCTGAGGACTTCTATAGGAAATGAGATATATTATATAATAAGAATAAATATATGTAAATGCTGAATTCTCATTTATTTATTTTTATCCTAGTTTAATAAATAGAAGAGTATGGAAGCAAAGTGATTTTTTTCTGGTATAATTGGAGAAACCATTCCAGAAAACGCTATTTGCAGATGATCCAAACACTATTAAATAAATGAAACGATTATATAATGAAAAATTGGATTCCCATTTATATATCCTTATTTCAGTTTAATAAATAAAAAAGTATAAGAACAAAAATTCAGGTATATTGCATACGTTTTTACCATTTGAGAGCTATTACTTAAAAATGACTTTATTAAAGCTATGGCATGATTTGATAGTCCTATCTAGTGCAGTAATGCTAGCAACATGAGAATAAGCTTGGAATGAACGAGGAGCAAAGAAAGTTAAGTTTGGTTTATTGTAAGACCCACTATGTCATCACTAAAGCACTATACATTAGCTACAAAAATGAGATACACTGGATAAAACGGGTAAAAGAGAAGTTAATCGAAATTGTATCATGGAACGTACATTATAAATACGCATTCAATCCACATACAAATCTTTGGTTTCAGTGGTTTTTACTGTTTTATTTAGTTCTGCACATTTAGTCTTAACCCATTAAGGCCCAACTTTTTTTTTAATTTCTATTTGAGTTTTCGTTAATATGTTTGCTTTGGCTCAAAAAAATGCAAAAATTTTTTTTTTCATTTTTGGATCAATTTTTTGATCATTGGGTCAAAAAATAGACCGTCCTCATATGAGGACGCTGGGCTTATATAATATATATAAACCCATATTGAAATATAAAAAAAAAGTAAGTACATACAAAAACTTCATATATTACAAGATAAAACTAATGTACTGATAAAAAAATCAGAGGTGTTTATGAAACATGAATTAAAAAACGAATTTTTTTTATGAAAATTGTTAACACAATAAGGTACAGAAAGAGTGACATTACATTTCGAACCAAATGTGCGGGGTTTACTTTGGTATGTGTTAAATTGACATCTCATTTGCCTTTCCCTCTTGGCTACCAAGTGATTCTTGCCATCATATTTTACGTTTTCTGTAACATTACTCCGAGACGTATTTGACAAACTCAACGGACTACCAAAGGCTACTCTTCTTCCATGACCAATTTTTAGGTATGAATAAGCCACATCCATCCTGAAGTCTTGTATGGATTTTTTTTCTTTTCCGGTATGGATCATGTTATAGAGAATTGAGCTATTTACGATCGACATGTTTATCACTCGAGTAAAAAGGCACCAATACCATTTTTTGCCCCGTACTGATATGAGATATTTTTTAAGCAACCAATTATGGTGGTCCACTCCTCCCATATGCTTATTGTAGTTGGCAATCAAAAGAGGTTGTGCAAATGGAACACGACCACCTTCTTTTTTGTTTCACTCTTGTACAATAGTGGTTGGTAAAAGTATATCAAAGTTGGTTGCCACCGAAATGCACCTGCTATCATTCCATTTAACTACAAAAATTTTTTGGCTACTGTCAAAGTGCCAGTCATAGGCCCCTCTCGGTTCCTTCTCGAGTTCTTTGGATGACTTAGTGGGACCGTGGATGATCGATTTTCCCTCATGGTTCCTGTGGCTCGGAAGCCTTTTTCTTTTAAGCTACACAAGAGCCTGTAACTCGTAAAAAAGTTGTCAAAGAAAATAATGTGTCTTTCAGGATTTTTTACAGTTTCCAGCATACTTGTTACGACTCTAGTCCCTAGAGGAATCTTGGGCTCTGCTGTTGATTTATTATTATTGCCACAGTACAAAGCAAAGTTGTAACAATACCCATTATCACTACAAAGCGCCCATAATTTGTATCCAAATCGTATAGGCTGTTCTTTGATAAATTGCTTTAGGTCATGGTGTCCAAAATATTTTACAATCATCTCATCAATCGATAGAAATGTATGGAAAACTCCCCATTGCTGAAATTTAGTATTTATTGCCCCAAATAATGGCCTTATTTTGAATGATTTATAGTCTTTGTTATTATTTGCAAGAAAATTGTCAGCAAAGTGAAGACAAGATTTTATTTCTTTGTAAGCATTTCTGGAAAACGCATTTTTCACTAGAGGAACACCCAAATCTTCTCTTTCAGACCAATAGTCTCTTTCGCTAGGTAAGGCATGATAGCCAGAAAAAATCAAAAACCCGATAAAAAATTTGAGGTCTTTCGAAGTTACAAAAAAATCATGTTTATTTTTCTGTTAGGCGTATCTCATGATCTCTGTTTGAAGAAGATTATAAAGATCGTCATCAAAAAACTTCTCAAATATTTGTAGTGGTGTTAATTCCTGTAATTCTTCTTTTATTTTGTGGAAAACTTCGCCACAACCTTCTTCTTCAATATTTTCATACATGGGTTCTTCCTTAGTCCATTTTGGTGTCCAGGATTTAGTACTGCATGCAACTTTTTTCCTTTTTATGAAATTTGACAACGGTAGATCATCTTCCAATTCCCAATCATTTTATTCTTCTACTTGTATCTCCACAACCCCTGGGACGTCCTGGACATCAACCCCTAAGTCAATATCGTCTACGTCTGTCAATTCATCCAACTCGGGAGGTAATCGCGCAATATCAGCATCTATTTGGTTAGAATAGAGATATTCCACCGCATCGTCTAAGTTCTTAAAACTATGTCTATTCATTTTTTGCCAGTCTAAAAATAATTTAAAAAAAATATGTAATAACCCAATGTCCTCATTTGAGGACACAGAGATTTAGGTTAGGTTTTCGGCTAAAAAAATTCAACTAGAAATATCATAATATATTTACAATATTTCTACATCTCTTTGGTTGTAAAACACACTAAAGAAAGTATCTTACCCCTACTACTAAAGGAAATATGACCTATGGCCTATAGCAGGTCTTTCTAGTCAAAATCTTTAAGAAACAACGTGATTTTTGCCGGACAAGTAAACACAAACACTACTAAGTACCACCTGCAGAATATTGCGTAGGCATTGCTCTAATGCATTAGACAGCCGTCGGCAATCGCCAACCTACTCGGGCGCTCTTATCCCCAACAAATTTCTGGCGTCATCAAGTGATGACGCTGGGCGCTAATATGTTATGTTGTATTCTGAAAAAAAATTAATTTTGCATTTGAATTTATTGGTCAAAAATGACATATATATATATTGGTGTCTTAGGAAAGTGGTTCGCCCCTATAACTTTTTTAATTTTCAAGTTAAAAAAATGAAATTTGGCACGTGGGTCTAGCACCCAAATTGTCCCCTATTTTTTGTCACTTCCAGTTTAATCGGAAATAGGGTCATTTCCGATTTCTTATTTTAAATAGTATCCCCTAATTTTTTGGACATATTTTGATAGAAAATGACAGTCTAAGAAAAATTATACCCCATATGTCAACTTTTGACACCTAACCTTTGAATTATTTAATTTTTTATATTTCAATCTAGAGCGCTATGAATAATTTAAAATTGTTAACTTTACATCAAGTAGTCCTAGGAAAATATAATTGAATCTCTTTTGTTTTTCACAGCTTTCCTAGATGCGTCTAAAGTTTGCAAAATCATATTTTTGGCTATAACCCATTTTTTTTAAATGGAACCGGGGTGACTCATTACCATAATTAAAAAGTGTATATTTTTACAAATAATTTGATACCAGACAATCGATATTTGAAAATTCTGAATTTCCAAAAAAACAGTTTAGCGTCGCATACCTACCTAGTCTTTCCCAATTAAAAAACCCAAAGATTGCTGTGAATTAATAAAATATTTGTTTCCGTTTTAAATAGATTGTGTAGCGACTTTTAAGCATTCAGTAGCATTTGCGTAACATCTATTAAAAATCCAAGATTAACGATAAATTGGACTCTCACCCGTACCGTCTAATTATTAACGATAAATTGAAGAGCTTTTAAAGTGTTTTTTTTGTCAGTATTTATAATACAATAGTAAGTTGGCCTTGGATTTGACATATTATTATTGTCACGAATTGTCACGGCAACCTGTCAGTTTCTGATATAATTCGAGTTATTCAGACAATTTTTCCAGCAACAAATGGGTAGGCATTTTGAGCATTTTGTGCCTCAATAAATTATTTGACATGTCAACTGTCAAATAATTTATTTGTCCTTGAGTCCCATTTAAAATAAGAAAGTTAGGATCATTTCCGGTTAAACCGGAAGTGACAGAAAAAAACTGAATACGTCAGTCAATCCCAATTTGGATGCTACACCCACTTACAAAATTTCATTTTTTTAACTTAAAAATTTAAAAAGTTATAGGGGCGAACCACTTTCCTAAGACAGCCGGTACAACATTTTTTATATATAACCGATATAGTTATTTTTTACATATTTCAGTTATTTGAAGTCATTTTCAGTTAATTTAAAATCAATTTAAAATAATTAATTTGTTATTTAACAATTTTTCTCCGCATTTGTTTTTTATGGAGTCTTTACCTGTTTCATGATTTTGATTTCAACAGGTCAACCATTACTCCATGTTAACATAATAATTTTTATTCAAGTCATTAATATGATCAAATGGCATACAGTCGTGGTCATATAAATAGCACACCCTTAATTTTGCAAAAAAAAAATTCTCTATTAATTATTATAAAGAACTAATACCGCATTTTGAAACTTTAATCCAATTCTCAGTTGACGTGTCTCGGCGATTTTTTTAAAAAGTTTTTATAATGCCTTTTTGTCACCATTAAAAAAAGGTATAAAAATGTAACTTTTTTTCTGTAATTTTAGATCAAATTTACTGATCCCATTCGAAAGAGCAGGAAAAATTATATACCCCCTGAAAATTTCATGACAATTGAACCTTAAATAGTCTAGATATAAAATTTTAAAAATGACAAAAATCGCCTATTTTTGCAGAAATCGTGAAAAAAGCGCTATTTTTGCCATTTTTAAAATTTTATATCTAGACTATTTATTGGTCAATTGTCATGGAAAACTATATACCCCTTGAATATAAGGGGTATATAGTTTTTCCTGCTCTTTCGAATGGGTCCAGTAAATTTAAACTAAATCTACACAGAAAAAAGTTACATTTTTATATCTTTTTTTAATGGTGACAAAAAGGCATTATAAAAACATTTTTAAAAAATCGCCGAGACACGTCAACTGAGAATTGAATTAAAGTTTCAAAATGGGGTTTTAGTTCTTTATAATAATTGATACAACATTTTTTATTTACAAAATTTAGGGTGTGCTATTTATGTGACCGCCACTGTATATGCTTTGTATAATAAAGGCTATCTGACCACTACTCTGTGCTGACATAATAATTTTTATCCATGTCATTAATATGATCGGTCCGTCTATATGTTTCGTACAATAATGGCTAAGGTCAAAAATGTTTCCACATTCCTTCGTACACACCGTGTGAATTTCTATGCCAATTGCAAAAAAAAACATAAATTGCAGAATTTCAATTGGAGAAAAATAAATCGTTTTATTCCGTTAAACAATAAACAATTACGTGAAATGTTAACTAAGCCAAATTTAAGGTGTGTCAGCACATTTATGTATGTACCATTAGCCCAAAAAAAAAATTAAATTTTATTTTAATTTTTTACTACACCAAAAAGTATTTGCATTTAAGTGGTTACTATGTCCAAAATCAGTAAGTCGTCTCATTTATTAAAATTGAATTCCACTTAAAAATAATATGCAATTCAAATTAGGAGGATGCTTTAGATATTAGAGATTTCACGTGGTTTAAAACAACATAAATTGTATATCCACTGATAATTATAATAGTTTATTTAAAATATTTTTCATCAATATAAAATATATGAATAATTAGATGTACAGTGTACAGTAGCACATAAAATCAATAAAAATAAAAGGGACCATTTCTGAAAAAAATGCCCGAACCCGTCAATTTTAATATTTGGTTTAGGATTTTTCTATGTGGAAATTAAATATACAGGATGATTCAAAAAAAAAGATATGACATCATCAGTATGTTTTTTTAAATTGGAAACCACCATTTTTTAATGCAGAATCAGAGAGAACGCATTTTTTTACAAAGGATATAGTATGAATGAATAGTGGTTACATAAGCAATTTTGCACGAAAAATGATAATGTGCAATATGGCGCTAATATAACAAAATATTTCAGTTGTGGCTTTTCTTTATACACTTTGTCCTAAACTGTCTTTTGCTTTCAAATTTCCAGAATCATCACATACAATTAAGTTATGCAGAAACATAATGATTAACGAGCACTTCGTCTCTGCCATCATCCTTCAGCGAAAATCTTATCGTATTATTAGCATCCCACAAATAGCACTTTAATTGTAACTTTTGGCTAGATGACCGCCAGTTACTTCCTTTCATATCGTCATTTTAATCTGCTTTTAATATTATAGCACGAATATATCTAATGAACACTTTTCAAAGTGAAGTAATCGTTTCGCTGTAACGTTTGGATATTACGATGTTTTTTATTTTATTTGAGGTAATTAAAGGTCATATTATTTGCAGCATATAACTGTTCATAATTACAATACGGAAATTTTGACAAGTAATATATACCTATAAAGTAATCCGTATAATGATTTCACTAGGCTCATGCCAAACGTGCCAACTATACCGCTATTGTGTTGTCTTTTATGCGCTCATTGATTAATTTAAAAAAAACACTTTCCTAATTACGATTGAGACCCGAAACGTTTTATAACTGTTTATTTGACGTTCTAACTGCAAAGAAATATGCATAACTTAACGAAAAGTTATGGTCTTTTCCATAATTATTTGAAAACGATTTAATTATCGTTTATCATTCGACAGATTTGAAGAGAAGATGACGTAGAGGCTGAATTGCAACTGAATCCACACATTTTAAAATTCTTAGTTAATATACAGTGTGTTCAAGATAAGGATGTCTATCATGGAGATCTCGGCAGCTATAGGAGATACGAGGTTGATTAAATTAGGGAAAAGTTGCGCATTTTAAAGCCTAACAATACGCCGTTTAGAAAGTTTTAAAATTTCGAGTAGATCCGGAGATATTCGAGAAAAACCGAAATTTGCCGATTTCGTTTTTATTTTTTTCTGGCGTTATTTAAAGAGATATGGAAAAACAAAAGACACTTTTTATGAACGTTTCGTTTCGAAGAAACCATCATCACCTTAATTTTTTTATATGGCGCGTAAAAAAAGTACACCCTGTATAAGAAATGTTAAAAATTGTATTTTTATTAAATTCCAATGGTTTTGGTATAGTAGGTGGTGAAACGATGACGCTGAGTATGGTGTAGTAAGCTGCTATTAATATCTATAGCAGAGAGGTAAACAATGGTATGTCCATAAAAGGAATATTTAAAGCAATAAGGAAAATAAGTTGTTATGTTAATTCACTTTAAGATTTGAGTGATTATTCTACATTGTACGAAAGTGTAATTGGGGTAGTTAACTTATCGTTATAAAGGTTTTTATTAACCACTATTTTTAATTTATTTGAATTTGTATTTTAATTTTAATTTAGAAACTGTATCTTAATTTTGGACTTCCGACTTTTTACCCCTATTTGAAAAAACAGGTAATCATAAAAATTTAAGTTTTATGTTGCACAACCAATTTTATTTCTTTAGGTTGACATTATCAATGTACATAAATTTCTTTACAAAAAATGTTTTTTTAAAAAAAATTATTAAACAAATAAATTGGGATTCATAAAAGATAAAAAATCAATCGCTATCTTCTTCATCGGAACTATGTTGGCCTTTTGCTTTAGAAATCGGAAGATTTTTAAAAAAATATGAAATTGCTTAGGAACCCCCTCCAAACTTTTTATTAAAAAATCATGTTTTTTCTTTGTTATTCCCTTTAAGTTACTGCGCAGACTAGGCAATTCATTGGACAGTGGCATTGGATTTCGAACAGATCTGGTCACACATTTAAAGTTTTAAACTCTTCATCGTTAAATTTCAGTTTGTAAAATATAGTGCTAGGATGATCAGCTTTAATTCGAAAATATACAACTTTAGTTATCAAAAAGTCTTGCTTTTCAGTATTTTTCTTCTTATTAATAAAAGGAGAGTTAGGTTGACTATACAAATAGTCAACATGTTTAAAATCAGAAATATCTAGTTTTATAACAGTTGCGCCTGTGGATCTTATTAATTATTGCCAGTCCCAAGGAGTACATATTTCCATGGTTGGTTGCCTTTTTAAAGTCCTTTTAATGAGAGCGTGTACGTGATCAGCTTCCATGTGTTTATGACCCCTCAGTAAAAATTTGTGTTCAATAATTTTCAAGTTTGGACAAATTTTTAGTAGCCACAGATAACTGAGCATCATAATGATATTGCAGTTCTGGCTGGGGCAGTTGTCGGACCAAATAATTAAATGTTCTATAGTAGATCCAGCAAGAACCCTTACTGCCCATTTAATTACTGCTGATGCGATTTCGTTGCTCCCTCTTCCAGCTTCGGATTCATCCCATACTAAGCAGTATGACAAATTATTTGTTGAGTCATAAATAGTCAGGTTTAAAATACACAGCTTTAAGTAATAGAAGCTTTGATTATTTGAGTGGTACGGGGTGGGAAGACATTTTTGAAGATCTAGCATTCAAGTACTAAAATATTAGAAATTAACTATGAGCACTTTGCCGGTACTTTACGTTCCGCGGACTTACTACTGTTTACCATATTGCGACACTGGACGTAGTGAAGCGTATCAAGAGATACGTTCCTTTACCCCACTGATATGTGGAGATACTACATTTTCAAAGCTGAAAATACAGGCAACCCACAACGCAGGACTTACTATCTTTTACCATAATATAAAATTGAAGAAGTTCAGTTCGAAAATTATATTAACTCCATATCGAGTAAAAATGAAGTTACGACTGTTTACCTCTCTGGTACAGATATATATTAGCTATAAATTAATATATATATAGCTGTAGCATACTGACATATATGTTTCCAGAGTTCTGGAAAATTACTAAGGATTTCCCACTACCAAAAACTAAAAATGAGTTGACGGATTATAATGAATTACGGCCTATATCAATCTTATCACCATGTTCAAAAATATTTGAAAAAATTTTAGCTGCCAGACTAACAGAACACTTAAATGCATACGATATTCTCCCATTACGTCAATCAGAATTCAGAAAAGGCTACAGCTGTCGTACAGCATTATTAGATGTCACTGATTCGATCATGTCAAGTCTGGATGCCGGAAATTCTTTACGATGATTACACAAAAGCTTTTGATAAGATAAATCATGAACTACTTTTTGCAATATTAATTATTTAATAGTTTAAAGTTTATATTTTTAAAATAAACCTTTAATAGTTGGAAAATAAACTTAATTTTGTGTTTAACTTAACTCCAGGGATTCCCATTACAGACCTCTATTTTTAGTTCATTTGTTAGTGACATTTCACGATTTTATGGCTCCTTTATAGCATTTGCTAAATGATGTCCAGGTTTTTGCAGACAGATGCTGGAACTCCAGTGATTTGAACTAAATAAAATGAACAGTAAATGATATAGACTTAGGTATTCATTTTGACCAATAGCTTCCATTTTCTACGCATATTTTTTATATTATTTGCGGATAAAATGCGGTGTTTTTTTCTTAGTTGTATATCTTATTTGATATAATTATTATTTCGTACACGTTAATGCATTTCCTTTTTTTACTAGATTTCTTTGCATATGATATTCTACCACTGCAATATAAGATATATACGTATATAGTATCCTACTCAGTGATATATATGTGATATCGGGGTTATTTTATCAGATATTTGAGGTGTAGTGATCGAGTATAAAAACTAGCTATATAAGTCCTTTGTCAATTTTTTTAAATGCCAACATTTTTTAAACTCCTTGTATAAACAGAATCATATATGGTATTGTACATATGTATATTCTACAGTATAATAAATACACCTTGACCATATAGAATTGATAAATATACCAATAGTTTTAATTTAAAAACTGTATCACCTATAATTTTCCTAAAAAGCATTTTTTTCTTAAGCAATTATTTTTTGCAAAAAAACCGTCTTTTATTAATCTTACCTTTACCCCCCCACCCACCCCACACAACTTACCAGTAAGAAATTATATTCGAAAATCAATATTTTCCAAAATAATACGCATGAATAACAGCTGTTTTTTTCATTAATATTTAATGTAATAACACAGTTTGTTTATTTAAATTTGATATAATCATATATCTCTATTAACAAATATTTAATACAAAAACAGTGCTATTTGATTGGATATTATGGACTAAAAACGGTGATTTTTCAAAAGAATTTCTTACTGGACAAATATGTGGGGTGGGTGGGGGGTTAAGGGATATTTAAAAAAAAAAACAATATTTTTGCAGTAATTATATATATATATATATATATATACATATATACAATTTTGAATTTAATAACATTGTTTATTATAAATTTTATATATAAATATTTACTATAAAAACAGCGTTATTAGATTGGATAATATGGACGAAAAACAGTGATTTTTCAGAAAAATCTCATCAAATTATTAATAAGTTCAAAATAATTAATTTTACTGTCACTGAAAAAACTTTTAAATTAAAAACCAAGCTTCTTCTTTTAAATCAAACTTAATTTTTCTTGAATGCCTTTCTTTATTAAAATACTACGCACATGCTAACTAACTGAATGCAACGTAAAATATTCTATTAACATTTATTATTCAAAAATTAACTGTTTAAAAAAAAAGGAAGAAAAAAGAAGTTTTTTTTTCATTCCGTTTCATCCATTTTCCCCTACTGCTTTTTCCCCTCATAAGTATATGCCTACCTCTCTCTTTTTTTTTTAGTTTGTCTATAAGAATTGTTTTTTTTTCTCTCACTTCTTCTATTATAAGCCTTAACAGAATCCAGGAAGTTGTTTCCTTCTTTTCTGGAAGTCTGAATGCATGGCTTTTTAGTTGCCTTACTTGTGTTAACTATATTCTTTATATAACCTATTGTTTTTAATATGCTCTCTTTGTTTAATATTCTAATATTCAATTCCATGTATATAATCATGTTACCTTCTGTAATTATGCTTTTTTTTGTATTGGTGGCTAATAAACGTCTTATTATTATTATTATTATTATTATTATTAAATATTTGATGTGTAGTAATCGAGTTTAAGATATGTAAGTCCCGTGCCAATTTTTTGAAATGCTGAAATGTTCTCCTTTTTGTAACCAGAATCGTATATGATATACGTATATTTTACAGCTTAATAAATATTCCTTGACCAAAAATTTACTAAAAAATCGTTGAATAAATATATATTTAACGATAATAATATATGATGTTCTGCTTGGGATTTCTTCTTTATTGTGCTATTTTATCCTTAAATGCTTAAAAGATTGGTAGGTCACATTACTATCAATATTTCCAATTATCAGGACAAGTCTTGGCCGTAAAAATGTTATTCCAATTAATATATCAGCAAATAAATAACAAATAACCTTTAGTACAAATTATTATTAGTGAATAGTGCAGCCAACCAACAGTTAATTAGCATTAAATCTTTATTTATTAGTTGCAAGGGCAGCCCATAAAATTAGATAAAATACATTTTATTTTATTTATCGAGATTATTTGCCAATTATTATTGATATATGTACTTCTTTCTAATAATTAATTGGTCAGTAATATGGCATTTTTATTATTAGACCAGATACTTCCTTACCAGAGCCTCAGGATAGAATAGTCATGGTTTGTCAAGGAGCTAATTCTTAACTGTTCTTAGATGTTATATATAATAATTTTAAAACTGCTGGAAACTCTGTTTGCCTCAATTATTTCTATGCATCTAGTACTAAATTTTAATACATAATTTAATTTATTACTTTACCAGTGGCTTCCATATGGGCTAGAACGTAGTGAATTGTTTAAAAAAAATGGTACGCCAGTCTACTGGTTTTGTTTTCTTCGACGTACCGCTTTCGCATAAAAAAAAAGAAATCCATTGTTCGAAAATTATTTCTCGCTAAAATTTCAACTTTTAGTTTGATAATATTTACGGTATTTATTATAAGGAAAAAATAACTTCCTTTAAATGTGGAATTCGGTACCAAAAACTGAATTTTTTCTATTGCTAATGTTAAAAATAAGATTTTTTCTTAAAATTTTATCACCCTGCATCTCAAAAATTTTCGGATAAGGGTTTATACCGCAAACTTGCTTATTTTGAGGCCATCATCTACAACTCCTTCAAGTTTATTCCACTAATTATAAAACACCCTGTATATTTAGCATTTTTTAAAAATTTTAAATCCCTATAACATTTTCGTCCGCCCTTTGATTGAGGTGGTCTTGATTGTTCACCATTTCAATAGGCTCTTTTAACTTCAAGTTCAAATAACAATGAAATCTCCGTTGCTGTATCAAGAAATTCGAAAACTTGACGTTCTGAGTCATGATAGTGCTTTGAAAATTGACGATTGATAATTTGTTCAATGTATTAAGAGGTACAGGTTTTTCATCATTTTACAAGATTGTATCATGGTGGTAATCTATTGATATTAATTCTTACTAAATCTTTGTGATTCTGTATCATGAGGATGCTCTGAAAGTGTTGATTGTTCAGTTTTTCTCAATTTTATTGATTGTTAAAGTTCTTATTAGCTATGAATATTGGTTCGCCTAAAGGTGCTTCTTACCAAAGAAAATCTCAGAGTGTAAACCTTGAGATGATTTAAGAATAAGTTAATTCATTGAAAACAAACGTTTTTTTCCCATATATCCAATATTTACATTTTCGGCCTTAGTTTTTTGATAAAATCAATAATACGTAAGAAATTGTCGTTTTTAACCTAATTTTTTTATTTTTCTAATAACTGGCTTAATATCCTTTTTTTAAAGACTCTAAGAACTAAAGAAGTTTTATTTATATTCTGTAACAGGGTGTAATTAACCAGTGAATCAATTAATCTTATACAGTATTAGAATTTTATATAATTTGTAACAGAAATAAAGATGTACGATTCTTGCTAATTTTTTGATAAAAATATATTAAGAATCCCTCGTTCTTAACCTCGCTTTTTTTTGTTTTTTTAATAACTCGTTTAATATTGCTTATTTCGAACAAATTTAGGAATTAAAAAAGTTTTCTTTATTTATTTTCTATATTTTAAAGAGAAAATGGCTTTACTTAATCTTATCTATATACTGCGCGATAGCTAATGATAATTTTACAAATTTTCAATTAATAACCTTATATATTAATGAAATATACAAAATTAATAAAATTTAATATATTTCTGGAAACTTTTGGATAAAATCAATATTTTAGAAATTCCCGGATTTAGCCTCACATTTAATATTGTTTAATTAATTCGTTCAATGTCACTTATTTTGAAAAACTTTAAGAACTTTATTTGGTATTTTCTGCAAGAGTCTGTATATTTTTTATTAAATTATTTGCAAAGTTTCTAATAGAAAATTAAAAAAATATACATATTTTCTTCCTGACAATTTTTCAATGAATCACATGTCCAACTGTCTGGAATCATAAATGTAAATTAAATCAGCTGACTTTCTAGGTAGATTTCAATAGAAGCACGCAATGCCGGAAGCCCCTATACGCAGGCATTGATCCAATGTTGCCGTCCAAAAATTTTCAAACGCGGGAAACTTCAAATTAATTTGAATTTAATTTTTTTTTAATTTTAATGTTATTATACAATATTGCAAATGATAAATCATGTCATCTGTCAATGTTCAATACACGGCATTGAATATAGCACCGTATTATTAGAAATTATATTTGAATTTAATTTTCTTTAATTTCCAAAAATAGCATCATTAGTTCTTATTAGCCTCGTCTGGATTAAAGTTAGATATTATCAGCTGATAATGTAGACATATGTCAATATAACGTCAACAGTATCATGACAGAAGTCCGTATGTCATTGACTTGTTTTTTGACATATTATTTTATTCATTCATTTAATTTTCTCTTATTCATTTAATTTTTTAGGACTGCTAGGGAAAAAAATTAATAATGCACTTGAAAAGAACCCAATGCTTACCGCAACTGCACATAATAATTTTTTTTAAACTTTAACTGACTGGAAAGACGTAATAGACTAAAAAATATGTTTGTCATTTTTTTCAGATAAAACGAAATAAAAAAATAAAGACAGAGAGTGTTCGAACTAATTTGATTTTTTGCGAAAATTGCTAGTTCTTCTTAACAATTAATAAATAAATAAAATTATAATTTAATCCGAATTTTTCATTTTTACAAAATACAATAAACATAACACTCCTTGATTTTTCAAGAAATTATTAAAGCAGTTTCATCTTTGTATCCTAATTTTTATGTCTGAAATGCTTCAAAAGAAAAAAAACACTTTTAAGTAAAAAATAATTAAAATTGAGTATAAATTGAGTGTATATTTAATTGTCTAAATTTCATACCAAAACGAAAAACAGAGAAGGTATTGAGCTCCTAATGGGGTGGCTTACTAAAAAGATTCGTTCACTTAGACCGTCTTAATTAATATATCAAATTATAACTAGGTTTTTGACAAATGAAAAATTAATAATAAATGTAAAAATAAATTATCAAAATAATGAAAAAGTAATATTTGACTAAAGTTCTTATTAATATTTAAAAACATTGAAAAAAGACTATAAGAATATGTAATAATTGGGAAGAAAAACTACATGAAGGTGACAGTTATTGAAAAAAATCTGGTTAGAAACTCAGGAATAATCAGCGTGAATAGACGCTTTTTATTAAAAAATAATTGGGCACTTTCATCAAACAATGAATATCTCAAAAAAAAAAATATATTTAGATTATATCAACTTACTATAAAAATCATACTTAAATGTCCTTAAAATTTCCTGCATTAAAAACAGATGAAGAATAAGAAATATAAGAACATGTTATAATTGGAAAATTAAGGAGGAAAAATTATAAAGCTTACAGTTCATGGAAAAATTAAAAAAAAAAACAGAAAAATAATGAACGTAAATAAACGCTTTTTATAAAAAAACAATTTGGACGATGTCTACAATGAATTCTCCTGCGTGAATTTTCAAATATTTGAAGAATATCAACCCCTAGAAAATAAAAAAAATTATTATTAAATCCGAAATAAAAAACAAATTAGGTGAAATATTTAAAATAAAAGAATCATATTTAAATGTCCTTAAAATTTCCTATATTAAACACAGAAGAAGAAAAAGAAATATAAGAATATGTAATAATTGCAAAATTAAGGAAGAAAAATTATAAAGCTTACAGTTCATGGAAAAATTTTTTAAAAATTGAAAAATAATAAACGCTTTTTATAAAAAATAGTTTGGAATATGCCTATAATGAATTCTCCTGTGTGAAATGTTCCTAATCCAGAAAACTTTTAAATGTCTATAAATTATGTTCATGAAAAAAAAATATATATAATAATTGGAAAAATGAGAAACATTAAAAATGGCGACAATTATTAGAAAAATTAGTTAAAAAAGTCAAAACTTGTAAAAAAAAAATAACTAGGGAAATGCTTGCAATGATACCGTATAAATATATAAAGATTTTTTTTATAATTTAGCTTGTTAAATTTTTACATTATACAAAAAAAAATACAACATATTTATAATCAAATAAATTTAAAACAAATTTCGGCAAATCATTTTTTTTTTCTAAGTTAATTTTTCTCAAGTAAATTAAATTATAAAAAAAACACAAAAACGATAAAATAGCGATAGAGTGAGCCGCAAATAAAAACTAAATTTAAGTAGAAAAAAATATATTTTTTAATAGGAAAATTGAAGAAGAAAAATAAGGGCGAATTTATAAAAGACTCCATAATACATTCGAATAAGAAATTGTTGTTAAATGTTTTACACTTGATGATTCTTTTAATAGGGGCCTTCTTCAGAAACCATTAGGTCCGCTTTCATAAGATAATTGATATTATTAATGAACTTAAACTTTCAAAGTTAAACCAATGAACTGTAAAACGCACTTTTTCACTTCACAAACTGTATTTTAATACGTGCTTCACCAAACCTCCTCGTACCAATGTTACCTATTCGTCCACAACGAATATAAATAATTAATTCTTATTCATGGTATACGGTACAACGGCTTCCTGTATATGGAGAGAAATCTTTAAATGATTTTCGGCTGACCTGCAGCTATAGCATTAAGTAAATAACGATATAAGATTTTTTTACTGAATATTTGATGAAAGGTGTTTTAGAGAAGTACCACTTTTATAGCGAAGTTTGACTTTTAAACTATGCTTCCTACGTTCGCGGATAATATAGGTATTATGTAATCAAAAATCCATAAAGTCATTAAAATCTCATCTGAAGATGGGATCATCATCATCTTTTTTTTGGTTGTGACAAGATCGGTTGTGTAACGAAATTGCTTAATGTATTTAATATCTTTGATTAGGCCTTCTATTAGGGTATATGGTACGTTCATTTCCTATTTCCTAAGATACGTTGAGATAAATGGGAGTAGGAAGCATTTTAGTAGGAAAATATGCAGCAATAAGCTTAATTATTTACATGCTAAATGAGGTTTATATTTCTCTGAAACATGTGCAAAGAAATTTAGATCTGAAGTGCCTAAAGTGGATCGGGTTATAGTTTTACCGTCACTATGCTCATGCATTACTAGAAATCCGTCATTAGAACACAAAGAGAGTTACATCAAGTGTTTGTAAAAAAATTTCGTTAAATATTAGAAAAAAAAGTAAAATTCCTGTTAAATATAAGGTGAAATTTACCACAACTATAAAAATTTGTAATAATTGAGAAATTAACGAAGAAAAACTATAAAAGTTGACAATTATTGCAAAAAATCTGGCAAAAAACTCAAAAATAATGAACGTAAATAGACGTTTTTTATAAAAAAATAATTTGGTACTTTCATCAAAAAAGATGTTTACGATGAAGTCTTTTTCTTTCGAATTTCTCAAAAAAACGAACGATTTAAATAACTGGAAAAATCATATTTAAATGTCTTTAAAATTTCCTATATTAAAAACAGAAGAAGAAAAAGAAATATAAGAATAAGAATATGTAATAATTGGAAAATTAAGGAAGAAAAATTATAAATGCTTACAGTTATTGGAAAAATTAAAAAAAAAACTAAAAAATAATGAACGCAGATAAACGCTTTTTATAAAAAACAGTTGGGAAGATGTCAACAATGTATTCTCCTGTGTGAATTTTGAAATATTTTAAGAATATCAATCCCTGGAAAATAGAAAAAATATTATTATTAAATCCAAAATAAAAAACAAATAAGGTGAAATATTTAAAATTAAACGAAGGCAAAGAAATACGTCAATAACCTGAAGGACGTAAATAATTACGTCTAAATTACGACATAAAATATTATTAAAAAAAATTAACTTATAATACATGAAAGACGTGAATCATTAGATCAAGTTCAAGAAAAACCTAAAAAGTTACATCAAATATTGCGAGAAAATGAAAAATATAAAAATATTAAACTTCACAATTTTAGCTACTTTAGATAAAACTTAAGTTATGAAGCGTAAATCTACTTCACCCTGTGTATCTATGAAGTGATTGTAGAACACTAGTATATTCCTCTAATTACCATATTATTATATGAGATCTCTTTATTTCAAACGTCAATGATTCTTGGATCTGAGATAGATATGGAAAAGACCTTCGTTGCACAAATAAAATATTTTCCTTATCTCTAATGTAGTTCATATCTTCTTAGTAATACTACTTAGGTCTTCTTAAGATTGTAAGGGTCTGAAAGTTTTACTCTTTAAAAATGGTAAAAATATTAATTTTTCTATCTGTACCACATGGCAAAAATTAACTATCGAAAAACCATTTGAGCAATCTGACATTTAATCAGTGAGAAACACGTATTTTATTCCTATTTTAGCGTCGAGAGAACGATCACGTGATCGCTGCATCACGTCTGAATACTTGATCACGTGACGTACGTCGGGATTAGAGGGCGTGACTTGATTTCTGTTAATTACGAGGGATTTGCTTAAAATTTTATCTGGTCAATGTTTTGAGTTATGGATGTTTTGTCGAATGCTCAGAAAAAAACTAATTACAAAAATATATCTGGTAAATTTTTTGAGTTATCAACATTTTGTCCAATTCTTAGAAAAAAAGACACTTTTTCTAAAAATAATTTTTTTCTCAAAATCTTGTGAAAATTTTAAAAAACGCTGAAGTACGTGTCTAACCAAATTGTCCAGAGAATATGTGTACAAATTTTCAAAAATATATCTGGTCAATTTTTTGAGTTATCATCAACATTTTGTCGAATTTAAAAAAAAAACGCTGAAGTAGGTATCTGACCAAATTGTCCAGAGAATATGTGTACAATTTATCAAAAATATATCTGGTCAATTTTTTGAGTTATCAACATTTTGTCGAATTTTTAGAAAAAAAGACACTTTTTCCAAAAATAATTTTTCTCTCAAAATCTTGTGAAAATTTTGAAAAACGCTGAAATAGGTGTTTAACCAAATTGTCTAGAGAATATGTGTACAATTTATTAAAAGTATGTTTGATCAATTTTTTGAGTGATCAACATTTTGTTGAATTTTTAGAAAAAAAAAACACTTTTTCCAGAAATAATTTTTTTCTCAAAATCTTGTGAAAATTTTGAAAAACGTTGAAATAGGTATCCAACCAAATTGTCCAGAGAATATGTGTGCAATTTATCATAAGTATGTCTAATCAATTTTTTGAGTTATCAACATTTTGTCGAATTTGTAGAAAAAAAAACACTTTTTCCAAAAATAATTTTTTTCTCAAAATCTTGTAAAAATTTTGAAAAACGCTGAAATAGGTGTCTAACTAAATTTTCCAGAAAACATGTGTATTAATTTTCAAAAGTATGTGTGGTCTCAATTTTTTGAGTTATCAACATTTTGTCGAATTTAAAAAAAAGACACTTTTTCCAAAAATAACTTTTTTCTTAAAATCTTGTAAAAATTTTGAAAAACGCTAAAATAGGTGTTTGACCAAATTGTCCAGAGAATATGTGTACAATTTATCAAAAATATATCTGGTCAATTTTTTGAGTTATCAACATTTTGTCGAATTTTTAGAAAAAAAGACACTTTTTCCAAAAATAATTTTTCTCTCAAAATCTTGTGAAAATTTTGAAAAACGCTGAAGTAAGTGTCTAACCAAATTGTCCAGAGAATTCGTGTACAAATTTTCAAAAGTATGTCTGGTCAATTTTTTGAGTTATCAACATTTTGTCAAATTAAAAAAAAAAAAAACACTTTTTCCACAAATAATTTTTTCCTCAAAATCTTGTGAAAATTTTGAAAAACGCTGAAGTAAGTGTCTAACCAAATTGTCCAGAGAATTCGTGTACAAATTTTCAAAAGTATGTCTGGTCAATTTTTTGAGTTATCAACATTTTGTCGAATTTTTAGAAAAAAATTAAAATCTTGTGAATCTTGCGAATTTGTGCATAACTAATTTAATCAACTAGTTTTTATTCAATATTTAGTTCTAAAATTTATTAAGGCTTAAAATTTTTTTTTTTAAATTTAATTTTTTCATCTTTAAATTTGCCTTCTAAGTTTTTTTTAAACTCAATTCTTTAATTAATTAATGTTAAATTTTCTTAACATATTTTTAATTTTAATCATGATTTTAGGTAAAATTAAATTTTAGCCTAAATTTTTTTATTTTTAAATATTTAAATTTTTTAATTAATTCTAAATATTTATTAAAAGTTAAAAAAATCATTTTAATTTAATTGAAAAAGAGGCTAATAATTACTATTACAGTATTAGTTTTCAAAATTTTGTTAAGGGTTAAGTAATATATTATATTTTAATTAACAAAAAAAACTAAAAAGTAATCAAGAGATTTTTGAAATTATTTTTTTTATTAAAATTTGCATGATTTTCGCATATTCAAGCGACATGAAATAACCTCTTTATATGTAGTGAGCAACCTGACAGACACAAAACACAAAAATATAGAGAAGTGGTGGTTGCATATAAACTGATAGAAATTCTTTTGACAAATCAAGTAGCGTCCTCTCGCTTGGCAACGGAAACTGTTGTAACTAACTTGACAGTTTGACGTGCCTAATTGGACCAATCAAAATGGTTGAAAGGCGTGGCTAATTTAAGCCGCGAAAATCAAATTTCATTTAATTTGAAAATCTTGTTATGTACATACCTATCATCAATTATAAAATGGAAATAATACAATGGTTATCTTTAATACATTTATTATTTAATTCTCCTGAAAAAAATTGCTTCAAAATCAATTTTTTAATTGTGAAAAAGAAAACGAGAGGCCAAACATGTTGTTATATGTATTTATACTATTCAAGTAAAAAATTAAATACTTGAAACATGAAACCTCTTCATTGAAACCAACTGAAATAGACTTTATTAAAGACTAAAATGTCAATAGAAAAACGTAGTATAGTAATAAAATAAAATTACATTTTCTTACCAGCAACCTGAAATAGCTGCAAATCAATTAAAGCATTACTTTCGACATTAAAAGAGAACTTTTAAAAAAAAAAGTTATTAATTTAAAATAGAATCTTCAAAACAATACCAACCCACACTTCCAGCATACATTTAAATGAAAAACAAACTAAAATGATAATGACAATGACAAATGGTGTTCCTTCAGTCAATGTCAACGACGTCATATCTCTGTCAGCTCCCTGTCAATGTTGCCAAGCAAGATGGCCGACATACGATTCCGATTTTCACCACACAAACTTCGTACATGTGCTGACAGATGTAAACTTAAGTTACGTTTATATTTTGTACGTTATTAAGGCGCATTCACATCAATTATCATCATCTAAAAAAATTTCCTGCAAGCCATATAAAGGCAAACATTCAAGTTAAGTTAAAATAATTTTTTCATTAAAAATCGAATATAAATAAATTGACGAATTATAAGCAGGACTGGCGTGGGACTCTGTAAATTTTCTCTATTTAGAGAAGGAAGCGAAGAGACAAAGATAGCTTAATGCCTTGCCACTCTATAAACATTTCCTTATAAACTTCGTTGTTGCTCGGGCATAGAGAATTCGATAATTATCTATCCTAAAAACATCAGACAATTGAGCATAGTCCAGCTGTGAATACAAGAAGAAAAAGAAAATGACATCGACAATATTGACATTTTGACTTTTTTTTTATTTTGCTTATGTCAAAAGTTTGTTGTGATGTGAAACTTAGAACTTCGTTTTTGGCTTTGTTTTACTGTTTTACATTAATTTTCATCGGTTCTAGCGCCTAAAACGCTTAGTTCAGGCACTTAAAACTTTAAAATGCTTCCTGTGCAAAGATTTTTAATTAACGAGTTAGAAAATCGAATTAACAGAAATAATATTATGATGTATACCCACTTTTTATCGATAATGATTTGCAATTGCAAGGTGTAATTTTACATAGGATATTATTTACTTGAGGGAATGGATGAGTATTTACCTAGTAAAATAATTTGATTTCTCCTTTTCCTTTTACCCTAAATCACAGAACACAAATATAAATAAAAAACGAAAAACTGAAAATAAATCATGACATAACACTTAAAAAAATGAGGTAGTGATTCCCGTCCATCGCACGTTAAATTTTTTTCTCCCTCCTAATAAAATTTCCCCGTTCACGATGTAAGGACGGGGAGTCGGTACCAAATCCAAATAATTAAGCCAATAGTTTATTCTTTCCCACAATACACGCTAAAAAAGGAAGAAAATAATATCTTTACAATAGAAAGGTCCTTTTCGTTGTCGCTTAAGAAAGCTATGTCGTCTATATTCGTTCTGTAATGAAAAACCCCGAACGGCGTTACAGAGTACGAAATACCGTAGAGATAGAGAATAAAGAGTTTATCTATCGCTATTTGCGTTACAGAGTCCCACCTCTGGTTCCCTAATCTTTCTAGTGCTGTTCAATATTCCTAAGAAAAACTCTATTTAAAGATTTTTATCGATTCATATTGACTCTTTTCTACCATATTTACTAAACTCTCTCGTCTCTTTTAGATGACGAAGATTGGAATGGTGAGCCAGGAGATTCTGCACTGTACCTCATGCACGGAAGCCACCAAGTCCCCTTAAGAGCCAACAAAACTCCAGATTCCAGCCTGGAAAACACCAGAGAAAAACCTTACCGTGAAAAAAGTGCCAAATACACACACGAAGACCTTAAATTCTCAAAGTCCTTTGACGATGACTATCGGAAATCTCTCTCTCATAACGTCACCAAATACTTGGAAAAACCGATAGCGAAATTTAGCGATAACAAGTATTTACAAAGGCAAAAATCTATGGTGAGAGATAAAGAAGAGGAAAAAGAAGTGTCCAAGAACAATTTTAGGAAATCTCTGGAAAGAGAACTGATAAATAGAAGTGCCAATAAGTATCTGGAAAAATCGTTATCGAAATCCGAAAAGCACCACGAGCGGGACGAAGATAGAAAACAATATTTTTACGAAGATAGAAGTTATGAGCCGCCAGAGAGGCGGGTCAGTAAGCCTGCGCAATACTTCGAAGATGACGGATTTGACGAGGAAAATGTCCGATCCAGAAACAACTCCAGTGATTTTGACAAGGATCGGCCGTCAAGGAGTTTTTCTTACGAAGAAGAGGTTTTCTATGAGGAAAAACGACCACTCAAGACACAATCTAGACAAAGGGTCAACGATGAAGCCGATTTAAGAGCTAAGGACAAATTTAACCCTAACGATCCTAGGTTTTATGAGCCTAGAAGTCCTCCACGACCACAAAGGTAAGAATAGTTTTAATTATAGTATATATATTACGGTAATTAACCAATTTACAAAATTAATATAGTATATAAAATACTCAATAAAATAAGATTTTATATCGCAATAAAGCACTTGAAGTATTAGCACTATCATTTTACGTCGTACTATCGTCTTTACGTCGAGTCTCCAATTTTTCAATGTTCAGCAATCTATACATTTCATTGTATTTAATATCAATACAAGGAATATTTAGCTTGTAAGCAATGTATCTTATGAATTTACGTTGAACTTTTTCTAGACACATTATAATATTTAGCATAATAAGGTGACTCAAATTGACTGCGAACTAATGAAAAATACAGAAGTTTGATGGAATCAATACTGTTGAAATCATGAGTGTGCCTCCTAATAAAACCCAACATTTTGTAAGCCTTATTACACAGATTTTCAATATTTTTTGAAAAAGTCACGTATCTCTGATACCTTCTCAATAAGTGAACTCATTAGATGGTACTGATGAAATGGTGGACTAAAACTCCTGGTAAATTGAATATATTTGCATTTTTTAGCACTTAGGACCATTTTATTGTTCTTGCACCAGGGTTAAATAAAATTTTCCAGCAAAGGTTAAATAAAAAAGGGGCAAAATGGGCACCCTGAGAAACCCCAGTCACGGGAAAAGGACTAGAATAAAAGTTATTTATATCTTTACAATCTGTGTTCTTTTAGATAGATATGACTTTAACCATGCCAAGAGACAACTACCGATGCCATAGAGTGACAATTTCGTAACCAGGAGAGAATGATTAACCCTGTCAAAGGCCTTGGAAAAGTCAGTATATACGGAATCAACAGACATACCATCCTCCAAGGCCCCCGACAAAGCTGTTTGGTAAAGCAACAAATTAGTGGTAATGGACCTACCCCTGACAAAGCCATGCTGCTTAGTTGAGATTATGTTTTTAAATGTCTCTGATAAAAAATCTGTGAAAGAACCTGTGCAAAGTGACAAGCCAGAGAAACAGGACATAGATAATTTTTCACATCATCCCTCTGAGCAGTATTCTTAAATATAGGAGTCAAATTATTTAACTTCCATGAGGTTGTAAAACTACCTGTCTTGAAAGACAAATTATAAATCAGCCATCCAACCAATCGTGCCAAAGCAAAAGCACAGTGTTTTATGAAGACAGCTGGAATACAGTTAGGCATAGGGCCCTTATTGACATTGGTTAACTTTTTAAAGACTTCAGATATTTGTACATGCGTTGCATTAATATTAAGAGGACATGCAATATCAGGCTGTGTAAATTCATGAACATAAAATTCATCAGAAGAGTAGACTGAAGAAAAATATTGTGCAGATAAAGATGCTATTTCATGGCCATTTTCACCCACTGCATCTAAATATTTCACAGTAGATGGAATACTGTTATTTTGTGTCTTATCTCTTATATAATTTCAGAAATATTTAGGGTTACTGGAAATAGAAGATTGGGTCTGCTCAATATAGTTTGAGTAGCACTGATCGGCCTGATTTTTACAGATTACTCTACATTTCACTCACTAAGATTACTGAACATTTCATAGTCTTTAAAGGTTATTTGTACTTGTACGGACTGTTTATACTTTGCATGTGCCAATTTTTTTTGCAAGACATTTGATTTCAGTTCTATGCTGAACCATATTGAAAACTTGAATTTTTTGTTAATTTTTATGATATGTACAAAATAGGTGAGAGCGTTGCCTGAATGCATTATACAAACAGTCCACATTAGCGTTAACATCAGATGAGAATAAACTATCCCAATCCGCATCAAGAAGGTAGCTGTTAAGACCTGCATAATCTGCATTCTTGAAGTCGTGTATTTCTTCTCAATAATCAAGAGATTCAAAATTGTTTAACTTTATAAAAATCACTAATGCAGTATGATGTCGATCACATTTAATTAAAAGATCATTTGAGCATGATAGGGTATCATTACTATTATTATTAAAAATTAGATCTAGATTGAAATGTTATTGATCTGATACATGTTAAGGTATGGCATTATTTCTAATAAAGATCTGCCGGCCCCACAACACCACTACTAATCATTCCAAGAGAGTCATTATACCAAGTCAATTTTGGTAGATTAAAATCACCGAAAGCAAAATTGAGCTGTCTATTGACCCTAGTCTTCGGCCACCCTCTCATTTGTCTCACAAAAACGTTGGTAGTCTTCGGGTTTAGAATTGGGAGGAGTGTAAAAGCAATAAAAAATACTTCTCACTTTACCAAAAATAACGGACCAGCAATAAGTACTCCACCATTCCTGGTTTTAACATTCCGTTCGAAACATCTGTCGCATCTATAAATAGTAAAGTTATGCAGACCCAGTTCACTGTCCAAGAAGTTGCTGTTCAATGAAGTTTCACTCAATATCATCACACCATATACTGAAGTTGAAGCATTTTTGCAAACTTCAACCAACTTTGTTCTTAAGCCATTTACATTCGGATAATAAACTGTCATTTTATTAAGAGCTATCAATTGCCTTGTATGTGTACATTTGGTCTTTGAAAATTCACATTTGAATTTCTGGGTTTATATTCAAATGGACGAAATACAATTCATGTCATAATATTTATCACTTACACCAACTTTAAATGATTTGATGCCATTACGAGAAGGTAGCTGATATACAACTACGTCTTTGTTGTCATCTATCTTCGCTTGATTTTTGACAAAGTCAATAATGGCAGTCAATAATATTATAAGCAATAGTATAACAACTGTTTTTTTTACCCAAAGAGATACTGAAGAGTTTACCTTTGACACTAAGAGGTACTACTACGAAGATGCCACTAACTCAATCAACAGAAGGCAGTCACAGTTCAGACAAAGATCACCTACTCCAGATGAAGTGAAGGTGAGAACAACAAAAATGCCATTTGAAATTGGAACTTTATTCATCCTTTTTAGGCCCCACGAGATCGATTTAAAGATGCGAAAGAAAAATTTTTATTAATGGAAAAGGAGCGTCTAGAACAAGAGAGACGAAATCCGGAACCTCCGATATCTCCGACGATACAACGAGATAAGATTCATTTTATAAAGAGGCATCAGAGCATGGCGTACCCCTCGAAGGACCATCTCAGGACCAAATATGAGGAAAGGTGGGTGTACTGAGGGTTGCATAAAGTTATAGCGATACAGACTTTGAATGCGTTTTAGATTTAGCAATGAGAGAAATGATTTTTCTGAAGAAGTAAGACCCAAACCGGCTCCCAGATATAATCACGAAGAAGTAAGATATCGGCAGAAAGAACGAGATGGGTAAGTAATTTTTGTTAAGGATTAGTTAATATTGGGGAATATTTTTGCGTGTTTGTGAATTCAGTATGAGGCCGAACTTTTGTATTTGTTAATATATACATTTTCTTTCCATCTCACCGCATATAAACATCAACATTTAGCAATCTACTATGCCAATACACTCTTTCCTTCTTTTACTATTGTACTCATCGTCTTGTTCTTAAAGCAGTAGTTTTTAGATAGTCTAGTTTATCACCAAGAAATCAGTCTACCTTGAGGATCAGAGCTCAGATATTCAATACATAACAAGTATAACGTCTTTTACCATGTATTTTGGAAATTTAATTACGCTTAGATATTCAGCATCATCTACATAAGTCTACAGAATTCAATTTCCTATGATAGATAAAAAGGAATGATCCTCAGAAAAGGTAAAGGTATTAATAGGTAAACAGGTGATAGGTACTAAACTGCTCAAGGCTTCAAAAAAATAGATTTTTTATGATAAATAAATTTAGAAAGATAGTTTTATGTTTTTAACTTTGTAATCCAAAAGGAATGATTTTAATTGACTGAAATTAATGATCCATTCCACGAATGTATTTGTAACATTCGTCATACAGTGTCAACATTTAAAACGTCTCGTATAATGAATGCTTTAATACAAGGGATCCAATATTGAACAATGTGAAACTAATGAAGACAGAAGCACACATTTTTCTCTCATCATCAATTCGTACAACTTTTTTAAGATTCGTAAAAGCAGTTGAGGAATATTAATTAAGATTAAACTTCCTCAACTTCTTTTACGATTCCAGAGGGTTGATTTTTTAAAGTTTTTTAAATTTCAAGCATTTTAATTAAATCTATGTCTCAATTGCCTGGAATAATTAATTAATTTATTACGTTAAAGTTAAAATTGTTTTCCAATTCCAGGCAGTCAAAGAATTTTAATCAAGATTAAACTTCAACTGCTTGGAATAATTAATTAATTACTTAATGGCATCAAAGTTGCTGAAAATTACTGTACAATTCCAGGCAGTTGAGTCATTTTAATTAAGATTAAACTTCCTCAACTTCTTTTACGATTTCAGAGGGTTGATTTTTTAAAGTTTTTTAAATTTCAAGCATTTTAATTAAATCTATGTCTCAATTGCCTGGAATAATTAATTAATTTTTTATGTTAAAGTTAAAATTGTTTTCCAATTCCAGGCAGTCAAAGCATTTTAATAAAGATTAAACCTCAACTGCCTGGAATAATTAATTAATTACTTAATGGCGTCAAAGTTACTGAAAATGACTACAATTCCAGGCAGTTGAGTCATTTTAATTAAGATTAAAATTCCTCAACTTCTTTCACGATTCCAGAGGGTTGATTTTTTAAAGTTTTTTAAATTTCAAGCATTTTAGTTAAATCTATGTCTCAATTGCCTGGAATAATTAATTAATTTTTTATGTTAAAGTTAAAATTGTTTTCCAATTCCAGGCAGTCAAAGCATTTTAATAAAGATTAAACCTCAACTGCCTGGAATAATTAATTAATTACTTAATGGCGTCAAAGTTACTGAAAATGACTACAATTCCAGGCAGTTGGGTCATTTTAATTAATATTAAAATGTCTCAACTTCTTTTACGATTCCAGAAGGTTTATTTTTTAAAGTTTTTTTAAATTTCAAGCATTTTAATTAAATCTATGTCCGAATTGCCTGGAATAATTAATTAATTACTTAATGGCGTCAAAGTTACTGAAAATTACTGTAAAATTCTAGGCAGTTGAGTCGTTTTAATTAATATTAAAGTTCCTCAACTTCTTTTACGATTCCAGAGGGTTGATTTTTTAAAGTTTTTTAAATTTCAAGCATTCTCATTAAATCTATGATGTCTCAATTGCCTGGAATAATTAATTAATTTTTTACGTTAAAGTTAAAATTGTTTTCCAATTCCAGGCAGTCAAAGCATTTTAATAAAGATCAAAGTTACTGAAAATTACTGTACAATTCCAGGCAGTTAAGGTATCTTAATTAAGATTAAAATTCCTCAACTTATTTTACGATTCCAAAGGGTTGATTTTTGAAAGTTCTTTTAAATTCAAGTATTCTGATTAAATCTATGTCTTAATTGCCTGGAATAATTAATTAATTTGTTATGTTAAAGTTAAAATTGTTTTCCAATTTCAGGCAATCAAAGAATTTTAATCAAGATTAAACCTTAACTGCCTAGAATAATTAATTAATTCCTTAATGGCGTTAAAGTTACTGAAAATTACTGTACAATTCCAGGCAGTTGAGGTATTTTAATTAATATTAAAATTCCTCAACTTATTTTACAATTTTAGAGGGTTGATCTTTTAAAGTTTTTTAAATTTTAAGCATTTTAGTTAACACTATGTTTGAATTGCCTGGAATAATTAATTAATTTTTTATGTTAAAGTTAAAATTGTTTTCCAATTCCAGGCAGTCAAAGCATTTTAATAAAGATTAAACCTCAGCTGCTTGGAATAATTAATTAATTACTTAATGGCGTCAAAGTTGCTGAAAATTACTGTACAATTCCAAGCAGTTGAGTCATTTTAATTAAGATTAAAATTCCTCAACTTATTTTACGATTCCAGAGGGTTGATTTTTAAAAAAAATTTTAAATTTCAAGCATTTTAATTAAATCTATGTCTCAATTGCCTGGAATAAGTAATTCATTTGTTACGTTAAAGTTAAAATTGTTTTCCAATTCCAGGCAGTCAAAGCGTTTTAATAAAGAATAAACCTTAACTGCCTGGAATAATTAATTAATTACTTAATGGCGTCAAAGTTACTGAAAATCACTGTACAATTCCAGGCAGATGAGGTATCTTAATTAATAAATCTAATTGCCTGGAATAATTAATTAATTTCTTACGTTAAAGTTAAAATTGTTTTCCAATTTCAGGCAATCAAAGCGTTTTAATTAAGATTAAACCTCAATTGCCTGAAATAATTTAGTATGTTTGACAATTCCAAGCAGTTGAAGTCGGGAAAACAACTTATTTCCTAAAATAACCCAAAAATGGCAATAAATTGCTTTATACATTTGCTTGGAAGATTCCACGGGCAGTTGAAGGGTTCTGCTATATAGTTGGAGCTAATTTCCGGCTTATTCCAGGCATTTAAAATTGCCATTTAAAATATTTAAGGGACAGACCCTGGTGAGCAGAGGGTGAAAGGTGGTGAAGTAATTTTAAGTTAGAAAGTTGTCCTCCGTGACAAACCTTTTAACGTATTTCGGCGTTTTTTTTTAAACAGTAGTTTTCGATAAATCCGTGGTGGGAAGTTTTCAAATGAACACCCTGTATGTTTAATTACAGAAGAAGATGATGTGTAAACGACACTGACAAATTATTAAAGTTTAACGTCATTATTGTGAAATGGAAAGAAAAGGCCGCAGATTTAGGACTTCAAATAAATAAAACTTATTTTATTTGTATACGTCTCGGCCTTTATTTAGACCATCATCAGGGCTATTTCTGTTTAAAAATATAGATAATGTCCAGTGGTGAATTAAGCAAACATTACGTCTTCGTTATAAAATTTAACTTTTTATTAAAAATACTTTAAAGCTGTTTAAAAAATTAAACTTTTATAGGGTAGATGTAAAGCGCAACATTTCGTAATGTTTGCCTAATTCGTCACCGGATATTTTTTAAACAGAAATAGCCCTGATGATGGCCTAAATAAAGGCCGAAACGCCGGCAATTCTTTTAAAATAAAATCAGTTTTATTTGAAGTCCTAAAGCTTCGACACTTTTGGAATTAACAAACTTTGATAGTAAAGAGACATAGTGTAATGGGATTTTTAGTCCCGGGGGTTCGTAGATCAAAGAAACTACTAATGTCGGGAAATCTCAGTTTATTAACCTCAGTTACGGGCTTAGTTTTTTTAACACCTTTTAATAATAAAATAGATAATATAAATTGCTAGCCAAGATACAGGACAGTTGTAACCTTACCTTTTAATAATAAAAGCACTGACCCGGATTAAAACCTTTTAACGGAATCACGGAGTCAAAGGCGCCACACTTCTTTATTAAATGGTGACAAAGGCAGTAATAATCATAAGACTACTCCGAGCAGAAATGTAGGCTTTAAAGAATTTCATACATTTCCACAAATAAAGAAAATATTTAAGACGCCCGATATTCTTATAGAACCATCTATAGCAAAGGTAGAGGTCGTTCCGCTACAATAGATGGTAGTTGTGACACTAAACCTCTTAACTTCTCCGGTTTATTCTGATCCAGGAATGCACTTTACAAGCTACTAATACGAAGATGTATCAGGGCTATGTTTGTGCTGGGATATAGGAATTATTTTAGACAGTACTTCAAAAATTTTCCTATAGTTAAATTTCCTTGCCTTACATCTATCAGTGTTTAATTTACATTGTTGCTGAGGTTTCACAGTTTACAACTTATTTAGATATAAATCATCGTACCAGGCATAGAAGAAACATTATCACAGGCTTTCTAGATCCAGACGAGGCTCTGACTACCTAAGTATCCAGTTCTTTATTATCATTCCAGTCCATATATAAGAAATCTTATTAAAGCCATGATAATTCTTACGGAATTTAAATTATATTTGGTAAATTGAGCCTTTATTCTTTTGAGTAGTACTTGAAAAGCAATTTTAATTTTCTTTGATCCTGAATAATGTTCTTGTTGCGTTAAATTACTCATTTATGTGTTTGAGTTGATGCGGCTATATCCAGGTGTGTATTTAATTTTTACATTTTAGGGTCTGACTTTGTTACCTAGATTTATCTGCTAAATATGTATGAAAGTTTGTTTTCTTAAGTTTGTTATATTTTATATAAATTGTGTTTAGATTTTAACGTGTAATAAGTTTACATTTTGAGTTGTACAAACACATACTGGGTAATGTATTAATAAATTTTTGATTTGATTTAATATCTTAAGAAGCTAATTCCAATAATTTAATCCAGTAATTAGATGAGATTGAAAAAAATGCAAAAAGTGACTGCAAAAAAAAGACGACAATTTTCTGAAACAAGTTTGTATTTTTCAAAAATTATTTGAGAAATATTTTTTATAAATAACTGTATTTTTTTTAGGATTTGGGTCATTCGATTTTCGAGATCTGCAATTTCTTAGTTTAGTTATCCTATGTATTATTTATTAAATTATTAAATCTTTCTCTGCCTATCTGATGTATCCAATGTCTAACATATATTTCAAAATTTTTAATATTTCTAATATTTTGGTGCGGCACAAATAACACAAAAATTTTTTACCATAGTAAAAGTTAAGACAAACGCTCAAATGAGACCTTTTTCTTTGTAGATGTTTTTTGTTTCGATCTCTCAAGAGGAATAACTCTTATTGGTCATTATTAATCATACTGCGACAATTTCGTCTTATCACGAATTTTATCAAGTATTTTTTTTATAAAATAGTCAAATTATGATTTAGATATTAACAGATTAGTATAATTTAGTCCTGGTCAGAAGTATCATTACTCTATCTAAAGAATCTATTAAGATACTAAATATAAATAACATAGGGTAGAGTGCTTCAAGAGTGCGCACTTAAGATTTAAATAGGTAAAAAATCCAAACGAATTGCGTTGAAAATATATATTTTTTAATTTATGACTGTTGATATTTAAACAACAAAATAAGGTATAATTCGCAAACTAAACATCAGTACTTCAACAGAAAAAATTAAACTTAAAAAAAAGTTATTTGGCGCACTCTTATAAACCCGCTTTCTAAGAGTACGCATTTAGTATTGTAAGAGTACGCACGAAATTTTATGAACATAGGTCACATGTATAAGATCCAGAACCCTCGTAGGCACTGCATTTTTCATGCCACCATTCAGCACACAATATGCACTCAATCCAGTCTTCTGTAACAGGTTCTTTAAATGTTTCGTTGCACCCTGGACAGCTCCACATGTTCTTATGAGGCGGTGATTTTGGCTTCTTCAAAACAGCTTTTTCATTTTTCGGTGTCTTCTTTGCCTGTCTGAGGTTCACAGCGCATTTTCTTTTTAAACTCTCTTCCGAAAGCTCTTGTGGTGGTGGTAGGTTATCGCCCATATCTAGTTTGACTATGGGTTTCAGTTTTTTTTCTCTTTTTCTTCCATTAGTTGGTCCTTATATGGGGAGCTGGTGATAATTTGCGACTTTTTGCTTCTGCGACTTGTTGACCTGAACGTAATTGATTTGGGTAATGGAGAAATTGTTGTTAATTTAATATAAGTTGATGATGTTCCAGGAGTGTTCGATAAATCAAATATTTTGGTTTCTGGTGCTACAGCAACTGTTTGTTCCAAAGTTGAAATGATTGCAGATGTGTTGGAAACCAGCTCTGTAGGCTGAGGTGAATTTTTCTTAGTAGGGGAACTCTCAAGAACAACAGTTGGACTGTCAAGAACTTTGGAAGCATTTTCAGAGGCTAATTCAGAGATTTGATGAGGTTGAATATTGATTTTAGATGTTGAGTTATCAGCGACTTCTAACTGAATGTTTGGCGCTTCTACTTGCGTAGCTACTGTAGCTGTAGCAGAATTTTCTCGTTCTGTGACTAAAGTGGCCATGAAGTCAGCTTCGGTAAATATATCATCATTAAACGGACATATCCCTGTAGGATAGTATTTTTTTTTATAATTAAAATAACATAATCAGTTAGTGTAAGCTTTTCTTTATCTTTATATTCTAAAAGTATTTTTTCTTTCAAAATGATGATGTGATATATAATTTGCGCTCGTTAAAACAACATTTAAGGTTCTCAGAAAATTTATACTGCCGAACCGAATCTGTGGAAACTGCTGACTCAAAAACCCGTTTGATTTCTGTTAACGGTACGACGGCGATTAAAGGGGAATAATAAAAAGCTGACTCAGTACTTAATACGTATTAAAAAATGAGGATATGAAAAACAGGCAGTCAGTCGAAGTCTTTGAAGAGTAAAAGTCGATCTAATCTGCCGGTTTAAGACGTAAAGTCGCGGGATCACCAAAAAAGACGGTTTTGGTGTCGTGCAAGAGCTTTAAAATTATAACGGGAGAAGACGGCTCCCGGTTTTATAATTTTGAGTATTTTAAAGACGAACTAAGACGTAACTAAGACGGATTTTTAAAATAAATCGAAGACGTAAATATAATAAGACGCTGTCGTGTAGTGTGGAGTTAATTAAGCGGGTTTTATGTAAAACAAGTTTTATCATCACACTTTATTATTCATGTTATTAACTCTACTTGATTCACTTATTTATTAAACTCTTTGTTTTGTTGTTCTGCCATCCAGACTTATATTTCCTAAAAGAACCCAATCTCTAGCGATAAAGAAAAACATACATCCCTGTCACTTTAAAACCTGCAGTCAGCTTTAAAATATGCAGGTGCAAATATTGAAGCAATTTGGTAGACCGTAATTACCCGCCCTGAATGGTTCGTCAACCATTTTTCACACTCGTTGGAATAAAACTTTTTTACCGGGCTAAAAAACATCGGTCAAGTGGCTGCATACGGTGGCTACTATGAGGAGGAAGTGTTAATGCGATAATGTTATATTGTCAAAAAAAATCAACTTCTGCAACAGAACAATGGGAAGTGTGGTTATTCATTATCATTAGTACTAGTTGTTCCTTTGTTGGCTTAGCATGATCTCGAAAATGTGTGGCATAATCAACAAACAATCAGATACCATTCCAACTGAAGATGGCGGAGCTCTGTCCAAAAGTTCTGCCTTCATTCTTTTACGTGGATATATAAATGCGGGAGGAATAAATTGTCCACTAGCACTCATTGCACATACAACAGTAACATTGGTTCCCCGTTCTGCGCTAGATATTTTATTGACACACCTTTTTCCTTTTGTAGAGAAAACTTTAGGGGGCTTGTTTGGCACAGTTGAAAATCCCGATTTGTCCATATTGTAAATTGCATGTGGCGGAAATTTATATTTGTTCATTAACTCCGAGAGGTTTTTATAAAACCGCTCACACTGTGGTTCATTAAACCCAACAGCCCTGGCGACGCTTGTAGCGGTGGGTTGCCTTAATGTAACATCTTTGTGCCGTTTTAAAAATCCACGAAGCCAGCCCTTGCCTGCCATTTTTGAAGTTATATTAAAACGATGTTTTAATTTGCTTTTTTTAGCGAACTCAAATGCTAGACTTCTTAAAGCTCTAGAAGTTAACCCGTAAAACATGTTGTCATGTGAAAACTTAAACATGTGAAACACAAGAAAAAATACGTTTAATCCGTTAGAACAAAAAACCTGGTTTGTAAGAGTGTGCGCGTACTCTTACAATATTAATGATTGCGCACTCTTACAAAACGAGCATGTTTTAAAAAGCGCCAGTGCTGCCTCCATCTTGGTTCGAAATTGTAAACAACGGTATGATTTATACGATTCTTCAAGGTTTGACAAAATATGACCGCGAAATTCTTGAAAACTACAGTTGTGTACAATATCCAAAATGTCAAAATATAATAACAAAACAGATAAAATTCCTTAAACTTACCTAATAACGTTATTATCGCTGTTTATTTGCTTAAAATGCACAAGAAACATGCAGACACTCCTCTTAATCAATACGAACTAACACCTTGTTATTGTCGACGACGTGCTCCAATAATCGACGAGTGCCTACTCTTATTGACCGCGCACTCTTAGAGCACTCTACCCTACCTGCACTATCCAAGATCGGTAAAAAACTTGTAGATTGTATTGGATTCATATCGTGTGTAGGCTAATTAGTACAAACTATCGGGACACCATGGAATTTGAGAGTTTTTGAGTCAGCTAAGAGTTTTTGAATAAATTATAAAAAAGGCTATATACCCCATATATCCAATGAAGTTAAACATCAAACTGGTTTTTTATTCTAGATTCCGTAGCTCAAACAAATATGAACCCAAACGAAGATCTATGTTCTCTTTAATTGAAGAGGAACATAAGAAAAATTCGAACGAAATAGCCAAGGAACTTAAAAGACGATCTTATGTTGATTTTAATGATCCAAGTTACCAAGACGAGGTCACGGATTTTACTAGACCTGACGATAGAGATATTAGGAACAGTAGGCATTATCAAGAGCTACCCGAAGCAGATAGGTAAGCAAAACTAATCAAATTTTATTAAAATATTAATTTTTATAAACATTTTCAGATATAACGCGATAATCTCGCAACCGGAGACAAAATACGATCCGAAATTCACGAAAAACCCTCAGAAAAGCTTTAAATCTGTCCCGGGCTATAGGCACAGTTATGCGGAACCTAAAATAAAAATAGACCCTAAAAAGAAGAATATGCCTGACATGCTACAACGGACCAACAGCAGCGTGGGGTATTTACAACAAAGAGTCGGGATTGCCAGCATGCATCCCTATTAGTTTGCTCAAAATGTAAAAAAATATATATATTATGTAACGTTCAGTTATTGTGTCATATTGCTGACTGACTAATGATTTACGCACTTTTTATTCACTTTATTTATGTTTTGTAAAATTTATTATATTGTTGTATATTTCAAGTTTTATTTACCACTTGAATTTGATGTGGTTAGTTACTCAATTATATTATTTAATATAATATATTATTTTTTTATATGATTTTGTATCTTGCGCTTGTGTAAAATGTTACTGCCTTTTTTTATAATACAGTATATTAATTTAAAATAAAGATATATTAATCACTAATTTTTGTGTTTTTTTTTAGTTAGATGTAGTACATAATTGAAAGTCTGGAAAATTGATCTTCAAATTTAAAATAGAACTACCCAACCCTTATTAATAACTACAAAAAGTCATCATCAAGAGCAAAATTGTAAAAGCGTTTAGATTTAGCAAATTTGCTGCTGGTCATTCATTAATTAAATATTATTACACTTAATTCTGCTGTTTTTCCCAGTTATAAGTGATATTTGCAGAGCTTTAAATTAAACACATTTACTGGTTTAATTATTATATATTGAAGAAATAAAAATAACAAAAAAGAGATTTTCCTTTTTTTTTACAAAAAGGTGATTCTTAATTAATAGCAAAACTTCTAACCAAAAAACGTGTAGTAATGTTCCTGTTTGTCAAAAGTCAATTGTCACTTTTTGCACGCTGTATATTTAAGGTAAGTACACACGCAACGATTTACTAAAGGCAAGTATATACTAACTTATTCTAACAATAAGTAGAATAAATATTGACCAACAAATATTTTGTAAATCCTTATCATATATTGATTTTTGCTATTAGTACTGACAAATTAATCCACCAAGTGCACAGGCAAATCATTGACATACCACAAGAAAATATGAGGTCCTAGTAGTAAACCTCATGCTTAATAAGTTCCACAACCGTCATCACTCCATAGTTATCAAGTTACAGAATAAGTAACTATTGCCTAGAATAGGCAGAGGAAAAAATGCAATTGCCCAATTTACAACAACATAAAACAATTTACAAGCGAAGAAAAACCTACCTACACTACACATTGCACAAAAATCATAATACCTGATACAAACCTTAAAAATAGATAGAGTACAATTTGACTTAAATATTTTCACATCACAGAATAAATTCACAGAACATTGGCTTTCAACAGTCTTAAAAATTCTATTTTATTAGTAAAACAGTCCAATTGATCCGAGTACTAAGTTTGCCTGGCCCTGGTAACAACGAAATTATTTCTATAATTATTGGTTCGGTGGGATGGAATATGGAATGAGGGCGTCTGACGGGTCGCATATTTATATCTTTCACACGCTATTGCAAAGCGAGCGATGCCCGAACGCAGTTCTTATCTATAACATGTTTTGCAAACGCGCCTCTTTAACTAGCACATGCGATCGCCAAAAATGTTGTCTTTCCGATTAAATGCATTAATCGGCGGTCATTAAAAAATATAATATTTCGAATGCCTGCAATGTTCTTTCGGAACAACAGAAACACATTATCTATAAAATAGCGACTGGGAACCAACCCCCTTCTAATTTGCTTAAACCCCTTCTACTAAAAAAACATGTAACTGATGTAGAACAGAGTGTACCTTCACCCATAAAAGAAAGCCGGGATGTAGAGCCCAGTAACGATTTTGTTGTTAGTATTGGGCACCCAGGGGAACAAGATATTGAAAAAACTAAGGTCACAGGCGATTCAGCCGAATGAAAAACATTTGTACACGAATTGGATTTTAACGTTCAACAAAATCTTTTAGATGATCCTGAGAACTTTGTAGGTGGGGTGAAGGCATTTATACAAAACTACAAAAAAAATATTAACAGTTCGTCGTCTCTTCTGAGTAGATTGCACACAGCCTTTAAACCCTGCTGTTCATCTTTAAATAGGAAAGTGGTACACACAACTAGAAAAGGTACCAAAATTTCTATCCAACCCGCAAGTGTAGCAAGGAGAAAGACCAAATTTACAGGAAGAAGACGATTTCAGTCTGGAAGAAAACCGAACAAACCAACCAATAACGAAAATCCAGCTCCTCATAGCCTTAAAAGTTGTTTCACGCAAAATCGAGCTCTAGGAGCTAGAAAAATAGCTAAATAATGTCAGGTTCTTATATTTGTATAATATACGAGTAGTATGTAGGTTATTAAAAAAATGCGAAAAATTTAAGAGGAAATTTTTTGTTCAAAATAAAGGGTAGTTTGTTGTACAGGTCACGATGTTTACGACGGGTTTGGAGAGTATGGATATTAAGTTCAGACTCAAATTCGTGGTAGATAATAGAACGTGGAACATTCCTTTTGAATGCAATGTATCTTAAAAAGTTATGCTGAACCTGTTGATCATCTGAATATGATGGTTATAATGAGGTGACCAAATACATGAACCATACTCTAGGTGAGGACGAACTAGTGCACAGCAATGTCCTGGAAATCTCTGGTGCACCTCTTAATAAAACCCAGCATTTGCATAGCCTTTAATACAGTTGTTGTGACATGAAGAGAAAAATTTAACTGGGAGTCCAAAGTTATAAGGTTAAAGGTCTTTTACACTAGATAACACTCCCGGAGGAGTGCCATTAATAGTATAAATATGATTAAGCTGGCCTGTACCACGAGAGAAAAGTATGCAATGACACTTGCTGGTATTCAAGACCATATTATTAGCGGTACACCAACCAGCAAGCCTATTTTATTTAAGTCAAGCTGAAGTTTGAGGCAATCATCCAAATTTGAGACTCTACGGTAAATCTTAAGGTCATCCGCAAATTTTAGATAGTAGCTATTCATGAAACAACTTCCAATATCATTGATGAAGATGTTAAAAAGCAACGGCCCCAGGTGCGATCCTCGGGGAACACCAGATGGAGTTTGTACTTCATTTAATTCAAAATTGCACAGTTTAACAATCTGCCTTCGGTTAGATAAGTAGGTTTTCAGCCACATGTATAGGGGACCGGTAAGGCCGTACTTGCTTAGTTTGCTTAACAAAATTGCATGATTGACGTGGTCAAAAGCTTTACTGAAGTCCGTATACACTGCATGTACATGACAACCCTCCTCAAAAGACTGGATAACAAACTGACATAAAACCAAATTGTCTGTCATTAATTACAACACCAAGATAATGCACCAAAAAACCATAAACAATCCTCTCAAAAAGCTTTGGGATAGAACTAAGGATACTTATTGATCTATAATTCTTGACCTGAGTGCTGTCACCAGACTTTAAGATGGGCATCACAAAGCTTGATTTTCAAAAGTCACGGAAAAAACCTGTCTTTAGGGATAAATTGAATAAATAAACAAAAAAATAATATAACCCATCGGGGCTAGGACCCTTGAAAGCATTCTTGATTGTTATGCTTAACCTAGAAACATCAAATTATTTGTAACTTGATTTACAGATACCGAATCGGTCCGCAGTTAGGTGGTGCCTTGCTATACATTTTAGAAAAATACGCGGAGAACAGATTGACGATATCAATACCACAAGAGCATTTAACGTTTTCGTAAAATATCTCTTAAGGGACTGCACTGTTGCCTTTTTTATTGTTTACAAATGAGCATCTTTAGCCAGTAATTCTTTAGAATTTCCAATACTAAATTCCCTGTCTGAACTGAAAAACGTGTTGCTTTTGAACTTTTTATGGCCCTTTATGCGCAAATTTGAATATGCCTAATAAGACTTACAAAATTCAACATCAAATTTTTTACCTCAGTTTGATTATGTATTTTTTAGTGGCCATTTAAACATCGACCTCTTATTCAATAATAATGCAGGCAACCTTATCAACTAGTAAATCAACTTACTAAAATCACATATACACTTTCTCTCTTGTTTCTGTACTCTCAGCAACCTTTCAACCTAACTTGGTGTATACGTAAGTACTCGAGACCCTTGTCATTTACCAGAAAATGTTGTTTTTTTGATCTATTGAGGAAATATACTTACTATAACAGAAGAGTTCGTTACGTCTCTAGGGTGAAAACCTGTCAACTTAAAACTTAGATTCTGCTACTGGTTCTAATTCATTCACCAAGTTCTACCACTAAAAATGTAAGTTCCACAAATCAAAGTATCTTCTGCACTCATTGACTTGGTCCTTCTCTCAAGCCACTGACCTTATACCATGAGCAGCGCCATCTCCTGAATAATAAATAGTTATAATAGCATTGACGGTACTTTCAAGTTAAATAATAAGATTCCTACCTTACCAGCTAAGGAATTCTAGTACTCGCCAAAAGATGGAAGCAGTAGCTCGAAAACTTAATCAAATATGATGAAAAGACGCGGAACCTTCTGATTTAACGCAAAGGGCAATATGTAAGTCGAAAAAATGAAATGAAGCTATTTTTTACTGTTGTTTCTTTGGTCTTAAAATAGTTAGTCGTCAAAAGTAACGTCTTCTAAATCTGGGTATTCTGCTACGTTTATCCATAGGGAGAAATATCTGCTATAAGAAAATGATTCATCCTATAAAGAAACTTGTTATTTTTAGTTATTAGTGGATTACGCCATTCAACTACCCATGCTTGCTAGTGCCTTTATAGGCAATAGCGAAAGCAGGTAAGGTGGCAGCAGGTGAAACGATTCAGTAGGCTACAGTACAAGATGATATATTCATTTTTAATTTAGTACTGCAATGATTTAGGGAGATAATATCAAAGCAAAAGGACATTAAAAGCGTCGGACATTGGAGCTCAGCAAAATATCTTATATATAAATCATGATGATGTCTGAGACCAGTCGATAGTAGAACACTGGAATTAATGCAAGATTACATTTGTTCATTTAACAATTTTTTACTCAAAATAGCATTAAGTTATATAGTATAAGTATTAACTTCACTATTAGGAACAACAATAAAAATTTTTATGGTTCCTTGCCTGCATGTGGAATAGAAGCTTAATTCTTCCCAAAAAAAAGCTTACAAGTTTTTAATTTTAATATTGATTAAAAAAACGCACTGGAATACTCAGAAAGCTTTTTAATACTAATACGAAAGGTATGGAGGATTTCGAGTGTAAAAATACAGTTTTAGTTAGTGGTAAAACTCTCTCGTAATTTGAGTGTCACAATAAAGGTTCCAACCATTGGTCTAAAACAATTTTTTTCATATTTTCGAGGCATTTAAAGTCATATAGTTTGGGAATATTAACCCAATGACCTAATAGGAGCCGCCGCTGCTTTTGATCACCATTAACTCACTAATTATTTACTAAAAAACTCTCGTTTATTGAGATTTATAACCACCGTAGATCGATTAAGTTATTCATTGTTAATATCTGGACAAAAAGAAAAAAAATATTAAAATTCCTTGAGAATTCGAGGACACGGGCATTATGTCGATTAAATGACAGCAGGCGCGGACTATAAATATACACGTTTGGCGAGTTGAATCTTACGGATTGAGTTTTAATGTATTAGACACCGGTATGAAGGTTGAATGTGGCGGGGCGGAATAGTTTGCCACCCAAGATGGCCGATTGATTCTGATTGTCTAATTTTTGACGTACATCAAATATGACAATAGTGACATTTTAACTGTCGTATTTGACGATTGTCTTTTTTAAGTTTTCTTTGGGCGGAAAACAAGCCAAGCCTCATGATTTTCTTCCAATTTAAAGATTTTAAGTAATTTTATAGCCTTTTGTAGTTTTTTTGAGTTCTGGGTTGATACATTTTTTTACAAACGTGCCAAAATCGAATCATCGTGCAACTACATAGAGCAGGAGACAGGTAAATTTCAATTATGACATTTTCCAGGATATAATTATAGATTTAATCCTATTTTGGACATATCTATGTCACTGTTCTCAATTTAACTTTTTTTAAAAGTATTTCCTTTTCCTTGTCTTCATCTAGATTAAGATATTCATACAAATATTCTTTATTCACTAGTTTATATATGAGGAATTGCCCAGACAGTCACAGAAATCATAAATTTTTTTAATTGCCATTGAATCCATCCTTACACAAATCTTGTCTGTCATGTAAGTCTGACTAAAAATGTTTGCTCCAAACACTTTTCTGGTTCTTAAGTAGAAATGATATTCACATGGAGTATAAACACAATACCTATTTGTTCAATTTAACGAAAACAGATTGACATATACTCAAAAACTGATTTCCCTAATCGACTTAATCCACCTTAAGTTATACACATTTATGGATGGATAGCCATGGTCATTTAGTCAATTTAGAGAAAAAGTTTTGGTTGATTTATAAATATTTAAAGTATAAAATCAAAAGCCAACTTCAAAACCACAACAATCTTTAAGTGTTGGTCATTCTAAAAAACAGAAAAATATTTGACAATCTAAAATGCCTTTAAAAAAACAAAAATCCTGAATATCCCCATTTAATACTCATGATCCTACACCTACACAATCAGAATAATTTTGTTTTTTAACTTTTTAGCTAAGATTTTAGTATGTAATATCTTATTTTTTAAAATACCTAAATTACCTGAGACATTTTGATAGTAAATGCTATGCTTTTTACAGTCCTATTTTATTTTTACTGGCCCATAATTAAATTCATATAGCTTAAAGTAAAATTATGGACTAATATCAAATCCTTTACAGTATTATTTAGAACCTTAATTATTGCAATCATAACTAATGTGATAATCAGTACTTACTAATAATGAAAACTTATGTATTTTGGATCATTAGGATGAAATACTTTTAGGAGATTTAATTTTAACCCGATAGAATATATAATATTGTATACACAATACACTGTCTTAATCTGTTTTCTTATGTTTCATGTTGCATACTTACTGGAGACAACCCCACTGACTTGTGACATCTTTACCCGATTGTGACTAATCAAAGTCATATTTTGTTTTTATTTGCTTATACTAAAAAAATAAAATGGAAAAACACATGCATATTAACTCGTACATATGTATTTGTGTTTAAATCTAGTCATTATTAATTAACTTATTTACAATGAAAAGCCAGATTTATTTCAAGAGATAGGTTCAGTTTCTGTCTTTATAAGAGCTTATATTTTGTTTTCTATAATTTGTGGATATATATTATTTTATTGCAATTGTATAGATGGTTAAAAAATATATATGTTTAATTTTTTATTTAGGTATGTTTGTTACATATTTCTTATCATGTTTTATATTTATGGAAATGAAAAAAGCAGGTAATTTTTTTCTGAAACTCCAGAAATTAGGATTTTCAGTTAAAATATGCTTTATACCTGCAACAATTCTATTTTTTACATAAAAGGTGTTATTAATACCATACTTACAGTTTGCAGTATTTCATTTAGAATATATTGTAACTTTCTTATGCCCTTTTTAAAACCCTTTGTTGAATTTATTTTAATTCATCTTAAAATAAAACATTTACAAGACAATTTAGCTTTGTTTTTTTTTTATTTAAAATTTAGTCCCATATCTATCGGGCCAATTTATAATTCTTGGTAAGTAAAATATATCTATAGCTAAATATCTTAAATAAGCAATGTCTTGAGAACCAAATTTAAATTAAATAATATTTTAGTTGATGTGTTAATTCTTGATTAAAGTGATGAGGGATGTCTGAGATGCAATATTTTTATTTTTTCTCAACATTTAAAATTAACGATTTTAATTAAATGTGGGTATTTCTAAAATGAAAGTATATTGTTTTTTTTTTAAATAAAATAAAATTCTATTTGAATATATCTCATCACTCGTCAGTTAACGCATCAACTTTGTAATGCAACTGCAAATTACCTGAAATTTAAATACCAGGCAATAGGTCAAGCTTAAATTTCCCGCCACACGCCACCCAAGATGGATGCCCCCGTCTTTGTCAACAACGTCAATAAAGCTGTCAACAGAATTTCTGTCTGTTCATTAGGCAACACACATTTCTCTATATTTGTGTTCTGTGGTATTAGACCTAAGGTTCGTTCCAACCACAATCAGAAACAGTTTCTTACAATCAGGATTCTGCGCATTAAGTTAAATTCCTTCCAACCAAAGTCTATAACGATTCGCAAACAAGCAGTTTTCTATTTCAACTAAGTTTACAAACTGTTTGAAAACTATCAGGACGGTTTGAGGATTATTCGCTTATATTCGCAGGCGCATTAATATTTTCTAATACAGCTGTTTATAATGGGTTTATAACCTACAAATAAAACATTAAATTTTTTTGCATCAAATTAAAATTTGTGTTTTGGGTTTATTGTTCTACTCTGATTTTTAAATAAATAAATTGAATATGAGTGAAGAAGAGTTTAGTGAGGTGAGCGATTTATCGTCAATGGACAGTAGTGATGACGAGGATTTAGAATTGTTGCTAGACGAACCGAGAATAAAAAATCAAAATTATTTGGGTAAGACATCCTTATTTTTTAAGCATAACCATAGAACTGAAAATTAATTTCTATATGCATTAATAATTTTAGAGGAAATAGTACCACAGTATCCTGAAGAAGTGTTCTTTGAACATTTCAGGCTAAGGAGGGAAACTGCAACTCACATAAGTAATAGATTTGAAACAAGTCCATATTTTAATAGCCAGATCGGACAGTATGGAAATAAAGCTCCTTTACATCAGGTGGGTTATAATTATAACACATTTTTTTTAATTATATTCCTCTAACTGATATTAGATATTTAATGAGTAATTTTATTCTTTAAGTAAAATACACTCCCCAAAAATAAATTACGGACAACTGAAATATTCGCAGAAACCCCAATAGAAACATGACCTATTTTAAATACACATAACTTCAGTGATAATTGATATATCGGTTCAATTAAAAAAGAAAATTGTTAAGAAAATGTCAGGCTATAAATTCATCATAAGTGTGGTACTTTACGGTTATCAATATATCCTACAGGGTGGTTAAAAGTTTGTAATTCATATGGATTGATTTGCTCTAAAACTTTGAAATACCCTGTAGAATATACTGATAAAAGCAGAGTATCAAACTTATAATGAGGCTATAGCTCGACATTTTCTTTTTTTAATCGAATTGATATCTTAATTACCAAAGTTATGGGTATTTAAAATAGGTCATGTTTGTATTGTGTCTTATGGTAAAATTTTAGTTATCCGGAATTTATTGTCGGGGAGTGTATACATAAATATTTACTAATAATAATATTTAACTCTTTCATTTTAAATTTTAGGTTCTAATATATTTATGATATATGGGGCATCAGACTAGCAGCTTTCGAGATGTTGCTGATAGATTTGATGTTACAATAAGCTCCATAAATAGAATTCTTCATCGAGTTACCATGTTTTTGAGCAATCTTTCTCAACAAATAATACAGTGGCCAAATGAGCATGAAAAAAGAATCAGCGAAGAACATTTTCGAATCAATGGTTTTCCAAATGTTATCGGAGCTATTGATAGAACACATATCAAATTAGATAAACCTGAAAATGACCCAGATTCATACTTAAATCGTAAAAGTTACTATTCTATTCAGGTAAGTTTACATGATTTTTTGGTATAGTACTATCTGATCTTGTAATTATATCATTACAGATGCAGGCAGTTTGTGATCACAGAAGAAAAATACTAGACATTTTTATTGGGTACCCTGGTTCCGTGCATGACAGCCGAGTGTTTAGAAACTCTCCATTAAAAAACAGCTTGGAAGATAAGTGTGGACGATATTTTCTGTTAGGAGATAGTGGGTATCCTTTACATGCCAATTTGTTAACTCCTTATAAAGACAGGGGCAACCTTACTAGACAGCAACAAAATTATAATTTAAAATTGTCCAAAAACCGCTACGTCATAGAACATTGTTTTGGCATACTGAAACAGAAATTTAGACAGATGTATCACATAAAATTAAGAAAAATTAGATTTATTTGTCATTTTATCCGAGCAGCTTGTGTACTTCATAATATTGCAATTGATAACGATATTAATTTGGATAATGATCCTGCAGAAATGGATAATGATAATATTCCAGTTAATGAAGAAAATGACAATGAAGTTGCTGACAACATAGAAGCTCGGACTATTAGAGATAGGGTAGCAAACAACTTATGATCATGATGAAAATATATTTGAAAAAATTTTAAAATATATTTGTTACATAGATACATACATATATAATAGTTTTATTTAATTTTAACATACTTAGGAACTAAACAAAAGAAATATAATTTTCATGGAGAAAATAAAACGTAATTAAACATAATATTATTTATTATTTAATAAACAATACAAATTTCCTTAAAAATCAGTCATAAAAACTCGCTACAACAAGAAGAACATGCCTTGTTCTTCAAAAGTTCGTTTCTTTGTTTTAAAAGTTCATTTTTTTCTTTCAATAGAGCTATTTTTTGTTTCTGCAGCTCCAACTTCTCTCTTTCAAATTGTAGCCTCCCATCATTATATTCTTTTCGATCTTTCCTAATTTGCTCAACGGTTGAGTTCCTGTTCGTTAACTTCCTTCTTTTTAAGGGGAAAGTTTTTCCCGAGGTCTGACTGGGGGTTGCATTTAATGAAATAAATGGTACTTCATCTTGTGGTGCTTCCGGTAAATGTTCCACAGTGTCTGAAGACAACAAAACCTCAGGCTGGACATTCTTCTTCCCTTTAAATATGTTTTCCATATCTTCTTGGTACTCGAAATATTTTTTGGCCCTTCCGGTTTTATTCTGGTTGTCGACAAACTTTTTGTAGGCCCTTTCAACCACCCTCCACCGGTTTTCGACATGGTTAGCCGTGTAATTTGTATTTAGTATCTCATTGATTTTAACAGCCATTACTTCCCACAGTTTTTTTAAGTTTTTCATTTGAAAACTTCCTACCTTGCTATGATTTTCTTTGTAAATGTCTAATAAGACTTTCGTTTGGTTAGTCGTCCAACTAGCCACAAATTCAACTTGACGGTCTTTTAGCACATGCTGCGGCACTGGGAATGTATTTAGATGCTTAGGTGTACTCGTGACTATTGTCGAATTACCTGACTCTGGAGAAAAAATCAGGAACTCTTCAAGATCTAAAAAAATGGGACCTATTTATTTTTGTATTAAATACCCCTATTCTTATAATCATTCATTTACCGTACTTTAAAAAATATAACACAGGTGCGTTAACTTACCTTCTGGGTTTATTTTAAATAGTCAAAGCAAAACATAAAATAATTCAAAGCAAAAACCAGAAACAAAACAAATATAACACGGTGAGGTTGAATTGAAGGTTATGCTGTTTTGTTTTGTGTCAAATGTCACTCTAATAAGTCTAATATCAGGCGTGCTGCAAATAGCGAGCAAATTGTCAGGTGTTCCAACCTTGTTTGAAATTGATCAGAGAAACGTTGATTTTACGGACATGCGCATTGAGGACGATTTGTAAATTGTTTGAAATCGGTTTGAGATTCTTGGTTGGAACAAACTTCTAATAGATAGAGAGTAGACAGAGAGCGACTGCATCGGTAACCTCCCACCGATAGCGACGCCGATTTTCCGTACCGCTCGCAATGTGAATTTAATTTCTCCAATACCATTTAATGATATTAATCTTTTGATCAACAGTGAAATCCATTTTTATTTTATTACTGTATCCGTCTTCGTACGTCTTCGTACCAAAGGTTGAAATAAATTGTAAAACTGATCGGCTAACACGTACAGTCGGCAAATTTGAAAATGTCCCTCGCATCTGCTCTCAGACTTCGTTGCCTTACAATTTGGCAACATGGCTTTTGACTGGAAGGGGTAGCGTACGGCGGGCGGTAGGATATATATCGATCGAGACGCCACTAAAAAGCACCCGATTCCCGTCATCATTCGGCTATCTCCGACTGTCCCATTCGGATATTTAAATATGTGAATAGCGGGCAACCAACAAAAGAGCAATGTTTGCTGCTAGAAGCAACGGTTTCTGGCAATAAGAATAATTAATGTAAATAATAATTAATGGAATAATAATTGAATTAAAATAAAAAAAAGCGTTTCTGGAATAATAATAATTATTGATTCTTTAAATAAATTAAATATAAATAAAGGATGCAAACAAGAAAATTGAATTATTAATCTTATACATAATACCCTAATATAAGTATCAAAAAAATGCAGTTTGGTTGAACGATCCAATGGAATGGAAATTGAATTATTTTTTTTTTAATAAATATTTTGAAAAATTTCTTTGGGCGGACATGGATTTATTTGATTTTGGATATTATTTAAAATTACTATAGTTTATTTTTGAGGAAGTGTTATTTGAAAAATTTATTTTTCTACTACCTTATAAGAAAATTTTTAATTTTATGTCCCTGCATAATTGAATTTTTTTATTTGACTACATCTTGCTTATTATTTTTTATGAAATTAATGTTTACATTAAATTGTGCCTATTAATAAGAATGAAAGTAGAAAATTATGCACTGTAGGAGCAGCGTCATTTCCCCACTGTGGATGCTTTTGCTGGATCAAACTTCACCCACTTAAGGAAATTATGCACTTTGCTCCCTTTCGTTGTACAAATAACTATTATTTTTTTAAGTTCTCTATATGTGGACATATCAAAAGGAAAAGCCCAACTTAAACAATAGGGTATTGTATATTTAGAAAAAATAAATAAATGGAAAACATAATTTATAAAATATTGTAGTATCATACTTTAATTTTAATCTTAAATATATAAATGTTATTTTTTTTGAAATAAGTACCTATTTTTTTAAATAACTGTTATACCTAGGGAGAGAGGTAATTTTGGTAAGTGAAAACACAACGGATTTAATTAGTTATACTGTTATATAAATGTATCATATATTAACAATTTTTATTTTATAAATGCTGCAAAGACATGTATATGACTGATTTGAAAAGAAACTTAATTATTTTATGCTAAAATACTAATTTACAATTCACAGTTTCGATTAATACTCATAAGAAGAAACTGCAAGAAACTTAAAATATTTACTTCAAATATTTGCCTAAAACTTACATAAAAAATTATAATACACATATACATACATATATAGTTAAACCTATAAAAATATACCTACTATTATATAAAAAAAAATACTGATAAATAGAAAAAATATACATTTAATTATTTTTATTTACTGCTCCTTCTTCTTCTTTGATGGAAAATAAACTTGTTTGTCCATTTTTCATTTACTTGTATTTGTCTTATTTATAAAAAGATGGAACAGATAAATCCATATACCATGTCAGTTGTCTCATGCACCTAGACATTTACAGGTATATGTTAATATATTTTATATAATTTTATAAAAAGATAACTTACTTATCATAAGTTTCATCATTTAAAGATCTTAAAAAGTTTGATACACTTTCAATTTCTTTTGTTGATTGCTTGTTCAATCGTTGTACTGCTACTTGTTGATTTTTAGTTGTCTTTTCATTAACAAATGTTTCAATTTCTAGACTATGGCTAGCTTCAATATTATTGAAAGAACATTGCCCGAGGAGTTCACCTAAAACAGAATTGCTTCCCTTCCTTTGCTCACATACCATAATGAACAATTGAAATTGCTACAAATTACCTCTAAAATCACTTCGATTGCAACAATATACTTTTTTAATCTTGTCTTCAATTTTCCTTGTCCGAACAAGTGCATAGTTTGTGCTTATTTTATGCTCTCTTAACCATTCCTCAAATGTTTCTTCGCTGGAAAAATGGAAAGTTGAGGACTCTATTTTGATATCATGACTTAACCTGTAAATGAGCTTCAAGTCTTTAATAAGTCTCACAAGAATACTTAGTCTCTTTGCATAAGGGACAAGAAATGTGTGACTTTGGGTTATCTGGGAGCTGCTGCTTATGAATAACTTTAATATGTTTGTTCAATGCTGAAATGGAAGAAAACATTTTACTGCATAAGTGGCACAAATTTTGGTTGATAGTTTGGTCCTGATTCTGATAGTTTTGAGTAGGGCCGTCCATCTTTACAGCTAAAATCGCTGAATTGGAATTGATACAGCTTTTCAGGTATTATTTTAAAACACTATAAGCAACAATATGGTCAATATTTCACAAAGAAACAAATTCAGTATAATCCCAATAATTGATCAAATTAGTTGGAGCTTTTTTACGTAAGTAAACAACTAACAAACGCGGGAACATTCGTGTCGTTATTCTTGTCATTCACGTCAAACGACCGAATTTTTCTCCGAACATACACGATCACCGCCGGGAATCGGGTGCTTTTTAGTGGCGTCTTATCGATCGAGTTTAGTCGTGTATAAATAGGAAGGGGTGGCGGAACTCATTTTTCAGTAGATGGGGTTTTTGCAATGGGACGTTTCGAATATTTTTGTGGCTGTGCAAGCTGATATTAAAAAAATCAATCAGTTTGTTTTTCTTCCTTATGTAAAGTTTTTAGGACCATGCAGTATAGTGTTTTATACGTTGGCTAAATGCGCTCTTCAAAATTCTGTTTGGTTCATCACTTTTGAGAAATTACTTTCGGTTATTTTTTTATTGGGACACTATATTTCTTAACTCCAAATTATTATTTTTTTGCTTGATCTTTCACAACCTATATTTTTGTTGTCAAATGCTGCTTGTTGTCAAAATAAATAGAAAAAAAAAATCGTTTTTACATTTTTATGCATTACATAAAAATCCTAATCATGTTTTCTTGAAATGTTGAAATTGTTTTTTATTGAAGCGAAGTTAACTTAAATTACTAAACTTTAATTGTAGTAGTCCCGTATCTTTTTTTGTTTACTTTTTTTAAAATCTTATAAAACATATAAGTAATGGATCAAAGGTAAGTTTCAAAGCGAAAATTTTATTTCATATTTAATGACAAATTACAATTCCTTAAGTATAACATCTTAATAACAATTAATAACATTCAACACTACTCCTAACAAGCTTTAGTAAGTATAATTACAATTTAAATCTACAATAAAAATACTTTTTTATTTAAACTTTTAAATAGCCTATGTGTATTGTGTTTTTTTCGAAACTTACACCTTTTTTTTTTTAAATAATAATTATTTAATATCACAAGGTGCATTTGGTATTGGTATGGCTTCTTAATTAATATTTGGTATAAAAACCATTTGCGTCAATGCATTGTTGCAGCCTTTTCCGAATTGATCCCGCGTAATTACTAAAATCGGGTCTCCCTCTGAAAGATTCCCAAACTCTTTGAGCGTGGGCTAGTAACGTTTCCTTCGATCTAATTTGGCCTTGATTAAAAGTATCCCAAGAATTCACTATTTCAGCCCACAAATTTTCGATGGGGTTTAAGTCGGGGCTTCTGGATGGCCATGGAATTAAATTAAAATTGAACTCGCCATACGGGAGGTATGAATTGGACAATTATCGTGCATAAAGGATATTGGTCCAGCCGGATATAATATGTCCACGTAGTCCGCGGAATTCATTCGGGGTGGCGTGGTTACCAGCATTCCGGGTCCATTTTGGGTCATCCAACCCCATAATGACAATGTTATTCTCCTGCTTTTTTCAGTTTCTTGGACATAATGGGAATCATATCTGGTACTTGTAGGTCTCCACACTAATGTCCGAAGAAAACGTTTTTTCGTCGGTAAATACCACATTTGACCAGTCTCGGTCAATATTTTCTTGAGCAAACCTAAGCCTTCGCTCTGCGTTTGCGACCGTTAATTTTTTGGCTGGTCGTCGGCTACAATTTATTCCAGCTGAACGAAGAGTATTCCTAATTGTTTGCATACTAACATCCAAGTTCATGGTTTCTTTGACAACCCAGCTATTTATGAAAGGGTTATTTCTTACTTGGGTAACAATAGCTTCTCTCATATTTTCGGTCAATACAGGTTGCTTTCCAGGGTGTTGTCTGGTTTCTACATGCCCTTCTGCCTCTTGACGTTGGATCCAGCGTCTAATTTGTTTGACCTGTTTAAAAGCAAATGCAGTAATTAGTATTAATTAATTGAATAGATATCTATTATACTATTAGGTTAGTGACAACAGTTTAGCAAAGGGGTGGCTTATATGTATAGGTATAGATACAAAATAGCAGTAAATATTTTATTATTAAGAATAAGTTAATAAAGTAGGTACTAAAAAAGCAATAACAGCGTCTCTTAACAATAATAACATTTTATATTATTTGTTGGTGTTTTTTTAAAACATTCAGAGCGTTACGTCAAAATATATTTCAATGACAACTTTTTTTAATATATGGTGAAAAGCAAATAAAGCGAAAATATTGACAAAGTTTTCAAAGTGAAAATATTTCAGATTAAAATGTTTGCTATGAGTTTTATAAAACCTTCATATTTAAAAATAACAACCGGCGCGAAGAGACAAAATTATTTTAAATTATAATAAAAGCAGGCGATAGAATTCTTCTCTTCTTTTTCGTAAATTACCTATGTCAAAGCTCACTTATATCAATGCTCAGTCTAATATCGTAAAATGCATATACATAATGTATCATATTACTAAATCGAATAAATATAATTAACGAGGTAAAGCTTAAATTTGGCATTAAAAAAACCCATTAACAGGTATAATAATAAATACAATAATAATACAGATATAAAAATATACTATAATGGATACAAATAATGCCGTAAATAGGTAGTGGATTGGCTCATGGTGCGTTTTGGACTAAATTTTATTTTAATAAACATTTTTTAATAGGGCCACTCCCCTTAACCCTCAACTGGTGCAGTAGTGAGTCAGATATTAAATTTAAAATATCGCCAATCTATACTACACTCGAGTACCGTTTTTGAGAAACCTTTAAACCCATTAATACTTTTTTTAGGGTATGGTACTGCATTAAATTTATTTATTATCTAAAAAAAACTATACCTTCGTTTTTTAAATAGTTAGAAAAAACTTGAATGTTTTCAAGATATCGCGTTGCAACACTTTAAAAAACTCACCCTGTATAAGGGTTGCTTGGATTTAAAAAATACTACCTCAAAAAAAACAATCAATCATATGTAAAATGATTTTACTTTAAAAATAAAACAAAAACATTTTTTATTTTGATAGACCCAATAACATGTATATTTTTCTTTGTTAAAAAATATAGGTAAGTTTTATAACTTTTTTAGATAGCTATCGATAAATTAAACTTAAAATAAGTAATTTTCAGCTATTTTTCTAAATAAAAAAAATTAATGAAAAAATTAGAAATTACCCTCGAAATCACTCCTATTTGAATAGATTCCCGGGACGATGAGATAATAATTTTCGTTTTTGATCTATTAAATTTATTAGCTTATTTCGGGATATCAAAAAAAGTTGGTTCCGTATAAAAACAAACATTTTTTTTTTAAATAAAAGTTAAAAAGAATTTTTGAAGATTTTTGACATATTTCATAGTTTAGTTTAAATAGATTTTACCTAACAAAAAATTTAAATGAAATGGATACAAAAAAAAACTTACTGAAAGATCCGTAGCCATTGCTATTTCTCGTAAGGTGGCACATAACAATAATTCTAGTACGAATTTCCATGGTACTGTTCCTCTGTCCAGGCAATCTTGGCATTATGAAAAAATATTACATAAAACACTTTAAAAAATAAAAAAAATTAAACACGTAAATAGACTCGAGACACTTATAAACACAAAAGACAGTACAATTCTACTTACCATCAAATTTATTTATAATTACCACCTTATACATTTTACCTGCATCCCCGTGCCACCAATTAATATGGAAAAACCCTCCTTAAAAATAGATCTTAAAATTTACAATGGTAACCTTACACACAATGGGATCCATCGCATAAGCTGCCCCCGCATCAGCCCCCGTTACTTATTTCCGAAAAATGCCGCTATACTTTCTTCATTCATATAGTGTAGCCAAATTGTGCTTAAATTACGTGTAAATGGGTAAAGAGCCACGGAGCGAGGGACATTTTCAATTTTGTTGACTGTACATAGGTATGCGAGGAATTGCAACCAAACTTACCGGACTGATAAGCGCAACGACGACGCGATAGCCGTCCAGGGTGGAGCCAAGTTTGTTCTCGCTCTACTCCGTCTCCTTCTTACACATTACGCAAAAATCATATTCGAAATTTTTCAACCGCCGAACGTGTATATGCTACGTTCTCGACTTCGTTGCTGGATATTGATCGGATATTTATTTTTACTTTACACGCAATATATTTTTGCAGTGTTTACTCGTTCGAATTAACGAAAAATTTGTCAGATTATAACAATATACTTAATTATAAAATTTCATTAATATTTTTCCTTAAAAAAAAATAAATAAATAGTGCGTTTAAGAGGTTGAGACCAAACGACTGAAAACTTCAGAAACTGTAAGAAAAAGTTGTTTAGAATCCAAAATTGTGCCCGATTACCTAATTTTATAACCATAGGCCTACTTTGATTTTTACGTATTTAATATTTATTAATTATTTAAATATTCATTCTCACTTTTTTAAAAGATAAAAAAAAACAAATAATATTAATATTTAAAATAGTATAAATTATTGCCCAAATTGTTTATTCCGAGCGATTACCAAATGACAGGGAATTACTAAAATAAAGAATTATAGATGCTTGTAATTTAATTTCCATTGAAGTAATTAGAAATTCTTTTAAAATGTTTAGGAAAGATATTGAAAAATCTTTCGATAATGGAGGCAGCTACATTGAATAAATTTAAAATTAGTATAAAATAAATTTTCTTGTTAAATTAGACGGTACTACCCAGTGAGCATTTTATTCCTAAAAGGGAATTGTGGCACCTGTGACGATGCTGTTACGTCGCAATTCCCTTAATTTGTGTGAAAATACACACACCTTAGTATATAACTTGACTCCACCAAGGAATTGTGTACTATAAACCTATTGTAGGAATTGCGTAACATATTGTGACACTGTTACTTGATTATTTTTTTGTGTAACGCCAAGCAGGAAATTTGTTTAAACAATGCCCTACCTGTGCCTGTGTGCAAGCTGAACGCAAATCAGGAATAGTGGGCAATTTTTTTAGCTAATAATGATTTTTTAAGGGCGCATTGCTAATAATCTTAGTGGGATAAAAAACTGCAGGATACAATTTCTTTCGCAATAAAATTTTGGACTTCCTAAGTTGAAAATATTAATTATTTATTTATGCTACCTGGTACATCATAAAATAATGTAATCATATACCAATATGTTATATATCATCCATTTTATTGTGTCTAAACTGTTTCATAGAAAAGGAGATCATGTACGCATATTCTATATATTAGACAAAGAAAAACAAGTTTTAATTTAGACACATTTATTGTCATGGCAGCTTTGAGGTGTTATCTGAGAAGAAATAATTCCGGATTATTATTATTCACATAAGAGGTATTGTGTTAGTATTTGTAAAAAGAATTGTGTATCTAAAAAGACACCAAAATGACGCAGCTAACACACATTATGCCTCAATTGTTTCACAAATGTGTGGTGTCATGGTGCTCCATTTCAAAACATTATGTGTATTTTGACACTCGAAAATGACACGATAACGAAACGTTACTAAAATTCAACTCCAAAATGCTCACTGGGTATGTACATTTTATTACAAACATATTTTTGAGGATGGTTTGTAACTCTTAGGTCAGTCATTTAACTATTAGATAAATAAATTAGTTAGTTTTTCTCTAATAATTCTATTAAATATATATAGGCCCTTTATGGTTATGAAATTCGGTATTCGGGCATAATTTTACATTCTAAACAACTTTTTCTTATAAACTTTTATTTTATCTTGCTTAGAAATACTACTTTACCCACTCATAAAATTTTAAGAATGCTAATATCAAGGCATGCTCGATTTTAAAAAAATAAAAAATATGCTAAAGTTAATTTTTTAATTAAACAGAGCTGGATGCCAAACGGTCAAATTTCAACTACAAAATCTTTTGTCAGTTTTACGTATAAATTCGCTCATCCTGGGACACACTGTAGTTTTGGAATATTAACCCGATGACCTAATAGAAGAGCCGCCACTGCTTTTCATCTCCATTAACTGAAAATAATATTTCGCTTCTTAATCTGGTCCCGAGGAGGATTAATAACCCCGCGGGATGACCATAACTCGCTCTCGATAAAATGCAAAAACACAAAACGACAATAAATCCCGGTAATTAGAGCAATATCTTCGGCGGCAATGGCAGCGCGGTTTCCAAAGACATTCCTGCTCCAAAGGTATTTATCTCTGAAAAGATAGAACCACTGGGTAATAGAGTAAATCATGCTTTCAGTGTAGACGGCTGCTCTAACGCTGCTGCTGATAATGATGTATGGATGCCATTAGCGGAGAAATGACTCCTATGGCTCGAGACTGATTACCGCGGCGGACCGTGAGAAAGTAAATACCTACCCGGGCAAATTAAAACTGCCTCAACCGCGTTTAGGAATTTCGTTTATAATGAAAGTGATTCGATACGAGGTTCATGATGTTGATGATGATGATAATGATGATGATGAGACATAAAAGTAGTTTTTAAATTTGAAAGGGTTTGATCCTATTACTAGCGGACTAAAATAATAAAATCATATTTAAAAAAAAATAAGTGGAGTTTAAATAGTAAGTAGAATTAGATTTTTATCATCAAACCGCATTCGTCGCTAAAATTAGTTATTTATGTAACAAGTGTGAAAAATGAGCCTTTTTTGAGGAATGGGAAACTTGAGAACTCCCATGAATAGAAAAAGGAAATTTCGAATTTCTAAGTTCGTGTGCGATTTTCAATTTGATTCTGCCACTTGTCTTGTTTTGATTTTAAACTAGCTTTGTTTTTCCGCAAGGCTTGTGCACTTTTAGCTGAAAAATCTTTGGTGAATTTGCTTGACTTTAATTCCGGTTGCTCTACCATAAATGAAATTAGTTTTTTCTTTTGCTCACTCCATACAAAATCGCAATATTTTTTTTATTTTTTGAATACAGCTTAAAACAAGTCAATTCGAAAAACCCAAGAAACGCCATGAAAAAAACCCCAAAATTCCCCGACGTTTTTAAACTTAAATTTTAGGTTTGGTTAAAAAATCTTTATCGTCTTCATCCCGTTTGACATGGCTTCCAATAGCACTCGACTTTGCTGCTACGTTGCCACTACATTTCATGTTCGTACGCGAATAAAATTTCGAATGCTGTTCAAAAATGCACTTTTTAATTCGTGTGCGAATTTTGCCGCTCGACTTTGTTCGCATTCGAAGATTTTCGCATGATTTCAAAAATACGGTTCCATTGAACGAAATTTTAGAACTATTTGAAAAAAACTCCTTAGTGTGATACGACCGAACAACCGGATTTCTCTATAAAACCAGTTTTTAAGAGTTTCATGGTATAAGGCCTCAGCCAACCAACCTATAATAGAAAATAGGTTCAGCGGCTTATAACGAAATAGTAAAAATCCGAAAGGCATCTGACCGCGCGCCATTCATGGATTAATTTAACGGCATTCCAGTGGAAGATCGGGCAGTAGACGGGCAAGCGGGAGAGTCCAGTTTCGATCGGATATTGTTTGTGTTTATTATATACACAGGACGCTCGAATAGTTGGAATGGTTTTCTAGTATATTTACGTACGGTTGTCACAAGGCGCATTGGTGGAATTGCCCGCCTGCCTTTGTGATAATCTTCCTATTGAGATATTGCGTAATAATAATAATAATAATAACAATAATAATAATAATAATAATAATAATAATAATAATAAATGTCTTTATTAAGAAAAATACAAATTCAAGAGAATGAGTACATTTATCAAAAGTCAAAGTCTGGCTGCCTTTAAGGCCAGCTACTCAACATTAACCCTAAAATTTCTTAAATTAACTATATAGATTAATTAGTAAATTTTATTTAACAATTTTTTAATTTCTTTAAATCAACAATTAATAAATACGATATAATCTAATAGCATAATATTAATAATAATAATAATAATAATAATAATAATAATAATAATAATAATAATAATAATAATAATAATAATAATAATAATAATAATAATAATAATAATAATAATAATAATAATAATAACAATAATAATAAGACGTTTATTAGTCACCAAGAAATTACAGGAATTAAGCACAAAGAATACTACACTTGTTGTATCAAAATATAGCACTAAATAATATTTTTTTAATTAAAGTGCAAATCACAAAAGTAATGCATACAAAAGGAGTATCGCTGCCATTTAAGTTATGCCTTTAGTACACTTAGAATAGGATTTTTAGCTGATACTTTTTACTTTTTTAGTAACACTAGATCTTGCATAATTACATGACGACTTTTGCTAGAAAGAGGAAATTTGTAATTTTGTTAGACTTCCTGCTGGAAAAACTTACAGTGTACTACACTTTCTCCTTAGCTCAATTCAATAACCTCGATATAGAAGTAATATACATAAACCTTGTCCCGGGAATTCAACCAATTCAAATTTAAAGGAATTCTCATTAAATATAGAAAATGGCGCGGTTAAGAAAATAGGCAATAAGGCAAATTACCGCAAATATAGCGGCCGTATAAGGTCTTTAAAACGTTTTCCTTTCTATTATTTAAGAGTGGAGCCGTAATGATCGTCGAATACAATATGGAACCCGCGAGGAAGTAAATTTAATATAATGATCGTAATTTAAAAAAAAAAAAAAAGAAAAAGACTTTCACATTAATCGGTATTTGCAAAACGGTGTGATTTTTTACCATTATAATGGAAATTAGAATTTTAATATGGCATTAAGAGGAATCTCTTTGAGTTCCGCGTGTAACTGACCCATTGTTTAAGTAAATAATGATTTTTGTATTGATGCGTTTTCTCTTGTTACGTTAAAGCACGATTAAGATAAACGTGCAAATACATTTCCTTTAGATACAGACTGTCTCAGAAGAAGTTCTGACTAAAAAACATAAAATGTTACATAACGTGCTTAATATTAGTAGTGTTGTACGTATTGTATTGAATGTACAGTGTGACTATTACCCAAATTGAATCTCTCATTTATACTTATTACTAAAGGATACTTCAATAATGAAGACTTATTACTGCTTTTACTAGTAGGAATGTCAGTTTTATGTGTCAGTTTTATAGTGGTAGATATCATTATCCAAAATAATGTACAAAAATTATTATATGATTAACAGTTCCCTAATTTTTTATCAAAAAACGTGAAATAATGGTGAACACTAACTTAGTTTTGCCTTAAGAAGAACACTAAAACTGGTAATCTAAAAACATCTAAATTACGGCTGAAAGATTAGCTATATATCTTAAGACATCCTGTGTGATAATATTAAAATCCGTTAAAACCTAAATATTTTTACCCTTTATATGATATTGACTAATGTTATAATGGCATCCTAGGTGTATTGACTTAATTCAAACTGCGAACTATGAAGAAACGTATCTAATTAAATGAATGTCATATACTAATATAAAAAAACTACACGACTTGTTAAAAAAAAAGTAATTTGTAGAGTATGTTCCTTAAGAATGGTGTGAGGGGTTTCTTCTAACTCAGGATGACATTAGTTCAAGAAAAGTGCCTGGATTTCTTTTAAAATTTTTTTTAATTATATTTAATATCAAAGACCGTACTAGAATAAACTTGTACCTGTTTAGCTCAATAGTAAAGACAAGAATTTAGATAAGGGTTTCAGAATGTACTTGTTGAGAAAAAAATTAACTAGGCATCGACAAGTCTATTAATTAAATATGATATAAAATGCAAAAGAATTTTTTATAATTTATATGCATAACATAAACGGACCTGATGGTTATTTATTTAATGCAGCCCTAGTGCTATTTTAAAATATGAAAAAATTACTCGGTATTTAAGAGTTTTGTTCCTAGAGATGTTCTTAAAAGAAAAACTACACTTTATTAAAAAAATTAATAATATATATCACTACGTTCCTAAAAAACATATGCAATGAAACGAAAGAAGTACAATGTCATGGTAACTGCGTATTACAGTTTATTAATTAAATATAATGTAAAGGCCAAGCTTGTGTGTTTTTAGAAGTGGTTATGTCTATTACCTTCCTGATATTTAATAATATAATTTAACTTTTGGCAATAATTTTTCATGTACACTAATAACAACGATTTACTCCCAAAATACAAATATTTTGGGAGTAAATTGTTGATTGAGAAATGCGGGTTGCCTTGTTAACGGGAAGAAATGTTGGCCCTCTACTGAAAGTGCACACAACAATTCGAATTAATTGTGACATTGGTAAGCCATAACTATATTTGCAAGCCGTTTAACCAATCAGATTTGAAAGCAAACCTGGTCCAATTTGGCGCCAAATTTGAATTCAATTAAGCACGGGAAATTTGAAGTCTGAGACGGACTCAACTTAAGAAAACTACTTAATATCATTTTGTTTTTTCCGACACATTTCCTTTTTATATTTTTCAATTTATAAAAGATGTAATAGGAATTTGCACAAGGAACAATTAAATTTCCCTTATACAAATCTATTTTAGCCAAATAGAACATCGGCTGTATGTGAGATTTTATGTTTCCTCAATTGAGCAAAAATGTATAGGATATAACCTGTACATTTTTGGAGTAAAAAAAATTAAAATATCTTTGTATTATTAAACAGCCCCAGTAACGCATGATGATTAAATAGACGTTTATTTTTGATTTACACTTACTGCACATTTTATTCACGTTTAATAAAAAACTTTATTACATATTAATAATATATTATTTATTAAAAATTAAACGTTAATATATGGTTTTTTGTCTACTATTTAAAGATTTATATAAGATGCGTCACTTCCAGATGGCGGCTTTTCTACCAATCAGCGGGAGTCACTGGAGGTCATGCTGCGCACCCACTTCCCAGACTCCAACTTATCTCGCGATCCTCCTAGCTGTTCTCGGGCTCCGATTCGCTTAGAGTTCGAGACTGCTAGAAGAATAATTACCTACGAGAGGGTGAAATGGGCAATCAAGACATTCCCCCCTTCAAATCTCCGGGCACAGATGGATTATATCCATGCCTTTTGCAAAACGGGTTAGAAGTACTAACCCCACACAAAGTCAGACTATTCAGGACGTCCCTTGCTCAGGGCTACGTCCCAAAGTTGTGGCGTCAAGTGAAAGTCGTCTTCATTCCGAAACCCAAAAAAAAACAATTTTATAGATCCCAAATCGTACCGACCTATCAGTCTTACCAGCTGTATGCTGAAGGCGATGGAGAGGCTGATTGATCGATATCTTAAGGAAAGCATCCTGGTCAACAAACCACTGCATGTGCACCAATACGCCTATCATGCGGGCAAATCCACGGACCTGGCCCTAAACCATCTCGTTAGGAAGGTGGAGGTTGCTCTGGGTAGTGGCAAGGCCTGTCTGGGTGCGTTTCTAGACATTGAAGGGGCATTTGATAACATCCCTTTTGCATTAATCTGCCAAACAGTCGAGAGCCGCGGCTCAGAACCCTGTTTGGTTAGCTGAATAGAGGCCATGCTCTCGAAACGTCATGTATCTGCTCAGCTCAACAACGAGATTGTCGAAACGTTGGCGGCTAGGGGCTGCGCGCAGGGAGGATAAATCTTTTAAACAATGCTAGCCTGTACACACAGGCCTACGCTGATGATCTAGTAATCCTTTGCCCAGGGAAAGACGCCGTCTCAATGCAGGGTTCTATGATGAGAGCCCTGCGTATGGTGGACATGTGGTGCCTCTCGGGGGGTCTCAGGATTAAACACAAAAAAGCACAGCTCCTACTATTCACGAGGAGACGTAACTTTGGCACGCACCCTGTTATATCTCTAGGTGGCGTGCAGCTGCATTACTCCAGGACAGTTCGATTTCTAGGAATCGGGCTATCGTTCGTTTGGTGGCCATGTACGGAGAAAGCGAAAATTCGTGCTCAACTGGACAGAGTCCAACGTCTTGCATGTCTCAGCATAACGGGTTCCATGCGGACGGCGCCAACTAGAGCGCTTGAGACAATAGGCAATTGTGAAGGTTCGATTTAGGAATTATAAATAAGAATGCCAAATGCGCTTACACCATTGTATATTACTCTCTTCGATGATATCTGGTATATTAGTAGTTATTTAAAAACAGTGTTCTACATAATTGTCGTGCATACGTGTGCAATAGTATTGCATAAATATTTAACAATAATAATAATTCATTGTATAACAAATTAATATACAGTATGATACCTGAAATTAAATAACATATATCACTATTATATTATTGTACCACACAATGAGGACTGCGTACAGGTTATACGTCCTCGGCGAACTACGTGCTGGCGAGACCGGTCACGCAAAAATTTGGTCACGGGCCATACAGGAATGTCCTCTCCTTCTGATGGGCAGTGACTGCATGGCTCCAGTGACTGTGGACTGCGAGGGATTCGTGACGCACATTGCAGGCAGAGAGGAGTGGCATCATTCCAACAGACCTGCATCGCTAAATAGGGGGACCATCTGGTACACAGATGGCTCCAGAATGAATAACAGAGCTGGATCAGGGCTTATTGGTGGGATCCCACATACCAGTAGGGCATACTCGCTGGGGGAGCACGCCACTGTCTTCCAGGCCGAAGTATTCGCTGTATTAAAATGCGGACAGAAAATCCTAAGCAGCGGACACCGCAATACAGTTGTATCAATATGCTCGGACAGCAGAGCTGCCATTAAGGCTATCACGGCCGCAAAGGTAAGCTCCAAGCTTGTACTAGAGTGCATAAAAGTCCTGAAAAAACTGGTACAGGTTGGTTGCAGGGTCCAGCTCGTCTGTATACCTGGCCACGCAGGCCATGCAAGTAATGAGGAAGCGGACTCTCTCGCCAGACTGGGATCCGCGAATGTGCCGATGGGGCCGGAACCCATAGTTGGTATCGCCAAATGCGTTGCGGTCGCGTCAATGAAGGGTCTGGTGGACAAGTGGACCCACCGAAGATGGACTGAGTCCCCTGGTATGAGACAGCGTCCATAAGGGATTTATCTATTATAAATATTATTATTTATTATAACAAAGCATTTTTTACCACTGCATTTTTTTAAAATAAATTCTATTTTTTAAATCTCTGTTTAGTTTTAAGCAAATTTGTATTCTTAAGTTGTTTTATTTTTATATCTTATCTGGTATAATTATTGTTTCATACGTGTTAATGCATTTCCTTTTTTTCTAGATTTCTTTGTGTATGATATTGTATTATTACACTATAAGTTATATGCGTGTAGGAAAAGTATATCGTATCCTCTACAGTGGCATGTAAAGACTAGCTATATAAATCCCGTGTCAATTTTTTTAAATGCCGAAGTTTTCTCCTTTGTGTAAACAGAATCGTATATAATATACGTATATTCTACAGTTTACTAAATATACTCTTTCCATACACGGTTAATAAATATATCAATAGTTTCTATTAAAAACTTTACTTTTGAACCTAGATAATGAAAAGTTGTCTACAACCAAAAAAAACTAAATTTTTTTCAAAACCTAAGGACTTATCTTAAAAAAACTGAATGTCCCCTTATTTGCGATAAAAAATGGCACGCCTATTGCAACTATTGCAAAAAATAAAATAGAGTATTTTCACGTTTTACTCGAAAACCTTAAAGTTATGTGAGAAAAGTATAGATACAAAAACTATAGATTTTAAAATCTCCTATTATAATTTTCTTAAAAAGCATTTTTTTTCAAGAAATTATTTTCTGCAAAAAAAAAACTGCTTTTTATTAACCCTACACCTACCCGCCCACCCACCCCACACAACTTACCAGTAAGAAATTGTTTTGAAAAATCATTGTTTCCCAAAATAATATGCATAAATAACAGCTCATGTCATCGTTAATATCTAATATAATAACAGAGTTTTTGTTTATGTAAAGCTGATATAATTATTTGTATGTATAGTAACAAATATTTAATAGAAAAACAGTGCTTCTAGATCGGATGTTATGCACAAAAACGGTGATTTTTTAAAAGAATTTCTTACTGGACAGTTTGTGGTAGGTGGAGGGGTAAGGGTTGTGTTGATAAAAAACAATGTTATTGCAGAAAACATATAGTCAATATTTAATTTAATAACACTATTAATTTAAATTTGATGAAATTTTATATTGCAGCTCTTAATTGTTCCCCTGCCCTCCTATCTTTTGAATGCGTTTATATAAAAACTTGAAATTTCACACTCATCAATAGCAACCTAAATACTACTTTTTGGTCTTTAGCTCATTAGACAAAACATTCAAATGGCAACGAGACGCCATTTTGAAGTTCAAAGATTGAGTTATTACTACTGTTTTAATGTCTACCACCTTCAAAACTAGCTTAATTTATCTCACGGGTTTTTCCAATAAAAAACCCAATAAAAAACAATAATTCTTCCAGACCTTTGAGACTGGTATCAACTGCTTGGAAGAATTTAATATCATCGTTAATGCTCTCAGCTTTTATTTACATCCGATATTTAGTCACCGAGATTCATAAAATTTGTGTAAAAAGAAAAGATCTATTTTTCCCAAAAAGACCACCACGAATCAATGTTATGGAATAAATTATTGTATATCTTATGTATAATATACTATAACAGTATATATCTGTATACTGTTATGTTTTTGTATTGCCAATCTCCAATCTTACATAAAATCAAAATTAGTTGATTTCAATAAAGAAGTTTCACTTTTCAAATGTTGAATTTTTAACTTGATTTTTATAAATACATATTACAAAATATCTGGCCTCTCATTTCATTGTCCAGAATTAAAAAATTGTTTGTATGCAACCACCACCTCTCTATATATTTGTGTTCTGTGGTTTTGTTTGAAATTGTTTAGTAGTGTATCTGATGTAGATTAATTTAAAAATTAAATTGGATTTCCAATTCTAAAAGAATAAACTCTACATTATATCCGAGCAGTCGTAAACAGTCTCCTATCGAAGTCAGTGGACCCAATATTTTGAGACGAGAAAGTTGAATTGACGCTTCGGGCTTTGCGGACTACCTACTTTGTAAACCTGTAACTGATCGCCGTCGTCTGTTCACATACATAATGTATTTTGTGCACAAACGCACACAGTTATTCTCGATATTATTATATAAATATTAAAAAATATCTCCTAATAGGGACAAAAGCTACCCATTACAAGTACCTAATCCCATTCCGCTTGATTCTTGAACTCGGTGCTCACTCTAGCATTAATTGCGGCGGCAGGATGCGATATTTTTCTCGGATTATTACGATTATTATTATTTTAAGAGGCATTTGTTGCTCGCTGCTCGATGTAATTTAACGTAAATGAAAGCAACTGTATCGGGATAAATCGAGATCTACACAGTCGAGATTAACTTTTGTCTTCCGGGGGGCAGAGCGAAATAACAGAAATCTAATTAAGACTTTGCCCATCTATTCCATTCCCAATTATGCCCGAATCATTAGTAAAGAATATATATTAGTAAAAGTTACGTAACTGTGTTGTGTAAATTATTCATGGGCAACACGGGGAAGATGTTCGTTTTGCGTTGATGTCTAAAGGTCAACTGAATATAAACTCGCTGAAATTACAAAATGTTAGCGGCTTAAATTGCGTCATAAAAAAACAGTTTTTAAATAAGCTATTAGAATACAGTGACAAGTGCTAGTTCTAGTAGTAAATAAATTTGGTGGTAGAGGTGAAGAATAAAGGTCTAAAGGTATAAAACCATCGTTTATTATGTATAAATAGAATACTATACCCTACGTCAATATGTTTTATTGACTCTGCATCCTACAGTATGCTCCTATAAAGAAGTGATAATATAATATATATTGGCCCCATTTATTCAATTCTTTCTGAAGAACACGATTATTTCAAAAGATCCGATTTTACTGTTTTTGGAGCTTATTTTAATCATTGCTTTATGTCAGGATTATTTATTTTTAGAGTGCAAAATAAAATTTGAAATTTGGCACACATCATAAGCAACCTAAATACTACTTTTTAGTACCCAGCTCATTTTGGAAAAATTGAAAATGGCGACGGAACGCCATTTTTCACATAACTTCTCAAAATCTTATTTTTTGCATTCTTATTTCTGTTTAAAATAATTAAACCTTCTAAGGTCAAATTCATCCTCAGGGATTTCTTTTAAAGTGTCAAGGGTTTCTTGAATTTATTAATGAAAGGGGTGCATCTACTGCGACAATTTATAATACTAGAACTACTACACATCAAATATACAGTGCAACGACAAAAATATGGAACAAATTAGATAAAAAATAAACGAGGGCGTGTTCGAAAAACCGCTCGCATACTTTCTTATTTTAAATAGCTTAAAACACCCTATATTATGTGATTACATTTTTGGATTCTACATAAAATTATAAACATTTTGATATATATTTTTATTTACTTGTTTCTAAGATATGCGGTCTTAAAAATTCCTGTTTTTATGAATTTAAAAGCCTCTAAAACTTATTCTACTAAAAAAAGAAAAAACGGATTTCATTTTTATATTCTTATTTTTTTAATTCCTTTTTGCTAAAAACATACAAAATATGATACATGTCAAAAAACACGGAACAAATGCCCTTAAAATTGTTCAAGTATCTAATTAAAAAAACAAGCATTATTTAAGGTATAAAAGGTATATTATCATGTTAAGTAAATTGTCAAAAATTATTTGTGTCAGTGTGTATTTAAAGCAAATACGGTTCTTTTAAGTGAAGCTTAACGAATTGAAATTTTAGAAATTTATTTATTTAAAGTTTGTAATTTGGTTAATGCAAAATATCCGGAAAGGCCCATTACAAGAAGTACAGTAAGTAAAGTTGAAAGAAAATTTAGAGAAACTGCATACCTTCGAAACAGTTTAATGAAAGTATGACATGTGATACAACGAAATGTTTATAATTTTGTGTAGAATCACATACAGGGTGTTCCATTTAAAATAAGAAAGTTGGTATTGACCACGGCTACATGAGACATCCTCTATCTAAAAATTTTATTGAAAGAAATGCGTAACTATAAATATAAATCGATGTGTGCGAGCGTTTTTTCGAACACGCCTTCATTTATTTTTTATTTATTTTTTATCATATTTTTGCCATTTACTGTAAGTATATTTTTTTAAATTTAAATTACGAAATTATATAATTGATTCTATATAAATCCCTTGTTTCATTTTTTTTTGCCTGTAGGATACTGTGATACGGAGTTGTGAGATTTGGGTAATATTAAGGAATTACAAGAATTACAACAGCAGATGAATTACTGGGTAAGTCCTATGGGAAAATAATAATTCTTTTAATTCAAGGCAAACAGGGAGAGATTTGTTTGAATTGATCCATGCCTCTTCCAGGGTTTGTTTGAGTACTTTCAACTTTTTCAACGATTTTTAGAACTTTTCGTCCTAAAAGTGATTTTCACCTTTTATATTGGAGGTAATTGCTTATGTATTCCTGGGAGTTTAAGGTATTTTTTAAAGCCTTTTGAGTGTTTTTTTTTGTCTTCCAGGCCTTGGCAATATATTCTCTCAAGAATTCATGGCAATTTTTCATGAGTTCCTCTAATTATTTGCCTTTTTCACATTTTTTCGGATATTTTTAAACCTCTTTATACATTATTTCACGTTTTCCAGGCTTTTGGAACCATTTTATATGTCTTGAACCATTTTATATGTATTTCGCACACATTATAAGTAACCTAAATACTACTTTTTAGTACCTAGCTCATCTTGGAAGAATTCAAAATGGCGACGGGACGCCATTTTTCACATAACCTTTCAAAATCGTATTTTTTGCATTTTAATTTCCATTTAAAATATGGCGACGGGACGCCATTTTTCACATAACCTTTCAAAATCGTATTTTTTGCATTTTAATTTCCATTTAAAATAATTAAACTTTTTAATGCAAAATCCATTCTCAGGGATTTCTTTCATTGTAAAGGGTTTCTTGAATTTCTTAATGAAAGAGTGCATGTATTGCGACAATTTATAATACCACAACTACTATACATCAAATATATATATATTTATTTTTTTTTATTTTAAACTAAGAAATTATTATAAAATAAAGTCTATACAGGTGATTCAAAATTGAGTGCAAAAATTTCAAGGGCGTATTTACCAGCCACAAATAACCAGTTTTTTTCATAAAAACGTATGTCCTAACTTGTTTTGTTTTCTAGATACAGAATGTAAAAGTTTGTTAATAAAAAATTTTTTTTTTTCTTTGTTATTAAAATCTACTTTTGTATGTATCTGTTACTTAGGCTAAGCTAAATTTTGAAAAGAAATTAAATGAGTCTCAATAATCAATGCGAATTTATTAATTGTTTTAATAGGGCCAAGCACAGATTTTGATTTTTTTCCTGAAAACAAAGCTAGATGCAAGTACGGCTCAAGAGGCAAGAAAGGTACATTATCGACCGCTTAATCTAAAAAAAAATAAATTTTTAAAAACACAGTGGCGTCGTACCATAATAATACCTATAAGTATTAAGTATAAAAACTTAAAACGCCACTGGAATTAATATACTTATTCTATTCCCATTAAAGGATTTTGAATAATTGATAAAAAACCGCTTTTATTAAAAAACTTTCACACTTTCTATCTAGAAAACGAAGCAAGTTAGGACATACGTTTATATGAAAAAAAGTTCTTATTTTTGGCTGGTAAATACGCCCTTGAAATCTTTGCACTCAATTTTGAATTACCCTATATAAGTGCCTCGTTTAGTTTTCTCTTGCCTGTAGGATACCCTGTTGTTGCGAGCTTGATCTAATCTATGGGTAATATTAAGGAATTACAAGAATTACAAGAGCAGATGAATAATTATAAAATAAGTCCTACGGGAAAATAATGATTTTTTTAATTCAATGCAAACAGGGAGAGATTTGTTTGAATAGATCCATGCCTCTTCCCGATTTGTTTGAGTACTTTTAACTTTTGCAAGGATTTTTTATAACTTTTCGTCCTAAAAGGCGGTCCTCCACTCTTCGGCCCTCCATCTTTTATATTGGAGGTAATTCCTTATGTATTCCAGGGAATTTAGGGTATTTTTCAAAGTCTTTTAAGTGACTTTCTTGTCCTGTCTTCCAGGCCTTGGCAATATACTCTCTCAAGAATTCAATTTTTCATAAGTTCCTTCAATTTTTTGCCCTTTTCACATTTTTTTGGATATTTTTCAACCTCTTTATACATTATTTCACGTTTTCCAGGCTTTTGGGGTCATTTTATATGTCTTACAGGAATTTTACGTCGTTCACTATGTCTTTTATTTGTATGTCGTTGTTTCCTGATTTTCTGGATATAACGTATAAAACAGGAAGACAATTAAATTCCCTACAATTTACTTTAATTTAAAATTCAAACCATTTTTGTTAATGATGATGATTTTTTTATGCAGTGCAAAATTTACAGTATAAAAATTTGAAATTTGGCACACATCATAAGCAACCTAAATACTACTTTTTAGTACCTAGCTCATTTTGGAAAAATTCAAAATGGCGGCGCGATTTTCACACAACCTTTCAAAATCGTATTTTTCGCATTTTAATTTCCATTTAAAATAATTAAACTTTTTAATGCAAAATCCATTCACAGGGATCTCTTTCAGTCTAAAGGTTTTCTTGAATTTATTAACTAAGAAATTATAAAATAAATTCTATACAGAGTGATTCAAAATTAAGTGCAAAGATTTTAAGGGCGTATTTACCAGCCAAAAATAAGAAGTTTATTTTTTTCATAAAGACGTATGTCCTAACTTCTTTCGTTTTCTAGATACAGAGTGAAAAAGTTTTTTAATTAATTTATTTTTTTGTTATAAAAATCTGCTTTTGTATATATCTGTTACTTAGGCGAAGTTAAATTTTGAAAAGAGATTAAGTCAATCTCAATAATCGATGCGAATTTATTATTTATGTTAATAGGGCCAGGCACAGATTTAGATTTTTTTCCTGGCAACGAAGCTAAATACGAGTAAGGCTCAAGGGGCAAGAAAGTTACATTATTGACTGCTTAATCTAAAAAAAACATTAAATTGTCAAAAAAGCGGTGGCGTACCATAATTTTACTTATGAGTATCAAGTAGGTAGCCCCCTGAAACGCCACTGCTGGAATTAATAAATTATGTTACGTCCTGTTATTAATATTTAATTATTTATGTATATCATATATATTTATGTACATGTATGTATATCATTATTGTTAGATATATATTTATACATATTAATATTCTTTCATACAATGATTATTATAAATACTAATAATAATCATAATATTATTTACTAATATCTGCACATACAGTATATCATTTATTTTGCATAAATTCCGTTAGTCACCAATGTTAATCTTTTTCTACATTTTTGTTATGCTTAGGTCAGGTAAAATATTTCACTCTCTAAAAACCCGAAACGGGATCAGATATACGCAATAAATTATCGGAAGATAAGTCGCAGCTTGTCTGTAAAAATTTTGGGTGACAAATAAAATCTTTGATGAACGCTTTCCGTTGTTTAATATTAAAAACCCTCGTAACAATTAATTTTATTCCCATCTAAGAAGAGCCTTTTTGACGACAAATAAGCCTACTAAATTTTATTGAAATTGGCTGAAAGGATTTTAAATAATAAATAAAAAAAATTTATTAAAAAACCTTTACACTCTGTATCTAGAAAACGAAATAAGTTAGGACATACGTTTATATAAAAAAAAGTTCTTATTTTTGGATGGTTAATACGCCCTTGAAATCTTTGCACTCAATTTTATATCACCCTGTATAAGTCCCTCCTTTAATTTTCTTTTGCCTGTAGGATACTCTGTAGTTGTGATCTTGATATAATCTATGGGTAATATTAAGGAATTACAAGAATTAGAAGAGCAGATGAATTGTTAAATAAGTCCTATGGGAAAATAATGATTCTTTTAATTCAAGGCAAACAGGGAGAGATTTATTTGAATTGATCCATGCCTCTTCCCAATTTGTCTGAGTACTTTAGAGAAGTTTTTCAAAGATTTTTTATAACTTTTCGTGCTAAAAGTGACTTTCACATTTTATATTGGAGGTAATTGCTCATGTATTCCAGGAAATTTAGGGTATTTTTTAAAGTCATTTGAGTGTTTTTTTTTTTAATTTAATCTGGAAACACATAGTGCCAAAATGGATTTTTTTTACTGTTGAAGTCAGTGACGGGAATCCCTGGGGTAGAACTCGGCCAGGATGTTGGCCGGGATACGTTTCAGCATCTCCTTGGGAAAGATACGGAGCAGTTGCCAGCCGATGTCTAACGACTCGAACACGGTTCTGTTTTCGTAGTTTCCTTGGGCGATGAAGTCCTTTTCGAATTTGGTGAGGAACTCGAGGTAAAGCAGATCGTCGGGGGTTAAAGCTTTTTCACCTACGACGGCCTTCATGGCTTGGACGCCCTTACCGATGGTGTAGCACGCGTACTAAATAGAGAAGGAAATATTAATTAAATAACAAAAAACAAACACACTATCTTCTAAACAGTTCAACAAAATTTATGCTATTGTTGCACTGCAATTATGCTAACATGTTACAAAGCGTCACTATGAAATGTTAAACTCAAATATGATTATTGTTATTGAAGTCCTGTCTTCCAGGCCTTGGCAATATATTATTCCAAGATTTTCCAATTTTTCACGTGTTCCTCTAATTTTTTCCCTTTTTCACATTTTTTCGGATATTTTTCAACCTCTTTATACATTATTTCACGTTTTCCAGATGACGTCGTTCACTATGTCATTTATTTGTATGTAATTGTTTCCTCATTTTCTGGCTATAACGCATGAAACAAGAAGGCAATTAAATTCCCTACAATTTACTTCAAATTCAAACCATTTATTCTGCCATAAGAATTAAATAACAGTTACATATCAATATTGACATATGGACAAAATAGGATTGTTTCGCAATTATACAACCCTATAGATATAGATGCATTTAAAAGTAAGACCTATTGTGAAAATCCCTTTAAATTAATTAATATTAACAAAAACAAATAATGAAAATTACCACGACGGGCTGCTAACATATTTAGTACTACAAGTATAAATAGTATAATGTGAATAGTATAGTATAAATAGTACAGTGACACTTCTTGGGTGTCAAGTCATGTACCCTACAGAAACCAAGTTAGAGGAAGCTAAAGAAAATTCTCTGGTTTTTCCTTAGATTTTGAGGTTATACTTAGAGAAACTTTGACCTAGTAGGGTGCTTTTAACATAAATCCATCCTCAGTAAAATAATCGCCAAGAAAAGTCATTAATAGTTTTCAGGAAAAATGACTGTCTTCTTACAGGATATCCTCCTCTGGAAACTTTGAAATAACTAAAAAAATAGTGGACTTTCAAGAAAGTAAAATATATGGCTTTATTCACAAGGAAACCCTTCAACTTTTCCTAAAAACCCAATAAAATTTTCCTAAGTAGTTTTCTAGTTATACTAAAGCAAAGTTCAATTTTTTTAATACCAGAAAACATCTGCACCTAAAGGGCTCTAAGTTCGGACCTACAGAGACATTTCTTAGATCAAATTTATCTCATTACATTAAATTAGAGTAAAAAAATTATTAAGAAAAGTTACGTAGTTTTTCTGTGTCTGTCTAATTTTGGTTAATTAATTATTTAGTACTGGGACGCTTGGACTATAAGATGAATGTGTAGGTCTAAATGTTTCGTCAAAGGGTTTTTAGCACATGGACGTAGAATGAATTATTACTAGTTGAATTCTATAGACTATAACCCTATATGTACACAATGTGTAACTGTTAATGGATTTTTTTAATTAATGGCACAGCTGCACTATTTTAACCACCAGTAATCCAAGGGCGTATGTTCAATAATCATTAAATTTATAGAAAATTTAGTACAGGCACACCTGGATTATGAGATTTTGTAGGCAGTGTGTATAAGTCTAATTTTGTCCTGTTAATGGATTTTAATATATTTTTTTTTAATACTTATGCGCCTGCATTATCATCAAAGACAGAAGTAGCCCAAGAGCATAAATATAATTTTCTATTAGTTATTGGAACAAAACTATATAGGATACTTATGTTAAATAAGAGTTTACAAGATATAATCTAATCAAGTGACTCATGTATATTTGACATTAACGCGCATCTTATTACCGTACGACAGAATAATCAAATCCAGTAAAATACAATTAGTATGAAGATTATTTAATAAAAAATTAATAATTGTGCAATGGAGTTTTATTGTCTATAAAACCCCTGTTTTTTAACCTATTTATATGTTTTTTATTTAAACTTTAACTAATTCATGGTCTATCATATCTTCTAGTTTTTATATTAGACTATTATACAAATTTGATGAGAAAAAGATGCTTGATCTAGAGCCAATATAATTTAAGGGCGTTTCTATATTTAATCTTTTACTCTCTTTAAAATCTATGCGTGAATACCACCCTAATTGATAATTCCATAATTAAGCTAGTGACTTAATATAGGATCGAAATACATGATATAAGAACTAAATTTATGATAATTGCAAAAAAAGACACTTTAGAAGAGATCATCGATCTTTATTTTATTTCTATATAAGATTATTTCAAAAAAAATCAACCGCTGTATATAATGGTGTTAAATACAGGACATGATGAATTCGTGTCGAGTTTGCGTCTCTTTTTGCTAATCATTATTTTTTCCGAATAAATTAAAAAAAAAACATCCCATCTAACCTTGACGTGTTTATAACCCAAAAACCTTAAAAACCCGTCTAAAATAAAATTTGTATGAGCAAAACGAGCGGAGATGGTCTCGAGCAATAATTTGCGTTCAAGGTGGATCGGTTTCGATTTCGTTTCGATCTCCCATTGGTGCCAATTTATTTTTAATTAGAAGGAATCTTTCAATTAAATTAGTAAAATGTGGATTTTTTTTTTAGGGCAAGGAGACATTCATTTCAGAATGAATGATTTAAGTTGTACCAATTAAAATAGGATTTACTATTTTTAGTCTGGATCTTAGCTTATAAAATTTAATATGTAAAAAGTATAAAAGAATTATGACTAAATTGTATTCTCTACTAGTTATATAGGTAAAACGTTTTTATATGAAAAAATAAATAACATTTAAGATAAAATATTTTATGCATTTTTATTGGAAATGTTCAAGTGTAAAAGTTACTACTAAACACAGCTGCTCTTTTTCTCAATTTTCTCTTATAGGTGATAAATCTTAGGAATCATAAAATATAAGCTATGTTTAGCCTTGGCTTTATTTAATAGCATAATTTAAGGCAATCAAAATAACATAACCTATAAATATTTTTAGCATTTGGATAGTATGATGACAGATTTTCTTAGAACTAATCCAGATCTCATAGATCTAGTATGCTTAAACTGCTTTTTATTCATAATTAACATACCTGTTAGAAAATTCCTAATGCAATCAAAAGTTTACTATTTATAAATCTCCAATCGTGTTACACGATTCTATCAATCCTACCAACTGCACCAAATATGTAATGATATATATAAATAGGGCATTTTTCTAGAGTAAACTATTATTGTGTATCTATTTTTTTAAAATATTTTATTGAGAAGCCATATAATTTTATTAGACCAGGAATGATGAAGAATTAAGGAAATACTTTAATTGAATTCTTCACCGTGAATACTTGATATCTTCAAAATCATAGATTCTATTCATTCTAATGAATACAAATGAAGACATTAATTAAATTATCAACAATTTTCAATTATGTTGCTATTGGAAAACCATGTTAAGTAATGAGAGATTTTGAGGAATTGCTGAATAAATTTGGATTTGTGCTTAAAGAAATCAAGTTAATGATGCCCAAATAAAAATTAATTAAAGAGTTTTCTTGATATGATAGGAATGTTTTGAATTCCACTGAATTCCGGAAACCTCTCAAATTTCATAGAATAATGTTCAATAAAATGCTGTTAAGGAATTTTAGTTTCTCTTTATATCAAAATAAATAACACTCTCATTGGAGTCACTTTTTTCATTTGTAAAATGGTGTTTTCAAATTTTACTTTCGATCTTCAGGGTTTTTTTTTGTTTCAATGAAATTGCTATATCTTCTTTTCAAAGTTATTTGAAAGGCAGACGTTAACTTATAAGAACCTGCTTTTGGGTATTGTATCCTCTATCTTGAGACCCTTGCTATTTTTATTATATACATTTGACCTTACACACTCCTTCGCTGATGACACAAAATTAATTAAACACAGTTTTTGTTTAATTAATTTTGTCCCACATTTCTATAACGAGGTTAAGACAAATGTAAATGCAGATCTGCAAAGTCTTTTTTAATATAGCAATAAGCTTAATTTTAAACTTTTTAGTACCGATGTTTGCACTTAAAAATAGTTACAGTTTTTTTTGTGACCATAACATTTTAATTCAATCAACCATTTTAGTATAATTTAATTAAGTTTCTTTCATTTATTAAAGTCTTAGGTTAGTGATTTTAAAATTTAAAATCAAACAGGGTTTGGGCTTATAAGGAAGGAAAAAACTAACGCTAATTTTATTGATTTGAATAATTATAAAATTTTGATCAGTTTGGAAAATAACCATATTTATTGCAAATGTATTTCAACTGTCAATATACATAAATAAATTTGAACAGAATATAAGCATTAATGCATAGGATATTTTGTTTTATAACAGTAACCAAATATTAAGAGAAAAATTCATATTAAATACTCAAAATGTAATTATTCATTTAATAATTTAAATTGTTTGAAATGGTTAAAAGAGTTAAAAAGAAAAGCTTTAAATCATAATTAATATTAAAAACTAACCAATAATAATTATTTGCTTTTAATATTTAAAAAAAATTAATATGCTGTTTGTTGGGTGCCAAAATATTGCTCACAATTTGGTCAATAAAAGAACTGATATAGTAAATAAATCAATTCTTTAAATTAGGTTCAATATATAATGATTTATTTTAACTACTAAACTAATACACTAGTATTTTTTATTCATAAATCGCTAGTTTCTTCGATTATAGATTTTAAATTATGTTTAATTTATGATTATGACCCACTAGTAATTTTTTTAGAAACCCCTAGTTTTAACTTCGAACATAACATAATTTTTATAAAAACCGCTAGTTTCTTCCTTCATACACTCTGAATATTATTTTTCTAGGTATGCATGTTTATCTATTAGAATATTTTTACAAACCTTTAGTTTATTTATTCATCCACTTTCACATCTAAAATACAAAATCCCTCTAGTTATATCTGCAGAAACTGCCGGTTCATCTCTTGATACATTTTTACATCCAAAGTGTGATGAGCCATTAGTAACTTTTGCAAAACCTAGTATTCGTCAAGATTATATATTAGTTCAACAATTTAAGTTCTTTGATCATCGTTTACGGTAATTGATTATATATTTTGATACACAGACATTTTATGCCTTAGTAAAGTAAGAGAATTTGGAATTTCTTGTAGTATAGTTGTACAGCCTATTGTTCTTATAAATTTAGCTATTTTTATATATAGAGTGAGTACTTGTAAGTATATTAACGTCAGTTTTTTGTGCTTCTTGAAAATTTCACGATAGTATTCTTGTGATTTTAAACCATTCGACTGCTGATAATCCTTTGACTGATTCTTTTTTTGGAATACAAATAGCCTATCTATGTTGATTTTTGTAATTTTACAATTGGGCATATAGTAGACATATTTATCTGTGCATTTCAAGCTGTCTAATTATTCACATGTATGCTTTAAAATTTTACACGAAGAGGTTAAAAATGTATTTGAACATTCTTTTGTTCATTTAGAATGAGTTGATTAATTAAGCATGATTGCTTCATGCAGTTACATGCTGCATTATTCTTTGCATAAGAGACTGATCTTCACTAGCAGAAATATCATTTTTTTAAAAAAGCAAACTTTATGGTGCAAATATGGAGCAACTATGTAGACTAGGGTGGAGCGAATTTTTGATTTCTGGAATTTTAATTACCCTGTATGTTTAAAAGGTGCCTATTGTACACTCAAGTGAGCCAAAAAAAATTAAACGTCCAAAAACAATATCTTCGGCTGCCGAAACCTCCTCAAAATTTCGATAATTAAAGATAGAATCCCATCTATCTTTAATTATCAGAGGGAGCCATTGGCAAGACCCTTGAATCGTGTGAAAATTTACCAGTCGTACAGTTTAAGAAAATTGAAACAATTTTACCATTATTTGATTTAGAAACCGTAAGTACCGATGCAAAGTATTTATATGAGATGTGTCAAGGAATCTCTACTGGAGTTTTAAAAGACGATTGGGCTCTAAAAGCGACAGGGAAAATATCACACTCTAGATGGCTTACCACAGCCAATAGAGTCCTAAGGTTATATGTTGCTACCAATGAGCCCTCTCAAAACCTTAAAATGTTAACAGAGTTTATAGTAAAAGTGTATGCCGTATGCTGGTTTCAAATTAAATGCCATTGGTCTTGTAAGGATGGTGCTAGGCACTTGTTTAGCATTATAAATAAATCTCGTTACCTCCCTGAAGAAATAAAAAAAGGTATTGATCCCGTAATTGAGAGAAATGGATTTTTTTGCGCTCCCAGAAAATATTTTATTAGCCATGCCAAGAGATGATAGAAAACATATTCGAGAGTTAGCTTTAAGAAGGATTTTAAAATGCAGATCAACCGCAAAAACCGAGGATGTTAGAATATTTCGCGTGAATAAATTGAATTTTTATTGTCAAGATTATGTCGACTTAATTGACTGGCAAAATGTTGTTATAAGCGAGCCCCCATTAACAATGGAAATTTAGAACGAAGAACTAACTAACATGATTTCTTTGGTTCCTGATTAAATAGGGTTATTAAAATTCCCTTGTCATTCATAGGCAGTTGAACGAGCAGTTAAGTTAGTTACTGAAGCCTCTATGGCGGTTTATGGCCCTGAAGCACGAGACGGATTTATTAAAGCTCGTATTGAATCAAGACAAATATTGCCGCAATTTGATACTAAAAAGCAATTCTTAGCAGTTCTAGAACAGAAAAAATAAAAAAAAATTATTCTAAGGGTGGGAGGGTAGGGTGGAACTCGAGATGCAACCTCCACGTTGCACCATTCATCCACGTGGTGAGTTCTGGGTAGTTTTTCATGAAAAACTAGCTGAGACCTGCATGTTTGGCTTTTTTTGCAGTTTTAAAGATTTTTTTAATTTTAAAATTTTCAAGGTCATTTCGGCAGCCGATGGAATCGTCAAAAGTCATTCGGATTTTTTTGGGTAAATAAGAACCCCGAATGGCATCTTTTGCACACCCAGGCATATTCGTTTTTGAAAATTAGTTATTTTGGTCCAGTTTTCGCTCCACCTCAATGTAGACATCGTAAAGGTTAGATTCAACTTCATTTAGTTTTATCAGCATTTCCCTTCCGGATAAAAAAGGCATAATTATTCATAGACATTTTTCCCTAATTCCCAAATGATGTAGTCTTGCCTCAATAAAATGTCAGATTTATTGAGAAGAGAAGCATCAAATACTAAATATTCAGTAACAAATTGTTCAACCTCACAAGTCTGTTGTAGAGCACTTTTTTAATAATCTTTGAAAATATGCTGAAAATTGATATTAGCCTGTGGTTTTTAATGGCTTGGTTATCGCCCTCTTTAAAAACTGGATTTTTTTATTACTCCCAGTACTTTACCTCTAGCAGAGGTTGGAACGAACATTTACTCAAAGTAGGTAATAAATGGTTAGCAAAATTACTATTGATTAAGCTTTAAGCTACTTTTAAAAAATAGCATCTAAATGTAACTGTCGGGTGCAAACCTATTTCGTTGTATTTTTGAATTTGACCTTTCTTTCCACGTTAAAATTTTCACTTGTAAAAAATTTTCTTACTAATACGTTGTTGTACGTTGGGCGCCAAAAATGTTATTTATAATTTAGCCCATACCATTTTTTCTATTATTGTATTTTTAATTTTAAAAGAAAATCTTTTATTTTATCCATTTCTTATTAAATTATTTTTAGATAATAAAATAGAGCCCATAATTCCCTCTATAGATTTTCTTCATTAAAAGTTATCATAAAATAAATAATAGAATGCATTAAGGCATGTGTAATTAAATAAAATATAATAAACGCTTTTTAATAATAAAAATCAATTAGACCAACTTTTTGGACTGTTTAATATTACATATATTCTCAGAATAACTCTAGAAATTAGTTCATAAATTCACAGGTAGACTTGTAATGAAATGTGCATAATTTAATTGCGTATGATGAATATTTTCTTACTTAGGCAATTAAACTAAATTTTCGCATGTGCTCGAAAATAATATTCAAGGAATATTCTTAGACAAAACAGTGCCATCTATTTTAATTATTTCCTTAATAAAACTTCATAAGTTTTAAACTAAAACTGCTTACGACAGCAATTTACTTAAATGTTATTGCGTAAATTCGCAGAATATTCCTAAAAAATACAGTAATTTTAGTCAGATATCAGCTTAAAAAAAACTCACTTATGAGAGAAAGCAACGAACAGGAAGAGGCCACAGTAAATCCTGCTTTATTAAATTTTGCAGTCAGTCCCGATCGAATGACATTACATTAACTGATTTGACTTTACTAGTCAATTTCAGGCTATCGTATACTTTAAACAGAAATATTTGATATGTTGAACTCTGATCGGTTACTCTTGAGCAACTGTATAATTACACAGATTGCAAACATGCAATTCTTAAGTTGTCTAAACCACGCGTTATGTTAAAAATAGTGCAGCAATATAAAAGCTTCTTTCTAGAAATTGAATCCATATCTAGAAACTAAATCCAGAATTTCTTTTTCATAAATTCCTTGCTTAAAACTTGTCATAATAAGTTATGCATAACTTAATTGAAGGGGTTGATGGATAAAGGTGTTAAGTAACATTTTTCGAAAAATTTACTTTTTTAGTGGATAAAGTCCTTTTACACCTATTTTATGAACTTTTGTGCTGCCAACTTTCACCATTTTCGAGATAACCAGTGGATAAAGGTGTTAACTGCCTCAAAAAGAATGATCTCCTGTGAATAAAGGTGTTAAAATCATTTAATGTCACTTAACACCTTTATTCACTGTAAATTGATCCTAACCTAAAAAGTGATGTCAGATTTTATGTGTTTTCGTAGAGGAAACAGTGCAATATTTTTATAAGTTTTTATATTATTTGTACACAGCATGTCGCGAGAAAAGCATATCGTCGATTTCGCATTAATGTCAATAAAAAAAAAACTAATAATGATAAAGCATTTTGCAGTTCGGCGAGTGTTTCTAAAGTGATATTGGGAACTCTACTCCAAATTGAAATTGAAAATTATACTGAAGATATTGGGAAGCCTTTGGAAGATACACACGGTAAGTAAATTAGTATATATGAATATAATAATTCCTATTTATAATTACAATTTAGAGTAAGTATTTATTATATTAGGATGTCCAAGTTGAATGAGGTTATGTACATTACCTTTTTTTCTCTTGTTTTTTAGGGGTATAATAAGACTATAAATAGACTATTCTGATTAAAATATCTTTTCTATTTAATAATATAATTTAAACTAGTTTATGCTGAGATACGCAAAATTTTGATTCTTTTCAGTTTTTTCTGTAGAATTTGATTTTAAGCTCCTGATTATCCCTCAACTAAGGAAAATACCCTTACGGAGACACTTAGCTCATCAAAAGATGAGATGAACTATTTTTTATCAAAAAGTAAGTAGAATTTTATTGTACTCGTACCTTCTTAAAAGCATAGCTAAAAATATATTATGTTTTGGTAATATAATATATTTTCTAGGTAATGGTAGTAATGCAGATTTTTTACGCTCCTCAGATGAATATAAGCCAAGCACAGACAGTGATAGTTCTTATGAGACAGATAGTTCAGATGATAATCTCCCACTCAGTACACTAGGTAGGTTCATGTTAAGGGTTTCACTAATTTTTTGCATTTAACTAGTATTTAAATTTTTTCGTATGCGTTTTGATACTGTTTTTAGTTGATGACAGGTTTGCATGTTTATAAATTCTGATATTTTTTAAGTTCACAATAAAAAGCGAATCAAAAATAAAAAACAGCAGAGCTTACATTCGTCAGATGATGACGTCCTGGGGGAAACTGTAGGTGGTATGTATTTTTTACTTGTATAATATTAAAGTTGACTATAGTATCTGTAATAATTTTTTGTTTTTTTTTTAGTTAACGTTGAAGAAACAGGTGAAAATGTTGAAGTTATCAGTCCTGAAATAGAGGACGATCGTTCTAAGATGAAATCGAGAAGAAGGAGCAGAAATCCCGAAAAATGGAAAAGAAAGGCTGCTGCCATAGCCAGATGTAAAGGCGAAGAATATATGGCCCAAAAGGGTTATAAAATTTGCGCAAAAAGCGTAAGAAGAGAAAACCTATGTAAATCCCAAAGCAAATGCAGTGATGAAATTTGTGTCGAAAATAGGGAAGTAATATTTAAAAAATTCTACGGCATGGATATAAATACTAAAAATGCTTTCCTATTTAGAAGTATCATACCACACCCTATAAAACGCAAAAAATTAATACAACTAAAAACAGAACGCGCTCCTTTAAATATTTTATCACAATAGATTGAAAGAAGATATTTATTTGCAAAGTTGCTTTTTGTCAACTTTTTCAAATAGGAAGAAAAAAATAGAACTTCTGCAAAAACAACTGAAACTTGGAAAAACACTTCCAAGTCCTGATATGCAAGGAAAACATAGCATCAGACCCCATAAAATTACTGATGAAGTTCGCAAATATATTATAGATCATATAAAAAGTTTTTCTTCCGATGAATCGCCTTATTCAAAAAACGAAAAATCCTAATAGAAGATACCTGTCTCCAATACTTACATTAAAAAAGATGTTTTCTCTATATACTGCCATGGACAGAAAATATTGCAAGCAGGAGAAGCAGTGAAATTACAAGCTGTCTCTACTATTTCATCTTCCGATTTTTTGCACGGTATTGACCACCTCATTATTTCATTATTATTGATTCATGCAGTGGCCAAAATAAAAATTTTAACATTATCTGTTTCTATCAATACTTAATATTAAAAAATAAATTTAGTGTTATTGAACACAAATTTCCTGAAGTAGGTCATTCGTACCTGGATACAGACCGAGACTTTAGTAGAATTGAGAAAAAAATTAGAAAGCATGAAACTATATTTACTCCAGAGCAATATCGCAATATTATAAAGGAAGTAAGCGTAAAAAATGCTGCTGTATTTGATATGCAGCATCAATTTCGAAGTACTGAAGAACTTTCTAACATGCTTCAGTTGATTAATACAAAAAAAAAAACACAGACAATGAAAAGATAAATTTCAGGGATGACATTAAATGGATTAAAATCGAAAGGTTTGGTTTTTATATGTACAAAACCTCTTATAATCCAGATGAATCATTTAAGAAGGTAAATATTTTAAAACGCAATTTCACGCCATCAATTCCAAAATTACCCATCATGAAAGAAAAAACAGGCAACATATCTAAAGAAAAGTTGGACAACCTCATAACTCAGCTGCCACATATTCCAGAAAGTTATAGATGGTTCTATAAACAGTTTATTACAGTGGAAAATCCTGAAGATAATAAAAACAAGAAAAGAAGAACTACTTGAGTACTACCTAACTACTTAATATTATGTTTTTTAAATCAACATATTTATTTAAGTTTAAATAAGGAAGAAAGTTCTGTTTATTATTCTTGGATTTGTAGTTACATATTAATTTGTAAGCAGTTATTATCTTAATAAAAACTCACTTTGTGTATTATATTTTTTAATACATAATGCATAAAACCGTCCCAAAGTCAGAAGGGTACAATAAATGGCGGCCGCCAAAGGTGCGCAAACTGTAAACGTCGTTGCTAAGCATCGAGAGCCCGGCAAGCCTATACTCACTCAGGAACGTAGGCATAAGTGTTTATTATAGTTTTGTATTTTGTCAAAAAAAATCCGCTCGCCACTGCCTTCAGACGCTTTATTTCACGCATCTCGTCAACTGTCATTGTCCCCTTCCTGGCTTTGGTGGACTCTACCTTCTACTATAAAGTGTAAGTATTTAATAAATCGTTGTTTTAAACGATTATATCATAATAGTTTACCAACTTACTGCTACTTAGCTCCTTTATCCATAATATGAGAATTTCAGTTTATTTTTTTTTTTTATGAATAAAGGTGCTAATTACAGTTTTTTCAAAAAACAAAATGAGATGCATATTATAAACTAGAAATTGATGTAAAAAATTCTATAGATTGCGGTAAAAATTTTATCTTAAAAGTTTCATTTGAAAAACTTCCAACCAAAAAACTTTACCTGGCTCTCCTCTAAAATTAACTTTTTGTCAGTTAACATCTTTATACATCAACCCCTTCAATTGTTAACGACGAATACATTTTTATTAAAAGCTTCTTAAAGAAAACACTGTGTAATGTACCTGTATAAGCCCTATATAAATATATTAAAAAATACAATTATTTTAATAAATATACATTGCATAAACCGTTCATCTGAAATCACGTAATCAAATGTCAATTAATTCACGCATTATTTCAGAGCCGATACAAATAATCAAAAACCTTTCTAAAATTTTAATATTTAACATTACGGTGGCATAAAAAAGGCTCGGCCAACCTTAATAGAAAATGCAAATATTATGCATATCAGTCGGTTTTGAATATTTAAAAATTGAAAAATTAAATAATACGGCGTTACATAAAGCTCGAGAAAAACTCGATTCCGTTTTTGCATAGTATACGGTTGTTTCATTTTTATTTGCTTGTAAACTAAGCTTTTGTCGTTGAAATTTAGCATCTCGATCGCCTTGAATATTACTGAAAATCGTTTGCTAAAATGATGATACATCCTATTTTATTACGCCTTTTTTTATGTCTGACTGACGTCGTTTTTACGACCCTCATTTACCAGCGGACGGTTTAATAATCTTTACCACGAGCCGAGGTGGTCATAACGATGCGATCTCCAGGTGTTTTACCTTTATTTACTCGACCTGAATCCACTTGATTTGTTTCATTAATTTACAATATAGGACCGCATACTGTTGTTTACGATTTGGACGTCAAATATGAAATATAAGGGTCGCGATAATAGTGGCGAGAATAAAATTAATCTTCGATGAGGCTTAGGATGATTTACTTTTATTAAAAGTAATCATAAATAATTATATTGGTTTTCGCTTTTAGTGATTTTGTGCATGTTTTAGTAGTTAAAAAAAAACATGTTTCATACATTTAATGTTTGATTTAATTGGTCTTCTTATGTCGTTTTCCTATACTGAATTGGGATATGAATAACACTTATATAAACTATTATTTCACGTTACATATCACGAGTTTATTTATATTTATTTTTTATGGAAATAGAATGATCAATATATGACGAAGTTAAGCAATAACAGCATAAAATATTTCATGGATCTTCATTGAATAATCACTTAGAACTGTTGTTAGCCATTTATATGTTTCTGGAAGAGTTGCTAATTATCTGTCGTCATATTGCAGGATTGCCAGATCTATGTTCTGAGATCCATGTTTGCGAGATCGGCGACATACTTGCGGCAAAGTCGCGCGGCGTGGACGCAGCGGCGGCACCTCACACCTTTTTTTTCCATAGAAAGAAAGAAAGAAAGAAAGAAAATGTGCTATATTACGTAAGACAACAAAATCTTGTGTACAAGCAACCTAAAAACTAAAAAAACTAAAAAATTCCAAATTCACTTTAAATTTCAAACAAACATAACTTCTAAAACACTTTACCATAAAATTCACACACAATATCAAAATTAATCATAACAAAACAGATTGGGAAAAAAAAAGCATCTTTTTGATAAATTTCATTAAAAAATAAGTAAAGCTGTCAATAAAACAGAATTTAGAAGAAGTTAATTACATTATTTAACAGGAAACAAAACTAAAACACTAAAATGATGTCAGAGCACAGGTTAAAATCATTAAAAAAATCGTCAAGGCTATAAGATGCCCTGGATAATAAAAGTGATTTTAATTCCTTTTTGAATCTCTTAACTTCTAAAATTTGTCTGATACATAGAGGAACATGGTTGTAAATTTTTTTGCTGAGGTATATGAGTGAGTTCTTCGTGAGGGAGGATGTAGGGATTGGTAAGGGAAAATCGTTAACCTGGCGAGTCATATGACCAGTGTTAGAGGGAGGTTTAGGACATTTATGAATAAGAGTAGCTGTTTCTAAGATAAAAAGAGAAAAACGAGTTAGGATTTTTTGAGATATAAAGAGAGGTTTACAAGAATCTCTTAACCCAGCGGAACATAGGTATCTAACTGCCTTTTTTTGAATCACAAAAATTATGTTTAATAATCCCTTGTTGCTTAAACCCCAAAAAGGCAAGCCATAACGAAGGTGGGACTCAATAAGAGAAAAGTACACTGAACGTGCAACTACCCCTCCCAGCTCATGCCCCGCCATTCTTACTGCAAAGCATCCAGAGGATAATTTTGATGCAAGATTTAGGATATGATCTTCGAAGCGAAGGCGACCATCAATAGTAATACCAAGGAACTTACAGCTTTCTTTGTTTTGCAAGGGGGAGTTTTCACTAAACATAAGGCCCTGAACGTCACACTTAAATCCCATAATAAAGGTTTTGCCCACATTAAATACAAGCCTGTTTGCAGCACACCACTCCGATAAAATCTTAATATCCTTAAAAACCTGGGCTCTAACATTATCAGAATCTCTATGATTCCATAAAATGGTGGTATCATCAGCAAACTGAACCACTTTGCCCTGCAGTTTTAATGAACCCAAATCATTTACATAGAGCAAAAATAATAGTGGTCCTAACACTGAACCCTGAGGTACTGCAGTCTTAAGGGATCTGGAATCGGATAAACATCCAGATACTGTAACTCTTTGGGTACGATTAGACAGATAGGATTCCAGCTATTGCAATGCCACACCTCTAAAGCCATAATTATTGAGCTTAGACAGCAGTATTCCATGATCTACACAATCAAATGCCTTGGATAAATCGCAAAACACTGCCGCCGCGGATTCTCCAAAATTTAAGGACACATAGAAACTCTCCAAAAAGCCGAAAACAGCGTCATGAGTCCCTTTTCCCGTTTGAAATCCAAACTGATTTGCAGATAAAATGCAATTATGTTGCAAAAAAGATAAAATTCTGATTTTCGCAAGTTTTTCAACTATCTTGGAGAGGGTAGATAATATAGAAATTGGACGAAAATTACAAGGCTCACTCACATCTCCACCCTTATAAAGAGGGATAACCACTGCCTTCCTCAAACATGCTGGAAAGATGCCATTATGAAAGGAATTGTTTATGGCAGAAGCTAAGGCATTCAATGCTGAGTCAGGCAAAAGGAGTAGTAATTTTGATGATATTCCATCAGCTCTAGCTGATTTATGGTTTTTTAAGCTCTTAATTGCATCTCTAACATCAGTAAGGCTAACTGGATAAAAGAAAAAAGAATTTTGAACTGACACTTGTTGAATATAATGCAAAGGATCAATATTAGTATTCACATCCTTGAGCAATAAATGAGGAATATTAGAGTAATAATCATTTAAACTATTTGGTCTTACTTCTGGTTCTGAAACTTTCTTGTGAGAATGCCTGAAGTCATTTATAATTGACCAACATTCTCTCTGCCTATTTGAGGACATATTCAAGCGGTCACTATAATATTTAACCTTAGCTGCTTTTATCGTCTTTCTATATAGACTACGATATTTCTGATAATAAAGAATAATGTTTGCATTAGTTGTAAACTTGCACAGCTTAGCCAAAAAACGGAGGTTTTTAGCTGAAGTTCTGAGGCCTGCTGTGACCCATGGTTTTCTATTTTTTATTTTAAGCCTCTTTTTAGGAAAACATTGATTGATCTTGTCACATAGCACATGAAATAACAAAGTAAACGGGTCAGGAGCCATTTCAACTGCATTCCAATTAACCAAAGCTGCAGTAGAAGAAAAAGCATTAAAATTTGCTCTGCTGAAAATTCTTCCTATATAATGAGATATAGGAAATACAGTGTTGCATGGAATCCTAGCGAGAATGGCTTCATGGTCAGAAATACCAGATGAGAGTACTCTACATGACACATCATTTAAATTTGTACACAAATAATCAATAGTAGTTGCAGATGAGGATGTTATACGTGTGGGTGAAAGAACATGCATCTTCAAGTCATAAGATTCCAATATACTTAAAAGGGATGTATGATATGATGGCAAGCTTACATCAGTGAAGTTAATATTAAAGTCACCAGCCAATATAACTATGGAGTGTAGAGACAATTGGGATAATAGAGAATCAAGTTTGTCCAGGAACATACCAATATCTCGCGTGGGTGGTCTATAAACACAAAGAACATATAAATTAAATCGCTTACGAAAACAAAGGGAGAATTCAAAAACCTTCTCCAACAGAAAGCTATCATACTTATTAATTTTACAGAAAAAAGCTTCAATTGTTTGTTTAACTAAAATAGCTGTTCCTCCATGTATGGAGTGTTGCCGACAAAAAATTGATATAGGAATATAATCAGATATTAAGAAACATTCGTTAGGCTTTAACCAGTGCTCAGTTAGTAATACAATATCAGGAAAATCACATGAATCAAGTAAAAGATGAAGCTCGTCCATTTTATTTCTTAGAGACTGTATATTTAAAATAAAAGTACTGAAACTTTTCGCATGCTTATTTTCAATGTTATTTATAGAATGTGAGTGAGCTTCATCTTCTGTGTATTTATCTATAAAAAAGAATCCCTATCACAGTCAGTATCTAGAGGTCCAGATTGATTACTTGGTTTTATTGTGGACACATTTTTTGATGAAATGCAACTTTTGAAATGTTTTAAAATATGGGTATACAGTAATGATGCCAAATCTGATCCAAAGTTGTTGGCATGATTAGACTCTAAAATTCTATTTAGATTAATATTATTTGCGTGAAATATTCTATAGAGAGCCTTATTGCTATTATAAATTACATTATGGTTTGGATACATGTAAGGGCTTGTCATCACTAAACTATTGCTGTGTAAATGTATAAATTTTTTTAAAATATCGAATGATGAGCAAATACCATTTAACATTAAAATCAACATATCATTTTCTGTAAATTCCTTAACCATAGATGATGCAGTATAAATCAGTTTATTGTTTGTACTTCCTGGCTTCAGGAAACACTGGATAAACAGAACATAATTTTAATTTTTCCATAATTGGACGCTGCCATAATTGGAACATTTTATTCTTAGTATTTTTCAGAATGGCGTACAAGCTGACTGCTGTCGAGTTAGTGTGTATTGCATACGTATTTAAAAAAAGAAGAAAGCCGCGAAGGTACTCGGTAATTTCATTGTCTATATGGAGAACTGAGGAAGTACCCAAAAATATTTTTTTTAATTATTATAGAATGTCGATGAAATCATTCGATGAATTAAATGAATTGCTAAGAGTTAGCCTGCAAAAACCAAAAACAGAGTTCTGTGAACCTATGAGTGTAGAAGAAAGACTCACAATACCTTTACGGTAAGAAACATTTATTTTTTATTATTTCAAAAAAAGGTAATTAAAAAAGTGCATGAAGGTTGTTATATATCTAGGAGATCACTATATTGAGACATCTGTGATTCAATAGGAGATAAAGCTGACACGGATGTAGCAGGTGAGGGCTGAATTGGTACTTGATTTGTGTAGCGAGGTAGATTTAACGATTGGGAAACCCAAGAAGCAATTGAAGGATTGGGTGATATTTGGGACTGTTGCAATGGTTGGGAGTAAAAAGGGGGATATGAATGAATATTTTGGGGTACAGGTAAACTTATTGATTGAATTTTTCGCATGGAGTTAAGAACTTCTAAACGGAATTCAGTTTTCTAATAGTCAGTAAATTTTCTAACAGCTGGTAAAAGGAATTTAAAAAAAAGCCAAATCTTCATCTTCTTCTTGTGGGGTACTCGGTGCTTGATTACGCTCCAACAATCCTATGAGTTGCTGTTCAAAAGTTTGTTTAGGACGTGTTTTTGGGGTATAGGTTCTGATGAATGACAGGCGTGACATTTACAACCTCACCACTCGCCTCATCCTCTTTACTAATATTTTCCGAATCATTGATATCATGTGTGCCTATGTCTGTTTCTGGAATGTTAGTGTCGGTGCTGTAATATAAAAATACGACCAACTCAATCTTAAAAACGCACATTCAAGCCATGGTTAATAAAGATTACCTTCGATCCTTTAGTTCTGGTAGGAGAAAATATATTTTCTTTTCTTTGATGTTGCTGAACCACTGGCAACGTCTTTTTGCACCTTGATGTCCTTGATAAATCACTCTTTTAAGTTTTTCCACTTCTTTTGTAATTCCTTACCTGCAACAACAATATTTTAAATATGTTATTATGTATATACCTAAATCACATAATTTTTAGGTATTTGGTAACTGGATTACACTCTGCTGCTATGCAGCATACTTTTCGGATACTTTCGGCAGAAGTACCATAGCATCCATTGTGAAAGAAACTTGCACATTATGGTGGAATATACTGCAGACGATTGAAATGGAGGCGCCAAATAAGGAAAAATGGATAGCAATAGCAGAAGATTTTTATAACCGATCATACTTCCCGAACTGTCTTGGAGCCGTGGATGGGAAACACATCCGTTTAATGGCCCCGCAGCACAGTGGCTTTCAGTATTTTAACTACAAAAAGTTCTTCTCTGTGGTATTAATGGCCATTGCTGATGCAAACTGTTGCTTCGTTGCTGTAGATATTGGTATGGCAAAGAAGGAGATAGTAATGTTTTTAAAAGATCTACATTGGGGAAAAGGCTCTATGGCAATGAACTTGATATTCCAGAATCTCGGTCATTACCTAATTCCAACGGTCCCGCACAACCATTCGTTTTTGTTGCTGATGAAGCTTTTGGTTTGCATACAAATTTATTGCGATCATACTGTAGACGAAATTTAGATGACAGAACACGAATTTTTAACTATACTTACCAGAGCTAGAAGATTCGTTGAATGTACTTTTGGCATTCTGACCAATAAATGGAAAGTATTTCACAATGTTATTTGGGTTAACCCAGATTTTGCTGTACAAATTATAAAAGCAGCATGTGTACTTCATAATTTTGTCAGAAGACGCGATGGGTATCAGTTTGAAGACTCTTTATCGTGCAATTTAGATGATATTGCTGTAACGGGTACTGGTGAAAATAGGCAAACTGCTAACGCTGTTAGAGATTTCTTTGCAAATTATTTTATCACACCTGAAGGAGCTGTTCAGTGGCAGCAACATATGATTTAGTTATTGTATAACATTTTTACCAATAAAACATGACACTTTAATACTAAAATATTTTCACTTACCTTTCTCTGTTTTTTCTGCTGCATCCAAAGAATCCCAGTTAAGAAACATTTCGACGCAAATCTCCTGCCAACATTTTATTTTCTCATCTCTGTTATGATATTTTGCATCCGATATCTTCCACAAACATGGTCTCGCTTCCACTAAAGAAATGAACCTCTTTGTGTCGAACATTGCTTACCACTGAATTTCCAACCGTCTGTGTCTTTTAATTTCGCGGCAGTGCCGCAAGTATGAACACGTCGGTATAAAAGAATGCACTCTATACTTGCGGCGACGTCGCTTCTCGCGGCATCGACGCATCATACTGCGACCAACTGGCGACGAGCCGCGGCATAGTCGCAAGTATGACTTTGCCGCAAGTATGTCGCCGGCCTTATGCCGTTTTCTACGACGTCGGCTTGAAATAATAAATTTTTCACATGGATGTTATCTGAAAAAAAAATAAGTTGCCTAAATGTTTCTTATTTTTAATACTGCAGAGACATACATTTAACTAGACATAGAGGATACGTGGTGTATTATAGTTATTAGTTCATATTTAGGCAGTTACCATCTGCCAAATTTGCCATCTAAAAGAAACTTTATAATACTCTAATCTAACGACACTCAGATCAGACAATTGATATATTTCATATTGAAGTACGTTTGAGGCATTGTTACAGTGTTTATTCAACTTAAGCAAATAGAAGTTAATGGTAATTTTTATTTTTAAATCAAAATTTTTTTTTTAAATAATTTAAGTTTAAAAAGTGATATCAAACTGATATTTTCATTAGCTTCTTTGACTTTGTTCCCTGCTTTTAATGACGTAAAAAAATATATATACTTGCATTTTGGTCTTTCAAAATAGTCCGTCAGGAAGGGTAAGTCACAATTCAACGCTTTCTAGCATATTTTAAGAAAAATAATTAGACAACTATTTTTTGTAGAAAAAATAAAGCAACAAAGGAATTTTAAACGAAATTTGTTAAAAAACTATCGATATAGTCAGTGTCGGTTTTCAGCTGTTTGTATATTTCAAGATAAAAACTTCCAATTTTTTTCCCTTTTAGAATACTAATATATTGTTTTGGGGTGTACATTAATGAAGTTTTTTTGGCAAAAATGCAATTTTAAGAAGCTGCAGGGCCCTCTAGCGGCTGATCAATGAACTTCAAAATAATTTCCATCATTTTTTTTTAAGACAGTTTTATAACAATTTTTTTTTACAAGATCCCACAATTATTAGGGCATGAGATATCGCCGAAGTTTATTCTTTGGTGGCCACCCCTTGGTACATTACGCAATAATATATACATATATACCTAAGTTTTTTCGAACATTAATAAAATAAAACAACGAGGAATAATAAAAAATTAAATCCAGACTTAACGCCGTTAGATTTTTTTTTATGGGGGCACATAAAATCGGTTGTTTACAAAACTCAGCCTGATGATATCGAAGATTTAAAAAGAAGAATTACAGAAGCAAGTAGGGCTATTCCAGAAGAGGTATTTCAGAATGTTCGGGAAGAATTTGAGAATAGACTTTATTTTTGTTTGGAGAACAATGGAGAACACTTTGAACACCTCTTAAAGTAGATGTGTTAATAAAATAAATTTTAGGCGTGCTTTTGTAAAGACCATAATTGTAACGGCTAGGCAAATGTTTAGTAAAAATAATATTAACCTAAATAACATGTTTCAATGCAAATCATAGCTTTAACGTAATTAAAACACTTACAGAAATAATGTTTATTAATAAGTAATTTAACAATGTTTAAATAACCCTAACTTGGCAATGCAGCACACAAATTTAAAAAATAAGGTGCCAAAATGTAGAGAATAAAAAGTTCTTTCAAATGAGGTATCACTCAACCCCTATTGCCATTTAAGATTTTTGAGAGGGAGGTTCTGGGGGGTAGGGGGTTGAAAGAGGCGAAGTGATTTCTGCATAAAAATTGTTCCCCCTCGATAATAAAATCGACGTGTCCTAGCGATTTTATAAAAACCTAACCCGTTTCGAGATAATAGGGGTGGAAAGTTTTCAAATTGACACCCTGTATATCAGATATGTATATATGTATTTCTAAAAAGTAATCTTAATACCTATAAAACTATTGGGGCTAGTTACAATTATAAGAATCTATCGTAACAAAAACTGACAGATTAATTAGTTGCGTTTTATTTTTCTTTCTCTTCATTTTAAGCTGCTAACAAACTTAATGAAACTCAAGTTTAGAAGGTCCATAATATGTATGTAGCCTAAATTGAGTTGCATTAGAATACCACGTTAACTAAGAATATGGGAATTTTAGCACATATGTAAATAGCTCCGCACGGAGCTATTTACATCTGTGGTTTTAGGTATCATATTTAGTTTTTGAAGTAAAATCCGGGGTTCTCATTCTCTAAAAGAAATATTAATTAATTAATTTTTTAAATCTATAACATTAAATATAAAATTTGGAGATTGTTTAAATGTGAATTTTTTAAATTTTGCCTTTAATAAATAAAATAAATCTATTGTTATTATCTAAATCTGGTATAGTATTTAATGTATCATTTTTTTAACTGCCTTAGTATTACTCAAAAAACACATCATTCAACGATTTTTTTATAAATTTTTGGTTTTGGTATATTCATCAACCGTATATGGTCAAAGTATATTTATTAAACTATAAAATATACGTATATCATATACTATTCTGTGTACGAAAAGGCAAAGAATTTCGGCATTTAAAACAATTGACACGGGATTTACATATCTACTTTTTAAACTCAATTATCATAGCCCAAATATTTGATGAAATTCTTCTGAAAAATCACTGTTTTTCCTCCATATTATCGAAACTTATATACGCTGTTTTTATGCTAAATATTTATATATACAATTATATCAAATCAAAATAAACACTGTCATTAAATTAAATATTCAATTCATATTTTCTGCAAAATCAGTGTTTTTCATCAGCACAACCCTTACCCACCCCCACCCACCCCAAACATTTGTGCAGTAAGAAACTCTTTTGAAAAATCACTGTTTTTCGTTCATAATATCCAATCTAATAGTATTGTTTTTGTATATTTTTATTAATATACATATATATGATTTTATCAAATTTAAATAAACAAACTATGTTATTAGATTAGATATAAGGGACAAAACCGGCTGTTATGCATGCGTATTATTGTAAGGAGCAATGATTTTTGAAAACAATTTCTTACTGGTAAGTTGTATGGGGTGGGTGGGGGGTAAGGGTAGGATTAATAAAAAACGCTTTTTTTTGCAAAAAATAATTGCTTGAGAAAAAAAATGCTTTTTTAAGAAACTTGAGTGTGTGATAAAAAATCTATAAATTTGTATCTATAATTTTCTCAGTTAACCTTAAGGTTTTTAAGTAAAAGGTGAAAAACCCCTATTTTATTTCTCGAAAGCAAGGCGTTTCGCTATGAAAATTGCAGTAGTTGAGCTATTTCTTATAGCAAATAAGTGGAAATTCAGTTTTGTTAAGATAAGTCAATAAGTTTTGCAACAATTTAGGTTTTTTCGGTTCTAATAAACTTGTCATTATATAGGTCCAAAACTATAGTTTTGAAATTAAAACTATTGGTATATTTATTAGCCCTATATTGTCAAGGTATATTCATTAAACTGTAGAATATACGTATATCATTTACGATTTTGTTGTAAAAAATTGACAAGTGATTTACATTACTTGCAGCTAGTCTTTACACTCAATTACCACATTTTAAATATATGTTAAAACAATCCTGATATCACATATATGCAACTGTGTAGGATACTATATACCTTTCATACATGTATATATCATATAGTGTAGTAATAAATATCATACACAAAGAAATCTCGAAAATATAGGAAATGCATTATCATGTATGGAACAATAATTATACCAAATAAGATATACAAATCAAAAAAACTCAAGAATACAAATTGCTTAAAAACTAAACAAGAATTTAAAAATTAAAATTTATTTTGTAAAAACGCAATGGTGCATTTTTTTTATTAAATAATATTTACGATAAATCCCTGTTAGGGACGCCATTGGAAAAAATAACTACATTGGTAGTAAAGTAATATAAAAAAAACTCATTCCATTGAGCGCATTTTATAAACGTCTTTAAAAAGTATACTATATACCACCGTTTAATTTTTATGAAATATTAATTGTATATTATTAACATGTAATAAACCTTCTTCTTAAACGTAAATAAAACATAAACGTAATATTGAATTGATATTTAAAGTTTGATTTAAATCCGTAACTTTATATTCTTTAAAAAAAGAATCAGGGACATAATAATCGATAAATCTTTACCTAGAATTATTCTTAATATCCACTTTTGCGCATGTTCTATTGGTCTAATATGCGTTCTTGAGGAACGTACTATAGTGTTAGTTGCTTAAGAAATAAAACATCAAAATAGTGTTTCAATTCTTTAAATTTAATAATGCGTGGTCGTAATTTATTTATTACATTTTGAATATGATTTTCCCATTTTAGATGTGTATGGAGTATTGCACCTAAATAGTTGATTTTAGGCGATGATTGAATGCATATATGTTTTTTTGGCAACGCGATGGTTAATTCAGTAAATTGTGTTAATAAGCCTAATATCCTAATGGCATAAAAAAGTCTTATCGCAGTTAATAGTAAGTTTTTGATTATGAAACCATTACAAACCATAAATAGATTACATTAGTTATTTTCAACTTTAAGTTTTAAAGCCTTCCAAGATTTATAGATAACTCAATCATTAGCAAAACAAATGATATCTTCTAAAAACTAGCTGTGAAAAATATTATTTATGTGTGAATTAAACAAAATCGCTTCTAATTTTTTTTTTTTTTTTTTTTTTTTTTTTCATTTTGTTTTTATAATTGTTTCTTTGGTAAAAACTTGTCTTAGGTATTAAAAATGGGAATGAGAGCGACTCATTCATCATTCATCTGTGGTTCTTAACCTCTAACCATTTACTTTTTTTATGTTAAATAATTTTTATTTGTATATTATTTTTATATATTAATTTTTTATTTTTTATTAATTTTTCTCTTTTTGGTATAAAAAGGTATATTATAGTGTCTGTTATAGTGAGGTGTTATATATTTTATAGGTAAATGAGAATTGCACATTTAAACGTAAGATCATTGCATACAGGGTTCAATGAATTTAGATTCCTAATAGAACATCAAAATGTAGACATTATCTTTTTATCTGAAACATGGCTCTCCAATACCGATAACTCATTGTTGTTTCAAATTCCGGGATACCAATTTTTTAAGAAGAATCGTCAGGGTAGAGGCGGGGGCGTGGCGGCTTATGTAAGAGACAAGTATAAAGTTAATATTGTTTCATTTGACTTTAATATTAATGCTTAATTGGAACTTCTTTTCTTAAAAATAAAAATCAAAAATAAAAATTATGCTTTTGGTGGTTTTTATAAGCCCCCTACTCTTAACTTTAATAGCCTAATTTCTGATTTTGATAATATATTTTCTTTTATATACCCATGTGTTGACGAAGTTTTCTGTTTAGGAGATTTTAATATTAATCTTTTAAATTTTAATAATCCCCTTACATCATTATTTGAAAATTATAATCTCACTCAAATAATTGAAGACCCAACCAGAGTCTCAGCTACTTGCAGCACTCTTCTTGATGCAATATTTGTGTCTAATGTGTCTCTGATACATAATAAAGGGGTCATTTCCGCAGACAACGTCTCAGATCGCAACTTGGTTTTCTGTGAACTAAATTTAAACAGGGTACTCATAGTTCCTAAACTAATTGAGTACAGGTGCTTTAAAAATTTTAATAACCAACTTTTTTTACAGGATTTATATTTCCTACCATGGGATAGCATTTTATATCAAAATAATATCGATAGTAAGCTAGTAATTTTTAATAATTTAATTCAAACACTTTTTAATAAACATGCTCCTTTTAAAAAAGCAAGAATTACTAAACCTAAAGCTCCTTGGCTAACATCTGAGGTACTTCTTTTCCAAAAACAACGCAATGAGGCATTAAGGAAATTCAAGGCAACAAGGGATATACAAGATTGGGAGAATTATAAATTTCTGAGAAATCATACTCTGGCTACAATTCGAAGAGAAAAAAAGAAGCACCTTAATCTGTTGAGTAACGAAAAAAATAAACGTCAGCTTTGGTCGTCATTAAAAAAGTTTAACATTTGTAGAGATAAAAATAATACCAATATTCCGGAACACCTGTCTGATCCAAATTAAATTAACATCTTTTTTTCTCAATTTCTTCAAAATTCTGCGAATTGTGATGAACAAGTTCAGTGTTATAATAATGGTGTATTTGATAATAACCTGCATTTCACACTTAATCTTGCAACTGTTGAAGATGTAAGTAGAATTTTAAATAGTATTAAGTCTAATGCGACTGGTGTGGATCAGATTTCACCAAAAATGTTAAGGTATTGTAGCCCCTTTATATGCCACATAATAAATTGTTGTATAGAAGCTCACTATTTCCCCGATCAATGGAAAATTTCGATTGGTAAACCCTTATCAAAAGTTGCTAGCCCAGAAAATTATAACGACTTACGCGTTATAAGTATACTTCCAGTACTTTCAAAAATATTTGAAAAGGTACTTTACCATCAGATGGTTTGGTATTTTATTGATAATAACATTATTCCGGCTACGCAATACTAAACGTACTGGATGATATAATGGACGCTATTGATAAGCAACAGATTGCTGTTCTGGTGCTTTTAGATTTCTCTAAGGCGTTCGACACAATAAATCATGCCCTTTTACTAGCTAAGCTTAAATATTATGGCTTTTCAATGGAGTCTATACAGTTAATTGAGTCTTATTTGAATAATAGATTTCAGACAATATTTACAAATAATTCTTATTCTAATCAGGCTCACATTTTGTCTGGAGTGCCCCAGGGTTCTGTCCTGGGACCTCTGCTTTTCCTTGTATATACAGCAGACATTCTTAAGTCCTTAAAAGTTTGTAAGGTGCAAGCGTTTGCTGATGATACGCAGATATATACAACTTTCAAACCTGATAATCTTAAAGAAGCGGAGATTGGTATAAACAATGACTTAAATATAATAAATTAATTATCTAAAAAACATAATTTAAAATTAAATTCCTCAAAGTCTTGTTTTATGGTTTTTGGAAATACAAATAAAATTACAAATATTAAAAGTGTAATAAATGTTCATGTGGAGGGCTCTAAGCTTTCGGTTGTTGAAACTGCCAAAAATTTAGGCATTGTGATGGACAGTAAGTTGAGATTCAGGGAGCATGTTAAAAAAATTGTTCAAAAATCGTTTGCAGCTTTAAAACTCTTATATAGTAATAGAGATATTCTTAATCTAAGTCTTAAACGCAGCCTATGTGAGGCCATGGTGCTGTCTAATTTTAACTACTGTGATTATGTTTATGGTTCTTGCTTAGATAATGATTGTAAAATGCGCATATAAAAAATTCAAAATGCCTGTATCAGATTGGTTTATGGCTTACGTAAGTATAATCATATTTCGCAATATTATAAAACAATTAACTGGCTTAAAATGGACAATCGTAGAATTCTTAATTTTTCCACTTTTTTGATAAAAATCATTAGCAGCCCAAAGGCACCTGCGACTATAAGGAATAGATTGTTGTTTAGAGCAAATGTACATGGGGTAAATGTTAGAGCTAGAAATAAGTTAACTATGCCGGTCCATAGGAGTGCTATGTTTCAGAGATCGTTTTCTTACAATGCTGTTCAGTGCTACAATAAAATACCTACAGACTTTGTTGACCTTCGTGCAGATAAATTTAGGAGGAAATATAAAATTTTTCTTATGAATATTCAAAACAATTCTCTTACTATTTAATATGTATCAAATTTGCTGTTTTTTATAGAAGAAAATTTTTTTGTGTTATATTATAATTGGGAATATTTCTTTAGCTATAACATGTTGTTATAATGTTACTTCAAATACACCTTGATCTGGTTTAGTGGAGTAGCTATATAAAGCTAGACTGCGCCAGGTTCAGGTACTTTGTTTTTTTTTTTCATCAAGTTTGTAATGAATTTGAATAATAAAAGACATTTATTATTATTATTATTATTATTATTAAAATAGTTCCCTGAGAAACTCTTTTGTTTACAGATCATTCCGTACTAAAAATCATTACCATTTTTCACACTTTTAGATAAATAATTTTCAAAAAGTTTTAAAGGTATCTCTCTAATCCCTTCAAGTATTAGAGATATAAGTAGAATTCTATAGTCTAAGTTTCGGTCTCAAAACAATTATTTTGAGACTTGAAATTTTAATTTTTTCTCTACTTACGTAGGTCTCTTTGAGATAATGGACGAGTTCTTTCAATTACCTTCTTTACATTAGTGGTTGGCAACCTTCAAAATCTTAGGAAAATAACCCTCTACGAGACATTTATTTACCAAAGGTTCACCATATGTTATAGTTGACACTATTTTTTAATTTGTGTAATCTTTAGGGAAGTATTCTTTTCTGTATTACTTTGGTGATCCCCATGGCTCTTAGTGTTTATTTGAAAAAATAAACAAGCAAATTTTCCTTTCTCTCCCTTTTTGCTAAGCTAAAAACTTCTGGTTGGTTTGTATTCTGCCTTTGTCTTTCAATAACGGAACAAATGATCTCTCAACAAACTTGCCCTTAAAAAATATAGCAAAAAGAAAGTGTTTTTCTCTATGAAAGAATAGATTTGAATCTTCTAATAAAATACCAGCGTACAAACGAAAGTATTAGTAACAGAAGCTAACTTGTATTGGCCAAACACTCCCCAGGTTATCTACTAATATAAAAGCGAAAGTGGGAAAGTGCAATTTTATATCGCTTCCTCGGATAAAACAAAAGGTGTGGTAGTAGGTACTGTTGTAAAAATCCTATAGGAAGTACCGAGTTTAGCGCGGCATTTTATTTATATGCGCTAATAAGGAAGACGTTAAATTCAACATAAATCGCAAACGAGAAACTTTCTTTATTTATTAGGCTCATCTTCGACGGTCCGCGGGCGATCGCGTCGACGTTTTTTGGTGTGAAAGTTTTGCGACGGTCTTCTGCGGCCTCCTGAGAATTTGCTGAACTTTTACCTCTTCTTTGCGAGGCGAACTTTTTTCGCAAAATTAACCGAGATGTGTCTACGAGCATGTTCATCGTTTGTTTATTATCGTACTGGTTTTGGTTTATGATCGGTTTTGCGGCATAGTCACAGCATAAGATAAAATAAGTTAAAGTCTTAAAACTGAAACGAATTTTTTCCTGAGTACAGGAATTGATTGAACAGAGTCCTGATTTCTAAGATATATGATTATACAGGGTGTCAATTTCAAAAGGTTCTACCCCTGTATAAATTTTCCAAAAGCACGCCAAAATTATTTTTGAGGAGGTAATTTTTTAGGTATATATTAAAACAAATTGCAGCATTCCTCTGGCGAGGGCGACCATAACCTTTACAATCTTAAATGGAAAGGGGGGTCGAATGATACCTCATTTTAAAGGTCTTTTAATTGCCTTTTCAAAAATACCACATAGTAGACCTTTTGATTGAGAAGTTTGCAAAAAATCAAGCAAACATGATAGATTTCCTCAACTAGTACTTGCGTGGTAATCACTTTATTAATGATTGACAAATTAGTTAAAAAGTTGTAAAATAAACTAATAAAAGTCAAGCGTTGTGCGCTCTTAAGTATTTTTTAAAAAATGGTGATTAATCTTAAGTAAATAACGGAAATTGTTCTTATTTATGAGAAAAGTCAAAGATGTGCAAGAAGAACGGCAGCATTGTTAAACGAACGATATCCTAATAGTCATCTAATATGTAGTAAATATACAATACATACAATATATATGTATGTAGGTAATATGCTTTTGCAAGAAAATTTCACGGGGAAGCAATTGAATGGCCATCGCAATCACCCGATTTATTACCTTTAGGGGCATTGTCTATCCTAGTAATTTGGAAGATTTAAAAAGATGAATCACTGCTGCGTGTAGAGAAATCCAGGCAGAAGTTTTTCGAAATGTTGGGATTTTAAGAGCAGACTTTATTACTGTTTGGAAATGAATGAACAACATTTTGAACTTTTTATAAATTAAGTTACTACTTAATTAGTTTTTAATTTCTGTTTTATAAACTATTAACAAGAAGATAAAGTATGTACTCGACCCATTCCATTTAGAGGCTATGTCCACCCTCACCAGAAGACTGATGCAATTTGATTGAAAACTAACTTTGACGTGATTTTGGAAATTTTATACAGGGGCAGCAATATAGAGGGTGGTACCTTTTTAAATTGAAACCCTGTAGAAGTATGTGATATATATTGTGATCATCATTCAGCCTTCTGCGTCCAAAGTTGAATATAGTTAACTCCTAAATAATTCCAGTTATGTCCGTTATGAGCTTCTTGTAGCGACTTGTAGTCCATTAAATGATGGTTCTCTTCTTTTTCCTGCTTTTTGTCTCCACTATATCATTTTTATGTCCATCACTCATTAGCTTTTAGGCCATATTATGCGCTTGATAACGTCCTCCATCTTCTTTCCTCATTTCTGACTCTATTCTTGAGAGTCACTCCCATTAGCGACCTTTCCATTTTTCTTTGAGCTAATCTGCTTCTAGTTGGTAAGAATTGACCTCAAAGAAGAAAACTTCGGCACAATAAGTCATCACTGGGAGCACGCATTGGTAGAACTTTTCAGAGATTAGTTGAAAAAATGAACAAATTTATTAAACTACCCAGTGAACATATGTGGGTCCGTGGGACGTTCAAGTAACATGAAAACTGGATATAGATTAAATTGTTGGGATGTCCTGTTACAGTCTGTAGGACATATTGGGGACGTGTTTTTGGAAAAGTACGGGCCACAAATGGGATCATCCTAAGTTGATCACGTTGACGTCCTTTGAATAGTACTATAAACCTACAAGGGACTTATCTAGTAGATGTATGTGGGACAACGATATTTACGTTTTTTGGACCTTTATAGGATAGGAGAAAAACTATATATGCAAAGGGGTATTTTATCGAAAAAATCACTTTTTATAGTAACAGTCATATTTTGTATTCTGCCATTTCAGCTTTTTAGAGACGTAGCGCAACCACGTCTAAATTTCAAGCTCAATATCTTTTTGTATAACTTGTATTTTTTGGGTTAAGCATTAATCCTTCTGAAATAAAAAAGATACTTAGTACAATAATAATTAAGCTGGCAATAAACGCCACGGTGTACCTATCATAAGGTTAGGTAGTATACAAGTGACTTAAACAGATTCGTATACCATTGACGTATCACCTTTATTTCTTTACCTTTAAGAGAATTTCTCCATTTTACTTAACTTAGCCCTTACTGCATCAAAAACTTTTAAGCTTTTAAAGCATCACTTTCCCTTTTTACCTTCCAATTATAACTGGAAGCAAAATTGTTGGTAAATATTCTGAATGAAGATTTCCTTACTGCGTCTCCTTTAAATTTAACTGAAAAATTAATTTAAGCATGACTGTCCTTTTGTATATAGTGGTAAATAGCATTTCTAGGAAGATTGTGCATCTTTAGGAATTTTAAATATTATTCAGGTACTGTACTGTGGCACTATAAAATCAAACGAAAGTTGAGGGAATCCAGTCGAAAGCTTCTAATTTAAAATTAGAGTTGAAATCAGCTTTCTTTACCGTTGCGACCACATAATACGCAGATATCTCTCAAAAAAACAATTATTACGAAAAAGCATACAATCCGCTAAGTATGAAACCTCCAAAATCCAAAAAAAAATGGAGGACGAAAAACATCAGTCACAACTCACAACAACGCAATGAACAGAATGTCCCCAATGTGCAATAATAACAAAGAGAATTGTCGACAACAACAGCGCCTTTCCAATGTCATTAAGTAGAACTAACCGGAAGCGGGGTTTAATGGTGACTTTAAAGGCGCCAAATTTGAATTTTATTCTATAGTGACGTGCGTCCAAACTTATGTGGGAATCTATGATTCTTAGGGAAATTACAGAAGATGTATCCACGAATATCCTAACTCTGACAATCCCACGCAGGATGGTCTAATAGATGCCCCACGGTATCTTTATTTGGACCAATATAGTACATCCCCAGGACAATCAGTATTAACTGAGTAGTGATCTTTCCATTCTTCTTTAAGCTAATCTGTCTTTGAGAAAATGTCGGCACCATGTAAGTTATGACTGGGAGCACGGATAGCTTGAACCTTTCGAGACCAGCTGAAAAAACGAATAAATCTATCAAACTTCTCAGTCAAAATAAGTCGGTCCCTTGGACGTTCAAATGACATGAAAATAGGACATATATTTAATCGTAGGGACGTTCTGCTACATATCATACAGTCGACGGGATGTTCCAGGGACGTGCGACAAATAGTACGGGCTTTGACATATCACTCTTATTTCTTTAAATCCTTAAGAGAATTTCTTCATTTTCAAGTACCCATTTACATTTTTTCCCTTTTTTGACCTTCTAGCGAAAACTGGGAGCTAGTAAAGAGTTAGTAAATATTTTGGATATAGATTTGCTTTGCATCTCTCTTGTGCTGCCCACCAATTAATAATACAAAATTAATCTGCAACATTATATTTAATAAATTTAAATTCGATTGAAGCATATTTAAGAGACTTATTTTTTCACCATGATTATATACACAATGTAAGAAATCCAAACTTAATTAGAATTCCATTTCATCGAACATCAGGTATTAAAAAATCATTCCAGTATGTAGGCATTCATATGTGGAACAGGTTACCGGATTACATTAAAAATAGTTCACCAAAGAAATTTATTGCATATGTTAAAGAAATTCTTCTTGATTCTCAACTAACATAGGCATTTTAACAAATTCACGCCATCAAATTTTTATTAAAAATATAATTTAATTATTTTTATTTAATTGCAACCATATTATTTTTGAGTTCTTACTTTTTAAATCAACACTGGTCTTGTTGATCTTGCAGGCATAAAAATAAAATTTTAAATGGTTCATTTTGGAATATCTATTCATTTTTGCGTCGTGTTGCCCTGGTTTTCCAGCCTCGGCTCGTGTTTTTTGCCGCCCTTCCTCCTCTCTGTCTATTGCACAGATGGTACCTATATTAATGTAATTGATATAGTAAATTATTACACTATATTTTTTTGTTTTTATCTTTTATATGTTTTTAGGGTTTAATGACTTATTTTCTTAATAATTATAATTGGGAAAGTCTTTATTCTTCTTTTAGTTGTAATTAGGTTAGTATGTTTTAACGGTCTGAGCAGCACATGCGCGCTAGCTCGTGTATGTGTTATCGGTTGTTTTTATAATCGCAGTTCAGTCCGCATTACTCTTAGCATTGTGTAAATTCTTGTAATAAAAAAATGTAATTTTCTATGTACAATGTTTAAGTGGTAATAAAAGTCTTTTGAATTTGAATTTGAAGCATGACTGTGCTTTTGTATAAACATTTTAAATATAACTCAGGTACTAACTTTCTGGCAACACTATACTGTAACACTATAAAATCAAGCTTGAATCCGGTCGAAAGCCTCCAATTTAAAATCCTTTCGACCACAAAACACTGATATAGCGACAAAAGCCAAATTCTAAAGACAAAAGTCAGATTTTACGAAAAAGCATAAAATCCGTTAGACACAAATTATAATCGCTAGGGACTAAAGGTCCAAAATTCAAAAAGAAAATGTCAGTCACAACAACGCAATGAACTAAACCACGATATACGAAAACAGTTTTCGTGTATTGTGAACTGAACTTCCCCAATTTGTAATATCAACAGAGAGAATTGTCGATAACAGCGACCTCTCCATGTCGTGGAATAGAACTAAACCGAAACGGAGTATGACGGTTACTCCACAATAAGGCGCCAAATTTGAATGTTGTTTTATAGTAGTAATTATACTTATATTAAAATTTTATATTATTTTATATTAAATGCTCTCAGGGAAAGTATAATAGATGTACAGTCAGTCAGAATGAAACTCGTACACCATTAAAAATATACAGGAAAAAACATAAAAAAGAGATTAATATTTTGTTGGTAGTCCTTTATTTTTTATAACATCTGCCAAACGATTGGGCATTGATCGCACCAATTGTTCACAATATTCGGATGATATTTTAGACCATTCTTCTTGAATCACTACTTTTAATTGCTCTTTGTTTGAAATTTCATTCTTTTTTATAGCAACTTTCAAATGTGACCATCAAAGTTTTCAATGACATTAATATCTGGACTTTGCGGTGGAGTTTCAAGTACTTTTGGACAGTTATGTAGCAACCAATTCTTTACTTTCTGTGCCTTATGCTTTGGATCATTGTCCTGGTAGAATTTAATTTTTTTTTTTAATTCGGAATTTTCGGGCGCTTGCCTTTAAATTCTGCTTAAGTATGTCCAAATACATGTTCTGATCCATTATATTCTCTATAAAATGTAGATTTCCAGGACCTGCAGCTGACATACACTTCCAGACCATGACTGAACCACCTCCGTGCTTTACTGTGGCTCGTAGATTTTGTTCTTTGAGAGATTCATTGGGCTTTCTCCACACCCGTTGTTGCACATCTGATCCAAAAATACAAAATTTACTCTCATCTGTAAAAATTACGTCCTTCCAAAATAAAAAATCTTTGTCTCTGTGTTCTTCAGAAAAGCTTAACCTCTTGATTTTATTTACCTTACTGATCTAAGGTTTTCTTCGAGCCACTCTACTATGAATATTATTTTTTTTTTAGAAAATTTCTGACTGTTTGAGGATTAACTGTTTTTCGTTAATATTTCTCAATTTCTTTTGCCAACTTCGGTGCAGGGTTTTCCGCAACATTCCTGAGAATCCAACGTTCGTCGTACGAATTAAACATTTTTCGAGGGCTTTTCATTACTTTATTTGATATTCTATTTTCACTTTTATAACGATCCACAACTCCTTGCACGGTAGAGTGCGGCCTACAAACCATTTTCGAAATTTGTCGCAATAATTTTTCATCTTTCCAATGTTGTATAATTAATTTGCGTTCTACAACGCTTGTTTGTCCACGCTGACGCCCCATATGGTAAAAGAAGGACAAAAAATTAATTAAACTCAATTAAAAATTACACAGGAGTGTTAAAAGTAACAGATGCTCTTAATACCAAGTGCTAACTATAAATAATATTAATGTTATTGTAAAGTAAATATGATGTACGGGTTTCATTTTGACCATAACAATTTCTTATCTCTTATACTTTTTTATGCTCAGTATGCATTCTTTGCATATTTTTGCTCAACAACTTTAACATTTTATGCTGATTGCAGATATATATAGTTGGAAATATTTTGCACGTTATTTGTACAGAATGTAAAAGAAACCTTAGGTGTACGAGTTTCATTTTGACTGACTGTATGTATGTAGTATAAGAAGATGTTATCTGGAGCCCATTTCATCCATGTTTGGTATCTTATTTATATATGAGTGTTTCAATAATATTTTTTTTTGTTAAAATATTTTTACAAAATATTAAAAAAGCTCTCTGTATATTTGCAATCATTGCGTGCTTAACTGATACTCAAAATTAAAAAAATTAAAAAAATACAAAAATGTTTAGGATATATATTTATGTATAATTCACAAACAAGATCTCATATTGTGATATAATTCATCCCTAGGACAATAAGGGTTTACTCGGTATTACCATTACGATTTCTTCACTCAAAAATAATTTAAGAAGCTATTATAAATTAGGTTATATACCTCGATTCTTCTAAATTCCACTGAAAATGCTCATCTGCATATGTTAAATATATCTTACGTTCCATACTCGCCTATCTTCTGCATCTTTTTTAACTAAATTAATTATAATACGGCACGTACCTAATTATGAACATAACGGACCGAAGTAATTTCTTTGGTAATTTAATTATATTTTCATAAGTACTTAAAGAGTTACGGGACTTTTTTGGTAATTAAACAGACTTATTATAGACCGGCTTAACGAGGTAGCTAGCTGCATTAGAAGATTGTACAGTTAGTATTTTATGTAAGAGGCAAGTATAAAAAGTGACACATTTAAAATTTTATCTTGAATATATGCGTTGTCGAAAAAAAAGTTTTTTTGTATTTTCAGCAATGATTCAGACATTAGGAGTATCTATAAAATAGTTTTTCTTGATTTCTCAATGACGGCAAAAATGCCTGGAATATGATTGCGAATCAGAAAAAAAAATAATTTAGAAAATCGTTGGGCACCATTTTTTGTATGTGTTACTTACAAAATATGTGATTATAGGTACAAAGTGCTAAAAAATCCTATAAATTAACAATTTTAGCTCCCAGAAAGCTTTAAAATTGGCTCGATATACACCGTGTTCATTTGGTACTCTCTTCCTTCATTGTGACTGTATTTTTAAAGAAAATTCATATTTTGACATATACAGGATGTTCACATAAGGCGTGGCAGAAGAATTTTATGTTTTTTTTACTGGAGCATCAAATATAATATTTGATATTCTGATTCCACGTCAAAATTTAAGCTATTTGATGTATTTCATGTTATACTTTAATCAAGTAGTTTTTAAATTAGAGCAGTTGATAATCGACTTTTTTCAACTTTAAGAGGCTATAGATCCATAATTATTCGATACAGGATAAAATGATTTTCACATTCCTATCCTAACTTTTTAAGACCTGGCTCGTGTCATATATTTTTAGCAAGGTTTAACATGAACTTTTTTGACATTTTAAGGAAAAAAAGGACAATAGCATTTTTTCTTTTAATAAGCATATCTTAAAAAGTTAAGATATGAAAAACGAAAACTTTTTGATTTTTGTTGATTGACTGTAATTTAAAAAAGTTAATACAAAATTACAACTGATTATTAAAAATAAGTCAATTCTTAATGAACCCAAATGCAACGAATCTAAACGTATCGTAAACAAACCGGACAATCGTAAACAAAACGAGAATATTAAACGCGCATTCGGCATAACAAAACCGGCCTATTTCATAGTGAATTTTCCGGCCGGTTAGTGGGATAATAGGCCCATTTCCACCTGTGATCACCAGAGAGCGGACCTCGAACAGGTGGTCCTCTCTCGAGACCGGCACACACCATTCAGTCCGCTTCTTTTCACCGGTTAGAACGAGAGGAAAAGAGAATTGAGCGTTTTAACGTTCTGAAAAAAACTTTGTTACGACGTTTGACGAGCGTTTTTTTTTTCTTTTGTTGTTATAAAGTTGAGACCAAAAGTGAACTAAAAGGGACGTAGGTGGAATATAGTGGTGATATTTTTTGCACTTTTACGTCCGTTTTTGGGTGGTACTGGTGACTTTTACCCTTTGAGGATGGATTATTTCAGTTTTGGATAGTTTTGTCAGGTGAGCCTTTAAATATTCTAGCCTTACTGTAAAGTATCAGTTTAAAAAACCAAATAACTTTAATTATATTTGAAATGAAAAAAATAATACCCGAGGTAGGAATTTCTCTTTTCTGAAATGCAGTTATCGGTGAAAGCTTCGGACTCGAATCAGTTCGCATTAGGTGATAGTTACAGCAACGATTTAATACAAACATATTCTTTTTTTTCTTTGAATTACTTCAGTATAATGTACCTTTGCTTTTAAATAAATAGATAAAGATAATCGTGTACATTTAAGTTATGCATTAGTAATAGTTATATATTGAATGTGTTTGGTTTTATTCTTTGTTGATTAATGCTTCAAATATTTAAACAGTTTATTTATGACATTTATTTTAATAAAATGTCATTATCTTTTTCCTAGTTTATTTCTTTCTTATAAATTTTAGTATTTTGAAATAAATTTTGTCTTGTTACCTTTTTTAAAATTTGCCCTTTGCTAAATAATTACTGGTTTATCTAGAATTAAAGTCGATAAAATTTTTTATATAAACAATTGTATAAAAATTGAAAAATATAATTAACTTATTCTTATTTGTACTTTTGTAATTTCTTGTGGCAACTTACAAATTTTTTGTTTAATGACTTCGTCGCAGTAATTTTTTGTTTACTATCAAAACACCAGAGGCCTTAGGACAAAGACAGTAGACTTTTATCAGTCTGCCTGTTCCTGTCTATATGACTGTCTCAATAACAACTCAATAACACAACAAAGTCTTGGTTGAATCCCAACGTTTTGAACGCGTAGTTGTTTCCTAACAACTATAACGTTTTTAGACTCGATAGGAACGCCAACATTAGTGGCAAAAGTAATGGTGGTGGTGTCTTATTGGCGTTGTAAAAACTCACCAATCGTGAAATATAGTCATGTGATTAGAATTAAAAAAAAATTGTTCTACATTAGTATCAATAATATTGAGGCGTTTTAGTTTTGTTTTTATCCTTTATACTTGACTTCTGTGTCAAATGTTTAAATTATTCTTTTATTATTTCACATTATTAAATAATATTTATTTTCCACGATAATCAATATTTGTTTGCCTGTGCTCTTTTTTTTATTTCACACTTTTCGGTGTTTTTCTTATATTTGGTCATTTTTTCTTTTAGTTTTTTTAATTTGTATTGTTTTACATAGGTACTGATATCTCCGAAACTTGCGCTAATTGAAATTTAAATAATTTGTACAGTTCGTCGGCTTGCAGCAAAAACTCACTAAGTCAATATTTTCAGATATTGAGATTTTGATAAATATCACTAAGTCTAATGTTGTTCTATCACTGAACCAAATATTAAACGCTTAAAAACTCACTAAGTACCAAAAAAGAAGTCCATAAAAATCACACTAAGTCATTAAGCCTGTTTTGAGTTCATGCAAAAACTCACTAAGTGACTTAATGAGTTTTATATAATAAATGTGGTGCGCATAGGAATTTGTCAATAATTTTTTATGAAAACGCTTAATATAAATAATGGTCCTATTTTGACAGCTTTTAAAAAGAGAAATTCTTTGGGTGTATTCGAAGGTGAAGATGGAAGAGGAAAAAAAGCTTCTGTTAATAAAACTTCCGATTCTGGCATAGATATTGTAAAGGCCCACATTGAAAGTTTTCCAACAATGGAAAGTCATTACAATCGAAAATCTTCAAAACGACTCTTCTTAGATCGTAAGCTATCAATCTCAAAGATGTACGACCTATACCGGGCCTACTGTTTAAAGAATAATTTTAAATCAGTTTCTTCCCGCATGCATGCATATAGAAAAATTTTTTGCACATCTTATAATATTTCTTTTTTTAAGCCAAAAAAAGATCAGTGCGCAACTTGTAATCGGTATCAAGATTCTAACATTCAAGACCGCTGTAACTTGGAAGATACATGCCAAAATCATATTACTCGGAAAAAACGAAGCAGCCCGATCAAAAGAAATTGATAAAGCTGCTTTGGAAGACAATTTTGCATTTATCATGGTTACGTTCGATTTACAATCCGTGTTACAGATTCCATCTTCCGATGTATTAAAGCCGAAAAATTAATATGTATAACTGAACTATTTATGAAGCTCCAGAACTACACAGAGCATACTGCTTTGCATGAACTGAACTACATGGAAAGCGAGGTAGCTGTGAAATTGGAACATCACTGTATAATTAGTTTATAGGCTTAAAGCCGGAAGTAAAACACGTAACCTTATATTCGGATGCATCCGGTGGACAAAACCGAAACCAGAAGATTGCTGCTCTATTTTTTTATATTGTTCAAACAACTGCGGTTGATATCATAGAGCATAAATTCTTAGAAAATGGCCACAGCTACATGGGGGTTGATTCCAGGCACAGTGCCATTGAAAAAGAGAAAAAATATCAACCAGTTTATGTAGTCCATGACTGGATAAGTATTTTTAAACGAGCTAGATCCAAACGTAACCGAAATAAATTTGGAGATCCATTCATCACCAAAGAGTTTAAGTTTAATGAATTTCTTAATTTACTGGATTTATCCAAGACTTTATTTAGAAATAAGACAACTGGTATCCTTGAATACCGCTATGAATATTTTGGTGAATATAAAAGCATTAATATTGAAAGAAAATCGAGAGCCACTCAAAAAATTGACTATAGTTATGCGAAAAAGGAGTGATACCTAATGAGTAGCATGGTTGGTATAAATCGCTGCCAATAAGCACAACATTGAAGGATGTGATTCCTGAACCTGGATATTTTGACACAGACGGGGAGACGTTTTAGTTCTTAGTTACATTATGTTTAACAAAATTAATTATTAGGTTTTGTATTTTTTTAAATAAAAAAAGCTATATTACCAAAAAAAGTTTACTAGTTTTTCAACATCAAGTTTATTTATAAAAATTAACTCATTAAGTTAGTAATTTAACAATATTTCACATAAAATGAAAACTCACTAAGTCACATTTTATATTTTTCTTTTCAATTATTGATTAACAAAATACTACTTTTTCATTATTATTTTACTATTAGTTTTGAAATAACACACAAAACCATATTTTATTGCCGGAAACTAAAAACTACAAAATGATTTTTTCCCAAAACCTCCTAAACCATCGGCATTAGTAAACAATTGATTTTTCCAGAAACTATCATTTTTGACTTAATGAGTTTTTGCAGTAAGCCAACGAGTTCATTATTGGTATTAAAATCCATTTATCTTTAAATGAGTAGAAAATATTAAAAAACTACTCATATAATCCTAAATCATCTTCTTGTTTATTAAGTTTTTTGCCTGCTTTAGTTTTCTATGTTTTTTCATATATTTAGAAATTTTTGTTATTTTTCCTTTTAAGTTTGTATTTTAATACATGTAATGATAATTACCAGTTTTTTAAGAAAAAGCCCTGGATCAAGAATAATTTTAAATTTATAAAAAATATAATTAATTAAAAAGGAAAAAATTATATGTTTCATATTTCGCGAATGTGAGAAAATTTAAAAAAAGAAATAAATTTTCATTATGAAATGTTTCTCAGAAATGTTTAATAACAAAGATACAGGGCGTTAAAGTTAAAAATAATTATTTGTTTATTTATCATATCTTTAAACTACTTGTTCAATTTTAATTAAATTTCACATGCAGGTTATTGCAGTGAATTGTCAATTAGGGTCAATTGGAGTAATTGTGGACGATATTTAATGTTTTGACTTGTTAAACGATTTTTGTGGACATCACGCATTATGTTATATATGTAAGAAAACTCGGTAATTAAATTAAAAATTATATTAAAAATAATAAAACTGCGACGTTACGAACAACAAAAATACATGCTTTCCTAAAGAAAGGCAAAGAGCGAGTCCCTTCTAAATCGGTTCAGTCCCAAAAAGTAAACATCATGATCATACTAAAAAATATAAAAATACTAACGTAACCACAACTTAAATTCTAAAGAAAAATAACTCTTAGGTCACTAGTAATAAACTATAGCTATTAATTAACAAATAACTTATAATAAGTTATTGCCCCGCCGACATAAGTATTCTAAAATATAAATATTGGGGCGAAGATCTATGATGATGACCTAGCGTCGCGTCGTCATCACGTCGGTACTTCTTACATATATGTAAATTAGCAGTTACATAGCTCATAGTATCTTCTTTGATAATTACTAGTGGTTTTCTGTAATTACAAGTCATATTAACATAAAAAAAATATATTCAACATGCTTGTCCGTTTACATTTGCCCCTACTCTTTAGGGGTAATTGTAAACAAGCATCTCTTGACACATTTATTCTACCAGAAAAAAACCTGGGGCAAATGTAAACGAATTATATAAAGTCGCTGTGTAGCAAAATATTTTTTGATATAAGTCTATTTTGATATAGTATTCTCTCTCGCTTCATTTGAATGCCAGGATCGGGAAGCACACCAATGATTTGATTCAAGGTTATATAACTGACATCAGTTTCAACAATGTTGAGAATCATTTTTGACGCATCCCAGGACTTAAGACCAGTCACTTTGATTTCCGTTAATTTTTCATCCACAGCTTCAATTAAACACACATATTTAAAAAGAGTAGTCTTTCTCTTTCCACCTTTGAACTGCACAAGAATAAATTTCCCTGTGGACAAGTCTGAACTCTCGACTATTTTAAGCTCTATATCTTGTTTTTCCGGTTCTGCCCAATCTATTTGATCATCAGTATCGCCTAGACTTATTTCTCCATCAGAAATTTCCGACTCTGCAACTGGTTCACTTCTCATTTTTTTCAATTTCGGCTCTAACTTTTTGTTGTCCGTTTTCGGATTAGCCTTTTTTTTCCTTTATTTTTCTTCTTCTCTTCTGCTTCCCTTAGTCTTTCCAAGACTCGGTTGGTTGTTATATCTTTGTTGCTTTAATCTTGGTATGACTTGTTTTTTTTCTTCAGCAATATCTTCACGGCGGCTGAGTGGCAAGAAAATGTTGGTAATTTCTGTCGATTTATTGATAGACGATGACGTCGATGGTTGTGGACTATGTGGGTAGATGCCACTAATAATTTTTGGTAGTCAATTGACGATGTAGAAGGCTGCTGTCGGCTTTCAGCTGATGACACTGAATGATGTTGACTACAACATGATGAAGTTGAACGCATTTGATCGTCGAACGTGGGTAAAAGTGGGTTTGGTTCAGAAAATGCAACAACAGTTGATTTAGAGGATACTGAATGGATAATAATAGCATCGGATGTTACAGATTTCGGAGCCTTGAGGGCAGCTTCGTATTTGGCCAAGTCTTCTGGTGTAAATTCATCTTGTGGGAATTTGTTTCGATCAACTGGGTATACGCCAGTATTTTTAAATCCAGATATAATATTGCTAGAAACCATAGACTCTTGCCAAGTAATTCGGCAAATTTTTCCTTAGTTAGCCGTCCACACCCTCGTCCCATTTGTTCCTTACCAAACTTGACCAATTGTTTATTCCAGTTAACCTTTAAGGGTCCGAAGACACACTTGTCCAAAGGCTGAAGCTTAAAACTTATCCGTAAGATGGCTTGGAAACTTTATCAAAATAATATTGTTGTGCATTCCCTCTTCAATAATTCTGACGCTCATATGACTGCTGTGACCATAATACAACAGTAGAGCCGCTTGATCTAGAAGGTTTTGGGAAGTTCTTAAATCTTTAATGTGAGGTATAAACCCTGTCGTAAACCACTGGAAAAATTGCGGCTCCTCCATCCATCCATTAGTGGAGGCCGCATATAGAGTTCCTGAATAGGCGCTATTGAAAGTCGCACGAGCCTGAACTCCAGCTCCCTTGAATACGATGAGCGGTGGAAGTGCTTTTCCATCGGCAGAAACACATCCTAAGACTGTCGTCGACTGTCTTCCAGAGCCTCCAAATATCCGGCACAGGGGCTTTCCTTTCTCTCCAAAACCTGACTCGTCAGCATTAAAAATAAAGCTTCCTTTATCATCTAAATTATTTTCATCAATGATTCTTGTCAGGTCATCAAAAAAAAAGTAGACGATTTCAGGTTTTCTAGCATCCTTCCGCAGTTTTTGAAAATGTTCCGGTTTCTTAAGAGACAGTTCAGGATGTCTTCTCATGAATGAGTAGTACCAGTCTTCTCCCGGTAGTCCATTTTTAAATGGTGTTCTTAAACCTTTTGCATTAACATACTCTCCAACCAGTTGTCTAAGTTCTGCTTTGTCACATGGTAGACCCATCACAGTACGTGCCAATAAAAATTTCACTATTTTATTTTCGATATCTGAGGATAAAACTTGGGAACGTCCACCCTTTGTCACATTTAATGGAGTCTTTCTTCCTCCTATCCTTTGGTAAATAACTGATCTGGGAACACCATAGAACGTTTCTGCTTAACGATACGTTTTATTTTTATTTTGGACATCTGCAACGGCATTCGCAACATCTTCAGTTGTATAAGTAGTTGCTCCTTTTTTCCTTACATAAGTACGAGGCATATTTACACTGCAACAAGACAAAGAAAATTAATTTTATTATGTTTACAATTACCCCAAAAGTGTGTATACATTTCCCTCAAGAACAAATTTATTAGGGGGAAATGTAAACACTGAATTATTTTAGTGATTATAAAATTTGTCGACAGACATTTAGGCGTAAATTAGACACAATAGTGTAACAAACAATGTCCAAATGAAATATCTAACTTACCTCGATGATTTGCATCGAAAACTTCAGTGCCGAAATTCAACATAAATTCACCAAACACATCAAATTGCATCAGCCAACTAATGCAAGAAGAGCACAAATAGGAGTAAAATTTCGAGGGAAATTGAGTTTGCCCGACGTCGGCACGACTCGAGTAGTGAGCTTCGCGCCAAATTTGAAATCTAAATGTTGTTGTGTTTCTTATTTTAGATGTGTCTACAATTACCCTAGTTTACATTTACCCCAATTGACCCTACCATTAAAATCTTATTTTAATTGTTCAAAAATATACAATACCTGCGAAAATGTATAAAAAAAAGGAAATCGTGCTTGGATATGTAAAAAAGTTCAATATAAAAGATGATCAAAAGTTGCTTTAAGTCATTATTTCATTCAACAGGTTTAATTTAAGATTTAAGCCTAATTTTTTTTTTAAAAGTTCCTGCAGCATTCCAACTGACCTCTTATAAAAAAATATTATATCGTCTCGCAGATTTGAGGCAAAAAAGGACCAAGTCCCTCCATATGTTATGCCACTGACAATTTTTTTAAAAATTGGCTTCATCAATAATTGACAATTCAATACAATAACCTGCAGGCGAAATTTAATTAAAATTGAGCTAGTAGTTTAAAAAGTTATGATAAATAAACATATAATTATTTAACATCCAGTATGTTTGTTATTAAACATTTCTGAGAAAAATTTAATAATGAGAGTCTATTTTTTTTTAAATTATTTTTGACGTATTAAAATTAATGACGGTTAAACTAAACCATTTTGTATGTATTTTCGGTTATAAAAACCTGTGTTTACCGTTCTTATTTTATTCTCATTATTTTTCTTTTTGAATTTAATTTCTCTTGAGCAAGACCCAGTATAAAAAACTAATTTAAATTTATAAAAATTAAAGAAATAAACATAATTATATGTCTCAAGTTTGATGGATGTAAGAAAATTATTAAAGTGTGTTTATTAACTATTTTTCATATTAGTTTAAAAGAATTTGATAAAATATGTAATTGAGAATTGCATGGCATAATTTATTTATGTTTGAATTAGCCCTGCTCTTGAATACCTAGAAAATTACAATCGTATGCACGTAAGTTATGCATTTATGATGTACTAAGTTATGATTTTACTAATTGATGGTTTCTCCAGAAGAGAACCTTATATAAAAAACTAATTTAAATTTATCAAAATGAAAAAAATTGAAATTGAAAAAAAATTTGATAAATATACATGGAAACTGCATGGCATCATTTGTTTATGTATGTATGTATTAGCCTTGTTGTTATATAACTAGAAAGTGGCATATAAGTTAATAAAATAATCAGTAATAATAACCTTGAGTTTCTTGGTTTTGTTTTTATAATTAATTAATTCTTGTATTTTTAATTTATTCTCTGTTTTAACCTGTTTCTTTTTCAACACTCATTACACATTTTTCTACAATGTAAAATTCTATAATTTTGCTGATACCATCAATATCGATGCCAATACATATAGATGCTTTTGATCTAATACATGACTCACCAAGCGTGGTTAAAACAACGGGTGTTATTATTGGAGAGCTACGTAATTTTAAGGCCCTAACGATTTTGTCTGACATAAGCGAACATTGGCTACCAAAGTAAATAAAACACTTTATTTTAGTGCCTTGGATGATAATGTCTTTAAAATACTTTTGGCTAGGAGAGTCTTTAGTTCCGATTAACATGTTTGTATTCTAAAGCGCGTTGGCCTTTCCGATTATTTTGAAAAGGTGCATTTTTATTATTAGGACAATCTCGACGCAAATGTCCAGTATTACGGCAACGGTAACACAAAACAGATTGAGTGGATAGTGTCCCTGAACTTAACCCTGACCTAGTTTTGTTAAGATTTAATATTCCTTGTTCATCAAGAAGTCTTAAATGATGCGCTAAAGTATGTGGGTCGGTAATACGAGCAGCTTCAATTGTAAGTTTAACTTGAACATTATCTATGCCCCCTCATAACTAAGTCAACACGATCTTCATCACTTAAAGGAATTTTTAATTTATGCACAATTGCCAATTTTCGATAAGCATATTGGTAAAAAGGTTCCGGCTTACACAACATAACCTCATTTAGTAGTTTATATATAAATTGCGCCTGGGCCGAAAATTATTTTGCAACATAGCACACCATTCTTCCCAGGAAAACAATCTAGTCGGAAGACCCCCCTGAACCATACCTCGGCTGTACCCCTTAGTTTTGACAGAGCCAAATGTGAAGTTGTTTTTTCATCCCACCCATGAATAAGAGCAAATTCATTGACAGAATTTAACCAATCGGTAATGTTATTTAACAATGGATCAAACTCGAAAATAATTGTAAAATGTGGTTTATTACCTGTCAGAGTTGTTCTTAGCCAATGGGTCTCTACAATGCAAATTCACTCAACAGTCATCCGTCTCATATTGTTAGACATAAACTCGAACATCACATAAAAATAAATAAAAAAACAATATTTACTGTTCTGTCAACTTTTGGAAATAATAAAATATACTCACATCATCTCAGTCAACATCAATTTACACAATGTCACATTTCAATATATAAATATGTCAAACATGTTATCTTCCTTTATTTGACGACTAGCTAGTGTCACCTAGAATAGAAAGGGCTTCCCCAGACGCTCCACTGCCGCTAAACAGTAAGCATCTCAACGAATTAGACAAAGGATATATTTCTACTATAACCTTCTGTTTATTCGTGCCCCAGTCTTACCAGACAGCACTCGAGGAATTGCGCATTCGTTCCTAATTGAACAGAGGCTTTCACACCTACTTGTGCGGGCATCTTCAAGATGCGCAATATAAAAACAGATCTGTACAAACTTACTAATAATGGCCACATATCTACTCAAGATCAACTATTTCTCACATATTCACCACTATTAAATTTAGCAGCCTGGTTTAACCAGTAAACATAACTCTTTTTCCAACACACCAACTTATACACATTTCTCTCAAACGTTGCTTTCTGATCTTTAGCAATATACGTTATTTTAAATATATCAAGTTATTAAGTGATTATGGAATTAATTAAATTGAGATAGAATTATTATAGATCATTAAAAGAGTTTTGTTTTAAATGAGAATACATATATTAAAATATAAAATAAAAAAATATATAATATAATAAAATGATAAAAATAAAATATGTTTTACATAATATTCGTCGAAATTGAAATATTACTTACTCCATGAGGCTTTCGCCTTACCAACAACCTGTCAATATTAGCTACCATAGTTTCACCCATTTTTGAGATACTCTCGGCCAACATACTAGAAGACGGTACAGAAATATTTCTGGTACGACTGTCACTTCTCGAACTAGGGATGATACAAAATATTAGGAACAGTTCTTTTGGAACAGTTCCAAACGAGTAACGGCTGTAACAGGTATTAATTTAAAATTTAATAAAATACTAGTTCCAAGATATCAACTGTTCCGGAATAATAGAATATAACAGATTACAGACGGAACAGTGGGAATAGCAAAAGAGAGAGAACAGAATAGCGAAGGAAACTGCCTTTTGGCGTTCCTTTTTTATTCGACTTATGATACGATAATGCGACGAAACACGAAGCTCAAAACGAGGATTGGCTGGATTGGGGATTTATTTAGACGAGTAGACGAAAGATGGAACCGTTGGCGTTTGGCGTATTGGTCGATTTTAGCATCAGCATCATTCTTTTACACCGCAAAATCCAAAACTTTATTAATTTTTCATAACCGTTCCGTTTCCCCTTATAGTAGGCATTAAATGAAATTTTATATCGTGTCAAAGTTGTTTTAACGATCTCGGTTGGAACTGTTATTAAGTAACAGGTATTTGGAACTGTTCCGGAATAGGAACAGGAACGTAACGGAACAATTCCAAAAAAATACAAGTCTGTACCATCCCTATCTCGAACGGTCCCGCCTTCGATCGTCGTCACCCGTCATCGCCATCCCGTCTTGCACATCGGCCATGACAAACCCTCTCATCTTCCATCTTCAAGCCACTTCGTTCCCAGTTTTACCTAGAATTCCGATGTCGATGACGGACGAGAGTCCTTTCTTCACGACGATCACGATCCCGGCGATCATAATCTTCCGAGTTTCGCGACATGTCACACACACAACCACAAAGTTTACTAAATTAAAAAGACAAGGCGCGTAAGTCTATTCCACTTCTGATGTTAGAAACGGGCAAATAAAACACGAATTTGATAAATAAATTTAGTTTAATTACAAATTAAACGAAAATGAAAAGTTAACAAAACTTAAAAAAAATTAACTGCAAGTTATCGCGGTCAGTTTAGATTTTCATTCCCGCGAAGTCATCAAAACCTTGAATCCGAAAGCTCGGTGCCAGGCCGGCACGTTTTCAATAGTAAGCAGATTATTTCTGACATATTGTTTTTAAAAACCTACCACTTTTGAGACGAAAAATATGAAGGTCGAACTTTAGTAACCTACATAACCCTTGCGTAAAAAAAAATAGCAACAAACAAATAAATTAAAATCTCTTGCACAATTTTTTCGTTACTATCTATCAGATAACAAGATAATATTGTAACTATCGTTATCTTAAATCAAACAGCCTATACAAACGCCGCCACATTAATCGGTCGATAAAACTAAAACCCCATTTTATTCATTCGACATTGTAAAAGAATAAAACGCAAAGAGAATGTTTATTAACCAAAGTGTCCCAGATAAACGAAATTGTGCGGTCGTCGTTCATGCAACTGCTTATCCTAAATTCTTGTTATTTGACTCGTTTATTCGCGATTATGCGTGTTGAATTCGTATTACGCACTTTTACGCTTTGAATATATTTATCGGAGGGATTTTTCTGGTTCTCAGGCGGAGCGATTTTATTAATTGCCGAAGCATCTGGTCTCGGCCGCGTAACTTCCTGTAATTTTCTAACGAATACCGGCAGTTCTTCGGATGGCTCAAGTTCCTCGCTGAGCGAGGATAGTAATTCAGAGAGCTATTAACGTTGTTGGGAAAATAGCGAAAGGGATATCTTAGTTTTGTTTTATTGACAGGCATTTAGTTACAAAACTTGAGAAAATTATTGTTATATGGGAACCTTCTTGGTAATAAGACGATCTATTGTTTAATCAGCATACATTTTATTGACCTTTTGTGGTGGCCTAAGTTATTTAAATCCTAAAAATAAGTCAGTAAGCTTAACTAAGCTTTAACAGAATTCGGGCACTATTTTATTAAATGGTCCTGAAAGTCTGAATTAGTGTTGGTTACCATATAATGAATTAGTTTTAGCACTTATGTATAATAAATTGGTAACTAACAAATATATCATTATTATTACATGTCTCTTCTATAAAAATCCGTAATAAAGGTACACCGTATACCTTAAAATTATGCATTATAAAACCAAGAATATTTATTTTTATTTGTTAGTTATCTTCTTTTGCTTAATATACTATATACACCCTCATTAGCTTCTTAATATTATATTTTGACTGTCAGTTCTTACGTCGTTTAATTATTTTTTAAACTCATTTTAACCTCTATATAGAATATAATTAGACCTTTGACTGGTACTACAACTATTAACCAAATTAAAAGTAAGAATATTTTTTTCTTAAAATGAGAAATATTAACATTGATCATTTTTAATTAACAATTTATTTTGACCCTAAATTTGATCAAAATTTTTCAAAATCCTAGTGCAACTTTTTTTTTCTTAACAAGTTCTTTTAGTTGGTTTAATTAGATTCAGAGGTTTAGAGATTAGATTGGGGCCGTAGTTTTTCGAGATAATTAAAGATTTTTGGGTGAAACACTTCAAAAATACTTCTAAAAATCGATACCATGTAATATTGATAAATACTTTATGAAAATTTTATATTATATTTATATTTTTAAACATCTCAGAATTATTCATTTTTTATTGACGATTTTCTTTGAACCTCTTACTAGATATTTACTTTTAACATCACCCTTTTTAAAATCGTACAAACTACAATAGTGCAAAGTTTTTAAACCGTTGAATATTTTCATCAAAACGTATCAATCTAGTGATATCACTGTCCAAGTTTCACTCCAGATATACAGGCTCCTGCAACAGTGCGTCAGTCTTCCATAAAGCCTAAAAAAATAAGCTATCGCATATCTGGAAAATATTTTGAAGTATACAGGGTGCTTCAAAAAAGTAGGACGATATAAGCAGCATTTTTTTAAAATTTTATGCCATTCTTTTTTTTATTTTTAAGACCGCCTTAGGCTACCGGTATACGCGCTAAATATGGCTACTTTGTCATGCGCAGTTTGACTGCAATTATTTTTTTAATAAAAAAATCTAAAAATCATTACATCATTTGATTTCATCTTGATTCTAGAATTGTTAATTCAATGTCAATATTAGACTTAATGGGGATTCTAGAAGAATGGAGAATTACTTTGACTTAAATTGTGTCCTTCTGTCATATACAGGGTGTTATCATATGTTATTGTAGTTAGCAATCATATTTTACGAATTTCAAAGCTCCATTTCTCGCTTTTTTTAAATGGTACACCTTGTATATTTTTTATTTAATTAATGAAGATTTAATACATGAACGTTTTTTATTATGTAAACATATTAGCTATCTTTAGTCGTTTTTAAAATATTCATGATAATAATTAAACAAGCATATTAAAAATATTTATCATTTTATTATTATTACATTAAGTGTTCAATATAACCTCCGTTTTGTTCAAAACATCAATTAATACGTTCCTGAAAACTTCTTTCTACTTCATCTAGCATTTGTGGAGTTACTTAAGCAAACGCATCCCGTATTCTCTGCTCCATATCTACTGCCGTTGTAGGTGGATTTCTACTATAAATAATTTCTTTTACAAAACGCCATAAAAAAAATCTAATTTTGTTAGTTCAGGTGATTTGGCTGGCCAGTTAATAGGTCCATTCTTTCCAATCCATTTTTCTTCAAAAGGTACATGTAAATATTCAGTGACATTTCGAGAAAAATGTGGAGGAGCTCCGTCCTGTTGAAACCACATTCAGTTTCTAGTAATTAATGGAACATTTGCAAGTAATCTAAACAGTTCATTTTGTAAAAATTGAAGGTACATTTCTCCATTGAGATGACCATAAAAAAATTAGGGACCGATAATGGTGCTTCCAATAATTCCACCCCACACATTTAATGACCATCTATGCTGGTAGTCGATCTGCCGCATAAAATGGGGGTTTTCGGATGAATAATAATGAAAGTTATGTCTATTTACTGATCCGTTTTTATGAAATGTTGCCTCATCCGTGAATAGGACATTATTAAAAAATGTGGGGTCGTTTTGTAATTTATTTCTGCCCCAAGTATAAAATTCAAGTCGGTTTTGTTTATCAAAAGCAGGAACGAAAAACTCTCAAAATCTACAGCATCTACAACAAACAGCATCTACAAAAAAATTTAAGAAATGGCTCTAAAATAGTTCAAGCCTCTAACTTAGTAGCCCTTTGTTGCATGCTTTAAGATACCCTTAAGGGTCAAGGCGCCATAAAGTTTGAGGCCTGACCACTTTTTTTCGTAAATAAATAATTTTTGCAAATCTGATTTTAATGGAAAATATTGTTTATATTTTTATTTTATTTAATTTAAATTAATAAAGTCATCCATTTTCTCTCTAAGGTGCTGGTATAATATCAAAAGCAGGAACGAAAAACTCTCAAAATCTACAGCGTCTATATAATTTAAATAACGGTTACATATGTTTCACCCGGTTAGGGCATTATCAGACCTTAAAAACTTATTAATTTAAAATAAAATTACAATAAAAAATAAGGTTTTCCCTTACCAAAAATAGGACGATACACATACATACACGTAAACGAACTCTAATTGTATACAAACAAAACATTCCAAACAGGTACAAAGATTAAAAATTTTATAATTAATGCACATTGTGACATCTACAATAAAACACATTAATTTACTAGAGTGAAGTTAAGTTAGTTGCAAATTTTTATATTCTGATGGTGCGCAGTTCTATAGTTGGTTATTGGATGGCGCTGCGTCTGTAGTAATGGTACTCGTTGTAGGCGATGGAGATGTACAGTTAATATTGTTAAAAATAAAATGATTCTGTCCCGTAATTTTGTCGTTCACACATACAAAATCAGGACTTTTTATGGCTTTAGTAATCTCCATCGTCTCTAAGAGATCGAGCTTTCTACCTTTATCACATTTATGTAGAATTCTGATATTTTCTTCGGGCGGGAAAGTGTGTCTATTTTCTAATAAGTGGTTGGCAAAAGCTGACTTGCTCACTACAATATCGGTGTTAATATGTTTATTAAACTGGGATTTATGTTCTTTAATACGCGTTGCTACTTTCCTGCCAGATTGTCCAATGTACACTGCGGGGCACTCAACGCATTTAATTTCATATATCCCCGATGAAGTGAGCGGGTCCACTTTATCCTTAACCTTAACAATATGTTTTTTAAGTGTGTTACTAGTTTTAAATGAGGTAATTACATTATATTTTTGGAAAAAACGGCCCAAGATATCAGAGATTGTACCAAAATATGTTAAAGATCTGTAGGTAACATTAGCTTTAATATTTGTTTAAATAAAATTAAATGAAAGCTTATATTTATTAACAAATTTATTGTATAATTTATGAATAGATTTTAACGGTTAAGAATTGTTTAAGGCAATTTGTTTCATAATATTAAGTTCTTTATTAACGACGTCCCTGGATAGTGGGATGTTGAATAAAACAGAGAATTAAAGCTAGCAAAGTTGTGGGTTGTAGGTGAATTTAAATGGAATTGTATGATGTTGTCTGTCGTACTGGTTTTTCTGAAAATTTTAAACTCAATAGAATTGTTGTTCCTTTTTAAGAGGAAATCCAAGAAAGGCAAGCACTGATTGTTTGCATGTTCAACTGTGAATTCTATTTTAGGGTGGAGGCCATTCACAAAGATTAGAAATTCTCTGAGCTTGTCGTCCCCTCCGTTCCAAAGTATACAAATATCATCTACGTATCTCTTTTAAAATACTAGATAATTGGAAAATTCGCTAGACGTTATTGTGCTCTCCAAGTTGCACATAAATACCTCACTCAGAAACGGCGAGAGACAAGAACCCATGGCCAGTCCCTCTTTCTGTCTAAAAAAAACCATAATTAAATTGAAAAAAGTCCTGTTGTAAGACGATTGAAAGGAGTGATAGTAAGTGTTCAATGACCAGTGCTGAAAGTTTACCCCTTAATAGTTTAACCACCAGCATCAGACAATCATTCGGTGGTATACTCGGGAATAAGTTTTTGACATCTAGTGAAATTAACTGCGCCGAAGGGGAAACTTGTATATTTTTAATTCATTTACAAAATTCCACTGAGTTTAACACCGAACTAAGTAACCTTCCTCAAAATATTATTTAGCCATGCTGATAAATTGTAGCATGGTGATCTTACAAACGACACGACCGGTCTTATTGGTATGTTAGGTTTATGGACCTTTGGAAGTCCTTGTAAAAAAGAGTAAAGGTAAAGAGTAAAGAGTAAAAGGTTTTGTATATCCCTATCAAAAAGTGCTTAATGTTTATGGATGTGGTATGGATGAAAATTATTTCTTTTTAAAATTCGTTGCACTGATCTTTCACTTATTCCAACTGCAGCTCCGATAATTGACTGACTTAGGTGAGGATCTTCGGTTACCGTTAATAACACATCTAACTATTGCGCTTCTGATTAGTAACAGGCCTCACTCTATCTTGCTTGGGGTAACAACACTCCCTGTCTCCACAAATCTTGCTAGTAACCTTCTAAAAGATTTTTCTTCTGGACATCTTCTATCAGGATAGCGCGCCCCATACATTCGAGAGGCTAAACAAACAAAAATTATATTCTCTCCAAAATGCAAAATGTCAAAAATTTATTTAGAGAAACAGGTGAAATATTTTGCTTGGCAACGTATTAAAATACCTATTTTGTTAAGAATGCAGATTTTCTTGTTCTTATTTAAACATTTTATTATCTTGAATATTTTAAAGACGACTAAAGATAGCTAATATGTTTACATAATGAAAAATGTTCATGTATTAAATCTTCATTAAATGGATAAAAAATATACAGGGTGTTCCATTTAAAAAAAGCGAGAAATGGTGCTTTGAAATTCGTAAAATATGATTGCTAACTACGATAACATATGATAACACTCTGTATATGACAGAAGGAAACAATTTAAGTCAAAGTAATTCTCCACTCTTCTAGAATCCCAATTAAGTCAAATATTGACATTGAATTAACATTTCTAGTATCAAGATGAAATTAAATGATGTAAGGATTGCAGTCAAACTGCGCATGACAAAGCAGCCATATTTAGCGCGTATATCGGTAGCCTAAGGCATTCTTAAAAATAAAATAAAAAGAATGGCATTCCATTTAAAAAAATGCTGCTTATATCGCCCTACTTTTTTGAAGCACCCTGTATACTTCAAAATATTTTCCAGATATGCGCTATCAGGTCTCAAAATTTTTTTAAGAGGTTTGAAATTTTTAACCTAATTTTTTTAGGCTTTATGGGAGACCGACGCGTTGTTGCAGGACCAGGATCATCTTTTTAAGGTCGGCCTTACAAGTTTCTTATTTTTTATCGAATTAATGATGCTAAATTATGCTTTTCGATGTTTTAAAATCAAGAATTAATACATCAATGTTTTTTTTTGTTCACCTGAAAGGCATAATAACCAATTTCAATGAAACACGAAGGATTTTCCCAATAACAACAATAACTCAATCATGATCGATCAATAAACAATAACTTATTAACGCAGACAGAAAAAACCTCCACGGCACCTGTCTTCTTCCTATTTGCCTGCCTTGACCTCAACCGACTTACCGTAACTGAATATAAAATCAATTTCTGAAAAATTTAATATTAAATTAGCGGAATTTTTCTTGCAGTTTCACCTTGTCATTTCAATTTCCACGCCCATTGTTAAGTGAGCCGACTAACCCGCATTTTTTTTTTCGAGAGGTCGCCAGCAATTAAGAGAATTCAAATTAACACGAAAAACATAATAAAATTTGAAACTACGTGGGAACGGTTAAATGTGTGCATTTATAAAACTTTCTTTCGGTAAAATTGGGACAGGTTTATATGCGAGAACTGAAATAATTAACTTTAACTGCAAAATGAATAAATAAAACACATAACCTTTGATAATAAACGTATTATTCTTTTTAATATATCAATAAATATAGTTCTATTGTTACATAAAGTTATATCACCAAGGGAAAATCAGTACGTGACATTCTAATTATTTTAATTGTTGCGACAATATTTTTTTTTATTAATTAATTTGAATATTTCTATCCGGTGTAAAGTGAATTATTTATATTCAATGCAAGTGCATATTTCTTCATGCATCTCATTACACATGAACATATGTGAGTTGATCTCATTGTCGAAATACACATTTATATGCATAAGTATGTGGAGCGACATGGTGAATGGTTAATGGTCCGAAAATGTTAGGTTAGAGAAAATTGAAGATTTATTGTTATTGACGTGTACTCTTAAGCTACTTTAAATGTTTCCTTAAGAGAAATTTATTAAAAAAAGTACAATTAAAAAAATATATTTAATGCAGGCTATTAATATTGTAAGGAGCACTGTGAGTACTGCAGTAAATATCCATTAAGACATTGATCCAACATTGAATAAGGTAGATCAAAAACCTTCTAGTGATATAGTATTTAACAAATTATTACAAACCAATTATCTTCTAAAGGATGCACACGGATTATTTGCAAATATCTTTATCAGAAAAATTATTCTGGGGAACAAATTAATAATTACGCATACTTACTTCCACAGATTTTTTCGACATGCCTTTTGATTGATATTTAGCTTTGATATATGTGAATCCCATTTCAAATATTTATCCATTATTTTATTTAGACAAGACAGTCTAAATTTTCAATTTTAGGTTTGTTCAAATACATTTTGTTTTACTGGAGTTTAAGGTCAATTTAAGGAAATCAAATCACTTTTAATTAATTGAATGTCAACAATTGTGCTCTCTCTAACTTCAGTCCATGTATCTCCACAAAATATGGCAACCATATCATCAGCATAGGACCTAAACAAACCATTAAATAAATGAAGGCCCATCTACAAGAGGATTTATATAGGTAATAAGTTCGTATAGGTTCCTTGGGGTATATAAACTTTTATATTTTTAGTTCACTTTCACACAACTCTCAGACATTCAACACAGCTCTCTTCATACTATTTATTAATAAGAATTATTTCCTACATTTATACTACCAGCTTTGTATACTGAAGTAACCACTTTTGAATGAATTTTACCTGTTGTAAAAATGATAGTTATAAAATGTACTAAAGGATCTAAAATGTAGGAGTGAACAGATTTTTATAATTGTAGCATCAATATAATAGCAAGTGATATACTTAAACTAATTAATCATAAGAAATATCAGATTTTTTTAAACAATAGAAATTTCTTGTTAATATCCATCAATCATCTCCTAATTATTAAAAAATGCAAAATCTGCTAAATTACTAAGTAAAAGGCTCAGATTAATAAACAAAGGAGCTTAAATTGTAAAAGTTCTCATCCTAAACGATTTAAATTTAAACGAATTAGGCAATTGATGAGGCCTTTCTTTCTTGTTTTATTCCACTTTCATGTATAAATGGCTTATTGTAATTAATTCTTTCTTTTATTTGCAGTAGTGAATTAGTTAATTTTTAGTATATTATTTAATTAAGCGGTAAATTAATTGTGGGTATTCTTTAAATGCAAGAAAGTTTTACTATTGTTTTGAAACTATTTCGTCTAATTATGACATTAATAGTGATCAATTAAATTAATATGAGATCATTTGCGTTAATTATTAAATATAACATCTGTAAAAGTAAATTATTTAGTTTATTCATTCCCTTACTTAAAATGTCCATATTTAGATTAAATGGACTATAGTATTTTAATTGTTGAGTTGATGCTTCACATGCCATAATAGTTCTTGTTTCTAATTAATTATATACAGGATGTCTCACGACGAATAGCCGCGATCGATATCTCGGAAACTAATTTTTCAAAAATTTTAAACATTTGGCAACAAGGCACAGTCGATGGGGGCCACACAAAGAATTAAAAACTAGCATTAAAAATTAAAAATCATTAAAAGTAATTTTTTTTTTAATGGACACTCCCTATTTTTGTTATTTTTTTTATATACATAATTAAAAATAAGGTTAACTTTGTATCTAGTGCAAAAATGTGCCATATTGCCAAATTTACAAAATTTTTGAAAAATTAGTTTCCGAGATATCGATCGCATCTGTTCGTCGTGAGACACCCTGTATATAAAGTAAGATCAACGATATTCTAAAAAAACCCTATCAAAGACTTTTAATGATATTCAACACCCGAGTCACAAGTTAGAAAATATTGGATGTTATACGATACCAAAAATGTAATTTAATGTTCATCATTTTGACCAATTTCATATTTTTGCTCTTAAAATTTTTGGAAAGTGTAACTTTAAATCCTAGTGATGAGTTATTAGGATTTTTCTTACAGGAGTGTCTGTATTATACAAGATCTTTCTTTCTCTTGTAAATTAATAAATTACGTCACTCCAGAGTTCTAAAATTAAATGTTTTTTTGATAATTGAGATTTCTTTACATCTTCACAACTGAAGTCAAGGCAATCCTTAAAATCCTGACAAAAAATGATAAGTTATTAAAATTTTCTTCATAGAAGTGCCTCTATTATACGTGATTTTTCCTTCCCGTATAAATTAATGAATAACGTTACTCCAGAGCTTCAAAATGAAGTGATAGTTAATAATAAAGATTCCTTGAAATTTCACAATTGTAGTTAATGAAATCCTTAGAATCCTGACAGAAAATGATTAGTTATTAAGATTTTTCTTATATGAGTGCCTGTGCTATAGAAGATCTTTCTTTCTCCTGTAAACTAATTAATAGCATCACTCTATAGCATCAAACTGAAGTAAATTTTTATAAAAGAGATTCCTTAACAACTTTACAATTGTGATCAAGAAAATTCTTAAAATCCTGGCAAAAAATGCTAAGTTATTAGGCTTTTTCTTTCAGGAGTGCCTGTACTATACAAGATCTTTCTTCCTCTTGTAAATTAATGAATAACGTTACTCCAAAGCTTCAAAATGAAGTGATTCTTGATAGATAAGATTGCTTGACAACTGTAATTCCTTTCACAACTGTAGTCAAGGAAATATTTAAAAAACTCGCAGAAAACAATGATCTATTAGGATTTTCCTTACAGGAGTTCCTGTACTATACAAGATCTTTCTCGATTTTATTTACATGAATGTTTGTGTTATATAAGATCGTTCTTCCTCTTGTAAATTAATGACGTCACTCCAAAGCATCAAAATAAAGTGATTCTTAATAAAAGAAATTTCTTAACAACTTTACAAATTTAATGTAGTCAAAGAAATCCTTAAAATCTTAGCAGCAAGTGATGAGTTATCAGGATTTTTCTTTCAGGAGTGCCTTTATAATATAAAATAGGTGAACTTCCTCTTGTAAGTTAATGAATAACCTCACTCCAGAGCTTCAAAATAAAGTGATTCTTGATAGAAGAGATTCTTTGACAACTGTAATTTCCTTTACAATTGTAGTCAAGAAAATCCTTAAAATCCTGACAGAAAATGATGAGTTAATAGGATTTTTCTTATAGGAGTGCCTGTGCTATACAAGATCTTTCTTCCACTTGTAAATTAATGAATAACGTCACTCCAGAGCTTCAAAATGAAGTGATTTTTAATAAAAAAGATTCCTTGACATCTTCATAACTGTGGTCAAGGAAATCCGTAAAATCCTGGCAGAAAATGATGTAGTTATCAGGATTTTCCTTACCGGAGTGCTTGTGTCATACTACATTTTTCTTAGAGTTACTTACTCATTTGAACATAAGGTGCTGTGTTCTTTTTCTGATATGTATGCCGTACATACTGTTTGTTTTTTTTTTGTGGCATTCTTACGGTATTCCTATGGTATTCTTAAGGAAGAGATTTCCAATGTTCGATTTAAAATTTTTAACTCTTAGACAAATATTTTCCATATTTAGTCAACGTTTCAAACTCTATAAGAGCATCATCAAGACTGTATAAATTAGTAATCTACCTCAGTGGCCCTCAGAAGAGGTGTGTTGATTACGTACGCAAATTGCTGGTAGAAACTGGTTACAGATAGTACAGGAGAGAAAAACATGGAAGGAAGTTGGTGAGGCCTATGTTTAAAAGTAGACAAGCAATGGCTGACGATGCAAAAAATTTAATTATCACCAATTTGACTTCTCCTAAGAAATATTGCTTTCTAAACTCTTGCTCACTTACACTAATTAAATTTAAAAGTAACGAATGAAAACATCTTAATATCATCCTCGAATTTGGGATACCACTGTATATGTCTCTTTAGAAATTATCATGTTTCGCCCCTTTTATCTATTATATCTGGTCTATAGTAAATAAATAATAAAATAAAAATTCAATGATTGTGTTTAATTGATAAATTTTATTCAGTACTATTAAATATCAATCTAAATTTACAATTGGTAATTGATAAAAAAAAACTATTAACAATAATAAAACTATTATATTAACAAATAATATTATAATTCCAAGAAAACACCGAGATCCTTAGTAAATATAACGGGTACAGAAATCGTAAAGCCCGCCGTGAAGAAATTGAAGAAAGGAAGTTGCGAGAGTAGAGAAGCATTATGACGATGATTCATTCGTCCATTCTTCGATGCGATGCTCATCTGTCCGCACTGATTGCGGTAGTAGTGATTTACTGTTTGCGCAATTTGCCTTCTTCGTCTTCTTCTTCTTCTTCCTCTTCCTCTGCTTTTTAATTTCTTTTTCTTGCGGGGTGCGAATGGATAGCGGTACCTCGGAGTGCCGCCAGAGCCACCACTATACCTCGTTCATTTATCATCTTTAAATGGTTCTGTGTACTAATAATAATTTGTTAAGCAAGTGAGAAAAATACGGTACGGTACTTTAGTTGCTGTTAGTTCACAGTTTGCGGTAAGATCCCGCACAAGAGTTCTCGGAACTTTTTGTCCAATGAATCTCGGTTTTACGCAACTCTTCTTAATGTAGGGGAAAGGCGGGCAAAATGGGGTAGTTTGTCTCCAAATAAAGATAACTTTAGTATTAATTAACACAGAAACTTTAATTAACGAAAAACTAATTTCTACATATCATGCCTAAGTTATAAGAGCTTAAAATAAAATATACAAGTTTTTTGTTACAGTAATTTTAGCAAAACAATGCTAATTGCCCTGTTTTGTCCGCACGGTCGGGTAAAATGAGATTGGACCTTACTTGCAAAACTCACAAACTAAAACAGCTTCGTCATCTTCGTCTTCAAATCCTGCGCATGAGTTATGGGCCCAGTAGTGACACATTGAGCATGCTATCCATCCTTCCGTTGACAAAGAATAAAACTCTCCACAGTAGAGTCACTCTGCATCACTAACTTCACTGTTACTTGAGTCATTATTTTTCAGAATAGTGGAGGCTTTATTTTTTTTTTGGTGATGGTGCAAGGTTTTTCTTCACAAGAGTTTTTCCTTTCAAATTTTTATTCTTTTTTTGCTCAGTTTCCTCTAGCTCGTTTTTGTAAGGCGAAGACGATAAAATAGCAGTCTTTCCTCTTTTACGACAAACTCTTTTCTCAGTTTGTTTTATTTTAGGGATTGGAATTATAGCCTTAGGACTATCAATCTTAAAGCTTACCTCTGAATGTTTTGATGTACCTGGTTTGGAAATATCAATTGGTTCTGGAGTTTTTTCTTTAACTAAATTAATTTCCGATAGTTGTGTTTCATTCATAGTTTCACTATTATTGTTTTTAGGTGGTAAGTTTCCATTTTGTTCAATATTTGTTGTTTCGGAAGGCAAAAAGTCTGCATCAGTGAAAACATCCTTATTAACTGTCCAAACTCCACTTTTTAAAAATCCATTCATGGCAGTAAGCGGTGTAGCTGCTCTGATGTAAGCTACACAAAATAATTTAGTTATTTGTTGTTATCTCTTATTACACGAGCAGGATTAGATCTAAGCCCTTTGCGTACTTCTTCAGCGTAATAGGTTTCATTAAAGCTACATCTAGGGCTTGTAGCCGATGGGTGCAATGGGGAGGGTAGCAGATCAAAATAACTCCATGTTTCCTGGCGTAATTAATAATTTCCAGGTTTTTTGTGTGGAATGAATGTTCATTTAAAAGAAGCATAATTGGTCGGTCTTTTGAGGGCTTGGCAAATTCAACAAACTTTTTGAACCAAATAAACAATAAATTTTTATCCATCCACCCACTATTATTTAGCTCTACCCAACCGCCAGGAACAATTCCATTCATGAAAGCTTGTTGGATTTTTTTTTACCAAATATAAACATGGGAGGCATGTATGCTCCTGAAGTCGAAAAGCATATTTTAACAGTGACGGTCTCACCCCTCTCCCCTGACGTCAAGACTCCGACTTGTCTTTTCCCTTTAGTGGCAATAATTTTAGACATTCCCTTTGGATTAACTGACACTCCGGTTTCGTCCACATTATAGATTTTATCGGCTGTCAGTTGATATTTATCTACAGTTTCGATAAGTAAGTTAAAAAAATTACCTACAGCCACTTTAATAAACCCCATTGCTCGAGCTCCAGATGTTGCTTTTGGTGTTCTAATTGAAAGTTCTTGATGTCGACGCAAAAAACTCTGCATCCAATCCTTCCCAGCCATGGCAAGTTCTTTATTAAACGGATGATCAAGTTCATTGAGCTCAGCTAATTGAAATGCTAAACGCCTGCATTCAGTCATCGTTAATCCAAGCAATCTTTTTTCCATGTGCATTAAATAATTTGTAAGGTCTTGTTCCTGTTCAGGAGTGAATATTGCCTTAAATCGTCCCAAAGATTTAATAACAACATACCCGGGATTTTCCCTAGCTTTTTTAACGTGGCGCTGTAATGTACATTGAGGCACAATAAAACTGGTAGAAGCTCTGTAGCACCTCATTTTGCCATTTAATACTGCTATTACAGCATTCTGCATACTGTCCGTGGACCATTCGTGTCGGTCAGAATGGCGGTTGTACTATTTTATACCCCATTTTGCCATACCCCGTTTTGCCCAAATGCACATTTTGGTATATTTAGGTATATTTTTTTCCCTGTTCGATTAAAAAATTACTAAACATTTTTATACAGAAATATGCCTAAATATGTATACTTTTCCATAAAGAATAGCAATTAAATATAAATTACAATTATGGTTCACTTACCTTTTATTAAATTATTGACGAAAATATACCTGCACCTCTAAAACAACTTGGCTCGACTGATCAATATTCACGCAGCTTCTGAAGTGACAGCGCTATTTGCCATCGATCGGGCATGGTCTTAAACTAAGCTGTACGAACTTTCGGATAGATGGAGCAGGCTGTACTAAAAATAATCACGGTACCCCGTTGTGCCCGCCGTTCCCCTACAGCCAGAACTCTTATTTTGTTATATACAAAAAAAATGGCTAATAGTAAGTATTTAAAATTAATTGGATAGATTAAACGAAATTTGGATGGACGGACAGCAAGGAAAATGGTGAAAAGGAGGGTAAAAGTATGGGAAGTGAGGGTTAGAAAATGGGTACAAGGGAAGAAATGAGGAAGACTTACTATAGAGGTGACGGCTCAGGGGATCTTCTAAAAGAGAAGCTGACTAGCACTTTGGTACAGTGGCGTGGATTCAACAAGAGTTCAATAAAATATAAGCGCCACCTGTTTTATCCCAGATGGATAAGAAAATCCCGATGACCAAGAAAACAGGAAATTACTAAAAGCACTTGAAAGAAAATCTCACAAGGAAGAACAGACAGGGAAATGTATAAATGCAATTAATTATATTGACCCTTAATATTATGATTGTACAAGTATTAAGGTTTGATTGGTCTTCTTATATAGGATATGCTTTTTAGATGTGCTTGTTTCTTATTACTTACATTAAGCTTTAGCGGAGTAATTAAGTTTATTATAGAAAATATACACAATTTGGCAACTGCGAGATCATATGTCAAAAGTTTGACAACGTAATTATCAATAGCAAGGCATTTCGATCATCAAATAGACTAGAGTAGACCTCTTTTTTGACATAATTTAATGGAACTAAATATTATTTTTTAGCGTCCTATGTGAATAATCCGCAAATTTTTTTCTCTTAATCTATTCTTTTCATTCTGCTCAAACTTTAAAATATTGCAAAATCGGAGATACATAAAGTCGACAAGACCCTAAATAAATTAACAATAAAATAAATATTCACCTTTTACTTTGGCTATTAAATTATTTACTATTAAATTACAGCTTTAGGGTAAGAGCACCTTGAAACTCATGGGCTCACACTACAAGTCCTTTGTCTAACTATGTGTGTGAAGCTAGCGTCCGATCGATGTCCAGCAACCAAAATCGAGAACGCAGCATATGTCCGTTGCCAGCAACCAATTTATAGTCCGCGCTACATGTTATTTAATCTATTGTATCTCCTGAAATTCCCAAGGGCTTTTAATAGTTTTTTGTCCAGATACTAACAATGAATACCTAAATCGACTAACGATGGTCTCAAACCTCTACAAACAAAAGTGTTTTGGTAAAAAATTATTGAATTGTTAGATGTATAAAAAAAATTAATGGCTATAACTTCCAAAACTCCCAAAGGATTCAAATGAAACTTCTTTGGTAAAAAATTATTGAATTATTAGATGTATACAAATTTATTTTATTTTTAATCCTAATTTCTTATTTTCTTAATATTTTTGAGCAAAAGTGTAGCATTTTTTTTTAAAGGCCTAAAGAAAAAACAATTTTTAACAAATAACTTAATATTAAAATAGAAGAAGATAGAGAAAACAAAGCAATGCCCAAAAAGGAAATTTTAACAACGAACATTTAAAAAAAAAAAACAAAAAAATTATATAAACCATATTTTTTGTTTTGGTGAATTTTTAATAATAATTGTTAATTGTTCAGGTTTATTCTTTCTTTTTCTTTTTTAAAGTTTTATTCGATTTTTTTAAATTCTTTATTAATTTTATTGTACAAGTAGAATTTTGTATACAATTTTTCCAATAATTTAATTTAAAAATTGTACTAAAAGCTTCAGTAAAAATTAAAATTTGTGATAATAAAAAAATACTGCACAGATGGATTTAAGTACAATTTTGTTAAAAAAAAAATAGGATATTTAAATAAAAATATTTCAAAAACAACTGACGCATAGCCATTAGCTAAAATCTATGTTAAAATTGTCTATAAGCTCAATTTAATACCAAAATTTCAAGAAAAATAGACAAAAAATACACAAAAGATACAAGTTTTTGAAAAATAAAATCCAAAAATAAGCATAAGAAGTTATACATTTTTAATCAAATATAAGAAAAACAATACAAAAAAAAAAAAGAAATATTTGAGACAAGGGGACAAAATAGGTAAAAAAGAACACTTTATATATATATACTAATTTATTTTTAAAGTGTTCTGTGAAAATTAGTATTACATTAAAAAATACAATTATATATCTTAATTAAATTTTTTAAACATGATTTTGATATTTTTATATAATTTTCACATTAAAGTTTAAATATTTTAAATAATTTTTTGGCAATTTTATTATTGCAAACTTAAAATTTTTCCTATGAAATGTTATAACTTTAATTTTTTTTATGTTTTATTTATTTTTGAAACTAATTTCTTATTTTCTTAATATTTTTTGAGCAAAAATGTAGTATTTTGTTTCAGATACCTTAAGAAAAATAATTTTAAATAAATAACTCAATAATAATAAAAAAAATAAAAAGACGAAATTTTTAAGTAATAAACTCAAGAGAAGATGAAGAAGAAGAAACATTTTTAGAAAAACATTTTTTTTTTTTAATTTATTTTTGACAAATATAGTTTTTTTGAGCAAAAAACTTAAGCATAAAAAACAGACAAAAACAAGTAAAATACAAAACTATATACAAAGGTCCCAGTAAATATTATTATTGCATTTTGCACCTCTTACATTAATATCTCTTAACTGCTCCTTTTTAACAATATTTTGATTTTTTTACATAACCTTCTTATTATGTTTAAATGTTTTTATTTACTTTTTGACATTTTTATTACTACAACTTTAAATTTTTCTTTTACCAAGTATTATGTTAATTTGTTTTTTTTAATTGTGTTTATGTTTTATTTATTTTTAATACTAATTTTTTTTTTCTTAATATTTTTAAGCCAAAATTTCGCATTTTTCTTTTAAATACCTAAAGAAAAACTATTTTTAATTAATAACCCAATAATGATAAATTAAATAAAACCATAGTAAAAAATGCATACTTTGAGCAATAAACTTAAAAAACAAAAAAAAATTAATTTATTTCATATCATATTAAGTTTTTTTCTTCTTTTTTGAGGTTTTATTCAATTTTTTCATTTTTAAATAATTTAATTTTACAACCAGGAATTTGTAACAAATTTGTTCAATTTTCCATATTAAAAATTGTATTAAAAACCCACTATTGATTGATTTAAATACAATTTTAATAAAAAAATAGTACAATGTTCAAATTAATATACATCAAAAGCTCGTTGTGCATAGATATTGGCTTAAATTCTTATTAAAATATAACTACACCACTTAAAATCCTGCACAATTGAAGTATGGCATTTAGTGTCCACGAACTAAGATACCCAAAAAGGTGAGTTTTCAACTTTTCATTGGAGTAAAACCGGCAAAAACACCAAGAACTCAACCTTCTTCAAAGGCTTGTTCTTCAAGACACCTGGAGGTCAAAAATTTTCGTGCCATTACTGGAATGAAAATTATTAAAAAAAAAAATATTATGATTAATAATGTGAGTTTCATAAGGGTTGAAAATTATTGATATCAAAAATAGAATTAATACTGAAATGATAACTATTTATTTTATTAATCGAGCTATGCTTTTGCTCACACTGTGGATTTCTTTTATTTTCTTATTCTTTACGTATCTGAAGAAAAGAAACTGTAACAATCTTATAGTTTACTATACCAATAGAAGTCAATGCAGTGTCGTTTTCACAACTCATAATCATAACGGATAACTTTGGTAAATTTTAAATTTTATGCACTAAATTGTAAAAAAAATTAAAGAGTTTTCAAGATATTAACTTCTTCTTGAGATGGCCTCCTTACGTTCCTTATTTAGTCACCATTGTCCAATTTTTTTGATCGCCTTTATGGTATGCTCTTCGCCCAAGGCGAATCGCGGCCAATACCCACGTAAGGAAAACGATCAAAAGGTAAAGGTTGAAAATAATTAATTCTGTCGGGCATTTATACCGCGATTATTGTTTTAAAGGTTATTATTATTTCCTACTTGTCATGTCGTGATATGCTTACTGCTTGTGGAAAGGATAATTTACGAGACTAACGTTTGTGAAATTGTTAATTTAGGTCAGGTTTTCCCGGTATTTGTATAAATGTTTCTTAAAAATATTTTTATTTTTGAATAACTAATTTTAATCAAGGTTACAATTTTTATTATTTTTTCATATAATATTAATTTAGTTATGATAATAAAATTTACACAAATTTCTTATACACGTCATGTCACTGTTAAAGTACATACTAAAGAATATATAGTTAAATAAAATACGGGTAGAGTCAGTATTGCAATATTACAATACTTATAATCGTTAGTACTTAATTAATTATAAGGAAATTTAATTAAATGCAGAATGGCCTCTTTATTCGGTTAAGCAAATACACAAATTATTACCCGTAACTTATAAATCCATAAATTAATACGTCTCGCCATAATCGAGTCACGTCATAATCATTTCTACTTCAATTTTCATCATTCATGCCAACCTAACAAAACGTAATAACTGTCACATATGATGCTATAGCTAAAGGCGCGAAATTCAAATTTTAAAATTTAAAACTACATAAATAAGTACTTAATTAATTATATATTTATTATAAGAAAATAGTTTTTCACTCATGTCTCTCGCTTTACTAGGCAATAAAGAATTTCGGTCCAAAATTAATAGCTTAGCCTGATGTCAATTTTAAGTCGAATGTTATGATTATGACATTAGACATTTGAGTATGGTGTCGATTCAAGTTTTTATATACTAAATACCTAATATACCTAATATACTAAATATATAAAGCGGGGGTAGAGTCAGTATGTTCAGACCAATCAAAAACTCTCTGGAGTTTCAAAATTGTCCTTGAGGTTTTGATTGCTTGAGGACTATGTCTCCCAGCAAGTATGATCTAGCCATAATGAGAGTGGAACAGGAAATGATACAGTCAACAAGATGCTTTGACGACATGTATTCTAATACTTTTTAAGAGGTATATAATAGATTTTAATTTGCTGAATATTTAGTGTACATCAAATACTAATTTTCTATCAAAATACCCACCCAAAACCTCTAAAGACTGTGCACCGAGCCACATCAATCTCCTTGATATTAAAACTGAGACCATTTTTTGAGTTTTACTAGTATTCAAACACAATTTTTTCCTATTGAACCAAAATTGAATTTAATTGAGACAATTTTTCATTTCATACATTTTAGAAATTTCAAATTTTTTATTTCTTGCCAGAGCAGTTGTGTATGCGGCAAAGAGAGGCTAACTCATTGTCACCAGATGTTTCGATATCATTTATATATATTTAAAAAGAGAGCCTAGAATAGATCATTAGCACACTTCCATGTTTGACTATTAACGGGCTAGATTTGTTGCCTCCAAAGTTTTTTTGCACTCTTTCGTTCAGGTAATTATTCAATCAAAGTAAAATTTTATAGGATATACAACCGAAGGCGTTGAAGAGGTCACACAGGATTGCAGCTATAAACCTCGAGTACATAGGACATAGACATTTGTTGCCTAAATCTAAATTGTTTGTTGGTAAAAAGTTTATGATTCTCAAAATACGAACAAATTTGCTTTTTATGCAAAAGTTCAATAGCACAAATGTAATGGGTCTATAGTTGCTCCGTAATCTCTTCTTGTGTGCATTTAGAATCATGGGGAATTTGAATATGTAAGAGTTGGAGATAATGCAAACGAGTTACAGGTATTTTGTTTACGTTTAATAGAATATGGTCTGATATTTTTTAGTGTTTTTTAATTTTTTTTTATGTTTCTATACTGATTTACTTGCTAGGCAGTTCGAACGTTATTATCAGAATTTTGAATAAAGTCTATATCTTTGATTTTTTTTTTGAGTTATTTATAGCTTTTCTGTACTCCCATTGGAAGAAACTATTTCTAAGAATGTTGATTTCTGGATTTAGAAAATAAAATATTTCTCTTATTTTTGCCAAGCTGGAGTTAACCCAATTTACTGAAGTTATGGATGAGAATTTTAACTTTCTTAACTAAAAGAAAAATACATTATAAGTTGTTTATGGCAAGTTGACATTTATGTTCAGCATGTAAGTCAGAACTTAGAAACGACCAATCAGAATTTAAGTTCTGGTAAAGGTTCATACTTGCCTCAGTTAAGGGCCGATGCAAAGTACTAGTCTTTCCACTTAGTAATGTTAATTTAATTTATTTTAATAACTTTTACATTATCCTCCACTGCTTTATGGTCAGAGGTGACCATGCATTAAAGAAGTGCTAAAATGTATAAAAATATCATCCAAATATAGGCTATTTCTAGTGTTCTCAGAAATTTGCTCTGTAAAACTTTTACTATGTAACACGTTTTAAAGATCGTGTGTTCTACTACTATTTATATTAAAATTCATATTAAAATCACTTACAATTAAAACATGACTGGATTTACGTGTTAAAAGTTCCAAGGACTGGTTAACTCTATCTAAAAATACATTAAAATCACCACCTAGAGAATGGTACATAATTAAAATATTGAAGTCCAAAACCTAAGCTCAGCTGCTATCTCATATACCATTTCGCAGGTTTTAGTTTCTTCTTAAAACCGTTGTGTAAACACATGCCAAAGTATTTTTGCTCTATTTCGTATTAATATCACGTATAAACTTAGTAAATCATTAGGGTTAATCTGCAGCAGATACTTACTTACTGATATCCTTTGCCTTTGTAGTAAGGTCAAAGTCTGACATAAATATCCACTATAATGGCGTCGCATTGGCTGCTTTAAGGGTCCATTGTACATTAGTTTCTACTTTGGGTGGTGGCCTGTCACGCCTGGGATTTGCGTGTGTGTTGCTGTTTTACGTATATCATGCGGACATGTTTTTCCGATATTAACTGTTGTATATTTCTTCTAGTAAATAAAACCCTGTCTCTTCGATTATTGGCATGGATTTTTCAACAAAACAGGAAGCATATTTCCTTGTCTCGCATTGATCGTACCGTGATACCTTGCAGTTATTGTTATCGGGTATTACTTGCAAAAGTCGCGAACCTTGACCATAATAATAATCGCTCGCTACGAGGATTACCGGTATCCATCTCGGTTATTATACCCGGTTGCACTTGCCTGGAACGTGCAACTTAACCCAAGGCGAATTAACTTTAAAGTAGACGTGGATTTTCATCTTCTTCTATAGAATGATATGTAATAAGTATATTATATCCATTTAAGTTATGCATAAAATCAGTTCAGTCATAAAATTAATATAGCTGAAAATTTACTTAAAACCTATGCGAAACTTTATGCAAACTAACTGAATTACATGTATGCAACTTTTATGCAAGTCAAAAAGGTATGGTCAAGTTGTAGGGCATTCTAAGTGACTCTGCCTCCTTAAAAAAAAATTAAAAGTTTAAAATTTTTCCACGTGATTCATTTTCTGGAAGATCCCAGAGGAACTCTTAAAGTACTCAAGGCATTCCAAGTGACTCAGATGCCCGAAATAAGACTCTAAATTTAAAAACTAAAATTGTAGACGCACTTAGATGACCCTCAATTGCCGTGAAGAGGTTAAAAGTACTATTAAAATACTCTATGTCTAAAACAGAATTTAGAATATTTATTAAACTATTCCACGCATTTCAAGTGATTCATTTTTCTAGAAGATTTCAGAGTACTCCTGAGTGGTTATAATATTTAAATTGCGACAAGGTTAATCCAGACATTTCAAGTGATTCAGGTGCCTGCAATAGAATTCAAAATATTTATTAAATTATTGCACGTACTTTGAGTGATTTACTTTCCTGGAAGATTTCAGAGTACTCTTATGATAATTCCAGGCACTCCACATGCCTGGAAAAAGATATTTAATTTATAAAATAGAATTGTAAACCAAATTAAATGACCCTCAATAGCCTGAACGAGATTTGAAAGTACTTTTAAAATTATTTTAGGCATTTCAAGTGATTTAGATGCTTGGAATAAGGCTCTTAGTAGACCCACTAAGATGATCCTCAATTGCTTTAAAGAGGTCTTAGACTTCTTTTAATATTATAATTAAATTAATTAATATGGATGAATGGGATTAAAATATACATCAAGATTTTATTCCAGGCATTTCAAGTAACTTAAATGCCTGGAATAAAAGCTTAAATTAAAAAAAAAAAGCATTGTAGACTCACTAAGATGATCTGACCCTCTATTCAGCGTATCATAAGCTAATTCCAGGCACTCCAAATGACTTAAATGCCTGGAATAGGACCTTTGATTTAAAAAATCGAATTGTAAATCACTTAACTGGCCCTCAATTGCCTGAAAGAGATTTGAGAGTACTTTTAAGATTCAGATGCCTGGAATAAGACTCTTAGTAGACCCTCAGTGGCTTGAAGAAACTCTTAAAGTTTTTTAAATATTATAATAAATAAGTGAATTAATTACATATATCTATAATAATTAAATTACGTCAAGGTTAAATCAGACATTTTAAATAACCTAAGTGCCTGGAATTTAAAAAATGGAATATATTATATATTCATATTAGATGACACTCAATCTCCTGCGAGGGGTTTAAGAATACCTTTAATGCCTGAAAGATAATTCAGAATACTTATGCCACATATTTCAAGTGATTTGTTTTCCTGGAAGATTTCAGAGTACTCTTAATGTAATTCTAAGTATTTCAAGTGACTCAGGTGCCTGAAATAAGACTTTCAACTTAAAAAATTTAATTGTAGACTCACTTAAATGTCCTTTAATTGCCTGAGAGAGATGTGAGAATATTTTTAAGATTATTCTAAGCATTTTAGGTGAATCAGTCTCCCGGGACTTACACAAAATACTCCTGGGAAGTGACTGTGCTTCCTAAAAAAAAGATCAGAGTACTTTTAAAATTATTCTAAGTGACTAATTTTTCTGGAAAATCCCAGAATAACTTTTAAAGTACTCCAGACATTCCAAGTGACTCACATGCTTGAAAAAGGACTTTAAATTTAAAAATAGTAGCATTATAAACTCACTTAGATTATCAATTGCCTGAAAAAACATAATTTTATTTCTTTCGGCCACTTTGGGATGAAAAGTATTTTAAAAATAGAATATTTTAAGAAACCTTAGCACTCTGTATTGTGGAAATAAAGGCCCCTCGGACCCATATTTGTATAAACTTTTATGTTTATTTTTGAGTCCTGAAACCTGAAGAATTGATATTTCCTCATGTATTCTGCAAAATAACTTATGATTTTGATTTTCGTTCTTATTAGGACGATGTCATTGGTAAATCGGAAACATGTATTCCTTAAGTGTCTCTTTTTGTAATGATTTAAACTTGACATTGTCCAGCGATAACTGAGATAGAATTGATTATATATGCCTTTTAAAAAAACATGCCAATCGTTTCCACTTAAGTTATGCATAAATAACAATAGTTTATTTCTGTATTAGTCGTTATAATATAAAACCGTTCTATTTCAACAACTACTATCAAGAAATCATGACTTGAGGGCCATAAAACTACAAATTGTTTTCATTGTTTAAATTTGGGCTTAAATGAACCAAAGGCGTGTCGAGATGGCCTGTAAGTATTACAAGGCAAATCATTCATATTTTAAATGTGACGGGTCCGATCTGTGTTGACTGCTGCTCGAAGCGATCGTTTTTACTGAAAAATCAATTTTTTTCCAACAAGGCTAATTTAATTAGTTAAAGATTAATTAACGAGCCGAAGATATTGTGATATTACATCCTTGATACTCAATAAGGAAACGTCTTATCTACATCTTATTGATACATCTTGTGGTATCGGTCTTTCCGGCAGGCAACCATTCTTTTATTGATGAGGCTTGTAATGTTTCTTTAAAGATTTAAAACAAAACAAAAAACACGCAAAGGTCAAACGGCAACCCGACTAATAATAACGGGGCGATCTCTTATAGAATATTAAATAATTCAACGCCAACGCCAATGTAATTGCGGCAAAACTATTTCGCAGGCCTTGTAAAATTTAACTCTCTCGCAGAATATCCACCACGATTTTCAAAGCGAAACCATTTAACCCGTTATACCGTGTGTTTTTCTTTGGTTGGTCGGGAGCAGCCGTAGGCCTTTGATACCGTTCGATTATTAAAAGGTATACACAGATCGCTTAGATATTTTATTCAGCTTTTAGCTACAATAGTACTATTGAAGGTTACAAATAATTATTTTCTTAACTTTAGATTAGTTAAATTCAATTGATATTTTCATACTGCGTTTGAGTTAATAAGAAATATATTGTTTGAGGTAATATGCCGATCAAGTTCTTGCTATGGCACTCTCAACATATCAAAATATTCAGAAAAATTAGTCCTGAAGATCCAGTTTTAGAAACGTGGGATCTTAATTAACATGACATTCATTTTATCTACTGGTAAATACTATGCGATCCACTAAAACACTACAAGAAGTCGTATTTGAAAACCAGTAGTAATTACGCCATTTTGTGACATTGTGACTATGATACTACTTAAACTATATTCATAAAGCTCAGGTCATTGGCAAAATTTGGTTTTACATACTTTGATCCTTTTTAGTGCACCAAAATCGCTTAAGTATACATAAAAATGGCCTTACATTATGTGTGTGGCAAGCAAGTTGTTTATACAGTGCAAGTCTGTAACTTAGAATAAATTCGATAATAAATAAATGGAAGCGTGATCAGAAAAATAAAGAAAAGAAAAGACAGAAGTATCCTGATTTACCACACTCATATCTCACAGTGCTATAGGCAAGATTGAAAAAACAGTTGCAACACCGGAAAATGGTCACGTAAGAACAATAACTAGTTCTCGTCGAGCTACGCTTAATGAAGACACCAAAATTTATGTGATATTAGCCATTGAAGAAAATCCAATATTACCACTAGGTATCGCGCAAATTGGAAATGAGCCAGTCTTCAGTAGTAAGGGTTCCTGAAGCAGAAAAATTTCATCGCTATAAACTAACAATTCTCCTGGAATTCAATGAGGAGGATGCAGATAGAAGAATTGAATTTTGTGAACAATTTATGGAATTAATGCAGAATAATAATTTTATTACAAAAAACTTACGCTGAACGGAGAAGTAAATCGTTAAAATTGTTGTTATTGGGCACAAAAAAATCCATGTTGGATCAGACAAGGCCACATTCAATACCCAGAAAAAGTAAATGTTTGGGCAGGAATTCTAGGTCAGCAAGTTATATGCCCAATTTTCTTCGAACAAAATTTAAATGGAGCAAGGTACTTATAGCTCTTACAAAAACTAATTCCAAACCTAGCCGTTCTATTCATTGATACAATAAAAGCTGATTTGCCGAATAGAAACAACTGGTTTCAGTAAGATGATGCGCCTCCCTATTTTGCAAGACCTGTTCGAAACTCTCTGGATACTATTTTTTCAACCAGATGGATTGGCGGAAGAAGACCTTTTGAATGGCCACCAAGATCGCCCGATTTAACTCCGCTGGATTTTTTCCTATGGGCATATTTGAAATCCAAAGTTTATGTGACCAAGCCGGCAAATATTGAGCAGTTGAAAACTAGAATAAGGCAAGAGTGTCGAAACATTTCTCCAGAATGCATAAGAAACGTTCAAAATGAATTTGTAGTACGTTTAGGGCATTACCAAATAGTAAGTGGTTTACATTTTGAACATTTATTAAAGAAAAAGATTTAAAAGAACCCTCTTTAGGTTTATGAAATACGTTTGAAAATGTTTGAAATTTTATGCAGAATCCAAAAATATAATAAAATATAGGATGTCCCATTTAAAATAAGAAGTTGGAATTAGCCCCGGCTATATGGCACACCCTGTATTAAAAAAATTATTGTAAAAAATGCGCAACTTACAATCTCAATTGACGTGTCCGAGCGTTTTTCCGAACATGCTTCCATTTATTTATTATCGAATTTATTCCAAGTTACAGACTCGCACCGTATATGGCTTTAACTAATCTTTCTCATAATCAAAAAGTGTTTATAAAAACAAATTTGTGTAAAAGCTATATTTTTTGCACAAAATGTAGCAACGAGCAACAACTCACATAAATAAGCACAGTACGAATTGTACATCTACGACATAAATAATAAAAGATATGAGGCCAAAATATGACTCCATAGGATTACTTTTCATTAATTGTACTAATATTTATAAAATAGGAAGCATAGGCTGCCATAGTATTGATGTGACTATGCCGATTTCTTTTTCTGAAGAAGCCAATAGGCAGAAACAAGACATTTTACCATGTAAAAATATATAGAATGATTTTTTATTAAATGAATCATTACACAGAACACTTAACGCAGTGGAATAAATTTATTGATTACAAAAGACTCAGATATTGCAGTTCTATTTAGATGTGTCTTTAGAATTTAGTTAGAAACTGAACAAAAAAGTTTAAAGAAAACCAGATCTATTCTGATCAGTTTTCTGTTTTTTACTTAAACTCTCACTTATCTATTTATTTTTTTCAAGTTTTAGTATTTTGCTCTTCAGCGATCTACAAAGGCTTTATATTTTATTTATTTATTTCCACAAAATTAACTTACATCAATTTATATAAAAGTTCAAAATAAGGACTAAAGTAACTTAATACTTGCGTACCTATGCCTATATATAAATGTTTTATTAAAAAAATCCGTCAATTTAACTGAATAAGTTAAGTAATTAACAAATTCATTATATATACATACACAAACACATATATATACAGCATGTCGTTCAACTTAAAGTTGTTAAAGAAATGGAAAATCAGTTGGATATTCATAGGGATTCACTCAACGGACATTTATTATATTTTCAACAAGATGGACCTGTAAGATAATTTTTACATGATGCGTGTCCAGATCAGTGCATTGAAAGAAGAGATCCAATATAATGGCCGTCGGGACTACCAGATCTAACACCCCCTCGAGTTTTTTCTCTGGGGGTCACTTAACAACTGTTGAATTTAAAATGCAACCATGCATCTGCATCTTCTCTAAGAGAAGTATTTCAAGATGAGAAATGAGTTTGAAAGTAGAATATACTTTTGCTACAAATGGGATGCATTTTGAGCATCTAATTAAATAAAATAATAATTCATAAAAAAGTTGTTTATTTTATGTTACTAAACTTTTCTTTAACCCTTAACAACATCACTTTCTAAATTTCTGATATTGTCATTTGATGATCATATACAGAATATAGTCCCATAATTTAGTAAATATAAACAACAGCATATTTTTGGTTAAAAATCTTACAATCTGGCCAAATTTCTCCGAAAGTCCGAAAATTAATAATATCCCAGATACTGGATTTTAAAGTTTTAATTTTATTTTCATTATTTCTTAACAATTTATACAGAAAGAACATATCAGCACAAAATTCGTTAGAGTTTTTTGAGTGTCGAGAAGTTCGAATTTAATGTTAATTTACGTGTAAATTCTAGAGGGCGCTCTCGGCAACACTCTAATAAAAAGTGTACAACTTTTTTGTGTTTTAGTGTATACAAATTTTTCATAGAAATCCTAAAATTTCCATCAATATTACTGGAATAGTGCCGCCTCATTTTAAAGATACTAATTATACTAATTTATAAATCAGAACCATTACACAAAATTTGCACACGCACATTATTGTCGCCTATTAGTCTTACGAGTAGCCTCGCAAAAGTTTTTGAAAAAATTTTGAAGAAGAGATCCAAATAATGGCCGGTGAGATCACCAGATCTAACACCACTCGACTTTTTTCTTCATGATGGTCTTCGGCAACGGATTATTACAGAATGTGCATCTAGTCCTAGAGAAGTGTTTCAAAACATGAGAAATATGTTTAAGAATAGATTATACGTTTGTTTAATCCAAAATAGAATACAGTTTGAGCATCTAAATAAATAAAATAATGCTTTATAGAAATAGAGTTTATTTTATTTAACTTATACTTTTCTTTGATCTCTATAAAATGTAGGAGCAATTCGTATGCAGGTGCAGGTGAATCAGAAAGTTGGTTTATAAATTTTATATTCTATGAGAGATATTAAGTAGAGTATTTATATCTTACAATTTTATTATATAAATAGTGGCATTCTTGCTACGTTATCCTATAGTGGTGTGGGGTCGAACCTATAAAACTTTATTACGAATATTTCAAATTGTGCAGAACTATATTCTAAAGGTTATTTGTACTTATACTTATACTTCTATTTGTCATAGTACCTAAGTTAGCTAGAGAGCATAGGGACATTATTTTGTATAGCATTGTAAATTTAAGAGCAAACTTAATAGTACGCATTAGCACATACAGGCAATAAAAATTTGAAATTTTGAATTCGAAGACTGGAAGAATTTGGTCAAATTGGCGGTTTAAATAAATCATCAAAATTATGTTATGGGATCAGTACTTAGTATCATTGATTTTGCTTCTTCTAGTATAATCAGTAATATTATAGGATCCATATAGTCAAAAGCCTTAAAATTGATAATTCTAAAGATGGTTTGTTATTTTTTTTAAACGATGTATAAAGCATTAGTGAAGTCAAAAGACACAGCGATGAAGAATCATAAGAACGAATTGACGAGTCGACGTTTGGACTAATTAATTACTTTTACGTCGTTACAATATTAGAATTAAAGCAAATTTCCGTATGTATGGTTTCAAAAATATCAATATATCAAAAAGGATCTATTCGAGTCTATTTTAATCTGAATAAAAAGATGAGGGAAATAACAGGAGCATAGAAAAAAACATCATCGAAATTGAGGAAAAACCAAAGACTTGGAAAAGATACATAGAAGGACTCTGTGAACAGGAGGAATTAAACTGGGTTCAATATTTACAAAATTGCCTTTTATAAGGACTTTTTTGATCACTAAAATTACTTTAACATTTTCAATATCTCTGAAACTAAATGCTTTGCTCTTGTGAAGAGTTTTATTAGATTTTGAAGAACATGAATGTCAAAACATCATTAAAACTTTAAAGAGAGAGTACATAGTCTTTTCGCGGTCGAATGTCAAAATTAGGGCGTCTACCGCTTGTTATATACTTGGGTTACCGAACAGATGGAGTGGCCACGTGATCGTTCTGCGCCGGAGGTGTGGCCTAGAGCCTCGATAGGGTTCATGACTGAGGGGTTTTATTTAATTTTATTAGTCGAGCGGCTTTAGATCGTTTCGGTTGAATTTTCTGCTATTCGAATATTTGAATCTTCGCAATATTGAAAAGATGAGTTTGTGTTTATTTTTTTGTTAATTTGTTTGTTAACAAAGAATGGCTGACGCGCCACGTACACTCACATTGTCAGCCCCCAAGATAAGAGTACGAAAACATTTGACCATTGCTGAAAAGGAAGTGATTATGAACATATATAATAAAAGCTACTTAAGTAATTCTCAAAACCAGATTATGATCATAAAATTATATTTTATAATGGCCGGGTTTATCAGAAAAAAGTGCTCCCTGAGCGCTTTTGTTGTTTGGGTATGACAATTTTTATTGGTCCTTACTATTATAGGCAAAACTTCCAGCCCTAAGGTAGCGCTTGGTTCTGATGTACCTGGCCAATTACACCCTAAATATTTGACCTGGCACGATTACTTAAAAAGATTACCTATCCCTTTTCGGTAAAGCCCAATATATTAACATAACTTTGCATAACAAAATACTTAAAAGTGATTATTATATCATTACCTAGCACAACCTCAAAATCGGTTTGGACCCATTTTACAGGCGACCGTATTATATTTTAGGAAAAGCTGCTTACAAAGCAAAGCTGTACGGTAAAATAATTTAAAATAAGTATAATCCTCCTCGTCTAAATCTGCTAAGGTTGCATCGATGGGCGGGCCTATATTTCGCGCACATCATTTACGCCATCTGTTCGCTAATCCGACTATAGGTTGTTTTCATCAAGAAAATTGTTTTTTTTCTTAAATGAACGAACTACGAAACTATCATTTATTAACCTGAAAATGCCATAGTAATTTAAAAATATTGTACTGTCTGTGAAAACCAGTACTGAAACCTATTTTAAACGCTTTGTACAATACTTCTTTTCTACTTCTTCAATCATTTCCAATAAACATGCACGAATGGAATGTTAATATTGCATTTAACCTTATTATTTTCCAGTACCACCATTACAATAAAATTGACACAAATGCACAACGCCTTAAGAATATAAACAATCTCTCGAAATTGTTCTCTCTCTCTTTTAAAACTATTAAAGCCTTATAATCCGTCGATTTTACCCGATCACCTTTCCGCGATCAGCAACTTTCAACTGTAATAGTAAATTCGTTTTTGCAATAACACCGACCGGTATTATTATTATTTTAAAATAATAATATGTTGTGTGCCTTTATCTGGTTCAACATCCCGTAATACGAGATTGTTTTTAGTATCTCTACGATTCACGAAATGTAAACATTAGTGATTTGTCAGGACCTTTAACCTTGTTTAGATCGGTTATTATTCTTTCGTCCATCATCATCAATTTCGTTGTATGGCTTAAGTAGATTTGGAATACTGTGGTTGTGATCTTTAGTATTATTGTCAAAAGGACTTAGTATCTTCTAATGTGAAGGCAACCTAAGATATTAGTGTTAACGAACGTAAAAAATATTAACATTTATTGTATTAATTATTACTAACCTTCTGATTATCCTTTTATATTTTGTGCTAAATATATTAATTTTAATACGGTCTCAAAATACAAAAATATTTAACCAAACACTCCAAAAACTCCACCCAGGCATCCTAGAATGGTGTTTTCCTTTTTTTTTTCCTTTCGACTCGACCGTTTCCGTTCTTTATTACGTAGAACGGTCTATTCACGTGGAATGCCGTGGCTGGGTGGACTCGCTCCTATTTTATGCTAGTTATAAACATGCCGGGAATACCATTTAAAAAAAAAAATTATAAAATTTACAAAAGGATTCTCACCAGTTCGACCATAAATAAGTGAAGAAATTAAAAGGACTTAAGTAGACACCCAGCCGAGCTGTACGAAAACCCTAAATTAGGCGTAAAATTTGCACTATTACACGCATACCTGCTTTAATGAAGCAACTAACCTTTATGGTAACATTCGCTGAATAATATGATACACAATAAAACACGAAGGCAATGACTCGGATTGGCCCGATTTTGCAACAATGACCTTTAAATGAAAAATTGCTTTAGACTAGATGAGCGACCTTTAAAAGATTGTTTACATTGCAAGATTAGGTTAGGAGCTCTGTAATGTTAAATTTTTATTTACCAAACTAATCGGAATATGATAGAATGCACAATGAATATCCTTATATGATCTTATATACGAGTATGCTTAAGACTTTTATGATGGAATCTCTTTTGGATAAGAGAAAACAACAAGCGGTGATATATTTGTTGTTTATTACAAATAACAATCAATATTGTAACTGTGATTTTATAAACTTCATCAAAATAAATGTACCAAAAGTCAATTTAAGGATTTGGAATCCACACAATTTATTTTGTGTTATTTCTGATAGTGTGTCTCCAATGAATAATGTGATGGCAATTACCAAATCAAGTTCATGTGGATTTATTTAATATGTCTTCTGCAGGTCTAAGGCTGACCCTTAAAAAAATATAGGTATAATATAGATACAGTGGTATCCTATATATTTTTTTTATTTTAATTTTGTTTTTCGTGTTTGTAGTATTTTAAGGTTTTAATTTAATTTTTGTTGCTGCCTTTACTGCTTTTTTAATAATTACTATCGGCTCAGTGTTTATAAAGAAAATCATAAATAAAATAAAAATAAAATAATCATGAAACAAATATTGTGATATGAAGAAAAGTGTTAATTTAGGTCTAAGTTGGTACAAAAAATTATTTTCAAGATATCAGAGTTTTTTGATCTAGGGGCAAGGATTATTAACTTTTATATGATGATGGCTCACTTTAAAATCCGATATCTTGAAAACTAATGGAAATATCAACACGAAACAAAAATTGCGATATTAAGAAAAATGTTCTTTACAAATGTTATTTTAGGTCAAAGTTGGTACAAAAAAGAATTTTTGAGATATCAGACTTTTTTGGTCGCAGGATCCAGTGACAATGTTTGACTTTTATATGGTGATGGCTCACTTTAAACTCCGATTTCTTGAAAACTACTCAGAATTTAATCATGAAACAAAAATTGTGATATTAAGAAAAATATTCGTTACAAATTTTATTTTAGGTCAAAGTTGTTACAAAAAATAATTTTCGAGTAATCAGACTATTTTTGTCCAGTGACAAGGTTTGACTTTTATATCCCTTTGAGGCCGGATTTTTTTAATATTAAGTCTTTTTTTTTGCATATGAGTTAGTTACAATGAGGTGTGCTCACTGTAAGGACACTAGGCAGATAAACAAAAAAAAAATTGGCAAAAACGAATTTTTTATTGCTAGAAAAATACATTGTTTATAAAAAATTTATTTGGTATGATATTGACGGAAACAGTTTTTTCTTATCTGAAAGGCACAGGGCAACATCACACCTAAAAAAATAACAATAATTAATTATGTTTATTTATTTATCAATGTAATATCAACAGCTACCTTGTACAATGCCATCTTGATTTGTGAGGTTCCGCCTTGGTACTACAAAAAGCACATCTTCCAGGATTGCCATATAGAGGCATGTGGGAACAAGAGTCGTACCGAATTTCGTATGATACAGTACGTTTGAAATGATTCACCGTTGCTGATGGCCGACCCCTTTTCGGTAAACCTTGTTCAGCTCCCACAAGTCCTAGGCCCACTGAAAGTCGAAAGTTGCACATTGAAATCCGTTCTTTTTTGAAACAATATGAATGCATTTACTAAGGATAAATCTATGAAATAGAAAAAAATTCTATGCCACCACTTTTTCGACTTTCGGTCAACCTCATCAAGAGTTTTTAGCATGTCCGTCTTATCCACGTATTCCATATGAGTATTATATTTTTTTACTAGTTCAGGACAAGTAACATCTTCGGCGAAACCCTCTTTTTTTGTGCGGGAAACCCATTGATTTTTGCATGGATCCAGATAATTAGTTAAAAAATTGACTGGCCTATTATCCGTTCATTTCAAAAATGTCAACCCATCAGTGCTAACTCTCCAATCGAATTCACCCCTTGTTAACTACTGGTCATCTAGTAGATCTGTAGGTAGATTCTTTCGATCTTTTCTGACGGTACCGCAAGCGTAAATCAACTCAGTTTGCAGTTGTTTTTGCAGCTCGACCGAATTAAAATAATTGTCAAAATATATTTCGTACCCTTTTCCAACTAAGTCTCTCGTAAGGTCTCTAACAACTGTACCACCTAAAGACTTTTCGGTCATTTGACCTATTTTACCAGTGTGAATCTGAAATTGATATACGTATCCTGAATTTTCGGAACGAATCCAAACTTTATAGCCACGTTTTACTGGTTTCTTTGGCATATACTGTTTTAGGGAGCTTCGTCCTTTGAATCGGATCATCGACTCATCAATAACTTGATGTTGACTTGGTTTCAAAGCATTTTTATATGTATCAGATAATACATCTAACAAAGGTCGTAATTTGTAAAGCTTATCAAAGTTTTGGTGATCACGGCTAGGCTATACAGAGTTGTCGTTTAGGTGCCGGTTGGCTAACATCCATGAAAACCTGTCTCTTAACATTATAGCACTAATGAATGGATCTCTCATTTCCAATCGTGAGGACCAGTAATCCTTGTAGCTGGGTAGCTTTTTTATGCCCATTATCAAATTTATTGCAATAAAACCCTTTATTTCCATTACATTAGTAGGCGTAAATGCATGACTATTACCTCCGTTTCTTTGCAAGGCATATAAGTTAGTTTGAAAAGCTATGTGGTCTAACAGATGCTCAGGGAATATATGCAAAAACATGTCGGTATGGGTTTCTATATCGGTGGGAATGTTTGGTTCTATTTCTTCTCCAAATTATTTAAAATTTCGAACACAGTGTAAGTTGGAGTTCAGCGTCTTGGGATAAAGTATCATTCCCAAATATAATAGGCATATTTTCTATGTCAAACAAATCAATTGCTGGCGACGCCGCTGCCGTTGGACCTACTATTTCTGCGTCCCCTTCAATCTCATCTTCACTAACATCTCCTAACTCGCTAATGTTGTCACAAGGAATTTCTTCCAAATAATCATACAGGTCATTGGAGTTGAGATTTATAAGCTTGTTATAAAATTTATCCGTAAATAAAAATAAAATCCTATAAAAACATACTCATGAAATTTTGAGAAAATTATTTGCCTAAGAGACTGGTGTCACCGCCCTGAGCACACCATATATTTTCTATAAAACTAATACCTTTTTCTCAAAATTTCATTCTAGCGATCACATAAATATCATCCTAGATATTTTATTTCTAATATAAAAGCAAATCTTACCACCCATGGTCCCAAAAATTGCTCTAACAACCAAAAAACAGGGAAACTTGTTACCACAACAATACCACGTGCGAACATTAATATGCAAAGGATTAATATGCAAGGACCGTCAGTAAAAATTAATTTGTAAGTGTCCTCACCGCAGGCACACTAGCACACAAAGGGATATGGTGATGGCTCACTTTAAAGTCCGATAATTTGAAAACTAATAGGTATATAATCATGAAGCAAAATTTGTAATATTAAGAAAAATGTTCTTTACAAATATTATTTTAGGTCAAAGTTGGCAGAAGGAATAATTTACTGATTGATTTTTTTAGAGCTAATTTTTGCACTTTTAAGAATATTGGACCGACCTAATTCATCTACATTGCATAAAAAGAGTTATTTACGCTTAGGGTTTAAATATTTTTCAATTTGTTCTATATAGGTAACCCTAACTCAAATATTTGTTATTTGTTATCCGTATGTGATTGATTTAATGATTTTATAAGGCTGATATGCAGGAATTCATAAGTTAGATTGGAGAATTTAATATTGACTTGGCACAAACATCTAAACTGCATAAAGTTACGCTAACCAGGAAATTTAGCTCCACTTTTATTTTTAAATTTTTTCAATGATGTGTGATAAGTATTAATACTAGTATACATACATTGCAAATCACATGAAGACGCTTCATACTTTAAACAGTTGCCAAAGAGGCAAAAAAATTGATTATCATAAAATTACAAATTGTTTAGGTACTCAAATATGAAGTTGACTTGGTCGTAAATGGTAATATTCATTTTATGATATCAGTGACGACTGATTTACATTGACATTAATACGGAAGTAAGAGTGTTATGTTAAACTCACTCTAATTTCCCTAATACAAATCGCACAACTTCTGTGTCTTTTTTTTTAATTGACATTCTGACTATTTCATCAATTAAATATTAAAATTGATAGGATACCCATAATAAATGATGATTTACTTTTATTCATAGGTCTATGGCTAATTTAAATGGTTTTAAAAAATCACTTAGATTTACATTAAATTAACTTATTAATATTTGTTCAACTAGTCATAATCTTTCAACTCCAATCATTAGCATTTTTTACATCCAAAAATTACCTTCAGTATAGTTCTTCAAATATAAAGATATTTTTTAAACAAACGCACTTTAGTTAAACATCAATTAATTTTTACATGACGATGTCTGTTAGCCCAAGGGGCACTTAAGTAGGAAAAGATTTCTCCAAGGTTCCTATTTACTCACATTCGCAAATATTTTAACACGCGATCGTGATGACACGTATTGGTACTGACGCAAGAACAAATAAAAAGCCTGAGGATTCGTATTTGATTACATTCGTAATAATGTAAAGAACATCAATGAGCAAGCGTTTCGCTATGTTTATGGCTTTGTCTATCGTCCGTAAGATAGCGGAAATTAATTGACATATAAGACACTTTAAATGTCATACATGTCAATTAGTGGTTGCCGGTGATACTTTGGTTATACTGGTTATAACTGTCTAATGTTTTTACCATTTTTCATAACCAAAGGTACAAAAGGACTATAGCACATCATAGAAATAAAAGAAAGTATTTGTTACAATAAAAGACGTACAATTTTCCTACGTATTTAAGATTATTAAGGTTTAAGAACTATAATTTATTTAAATTTAAAATCGCCTCCGTCAAATTAAGCAAGAAAAAGACAAAAACACTATTTTATTGACTTTCTTCGCTTTTTTTCTACAGCATCGCTAAACTAAACGTCATGGAGTAATTCCACAAACTTGCGCCGGTTCGCTTAGTATATATCTGTCTTTGCTTATCACATAATAATAGAACGAGAACGAGATAGTTAAAAACACGCGGTGTAGTACGTCTGCATTATTCTTCAACTTTCAGGGTTGTTATTTATTTCTGAAAAAAAACTTTGGGGCTAAAAACTTAAAGATGTTTACGCATGTACAAAAATAATAGTATTTTTGGCGTATTACGGATGTGAATAGTACATAGTACATTATATTTAATAGTACACATACTATGAAAATAGTACGGTTGGCAGCACTGAGACGTGTAGTAGACAGCACTTATTACTAAGTTATATTTTTTCTAGTAAGTAATCCTTTGGCTAACAGATTCTATTTTCGGTTCTTACTTGGAGAAAATTTTCATATATTATAGTAAAAACATGATAAAAATGTAGCCATTGTAACTGTCATATACTGCTGCATCAAATGCCGTCTGCATTATCATCAGCTGTTCTACATTGTATCAATTGTCAACTCATTTATAAACAAATAGAAGAATTTGAATAATTTTATATAGAACAGAAAAATACCGAACCATGGCCGGGATGGCAGCCAAAGGTACGTACGTTACTTAACTCTAATTCTCAAATAGGTTGGAGCTATGTTCCAGGTGTTCCAGAGACTAAGGATCAGCAAAAGATCCGATTTCAAGTAGAATTAGAACTTGTCCAATGCCTGGGAAACCCAAATGACTTAAACTGTAAGCCATTTACCATTTTTTTCACCTCCACTACTATTATCCCTCACAGTTTTAGCTCAGAGAGGCTTAAGGAAAGAATCCGCCGTCATTAATTATTTAAAATGCTTACTCTATTTGAGAGTAAGCATTTTAAATAATTAATGACGTTTTAAATAATTAAATAATAATCTTTCTTTTTATTTATATAAGAAATGTATTATTTTTATTTTATTTATTTATTTTTATTTAAAGCAGTACAGCCCAACAGTATATCCATTTAATGGGCAATATAAATTACATACCTATATATATGTCATTATAAATGTTTAAAATATAAAGATAAACTAAGTCTAAATAGCTTATAAGTACCTAAAAAATTATTTTAAGAGAAAAAAAGAAAAAAAAAAAAAACAAGAATTTCAGAGAGAGAGGAAAGAGAAAAAAAAAAAAAAATATCATTTCAACCCGAAATATAAATCAGCTAAGCATACTAAATAGAGTACCATAACAAATGCGATACGTAAACTTAGAATACCAAGTCGCGAATATAAGTTCATTAAGAAGTAGTAAACAACTCTAATTAAAAACTTTAATTAAATTATTACGTGAGCAAACAAATAGATCACAGAATGGCGTTATTTTGTTTGAATTGTCTGACATTACGTATAAGGGTGAACTTAACATTACATTTGTCCTGGCCCCTGGGCAATAAAATAAGTTTGTGTTTCTTGAGTTGAGACGCGGCACAGAAAAATTTAGATTCTCTAGTAGCTCAGGACAATCCATGCAATATCTTATTCCTAAGAAAATCAATTCATTGGTAAATAAATAACCGCATATCTGAATGTGCTTATTAATGTATAAGGCTTATTATGTATAGCTTCTTAATGAAAATTTCTTTAATGTCATGTTGATTATAATGAGAATTCAATGTTAGACCGTTGGCGTTGGTCAAAGAAAATGCAATGTAGTGGGGTTTTGAGACATAATTTAAAGGTATTTAATCAGTTTCAGAACTTCCTAATTCAAATGAAACTAATCTAGTCTTTTATCGAAGTTATCTAGATTTCTAGAAAGGTCCTATTCATTATATTAGTGAATTTATGTATTTTATACAATACATACCGCCCTTTGAATAATAGATACCTATCTGAATCTCTAAGAAATTATTTAATACACCAATAATTTTTCCTTTCAGTCAAATATTGGTCAGATTTTATATTTACCGACAGTATTTTTAAGAACTATGACCATCGTGTCCTTAATTCCATTGCTTGACCATGTGCCTCGGAAGCCGTTGTAGGGCATAGGCTCAAAAGCCTTCGCCAAGTCATTTCTTTTTAATTTTTTTTCAAAATAAATATACAATTAACGTTGTTAAAGGATATTTTGTGTTTCCTTTAGAAGTCAATCAATTGTCACCGCATCAAAAGCCTTCGCCAGATCCAAAAACATTACCATATATTTTCGTTTTTTTTTTCACAGTTTACCAGTAATATTTTCAACAAATATATATCGAATGTTGTTAAAGGACGTTTTGTGTTTACTTTAGAAGTCGGTCATAGTATCAAAGGCCTTCGCAAGCTCTTTGAACATTGCCATCATCATTTTTCGTTTTTTCACAGTTTGTCGATATATATTAAACGACGTTTAGAGTTTACTTCATATAAAAAACTTTCGTCCGGTCCAAGAACACCACCAAACATATTTCGTTTATTTCTAGTGTCTCAGTCACTTTTTATAATTACCTCGCATCTTCCTTATACATATAATTATATTTTTAACCACCTGACGCAGACAGACCCGAAGCTCTTCCTTTACAATTAAAAAAAAATGTCTCTCCACGCATTATGAATCCAAATGAACGTTAAATTCCCTTGACCGTGACCGTCACCCTCGCTACAATGTGACTCATGCCGTGGGACAATATACAGTCTAATGGCCCTAAAACAATGGGGTTCAGGAAATGCTAACTATGAACCTCCTGTTGTTAAAGTACCTTTGTGTTTCCTAACAAAACCTGCTTTATTGAGTCAAGTTAGTTTAATAAACATCCAAAAGTGGTAATGGTAAGTGGAAAAATGATTTTATTAGCATCAAAAATGATAATAAAGGATAGTTCAAAGTCTTAAAAAAAATGACGATCCGTGGATCAGTTAATTACAAAATCTTTCTTAATACACTACTAAATCTAGCAGATAACGAGAGTGAATGTACTGTCGGGTGGGCGTGGAGACTGGGGCTATTAGTACGTTTTTGCATCCTCACATTATGACCTCATGAATCAATCTTTTATCGTTCCAAAAGAAGAAGTCGCTTGTCATATAACTCCTTAATTTCCAAGTTAAATTTTATTTAGTCGTAATCGAGAGTCATCACGTATATTTTTAGTGATGCTTTCAAAGCCTTAGGAGGTGACTATACAATTCACTTAATTTGTCTTTATTAAAGAGCATATCGCAACCCCGCTAAAAAAGTGTCACAACTCAAAAAACATTGTTTTGAGAAAATTGATTTTAAAGAATTAAATTCGCTTGAAACCTTTATTTATCAGTTACTATGACAAAATACAAGTTAAATGTTATTTTAGTGTAAAGAAAAATATAATTAGTTTTATGTTACTGGTGCAGTGATTTGTTAAAAGAAATAGTTTTTTTGTAATTTTTAGTTAAAAAAAATATACCCCCATATTGTGACACTTTTTTAGAACAAAATACTATTTTGACTTTCAAATGAAACTAGTAAAGTATAAAAAAAACACAATAAAGAACTTTAAAAAAAATATTTTTTTATTACAAAGAGTTATAAAATACTGAATAACAACTCGGAATTTGATTATTATGTAACAAATTTAATAGATCTTTTTTCTTGTTCTCTTTAATGCTAAGTTCACTTTTGTAGGCATGTTGTAGAGTATTTGGTATATTAATATTTTTATTTCTTCCGCATAAATCTACTTGCTAAAAGTCTTCATCTTTATAGGATGTTTTATAGTAAAGAGTGGTCGGATTATCTTAATTTAACTTAAAAACCTTTACTTCGGTAATCTTTAAGGATTTAAAGCCTGTCATACCTATCTCGTCACACAGAGTTTTAAGTGAATAAAAATCCGGATGACCGAGTTCATTTACATGATAGGGTTCTTTCCTTTTTTTTGCTGTACGAATAATTTGTGCATACTGACTAGGCACGTAGATAGGACCAGATCTTAAACTTTTCTTTACAGCCTTTTCAATTGTTAAATGAACAGAATCTCCTTCACTCTGACTATGCCCGCTTATTAGATATTTTTGAGTTATTGAGTGTATTTTTGGGTATTTGGACAGAGCATAAATATACATCGCAACTAAAAATCTATTCTTCTGCTGCCCACAACAATTATCCGAAAAGAAAACGAAGTCAAGCCCATCTTCACTTTTAGAAGTGTCCAATTTTTTTTTTTATAAAATAAAGCACACATTAACCAATCTCATCAGCTCCCCTATTTCTGTGCACTTCATGCCAAAAGTAGCATTCCGTTAAACCTGTTTTTAATTCAGACACGGTAAAGTTATAACAGTTCAATTTTGATTTGTAATAGAAAACGGACACAGTTCCTTGAGGAACAGGAAGAACTGCTTGCAGATCATAAACTGACACCACGTAATTGGGACTAGCTTTTTCCTTTTCTTGGTTTTTTTCATTTCTTGATACATCTTTTTCTTTTAAATGCAATAAATTTTTGCTTTCCAACTTTTCCTTGGTATCCCCTGTGGCAATTTCATAAGCATTGCACAATTCGCAACGATCTTTTCTGGGGATGAAAAAACTTATATTAAATTCAGTGTTAAAAATTTTTGAGAACATCACTAAATTTGCGTGAGGTAGATTATTGTCTTGACATTTTTGTTTGTAGTCATTAAATATATCAGTTAAATTTTTTCCACTATCAATGTATTCCCTAGTAGTTTGCTTGCGAAAGTAATGACTCTCAATACGTGGAATCGAGCGAATATGCTCACGAACTCCTTCCTTAATCGATGCATCTACCTTTTTATGGCTTTTGTGTTTACCTCTTAAATCTACTTCTAGGAACCCTTTTTCAACTTTGTCGACGACTGTTCTTGTAATTCGGTTATTAATATCCAGCGTAGCCATAAAGAAAAATTGCGTACGCGGACTGGATCATAATTGACATAAAAATAAAATGCATTATTATGTTCTCTAGGTTTTTGAGCGCTGCTATACCTGTAGGCTGGTTTGACTGGCTTCATGCAATTGTGAATAAAACTTCTTTGCCTATTAATATCTCCCAGAGCCCAATATTTTTCGAAAAAATCTTGTCTTATATTTTCTTCTATTTTATTAGAGCATTTCAGCCGGCATTTATCACCACAAGGAGGTCTAATACTTCTGGCTTTTACATTTGTTTGAGATTTAGATCTTGAGGTGTATGCTTGACCTTAGTTCCGTAATTTCTTCGCTTTATTGCTTAACCATTCTTCTGTCAGTGCTACTCGCTACTTTCCTCTTTTTTTAGGCTCAAGAATTTGAGTATTTACTTCCTGAGTACCTCCTGCTTGAGGAGCTGTATCTTGAGCGTTTGCACTTTGAATATTTGCTACTAAAGTGTTTGCTGTATGAGAGTCTAAAAGTTGAATTTCTGACACTTGAGTATTTTTTGCTTGATTTTCTGGTTCTTGATTACCTGCCTCTTGACTATTAACGAATTCAGTGTCTAATGCCTGGCCAACAACGTTTGAACTCGATAAAGAAACACTGCAACTTGGAGTGTTTCTTCATTCAACACCCACATTTTAGAATAGGTGTAAGAAACTGGCTTAATAATAATTACCCTCAAAGGTGGATTGGCCGGCTAGGGAGGAATGATATTAATGATTAAAATGGTATTGGACCAATACCCTGGCCACCCAGGTCACCGGATCTTAATCTACTAGATTTTTACGTTTGGGGAAACATTAAGGATAAAGTTTACGCTAATCCCGTATTTAACAGAGAGGAATTAATCTTAAGAATTCAGGAAGCATGTAATGACATGCAAAATCAAAATTTTGTGGTACTGGCTGCAATAAACTCCTTAATAACTCGGTGTGGAAAATGTATTGAGGTCGATGGGCTGCATTTTGAACAACTTCTTTAATTATTAATTGTTTTTATTTTGTTATTGTTTTTAAACGAATTAAATGTGTTATCTTCTTATGTGTTTTTACAAATCAGCATTTTTACTCGCAAACGGTGTGTCGTACGACAAAAAGTAAAGAGATGTTTTTTATTTTAAATTAAAAAAGGATTTCATAACAAAAAAATTAAAAAAAAAAAAACAGTGGCGCATCATTTTTTTAATTAAAATTAATTAAAATTGTATGAAGATCGGCCCGCACACACGCCACTGGTAAATAAAATTAATAATTTTTGCACAAAAAGATGCGTCTTGATTAACTGTCTAAACGTGCCAAATTTCATTAAAATATCTAAAGTGGTTTAAGAAAAATAAAAAAAAATGATTTTTTTAATTAGAATTTTGACAACCTGTAATTTTTTAACGAATCATTTTTCGAATATTATTTATAATAGCAAACTTATTATTTTTTCGTTCTCCGTCGCGAAACCGGACCACCCTGTATATTTTAATCAGGTCCCATATACATAAAGTTGACAAACGAGACTAAAAAAACCCAAATACAAAGTATTTCTTCGCAATATTATATGTTAAAAAAAGGCGATTAATAAGGTGTGTCTTGGTATTTAAATTTATTAAGTTTAAATTCAAAATAGTTAGATACCCAGAGGATAAAAAAGATTTAAAAAAAGAGGGTCAGTACAAACTAATTCTATAATAATTATGCTAATGGAAATAAAAAAAAAATCTTTTGTTTGCTCTTATAGACCCACCTAAATCGCTCGGCCAATTGTAAACCTAAAAAACTGAAACATTTACCCGCTTACATATGTAATTTCGTACAAAATTACCCTGTAATTGTATATGTAACGATTCCGAAAGGTGTGCGCCATTATACGAGACCTGAATTTTCAAACGACCATCGTGATTGGGCGTGCATAAGTCTTTTACAAAATGTTAAATGAAAAAATTAGAGGCTATTGTATGATTATTTGATCAGTTGGACGAATTTGGTTAACCTCGTATGGTAATGTCTGTGGTAAATGGTTGGTCAAATAAGAGGACGTGCTAAGAACATTTAATCGAATTGAACTTTAACATTATTAAAGCTTTCTAAAACAACAGCAAATTATCTCAAAATATTTGTGAACACGAGTACATAAGATGCATATACACAATAAAGTTTCAGTTCTTATTTAATTAATAAACGTGAATTTCATACGGATCATTTTGTATTGCGTCAAGTTAAGTATCGAGGTATAATTTGCCATTTTGGTTGCATAACTTGCTGAAGTGATGCCATCCATACAAGGCACTTAACTTGAAGATGACCGCATACGAAATAAAATGAGGACCCCGGTAATTTTTGTTGTTTTTTAACTTTCTATTTGTATTTAAAAGTGAAAATGTGGCTGTGGTTCTTGACATTGAAATGAGACCCTCGTTTGTGTACTGATATTAAAAAATTAGGCATGTCAGGAGAAATAAAAACACAGATATCTGATTAGATTATAATCTAAAGGCAAAAAGAGGAAAAAGTCAAAGGTGAAACTTAAGCTGGGTATCCACGTGCAAAGTTTATTTGTGCAAATAATACGTTAGTATCGTGGCGCCTAAATACTAGCACCAGTTGATATTTATTAACTTTTACTGGACTAGTTTTAAAAAGTAGTTCATGCTAGCATTAGTGTGGTGGTGGGGAGTTTCAGAAAATATTAGAAAAAGAGAATGAAACGCAAATACAAGATCTGAATCCGTAAGTGGATTTTACGCAAAAAAACGCAGATAATTTATTTAAGGAATCAGCTAGCGAAGATCGTGAAGCTTATTTCAATAAACTGTAAATAAGTCAAGATCAATTTGATTTCTTGTTAAACCTAATATGTATTAAAATTCAAAAATGAGAGATTCCCTCCCAGATTGCTTGAACTTACAGATCACCTTAAAATATCTTGTTGTAGTGTTCCCTAGGGCAGTATTTCAATATATACAAAGAGGCTGAAGTTGACGAGCCATTTGATGAAGGATAAGAAGGAAATGTGGGATGTTGCTCATATATAGAGGTAGTGATGCTTTATATTCTAATGGTTTTTGGACTAAGTAGGTTAATGTATTAGTAAGGTTTGGTAAAGCAACCTCCATAGACAAATTCCTTTAATGAGCTACGATTTTCCAAATAATATCATTTCGTCACTTTTAAAACTATCTGTTTTCTCTGATATGACTTTCAAAGTATTCACTGCTGCACTAACTCTATCTATAATGGAGAGGATTTTATATATATATATTATTATATCTCTTTTGGTGAGGATTTTGACATTCTCCCTATCTTTTGACTTTTTATTGCTTTAGTTTCAGATTGTGATCAGAGTGAGTGCACTAAGTCATTATCAATCACAGTTTCCTCAATTACAAACACGTTATGATTAAATCTTCAAAGGGAAGTGGCTTCACATTTTATAAATATAGCAGAACTTTAAACATAATCCTACGTAGGGTGCCGCTGTAAAAGTATCCGATGGTAGTGTATTCTAGTTTAAAGGAAACAATAGAAGACAATACTACACTCGCTGGCACAAAATTCCGCCACCCTGAAATATTGGCCAAGTTTGATATTTTATACATTCTTTATTTTTTATCAGATTCTCACGATTTTGCCATCAGTTTTTAGATACATTTGTTGTGATTTTGTAAAGTAGCATTTTTCGATTAGGCTATATTATATAGAAGTAAAACAAACTGTTGTTTTTTCTCGTAATTTCAAAAGACCCTGTAGGAAAATTAAGGTGGATAATTCTGTATTCACCTTAATTAGCCTAATCAAAAAATGCTACTTTACAAAATGATTTTAAAAAATCACAAAAAATGTATCTAAAAATCTGATGGCAAAATCGTGAGAATCTGATAAAAAATAAAAAATTTATAAAACATCAAACTTGGCCAATATTTCAGGGTGGCGGAATTTTGTGCCGGCGAGTATATTAATATGCATATAAGATCCTATCATTGTAGAAGTCTACGCTTTTCCCTACTACTTAATTTACAAAGTTGATGTAGCATGAAATAAAATTGGCAGTAATATTCAAGCGAAAGAGGCCGAATTAATTAGATATTAGCTTATTTATTATGCTTATAGGTTCAGGAAATGTGTCATGCCAGAATTAAATAATTTAGGTGTATCATACTCTTTATAATAGACTCACATGTTTAAGTACTTACCAAATTGTTCTTACTGTCCCCTGTCTCCATATTTCCTTTCAAAAAACATTTTACAATAGAATACCAATACACGTTTTATAAAGTATCTGAAGACATTTCACTTTCTATATGATTTTAATGCTTTGGAATGCTCTAACAGGTAAGCATTACGTAGTTTGGTTTTTACTAACAACTTCGGACATAACCTCGACAATTTTTCTTAACGCTTCAAACTATTAATGCTTTGGACGAATGAAGTTTGTCCAAAAACATTATTGTGTAATCTGTAGCCAATAGCACCAAACAGCAACTTGTTTACTGTTAGCACACGCTCTACTTTTACTGGCGCATAACAATCTACTGGTGCCGGTGAATGTTTAAGCAGTTTCTACACGTTACTAATGGGACCGCAGTCGACTGGCGTCAATAAAATATGCACGTGGATACCCAGCTTTAAGAAAAATTTCATACACCATGCTAAATAATTTTGACATTTGTCAATTTTCGGAAAGTAGATGTTAGATTTATGTTTACATATAGTTATGCCATATGTTTAAAAATTTTATAGCTTACAATTTTTAAACATTTATTGCAAATGGAAAACTTTACCAATCAAGAATTGGCGGATATGCATTTGGCATACGGAGCAACAAACTGCAATGCGCGAGCAGCATCGCGGTTGTATCATGAACGTTAGGACGAACGACATCATCCTGGATACAAAAAGTTTATTGCGGTTCATCGGCGGCTCGCTGAGACAGACATGTTTAAGACCAAGATGCATGATACCGGTGTTGCTCGAACCGTAAGAACGGTCGAATTTGAAGAAGAGGTGCTTCAGCGAGTTGCCGATGAACCATCAAATAGCACACGTGACGTCGCTAAGAATATGAATACGAGTAACGCTTCTGTCTGGCGGGTACTACACGAGCAATAACTCCATCCTTACCACTTCCAGAAAGTTCAAGGTATGACTGCAGCCGATTATCATCCTAGAGTTCAATTTTGTCGATGGCTTCTGGATCACATCATTGCACAACAAAATTTTTTACGATATGTTTTGTGGACCGATGAAGCCTCTTCACAAGAGACGGTATTTTTAATAGTAGGAATAGCCATATTTGGGACGAAAAAAATCCTTATGCAATTTTTCCAAGAAAACATCAGAATCGTTGGTCTGTCAACGTATGGGCAGGCATTGTTGATGATTATTTAATTGGGCCAGACTTTCTATCGAAACGATTAACAGGACCTATTTATCTGCGTTTCTTGGAGGAAGTTCTCCCAGAACTCCTTGAAAATGTTCCACTAAACGTTAGACAGCAAATGTGGTTTCAGCATGATGGAGCGCCGTCTTACTTTGCTGTACAAGTACGCAAGTATTTGGCTCAGCGGTTTGGGCACCGTTGGATTGCCAGAGCAGTTTCTTGGCCTCCTAGGTAACCCGATTTAATGTCGCTCGATTTTTTCTTGTGGGGACATGTAAAGTCTTTAGTCTACGAAACACCAGTAGAATCAGAGCTAGACTTAATTGGACGAATAACAGCAGCATTTGAAATCATTCAAAACGAGGATCAAATTTTTAGTGTAGTCCGCCGAAATCATGTGCGGCGTTTAAATCTTTATAATTTAATTTGAACAATTGTTGTGATGTTATCATATACAAAAGGTAAAAATAAATGCATCAGATCCTATTTAGGTAATTAATATTTTTTCTAAATTTAAACCCGTCTTAGGGCCGTAGTGGCTTAGTGACACATTTCCGGACATGGGTTCCTATACTCAAATAGATTCTACTCTTGCACTGAACAACCCCTAGAAGTTTGATTCCATAGTTTTGAAACACCCTGTATATATTGAAAAAACAAACAACCTCTAGCTATTTTTTTCACAAACCGCTACTTTTTCCTTTTGTATACCTTCAATTATGTGATGACCCTCTAGTCATTTTTCTATAAACCCCTAGTTGGTTTAATCATAGACTTTTTTACTATTATTACTATGATAAAACGAGCGTATATTTTTAAAAAACGGCTTTCTTTCTTATTATACACCTTAAATTATGTGCATTTTATGATAACCCTCTAGTAATTTTTTTATAAACCCCTAGTTTATTCAGTGATAGACTAAGCTATTAAAAAAAGTGTTATATGAAACTTTTCTATCTACTACAGTTTGTACGTTATAGTTGATTTTTCAATTTTTTAAAAACCTCCTTACCTATTTAAAAAAGTAGACCTTTTATTTTTTTATATAGAAAACTATGATAATTAGCCTAAAAAAAGTTTCTTGTCACTTTTTTGATTTTTTTTTAGACCTTGGTTTTTTATTTTGAATTTTTTCAATTTTTCCAGTTCAAATTTTTAGTTTTTTTAGTCTACTTTAGTATTTTTTCTTTTCAACTTTGAATATAAAATTAAATGCTTTGCTCTTTCCAAGCGTTCGTATAAGTTTTCTGCATATCCTATTCAATTATTCCTTTTTGTAGTTTGACTTTTTTACTTTTTTTTCTATAACTCTTATCTTTGCCTTGTACTACTATTTTTTAATATATTTATCATGTGTAAACAGTAGTCTTTTGAATTAAAGGCCGTTAATTATTACTATTATTCTTACAATATATATCAAATCTGTTTCATATAAATGTGACATTTGAGATAAGAGATCAGAACTCCTAAAGCAAATTAAATTTTCTAAAACATATGGTAAAACTCAGACATTTAGCTAATTAAATTAAAAATGATTCAGCAATTATCGAATTGAAAAAAATTAAATTTAACATAACAGGAAAAGACTACTACTATTGTTGTACCTATTATTAAAACGATCTGACAAAAACGGTGCCGCCATTCACGCCATGTAACGAAAGTAAAAGTAAAAGAAAGGCATCACGTTTTATAATTTAATTAAATTTGTTCTGTTTTTTTTTCCTTTATTTTATATGACACGTAAAGGAATTTCGATCCATTTTACAAGTTAGATAACAAAAAAGTTTTCGATATCGTGACTGTGTGTGATGGGTTGTTTAATCTAAATATTGTTTGAAATTCATTTTTGATCGACACGGAAACACTTTTGCTTTTCTCTTTAGTTTCGTGTTTAGTGTCACTTAAACTGGTCGTTTATCGAACAAACCTGTCAAGTGTCTGAGTTATAAAATGTTAACTAGGTTCGTGAGAGAAAACAGTAGAAAAATAAGTTTTGTTATATCTGAATGTTTTACTTTTTTTTATTTAAATGAAGCTTGTACTTAAATATTAATAAGGGTAAATATTTTAACAGCAGATTCTTAATGTATTTTTATTTTATTTTGCCCCAAATTTAGTATTTATTGTTCGTTTTTAACAAAATTTGGAGTATGGTTTTCTTTTTATATAGAAAATTGTAAATTATGTCATAAAGGGCGCCACCAGCCATATTTTGATTTTTTTAATTCCCTTACTTTTTTGAGGTCTCGCCTAATTTAATTTTTTATTTAAAATATATATTGCGCAAACGGTCTTGCTTAAAGAATACTTCACAAATCTCACTACGATTAACCCTTTTCGAGATGTTTACATTTAAAGTTTTCAATGCACTTAAACAATAGACATTTATAAACTATTCGAATTGCTTGATCACACTTCGAATGAATGAGAAGATACAAAAGACAAATTGAAAATGAAAATTATGAATATTCACTGAATCTTAAAAAATAATAGCTCATTTCTTAAATTTTATAGTATTTTATTTTACTAAACAACCAATTATATGTATCCCCATATACAGAAATCTAAGGGGTTTAAGTCTGGATGTCGTGCGGGCCATAGTCTTCGACTTCCACGTCATAGGCAATAAGTAACGATAACTAACAATAAAAATACTTTTGATTTTTTATAGGCACTCATCAAAGCAACTGACACTAACAATGACATTTATTTTATCAGGCACGGTTTACTTGACAAATACTTTAACCTGAAGTAGGAAAATCAAATTTTATAATAAGCGCATTTAAAGCTTTAAATATATTTCAACCTATTTGCGTAAACTTGGGAAATGATAGCTAATGAGTAATAATGAGTAATAATGACAAAAAAATGTAGTAAAACATTTTTAGTTTTGGAGATATCCATATTTTTTTAAATAAAAAACGTGTATTTTTAACGTATTTAATTTAAACTAATTTAAAGCAACTGTTCGAAGTTGTTTCCATTATTTTTGATACAGACTTGAGCTGTCGAATCCATGAAGTACATGCACGTACATGCACGGGCTAAACCAGGCTGTAGGCGAATTGCGTCACTGGCAGCGTTTATGCGATGTCGTAGCTCTTGCTCAGTATCAACTTCGTTTACATACACCATTGTTCTCATATGACCCCACAAATAAAAGTCTAATGGATTAGGGTCAGGCGAGCGAGGGGGCCACCCAACTTGACCATCACGGCCTATCCATCGTCCGGGAAACACACGACCTAAATGTTGTCGCACTGGTCGTGAAAAATGTGGTGGAGCACCACCATGAAGAAACCACATGTTCTGCCTAACGTTGAGATTTTCAAGGAGCACTGGTAAATTGTTACTCAAAAATTCTAAATACCGAGCACCAGTCAAACGATTTTCCAGAATAAAAGGTCCGATAAGCATCTCGTTCAGAATTCCAGCCCATACATTTACAGAAAAACCTTTTTTGAAAGTATGTTCTCCGTGTAATATGCGGATTTTCCAAAGCCCAGTAATGAGTGTTATGAAAGTTGAAAATTCCATTGCGCGTAAAATTTGCCTCATCCGTAACTAAAATGTTCATGGTAAAGTTTGGGCTTAACTGCTGGTGATGTAACAACCACTCACAAAAGTGTACTCGAAGCCGCAAATCTCTTGGAAGTAGGGCTTGTACCCTCTGCACATAAAGCAGGTACAACAACTCGTGCCTTAAAATTTGCCAACTTGTAGATTGCGATATTCCAAATCGCGCTGCAATTGTCCTAGTGCTAATTCCAGGTTGTTCTTCGATAACTTCTAAAATATCCTTTTCCAGATTTAGAATGTGCCTAGGTTTAATAGCTCCTCCATCTTGTCCAGGCCGCGGCCACAAATTGACAGTTTCTCTACCCCGCCGAATAACACGTAAGAAAGCTCCACGTCTCGGGTGATATCTTCGGGGAAATCTTTGGGTATACAGATCAGCTGCTGCCACTGCATTCTGATGCGTTTCTCCGTAAACCAAAACCATGTCGACAAGTCCTTCGTTTGTAAAACTGTGCGGCATTACATTTGAGGCTTTTATTTTGTTCGTGTGAAAATAACGATCGAAAACGATCACAGCAAACTAAGTACTGCTAAAGATTCCAAACAACAAATTCCAAACATTATGACTTATTTATTATCAGTTATTAATAAACAAAATAAGTTCGTCTGATACACGTTCTGTTGACATTTGTTTAACTTTATTTCGGAAACCAAAAATATTTTATTAATTTTTTTTCTAATTATTACTCATTATTGATCTTCATCTACCATTTCCCAAGTTTATGTGCATAGGTTGAAAATCACCCTGTATATCTCAAAAAGGATTACTCGTTGCGAGATTTTTGAAATAAACCTATCTTACACAATGCATATTTCAAATAAAAAAATTAAATTAAGCCAAACCTAATAAAGTTACGGAATTAAAAAAAAAACTCAAAAAATGGTTGGTGGCACCCTCTATGACCTAATTTAAAAAAGGATAATTTCAAGATTTAATAATTAAAAAAAAATTGTCAATAAAATAGTTCAACTATGAGGTTCACTAGTACCAGCACAATTTACTTAAAATGGTAGAATGGTATTTTTATTCGGTTAAACAAATATAAAATTATTACACATAACTTTAATTAATCTATAATTTTGTATACATAAATAACTACGTATCGCCATAATCGAGTCGCGTCATAATCTCCACTTGTCAATTCACATCACTGCTGCCAACCTAATAAAACGTTATAACTGTCAACAAATATGACGTTATAGTTAAAGGCGCAAAATTCAAATTTTAAAAATTTAATGCTACAGAATTGAATTGATATAAGTTAAAAAAAAGTTTTAGAAATAGAACAATGTAAAATAATTTATAAGACTCGACATGGTCAGCAAATAAGAAACATGAAATTTTTTTTGTAAATTGCATATATTATATTATAATTTTTTTTGTTACTCGAGGCTAGTGTTTCAAACATTGATTAGAGGTTTCGTCATAATTTGAAAATGAACTGGATACCAATAAAAAAATTAAAAAAAAAATCAGAGATCAACGATTGTCTTTCATAAATCTTGGGCGATGGATAATTTATACTTTAATAATAAAATTTCATGTGTGGGTCATTGCTTGTTAGTTTTATATAAAGTAATATATATATGCAGGTAGATAATAAGTGGACAAACACTTACGGAAACATATCTGTTTTTTTAATAATTTGACACTATCCTTTTTTTGAAAAATTCAATTTTAAATCAAGTAAAAGCAAATTTAGTTTAGAGTAAAGGTTTCAGACCGAGGATAGTTTTTAATAAATAAAAGGTTTCCAAAAATGAAGCCTAAATTTCTCTTTACTTTTATTTGTTATGGCATTCGGATTTTTGGTCCAGTGGACCAGAATTATACAATTGTATATCGCTCAGTATATGATTATACTTTTGGGCAACTTTGTGTTTGTTATTATATGTTTTAAGTTCTGTAACTATGTATATGTTTATGTTTGTTTTGTTGTTTGTTTGTATTGTGTGTTTATTTGTATCCTAGCTATTTACAGAAGTCTTAACAAATAAAAGTAAAAATAAATTGAAGCTGTATTTAAATTGACCGATGTTTCGTCCAACATATTGGCTTCTTCAGAGTAAAAACTTAAAAAAAACATTTAGTGTACAGGACGTTGACAATATTAAAGCTTTTATAGACAATATGATATTTATTTGAAAAAAGTGCAATGCATTGTAAGGTAAAAAATATACAGCGTGACAATTTTAAAAGTAACAATAAATCAATATGGAATGATATTTTGGCTTCTTTGAGGTGTTTATAAATAATTTTAACATCGTTTTTCCTATTGTCAAGATAAAAAAATTAAATAGAAAACCTCGGTATACTAAAGGGCTATGAATATCTGGAAGAAATCTGCGCTCCCTTCACACCATAAGGAAATACTCTATTAATCCTCCGTTAGTAAGGTGGGGTATATCATACCCCAACCTACTTAATATCTCTATAATTTTGTCCGTTGCAAAATAGGTAGTGCCATCTCGTAAGTACCTTTAAATATAATGTCAAGTGGTAGAAAGCACGTGTTTTGGAGCGCGTCAGTCGCGTGTGAGCTTTGATCAACGCAAGTAAAGTGATTTGGGGTATATCATACCCCGCAGCTTACCATTCTCGTAATTTTTTTTTCTTTAATTCTTTTAGAGGTAAGTACGACATATTATATATAAGTTATTATTATTATTATTATTATTATATAATATTATAATGAAAATTAAGTATAATATTAATATATAATAAACCTATAATAATAACTATTATTATTACTCTATTGATATTTTTTATTTACCTTGAATTTCATTTGTAGATATTATGTCTGCTCGATGGTCATATGAAAAAGAGCAAGAAAAGTCGTTGAGGCTTTAGAAATTTCGGATAATTCATCAGAGGTACCCGAAATACTTGATGAGGAGCCCATTGAATCCGGCTCTGAGGGCGAGTTTGACGACCACGTTAGCCAGCGTTCTGAGAAGTCTGATTCTGAGCAAAAAAAATTAGAAGATAACATTGTCGAGGAGTTTTCGCCTGAAGTAAAGTCAAGGTATTTATGGGGAGTTGACAAAAAAACTAAATGGGTAGCTAATCCAGGAAATAAGGCTGTGCGTCCACGTCAGGAAAATATTATTATCCATTTTCCGGGACCAAGAGGTGTTGCTAAAGAGGCCAAACCCCCTTTTGATTGTTAGAATATTTTTATAGACGAACTTATTATTGACTCTATAGTTGAATGTACTAATCGGTTAATTCAAACGAAATCGGAAAACTATAATGACAAATCGATCGTACAACAAACAACAGCTTTAGAAATGAAAGCCTTTATTGCACTACCATATATGTGTGGTCGTTTTAGGGCTAGTAGGTTAAATTTGGATAAGCTTTAGGCTAGCGATGAATCCGGTATAGACATGTTTAGAGCAACGATGCCTCTAAAGCGTTTTAGGTTCCTACTAAGCTGCCTGAGGTTCGACAACAAAGATTCTTGGGAGGAAAGACTTGAAATTGTTAAACTAGCTCCAATTCGGGCAATATTTGATCGGTTTGTGGAAAACTCTCAAGCAGCTTATGTACCTTCGGAATATTTAACAATAGACGAAAAACTTGAGTCTTTCCGCGCTAGGTGCGTATTTCGGCAGTACATACTAAACAAGCCAGCTAAATATGGCCTCAAGGTATTTGCACGTATTTAAGTATTTAAACTTAGAAGCATATGTAGGCCAGCAGCCCGAAGGCCCGTACGCCCTTAGCAACAAACCGGCTGACATAGTTCTGCGATTGTAAGAATCAATTAGGGGAATAAGGCGAAACATAACGTTTGATAATTGGTTTACAAGTTATGACTTGGTAATAAAGTTACTAAAAGAATATAAACTTACTTCAGTAGGGACGCTGAGAAAAAATAAAAGAGAAATTCCTGGCGAATTACTCACAACAAAGCGAGAAGAAAGAAGTTCCAAATTGGATTTCAATCAGACGTAACATTGGTCTCTTATATTCCAAAAAAAAATAGAAATGTTCTCCTTTTATCAACTCTCCATCATGACAACATAATTGATCCCGATTGTAGGGACTAAAATAAACCAGAAATAATAATGTTTTCCAACATGACAAAAGGAAGAGTAGATACGGTAGATCAATTGTCTGCCACATATAGTGTATCAAGGAACAGCCGCAGGTGGCCCCTAACTCTATTCTTTTCCTTATTAAACTCAGCTGCTATAAACGCTTTTGTAATTTTTAATTGCAATACAAATGAAAATCTAAAACGGCGCTTTTTTCTAAAAGATTTATCTTTGAGTTTAGTAAAACCGTTCGAAATGAATAGACTGCAAAATCCGCGAATAAGTCTAGCAGTGCGACGTAACATTTCCGCGAGTCTTGCAGCGCAAACATGCGACAACTGTAGCTTTATAAATAGTACATAAGACATAAAGCAACGTATTAGTTTATATTTTTCTTTAGTTATTTGTAGTTTATACTTAATCAAAAATTAATTTTTGATTCAATGTTTTTAAAATAATAAAATATTTTTAATACCTGGTCAAAAATGTTGTTCGAAATTTTTGTAAAAATGTAGTTTGATGGTTATTTGTCATGTGTTTTATTTTTATTTACTTTCAGACCAATACAAAAACATTATTTATTGATAATATTTCAAAAATGTTTAGTTTATATTCGAAACATGTTTGTTTTTTATTGGGGTATGCTATACCAGAGCTTACCAATCTTGTGACAATTACCAACCTTACCAACGGAGGGTTAACAGTGTCTCTATCAAACGTGTGCTCCGATAGAGCAAGAGAAACGAACTAAAAAATCTTCGTGTCTACACTCTTGTCTTTATCTATGTCTTTGTGCCTTTAAACATCTTAGAGTGCAACGTTCTCAATTCGTTCTACTGTAATTTTACTAGTAAGCTTTCAGCAAATATCTCGTAGGAAATAGACCCCAGAAGCTATCTAAGCAATGCGGTGGTAGCTGAATCTTTTATTTTTTTTACAACGAATAAAGATGACTTTAAAAGCTTAACCAATCATATAATTAACAAGAGTTCATCAGGTTGAGATGGATTTTCAAAAAGGCTTTTACTAAGCCTTACAGGTTTTCGCAAAGACAATTAACTTTTTACTTGTGTCTAGAGATTTTCTGGCTTGCAGTAATTATTCCTCTAATTCCTAAACCTCCTGCTAATTTTAGACTATGGTCATTACTGCCTACTTTGGCTAAGATTGTGGAACAGCATATTGAGGTGAGGACGGTTTCATTCTTAAATAGGCTTGGCCTATTAACTTTTTAACAGTTTGACTTTTGTGAATCTATGAACACAAAGATGCTACCTTTAGGTTTCTAGAACATAAGTCTGCATACTGGTAAGGTTTCGGCACCAGTGTTCCATGACTGCTCGCAAGCATTTGACTACGTGAGAAAAAGAGTGCTGCTGTCAAAATTAGAGCTGTATGGTTTTAGCAAAACTGCCCTTAAATGATTTAATTCTTATCTTTTAGATTGTGTTTGGGTAATTAAGTTTAATGGCGATATCTTTGAGGAACTTAATATAAGTGGAGCAGAGTACTCAGTGCTTTGAGTGCAGTGGAGGTTCTCTACTTTTCCTTATTTACGTGAACGATCTTTCACAATTATAAATATTTGGCACATTCAAATTGTTTGCAGATGGTACCGCTCTCCTTTTTGGAGTGACTTAGATAGAGGCTAATACAAGTGTGTCCACCTAAGTTTGCACCATATGAAAAAAATATTTTATTATTAATTAGAAAAAATATTCTTTATAAAAAGTTCTGCTTGACCCAAAAGCTAAAATGCAACGATCAGATATTCATTTTTTCCATTAGTATCGGAGATATCTCAGAAAATATGAATTTCGCTTAAGAATAAAGTACCTTTAATTGTTACATTATCGAAGACTTTAATCAGTTATCTCTTTATTCCTTAAACATTTGATAAATTTTACGTCTCTTAACCTCTATGTTGCATTATTTTGATAATGCATTAAAATAATAATTGCTAATGCTTTAAATATAGGAAGAAATTAAGTAAAGCGATGAATATGTCGTTTTGTCCCTCTATTCGTTGTTTTAATGAAATGACATAACAAATTACTACCTAACTACGATATATTGAGAAACTCTGTAAACTACTGCTTTAGTAGATAATATATTTTCATTCTTAATTAATATAAACTTGACATTCTGCCAAATTCTACCAAAACGTACAAGGTAACCTGGCCACTAAATCAATACCAAATTAGTCATTTCCAATTACCACGAAATCTAGACCGTCTTGACCGAGATTTTTTAAAAAGTGATTTATTAGCTTGAACTATTTAATTTCATTAACCGTAATAATTTGGTAAATTATAGTCGATTTTTAATTACCATTGATTAATTTAATCAGACACGGTTTTTACTACCAGACCCATAAGTTCATTAACACTGAGATACAGAATAATCGTACTGTTACATCACATCGCCGGTTCCTCCATCCCCCTTATATATCATTTAATTATTATAAATCATAATTATCGTTAAATTATAGGCCCGAGGGCAAATTCCGCGAAAGATTAGCGCCCGGATCGTAGCTCGCCAATCTAAAACAACTATATTCCGAAACCCTGTACAGTTATCCGTGTGTATTTACCGATCCTATCTCTATCTTTCGGTATATTCCTTTCGCGCGAAATGCACGGGTACGGCACCATAACTCCGGAAAAATTATACCTTCCGACATGATTTACGGCGTTTAGTGTATCATATTTACAACGGCATATCGAATGATAAAACGCAACCAAAGGAATATAATATAGAGAAAATGACAGGATTTATTAGTTAGAGGGGGTCAAAACTACTCTGCTACTATAAAACTAGATGAAATATAAAATGTCAAGGAATGGTCAAAAGGAAAATAGAACCAGCAGCGCATCACGAATCGTAAACAACCCCAGTCTGTATGATCTGTTCGTCAATTACACGAATAACAACGAAGTCGATGGATCACACACTCGTCTGTATGATGCGTATATATCGGAAATCCTGAGCCCGAGTCCACATTGATACGTAATTACGGACCACGTGATTACTATCAGCCAATAAGAGACCCGAAAGGTTTCACGTACCTACGTGAAGGGAAACACGGATAGAATTTGGTTAATTCGAACTTTAGTCCATATATTTGATTTGTTGTGCTATTTGTTTTTTATGTTTTTTATTTTTGAGTTTTTGCCAATTTTTTTTTTCTAATTTGTTGTTACGACCCTATTTGAAACACCCAGGTTTCCTAGTATACAGGGTGGTCCATTTAACTTGAGACATCGCAATATCTCGAAAACTAAACATGTATCCTGAAAATGTTTCATGTGAAGTTTGAATGGTTTCCAAGGGGCCATAAAATGACGTCATTGGTTTGACCTTTAGTGGACGTCTTCAAGGTCACATGAAGGTTAACTTTTTTGCATAAAAACCTCTATTTTTTTTAATAGTATCTGATTTAGCGTTAAAAAATAAGTAACTTTCATCTGACATTTTTTTACACGCGACCTTTCCTTTTCAAGATATTAATTTTTGATTCTTTTCCGAATTTTTTCCTTGACCATGACATTTGCCCTTGTAGGTAGTATCTGATGATCTATCAAAAGGAGTGAAAGTATCTTATGATAGAATTTTATTATCAACAGAATCGAAAACTTCAAAATAAAACGTACAAAGTTCATATAAAAGAAATTGAAACAAAAAAAAGTCAGAAAATTATTTCAATAAATGTTTCAAAAGGGTTGACCTTCCACTTCTATACATTTTTCGACTCGCTTTCTAAACGATCGATGAACAGAGTTATCTGCCCGCAAACCTACATTTTTGGGAGTCGTTGACGGATCGCGATATACTATCTCCTTCAAATAACCTCATAGAAAAAAATCTAAGGGCGTCAAATCAGGTGACCGTGGCGGCCAGTGGACTGCTCCACCGTGACCTCAATGCAGTCACGATCCAACACTTGGCGCGCAACGCGTGAATAATGTGCAGGACAACCATCATGCTGGTACCACATATTTAGTCTCACTTCAAAACACACATCTTCCAAAAATAGTGGTAGAATCTCTAGCAAAAAATGGTGGTATTTTTGGCCTTTAAGGATACCATCAATAAAATAAGGTCCTATGACTTTATCATTGATGATGCCACACCAGGCATTCACAGACCATGGCCGCTGATGTTCTATCGCTCGAATTCACTTGGGATTTTCAACTGCCCAATAATGCATGTTATGACGATTAACTACACCATAGCTTTTAAATGAAGCCTTATAGGTGAATAAGACGCGCAGAAAGAAATTGTTTTTTTCATGCAACTGATTTTGGGCCCATTCACAAACTCGATTTTGGAAATCATTCCCGTGAAGCTCTTGATGTAACGACAAGTGATACAGATGAAACTTGTGACGTTTTAAAATTCTCAGGACCCTTGTTTTGGAGATTCCAGAAGCAGAAGAAATTGATAGTGAACTGACTCCAGGATTATGGGAAATTGCAGCTAAGACGGCAATTTTATTATTTTGACTGGCAATGCTTCTCTTTTGTGATCGATTTATCGTTTTCACACTTCCATCTTCTATAAAGTGGTTCACTACACGATAAAATGATGCTCGTGATGGAAGCCGCCGTTAAGGATGTCGCATGGTATACAGTTCAATGGCTCTATTAATATTCCGTTCAGATTCGCCATAGATAAGGCCATTTCAACTTTTTCATTTGGCATTCCATAGTCACTCAACAAAATAGTCAAATACTTGATAACTGAACGAATACTGTGAATCAAAATATTCTCTTATTTACTTTAGTCATCAGTATTTGTTTACAATCGCCTGAAATACCTAGGATAAACACGTGAGATCTGTTTACTATAATAAATTTTCGCATCATAACAACTTGCATTGATCATTGATCAACAATGCCTTGTTACACCAATATTGAAGAATTGCTGAACCAAAGCTATTCCTGTTTCTAATGTCATTGTCAAGAAAAAATTCGTAAAAGAATTAATATCTTGAAAAGGAGAGGTGGCATGTAAAAAAGTGTCAAATGAAAGTTACTTATTTTTTAAAAATGCAAAAAAGTGAAGTTGATCTTCATTTAACCTTGAACACGTCCACTCAAGGTCAAACCAATAACGTCATTTTACAGCCCCCTGGAAACCATTCAAACTTCACATGAAACATTTTCTGGATACATGTTTAGTTTTCGAGATATTGCGATGTCTCAAGTTAAATGGACCACCCTGTATATGGAGAAGAACCAGGGTTTTACCTTTGAGCTTTGCGCCAATGAGGACAATATTTTAAGTTAAGTGGCCAAAAACATAGGAAATTAGATGACGAAATGTTGGTTTCATTCATTTATGCCAGAAAACCTCTATGGGATCCGTGAACCCCTTTACAATCAAGGAATAAAAAAAGGTTGAAGCAATTGTGGGAGGTTAAAACTGTAAACACCAAAAACTCGAGTAAAAATATAACGTAACTTTATGGATACGCATGTCTCTAGTGCATGGAATAAAAGTCACAAATAGGCTTCACAGCCTCACGTATCCGTAATTACGTAACAATGTGGATTTAAGGAAGCCATTTTTTATATCGATTCACAGTCTGACATTTTCCAATGGCGGACTAAAATTCAAGATTTTTTTCGTGCTAACCTTCGTTCAGAGACATGATTGAAAATCTTCGTGAACACTATGAACTATGATTAAAATTAAAAGGAGGGCATTTAGTACTGTTTATTTTGCCATATATCGTATATTCTGACACAACTTCTAGAGGTTGGTCCTTAAGAGTTACGTGAGTTACGTCCTTTGTATTCAGGATCTTTGTTTTATTTTAAATTCGTTTCAGGTTTAACTGAAGCATGCTTTTAAGCTTTTCGGCTGTGTTGACGATGATACACATTATCATCGGCAACTCGTAAATGGTTTAAACGTACTCCATCAATTGTGATTCCGTATTCTTGCCACTTAAGTTTTTTGAACACATCTTGCAAGGCAAGAGATGGTGTTTTCAAATTATCTATCAATAATTATCTGTTTTTACCAGAATGCAAGCGAGTTTCGAAAGGCGTAAATATCTAAAGTTTCTTAGGGTTTCATTAATTCAGTACTTATTTACAGATTAACTCAAACTGAAAAAATGCTTCGTCGTCGAATAATTTTTTTTTAAATCTAGAGCTAAATAGATAATATTATCATTATTATTCATTATAATTCAATCATTATTACCTAAGCACGTTGGATAAATAAGTTTTTTATTCGATTTAAAAATCTTCAAAATATTTGTTATTTAATAAATTATATAACTTAGCTGATAGTGATATTGCATTATTGGTTTCAATTACTTTAGGTGATATCAAATTATGTATTGGTAACCCCATTTCTTGTCGTGTATGAGTGTTGTTAACATTTGATGTTTTCTTTTTTTCTTGGAATATTCTATTAGCTATTTTTTGACCAAATAATCATCTTATGGTTAAGAGACCTTATTCTTTAAGTAGTTTTTCTGTCGAATATCTCCTACTTTTAATAAATACTACTTTTATTATTCATCATCGTCCTCTTTTCCGAAATTGCTTGTAGAATCACCTTAATCTTTTCGATCATTGTCACTTCTTCATCAATTTTTACAACCACTTATCATCACATCCCAATCTCAAACACTCTTATTACATCATTCTGATGAAATAGAAATATTACTCTCATCTATTATCTTACTTGTTGAATCTTATAAAAGTTTCGTTGATGATGTCACTAAATTATTTTCTTTTAATGTAACTTCTTTATTTCTATAAAATATTGATATGAACTAAATAAAGCACACCGAACTGGGCACATTTTTGGCCTGGAAGTGCCATTTTTAGTGCTTTAAATACTTACAAACACGATGAAGGATATGAGTTGGGGTGAGATTTTAAATAAATAACTCAAACTCTGATAACTGTCACCAGAAGCAAGGAATCGTAAAGTTATAGCTCATGTTTTTTTAGCAGAAATGATAGGTCTTATACAGTGCGGACGTAAAGGTTGGAATAAATTCATTTAAAATTCAGGGGTATGTTCAAAAAAAAAACGCTCGGACATGTCGATTTTTATTTTTAACTGCGGGTTTTCTTACTATAATTTTATGTATACAGGGTGGCCCAAAAATAAGTTACGGTCATCAACGTAATTTTTTTAAATGTAAACACCTATTTTTTATTTTAGATTTAGGTTCTACATCAAATTCTAAGTACATTTCATGTACCATGTTTCATACCTAAACTCGACCGTTGACGATTGAACACAATAAAAGGCTATTTTTGGAAGAGTTATTTATATCAAGCAAGAATACATAAAAATATTTTAATTAATTTATTAAGTGTTGAAAATGGCTGCCACGAACCTCTTGGCAATATCCCAGTCGATGCTGAAATTCTTGTAAAACGTTATCGATAACAGAAGGTTCTATCAATCTTATTTCTTCCGTTATTCTAATTTTTAAGTCTTCAATGTTGTTTGGTCGATTAACATAAACTTTGGACTTAGGATACCCCACAAAAAAAATCTAAAGGAGTCAGATCCGGCGATCTGGCCGGCTATTCAATTGCACCCCTCCGACCAATCCAACGTCCAGGGAAAACGGTATCCAGGTACTGGCGCACGGGACGAGTGTAATGGGCTGGAGCTCCATCTTGCTGATACCATAAGGAATTATCTAATATATCCGGGTCTTCTGGATCGGGGTATAAAGTGGCAAGGCATGGAACCAAGTCATTTTCTAAAAACTCTAAATACCTCTCACCATTCAAGTATCCTTCAAAGAAAAAGGGCCCTATAACCCTGTTTTCAATCACCCCCGCCCAAACATTTACTTTTTGAGGGACTTGGCTGTGGCACTCCATCATCCAGTGCGGATTTTCAGTAGCCCAATATCGGCAGTTTTGCCGGTTTACACTACCATGAAGACAAAACGTTGCCTCATCAAAAAATACAATTTTTTTTGAAAATTGTGGATTAGCATGGCACAAGTCCATAAGTCTCTCACAAAATTCTAAACGCCTATCTGGGTCATCTTCATTTAGTTCATGAACCAATTGAACTTTGTAAGGGTGCCATTTATTTATACCTAAATACTTAACGACGGATGTCTGGGATATCTGATTTTCTAACGCAATATTGCGAGTCGTTTTATGGCAATCTTCTTCAACTGCCAGCAAAACATTTAGTTGCTTCTCTTCTGATATACTTGACCGACCTTTCGTATAATTATCCCTGACATGACCCAAATCCCGATATTTCTGTTCTATTTTACTGACAGTACTTTGAGATATACGTGGCCTATCAGGATACTTGGCATGATAAATTTCACAGACTTCCATCTGAGTGCGCATCCTGTTTCCATAACCAATCATCATCAAAATCTCCATTCGCTCTCGCTCACTAAGACGTACCATTTTTTGAAATTTTAATTTTATCTTTTGATAAACTTAACACAAGCAAAACTTTGCTTAGGCATCTAAATCAAACTAAATTCACTCAAAATTATTTGATGTCAACAAATTGTGACAAGTTAACAATCAAAAACACCAACCACAAATGTAAATAACCAAACAATAACTGATAGGTTGCTTGATATAAATAACTCTTCCAAAAATAGCCTTTTATTGTGTTCAATCGTCAACGGTCGAGTTTAGGTATAGGATATGGTACATGAAATGTACTTAGAATTTGATGTAGAACCTAAATCTAAAATAAAAAATAGGTGTTTACATTTAAAAAAATTACGTTGATGACCGTAACTTATTTTTGGGCCACCCTGTATACATAAAATTATAGTAAGAAAACCCGCAGTTAAAAATAAAAATCGACATGTCCGAGCGTTTTTTTTTTTGAACATACTCCTGAATTTTAAATGAATTTATTCCAACCTTTACGTTCGCACTGTATAGATGGGCCTATTAATTGCAATAGAATTTCAAAATCTGCAGATATCTTCGGAGAAAAATTTTCAAATTTACAAGAGTATTCTAAAAATAAATCATTTAGTAGATCATTGTCAATATACCTGTAAATAATATAATAGATTATCCCAGTTGATTTTTTTCGTATATCCAACTAACTTTAGATAATGAATCGTATGAAATTAATATCTATGTTTTAAAGTTGAAGAAGTAGTCCATACTTGCAGTGAAGTTAATAAGTCAAAGGGTAACTGAAATTGTTTCGGTCATCCTCCGTTAAATTTATTTGAAAAATCATCTATCCTACATTTTTCTGACATATAATATGTCCATCATCAGGGATATAGATGGCTTGTTGTATGTTGTGACAAAAACCCTCATTCTATATCCCTGATGATGGACATCTTATATGTCCGAAACATGTAGGATAGATGATTTTTCAAATAAATTTAACGGAGGATGACCGAAACAATTTTAGTTACCCTTTGATCTATGTTTTAATTACGATGCACTCCACCATCTGCGGTTTTATGTTTATTTAATCTCTCTTTATTTTGCGCTCAGAAAATATAAATAGCATAAGCTGTAATCAGTTAATGGTCACTATCTATATTTACGAACTGCTGAACGAACTATAAACCAATAACGCATCACGAATCGTGAACAACGCATAGTCTGTATGTTCTGTTCGTCAATTACACGAACAACAACGAACTCGAAGAATCTTACATTGCGCATGAACACACCGAACTGAACACATGAACGCATCGTCTGTAGCGAGCTTAACGCCACCTGATGCGTATATATCGGGAATGCTAAAGGAAGCTATTTTTGAGACTGAAATTCAAGCATTTTTTGTGCCAACTTTCGTTCACAGACATGACATGTGTTGATGATGATCACAATATCATTGGCAACTCGCAAATGGTTAAATGGTTTTTTAAACGTACTCCATTAATTGTGATCCGTCTTTAAGTTCATTGAAGGCATTTTTTAAGACAAGGGTAAAAAGTTTTAGTGAGATGGTTTCTTTTTTGATTAGAATCTTGACTGTTTCCAAATTATCTATTTTTACCAGAATGCAAGCGAGTTTGTAAAGACTTAAGTATCTAGAAACGTTTTCTAGAAATTTGACAAATGGAGTGTCATATTAAACTTTTTGACTTTTTCAATAGCAAGTGTCTGTAGGTGGTCGATAGAGCGAGACCCTTACGGAATTGATTATTATTTTTGTAAGCAGTTTATTAAGTTTATTTAAGTAGTTTTTGTATAAGTGTAATATTAAACTGATTAGTCGATAATTATCTACGTCATTTTTGTCTTTCTTGTATAACAGGATAACTTCTGTATTTTGTCACTTACTTGGAATTTTTCTTTCTGTTAAACATTTATTAAGCAATAATCTTACTTTAATTTCGCTCATGATTTGATTGCATGTGGAGTTTTTCTGTCCTTTATATTTGATGTACTGAATCCAATTCTGCGATATTTGTTGCTGTCGAACCTCTTCAAATCCTACATGTTGTATTATTTGCATTATTGCTTCTGGACTTTAGAACTGTATAAGTTTTTGTAGAAGTCTTGACCATCTCGGTACGATCGCTAATTATAGTTATAGTCATTTTCGACTTTTCATTTCGTAGTTCGAAGCACAGAACTTTCATAATTTTTTTTCAAATTGGCTATTTTATTAACGAAGAAACGACTAATATTCGATTTTATAAAAACTCTCGTTTTCACGCCTGTTCCAAGGCAATTTACGTCTGACACAGACACCAACAATAGAAAACAGAGTAACCACTCAATTTGACTTAAACCTAACTCTAGTAGATCATTTTATACAAAGGAAAAGAAAACCAAGAAAATGTCAAGGTACGTGTGTACTAAACTCAACCCCACATTTACAAAAAAAAAAAAGAAAAAGAACCAATTTATGGAAGTCATTGAGCCAAGAGAAAAGTAACTACAAATATTTTCCAGGAATCGGAGCATCGGTGGGCACCTGGAGGGACAAATTACACAACAATTTGTAATGTGTAAAAAATATTTAATAAATATGTCATTTTGTACACCCATTATTTTATTTGATTAAGAGGTACTTTAGGATCTGATTTGCAAAACCAAGATTCCTGATTAAAACTTACCCTACAAGATAAGACAAAACAAAATTTTTAATATTCATATTCCAATTAGAAGTGGGATTTTTTTTTAAATTCGAATTTTGTTAATAAGGTCTATGAAACCATAGATCAAACTATTTAATAATCTGGGGTAAAACCCTCAAAGTTTCTATACACCATTGTCAAAAAAGAGCGTTTAAAAACTGGCTTTCTTCAAGGCATTACGATGACTCATTCACCGACACGTCCTGTATCTGAACAGTCCCGACTTATCTCACCTCGTTCACCGAAGAGAAGCGTGTCGAACATAGCGACTTCCACAACCGGATTTTGATCTATAGCTCGAAATTCGTTTTTTTTTTGTTATCTTTGTTTATTCCTTCTTGTATTTCAACCTGACGATGTCCTTTTGTATTCACGTCTCGCGATCGATGGCGTCTCATTGTTGCCGTTTTTACGTCTCCGCTTACCGAGTTTGGTAACGCGATATTTCGGTGTCAGGTGGCACTCCTTTGATTTACATTAGTGCCCTACATGTTACAAACTTTATTACTTTTTCCGGCTCGAAAGACCGTAGAAGTAAGAAGTCTTTTTAATATTTTCTTCCCAGATTACCTTCTATTCTGCAATCCTACACTGAGATACAGGTTTCACTTTAAGGTTTTTATTATAATTTAGGACCCGAATGAGTTTAAAAAAAAAATTAAAGTATGATCAAAACTCGTTTTTTTTTTTAAATACAACTTTGGCAACAAATGCCTGGGAGAAATTAAAATTTACTTTTTGGGCACTATAAGCACTCTCAAAGCTCTGAAGCTCCTAATAACTGGATATCTAAAAGAAAAATGATCCCACAATTAAGTTGTGTATATATGTCTAGTAGAAAATGGCTTCCTGTCAAGTTTTGGTAATGATTATTCTCGATATATACCTAAAAGAAGTGTGTGCATATTTCCATTGTTACTATACCTCATAACCTGCTCTTAGATACCCTGAAATCCTATGGTATGAAAGATATGGCCAAAAAGGCACTTCAAACGTAGAGACTAGTACCTAAAAATAAATAATATACTCAGCGAGCCAGAGTTATTAAAAATTGAATTAGGTCCAATTATTTTCATTATCTATAATAACTTACTGCTTAAGCTTGCTATATCTGGATAAATAATTATAATTTTGCAGATGATATGGCTCTATTATTCAGAGAAAAAATATGGGGATTTGGACAAGTCAAGAATTGATTATGCTGCCACAAACTAATTATATAGTTAAGAAGAATAGACTATCTTTTAATAAAATACTATTAAACCATTTAACTAAGGAGCAACTTTCTGAAACCAATAAAACTAAGTATGCTGATTATTTGGGAATTGATAAAAATTAGAAATGGAGTGATCATATTGATTTGTAATTTATAAAAAGAAAAAACTAGACGCAACGGAGTTATTACATAATTCTGAGATCAGTAACATAAAGACAAGTTTATAAATCTCAGGCAACCAGGAATAATATAGGTACCTATAGTACAATCTGTCTTTACCAAATAATCATAAACAGCTTAATCTTGATTTTATAGGTTACTTAGACCAACATTTTACAATTTAATTCTAAAAATAATTAAATTTTTCAGTAATAAAATTACAGAATATGTGTATCATAATTAATAAATTTGGTATTTTTCTACACTTATTTTTGTAATGTGCAATTTAGAGTAAAAAAAGTCAAAGTTATGTAGAATTTGATAAAAGTCATTTGTATACTTGCTTTGGCTATTTTTTTTTCAAAATTATTTATTTCTACATAAGTTAGGATTGGAAGTTAAAATTATTATATATACACTTTTGTTTTTATAATATTAGAATTAAATAACTCAAAAGCCAATGGTAATAAAAAAAACATTTGTTAACTATTCGTGATATAACAGGTTTAAAAATCACGGCTCGAAGGACCGTGTTCACTAAAAAATCCTTTTTAACTTCTCCGGTTCGAAGGACCAATATATACGCACAATAACATAAAATTATTACTTAATACCATAACGGTTTCGCATCGCATTCTTTAATGCAGGTGATTTGTTAACTCTGTAAATACGATTTGGAATCAGAGCTGCGATTTGATTGCCGTTACACGTCCAAGTTCGATCAAATAAACATATCGGAACAATAAATACGCTAATGGGACCGGCAAATTGGACCTTGGACCCGATAAATACCGTGTTTCATGCACATGATCGTTTTTTTTTCTAGTCTATTACATACGAAATGTTAGTTCTATGAATAGTTGCATTTTCTCAGAATATCCGAGAATGTTCGGTTCAAAGGACCGATTTGAGGCTGGCAAGTGGGCGCGGCTCATTGAGATTGTAATAGATACGCCACGGCAATTATGCCGATGGTAAATTTAGGCGTGGAATACATTATATCTGGTCTTCACTTGTTGAATTTTGCAATTTTCAATGCGATTTATTTGGGAGATAAACGGTTGATTTCACACAGGTGGATTTATGAAGGAGCGGCAGTTTACAATTTACTTATTATTTTTCGCATGACACATGCCATCGTCATTGTGAAATCTTCTTTTATAGTTTTAAGTGTACAGCGTTATTTTGTTATATTTGCATCCGTGAAACGTAATTTTAAATTCGTTAAAAAGGCATGACATAAAACATTATGAACACGAGTACCAGAAATGAGGGTTTAGGGAGGTTTTAGTAGTGTCAAACATCTTTTATAAAAATTTAGTTCATTTTTATAAAAAAGGAAGGTAACACTTGTAAATGGTTTAGTACAACACAGTACCCATGTTGTTCCGGGCAACTTGAGAGAAACGAAAAGTGAGGGTTCTCACAGAGTCATTATTTTAGTGCACTATTGTAGTGCCGCCTGTTTGTTTGTTGATGACTGGGTACCTGGCTGATACCTAGGCGGTTGTTGTGGAGTGGCCACCTCAACAAATTTTTGTTTTGGTGTTATTAAAGAAGGACATCAGCAGTTTGTTAATTATTTTGCATTCTCTAAAGCCCGGTTCATAAATTCCGTACGGTAAGCAGTAAGAAGTAACATGTATGACGCAAGTAAAATAATCTACTAATATTCAAATAGAGCCATTCATATTTTGTTGTATGATGCAAGCTGTAAGAATAGACGCATAAAATGATTCAATTTCATTTCTTGCATCATACTTCTTACGGAATCGTAAGTGATCGGCAATGTTCGCCAAAGAATGAAGGTTGACATTAACAGCCTAGGTGACAATTAATTTTTATTTGATACTTAACAGAGATATCAGAGAGAGAAATATTCAGATAGAGAGGCAGTATTAATTTTGCTACGTTTTTTAAATTCGCACGATCCTTTTTTCATGAAGCTTACGTCTTACTTCTTACTGCACACCGTACGGAATATGTGAACCCACCTAAATACATGATTAAGGTCAGCTGATGCACGAACTTAATAAATATACCTGGACTGCCAATTCAATGAAAAGTAAATGACCACTAGGTGGCCGCCATTTTGCGTGATTGTGTCCTTTCGATGTTGGTCACTCTGACAAATTTCAGTTGTGCCAATTGAAGGGAAACAAAGCAATTAAAGTTTTTGGGAGGTTAGGTTTACAAAAACAAAATAGGAAGTTAATATAGTTGCACATTTATCAAAGAAAGTAATCTTAAACTTGTGATAGATGCATGCTCTTTAAAATATTTGTTTTATTATTCTAAATTTTTGCTTGTGTTTACTTAACAAATTTAGTCAAAAACACTTTTTCTTTCAATTTTTACTTACCTTCTATGTACAGTGTTTCTACTTTAAAAGGTACAACCATGTATAAAAATCAAAATACAGATGATTTTCTGAAGGCTTGTAATTAGCAAGGGTTTATATAGTAAAAATAAACAACTCTATTCTATGATAAACAATATAGATAATTCAGAATAATTCGGTTTTGAGAAACAGTGAACCAAATACGTTTAAATAAGGATGCTGATACATTTTCCACGTATTAAATAAGGAGAAGGCTATATCCCCAAGCGTGTTGTTAAAATCTCCAACCCTTAGGCAATCCGCCATACTCAAAATCGAAAATATTATTTAGAATCCCAATGTTCCCAATGATGGTTTAAAAACAATGCCAATGAAAGACATTAATTTAGTTCGTGACAGGTGACATGTCAAACGTCAGCGTCGTTAACTTCATTACCGTTATTTAATATATTTTCTGTTTGCAACTCTGAAAATGTTCAGAGTGACCAACATCAAAAGGACACAACCACTATAAAAATGGCAGCCACCAGGCAGTTATTAGGTTATTACCAGATATTAGTCTTACTATAGGAATGATGTACTATATATGTATTTGCCTTAATATAATATGACATATTTACATTTAAAAATAAAAATAGTTAAAAATAGTAAAATAGTTGCTCACCGATACTTTACTTTTTCAGGTATGTAATGTCGCGTCATCCCTGCTCTTCATTCCCGACTGTGCAATGTAATGTTTGGTTATTACAGTTTATTATTTCAGTTTCTGTAAGTATGTACCTTGTCTTTAGTGAATTTATCTTGATTTGATGTTTCATGGGTTTCTTTTATATCTATCCTGACAGACAATTAGTAAACATTAGGACCGTGAAAATTTATACTCAACACACCTACAAGAGTAAAATTAACTAAATAAATATTAGCTTACTTGGTACTTTTTGCCAATACTACTAATCCAATTTTTAAAATTAATTTAATTATGTCACCTAAACCATATTTAAAGAAATATATACGGACACAAGTAAAATATTAAAAGCATGTTATGGGTAATATTTTTACTAATTGTTTTATATTTAAGTACTAATGAAAACAAAAAGTAATTGGACAATTATGAAATTTAAAGAAATTGATTATAAATTACCGATTTAGTCTTCCTAAAATTACTATTAAAAAAAGTAATAAAGTGTAAACAACAAAACCTAAAAAAAAAATCATTAACAAACGAGATGAATTTCCCATTTATACGCAGTTCGCATAGTAATTGTGTTTTTAAACCTAGATAATGAAAAGTTGTCTAGAACAAAAAAAAACTAAATTTTATTAAAAACATAATGACTTATCTTAAAAAACTCAATTTCAACTTATTTGCTATAAAAAATGGCACCACTATAGTAATTTATATAGCAATACGCTCTGTTTTCGAAAAATAAAATAGGGTTTTTTCACGTTTTACTCGACAACTTTAAGGTTATGTGAGGAAAGTATAGATACAAAAATTATAGATTTTTTATCCCCTATAATTTTCTTAAAAAGCATTTTTTTCTCAGGCAACTATTTTCTGCAAAGAAAAACGTTTTTTATTAACCATACCCTTGCCCCCCCACCCACCCCACACAACTTACCAGTAAGAAATTATTTTTCAAAAATCATTGTTTTCCAAAATACTACGCATGAATAATAGCTGGTTAATTCCTTATCTAATAACACAGTTTGTTTTTTTAAATTTGATATAATTATATATATATATATATGTATATTAATAAATATTTAATACAAAAAGAGTGCTATCACATCGGATATTATAAATGAAAAACGGTGAATTTTGAATCAATTTTTTTACTGGGCAAATGTTTGGGGTGGGTGGGGGGATAAGGGTTGTTTTGATGAAAAACAATGTTTTTGCAGAAAATATATATTCAATATTTTATTTCGTAAAACTGTTCATTTAAATTTGATGTAAATATATATAAATATTTAATATAAAACTAGCGTTATGAGATTGGTTAATATGAATGAAAAACAGTGATTTTTTAGAAGATTTTCATCAAACAATTGAAGTAATCGTGTTTAAAAATTATATATGTAAATCCCGTGTCAACTTTTTTAAATGCCGAAATTTTCTCCCTTATGTAAACAGAATTGTATATCATATACGTATACAGTTTAATAAATATACCTTGACCATATACGATTGATTAGTATACCAAAACCAAAAATATACTAAAAAATGTTGTTGAATAAATATATATAAAGCAATTGAAAAAAATATATAATGTGTTGCTTGGGTGCATTAATATTCAATGACATTAAATGTTGCACCTATAAAGATATTATCCATTGACTTTTATTTTTTCGCATTTTTATCTTTTTAGTAAATTTTTAAATAGCGCCCTAGGCCTTTTGACCAACAACTCTATGACACTCATTAATATCTTAAACCTTCGTTTAATTTAAAATCACGTCAACTGGTAAAGTTTTGGACCTAAGAAACTCACCCCTAAGTAAAGTTGAATATTGAGTGGTTAAATATTCAATTTAATCAGGCACAAGAACTACCATCCGGCCCTTAAGATTTACTTTGTAAATTATAAACCTCAACTCAATTGGCTTATTTTGTCCATTAATGAAACAGTAAAAATTTGCATCAGATATACAAACAGTGGCTAATTAAATGTATTTAGATTAAATTGGAATCCCTGAATTTGGAATTACGTAACATTGGCACCAAATGTAACAGGTTTCTAATTACGTTGAAAAAAAAGTACCTTAACCTTCGGGAGAAAATTTGAAAACCCTCTGTAAACCCACTCATAAAGATAAATGGTTAATTGAACATTTAGGCAATTTAAACAAATATAGATTACCGATGAAAGCTTCCTGAAAATCAAATAAATCGCATTAAAATTTTTATATTATAGTACAAGCTCACCCCTAATAAAAAATCGACAAAAAGTCTCAACGTCATATTTCTTAATGAAACCTAACGGAATCGAACAAACGTTTATCCTATAATATATTAAACGACCTCGTGTTCCACTCTGCCGACACCTAACATAACTCGTAAGATTTATTCGTCTAATTCTTCCTGCATTTAATATCACAAATAATGTTTCCTATTTCTTTTTCTTAACAATTAAAAAAGTAGAACCTCAGATAAATCTTGCTAATTTATATGCCGCGACATTAAGTAGCGGATGTGACACTTATAATAAGCGCAAAGATAATTTGGGTTAATATTACTGGTTGCAAGAATAAGATTATTTTAATAAATAGCCTGAAATTCTGTGAAAACTAAAAAGTAAAAGATAAAATTTGGGCATTTCTCATGCAAATATTAAATGATCTTTTACATGGTATGTACGTAGTTCTCAGTGATCTGGAATGTAGAAGTATTGGCCTTTCCTGTGTATTACGTTATATGTATATATGTATTTTTTTTCCTATCAGTTTTTATTACTTTAATCATATTAAATTCAAACATTTCCTTAAATTATATACATGATATGCTAAGACTTGGCATGAAATTATTTTATAGTTGAAGTATTTAAAATAGTTAAATTTTTTTCCTTTGTGAAAGAAATAAACACGGTATTTATTTGTTTACATTTTTATATATACTAAGAAATACCTAATACATCGAAAAAAATTGTTACATCACGGCCGATATTAAAATTTGCCTAACTTTTTCTGAAAAAATAATAAATGTTCTTTGGAAATTATGGTGTCATTTTTTCGAAAAATTACTCACATTTAATCCACGTTCACTGCTAAATTTCTTTCCAAGTTTATTCGTTACGTGTAAAATCGTATTTAAAATGTAGTTTTAAGTTACCTGTCAAAGTTGCTCTAAGCCAATTGTATGTCTACATATGTAAATTCAATCAACAGTATTTTCTCATCTTATAGTCAAACAAAAACTCGAACATCGTACTGAACACAAACTCTTTTGTCAACTTTGGAATATTAAAATATACTCACCGGGGAATATTGGTTCCCTTGCAGTATCTCGGTTTCCATCTGTAAATGATACATGTTAAATTCCAATATTTAGATATACACCAATAGAATTTCTCTTTGTTTGATCTCAACAAATTAGCCAAAGGATATATTTTTATTATACCTCATGTTTATTTGTGTTAATCTAGCCCGAAGTGTGTAAGAACTAGCCAGCACTAGAGAAATTGCGTATTCGTTCCTAATCGAACAGGCTTTCACACCTAATTGTTGGGCACCAAAAGTGTGCAATATTAAACAGATCTCTACAAACTTATTTATAATGACCATACTTCTAAAGATCAACTATTTCTCTCATATTCACCAGTATTAAATTCAGCACCCTCATGCCACCTCTTCTTTCAAACGTTACTTCCTGATTGCCTCACTCATTCGCCTTTTTTATGTATCCTCTGGACCAATTATTAGGAAGCTTTAGCCACATACAGTTCATTAAATATATAAAGTTATTTATTGATTATAGCATCTATTGACATAGAATGAATATAGATTAAGAGGCAAACACATGTATAATAAAATTGAAAATAAAAAGAAAAGAATAATATAAGAAAATAGGTTTTACATAAGTAATTTTACTTTCAGATACATTTGTTTCATATGTATTTGTAAATGGTAACGTTATTCAAATAATTTCTTTAAACTTGGACATCACTCCTTATATTCATTTAAATTTCGTTAGGATTAAACTTGAATTTTTACGTATACGATTTGTTGGAATTTCATAAAATTATAAATTTGTGCATTGGGCAAACAAAGTATAATTTCCAGATGAAGAATTGTAGTACGGAAATTAATTTGATAATAACACATTTGAAAAAGTTTACTTATATCCTTATCTAGGATAATACAAGAAATGATAATCTTTCCTAGATAATCAAGTCTGATTACAATGCAGGTTTTCTATTACAAATTGGTATTTTAGGTAAGCATAAAATTATTTAAAACAATTTTTATAACTTATAGTATTCTTGGAAATTTTATTAATAGGTAAAATGTAATGAGTTAAATATGTATTTATGTAACCTGCTTACCATTAAAGTTACAAGGGTCAAAAGTAAATAAGCCTTTTATATAACCATTCAAAGATTTTGATTTACACCAGATTATTTATTTTTGGTTATACTTCAACTATAAATATCGGATAAATTGTCCGCGTGGTATGCGTTAAAGAATTTAATATTATTTTATTCGCGTTTAACAAGAGAGTTTATTGCATGTTAATAATATAAATTATTATTTCATAAAAGTTAAACGTTTAAGTATGGTATATTGTATGCTATTTAAAGACTTTTATAAAATGCGTTTAATGGAGTGCATTTTTTTTTCTCAATAACTTAACTACCAATGTAGATATTTTTCTAAATTTGCAGATTTCTGTTTTACGTATCAGGGAGCATTTTTCAACGTACAAAGAAAAAAATTAATATTTACCAATGGCGTCCATGAGGAATTTATTGTAAATATTATTTAATTTAAAAAAATTACACCACTGCATTTCTCTAAAATAAATTTTATTTTTTAAGTGCTTGTTTAGTTTTTAGAAAATTTGTATTCTTGGGTTGTTTTTGTTTGTATATCAGAATTTTCTATTTTTTCTAGATTTCTTTGTGTATAATATCCCATTATTACACCATAAGATATATACGTGTATGAAAAATATATCGTATTCTACCCAGTAGCATATATGTGATATCGAGGTCATTTTAACACATATTTGAGATGTAGTAATCGAGTTTAAAAACTAGTTATTTAAATTCCGTGTCAGTTATTTTAAAGGCCGAATTTTTTCCCTTCAGAATCATATATGACATACGTATATTCTACAGTTTAATAAATATACATTGACCATCTACGATTGATAACTATACTAATATTTTTTATTTAAAAACTGTATTTTGCTTATTTGCGATACAAAATGACACACCTACTGCATTTTTCATAACGATATGATTGCTTTCGAAAAATAAAATAGGGTTTTTTTCACGTTTCACTTAAAAACCTTAAGATTATGTGAGAAAAGTATAGATACAAAAACTAAAGATTTTTTATCACCTATAATTTTTTTAAAAAGTTTTTTTTTCTCAGGTAATTATTTTCTACAAAAAAACCGTTTTCCATTACCGCAACCTTGCCCCCCCACCCACCCCACACGACTTACCAGTAAGAAATTGTTTTCAAAAATCATTGTTTTCCAAAATAATATCCATGAATAATAGCTGATTTCATCGTTAATATTTAATCTAATAGCATAGTTTGTTTATTTAAATTTGATATAAATTATATATATATGTATATTAAGAAATATTTAATACAAAATCAGTGCTACTAGATTGGATATTATGGACCAAAAATAGTGATTTTTCAAAAGAAATTCTTACTGGGCAAAAGTTTGGGGTGGGTGGGGGGGTAAGGGTTATGTTGATGAAAAACAATGTTTTTGCAGAAAATATGTATCCAATTAATAACACTTTAGTTTAACTTGGTATAATTTTATATATAAATATCTAGTATAAAAACAGCGTTAGTATATTTAATAATATGGACGAAAAACAGTGATTTTTCAGAAGACTTATACGTAATTATATAATCATATGTATTCTAGATTCGTAAATCCCGTGTCAAATTTGTTAAATGCCAAAATTTTGTCCCTTTTGTAAACAGAATCGTACAGAATATACATATATTCTACAGTTTATCTAATGATCATATACGGTTGATAAATATACCAAAACCAAAAATTTACTAAAAAACCGTTGAATAAATATATATTTAACCATAATATTATATGATGTGTTGCTTGGGCAGGACTTACTAATAACCCTCGAATAACCTGAAAAAAAAAAACATAAATAAAAGAAAATCCCGTTGAATAAGAGCCTAAGAATTCACACCTATTACTAAGTAAAGTGCGAGCAAAAGACTAATTTGTTTCTTGTGCACGTGTGAAAACCCCTTATCGCCCATTCTGTGATTGTAAATCTCTTCTTTGCGCCGATAAATGAACTGCACATGCCAGCTGTTATTACGGGAAGTGGACTTGTATAATATTTTCTAAAAGATGCTAAGATAGATAAATGGATTAACGGAAATCGCGATGGATTCATAAAAGCTCTACAATATACCTTTTTTTTTTGTTACGTACTAATACTGGTTTGCGTGTCGATTAATAAACATGCTACCTTATGTTATCATGTGCGTAATTATTTATTAGAAATTAATTCGTGTGAGGCATGCCTCGGATAACATTTGCATGAAATGCCAATTTGCTTAACTATCGCTGAATTTAGTAGTCATTAATTTTTGAATTTAGGTCAGTAATATATCTGTTAGGATATTCCAATTTTTATAACATTTAATATCAACTTTTTTAGTAATATATTGGTTAAAGTTCAAATTCAGTCTCCGAGAAATATTTTAGCCTTAAATCATTTTAGGTATTACTTGGAGATTATTATTATTACTCAACTAGTGGAAAGATTATTTATTATTAGGATATATTTAATATTTGACACTGACACAAAAAAATGCATAACTTAAATGTATTTGATGCCTTTCTTAGGAAAAAGTTAGTCAACTCTGTTATTAATGGCTAACTTTCTGGATGATAAAAGCTTAAATACCTGTCTTCTTGGAAAATTTATTTTATTGATGATACACCTATTACAAACAAATACTAGGTATTTAAAGAATTGACTAAAACTTAGAGGCTTAGGGAAATACGTTATATATGGCAATAATTGACTTATATTTACTACATAGAGTAAGCAAACAATTGTGTAAAGACTGATAAGCTACCTTGGTCAGCATTTTTATAATATGCGATACTGTTCTATAATAAATTAGTCTAAAACCTCTGCTTTTTTAGAGGATTTTCAAATATTTATAGTACTAGCTATTATTCAAATAAATGTGTCATTCAATAATGATCTAAGTTAAATACGTTATGTTTGGCAATAATAGACTTAAATCAAGACAAAAAATATACAATAAAAATAAGTTACGAATTTATGATAATATCTAATATATATACTTTAATTCAAAATAATCATCCATTATTCTCAAAAAAACTTAGCTATATGACAAAAGGAAGAGAAAGTATACTCAAAGTCGCACAAATCAAGCGTCTTTTTGCATTCGGGCATCATCAGACCTAAATAAAAATATCAAAATTACCAATGTCTACAACATCGTGTACCATTATTGGCTAAAATATGAACTTTAAAATATTACCGAAATCCAGTACATTTTATACATATTATCTTATAAAGAACCCATGAAAGAATAAAAATATAAGTTTTTAAAAAATTAAATAAAGATCGAACCAGAGACCAGGTCTGTATTAAGCACCTTTTTTATGTAAAAATGTTGGTTCTTTTTAATTTTAGTATCCAAATAATTAAAAAGTAACCAGAAAAAAAGTTATGACATTTTTATCTTTGCTGACCACTAATTTTAAATGACCCTGTATACATTTTACCATAAAATGTCATAAAATCAGTTAGTAACAATAACAGTAGTATACGATAAAAATTTCGAAAAATAACGACCAGGCGTTTCGAAAATATTAACAAAAAACCATCTTCAATAGGAACTATAAAACATGAAAACGTTTCACTTTTCAAGATTCCTGTATTTGAAGGTTTTGTCATATTCTTAGACAAAGATGCAGCTGGTAAAATATTGCGATGTAATTTCAGGACACCCTGTATATATTTTTCTTAATTTAAGACATTTCATATTAGGCGATTAAGTCTAAATTAATTTATGCTTGTGTCCAGAAATCAAGAAAACAAAATTAATATGCATAATATAAATGGATACGATCAATTCCTTAATAATCTAAAAATTTCGATACTGATTAGATAACATATAGTAATTTAGTAGAGATTAGGAATAGGAAATGACTTTGATTCATCATTTACGAAATAATGAGTAAATTAAATACTATAACGAGTTTGGCTTTTATTTTAATGTAACATGTAGATAACATGACTGAAAGGAATAAAAAATCTATTATTATTGATCACCGAAGAGATAGAGACAAGGCATTAGTATGACGATATTCTTGATATAATTTAAAAGTACGAAAAAACAATTAAATTGGATCTATTTAAATAATTTATAATTGGTATGATTTGTTCAAAAATTTAGAGTAAAAGACTAGATTTAAAGATATAAACGAATATATTTGTATATACTTACCCAATAATCCAAAAATCAATAGTCACAAATTAACAAGAAGTTTTCCAAGAAGTAAGTATTTTTATTAAAGAGACTAGGGTACAGCCAGTACAAGATGTTAATTTCAATGTAATACCAGCTAAAAAGTAGGTGATCAAAAACATGGAACCTTACATGTAAATTAAATAAAAATTAAAGGTAAAAATACCTTCTAAGCTTGCTAAGATTTACCGCCTTCAACCCAAAAATCAATTAACTATTTTTTCCAAATTATCATTTTTCAGGTGCAAGATTTTCAATAGATTTTGACCCTCATACTTACAAAATATTGATGGGTCTGCATTTTCTTTTGATGTAACATGTAATAATAAAATTTTCAAACGAATAAATATAAATAAAGAAACGTTTATGGGAATAAACGTTTTATATAACTCCTTAGTTATGTAGGTTAGCGTAGTTTTTCAAACGATGTTACCTACTACGTATGGAGATGATCTTTTTGAAAATTCCACGACTGTCAGATATTCTGCCTTGTTAAACTAAAGTAGTAAATTGCATAAGGCGTTCACTTGAACAATATCTTTTTTAGTACATCTTTAAATTGTTTGCGAAATTCCCAACTAAATGCCAGTAACCTAGTTAACTTATATATGTATGTGTGTCTATTGAAATATATTTGTTTTAAATCATTTTTTTTATATGCATGCTTGAAAAAGTAAGACCATATGTAAAAAAGAGCAAGCCAATTATATATGATAGTAAGTCAATTTGGTCAATAATGCACACAAAGCTAGTAGATAAGTTACATATATCCAAAGCAAACGATTGTTTAAAGGCACATAATATGCCAAAAAAGCTCATATTTGGCTTCAAAACATTGAAAAGTTGATATCCATAATTTCAGCCTACAGAAAAGAACTATATTGAGGTTATGAGTTGTAAACAGTTTAATCATATATTTTAAGGCGGATCTTACTTTTTTCATATTACCCCTGATCTCTTGTTAGTGGTCTCAATAATCACTAAATTAGATTATGGTATCCCTTGTTGGCTTAATTCATATAAATTTAGTTTATATATTCATGCGCTAATATTATTCTGTCTTATCATATTACATTTGAATTTTTTTTGTTATAACTTAAATTACAATAAAATATAATTATAGGTATAAGATTAGGTTGAAGCTTTACTAAATATTAGTACTAATGAAAAAATATCACCTTTCACAATATATTTCTATTGCAAAAACGTATTTAAAAGAAATGGTTTTACAGGCTGCATTTTCGGGATTTATTATTCAATAAACGCTTGAATATTTTTATATATTTTTAGTCGCTAATTGTCATTTTTTCGCGTTAATTTATATATAAAAAATACTAAATAGAACTAAGATAATGGGATATAATTAAAAATAGATTTTAAATAAATGATATTAATGCAAATATTCCAATAAAAGGTCCGTTATTTTATAATTTAGTAGAAAACTCTTAGTATGCCTAAAATGTTCCTTATTATCTCCCTTTACGAAAAAATTGGACTGAGGTCTTGTGTATCTGTTTATGTGTAATGAAGTAAAACCATGCACAGACAAAATACTCTTGTAATCTTCGATGTAGTTCTTATCATTTCTTAAAATGTCTAAGTTAATATCTTCAGTAATAATATGTGATTTTATAGTTTCATTTAAATAATATTACATACATAAATTTTTGCTTCATTACTGAATATCTGTAAATGCATCACTTGACTTCACCAAGAAATTTAAATTATGAAATAATGTTTCTAATATAAACAAGTATTCCATCAAATTTATAAAAGCCACCCGAATTATATATACAATGATATCCAGGCAAGTTAAAGAGTTGTAAATCGTATATAAGATGAGTTTTAGACAATACAATAATATCAAACTCATAAATCTTTAATTGAAATATTTTAAATCTGTTTTCTATATTTTCTATTTGATTAAACATATTAAAGTCATTAATTAACTGCGTAGGAATAATGATTTTATCCCCAATTACATTCTCCACTGTGATTGAATGTTCTATACTTAACGCATTTATTTAAAATACCTAATTCACACTAATATTTTTTAATAATAGACATTAATACATAGTATAAAATTAAAATAAAAATGACGAACATTACGCATTAAAAATGTACGAAATATTAAAAAAAAAGTTTAATAATTTTACGGTCTTATACAAGAATATACACTTGGTACAACATAAAAAAAATTATAAAAATTAATTCCATAAAAATAGATACACAAAATTAAAATTAATAAAAAAAGCGTTAAAAAAAGTTTTAGAAATTAGTTAAGTACCTAAATGTCTATTACTTTCGTAGCTTTTTAATTGGTGGGGCTACATACGTTTCTTCCTGAGTGTGTGATTGTTGGCTTTTAATAGAATTTGATCTTGTTCTCGTACCTATTTATATAACCCTTCACAATATAGTTCTATTGTAAAAACGTATTTAAAAGAAATGGTTGTAGCACCCATTTATGTTATGCGCATATATAAAATAATATTAATAGGAATTTCAGGGGCATTTTCGGTTTTATTATTAATACTATAAAAAATACTAAATAGAACCAAGATAATGGGACATAATTAAAAATAAATTTTACACAAATTTTGATATTGCAAATATTTCGATAAAAGGTCCTTATTATTTAGAGACTTAATGGTTAATTTTTTACATATATTTGATTTTTCTGTATATAATTTTTTTCTCATTCATTAACCATCTTCATACTGTCTAATTCTTATCTTGACATCCAACTAAGATTTTATTTTAAAATTCACATTTACAGTAATGGCCAAAAGGAGATAGACAAATGGTTTTTTTAAAAAATCAAAGGAAAAATAATAAAACATTCTTTAGAAACAATCACGTAATTTGGTACATAATAAGAAATAACTAACTAAAAGTAGATAGACAAATTTAAAAAATAACCAATAGTCTTTTTTTTTTCGAAGAATTGTTTTTTAATTACAAACTAAACCAACTACAATATTAGTATTTTGTAAAATACTCATTATTATCTATTAGAGCCTGACATCTACGTGGCATTGATTCAATAAGATTGTCTATGAGTTTAAAACCAATATTTTTTATTTCTGTTGCAACCGTTCGAATAATTCACCTTTATTTGAATAGTTTGTATTCCTAATATCACGATCTAAAATTGTCCATAAATTTTTTAAGATTAAGATCGGGTGACTGGGATGGCCATTTTAAAACTGGTATTTTTTCTTCTTCGAAAAATTGCTTCATAATTTTGGAGGAATGCTTCGGGTCATTATCTTGCTGGAATTGGAATCTCAATGGTAAATTGTCTTCAACATAGGGCAACATAACATCTCTAAGAATATCCCTGTACATAAACCTGTCCATTATGTCCTCTATGCGATGTAACGGGCCTATTCCATAACCTGAGAAGCAACCCCAAACCATCACTGATCCACCTCCATGCTTAACTGTGGGTTTTGTGTAATTGGGATTCAAACGCTGGCCAGAAGGACGTCTAACATATTGAATTCCATCGGAATTAAACAAATTAAACTTCCATTCGTCGCTCCAGCAAACGTTTCCATTAATGCTTTGTCCAGTGTATATGCTGACGGGCAAATTCCAATCGGGCTAAGCGATTCTTTTTTGAAAGCAATGGTTTTTTTGCTGGCCTACGTGCAAATAGTTACTTCTACTTTCTTACAGTCCTTTAGGACACATTACAAATCCCTAGAAGCCTGTAATTCTATCTGAATTTGACGAGAGGTCATGAAAGGGTTATTCTGACTAATTTGTTTTAATTTGTTAATAATTTAATGATTTATAATAAAATAAATTCATAATTCAATAAAATGTTCATAATTTATAATAATGTCTATTTTTTTTGGTCGACCAGATTTATTTTTTGGCTCTAATGATCTTGTCCTTTCATATCTTTTAATAATTGCCTAAACAGCTTTTCTTTTAACATCCAATCTACGAGCAATATCAATTAGCGCAATATCAAGAGCGTTGTCTTAAATCAAGACAGAATCTAATTCCGCGTGGCATGTTACACCTTGAGTTAAAGGGAAGCAATACTATACTAATTTTATTTTATTAATATCTAGACAAAAAAATTATTACAAAATTGTTTTTGTCTATCTACTTTTGGCCACTACTGATTATTATTGAATATATTAACTTATATTTAATTGCATCTGTTGCTTGCAGTTATATAATCGCGAAAGAATCCTATTTTATCCATATGTAAATTATATTATTAGGTATTGAACTTTATTGCTCTGTCTATTGATGTTTTGTTGATCGTAAAGTCATTTTTTTAAATTGTATTTTATTTATTATTTGTTCATGTGATAAGTGAAATCTACAGTATCATCAGTATACCGGATTGTTCAGCAAAAAAATTCTATGCCGATATTTTTAAGGGCCTCTTTAAAGATTTCCTCCGAATAGAGATTACTAATTAAATAAAGCGTTTTAGAGACTAAGATGGTGATCCTCAAGGGTGGTAATCCTTAGGCGATTTTAAGATGAAAAATTCAACTAAAGCTATGTCCTAAACTAACAATTTATTCAACATTTTTTTTACTAATAAGTTGACCATGTATAAATTTTTTTTTATTTTTTTTCTGCGGTAATCGCATATCGGACGAAAAAAGTCAAAAAAACAAATTTGCCCTAAAATAAATGGATATTTTTAAAAATTGTTTTTATTTTACGACAAAGCAGTGGAGTACATGATATTGTCCAAAAAATATTTAGTCTACGTTCCTGTACGAACGCCACTGGTTAAATTTCAAAAAAATCACCTACACCAAGTTATTAACCCTTTCGTCCCTGAATTAAAATATTTTAGTTAAAGTAATAAATAGTGTAAAGTATTATTGTTAGGATGGCTAACAATGAGTTTTTATTAATATAAATTTTTGTCAATAGTCAGGGAATGGTGGAGGGGGTGGTTCATATATGTACCAACAGGTATTTACAGGGGGTACACATGTGTACCAACAGGTATGATCGAAAATTTCATAAAAACAGAAAAAAACGAATACAAAAACGGCTTTGCAAAGTAGAAAATGTACCTGATTAACTATTTGGTATGATATAACATAAAACAGAACTTGCACAATGAAATATTGAACTCTCGGCAAAGACTTTTTGTTCTTGTTTGTTTTTTCTCTTCAGAACATGTAGTGCATCTTCTTCTGGTTGAACCCTCTACAGGCAGATCTAATGCTGAAGATCCGTATAATTTTCTTTTTCTTGAAGCAGCGCCTTGTTTCGGTAATGGTAAGCTTGTATATCGTATACCTTCTGCTACTAATTCTTTTGCAAGTGTGGTAAGGAAGGAAAGAAAAGTAATGCTCTCATTTTTATGTCTCAGTTGATTATACATTATCCACGAATTTACTGCACACATATTGAGGAATGTGTAAAACACCTTTTTCCACCACTTTGCTGATTTTCGAACATGATCATATAACCCAATAAATTGATCAGCCCGATCAACCCCTTGCATTTTTTTTCTGTAAAAAGAAATGGCCTCTGGGCATTCGATATTTTGGTGTTCACCGGTTTTGCTTTTTTTGATAATTGTTGTCAAATTGGGCTCATGACAGTTACTTATTAGCAAAATTGGACATGCAAGTTTCCAAGGCTGCATAGTCTAGTCAAAGTAGCAAATTCACATTGTAAAAAAGCGATCAAAACACAACAGAATATCATTTTCTTTAACTGTAGACGCAAGAGCTGTTACGACTCGCTCTCCTAAAGTTAAGGATTGATTTTTAGCGGGAATTGGGTCCTCTTTTCCAGAATATACATTGAAATCATACGTATAGCCGGAATCTGCATTATATCGAAGCCATAGTTTTATGCCCCTTCTGGTTTGTTTGAGGGGCATTTATTGTTTTAAAGAAGATCGACCCTTGAATTTAGTCATAGATTCGTCGATCCTTTGATACTGGCTATCCTGGCGACATTTTGAAAATGTGTAGTTGAAACAAGATAATAAATCTTCAATATAATATGTTTTTGAAGCATTTGGGGGTTTTTTGAGGAGAAGCAAAATAAATTTTTGAGCTCAAAGTCATGTAACGATCTCTTGAAAAAGTTTTTTTGAATTGTGCTATTTCCCATTGACTCCTTCTTGCTCCAATAAATTTTTAGGCTTGGAAGGCGATTGTAGCACATAATAAACATGCAGCCAAATAATTTCTGTATTTCTCCTTTGTCAGTCATTTTCTCATTCCTTTTTTTTAATTGATTTAGGATTTTCAGACGTTCATTTGTACAATTTGTAATGTGAAAATAAAGAGAATGAGGAAATACTTTCCTAAATATGAAAAATTTGCATAGGTGTCAACTGCTTGGTGATATGTGGAGCCAGCATACCACTCTCTTTCAGGAGGAAGGATTTTAGCTGGCCCAAATTTTTCGTCAGGAATGACCCAGTCAAGAACTAGGTTTCTATCAACAATTACCTGTGGTGGTTGCGGAGAGTTTATTTTTGAATTTCGATGCACAGTGGCTTGCATTGTTTCCGATAAAGACGACGAAGACATATCGGACGTATCAACATACCCAAAAATACAAAAATAAAACATAGTTTTGACCTACCTTTGTAACAGCACTGTACTTGCAATTGAATAATAAATAAAACTTAATAAAAAAACTGCATAAATAAGCACTTTGAGTGTATTAAATAACTAATTTTACTGCAGCAATACTGCCGCTGCTAAATACACGTGCTAACTAAATCAACATAACCACACATTTACCACAATGCATATTGTAGGTACACTGCAGAAGCCTGATACACCGGACTGGTACACATTTATACCAAATAAAACGCTTTATTTTACATATAGGAACTTTTAAATTTGCCTGGTACATATGTGTACCGTTCAGGACGAAAGGGTTAAAGTTATGATGAAGAAACGATTTTTTTCTTCAGATTTTATAACCCTATAGCTCAAAAGTTAAGGGGTTTAGCACATAGTTTTATTCAAACTTTACCTCTTAAAATCACCTTAGGATTATTACCCTTAAGAATCAGCATCTTATTCTGTAACACCCTTTATACGTACTGACAGGATATAGTCCTGTCTCATTGATTCCAATATAATTTTTATTGGTCCTTAGATCTTTAACCACTGTAGCACCCTAACCCTTAGAAAAACAGTGAAATGAATTCTAAAAGATACAAAATTTATTTACTTATTTTTTTTCAAATTTACATTTTTTAAGGGGTATACTATAGACACTCTCTTAAATTTTTATTTTTCAATTTTATAATAAATAAAGACACTCTTTCAAAATTTTACTGTGAATTTATTCGCTAAATTTGTATTTTTTAAGAGGCATACTATAGACAAACTTAAATTTTTATTTTGAAATCATTCTGAAATTTAAGGGCGAAATCGAAGTAAAAAATCGTTAAATGCATAATTTTAATGGACTCGATTCCTTTTTATTCTTCTTTTCTTTTCTTTAATATATGTACGTACATACATTCAGTCGCATAGCGGCTCAGTATTCTTACAAATTAATACATGTGTCTTGACGTGCCTGAAGAAGAATTTTCTTTTGGAAAATTGAACAAAATTTTAGAATCTTAAAATATACAAAACAATGTCTTTTGTTATAAAAATTCTTTAAATTATTTTAAAAGTAGATACCTATATATTATTACAAACGAATTAAGTTAAATCTATTTTGGTAAAACAAGTCAGTTTTGATCAAACGAAGGTCCTAGGTGCGGAATGTATTATAATAATTTGTAATAAAAATCACACGCTAAAAAGAGAACAATAACGTTTCTCTACTTAGTCACCGAACATAAACTAGAATAGAAGGATCACTCTAAACGCCGCCCAAAATGTTGCCTGTCTCACTCGCTTTCTGATGCTACTCTTTTTTGCTGCCCGGTGGCGACTGCGTTATACAGGGGCGTCTTCAATATTAGAACTATAATAGCGTTGTGCGGAAATTTTGTACTTTAAAAATGCCGGCGATATGTTGCGTAGATGGCTGCAGGAGTAAAAGGGAATATACATTTTTTTTAAATAAAAATGGATTAGTTCACAGAAAAAAATACACGCTTTTCTTCAGTATTTCTTAAATATCTCGTAAAATTGAGATCTTACAAAAAAAATCTAATAAACAAAAGTTGGTTTAAAAATAAAAGATTGGCTTTATAGGCTCTATAAAGCCAATATGGCTCTATAGGCGCCGAGATACAACTGTGTGAACATAACCCCTTTTTTTAGATAACAAAATATAATGACGTAAAATAATAACTTGAAATAATTTTAAAAAATCACGTTTCTTAGACAAATATCTAGCACGTTTTTTCAAGTATGTACTATCAAAAACTTTAAAAATAAACTTGATTGTAAGTCATTAGCATAAAAATTAAAAAAGTTAGGAATAAAATAAAAATAATTGCAGTTTTAAAAAAATTTATCATAAAAAATTATGTATTTATTTCAAAAATTAAAGCGTAGGTTTCTACAATGGACTATATATAGGTACCAATAATATGTTCAAAAAGTATCAGCGATTTAGAGTACATATTTTTTTAAATCGTGATTTTAATCTAAAAAAATGCAAAATTTTTGGTAATATTCTGTTATTAGTGGTGGTTTTTAATAGTGAAAGCTATCCGATTTATTATTAGTTGCATTGCAATCATTTGAATGATATAAATTTTAGCCACTTATACCGTCTAACCATACTAAAACTGCATTTTTTTCGTCATTAAGGGTGGTTTTTAAGGGTTTAAGTTTCAAAATATTGATGGGTACTATAATCCCCAATGTAAAACTATATTTATTTTGCATATTTATATGAATTCTAGGTTGTAAAACACCTATTTTTGTTTTATTTTAATTTTAGTGGTTTGTTCTTTCATCCCCTATTTTAAAAGCAAATAATTAGGCATTTAATAAGTTTTTTTTATTTAACTGCCTTTTTATATTTCACTGTTACCGAGTTCCATATGCTGAGTGTTGTTATCACATTATTATGTAAATTTAATTAAATATTTAAAAAATGGCTATATTAACGAAGTTATTATTAATTAAATGTATGTAATCTTGGTCAGTTGAGAAAAGAGCATGAAAGGAACATAAAGCTAAGATTTAATTGTGTACATTCTAATAAACTTAAATTTAAAGCTATCTACCAAGTGTTTTTCTTACAGTTATTTGTTCAAAAGAGATTTCTTTCAATTTCATTTTAACAATAATACAAAGTGCCTTTAATTTCAAAAATTCCATATATTACACGCTGCCCGCCGCGATGTACGAAAATATTCCTTATTAAAAATGTTTCAAACACCCCCCGTATCGTAAAGGATTGCCGTCGAAACTAAATAATGATTTACGACCGCGTAAAAAAAGTCGGCACTGTTTAGAAGTCCCTACTTCAAACGGCCGCAAGAGAGTGAACCTACTGTCTTGTTCTTTATACTGTGACTTAGTTTACCTCCCAAATTAGTTAAAACTTAAAATATTTAGTTATAAGACAAAAAGCAAACTCCCACATGTTACGTATCCCAATAAATCATTTTGTAAGTGCAATTAAACAATTATTATTATAACATAAGTTTCTTGAGTATATGCGATGGGTTGTTGATGCCATACGGTGATTGACATGAGAACACACCGTTGATTATGTATTCTGTTAGGCCTCGAATTATTTTAAGTGGAAATGCTTTAAATAGCCGCGCCGATGTTATGTAACAGGCATGAGTAGGCAGTTTTGTAAATGCATTCTTTATTATGTATGGCTGGATAGCGGATGTAAATAATTTTTAAAGTTGTTACATTCAGTCCCACTCTTTGATTTAATAAGGCACTTTTCATTTAATATAACATAATTATCGCGTATGTCAGTGAGTTGGGAAGAACTTAAACAAATACACTTATACCTGAATAAAAAATTTCCTTTATAATATTGATTTGTTTAATGAAAACTAAATTAAATCAAGCAATAGCATGGTCTTATTGATTAAACAACTTATTAATGTATATTTTGCTGTGAAACTGAGTAATGGTGCGACAAACATGTAAATCTTTGATAATATTTCATAGAAAAATCAAAATTTTAAGTTGCCTATAAAAGTGGGCATCTTATACATTTAAGTTATGCCTCAAATTTGAAATATTTTAGTGTATCTTACATCATTGGAACTTGTTTTACTGCTTGAGTAATAGTTGTCTTAAATTTTTCTAGAAACGCTCATATTTTAAACTGAAACCCTTAACCGAGTATCTTAATATTTACTTTTTTTTAATTAGAAACGAAAATGTATTATTTATAATGCTGAATTATATAGCTTAGAGGTTTTTTTATTTTTAAGGCCAACACTAAATATGAATTATTATTTTGTATTCTTTAATATTCATATTGCAATGTTTGCTGCTTAACAATTATCTAGTCTTAATGAAAATTATCATTTTAGGCTTTTACCTTTTTTCAAAACTTGGTCTAAAATAAAAATTTAAATGTATACATTATAATGGTTTTATAAGTTTCGTTTCTCAAACAATATTGCCGAAACTCATAAATCACCATTTCATTAAACAATTTTATCCCTTTTTAATGCTCTTTAATTTATAAAATCACTGTGTGTTATTAATCGTAGAATTAATGAACCTTACACCAGCTATGTAAAAGGAATTCGACTATTTACTGCATATTATTATGTAAATACCTCTGTCTAGGATTATTGCATCATAATGCATTAAACGGGAAACGGCTGTTACGTTATTTCTAAAGGTCGCAACTATTTTATATTCTGTGAGAGGCATAAAGTTTTTTTTTAGTAGATTTTAATGATTATTTGCTATAAATGGAAAATATTGTTTTTTTGCTCCGGTGCATTTTTATTAAAAAAAACTCAGCGATATATGTAGGCCAATATATGTGTGTTTGTATATTTGGTTCACAATTTTACATTAATTTTTTTAAATTGCCTGAAAATATGAGATAAACTGATGAAAGTAGGTAATTTTTTAATAAAATTATCTTTATTGAGAGGGTTTAAAAAACTTGGAAATTTTATAGAATTTAATAAATAAAAAATAGAAAGATCTATTTTACTATTATTGAAACTATAGGCAAAGAAATTCTACTTAATATAAATTAATACAAATTGAAATTAGAGTCGATGTCTTAAACTGGTTTTAAATTTTGTTTGTGTGATAGAGTCTAAAGGATAAAATATGTAAATAGTTCCTCTAAAGTTTTTTGATGTTGTATATAGTATTCCTCACAGAACAGTTTTGGATCCATTATTGTTCTTATTATACTTATACAAAAATATAAATGATGGGTTATTTACAGACGAAACAAAGATTTATATAATGGAATAAAATGGTAACTACAAAATAATAACCTAACCAATATGTTCCTGTTACAACATAAACTTATGAGATAAATATTGACAATGTGAACATCGCCTATAAAAGCTTTGAGAAAATTGTGCAAAAAAGTTGCGTTTTATAAAACTCATGCTATATAGTGCCATCGCTATTTTTCATTATTGTTCAATCTATCTCAGTACGAAGTGGAACGGTTTAAAGTAATTAAAAACAATGCAATATTATATATTTAAATATGATCATTACACGCCTCTTATTTTTATGTAAATATTTTACCACTGCATTTTCTAAAATAATTTATATTTTTTAAATCCTTCTTTAGTCTTAATTTGTACTTCTGAGTTTTTTTATTTGTATATCTTATTTGTTATAATTATTGTTTTATGCGCGTCAATGCATTTCCTATTTTTTTCTAGATTGCTTTATGTATGATATTCCATTATTACACTATAAGATATATACGTGTATGAAAAGTATATCATATTCTACATAGTGTGATATCGGGGTCATTTTATCATATACAGGGTGCGGCATAACTGTCTCCCTATTTTTAACCTTCCCTCGTAATGCCGTTCGGCGTCGCAGAATACTGGGTGTACCGCCACTGAGAGCCGTATGGGAAACAGTTTTGTTTAAACATGTTTTAGCCGAAGCATCGTGTGGACCAACGCACAGCGCGCATTCGCCGTGGAAGTGTACCTCCGCGAAAATCGGTCAGTTATTGCTGCGCAACGAGCGTTCGGGATAAGGTTCCAAATTCCGCGAAATGGAGGAGTCCCGGACCGAAAATCAATTGTGTTGTGGGTTAAGATCTTCAGAGAAACTGGATCTGTTATTAAAAAAGGAGGTGGACGACCACGGACAGCTCGGACACCCGAAAACATCGAGACTGAGACGCTCATTTTTACGGTTACCTAGACGTTCTGCCTCCCTTCGTTTATCTGACCGCACTGTGCAAAGAATTCTTCACAAGGATCTTCGTTTTCATCCATACAAGATGGTTCTGGCACAGGAATTATCAGAACGTGATTGGATCAATCGACGTTCTGCATGTGAAATTATGCTTCAAAATTTACTTCAGGGCGCAGTTTTTTTAGTGACGAGGCACATTTTTACTTGTCTGGCTGGGTAAACAAGCAAAACTTTCGGTATTGGGCTGCCGATAATCCGAGATACACGAGAAGCCTCTACATAGTGAGAAAGTGACAGTTTAGTGCGCCGTATCTGAAATGGGGATAATCGGCCCTTACTTCTTTGAAGAAGAAAATCACGCTGTTACTGTCAATTTGGAACGCTATATAGCGATGATTCACAATTTTTTCGCCCCAGCCTTTGCAGGACTCAATGTGCAAGATGCCTGGTTTCAGCAAGATGGGGCAACAGCTGACACATCTCGAGCTTCAATGCAAGTATTGAGAGAAATGTTCCCCAGACGTTTGCTCTCCCTGAGAAGCGATATTTCTTGGCCTGCACGCTCGCCCGACCTAATGCCCTGCGACTTCTTTCTGTGGGGTTACCTAAAAGCAGAAATCTTCAAACATCGTCCAACCACTATTAGACAACTAAAGGATGCAATCCGCCTGGAAATTCGCAGAATACCTCCCGAAATGCTTGCAAGAGTTATGCGAAACTTCAGAAAATGCTTGCACTAGGGCTTCGATAATGGTGGACGGCACTTGCCAGATATTCTCTTCAAAATCACATAGGACAAAAATGTTTTAATTGTACTTTTAAAATAAAAAAATAAAATCTTTGTATTTCAAATAACATTTCTTTTATGAAGCCTTAAAAACAGGGAGACAATTATGCCGCACCCTGTATTTGAGATGTAGTGATCGAGTGTAAAGACTAGCTATGTAAATCCCTTGTAATTTTTTTATATAGTTGTCTAGAACTAAAAAAAAATTGAATTTTTTCAAAACTTAATGACTTATCTTAAAAAAACTGAATTTTCATTTATTTGCGATAAAAAATGGAACAACTACTGCAATTTTTATAGCGATACGCCTTTTTTTGAAATAAAATGAGGGGTACAGGAAAATAACCAGATATGTCATTTCTTTTCACATTAGAGTAAACTGAATTTTAATGTGCAAAACCAATTATTTTTATTTTCAAAACGAATATAAACATGTAATTTACATAAAACAGAAGTTAATATTATTATAAAGTCATGGTTTTTTGGTTTAAACCAAAAAACCAAGAAACCAACAAAAAACCAGCTGCTTTTATTTTTGAAATAAATTTAAATTAATAAGCGTCATAATATTTTAGGAATTTTTAATGTTTATTTATCAACATATTATTATAAAGTAAGTCAGAGATAAGTCAGGTTTTGAAAAAATGTCACGGCTTTTGGCCTGCAAAACCTCATAAGGCTCATTAGGTCGTTAAACTTAGCCTTTGGAATTGGTAATGAACCTGTAAAAAAATTACAAAAATTAATACATTTCATTTTTATTTAAAACTTTCTTATAACTTACCATTGTGTACCGGAACGGGCAGCAAAAATTCTCCGCATCTTAAAGCTGAATTTCGGTCAAAGCGTTTTCGTATTAATCCAGACAAAACTGATCCATTGTATGTTAAATGGTAGTAGATAAAGCGGCTATGATCAGATGATGCCACTATTTCCTTCAAAATCTGGATTTTAAATGTGCATTTTTGTAAATATATTGTGTCTAAAAACGATTTCCAATCCAGTATCATGTTTTGTGACACGCTCACTACAACAAACGGCGATGGTTTGGAGCGGGAATGCCTAATGACTTCTTCGAACTCTTCCGGGACCTCAAAGGGGCCCTTTAAATCCGACAATCCTACATTTTTGTCACATTCCAAATAGGAGTGTCCTCTTATAGGGAATGTAATTTTTATTTCATTCAGATTATGAATTTTGTTGTTTACTACAAAATGAATAAATCGAAAAATGGTAAAGTTTTTGTTTTGTCCTCCGGCAGAGTCACATCAGATTTGCAGTTCTTCAACATCGTCGTCTAAATAATTATTGATAGAATGGAGAAGAAAAGATGCAACTTCGTTTGATCCTTTTTTAGCCTCTCCTTTATGATAGGTATAAAAAATAGATTGACCCGAAGAGAGGACATGTACATTAAAGGCGTATATAGACAATTGGCGTTTATAATACACGTCGTTAGTGGCAATTTTAGGAATTGAAATATGTTTTGCAAAATCAATGCAGATGACTTCCTTTTTGTTGCTTTTTTTGCAGCTTTTTTGGCTTGCTTTTTCCTTGAATAAAAAGCCTCAGCCATCTTTTATGCAACTCGTTCATAACGGTTAATTCTCTAATTTCATCAGTATCAGTCAAACTTTTAAGTTTAATTTGAAATTCATCACACGTTGCGCATGTGTCACTTCTAGGGTATCCAAAAGCAATATTGAATTCTTTATTAAAGATTGTTCTGTACTTTTCATACGAGACTTTAGCATTTAGATGCTTTTCCTTAAAGAGGTTAAACATCTTTTTGATTGAGGTCTTTTTTGTATCTTTTAGACTAGAGTGGCTCTGACGACCCTTAAAACATTTGATGTGTCCAGCTTCCTATGAGTTGCACTATGCTTTCCACGTCTGTCCTTAGGAGCTGCACCACTTCGTTTGAGGCTTTCCTTTATATAATTTATTTTATTTTTTGTAATCCCATGAATGGAACAAAAAGCTTTGGCACACAACGGAATATCACCATCGCGAGCTCGATCGATACGCATAACTTGCATCATAGAAACTGGCCTGGTATTCTCGTTTTGACGAGGTCTTCTATGCTGGACAGGTAAGACTATAATTAAACCAGCTAAATAATAATTTTGCTCATCGTGAGAGCTCAGAGCATTAAAATGTCTCAATATTTCTGCTCCCTGCGCCTCATTAAATACCTCAAAGCACTTTACTCTTGAGCAATTACAAGGCTGTCCAGCTTCATGAGTGGATAACTTCAACATTTTAGAGACCATATACGATCTACCATATACCATATATGGTCTCTAAAACGGTCGGATGACCGTTCTCTTTCTTTTTTTTGAAGGCATAATTTTGTTCTCAACGGATCCTTCCGAATCACTATTAGCCATAATGGTTTATTATTAATCACACAGACAAACAAGAAATCACACTTTTGCGGTTACAATAATACTGACACATTTTTTAAAAATGAATATTACATCAGCCGGTTTGTTTACATGAAAGCTGGTTTTTTCCCTGGACGTTTGGACTAAGCTAGTTTTTATTCTATACGCTATATTTTAGATACTATATTACGCAAGACTACGATGGTTGCTTCCCGGTTTTAGTACTCAAAAATAAGCGTCTTTATTCGAAGAATTCAATGGCGCCTCTACCGACATTTTCAATAATAAGCGACATATCTGGTTTTTTCCCTGTATCCTTTAAATAGGGTTTTTGCACGTTTTACTTGAAAACCTTGAAGTTATGTGAGAAAATTATAAATACAAAAAATATAGATATCTTTATCACCTATAATTTTTTTAAAAAGCATTTTTTTCTCAGGCAATTATTTTCTGCAAAGAAAACGTTTTTCATTAACCTCATCCTTATCCCTCCCACCCACCCCACACAACTTACAAGTAAGAAATTGTTTTCAAAAATTATTATTTTTTAAAATAATACGCATGAATAACAACTGGTTTCATCGTTAATATCTAATCTAATACCAGAATTTGTTTATTTAAATTTGATATAATTATATATATGTATATTAATAAATATTTAATACAAAAACAGTATTAAATTGAAAATTATGAACGAAAAACGGTGATTTTTCAAAAGATTTCTTATTGGGCAAATCTTTGGGGTGAGTGGGGGGCTAAGGGTTTTGTTGATGAAAAACAATGTTTTTGCAGATAATATATGCTTAATATGTAATTTAATAACACTGGTTATTTAAATTTCATATAATTGTATATACAAATATTTAGTATAAAAACAGCGTTATTAGATTGGATAATATGGACAAAAAACAATGATTTTTCAGGCGAATTTCATAAAATATTTATGGTGTAGTAGTAATCGAGCTTAAAAACTAAATATATAAATCCCGTGTCAAATTTTTGAATGCCGAAATTTTCTCCCTTTTATAAACAAAATCGAATATGATATACGTAAATTCTACAGTTTAACAAAATAAATCTTGACCATATACGGTTGATAAATATACTAAAATTTTACTAAAAAATCGTTGAATAAATACAAATTTAACGATAATAATATATGATGTGTTGCCTGGGACCTACATCTGTGGTAAATTAAGAGTGTTCCGAAACGTTCATAATTACAACAGTAGAAATAATACCGATTATATTCTTGATAGATATAACACTAGTTAGATGCTAAACTGTGATACTTTACAAGAGACTTATTGGATTTAATAAGTTGCCAAATTAAATCAAGCTCTATAATAATATGAACCAGTTTAGGACACTGTTGATAAAATCAGTGTGTGAATGGATTATTTTATTTTTAGATGTACAATTCGTACTTGTTAAACTTTTTTTATTTTTTGTATATGTATGCCATAGTAGAATCAGATGTTTATTAATTTGTCTATTACATTCTGTATAAGCGCACATATTTTTTTAAAATTAATCATCATAGTTCGATTTCTTAATTTTAATTTTGAAAAACATGTTCTACGATTTATATATTATCTTTGTAGCTGATGCTAAATAAATACACTATTATTGTTTTTTTTTTTAAACAAACTGAAGGAACAGACATAAAGAAGTTCAAGTCAACGCCTTTAATTCTATTTATTTTTTTTTCGCTGAAAAAAGAATTATTAATAAAATAATAAATAAATCCAAGAGTAACCTTAAAGTATGTACTAAAAACTCTTTTTTCTAATTATTATAAGCCAAATCAAAAATAATAGGTAAAATAACTATTATTTTATTGGTATTCTTTAAAAGACACTATTATTGATACGCAGGAATTTTTATGTGAAAACTAATTTATTTAAAATTTTTCTTATTATATAATTTTTTTTAACATTAGTTTTTATAGTAGAAATTATCTTAGTCAAAACTATTTTTTTTTGAATAGTAAATTTTTAAATAATTTTATTAACCTAAAAAGTGTATTAAAAAAATTAGTCGTATTAGTTATTCGAGTTCGTAGAAGCCTATAGCGAATAAATTTTTACTTTAGTTTAATTTAAAACTAGTGAACCTTAAAAAATCTTTCAGATCTCATCAGAATCTTTAATAAAGAAGCAACGACATAAGTTTAGAATATATTTACGACAAAAATATACAAAATTGCGTGTATTAAAAATCACCGTCCAAACCAGTAAATTAATTTTTTAAATATGCTAAAAATATCGTTTAATTAAACTTATATTGCCAAAACCATTACACACTTAAGTATCATGTGCAATTATAATTTTATTAGTACTTAACCATCCATAAACACACTTTCCAATTTAGCACCATTAGGATCTAACTATTAATAATAACCCTATAATCAATTTTTTATTTACTGGTTACGACATTTTTTTTTTAATACGACCGCTATTAGGTTGTCCATCTTCGCGAAGAATGTCGCAAGAAGTAACATTGTGACTATGATTAAAAAACGATAAAATGTCCAAACATTTGGGTTAATGATGGTGACATAATCGTATATAGAAAAAAATCATTAACGTTCGTTCTTCGAGTCAATAACTCTCTCAACGAGTAACGTTATTTTAGCGACTTTATTGGCAAGATTTAAAATCTTCTTTTATCTGAGTATTTATTGACTCCCACGTGGTACGATTTATACAACTAGTATCATTGGAGATAAAGGTTGTCAAAAGTAAAAACCGTTGGACCTAAGAAGCTTATAGAATATTTTAATAGAAAGGTGTCACTGTGTAATAATTAACAATTTGTATGATATCATCAACCAATATATCCTGTAAATTTATTTAAATGCTATTAATGGATCTTAAAAATTAGAATTTTTTGGCAATTTCATGTTCTGCTGAAACTATTGCTTATTTAAATTTATTTAATACTTGTTTCAGGGTTTTTTAAAAAATGTACAAAAAGTTGAGAAGAAAATATGTTTTTTTTTTCTAAGAAATCTTATCGACATGCTTATAACTCAAAAACTAAGAAAGGTAAAATTTTGAAAATTTGGACAGTTATTGCTCATTTAAATTGATTTGACACCTATTTCAGGGTTTTTTGAAAAATGTACAAAAAGTTGAGAAAAAAAATTTATGAAAAAAATATGTTTTTTTCCTAAGAGATCTTATCGACATGCTCATAACTCAAAAACTAAGAAAGGTACAATTTTGAAAATTTGTACAATTATTGCTCATTTAAATTGATTTAATACCTGTTTCAGGGTTTTTGAAAATTGTACAAAAAGTTGAGAAAAAAAATTTTATGAAAAAAATATGTTTTTTTTTAAGAGATCTTATTGACATGCTCATAACTCAAAAACTAAAAAAGATACAGTTTTGAAAATGTGTACTATTATTGCTTATTTAAATTGATTTGATACCTATTTCAAGGTTTTTTAAAAAATGTACAAAAAGTTGAGATGTTAAGCGAGATGTTGCAACGCCGCCGCCGCTATAGTATACTGGTGTTCGAGGTTCGTGCTCGATTAATTACAATTTTTTTATGCCGTGCATTACATATTGAAAATTACAGACTTCTTAGTGACAGAAAAAGTGAAAACCGTGAGAACTTGCCTAAGAAGAGTGTAAAGAAAACTGCCGGTAGGAAGCCGATAGCAGTTGATGAGACAGCAAAGCATATCATCAGGAGCACAGTACATTCATTTTATTTTAAGAATGAAATCCCAACTATCGACAAAATTTTGACACTTATAAAAGAAGACGAAAATGTACCAGAAATGGGAAGAAAAAAATTATGGAAAATTTTACACGAATTACATTTTTCTTGGCAAAAGCAAAATAGAAAATCTATTTTAATAGATAAAGAAGAAATAGTCTGTTGGAGAAGAAAGTATTTAAGGCAAATTAAGGAGCATCGAAAGGAAGGAAGAGACATTTATTATTTTGATGAAACCTGGCCTAACGAAGGACACACCGTAAGCAAGTGCTGGCAGGATAAATGTTGGAAGCTCCCGTCAGGCTTTTTTAGAATGTTTATCGACTGGCTTGAAGTCTACTTCTGGTAAGGGCCACAGATTAATAATTACACATATTGGGAGTTATAAAGGATTTTTAAATGGCGGTCTGTTTGAATTCGAATCAAAGTCAACTAAGGATTACCACGAAGAAATGAACGCTGATGTTTTTGAAGATTATTTTTCCGAAATGATCAAGTCAATTCCCGAAAACTCAATTATTGTTATGGACACATAAACAGGTTGTTGACGAAATGGCAAAACAACACAATATAACTGTACTTCGTTTGCCACCTTACCATTGTGAATTAAATCCTATAGAGTTAATTTGCGCTCAAGTAAAAGGATTTGTGGCTAGAAATAAAACCTTTAAATTGAAAGATGTGAGAGAATATCTGAAAGCAGCAGTGGATAACGTTACCCAAGAAAACTGGAGCAATGCTGTGAATCATGTTATAAAAAAAGAAGAAAAGATGTGGACCCTCGATAATCTTCTAGAAGAAACTGTCGAACCATTAGTTATAACAGTGAGAATGTCTGATTCGGATGAAAGCGATGAGAGTAATGAAATGTTTGATTTATAAATTAATTTTTTTTTGTATATTTCGTAAATATTTTTATTGTAATATATGTAAATATGGTTAATAAATTAAAAAATCCTTATATTTATGTACCTTACTTATAAATGACAAGATATGCTTGGAGAGTTGCATTTTTTATTGGTTGGTATTAAAAAAATGAAATTTTACAACAATTTTTTAAACATTTAAAAAACAATCAAATTGCGGTATTAATCAAATTTTTAAATTTCATTTTATTTGCCATAGTTTTATAATGAGGCTTTTCCGCTTTTAAGAAATGTTTCTTGTTAATTTAATAAATATAGGTTATACCTACCAACCATACTTTTTCTAAAAATCTTTATCTAATAGATAATAGATAAAATCCAACATTATTTATAAATTTTTGATAACAGATAATTATTTAACTTAAAAATTAAAATCAATATCCATAGTCGAAACGACACTGGCAACTCATTTGTCATAAAAATGAACTCGAAACCATTGTTCCGAATTTTACGACCTATTGTATTTGAGACCATACAGGACTTGTCCACTTAAAATTGGTACAAACAGCCTGGTTTATCATTTTGTCACATGTAGAAAAATGGAAGACTCACCCTATATTTATGCTACTTCTGCATAAATAATGAGGCACTGTGCTCTTACCAAAAAGGAAATAGAGTATAAATAATAAACCTGACAAATAATTATTCTAAAATCAAAGGGTCAAAAAGACCTCTTTATTTACCTAAACAAAAGGTTAGCCTATAGTAAAAGCCGTTTCTTACTTTCAAAAGAGTTTGAGGTAAAATGGAATTGACCAGTTCAACAATTTTGTATCTTAACTCCTTTAAATTCGTTAACCTACTATTATGATGTTAATAAATTTAATAGTCTCCTTGAGATAACCCCACAAATAAAAGTACTATCGAATTACCGCCATAAAACCATTTACTCCATTGAACTTTTTCGGAAGGGGTATAAACAAGCATAATGATAAATACTTAAAAAAATTAAAATAGCACTTTAAGACTCAACAGTGCAGTATGCAATCACACAGCAAAAGCAAAATGTATTTGTCCCAGGATAAATTGCAGTTTCTGTATATTATGGTATATGTTCATAGGTTAAAGCTTAGCATTATCCCACTGCTTCGCCTTCAATCTATTTTCTACACAATGTGTTTAAACCACTACAAAGCAACCTGAATCTACAGTTTATCAAGCAATATTTCATTATTTACGCAACCAAATGCTTTGGAGAAATTACAAAACACCGCAAAGGAAACATCTTTATCATTAGGCCTCAGATAATGCCTCTTTAAGAAGTCAAAAAGTGCATCACTAAGTACCATCATCTTGCAAAAAATATAAAAATAATAAGAAATGTTTTAGCGTAAAGAGAGTTATTAACTAGATATGGCAAATAATGTGTGTGGTCCGACAAAGTCAGCAAGATCCGTATGGTAAGACTATAAAGTTTAAAAATTTCTTATTTTAAAGATTTTTTTAAGCCGATAAATTTCACTAGACTAACTGTTTTTGAATAATTTTGAATTTTATGTGAAAAATTACGTTTGCAACATAACCATGAATCTCATTAAAAGAAAAGCTTTAAAGTTTACGTAATAATTTTTTCTATTGCTGGAATCATTTTTACAAATAAAGGTAGTACAATAACAAAAAAACATACAAAAAATCCAATACAGAATATATTAAAATATATAGTATATAAAAGATTCAAAATTTAAATAAAAGAATAATTTGTAAAATGCGTAAAGAGTAGTACCCTTAGGAAAAATAAACCCATTCCTAAGTACGTAATTGTCTTTATTTCAATATGGAAGAAAAGTTAATATTTTAGTTAATGCTTTTCAAAGAATTCTTGACAGGTAGTCCTACTACTTAATCTCCCTAAATACCGAACTACTTTTCTTTATAGTTTAAAAATACGTTTTAACTGAGTACCCAAGATTAACTTTCCCTGGAAACCGATTTAAGTACAAAATGTAACATAGTCAATAATGGCTACACTAGTGTTATGAAGTTCCACCCTCCCAAACAACACATTATAGTTAAATAAACGTTTATTTTTGGTGTACACTAGATGTATATTTTTGTTTAAACTACAACTATAAATATCGAATTAAATGTCATGATATATGTTGAAAAATTTAATATTATGTTTAGTACTAATGAATATACTTTTTTAAATTTGTAGATGTATTTTATGCATCAGGGAACATTTTTTGACATACAAAGAAAAATAATAATTTTTACCAATAACGTTCATAAGGGATTTATCGTTAATATTATTTAATAAAAAAATGCGTACCACTGCATTTTTCTAAAATACATTTTATTAAAACAATAACATTTATTTTTAAATCCCTGTTTAGTTTTCATCAAATTTATATAATTATTTGTATAATAATTTAATTTGGTATAATTATTGTTTCATAGATATTAGTGCATTTTCTAAATTTTTCTAGATTTCTTTATGTATGATGTTTTATTATTATACTATAAAATATATACGTGTATGAAGAGTATAACGTATCCTACGCAGTGATGTCGGGGTCATTTTATCACATATTTGAAGTGTAGTGACCGAGTGTAAAGACTAGCTATGTAAATCCTTTCCAATTTTTTTAAATTCCGAAATTTTCTCCTCGTTATAAACCGAATAGTTTCTTAAAAAAACTTAATTTTCACTTATTTTCGATAAAAAAATGCCAGAATTACTGCAATTTCAATTTCAGCGGTACGTCCTGCTTTCGACAAATAAAATAGAGTTTTTCCACGTTTTAATTGAAAACCTTAAGATTAATATGTGAGAAAAGTATAGATACAAAAACTATAGATTTTTTTATCACTTATAATTTTCATAAAGAACGTTTTTCTTGGGCAGTCATTTTTTCCAAAAAACCGGTTTTTCATTAATCCCACCCTTACCCCCCACCCACCCAACAGAACTTACCAGTAAAAAATTGTTTTCAAAAATCATTGTTTTCCAAAATAATACGCATGAATAACGGCTGGTCTCGTCGTTAATATCTAGTCTAATAACACAGTGTGATTATTTAAATTTTATATAATTATATATATTTATATTAATAAATATTTAATACAAAATTGGAGATTAAGGCCGAAAAAACGATGATTTTTTAGCAGAAATTCATCAAATTTTTGAGATGAAGTAATCGAATTTAAAAACTAAATACGTAAATTCCGTGACACTTTTTTTGCGGAAACTTTCTCCCTTTTGTAAACAGAATCAAATATGATATACGTATATTCTACAGTCTAATAAATATACCGTAACCATATACGGTTGATAAATATATCAAAACTAAAAATTTACTAAGAAATCGTTAAATAAATATATTTAACGATAATAATATATGATTATTCAATTTAAATAAAGTCAAATTCAATTAAAATAAATATTCAAATTGCACTACGATTCAATGGTGACCAGGTCATTTGGTACGGTTCTATGTAGTTCCTTAATATTCGGGTTGCTCCAATCGTCTGCAAAACGGCAGATTTTATCGCTGGTAAATATATAATGCCCTCAAACTAAACCTTTAGGTCCTACTTCACAATCTATGTTAAGATTTTAAAATTCTATTTTAAGATTATCTTTATCTTAAGATTCAAACAATAATTCATTACCAAAATAAATGTTTCGAATTTCATTGCTATATTCACCAAAATATAGATTTTAATAGAGTATAACTAAATAAACCTGCAGCAAAATTATTTTGCCAGCAAAATCCACTAGTACGACTAAACCTAGTTCTACAGACATTTAATTTTTAGAATATTATCGTGCGGCACTTTCTTCACACAAAAACTAACCGAATATTTTTTTTAATTTCAGATCATGATCTGCCAAGATGCCTATCCTACTCTCCCGGCAGCTTTCAACGGCCTCCTTGGCCACCATAGTGGAGAAATGCCAACGTCAACCCACTACTCCTCCACTAGAATACGACTTGCGTCTAAGAAACAACCAATTGGATCTAGTTCTAGTATCCGATCCTCCAACTGCCATTACTAAACCGATCATTCCTCCTAAACCTAAAGACTTATCCAAATCACCCGTGTTGCCTAAAGGGGTAATCGCGATAGCCGACGAAGGGTTCGAAAGCGATATCGATACCATTTCCCTAATCAGTAGTGAAAATGAATCGTTTAAGCAACCCTCAACTGAAACGGACAGTGCGAACGGCGGTTCCGGTACTGAGAGTGATACTGAGACTGATAAAACCAACACCTTGACCCCCAAAAATGTAAATTCTATCAAAGAAAGTTTTGTGAAGCCCAAGGAAACTTTCGATCTAGTCGATTGCGTGTGTTATTCAGACGTCACTTATCCAGACGTGTTAATTTTTGTTATAAAAAACGAAGCTCTGGTCTTTAAATTTGATGACCTGGACAAATTGCGGGCGTTCTACAGTAACTTCACCACCCTAAAAGCCGTTACCAATCAAAAAGCGTACAATTTAGGTAAAAATGTGGCCACCAAATACAATTTATTTCAGAGAACGGACCAGAACGGGGTCACCCATATTGAAATCAAAAAGCAGAATTTCAAACAATCTTATAACCCTAGCGGTCCATCCAGTATCATTTCCATAGACACTCCCGATGGTACCTTAACCAAGAAACAAGCGGAAGTCGATGATGCGAAATCGAACAAGAACAAGGATGTTAACTTGAGGCAACGGAGCGAAAGTAAAATAATTAACGACATGAAATTGTTAAACGATGTTAAATTTAACACGATCAACAATAAGGTGGGGCAGAAGAAGATGATCGTTAAAAGTAGTTCTATAGAAAATATATTAAATTTAGATAGTAAGGAGAGTAATCTAGTCAAGGAGGATGTGGTGGGTACGTTGAGGAAAGTATGGAACTCAGCTGAGGATCTTTTAAGTAAGTAAAATAGTCTTAATATATCAATTGTAACATTATAGTAGTATGTAGTGCGAGATATAGTTCGTTCATGTCGTGACGTAGAAAATAACTAGGAGATACACAATTTTTTAACAGGAGGTTGAATTTTGGAGTATAAGTTGCTTGTGGAGGAAATTACGTTTTATTCTTAATATATAGGGTATCAATTTGAAAACTTTCATTGCATGTATCTCTGAAACTAAAAAAGTTTGAAAATTGTATGAGTTTTCACCGACTCGCCAAAATACTTCGCACGATGGTTTACAGTAAGGCCATTTAAATTAAGTGATTTCCTTTCATACAAAATACACATTTTTCAGAACTTGCACGAAGACGACTCCGACCGAAGGATAGAATTTTCCGAGGAAATTGCAAAAAAATTGCGCATTACTCCTGAGGTGCTAAAAAATATTTGTTTTAGCGATACCTACACGTTTTTTTAATCGTTCTGTAAATAAACACAATTGTAGATACTGGAGTGATGAAAATTCGCATGTTTTCATCACTGTGAAACATCAATGGGTAGGCGGGAATGTTGGGTGATACTTTTGTCGGGCCTCTATTTTTTAATGAAAACTTATTTATGTATGTTGGAAACCATCATTCAACCTAAAATTCTTGAATAAATAAAAAATCAATTGGATATTCATGGGGATAGAAACCCAAAACGAATATTTCTTACATTTTCAACAAAATGGAGCGCCACCCCACTATGTTGTTCCAGCGAGGCAATTTTTACATGATGCGTTTTTATATTAACGTATTGGGTGAAGAGGTCTAATGGAATAGCCGGCGAGATCACCAGATCTAACACCCCTCGACTTTTTTTTTCTGGGATTATTTAAAAACCGCTCGTTTTTATTCACTCGATGATCTACACTACAGCAACGGTTTATTCCAGAATGTACATCTATTCCAAGAGAAGTGTTTCAAAATGTGAAAAATGATTTCGAAAATAGATTATATTCTTGTTTAACCTGAAGCGGAATAAAATAACTGAATAAAATAACTCTTCATAAAAACATACTTCATTTTATTATATGAATTGCGCTTTTCTAACTTTTTTAGTTTCAGAGATATTTGCATTGCAACATTTCAAATTGACATCCTGTATGCTTGATGAGTTTGGTGTGTTTCTGAAAGTTCTTCTTCTCCATTTTTGATGTCAATTATTTATTGCTACTCTTTACAAATACAGCGTTAGTAATTACATGTCAAGTTGGATAAGTAAATAACTACAAAAAAAAAGAACAATAAAATAATAACGACAATAAAAACTATAGAAACTAAATTAATATAAATATAAATATTTTTTTTTAAATATATACAATATAATGTAAGAGTCATAACTAAATATTTTACAATTATCACAGTACATCACAAACAGGTTAAAAGTTACAATTACCTACTAGCTCTTAAAATAAAAATTTTCTAAATTTAACAACAATGACACAACTTTTTTGATGGATTTGGGATTAAAAATATCCAGTCCATGGGACATCATTAGATATTCTCAATAGGTTGTCTAAGAGTGAGGCATTCACAGGGCTAACATTAAAAAATGAGGAATTTTGAATTCTTAAAATGATCTTCGCTACTCTAAAATGTATTAAATTTATGAAAAAACAATTCGCGTACCTGCCACAATTGATAATAGCTGAAATCAGAAGAACAGCGTGGGCCTTTCTCCTATCACAAAAAAACACAAAACTATAACTCTCCAACATGGTTCTATAGGAGACCATGAATGGATATGCATTATTTTGTCTAAGGTATATAAATCTTAAAAAGTGCTTTTGAACCTTTTCAATTGTATTGATATTTACTTCATCTATTGAGGCCATATTATTTGAGCCATATTATTGAGGCATATTCTAAATGCGTCCTTTTAGCATTTAACTTTTTGTTGCAGATGTAGTAGTCATGAATAGAATATTTTAATTTTCTGGTGTATGTTATTGTCCAACACTTTTCGATATTTAAATACGTTCTATTTTTTTCGAACCATGTTGCCACCAAGTTGAAGTCGTTATAACATCTACATGATTTCTATACCTTTTTTCATTTTTCTTAGCACTTCTATGTATGTAATATGTGCTGTCCATTGTATTCTGAGCATTCTCCTATACAGTCACATCTCAAATGCTTCCAAGTTATTAGACATAGTGAGTGTTCAGTATTCTACACCATACCTTAAAACACATAAGACATAGCATCTTAAGTGACTTTTGAAAATGGCACTCATTTAGTGAAATATCGTCTTGCACATTATCCCATTGCTCATTTATGATGGGCTTAAGATAATAATATCATTGAACAAGTTCAATAAAGTTCTGTCATGATCTCCATTTATATCTTTTTAGCTGATGATTATTTATATTATTTTCTTTGCATTGATCATATTGTCGACTGTACTGCATTAACCTTTCCAGTACTTCCAAGGTATCTTCTATCACTATGGTACACTCGACGTATCGAGTATTTATTTATTTATTTTACGGGATCAACCCCATTACAACAGTAAATTAAATACAAAATCAATTGAACCTAACCATACTTAACAGTAAAATACTAACTATTAAGCAGTAATAAAGCCTACTTATAAATGTAAAATACCGAAATTAGTTTTATAACTTAAATCAATATAACAGAATTCTAAAAATACTAAAAACATACCCTACTAAAGTATAATATTCAGTATTGCACTAAAAAAAAAAAAATTAAACAATTTCTCTTATTTGACTCTTAAATCTAGATAAGGAAATGCCCAAAATTTCAACCTCCCTAGTATTGACAATTCTTAGAGTTCTTTCAATAGGAGCATGTAATACATAATTGGCGCTATGAATTGGTAATGAAAAGACACGATACTGCCTTAAATTCCTAGATGGAATATTAAATTGTATTGTCATCAGAAGTTCTGGACAAATTATCTGACCATTCAATAATTTATACAAAAAAATTAAATCTGCATATATCCGTCGTTGTCTCAATGTCTTCATATCAAGCATTTCTAAAACAATATCATAAACATGATCATCCGGAATTCTTATTCGAAGTTTATAGAGACAAAACCTAATAAATTTGTTCTGAACTCTGTCCAAGGACAAGCAATTATTCATGTAAAAAAGCGACCATATCACTGAGCCATATTCCAGCAATGAAACAACCAATGACATGTATAACCTCTTACAGGTCTCTATAGAAAATTCTTTACAGTTCCTTAGTACAAAACCCAGATTCTTAGAGGATTTGAGACCAATATTGTTTATGTGTGCATTAAAGTTTAAATGAACATCAAACGAGATACCAAGATCTTTAACTATGCTGCAATATTGAAGTGTACTTCCTTGAATGTTATATGAAGTGACAACCTTTTTAGTTCGTTTGAGAAAACTTATATAATTACATTTGCTTTCATTCAAAAACAAATTGTTGTTAACACATCACTCATTCAATGTATCCAAATCACTTTGCAACAAAATCTGATCAAGTATTGATAAAATCTCCCTAAAAAACTTCAAATCATCAGCGAATAAAAGGAAGTCACTTTTCTCAAAACAGGCACCAATATCATTCACAAAAATATTAAAGAGCAAAGGTGAACAGTGCCCACCTTGTGGAACACCTGAAGTGACATTAATATAGCTTGATCTTGCATTACCTATTCGTGCCTGCTGGGTCCTCCCTGATAGGGAATTTACAAACCAATTCACTATAGAATTAGAAAATCCAAAAATATCCAACTTTTTTGCCAAAATACTATGGTCAACTCTGTCGAACGCCTTGGAGAAGTCGGTGTAGATTACATCTATCTGACATCCCCTCTCCAAGGCATTCAACAGATTCTGCTGAAACACTAACAAATTAGTCACAGTAGACTTTCCAGAAATAAATCCATGTTGTTCGCTAAGTAACAACTCTTTACAATAAAAATATAATTGATCATAGATAAGACTGTCCAGGAGCTTCGGAATGGCTGATTGTATATAAACACTTCTGTAATTCTCGATTTTGCTATTGTCGCCAGACTTAAAAATTGGCATTACAAAACTATGTTTCCACAAGGTTGGAAAAATTGCAGAATCTAAAGATCTTTTAAAAATTATAAAAAGAGAGTATGAAATAGTACATACACACTTTATTAGAAAATAATTCGGAATGCCATCGGGTCCTGAACTAACTTTGGGTGGCAACTTGGTGATTTTATCAAAAATCAACCCAACGGAAAGGGTGGGATTAGGAATGGTCATATTTAACTTTGCTTGCTGATTGATAAAAGCACCATTATTGTTTATATTATTAATAGGACTATAGACTGTTGAAAAAAACTGGGCAAAACCTTCAGCTATCTGTTCACAGCCAACGAACTCATTATCATTATAATACATTAAATTAGGAAGTTTATTAATTGATCTTTTATTGTTTATGTTATACCAAAAACTTTTAGGGTTAGTGTAGAGTAGTTGGTCTAAGTTTGAAATATAATTATCATAACAAATATCAGTCAAAGTTTTACATCTAGCCCTAATGTTTGAAAAAGTAATATAATCTGCCACATTATGACTGACCCTGTAGCATTTGTGTGCAATTTTCTTTTGCCTAACTAAATAACTTAATTCAGCTGAAAACCAACTAGGAAACTTTGAAGTTTTGTATTTCTTTAGGGGAACAAAAAGTGCTATAGCCATATCCAGTATATGATAAAAATGTGAGACTGCTATATTAATGTCTGCTGAGCTCAAAACCAAGTCCCATTTAATTTCACATAAGTAATTATTAATACCAATATAATCACCCATTTTAAAATCATAATAAAACTCTACATAGTTTAAATTCGACTGAGTTTCACAACTAAAATCAATTTCAAAATTATACCCTTTGTGATTTTATGACCCCTCAAAAAGACAATCAACTGCTTCCATTACATCAAGAGTTTGCTTGCTTGAAAAAATTAGATCTAAATAAACAAGCCTATCATTTGGAATTGTAATATTCTGATAAAAACTCAAACAAGCATAATGCTGACCTAAAACTAGACCCGCCGAGTTTAAAGGACAAGTCACCACCACACCATTGTCGTCATTCCCCCAACTTGAATCAGGTACATTAAAATCACCAAAAATATAAAAATCATAGCTTGAATATTCTTGCCTGAGAATGTCAACAGTATGGCAGTGACTTTCATATAAGTTAATTGCAGAATTTGGGGGAATATAAACTCCCCCAATTATAAAGCTAATACTACCAATTCTACATAATATATATAATTGTTCGACTGAATCATACACCAACGTAAGCTTCCTTGAATTAATAACATCCCTGATATATATCAAAATTCCTCCTCCGCGACTTTTGCTGCTAGAAGAAGGTGAACGATCACATCTGAACAGACTAAATGACTTTACAGACAGTTCAGCATCGGAGTAGTCATCAGAGAGTCAACTCTCAACAAATATCAAAATATCATAGTGCGAGCATAAAACAACTTTAATTAATTCATTAATTTTAGTTCTTAGGCCACCAACATTATAGCAAAATACTTGCAATGGGGCTAATTTACGTTTTTTCTATTGTTTTTAACATTGTTTGAGGTAGAATTTACTATGTATGGCACATTATTTCTATATTTAATTATTAAATTCTCCTCTCCTTCTTATTTTCTTCTGTTTAGCTCTGCAACCACCTTCCTGATGCATTCTCTTTGCATCACTGTTAAGTCATTTTTTAATTTGTATGCATGTAAATTTGACTTCTTATTTCCCATTATTAGTATGTCCCGTGCAATCTTATAGTCAGAGAATACCACTTTAAGTGGTCTCGACTTGTTTCCTCTTTTCTCACCCAATCTTCCAAATCACCCAATTACCTTGAGAACTTTCTCGACTGCTGGTTCTTTATTAATTACCCCCAGCAGTTCAGTTATTTTCTGCTGGTCCTCCTGTATCCTATCTTGAATTCTATCGGAGCTTGATTCTGGCAAGTTATAGATAATAATATTGTTAGCCCGAACAGTTCTATCATTGACTTCAGTTAAAAAGTTATCCATGTTAGAGTTATCTGAAGATGGATTTGACTGTTGGCTAGTTATCGATGTTTTCATTGCAGTAATTTCGGATTTTAAATCATCAAAAGAGCTCTTGAATGCAGAGTATTACTCAATTTTACTCCGTTCCTGCTTCTACTCTTTAAAAATTATTTCAGAATATAAGTTGAATATCACAAGTGAAAGGATGCATCCCCCTCTGATCCCGTGTTGTTTTTTTAATTGTTTTGTTGATTAAATGTTTTTTTTACAATCGATTACATTACATCATACTTGACGTCTCTGAATTTATGGATTAAAATTCCAAAGAGTGCCCATGTGTTTCCGATTGCATTTATAAAACTAAATTACTTTTTCGGATATCTGTTATTCGCATTTGTTTTAAATTCTTCGAAGATCCGGTAGAAGGAAATTGTTACTCAGACAATCTAGAATATTTATAAAAATAATTATAGACTTTAAAAATAAATAAGCAAAAAAGTTTCCAGATTTGTGACTCATATTCCTAATTATGACTATTTTTCTAATGCAAGAAAATATGCCCTAGCTTGCGCTGCTCACGTCGTTTTTACACTGGTTTGGTATTTCTAGATTTTTAATCTAGCCAGCATCAAATCAATTCAATACCTTATCTTTTAGTTTATTTTTTTTGTACTACTAAGTGTATACTACTCCACCATCATCTTGGTTACAGACACATTCTTTAGGATTATCATCAGCCTTACTTTGGTCTTCGACTAGCGATGAACTGCTATAACAATTTTCTAAAAATTCTTTAAAAAAAGAGAGCTTTTCATCTTGTTGCCAATTCTCATCATAGAGCTGCAATAGCGTTTTAAAATTCTTTACCTTTTCCTCTTTTATTTGATTTCTTATTTCTGTTTTGTTAATTTTTTTAAACTTTTTCCTTTTTTTGTAATTAATTCAAAGTTTTCTGATAAATGATCACGTCAAAAATTGGATTCTATTTTGAATTTTACTAAGCCTTTAGCATCCTTTTTAAAAATGATAGGTTTTATGTCCTTTATACCCACAAACTTTTTTCAATCTTTATCCAAGGCTTTATAGTTTCGAATAAACCAATCCTGTCCAAGGCTCTTAACTGTCCCAAATTCATTAAAAGTTTGTAAATGCTCTTGGTCATTAAGTATAAATTCAAAAGTCCTAAGATGTTTTTCTAGTCTTCGAAACACCCTAACTGCGGGCAAAAATGGATGAGAACTAAATTGCCAATGCGTACATATAAAATATTTAATATCCATAAAAATGCTTTTTATTAGATAAGTTTAACCTTTAGTCTAATGAAGTGCGTTAAAGAAATGCATAAAGAGTTGATAAACGGTAATATGGTTTATAATTTAAAGCATAATCCATTATTAATAAATACGTATTATGTAAATCTTTTTTGACGACGTCACCGGTAAAGATTACTTGTATCGGTGGAATCAATAATGCGATTGAGCGGCGTTGCAATGTTGTTGCCTTTTTCTTTAATATACGTTATCTACTCTGTTTTTGAAGGTGGTAGACAATGGTACAGTGAAAACATCTTGTCGAACTTGCATTGTCTTATTTATTTAATGTAACACGACGTTTCGGTTAGAAAGTATCTCCAACCGTTATCAAGTGTAAACTGACAGCAAACTACTAATCTATAGGCTTATATCGCTACCTTCCAACAAGACCGTCACAACTCGAAAATTGCTATTTTTCAGTAGAGGCGTTTAAAAATATCCAATATTTATTTCATCGGGCTACGCTGCTTTTTGAAAAATATGTTTAAATTTTTTTTTTGGTATTATTAAAGACCCTTGTGGAGAATATTTTTGGAATTATTTTTATTTCAATTTGAGTTAATGAAAGTACTAAGTTGAATTCATGTAAACAAAACTTGTTTATTATCTACTATAGTGTATTCCAACGCGTTCAAAACCGTCACCGAACAATTACTGTCATTACCGTCGAATTTTAATTACTGCGCATGAACGTGATCGTTTGATGACGGTTTTCTAACGCGTTGGATTGGAACAAACCTTATGAGAAATAAACCTAAATCAAATTTTTGGTAACATATTTTAAAAAATTATAATATTGAAGTTTTATAATACTAGGTTACACTTACATCAGTACAAACGTATTAAAGAAAAAGAAACGTATTTTTAAAACGTATTAAAAGAAAACTTAACTCATATACCTAGTTATTTTCTTCTTAACTCTTAAGTAAAAACATCTAACAAAACAGTCAAAATCTATAATCTACTTAAATAAATTTTGGTAGAAACCATGATAAAAGTCGGGTATTATGTTTTTCTCTAGTAACTGCATAATTCCCTTTTTTTTGGTTTCAGGAATTTCATTTTTATCTTCCTCCTTTAGCTGCTTCTACACATAATTCTGCTACCACGACCTGTTCTTCTGGGTTGGGTTGGGATTTTTCGACTAAAAAAAATAGGAAACATTAAAATAAAAAGTAAAAGGTAACCAAACAAAATACCTACGTGTGGTATGTTTTCTTGAATTAAAACTAGCAGAAGAACTTAAACTTCTGGAGGAACTAGGCTTGGTATTTTCTTTCTCTGCAAAAGAAAAAAAAGTAAAGAAACTGATTTAAATATTAAAAATTTAAAATACAAACCTTCAGTCTCCAAACTCGATATCGGACTGAAAGTGTGAAAAAAATGTCAAAAAAAGTAATAAGCAACAAACAACTTTTGGCAAACTTAATTTAACTTGTTTTATAAATAAAACTGTTATACTTACGCCTTAACATTTAATACAAACAAAAACGAATCTTTATTCAAGAAAGAACGTCATAACTCAAGATGAGACATGTTCAGGTCTTTAAAAGTACAGAAATTTTCATAAAAAACGTCTCAAATGAACAAATTTCAACACAAAGTAAAAAAATTATTTATTTTTACAAGGAAGAGCGCACTAATTCTAAATATGACGTTTTTTTTTTCCGAAAAAAACTATATTTTATTTACCACATTTTCCATAAAAAATGCACCAACATAAAATATGACGATATTTATCGCAAAATATACAAAAAAAGAACTGACCTTTTCACAGAAAATCGACCTAAACTTATATAGGACGGTCTTTCCCACAAATATTAAAAAAAAAAACACTTGTCACTTTTATGTTGTGACGCTCTTAACTGAATAAACACAGGTCACGACTGCAACTGACCAGGCATAACTGAATTGATACGCTCTTGCGTGTTAAAACAGGAAAGGTTCTCACTTAGTACACTGACGACATGCGCCGCCAAGCGGCTATTCGCCGAAATTAGCTTGATGCGATATTTTTTGTAATAGAAGCAACTTCTGCTGAATCGATTTTCGTGGAAAACCGAAAAATGGATTTTTCGGACTTGTGGAAAGGAAAGATGTCCGTGAAAAGAGTTGGGGGGGAGGACACGCCTCTCTCTAGATCCTACACTGTCCTGAGAGTAGAGGCTTCCAGATGTTGGGTACATCGACGCTTGGCTGGCTGAAGATCCCCTAATTCTGTGAAATGAAAACTGCCTCTACGAACTTCCTCTTCCGCCAGTGCTGTTCCTTGTGCAGAATCTTGGCTTCTGACCAATGGATATTGTGTCCATTATGCCACGCGTGCTCTGCTATTCCGGATTTGGAAACTTCTCCTCTTTGGGTCCAGCTGCGAGGTTCCTTCGCTCTGATTTCTAGGGGGTTTTATATTGTGATTTTTATACGTTATCTACGTTCATTTAACTTTGAATGTTGACTTCTTTATCTTATCATATTTTATGAAAAAAATGCTTCATCTTTTATTAAAGAGGAATAATATTGTTTTGTGCCTGTCAAAAAAAGTGTGTTTTTTGCCATTTCTACATAAGCATTTGGTATTATTGCATCCAGCAAACAAACTGCCCATAATTCTACCGCAATGCTAATTCTAGCCGTTCAATGTTCTAAGGTTTGGCCCGTAGTTTATGAATTCGTAATTCTTATTTTGTCAGCACCAGTGGAATCAGTAGGCTCTTTTTTCCGAAAATAAAAACTGCAAACATCAAAAGCAGGGCTTCTAAAAACTAATAGTAAAATTATTTAGAAAAATGTTGAAAAGAAAAATTTTCCTTAACCTTGAAATGATCAGCTGCACTGGTATTGTTTATTTTCCAAAGCCTGGTAATGTTAATGTTTGCCGAGAGGTACAATCTTTTGGATTTATTTCGATTATAATGGCTTTCTTTTGCCTTTAATTTTCCAATAAAATTAATCACAAAGTTTTTTGAAGAACGACGATCTCTCTAATGTATTCTCTTAAATATTTGCTCCAGTTCCAGTTATAATATGCCTCGTAATTGTATGTAGCCTTTTTAAAAATATATTAAAGGACCTTAAAAGCAATTTTTGACAAACTCTGTATGTAGAATCACTTTTTGTGTACATCCTGCATTCGATTGATAAAACATGCTTCTGATTTCTACAGTTCGGTTTGTATGTTTCGCGACGCCTTTTCGGTGTTTAAACTTTACAACAATATGACTGCTTACGATCTTGTCTTACCTTATCAGGAATATGTAAAACATGTTTTATAAGTGAAATTATATCCTGCTCGGAAATATCCACGTAGTGATAGCTAGGTCCGTTGTATTTACAAGACCTGTCAAAATTCTTAATATTTAGAAAATGGTCTTGTATGTAAAAGATGATTTAGATTCTTGTTTCGACTACTCTCGTTGGCCTCACTAATTAAAACCTATTCAAAATCCATTGTAATTATTAGAAACAGCACGATTTGTACGCAGATCTAATCAAAGCACCTTGTAAACAATGGTATACAACAACACGTGTATGGATAATATTCTTTTCGTAGAAATTTAATCTGTTCACTGCTATTTCATAAAAAAAATCTTTTGAACGTAGCGAAAATAAGAATTTATTTGAAAATATAATTGCGGGGATAATAATCTTTTTGATATAATATCTAAATTTTGACTGCAATTTTACCAGAGATAAAAAACTTTTTGACGCAATTTAAATACTGCATTGTAAAGAGTGTTCCCAGAATAAGTAACGCCATCAATTTATCGCTTTATAAATTTTTAATTATTATTTCTTTTGAATTTTTGATCCTCATATGACAACATATTGAAAAAAAAATTTTTAATGATTCTACCTAAAACTTCTTTCTTCTAGATTCTGACGCTCCTCGTCGTCCGGAACGCAGAAGAAAAAAGAAACCGGCGCCCTTACCACCCCCCCAAACCCAACCCCTACCGCCGGAAGACATCTTCAGTGGTCAATTCGTGCGAGTAAACGTCAGCGTGGACCCTCAAAAAGACCCCGCCGCAACTGAAAAGACCCGTTTGCTAGTAAAAAGTACGGCAAACGAACCGCATCCGAAAAAACTGGGGCAAAACTTTAATTTGACCTCGTTACTGAAGTCGAACAAACCGGAACCAAGCAGGACCCAACCGTTTATAAATACCACCCTAAACAGACCCCAAAGGACCCCAATTTACGAGAAAAACAACTCGTGGACCAACTCCGTGCCGCGCATGCTCAAGAAAAATCTGCGCAGTAAAAGCGAAACCAGGAATTTCCAACCGATGGCTTATCGGTATATTGACACCACCACCACGGATTATCCCTACAACAATCCGGCAACGCAGAATAACGCGATGTTCCTCACGGCGACCGGTTTACGACCCAAACCGCATTCCGCGCATAACGTTGACGCGGTCAAACATCAGCCGCGCATCAGTTTTGGGTACAACGTTGCCGGATTTACGAAAAATCAAGAAAATAGTATGGGCAATAGGGTGTTCGGTTTAACACCTAAATTGAAAGATTTTAGTAGTAAGGGTGAGGGTGGGAACAAATGGGGTAGCACTAGTGACTTAACGTATTTAAGTAAAGAGAAGAATAATCTTAAGAGTAGCATCAAGAGCGGCGGGGAGGCGGTGGGAAAGAAAAAAAATGAGAAAAAAGTTACTTTTAGTGCGTATACGACTGTTCAGGTAGTCTAATTACTTAAAATTGTTTTTTTTTTGAAAAATTAAATGTGTAAGTATTTTTTAAAGTTTCAAGCCATGTTTTAGTTTAAATTGTAATGTTAGTTCTTCTAACCCATAAGAATCTTTATTTAGAGCGTGTTTATTTAGCGTAAACCTAATAGCTCGTAAAGTGATTATAAATGGATAGTTGGATAATTCTTTTTTCAATATTTAAAATATTTTTTTTTACATTTAGATGATTTAGACTTTTTTTAAACTATTTCTTTTTGGGTTTAGTTTTCGAGTATTAAAACTATTTTTTCAATAATTTAATTTCTTATTCGATATTTTTCTTTTTAGGGAAAATATATTTTGCCTCTTATTTTTTTTTAATTGCTTACACTAATTAATTTCCTACTAGTTTAGGACATTGTAAATTATCTTTTTTCCTTTCTTCTTCTCAATTCTTCCCTTACAATTAAATTAATTATTTCTTTCAAGTATTTTCTCGTAAAACTATTTTTTTCGGTAGTTTCAGACGATTTAATTTTTTTAAAGACTATTTCATCTTGTTTTTAATTTTTGAGTACTAAAAGAATTTTTTTAATAATTTAGTTTCTTTTATTCGATATTTTTCTTTTTAGGGGAAATATATTTTGCCACTTTTTTTTTTAACTGCTTAGACTAATTAATTTCCTTCTTTTATTAGTTCAGGATTTCTCATTCTTCCCTTCCAATTAAATTAATTACTTTTTACAAATATTTTCTCGCAAAACTTTTTTTTTTCGGTAGTTCCATTAATTTTTTAAAAAACATTAAATTTCAGTAATTTTTTTTTTAAAATTTTCCTTTTAGGCATTTACATTTAAAAAAAAAATTATACAGTTTTAATATACAGGGTGTCCCAAAAGTCGACGATCAAACTTAAAGGGGAGAAGGGGGAGGTCATTTTGAATTAAAATAACTATATATGTATAATTTTTTTTAATGGATGCTGATTCAATGAAATTAACCTTTAAAAAAATTGACCCGTCCTTAGAAAATCTTGAGAAATTAATGTACAACTCGCCCATATCGAAATGGCCTTTGAGATGCGAGAAGAAAGAGTGAGAGAGTCAGTGTGCCTAAAATGGGCTTTCGAGGATTTTGCCACTGCGCATCCAAATTTCACTGGCCATTTTGATATTTCCGAGCTGTAGTTTCATTACATAATTAAAGACTTGAATATAGATTTGTCTTACCCAATTTCTAATGGAAAATACTTTATTTGTACTATTGCCACATTTTTTCAAAAATACAAGAAATTGTAATAATACTTTTTTTAATTTAATGATCAACATACGCAGGACGAATTGTCCTAATGAAGTTTTTGAATAAAGGTGATTCAACTACCCTAAAGGGTAGATTACATCCAAATATAAATTTAACCAATGCTAGATCTATTTTTTCATCTTCGTTTTCTCTTAAAACATCTATATATTCCGTTATTTTTCTTGATTGTTTGAGCTGTCTTTTTTTTCCAGATGGAGTATTAGTAGGATCTAAATTTATTGCATCGTTAACAGATAAAGTTGATGAAGATTCTACATCAGAATCAGCTAGTTTGCTTTTTTTATTAGACATTACCAGTGTCGTTAACAAATTTTATTTTGGGGGCTTTCGAATTATCCCCAAGTCATCTTCATTTGTTTTTTTTGCAAAATTTGTATTATTTTTAGAGTTAGGGAAACTTTCTTCGGTTACATCAGGAGCCGCGACTTCTTCTGTATTATTGGTACTATGTGAATCCGTTGAACCAACTGGATCAAGCGATCCATCTTCCGACACTAAGTAAGCCTCAACTTGACTACATTGACCATTTTTTGAATGTGCGCTCTAAATAAAATAAAAAATAGTAAATTTATGTAAGTGTGCAGGAAGGAATTCTTAAATAGAATCAATTCGATATCAAAAATGCGATATTATATTATTTATGCAATATATAAAACTTTTGAATTTTGTGTGTAATTAATTTATCAAAATATATTAATATAAGAACTGTCCCATTTTAAATAAATAAAAATTAATTGGTCACTGTTCTTGATTTTAATGTTTTTGTGAATTTAATTTTGTATAATAGTCATTGTTTATTACCATAGTCATATTCTTTAAATTTTTTCCACGTAAGAATTCCACCCTGTGTATGATTATTTATTAGTAAACTTACTGTACCACTACTTTCAGGTACAACAGGAAAATCATCATCATCTTCTAATTCTACTGTCGTTATTTCATTTTGGTTCATACCCTCAACCATATTACTACAAGCACTAGTACTACGACGGCGAACTTCCTTGCAAATATTTCTAAAATAATAAATAATAATATAAAAGTTCGTATTATCAAATGCTTAATCAAAAGTTGGGCATTTTGATTTACCGATTTATTAAAGTTTTTTTAAAGATTAAAATAATTAATTGGTTATAAAAATATTGGGGAAAGAATCAATTTACTATACCATTTTACAAGATGTAGAAGGAGTGGATAAAATCTATTTTTTTATGTATTTATTATTTTAATAAATATTTCTATTGTGCAATTTCTGAAAAGTTTTACAAGGAAGTAAGAGGAGGAGAGGATAAAAGAAAAAAGAAGCTATAAAATAAAAATCTTATGTAGCTTACCTCTATTATAAGATATTATGTAAAAAACCAAATTTTAAAATTTTGTAGTGCACGGGAAGGATGGGAATTATAAATGTACTGTAATTACCTGTGAGCTTGTAATCTTCTAGCGCCGGTATTTTTAATAATATTATCACAGAATCTACACTTTGCTGAATATTTCCCATTTTCTTTTATCAAATCAAATTTAAGTTCTTGAAAGTTCTTGTTGCACTTTCTTCCACTCATTTTATGTCACTTAATTAAAATATAATTTCTCTCATCGATTTACACAAAGGAGACGGGATACAGAACCCCTTACACTTCTGAGAGGACAGGAACTAATAAAAATAAACATTAAACCTAACCTAGATCTCCATTGTCGACATTGTTGACATTGTTGATATTGTTGACATTGTTGACATAGTTGACGTGTCGAGGTCGACAATCAAAGTCGACGCGTCGACGCCCATCACTGGTTGAAAATCTGTTGATCTTTTCAAATATAATTAAACATCAATTTTCTTATGCCTTTGAAATATGCCATAGAAAAGTTTTTGAAAAACATTTAAAATTATTTATCTATCAAATAACTTATGTTGATTTTCGCTAAAAAACGAAAGGCAAAAGACATATAATCTACCTGACTTTTTAAATCTAACGAATCTTAAGGCTGTAACTGATATTATATTAAAAATCTAAGCTTATAAATTACTTATAGGACGATTAATTATCCTACTTGATCCCCTAAAGGCCCGCGATCCTATTAAGACGGATGTATAGTTTTTTCTACACCTAAAAATAAATAAATTCACTTTCACCCAGTCCGTATAATTGCTACAGATTTCTTATGAAAGAAATCTCGAGGCCTAGACGGGCAAAAAAAACCCAATAATAAATATAACGATTTTAAGCCGATTATAGATTTATTTTGCTCGTGTTGGATTCTAGAGCATCGTCACTTTCGTTCCGTAAAAGAGCTTTCTTTTAGTTAATAAATATTATTGAGCTCCTCTAAGTTAAATAAATTGCTATTAGTATTAGGCTTTCGTGGCTTTTGAATCAAAAGTAGTAAAACATTTATCTTAACTTTAAGTTTAATATTTTGTTATATAGTGTATATTGTATGTTACGTGACTTTGTTGTATATACTGTATTTTTATGTATAAAAGTTGTTTAGCTTTGTAGAAAATTGTAAACGACATAAATAAATTCATGTTATTATAACAATATGTCGCATTATTTCTATGAAGATTTTATCGTTTTACTGTCAACGGAATGGATAATTAGAGTCATCTGCTTGTATCCGACTGTAGACATCCGTAAGTAAAGGAAACAATAATTCTTGATAATTTTTAATGAATGGGAAAAATGTCTCGAAATGGTGAATTGGTTATTGTCTGGTCGGGCAGCAATGAACTTCGTGTCTTCTCAAGGTTTTCTCTTTTTTGTCGTTTTATTGGCATGAAGATTTGCTTGAAAGGCAATAGGATGTTTTCGTCTAGTTTAATTTGTTGGTAATTAAAGAAGACGATGACCGTTGGGTTTTAGTAAAAATTTACAGCAAAAAAATGCTCTTGGATAAAAAAAAATTATGAAGAGGTAAATATGTTGTGTTGGGTTTGAGTTAAAAAATTTGAGTAGAAAGAGGACTTTGAAAAGAACAGATTAAAAAAAACAAAATTTTCATATTAGTCACCGGCGCTTAAAAAATTTAGCAATAATATTTATTAATGCAAAAAGGCAAAGTAATCTCGTAAATGGCGAAGTATAGTTATATTAGCTCTTCAACCTGACTATACCTACTGTTGGGAATGCACTTAAATGAATAAACGTCAATGAGTCGAATCTGTTAAATTAACTAAATTAGTAATATTAATAGTTTACTTAATTTGTTTTTTATCTGAGGGGTAGCAAGAAACCATGCTATTTTTGATTTTAATGTTCTCTCAGAATTCTAGCCGTTGGCTGAGTGGGATTCACCGGTTTTCTTGATGTAAACAGTTTTTAGGCATATTTAGTGGAAGACATATTGGTATTATTTTGTCTGGCGTATTTTTAAAATGTAAGACCCTATTTATTTTCTAAAGAATTGAAATATTTTTCTTAGTCATTAAGATGAAATTTATCGGTCTGACCGAAAAGAGGTCCAGGATATTTACAAAACTAAAGCTAGCTCAGCGGTACCGTAAGTAACCAAATACGGTTTACACTTAGCGTTTCCCCGCGGGAATTATTTTTATGGATTTCGATAAAAGAGTCTGAGAAAAAATATTTGGTTTATAAAATTCATTTGAGTTTTGGTCACTAAAGAGTGAAGTTATTTAATAAAAACAATAAAGGGTGTTGCGACGTGAAATAAGCTGTGTTGGTTTGGTATAGTGTTTCACTACAAGAAAGAGTGAGTTTTTCACAGAGTATGCTTATTTCTATCTTATTGATTACACCGATATTTTACCTTTTTAATTAAAAATGTGATTAATGAAATATTTTAATGACCGATTGTTGTTTGTCTTGCTTGTGTTGTTGTGACGATTGTTTATTGTTTCTTGTTAAGATACTGAGTTGGTCTGGGACCATTGCACAGCTCGTTGTATTTAACAAGACCTTGTATTTGGAGAGGACCCTCGCGTTGGTGTCCATTGCACCCCTCAGTACAAAGTGTGTTATCGTCAGGTGGTCTAGATCGGAGATTGCTGTCTCAATCTCATGTTTTATGATATGTTTTATAATGTCTTTGGCTACGGTTTTTGAGTAATGTAGTGCTCACGTTTTAGCATATTGAACGATTGTATATCATTCAATATTAGGACGTTGTCGTTACTGGGACATTTAACAATCGGATAAAAGTAATAAATTGCTGGTTAAATTGGTTAAATGTTGGTGAACATGAATTAAATGGTTATCGTAAAGGTAAAATCACTGAGCAAGTTTAAAACATATTAATTCATATTATTCATATTAATGAGTTTTGCTTAATTTTTTTTTTCTTTAATTAATTTTACAGGAATAAGTGTGCTCAGGTTACTTTTATTATTTCAGGTCTACACGTCACCATCTCTACTTTGGAGTCGCCCAAGCGCCCAGTTGTTTTACAAGGTGTTAAAAAATTATAAAATTATTTAAATGACGCTCACAGGTTTTAATTATTATAAAAAGTTTAATAAAATTACCGTCGTATTAATAATAAACTGTGTGTGAACCGAGTTACGAAAGGAAAATCGGGTAGGTTTTTTACATCGTGACACCAAACCTACATATTCAAAAAAAACTATGAATATAATAATTGTAAGAAACACTTGGGTCCATTATTATTTATTTAATATAGCGGCTTGCCGACCGAACCGAGATCCAGGAATCTATTATATTTGTTTATGTTACGATATCGTTTTTGTTGATGTTTCAGTTTTAAGATTTGGGCTTTTGGTTGTTGTGTTTAAAAAGAGTGGATTGGAGTCTTACGAGTTTAGCCATATGAATAAGTACCTTATATAATTTGATAATTATTTTATGTCATTATATTAGTTCGTTTTGAGAAGTATCACGTTTTATTTTGCTTACAAGTCAGAAGTGGGATAAAATTTAAGCTAGTAATTAACCGAACTCCTGACAAAATTGGAAAAACTCATAAAAAAGGCGAAAAATCGAGACGTAGTCACGACCGTGGGTCTCGCAGAAAACGTACCCGTGATTCGTCGTCGTCGAGTAGTACGGACAGTAATACGTTAAAAAAACAATTGAAAGTGCTTAAAAAACAAATTCACGAACTCAGAAATAAGACGTCGACGTCATCCGCCACAGATGCCGCCGCTTTGTTTATTAGTGACGAACAAGCGATTCCGGTATTTGATTCCTCAAGAGATGATATTAGTATCGAAATGTGGGTGACTAAAGTGGACACTTTAGCTGAACAATATAAGTGGAGTGATGAGTACGTTATAAGGATTATAGCAAGCAGACTTAAGGGACACGCACGGCAGTGGCATTATGAGTAGACGAAAAACGACATGTTATGACATGAAAACTATGATGTTAGATCATTTCCGTAAGTCCGTTCCATTTGCTAATTTGTCAAGAGATGCCTCTAATTATGAAGCAAGACCTAATCAGAATCTTGGCGACTACTGTTTTTAAAAACTAAGCAAATTTAATCTAAACAATATTTTTACTAGAGAGAACGTTCTTCGAGGCTTTACAATAAACACTTTATTTTCAAACGAAAATGTACCTATTACGATAAAAATTGCCGAAGTTTCTTGTGTTGTCGACGCAGTAATTATAGCAGATGTTTATTTAAGTCAAGAAATTTTGGTCGGACGTGATTATATTGAACAGCCACATGTTTTAATGACAAAGGAAAATAACTCTGTTACTTTTAGAAGCTTGCCGGTACTTAAGGAAGTTGTCGTGAATGTTGTTGATTGTTTATGTACTTCTGCGCTGAGTGTAAATGATCTTCCTTTTGGACCCATTGATGATTCAGATAAGTTAAGGTGCTTAAAAATATTAAATGACTTCATTGATTGTATATCTTTTTCTTTAAAATGTTTGGGTAAAACCTAGTCAGTGAGCATGAAAATAAAAACAATAACTGATACTCCTAGTGTGTATCATCCATACCGTTTACTAGAAAAAGAAAAGGTTATATTACGAGAAATGATAGCAGACCTACTGGAAAATAATACCATAAGACAATCAAATTCACCTTATGCTAGTCCAGTAATTCTTATAAAAAAGAAAACTGGAGATTATCGTACTTGCATAGATTATCGGCGACAAACTTCAATAATGATTAAGAAGACAAGTATTTTAACCGTGATTAATGAACAACTTGATCGACTAGGAGGTGGAAATAAATATTTTACGTCTTTAGACTTAGCGAATGGTTTTTATCAAGTGCCCATGGAGGAAAATTCGATTTCGAAAAGACTGCCTTTGTTACGCCCGACGGATACTTTGAATTTTTACGAATGCCGTTTGGTTTAACTAACGCACCAGCTGTTTTTCAACAACTTATAAACAATGTATTAGGAAACTTGAAAAATACAGTTGATTATCCAGTTATTTTAGGAAATTTATAGCTGGATATGCTATTATTGTGGCACCACTTACAAGTTTGACAAGAAAACATGCCAGATAGATATGGGCAAGTCCCCAAAAGAATGCTTTTAAAAGGCATTAACAAACGAGAGAAAAAAATGAAAACTCCAAGTCTCAGTCTCAAAATGTCTTTTTAATTAATCAGGTGACATGTTTCGCTAATAAAGCATCATCAGACCTTATAGTACTTAGCAGGTCATCTAGCTATAAGGTCTGATGATGCTTTATTAGCGAAACATGTCGCCTGATTAATTAAAAAGACATTTTGAGACTGAGACTTGGAGTTTTCATTTTTTTCTCTAGTTACGTAGGTCTCTTTGAGATAATGGACGAGTTCTTTCAATTAACAAACGAGCCAATCCTTACTATATTTTATCAAAAGTTAAGAACCCAGTTACACACCGACGCATGTGCGGTAGGTGTAGGAGCGATATTACTGCAGTTTGACTCAGAGGGAAAACAACACGTAATATAATATTTCAGCAAGCAGACAACAAATAATCAAAGACAATACCAGGCATATGAACTGGAAACTATGGCAGTGGTTTTGGCCTTACGGTATTTTCGAGTATATCTATTGGGAAAAGATTTCAATGCTTTACAAATTGTATGCTTTACAAACGACGCTTTCAAAGAAGGATCTTTTACCTAGAATTGGATGTTGGTGGCTAGAAATACAAGAATATTCATTTAGTATAGAATATTGCCCAGGCTCACGAATGACGCACGTTGATGCATTAAGCAGGAATCCAGTTTATGATTATGAAGTATTTACGATAGATATTACCGAAGACGAATGGATTATTGAAGCTCAGTTACAAGATGAACAGTTAAAAATAATAATTAGAAAGATACTTGTATCAGGGAATATTACAAACGAGAGCAAGCAATATTTTAAGGAATACGAACTTAAAAATGATAAAGTATACCGCAAATTAGATAATGGTAAGACAGCTTGGGTGGTTCCCAAGATGGCCGAAATGCAAGTATGTCGTCTTTGTCATGATGGTGCAGGACATCTAAGTGCTGAAAAGACGTTACAACGAATCCAAAAAAAATATTGGTTTCCTAAGATGCGAAGGTTTGTTACGAAGTACGTAGGTACTTGTTTAAATTGTGCTTATTATAAAAACAATGCATCAAGTAGAAAACAGTGCAAATTGAATCCCTTCGAAAAGCAACCAATTCCTTTCCACACGATTCATATTGATCACGTGGGGCCGTTTGAAACCAGCAGGAAAAAGAATAAGTTTATATTGGTAATTGTTGACGCCTTTACTAATTTTTGTCTTATTGAACCTGTTAAAAGTCAAAAAGCAAAGTATGTTGTTAATGTATTATTGAATATGACGTATATATTTGGAGTTCCGAGTCGCATTGTTAGTGATCTGGGATCGGCATTTACATCAAAAACATTTAAAGACTTCTGCGAGCTATACGGTATCAAGCACACGTTAAATGCAGTCGCGACACCACGTGCTAACGGACAGTGTGAACGATATATCAGTACAATATTAAATTCGTTAGCTACAACAGCTGTTGGTAAAAATCCTAACGAATGGGACCTTTACGTAAAACAAGTGCAAAGTGCAATAAATACTTTTCACAACAAGGCAATTAATATTTAGTAACCGTAGATGGTCAAGGTATATTTATTAAACTGTAGAATATACGTATAACATATACTATTCTGTTTACAAAAGGCAGAAAATCTCAGTCATTTAAAAACAACTTGACACGGGATTTTCATATCTAGTTTTCTAGTAACCGTATAATCGTTACTATTAACACCTCAAATTTAATGTATTATAATGTCTTGTCCCAAATTCGAGGGTGACCATTGGAATCTCGGGAACCGTAAAATTTGCAGGATCAGTTAAATGGAGGCAAAGTTACGCAACTTGGAACTTGATAAAATTACGTTTAAAAAAATTTAAAATTGCGGATACTTCCGGAGTTATCCGAAAAAAATCGAAACTTGTCATAATCGTTTTTACCTTCTACCGACTTTATTTAAAGAGACATCGGAAAACTAAAAACAGTTTTTTATTGCCACTTTTAATATCCTACAACATGACGCAAAAAAAATTAATCCGACGTTTCGCTTTTTTTTCGATCATCATCAACTTTTTTTTTCTTATGGGCGCCATATTGGATTTTTTCATTTTTAAAAGTATTTTTAATTGCTTTTAAAATGAGGTATCGCACTTGCATGTCCGATTTCTCCTTCTAGTACTTCCCATAAGAACCATATGAGTGCAAGAGAGAAAGATATCTAAATGGAATTTCAAAATAAATTGATTTTTTTCAAGTGATATTCGCAATTATTATTTTCTTTTATTCTATAAGTGCATTGTATTTTGTACTTTCGTAATTGCGTACTTTCGTCGTTGTTTAAAAATTGCCGTTATGGGTCGTAATAAACGAAACGTTGTGGATAAAAAATATTTAGGTTTAGCCACTTTTCGTAAACGTAATAAACTTGTTTTAAAAGTCATCTGGTAAGTATAATGCTCTTTTTTTCAATTAATATAAGTGTACAAGGTGTCCTAAATTTATAGGCCAACAATGTAGAATTCGGGAATCGTCGAACTGATAAATAACTGGTGAAATATGGGCAAAAGTTGGTAAAGTAGCAGTCTCAATAATTAATTAAAACTTTATAGTAGGTAAATGATTTTAACATATGGTTTACATTTACTTACAACAAAACCCATGTTTCGTTCTTTTACGAGCATCTTTTTGTATCACTGTCGGTTTCTTTTATTTAATTTTCCATATTGTTAATTTATATATGGTCTAGAGATGCTCGCAATAAGAGCGAAATATGTAACCAATTTTATTTATTATATAACTTTAAAGTTATTTAAGACCAGTGACTTTTTTTTGACTATTTTTTACATCAAACTTTGCCACAAATGAGAAACATCTCTGTATCTCCTTAGCTACTGAAATATAACAAACATAAAGATACCAAAATCACCGAGACTAAATCGGCTTTTGCATCAAGCCATTTATTGTCTTCAAAACACTTTCCTTTTATCCGGGAAAATGTAAAAATCATTCATGAGTGCCCCAAAGGAAAGAAACTTATCTTATTAGAGAAGTTAGAGATCACAAGGGCAAAAAGGAGTCCTGTACTGTCTTGTGTGAATGATGTTTTTACCTTTGAACCGCATTTAATTTTTAACCACCCTTAGCACGTAAGTTTAACGCTTGCCTGTGAACGAACCCGGTGGTCGCTGGTTCAATTCTCAACCAAGTCATATTTTACTTTTTATTTTTTGTTTTATTTCCGTTCTCCCGTTCAACGTAACCTCATTCTGCTTGTTTTGTTTAATTTTATTTTATTTAGTTTTAAAACCGAACGTCAGTAATATTTTTTTAAATATGTATTTTTTTATTTTAACTTAAATGTTTGTGGCGTTAAACAAATAGCCTTACCGGTTAGTCGTATCTCAACACCTTAATTTGTGTCTATATAATATATCCAAGCTGTTTAAAACTTTTTTTTCAAATACCAAGGTTTCGAGCTATATTAGCCCTTCTTCAGGGAGCTAAAATTGAAAAAAACCATAATAAAAAACAATTATAGAAAAAGTTAAAAAAATTTTAATATACAGTGGTCTAAAACAATATTAAAATACATTGGGAATGCTTTATCCAATAAATAAGCCCATTATATTAAGCCATTTTATAAAAAAGTGCAGTAGTGTACTGACGCCACTGGTACAAATTATTCTCTTTTTTCATCTATAAATTTAAACGAAAAATCGACATTAAATAGATTAAAAAAATATATTTTTAATAATATTTTAAATCCTGAATATCCTATAGTAAGACGTTTAGAGCATTCATTTTTCTTATTTTTTGCTGGAGAATCACCCTGTTGAGTTTGTCGGTACAGGTCAGCGTGAATATCTGCTTGAATACACCACTTTTTAAACTCAAATAAACACCTTTATTATAAATTCTGCATTAAGTATAATTTAACGATTAAAATAAAGGTTTTATATTGGTTTCCTATAAGTAAAAATTCAACGTTTCGTTTATGGTAAGTAATGTAAGAAGCTCATTCTATTAAAGACGTTTACAAAATATCTTTAAATAGTTTACCATACCTAAACATTTAACTTTTTTGAAACAATAGTTGCATATTATAAACAGGTAATAAACCTTCTTGTTAAACGTGAATAACATAAACGTAATATTAAATTCCTCAACGTATATCAAAAATAAACGTTTATTTAACTATCGTGTGTTACTTGGGCACTATGTATTTTTTCTTGCAAAAACCGCCATTATCCATACGATATTTGATGTAGAAAATGGGACTTAAATTCAAACACCGACGTGTTCAGTTCACCCAATAGGATCAAGCTGGTTTGTCGCGTGTCAATTAAAAGGCATTCGTTCTGATTCCCGCGTTTTATTGAAAGTTTCTTTTTGTATTGTTTAAAATAATTAAAATGTGCGACGAAAAAATTATTTTAACGAAAGGTATTATTTCAAGAAGATTAAACGGCAGTCTAAAAAGGACCTAGCTAAACAGCAACGGTATGACAAAAAGTGACAGAAAAGGTTTTCATATTCTGATTTTTTACAGGTATTCACCTAAAGAATTACCATTATTACTATAGTGTGGACATAAAGTTAATATCAGAGACATTAAACATTTTCATGATGTATTTTATCACACTTCGAACAAAGTTCATCAGGACCACTAGACACTAAAACACTCCAAAGCTTCTGATCCGAAAATAAAGCGAAAACGGAATTATGAATATTTTAGGCATAAAAAAGAAGCGAATTTTGAAAATTCTAAAACATAAGAACAATAATGAAATGCTTAGTCACCATCGGAAGCCAAGGAAACCGAAAAAACCAGACATCTGCACAACCTCCCAATGTCAGATCAAGGAACCGACAATATTAATCTAGTCAACATTATGATTTAAGAAGTAAAAGAAAAATTAGAAACTATAGTATAGTCTATGATATGATGATAGCCATTAAAAACAAAACCTAAGTATGCAAATAAAGCACAAAATTAAATAATGAAAAACATGTCATACAAAATTGCATTATTACACTTTCTCCGTTAATGACAACGTGTTCGTGTTGGTTACAAGGTACGCATAATTTGCTATATGTTTATACCAATTTGTAAACTGTATTTATACACATACACAATTGCAATTTCTAATGTAAAAACAAAACTTAACGATCTGTTTTGTTTTTTATTAAGTAGAAATTCACTTTCTTTGAAGTCATTAAATGCGTGCTAAGATATGCATATAGTTTTAGTGAATAACATGGTAATACGTAGAAACAAAATCTACCCTAGTCTGAACAACATTCACTGCCCAAATAGAACTTTCTTCTTTGCAATGAATATAAAAAAAAAAAAAACGACAACTGGTCAACTGCGAGTTGCAACTTTTTATTCGCTCATTAATTTCAGTCTTTTCTCCGTTGCAATATAAATATTCGCTGGGTACGACAGCAAAGGAGATGCCGATGGTGCAATTACTTGACTTCCCGACCAATAAAATTATCAAAGAGATCTGAAGAGTTTTAGCGAATAATGACACGAAGCTATACCTACTGAGCAAAGGATAATTGGTTCTATATTAAGCTAATCTTTTAGGAAACGTCCGTTTCCTATATTCTTTTGAAAACATTATTATACCGCCGTAGTTGTTTCTTTATATCGAGAACCCGAGACTCGAAACCTGACATTATTGCTCCTCAGTTGTCTCTGTATTATTAATTATAGATAAAACGAGTCTATTAAAAGTTGTAAAATGTATAGAAAGTTCGACCCTTGTTAAAAAATCTCAAATTTTGAATGCGATTTCTCGGTACCTATAAAAAAAATAGAAATTGGAGAGTACTGAAATCACTTGATAAAAAGGGACAAGCATGCATCTATTAAATAAAAAACAAAGATGGCAAAGTGAAATACGAATAATCGATATAATGAAAAATAAAAAAGACCTATATTTACCATTAGTCTTCAGATCGTTCATTCTCTTGATCAACTTAGGACTATTGAATAGGTCCTTTCTGCAAGGCTGACAAGCAAAGAAACCATGACAATTACTCTGATCTCACAGTCCTTGCAGAGCAGCAGTTACTCGTTGGATAATTGGATATTTTAATAGCAAAAATGGACCCAATATTCTAAATAGGCCAAAGTGTGTACCTAATATATCGATATTGCTGGTACATCACCACTTATGGCGCATTTGGCTAAGTGCAAATCACGAGGTTCCTGATACAGCTCCAGTTACAGTTCATATGGTTAAATGCACACCTTGGGCAGGAAATACAGTACCCTCCATAACACTAAAATATTAAGAAAGAATATATTATGTAGTTCAATAGCAGAGCAAAATACGATCAGTGTAACTATGTAAATAAAACAACGTCAACGTGAAAACCGCAGAACACCAACATAAATATAGTGAAATGCGTGTAGCCTACTGATCAGACAGATTCTGTTCTATTGACGTTGTTGACAAGAAGGCGATCAACTTGGGTAGCGTGTGGCGGGAAATTTAAACCTGATCTATTGCGCGATTCTTGAATTTGAAGTAATTTGCAACATTAGAACAGTTAATGCGTTAATTGAAGAGTAATACAACTTATATTCACACCCAATGCACTGATTTAATAAGAAAAATATCTCTATATAATTAGAGCCTTATCAACCTGTCATGTTAAAGGAATGTTATCAGTTAATTAAGACTGCATTAAAAAAAATGATCTCTAAGTCAGAACTTATCGGTTCTATTAATTCGAAGGCCGGTCATACATATCTCTGTAATTTTATAAGAGGCTTATATCATAAGTGTGAATTAACCGACCATCAGGTTTTGTATTAAATATTTCATTGAAATCAGGCACAATAATCGTTGGAAAATAATATGGGTTTTATTAGTTGTTTTATTTCAGGTACTTATAATGACGGTTTTATATTATTTCTGTAGCTCAGATGATTTTACTTGCTGGGAAATACTCTTAAGTATGGCTCATATATACGAACTCGTAATAAATTATTTCATAGCGGTAGAAAGCCTTAAATCAATTCAAATCAAAATATAAATAAATATATGCGTTACGTCCGAGCGGTCCTCATCTCTATAATTATTTGAATAATCAGACTACTGCTTTCTTTCCTCTTTATAATAAAAAAATAAGGCACGTTCTCGGTCTGTTTTTAATTTAATTGCCATTTACAGGATGTACTATTAATTTTAAAAGTAATGTCATAAATTAGTCGGCTAATGGCCAAACAGATATGATAATCTGAATACATGAAATATGTGTGCTATAAGAGATTTAAATTGGAGTCGCAATGGTGCACAGGGAAAATAATATTTATAATAGTGACGAATTTAAAATTTTTTGTTAATTTTATTAGAAACTACAAGAGGAACAAACAAGAGAACAGAACATAAAATGTTAGAATATTGAAATAAGAAACAAGAAAGAAAAACAAAAAGTTAAATGAGTGAGAAAGAGGAGAAAAATTAATTGAATTTCAAAAATTTGAAAAATATATCCATTTTACGGGATGGTCCAAAAGGTCGCTGCCATATTTGTGATTTCCTGGTATGCTTTAAGAAAAATATTCGGAGACGTCAATTTTGATTTTTATAATGACATTTTTTCATTTATAACTGTGTAATACTGTGAAAAGTGATCAAAAAAATAAGAGATTATAGTACAGTTTAGGTTATTGTTATCTTTAGATTTTTCGTAAAATTTTCAGCAACTAAACTGTATATAATAAAATTTATAACTATCTTTATTTTAAAATTAAGGCAAAAATTAGTGTCAGAGCTTGGAACTGCTTTACCTTAAGCAAAATACTTTACTCAGTCAACTCAGCAAATATGGAAGGAGGTTGGATATAAATGCTCAATGTTCAGAACAATTGGAACAGTTTGGCTTAAAGATATCTAGAAAAACCTCTTTTATCTTAGAAAATTATTTAACTGATCACTATCCAGTAGGGTTATTTATTAGAAGTTTAATAGGTAACGAGAGAAATATAAAATTATACAGAATCCAAGAAAAATACGAAGAGAACGCTCCATACTACTTTTATTAAAAAAATCACACAAAAATAATTGTACTAAATATTAAAAAAATATTTATTTATTTAATAATTTCAATATGCGGCAGAGCCATTTTACAAAAACAAAATAAATAATACAAAATACTAGATAATATAACAATATAAATATAATACTAGAATTACAAAAAAAATATATCAAGATAAAACCTCTGAAAAAACAATCATCAATAGGGCTAAAAACTTAACACTATTCAAGGAACGTAGGTTAAAGTATATTATTATTTATTTTTGATTTGAATGATCGTAAGCCACCGGAAAATGGATCCAAACTATTTTCATTAAAGAAATGCAAAGTCCTAGTCAGTGAAGAAAAAAACCCATAGATGGCCGAATGAAAAAGTAAACGTATTGAATGTTATGTATTAACAACACATTCTCACTAGCTTAACATAGTTTTAATTTATGACATGTTATGCATACATAGTTACATGCACAAAACACAAAAATATAGAGAAATGGTGGTTGCATACAAACTGATAGAAATTCCTCCCTGCCTCTTGGCAATAGAAACTGTTGTAGCTAACTTGACAGTTTGACGTGTCTAATTGGACCAATCAAAATGGTAAAAAGGCGGGAAATCAAATTTCACTTAATCTAACAATCTTATTATTTAAGTAATATCTAAAGCAAACGCCAAATCAAAAAGGTTACCTATAGAGAAAAGGGCATTTTTGATGAGGTGTTGTCATATATTAATCAGAATAAAAATAAAGCTCTCAGCAGCTTATTTTACATATCTAAATGAGTTAATTTACTGCAATAATCAATTAACAATTGTGTACTAAATATCACCAATTACAAAATGGAAATAAAACAATGTTTTTCTATAATACATTTATTATTTAATTTTCCTGAAAAAATTTACTTAAAATGATATACAATAATTTTTTATAAAAGACTATATAAATTAAAGTTAATCTAAAAATGATTAAAAGTATTTTGCACTGAACTACCCTCATTTTAAATAGATTAGATAAGGTTGTGAAGATCTTTGTGCTATTTTTTTATCATACATCTAACATTACCATTAGGTTATTAATATCCCTGTTTTACTAACACAAACATAAATTCAATAGAGGATAAATTATGTTTGTTAAGAGCAAAGCTCTTATATGTGCTCGTGACAAATCGAGCGACTTTCGGACCCTGCATCAGATAAATGCTAATAACTTTTGTTCTATGGTGAATTTTTTTTTCGGGTTTTTACCATTTTATGTAGGAAGAATAGGTGAATATAAGGGTAAAAAAAGTTTTTCTTTTTTCCCCTTCAGGGTGGGCGTGGCAAAATACGGTTTTTTTGTGTGAAAAATTGTTGATTAAGTCGTTCTGAAAAACTGACCAAGCCGAATTTTCTGAAACTCATTGACGTTAAATAGACGTCTTTATATAAGGCAACTCTAAAAGGGCGCTTTTTAAGATTAACCCTTTAGAAGTTAAATTTTTCTGTGAATGAATTTTGAACTTTTCTACGTAAATGTTTCTTTCTTTTTTGTTAAAACTATTTTTTTCAAAAAGAAACTCCTTCCGAGATAAACGAGCTCAAACTTAATTTTTTTTTTCGAAAAAAAAAAGTGAATTTTTCGAGAAATAAATTTTTTTCTACTTCTAAAAATTTTTTTTTGTTTACACCATTTGAAAGCCTAATCCTTTACGATTAAATAGAGGTATTATTCATGGCACTACGTATTATACAGAGTAAGCTGTGTTAACAAATATGAACCCCTTTTTGAGCCTTTTTCTGACCGATTTTCTATATTTTTGTTAATAACTCTTTTTTGGCGGCACCTAGAGACTTCAAACTTTTAGCGTTTTAAGAAATTTTTAAATCCTATTTTTTGACATACTCTACAACTTTCTACGTAGAGCAGCTTTTGCTCTACATCTTTTTTTAACTTTGACGCTTAATACCGGCATACCTATGACACCTAAGAAAACAATTTTTTTTCTGAAATCACCAGACACTATCTGGTTATAATCCACTAAAAACCGTTTTCCTCAAATATTACCGTTTTTCCGCAACGCGCTGTTATTTAAGAAAAACCCCAAAAAATAAGCCGTTCCAATTAACCAGTCATACCCTGGAGACACAGGGAGCCAGCTCATGGTACAATAAAGTTGGCGGTCCAGCACCCAATGTAAAAGCATACGGACGACGTCACTATCGAGTCGCACATGGCCAGATGACGCAACCGCGGGGTTTTCAATGTCATGGCGGCAAATTCTACGTTAACTTTTTAACATTTTATAATAAGAGTTTTATCCAAAGAAACAATATATCTCTCTACAAAAGAAAATAAACTCTTTGAAAATAAAAACAACTTATTTAAGTATAAACATATATCACTTACATAGTATATATTTGTTGGTCTCTTATAATATTAACAACATATTATGGAACTATATTATTAATAAAAACTTAATTGAAAGACACATGTCTACATTAGTTAAAAGTTAAAACAAAAACATTCATTCTGAGTACTCAGCTCTCTTAGAGTCTATACCAATTTCTCATCTCAGTGAACACAGGAAGTGGTATGATACGAGCATGAAATAAAATAAAAAAATTGGCAGTGCAAGCGTAATAAATAAATTAAGGTACTATTTAATTCATGAGAAAAAAGAGAGAATTAATGTTTAAATAAAGTAATATACATGTAAAGCCAGCAGTATCAGTAGTATCAGTCACTTGTCATACGTCTACCCCTGGCAAGACAGATAACAGCTGGTTGTTGTAGGACTTGTGCAGCCAATGAGATTTGGGGCGAATTTACCTGTTATGTATATTCATCACAGGGCTCTCCCCCAGTGAGGAACCCGCTGGTTGCGAGCGATTCTGTTGACATGCATTGAGCTGCATTCGGTTGGCGTATGAATGTCCTCCAAGAGACGATGACCTGCTGGAACGTATGCGGGTTTTAGGCGGCCCATGGATACTAGTTGGGGGACACTCTGGACATCAAGTGTTAGGAATTTGTCGTGCGGATAAACGCATGTGTCGCTGACTTGCAACGCCGGATGAACATAGGCGGTTGCGAGTTGAGTGGTTGCTGGTTGGTACCGGTCGTAATGCTCCCATAATTTCGCGGAGCCGCTGGACAAATTGGTGTTCATCAGGAGCGGCGGCACTAGGCCAACAGCTGGCCGGGGAGGCGAAGTGGTATACACCAACTCAGAGGTTGTGCATGAAATGTCTGGCTTAAAGGTGTTGCGTAAGCTAAGATGACCAGAGGCAAAGCTTCGGTCCAGGACATGACGTCGGCAGCATTAAGGGCAGCTTTAAGAGTCCGATGGAAACGTTCAATACACCCATTTGATTGTGGGTGATAGGGGGTCGTCTTGATATGCTGTACCCCAGCATTGTATTGAGCTGGCGGAATAACTCGAATTGTCTTCCTCGGTCGGTAGTTATGGTACCTGGAACGCCAAAGCGAGATATCCATCCTTCAAGAATTTTTACTGCCACAATCTCAACAGTTATCTCGGAGATAGGTATGGCTTCAGACCACCTTGTGAATCGGTCAATGATGGTCAAGAGGTACCGGAATCCTTAGCTAGGCGGAAGTGGTCCTACAATGTCAACTTGAATATGGGCGAATCGTTCGTCTGGCATACACAGTGACAACACAATGGTGTGACGCCCAACCTTGGCGCGTTGGCATTGGAGGCACTCTCTAGACCACTGTTTGACTTGGTGGTTTATGTTAAGCCACACAAAGCGTTCTGCGATGAGTCGCAGCGTAGCTGAGTTTCCTGGATGCGACTAGCTATGGAATTTCAGCAAGACATCTCGCTGAAAGGTAGCGGGTACATAAACTCGTATACGCCCATCCTGAACTGCACAGTAGAGGGGTCTATTACTATCTGGTAGAATAATTCGTTGGAGGTTCAATGAACTGGCAGGGTCGTTAAGAATTCGCTGGAGGCGTTCATCTGTAGACTGAGCCTCGGCAAGGCGCTCATAGTCAATGGTGATAGCGGGTGCAAGGACGTCTACCTCCGGACGTGAGAGGCAGTCGGCGACAATATTTGCTGCACCCTATATATGGCGGATATCGGTCAAAAACTGGCCAATAAATACCAACTGGCGGATCTGTCGTGGAGATTGACGATCGTGCCGTTGCTGGAAAGCATATCTTAGAGGTTTATGATCGGTGTAGATAGTGAAATGGGTGTCCTCCAAGAAATCGCGAAAATGGTGAATGCCACTAAATCTAGCCAAAAGTTTACGGTCATAGATGCTGTAATTCCGTTCTGTGCTGCTGAGGTTTCGCGAAAAGAATGCGATAGGCTGCAAGTCTTCATCTACGAGCTGTTGCAATACACCACCTATTGCGGTGTCGGAAGCGTCTACAGACATACTCAGCTGCGCATTAGGTGTGGGGAAAACCAACTCGGCCGCATCAGCTAGAAGTTCTTTAACCTTGGCGAAGGCGGTGGTGAAGGCGCCTACGATTGCTGGCGTTAAGGGCAGCTCCTGTTGCCTTTTCTTCTGCTGAGATAGGAGGTCAGTCAGTGGCAGTAGGTCAGTTGCAGCGTGTGGCAACCACCGGCGATAGAAATTTACCATTTCCAAGAAGCGACGTAGCTGTCGGTATATCGTTGGCTGACTAAAGTCACGAATCGCACTGACTTTTGACGGTAGCGGTCGAACACCTGTTCGATACTGTGACACCGAGAAAGTTGGCTTCACGAATTCGAAACTTGGACTTTTCCTGGTTAATTTGGAGGCCATTGATTTCTAAAATCTGTAGCCAATGAGATTTGGGGCGAATTAACCTGGTATGTATATTCTTCACGCACTCTATAACTAATAATAATACATAACCACAAACCACTTAACAATGTTGCCAAGTCGCTATCTTATGCTGTATACACATAGTATCAACTATGACGTGATAGTGGTATCACACCAAACACTACACTATTGGTGAACTTATATTACATTGAACTAATATCAAGTGGGTTGATAGGTTTTTGCATAACATAAAGCATGTATTTAATAACCTGAAAACGCACCCGATCCATGAATCCCGAACCTGAATAGGGAAAAGTGTGGGTTGGTAGCTTAACACCGTCCTGCAATAATAAATAATTAATCATGTCCATAACTACAATCGAAATATTTTCTAAGGCTACCATGATAGACAAACTATAATAGATTGTATAGTTTTCACATCTGATACTTAATATATAGTACTTTCCACTGGTATTTTTAACATTTCTTGGTCAATTTCTTATATTTAATAAAGACTATAAATTTTAGGCTAATATCATTTTTAAATTGGCATTTTTTTTATTTTAGAAAGGATCATCATATTTTATAACTCGTTGAATTCGCCCTTTCATATAGAAGTTCGCGCAGCATCGGAATGCGGTTGCATAATTACAGCTATTGCTTCACACTATACCATTCGGTCAGATTCGTTCGATTTTACGAAAGAAAGAGAGCGGATGCCGATAATAATGGCAATTGAACCGTCTGCCAATTAGCGGGAGCCCGTTCGAGAAGTTAATTGTTATACCATATATCGAATCGATTTTGCTTTCTCTTCAATTCTCTCTGCATTGTACAGGAAAAACCTTATTTCCTTTAATTGCCTTTATTTAAAAGACAAGAGGGTCAGGACGGCTCAAAGGACCATCTTAACCATTTGCGTATGTATGGTCCTTGCGCAAAAAGAAAAACGCCAAGTAAAAGTTATCTTATTTATCATTACTTTCACGTGGCGTTAATGAACTTTCATTAATCCAATTATTATTATATAAATGATAATGAAACGAATGGGAGGCGAAACGCGCTTTATAGACACTTGTCAGATCGATTAATGATTTTTATTGGCTATAATAAGGTAATTATTATTCCTTATCTAAGTTTTAACGATGCCACACAAGATCGTGTGTCAAAAGATATTTGAGGACCGCGAAGGTTAATAATTAACGAAGCACTTATACACAAATTAAGTGTCAGAGTTAATACTTCAAAAATTTTTTACATATAATAATAATAATAATAATAAGCTTTATTTCTAACAGGTTACATATACCCAGTTACAGGAAAATCAATTAAATATATAAATGTACAAGTACGAACGCATGAACTGTATTAGATTCATGCAGCTAAACTATAAAAAAATTGCTATATAATAAAAAAAAGTAGTGAGTTTGAGAAAATAAATAATAAAAAATCAACACTAAACTAGGATAAGATACAAGAATTAGTTTAAATCAAAGGAGCAGAAAAAAAAATGAGTAAATAAATGTATACAAACTAAATAACTAAGAACTAAATAACCTAGCCTCCCACACTGACCATACGCAGGTTACTCAAAATAAGTGCCAAATTGTCATGGTAAATGTCACAAGAATTAGCAAGTTTTGACACATAAAGTGAATAGGACTCTGAGGAAACTGACCGTTCAGTATATCTAGAGAGCAGTAGGTTATGGTCAAAACCCCTTGGAGGATAGACTCCATCATCCTTAAATGCCAAACATTTAAGGAATCGCCGTTGGACTGATTCTAATAGGTGAATATGCTGGTTGTAAATTTGAGATCAAATAAGGGAGCTGTAGTGGAATGAAATTGAACCATTTGTTTCACGCCTAAAGATAGATTTATGATCATGACGAAAACACTGAATAAAGACTCGATCGATTTTTTTTTGATAACTTGTTAAAAAAAAATTACCTCACCTTTAACTAAAAACTTATCTAAAAGTCGCTTAGCGTTCTGTCTGGCCCCCTCGGCTTGTTCCAAAAGTCCATTCTTAAAGTGTTCCTGCAATTCAAATTCTGCAAGGATACAGGGGTTGAGGATGTAAAAGAAACCGTCAAATTCATTAATATGGTTGTTTATTATAATCTCTGACAAGCACCTTTGAGTAATCGAGCATGTGCTCCGCTTACTCCAATGATTCCAAGTACAGATCCCACTCCTTAGCAAGATTTTTATGCCTGAGCCTCATAGACTGTGGAATAGGGACTGAGTACTTATCCAAGATGGATATCTGATCCGTGATCTGTGGGAATTGTTCTTCTATGAACGTGATGTCTTCTTTGAGTTTTGTATACAGGTTCAACGAGAACTGCATTTACTCCAGGTTTTCCGGCTCGTGTAAAATCCTGAAAAATATTTAATTATAACCGCTGTCCAACTACTACAATTTAATTTGCTTACTCTGTGATGTTTTTTTCCATATAATCGTAAATATCCTCAAGTTTTTTTTCGGATAATTTGAACAAGAGCATGCACATCTTGCGCTGCCACTCGACACAATGTTCTATAATCGACTTTTTCAGTTCCGCGCAGTTAATTTGCGTCGGACACGGTTTCTTGGATCGTTATTCGCCAACTCGGTATAACGTCCGATATTTGCATCGAATAAGGAAGCAGAGGGTTCTTCCATAGCGTAACGCTGGATAAACCTATCCTTATCCACCTCCCATAATTCCCTAAACGGTTCCCAGATTTTGATGTACTCTTTGATCTTTTCAATGGCCACACGCACCTCTGCAAGTCAAATATCGATAAAATTATAATCATAGAGTCTAATCACGGTTTCACCTTGATTTAATTGTTGTTGCATATGTTTGCAATCGTGATCGTTCTCTATTAGGTCTCCATAAGCGACATAGTCGATATCGGAGATATGGAATTCGTCGTTTAATCTTGGCAATGATTTAACAGCTTCGATGAGGGTGCTTTTGCTTGTTTGAAATTACCCTGGCCACACTCACCAGGGTAGGATTAAAGTTTATCTAGAAGTGCAAAAATGAAAGACGCCTTATTTCCCTCTGCACTGTTATACAGTGTTGATCAGCGTAATGGAATAAATGCCATGATGACATATTGAGTGTTTTCCGATTTAGTGAAAAAATTCGTTATGACACTCAATACTTATTTCCTATATTAGTTTTGATAATGGGAAAGTAAACCTAAACCATTTCAATATATCTTCTTACCGATATGAGATTTAAAAAAAATTAAAAAATAAATTTGTGTTCTTTACTTTGGTTTAAGATGATTGGCCTTGGAAATAATTGTCTGTCAGCAATATCAATATATTATTAATGTTATAGTAGTTGGCATCTAACAAATGTATAGTAGAGAGTTTTGGCAGTGGCAGTGTTCGAAAAAAGTTTGCAATTTCTAATAGTAAAGCATGCAAGTAGCTCTAGAAACAGTATCTTCGATGTGAGGGATAAAAAAAAATTGTTGGTCAAAGGTGACTCCAAGTTCCTTAAAACAGCTAGACCTTGCCAGAGACTCTTTATACATTTAACAGTTTGTTGCCATTAATTAAATTTTTGCAATAATTTATAGTTTTGTTTATTTAATTAGTTTTTTAAATGTTTTAGGTTTAAAATACATGTTTTTCACGTTTTTATGATTATGTTTTTTGTTCAATTAAGGCTGTTACTCATAAAATAGTCGAGTAAAAGAAAACGCTTATTGTAAACTATTTTCCTTTTTTTTTTTTAAATTAATTATAGAAAATTAAAGTAATTTTGGACCAAAGTTATTAGGCTGGGTATTTTGCAGGTCACTGTCCTTGGAAGATCTAGATATCAAAACAGTTTGTATAATAAAAATACATTTAATTAATTTAACTATATTTATTCATCTTATACATAAAAAAGAATTTATATACAACAATTATTTGCGGAATAAAACGAGAAATCCCAAACGTCCCTAAAACAACACAATTTTGTTAGAAACCTATAAATGGCACTTAAAGATATTTTCTTCTAATATATTATTCTATAAACTTTCGTTAATTTATTTAAAATATAAAGTATGTATTATTAAATATTAACTCGAAATATACATTTTAAAACAAGAGGCTATAATAATAAATAAATTTATTGTAAATATGTATATAAATTAAAAAATGTAAATATTTTTTTTATCTTATAGTACAATGCCAGCATAGTTTGGTCGGATAACCAAATTTATAACATCTGGTTTTACAGTAATGTGTCTTGAGCATCATTTGTCAACATTTATGAGCCAAACAGTATCTGCAACAAAGTAGTAAAAAATAAATAGTTACACAAACATATTCTAACAATAATTTTGTATATACTTTTATCGTCTATGTCCTCTACCATTTATCTGTGCTCCCGTCATAATAACGGGACCAGGCCCTGGAGCCATCCCTCTCGGATCGTACATTCCTCTGGGAACCTCTGAACGTTCCAGCTCGTCTCCAGACAAATCCAGATCCTGGACCATTTGCATTATTTCTCGCTCTTTTTTTATGTCCTCACGTACATCGTCCTATAAATAAATCCAGTGAGTTAATTTACGTATGGATTAATTAATAATCCCTATCGGACAAAAGTAGAGCCATACTGTGATAAAATAATACAAAATCCCGATTTTATTATAATACTAAATGTAAAATATCGGTTTTATATACAAGTGTGTTTTAAGGGATCAAAGGTAGACTGCTGTCGTCGGTTTTTCGTTATAAAATTTTAAATGTAAATCAGTAATGCGTCAAAAATAAAGTAACAAGTAATTAGTTTTCAATGAAAGTAAAGTGACTTCATTTAAAGAAGGTAAAAAACAAGTCGATATATTAAGGCAAGTTGTGTTGCCGAGATACACATCATTTATCAACATTAGACCCAATAAGTAGGTATCTATCAATACCACGATACCAGATCACTCACTGCGAAGTAGTTATATATTAATCAGAGGGTGAAGGGACGCAATTAAGCGAAGTCCGTTCGTTTCCTAAATCTGATATTTATTATTATTAAATTAATATTTTTTTAGTGTGAAAAGGAACGGTTAAAAAAAATGTTTTTTACGTACTGTATCATTGTGTACATAAATGTTTTATTAGCCAAGTAGGGTAGAGTTTTGTATTTTAAAAGATTGAAACAAAAAACATAATGAGTGTAGAATTCCTCTATTAAGCATATTTAGCTAATTAACTTTTTTAGTTCATAAGAAATTCGCTTTCTACACTTTTCAATTCTCTTAAGACTTTTGAATTTTTTGAATATCCAAAAAGTCCAAACCGAATCCATAGTTAATAACACAATCAATTTAATTTTTTTGTTTCTTGATTTAGAGAGTCCCTAGGTGTAATGTCGTCTTAATGCTAAAGAACTGATTCTAAATTTAGATGTTACATGCTGTTTATACCTCATTTTACTGTCATTAATCAAGCCTAAATTTTTAGCAGTTTTTTATTGATATTAAATTAGAATTATGTTAATGTTTTCAAGAATATAATTTCTTATGCTTTTACTACAGAGTAACAACGCAATCGATTTTGCTGGATTAATTTTTAGCATATGCTTTAAATAGATTTTCTAAATCAGATATTAATTTGAGTATTGGTTTTCAGAATTAGAGAGAACTGTCAGATATTCCAGCGGCATAAGTTTTAAAATAAATAACTCTTTTTTTCTATTTTTGTAATAAAATACTTATACAGGGTGTCCCAAAAGTCGACGATCAAACTTAAAGGGGAGAAGAGGGAGGTCATTTTGAATTAAAATAACTATATATGTTGTTATCCAATTGTTGACAGTTAAAAAGTTATTTATTATTTTGTACTATATATTAAAATTGAATGCTGTCAACAATAAAAAAGTAATTGATTTAATTTTAAAATAGTTTAATTTTTTTAAAAACTCTGTTCTCTTCTAGTCAAGAAAAATATGATCTTAAAAACAAGTTTTGTTTTAAAAAAATATGAATAATTTTTTTTAATGGATGCTGATTCAATGAAATTAACCTTTAAAAAACTGACCCGTCCTTAGAAAATCTTTAGAAATTAATGTACAACTCGCCCATATCAAAATGGCCTTTGAGATGCGGGAAGAAAGAGTGAGAGAGTCAGTGTGCGATGAAGACAGAAAATGATAAACCAACGGCCTAAAATGGGCTTTTGAGGATTTTGCCACTGCGCACCCAAATTTCACTGGCCATTTCGATATTTTCGAGCTGTAATTTCATAACATAATTAAAGACTTGAATACAGATTTGTCTTACCCAATTTCTAATGGAAAATACTTTATTTGTACCATTGCCACATTTTTTTCAAAAATACAAGAAATTGTAATATTTTTTTTATTTAATTATTAATAAGGTATTAACTACATTAAATTTTAAAAATGTCTGCCGCCGTCTACCCTTACACATAATCTACATCGTCGAATAAAATTTCTTTTTAACCGTTGGAATCCCCGCTGGTTGTTATTGATCACTCTGATCGCTTCTTCTATATTTTGACGCAATTCCTGTTCAGTGCGACTTTCTGTAGCGTAAACTAATTCTTTAAAATAACCCCACAAAAAAAAGTCCAATGGGTTAAGGTCGGGGGACCGCGGTGGCCAGCGGATAGTCACACCCCTTCCAATCCAACGATTTGGAAACTGTTGGTTGATATAAACTCTCACTACTCGAGCGTACTGTGGAGGAGCTCCATCATGCTGCAGCCACATGTTTCGACGTGTTTCTAACGATACGTCTTCTAGTAAGCCATTTAAATGATTTTGTAAAAAATTGAGGTAGCTTTCGCCATTGAGTCGTTTTGGTAATTCAAAAGGGCCAATTAACTTAACCTCAATTATTCCAGCCCACATGTTTATTTCAAATTGATGTTGGAAACGGGAAGCGCGCACAATTCTAGGGTTAACATATTCCCAATTATGTAAATTGTGAATATTAAATATTCCTATCCTTTGAAACAATTATTCGTCGCTCCACAAAATTCTTTGGAAAAACTGAGGGTCGGTTCTGTTGCGACGTAACATATCCCTGCAAAATCGTACTCTTGTGGTAATAATGCTTGCACCCGTTGCACATGATATGGATGTAATAGAGATCTTCTCAAAATACGATGCACCGATGAAGATGATAATCCCAAACGCCTTGCTATACGACGAATACTTATGGTCGGAGTTTTTGCTACCATATTTATTATTTCATCTTCACGAATATCAACTCTAGGCCTTCCTTCTCTGGGCAAATGCTGGCCAGGAATTTGACCATTCACGTATATCCTATGAACATTTTGAAACACTCTGTAATCAGGATAATGTGCTCTGTTAGGAAATCGTGCCCTATACTCTCTAACAGCAGCCCACGTACCAGCGTACCTATCGTTTGTCTCTACAAAAAAGTTTTATTTTTAAAACTGTTCTATCTCAACAAAAAAGGGCAATGCAAAATATTCAAAATATTTTTAAACTGAACTTTAACGTTCACCTTAAAAGTAAAAATAGGTAAATGGTAAATACCTACCTTAATAATATTGGTAATAAATAAAAACCTTCAACAACCTACAAGTCAATTGTATAAGTAAAGTATTTTCCATTAGAAATTGGGTAAAACAAATCTGTTTTTATTATTTATTATTATGTTAAGAATCTACAATAATTTCTCAAGATTTTCTAAGGGCGGGTCAGTTTTTTAAAGGGTAATTTCTTTCTATCACCATCCATTAAAAAAACTTACTAAGATTTTTTGAAATTAAAACTTGTTTTTAAACATTTTTTACGAAGACATTAAAGTTTTTGAAACTATTTTAAAATTAAAAGGACATCCCTAAAAATTAAACATAATGAAAAATAAAACAGTAGTTGACCGCGTTTATTTTGCATAACTCTTTTATTGTTCGCAGTATTCAATTTTAATAAAAAATACAAAAAGGTGAATAACTTTTTACCCATCAATATTTTGATAACCACATATATAGATATTTAGATTCTAAATGACTTCCTCTTTCCCCTTTTTAAGTTTAATCGTCGACTTCTAGGACACCCTGTATATGTTTTTAATTTTTAAAATTTCGTTTGTGAAGGGTAGGACCTATATGTATTTCGTTTTTGCATTAAATATACTACTTTAAAAATAATCATTTTTTAGGTATATTATTATTTATCTTTAGTTATTTTCTTCCGCTCTAATAGTAAGTCAATTTATTGACATTAATTTAGCTAAAGCATTAGAGCTCTCAAAAGAATTTAAATAGTGATAATCGCTAACTGTCATCTGCCTTCACTATGACTTTATCATGCTCTAATTTACTATTTGAGGATTTATCTAATAATATTGATATATTTTTTTTTAGAAATAGAGACACTTGTTATAGATCTTTACCTGTGTAATGTAAAGCGACTAATCAATTAACAGCTTAAATATCTGAAAAATATTTATTTGAATAATTTGTAAGTTTAATCCACACGAGCTTGATTTTATTTTTTGTTTTAGTTTTTGCCTATACTTCACAAACTCTTCACAAACCTTTACTTTAAGATTTGTGAACTCGTGATAACCTCGAGATTTTTGAGCACTAGATTTTAAAATAAAAACTATACTTCCATACATGCTGAAATGCTACAGAGGTCTATCGAACCACTAATAGTGCGGGAATTAGAAAATCACAGGGAAATCCACGGAAATTTATCACTAGAAGAACGTTTTCGCTACCATTCCAACCGGATGGAGCGCTCCCTTATGATGCAAATAACCCATTAGGCAAAGATTGGATGATCATTATCCTAACCAGTGGATTGGAAGAAAAGACCTTATTGAATGGCCACCTAGATTTCCGGACCAACTCAAGTTTTAAGCTTCTCCCGAAGATGCTAACATCGTTAACGAAACACGTGTCGAGAGTTAAAAATAAAGAGCTTTGATTAGTGGATTTGACTATGGAACGACTTAAGATCGGGGCACACATATCCGAGTCTCGGTGCGTTATCTCCCTAAACACACATCTCCGACACACGGCCGCATGGACGGTCACGACGCACTTCAAAGTATTCAGTTTGGATCGAAAGTTAATTGGGTTGGTACATTAAATTTATTTCAAAGAAAAATGTTCTCGAAATTTGGTAATAATGAATTAGCAACGTTAGCTATTGCATTGAATGAAGAGGAAGAAAGCAAAGTCAGAAATAAAAAGAAAAACTTAAGAGGAAAATGGATATACGGTGCTTGGAAAGCAAGAACTACAGAAGGAGAATTCAGCACACTATTTCCTCATCTGATGAATGACGAGACAAAATTCTATTAGTACTTTAGAATGATACAATCCACGTTTCATAAGCTACTGAAAAATTGGGAAAAAAACCTTTTATGTTCAGTTCCAAAGAAATTTTATTCCACACTCTGTCCTTATAATCTGTATTCCTACATTTTTCATTTTTTTGATCATACAGTGATGGAAACTTCCTTCCTTCCTCTATTAACCTTTCAATTTCCATTTTAAATAGCTATATTTTATTGCTCGTTCGAGATCGTACAACTCACCGTTACCGTTGAAAATTAAACAAAACTATTTCCACTCTTCACGGATGCGGTGCGTGCTACATGCTCGGGCACGGTGCGCTGATGTTAAGTCTTCGTCATATGATTACTATAGTGTTGTTGACAACCGAGACACGGCAGAGCTGCGCTGCAGGCACGGTGCGTCCTCGGTACGGATTTGTGTGCCCCGACCTTTATTTATAGAGATACAATGGAAAATGTCATGCTTATTTATGCAGAATAGGAAATGCCAATGCGTTTTACGTCTTACGATACGATTTACACGTTGCTCTATATTCAAGATCTCTCGCTTACCGATAGATAGCCTTTACGTATGTACGGTATAAAATTTTTAAGTCATTTTGGTCAGCACAAAACACATAGTACCTCTCCAAAATTAACAGTTGATAATTGTTTAAACAAATCGATAAAATCGAATATTCTCTTAAACTGTTCCAAAAGAATCGTGTTGAGTTTTTACGCCGATTAATTACTGTCAACGAAACATGGATCCATCACCATACTCCGGAGACTAAACAACAGTCAATGCAATGCACTGAGGTTGGTGAACCAGCTTCGAAGAAGGCAAAGATCGTTCTTTCTGCCGGAAAAGTGATAGTTTTTTGGGACAGTTTTGGTTGATTATTTTCAAAAAGGGAAAGCTATTAATGGACCCTATTATGCTACGTTATTAACTCAAGAAGAAACGACTACAATTGACGAAGAAGAAGGTGCTGTTTCAGCAGGACAACGCGCAAGTCCATACTTGCATGGTAACAGTGGCAAAATCGGGAGAATTGAAGTTCGAATTCGTATCAAATCGTAGACCTGGCTCGGAGTGACTTTTTTTGTTTCTCAACTCAGAAAACATTTTTCGGAGGGACAAAATATGGGTCAAATACTGAGGTAGAAGAGGCAATAAATCTGTATTTTTTAAGTTTACCTAAAGATTATTTTTCTGATGGCCTGAAGGGTTAGGAAAAGCGTTTGATCAAATCTATTGACTTGTATGGAAACTATGTCGAGAAATAAATTACGATCCAAAACAAAGAGTGTTCGATATTAAATTAGAATTATGTTCTTTCACTACAAAGTCGATTTTGCTGGATTAATTTTTAGCATATGTTTAAATAGGTTTTCTAAATCAGATATTAATTTGAGTAGTGGTTTCCAGAATTTGAGAGGAATTAAAACAAATACAGTTGAGTGTAGTCTGCGTACATGTGATGCAGTATAGATATTTTCGTTCTGGGCATTACGTCATGTGCCCAGACGACACCCAATATCCCTGGATTATGCCACCTATCCACGGAAATCTATCTCTAGAAGAATGTTTTCACTACCATTCTAACTGGATGGAGCGCCCTCTTATGAAGCAATTCTCGTTGGGCAAAGATTGGATGATCATAATCCTAGCCAGTGGATTAGAAAAAAAGTTCTTATTTAATGGTCACCCAGATTTTCGGACCTAACGCCTCTTGACCTTTTTGTGAGGTCACCTAAAATCTGAGTTACTAAAGCAACTCCAGCATAAAAAAATTTAAGAATGCCGTACTAGATCCAGCAAAATGTATCGAAATTTAATTATAGACTTGTCATTACCTGCACCCAAGAAATATCTCCCGTGACTTAATAAATGATATTATTTCCGGTCTTGTTGATAATGTTTGTTTATATAAACTAAATAAAAATATAGGCGAAAGGATGTATAGTCATGATCGGTTTTCAAGATCAATGTTTATTTTAAGTTGTATTTAATATTTGTTTATTATTTGCTCTATTATTTTCTTTAATTTAATGACACTTTAGAGAAGAAATAATAAAACGTGCCATGATATTTGTTACACAGTAGTTTGTTTCTCAATTTCTTTATGTACAAATGTTCTCAATTTACAGTAAGTAACATTTAATGCATAAACATACTTCCATGTCAAGTTTGGACATTACATGCGGAAAACCTTACTAAAAATTTAACAGCCTCAATGCCGCGACGTTGATCTCAAATTTTTAACTAAATTTAATCATAATGACGTGAAATATTGCCTTAATCTTAATGATAATAGGTGTATCCAGAAATTACCTGATAAAACACTTTGTTGCTCTAGTTTTTTCCGATAGTGTAGGTTATAGTAATTATAGTAAACTTACGTCATGGACTCCGTTCGGTATCGGAGTCGCGAATTTTAAATTAGCCAAACTGCCGTAGCTCCGGCTTCGGTGCTCCTGCCTAATGGAATAAGAAAATGCTCTTTCGTTAAGATGCCCTTGTTTCCTAAAAATTATATTCTACTGTACCCAAATTTTTATGGTTTTAACAAGTTTATTAAATATAAGTATATTACCATCAATAACTAACATAACTATAAAAATGTATCTAGCGAAGTGGTTTCATTGATTACGAGTATAGTCACTTGATTTCAGATTTCAGAGTCATTAAATGTTGAGTTTGGAGTTCTGCAGGGTACTGCCATCCTCTATTATATCTACTTTACATAAATGATATTGTCAAATCTATTGTCAAATCAATCGATGCAAAATGGAATTATTTGCTGACGACACAATAATTTCTTTGTCAGGGAATGATATAAATTTTTACTTTTCCATTCAATCCTCTTACCTATAAATTCCTGTATTGAAAGGACTTTCATCGTCACGTAACAAATTCGGGTCGTCCAGTCCATTCATGCTTTGCGCGAATTTTTTGTTAAGTTTTCCTTGTTTTTCCATAGATTTTTCTCGACTTCTTCTTTGTTTACCTAAAAGAAACATGGATCAATATTTGCAAAATAATATGAATCTGCTCTTAAACTCATTTTCTATAGATAGAAGAAGATTTTATTCTACTAAAAGTTTTAGTTTTTATCTACTAAAATTTAACAACTATTTTACTTTGATTTTACGTTTAAATTATTTATTATTATTTATTAATTATTTAAATATTTATTTTTAAGTTAAAAAAAAACAAATAAATATTAATAGTTAAAATAGTAAAAATGATTGCCCAAATTATTTATTCCGAGAAATTACCAAATAACTGGGAATTACTAAAATAAAGAATTAGAGATGCTTGTAATTTAATTTCCATTGAAGAAATTAGAAATTCTTTTAAAATGTTTAGGAAAGATATTGAAACATTTTTCGATAATGGTAGTAACAACTTACTTGAATAAATTCAAAATAAGTATAAAATAAATTTTCTTGTTAAATTAGACGTAATCTATAACTCAGAGATCAGTGATTTAACTATTAGATAAATAAATTTGTTAGTTTTTCTCTAATAATTAAATATGAATAAAAAAATTAATTAATTGGTTAAAAATTAATTGGTAATTTATAAAATTCGGTATTCGGGCAACAATTTTGCATTCTTAACAACTTTTTCTAATAAACTTTTAATATATTATCTTACTTAGAAATCCTACTTTACCTACTCATGAAATTTTAAAAATGCTCGTATCAAGGCATATTCGATTTTTAAAAAGTAAAAATATGCTATTGTTAGAGTACTAGTCGACCAAAGTGTCTTGGCCTCTGAAATTTGGATGCGCGGTGACAAAACCGACAAGAGCTCATTTAAAGTGGTGCTCTCGTAGTGTTCCCATTGTTTACTCCGCAATACCTATGCTCTACATAGGTGATATAAAAACTTTTATAGTTCAAAATGCCCTTTCAAACTAGTTTAAAAATTAAAGTTCTTACCGGTCAAAGTCGGGAGATAATTCGCAATTTGTTAAATTTTATGCAAGCAGAGGCTGTAGCTGGAGAAGTTTCAATTCCTCTCAAAAAGGTATATTACATTAACTTAACTTATTATTATTGTTTTTTACGTGACTGATGTAAGAGTAAACAATTAAGACAAGTTACAAATTATGACCTTTTATCCCGCGAAATGTACGGTAAAATACCGTAGGGCATCAAAGTTTGGATTAAATTTGTAAAGGTTGTTATGATAATTGTAAGTTGTAAATTGTGTGTGACTAAGACGGTCACTTTTAAATGATAAAAATAATAATTTTAAAAGTGTTTTATGCGTTGCTATGGTAACATTTTATTTTTTCACCCGCTCTTTTTATTGTTATAAGACTGGCTGAAAAACAACCATTTTCGTTTCGCTTATCCAAAATACATCATGTATTGTATAGGAGGTATGGAAAACTAAGTTTTCGATGCACGTATTTTGGAAAAATATTTTCAGAGGTCAACAATTCACATGAGTCAAAAGCTATGATTTTTTTAGAACCACCTGCCCACATTGCTTTGTTCCCTTATAAAATTAACATATTTTTAAATAATTTGATATTTACCCTTAGATCATCTTCAGAAAACTTAAGAAAATCCAATTAATACATATTTACCTGGCCTGGTGCGCCTTTATTTAAAATTTTATACATTTTTTGTATAAGCTCGTATTTTTACCACTTGTTAACGCAACAGCAAAGTATTTTTTCCTTATGTGTAATTGTTTGGTAGATTTATAAATTAACTTTTTTTTATAGGTTCAAGAACGCGTTGCAGCAGCAACAGGGGTATCAATTAGAAGTATTCGATGAATTAAAAAAGAGGCCACATTGGTTACATCAGCTCAATCTACATTGTTTTCAACACCTAAAAGAACTAATAAAAATACCAAAATTAAAATTCGCTTGGACGACGCGGATTTAGGAATTTTGCGAAGAACAATCATTAACCACCATTTCACAGAGAAGACAGTTCCTAGATTAAAAACAGTCCATGCAAAATATGTCGCAGATACTGGGTATCAAGGATGTAAAGAGACTCTGTGTAAGGAAATACATAAAATCGGTTTTCGATGAAAAAAATTTAAAAGCAATCAAAGAGTGCTAATGGAGCAGCAACCCATCAGGCTGCTAAGAATTGAGTTTTTTAAAAAAATGCGTCAGTACAGAGAAGAAGGTAGAAATATAGTATATATGGACGAAACATACATTCACTCAACGCATACTCACTTAAAATGTTGGAGTGATCGGAAGGCATTAAAAAACCAACAGGCAAGAAACCACATCTCATTATAGTTCATGCAGGTGGCGAAGATGGTTTTATTCCAAATGCGTATATTAGATGGAAATCCAACAGCACAAGTGGCGATTATCATCACGATATGAATTATGATAACTACAAAAAATGGGTTTCAGATAATCTCATTCCAAACCTAAAGCAAAGGTCTGTTGTGGTAATTGACAATGCTCCATACCACATTAAGCAAATAGATAAAGCACCGACAACAATAGTTACGTTTAAGGGGTATATCATATGACGATAACATGTTAAAGCCGCAACTATATCATTTAATAAAACTGCATAAACCCAAATATAAACGATATGAAATAGACGAGCTTTTCAATGCAAAAGGTCATAATATGCTAAGATTACCTCCATACCATCCAGACCTTAATCCCATTGAATTGGTTTGGGCTGAATTAAAACAATTCGTTGCCAAAAAAAATGTTAATTTTAATTTTAATGAGGTAATTAAACATTGTGATGATTTCTTTAGAGAATTCTCTATTGACGAATGGAAATCAAGATGTGAACGTGCAAAACGATTTAAAAAAGAATTTATTTTAAAGGAACCTACAGTTGATATAGTCATAGAAAAGGTTATAATTAACCTTAACGATAGCGATATTGAAACAGACAGTGATTACTCTAATGAGTCGGATAAACCAGAAAGTGACTTATCTGGAATAGACGAACTTACTGATAATGTTGAAGAACAAGCCGTGGAAAATAAGAATCTAACAGTTGACGATGATAAAATGTACGTTAATTTGTAATTTGTTTCATGTATAAATTTATTAATGAAATATTAGATAGGTATATTGCATTTTTTACCATTTACATAACATAATTTAATTTTATAATAAGAACATTTTTTATGTATTATGTCTATATAAATTTATTTATAATGTATTAATTATATGTATATAATTAAATATATGTATCCATACATAATGTGTACAAAATGTAGGAAATACATAATAAATAAATATTGGTAAATATTACACTGGATTTAATTTAGGATTATTAAATAAAGTAATATAAATACCTTTGTTATAATTATTCATTTATATTATAAATTTATTCAAAATTTTTATCCTAAGTAAATTTAGTCAAGGCTGGTACACACTTGGGACACACTGCATATTGGTAAATATATTACTTCATACGTTCATTTACTATTCATAATATAATTTAATTAAAACAAAAATTAAATACAATTTTAAGCGCATCAAATATGCTGGATGTAAACGTAGTACATGAGCCTCGATTTATTGATTTTTATGTTTTGCATTTTCCTCGCACCCTGACTCTTTCACTTCTTTATTTGCGCATCTCAGAGGCCAAGACACTTTGGTTGACTAGTACATCTAAAAAAACACACAAAATCAATCGCCGCCGCTGGGTGTTCTCAAAAGTACCTCATCGGCATTTTTGGAATCGGAGAGAAGAAATGCAGGGCATGGGAGGGGGATCGGACTAGGGATGGGAATTCTAGTTACTTGGGGTGAACTAGTTCCTGAAGCGGAATAGTTCATTGAACTAGTTCTTTAGTTCACATTAGTTCACCACCAATACCGTCAATATCATATGCTATATATACGTCGAAAAACCATTACCGCCGCTGCTTGTTGAGGGTTCTAAAAAATATCTATGGTCTTAAGCACGCTTAAAAGTTACCATCTCTAGTACCATTACTTAAAATCATTATTAATTTGAGTTTTTTCGGAATGTAAATGCTTGGAAGTTGTTAAATTCTCTGTGTCAGGAGTAGTAATTGGAACGGTGGACTGCATTCTTTTCATATGCCTATTTAAGTTCCCGAGCGAACCTCCGGAGATCGAAAAAGAATGCTTACAGTAGCTACATTTCGGTCTATTATTATCATCGGTTAAAACCTCAAAGTGCATCCACACATCACTACGCTTTTTTGACATTTTGAATATAAATATAAGAAAAATAGGTCAATTGATATTGTATCACAGTCCAGACAACACTATTCACTATTTTCGTGACCCAGAAAAATATTTAAAAAAATAAACTTCTTGAAAAGGTTATTTACTTGTAAAATTTTGAAAAGCGAACAGACGAGAATTTACATAATTTCTTTCTTACACCCATAGCATTAGAAGAACTACGCAGCACAATAAAAGACATTAAAAACAAATCTTCATCTGGGGCTGATGGTCTAACGCTCAAAATGTTTTCAAATCTCCCGGATATCACTTTAAACCATCTTACCAACTTGATTAATATGTCTCTTCAAATTGGAATCTTTCCAAGCTGCCTTAAGACGGCAATTATTATTCCTTTACATAAAGGGGGCGAGAAGGATCAATGTTCGAACTATCGCCCAATTGCACTTCTCCCAACATTATCGAAGATTATTGAAAGACTGGTAAAGAAACGACTTTTATCCTTTTTGTTTAAATATAAAATTATAACCCCGCATCAGTTCGGATTCTTAAGTAACAAGTGCACCAATGATGCTATGTTGTCCCTCTTTAATAATATATACTCCAGCCTAAACAGCCATCTCTCTACAGCAACAATTTTCTGTGATTTCTCTAAAGCTTTCGACTGTGTAAACCATAATATCCTAATTAATAAATTGCAGCACTATGGAATTAGAGGAACACCTCTCGAGTGGTTCATGTCATACCTGAACAACAGGAATCAGTTTGTTAGGGTTGATTCGATGACGTCTTCGAGCAAGCCAATAGAATGCGGGGTACCTCAGGGCTCAGTTCTAGGCCCTATTTTGTTTCTTCTATTTATAAATGATATTGCTAATCTGGACATAAATGGTAAAATTTGTCTCTTTGCGGACGATACTAGTTTTTCTTGGAGCAACTTAAATATGGTGGCTCTTCGTAGAACCATATCTCGTGACCTAGTCACCATTAAATCGTGGTGCGATTCAAATCTCTTGTGCCTTAACGTCTCAAAAACTAGAGTATTATCATTTAGCGGTGCGTTGCAACCTTTTGTAATTAATAACAACAGAATGGAGGTCGTTGATTCCGTAAAGTTCTTGGGACTGATGGTAGACAACTCTTTAAAATGGGATATCCACATCGATTACTTATCCAAAAAATTAAGTTATGCATGTTTTGCTCTAAGATCAGTATCCAGGGAGCTAAGTTTGGCAACGGCTATAACAGTTTATTATGCCCTGTTTGAGTCGCACCTCCGATATGCCCTTCCGTTTTGGGGTACGTGTGGTGCGACTCAATTTGAACGCATATTTAAGCTACAAAAGAGAGCTATACGCTATTCATTAAGACTAAATTACAGAACTCACTGCCAGGAATATTTAAAAAAATTTAAAATACTAACTCTTCCTTCCTTATTTATATTTGAATCCGTCTGCCTAATCCGCAAGCACTTATCAGATATGTCAGAAAGGCCATCTCACAATTATCCTCTTAGAAACGCAGAGTACGATCTTTATCTACCAACCCCACGATCAGAACTAGTTAAACGATCCATTCTTTACAAAGCAAAAAAAATGCACAATCATCTCCCATTTGAAATCAAATCAATAACAACTTTTTCCAAATTTCGGAAAGCTCTGAAATCATACTTGCTGGAGAGAGCCTTATACACAGTAAACGACTTTTTTTAATTTTTTAATAATTAATGTTATGTAATTTTAAGCACGCGCTTCCTAAACACTGGTAAATTTGTTTATGTTGTTATGATAATGTACATAAATAATATTCGTATACTATATAAACAAATTAGTAGTTTGCTAATAATGTTTTTGTAAACAACTGCCTTTTGCCGACTTTGTATACAAGTGAATGTATATATATTTTATAGATTTTAAGGAAATGTGACCTAAACAATTTATAAAATTGTTAAGTTTTTTGTATGTTTTGTTGTATTTTTTATTTTTATATATTTGTATTTTTTGTTTTGTCTTTGTGTATATTTTGTTTGTATGATTTATTTAAATAATAGCTTTGTCAACAAAATTTTAAATTTTATGATAATAAAGCATTGATTGATTGACGGTGTATATTGTCAGTATTGCCTGTCTATTGAATAGCGTACGTGTAAATAAAAAATTAAATAAAATAATATTTTAATAAGTTTATAATATTTTTGCCAACGTCATCATAGTTAATAGGATTTTTTTCACGTCCAAGAAATTCAAATATCCAATGACCTATATAAATTTTTATACAGGTATCAAATTCCTCATAAAAATAAACTTTTTATAAACGTTCGCATCTATCTGTCACCTCGGTTGGCTGAGTTGGCTTGATTCGGTCCCGTTTTGTACCTTGGAACTTGGAAGAGCAAATCAAATAATTCCCGTGAACTAGTCATTTAAGAAATGGGAACTTGTTTATTTCGTTCCGGGTAAGGAATAGTTCATTGGAACTAGTTCGTTCACGAACTACACAGCTCTAGACCGGACACTTGAACGACAGATGTTTGGGGAGATCACGTATCGACCGGGGTGCGATTTAGACGTAGTATTAATTAATTAAAATTAAATTAAAATAAGTATGATTTGCAACTTATTATAATCCGGTGCCTTTTGTAACATTTTAAGCATTATACGTGTTGATGTAAGAGTCCCGTGTTTGATTTATTAGCTCTGACGAACATTTATAAGACCAGTGGCATAATTCTTGTGTTGACTGTGTCTAACACTAAAGTTTATTTTTTAATCAGGCAGAGCTGGATATGCCAAGCGGTCAAATATCAACCACAAAATCTTATGTCATTTTTACGTATAAATTCGCTCATCCTGGGACGCACTGTAGATAGTAAGTTTCATATTACGATTATAAATTAAATCACGAAGAAAACCAATACTCTTTATGATCATCAACTTAAACAATAAAACTGTAACCTTTTTCAAAAATGTTAGAATTTAGTTGTTAGAATAGTTCTATATGCGATAAAACTTTAATAACTCTCGTGACTTAGGTATAATATATTAAAAAAGATTAAATAGGAGATATTGAAAAAGAAATGTTGAAAATAAAAAGATATTTTTTTTTTAAATGAAATGTAAGGAAAACAATTAAAATAAAATTACAGGTATTTAATAAAAAATAAAAAAATAAAAATTTAAGAAAAATTACTTTTAATGAATCTTGAATTATTCCTGAGGTCGGCTAATTTTGAGTCAGCAGTGACTAACAGCGTTCTTATTAATTTAAGAATTAATTAATTAAAAACATTGAGATTATCAGAAGCGTTCTGAAAAGATAAGATAGGAAACCGAAAACCGTTTTTTTCTAAGTTGAATAGATTTAGAAGTACAGCCTCTTAATGTAAAATAAAAGTCGATTTTCAACTATTTTTGTTTTAAAAACTGTTAAACAAAACATGACGTATTATACCTCAAACTTCTTTCATTTTTGCGTAAAACCTAAAAATAAAATAATATACAGAGTGCTCTATTTAAAAAAAAAAACATAACTTTGATATGTTTCTGCACTTTGAAACACTCTGTATATCAAGAAACTAAATTTAAAAGATCTTCTGGAATGCCTCCTCCGACGCTAGTTTGATTTTTTCTTCGACGAAAAAAGCAGACGACTACCACGGAAATATGGATGCCGATATTTTTGAACATTGGTTTGAAGAAAAACTCCTCAAACAGTTGGAAAATCCTTCTATTATAGCCTTGGACACGCTTCATACCATTCTAGAGTAGGAGAGAAATTTCCCACTAGCAGTTGGAAGAAAGAGGAAATAAAAACGTGACTAGAGCAAAAAAATATTGCTCGTGACGATATATTTTTAAAGGCTGATTTGCTGCAAAGATGTAAAACGTACAGGTATAATAAGAAGTACGTGATCGATGAGATGGCTCTCAAATATGGGCATGAAGTCCTGCGATTACCGTCCTACCACTGCCAATATAATCCAACTGAGTTGATTTGGGGCATAAAAATTATTATGATAAGCACGCCTTCAAAACAAACGATGAAGCCAGTGTCCTTAATTTATGGAAAGATTCCTTACATTAAATAAAGGGAGAAACATGGAGAAAATCAATAAACGATACAGAAAAAAGTTATAGCTGAAAACTATCAAACCGAGCAAGTGATTATTTCGATATTGGCATATCTTCAAAATCAGACTAAACTTAATTTAATGAATTTAATTTCAGACTAAACTTCCTTTAATGTTTATAATTTTCACGCTTTTTTTTAATACAATAAGTCTTTTTAGCCTATTTAGGTCTTTTTTTATTAATTTAGCAGAAAATAAAATATTATTACTTACACCCATAGATATAAATACTAATACCCATCAAATTAAAAAATTGTTTGAGATCCGCTGGTTTCTTAACCAGGGAACTTTTATTACTTATGTATTGGGGTAAAGCGTGCCGACTATATTACCTAAAGATATCAATGATATTTGAGAAAATCAGAACGAACCGCGCAGAATGAGTGATAGATATCATCTAAAAAAACATTTCTCAATTAACTCACCCTGACTTTCCATCGTAGCATACTGTTGCATCAAATAGGCCTCGTGCGGAAAATTAACCGGCTGATAACTAGCCACGGGGCTCATCGCCCTGTTACTCGGCATATAAATCGGCTCCTCCATGTGCATCTGCTTCTGTTTCTTCTTATTTTTTAATGTGGTCGGTGCGGGAATGATCATCGGTACCATCGGGGGCGGTATCGGCCGTGCGGGAATCAGCATTTTGCCCCGGGGGCGGTGCGAGAACGTGTTGCCGTGGTGTTTGAAAAATTTCGGATTCGGTAATGTGCCTTGATGAAAAGGTCCAGGTGGGGGCGGACCCACTATGTAAATGGGTTGTGGCGGTCCTGGGGGCATGCCTAGTTGCGGCGGCATGCTGTGCTGACGTGGCTTCATTAGAGTGCCTGAGACACTATTTGCCTGCAATTAAATTAAATTTCTTTTATCCGTAGTAGATATACAGTGTTTTATTTCCAAATTTTTTCTTATTGTTTTATTAGTAAAAGAAAATGTCTTTGACGAACTGATAAACCCACCCCTAAACGTGTACTAAAAAAATAAGAAAAATTAATTTAGGTTTGAGTCATTAGGTAACTTTTAAAAAGTGACCCGTTAACGTGTGACGTTACCATTTTTGTGAAATAAATGCTTTGTACGGTAGTCGTTTAGTTTTTGACAATGCTTATATTTGACACCACGAGCGGTCTGTAGCGGTTTTAGCATGTCCGGATAAATTATCAAAATACCAACAAAAAAGGAATTTCTAAATAAATTCTTCGTAAAAAAAACACGCATCATGAAAAACCTATTTTTTTCAGACGTTGAAAAGTTTACAAGTTTTATTCGTGCCTCTTTAAATTTTTTTAAAAAGAGAAAAAAAAATTACAATTTTCATCTTGGAGGCTCTAAAAAATGGACCTAGCGTTAATTTTCCGGATTTTCCTTAACAGGATTTGAAAAAACATTTGATTAACTTGCGGCTGATAAAAGGTAAAAGTAAAGGCTTTTTGACAAATGTAGTTTTAGAAAAATTTTAGGCTTATTGATCAGAACTACTTTAACATTATAAAAAAAAAACATTAACCGCAAATATCTCAAAGGGTTGGGTAAAGAATTAAAAGAAAATTTGTTAAGTTTGGTCAAAAGAAGTTAAATTTTAAATATTGCTGGATAAACTTGGGTTCCATATATATACTTTTCGTATGTAATTGAACTGATTAAAAACGCGAACCATCAATTTATTGCGATCATCAATTATACCTGAGCCTCAGATGGGTTTTCGTGCCAAAAAGTGGGCCAAAAGTCCATTTTCTGAGTTTCTACCGCATCTCACCTCTCTAATATGCCTTGGATCATCTTGAAATGTTACTTTCCGTATGTAATTGAACCAATTAAAGACGTGAACCATCAATTCATTGCGATCGTCAATGATTCCTGAGTGTCAGATCTGTTTTCGTGCCAAAAAGTGGGTCAAAAGTCCATTTTTTGAGTTTCTACCGCATCTCACCTCTCTAATATGCCTTGGATCATCTTGAAATGTTACTTTCCGTATGTAATTGAACCAATTAAAGACGTAAATCATCAATTCATTGCGATCGTCAATGATTCCTGAGTGTCAGATCTGTTTTCGTGCCAAAAAGTGGGTGAAAAGTCAATTTTTTGAGTTTCTACCGCATCTCACCTCTCTAATATGCCTTGGATCATCTTGAAATGTTATTTTCCATATGTAATTAAACCGATAAAAGACGTAAACCATCAATTTATTGTGATCGTCAATGATTCCTGGGTGTCAGATCCGTTTTCATGCCAAAAAGTGGGTGAAAAGTCCACTTTTTTAGTTTCTAGCGCATCTCACCTCTTTAATATGCCATATAAAGACGTGAACCGTTAATTCATTCCGATCGTCAATGATTCCTAAGTCTCAGATGGGTTTTCATGCCAAAAAGTGGGCCAAAAGTTAATTTTTGGAGTTTCTACCGCATCTCATCTCTCCAATATGCATTGGATCATCTTGAAATGTCACTTTCCGTAAGTAATTGAACCAATTAAAAACGTGAACCATCAATTCATTATGATCGTCAATGATTCCTGGGTGTCAGATCCGTTTTCATGTCAAAAAGTGGGTCAAAAATCAATTTTTTGAGATTTTACCGCATGTCATTTCTCTAATATGTCTTGGATCATCTTGAAATGTTACTCTCCGTATGTAATTGAACCAATTAAAGACATGAACCATTAATTCATTACGATCGTCAATGATTCCTGGGTGTCAGATCAGTTTTCTTGCCAAAAAGTGGGTGAAAAGTCAATTTTTTGAGTTTCTTCCACATCTCAAAAAAGGTGCCAGGGATGAAGTAATAAATTATCGACCAGTTACTATACTAAACTCTGTATCTAAAGTGTTTAAAATTGTATTGTTTGATAGACTATATGACGAAGTAAAATATAGTATATCGGAAAATCAACATGGTTTTTTACCAAAAAAAGTCAACATTGACTAACCTAATAACATTTTGCCAGTATGTATAAGAAAAAGCAAGTTGATACTGATATGGATAAGGCTTTTGACAGAGTGAAACATATAGTCACATAGTAAAATCTCTCTATAAAAGTAATGTTACAAATGTTTCTTATTTAACCGATAGGCAGCAATATGTTGAAGTCAGGGGTGCAAAGTCTAATATTTATATTTATAGCAGTACCTCTGCGGTTCCCCAAGGTTCCAATTTGGGACCCCTTTTGTTTTTAATTGCTATAAATGCCATATTGTATGCTACAGATAATTCAAGGGCCCTATGTTTTGCTGATAACTTTAAAATGTATATGGAAATTAGTACACTAGAGGATTGTCAAATTTTGCAAAGAAATTTACAAAGTATTGTAGACTGGTGTAACTTAAATGATTTTAGTTTTAATGAAAAAAAGTGTTGTTCTATGATTAACTCTTATAATAAAAATATGTTTAAATATGAGTAATGCATTAATGGTACACCAGTACAAGACCGTAAGCATGAGAAAGACTCGGGTATTATTGTAGACAGTAATTTGACTTTTACAGACAACATTGTTGAGTTTGTAAATAAAGCGCATAGAACAATGGGATTTATGTCATATCAGGTCTACCAAGGGTTTTAGTGTTGAGTTTTATTGTTGAGTGTAAAATTGTTTGACAGTCTGGTGTTGCCAGTATTGGAGTATGGTAGCATTATATGGTCACCACAATATGAAGTGTGAATTTCTGAAATACATGTATTTCAAAAAGTATGGATATTATCCAAGTCAGGGCTATAACCATTTATTGTTATTGTAGGAATTTAATAGGCTCTCCCTGGAAAATAGACACGAAAAAATTTGCCTTGTATATATATATAAAATCTTAACAAATAAAACTAACTCTTCAGAAATACTTTCAATGCTTCCATTTTTTGTCAATGCTGGGAACACTAGACAAAGCAAGACTTTAAATATAGATTTTGCAAGGACAAATATTTTTAAAGGCTCACCAATATATACAATGTGCAATTATTATTTTATTCTTTATTGGAGAATTCTTCACGAACATTTCGGAAAGTGACAACATCAATATTGCTACATGCATCAATTATTCTTTGACGTAAATCGAAGATAGATTCCGGTCGGGTGTCGTAGACTTTTTGTTTCAAGTAGCCCCATAAAAAAAGTCTAAAGATGTAAGATTGGGCGATCTGGCTGGCCATTCGGTAGGCCCTCGACGACCGTTTTGCTAAAGTGCTAGGAAGTCATCTTCTTGAAAAACTATTTTCAACTGAAATTCATGAGGATTGTCTTCAATAACCTCAAGGATCAATTGTTCTACTGCATTTTAAAATATGTTTAAGTAAACTTTTCCTGTCAAATTTCAATTCAAACTCTACAAACAACAACACACCTGCAAACAAATTATACCTCAACAGGTGTAGTAAAGAAAAAATAAGATTTTAAAAGGCTGCCATTTTGCTGACCTAATATTCTAGGACCATAAAGCATGTTTGCTTTATTAATTGAAAGTTATAATTATTCTATAACTGACTATTTTATTATTGGATTCTTTTGTTGGACAATTAAAGTATATTTATTGATATCATTATTATTATAGAAACAGAAGGTATTTCATAAAAGGCAAAGATCTAAATAGTAACATCAAAATCACTTGACGCTCAGACCTTTTAGACCTTCATTTCCTAAAACATCTTTTTACCTTTCCATTCATAAGCGGATGATACAAATCCTCCCGGGAACCAGCCAGAGACTTGGACTGCACTTTATTCTTCTTCTTCTTTTCTTTAGCTGGAGGCGGAGGCACTGCAACGGGCTGCGCCACTTGTCTGGGCCTCGACGGTCTGCTTAAAGTCGACGGCGAGTAGAGATCGTAAATTCCGTCCAGGTTATCTTGGCTGCCAGCCCAAACCTAATAATTTAATAAATTAATTTAAATACTGCAATAGATTTTGTTAATAAAACAATAATTCTTAACCTTATGATTTTCGTCTCCGTTGTATATGCTTACATCATCTTTGCCATTGCCTATGGTGTTGATGGTCATGGTGGAGCCTGATTGGGATCTACTCATCTTCCATTCATCAATCTGGAATGAATAAAGAATGCGGTAATTGTCTGTGTTACTTTGAAAGGAAGGCCAGAACTTGAGACCGTTACATCAATTTGAGCAAGAAACTACAGAATATGTTAAATTTAACTCAAAATGTCGTATTTTGAGAATATATTGTGAACCTGCAAATTTCCTTGATCTTAACATAACTTTTCTAACTTCAATAGGATCTGTTTTTCATTTTGTGAAACAATAAATTACGGTTTAATTGAAAGAAACTTTTCTTCAGAGTACAGTTGTAGCAGTACATACCTTACATCTCCATATTTTCTTATAAATATTAGAAGATATTTTAATAACTGACGCAAGAGATGGAGGTTCTATTTTTAAGCTCTCGAGGTTGCCAGTTCAAGGAGATACAAAGGTATTTCAATCTAGAGATGACTTATAAACATTGTAACGCTTTTATTTATTTTGGTCGCTTTTATAGTGTAATAATTTAATATTGTATAAGAATGTACTGATAGCGACATCTAGTGTAAAGTCGGTTAACCACCTTGTAAAAAAATAAGAACTCCTAGATGGCATTAGCTATTCTTCGCTTTAAATTTTAAGCATTTTATTGGAATCAAGTTGTTTTTATCTCTCTTTCTCTCTAAATAACGTGATTTTTCTATCTATCCGCCTTTGTCATCAACAGAAATCTAAAATAAAAGTGGCTACAACATCGTTGAAAAGTGCATATTATACCATAAATTACTGGAAAAAAAGCATTAAATAACTATCAGTTTTTCGTAATTATCATAAAAATATAGAATAAAGCATTTATTTGAAATTATGGTGTTTTACATCACACTAATGGAAAAACAAAGATAAGACCAAGATAACTTTTGACATTTAATACTTGAAACGAAAATATGTATATTAACTTAACACTAGTTTGGTATAATAATACACTATAATGTGGAAAGATAACTTTGGCATTTTGGAAACATTTATATCGAGGATATAAAATCTGCTTTAATCTACGCAGTTCAATCTAGTTTGGTCCAAATAGGTACTCAAAGTCCAGAGTCTAATGTAAGATTGATTATACTTAAGCTTAACTTAATCAGTTGTTTCCTGTCAAATTTTTCTTATTATTATTAATGAATGAGTTTTTGTCTGTTATTTAGTGCAGAAGAGACTATTGCAGAGTAAATTCAAGTGGGATTTAAATAGTCTATATAAACGTAGTTGGTCCAAATTAAATACTTATATTTTTTGCTTTATTGTTTGCATTATCTTTTAAAAATTAATTGCTAATATTTTCAATAATAATGTGTAGATTATAAATAAGCGAACCCTATTATTTAATAACTTCAATATAAGCGTAACGTAATAATTTCTGATTATTTTATGATTTAATGAATAAAAACAATAATATGAGGCGGTTTTACTAGAAATTACCGAATTAAAAGAAATGCACACGAACGGTTTTAAAATGCAAACAATCATGTTTGCTTAGATATTTTAAGAACCAACATAAATCAATATAAGTACCGTTTAGTTAAACAACTTAAGGTAGTTGAAATGTGGAGTATGTACTCACCTTATCTTTACTGGTAAGTCTTTCAGAAGCCAAGGTACCGTAGATACTTCCGGCTGTGTCTACTTGCTTTGCATAACTGGAATCTGCGTAGGCGTGAAAACAGCAACGAACCTGAAATTTATTTAATAAGAAATTTGCCTAAGAGTTACTTAACCCTAATTAAAGGATAGGTATGTTTATACAAGACTGCATCTCAATATGTATATGCAAGAAGAATGAATTAGCATATTACGTTGTTTTAGTCAACTATAGGTCATTCAATTGGATAAATGGTGCATTTTAAACGAGACTAATTAAAGAAAGAAGGCTCTTCAGTCCCTGTAACTGAGTTCAGTAAAACTTATTTTACGTTTCTTAGTATGGATTAGAAACAGGTCAACAGTTATCAATCCAAACTTACCAGAGGTGTTTTACCAGGGTAGCATTGTTAATCAATCAATTATAATACTCTAAAGAAATATTCAGAATTAGTATTTATACTACTTTCTGAGCTAAACTTGACAGTTATAATATCCACTTATTTTTACTGATCATCAAAAGTTTAAATCACTAAAGCTTAACTTCTCGTTACCATTTAAGGTAAGTCCCAGTCAAGTCTCTGAAGTCAAATGAAACTTTATGGTTGTATGACATTAACATGTTTTTAACAAAGCCAATACGAAAAAACTGATAAAATTATAAGTGATAGCAAATACGAAATTACATGCAAATACAAAATCTGCTAGCTGAGCCAAAGAGACAATATCTATTAAAGTAGAAATTACGACTGTACTTTTGTACGAAAAAAATACAGCATTATCTCAAAATGTTTCTTTTAAAAATTCCTAACTTATAGGAAGAACTTAACTAGAAGAGCATTGGATATGTCCTCATAATAGATTGAACTGTCTTAGCAATATTAAGGAAGGCCTAGAAGCATCTAACTCCTGCTTGGATAACACGTAATGCTTTTCATGAACCTTGTTTTGTATCTACAAATCATGCAAGCATGGAATAGCTAAAACTCCTCTTTGGTAAAGAAGAGCTGGCATTAATTAGTCAAACTAAACAATTTAAATCTAAATCTTAAGTGATGTCTAGAATTACTTTAGAAAGAAAGAGAAAACTCTCTTGTCCGGTGGTTTTAACATTTAACTAATTTTTCGAAAATTAATTTTTAAAAAATGAGTGCAAATTTAGATGCTAATATTAGATATTTTATTACAAATTTAGATCAATAAAAAAGATCAGAAATCTTGTTTACAAAAGATTCAATGTCAGTAAATTCGAGTTCCATCAATTTAAATTGCCTTGCAATTATCTTAAGTAGGTAATCTAGGTCCAGAACATGCTAAAATATTGGTGTCATCAGCAAATACACATTGGAAGATTACCAGATCATTTATATAAAGAGGGGTATAGGAGTGAACCCAAAACCGAACCCTATGGAACAGTTTTACCCTCGACCAAACAGCAATAATGAGATCTAGGTTTGATAAACACAGTGAAACCATAAAATCTCTGAAACTATAGTCGTTAAGTTTGCAGAACAGAACCAAATGAATTGTTAAGGCGGGAACAGACTAAGCAAACTTTGTTGAGCGACAGTGACAGCAGACATTGCTTAACAGTTGCGCAACTGTTGACAAAGTGGTGTCTGATGTTTGCTTCTGTGGCGGTACATCAAAGGAAACGTTGACCAACGGTGCGTCAACAGTTTCGCCGGTGTTCACATGCGCAGACTTGTCAATACGCGTTTAGTTTAATTCAGGCATTCGAGAGCGGTACATCAGTAAATTAACGTTTATTTTATTTGAAAATGTAGACGCGATGGGTCAGAAGAACAAGTTCTAAATTTGATAGAGCTAATAAGGAAACATTCAAATATGTAGAATCCCGAAAATAACCCTTAAAACAAAAAAAATAAATGAACTGATGCATTTAATGTTAATAGTGACCGTTCTAGAATTATCCCGAGAAGAAATTGGGAGAAAAGGAAAGTTCTACAAACCTAGTTTAGGCGGGCAATGTGCAAAAAGTGTCACAAAATCTGGCCAAGGAACAAATAAACTATACGTGTTCCGTTGGTTTGGATATAAATATTTAATATTTTTTTAAGGCAAGAATACATCAAAACATACAAAAGAATTAAGAACAAGTAAGTAAACTTTTTATTTTTTTTAATGATTATTTTATTCCAATCTGTCTTGTCGAGGTCATCCGGACAGAGTGGACCTGTTCAGTTTACAAGGTACTTTATGTTTGTCAAAATCTAGGTCATGTTTCCAACAATTTCATCAAAGACTAAGAATTTAAAATAAGGGTAATATTCTTTTTAGTTCAGGCAAAAATAACTTTTAGACTTAGAGGTTCAACATAATAAGGCACAGTGGTACAAAATTAGTATTACTTTTCTGAATAGACGTGTTTAAATAAAAAATCATATGACTTAATTTTTTTCCGTGTAGCAAAGGTAAAAAATAACGGTATTTTGCTGTGCCTCTAAGCATTAAGAGTTCTGGAAGGATTTTATTATTTTAAAATCTGTATATATATTTTTTTTATTTAAATATTCAATCAATATTCGTGTTTTTTATCATAATCGAATATCGAAAGGTAAACGCCGATATGAACATCGGTGGCTGAAACATCGAACATCGATAAACGTCGCCCAGAACTACAGTGAATACACAACTCAGCATAGGCGTTGAACGTCCTGAGATTCTAGGGTTTATGAATGATACATAAAATAATGATAATTTTCAAAATGGGCGCTTTTCAGAATTCACCGGTGGATACACCGGCAATAACCGAGGCGTTTCAGAATTAACCCGATACAAAAAAGCCCACGTTTCAAAATTAACCGGTGAAATCAGCTGGATGCAACCGAAGAGGTATCGGATTAACCGGGATTTTAAGGTGGAATCTCGGTCAAACAGATTCTTCCTAGGATTCCGAACCTAGTTTTGCATTTTTACGACTTTTGTTGCTCAATTTTCATTTAACTTTATTTTGATGGTATTTTGATAATAGTGGCAGAATAACTTTAGTGCGCTTTTTTTAAATTTTGCTTGTTTATTGGTGCCGACTAAAAAAGCCACAAACTGATAACCGAACGGCAAACTGATATCTACAGAATTTTTTTTTCTTGATTAACGGGTTAATTCAACCGGTTAATTAATGGTGAATTCTGAAAAGTGCCCATACAAATCCAGATTCACTGGTATGAAGGTTGAATGTGGCGGGACGGAATAGTCTGCCACCCAAGATGGCCGATTGATTCTGATTGACTAAAGTTTTGACGTACATCAAATATGACAATAGTGACGGTAATGACATTTTAACTGTCGTATTTGACGATTGTCTTTATTTAAAGTTTTTAAGTAAATTTATAGCTTTTTGAAGTTTTTTTGAGTCATAGGTAGATAAATTATTTTACAAATGTGCCAACATCGAACACATTTCTGGTTCTAATTTTAATTAATTAGTCACTCCTGCCTAGTCAGTTTTAATACTTTGTTTGTACTGTTTGTTAGTACTTCTGTGGTTATTATAGTTTCTTAGTTTTACATGTGTGTAACTAGGTTTTTTTTTATAAAAGTTTTACACTTTTAAATAAATTAATTAGGATTATCAATTTCTTTCTCCTGACTTGTCTTATTCTATTATATCTGTAGTATCAAATGACCAAATAAATCACTAATCAGTAACAACCTTGATAATCGTGTGCGACTTAGATGGGATGCTGGAGTAGAAATGATATTCACATGGAGTAGAAACACCTATTTGTTTAATTTAAAGAAAATGATGACACATCCAGATCGATATATCCTTTTCAAAAACTGATTTCCCTAATTAAGTAAATCCACCTTAAGTTATACACATTTATGGATAACCGTGGTCATTTAGTCAATTTAAAGAAAACAAAAGTGGGTTTATGAACATTTTTTTAAGGACTTTTCTTTTTGTGACCAGGATGACATTGTAAAATAAATTGATCAAGGTAACACTAGCTTAATAATTTATAAATATTTAAAGAATAGACATCAAAAGCCAACTTCTAGAAGACCGAAAAAGTTTTGACAATCTAAAATTATTGAATTATCTCTTAAATATTTTTTAAAATACCTAAGCTAAATTACCTGAGACATTTTGATAGTAAATTCTATGCTTTTTACAGTCCTATTTTATTGTTATTTTCTTAAAGTAAAATTATAGACTAATTATAAAACCCTTTAAAGTATTATTTAGAACCTTAATTGTAACCATAACTACTGTGATAATCAATACTAATATTAATGACTTATGTATTTTGGATCGTTAGGATCAAATACTTATTAGAATAATCCAACCCAATTAAGATACGAGGGCGGGTCAATAAGTCCGTGACTTTTTGAATTTCCCGCCCTTTAATGGAAATGGCAACTCTGCTCCTGTCAACAGAGAACTGTCAGTTGACGCCTGTCAAAATTTGAACAAGATGCGTCATTTAGTTTGTGTTTGACAGCTGTTGATAGCAGACTACCACTCGTTTTGAGAAGAAAATGGAAAAAAGTGAATTTCGTGTGCTCATTAAGCATTATTTTTTACGGAAAAAAACCATCACTCAAACCAAGGCTAAGCTTGGTAACTATTATGGGGACTCTGCACCATCCATTTCCATGGTAAAGAAGTGGTTTACTGAATTTCGATGTGGCCGTACAAATACGGAAGATGCCGAACGTTCTGGACGCCCAGTCGAGGTCTCTACATCCAAAACAATCGAAAAAATTCACGATATGGTTTTAGCCGATCGGAGATTGAAAGTGAAAGAGATTGTGGAAGCCATAGGCATCTCACATGGTTCAGTAGTTTCAATTTTGAATGATCATTTGGGTATGAGAAAGCTTTCCGCAAGATGGGTGCCGCGTTTGCTCACAATCGACCACAAACGCAACCGTGTGATAACTTCCTAGGAGTGTTTGGCGTTATTCAACCGCAATATGGACGAATTTTTGCGTCGTTTCGTCACCGGGGACGAAACGTGGATCCACCACAATACGCCGGAGACCAAACAGCAGTCAAAACAGTGGATTTCTCGGGGTGAATCGGCGTCCAAGAAGGCAAAGGTGGGTTTGTCAGCAAATAAAGTCATGGCAAATGTTTTCTGGGATGCACGCGGTATAATCCACATTGGCTATCTTCAAAAGGGGAAAACAATCAATGGAGAATATTATACCAACTTATTGGATAGATTCAATGAGGAACTGAAAGAAAAAAGACCACATTTGACCAAAAAAAAAGTTCTTTTCCACTAGGACAATGCAAGGGTCCACACATGTGCAGTTTCCATGGCAAAAATCCATGAATTAGGTTACGAATTACTTCCTCATCCGCCCTATTCTCCAGATTTAGCCCCCAGTGACTATTTCCTATTCTCAAACTTAAAGAAATGGCTCGGCGGAAAGAGATTTGACTCTAACGACGAAATCATCTCTCAAACAAATACCTATTTTGATGACGAAGGGATAAAAAAATTGGAGAAACGTTGGACTAAGTGTATAGAACTCAAAGGAGACTATGTTGAAAAATAAAATAACTTATTATATAAAAACCTGTCTTTTATCCAAAAAGTCACGGACTTATTGACCCGCCTTCGTATTATATTGTATACACAATATACTGCCCTAATCTGTTTTATTATGTTTCATGTTTCATACTTCCTGGAGACAAGCTTATTGACTTGTGACATCTTAATCCAATTGTGACTAACCAAAAATCAAAAGTTGTGGATATATATTATTTTGTTACAATTGTATCGATGGTTAAAAAACATATATGTTTAATTTTTTATTTAGGTATGTTTGTTACATGTTTCTGATAATGTTTTATACACTTATGGGAACAAAAAAAAAACAGACATTTTTTCTGAAAATCCATAAATTATAAGGATTTTCAGTTAAAATATGCTTTATACCTGTAACAATTCTATTTATTACATAAAAGGTCTTACAGTTTACACTACTTAATTAGAATATATTGTAACTATTTTTATGCATTTTAAAACACTTTGTTAAATTTATTTTAATTCATCTTAAAATAAAATATTTAAAATAAAATTTAGTTTGGTTTTTTTTATTTAAAATTTGCTCCCATACCTATCCTGCCAATGTATAATTCTTGGTAAGTATCTATATCTAAATATCTTAAATGTCCTAAATAAGCAATGTCTTGAGAACCAAATTTAAATTAAATAATATTTTAGTTGATGTGTTAATTCTTGAATAAAGTGATGAGGAATGTTTGAGATGCAATATTAATTTTTTTCCCAACATTTACAATTAACGATTTTAATAAAATGTGCACATTTCTAAACTGATAGACTTATTGTTAATTTTAAAAAAGAATAAAATTCTATTTTAATATATCTCTCATCACTCGTCAGTTAACGCATCAAATTCTGTAATTCTGCAAATTACTTCAAATTGAAATATCACGCAATAGATCAGGCTCAAATTTCCCGTCACACGCCACACAAGATGGTGGTCCCCGTCTTTGTCAATAAAGCTGTCAACGGAATTTCTGTCTGTTCATTGGGCAACACGCGTTTCTCTATATTTGTGTTCTGTGTCCATATTTACATTGTCGTGGTGGAAAAATTTAAAACTTACCAAAGCGTTAGCAGCCACCTCCCGTTTACAAATGAACGCGTGACATTCCAGCACCTTGATCCCAGTGGTTCGCCTTAAAATAGCAGCGAAAAGTGGCGGATGAGTGGGATTGGGCGTCCTGGCAAACGGCGAGTCCAACGGCAGAAATTTTGGTGAAGGTGCATGAAGGGTATTTTTTTCTGGGACTAGAACATATCTAAAAATAAACGAATATTTCAAAAACGGTAAGGAGTTATTTAATTCAACTTTCAACAACGGTTAGTCAGGGTAAGTGCAATTAACTACTTGGCATTCGGTATTGAATAGCACTTGCTTGGATTTTTATTTAAGTTTTTGTATTTAAAAAAAATGAAAATTACGTAAACTAGGTACCAGTTGGAGGTTATCATCGTCATCATCATCATCATCATAATATCGGTTCTCAGAGGAACAGGTTTACAAAGAATCTCGCCGAAGACCAGCCTTACGAAGGCACGAACGTCGACATGTTTAATTCATTAGAAATTCCTCGGGTCGATAATTATTCCGGCATATTTATCGACCCGCGATATCAGGGAGGGACTTTCAAATTACGAACTGCTTTACTGCGATTATTTGTCGATCTGGAGACTTGACCTTTAGCAGCAAGCAACCTTCGCGAAATATCAATTAGTAAACATATGTCGCTTATCTAAAATAAACTAGTGGGATATAATTAGTTACGAAGGACATTTTTTTTAAAATTACGGTCCTGTTAAATCGATGTCAAAACCGATGTACATTCATAAAATGCCTCATGCAACTGGGTCAGCGCTGCGAAAATCACGGTACGTGACTTGTTAACTCGCTGCTAACAAAATGTACAGCTTGTTTGGCAATTAGTTGGCAATAATAAGCCGTCAGGTATTGAGTTTGGTATCGATCGAAATCGACATATTAAATTTCGTGTTCCAAATGAATTTTGGTTAGGGTACTTACAATACAGTGTTAGAGTTATATTCTATATGTTCCATATAAATTACCTTCTTATGGTCAGTTATATGTAAGATTTCTTGGATGTTGGAAGTGAGAAACCTTATTGTCAAACAAAAATAACTTTCAATTTTTAACTACAATAAGGAAATCCTTAAGACGTAAATGTGTCATGTTGAGTTGTTTTGGAAAATGCACAAAAAAAAAATGATTTTGTACGTTAGGAATAAGTTATAGATCAACAATTGAAGAAAATTAATTTTCTACAATTAATTTTTAAAAAACAATACAACTATTAGTAAAAAAATTAGAGGATATCCAAGTCAATATAATTTTTTGAGCAGATAATGTTTTTTAGTCCGACGTTCAATTACCTCACTACTTTTTTTTATTAGTAAAAGGAATATCTACAATTTTTTTTTTTTCAATTTGTCCACCTAGCCATACAGCAATATCAATCTAGTCAATATGCAAATTCATAAAATTTGACTAAGAGTAACGGTTCCAGACATAATTCGATGCAGATACAGGTAAAGCAGAAAATAATCAGCGTCTTAGTATTTTTTCCCCAATGCAGATTTTGCCTATGTAACATAATGCAAGAGACGTTGAATTATATTATGTTTTATTTAACAATATGTCACTATTAATATTCATCCATTAATTTTCTTGAAAAATAAATACAATTTATTGAGTCAAAACCAAAAATACCGCCCAGCCTTTATTATTCCTGCTGTATCAAAAGGGTCATATAAAGGAGAATATTAGTATTGGTTTTATCTAGTAAAATAAAAATGTGGTTTGAAAAATCCGAGTAAAAACCAGTAATTAAATTACAAATAAAATTTAAAAAGAAAAAAGGCACAAGTTAAGTAAGGATTAAAGATATGGTGTGTATTGGGATTGTGTTTCCAAAATAGGAGATATTTCTCGACTTTTCTTTTATATTTCTTTCTTATTCTTCTATATTTTATTTTATAATATAAGGGCAATGACAAGGCACATTATTTTCCTATTAATAGAAATACAAAAAGTGCCCCGATCTTTTCTCTTGGATGCGTGAAACATGCACAAGCCTTATCTATATTTATCAAAATAATCATAAGCCAAATATGACAATTATAGGGGCAGTACAGGTACAGGCAATGATTTCTAAAACCACAGATATAGCCCAGGGAGTAGTTTATATGAGCTCATATAGCTCTAAATATTTGAGAATAGACATAAAAAATAACTTAGTCACATTGGGTATAATGAGATGTAATATTAATAATATAATAATATATAATATAATATTTTGTATAATATGTGATGAGTCTCTGAAAATTAAATATTTTTCTATATGTGGTAGTATTATAATAACTTCAATGAATTAAAACAATCGAAAATAATTATTTAATTTATTTACACGCGTACACTACGAGAACACTCACGCCTACTAAAAATATTTATTTACAACTATTTGAATCTCGCGCCAACTTTCCGAACTTTCCTTCGCTAAACTGAGAACTGACTACTCTCGGCGATGCGGCTCCTTATATACTCGGCAGAATGTTCCGGAAGATTCCTGCTAACTTGCGAGACGTCGTGCAGTGTACCACTTGTGTAACTTCGGAATGACGGAGCATAAACTGGTTTTTCGGTCTAATCAAACAATAAATATTCATCGAAAGGTCATAACATGTGGCCTATCTGTGGCCTTTACATACAGTGCATCCCAAAAGTTATGTCTAAATTCATTTAAAATTCAGGGATGTGTTCGACAAAAAAACGCTCGGATCCTTCGATTTTTATTTCAAGTTGCGCATTTTTGTACGTGAACTTTGTATATACAGGGTTGCTCAAAAATAAATTACGACCATCAACTTCATTTTTTCAAATGAAAGCACCTTTTTTTTATTTTATTTTTGAATTTCGCGTGGAATTCTACGCATGTTTCATGCATCATGTCCTATACCTAAAGTCAACAGTTATCGAAAAAAAGACGATTCATGTAACAAATAAAAAAAGAACAAAAATTTAATTAAAATTGACTTTTAATGATTTTTTCATTATAATTTTTAAGGCTAGTTTTTGACCCCCCTGTATCTTTTTTTTAGCTAAATTTTAAAATAGTCTTTTAAAATGGTCCTTCCTTTATAATAAAACTAAAACTAACCAATAAATAGAGGCTCCTAAAAGAGGCTTATAAACATAGCTTTTCACATAAAATTAAAAATATGTCAAAAACGGTTACACTTAGGTATAGGACATTATACACAAAATATACCTAGAATTTCACGTGGAAGCCAAAAATGTAAAAATACATAGGGTGTTCCATTTAAAATAACGAAGTTGATACCTACTTCCGGCATAACCGGAAACGTCACAACTGTCAAAATATTTTAGTTGTGTGGCCCCCATCGACTGTGCCATGTTGCCAAATTTTCAAAATTTTTAAAAAATTAGTTTACAAAATATCGATCGCGTCTATTCGTCGTGAGACACCCTATATGTCTTACAAGCTTTGAGTCTACGGTTTTTGGGGAATCATGCTTCACAGAACCATGATGTGATAAGAGCTCCGCTCGAATTAAGGTATGCTTTAATATATGACTGCAGCACTTAAGGTAAAAACACATATGCACAATATTTCAAAAATGGAAAAGTTTTATCCTAAATAAACCCCAAATACCAAGTTTTACTGAAATCAGAGTCATAGGAATAAGGTTTTAATTGTCACGTGACTTTAAAAGCCAAAAATTTTCAAAAAATTCATGATTATACCCTAAACCAAACCCAAATACCAATTTTCAGTCAAATCGGCAAATACCAAAAAAGATAGAATAATAATAATACACATTAAATCTCAATTAGATTTTTTTTATCATTAGGACCCACTGTGTTGTAATTTTTGTCTAGCAAAATGCCTTGTATAGACCACTGTGTCGCATGAATATAATAATAATAATACAGGGAAAATTCTAAAACGTCAAAACATTGCCGAACTATCACGGCTAAAAAAAGGCGACTTGGTAAAAGATATGCATATAATCGGATTCTCCAAAGTCTCTTGAATAATTCCAGACCAATTTCAGGAAGTACTGAGCTATTTTAAGCATTTTATCAATGAAATTAGGAAGCAAGTCCGAGCCGATTCAGCCACGTTGACGCCATGTTGTCAAAGCCGCCGTAAAAGTCGGCATTAAAATCGCGCGTAGACGTCAAAATCGACCATTTTCAGACGATGTTTTTGGGTATAAAAAACGGTTTTTACCTTATGATTTGTACATGGAAAAATAGTATAAAGCCTTAGGAACAGATTAACATCAATTCTGGACCAATTCCAATCGGTTTTAATAGTTAAATTTCGATTATAAAAAATGTTTTTTTTCGGCGAAAATCGCCGTTTTCGTTCCCATGGAGACGCGGCCATGGGTGGCTTTGAGGAAAATTCATCAGTGTGTAGGGTGGTTCTTAGCGATTTTTCGTATTTGGACTTTTTTTAAAAAAATTACTTTTAGGGTACTTGTAAAAATAGTGAAAACATAAAATTTTAGTATGTTATAGTAAAATAAATGGCGCATCTGCTCGATTGGATTTAGTTTATCTATCGCATACAGGGTGCGCACAATTAATTTCAAAAGTCAAAAAATGTAAAAAAATTCATAACTCAAAAACGGTTTTACTTAGAACAACGATTGATATTGTAAAACATTTTTCTTATCACATGCTACAAACTGCCTATAAGCCACTATTGGGTTTGGCTCTAGCTGGCGCCACTAAAAAGTTATTAAAGCTGGAAAAAAAAAGTGTGAAAAAGGGTATTTTTGTCCGCGCACTGCTCACCCTGTATAAATGATAGCGTTAAACTTAATACGGTGTTTTATTTGGAAAGCATGAAGATTTAATTAATCTGAACGAAATTTTTTTAAAATTTTGCATCAAAAATTTTACACCGAAAAAACTAAAAAAAATTATTTTTTTGAGGTTTTTCTGATTTTTATGCCAAAAAAATTTTTTTTTTATAAAAAATGTTCTTAATAAAATTTGTAGGTCTCAATAAGACGAGTCATTGTTTCCGGAAAGATACTGTTAAACCGTTAGAGGAGCTAGAAGATCACACATCGTCGCCTTGCATACAAAGGGGCGTAACTCATAATTTGAATTTTTTTGGATTTCGCCCGGAGGTTGACAAATTTGGTGTTTTCTAGCCGCTCTCAAAAGGGCGTAACTCAATATAATTTATTGCCTGGGTTATGCACGCAAACTGTTTAGGCGTATCTCATCAAGTCATTTTAAAACAGCAGACAAAAAGGCGTATCTTAGATACGCAACAATACAATCATACAAACATATGAAACAATCAAGATGGATGTGCTAGTGTTGTGGAGCGATAAAACAAAAAACGTTGTTGCCTCTAATGAACTCGTTATTGTGAATAAAACTGAAAAAAACTTTTAGCGTGGTACAAAAGTTAAAATGTTTTACGGAAAAAAGTGGTATTACGATACAGTGGTACAGTGTGAAAAAGACTCCAGTTTAGAAAGCTCAACAGACAATCTACCATTAGCCCTTGTTCGAGAAATGCTGAAAACGAAAGAAGCAGCTGTTAGTCAAACTTCTTCACGTAAATTAGTTCGTTCCAAAAGATTCGTTAAAAGCTAAAATGTGACAGGAGACAATCAGGAAGTAAGAGAGCCCAATGAACCAAATAGCACATCGTTATTTGGTAGTGATGACTCAGTTACAGATCCAACCTATGTACATTGAAAGGATGCAAGAGAAAAGGCGATAACCAACCTCTGCAGGTTTTGAGAAGATAATAAGTTCGAAACTCATTTTAGGCAATTATGCCGTAAACATAATATGAGTCAACATGAGCCAAGTAAAATATCGCTTTCAGCTCAAAGAGGAACCAATGAAAAAGCACCTTTAGAACCTCAAACTTGCGAAACAAAAAATTGTAAGGAGGAAGTGTGGAGTGCATGCAATCGTTGTCTTATCCTTCTTTGTTGGGATCATTTTCTTGAAGACTCTCCTTGTGAAGAACACTGTCCTGCTTTTGCACATTCTAGCTGCATTGTCTCTCCAGTAGAGCAGAATAGAGAAACATCAATAATTCCGCTCGGAACACCTGAAGAGTATACGATGGACAGATCCAGAAGGGAACCTGAAACAAGAAAGGAGAAAAAGCTGCCAGTCTACAAAACTGCTCAAAATTTAAAAAGATCTGGTCAACCTTACATAATACCAAAAACCATGAATTTGGTTCTAGGAAAATCTCTTCATAATCCTTGCAAAGGAGATAGCTGCAAGAAAACTGGAAAGAGATGTCAAGATTTTACTGTTGAAGATCGGCAGAATGTGTTAGATGCCTATTATAGATTAGCAAATATTCAACTGCAGCGTGAATATATTAACCGATATGTCTGTAGAGAAGATAAAAAACAGAAGACCACAAAGAAAGAAGAATCAAGACGGAGCTTTTTCAATAAATACTTTTTACCTCTAAAAAATAATGCCTGAGTTGCAGTGTGCAAGATATTTTTTTTTAAATACTTTGGCCATTAGCGAGAAAGTTATGCGGAATGCTATATCGAAGTTAGACTCGACAGGTGTAGTTGAGAGAGAAAAACGTGGGGGGCGCCAGCAGTCAATGAAAACAAAAGACGAAATTGTGCGACAGGCGATGAAGAATCACGTAAACAGATTCCCGAGAGTTAAGTCCCTTCATGAATATCTTGATTATCTTCACCCAAACCTAACAATCCCTCTCATGCACAAAATGTATCTAGAAACATGCAACAAAGAAGAAGAAGGTAGTATACACATATCGTCGTATATTTAAAGAGATGAATCTCTCAATCCATCGGCCAAAAAAAGACTTGTGTAGTCTATGTACTACATATCGTGAAGGAAATGCTTCTGAGAAAATGAAACTAGAAGAAAGATACCAATTAAGAACAAAGAAAAATAAAACAAGAAAGTAAAAATAAATCTGTTGATGATAATTCCTTTTTAAGTGCAGTGTTTGATTTACAACAAGTCATTTATTTGCCAAAAACAAACGAAAGTGCCGTGTTTTATAAGAGACGTCTAGCAGCTTACAACTTTACATTATACAATTTGGCATCTAAGGAATGTTTTTGCTATACATGGAGTGAAATTGACAGCAAAAAACTGAGGCTCATCGGAAACATCAACATGTATCCAAAAATTTTTGATGCATTACGATGAAAAAGAGGTTAAATCTGCAGATTTATTTGCCGATTATTGTAGCGGCCAAAACGAAAATTCCATAGTCGCTTTAATGTTACTATATTTTGTAAGAAGCAGCAAGAACATTAGGCAAATTCGTCTTCGATTTTTTCAGCCCTTTCATGGTCAAAGTGAAGGGGACTCAGTCCATAGTGCCATAAGTACTGCCATTTCGCGTTCAGGAAACATATTTGTTCCATCTCAGTTGATTCCGATTTTTAGACTAGCTAAGGCTATGAATCCCTATAATGTAATTCCAATTAATTATTCCGATTTCATAGATGTTAAAGGCTTGTCGAAAGATTTAAGAGTTTTAAGCATACGCCAAGGTGATGACAGAAACCAAATCAACTGGACAGAAATTAAAGTTGAAAAGGAAAGTCCAGATAATATTTTTTTTAAAGTATCTTACTGTGATGAACATTATAGAATCCTCACATTGAAGAGAACAAACATAGATAATTTTTCTCTCGGAAAACTTAACAATGAACGACCAAAGATAACATGTCTAAAATATCAGGACCTAATTTCTTTGTGCAGTGGAGAAACTCTTGTAATTCGAGCATGTGTCATTTTACAGATCTCTTCCACATGAATAAGTCCCTATTTTTATCGTTTTATGTTATAAACAGTTTAGTTTTTTTGTTAGAGTTTTTTACTTTTGGTTTATTATGATATATTTTTTAAGTTAAAAAATTAACAAAAATGTTTACTTATTCTTATAAAGCTGATAGTGTTAAGGGCGTTAAGGAACCTACGTTTATTTTTTTGCGATAAGAATTTTTTTTAAGGCCAGGCCAGGATTTCCACTTTTCATTTCTTTGAAGTACTAGGTTAATTTGAAACTTAATAAATGTTTAATTTTTTGAATAAAAGTTTGATTACCATGGGTTGTTGTTATTTTGCAAAGGGCGTAACTTTTTTAAAACAATTCCATTACAGCACACAAAAAGGCGTATCTCAATCTTTTTTTGATTCTTGGAAAAACTGGAAAACTTATCTAAAACTTCATAATAGCAAATTGTTCTAATCATAGATGCCCACATGTGCACAAAATTTAAGCCGCAAATTCCAAACCGTTTTCTCACAGCGAGAGTTTCTCTTGAGCCAACATCTTAAAATGCTTTTCCTGTAAAACACAAATATTTCAGATACGCCCCTATGTGTGCAAGGCGACGACATGTCTAAAACTGTAGACGTAAAAAAAATACTTTCCGTATGCTGAGAATAACCAAAAACTATACCGCACGGTCTCACGTGAACACTAGTCGATCAGTAGAGTTTCATAATATTCAAAGAATCGTGGCGATCTGTATCGAATTAAGACTTAAAAAACTGGACAAATTTTTTTTTTAATTTAAAGGCGTTCTAGTCCTAAACAAAAAAAACAAATGAAAATGTGTAAATAATAGGGTTGTAGCCTCATATTTCTGGATTATAAAATGGTAAACACCTTGTTTCTAACCTAAATACAGCCAAATTTATAAGCACTTTTGTACGGCGCGGCGGGTCCGAATTTTGTGTGAAAACTCCCCTGCGGAGAGCCCCTCCATTAGAGCTTCCCTCTAATAACATAGTGTCATATTAATTTGGCAAACGTAATGATGAAATTTGTAAAAACTTTATTGTGATCTTCGCTTAATCTTGAAGTGTCTACATTTGGCATTGGACTAAGAGGAACAAGAATTTAAATGTTTAGCGTCATATGTTGATCTTTTTTCTCTTTGAACTTATGCCCATATAGCAAAAGAAGAGAGACTAAGCCTCTAAGCATACACACTGAAGTTCTTTCAGATATATTCTTCATAATGTCTATATGAATTTAAATTCCTTCTCATAGTTATTTCTTTATTTGTCAAAATCAATTCGCAGAATCCTAAATAAACCCAAATAAAGATACGCTACTATAACAAATAATAATAATATTTAAATTCGACGATGTCTAAAAGGTTATCTGCGTTTCTATAAAATATGCATAAATTGACTATTATTGATGAATTATAATCAGTATCGCCAGTGCAACTCTAGTGTTCAACAATGACATTGAAACTTGCGTGTGCCCTATTTGTAGCTTTCGCCGTTTGTGATGGTATGCGATTTTCAAATTTAAATTAACATTTTACTAATTCCTTAATAGCAATTAGCGAACCATTTTTAGGTTTAAATTATGACTATGCTCCGGGTGGACCTTCACAATTTGGAAGATTTAGCCCTTACCGTCACAGCTATCAATTCAGGCCGTATTTTTATCATATAAACCATCCTGCTACCAGTGAAGAGCCGACAACCACTGCAAGAACATTTATCGGAAAGGAGTATGAAGGGAAATCAGCTAAGAAATCAGCAACAAGATATGTGATGGGTGATCGAGAGGTAAATTAGAGTACTAACTTTTGATGATAGTTTTAAAGAGAGTTGTAGGCGATAAAAAGTACAAGAAATGTTAAAGTAAGAAGTTATTAATTATTATTGATAAAGTTATTAGATCAATTTTTACGCGTATTTTATCCCAAAGAAAGTATTTTTGAAGCAATTTTGTATATCTCCCTAAAAGTCAATTTTTTAACAACTCTTAATTTTATTTCTCTATATTTAGTTTCAATTACTCTGGGAGTAACTTCTTCTGTTACGGGAGCTTTGCTTGTCCCTTTTCACTTAAGATATTCGTTTTTTTTTAAATTTTAAAATTGCAGTTCTACACAGTTCGGCATTTCGGTCATCTTGGTCCTATGGACCTGGGTCCATAGATTTGTTCTTCCAGGATAATTTGTTTTTTTTGCCTCTTATAATACGTGTTATAAATAATAATTTCCTTTTTCCCAATTGTCATGACTACTATTTCTTTACGATGTACATCATCACCTCTGCATTAATTATTCTCTGAATACTTCTGAAATCTCAGCATTTGCTATGATCTTGCATGATATACACCATATTTCTTTCTAGTCAAATCACATCTTCGTTATGGTATTTCATTATGGAGGTCCTATTTAGCATACTTGTTTCACTCGGTATTGATATATTGTGCTAAATGCGATAGTCAGGTAGATTTACTATTATTTATTCACTCGATCCTAATATTGTACTGGATTTTATTTCTAGAGACTTTTTCAAAGAAAAACCTATTTTTTTGCTACCTTTATTTAGTCTTATTAAGAAAACACCACTGTCCGGGGAAATTTCGGTGTAAACATTAAAGAAACTATTATTATCTAAAGCATTAGCTAATAAGTTTGAAGCATGTATGATGATTTTTTTCTATTTTTGTGTTATTTGGTTAAATCTTTATATGGCTTACATTATCTTCAGTATCCAAGCTTCCATCCCACAACAAAGATACGACATAGCATCAAGAGCCATATTTCTTCGTTAATGTAATAAAGTTAAAATATGTTTTGTTTGTGCTGAGTTGAGCTGATTCACCACATTGAAAGTAACCATTTTGTTTAATAGTATCTGCAAGATTTCATGTTTTTCAGCTATAAAAGTACATCGTCAGTGTATCATGTCGTTAATTTCAATGGCTCCCTTTAGACTATTTACTCTGTAAGTAAAATAAACTCCGAGTATGGATTAAATAAGTATGTAAGTAGTTCCTTACTCCTCTATGTATCTCTATTTTTTCTGATGTTGTATCTTCTGTATATTTATCTTTTACATGTAATAACATTAAATGTATACCTACATTATTCGCCATTTCTCTAAAGTACTAATATAAGTTTATTTTATATTTCTTACAAGTTGAATGTTTTTGTAGAAATACGTTTCAGGGAGACTCAGTACATTTGAGTCCAGTAAATTACAGTTTTCTTCATTTCTTCAAAGTCACTTCGTGTTTGTTCCATGCCATTATCGTTTTAGTTAGGTAGTGTATTGAAAGGCAAATTAATTATTAATTTATAAGATTCAACAGAACTTATTACCAGCATATTTTACATAATATTGAAAAGAGAGCCGATATCCATTTATATAATGTAAGATCAAAGGAAAATGATAACATGGTACAGAAAAATACAACAAAATTCTATGAGGCATAAGTATGAGGCAAACATAAATTCATCGCCAAACATTAAAGTATTTACTCGGTTAGCAAATAAGTATCTTTAAGGATTATAATTAGAGAATTTGAGAATTTTTGAGCTTAACAATATGCAATTTCAAAAAATTAAAAATTACGAATGGTTTCGCAGATATTCAAAGAAACCCGAAATTTTGAAAAATCGATTTTAATTTTTTTCTTATCCGATTTTAAAATAATTTGCGTTGCCATTTTTTTGTGCTACATAATGGTGTTTTTAGATTTTTAATACGACGTTTTGTCTTTTGCCAATCATCATCAACTTTATTTTTGCTTAAAGGCGCTATTTTTGCATTTTTAAAATCTTTGCAAAATTTCCTTTTTAATGATGTATCCTTAAGTAATATTTTTTATTTTTAAAAACCTGAAAAAAAAAGCTGCATTTGCCGCAGTAGGTTGTGCATAAACTGACAAAACAATATTTATATTGTCAATAAAAATTACACGTTAGACAGAAATGCTAGCAATACAATACCGTAGTGGTGCACTTATTACTTCAGAGTTACACCCTGATTATTTGAAGTCATTTTCCATTTTATTTTACAAAATTACTTTAAATGCCTGAAAAACAGAAAATTACGCAAAATTCCTGGAAAATATTAAAAAAATTATTGAAACCCTTCGAAGGCGTAAAAATTTTCTTTAAATGTCTAAAGTAATATAAAAAATTAATCCAGTTTTCTGGAAAACCCACAGAATTACGTTCTAAAAGCCTGGAATAAAACAAAACTTTATTTTAAATGCCTGAAATAATTTAAAAATTACTCCAATAACCTGGAAAACATTAAAACCATGCCAATTTCCTAAATTTAAAAACGCAATAGCGTTAAATTAAATAAAAACATAAAATTAACGAAAAACATTATATTGCAAATACCTGCAAGACAAGGAAAAATTACCTCAAAATCTTGGAATAAAACAAAATTTTATTACAAATGCCTGGAATAATACAAAAATACTCAAAAGGTCTGGAAACGGTAAAACTGTTATAAGTTATTTCAAAAATTTCAAAAATTCTGAAATTAAAAATTGAAAACCGAAACATTTTTCATATGTAGCACAAAAAAATGGCAACGAAATTGTGCAAATTATTTTAAAATCTGATACGAAATAAAATCGATTTTTAATAAGACGTTTCCTCCTTTGTCAATCATCATCAACTTTGTTTTTGCTTAAAGGCGCTATTTTTGCATTTTTAAAATCTCTGCAAAATTTCATTTTTAATGATGTATCCATAAGTAATATTTTTTATTTTTAAAAACCTGAAAAAAAAACGAATGAATGAATTTGCCGCAGTAGGCTGTGTATAAACTGACAAGACAATATTTATACTGTCAATAAATATTACACGTTAGACAGAAATGCTAGCAATACAATACCGTAGTAATGCACTTATTACTTCAGATTTACACCCTGATTATTTGAAGTAATTTTCCATTTTATTTTAAAAAATTACCTTAAATGCCTGAAAGACAGAAAATTACGCAAAATTCCTGAAAAATATGAAAAAAATTATTAACATTTTTGAAAGGCGTCAAAATTTCCTGCAACTGTCTAAAATAATATAAAAAATTCTCTAGTTTTCTGGAAAACCTACAGAATTACGTTAAATGTCTGGAAGTCATAAAAATTACTCCAGGCATCTGAAAAATAGCAAAACTGATTTTAAAAGCCTGGAATAAAACAAAACTTTATTTTAAGTGCCTAAAATAATTAAAACATTACTCCATTAACCGAGAAAATTTAAGAAAATTTAAAAACATGCCATTTTCCCAAAATCTAAAAAACGCAATAGCGTTAAAATAAATAAGAACATTATATTGCAAATACCTGCAAGACAAAGAAAAATTACCTTAAAATCTATAAATAAAATAAAATTTTATTACAAATGCCTGAAAAAATATAAAAATACTCAAAAGGAAACTGTTAAAAGTTATTTCGGAAATTTCAAAAATTCTGAAATTAAAAACCGAAACCTATTTTATAGCATTAAATTTAAAAGAAAAGTGATTTGAAGTACCTGGAAGACATCGAAAATTATTCCAAACTCGTTAAATAAAATAAGATTTTATTTAAAATGCCTTGAATATTATAAAAATACACAAAAAATCTCAAAACTTTCTGGAAATTTGAAAAACAAATTTTGGAAATTTTCCTTTACAAAATTCTGGAATTATGTAAAACTAAAAGATAAATTATTTAAAATACTTGGAAGAGGTGGAAAATGACACTACGGTCTAGAAATGAAAGTATATCTTATTCCAAATGCCTGGAATATTGTAAGGATGTTCGAAAAATCTGGAAATTTTCAATATTTTTTTTTAATTAAAAAAAATAAATTTCTGGAATTAAAAAAATTGTTTAACTTATTCTAAAACATTAAAATTTAATCAAAAATGACTTGGAATATTTAAAATACGTGGAAAATGACCATCAAATCCAGGAATAAAACAAGATTTGATTCCAAATGGCTAGAATAATAATAAAATGCTCGAAAAATCTGAAAAATCACAAATTTCTTTCAAGAATGTAAAAATTCTGACTTTAAATACTGAAAAAAATAACTTATCCTAAAATAAAATTAAAAGATCAATTTTTTTATATAATAATAATTTTCCGAAATTTTTGGGGATTATTTTGGCTCCAAATGCGTTTATTATTTCTGTTAAAAATGACACAGTTTGTAAATGCGCTTTCATCGGTTCATATTATATCTATAATAAATTTTAATTATATCGGGCTTTTTTCATTCGTAAAAACCATAATTGCTTAAATTATTAGTAAAATAACTGTCAGTTGGTACTTAAATACTAACAAAACATAAAAATATTTAAAAAATTCTATATTTATGACAGTTTATATATGAGGCCGTTATTTGCAAAAATCTCTCTTTGCTATTATTGATTTACTTTTCAGGAGCAACAAAAAATATTTCAGCTTTCATGTAAATTATATTTTCGGATTGTTATATTTTTTAACCAATACAAAATATTCATTAATAATAAGTAATAATGATCGTAAATTTGAATCTCTTACAGTTTTTGAAAAAAATATTTTTTTTTTCGCAAAGAGAGAGTTTTGCAAATAAAATAATGACAGAAACTCATTAAAGTTTTTTTAAATGAAAAGTTTATTAATTAAACAGGAAATGACTTGTTACAAATATTAAAAAAAGTTTTTCAAATAACAACATTAAGTTTCAAGTATCTTCTTATTCAAAAAACCAAGAAATAATAGGAAAAAAATTAAATAATTTTAGGGACGGTTTCGTTTTCACACAAATCTTGCTCACCATCACTTGTTATCGTACGTGCAGCAGTTTGCTTTAGGATATTTTTGTTGAAGCCTAACTCTGGTAATTTTCTCCAGTCTTTCCATAATGCTTAACCAGTAAACTAATAATATAATCTTTATCGCCTTTAAGTTTGTTGCTTAGTGGTACTTCACTTGGCTCTAGGGATGAAAACGAACAATTTTTATTACAAACACTCTTAGGCGTTCCTGTGTTACTCAAGTAATTAATTTCACCTTGAATTAAAACTGTGTGTGCTTTTTTATGAAAAATAAATCGTTTTGCGTTGCTAAATTTGAAATGCTACGCTCCAGGAAGTTTTACGATTTTTTTTGCTTCGTTTTCCAGTCTTGTACGGTCCAGTCAACACCTACTTTTCTAACTGTAGCATGTTTACTTATTATAGCGTCGTAATGACTGGATTCTACAATAACGGGTATTTTTTTTTACTTTCTTTTCTATTAATCCGAAAACTCTATCTGGGGGGATAAAAGAGTGCCCTACAATTGAAAATGTGCGCTCAATATTTTTAATAATTTCTGGAGATTCTTTAAGATTCCGATTAAGAAGGCTAACATTGTCATCATAGTTGTGTTCTTGTTTTGTCCGCCGCACCCATCAGCGAACAAGTTAACTTTTGTGACAGAAGGCTCAAATATTTTGGTGTTTAATGCATGCCTAACTGCCGAGGCTATTGTGTTCGCATTTTTTTAAGTATTAATTTCCGTCCATAAATACGCGTTCACGTTTGCAGGTGTTAACTTGGTGTTAGACGTTCCAGACACTATAGTAAAATTGTTGTAATTTATTTGCTGGCTGAAATATGCGGCTTGGTCTGGTAATCGAGGCAGGGCCAAGTTTTTCTGGCAGTCAAAGGAAAAAGACACTGTGTTTGGTTTTGGATGTTTCAAGAGACGGAAGAACGCCTTTGCTTTCAATAAATGAACGCGATTCTCTGTTGTTAACTTATATCTTTTTTCAGCTGACGTTGTCAATTTTAGTTGCTCTTTAAACCGTAGGCACGTTGAACAGCAATCTGTAAGTGAAATTCCAAACGCAATATTGTAATTTGCATTCACGAATTTTCTAAAATAACTGATTCTAACGTGCAAATCCTCAGGAACGCGTTGTTGATAGTAAGTATAAAGCTTTTTAAAATGTAAATCGCTTGGTAAATTGACACACACACTAGTCTTGCTTCTACAATAGTGAGATTCTGCACGTGCTAAAGATTCTATAAAGTCTTTTATATGTTTACGTTTTTATCGTTCTTGCGACCTACTCTGTCCCTTCCTCTTCGTTCTTTCGGGAGCTCTCAATGTGAAAATGTGAAAATCCAATCTCGCGTGATTGGATTTTCCTCTCTTCGGTTTATGTCCTTTGCAACAGTTCAGTATGAGATTATCTTGGTCTATTTTAGATCTAGATTCATACATGTATCCATGGAATTGTTTAATTTCATTCATTGTTAAAGTTCTGCAAAAATACGGTTGTCCGGGTTTACCATCGTGACCACAAGTCAGAATGTTTGGAAGCACGTGTGGTGTATGTCTGAAAATAATATAATTTCAGTTAATTAGTTACTATTAAACCGATTAAGGGCCTTTTTTAAGCCATACCTATCCCTTTTTTTAACAGCGCTAGCGTAGTTTTCCGGTTGTCGCTTTTTCTTGCGTGCGTTTCCTCTTGGAGAAGGTAAAATCTTATAATCATTATTTAACTCATCCATAGCAGCAAATCGCTTGCAAATCGCTAAAAATCAATTGATATTACACGTCAATACATAACGAAATTGCTATTAGAACTAAAAATATATTCGATTCACTCTATGTAAACAAAGCATGGACCTTAGTCACGTAGGCACAAGAATAGCGTCCTTATTGGTTGACGAGCAAATAAGCAGTTTTGCAAGTGACCTGTGAAAGCAAAGAAAGAGTTTTGCAAATAACCCCTGCAAATTTGTACTAAATTTTATATAAGAAAGAGGCAGTTATGAAAGATTTTAACGATAGTAATACGTTGCTTATCTAAAACCTGTTGAACTTGGCGAAAAAAGTTAATTTTGATTATTTTGTCGATTAGAGACTTTTGCAAATAACGGCCTCATATTGTCTTGTCACTTATCACAGCCAACTGCGTTTTTTCCAAAAATTCGGGTTTCCACAAAAAATAAATATAATTTGTGATACATCTTAAAACGTTTAACGATTTTTAAAAATTTAAAAATCTAACATCGCGCCCATAAGAAAAAACAGAGTTGATGATGGTTGGCAAAAGACGAAATGTCGTATTAAAAATCTAAAAACATCATCACGTAGCACAAAAAAATGGCAACGCAAATGAGCAAATTATTTTAAAATCTGATAAGAAATAAAATCGATTTTTCAGAATTTCGAATTTTTTCGAATATATTTGGAACCATACAGAATTTTTTAAACGGCATATTGTTAATCTCAAACATCAACTTAATCATCTTCGCATCTCTTATAGATTCCAAAATCCCCATGTTGAGGAGTGAATTTGAAACACCTTGTATACTGTACGTAACTACCCAAGTGCTAAATAAACATTTTATTTCTTTTTATTTTATTTAGTTTTCTAATTTTCAAAGGTATTATACCTTAAATAAGTTATTTATTAATCAGACAGTTGAAATGTACAAGATGTTTCAGAACTATGGAACTATTAAACTTCTAGCGTTTATTAAGTGCAACAGTAGAAAACATTTTAGTATAGGGACCCATGTCCGGAAAAGCCTCACTACTGTACTACGACCCTAAGACGCGTTAAAATTCAGAAAGAGGATGAATTGCCTAAACAGGATTTAACGCATTTAATTTTTGCCTTTTGTGCATGATAATTATTTAAAATGTCTTCCTTTAACCTGAATACCAGGATTTAAACGTTCAAAACAGGAAAAAATCTAGCGGCGTTAACTCGGGTGTCCTGGGAGGCCACAAAACTGCTCCAACGGTGCCCAAACTGCAGAGCTAAAACCTCAAGTACTTGTACAGCAAAGTAAGCCGATATTACCAAACTCGCTATATAATCTCATATCTCGGTTATTATTTACAGAGAATTAAATGAAGTCGTAACGTATATATGTATTAATGTATCATTGGAATTTCAAGATTTGTTGCTAGACTATCTTTTCGGAAAAATTTTGAACTTTTTTTTAAACGTGAACATTTCATTGATTTCTAAATTCTCTTCAAGAGATTATTAAAATCATTGAAATAAAATCATTATATAATAATGAACCAAAAAGTGATTTAAATTAACATTAATCAATCAAGTCAGATTTTAAATTGCTTAAAAATATCATAATTTTATTTTTTTTAAATCATGTATAATAAAATTTATAATCTTCTTGATCACAACTTAAGATGACGCGGGACTACTTTAAATACTCTAAACAGTTATTTAGAAAATAGATCCCATGTTAATGTAGAAGAATTTAAGAGTAAAACTAGAACTGTGCCTTGTGTTTTCCCTGAAAATTATTATTTTCTGTTTTTTTTCTCATATATTACATATCTAAAAAGTCTTATTTTTAATTATACATATCTAAACATTAGTTACTACTAAAATAATTACTATAAACGCGGTACAACGGCAACGCTGTAAAACCTAAGCCGTCAATAGTTTCTATCGGCTAAATTCAGGTATCAGTAAATATACATTTAACATAAATAATTAAGTTACAAAGGCATTTTCGTGGTTATAATAATAAAGTGGTTATTGATAACATCGTATGTGTAATGTAGAAGCTGATAAGGGGAGCTATCGAAGGAACACAAGTACATCTAAAACATTTATTTAAAAAATTCGTTTGGTACGCCTATGGCAGCTCCGCCTTATCTGCACTTTTATTGGCCCAACAAGACTGTAATCAAAGTGAGGATCAATGGCGTATCACTGCATTTAAAAATAAAAATAGATATTTTCTTGCATATTCAAGTGATATGTTGTAATAAGATTAATTATAATTGTTTCTTTAAAATTTAAATTAGGAGAAGTATAACGTTAGTTTTAATGGTAATATTGTCATTATTTATTAAAAAAAAAGAAAAAAAATGAAAGCGAGTTTGACTGCCGAATTCAATTAATTAATATAAATATATATAATTAATACAACACAAATTTAACTTGCTTTATATTAAACATTGTGTCATCAAATATTTTTTTATTCATAAGGAATATAATGCTTCAGTAGAAAATAATATTTAAGACCATCCATATAACATCAATTTCAATATAAATTACGTTACTTTTAACGTTCTATCATATTTTATTTTAGGTATCATGGTTAGAGGCATCATTGAACTGCAAAAGCCAGGGAATGATCCTTGCGAGCCCGCATACTCCAGAAGAAAAAAACGACTTACTGGAATTCATCATGGAAAACAACTTAACACCTAAGGATCAATATTGTATGTAATATTGAAAAATATTGTTATATTATATAATGTTTAAAGAGAAAGGGCGGGTACACAGGGGCCATTTGAAACCTAATTATACCTAAATACTATGGATAATGGATACATATCATAAGAATTCTATTAGTTTGTCTGTGTTCTGTCTAACATCTATTTATTGCAATCTTGCCTCCACACCGAGTCGACACTGTCGATCGACTATATCTATCGACGTTGTCGACTTAGTGTGTACGTTGCAATCGACGATGTCGATCGACATGTCGATTCGTTTTCCATCGCTTGTCGGTAAACATGAAAGAGCAGTCGATCGACTTTAGTGTGTGGACGTGTTTTCGACGTTCGACATTCGACAAAGTGTTAAAGTAGGAGTAGCTACTCAGTGACGTCTTGCCTTGTTGACATCGTGGCCATGTGTTTTCGTTGGAGAAATGGAATGGGAACGAGCTAAAGTCATAGCATATAAATGTTTATGTCATATTCTTTTTAAATCGTCTATCAAATTACTAGCATTGTATCTAGTTCTACTTTGAAGACTTGGTCGAACCCAAAATCTTTTTTTGCGCGCAATTTTTCTTTTTTTAGTCGCGATAATAATATATGCGACACAAGCAAAAATTACATCTTCTTCGTCGGACATGTTGATTTGACTGATCGACAAACATTTGTGTCGACTCTGGTGTGGACAGATGCAATTTTTGTCGCTTGTTGATCAACAATGTCGATAGACATAGTCGATCGACAGTGTCCACTCGGTGTGGACGCAGCTTTATACGAAAATATCGCCTCAAATATCTAATATATACTACTCAGATTTCTTTTTGCAGTAAAAAAAATTTACATAATGACCAAATTGTAATTTTATACTCGTAATTACTTATCATGTAAAAAAGTTTACGTTTAATTTATTTGTTTAATTTCTAGCTGGATACTGGATTGGTGGTCAACGCAGTAATGACCACTACGAATGGTCCTCTGACAAACAAATAATTGATAACGGATGGATACCGGGCGAGCCAAACAATTATCTCGGGGAGGACTGTGTGGAACTGAAAAAAGGCTTCACTTTAGGCTGGAACAATAACTATTGCTATTTGGAACATAAATTTATTTGCGAACGTATTATTTCTAGTGAACTAACGAAAAATATCAATAAAGGAGTTAAAACTCAGGAATCTGGAAAGGAAAATCCAAATTCTGATGTTCCGATGAACTCTTGGCCAAGTAAAGAAGAAGACCTAGTTCAGCTATTCCCTTTAACTTACGTTGAAAAATCTGCGGATCCACTAGAATCAAGTTCTCCAATTGAAAGCAAAGATTATCCATATATGTATACACAACAAGAAGTTCAAGGAAACCCGATAAATTTAGATGATTTTAATAAGGATCTATCTAAAGCATTACCTCTTCCATTAACATTACCTTCTGTCTCACCTTACCTTGAACCAGCTGTTTATACTCAAACAGTATCTGAAGATAAACGAGAACCAGATTTGTATGGACAACAAGGACTTTACGGAAACCCAATAAATTCAGATGATTTGAATAAAGATCTATCTAAAGCATTACCTCTTCCACTAACATTACCTACTATACCACCTTACCTTGAACCAACTGAAACTAAAGACTATCCAGATTTCTATCGACAACAAGAACTGTATGATAACCCAATAAATTCAGAGGATTTGAATAAAGATCCATCTAAAGCACTACCTCTTCCACTAACATTACCTACTATACCACCTTACCTTGAACCAACTGAAACTAAAGACTATCCAGATTTCTATCGACAACAAGAACTGTATGATAACCCAATAAGTTCAGATGATTTAAATGAAGATCTACCAAAAGCATTACCTGTGGAAAATCCTCCTTACTTTGAACCAACTGCTTATATTCAAACAGTGCCTGTAGATAACCTAGAACCAAGTACCTCACTACCAATTGAAGACTCTTTTATAAGTGAATCCCCTATTTGGTCTAGAAGTGTTGTAGAACCTGTAGATCAAGAATTTAACCCTTATGAACAAATGGAACAACTTGATGAGACAGTTGATGAATTTAATCCAAACGGCCCAGGTGAAATAGATGGATATGATTATTACCCGTCCGATTACGGTCTGAATTATTAATAATCCTATTTTAATTCATTGCTTTTAATGTAGATTAGTTATAAAGAATTTCAATCAAAAATAAACACAACTTTGTAAAATGAACGGTTATTTATATATACATACATACATAATAAAATTCTCGGTTTTACCAAGGCAAGACAAACATGTTTTAGGTCATTGTAAATTGCGTATATGAAAAAAACGAGGTTTATTTTAAACCGAGTTGCACAAAACAGGAATTATTATTATTATTATTATTTGTCATTTAACGGGCCTGCGTAAGCGGTTTATCGCATTTTCACGGCAAATTTAACCGAGCTGCAAACAATAACTGAAACAGGCGATGCTTGTAGCGTTTAGGCGCATTGTTAAATAGTCTTTTGTTAAAAAATGTAAATTGTTATTTAAAATATAAATGTATCACATAACATTGAGTTTGATTGGTTATACTGCCTCGCTTAATGAAAACGCCGTAACCAACTTTTTTTCGATTTTTTGTTTACGGCACTTTATCGATATTTATCATCCCTTCTGCAACTTTTGGCGTTGGCCAAAAAGCCGTATCTGAACATTAAAGTAGAATAATATCGTAATCTTATTTGCCCTATATGCACAAATTTTAGTTTCCGTTAATGAATTTGCCGTAAACCACAATTTTTAAAAGAAATTGCCGTATCTGCATGTGTGCGTGCATATACGCCAAATCACCCAAACATTTTCAGCATCTTCGACAGCGATCTGCCTAAGACGACGCCGTATCTGATTTGGAGGTTAAATTTTTGTTTTTAAAAACATGTGTTTTGTAATGATCGCAGGTGCAAAAATTAAACAGTCCGGTAAAACAGTAACGTGATTAATAAATTTTAAACGTTTAATTATTATTGAGAAATGAAGAGCATTAAGTGCAGGTAAGGTTAAACGTTAAGAAAACGGAAAATCTTTGATAAAGTCCAGTTCAGAGATCTATTAGAATCTTTGATGTGTCGCAGATGCCGCACTAACTAGTCCGTGCGCCTATGTCATATTTATTGTTGCATGATATATATGTTTAAATGGCAAAATTTTATATTGTCTATCTATGAAATCATTTTAAATATACGTAAAACCCCATGTTTTATACTATTTTTTATTTTTCTTTCGAAAATGTCAATTTTTAGAAAGAAAATAATATCAAAAAATTGACCGCGGACTAAAATCCAAGCATCTTACAAAATATTTTAAACACTTCCAGCACTCACAGACTTGTCACCTCTTTTTAGCCAGTCTATTAAACAAAGATAAAACACCTGCGTTCTGACAATTCCTACTTTAGGCTGTGCAAGTGATTGTGTATCTCTCTCTATCCCACTGAATTTAAGAATTACGGGGCCGTACCCAAATAAATTTTTGGACCGTTTTTGTATTATTTTCGTCGTGTTTTTAAAGAGATCTTTACGGATGGGTCTATCGCCTTTAAAATACTTGTTGGATGGGTCTATCAGCTTTAATAGACGCCACTAAAAAGCACCCGATTCCCGTCATCATTCGGCTATCTCCGACTGTCCCATTCGGATATTTAAATATGTGAATGGCGGGCAACCAACAAAAGAGCAATGTTTGCTGCTAGAAGCAACGGTTTCTGGCAATAAGAATAATTAATGTAAATAATAATTAATGGAATAATAATTGAATTAAAATTAAAAAAAAGCGTTTCTGGAATAATAATAATTATTGATTCTTTAAATAAATTAAATATAAATAAAGGATGCAAACAAGAAAATTGAATTATTAATCTTATACATAATACCCTAATATAAGTATCAAAAAAATGCAGTTTGGTTGAACAATCCAATGGAATGGAAATTGAATTATTTTTTTTTTTATAAATATTTTGAAAAATTTCTTTGGGCGAACATGGATTTATTTTATTTTGGATATTATTTAAAATTACTATAGTTTATTTTTGAGGAAGTGTTATTTGAAAAATTTATTTTTCTACTACCTTATAAGAAAATTTTTAATTTTATTTCCCTGCATAATTGAATTTTTTTATTTGACTATATCTTGCTTATTATTTTTTATGAAATTAATGTTTACATTAAATTGTGCTTATTAATAAGACAGAAAGTAGAAAATTATGCACTGTAGGAGCAGCGTCATTTCCCCACTGTGGATGCTTTTGCTGGATCAAACTTCACCCACTTAAGAAAATTATGCACTTTGCTCCCTTTCGTTATACAAATAACTATTATTTTTTTAAGTTCTCTATATGTGGACATATCAAAAGGAAAAGCCCAACTTAAACAATAGGGTATTGTATATTTAGAAAAAATAAATAAATGGAAAACATAATTTATAAAATATTGTAGTATCGTACTTTAATTTTAATCTTAAATATATAAATGTTATTTTTTTTTTAAATAAGTACCTATTTTTTTAAATAACTGTTATACCTAGGGAGAGAGGTAATTTTGGTAAGTGAAAACACAACGGATTTAATTAGTTATACTGTTATATAAATGTATCATATATTAACAATTTTTATTTTATAAATGCTGCAAAGACATGTATATGACTGATTTGAAAAGAAACTTAATTATTTTATGCTAAAATACTAATTTACAATTCGCAGTTTCGATTAATACTCATAAGAAGAAACTGCAAGAAACTTAATATTTACTTCAAATATTTGCCTAAAACTTACATAAAAAATTATAATACACATATACATACATATATAGTTAAACCTATAAAAATATACCTACTATTATATAAAAAAAAATACTGATAAATAGAAAAAATATACATTTAATTATTTTTATTTACTGCTCCTTCTTCTTCTTTGATGGAAAATAAACTTGTTTGTCCATTTTTCGTTTACTTGTATTTGTCTTATTTATCTGTTGCATCATTGATGTCAGTTGTCTCATGCACCTAGACATTTACAGGTATATGTTAATATATTTTATATAATTTTATAAAAAGATAACTTACTTATCATAAGTTTCATCATTTAAAGATCTTAAAAAGTTTGATACACTTTCAATTTCTTTTGTTGATTGCTTGTTCAATCGTTGTACTGCTACTTGTTGATTTTTAGTTGTCTTTTCATTAACAAATGTTTCAATTTCTAGACTATGGCTAGCTTAAATATTATTGAAAGAACATTGCCCGAGGAGTTCACCTAAAACAGAATCGCTTCCCTTCCTTTGCTCACATACCATAATGAACAATTGAAATTGCTACAAATTACCTCTAAAATCACTTCGATTGCAACAATATACTTTTTTAATCTTGTCTTCAATTTTCCTTGTGCGAACAAGTGCATAGTTTGTGCTTATTTTATGCTCTCTTAACCATTCCTCAAATGTTTCTTCGCTGGAAAAATGGAAAGTTGAGGACTCTATTTTGATATCATGACTTAACCTGTAAATGAGCTTCAAGTCTTTAATAAGTCTCACAAGAATACTTAGTCTCTTTGCATAAGGGACAAGAACTGTGTGACTTTGGGTTATCTGGGAGCTGCTGCTTATGAATAACTTTAATATGTTTGTTCAATGCTGAAATGGAAGAAAACATTTTACTGCATAAGTGGCACACATTTTTGTTGATAGTTTGGTCCTGATTCTGATAGTTTTGAGTAGGGCCGTCCATCTTTACAGCTAAAATCGCTGAATTGGAATTGATACAGCTTTTCAGGTATTATTTTAAAACACTATAAGCAACAATATGGTCAATATTTCACAAAGAAACAAATTCAGTATAATCGCAATAATTGATCAAATTAGTTGGAGCTTTTTTACGTAAGTAAACAACTAACAAACGCGGGAACATTCGTGTCGTTATTCTTGTCATTCACGTCAAACGACCGAATTTTTCTCCGAACATACACGATCGCCGCCGGGAATCGGGTGCTTTTTAGTGGCATCTAGCTTTAATAGTTGGGAGAGGGGCCATGTGAGGTTATTATTTGATGTGTTTTGCCGGTTATGCTTTTTACACGTTTATGAAAGTAAAGAATTTAGAATTTGGCCTGTATTCCTGTAAATTTTTTGCAGTTTTTACTGTGAGGAACAGTGTTTTTTTATTTGTGTTTGTGGATTTGTTTTGGTATTATACCTAAAGACCTTAAAATGTTTCGACCCTGGAAAAATAGGCAGGAAAATTTGGCAAATGAAGAGGAAAGTGTTTGTGCGGGCTTATGGAGACCGTGGGCAAAGTTTACTGAATAAAATTCAGTATATATAATTTTATTCAGTAAACTTTGCCGTGGGTGTACAAGAAAAACAATAACATTTGTGAGAAAAAAAATAAGAGTGATCTGGGCAGTGATTTAGACTTACATAGTTCTGATAGTTCATTTTCTAGTATTGAGGAAGCAAAAAGAAGCAAGGGAAGTAGAAGCTACAGAGGAAATCAAGCAGTTTTAAAAGAACAAATTTATCTAAATATCTATAACAATCTAAGGAATGATACTCAGTTCACAAATGATTGTAGTGCTTTGCAAAAAATAGCGTTTTTAACAGGAGTTCCCTATAGTACAATATGCCTGTAAAAAAAAGGATTAAACACAGAATAAAAAGGAAAGATGCAGGACAATCAAAGGGACTTGACATGGATATTGCCAAATTGCTAAGGAAAGGTGTGTATTCTAAATACAAAAACAATGAGGTTCTGACCATATAGACACCTTATCGGCAAGGGACAAACATTTCTCAGTCTCAACCTTGCAGAGATACCTGATAAAACTTGGATTTAAGCTTAAGATGGTTAACAAAAGAGCTGCTGTAATGGAATTGTCAGGTGGTGTATAGAATATTTGAGGAAAATTTAAAAAATTTGGGAGGAAGAAAGATCCATATATTATTTAGCCGAAACATGATATGATACATTTATGATTGATGTATGATTTCCATTCTCTGGGAAAAAAGTCTCTTTTTTGCCATAGTAAGAAAACCATATTTTTATTAATAAAACAAGTTTAAAATTTTGTTTTTTACAGCTTACTACCCCTGTTGTCCCTCAGCAACACAATGAAGACTGCTTCTTCCTCCATTCTCTGGAAAAAAGTCCCTTTTTTGCCATAGTAAGAAAATCCTATTTTTATTAATTAAACAAGTTTAAAGTTTTGTTTTTTTCAGCTTACTGCCCCTGTTTGTCCTTCAGCGACACAATAAAGTATATATAATGTAATGCTTTAGAATCCATATGCTGATGTGCGAGATGAAGTTAGAATCCATGGCGGCAACAGAGAAACTGTTTCCTTCCTTAATGGAAGAAACTGCTAAAGAACAATGGCAAAAAAACAGAATTTACAAAATTTGTATTAACTTTTTGGGCCAGATTCAAAAGAGTGGTTAAATTTATAAAAGTATTTAGTATCCTCACTGTAGTTTTAGGATCCAGTATACTTAAAATGTAGTGTTTTGTATAAGATTTTTAGTTTTTAGTATAAGCATTTATTTTTGTTAATCTCTCGTAATATGCATAATAACTAAATACAAGGCAAACAAATTAATAAATACGTTAGGGATGTAAGGTATGTTTTTTTTTTATAAGTAAAACTTGTGTCTTTTAAAGGCATAAAGTATAGACAGCCAGATGATTTTTAATGTAAAAGTTTATTTAAAAAAATATACTTCCAATTTTCTGACTACATAATTACTTTTTATCAAAAGAAGTTGGTACTAAATATAGAGATGGGGGGTTTTCATGAGTATATTATTATAATAATATATCATAATATGTATTAATTAAAAAAAACTATAATAAAGGACATTGAATATGGCAGCCACAATCCCCATTAATAATCACCACCATGTAAAAATAAATCTCAATTCCCAAAAAAAGGAAATATATAAAATTTGAAGACAAACCAAAACATTTTACACTTTTGTGTCAAAAAGTAACTATTTAATGCCTTAATCCACAGAATAAATGGGCCTAAGTAATTTGTCACCTACTCTCTCATTAAACTCAAAAATGCTTTATTGTCAATATAAACATAGAAGTTGTAGACAAAGCCAATAGACTGTATATTAAAGGAATAAAAACGAGAAACTAATTAAAAATAAAATAAAATTATATACCTAGTAAAACTTTGAAAAATACTTAAATGCTAATCATTAAAAATTCATCATAGTTTAGGTGCTACATAGTTTAGTACGCTTTACTAGCAAGAAATATTTTCTTCCTTGTACGTAGGCTTTTTTCAGTCTTAAGTTGTCTTATTTCTAGTGGAAGTTTATTAAACAGCTTTCTACCTCCATATATGATAGAGCTACGGACAAGTTCAAAATGAGGAATGGGTAGCCTCAACAAATAGTTTTGTCGCGTATTATAGTGGGTTCCTAAGTGGAGTTCCTGTTTATATTTTCTAAAAACTAAGCAAACTGTTTCCAAAATAAAAATACAACACAGGGTTAAAATATTATGACTTACAAAAAGCGGGCGACATGAATCACGAGGCTTGGCCCCACATAGATATCTAATGGCCCCTTTTTGGAGTACAAACACTGAACTAAAAAGTGAATTTGAACATGAACCCCAAAAGCAAATTCCATATCGAAGGTGCGACTCGATAATCGCGAAGTATGCAGATCTGGCGATGGAGAAATTAAGACTGGTGGCAATAACCCCAAAGCCTGATGAGACTTTTCTACATACATTCACAATATGGTCTTCAAATTTAAGGAACTTGTCTATGGGAAGACCCAAAAACTTACTGAACGGTGGCATGTTGATGGCTTCATTATTTAAACATATATCATTTGTATTATATTTAAGGATATTTGTTTCGGAAACATTAAATGTCAAAAAATTTGCATCACACCAGTCTTTTATTTTTAACAAATCTGCACGTATATTGGCCTCCATTTGAGAAACATCAGAGTCGTGCCAGAGGATGGTGGTATCATCGGCACACCAGTTACCTGCAGTTGTGGCAGATCGTTCACATAAATGAGAAAAATTAAAAGACCAAGTACTGATCCTTGCGGAACACCCACATTTATATTAAGTTCCTTAGACATACCACCATTAAAGTTGACAGCCTGGACACGATTTGATAAGTAGGAACGAAACCACTCAAGGGCAGTTCCCCTGAAACCATAGAGCTCCAGTTTCATCAGCAGCACTCTGTGACTCATGCAGTCAAATGCCTTGGACAAGTCACAGAATACCGCTGCTGCAACTTCACCAACATTCAGTCGGTTGTAAAGGTGCTCTAGAAAGCTAAAGATAGCATCATTTGTGCTCACAGACTCACGAAAGCCAAACTGCTGAAGACTCAATAGGCCAAATCTATTTGAAAATGAAACCATCCTCACCTTAACGAGCCGTTCCACTATCTTGGCTAAAGTAGGCAATAACTTTAGTTACGTAGTAACTTACTTAGTTTTCTATTTCGTTTCTTAATATTGACAACAGGAAAAGCAGTGTTAAAATTGTTTAATACTATTTGATGAAAGCTATGCAGTGGGTTAACAGTAGTCAATACATTATTCCAACTTGACATATTGCAAAGCAAAGAGACTTGACTTGTTATAAGGGACTGATGGCGCTAAAAACTAAACTTATGAAATTAAAATTTTTGGTTAAACTCATTTAACGTACTTAAATCTTATATTTAAATTAAATATTATCTATCTTGCTATCAACTATCCTGAATTTCTAACTTAATAAAACTAAACCCAAAAATCCCGAATAATAAAGTTTTAAATACAAATAAATTTTAAGGCCGGACCTGTGCAACTTTTCACGCTTGAGTGGCTGTGATTAAGGTCAGGCGTTTAACAAAATAGTACGTGGGCACATGCAGTCACATTTTACGAATCAAATGTATAAATTCTTAAAAAAAATGCTTAAAACATTTATTTATTTAATGAAATGATTAAATATCGCTTAGAATAATACTTTATGACTCTTTCCACATAAAATTTTGCGTTTTAAAGATGCATGTCATGTGACAATACAAGCAACACCGGCACACGGACTATTTGCGGTACATCAAAGATTCTAATAGATCTCTGAACTGAACTATACTTCCCTATCTGAGCGCATAGTTGCAAAACGCCAAAAGAAGATGTTAAAACATTTAGTGAAACCATCTTGTTCCGACCATTGTTTGCTTCAGTGCAATACAAAATTTAGTCCTGAACGAAAAATGTCGAATAACCAGCAATATTGGAAATCCACAAAATATGTCCAACAAAATTTTTTAATTAGCCACGTTAAAAGAGTTCCTATAAAAAGAAGAACAGTTGTTGTTGCGGCAGAGCCTTTAAGAAAATCTACGAGGTTTCATTATTTTTTGAGAGACGAATCAGGTGATCTCCAACGAATCTGCAAGGTACATTGGGGTATTACCCACATGATGATCGATTTTTAAGGACAATTATGTCAGCTACAAATACAGATGCTGTTATTTACAAACCTACTCGTCGAACAAACGTAACACTAAACCAAAAAATTGATCTTACGGTTATTGTAGAACACATAAATTCATTTGGGCCAACTATCTCACATTATCGGAGAGCACATGCCCCAAATAGACGTTACCTTCCGTCAGATATTAATATTGTGGCTATGCATAAACATTTCATTTCAAACAGAAATATCCTAACATACCTGTCTCATATCAAATTTACCGTGAAGTAGTAGCAGGACAAAAATTTTTTTTTGTAAAACTAGGACATGAGGAATGTTGGTCCTGTGAAGTTTTTGAACTACACTGTAGGCAAGTGGGGCATGATAAAGAAAGGATAAGTGATGAATGTGATGTATGTCAAAAATGGGCTTCCCATAAACAAAAGGGAAAACTTGCAAGAGAAGCTTACCAAAGAGACGGTGATTCAAAAGGCGATTCAAGTAGTTTGGTAGTATCTGTTGATCTTCAAAAGGCAAGAAAGTGGTTAAGTAATTAGTTTGTAAATTAATTTATAAGATTTGTATTTTATAGGTGATTATGCAGCCAAGGGTAGAGATGTTTAAAGAAGTAATCTTCACCCAAAGGATTATCGTCTTCAATGAGTATTTTGTTCCCATCGGTGAAAATAAACAAAATAAAGCCTGTGCTGTCCGAAATCTGACATTACATGTGCATATGATCGATTCCTTGTCATCAATAGAGACGCAAAAGAGATTACGTTTTGGCTAGACACTTGTAGCGCACAAAACAAAAATTGGGAACTGTTTTGTTTTTTTATAGTATACAGGGTGATTCATTAATATTGCACGAAAATGAAATGCCGGTTTTTTTGGGTTAAATTATGACGAAAAGTTCCTATAAACATATGTCCGAAAGTGCGTCGTTTCCGAGATACAGGGTGTTCAAATTTTCTTAAAAAATCGATTTTTTATTCATATCTAAGAAATGCCTTTGCTGTTTGCAATGTCATTCACACCATTTCTGGATATCTTAATGATGTATCTTTTTGACATATGACAGTTGATTTGTTATTCTAGGGACGTGCCCACGGGGTAAGCGGGTTAGGTTTTTTGTACAAAAAATAGCACCTAGTAGATTTTTTGAACCTTCTATACATTTTTTGGATGACGCAACTAAAGATGGAATTGTTTCAACTCTTGGGTGTTTTTCGTATCTCCCTCCGTTTTCGATAAAAAAATTAACAATTGCTTTTTTGCATCCCTCTGTAAAAATACAAGTAAATGCTTTTAAATCACGCGAAAGCAAAGAAATAATTTTCTTCCTAAAATGTAATACTTACCTATTCATAGTGTCGAATATCAAGTACAGCATTAACAACTGCTGATCTAAAAAATACTGCGGAATGTTGAAATTGTAAATACGTATTAAACAAAATTTAGTAAATACTATTATCGTTTTAGTTTTTGTCGCATTCTTTTCGTTGCTTTGAAAATGCAATAAATAAAATACCAGTTCATTTAACATTACTAGGTGTGGCTCAGTGATAAGGTGTTGTTTTTTTCCTGTCAAGTAGACAATTTCCTCATTTTTGTCTAAAATGGAGTACACTTATAGTGAAATGTGCGATATGCACTTTGTGTATGGTCTTGCTAATGGTAATTCACAAGCAGCGAGGCGTATTTACGCGGACAAATACCCTAACCGAGTACTTCCTCATAGTCAAATGTTTACTCGCCTCCATCAACGCCTCAGAGAAAGTGGAAGTTTTAAAAAACTTACAGTCGACAATGGACAACCCCGCACAGTTGCAACCGCAGAAGCTGAAGAAGCAGTGCTCCACGAAATCGAGGATAATCCTTCAACGAGTACAAGACAGATTGCTGCCACTTTAAACATTAGTCAGCCAACAGTGTTTAGAATACTGAAAAATCAGCTTTTGTACCCGTATCACATCCAGCGGGTACAAGCACTTTTGCCAGACGATTATCCTCATAGAGTGGCTTTCTGTCGATGGTTACAACAAAACATTGTAGAAAATCCTCCTTTTTTATCAAAAATACTTTTCACGGACGAAGCTAATTTCTCCAGGAATTCGATAATGAATTTCCATAATAATCACATTTGGGCAGATGAAAATCCACATGGAATAAGTGAAAGTCGCCATCAACACCAATTTTCACTGAATGTTTGGGTTGGAATCATTGAAGACCACTTAATTGGTCCTTTCTTTTTGCAACAAAGGTTAAGTGGAGAAGTGTATCGGCGTTTTCTTCAAGAGGAGTTGCCAACACTATTAGAAAACGTCCCGCTTGACTTAAGGTACCAAATGTTTTTCATGCATGATGGCGCTCCGGCGCATTTCAGCTTAATTGCTCGACAGTATTTAGATAGAGTATATCCCAATCGTTGGATAGGTCGTGGAGGTATACAACCCTAGCCTGCGCGATCTCCCGATCTAAATCCAATAGACTTTTTCCTCTGGGGCCACCTCAAGCAATTAGTTTATACCACCCCCATCGAAAATGTTGAAGAATTAAGAAATCGTATTATTGCAAATTGCGATATTATTCGAAACACGCCAGGGATCTTTGAACGTGTTCGCCAGTCAATGCGTCGCAGGACAGACGCATGCATTGCAGTTGGAGGAACTCATTTTGAACAACTCTTATAGCGTACGTTTCTTAGTCCATAGCTTTTCATTACCTTCATCAATTTACTAATGTTTATTCTAAGAATTTAATTAATGTACCTAAGTTTAATTAAAACTATTTTTCAACAGGTAGTACAGTTAATGTCATGTCAAAATTCCAAATTACCGTATTTACTATTCTTTACCCTGTAAATCGATAAGTAGGCATTTTATTATGTTTATTCAAGTTTTTTCAAACGTTTGCATTAAACTAATTTTTTTATCGAAAACGGAGGGAGATACGAAAAACACCCAAGAGTTGAAACAATTCCATCTTTAGTTGCGTCATCCAAAAAATGTACAGGAGGTTCAAAAAATCTACTAGGTGCTATTTTTTGTACAAAAAACCTAACCCGCTTACCCCGTGGGCACGTCCCTGGAATAACAAATCAACTGTCATATGTCAAAAAGATACATCATTAAGATATCCAGAAATGGTGTGAATGACATTGCAAACAGCAAAGGCATTTCTTAGATATTAATAAAAAATCGATTTTTTAAGAAAATTTGAACACCCTGTATCTCGGAAACGAAGCACTTTCGGACATATGTTTATAGAAACTTTTCGTCATAATTTAACCCAAAAAAACCGGCATTTCATTTTCGTGCAATATTAATGAATCACCCTGTATATGGTAAACTCTGATGACATCTCAGCACAAAAAATTGATATGAAATACTTCGAACCCGGTCATACTTTCATGAGCGCGGATTCATTCCACCACCAAGTCGACCATTCATTAAAGAAAAAAGGAAAGGTGTATAATTTCTAGGATTTTATGGATTGTGTTCAAAAGGCCAGATCGGAGAGGTCTCTAGTCACCGCTGTTATGGATACCCAACACTTTTTTCAATGGGGTGATTATACATCACAGTACAAACTGAGTAAAACATCTCCTCGTCCATATTTGCAGTCAATGGTTCATGTCAGATTTGAAAGGGGTAAATACACCCTGGAGTATAAAAATACTTTTGATTCTGAATTCCTTACATTAAATGTATTAACAGCCAAATTTTCTAAAACTGGAATCCCACCTCCCAAACTCGTACAAACATCGCGCGGTATTTCCAAAGAGAAAAAGGAAAATCTTTTGAGTAAGCTTTCTGCAATTATTCCCACAAACAGATTGCACCAGTTTCCGAAAATGTGGATATGTGTGATTCCGATAATGAGTGAGTTCATTGTTATTTTAATGTTCATGTATTACTACTCTAATAATACGTTATATTTAATTTAATAAAAGGTTTTCTTCAAGGTAGTTTTTTCTTTATGCTTACTTTCTTAATAAAATACGGCATTTATAATTTTGTTTAATAAATAACATATTTTGTTTCTATTTAATAAACTTTTTTAGAAGAATTAGTTAAAAAGTTTTATTAATGTCAATGGCAAGAAGCAAAACATAAAATGTCGTTTTTCTCGAAACGCCATTTTCGTAGATACGGCGTTTTCGTTAAGCAGGGCAGTATATAAGGTTGGAAAATTGGCGGGGGGGTAAGTAAGAAATTAATGCAGGTTTACATTTTTAAGGTTTGTTTAAATATAAACGAATGTTTGAAGAATATGAGCAGTCTAGTTCTTTATTTACGTTTTCTTTATGTTGCATATTGCTGCCCTGAGTAGTGGGAACATTTTCTTAAATGTGTAAGGCAAAAACTTTATCACTTTCCAGTAAATCATCTTTTTTCCACAGTTTTTCTTTGGGTTATGGATTTTAGAACCTCATACCTAAAATCAATTTTCTCTCTTTTATTTTATAGAAAACCGTTGGATTTTTCCGGATAGTGCTCATAGAAGTTGAGATATCGACCTCCAAAGTTTGGGATTTTATTCATTTTGGGATCTCGGGTATCATTTTTTCACGAAAAATTGATTTTTTGCGAAATTGAACTAACTATACCAGTAGCTTGCTCCCATCACGGTTATAATAAGATTCGAGCGGAACTAAAGCGGCCCTCACATGATCAGTAATACTGACAGTACTTTATATTGTCAGTATTTCATCAATATTTTGAAATTCACCTTACACTATCAATATTTCTATCAGTAACCTATACAATATTTAGTTTTGTTGTGATCGTTCTTTCTAGTATTTCTCTTCTTCAAAAAAAATGGGCAATAAACAAAAAGCTTGTGTTGCCATTATATTGTACTGTACAAGTTTAAAACGCAAGAAGCAAAAAAGACGTTGGATAGGTCAGCGTCAAAAATACACTCATTTAAATTTGTTAAATTTTATAAATAACACAGATCTAGATGATTATATCGAAACTATTTCCGAATAAGTAGTGATGTGTACAATGAACTCCTCAATCTCCTAAGGCCTTCAATTACCCAACAGGACACAAACATGAGGCAAGCAATATCAGCCAACGAAAAACTAGCGTTGACGCTACGATTTTTAGCTACTGGGAGATTTTGAGGATCTAAAATTTTCCGCTATCATTTCTCCTACAACCATAAGTGAAATTGTGATGGAGGTTTGCAACGCCATAATTGAATTATTGGCAGACTACATCAAAGTAAGTAAACATTATTTTTACATAAAACAAATATGCTTTTTTATTATTTTTTTTTTACATTGGAAGCTATTACAATTTATTTAAATGAACTTAAATATGTTTGTATAGTAGGAAGGTCTGTTGGTGATTGTGGTGTGTGTTCTGTTTGAAGGGCTTATTGATGATTTTGGGACACATTTTGAAGCTTTAAATATTGTCGATTTTTACTAACGTTGTGTGCTTCATCCAATGGCATTGGTGGAGAGAACATGGGCGTTGAAGTGTAACTATAGTTGCAACTTGCGGATGGTAAACTTTGAACTGATGGTGCTCTTGAATATACATCAACAAAATTTGCTTCGTCACAATTTATTTTGACGGAGCTTTTGGTTAAGGTGCCCTGTTCCGCCTCGAAAAGAATATCGTTTATGTATTTCTTCGCCAACCTTCGTTGTTGTGGGTCAATAAGACTTTTCAACTTTGCTTCCCAAATTTTTCCAATGAGATATTCACCATCTTTAGTTAGATATTCACGCGCCATGGATAATAGCTGCTGACGATCTTGGTTATCCTGGTTTCCAGTAGCTTTTTTTTTTGTTGCTTTCTCAGTTCTATCAGTGCCTTCGTTTTGTTGCACGTCTTCAGAACGCTGAAACAATAGGAAACAGATCAATGAATTAAATGCTTTGTTTTTTTAGATACCATTAACCGGAGACGAATGGGAGAAAATAGCAAAGGGCTTTGGGACAAAGTGGCAATTTTGGAACTGCCTTGGGGCAATAAACGGAAAACACGTTCACATTATTAAACCAGCGAATTCCGGATCAAGGTACTATAATTACAAGAGCACCCACAGCACCGTTTTGATAATGGTTGATGTTGGCACTAACGGACGGGTATCGGATGGAGGAGTTCTTTACAATACCGATTTTTGGGAAATGTTCCAAACAATCGGTTGAATATTCCTGATGGCTCAAAACTGTAGGCCTCAAAACAGGGGACGTCGTTATTGGCACAAACAGATCCGAACATACATTGAATGGGCTTCGTTTAGGATCATATCGAAATGCATCAAAAAACGCTAAGCAAGTTAGGGAACGCTTTAGGAACTACTTAAATAAAGAGGGGCAAGTGGATTGGCAAAGAAAAATATTGAATTTAACTTAATCGAAATAGGTATTTTGGTTTGTTTAAAAAATGTAAAATGTAACTTTCCTGTTCCAATAAAACACTATTTACTTACCTCATTTTGTATTATTGAGCTTCTTCCTTTCTCCGGAATTTCAACATCTGCTAAAAACTGAAGTTCATAAAATATCCACGAACTGGGTTCATACACACCTTTAGCACTACTACCAGTGCGCTTAGAGTCTTTTATTTTCTTCAATTCCTTCCTGTAATTACTACATAGTGTATTCATTTGCTTTTTCACATCTTCAATAGTGGCTCTTAACGTACATAAATTTGAAGCAAAGCTTCGTATCCGCGTCTTTTTTTGTCTCGATCGGAATACTTTCTCAATGTGATATTCCACAAGTCTGGCATTGACTTATAAGCTGCAATAAACCTCTTTAATATTGATTTTCTTGTTTCTTCTTCTTCAGAAGATATGCTGGATGGAGACTGCATCGAACCATGATGCCTCGATGACTTCACTTGGAAAACTGATTTACTTTATTTTACTGCGCTCGGACGATCAATATTTTCATCAGTATTTTGGCTCCGCCTAAATACTTTCAGGACCCCGAAAGTATTATCAGTATACTGAAAGTCCATCAGTAGTTGCCCTCACACGATCAGTACTATTGTCAGTATTTCGAAATACTGTCAGTTATACTGATCGTGTGAGGGCCACTTAAGAGAATGAGAGCATTTTAAAAATGAGATCACTGGAAAAAGTCATTTTTCGACGTTGTTTTTGAGCCCAAAAATGGGGTCTAAAAATGTGATATCTCGGTTAATATTAGAGCTACGACCTTGCGGCTGTTTCATTGGATTTGGAAGGAAGAAACTAAGTTAAAACTGTTGAAATTTTTCGGATATTGCCCACCGAAGTCGAGATATCGACCTCCAAAGTTTGGGATTTTTCATTTTAAGGATATGGGGGGTATACCCTAGTATCATTTTTTTTTTCACCAAAAATTGATTTTTTTAGAAAATGAGCTAACTATACTAGCGCATTGTGTTTTGTCTTACAGGGAAATGAGAACAAAATTCATTGCTTCAAGACTATATTTATTTTAATTTGAAAATGACTTTTATCGTAACTTATACATTTTTGTGAAGAACTAGAAAGCAATAAATTTTAAGAATGGATAAATCTACACATTATACAGGGTGAAATACGAAGTATAAACGTTCAATTTTAATATGAAATCTTTTATATTGCGAAACTGGTATTTCTTTAAATGAAATGTAAAAAAAACAATTAAGATAAAATAACAGGTATTATTCATCTAACGAGGATTCTGAAGATTCATTTTCATCCAAATATTGCTCTATTTCCATGCCCCAATGAAGTGAATTTTTATTGAATCTTAAATTATTCTTGAAGACGGCTAATTTTGGGTGAGAAGTGATTAACAGCCTTCTCACGAATTTTAGAATTAATTAATTAAAAATATTGGGATTATCAAAGGTGAACCGCCCACGCGGTATTATTCCTTAAGTTTAAGTAAAATTGCGAATCGAATTTGACGTGTCGTGCGTGAAACTGAAACAAGGTACCAATTTATGATTTTAATAAGGGTTTAGTACTCTGGGTATGATTTCTTAATCAAATAGTTATTTTTCTTGTTGGTGATATTGTTAACTTTAAAATGATTTTTCGTTTAAAAAAATACATATTTTTCAATATAAATTAAAATTTGTAGGGTGCCAATGATAGGCAGAGAAAAATGTTATATTGCCAGTGGTTGGCACCTATGCCAATTATTGGAATATTGCTGCTAATAATATTCTCCCAATCATTGGCACCCTATTCTATTTTTTTATTTGCTCATCTCAAGCAATGAGTTTTGTCTTAAAATTTTTTTTTGGTAAATTCATCAGGTATCATTTTTAAAATTTTTTAAACACTATTTTTTAAATTTAAGGCTTACGATATATTATGTTCCTATTAACTTTTGTTCTCAAAATAAAACAGTCCCTGTATTATAGGCTCTCAATTATTAAACCCCCTGTATATTTTTTAAATCAAAAATTATTTGCCTGTATTTTCATACAGGATTTTATTTTAAAAAAATCACGAATAAAATAATGGCATTTGTTATACCCACAAAAAAAGATTCCTAAAATTTTATGTATCTAAACAGATGTAACAAGAGAACTTGTTCCATGTTAAATCTGCGGCGTTGATTGAGAAATTCTCAATCAACGTCTGCGGTGTTTATAATTAAAAAAATATAGCATATAAAATATAGGGTTTTTTATCAAGAAAAAACTTACATGCCTAAGTATAGAGTTTTATAGCTCCTTTCTTTTTTAAGATGGCTCCAAAACCAAAACAGAATCGCCCCAATGGCTCCACCAGACATAGCGAGAAAATTGTTCAAAAAGCTCTTGAAGAAATTCGATCAGGAGAATCAAAAAAGGCAACATCTCGAAAGTATGGGAATCCAAGGGAAACCCTACAGTTCAGACTTTCAAAAAATAAAAAAAGGTCCGTTTACATACTCTTGACAGAGGTGGAGGAGATTCATTTAAGAGAATAAATCATTGATAGTCAGTGCAAAGGTTTCTTAAGGCGTAAAATTGACATTCAAACATTTCTAAATCAAACTGATAAAAGAACACCATTCAAAAATAATTTACCAGGCGATAAATGGTTCAACCATTTTTAAAAGCGGCATCCTGAATTACCAAATCGAACTGCAGAGGCGGTTACTTCAGCTTCAGCAAATGTAGCGGAAAGCGATATTAAAAAGTGGTTCACAGATATCGAATTTTATTTAAAAAAGAAGGACCTATTTGACATCATGAACGATCCCAGCAGAATTTTTAATGGCGATGAAACAAACTTTTATTATGTGCCCAAACTTCGATAAGTCGTTGCTCTAAAAAGCTCCAAGAACGTTTACGAATTAGATATGGGAGATACGAAACAGAATCTCACTGCGGTGTTCACCTTCTCTGCATCGGGTACAATAACACCGCCGATGATCATCTTCCCAAACAAGAGACTTCCACAATCGGTGAAGGACAGTGTTCCAGAAGGATGGACATATGCGTTAACTGATAATGGCTGGATGAAATCCGAAACTTTTTTATTTTACCAAATCTGGAATTGTGTTTTCAGTAATAGTATTTATTGATGGACACAAAACACATGTCACATACCAAGTAAATACTTTATGCTCTAGGCTGAAGATAGTCCTAATAGCCCTATATCCCAACTCCACTCGAATTCTGCAACCCGCCGATGTTGCCAATTTCAGACCCTTAAAAAGTCTTTGGCGTTATGGGGTTTTGCACTGAAGAAGAAATCATCCATTCATGAAACTACGAAAGGAAGATTTTGCTCTTATTTTATACACGGCAGTGGAAAACCTTGATGCAACAACCATATCAAACGGCTTTAAAGCATGTGGATTATTTCCTTGGGATTCCAATGCAATGACTATACCAAGTGCCTAGGAAAAAATATTTATATTATTGATAGTGTAGGAGAACCAGAAGCAAATATTAACAAATAAATTTGACTTTGTTCAAAAAGCTAATAGGTGATAGAAAATTTATGGAACTGGGACAGGCGAGAGTGACATCGGACGACGAGAATTTTGCAACAAATAAGTCTAGAATAAGATCGTTTTTCAACAGCCTTTAGGCAAATGGCAGAAAGCGATTTTTAAACAAATTATTCAGAAGAGGAAATAGCAAATATGTCTATTGTTTTAGAAGGGGAAAATTATAATATCCTGAGACTTTCAGACCTAAATAAAGAACAGTTCACCATTGAACCCACAATTATTGAGGTAATCGACACAAACATAGAAGAAAAGCAGAAGAATAACGCCAATGAAAAGATGAATACGAATAGCGAAATTCTGACACCAGTTGATAATTTGTCGTCCATAGAATTATTTTTACCTAAACCACAAACACCTGAAAAGAAGGACAAAAGAGCAGTAACCAAAATGCCTTGTTATTTCGTCGTCGGGTTTCAAAAGATTGTTGAGGAAAAAGAACAGCTTTAGAGGGAAGAGGAAGAGCAAAAGAATCAAAGAATACAAGAGACTCAAGCGGTAGGCTGCAAAAAAGACAGAAAAGGAATACAAAGGCAAGACTCTAACTGCAAGGAAGGATGACCATCAAAGCCATGTTAGAAACATTTTTAGTTCTCCGCCAAAAAAGCGTCTTTCCCTCTGCACACCTTTGACGGCAGCCACTTCATCAATGGAGAATTTGTTACGAAATAAAGTTTGCTATGTTTGCGTGAAAAATATAAACAGGTCGAACCAGGTGTAAAAAATGTACGAGAACATATCATGTAGAATGTTTGGAAAAGAAAGGTCTATATAAAAAAGAATTTCTTTGTGCCTCTTGTTTGTCTAAATCTTAGGCTGCTTTTTGTAAATATTTTTATAAGACATTATATTATTCATCCTACTTTTAAGTTTAACTATTCGTCTTGTAAACCTTTGAATATTAGCTCGTTTTATTTATAAACAATATTATTTTGATATTAATTTTAGTGCTATTACATGTTATAATCAAGATCAATTGTTGTTTTTTTAAGAAACTGATATTATATGAATAATATCATTAAATTTTTAGTCATTAATATTTGAGGTGCGTAGTGGACAATGTGCCAATAACTGGTGAGACAACTGTGCTATTATAATTTAAAAAAAAAATCTTTTTTTTTCATTTGAAGACAAAGTAGAATCATCAAAGAACATAAACTAGTCACAAGCTGACTATAATATCAATTTTCTGAAAACTAGTGGATATGTGAAACCTAAGAAGTCCTTAAGGTGCCAATAACTGGGTAGTTTACCCTAGTTGCTTAAAAACTAATTAAATTTAGCAATATATGTCTTTTTTTTCCTAATATGTATTACAAAATAATAGCTTAATAGCGGAAAATAATCCCTTTAAGACACGAAATTGCAACTATAAATGCATTTTATGTTACTGATGTTTCTTTAGTAGTCATTCATATTTTTGTTCATTTATTAAGCAAAAAGACGTAAAAAGAAAATAAAGACAAATTGTCGCTGCAACAATTATTTCCCGCGTCTGAAGGCAATATTTGGTTGGTACCTGGATGCGCAGACGACTTAGCAGTCTTACGATTGAAGCGCCACCAGTCGTCTCTCTCTCTCTCTCTCTCCAAGCATATTAAAAAAGTAATTCTCAAAAGGTAGTTCTTCGCAAGTTCTTTTTCGCAAAAGTCTACATTGTTTTTTAAGAAAATCTAATCTAAGTCAATGCTTTGAAACAAGCAGAATCCAGTCAAGTTCTCCAGAGGAAATTAGGGATCCCTGCGACACTCATATCCAGAAATTCCAAAGGTAAGGTGCCATTCATCATTTTTATTGCCAAAGTATACCCTTTTCGCGTCGAATCTCAACAAAAACTTTGTCCTTTAATAGGAACCACCTTTTCGCGACACAAATAGACATCAAATAGTTACGAATCACGTAAATCTCGATTGAGAAAGTCAATCACCATCATCAATAATTTTAAATTAATACCACCTTACACTTCATTGATCCATGAAATAAACGCTACGTCGTACCAAGCAAAATAAATACCTGCCTGTAATAAATAGTAACATCTGTATGTTGGTCATAGACGAGCGATTATGAAATGATACGGTTTGTTATGTAGTTAAGCAAGTAACTAGTCGGTTGCACCATAGATTGATGTTGATGATGATGATGTTGATGCGAGATTCCAAGAAGACGCGAATTAGCGGTACCTTCAAGGTTAAAAGTCAATATTCTCTATACTGGTGGCGTAAGAGTCTTTGTTGCAGAAAAAGACACCAAGAAATGGGCGGGACGTTAAACATGATGGCCGTTTATCATAGAGGATCTTTAATTATGTTTTATAAGATCTCGTTGGTGGTGAGGCATATATTTAATTTTTTATATTGTGAAGAAATTTCTTAATTAAGGAAATATATTTGGGTGTTATCTTCCAATGCTTTACCAATGGAGATATTTATTTACTTTTCATACATAATAATTTAGGACTTGAAAAACTAAACTTTACACCTAACTTAAGATTAATCTAATTGGAGATTGTTTAAAGGAGTTTAATGAAGAACAGAACTCTTGCAGAAATTCTCTTTGATGAATTCTGTAAACAATATGTTGTTTGGAAGAAAGGGACATGGATAAGTGAATGACTTCGGGTTGAGTAAGATGAAACATGGATTGAGAAGAGGGCAAAGAAGTCAGAACGTCTTGTTATTCCATTTAGAATCTTAAAAGCAAAACATACATCATAGTACTCCTTTCTACTTGACATTGGGATTTAGTGAAAGATATGGCATAGTCTGATCAGTAGAACGAAGTGTATGTACCTGATCGTGAAATTTCACGAACTCTTCTTACATAGTCCAACATTCTGTTTGATTTAGAAATAATTTTTATCAAAGTGGCGAGAATAACAAGGCTTAACCAAGATCCTTTACTAAACTAACATACTTTAGAGTCGCATTATTAATTAAGCATTCTACAGGGTACAGACTCCTTTTTCTAATGAATCTCGTGCAGCAACATTTATTAACGTTAAGAGACATCATACAGACGGTCATACAATTGACTAAATTAAATAAATAATGTCTTTATTAAGAATAATAATACTATTACATTATTAAATCTTAAAGGGCGAATTCTAGCTAGTTTAGTCACTAAACCGGTACCCTTAAATTATACACGCATTTATTAAATGCCTATAAAAAAAATAAATAAATACTAATACGTCCTGCTATACATATAATTATTACTACAATAAAAGTTGAACAATGATTTTTATAATATGCAATGTAAAACTGTAATCTTAGTCCAACTGAAAAAAAACTAACTACACATTTTGATAAAACAACAACACATTCTTTATATTTTTTCGGAAAATTGAGATACAATTAGAAGTATGAAAAAAATTATAAAAATTTTATTATATAATAACACAGCTCAGAACGAAAAACTTCTCTGAAATAATGCAGTAGTATATTGTGGCATAATTAATTTGTTTGTAACTCTCAAAGAGTGCTGATGGGTCTCATCCTTAAATATTAATTTAGATTCTTAATATTAAGGCAAGTTTGTTTATAGAATTATATAAATAGACATTTAAAGAAAATACTTAAACAAATTCTCGATATTCAGCCAATTCAACTATTGTATCTTTAATGAAATGTGGTCAAATTTCATAAGACTAATTCTTAAGACGAAGTAATTAGGACTTACTTCGCTAAACATGCAGTTCAAAAATGAAAATTTTTCATTAAGTATTCATGGTACTTTTCGTAGATTTTATAAGGGCGTTTTAAATACATACCAATATGCGAAACCTGTGAAACTTCTGAAGAAGTCATAAGGCGTCGAGACAAGCAATCGCCAATTCTAGCTCACGATTGTTTGAGTATGATTTATCCCAAGATAACAAGGTGCCAGTGATGCCAAGCTTTGACAGTTTTTTAAATCAAAATGGAGTGGTTAATCTTGTCAAAGGCTTTACTAAAATCGATATAATTTTTTTTTTATGGTAAACACAAGCACAAGAGGAGAGTCCTATGTCACTCTTGGAGTGGTGCTTACGCGAAGATATTTATGGGCATTTATCTTGAATCGCTGTAGGTTGTATGCGTCGGGGAATATGTGAGGTGGAAGCCCGTTTCACAAAGAAGATGTTCTCCATATGAATGAGTCCCGATACAGGGACGTCCTCGGGGTAGGCAGGTGGACTCCATGATGATGAGCCGCAACTGCTAGACGCGTCCTTCTTGCCGGAACAGCCCTGGGTGGAATCAGGCCTGCCAGCTCTTAGGAGGAGCACTTACCGTGATAATAACGGTAGAATAAACAGATATCAGCCACCTTTCTCCTGGGCTCCAGACTATCCAGACTCTTTGTCAGTTCTGGTTTGTCGATAAGACGAATAGCTCTCTTCTGTATAGAATCCAGCAGGTTTAAACTATGCTTGGGTGCAGAGCTCCAGACATGCGAGCAATACTCGAGGGAAGGGCGTATTTGAGCCTTATAAAAAGTCAGCAGCTGTTCTGGTGTATACAGTTTTTTCGTTTTGAAAAGCACCCTGGCGACCTCGGCAACGTGGTCATGCCAGGACACACTGTTGGTGACCTCGACTCCTAGAAGATGTAAAGATTATTTCATTGGCAATGTTTTCCCTGCCATAAGTGACTCTCTTTGCATTCATTAATAATTCGCTTGCAGCTATTTCTGGAAGCTAAAAAGTTCCCCCGATTTTCGATGGAAGGATGTTGACGCCATTTGCGATATGCTGCGTTTTTAGTGTTTACTGCCTTTTTGCAATTCAGGTTGAACCATTGCTTGTTGTTTAATCCGCATTTAGTAGAAAAAGGGATATAAGCTTCCATTCCTGCCAAGATCGTCTCTGTAATTTGGTATGCACATTCTGATATGTTATTGGTTCTAAAGCATTTACTTCTTTCCAAGGGAATGAGCGATAAAATTCCCGAAGATGGTTCCACTCTGCTGATTTATCATGCCATACCTTCCGCGGCATCGGAGGATCCTGCGTTTTAACCTCCAACTGGCAAGAGACTGTTATCAATTTGTGATCCGATGTTCCTAGGGGTGCATGTACTGATACTGTGTACGAGTCAAGGTCTGAAGCCAAGACCAGATCTAGGAGACTCGCGAACTCGCCGTCTCGATCGAGGATTCTGGTAGGATCCTCCACAAGCTGCGTAAGCCCGCATATAGTGGCAAATAGCTCACCTTCTCATCCTTCATCGTCGTTCTTGTTGCAGAAGAGCAGCCAGTTGATATTGTGAACGTTAAAATCACCCATGACGATGAGTTCTGCGCTTGGGTAGTCAATTTGCAGATGGTTAATGCAATCAGCCAGGTTTAAAAAGAGCCGTCTATATTGGGTGTCGCTTGGTGGTCTGTAGATACAGCAGATAAATTTCGTGGCACCACTGGCTATTATTTTGAACCACATGACGTCAAAGTCCGCAGGTTCAAGCGTTTCCTCCCGCTGGCAACTCAAATCGTTCTTGACAAATACTAATGGCATGTGCCTGGTATAAATGGCATATCCTGGCGTTCATCGAATGAATTAAAACTGAAGTTAGTAAATATAAAAAGGTTAGTATGGACTAAGCGTCCACTGACAAGTGCGTGTTCTTAATCAACTAAAATCTCTTGAAAAACCTTTTTCAAAACAACCTCGATACATTGCTCAAATACCTTAGAAATAGACGATATGATGCTTATGGGTCGGTAATTAGACACATCGTTTTTATTTCCAGATTTAAATATTGGACAAACGTCAGGGAACAGACCTTGATTCAATGAATCACTAAATAATTTGTGCAAATAGAGATAAAGAGAACGACAGCATTCTTTCAACACTCTGTTGGGACTTAATATATAATAATCTGCACCCTTACTTGCATTAACTTTAGAAAGTGCAGTTTCAGCGTCAGTAGGACTCATCACAACCTCAGACGCTTAATTAAACTTATAATTGATATCGTTATGAAAATAAGGCATTTTGCTGGCTAGTATTATAAACAGAAGAGAAATGCTTTGCCTTAGTGTCACCAAGGAGCATTACACTAGGAATATCGGAACCACCATTAGACTGAGATCTTATGAACTTCCAAAAGGACCTGCTGCTAACATATTTGTAATATATATATACAAAGTAAAATCTGCATGTTTAAAGTCATAATACTAAATCACAGATGAAGTTAAATATTTAGACTTAAGACAAGGTATCAGTTCAAGAGGAGGATGGTGTAAATCAGGATTAACAAGACCGTTACATTTAATTGTGAAGGGTAAATCAAAATTTAAAAAGCAGAGATCGAGAATTGACCCATATTCATTAGCCACCCTATTAATCTGAGACAATCCTGAAAAAGCAAGTGAATCATAGAGAATAGAATCCCTGCCAAACAGTATGTTACAAGCACATAGACCAGGCAGATTTTCCCTGGGTTTCCAAGATATATTAGGAAGATTAAATTCACCAACAATTAAGACATTTTTATACAGTTCACGAGCTATTGCAATATTTCTACAGTGCTCATGGTTGCCCAGATCAGCTAAAATCCAAATTTCTTTTATGGATGGGTCAGCAATATCCAGTTTACGAGATTTAATATGTTTTTTATAGCAAGAAACACAGCTCCACCTCGCCTTTTGGAACTGTTATCAACATTACGGTCTGTTCTATGAACGTTACAGCTAGAAGCGAAAAATTCTTCATTATTATTAACGGAATCCAACCAGGTTTCTGTAAGAGAATAATAGTATAATTTTCAGCCTGAGCCCAAATAGCATCGTACATACATCCTGGGTACGTAATTTTTATGTCATATTTATGGTCATACATTCAATGTTATAAAAATAACGTATTTAGTACGTTCTTTTGGATACGTAGTTCTTACGTACATTAGTTACGTCTCGCGGACGTACGTTTTTTTTGATAGAGAAAGTCAACGAATTCGGTATAAATTAGACACTGTCAAATCGAGATTCCTTCTTTCCAAAGGATTAACACACCCTATAAATTTAGTTAATTTCAAATTTGATCTGATCGAAAAGTAATTAGGTATATGGTTTTCAAAACATCTAAAAAGTATAGATACTGGAATATTTGTCATAATATAATATATCAAAATTATCAAGATCGGTCGCAAAAGCAACCCAGTGTTTTTGTTGCCCCCACTGACTGTCAAATAAGTAATTGGCAACATGAGGGATTTGACACTTTTGACAGTGCTTAAGATAAATGACAGATGCGAGAACGAACGCCCTGCTTTTAGTCGGCTTGGCAATATTGGTGTTATGGCGTGGGTTGTCCCTTTGTGATAAAAGTTTACACACCGGTGAATTTAGAATTTATCGAAAATCGGCTTATAATAACATTTCCTCATTTATTTGAATTTTAAAATATAATTTTAAGGTGCAGCACTACAAGCAGGGATTGGAAGCACAAAGAAAATTAAAGACTGTACTTCGCAATAGATGAGAAGAACAAATGTTTTTTATTTTCTTAAACGTTTATTTTTTGTTTCGTTTTTTAGACATATACGTGTTTTGTTTTATATTTTCATATATTTTTTTCATAATCAATATATTTGCATTTTTTATAAATGAATAATTCTTTCTCCCATGTACATTTTACCACACAAAAAAGGAGTCATGTAAACATCCTAGATACGTCATATTATGTCCAATATATGACCTAAAATATCCTAAAAGTACGTACATATGACGTAGAATTCTGCAGAAAGTGGACGTCCTATATACGTCCATAGTATTCCATAATTTATTCTGTTGTCAACGACAGTCACAAAAGCATCAGAGTTTTCACATACAGAGTAAATTAAATTGCTGAAAAGATTTCCCTTCGTGAATAGTCCTAACTCTCTGTATCTCGTCTGTTACTGCGTTTAGTTGCTTTACTAAGTTGGACTTTAATAGCTCTAATTCTTTAATTTTATCATTAAGTAAATTATTAGGTGCCACGACTTGATTCTGACTGACGCTAGAAGTACTAGTTTGAGATGTAGATTTTTCTATATTATTAACAGAGTTTTGAATGGAAGACACGGACTTATAAAATGCCGTTACTTTGACAATTACATAATTTTATTAACTTAGGAACTCAAACTCTAGTGAAGCTATAGAACACTTATTTCAGTGTTATCTATAGAACAGTTCATTTATCAAAGGAAAAAGTTGTCTGGTTATCAAAAACTTAAATTTAAAGTTCCATCGTCAGACTCAATCTGTTTTAAATTATACATAATTGATCTATTTTATGACAGGTAACTTATACTCTACGCAGATTACATACATCTATCATCTAAATCTAGTGATCCTTGTCAAATGTCAAAATTGAAGGCTCTGTCGCAATGTCTTTATGAGTCCATAGAATGGTGCAGCATCTGCAAAATTTATTAAACAACCTCTTATCTCAAGGGATCAAGGTCATTAATATAATAATATTGAGAAGAAATAAAATAGGGCCAAGCACGGAGCTCTGGGGAATTCCATGATCTATTGGGCTTACAGCGGTTAAGTCATCCATTGACTTGACAATTTGGCTTCTGTCAGACAAGAATGATAACGGCATAAGAGTTTACCGAATAATACTCTGTGATTAACGCAATCAAATGCTTTGAAGAAATCATAGAAAACCGCTACAGCTGCGTTACCAATTCACAACCTGAAATAATGGACTAAAAAAATATTGGATCATTCTCTGTGTGAAATTATGCATAGAATAGATGATGTAAGCAGATGGCGTCCATTAGATCTGTCATGGTTAAGTGATATGTCAGTAGCTAGGTCCAACTTTTCTTCTTTCCAATAGATCATTGATGATAGATGATGTCTGTACCTTTTAAAACTTAGCATCTTCTCCAATTGTCAATTGTCCGTTAATCTTTTTTAAATTCTTATGAAAATAGGAGTGAAAAAGCGGTTTTATTTTAAAAAGTTGGGTACATGGATACCAAAAACTCAATAACCAATAATTTTTTGTAATCGTAAATAATCTAATGGAGATTTTATTAAGCTACATAGTAAACTTTATGCAAATGACCTTTTTCCTATCAGATTTAAGCATTTCCTCATTGTGATAAGATAAGATGTTATTTATTAGCAAGTTGCGTAAAAGTCAACCAATCAATTTTGTCAACAGATTATTCTGTTAAACTGTTTTTGAGTATTGCTCATAATAAGAAATTATCATATTTTATTAAGCATCTTTCTCCTTAAGTACATCCTTCTCATGCACTACAGACTGACTTTACCAAGTTTATTCCTATGTTACTCACTTGTGTGATTCATGATAAGTCTAGTGCAAAAATGAGCATATCTTTAACCACGCTTCTTTAAATTGTTAATATTTTTTTATTTTATTTAAAGCAAATTTTAACTCCCAACTCCCAGTCACTCATCCTAATGCCCTTAGAGCTACAAACCCCAACTTTTGATACTTACAATATTTTTTCCTATTCCATTCGGTTTTCATACTTCCTACTCATCTACCCTATACTGATATTCATCTTACAACCGTAATTACCTTTAATAATATATTTTTCCCGATCATTATGGTAAAAATCCATATTGCATATTATCTTTCTTAGCCAAGTAATAATAACTAATCTGGTAATCTAATTTTGCAATGAAACGTCACGCAACAAAGAATCGAGAAAAGTTCACAGTGAAGCGTTTCAAGTAAATGAATACCTTGCTTGATCTACTGTTACCGGGAGTAGTTTAAAGTTAAAGTAAAGTAGAGCAGCAGCAAGTAAAGGGCAAGAATTTATTCTGAAGCTCAACTAAATTACAAACTACTTGTACTGACAATCGATTTGTCAAAACTCGAGAAAACAGCTGATTTACCGTCATTCCGGAATGTTCATTCGCGGCTCCTTATATATTCGGCGTTCTGCCGAGTATATAAGGAGCCGCTTGCCGATAGCGATTAGTATACAGTTCAGTAGAGTAAATTTCGGAACATTGACGCAAGATTTAAATAGTTAATAAATATTTCTTGTAGTCGAGTTCCCGTAGCGAAGTGTGTAAATAAATTAGTCCCTTTTTAATTGTTTTAATTCCTACCTAATGAACGGTACAAACCCAATAAATCATTAATTTTCTATTAGTCTAGCAGTTATCAAGTATCATCACTTTCTTGCCTTGTCTACATTTGTTTTTCTTACACATCTACCTCTAGTATAATTACCATGAGTTTCCAAATACCTCATCTAAATTTTGTTTATTAGTCATCATTACATGTTTCTCCATTAACACCTTTAAATCAATCATCATCAAGAATGATGGCCCAAAATAAACCCTTCGTCTTCTATTGCTTCCTTAAACAAAGAGACTGCCACCTATATATCTAATTTGCTAATAGTACCAACAATTTTCTACTTATTAAATAGCCCTGGTAAGCCGGTTATGGTAGAAAGGTTACATCTACTAACCAATGCGCCAATTATTAATCATATTATAGTAGTTTTCTTCAGTCTGGCTTTAAGGTCACTGCCTTTGTATATTTTATGATCCGCCCAATTGTCTAACGTATTGGCTCGGTATTATGTTTCATAGGTCAATAGGACAGTACGCGAATATGGGTCGAATCGATTGTAAAATCTTAAGGTGTGATCATAAAAAATTGCCGGTTTTATAAGATAACCATCCCAAAAAAAAAAAAAAAATTGAAACTCTCATTGTGTATTCTGATGGTAAATAGTCCCCGGTTACACAACCATCATTGTTTTACGATACCATTGATGATTATGCCGGTTTATTAGGTATTCAATTCAGATCTTCTTCCGGTCCTTTCTATGGTATTTTACAAAGTGATCACTTACCTCACAGCTGCGCAGTAGTGTAAACTTTCTATGGGAAAAAATCTGGTGATTTTTTTGTGGTTTTCGTCGACGTTTTCTAGGAGGATTCCGTTGGACCAGACGCTTAACCAGCTGTCGATACCTTTGGCTCCTGTGGCACCCTAGAGAAGAAAAATATGATCACATTAGATTAGAAGGGCCATCATACAACATGAATATCGTTGTTTCGCTTGAAACTTGTGGCTAAATGTGCTCGACACAAGGCCATTAAAAAAAGAGTTAAGAAAATCACAGAGATTAAAAATTCGGGCATTACATGGAAGAATAAAGAAAATGATCAAAATCTTTTGGAAAATCAACAAAACTATTAATTACATTTATTAAACTCATCACTGAAGAGGTGATTCGTACCCATCGTCATATTAAAGAATTCATTATTTGTAAGACATAGTAGGGCCAAAGTATTGATTATAATATATATCGTATATTGGAGCAATAGTATTGTTTTGTGCCTTCGGAAACAACTAAAAATTTTGATGATATTATAAAGTGATTTTTGCCATTTCAAGCAATTGGCATCATTGCATCAGAGATGCTGCAAGCAAACAAACCTGCCCATAGTTCCAAGGCATGCTACTTCTAGCCTTTCAATGTTCTAAACATCTAAACTAATGCTACTTGTAAAGAAATTTTAGATGGAGGTCGAGCTGATACCAAAGGCCCATAAAAAATGTATACAGCCATTTTCATGGTTTTTAACACAATAATTGTATTTATTTCAAATTATTTCAAATTAAATTAGACATTCCATTGCTGTTTTTCAAGGAGATAATTTTGAATGTATTAAATATATTCAAATAATAAATGACTTTTTCCGAAAGAGGCTCTCATTCAGTCAGTTCTGCTCGAATCCCATTATAACTCGGTGTTTTCGTAATGTAGGTGATCTGACGAAGACGCTGGTATTGTTAGTTCGATTTCGAAAAAAAATCAATTTTTGGTAAAAAAATACCCGAAAAATGAAAAATCCCAAACTTTGGAGGTCCATATCACGGTTTCTATAAGCACTATCGAGAAAATTCCAACGGTTTTGTCTTAGTTTCGTCATTCTGACTTCAACAAGACCATCCGCGTTGGTTATACCTTGGTTTTTAACCAAAAACACGCAATATTGTTTTTTTTTCTTGAAAACCGCTAGAGATACGTATAAGGAGGTATGATTAAAAATGACTTAAAATGAAGCAGGGTTTGGTTTTCCATATATGGCTAACGTACCATCGGTCGTCAATTATCCTGTATAATAAACTCTTATACACACTATTAAGCGACGAAATGCAACGTTGCCGCATCATACATTCATTAAATATAAGACTATTAAAAACACACTAGAAATACCGTGAAAGATAATTGGATTATTGAAGAATGCGGTTCTATTGGCAACGTTATCGCCGGTTTCACGGTTTAGAGCAAATAATTCTCGATGAATCCTTAAACGGGGGTCCGAGCCAATTTGAAATAATTGAAATATCTAAAATATGCCCGGCACTTTCGCCAACTCGTTTACGATTATTTTAAATGGCATCTTAGATGCGGTTTTGTCGCGTTGAAATATACGCCTTCGCCAATCTATTAGCATTATTATTTCAAATTGTTCTAGATATATTATGTAGGTTTTTGCTTGATGATGATGAGTCACTCGCCTGGAATGAATGCGTTATGTGATTTTATTTATTTACTTATTTAATGTAAATGGTAACTTTGTGGGTGTTTAGTGCGTATTTGGACGGGCGATTTTGTTTGTTTTATTCGCGAGGAATTTTGCGTTATAGTAAGATAAATACGGTGTAAGTGTCTTCGTGATTTACTTTTATGGACTATTTTAAGTTAGTTGGGTTTAATTACAGTTTATTTCTTAGTCCAGAGGCTCGATAAATAATATCTTGAATTAAAAGGTTTGTAAAGCTATTATAGGCTTAAGGGATTTTAAAAAGCAAGGGCCTTTGGTTAATCATTAATTTCTTCAAAAATGTTTAGTTGAGGTATTGGGCGAGATATTTTTGATTATTCTTAAAATAAAACTTTGTTTTCGGTAAAGGTCTAATACAGTAACTTTTCTGGAAAAGGTACCTGAAAAATTATTGACCTACCCACAAGACAGTAACCAACCAAACCCATCTCAACCCAACTATAAAAGCATCGAAAAACGATTGCTGACCCTATTTTCCCATAATTTTTTTAGGTTTCCCTGTGTAATATATTACACTATAAGATATATACGTGTATTAAAAGTATATCGTATGCTACACAGTAGAATATACGTATATGTATATGTATAATTATTTATTTTCAATTATTTTCTGCAAAAAAAAACTTTTTTTATTAACCGTACCCTTACCCCTCCACCCACCCCACACAACTTTCCAGTCAGAAATTGTTTTCAAAAATCATTGTTTTCCAAAATATTACGCATGAATAATACCTGGTTTCGTCGTTAATATCTAGTCTAATAACACAGATTCTTTATTTAAATTTAATATAATTATAAATATGTATATTTATGAATATTTAATACAAAAACAGTGCTATTAGATTGGATATTATGAATGAAAACAGTGATTTTGCACTGGAATTTTTACTGAAAAATTGTTTGGGGTGGGTGGGGGGGGGGGGTAAGGATTATTTTGATGAAAAACAATGTTTTTGCAGAAAATACATATGAAATATTTAATGTAATAACAATATTTATTTAAATTTGATATAATTTTATATATTAATATTTAGTATAAAAACAGTGTTATTATATTGGATAATATGCATGAAAAACAGTGATTTTTTCAGAATAATTTCATCAAATATTAAAAACTAGATATGTAAATCCCGTGTCAATTTTTTTTAAATGTCGAAATTTGCTCCCTTTGTAAACAGGATCGTATATGATATACGTATATTCTACAGTTTAATAAATATATATTTAACGATAATAATACATATAAATATGATGTGTTGCTTGGGTTTAAATCCCTGCAAAAAATACGTCAAATATATATAAAAAAATATGTCGATATTCTGGAAAACATAGTTTTTCATTTTTTATCAGCTTGTATTAGAATGTCTAATTTCTTTCACATGTATTTGTTCTGGTAATTTTAAATATTTGGAAACCTAAAAAAATAGAAAATAAATGGTTATTTTCAAAAAATTTCACGTTATTCTTTTAAGGCATTTAATGTAATTTTGTATATTTTCCAGGAGTTTAAGGACAAAATTGATTTAAATCCTGGAAAAAAATTTTAAAAATTACTCCAGCCAAGTACCTGGAAAACGTGAAAAATCACCTTAAATTCCTTGGAGACATACAAAAGTCACGACAAATGTCTTATGAGTATCATCTCAATTCACTGGATATAATTTTGGATATTTGGAAACCTAAGCAAGTAGAAAATTAGTTTTTGTCTCTTTTTCTCTGAAAAAAATATACGGCAAATGCCTTTATCTAATTTTCCGAAAAATAAGGACTTTTTTTAAAATCCTATATTATAGAAGTAGTTGGACATTTTGAGGAATTTGAGAAAACATCATAATATATTATGAAAATTAGGTCGTAGCTCTTATATTAGCTGAGATATCGCATTTTTGGAGTCAAAAATGAGGACGAAAAATGACGAATTTTCAAAGTGATCCCATTCAGTTAAACATGCTCGAATCTCAATATAACCCGGTGTTTTCATGATGTGGGTGATGAGAGGAAGCCGCTGGTATAGTTACTTCGATTTTGACAAAAATCAATTTTTAGTGGAAAAAATCAATTTTTGGTGACGGTACGATAAAGGATAAAAACTGATTTTCTACTTGCTTAGGTTTCCAAATATCCAAAATTATGTCTAGTGAATTGAAATGATGCTCATTTTATACCAGGCATTTGTCGTATATCTCCAAGGAATTGAACGTGATTTTTCACCTTTTCCAGATACCTGGTTGGAGTAATTATTAAAATTTTTTTCCGGGACTTAAATCAATTTTGTCCTTAAACTCCTGGAAAATATACAAAATTACATTAAATGTCCTAAAAGAATAAAGTGAAATTTTTTGAAAATAACAATTTATTTTCTATTTTTTTAGGTTTCCAAATATTTAAATTTACCAGAACAAATACATGTGAAAGAAATTAATAAAAGCTGATAAAAAATTAAAATCTACGTTTTTTAGAATATCGACATATTTTTTTATATATAATTGATGTATTTTTTGCAGGGATCAAACAACAATCCAAGCAACACATCATACATATATGTATTATTATCCTTAAATATATATTTATTAAACTGTAGAATATACGTATATCATAAATACGATCCTGTTTACAAAGGGAGAAAATTTCGGCATTTAAAAAAAATAGACGCGGGATTTACATATCTAGTTTTTAACATTTGATGAAATTATTCTGAAAAAATTACTATTTTGCATGCATATTATCCAATATAAAAACGCTGTTTTTATACTAAATATTAATATATAAAATTATATCAAATTTAAATAATTATTGTTATTACATTAAATATTTCATATGTATTTTCTGCAGAAACATTATTTTTAATCAAAATAACCCTTACCCCCCCACCCACCCCAAACAATTTTTCAGTAAAAATTTCAGTGCAAAATCACTGTTTTTACTCATAATATCCGATCTAATAGTACTGTTTTTGTATTAAATATTTATAAATACACATATTTATAAATATATTAAATTTAAATAAAGAATCTGTGATATTAGATTAGATATTAACGACGAAACCAGCTATTATTCATGCGTAATATTTTGGAAAACAATGATTTTTGAAAACAATTTCTCACTGGTAAGTTGTGTGGGGTGGGTGGGGGGGTAAGGGTACGGTTAATAAAAAATGTTTTTTTTTTGCAGAAAATAGTTGCCTAAGAGAAAAATGATTTTTAAGAAAATTAAAGGTGAAAATATACGTATATAATACACGATTTTGTTTACAAAAATTAACAAAGGATTTACATATCTATAATATAGTCTTTAAACTTATAGTCTTTAAACTTGATCACTATCTGAATTGGGATCTGTCATTTTATCCCTATACCACATTTGCGTATATTCCACTATGTAGCATGCGATATACATTTCATACACAAGCCGACGAACTTTCCTTTTAAAAAACTTTTATTATTTACTAAAAGATACATACGATATTCTTATATTAAAATCTTAAAATTAATTGAACGATTAGCCGAACAGCAACTAGCTTTGACACTGGCGTAATGTTACCTGTAATTATTTTATATGTTTATTTATTTATACTATAAATATGATTATTCAGCGTTTATGATTTGTGGATATCACTCCTCCACCCTTAGAGTTTCTAACGTCCTCGTTGATTTTTAACTTTTGTAAAAGTTTTACAGGAATTGTTTTATCTAACCTATTTTTTTGATACCCGAAAAATGAAAAATCCCAAACTTTGGAGATCAATATCTCGGCTTCTATGGGCGCTATCTGGAAAATTACAACGGTTTTAATTTAGTTTCGTCATTCTGAATTTAACGAGACCATCCGCGAGGTCGTAGCTCTTATATTAGCTGACATATCGCATTTTTGGAGTCCATTTTTGGCCTCAAAAACGAAGTCGAAAAATGACTTTTTCCGAATTTTCAAAGTGCTCTCATTAGTTCTGCTTAAATCCCGTTATAACCCGATGTTTTCGTGATGTAGGTGATGAGAGCAAGCCGCTGGTATAGTTAGTTCAATTTCGGAAAAAATCAATTTTATGTGAAAAAATTCGATACAGGGGGGTATACCCAAAAAATGAAAAATCTGAAACTTTGGAGGTCGATACTATAATTACTTTACCTATTTTCGGTATTGATTTTTTATATTCTGTTCGACAGAACTTACTCATTTGTTTGAAAATCGTCCATATTCACACGATTATTATCACTAGAAAGATTAACGTTTTTTAATCCATCGGGTAACCCACCACCACCCGGTATATTCTCATCGGTGTCCAACCTAATAATATTGCTATTATCAATAAGACATCTAATGGGGAAGATAACTAACACTTAGTCGGACCGGTCAATGTTTACGCTACCATGTTTAAAACCGAACTGAAATTTCCAAGTTAAATCAATCGATTTTACTAGTGCAGAAAGATTCAAGACCATTGAAGGAATCATTAGTCTATTTAAGACGACAGTTCAAGTGTCTTTTTTTAATCTGAATTATCGTGCGAGATACAGCAATTTTAATCAGATATAACCTCAAATGTAAAAATATAACTCAGTTTTTTAATGAGACTGTTTAAAAAAACAACATTTACACAAGAAGAAATTTAACGTGTCTAATATATAATCTTATTAACTGTTATTTATTGCGAAATTCTATAAATTTTTATTTAAGCTTCAGTACTGATTTAACTAATTTTTTTAATCCCTATTTTTTACACAGTGACACCCATAATAGGCCCTTTGAATAAAATACCCCGCTTAAATCCTTCCGCTAAGCATTATACGCCTTTAGCAAAGTACTTTTAAAATTTGTTCAAAAAAATAGAAAAACGGGACAGGCCTAATGCGTGTTTGATCCCTTTTATCCGGAAACACTTCGCATATTCGGTGTTTTTTGTGAGAGAAAATGTGATTAAAATCAGTCAATTTTCCCGGTACGATTTCGTCCATTATACAAACCGTTCAGTAGGTCGTTAAAACGAAACATTTTTTTTGCGTTCGATTTACGTTTTATAAACCCAATTTGATAGTGTAAAAATAATTAGATAAGCGTATACCGTCCCTGAAAGAATCGCTGGAGACTTAAAAATCTCTCTCTGAAATTGTAACATCCGGTGGAGGTTAAAGGAGAGCAGTAGTATTGTTTTGTGCCTTCAGAAACAACTGAAAATTTTTATATTATAAAGTGATTTTTGCATTTCTATATAAGCATTTGGGATCATTGCATCAGAGATGTTGCAAGCAAACAAACCTGCCCATAGTTCCATACTTCTAGCCTTTCAATGTTCTAAGCGTATATTATTTTTACTTAAATAATCACTTATGTTACACCTTGTATAACATATCAACTATATAATGCTAAATATCTATTAAACCTTAAAAGTATAATTATCTAAATTCTTTTACCTGATCAGGGTATAATTCCTGTAAAGGTTCCTGAATGCCTTGAAGGCCGTCCTTGGTCTGGTGAGGCACGCTGGAACCCAAATAAAGGACGCGACACCTGCAGATGGGGGTCGACTCGGTCATTTTGGCAGGTAGAACGACTTTTGTTGCGATATACAAAAGCTCTCCGATAATAATTTATGGCCGGATTCCTTTTTCTTCGGACGGTTTTTACGGCCGGATTCTTTTGCGATTAGGTCACGTGGCTACGACGGAATTCGGTACCGGCGAACGGTGCGGTACTGGCATGTTGAATGCAAGAACTAGAATAAACACGCTTTATTAAAAAATATATATATATATACATTCCAATGATTTAAAATATGACATTTATTTTAGAAGAAAAATTACTGCAATGCTAAAGCGAACACTCTGTATATAGTGTGTGATGTTATAAGGATTTCTTGGTCATGCGATGGACAGCCGAGTATATAAAAAGAGGATACATTAAAATACAATAAAATTTCGGCACCCATGCGGGCCAATCACGACGCTTTGTCTCTGATTGGCTCAGATAATTAAGGCGTTTATTTCAAATCTGATTATAAGAGGAATTTTGGTATTTGAGAATAATTAACATACGAAACACTTTACTTACGTAAAGAAGTTGTCTATTTTCAGCAAATAACTTATTAATAATACCTTATTAATACCTTGAAGGGTTGCTTTAACTACTTGAAACTCAAGTGACTATTCCAGGCAGTTGAAACTTCTTTCAAGTAATTCCCTACAAGAAATTAATGCTTTCAACTGCCTAAAATAGCCACAAAATGACACTGAATAGTGTCAACTATTAAGACGTATCAAAAATAATGACTTCCATTACTTTAGAATTGCCTTAAATGCCTTAAAAAGTTACTTTAACTGCTTGAAACTTAAGTGACTATTCAAGGCAATTGAAGCTTTCTTCCATTATTTTAAAATTGCCTTAAATGCCTTGAAAAGTTGCTTTAACTGTTTAAAACTTACGTGACTATTCCAAGCAGTTAAAACCTCTTTCAGGCAATTCTCTGGAAGAAATTGATTATTTGCAGTGCCTGAAAGTGCGGAAAAATAACTTTACTCTCACTAGTGTTAACTGTCTGGACCTATCAAAAATAATGACTTCCATTGCTTCAAAATTGCCTTGAAAAATTGCTTTAACTGCTTGAAACTCAAATGTCTATTTCAGGCAGTTAAATCTTCTTTAAAGTAATTCCCTTAAAGAGACTGATGCTTTTAACTGCCTAAAAGTGCCGGAAAATTACTCTCAATTGTGTCAACTGTGAAGACGTATCAAAAAAAAATGACTTCCATTAATTTAGAATGTCCTCAAATGCCTTAAAAAGTTACTTTATTTACTTGAAACTTAAGTGACTATTCCAGGCAGTTGAAGCTAGTTTCAGGCAATTTCCTAGAAGAAATTAATTTTTTCAACTGCCTAAAATAGCCAAAAAATGACTCTCAATATTGTCAACTGTCTGGATCAAAAATAATGACTTCCATTACTTTAAAATTGCCTTAAATGCCTTGAAAAGTTGCTTTAACTGCTTGAAACTCAAGTGACTATTCCAGGTAGTTGAAACTACTTTTAGGCAATTCTCTAAAAGAAACTGATATTTTGAACTGCCTGAAATTGCCGGAAAAGGACTCTTAATAGTGTCAACTGCCTGGAAGTATCAAAAATTATGACCTCCATTACCTTAAAATTGCCTTAAATGCCTTGAAAAGTTGCTTTTACTGCTTGAAACTCAAGTAACTATTCCAGACAATTCAAGCTAATTTCAGGCAATTTCCTAGAAGAAATTAATGCCTTCAACTGCCTAAAAAAGCCGGAAAATGACTCTCAATGATGTCAGCACTGTCAAGACGTACCAAAAATAATGACTTCCATTATTTTAGAATTGTCTTAAATGCCTTGAAAAATTGCTTTAACTGTTTGAAACTTACGTGAACTCTTTGAATGAATGACTTTAAAATTGCCTTAAATGTCTTAAAAAGTTGCTTTAACTGCTTGAAACTCCAGTGACGATTCCAGGCACTTGAAACTTCTTAAAGCAACTCTTTGGAAGAATTCTATTGCTTTAAAATTGCCTTAAATGCCTTGAAAAGTTGCTTTTACTGCTTGAAACTCAAGTGGCTATTCCAGGTAGTTGAAACCACTTTCATGCAATTCTCTAAAAGAAACTGATGTTTTGAACTGCCTGAAATTGTCAGAAAATGACTCTTAATTGTGTCAACTGCCTGGAAGTATCAAAAATTATGACCTCCATAACTTTAAAATTGCTTTAAATGCCTTGAAAAGTTGATTTAACTGCTTGTAACTTAAGTAACTATTCCAGGCAGTTAAAGCTAGTTTCAGGCAATTTCCTAGAAGAAATTAATGCCTTCGACTGCCTAAAAAAGCCGGAAAATGACTCTCAATGATGTCAACACCACCAGGACGTATCAAAAATAATGACTTCCATCACTTTAAAATTGCCTTAAATGCCTTGAAAAGTTACTTTAACTGCTTGAAACTCAAGTGTCTATTCCAGGCAGTTGAACCTTCTTTAAAGTAATTTTCTAAAAGGGACTGATGCTTTTAACTGCGTAAAAGTGTCGAAAAATGACTCTCAATAGTGTCAACTATCAGGACGTATCAAAGATAATGACTTCCATCACTTTAAAATTGCTTTAAATGCGTTGAAAAGTTGCTTTAAATGCTTGTAACTCAAATAACTATTCCAGGCAGTTAAAGCTAGTTTCAGGCAATTTCCTAGAAGAAATTAATGCCTTCGACTACCTAAAAAAGCCGGAAAATGACTCTCAATGATGTCAACACCACCAGGACGTATCAAAAATAATGACTTCCATCACTTTAAAATTGCCTTAAATGCCTTGAAAAGTTACTTTAACTGCTTGAAACTCAAGTGTCTATTCCAGGCAGTTGAACCTTCTTTAAAGTAATTTTCTAAAAGGGACTAATGCTTTTAACTGCGTAAAAGTGTCGAAAAATGACTCTCAATAGTGTCAACTATCAGGACGTATCAAAGATAATGACTTCCATCACTTTAAAATTGCTTTAAATGCGTTGAAAAGTTGCTTTAAATGCTTGTAACTCAAATAACTATTCCAGGCAGTTAAAGCTAGTTTCAGGCAATTTCCTAGAAGAAATTAATGCCTTCGACTACCTAAAAAAGCCGGAAAATGACTCTCAATGATGTCGACACTGTCAGGACGTATCAAAGATATTGACTTCCATCACGTTAAAATTGCTTTAAATGTGCCGGAAAATGACTCTCAATAGTGTCAACTATCAGAATGTATTAAAAATAATGACTTCCATTGCTTTAAAATGCCTTAAAAAATGGCTTTAAATGCTTAAAATTCAAGTGACTATTCCAAGCAGTTGAAACTTCTTTCAGGCAATTCTCTAAAAGAAATTGATATTTTCAACTACCTGAAATTGCCGTAAAATGACTCTCAATTGTGTCAACTGTCAGAAAGTATCAAAAATAATGAGTTCCATTACTTTAAAATTGCCTAAAGCACCTTGAAAAGTTACTTTAAATGCTTGAAACTCAAGTGTCTATTCCAGGCAGTTGAACCTTCTTTAAAGTAATTCCCTAAAAGAGACTGATGCTTTGAACTACCTGAAATTGCCGGAAAATGACTCTCAATGGTGTGAACTGTCAAGACGTATCAAAAATAATGACTTCCATTACTTTAAAATTGCCTTAAATGCCTTAAAAAGTTGCTTTAACTACTTGAAACTCAAGTGTCTATTCCAGGCAGTTGAACCTTCTTTAAAGTAATGCCCTAAAAGAGACTGATGCTTTTAGCTGCCTAAAAGTGCCGGAAAATGACTCGCAATAGTGTCAACTGTCTGGACGTATCAAAAATAATGCCTTTCGTTACTTTAAAATGGTCTAAATGCCTTAAAAAGTTATTTTAACACCTTGTAATTCTAGTGACTATTCCAGGCAGTTGAAGTTACTTTCAAGCAATTTCCTAGAAGAAATTAATGCCTTCGACTGCCTAAAATAGCCGGAAAATGACTCTCAATAATGTCAACACTGTCAGGACGTATCAAAGATATTGACTTCCATCACGTTAAAATTGCTTTAAATGCCTTGAAAAATTACTTTAACTCTTTGAAACTTACGTGAACTCCATTACTTTAAAATTGCCTTAAATGTCTTAAAAAGTTGCTTTAACTGCTTGAAACTCAAGTGACTATTCTAAGCAGTTAAAGCTAGTTTTAGGCAATTTCCTAGAAGAAATTAATGTTTTCAACTGCCTAAAATAGCCAGAAAATGACTCTCAATATTGTCAACTGTCTGGACGAATCAAAAATAATGACTTCCATTACTTTAAAGTTGCCTTAAATGCCTTGAAAAGTTGCTTTAACTGCTTGAAACTCAAGTGACTATTCCAGGTAGTTGAAACTATTTTCATGCAATTCTCTAAAAGAAACTGATGCTCTGAACTGCCTGAAACTGCCGGAAAATGACTCTTAATAGTGTCAACTGCCTGGAAGTATCAAAAATTATGACCTACATTACTTTAAAATTGCCTTAAATGCCTTGAAAAGTTGCTTTAACTGCTTGAAACTCAAGTAACTATTCCAGGCAGTTGAAACTTATTCCAAGCAACTCTTTAGAAGAAATTGATGATTTCAACTGCCTGAAATTGCCGGAAAATGACTGTCAATGGTGTCAACTGTCTGAACGTATCCAAACTAATCACTTCCATTACTTTAAAATTGCCTTAAATGCCTTGAAAAGTTGCTTTAACTGCTTGAAACTCAAGTGTTTATTCCAGGCAGTTGAACCTTCTTTAAAGTAATTCCCTAAAAGAGACTAATGCTTTTAACTGCCTAAAAGTGCCGGAAAATGACTCTCAATAGTGTGAACTGTCAAGACGTATCAAAAATAATGACTTCCATTATTTTAAAATTGCCTTAAATATCTTAAAAAGTTGCCTTAACTGCTTGAAACTCAAGTGACTATTCTAGGCAGTTGAAACTTCTTCCAAGCGACTCTTTGAAAGAAATCAATGCTTTCAGCTGCCTGAAAGTACGGAAAAATGACTCTCAATAGTGTCAACTATCAGGACGTATCAAAAATAAGGACTTCTATTGCTTTAAAATTGCCTTAAATGCCTTGAAAAGTTGCTTTAACTGCTTGAAACTCAAGTGGCTATTCCAGGTAGTTGAAACTACTTTTAGGTAATTCTTTAAAAGAAACTGATATTTTGAACTGTCTGAAATTACCGGAAAAAGACTCTTAATAGTGTCAACTGCCTGGAAGTATCAAAAATTATGACCTCCATTACTTTAAAATTGCTTTAAATGCCTTGAAAAGTTGATTTAACCGCTTGAAACTCAAGTGACTATTCCAGGCAGTTGAAACTCCTTTCAGGCAATTCTCTAAAAGAAATCGATGCTTTCAAATGCCTGAAAGGGCCGGAAAATGACTCTCAATGGTGTCAACTGCCTGCACCTATAAAAAAATAACTTGTTTTCAAAGATTTAAAAGCCAAAATCAAAAATTTAAAAATACTTAAAAAATTAGTCTTAGAGCGCAATAATGCAAGGATTTAGATGCCAAGACATTGCAATTAGATTTCAAATTAAATCCTTAAAAATTAAAAAAAAAATAGGCTACATCGAATTAAAAAAATATCCTTGGCGTCCAAGGATTCATGAGCCGGCCATTAAATTAAATAAATATTTATATAATATCTTTATATTAGATATAATAGAAGGAAGCAGTATCTTTTTTGATTGCTCTCAAGCATTTGATAAAGATTGGACACGCTTATTTACAAAAAATATTCATTATTATTTATGCATCATTTTTAATCAAAAAACATAAATATATTCTTGAAGAACGCTACTTAGATTTGATTTTATTAAAGTGAAAAATGATAAGACATTTTTTTATAAAAAATATGATTACCTGATAAAATGTGGAAAACTACGCTACACATTACTTGCGAAACAAAAACTCCATGACACACTCTTTTCCATGAGAAACGGAAAGAGCAAATTAAATCTTCGAATTCACATATTACAGGTAAAGAAAACCATAGTGAGTAAATATATATAAATTCACGTAACAACAATAATAATACCATATTATAAGAAATAATATTATTGTTTACTATATTCTTGATTAGTATTATTGTAGTGATGTAACTGCTTACTGCATCGGCTTTTTTCCATTATTATTAATATTGATGATGAGTCGGTGCCGATGGTGTCATCATTTGCTTATAATATGCATTCATGCTAAAATTATCGTAATTAGCAATTATTGTCTTTTTTAAATTTTAAGTGCCAGATTGAACACATTATTGAAGTACCTAATAGTTATTAAGGTGATTGTTTAAAAGCTTTTAGATTAATAAATATTAATAATTGCATTAGATGGTTAAAATTTCACAACTTTTTATATTACATCTCTTTGAGAGACAATATGACCATTTCTATGTAGATAATTTAAAAACATATTTAAATAATGATTACAATTATAGGTTGTTTATTATTGAGGATTTAAAAAATCGCTATTAGGTTGGACCTAGGTACAACTAACCAGTACATAAGTAACAATTAGCGTGTTTGTCAAGAGAAAAAAAAGTGAAAATTATATTTTTTTTAACCCATCATAAACGGGTTCTCGAGATAATTAGAAAGCAGACACGACAAAAATTTCGGTCTATGTGCGAACATGAACACATGTAAAAGTGTGAGAAAACCAACAAATGTCCATATATTTCGTAGATATAATCATAAACCGTTATGGAGCGCATTTCTTTGTGCAACATTCCTCGCACACTAATTTGTTAATTTTGCGGTCGATATTTGTTTAATCGCTGATTAATGCCCGGTCTAGAAGAAAGTGGAACAGAACGACCCAGTTTCTGGGCGGAGACTTATGGCTAAGTAAGTATATGTGATTTTTTCTAATAAATTAGTATAGCATGGAAATTGAGGAGCAAAACTAATACTAATGCATCGTTTTCTCACATAAATCGTCCAACAATGCGTAACAGAAAAACAATCAGACAATAGAAACGTTACTGTTATAAACTGCTTCATTAAACTTTTAGATTAAATAATAACGTTGTATTATTGTTTTTTTTTTATTTAAGAACCAATTACTTTTAACACAGATATAACTAGCTAACGCAACAGATAAATACTCCAATAGTAAAAATGCGGGCCCCGAAATGTCAGCCGGCTTTTTGAGCGGGCTGACCATCGAGGAATTACGCAGCCCTTGTTGTCAAGTTTAGGTGAAGCAGACCGCGGTCAGCCGAGTAAAAATTTAAATAAATAGGGCGCTTTTGGGGCTTAAAGGTAGTTTGACTTTGCCGTTGTGGTTAAGTGTTTTGCGCTGATCGAATGAGTTTCTTATTTGTGTTAATGCGTTGTTTTTTAATATTTAAGACTTATTATTTACCAAATTCCATGTTTTTCGATTAAAAAATTATATTAAAATGATGGAGACTCTTCCAAAAAAACGAACTGGTGGTTCTAGATGTGAATATTTTAATTGTCGAAATTCACGAAGAAACTCTTCAATTAGAATGTTTAGGTTTCCAGTGAAAATAAAGGATTTATGCGATAAATGGATAATAAATTCTGATACTTTATTAAGTTCTTTTTTACGCTAAACTAAATTGAACTAACACCTTTACTTACGTTTTACTAAACTAAATAATAGTTAAGAAAAAAATATAATGGTTAAGCAATAATAACAACTCAATTAACTCATGAGTACTTATACAACCAAAAAATGTATTTTTTGACATTTCAAATTGTTCAACAGCTACCTAGAAACTTAGAAACTACCGTCCTAATACAAAACTCTAATTTAGCAAATTTTGCAATACTAAATAAATAAAAAAAAAGGTAATTAGGATGAAGATTTGAAGATCTTCTTTTCACGCGACGCTTCGTGTTTTGGCCACTACAATCAAATTCATATTGGCCCCATATTTATTTTTTGCATTTTTAAAACTGCTTTAATAATTTAACGTTATTTTTTTCTCAATATTAACAATCGAACAAAAAATGGAAAAAAATTAAAAAAAGCAAAAAGTTATCTTTTACTTGTCTTTTGGCTACCTTGAATCCCAAAAGTAAACAAATAATTTACTTTAAATACAAAAATATTTTTTCTTTGCTTTATATAGGAAACGCTAAATTGGCTACATTTTCCGAAGAAACCCTACGCAATAAATACCTTTGTATGGATCACTTCACGAGTGAGGACTTTCGTACATCCAAGCAGTTTTACCTGAAAAAAGATGCCGTTCCCAGAAACTATGCGCTTAATGAAACCAGTCCTTTTGCTACTGACTGCCCAGATAGTCTAAAAGTGTTGACTCCAAAAAGAACATATGCAGAACTGGAAACATCACTACTCGATTTTAGTCCAAAAAGTTCTTCAACAAAACGAAGAAAACATAATAACAGTGTAGAATCCGAGTTTGTCAGCAATTTATGTTCGTTACCAGACAAAATTGTGACTCCAAGAAAATTAAAATTAAAAAAAAAAATTACACGTGTTACTAAAAAGAATAAGAATTAAAAAAAAAAATTTAGATTACACAGAAAAATACAAAAATCGAAACTTGCAATGTGAGCGACGACATCCGACCGACATTACCGCTTTTAAGTTTGTTATCTCCAGTGCAAAAACTTTTGTTGAAATGCAATTAAGAGGTAAGAAACGTGTGATTTGGAATCAAAAAGAAAGAGAATTTTGTTTATGTTTTTATTATAAATCTCCGTCCGCTTATTTATTTCTGAAAAAAAGGCATCATCTTACCAGCTATTTCAACAATTCAAAAGTGGATCGCAAAAAATGATTTTAAAACAGGCATTGATGAAGATATTCAAGTTTTTTTACAGCAAAAGGCCCAGGCAATGACAAAAAATGAAAAAAAAATGTCTTGTAGCATTTGATGAAAGAAAATTTGGAATTTAATAAGAAATTAGATTTAATAGAGGGTTTGAGGACTTGGGCCCTTTTGGTAGGACTCAAAATAAAGCCAACCACGCTCTCGTTTTTTCCACGAGAGGAATATATTCTTCCTGGAAATTTCCACTAGGATATTTTTTTTCAAAAAATGCAGTCTGTAAAGAAAACTTAAAAAATATTATTTTGTACGTTCTAACTGTTCTAGACAAAATGAGCTTTTTACTACTGGCCACGGTTTGTGATCAGGGTACCAATAATAGAGGCGCAATAAAACTGTTGGGTGTTAGGGCAGAAAAGCCTTACTTTTATTTAAAAGAAAAACAGATCATTTCTTTATACGATGTCCCTCATCTTTTCAAAAGCGTCAGGAATAACTGGCACTCTTTAATAAGGTTTGAACTTTTAAATGAAAGTATCTGCTTTGATGTTATTAAAAAAATATACGAAATTGACAAAGCATCTCAATCAGCCAGAATGCTTCCAAAAATAACAGATAAGCATATAAATCCTGACGCCTTTAAAAAGATGTCCTGCAAATTGGCACTACAATTATTCTTAAATACTATGGCTGCAGCTGTAAAGACATCCGTTCAAAAATCTATAGTTGATGAAAAAATTGGTACTAATACCTCAAATTTTATAACCATGATGAACAATTTATTTGATGCTCTTAATAGCAAACGTTTATATACTAAAAATCCTTATAACTGTGGAGTGAGTTTTAAAAACTCATTAGTTATAGATGTTTTGCAAAAAGGTAAACAGGTTTATGGATTCAACATAATAAAAGTTAGCGAGATTTTAAATAAAAAAACACAATTAAAAGAAATATCCAAAAGTAAGCCACCATGTTTTAAAGGGTTAGTTCAAACTATAAATGCCATAGAAATCCTTTATCCAGACCAAAAAAAAGAAAATAATAATTTTTTATTAACTAACAGATTAAACCAAGATTTTTTGGAAAATTTCTTTTCCTTAGCTCGACAAAGCGGTGGTTGTAATCTTAACCCAACGGCCAGATCTTTTCGATTATTTTTTAGAATTAAAAGTGTAACAGATTTACTTACTCCTTCAAAATTATCCAATTGTGAGAATGATGTCGACAAACAATTAATTTTAAATAATATCCCTAAAAAAGAGGCACATCAAACGACGATAAATAATAAATAAAAAACAATAAATTATACAGCGCATTTCAGGTTAAAGGCACAAACTCTAATGGCAACTATTAGGTCTTGCAAAAAGAAATTTACATTAACCTAGGCTCAGAGATGGTTCGATTGGTACTTTTACTACAGGGGTGTTAAAAGGGAAAACAATTTTAATTGGACAAAAAAAACGATACACTGATTTTTTTTCTAATTAAAAATTATTTCCGTAATCTCCAGTTATTTTCAAACAAAAATTACATTCTAGCGTTATTTTGCCAGCCAAACGATTTTTGACTATAAAAAATATAATTATAGTTAATTTGTGTAATATTATACTTTCTTTAGTATAATAATACACAAATCTTGTTTATTTTTTAAGTTATTATTCAATTTTTAGTTTAAAGTTAAAACCTTAATATATTTTTGATTATCTTTACACTATAATTTTGCAAGGGTTTTAAGTGTAGTTCTTAGCTTTAAAAATATTTTCATAACGCATGCCAAAGTAATAGTAAATAAAATGTTAGGTAGGTTAATAAATATAAAACAAAATTCGCTTTCTTTGATTCAGCATATCGTCTTTACTTAATATAAAATGATCACTTACTTAAATTTTGAACACTTACTAAACCACCATGCTAAAAGTTTTATTGTGCCTCTTCTGTTATTTTGCCCATAAGTTTGTATTAAATAGGTAGTAATTTATAGTTTTGTATGTATTATAATGTGCTTTTATATACCTCCTGTTCTAAGAAACTATACACGATATATAATTTTGTTTTTCTTTTGTAAATACTCCATGTACTTTATTGAAATATATACAAATGTTTTTTCTTACACAGGCTTTTTGTATTAAATGCGGATTTATTATAACATACGGCAACGTTGCGCCGCATTTCAGGATATTCTATTAGGCGCTCGAGTCTCGGTCAGGTAGTGTTGGGACAAACCTGCTATTTTCGTATAGCAAATGCTTTTGCTAATGCGAATCAAAAATAGCAGTCGAAAATAGCTGCTATTTAATAGCAGGTGCTATTTGAGTTTTATTCGATAGGTAAACAGATTTACAGCTAGTCCTAGCTGTAAACAGTCCACGCGTCACAACGGCTATCGCACTCGTGGCAGGTCGCAGTCTAAATATTAGTGCCCGCTGTGCCGCTGCAACCAACGAGACACCAGACAATCAGCTGGCGAGGTGCCTGCGTAAAAAAATTCAGTTGCTATTTTAATAGCAGCGATTCTTAAACTCATAGCAGATAGCAGTTGCTAGTAAACCAAAAGCAGTGAAAAAATAGCAGACTGCTAAATAGCAACCCAACACTACGGTCAGGTGCGACCGTCGATTTTACGGGGGACAAGCTTTGCTATTCGAATATTTATCTGTTGCGTTAGCTAGTTATATCTGTGCTTTTAAGAATTGGAGAATATTATGGTTTCTACATTTACATTTATCACCACCATAATATAAACTGACCAGTTATGCACTTTACGGGTAAAGAGAAAGTTTATAGACGAGCCGCAGTTTGTTTGGTGATTTATGTCAATATTATCACTTAAAAGTAAAATAAGAGGTATTGTTTCAGCGAGTTTCGAATTTGTACCCGATAATATCCACTTTTACGTGTTTACGGTTTTGTTGTTTGTTGAAAATTAAATGTCAAGGTAAGAAGATGTATGTTTCCACGAACACGATGAGATGAGATTTTATTTACGCTTTTTCTAACTAATTAAAGGATAGGATGTAATTATTCTTTTTGAAGGATATTAATTCTATGAGAACATTTCTGTCAGTTTATCAAATTTTGAACTCACAAACCAATAAGGAAGGATGTTTTCAGTTAAGATATTATTACTCAAAACTACCATTATAGGTATTCAATTTTTTTGTTGAATTTAAGTGGAGCACAAACATTCCAATTGATTCAAGGAACATACTAAAGATGACATGAAATGTATTTCTTATCTTCTCTCATAGTCCTACAAATAGAGATCAGAAATAGCTTTGGATTATTAGAGAGCGTCTAATTCCCACTTAAATACGATGAAATCAGTTTAAAAAGCTAGGATAAACAAGTAGGTTAATTTAAATTAAACAAAAATGAGAAGTAGTATTTAATGGAGCAGAAACCAAGGGTTGAGTTTTATCCTAAATTACTTTACTGAATCTATTAAAGTCTAAAATTCAGCAGTCAAACATTTTCGAATTGCACGTTTAAAAAACAACGGATTTGAAATTAAATTCAATAAGAACATAGAGCCAGATCTTATCTTTTTCCAAATTCTTTTTCAATTTTTTTTTAAGCCAAAATTATTTCATTCTTTTTCTTTACTCAAGATACTATTATGAACATGTTTAGATAATTGATTTTATGAACAAAAATTGTAGGTATAGCCTAATACACAGTGGTGATCTAATTCATTATGATCCAGATACACTTCCTAATGGTATGTTCTTGAACACGAATTTATTGAATAATTACTTTAATTTATATTAAATTATATGAAAAAATTATTAATTATTACATGTATATCGATTTACATGTTAATTTTCTTTTATATTCGATAAAGTCTATTATCGATGTTCGATGTTTTTATCGATGTTTATCTTTCGATACCCGATGTTGATAGAAGACCAGAGTATTGATTGAAAATTAAAATTCTAAACTTTCTTAATAAAAAAATAAAATATCCCGATTTTAAAATTACAAATAAAGCAAGAGAAATGAATATTAATTTCCAACCCAACTCCTATAAAGACGCGTATATCCATTTTCTGTCGGTTTTTGCGACGATCTCAAAGGTTTCGCGCTGGTTTCAATTAGTATAGCTTTTTTTTGTATAGCAGGTTCGATGAGGAGAATTCAGAACTAAGTAAAATACTTTTAGTATTATTAATATTTTCTTGTCATGTGGACTTAAGAGAAGTGACTCTCGGGCTCTAAAAATGCGATATCTCAGTTAATATAAGAGCTACGATCTTGCGGATGGTCTCGTTGGATTCAGAAGAAGAAAACTAAGACACAACTCTTGAAATTTTCCCGATAGAGTCTATAGAAGCCGAGATATCGACCTCCAAAGTTTGGGATTTTTCATTTTTCGCGTACACCGACATTTTGACAAAAATTGTTTTTTTTCGAAATCGAACTAACTTTACCAGAGGCTTGCTTTTATTATCTACATCATGAAAATATCGGGTTATAACGGAATTTAAGCAGAACTAAGGGAATAAGAGCCCAAACATGCGATATCTCGGTTAATATGAGAGCTACAACCTTGTGGATGGTCTCTTAATCAACTTGATGCTTGATCAAATAACGAATTAATACAACATATATGAAATACTATTTAGGCTTGTCATTTGAAGCAAATTGTTTAATCTCTGAATAAAATATTAATCACTTACAATATAACAAAATTATCCAAGGTCCATACAGTAGCCACCGCACCTTTAATATTGTCCAACCCAAAAAATACGCCTGCATGCCGTACACCAAAAAAGCAATATAAAATTAATTATAGTGACATTTATGGGTACAAAAAAGAACATATCGCAATAATTCATCCATATTCCATTTCGCAACAAATATCAATATTACGGGTACCGTTTCCTTATAACGGTGCATCGGCATATTATCATGAAGCGCTACGCAATCACTTTCTCATACAACACCTTTTATTAAAAAAAAATAATAATAAAGGAGCACTTTCGATTTTTAATATTATATTTCGTAAATGGAGCAACGTAATGTATTTTAATTTATTAAATTATATTTATTTTTAAGCTTGCAACCTGAGCAAAAAATTAGGTTAATTTTATATTTTTTTATTAATTTTGTGATGCTATATATTTATTTTGAGTATATAGTGTAATATTTTTAACTTGTCTTAATTATCTTCTTGTATCGCACTATTACATTACATCAGATTTTGTCGTATTCAATAATAATACTAAAGCATATTTACTTCTAGGTAATTGACCTTCTTAATTTTTTTTACAATTCTACAAACTGATCACTGTATTATGATAATATATTTACATCACAATACGGATTTCTATCAATATTTTCAATTAATTTGACTAATTGATAAACGACCTGTACAGTCAAGCTAAATTAATTTTTTTTTTTTATATTAGAAAGGATCGCGATTAACATATAATAAATTATAAAAATAATAAAGAATATTTAAAAATAGCCTTATTAGAATCTTGGAAGGACAGATGAGAGAAAAAAGATAGGATAGCAAATAAGATCAACAAATACTACTAAATAGTGCTAGAAAACAAAGAAATATAGAAAATTTTAAAATACCGGATACTTGAGAGAGAGAAAAAAAATGAGAAAATCCAATATGGCGCCTATAAGAAAAAATAAAGTTGATGATGATCGAAAAAAAAACAAAACGTCGCATTATTTTTTTTCTTGCGTCATGTTGTACGTGTACGTGTATATGTGTTAAGCGTAAAAAGTGGCAATGAAAAACTGCTTTTAGTTTTTCGATATCTCCTTAATTAAAGTCGGTAGAAGGTAAAAACGATTTTGACAATTTTCAATTTTTTGCGGATAACTCCTCAAGTATCTGGAATTTTAAATTTTTTTAAACGTCATTTTATTAGGCTCCGAATTGCGCAACTTTGCCTTTATTTAACCGACCCTGTAACTCTTACGGTTTCCGAGATTCCAATGGTCTCCCTCGAATTTGGGAAACCCTGTACACAGGGCAAATAAAAAAAAAATCAATTAATGTCAAATTTAAAGAATATGTTTTAAATACGGGTCATTTTGTAGGGATATGCAACTTAAAATTACTTAAACCAGTTAATAACAGTAAAAAATTAGATGCATACGAAAGTTTTGCAATATTCAAAAATCAAAAAAAATGTGGTCAAGCGCACTAACGACTGAAGTAAAACTTCTTTATTCTTTGACTGGCTATGAGAGGAAAAGATAAAGAAAATGTGTGCGCGCACGGCTCTCTCTTGCTCCTACAGTAATACACAAACCGTATCTCTCTCTCTTTCTATCTTCACTATCTGCTTCTCAACTATTCCTCGCCTGATCACACTTTTCGTAACGCTTTAGTAACGCAACAGGGATAGTCAACTATATGGTTTAGTTAGTTTTTAAGATTTATTCAATAATGCTTCATTGCATTTTTCACTCTATGGGTTACATCTTTAGAATATAAAACCACTTGTAAATAGTTTTAGTTTAGTTCTATCGAAGATTAAACTGTATCGTAATTTTGTTGAAGTAATAATGAAAATTATTAGAGAAAGTTCAAGTCAGCTATATACCGGAGCTGACTTGAACTAGCTCAGGTAATATTCATCATTACTTAAACAGTTTGGTCTTAGCGACAGCCTCAAACTGGTTTTTACAATAGATCTATAATAGAAAATCATTTAGAAGAAGGTTTGTGTAAGAGAAGAACAAACTAGAGATATGGAAAAGACAATATAAATATAATTATAAAAAATCCTGGAAAAAGGGCAGATGACAATAATGAACTTGAATAGACCAGACGAGGAATACGGCTAGAGAAGAAAGAATTACAATTTAAATAAATACATCAGGGAAATCTGTGGAAGAAAAACCAAACAATATACTAACTATGAATTAACTTTGACAGCAAAAAGTATGGATATTGAAGTTTAATTACTTTAAGGCTGTTGCAAGTATAACCGGTAAAAATGATGACAAAAAACAAGTAAGTAAGCTTGATGAAGAGGTTAATCTAGAAACAAATTTTCCAGCAGAAAGGGCACAACTGAGTAGCATTTACGTGGTACATACTTTTTAACAGGAAATTTCTATGGAGTACTTAGGCCATCTTGAAGCTATTGCAAAAGTAAACTGTTAAGATGTAATGATGAAAAGTACGAAACAATTAATGATTTGAGAATTATCAGAACTAAATATTTACTCAGCTTGTGACTGTATATGATATATGAAGAAGCTCATCAGCATTAGAAGAAGATTAGGATAGAAATGATAGTATAATTAGATGAGGAGTTTGAATGAGTTAAATTGATTAGTTTTCGCGTCTTGGCTTAATTTGAAAGCATTAACTCTTGTGCGGTTAATTTAATATCTTGAAAGATTGTTGATCTCAGTTTCACTTAGTACTGTAGTAGTGATTTGCTAAGTAGTTTATCATTGGCCTAAAATAACCTTAGATTAAGTAATTTTTAATAAAAACAGACACATTATGAAAAAAGGATCAAGTTCATAGTTATGCTCCTAAAACTACTTAAACTTTCAGATTTCTTGTAAATCCATTTCCATTCTCCACGGTAACATGAAAATATTATAAGAAAGGGTTTTCCATTAGATGCACTTGATGTTTAAAACTCAATAAAACAAATTGTGAGGATGATACCGATTCATTTTTATCTTTAAAGAGTATATTATGTTATCATTATATTGTGAAATGTCCTCCTTGGTTTTGTCTGGTTGGTCAAATCCTGAAAACCCAACTTGTGATCACGTTATCACATAAAAGTGGGTCAATTTTCGCAATAACGCGCCTTATTTTCGCCGGACTTTAAGGACGCTACTGTCCGCGGCTTATCAGCATAGACTTTTGATTTAAAACAGGCTCAGAGAAAAAATGCAGTGGCGTGATCTGGGCAGCCAATTAACGTCACCCTTTGGCGATATAACGGCACCTTCAAATTTCTCATGCAAAAATGACAGTGTCCACCACATACTTGTAAGATCGATCCCATCCACTGAGGACCAAAAAAACTCTCTTATCATAGCCCTGTGTCAACCACCGTTAACAGGAAGTGCCACTTCTTCTTTATTTTCGAAAATATATCGACTGATAATTCCACCGGATTCCACAATGCATTCCATACAGTTACTTTTTTGGAATGTAATGGCACCTTATGAATCTCCCCGAGGTGTTCTTCACTCCGAATGTGACAATTCTGCTTATTAACAAAACTTCCAGCTGCTTTAACTATGATCGTGGGGCTTTAATTATTGGGTTAATTAAACTTTATTAGGGTAAAGTCGTAAGTACTTATCAAAGAGAGGCCAAGTTCTTGAGTTCGACGCTGAATGGACTGTTGCGGATTCTCATGCACACTTTCCCTAACTGTAGTAATATTTTCGAGGGATCTTGCGTTTCGCCGACGTACAGGCACTCTCTGATCTGCCACATACCCATTCGTTTTAAATTTGTTGTTTAAATGACGAATTGTGAATTCGGAAGGACGATTATTGACACCAAAAATTTCACGAAACTGCACGAAACGTTTGACGAACAGAGCTCGGTAATATTTTTTTACAATTTTGACGCGTTGCACACTCGTGTTACGCTCTATGATTAATTGCAGGAACTAACTGAATACTGCTGTAAAAAATAGTACCTGAGTGTCTATGATTATCGCCATACGCTGTTGCCATTGGAAAACCCTTTATAAATAAAATTATTTACTTTCAGGAAATACGTGAGAAGAATAGCCGCTACCAGGTGATTGGAAAATATGGTAGCAAAGACCTAACTCATAAATGTAGCTGGTAATATGAAGAGCGTCACTCCTGTAAAAGATGAAACTCGTAACTTAACTAGATAAGGATTTTCAATCTCCTGTAAGTGTTCAATAAATTAATTCTGATAAGTTATTATGACATAACTTAATATGAAAATAAAAAGACTCACCCATTTTTTTTAACTTTAATGAAAAAGTTGAAGAAGAAGGATTTTAAGAAAGTATATTGTATAAAGAAGTTAATCTAAAAGAACCTAAAGGAAGGAAGATACAGAATGATTATTGAAGTAATGGCAGAAGAACAGCACCAGATGCAAATTGAAACATATAGCATTAAAAAAGTATAGGCGCTTTGTTCATATACTTTTGGTCCGTGGGGACCAGGTTAGAAAGTCTACATCTTGTTTGTAAAGAGCTATAAAGGAATTTAAAAAAAATACACAAATTATCAGGTATACTTAAGTCTGGCTAGCCTCGGGGGCCAAAGTTCCAAAGACCAGTTCTTGCGGCATCATGCTTCAAAGAACCATAATTTATTAATATAGTCGCGTTGTATGTCAATATAGTATATTTATTATATATGTTAAATATGTATCAAAATTTATAAGTTGCCTCCTAAATAAACCATTTACTAAATTTCAACCCAATCGGAGCAATAGCAAACAAGTTATGATGTTCACGTGACCGAAAGAAAATTGGAGGAAAATAAACTTTTTGGTGAAAAACACATTTTTTCGATACTCTTAATGTTCTGCAATTTTAGTATGTGTTGTAAAACAAAATTTGGGATCTTATAGATGATGTTTCATTTATTAATAACGTATAGGGACGCCGCAAATAAATAAAACAAAAAAATTTAAATATCTCAAAAACTGTTAATGCTTCAAAAAGAATTCTGATTACACGTAAATGATCGGCTTATTATATTATTTAATACCCGAAAATATAAATCGTCCAGGTGGCGCCACTAGAAAGTTACTAAATAAAATATGATTTTTGGGTCGGACCTTCATGGGAAAAGTTAATTCTTGCTCGTCCTGTATGGTTCACAAAAATTTCGTTTATATGGAATTTAAGAGAAATAATGATTTTTTTTTCCGAAATAAGTACGGTTTAGTAAAAAAATTCCAAAAAACTGAAAATGGCAGAACTTTTAAAAAATTAAAAAAAAAAAGGTTCAAATATGTAATTTCTCCTCTAAAACTAATCATTTTCGCCGAAGCACTTTTTCCATTCAAATTATAGTTTAGCCTCTGAAGCAGTTTGAATTTTTACTGCGTCACTTTTATTCGCTTATAATTAATTACCCACCCTGTGTGTCCTGAAAATGTCAGGTCGATTAAGGCTTTAAATTTAAAATTTCATCGGAAAATAAAATTTTACTTATTTTTTTACTAATTTTCGACTTCTACTCGGTACTACTCTCTTCCCGAGTACCGAAAAAAAAATTGTTTTAAGGATCTATAATTCCCAATGTATTGAGAGATGACATGCCAAATTTCATCGTTTCGCTATCCGTCCAGCCCAAGTTATGAGTTTTTATATGTCAAAAAAACACGAAATGTAGGGTCGAACGGCGTGCACAAGTACCGGGTGGCCAAATAAGCGCTGTATCTCAGGACCTGTACATCTGGCAACAATGGAATTTTTTTTATTATTATAAAAGTGGCCATGAGAAAATTCTGGAAATTATTTTTAAGTTCCGTATTTCACCGCAAGAGGGCGCAACTAAAAATTAAATAAAAGAAACGTCTTTTTCTCCAAAAACTTAAATATTAACTTATACTTTTGATATTATTTTTAGTAAGCCTAGATAATTTGCTATAATGTTGGTTTATGAATTATTGACGTACGAACGATAGTAGGGGTGGGGGAAGCTATTGAAAGAGGAATCATTAAAATCGGTGTAAATTCTAAACCACTTATTCGATTTGAGCAATTCAAAATTTATTTGCAAAATAAATATAGCTGCTTTAAAAGTCTGATCTCATCACTACCCTGTAGTTCCTAATAAAACCGCCAGAGGGCACAATTTGTAATCATTCCAGTTTTTTTCATTTGGCTCCAAAAATTCAAATTAAATGGTATATTTTTGACATCCTATTTATAAAATTAAATAAAATTTGCAAAAGTACTGTGAAAACCGCATGATGATATCTTTGCTCGTTTTAAAGTTATAGCGAATTAAAGTTTTTTACGCACCGAATTGACTTAGGAAAAATTAACTCTTCATAATTAGATAAAAAGTTGAAATTTAATATAAACAATGTTCCGTTATAAGATAAAATTAACGGAAGTTTTAATATTATGTAGAAATGTTCACTAATAGTAAAAATTTTCATTTTAAAACCATAAAATGTCAATTTACAACCCAAATAGTGCACCTGTTACTTTAACTATAAAATTTCTCTTTAGGGCCTCTAAAATAAACACTATTTAAATTTTAAAACCTGATCCGTAAGGTGTAGAAGATATTGAATTGATTAGCGTTTACTCTCAAGTTAAACCGTTGGCCTGAAGGAGATAAACAAGGTCAAAATGTCAGTAATTCAGAAAAGGTAAAGTGAATGTGCAATATGTTAATAAACTCTCCGGTATGCCTATAATATAAATTGCAAGCAATATTATTGGAATTTGTGTGAAATTTATACAGGATATCAAATTAGATTGATTTTGTACAAATAATTGTCTTGGGAACATAATATTAAAGCAACAGACTTTATTAATGCAATATATTCCACACACGACTTTCCTGTTGCAAAACGAGACGCCTTCCTATACTCTTGACGTGACCGCGAAGCAATTTTTTTTAATGAATATTTCATAATGCATATTTTCTCCATATATTAATTGCTGTTGTACGTTTTTTTTATCTTATTCTATATATTTAAAAAATGCACGAATGAATCGTCTAACAAAGTAAACGTCTATAATTCGGTTAATTTCCCATATGTACATTTAATTTGACGATAAAAGATGTAACACATCCAGGCAATTAATTTAGATTAAGGTAAAATGAAAATCCTACATTATTAAGTCACGTCATTAGGGCACGATTTCAGTTTTGCTAAAAATCATAATAAATCATATTATCATGCTTGTGTAGATCGAACACTACGATCTTTAACTTAAAAGCATTAATAATAGTATCCCCTGTACAATGACAATCACTTACTAGGATTATTTGTAAACTTTAGGTAATTAAAATTTAGATAAAACTATTGACTCCTATAACCCAGTAACCTGAATATAAATTTTTTTAAGTAATACACACCTTTAGGGCTCTATTGTTTTAGATAAACTATAAAACGCTATTTGTATTTGAATCCTCTTGCTCCTGTAATCGATAGGGTCAAATTACTCTTAGACAGAATTCAAAAAGTATTAATTCTTGCATACAATTAAACATATGTTTTTTTTTCTGGTTGATAATAGCGAAATATAAAAGTTAGAATAGTTAACTTAGAAATTCTTTAAACTTGTATCAGCCATTAGGAACTTGCTGTTGCAACTCGTATTTGTCTATAGTCCATTTTAAACAGGCAGAGGGTAATAAAACCTTATGAAGTTTGCAAAGAGGGTACAGGTTGACCCTCGAATAATGTATGCTACTTTTATAGTTTGCATCGTAATTTTTTAAATATTTTTATACACTATGTCATATATAATACTACGGCGTAACAGCAAATACTACCATATTTTACACTTTTTTAGTAATATTTATACTCTGTGTTTTTATTTGTAGCCCTATTTATTTATTTACGTTATCCGTCAGGTAATCTAACAAATTAGTATATTAAATATTGTGCTAATCTAGGTTACATTTAAAAATCGCTCCTACCTGTCCCCTTCTTATAGCGTTCGAATGTTAGCTTGGTTCCTTGCTTTATACATTAACAAGATACTAAGTTTACCTACAACAATGAACGAAGATTCGTCGAACTTTACATTCTATTACTCTCTACTTTTTTGAAATATAGTATAGTTATTGAGTAATTTCATAGATAGTCTTAGTAATACGTTCATGTAGAACTTTCCTAGACTTAAATCGATATTATTTGTTTGTTTGTTGTTCTACTAGTACATTACATTCCCCTAGTCGATAGAATTACTCTTAGTCAAAATTTAAAAAGTAATAATTCTTGCATAGAAATAGAAATATGTTTTGCCTAGTAGGTCATAAGAAAATAAAGCAAAAATATGATTGGTAGAATAGCTAACTTAGACATTAGTCAGCATGATACACTTGTCTTACCTGCTAGCCCTTATGAACTTGACACTGCAGCTCATATTTAACTATAGTCTATTTCAAATAGGTAGAGAATAAAATCTTACTAAGTATGTATGCAGCTATAGTCCATTTAAAACAGGCAGAGAGTAATAAAACCTTATTGAGTATGCACAAAGGGTACATCGTGACACTCCAATAATGTATGTCTCTTTCATAGTTTGCATTGGAATTTTTTTAAATATTTGTATACACTATGTTATATGTAATGCTATCACGTAACAGCAAATACTACCATATTAAACACTTTTTCAGTAATATTTATACTCTGTGTTTTTATTTATAGCCCTATTTATTTATTTACATCCGTTAGTTAACCTAACAAATTAGCATATTAAATATTATGCTAATTTTTAAAAATCGCTCTTACCTGTCCCCTTCTTATAACTTTCCAATGTTACCTTTTTTCCTCGCTTTATTCATTAACAGGATACTAAGTTTACCTACAACTATGAATGAAAATTCTCCGAACTTAACATTCAATTACTCTCTACTTTTTTGAAACATAGTATAGTTATTGAGTTATTCCATAGATACTCTTAGTACTACGTTCATGTAAAACTTTCCTAGATTTTAATCGATTTCATTTGATTGTTTATTGTTCTACTAAAATATTGCATTCCCCTAGTCGATAGATTCGAATTACCCTTAGGTAAAATGTAAAAAGTATTAATTCTTGCATAGAATTAAAAATATGTTTTACCTAATATAAGTCATAAGAAAATAAAGCAAAAATATGATTAGCTAACTTAGACATTAGTCAGCATGATACACTTGTCTTACCTGCTAGCCATTATGAACTTGACACTGCAGCTCATATTTAACTATAGTCTATTTCAAATAAGTAGAGAGTAATAAAATCTTATTATGTATGCAAAAGGGGAATAACGCTCCAATAATGTATGCCACTTCAGTACTTTGCATTGCGAAAATGTTTATTTTTTATGCTTTATGTAAAAATACTCGATTCTATATAACACTAGGGTGTAACAGTAAGTTCTACCATGTTTAAGACTTTTTAAGTAATATTTATACTGTTTGTTTTTGTTACCAGTCCTATTTATTTATTTAAATCTGCCAGATGGCCTGGTGGAAGTACAATGAAGTTGACATTACTTGCCAAATTAGTATACTAATTATTATAGTAATCTATATCATATTTATGAATCGCACCTACCTGTACCCTTCTAATAGCGTTAGAACCCTACCTTTTTCTCTCGCTTTATTGATTAACAAGTTTACCTACGACCATGGATGCAAATTCTTTATATTTTAGTACTCTCTACCTATTTGAAATGCAGTATAGGTTCATTAGTGAAAAATAATGTAGAACTGTTACGGATTTTAATTGATTTTATACGACTGGTTTTGGTTCTACTTCAACGTTCTATATAGAAAAAATATAAAAGGTAGAATAATTATCTTTTTGAAATTTCTTATCATGATAAGCTTGTATCATCTGTTAGCCATTAGGGACTTGCTGTTGCAACTCGTATTTATCTATAGTCTATTTTAAATAGGCAGAGAGTAATAAAGCTTTATTAAGTATGCAAAAGGGTGACCCTCCCATAATGTGTACCTTTATTTGCATTGCAATTTTTATACACTGTATTATGTATATCTGTATGCTATATATAATACTACGCTGTAAGAGTATATAATAAGGTTTGAATTAATATTTATGCCCTGTCCAGTTTGTGTTTTTTACCGGCCCTTGTCTGGCGCAGAATGAAGTTTACATTAGCTTCCAAATTTGTATATTAAATATTATGTTATGTTACATTTAAAAATTGCGCTTCATATTCTTTTCTTGCTTTATTTATTACGAAGTTACAAAGTTTACCTAGGCCCATGGATAACCACAAAATCCTTGAGAATTTACTTTTTATTTCTCTCTACTTATTTGAAATGCAGTATGCCTACTGAGTTATTCAATGGATTCTCTCATTAAGACAGTAATTCGTGAAAAAGGATGTAAAACTTTTCTGAATTTTAAATGATTTTATTTGACTGTTTCTTCTTCTAGTACATTGCATTCCTTTGCATAAGTACAAAATATTCGAAACAAAACAGAATGACTGTCAACAATATAATACAATAAACCAGACTGTGGTTTAATTAAGTGCTTTTTATATAAAAAGCACTTAAAAACCCATTAATGTTAGTGGAAGGTTTAAAGACCGTTCATGGTACTATAAAGCCATCAGCAGAAAATTATTTTAAATAAAGTCAATGCAAGAGGCTTTTATACTCGATTCTAAACTAAAATTTAAAAATTAATTAGGCATAACATAAATGGGCACGATTTCAGTTTTGCTAAAAACCACATTTTAGTGATTAAAACACTGTAGTAACTATAGAAGCATAAAAAACGAACGGTTTTATGCCGAAGCACTTGTACTTTCGCCCTTCAGCCTTCATCGAACCCATATAAACACCTCATTTCTTATATAACTAGACCGAAAGCGGAATATATCGTAACCTTGACTTTTGCTTGTCGTTCACTTACCTTCTAAATTCAATCTGTAATCCTTAAAAACCACCAAAAGCCAAAAAAAATGACGAACTAAAGCACGTTTCCACGTTTAGCACAACCCAGACAGTTACTCGAGAAATTCCAGTTCAACTATACAACACACCTTGAATTCTTCGAGAAAATTACACCGAAGGAGTCGCGCGAGGTTAAATCTGGCCGTACCGTAGGACACCAAAGGCGCACGAAAACCTTTTAAAAAGAAAACGATTATGGAGGGTGTTTAGCACCCTTTTAAGGAACACCTAAATATTTGCGCCTAACGGGGATTTTAGACGGCTTACGTCGACACGAAAGTGGTTCTGGGTAGCGGCTTTGCTCAGGTAACTGCGACTGCCGCAACAGGTAACATTGGAGAATGTGAAGACGTGGTGGGGGGGGACGAAATAAGTTGACTAGAGTGCGACGATGCGTTACGAAAGGAACCTCGCGAATGGAAGAAAGAAAAAAGGGCGAAAAATGGCAAATTTTTAATTGGTCATTTAATGGTCTACTTATTTAAGATGTTTGTGATGAAAAATTTGTTCGAAAAAGTTAATAGTCCTGTTGCTGGTGTAGGTCAAGCGTCAAAATATGAAGTTTTTTCTTAATGCATTTTTTAGATGTCAATATACGGCAGTGAAATTTGTCGAAAGGGTTAACAAATAACTGTTCAGATGAAAGTGGATAAAAGAAGCTTTTGGTGTGATAAAGGGCAGGAAGAATAATACTTACATTGGGGTTTAGTAGGCTTTTTAGTCTTGAAAGATTCTTCAACAGAGTAGATATTGTGGATGGCAGAGTTTGAATAATAAATTTAAGAGACTGAGCGACCAGACATTGGACTCGTATTAGTAAAGTCAATCTGTCATCTGAAAAGTATCAATTTCGGCAAAAATAAATGATATCTTGATACTTCAACAAAAGTTAGTGTACAGGATGTCCCAAATTCGAAGGTGACCATTGGAATCTCGGAAACCGTAAGAGTTACAGGGTCGGTTAAATAGAGACAAAGTTGCGCAATTTGGAGCTTAATGAAATGACGTTTAAAAAGTTTTAAAATTTCGGATACTTCTGGAGTTATCCGAAAAACATTGAAAATTTTCAAAATCGTTTTTACCTTCCACTGACTTTATTTAAAGAGATATCGGAATACTAAAAACAGTTTTTCATTGCCACTTTTTATGTATTACAACATGACGCAAAAAAAAATTAATCCGACGTTTCGTTTTTTTTTCGATCATCATTAAATTTATTTTTTCTTATGGACACTATATTGCATTTTCTCGTTTTTAAATGCCTTTAAAATGAGGTATCGCACTTGCATATCCGATTACTCCTTCTAGTACTTCCCATAAGAACTCCATGAGTGCAAGAGAGGGATCAATGGATTTCCAAATAATTTTTTTTTCGATATCTCCGGAAGTATCCGGAATTATACAATTTTTTAAACGTCATTTTATTAAGCTCCAAATTGCGCAACTTTAGCTTCATTTTACCGACCCTGTAACTCTTACGGTTTTCGAGATTCCAATGGTCACCCTCGAATTTGGGACACCCTGTGTGATGTATACCTTATAGTCGTTTATGTACAAGAGCCTTAATCGATATGTCAATACAGATTGACAAGTAGCATATGTCATTTGTCATGTATATATATAACGCCATTTTCATAAAATAAAGCAGTTGTCATTCCGCCTTCAAAGCAGTCGTATAATTCACCTCCGCCTCAACCCTCAACCTCCAAAAACACGTTACATGGCGCAGTCGGCAAACACGAAATATTGAAGAAATCCTGCTAGATTTTGAACTTTTTGCTGCCACAATCGTCAAGACCATGGATTTCCGCGGGGTGCCGCCCATGAAGTTTTCGGGAAACGTCGCGGAAAACTGGAGTTTTTGGAAACAGCGGTTCATCATCTACCTGAAGGCCACAGAAATTACGAAAAAAGAGCAGGTAACACAATGCGCCCAACTTTTAACCTTAATTGGAGAGGAAGGGATTCGAATTCTTATCACATTTTCATTTACTGAAGCTGAAAAAGATAAGCTCGACCCTTTAATTGAGAAATTTGATTAGTATTTTTATCCTAAGAAGAATCTTACCTAGGTTATATACGGACATAAATTGTTTACCTGCAAACTAAAAGACTCACAGACTATTGAAAATTTTTCAGCAGAGCTAAAAAATCTGGCAAATTCTTGTGAGTTTGGGGCCCTTTAAAATGAGCTTGTAAAAACACTGTTTATTTGTGGCATAAAATCACACTCGCAGAGAGAGAGACTCCTGGAGGAAGCTGACCTGAAGACGCTGGAAGAAGTGGTACAGTATTGCGTCAATGATCAGAAGTGTAAGGAGCATGGCCGGGAGATTACCATTGGACATGGGACCTACTCGGGGACGCCTGAAGTCTCGCCTATGGTAAACTTGGTCAAGAAGTACTCGCAGAACAAATGTGGAAAGTGTGGCAACCGCCACAGCTATGGAAGGTGTCCAGCATTCGGGAAGCATTGTGGAGCATGTGGAGGGGCAAACCATTTTGCAGCGTTGTGCAATAAAGCTAAGGCAAGAGGACGAGGACAAACTAAGGGCAACTATAAATCAAATAAGGTGAATCGGGTTTCAAATAGGAATAGTAGTACCCATAGAAGCTATAATAAGTATAGCAAGAAATGTAATAATTTTAAAAATAAAAATAAAAAAATTTCTGAAATATAAAATTTCACTTCTGATGATCAGAATGAGATAAATCGTAGCGCTGATAAAATTTTATTCATAGGGACTGTCAGTGCAATCGAAGGCCAGGTCAACGAGATACATGGGGGCTCATGGACTACACCGGTGAACATCAGTGGACAGCTTTTCGAGTTTACACTCGACAGTGGGGCGATGGCCAACATCATGCCTGTAGAAATTCTGCATAAGATAGGATTTGAATTTGAGAATTTAGAAAAAACGAAGGTAATACTAACTTCTTATACTGATAATAGTTTGCCAATAATTGGAAGCTGTAAGTTAAATTGTTCTGTTAAAAATAAAAAGGTACTTATACCTTTTTATGTGGTGAGTCAAAGGGGTAAAGCGATTTTGGGTTTAAAAAGCTGTGTAGATTTGGGTCTGATTAAAAAAATAGATTCAGTTGATAGTGAGAGTCAGTCTTTTGAGGCAATAATGAAAGATTATGAGTTTTTATTTAATGGCATAGGGTGTTTAGAAAATGAATTTCACATAGATTTAAAAGAAAATTATCAACCAGTTGTAGTACCCCCCCGTAAAGTTCCTTTTACACTAGAAAATAAATTAGAGCTTACTTTAAAGAACCTAGAGCAAAACAAGATTATAGAAAAAAGTAATGAGAGTTCGGAGTGGTTAAATCCGATTGTCATAGTTAAAAAAAAAGATGATACTTTGCGTATTTGTTTAGACCCTAAAGCTTTACATGCACAACTAAAACAACATTTTTTTTGGCATATTCCAACGGTAGAGGAATTAACATCGAAGCTGAGCAATTGTAAATGTTTCTCAACACTGGATGCTACTCAGGGATTTTCAATGATACAACTGGACAAAGAATCTTCGCAGATTTGTACTTTCAGTGTGGGAAATTTAGGCAAATATCGATATTTGAGAATGCCTTTTGGTTTATCTTGTGCTCCTCGGGTTTTCCAGAAGAAGCTGACAGCAATTTTTTCAGATATTTCAGGTTGTGGAGTCATCTTGGTTTATAGTGACACATATGAATCTCATTTAAAAATCTTAAAAAAAGTGTTTGAAAGGGCCAAAAAACATAATGTTAGGTTCAATAAAGAAAAGTGTAAATTTTGTATGAATGAGGTGACATATTTAGGACACAAAATTTCCATCCAGGGTATCACACCAGATGAATCGAAGGTTGAAGCCATAAAAAATATGCCAAGGCCTCAGGATGTCCAGGGTGTGCAGCGTTTTCTGGGCATGGTTACATATCTGGGTCGTTTTGTCGAAAATCTTTTAGAAAAAGCAACTATGTTAAGAGAGCTGTTAAAAAAAAATGTGCAATTTGTGTGGGAAAAAGGTCGCCAGTTAGCATTTCAAAATCTTAAAGACATTCTTTGTAGAGCTCCGTGTCTTAAATTTTTTGAGCCTAGAAAGCCGGTAGTCATATCAGTGGATGCTTCGAAAGATGGTATGGGTGCCACCCTATTGCAGGATGGAGTGGCCTGTGCTCATGCATCCAGAGCTTTGACGGAGACACAAAGGAATTACTCACAAATTGAAAAGGAATGTTTGGCTGTATGGTTTGGTTGTGAAAAGTTTTTTTAATATGTTTACGGGTTAGATAATTTTACTGTTGAAACGGATCATTCTCCATTAATACATATTTTTAAAAAACCAATAAGTTCATGTCCACCGAGATTGCAGAGAATGGTTTTACAGTTAAGAAATTTAAGTTTACTTTAATTTATAAACCTGGTAAAAAATTAGTTATTGCAGATACTTTAAGTCGAGCGTATGAAAACAAATATTTTAATAAAAATCAAGAACTAGAAGTAGAAGCTTAAATATGTATCGTGAAACATTTTCTGGATGCAACAGATGAAAAAATAGCAGAGCTTGCTAAACACACAAACTCTGATCCAGATTTACAGCAGCTAAAAACCTATATTCTAGAGGGTTGGCCTAATAAAATAAGGGAAGTACAAGAGAACCTAAAAGTTTTTTATAAAATAAGATCGGAATTATCATACATAAATAATTTAATATACAAGGGGCATAAACTAATAGTACCTTTGGCTTGCAGACTAGATATTTTAAATAAATAACATTCAAATTCACACATGGGGGTCAACAGATGTATTCAAAGGGCAAATTTATCTTTTTATTGGCCTTTTATGAATAGCCAGATACAGGACGTGGTGTTGTCTTGCGCAACATGTCAAATTTATAGTAAAAACAATCAGTCAGAACCATTGAGTCTCCATGATATTCCGAAAATACCTTGGCAAAAAGTTGCATGTGACATTTTTTCATTTGGATGGTCAAGCATATTTGCTTACTGTAGATTATTATTCCAAATTTGTTGAGCTGATGAATCTAAGTGGGGATCTAACAAGTAAAAATGTAATTTTGCAATTAAAATCAATTTTTTCAAGACATGGTATTCCTGTGGTTATATGCACAGATGGAGGACCTGAATTTAACAGCAATGAATTTAAAGATTTTTCACAAAAATGGCAGTTTTCACATATAATTTCATCTCCCAGGTATCCTCAGTCCAATGGACAAGTAGAAAGAACAATAGGCACTGTCAAAAACATGTTAAAAAAATGTAAACGTGAAAATAGAAATTCCTACTTAGCTCTTTTAGATTTACACAACACGCCAATACATAATAGGGTATCGCCAGCACATATTTTAATGGGTAGGTCTCTCAGGGATTTGCTGCCTAAACTTTACAATGTGAAACCTAATCTTGACATTAAAAAATATAATGAGTATCTGGATCATAATAAAATACAACAAAAAAAGAATTTTGACAAGAAAGGGGTAAAAACTTTGTCAGATTTGGCAATAAATGACGAAATTTTGTATAAAGGAGAGTTATCTCAAGTTTGAAAAAGGGGTACTATTATTGACATATTAGGATTTAGATCCTATAAGATCTGTACAGAGGATGGCTCAACTTTAGTCAGAAATAGAAAATTTTTAAAAAAATTTAGAAACCCGACAAAACTGAAGGGCAACGTTGAACTATCCTCTGATAATTTTGTGTTTAGAGAAAGTGACGTATCTTTGTGTGGAAGTCAAGAGTATACGTTTTTAGGTTTAAGTAAGGAAAATTTACATGTTGACAGGGAAGAGATAGATCAGATGAGAGATGACAGAATAAGTATAGAGGATTTAAATTCAAGTACGAGTAGTTTCGAGTCAACCGAGTCAGTGGTGGATAATACATGTTCAACACATCAACCAACTGAGAATATTACGGAATTATTACAAAATGAGAGTGATGCAAACAGCACTCAATTAAACTCCAATGCACATGCAGATTCAGATTTTACAAATACTGACATTCTCCCGTCAACATCTAAATCTGGTCGAAATATTAAGAGAAACTCAAAGTTTGATGATTACATAATCTATAAATAAAAAGTTTTTAAATTGAATATTGTATAATAAGTAATGTTCTGAATTTATTTGGCATATGCTAATTACATAGGTATATTATAAAATATATAGTTAAATGGTTATGATTTTTATATAGAGAAAGGGTGTAAAATAACTCGTGTTATAAAAGAATTGTGTTGTACATACAATTAGGTTAATGAGGCTGTGTATATGTTAAGAGACTTGTAGGGTATTAAAATATAGACTATGTATTTAATAAGAGGTTTGAACTGTGATAGAAATGATGGAAAAAAGCAAGTTGTGATATACCATTTTATTTGGGCCAATAAGGGGCATGTGATGTATACCTTATAGTCGTTTATGTACAAGAGCCTTAATCGATATGTCAATACAGATTGACAAGTAGCATATGTCATTTGTCATGTGTATATATAACGCCATTTTCATAAAATAAAGCAGTTGTCATTCCGCCTTCAAAGCAGTCGTATAATTCACCTCCGCTTCAACCTTCAACCTCCAAAAACACGTTACACGTTAAGGTACAGGGTCCTTATAATAAGCCCAAAAACAAAAATTCGCGATCCCACCCCTTTCCGTATTTTTTTGGAAATCCTGAGTTTTAGGAAAAAATGTTCGAAACAAAATATGATTTTATAACTAAATTACCTACAATCTTAATTTCCAGATATTTTCTGTAAAATATAATGCACAATGGCCTCAAAGTCATCTAACATTACTTTTTTTCAAAATTTCATACCGAAATATTTTTTTTTACTGCTTTAAGCATTTTCAACGTGTAGAACTCAAAAAACCCTAAAAAACATTTTTTAGTAAATTACATGCTAAGGGAACGTTAAGTGAAATAGAACATAGCCCCAGTAAATTGTTACGTGGCATTCAAATTTTTTCAGATTTAATGCGATTTTTGAAAAATAAACGCGCTGTATCTCGATAACAAGATGCATACATCATTTTGTAGGCTTTTTTGAGTTCTACACGTTAAAAATATTTGAAATACAATGAACAACTAATTTTAGGTGACTTTGGGCTCTTTATCTCCTCCGATATCTATTACAATATCAGGATTAAATGATTCTGTTACGGTAACCTCCAAATACAAAAACTGAAACTCCAGCAGTATAAAAACTATAATATATTTTAAATTGCCTTCTTGAAATCCTAATAACTAAATCTACCGAAAACAATAAAAAAAACTATTTTATAATTATATTAGCCTAAGGTAGAGGATATAAGGGATAACAACTGACTGAAGATGCTTGTTTAGTGCGTGGCCGGATACATGCTTAAAGAAAAGTCACAAAATAGCTCACAATCCCGAATTCATTAAATGACTCAACCACTGCTTACGAATTCTCTATTACTACAATATCCAGATTTGACTAAACCATTAATTTTGACTACAGATTCCAGTAACTACGCTCTTGGAATAAATAACTATAAAATAGTAAAACCACTCGGCTGCTTAGATGTCATAGAAACCTACTATTTGGCTGCTTAAAATCACAAATAAAAATTCATTGATTCATCAAGTTTCAGGTAGTTTAACCATTAATTTTTACAAAATATTTCCACAAAACTGAGTCAAAGTAATTTTATTATTCCAGGCAGTTGATGATATGTCAACTGTCTGAAAATGATAAGCCTCCATCACATTGTTTCCTGAATATTCAAATATAATCCCACATCTGCCTGGAATAATTTTTATTTTTTAAATGTCAAGCAGTTAAATCCAATATTAATTAGATTTTAGATAGTCTATTAATCAGGCCAAATTATTCGAAATGTTTTCACGAAATATCTCGACTGTAAGTCAACTGACTGGAATTGTAAAGCCGCTCGAGTGCCTGGAATATAAATTCCAGTTTTCGGGATCGGGATCCCGTTTTGAAATATCGTATCTTATCAAAAAATGTTTAAAGAGGGACAGAAGGTCACTTTTCACATACTTCCTTGTTTTTTTTTAACGAACCAATAAGATAAAATCTCATTTAATAAATCGCTCGTGCAAAAACAGAACGAAAAGAATGTCCGAGTTCTTATAATAATTAGGTAGTCGACACTCCGACGTGGTGTGTCGCAAAAACATTCGAAGAATGCCGTTTTCTATTATGCATGCCAATTTTTTCTCTTCATCTTCTAATGGGTCGATAAAATGAATGATGGATGAAACATAACCTTCAGCAAGAATTCGCATTCTATAAGTGCTTTTTATTTGTAGACACCAACTAACGTAGCTACTAATATTGTTTTCTATTAATATCTTTTAACATGAATATAACCGATTTACCTAAAAGTACCATCTCTTATTCATATTGTACAACCATAACTTTCATTGAAGGACCCAGCAGTCAATCGTTGCGCGTAGTAAGTTACACCATCAAGAGAGGGCGACTAAAGCGGTTGCAATGCAGAAATCTGCTCTGGAGGTACAAGTAAGGTACTATGTTATTTTTAATATGAATAACAGGTGGCACAAGAGTCACTAAACTAAGTGAAAGGTGGGTTTAGTATTACTGTAAGCTTAAGTCATCTTCAGGAATTCAATAAATAACTTACACGCTAAGTTTAAAGAGAATCTATTTATGTAAATGCACGTGAAAGGCTTTGGGTGTATTGTTTACTATGATTCTTTAATAATCATTATAGACGTATATAAATACAAAATTATTGCAAGGAGTTTAACCCAACCCAAATGACATAAACAATCTTCCAACAATATCGTTTAATTGTCATTTTAATTATATGTTCTTATATACGTGGAAAGAACGTGATTAGACAATGGTACCTGGTAACCTACTTATGGCGTTAGAAGTGGTACCTAAAAAGGTGTAATGCAGCCACCATCAATCACTGTCGCATTTGTTTTTTTTTTTGTTTTATTTTGTTTAAAAACGGCCGGGGTTTTGATTGGGTTCGGAGAAAGGTTGTTTTAATAGGATTTTGCATTTATGGTAAATAGAGTTTTTTTGGTTTTTAAAATAAAGTATATCGTTGATGTTTTTGCAGTGAAAAATATGGCATAACAAAATTGATCAATTCAAAGTTGTTAACGTTCTAATTAAACATAAGAAAATAGAAAACAGTAAAATATTGGTCATTTTGGTGGTACTAGTAACCAATTTGGAAAAGTCATCATTACTCACTATAAGGATAAACAGCATATTGAATAAAGGAATTGATGCAGTTTTTTTTACCAGCATTACATCTAAAAAAAAATTCTCAAGGAGTCATTTTTATTTTATTCATGTCTTTATTTTAATATACAAATGATAGACTTAAACGTCCAAAATATGTCCAGTAAAGCTGTTTAATGTAAACCCACTTAAATACATAAGGCCATATGAACCGCGAATATATTGCAAAGTTTGCACTTAAAAACCCTGTTTTCACCTCAATTTTTGCAAATTATTATTTTTTAAATAAGCACAGGATAGATAAATGTTGGAAATGGAAAAAAAAATTAAGTCACTAAAAATGCCTTAAAAAATATATTTAAATACTAAACTCACCTTTGTTCATTAATTCTTGCAAAAAAAATTAGTATTTACATAGTGTTGGGTGCCAAAAATGCATGTTTTCAATATAGGAAAAAATGTTGGAAATTGATCTGACAAACGAAGGCTGACACTTAACTTAATTGAATGACACCTGAATAAATAAAAAAACTACTATAATTAAATCAAAATATATTGCACTTATTTTGTTATATAAAATAATTTATCTAAAAATTATTGTCGAAGTCAATTTTTTAGTTTTGTGCAACTTATTCGCGTCCAACCTCCAAATTAGGCACTATTACAATCGGTAAGGAAAAAATTACTATTACTACTAGTAATAGTAATTCAAAATTATTTTTCCATGCAATTTGTACCCGTCCCAGTGCCTAGTCTACTGCAATTATTTCCTTATATGATGTAATTTATACATATAAACATTCTTGTTGAACTCAATTTGTTGCTTTTGTGCAATTGTACAACAAACCTCCGAAGTTCAAAATGTCGGAACCTTGACAACGTGTATGATAAAAATGACTGTAATTAATTGAATTTTTTTCCATGCAATTTGTACCCGTCCAATTTCTGAGTTTGCTGTATTGAAATAATAAAATAATATTTTTATATATGGCACTTACCTTCATACCATAATTTTTCAAAAAAAAAATGTAATAAAAAATTCGCACAGTGTTGGGCGCCAAAAATGCATGTTTTCAATATGCGAAAAAATTTTAGAAATTGATTTGACAAACGAAGGCTGACACTTAAATTAATTGAATGACACTTGAATAAATAAAAAAACCTACTATAATAAAATCAAAATATATTGCACTTATTTTGTTATATAAAATAATTTCTCTAAAAATCATTGTCGAAGACAATTTTTTAGTTTCGTGCAACTTATTCGCGTTCAACCTCCAAACTAGAAACTATTACAATCTGTAAGGAAAAAATTACTGTAAATAATTCAAAATATTATTTCCATGCAATTTGTACCCGTCCCAGTGCCTAGTCTCCTGCAATTTAAGACACAATAGTGGATAAAGGTGTCATGTATCAAATTTGTTATTTCGAGATAAATGAGTTTAAACTTTTTTAATTGGAATTTTTTTATGCTTTTTATATTTTTAAATTTAACAAATGGGATATCTTACATATTATTTCACTTTTTAATAGAAGGATTAATATTTTAAAAAAATATATATACTTTTGGAAAAAATACACTTTGAATGAACATAACACCTTTATCCATTATAAATTTAATTAAAAGAATTAAGGCAACATATGGAAAAAAACGCTATTTGCACAAAATAATTTATTTATTAAACTTATGACACAAAATAAACAGCTTTACTTAACCTAATAAAATATTACTTAGTTTTTCTCTTTTTTTTGACATTTTCTTGACTATCTTCCAAAATGTTTTCGTAAAACCACTTACATTTGAAGACACAAGTGGATAAAGGTGTCATGTTATCTTAGCACGTTTATCCAATAAAAAACTCCTAATAGTGTAGTACATGACAGTATTTACCTTTAACCTCTGGGAATCTCGTTTATTTTTAATATTAGAAGAAAAAAACTCGTAAATATAAAAAATATGGCATCTTTTAAGAATATTTATCAAGAAAAACAGTATTTTTAAAAAATGTGACATGACACCTTTATCCACTTGTGTCTTCAATTATTTCCTTATATGATGTAATTTATAACATTCTGGTCGAAGTCAATTTGTTGCTTTTGTGCAATTGTACAACGAACCTTCAAAGTTCAAAATTTCAGAAGCGTGCATGAATGCATGTTTTCTATATAGGAAAAAATTTTGGAAATTGATCTGACAAACGAAGGCTGACACTTAAATTAATTGAATGACACTTGAATAAATAAAAAAACTACTATAATTAAATCAAAATATATTGCACTTATTTTGTTATATAAAATAATTTATCTAAAAATTATTGTCGAAGTCAATTTATTAGTTTCGTGCAACTTATTCGCGTCCAAGCTCCAAACTAGGAATTATTACAATCTGTAAGGACAAAATTACTGTAAATAATTCAAAATAATATTTTCATGCAATTTGTACCCGTCCAAGTACCGAGTCTGCTGCACTTATTTCCTTCTATGATGTAGTTTATATAAACGTTCTGGTCGAACTCAATTTGTTGCTTTTGTGCAATTGTACAACGAACCTCCGAAGTTCAAAATGTCGGAACCTTGACAACGTGTATGATAAAAATGACTGTAATTATTTGATTTTTTTTTCCATGCAATTTGTACCCGTCCAATTTCTGAGTTTGCTGTATTGGGATAATAAAATAATATTTTTATATATGGCACTTACCTTGATCCCACAATCTATCAATATATAAAAAAATTCGCACAGTGTTGGGCGCCAAAAATGCATGTTTTCAATATGCGAAAAAATGTTGAAAATTGATCTGACAAACGAAGGATGACACTTAAATTAAGTAAATGACACTTGACTAAATAAAAAAAACTACTATAATTAAATCAAAATATATTGCACTTATTTTGTTATATAAAATCAATTATCTAAAAATCATTGTCGAAGTCAATTTTTTAGTTTCGTGCAACTTATTCGCGTCCAAGCTCCAAACTAGGAATTATTACAATCTGTAAGGAAAAAATTATTATTTTCATGCAATTTGTACCCGTCCAAGTGCCTAGTCTACTGCAATTATTTCCTTATATGATGTAATTTATACATATAAACATTCTTGTTGAACTCAATTTGTTGCTTTTGTGCAATTGTACAACGAACCTCCGAAGTTCAAAATGTCGGAACCTTGACAACGTGTATGATAAAAATGACTGTAATTAATTGATTATTTTTCCATGCAATTTGTACCCTTCCAATTTCTGAGTTTGCTGTATTGGAATAATAAAATAATATTTTTATATATGGCAGTTCCCTACATCCCACAATTTATCGAAAAATATATATATAATAAAAAAATCGCACAGTGTTGGGCGCCAAAAATGCATGTTTTCAATATGCGAAAAAATGTTGGAAATTGGTCTGACAAACGAAGGATGACACTTAAATTAATTGAATGACACTTGAATAAATAAAAAAACTACTATAATAAAATCAAAATATATGGCACTTATTTTGTTATATAAAATAATTATTCTAAAAATCATTGTCGAAATCAATTTTTTTGTTTCGTGCATCTTATTCGCGTCCAACCTCCAAACTAGGAATTATTACAATCTGTAGGGATAGAATTACTACCTTATCACTAACCTTCATCCCATAATTGAAATAAAAATATTTATTGGGCGCCAAAAATGCATGTTTTCAATATGGGAAAAAATTTTGGAAATGGAAGGAAATTGAAACATGAAACGAAGAATGGCACTTGAATTTACTGAATAACACGTGAATAAATAAAATACACTACTATAATTAATTTAAAATATATTACATTTATCTTGTTTTATGGAATAATTTATCTTGTCGAAGTTAATTTTTTAGTTTCGTGCAACTTGTACGCGTCCGACCTCCAAAATTAACGATTTGGAACTATTACAATTTGTAAGGAAAAAATTACTATAACTAATTCAAAATTATTTTTCCATGCAATTTGTACTCGTCCAAGTGCCTAGTCTGCTGCACTTATTTCATTATATGTTGCAATTTATATAAACATTCTGGTCAAACTCAATTTGTTGCTTTTGTGCAACTTGTACGCGTCCAACTTCCAAAGTACAAAATTTGAGACTCTTACAATGTGTAAAAAGATCGCTATAATTAAATCAAAATATTTTTTTAATGCAATTGGTACCCGTCCAAGTTCCTTCATAAACATGTAAATTCTAAGCCATTTGCTATAACATAATGAATATATTGATGTTTTACCAAAGCTGTTGAGTTATTTTATTACCTTTTATTTAGTTTTTTTATTTAGTTTTGAGTTATTTAAGGTTTAGGCGAAATAAGATCATTTAACATTTAGATAATAATACCACCGTTTATAGATTACAATATATCTATAGACATCTTTTATTACTCAAAGTACACATCCTCCAATGGATGCCTTGCATTTGTCCAAAATAAGTCGAAATGTTTATGGATCAAATATCGACATCTGCAAATGTGAATTTTATTTTCAAATTTAATTTACCTGGGTCCAATAAATAATTTTTTTTTTAAAAACCATTGCTAAATACATCAGATATCAGTTACTGGTCGAAAGATATTTCTTCATAATGTACCATGGATTGAGGCAATTCTTAAGCATACAGCTTAAAACGAACCAGGAACCATTGAACACATGAATAGTCATTGAATTTTAATTTTTCCAGATTCATTAGACATCCATTATCGATCTCTCTTTGAAAACTATATCTTCATTATAATAAATAAAGAAAAATAATCTTTATGGTATGAAACAAATAAATTACATCTATTCTACATAAAGGTGGAAAGTACCGCTAGGAGTGTTTTAACCACCACAATAAATAATTAAAGGACATAGTACAATTTTCTTAAAAATAACAATTTGAACAAAAATGATTCAGAGAACCATACCAAAATCGTATTAAAATATCAGCAGTCTCCAAAGTTTTTTTTTAATTTAGACTTAAAAGAAAAAGAACATTATGTGTACCTCCCCTTTGAATAAGGAATTCTGATTCAGTAATTTATGTACAGTGCAACTTATACCCAAAAATCTTCTTTGGGTCATATTAAGACAATAGACCTGCTTTACATGCTCACTCACATGAACCCTCCGTAAATCCCTAGTCTTCCTAAATTCCTCTCTAGTATATCTTACAAAGTAATTTTGAATTTTCTGGATTTTATATTTATTTTGTTCAGCTAAAAAAGAAAAGTATCCAGCAATACTAAGCGGTAAACTCTCGGTAAGGATTTTTTTTGTACTAGGAGGCAAAATATCCTTAAATTCATATAATGACTTTATGTTATAATATGACTTTTGACAGATCTTATTTACATGCGCATTAAATGACTTTCGATTATCCATACAAAGACCCAGGTTTATTACTTGATCTATCCATTCCAATTCAACACTATTAATATTTAATTTACTTGATGTTCCATTATTCAAGATTTTTTAATTTCTTGAAAACAGGATTGCCTGTGTTTACCAGAATTTATAAAAAGTGAGTTTTTGTCAGCACAATTAAATTAATTAAATCCAAGGCTTCAAGCAGGCAACCAACCAATGATGGCAGATAAATTTGCAAACCATCTGCATACTTGTGAGACCTGCAGTAAATTATTTTATGAATTAAATCAGCCACAAATATTATAAAGAGAAGTGGTCCCAACACCAACCCTTGCAGGACTCGTCGAGTTATATTTCTCCACATAGAAGTTACCACACCCTCGTCATTAGTCTTTTAAACCACCCGTTTGCCTGAATATTGTAGTTCCTTAGTTTTGCCATTAAAAGTTCTATATTGAGAGTATCAAAGGCTTTTGTCATATCATATATTTATTTGATAGAGCAATATCTGTTGGTACTTTTAAAAGAGTTGTCGTACAGCTATAATTTGGTCTAAAGCCAGACTGAAATTTTCGGATAATGTTTCTGCTTAATAAATAATCTAGCAATTGACCTTTTACAATTTTCTTAATTAGTTTAGATAAAGTTGGCAAAAAAAAATTGGTTGGATTGTTCACTTTAGGTACAAGGAGTAACAAGGGCTTTTTTCCAGATGCCAGGGACACATCTAGGAGATAAAGAATTATTAATAATGTTCACTGGAAGTTTTAGGCAAAGAGGAATGCAAGTTTTTAACATTTTTATAGAGATCTCATCAACTCTGATAGCATTACTTCTAATACTGTTAATTATCTTATATACTTCATTTTCAGAGACTAATTTAAAATGAAATAGCTCCCCATCGATTGATGATTAATTAAGAAATGTATCGAAATTATCTGGATCAATTTGTAATTGAGGCACAGTATCCAGAAAATAATTATTAACAAGTGTTGTCTCCCTTAGATTAGAAAGAATTTCTGCAGGTGCATTGTTATTGACAAAAAGTCTAAAAGACACTTTTCTGCCTTTACGCCACACTTACACAATTTTTAAGATCGATATAATTCTTTCTACTATTATCAGCCTTTAGATAAAGATATTTTTTTTAAAGCTTTATGTTTTAGCTTTATATATTTTTTTAATTATGTGTTAACCACAATGGTTTAGACCCTCTTTGTTTTAGTGGTTTTAAGAGACAATAAACATCAAACAGGGACAGGATTATTTTCATTGCATATTTGAATTTTTATATTTATATCAATAGAGTAGTATAGGTTATGCCAATCTACGTGTTGTAAACTTGCCCTAAACTCATCAGAATATGCCAGTCTTAGACCTCAACCTTTTATCACAGAACTGTTACTTATTTTCAATTTATCACATTTTAATATACAAAAGATTGCTTCATGATCTGTTTAAACTGGACCGCATGGTACAACACCATGACTTTTGACTAGATTTAGTTTTAGTTTTATTGTTGGGTGTGATTTTGGTTGGTTCCTGAATTAGCTAGAGTTAGACCAAAACTTTCTAAAATATCATTAAAAAACTTAAATTCTACAGATTTGTCATATAAAAAGTTTACATTAAAATCCCCAGTACATACCAAAACATTACAATTACAAATAACCGCAGTAAAAACATCATATAGGCAACTGAGAGCAGAGTATGGCACAGAAGGTGGTCTACAACCCCCATTGTTAGTTTATATTTAAAACATATTCAAAGTTTGACATTTCCATTAATAAAATTGGGAGTATCAATGAAAATATTGGACGAAGTTCTTAATATCCTGGCTTCAATAAAATAAGAAGTCATTGGTCAAAAAATAACGTAGGGCCATTGGACCTTGGATAATTCCAATGGATGCGTTTAAAATGAGAGTCAAGATAGTACTGTTTAATGAAACAATTGTACGGAGTTCTGATGGTCTATTTTTACCTAAATTGATCATTGGACCTTTATCCATTTGGATATATGGATGAGGAAAAGTTACTATCCATTGTACATTCTATTTTACTTATCCCTTTGCATCAACAAATTTTCTGTCCAGGGACAATTTTATTTAATAGTTTTATGACTGGAAAAATGTGTGACCTTTGTATAATCTATCGACATCCATTGGTCTTTTTTAAAGAAATTAAATAGATATCCATTGGATATCTGGAATTCTTCGACCAAAAAAAGAGTGATAACCACAATGGAAAAAGTTATAAATTTATGATTTTTCAACACATTCTTCAAATAAAATAAATAAACAATTATAAATAGAACGGTGAGAATATATATTATCTTATTCATAAAACATCTGAAAATTCCCAAAACTACCGCGATATTCCAGACCTAAATTGATCAACAGTCCAGTTTCCAGGACATTCCAAAAAATCCCGTGCAACTCCAGATATAAGAATGAAATTATCAGGAGCAAATAAGGACGCAGAGGTCACAGAACTATTAAACCTTTAATAATCCGCTAACCCTAACAAGAAGTATATCGGGGAACTTATTACGTTACACCATTGGATTTTTAAATGAGAGGGGTGAATAATAAGACACTCCCTTTTTTATTGGGTCGAAAGCTATAAACATTAAAGCATTAATGATAATTATAATATTAGTGTATTTTCTTATAAGAAGATAATATTATTAAATATGCTTATAGGTTGATATAAATCATTTAACTTAAATAACTAAGTGGGACAATTCGGAATATTTTATATAAATTAAAGGTTAAAGCCCAGGGTCTGACAGTAACCATATGGCCGAATATCATTTTGTTAAAAATAGGTAAAACACTCTAATGCCAGATGTGACTTTTTGATGTTATTCGACCCTGCTAATTACGAAATTGTAAAAGTAAAGTATCTTGGATATTTCAAGAATTACCTGGAATTTAGGACCATAATACTGGATATATTTTTTTGTTCTATGTTTACCATTAAAATAATCCAAAAGTCAAATAGTTTTCCAGAAGGTGGTGTTTATGCAGAATTCATATTTTTTAAGGTGATATTGCTTAGATAATTGTTTTTATTTATACTGCAAGGCAATCACAAGTATTTTATTGATCTTTCTTAAGTCATGAATAAAAAAAAGTCTGAATAAAAACATGGAAAGTTGTAAATTATAGTGTCAAGAAATTTTTTCTGCAGAGACACCTATGTAGGAGAAATCTACTATTTTAATTTGAATGGTAAACTTGAAATAGTATGATCAGCACCTCAAAATAAGAAGAGAAGATTGACGTATGTTCTACAGTGGTAGTAATCATGAACAATGCTAATATAGTTTGTGATTCAAGCATATTTTTTCCTCTATTGTGTACAAAAGTTTTGTGAAGAATCCTCTACCAATTTAACCAGGAACAAAATCAAGATATATTTTCCTTCCTTTTATATGTAACACTATAGAGATAGTGTTCCGATAAAACAGGCACTTTCTCACATAGTTATATTACTCCTTCATACAAAAAGTAATGTAACCATCTCTTTGGGCACCTCTAGTTGTAATAGTAAAGGATAAGAAGCAGATCAGATTTTGTGTGGAATATCGACGATTGAATAATGTTACCAGAAAAGACTTAGTAGCTATCCCCTTCCAAAAATTTATGATATCCTGCATACGCTGTCAGGTTTATAACAGGGTTTTGGATCTGAAGAGCGAATACTGAATAAAAATGCATCCAGAATATAATCTCCTCATCTGGCTCTTATGTAAATTAAACGATAAAATTAAAAAGTCACAATGTATCAAATACCTAGGAGTTTACTTAGACGAAACTTTTTCTTGGAAAACACAAATTTAATATGTTAAAGTAAGAAAACTTACTTTTAAATTTTATGAACTAAAAACATTAAAATCAGTTTATTTTTCCTTAATTGAATCAATTTTGAGCTATGGTTTGGTTGTCTGGGCAAGTGCGGGTAACACTGTTTTATCTAAATTACAAATAACACAGAAATGGATAATTAAAATTATGATTTTTAAAAACAGAAGATAGACCCTACAGAACTTGTCTTCAAGGAAAGCGACCTGCTGTCACTTGAACAACTTCATATTAAGGCAACTATAAGGTTTATGCTTAAATCATCATTTTATAAAAAACAAATAAGGACCTAAGCTCTATAATATGCCAAATGAAATTAGGTCAAGTCCATACTATGAGGTAAAAAAAGACATAAATAGGTGGATAATAGAAAATAAAATAGAAATTTCCTATCTCCTTTAATTTATAATGATTTAGATGTTAGAATAATACCATCATATATGTATAGTGTTTCAGTATCAGTGTTTCTCTTAATATATGTATAATTTTTTTTTTTGGCTGGGAATATTGGTAATAAATAATAGGTTTGTTTAATGAGAAATGGATATACAGTGTGTCCTAGGATGAGCGAATTTATACGTAAAAATGACAAAAAATTTTGGGGTTGAAATTTGACTGTTTGGCATCCAGCCCTGCTTGATTAAATATAGCATATTTTTATTGTTTTTTAAACTAAGCATGCCTTGACACGAGCATTTTTTAAATTTTATGAGTAGGTAAAGTAGTATTTCTAGGCAAGATATAGAAAAAGTTTATAAGAAAAAGTTGTTTAGAATGCAAAATTTTGCCCGAATTATTTAAATTATTTATTTATTATTTATTCTCCCTTTATTAAAAGTTTAAACAAAAACTAAATAAATATTATTAGTTAACTCTTTGAAGTACTTAGGGACAAAATTTAACCCACCTATTTATACAACTCTACGTGTATGTTGAAGTAAAATTGAACCCACCTACAATTGTTTTTTTCCCAGTAATGTACGTCGGTTTATTTATTAAACCATCTGACTATATGATCATATAAGCACAGATGTAAATAGCTATTTACATCTGTAATATAAGCCTTAGAGATTAAGCGTATAAAGTGCAGATGTCGCTAGATTGTGCCTAGTGATTTAAGTGGTTATTCGTTTGTTTATGTTTTGTTGCACGTTTCGTTCTAAAAAGGGTAAGATATTTTTTTTTAAGTTTTATTTTTTTTTTTGTTAAAAATATTTGATATACTTTTTATATAACTGTTTTATACTAAATAACTTGAAATTATTGAGTTACTTACTTCTATATTCTGTATTTTTAACTATGGGTTAAATTTTGTCCCACCATACAAGTAAGGTTTTTTTTAGGTACGAGCAAAATATGTGTAGTTGATATAGTGACCGATTTCCAGAACCATTACCTTTTAAGCTTATTGGTTTGACCGAAAAGGATCTTTATAATGAAATTGAGAATATTGAAAATTCGGACAGTGAATTTGTAGGCATTCCATCAGATATCGACTCGGATAATGACAGTTGTAATGGAAATGATGTAGACGAGCCAGAAATCACAAATAATTTATCAGAACCGGATAATATGGTGATATTATCATCTGATGAAGAACCGGAGGAATGGGACCCCGAAGACCTTATTCCACTGAGCGAATTAAAAACATTATTCAAAATACAGTGGAGTAAGAATAATAAAACGGTTCCACCTGTCCAATTTATAGATATTCAGGACTAGCCTAAGTCATAGAATATTCAGGACTAGCCTAAGTCATAAAGCAACTAGATAGGGCGACACCATATAATATTTTTAAACTTCTGATTTCAGACAAAATTGTCGAACATATGGTGTTTTAAACAAACCTCTACGCAGAACAAACTTTTCCCAATTCCGGCAAAAGTTATAAGCCCACCGATAGTGTAGGAATGCGTACATTTATTGGTATAAACTTACTAATGGGTATCAAAAAGCTGCCGTCATATCGGGACTACTGGAGTATTTTTACATGATCCCTATATTAGTAGACTAATAACTTGGCTTAGTTGGCTTTGGTTGGCTCCTAAGTAATGTACATCTTAATGACAACAACTTCATGCCCAACCGAAATTCCGATAATTTTGATAAATTATATAAGGTAATTTTCAAGCCTGTCTGCATCCTCACGAATTTTTATCAGTGGACGGGTCTATGATAAAGTTTAAAGGCCGATCTACGATCAAACAATACATGCCTGCAAAGCCAGTAAAGAGAGGCTATAAAGTGTGGATGATAGCTGACAGCACTGGATATTGCTGGGATTTTGAAATATATTGTGGCGAAACCGGTCCTGTTGCAGAAAAATGTTTGGGTACCAAAGTAGTGCTTCCGATGACACAAAATTTAAAACACAGGTATCATAAAATTTTCTTTGATAACTTTTTTACAAGTGTAGCCCTAATGGATCAACTGTAACAAGAAAAGTTATATGCCTGTGGTACCGTTAGACATACCAGAAAAAATATGCCCCAATTTCTGGAAGATAAAGCAATGCACAGAGGTGACTGTCACTCGTACGTGAGTTCTACAGGACTTTCAACATTTAAATGGCGCGATAAAATAACAGTTCAAATTCTTTCAAATTATCACAACCCAGATGACAAAACTGAGGTCAAAAGGAAAGCGAAAGACGAAAGACGGCAGTGTAGAAAACATACCTTGCCCAATAGCGCTGACTGATTACAATAAACATATGAACTCAGTAGATAAATTTGACCAAATGAGGGCAGTTTACGGCCTCGACCGAAAAAGCAAAAAATGGTGGCATAGAATCATGTTTTTCTTTATTGATGCTGCTGTTGTTAATGCTTACGTGCTTTACAAGTTATCTGAAGGGCCTAAAATGAACATGAAAGAATTTTATTTGAATATTATAGAACATCTAGTTGCTGACAAATTGGTAACATCATTACAGGGTACCGAAAAACCATTACCAACTCCCATCAAATAAAGGAAACCTTCCCAACCAGAAACGATTGGACTTACTCAAAGTACACATCAGCCAGTACGAACCAGTAGACGAAGATATGCAGTCTGTAGTTCCAAGGAATTTGAAATACGCACAAACTGGACCTGCAGCGTGTGTCAAGTTCCCCTATGTTTGGGAAAGAACAAGTCTTGTTTTCAGTCCTACCATACAGAATAACTTTAGGCAGTGGTATGGTGGGTCAAAATATGTACCATGGGTTTTTTAAAGAAAAAAGTAAAAAATCTGATATTTCTCAATGTTACGTTTTATTTTAGAGCACCTTGAATTAGTTTTTATGTTTTTTTGTTCTAAATAAGAATTAAATTTTTTTGTACCACTTGGGTAAATTTTTACCATTTTTTCTGTACCTCAAAGAGTTAAAACAGTGAAAATTATTGCCCTTGGTCTAATTCTGTTTCCGATCGGTACGAATTTTTTGCTGGTGGAATGCATGCCCCTTATTATATTGGATTCTTTTTTGCTGCATTTACGAGTTTTTTGTCGAACTTTTTAAAATATAAACATTCTCAGTTAAATTAGACAGCTATATGATCACTATAAAACATTGTTATGCACACAAGTTATGCACAAAAAACGTACATATATCATCTTATTGTAAAGTTATCGGCGGTGCTGAACATAAGCAAATCTGAATTATAAAGAACTTTTAGCATTATCATGCCAACAATAATAAAGTACTCAAACTAAGGTACTTGCATACTTTAGAAGAGGGGGATAAATCGCGCCGAAAATTTTACGGATTTTCATAAAAAAATAATATTCTCGGACGAATCTACTTTCATGACAAATAATTGGTGTAATTTCATCCCAAAAATCTCGATTTTGGTCCAATATAACGCCAAAATTTATCCATGGTAAGAGGCTATATTTTCAACGTTAGGTGCGCCATATCTTACCATTTAAGTATTATTGGACCATACTTTATTGAAGGATCTCTTAATCAAGAAACGTATCTTCAAATTTGGGAATGATTTTTTGAAGAATGCTTAGAACCTTTACCAGTTGATCAAAGAATAAATCTAAATCTTGTAATTCAATTTCCATTGAGAAAATTAGAAATTCTTTTAAAATGCTTAGGAAAGATATTGTTGTTAATAAATGTTTCGATATTATATAAATTTAAAATAAGTAAATTAAATAAAATTTTCTTGTTAAATTAGACGTACTATGTACATTTTATTACAAACATATTTTTGAGGATGGTTTGTAACTCTTAGATCAGTGATTTAACTATTAGATAAATAAATTAGTTAGTTTTTCTCTAATAATTAAATATGAATAAAAAAATTAATTGGTACACAAAATGTAAAAATCAAAGTAGGCCTATAGTTATGAAATTTGGTACTCAGGCATAATTTTGCATTTTAAACAACTTTTTCTTATAAACTTTTTTTATATTTTGTCTAGAAATACTACTTTACCTACTCATAAAATTTTAAAAATGCTCGTATCAAGGCATGCTTGATTTTTAATAAATAAAAATATGCTAAATTTTATCAAGCAAGGCTGGATGCCAAACAGTCAAATTTCAACTACAAAAATTTTTGTCATTTTTACGTATAACTTCGCTGATCCTGGGGCACACTGTATATATATGTATATATTTTTTACTTTATTATTGTTGTCAAAACTTATTATTAAGGACACACATACAGTATTTTAAATACCATAGTGCATCAATAAAAAAAGAGGCATTGGCAGTATGATTATCTTTTTGTTATTGGTTAGGTAAGTTTATATATTATATAATAAGTGATGTTAGCCTGTAAGAAATTACTACACATTATTGTATTGTATAAGTCAACATAATGAAAATCAACAATATTTTTAAAGATTTTATTTCGATAAGGTAATGTACTATTATTGTAACTTGAGTCTAAACTTAAGTCTGTAAAATGTGTTTTACCTTAAATAAATAAATAAAAATAAGCACAAGACTCGACTAGAACAAGGCTTTAATAACTTACAGTTGCACTCTGTAATATTCCATCCAGCTTTAAAAACTTTATAGAGACAACTATGGGATTGCTATCTTAGACTTTTGCTATCTATGACCCCTTTGTTGTATTGGGTTTTCATTATCGTTAATATATTTAACTCAATATTTAAAATGTTGCGAGAATTTTTTGAATCATCATGAGAAATGACCGAATGAATAATATCCGGCAGACAGTTTGCGGATGAAAAATGTATTATTAAGCAAAGAAGTTAAAGCATGTCCTGGCATTTTAGCAATTTATCGTAGTCCCATGTTGGGCGCCAATAATGTGCTAATATTTTTAGATATTACGGACTTAGAGCTTAGAGCACAATGAATTCTTAAAATATCCTGTAGATATATCATCTATTACGCCTTTTTTGCCTTTTTGGAATAGGGTGTAAAAAATCAATTAGCCCTAGTTATATTTTCTTAGGGTAGGTGTACATTAAAGTTTAAGCTTCACCAGATGGGACTTCTTTGCTCCTGATAGTTCAGACCACACATCTGGAATATCCCGGGAATTTCCTGGAGTGTGTCTTTTAACTTGGTATTTTAATAAATAAACCATTATAGCTACACAAACTAATGTAGTACTAAACGGACCATATTTCTAAATTTCATAACCCTGATACTCACTTTATTGTCATTTATGAAAGATAAAACTAGTAACTCCAAATCTTTACTTTATTACTATTTCCTTATGGAAAAACTAGTCATTCAACATATAAGCACTCACGTACTTATATCTATCTTTGACCTCTTTGCCGTTATTATTTTTTAATAGTCAAGTTCCTCTTTTTGGAATATGCGACATTTCCTGGATTTATCAGGAGCTATAAGTAAATAAAATCGTGCATTTTAAATCTCCAGTTTTTTTATATATAGGAAATTGTATTGGAGAGATAGGTTATTTGCCATATTATAAATACGAAAGAATCCATAGGCCCCAATTATATTTTCTTAGGATACACTAATATTTAAGCTGCGCCAGATGTGGTCTCTTTGACGTCCTTTACTCCTGATATTTCATACCACACATCTGGAATATCCCGGGAATTGCCTGGAGTCACAGCGAACTGGATTCATTTCTCTATTTATACTGATAGCATCGTATTCTATCGAAAAAATAGGAAATTTAATAAAAATATTTAAATATTAGTTAAAGTGTCTTCTCATCTCACTCTTGGACTGAGAAATGAGAGAAATAATAGCTCAGTAATATCGTGCTATTATAATAATCAAATTATTTATTTATTATTATACGGTTATTCAATAAACATTTGTCACTAAAATATAGACGTAAAAATAAAGAAATGATTATGGATCGAAACGCTGAAGATTTCACCTTTACAATTTTATTATATTTTCAATATCTGTAGATAGACTTTTACATTGGATCTTATAGTAAAAAGTAGTAATATAAATTGGGAAAAGCCATTCAGTCTTGGATATACCTTAATTAATTAATTTTTAATATCACTGAAATAAAGTATAATGACAATAAAGAGCTTTCCATTCAATAAACATTTCTTTCCAATATTAACGACCTTTGACGCAAAAAGTCTAAATTACTATATACCCCTAATACAAAACTCCATCATTATATCGTACCCTTATATACTCGATACATATGGCGCTCTTCTCACCCTATTCTATTATTAGAATAAATGTGTATGGTTTGAATTTCACCAGATGTAACCTTTTAAACATTCTTTGCTCCTGATAGCTTAGACCTACACGTCTGGAATATCTTGGGAATTTCCTGGATTCCTGGACTTATTTATTTGTTAGGCGAGGACAGTAAGTAAATTTCAGTTAATCATCTTTACAATAAAATGTCAATAAATATTTTTTCACTTACTGATTCTTGATAGTTAAATGTTACATGATTAATACTAAATAAAGTCACTATAAAAACTGGTTGTTGGTAAAATTCTAGGTAAAAATAAGGCAGTATGGCCAAGCCGTTTATCGGGTGTCCGGGAGTAATAGCCGATAACCAGCATACTTGCTAATATAGCAATTAAATATTATTTAAGTAAGTGTAGTATAACAATTGGTAACGTTTAATATTGTGTCAAAACTCTGATGTTCATGTTAGATATTAATTAATTTTAAGTTTTTGGGTTTTTTTGTAAATAAAGCTTTTTTAAAAGTAACAACGCCAGGCTGTTATCATTATTGGCGCTGCGAATAGGATAGTTGTGATTCTGCCCTTCATCGGTGTTTCCGTTGTGCAGAAGTGATTTTTAAATCTTAGCCGACTATCCGAATCAAGGACCTTGTGGACGTGCATCCAGAGTGTCCTACTGAGAGGAGAAAGAAGAAATAAGTGCAAGAAAGTTTAGTGATCGTGTGATCCAGTGCCTAGTAAGCGTACTGAAGAGCGATGCTGTAGTGCATCTATTGACACCACACACCCAGGCAGAGAACGACGCCGACGTTATTGTCGCCCTTCTTCCCCTAGCAGTCTTAACATTCCATCAGAAGGACCTATTAGTGATTCCAGCAATACCGCTATAGTCTTTATGGATTCATCCTTGCCTATACTGTAAGTTTTTCTTTTTTGCTAAATTGCCTTAATGTCAAGCCCTTCTAACCATTTGCAAAAAAATACTGTTAAAAAATAGAGCGTTTTTAGGATTAAGCTCAACTCCTAATTTAAGACAAAGCTGAAGTTCTTCAGACTCACAAGAACTAGCTGAGCTTTTAGAAAATTTAAGTTTAAGTTCCGAGGAAAATTCAGCATCAGTTGTAGAAAACACTTTAAGACCTTTAGATTTAAATATGGAAACCCTAAGATTCCATTCATTACTCTTACCCACTTTTTCAGGCGAACAAAGCCATTTAGAAAGTTTCATTATCTCAATTAATGAATTTTTTTCTCTTCATGATAGTGAAAATGCTGATCAAAACAAATTAGTCTTAGCAGCAATAAAATCTAAATCTACAGATAAAGCTAGAGCCTTTTTACTGTCTAGGCCTGATTTAACTTCCTGGCGCTTAATAAAGGACGCATTACGAATTAAATTCGGCGAACCTATTACATATAAAATGTCTAGACACACAGAGAATATTTTTCAATTTGTAGATAGGCTTAAAACATTTGTGCAGAGAATAATTGCAAAAATACAATACGAGGTCAATGATTACAGCGCAAAAATCGCATTGCTTCATCAAGTTGAAAAAAACCTCAATTTTAATTTTGACTGCCAATTCTCTACAAACACTAAAAATATTACTCAGGTTACAGCAACCGAATACACTTGATGACGCTTATAATCACGTTTTAAATTACAACATGATTGAATCGCAAGTGAACTTTACAAATACAAATTCAATTTTGCATCGCAATCAATTTGGTACACCCCTAATCGCAATAACTATAATTTTCCACAAAACCAATCATTTAGAGCCTCTAGTCAGTCACACTACCTAAATCCACTTTTAGCTCCCATGTCATTCCCGGCAGACCAAAAGTTCCCTAGTCAACCTGTACCGATACAACCCCGATCCGTTCAGCACCGACATTACCCCACTAATACCCAGATTTTGACAACCCCGAACTATATTTTGTAGAGCAACCCCCCGATTTTGACGAAGCAACTAAATGTTTAAGCCCTGATTTTATGTACCCACCACAAAATTGTGAAAATCAAAATTATGTTGCCACGCCCAATAGTCAAAATTTTTCTGACAATCCAGAAAAAATTTTCAGAACTTGGCCTCGAATCAAACAATAATTGCACAAAAAAATAGAGCTGTCTGACTCTATAATAAGTACAAAAATCGCAGATCTCTATCCAAACAACATCTTTTTTTGAGCCATTTGAAGTGACTGCTTGTAAAAGAGTCTATAAAGAAAATAAAAATCTAAAAATAAATTTGTTAGAAGAACTAGGAATTCATGAATCATTTGACATGCGCATTTTAAGCTGGCATAATGATTTTGATGCCTTAAGAGGTACAAAAGACTTAAAGCATTTATCTGAGCTAACCCTAGTATGTAAGACCGGCCTTTAAGTGTTAAGTGATCTGGCAATTTTAGCAATTAAGATTCCTATTTTTGAACAAAAAATGTGTCAATTGAATTTTGTTTACCCTATACCAAACAACGAATCAAAAATTCTTGTTAGTCCAAGCAAATTTTACTGTAGTAAGATATGGTATAGTAAATGTTTAGAAATAAGTTCAAACTGGATGTGCTCTAACCCTATTGCTAGTAACTGTTTACCACCAGCAAATTGTCGATATGCTATAGCTCAAAACAACTATCAAGTACACACTGTGACTTATAAAAAATGTTTGCTCTTTTGCTCAAAAACGCCAGAAACAATTTATGAAAATTGTTTTCACTTCCAAAAAACCACCCTTCAGGATTGTGCACTTATTTTTAGTTAATGTGATATCATAATTAGTCAGCAAAAGTATTCCTTAGACTCCAACAATATTTTTTTTATACCCCCAAAAATCGAAAAACTTCAACCTACAAATTTGTCTATAAACTTAGACATTTAAAATACCCCAGAAAAATTCAAGAAGATCTTGTAGAGACTTTGCAACCTAGCTATTAATTCGCTTTATAATGTATCGTATTTTATGTTTATGGTTATCTCTATTGTATTTATATGTATCTTAGCCTTAGTTATTTATCTTTGGCATAAACAAAAACATTTAAAAGCCATCCCGACTAAAGTTCTGGAAAAATTAATCAACGAGGACGTTGATCGCTCTAAGGCTGGAGGAGTAATAGCCGATAACCAGCATACTTGCTGATATAGCAATTAAGTACTATTTAAGTAAGTGTAGTATAATAATTGGCAACATTTAATATTGTGTCAAAGCTCTGCTGTTGATGTTAAATGTTCATTAATTTTAAGTTTTTGGGTTTTTTGTAAATAAAGCTTTTTTAAAAGTAACAACGCCAGGCTGTTATCATGATTCGGGTTAACCCATTTTGCCCCAGTGATGCATTTACGCAACACCTAATTTATTTATTTTTTTTTTGTTGCAGCTAATTATTTTCTGTTTGAATTATCTAGTTTATTTTAAGAGAACTACAATGCAACCTTAGGAAAAACCTGGAAATGTTTGTTCTTTTACCAAATCAATGTCAAATACGGCAAGACGAATTGTAGTAAAAAATTTTCTTTTTTTCTCGCTGTATATTAAATTCTAAAAAAAATTGTTTCGGGTTTCTTTTTTTAAAGCAAACCCTGTTTTCTTCAAATATGAACATAAATCCTTACAGTACATATGTTATTACGAATCAGTTATCTTTATTGGCGATAAAAAAAAATGCAACAAAATCTGCTGTTGCGAAAACGCATCACTGGTATAAACCATAAAACAACATGTGACTTTTTTACGTTTGAGCCTGTCAAGAAAGGAATAATAAACGGGAACTAAAGTGCTTAGATTTGCAGTCTAGCGAAAGAATTTGTGTTTTACGGTTCGCGTCGTCGTGAAACAAGTTTAAAATGGCTTATAGGCGGTTTCTTACTCAAAAAGAATTAGTAGAAGCTATGGAGGAGATTGTTTTAGAACAAGAGGAAGGTAAGTTATAAACTTAGTGATATTTGTTTACTATGTTCCACAAAATTTAAATTTGTTTTATACATTCGATTGTTCCTATCAAAAATTGTTTTAGGGTATATCGATGAGGTTTATATCCCACCAGACCCTGATGTCCTTACCGACGAAGAGACCTTTGATGATGAGGCCAATTTATGCGAAGTAGGGGAGCCGAAAGATATAGCAGGGACATTTGAGTTACAGGGTCCCTCAGACAAGGATTTTCAGGCTGAAGCTAAGACAAAAGGTCTGAGAAGGATCTGCCAATTTCGCCAGGTACTTCAAACTCGCCGGACTTTCAACAGAATTTGATTGACGATTCGTCCGACGATGAAACGCTTGCTTCCATTCGGAGAAAGTTACTTGCAGGTAAAGTGCCTCAGCAATCCCTTGGAGCAAAATGGGAAAAAGGTGAAATCAGCTACACACACTCTCCAACCTCAGTAGAATTTCAAAGTAAAGAACATTTAAAAAATCTATATAGTGAAAAGACTCCATTAGAAATTTTCTTTTTATTTGTCGACGATGAAGTTGTGAACCTAGTATTAGAGTTTACGCTAAAATATGCTAGAGATAATAACCGCCATAGCTTTTTATTGCAGAAAGATGAATTTTTAGGTTTTATTGGCACTCTCCTTTTATCGGGGTATCATAAGCTATACATATAGCACTTCGTCTTATAAAAACAGAGAAAATCACGGTAATTAGAAATCTTGCAACAGGAATCAACGAATTACGTTTCGACAATATAGGTCATGTGTTGACCCGTAGTCTTGACAAGGCACGAAGGAGGTGTCGAATATGTCACAGTCAAACTGTATACAAGTGTCAAAAGTGTCAAGCGCACCTACATACTACTTGCTTTGCTGAGTATCACACGGCGCCATAAAACGTAGTACCAAATATTATATCGTATCGTCCCACTGATGCGTTTTCGCAACATTATGAAATGTAAAATATGTTTTGTTCTACACTTTTTTTGTAAAATATTTGTTTATTTTTAATACAATCAGTTAATACTAGACTATTTGTAGTTGATTTTTTTCACCAATAATTTTTTTTAATGCAAATAGAATAATAGTTTTGATTAATTGTCCCAGTGATGCGTTTTCGCAACAGAATTTTTTTTCAAAAATATTGAAAAATTTTTTTTTTTTGTTTCGAAATATTGTTTTTAGGGGTAAATAAATAAAAAATTTCTATATAAGTGTTAAATTTTCTTATTATTTTTACCCTTGGGCATAAATGGGTTAAAGAACTCAAATGGTCAACCCCTGACTCATACAATTTAATATAATGAAAAATATGGGTCATGGCAGTTGTATATGTTTTCGGCCATCTGTTGTTTTTTGCAATTTTTTTTATATAAAGCTTAATAATGGTATTAGAAGCTTATAATTAATTATAGTACATTTATATATTTATTTGATTTTCCTGTAACAAGGTATATGTAACCTGTTGGAAATAAAGCTTATTATTATTATTATTATTATTATTATTATTATTATTATTATTATTATTATTATTATTATTATTATTATAGCAATGAACAGTAATTATTACTTATTAAAAAATTAAATGTAATAAACCTTTGAATTTTAAGGATCCCAGGCTCTGCTTCCCTCTAATTCTAAGGAATATTTATACAAATTCTATAGTAATTTTCAGCCACTAGTGGATAATATAGAAGATACTAGAGACACATTTTCCATTGCAATATTTAAACTACAATAATAAAAATTGAATAACATTAATGAAAAAAAGAAGAAGTTAGAATTAAACACCAGTACCTTTTTTAAAAAAAAATGAATAGATAATTTGGATATTTAGTTCTTATGTTCCAATTGTAATTAATAAAAAAAGCGCAAGCATAAGGTCAATTTTAATTATCTTAACCCCAATTTGGTTCTGAAATGATAATTTATAAAACAATAAGGATGATGACAGATAAGAAAAGGAACAAGGTAAATATATTAAGTTGACCAGAATAATAATGAAATTAATATTATTGGACACATGTACCGCCTGTGATTTCAAAAGTAAGATAAATGGAGAAAGTGCATGAAGTTTGGTGTAAAAGAGTAATGTTTCATGTTGATTTTTATATCATTTAATATGGTAAAAAGGGGATTCATACAGTTATTATTTGGATATTTTCATTATTTCAGATTCCAAGCACAGAACCTAAATATAGAGAAGTGTGGGTTGCCTTTTGGTTTCTCAAAACCGAATTATTGTGAATTGTCTGTCTGTGTTTATAATAGAATAATATATAGAGTTGTTTATTTTCACTATATAAACATTTGCTAATTACAAACCCTCATAAAATCATCAATAATTTGATTGTTATAGATGATGGTTCAAGATTATCAAAATAATAAACCAAATATTTTAAAGTGTAATAATTAGTAATAAGTAATTACTTTCTTTCATAAATTTTAAAGAAATTCTTAAAGTACAAGAAAAATAACAGATCTAACACAACTATCTATTCTTAACTAAATATATATAACTTTCTATTTTGTATTTGTAAACATAACCTCTCAAAAACTTTAATTGTTATATTATTGTTTGATTAAATGTTTGACGTTACAAGTTCCCGTTGTAACGCGCGTTTTCAGGCATTTTCACATAAATTATTACATTAAATATCTTGTTTTAGCGCAGTTAACAATTCGCCAAATGATTTTTTAAACGTTCTGTAATAATTGAAAAAATTATCAATATACTGCCGAATATTTATACTGGCGGCTAGCGACAAGTTTTCCACTTTGGCTTTCACATTGCGCGCACGCGTTAACATTTGGCGCGATATTTAAATAGAGAAATATACTTAAATAACGTACATAGGATTAAAGAAGAGGTTAGAATTTAGAACTTTTTATTTTTAGTTTATATTCACACTATACACCAGGTGTATTTTAGTTTATATAAAAAAATGCGCTGAAACTTGAAGTCGAAATCTAAAATCGCAAAAAATGATTTTAAATATATATACCCTAATAGGGTATTGGTATGTCAGTAAAATATTAAATTGGATTAATTTTAATTAACCCATACTATTGGAAAATTGAACTTAAGAGATATTGAATTAAAGAATTGAACTAATAAGATTTCCATTAAGATTTTGGAAATATAATTGTTTTTAGCGTTTTAATATTTTAGCGCTTAAAATAATGCCTTTCGTTACATTTTCTTTTAGTTCGAGCATAATTTGATTTTATCTAACATAAAATCAAATTTTATGTTATATAGATTTAATAACATATCAAAATAAACAGCTAAATTATTCTCCAAGTAGCATATTTAGTGAAATTTTATTGACTTCCTCGCTATTCGGTTTCGTTATCCCATCTTTTTTTGAGCCTACTACATGTTTCTTTTTCTTTTTAAACATTCGTCGTTGTTGAGCAATTTTCTTATTATGAGGTATGACATTTTTATTTATTTTGCTATTTTGTTTATTCCGTAAATCTCTGAATGCTCTTATTTTGGGCACAAGGGAAACTAATGTTTGTTTTGCTATATCCAATTCTTCATAACTTTCAAGACTGTTAATAGTTTCTGATATTTCCAGTTTTAATTTCTCTTTGTCAGTTTTGAAATTTTCAATTTGGTTTGCTTTTTTCTTCAATAATGCATTGATTATTGGTTTTTCCTCATTAACGTTTTCGTTTTCGTCAATCATCAATTCGGGTTTATCATCATCTACAAAAAAAAACTTGGAAATCTAATCAAGAAGAATAAAAGCCAGACTCATATTTTAATCCAATCCATTAAATCTAAACTAATAAATAGTAAAAGGTTTGTCGGACTTAATGATCTTCTTTATTTTTTAAGCAATACCTGTATGGCTCTATTTTTACAGGTAAAAAATTTCTTTTTTGTGGGTGTAAAATAGGTAAAAAATAAATTATATAACATATTTTGACGTATACAGGGTGTTCACAAAAAGTCTGGCATTAAAATGTTATACTTTTTTAAATGGAATACCCTGTATATTATTTTTATAAAATACCAAGTATTTATTATAAAATACCAAGATTTTTAATATATCACATGTCATACTTTAATGCAACTGTTTTGAAATACAGAGTGTTGAAAATAGAATTTTTATAACTTTGAGGGTTCTAAAGCTGATACTAGAGAAAAACGGATTTCACTTTCCTATCTTAACTCTTTAAGACCTTTTGAGGTTAATGTCAAATATTATTATGTAAGTAAAAAAATCTAATTCTCTATCTATTTCAAAGCTCTTTATTTTTAAAACCGGTTGAAAAAGGTTGAATTAAAGTATGATATGGTTTATTTTAAAAGATTATGATCATCTAATGTTTATAACCAATTTTACTCACGTCACTAACAATTTGTTGTACTACTAACACCAACATTGTTATAACCAAAATGGTTTCTACACAACACCATTACACCAAACCAACCTAAAAACATTCAAAATACCTTGTACTTATATTCATCCTATTTTGTTAGTTTTTCTTGAAAAAAAAAATATGATTGACATTTAAATATAAGGTTGAAGAATTGCTTGAAAGGGCAAGTTTTTAAATTCATTGATATTCATTAAAATTTAAACCAATGTTTTAACCATTTGAATCCTCATACGTATAATGAAAGGAAATCATTAAAACTAACTTGCCATCAATGAATTTAAAAATTTCAGGTTTTATTTTTCAGATAATACATATAGTTACCTACCATAATACTGCCCCATTTCCTGATAATCCTGATTACCAGTCCCAATAACATTTTGAGATTTTAAAAACCTGCATAGAAGGTGTATGTGTTTGCACATGTTCCATTTGATTGAAGAATCCAAGCATGAACAGGTATACCTATGAATACATTTATTTTGACACTGACTACACACCAATTTGCAGTTACAATCTATCTGCCGTTCTTCAATTTGATATAGATCATTTGTGGACGATGATGGTATAATCCAGCCATTTTTATTTACTATTACTGAAGACACATTTAAGGTTTCACTGGTTTTATATCTAGTTCTCAATTCTTTTAATTTGCTGGAAACTTTTCCCTTATTTAAGACAATTAAAAAATCCCTGAAAAACTTCATTAAAATATAAATAGCATAATCAAGGCGCTTATTTATTTTTCCGTTTAAGTAAATATACTTTATACTACGATGCATTTTTTCTATATGCATATTTGTGTTAATGCAAGTATCCATTCGGTAGCAGTAGGCCCATGAAGCAATATTTTGGGTGTAGAATTTTTAAAATAATGAGCAAAATCTGTAGTATCTGGATCTTCTGACAAATTCGTTAGAACGACACTAATCATTGTGGAAAATGCATTCTTGTCTGTTTCCTGGAGTAATGTCCGAAGTTTTTTTATATACTGCCACCTAAAATAAAGAGAAACATTATTTAAAGTTGTGTTACTTAGGTGAATTGTTACCGAGGGAAAACCACAAAAATAATAATTTTAAAAAATCCTTAAATCCAATCAACATTTGAAATAAATAAAAATAAAGCATATTATGACATTTTTTAGTGTGAAATATACCCGCTCTCTAAAACTTTATATAAGGATTCAGCTTTACAAAAATTACCAACTAGTCAGCTCATATTTAAAATTAATAGGCAATATTAAATAAGGAATATAATAAGACTATTCATTGTTTTTTGAAACAATCTTACTCATTATGACACATGACTGCTATTACATTATCACTGGATTTTTTTTGAAAAAAAAAGTCATGTAAAAAGTTAAAGTTAGAAAACTTTCTAAACCTATGACCTATTAAAGTTTTTATGAACATACCTGCTTTTCTCTTGAAATTATTTTGCTTAAGTTGGTACGCCAAGCTCGATCCAAATGCCAAGCGCAATAAAGTCTGTGGAGAGGCATTTCCATTACCATAATCTAAGCATTATAGAAAACTGGAGCCATATCTGTGTCCAGAACCAAAGACCTTTGGTTTCAAAGATCTTTCCAAACAATCTTTTACAGACTTAAAAAATATTTGCATCATATGTTCATCAGATCGGTTTGAAATCAGAAAAGCACATGGAAAACCTTCACGCATATCATCCAATGTTAATATGGTAGTGAGGTTAAATCCATACATATTTAAGCCAAAAGTTTAATACAAATACAGTCATCACCATATCTATCTAATATTTCAAGCTGACCTTGATTCATAATTATCAATGCAAAATCATCTTTTTTTAATAAAGGGTATTTATTGCAACATTCTTCTTGAACTTTATAAAGGCATTATTTTAAGCGCTAAAATAATAAAACGCTAAAAACAATTATATTTCCAAAATCTTAATGGAAATCTTAAAGTTCAATTTTCCAATAGTATGGGTTAATTAAAATTAATCCAATTTAATATTTTACTGACATACCAATACCCTATTAGGGTATATATATTTAAAATCATTTTTTGCGATTTTAGATTTCGACTTCAAGTTTCAGCGCATTTTTTTATATAAACTAAAATACACCTGGTGTATAGTGTGAATATAAACTAAAAATAAAAAGTTCTAAATTCTAAGCTCTCCTTTAATCCTATGCACGTTATTTAAGTATATTTCTCTATTTAAATATCGCGCCAAATGTTAACGCGTGCGCGCAATGTGAAAGCCAAAGTGGAAAACTTGTCGCTAGCCGCCAGTATAAATATTCGGCAGTATATTGATAATTTTTTCAATTATTACAGAACGTTTAAAAAATCATTTGGCGAATTGTTAACTGCGCTAAAACAAGATATTTAATGTAATAATTTATGTGAAAATGCTTGAAAACGCGCGTTACAACGGGAACTTGTAACGTCAAACATTTAATCGATAATTCTGTGGTTGGAATCTTTGGTGTGACACTCAAATTACGAGACTGTTGTACCACTAACCAAAATTCTTAATATTTAGTTTTAATCTTCTCCCGAAGATGCACATTGTATGATTAGCGAAACATGTAAAAATAAAGAATTTTGGTTAGTGGTAAAACTGTCTCGTAATTTGAGTCATACGTCTAAGTTTAAGGTACATTTAAGGGTAACGGGCAATAAAACCATTATCACTAGGAAAAGTTAATTAGAAGGGTATATGGTCGCGTATTGAAAAGAGTAGTAGAATTCCAGTGTTATCGGTCGGCTCATTATTTTATGTTATACTCTGGTATCTTTGTGCTAATTAAATATATCCTCTTATTACACAATTTATTCATTTATTTTCCAAGGTTTAAAAAACGATTAATTCAGCACATCAATAAAAGAAGCGAGAGCTACATCTCTTTAAAGTACCACACACAAGTAACTAATAGATCTAAGAAGAAAAAAAACTTTAAAGCCGAAAACTGTAAATCGGCGTTCTAGTTCGTAAAAACCCGCAATGACCAGAGCTTATGGGTACTACCTAAAGGCCAAAAGAAGGGGAAACAGCGTGTCCGCCGGTACTCACCCGAACATTTCTCGAGATACGCAAAACGCTGTCGAATCGGTACTGCACACACGAACTTTTCCAATTTTTCTTCGGTTACGGCGATTCGATTCTGGTTTTCGGTACTACCATACTCTATATATTCAAAAATTTAATTAAAAAAAAATTGAACATTTACGTTTGGTGAATTGAAAAAACCAGTGCCAGCAAATAAAAGACACTAAAAATATTTACAAAAAAAATTAAATCGTGTTTGTGTATTTAAGTGAAATTAATTAAAGACTCTTCTTTGATTGGAAAGTATTATATACTTGGGTGAAACTCTGCCGATAGCTTGATTGGACGTGATTTTTTGTTATGGTGAATTAAAGAATTTTATTGGTTTTGTGTTTTAAACAAATTGGCGGTAAGTTTAAAATAATATTTTATAACAAGGGTAATATACATAGATGTACAGTAGTGGCAGAAAGTAGAGCAACTTCTTTATTTTAAACACATCTATTTTATTTAGTAAGAAAATACAATCATATTGGAAATATAATACCAATAAGATCTAAGCATTATAAATCTATCAACAACTTAACTTAATATTCTTTGTTTATATTTTTTATGTACAAAAATTAATTCTGGGGCGGAAAAAAGTAGAGCAACTTTTTAAGAATTGATGTTTTTCTTTTAGTAAAAACTGAAATACAATTACAATTTTAGTATTTTGTAAAATATCCATCATTTTTGATAACTTCACAACGGTGGCGCATAGATTGCAGTAACCTAAAAATTATTACTGGGTCCATATTAATACAAGCTTCGTGTAATGCATTGAACAATTCGTCCTTATTTTTGTAAGTTTTCCCCCTTATTTTCCTATCCAAAATTTCCCATAGGTTCTCGATGGGGTTTAAATCTGGTGATTGACTTGGCCAGTCCATTACTTGAATATATTGCTGTCTAAACCAAGCCTTTACATATTTAGAAGAATGCTTTGGATCATTGTCCTGCCTAAGGGGCATTTTCTCGTCTGCATATGGAACCATTTCATTTTCCAGAATATCTTTGTACATAAATCTATCCGATCAATTTTATGAAGTGGCCCCATTCCGAAACCAGAAAAGCAGCCCCACACCATAACTGATCCACCACCATGTTCTACTGTTGGACAAGTGTATCTGGGATTTAACCTTTGGTTTGCAGGACGTCGAACATATGCTATTCCATCACTTTGAAACAAATTAAACTTTGATTCGTCGCTAAATATTATCTTTTTCCAGTCATTAATTGTCCAGTGCAAATGAGATCGAGCAAAAAGAAGACGGGATCGTCTGTTTTTTGCAGATAATAAGGGCTTTTTTGCTGGACGTCTTGCAAATAATTTGGCCTCGCATAATCTACTTCTTATTGTTCTTGAAGATACCTGAACGCCTAATTCTTCTGATAAACGCTGCTTTATTTTACTTGAACCCAAAAATGGATCACTCTGAGATATTTTCAAAATTTGTTTATCTTGATATTTATCGGTTTTTCTTGGTCTTCCTGTTTTTTTTCTAGGTAAAACATGTCCATGCTTCACATAACGTGAAATTATTCGCGATATTATAGATTTATTCAAACTAAACCTTCTTGCAATATTGATTCGTTTTTCACCATTTTTGTGACAGTCTATAATTCGTGTTTTTAAATCAACGGATAAAGGCCGTCCTCTAGGCATTGTAAACTAACTTTGCTTTTAATGCAACCGGTAAACAGTTGGAATTAAACTAATATTATTCGATTTGTAAGTTCTAAGAAAAATGTTGCTCTACTTTTTGCCAGGTACACAAATTCTTATCAGTTTAAAAATAAACAGAAATATTTAGAAGGTCAATTCTTATCTGATTTAAGACTACCTACTTGACCAAAAGTATTGTGGATAAATATCATTGTTATTCCTTTGTTAGTTGTCAAGAAATTTTATTTTTTTTAAAGTTGCTCTACTTTCTGCCACTGCTGTATGTACCTATTTTTTAAAATTTTAAGTAGGTTCGTGAGATTTTGTTTATATTTATTTAGATAAGAGGCAAGGAAATCCAATATTGCCAAAATTATTAAAATAATCTAAAAAGTAAAAAAATATATTTTTTCTACTCACTTTATACATTTCCCCATTTTATATAGTTTCACTTTTTACACAGTAGTGCTTAAAAAAGTCTTTTTATGTACTAGTGCGTAAAAAGTAATTAGACGTTTATTTGACATTTAATTTATAATTTGTCAAAACATTTTTTGACGATTTTTTTCACGCACTAGTGCGTAAATTAATTTGATATTTTTGGCTTTTTTATGTTTCCTTCTTATTCTTTGTTTTATGTGAGAAAAGGATATAAAATAGATACAAAAACTATAGATTTTTTTATCACCTATAGTTTTCTTAAAAAACGATTTTTTTCTCAGGTAATTATTTCCTGCAAAAGAAAAAAGTTTTTAATTACTCTACCCTTAGCCCCCCACCCACCCCCCACAACTTACCAGTAAGAAATTATTTTCAAAAATCATTGTTTTCCAAAATAATACGCATGAATAACAGCTGGTTTTGTCGTGAATATCTAATCTAATTACACAGGTTATTTACTTAAATTTGAGATAATTATATATATGTATATTAATAAATGTTTAATACAAAAATTGCTATTAGATTGGATATTATGGACGAAAACAGTGATTTTTCAACAGAATTTCTAACTTGGCAAATGTTTGGGGGGGTGGGGGGGTAAGGGTTGTGTTAATGAAAAACAATGTTTTTGCAGAAAATTTATAATCAATATTTAATTTAATAACACTGCTTATTTAAATATCATATAATTTTATATATAAATATTTAGTATAAAAACAGCGTTATTAGATTGGATAATATGGACGAATAACAATGATTCTTGAGAAGAACTTCATCAAATATTTGTGGCGTAGTAATCGAGTTTAAATACTGGATATGTAACTTCCGTGTCAATATTTTTAAATGCCTTCTAAATGTTTTTCCTTTTATAAGCAGAATTGTAAAAATTTACCAAAAAATTGTTGCATAATTATATATTTAACGATAATAATGTATGAAGTGTTTGTATATCAATTAATTATTTTTAAAATCAGCAAAATTTAAAAGCAGCATCACTGATATATTTCAAAGCAAATTATTAAGTTTTAAAACAGAATATGATTTTTGAAATTTATTATAGTGGAAACGTATTTCAATATAATACGAAAAAAGCAACGAGACAACATTAAAATGTTAAGAGTTTTTTTGGCCTCAAAAATTTACTCTTATATAATAAACTCCTGGACAAAAACTATGTTTATGCTTTATCATGGAACATGCTGCTCGTGAGGAGTGAGAATACATCCGCAGGAAAGTTTTCATAATTTGATACGAGGAATGCTGCGAAGACTTCAAGCGGTCATTGCAGCTAGAGGTGGCAATACACGTTATTAAGAATTCATTATGGGTCTATTGTTTTATTTTTGAATCAAAATTGAAGTTAGTGAAAATCGATGCTTTTCCTTGTATTGAATTTAGTTACTTAAATCTTGTTTTGTTAAATATAATATAATTGTTTTTGTTAATTAATAATGCATAGTTAACAATGCTTATAAGTTTGCTTATTTTTTTATTTTTATTAAAAAAAAATCTCTAAAAATCAAGTGGTGCGATAATTATGTCCAGGAGTTTATATTCACCATTTAAATATTTGAAAACAATTTTTTTTATACTAAGATATTATTATGAATTGATATTTGCAAGCAACTTTTATACAAATTCAGAGTTTGGAGGGACACAAAGTCAATGGTCTCAGATTATGTTTATTTTTTTAAAAAAACTATGACACGTGTTTCGCCCTAAGGCATCATCAGATCGGTAAAGCTATTCGTTTCAAAATTGAAAGTAGTTTTGAAACCGGAATAATGTGAACGTCAGCATTATTTTTTTTATTAATTTATTTTTTATTTTAACTTAAATGTTTGTGGTGTTACACGAATAGCTTTACCGATCTGATGATGCCTTAAGGCGAGACACGTGTAATAGTTAAAAAAAAAAAAAACATAATCTGAGACCATTGACTTTGTGTCCCTCCAATCTCTGAATTTTTTTTATTTAGAGGTCTCTTTGGGAAAAATGCACTACTTTATATACAGTAGTGGCCAAAAGTAGATAGACAAAGTATTATTTTCATATAATTGTTTAAAGATTTACCCACAGGTCCCTTGATCAAATAAATCTCCTGTCAAAGCATAAACGTTATTCACCAGCAACCATTGTGATGTCTTTTATGTTATATACTTCCTCTCCTTGCACTATATGCTATGCGTGCTTGATATATATTGCTATATATGCTTTGATCTGCCCTGTATACTGGCTATTTTGTGTTCAAAATCACCAATTCTCATACTTATTTCTGTAAGTGTTTTTGACGACATTTTTGATGATACTTAACTTTCAATTTAAAACAATCATTGTTTCACATTTATTATGTATCACACTGTATAATATGTAATAATTCAGGCTTTGCACGTTAATTTACAATTTAACACTTTGTATCCACCATTTATTTACCATAATGTAGAATTATTATTCGAAAAAATCCAAAAAAAATATTTGTTCAATAATAAGTAAACATCCAGAGGTAAATTTTTTTTTTGTTGTATAAATTGGGATATAATCTTGATATTATGAAAATAAAGTTAAAAAATTATATCAAATCTATTTTCCAATGAATAGCATAATGCCTTCAACAAAACGGGCATTTCTGTTAGTAAAAAAACTTAAAATCGGTGTTGCCTTGCGATGTTCGCGGCTAGAGTAAAGATGGCTGTGACGTTAGTTATACCTTGATTTTTAACCAAAACCACGCCGTATTATTTTTTTTTCTTGAAAACCGCTAGAGATACGTATAAGGAGGTATGATTAAAAAAGACTTAAAATGAAGCAGGGAATCAAAATTCCTAAAAATATAAAGGATGTTCTATTTAAAAAATCAAAGGGGTTGCCATTTTTCTATATAAGCGGCAACGCTGCAGTGCTGAAAATAATTTGTAGCTATAGAGCATTGTTTTTTACTGTATCTACCAAATTTTCAGCAAAATGCTACGTTTGGTTTTCCATATATGGCTAACGTACCATCGGTCGTCAATTATCCTGTATAATAAACTCTTATACACACTATTAAGCGACGAAATGCAACGTTGCCGCATCATACATTCATTAAATATAAGACTATTAAAAACACACTAAAAATACCGTGAAAGATAATTGGATTATTGAAGAATGCGGTTCTATTGGCAACGTTATCGCCGGTTTCACGGTTTAGAGCAAATAATTCTCGGCGAATCCTTAAACGGGGGTCCGAGCCAATTTGAAATAATTGAAATATCTAAAATATGCCCGGCACATTCGTCAACTCGTTTACGATTATTTTAAATAGCATCTTAGATGCGGTTTTGTCGCGTTGAAATATACGCCTTCGCCAATCTATTAGCATTATTATTTCAAATTGTTCTAGATATATTATGTAGGTTTTTGCTTGATGATGATGAGTCACTCGCCTGGAATGAATGCGTTATGTGATTTTATTTATTTACTTATTTAATGTAAATAGTATCTTTGTGGGTGTTTAGTGCGTATTTGGACGGGAGATTTTGTTTGTTTTATTCGCGGGGAATTTTGCGTTATAGGAAGATGAATACGGTGTAGAAGTGTCTTTGTGATTTACTTTTATAAACTGGTTTAAGTTAGTTGGGTTTAATTACAGTTTATTTCTTAGTCCAGAGGCTATATAAATAATATCTTGAATTAAAAGGTTTGTAAAGCTATTATAGGCTTTAGGGATTTTAAAAAGGAAATGCCTTTGGTTAATCATTAATTTCTTCAAAAATGTTTAGTTAAGGCATTGGGCGAGATATTTTTGATTATTCTTAAAATAAAACTTTGTTTTCGGTAAAGGTCTAGTATAGTAACTTTTCTGGAAAAAGTACCTAAAAAATTGTTGACCTACCCACAAGACAGTAACCAACCTAACCCATCTCAACCCAACTATAAAAGCATCGAAAAACGATTGCTGACCCTATTTTCCCATAATTTTTTAGGTTTCTCTGTGTAATATATTACACTATAAGATATATACGTGTATGAAAAGTATATCGTATGCTACACAGTGGAATATACGTATATGTATATGTATAATTTTTTATTTTCAATTAGTTTCTGCAAAAAAAATTTTTTTTATTAACCTTACCCTTACCCCCCACCCACCCCACACACTTTACCAGTGAGAAATTGTTTTTAAAAATCATTGTTTTTCTAAATAATACGCATGAATAACAGCTGGTTTAGTCATTAATATCTAATCTAATAAACAGTTTTTTTATTTAAATTTAATATAATTATAAATATGTATATGTATTAATATTTAATACAAAAACAGTGCTATTAGATTGGATATTATGAATGAAAACAGTGATTTTGCACTGACATTTTTACTAAAAAATTGTTTGGGGTGGGTGGGGGGGTATGGGTTATTTTGATGAAAAACAATGTTTCTGAAGAAAATAGATATGAAATATTTAATGTAATAACAATATTTATTTAAATTTGATATAATTTTATATATTAATATTTAGTATAAAAACAGTGTTATTATATTGAATAATATGCATGAAAAACAGTGATTTTTTTAGAATAATTTCATCAAATATTAAAAACTAGATATGTAAATCCCGTGTCAATTTTTTTTAAATGCCGCTTATCAGCTTGTATTAGAATGTCTAATTTCTTTCACATGTATTTGTTCTGGTAATTTTAAATATTTGGAAACCTAAAAAAAATAGAAAATAAATGGTTATTTTCAAAAAATTTCACGTTATTCTTTTAAGGCATTTAATGTAATTTTGTATATTTTCCAGGAGTTTAAGGACAAAATTGATTTAAATCCTGGAAAAAAATTTTAAAAATTACTCCAACCAAGTACCTGGAAAACGTGAAAAATCACCTTAAATTCCTTGGAGACATACAAAACTTACGACAAATGTCTTATGAGTATCATCTTAATTCACTGGATATAATTTTGGATATTTGAAAACCTAAGCAAGTAGAAAATTAGTTTTTATCCTTTATCGTACTTTTTTGTCTCTTTTTCTCTGAAAAAAATATACGGCAAATGCCTTTATCGAGATTTTATATTTTATTTAGATTTACCCACAGGTCCCCTAGATTTTAAATTATTGTTATTTGTAAGACGGTCTATAAAAAGATCCCAATAAATTTTAGTTACATATTTTGCTTGCTATCAGATAAAGCAATAATATAAATATAGATAGTCAAAAGTAGATAGACAAAAAAACAATTTGGGAATTATTTTTTTGTCTCGATATTTATAAAATAAAATTAGTATAGTATTGCTTCTCTTTAGCTCAAGGTGCAACATGCCACGCGGAATTAGATTCTCTCTTGATTTAAGACAACGCATTAATAATGCATATCGCGCGGGTGATCGTCAAATTGATATTGCTCCTAGATTTGATGTTAAAAGAATAGCCGTTTGTGCAATTATCAAAAAGATATGAAAGGACAGGATCATTAGAGCCAATAACTAAATCTGGTCGACCAAAAAAATGGACATTAGAGCTGTACGCAAATTAAAACAAATTAGCCAGAATAACACTTTCATGACTTCTCATCAAATTCAGATAGAATTACAAGCTCTAGGGATTTGTAATGTGTCCTCAAGGACTGTAAGACGAAGGTTGGTAGAAGAGAATTTATTTGCACGTAGGCCAGCAAAAAAACCATTGCTTTCAAAAAAGAATCGCTTAGCCCGATTGGAAGTTGCCCGTCAGCATATACACTGAACAAAGCATGAATGGAAACGTGTTTGCTGGAGCGACGAATCGAAGTTTAATTTGTTTAGTTCCGATGGAATTCAATATGTTAGACGTCCTTCTGGCCAGCGTTTGAATCCCAAGTACCTACTCAAAACCCACAGTTAAGCATGGAGGTGGATCATTGATGATTTGGGGTTGCTTCTCAGGTTATGGAATGGGCCCGTTACATTGCATAGAGGGCATAATGGACAGGTTTATGTACAGGGATATTCTCAGAGATGTTATGTCGAGGACAATTTACCATTGAGATTCCAATTCCAGCAAGATAATGACCCGAAGCATTCCTCCAAAATTATGAAGCAATTTTTCGAAGAAGAAAAAATACCAGTTAACAGTTTTAAAATCGCCATCCCAGTCACCCGATCTTAATCCCATCGAAATTGTAGATCGTGATATTAGGGATACAAACTATTCAAATAAAGGTGAATTATTCGAACGGTTGCAACCAGAAATGGAAAAATATTGCTTTTAAACTCATAGACAATCTTATTGAATCAATGCCACGTAGATGTCAGGTTGTAATATACAGTAATGGGTATTTTACAAAATACTAATATTTTAGATGTTTTAGTTTGTAATTTAAAAAATATACTTCAAAAAAAAAAGAGTATTGCTTATTTTTGAAATTTGTCTCTCTACTTTTGTCCAGCGTATAGACTAGTTATTTCTTATTATTTACCAAATTGGGTAATTGTTTCTAAAGAATGTTTTATTATTTTTATACATGTTTATGTTGCTCATAATATACTTAAATATCTTTATTATAGAATTTTTATTTCCTTTTAAAAAACCATTTGTCTATCTACTTTTGGTCATTACTGTATATATTTTTATATATTTTAATGTATAGAGGAATTTTAATTTTTCCCTTAAAAAATGATATAGTGGCGTATTAATCCTTATAGATGCACTCATGTCTAAAAAGTACAGACCTAATTAATATTTGTATGTGTTTTATTTCAAAATTCACTGCAACAATAAAGAATAAACACCTTAAAGCATGTGTGGTGTCACATTAATTATTATTTTACCCACAATTATTACGCAATCTTAATCAAAATATATATCCGAGCAATATAAAGTTTTATATGCATTAACATCAGGCAGTATCTTCTGGCATAAATTTTAATGCTTTTTACCGTAAACATTTTATTCAATAATAAAAATGGAAAACTATATATGCGAGCCGGTCGATATAAGGTTTAATTAGATAAATAGAGTGTAACACGTTTGCACATAAAGTTGCACAAAATACAATTTATTAAAAATTTGATGCGAGAGAATTTTCTTTTATTGGGGTTTATTTTATTTTAGCAAATTAGTAATATAGTGTTTTAGGACTTCTTTTGCTAAGTATCTTAATGCTATTATATATATATATATATACAGCGTGTCCATTTAGTACTCCTTTCCTTCATTGTGGCTATATTATAATAAATAGTATAATTGCGGATTTAAGAGGACTGAGTTTAAAACCTTCCCTTTTTGTCCCGTTTTTTACGATGGTAAGAACAGTTTGAATTCTTTCTCTCACTGTTGTACTAAATTTTCCTTGGACTAGTATTACCAAGTTATCTGCATATCCTAAGCTTCTAAAGCGTCTTTTTCCTTTAATTTTAATAGCAGCCCATTCATCATCATACACCACAGGATATGTGACAGAACACCTCCCTGTGAACATCCCTGAGTTACAAAGGCTTCCATAGTTTCTATATCTCTATCCACCTGCCCTCTGCCACTGTCTATCCACCTGCCGTCCTTGCAATAGACTCGAAATGTGTATTGTCAAAAGCTCCTTCCAGGTAGACAACTAAAAATACCTCTTTGGTTTCCAGAACCTTCTCTGCCGTAGTTACGAGCCTATGCAGCTCCATCTCTGTAGATTTGCCTGCGGTGTAAGCACATTGGTCTTGTAACAGAGGGCTCCGTTCGTAATGTGTCTGTCGAGTAATTTTTCTAGTGCCTTCAGAAGAAAAGTTATAAGACTTATCGGTCTGAAAGTCACTTTTTTCGGGCTTGAATACAAACGCAATTTAGTTATTAATACTCCTGGCTCTTCTTGCATTATTGCTGGAATGATTCCATCTGGGCCACCAGATTTCTAGGGCTCAAATGAGTTGATGGTCCATTTGATCTTCTCATATGTCACAGCTTACCAGTCCTCTCGACGTGCTCTATATTGACGTCGGTCTGTGCTGTCCTGACTGCCCCTGACTGTTTTCTCTTATAACGCACCCAGGAAAATGTAACGAAAAAATTCGGATGCAGTACAGAAAAACTCACTACACTCCTTAACATAACTCTGATTTACCGTAACGACTGGTTTTACCCTAGTTATCCTAATAGTTTGTTCCCAATCTCTTGGAGATTCTATTCTCAATTTTGTGTTTATCAGTCCCATGTTCTTATCTCATTCTAAGTACGAATGCCCACGCACTGGACATATCAACTGTATTAAATCAATATAGCAATCTGGTGTCCTTAACCTTGAAAGACATTGTATTGTAGTTACTGACATAAGCGAGCACAAATAGAAATTTTGGTCATCATTTGACTCCAAAGGATTGAAATTATTAAGAACAGCTTGTCTGTGACTGAGATTCACTTCATCCGTGCACTTTAAGCCTTTTACATTTACAAAACTTTTCAAATTAGGGCGATTGTAAACGTCCCTTTTTAGCAAGTTCACACATTCTGATTGTCAAAAATTCACAAGGAGAATACAGTCATACATCTTTAACGTTCCATGTGCACTACTAATAAGATAGAGGAAAATTACTGCAACCTAATAATATTATTGACATAAATAGCTCTCTAAATAGACATTCCCGGTTTATTACACGTTCAGTTGGACAATCCCTGTTTTCTCCATGCATTACACATTAACATTACTGATTTTCTCCTGATCTGTTTAAGGCATGAGAAAATGACACCTATAAAAAATGTTGCAGTTTTCTACTGACACCCTTCATATATTCTTTTGCTAACTTTTTCTACTTATAACATTGTTGTATTTAAGAATATATTCTATTGTTCGATAATTCTTAAGGAACCGTTACAGCTTTTAAGCATCTTACAGCTGGAAGATGGACCCCGTCATAACCGCACAATAAATCACAGCTATGTAACATGAATAGTAAATAATTAATAATCTTTAAAGTGATAGGGGGCTTGTTTGGTAATTTTATTACCGTTAAAGTGTTAAATGGTGAATTGATAATGATTTTTTTTTAATTCGTCGATGGGATCGATCGCATTTTCTTCTGCGAACCCATAAACATCGATCGAGAGCCGTAAAGAACCTAGAAAGAAACGGTATCGCAGAGAAAACCGTATTTTTCAAGGTAAGTGCGGGCCTCTCTATGAGGGGCATCTGCGAAATGTTGTTCAATTATATCGGAACAAATCGCCAAGTGTAGAATACTGGTAGAAGCAGCTAGGCGTCTTGTTACCGTTGGGTTTTTAATTGCCCTCTGAATGTCTTTTTTAATGTACCTTTTTTAAAACTTTTTTGAGGCGACATATCTGCTTACGAGTTATCAAAAAAAATAAGATGTCGAACCAATAAACGCTTTTAAATAAACCAGAAACATTGACCTTTGCTCATTGACCTAAATTGATTTTTCTGCCAAATTCTTGTAAGTCTCATGTCATGACTTGAATCCTAAGATATATCAATGAAGATCTCTATAGAAGCAGGAGATCGTCTGAATGATTGGGGAAATTTTGTGTAGGTCATTTCTATAAGACTCTTGCCCTGAAACTTTTAGCAGGGAAAACATGGAAAATTACTTCAGCAAATTACTGACTCTAAATCTATTTTAACTATCTAGAACCATTAAATTTAAGATTACTTTTGAAGAAAAACACTTTTTCCAAATCACTTCTTTTCAATAGTCACCTGAAAAGAAGGATTTGCTTAATGATCTGATGCAAGAGCATTAGCGATGACTATCTTTGCTTACTAGCAGTAGAGTTGATATTAACAGAAATATAAAGGAATTTTTATAGAAATTCTTGTTCAACATTTTTCACAGAAAGTCTTTCAATAAATCGCTCATCTGATGGGAGTTTTCTTTAGGAATTCTTGCTCAGAGATTTAAAAGATTACTGTGACTAAGTGAATATTGATTATCTCTAGTGAAGTCACAAAAGACTTAGACTGTTAAAGGTTGAGGAATGTTCTTCTCAAGAAGCAAACTCAAGGATTATTAGTTTTGGATAAGAGAACTTCCCTGATCCTCTAGTTTTCCAGGAATTCTTCTTTAAGAATTCTTGTAAGAGATCCTGTTGTGAGCAATCTATCTCAATGCTCAGAGTTTTCTGTAGGGACTCTTGTCCAGTGACTCCTGCAAGAGATCACTTCTAGGTTAACCTCTATTGTTTGAAAGGAAATTATGTATGATTTCATTCCATGACTATGGATATGGAAAAAGTTATGAAATGTCTTTTTTAGAAAAAAATATCAAAGAATTCTGATTTTTAAATAGATTTGGTTTGATGAGCTGGGGTAAGACCCTCAGTAGTGTTTATGCTGTCTGTTTATGTCATTGGTTATGAGATGAATAGAAGATTTTTTGGAGAATTCTTTTGTGAAGATCCTTGCAAGGAATGTTACCTCAGGTAAGGAATTACAGACGACTGAATGAGGGTGGAAAGAGTTTTCTATAGAAATTCTTATCCAGGAACTCCTGGAACTAATTTTTTACTAAGAAGCCGCCTGAGATCCATGTTTCTACTGTCAAAAGTTAGATTAATAATAACTTAAGACTGGGAAAAGTTGTCGTTAGAACTAAATTATATTGGTTCGTTCTTAGTTGCTTCTTTTCGAATCTCATTAATGATTTAGATGAGTTGAAGTGTACAATGGCCTTTTTATTCGGTTAAACACATACATAAATTATTACTCATAGCTTATAAATCCACAATTTTGTATACATAAATTAATACGTCTCTCCATCACATCAAGTCTCGTCATAATCTCTACCATAGATTAATACTACTTAGATAGGAAACTGCCATTGATAAGCCTTTCTCTTCTTTCTTTTCTAAATTGTAAAATAAACAATATTCTATTCCTTTTCTTCTAACCTTGGAAATAGAAATGTTCTCGTTTGGCCTTAACTCTAGGTAGTAATTAGCACTCATACACGATACAAAAAATGGTAATTCTGCAGTTTACCGGCTTTTGTCAAAACTAACGAAAAATGGTCGGGTTTTTTGCAAAGTAGGTAGATTTCGATATATATTTTTCACTAAGAGTGGCGGAAAGCCAAATTTTATCACGAAGAGGGTGTTGCACTAAATCACTCACTATAGCGAATAATCATTAGATTAACCTCGTATACCATTAGTTTTGTCAACAAATAGGTGACAACTGAGTTGAGGTTAGGTGTGGTGTTGCCGGTTTTGTTGCGTTTTGTCACTCTGCAGCTAAAGCCTTGTCTCCAGTCTGGCTTTCTCTAAAGTGGAGGATTCACTCTGTATTTTTTTAGTCATTCATTATCATAACATATAAAAAATGATGAATAAAACTAGTGTATAATCTTAACATTATACACTAGTTTTATTACATATTACTTAAAATGTCAATTACATGTAATAAACACAAATTTGTTTGAAATGAAAATTTATTTTTAGGAGTTAATCATTTTTAAAATTTCTTTTTTTTAAGTTCTATCAAAATTCAATATTCGCGGCGAATTATATCGTATCATTCCGCCACTTTTAATTTTTTTTGGGTAAAATTAGGCCATTTAAAAAAAATTGTAAAAATACGCAAAAATTGATGAGCGGTGCTTGAGTAATTTAAGAACCAACCCACCCAACCCAACCTAATGTGTTAATGAATGACCCTGTGTGTTAATGTGGTTGGTTTGGCTTGGGTTGGGTTGGGTTGGGCCTTATGTTCACCTCGCGGTGATAGAGAAACGGAACAAACCAAAACACTGCACACATACTCCCAGAGTCGACAACCCACCAAGAAAAGGTAAAAACAGTTTTTGTGAATTTATTTTACGCATAATATCTTACATTGCACATGACTAAAAAATATAGAGTGAATTCGCCACTTTAGAGAAGGCACTCATTAGTCAGTCACACTGGGGACAAGGCTGAAGCTGCAGAGTGACTGCAGAGTGACAAAACGCAGTAGACGACAGAACTGGCAACACCACACCTAACCTCACCTTGGTTGTAACCTATTTGTTGTCAAAACTAATCAGCTTTGTTTTGGTTCCGATTTTGGGATGATTCTAGAACTGCGCAGAACTCGTTGCGCCATAAAGTAGCCATCGCGATGTCGAACCGTGCACACGTATGTGTACGGTGCGACGACAATTTTGTGGTAAATTCCAAGTCAGTTAAATGCAAGTGGTGTAAAGAACATTTTCATAGTCAGTGTGTGCAGATAAAGGAACCCTTATTTAAAGCATTGGGTGAGAATAAGAATGTGTTTTGGTGCTGTAACGAGTGCGTTAATTTGGTTAACGAGAATTTAAACATTGCCAAAAAAATCGGAGCACTTGAACAACGTGTAGTTGAAAATAATATTAACATATCTCAGATAGTACAAACTATGGAAAACAATAAGACAATACCTTCCGAAGTCCAAGCAGATCAGTGGTCAACCGTTGTAAAAAAAAATCTATTTCCTCCGTTAATAATCAAACCTAAGCAGGCAAACCAAGATAGTAGTACGACCAAAAATGTAGTACGAGAAAAAATTAATCCAGCGGATCTCTCAATTGAAGTAAAAAAATGTAAAACAGCAAGTTAAGGCAGCGTGGTTATCGAGTGTAATGATCGTGAATCCCTACATAAACTGCAAACCAAGGCCGTCGCCGAACTATCGGAGAACTATGACATCGAAATTCCTAAGATTGCAAATCCGAAAATTATTGTTGTTGGGATACACGAGAAATATGTAAACAAGGACGTTGACCTCGGTCAAATAATAAGAAAACAAAATTGTCTCTCTGCACTAAAAGTACCGGATTGTGATATTAAAATAATAAAGCAGTATTCCCCAAAACAAAAAACATCGTACAATATTATTTTGGAAGTTTCTCCATGTGTGTTTAGATGCCTCATAAATAATAAGAAAATGTTTTTGGGATGGGATACCTTTCCAGTATACGAATATTTGGGTGTTTTACGCTGTTATAAGTGCTGGCGGTACGGCCATAAAGCTGTAAATTGCAGGCAGCAATCAATTATATGTCCACTTTGTAACAATAATCATAAAAGTGAGGAGTGTACTTCCAATATTTTAGAATGTACAAATTGTAAATATGCCCATGATGTCTTAAAGATTACAGATATTGACTATAAACATAGTGTTTTTGATAAAAAATGTGTTTGCTACCAAAGAGCACAGGAAAAACTAAAATCAAGAACCCAATATATATAGCCATTAAAAAATATGCATAAGCGAGTATCTGTTATGGATGGTAGGGTGATCCATGTTAATATACAGGGGGTCACGTCACGCATAAGTGAAATTAGACAACTTGTTGTTGATAGTTCTCCGTTAGTGTTGTGCATTAGTGAAACACATATGACTTCTGAAATAAATGAACATGAGGTACATTTATCAGGATATGATACCGTAATATGTTATTCAAACAGCAGACATACAGGTGGTACTATAATGTACATAAAAAATGGTTTAAAATTTACAGTATGGAAAAATGATTCGGTTGATTATAATTTTTGGGCATTATGGACATCAATAACTGTGAATAAAGAAGTCGCTGTTGTGGGAAGTATTTATAGATCTCCGAATTCGGATTGTAAGCTTTTCTTGGAGTATTTGGGCAATACCTTGAATGAGGACTCATGTCAACAGAAAAAAGTTGTGTTGTTAGGTGATTTAAATATTGACCTACAAAAAAATGACAATAGAGCAAAAAACTTAAAAACAGTTATAGATGCAGCAGGTTTTCGTCAGATTGTGAAGGAGGAAACGACGTTGACCTATTAATCGACCACATTATTACAAACGACTATAATATCTCCGAATTACTTAGGAATTTTCCCGCCATAAGCGACCATGAGATTATAGGGGTAAATATGCCATTTGAAGAAGTTAGTAACAATCCTAGAGATATATGTTATAGAAATCTTAATGATGAAATAATTTCGAAAATTAGGACGGAAATAGTGGGTGCTGACTGGAACTACTCCTCCACTGATGTAAATATGATATATTCTGATTTAATAGAGATCGTAAGAGCTGCAGTGGATAGAGTAAGTCCCAAACAAAAACGGACACTAAAAAAATATCCATGGGTGAATGATACTGTAAAACGAGCACAAACAGAACGAAACAACGCATACAAACGATTTTGTCTTACCAAAAATGAAATTGATTGGTACACTTACCAAAGGTTACGCAATAATGTGACTTCACTGATACGACAGGAAAAGAAAACATTTTATGAACAAAACATAGATATGTGTAGGGGTGATAGTAAAAAAATGTGGCGTACTCTAAAAAGTTTGATAGGAAGCAAAAATCAGCCGACAGATTTTGGAGATATTGATTTTGGTCCATATAATACCAGCGTAGAAGAAAATTTTAACCAATATTATGCAGATAGTGTCGAGGAAATTTCAGAAAATATAGAGAAACGGCAATGGGACTGTAAAGTTAGTGAACAGAAGGACTCAGAAATAGCAAACTTTAAAAACCTCACTCTCCAGAAACTAAGATCTATTATATTTAAACTTAAGAACAAAAGTACCAGTGATGAGTTTTTCAGTGTTAAGTTGAATAAAGACTTGTTTTGTGTATTGGGATATCCTTTACTCTATCTAATAAATACCTCTTTAGAAACTGGTAGAGTCCCAGATGATCTGAAGACAAGTGTTATGATTCCCATCCCTAAAGTGTCAAAATCAACCATCCCAGAAGAATTTCGACCCATTAATTTACTCCCTGTTGTAGATAAGATCATCGAAACAATTGTGTGTCAGCAACTTAGGTACTACTTTGAGGAAAACAACTTACTCTATGTTGGACAATCCGGATTTAGAAATAACCATTCATGCGAGTCGGCCCTACAGTATATTTGTGCGAAGTGGAGAAAAGAAATAAACGATGAAAATGTTGTGCTTAGTGTTTTTATTGACTTAAAACGGGCATTTGAGACTACAGATCGGGATATCCTCTTTAAGAAATTAAAGTTATATGGAGTTAAGAGTATTGTTTTAAAATGGATTAAGGATTTTCTAAGTAACAGGTGTATGAGAACTAAAGTAGGTGATAGATTTTCAAATAAGGTTCCAAGTAAACTGGGTGTGCCACAGGGCAGTGTTCTTGGGCCCTTATTATTTATAATTTACGTAAATGATATAAACACAGTTCTGCGAAATTCATTTATTAACTTGTTTGCGGATGATACTGTAGTATGCGTGGTAGGTAGGAACTTCAAAAATATTACCAGAATAATGAACTCTGAGATGCATATTTTGTATGATTGGTTGTGCAAAAATAAATTAAAATTAAATATAAGGAAAACAAAGTGTATTGTGTTGGGGTCAAAGACAAATTGTAATAAATTTTATGAATCAGGCTGTACAGTAAATATAAACGGAGATCAAGTAGATTTTGTTTCGGAAATTAAATACTTAGGAATAATTATTGATCCACAGTTGAATTTTTCATTGCACATAGATTATGTTTGTAGAAAATTAGGTAAAAAAATTTCATTCTTATCTCGTATTTCAAGTTCTCTGTCATTATGGTCTAAAAAGTTAATATTTAACACTATTATATTGCCTCATTTTAATTATTGTTCTGCTTTACTTATATCCTGTACACAAGAAAACATAAATAGGCTTCAATTACAACTAAATAAAGCTATGAGGGTTATTTTGAACTGTAGTAAATATACACCAATTGAATATATGCTTTCTACATTAAATTGGTTATCGGTAGAAAAAAATATTAAAAAGGCAAATTTAACATTAATTTTTAAAATCGAACATGGTCTTTTACCAAACTATTTATCAACGTTTTTGGAAAAAAGAGAAAATTTCTATCAATATAACATTCGGTCAAAGCAGAACTATAATATTCAACATGTTAAAACCACTGCTTTACAAAAATTACTGTTTTTTGAGGGAATTCGAATGTTTAATAACCTACCAGTAGAGATTAAAGAAGCAACATCACTGAAAATGTTTAATAGAAAGGTGTTTAATTTCTTAAAGAATCAATTATAATTTAATTTTAAGGAATTTATTATATTACACACATGTATATTAAATGTTTGTTATAGTATTATGTACTAGCCAAGTGTTAAATAAAGGATTATTATTATTATTATTATAAAGTAAAATCCGAAATCGCTCCCGTTTCAATTCTGCATGGTATGGAACCCGAACGCTTGACGCGCTGACAGTAAACAGCTGATTCTGATTGTTTATTTACTAAACACAACTTGTTTTGAAATTTTGAATATTGCTTATTGCTTTGGTTTTGGACCTTTATATTTTTTTAAACATTAGGACTGGAATAAAAATGTCAATAGATTTTTAAAAAAATCAATAGATAATTCTTAGGTTAAGTGAAATCTATCTACAAGAAAAACAATAAACATTAACAAAGCATAAAAAAGTACTTATTTACTTCTTCTTCTTCCTCTTCTTCTCAAATTTGGTGAAGTCGAGTAAAATTGTAAGGATATATTTTTTGCGCATGTACGAACTGCCTGATTCTGAATTGATCCCTACTCTCGAGCAGGGATTTTTGGACGATTCTAGGACAATTCTGAACCGGTCCAAAAAAAAACCAAAACACCAAACTTTCAATTCGGAATCAATTCTAATTTAACCAAAACGCATAAAACAATCTGCGCATGTGCAAAACAATTCTAGGACGATTCTAACAGGAACCAAAACAAAGCTATCAAATACAAGGTTATTCTAATGACGTTATTCTATTCATGTCCCATAGTGAGTGATTTAGTGCACGATAACACTCTCTTCGTGATAAAATTTGGCTTTCCGATTGGATTTTGGATATCTATATCCATATCCACCCATTTTGCAAAAAAACCGACCATTTTTCGTTAGTTTTAACAAAAGCCGCTAAACTGCAGAATTACCCAAAAAATCTAATCACTATATATTTATGATTGAAATCATATAAATAAGATGTTTTGATTCCTATTTACATTTTTTCTCACAAATAATAACAATTAAATTAGGACAGCCACAGACACCATATGACCATAACCAAAGACAGACAGTTAACACTTGTTAGGATTTGGATACAAGAAATGAGTAACGACGATGTGCAGAATTTTATACACAATTTGACACTGTTGCCAAGTATACTTTTATTTGTCAGGATGAAACTTGATACCTAAGAGCCAATAGAACACTGAAAATCGTTTGACTGTTACACCATCTGAATTTCGAGGAGTAGTACTAAATGGAAATGAAAATGGGTTTTTGACGCCATAATAGCGGGTAACTCAAAATTTGATTATGGCGCCAAATTTGAATTTAGCCCTACTATATTGTGCGCTTAAAATTAGTGGGAAATGCGAGGTTCTTTCAGAAATTATAGTACGAAAATAGAAAGAGTGACAAATCGAGGACTTTATTTAATATGAAGACAAAAAAGTCCCAATTTAATACTTTTTCAGGCAGGTTGAATTGAATAGGAATTTAAAGAACTCTGCTCGTAGAAGCCTGTAAGTTTATATCGCAGTATTATAGCCGAGGATTATAATCGATATTAATTAAGTGATAGTGATAAGTGTTTTTTGGGCATTTTAGAAACTTTAATTTTAAAATGTCTAAAAATAAATTAATAATTGGTCAGCCATGAAACGGAAGCAGTGGCTGAAAAAGTCAATATTCCTCTTAAAAAGTTATTTTCTAATTGATGTTTTCTTAAATATAAGTAGTAATCCACCCATAATACAGATAACATTCTTCTTGACGATGCAAATTTGGAAATTTTGTGGAAAACTATTATTAATCTTAATTTGAACATGAAGGCGGTTCCTATATTAAAAACAATTCACAAAAAATTTGTTGAAGATATCCGCTATCAAAGATGTAAAGAGACTCTACGTAAAGAAGTCCCGAAAATTGGTTCCATTGGACAAAATTTAGAAATAATTAAAGTGCTAATTTAACATCAACCATACCTACATTAAAGGATGAACTGATGAGAGTTTGGAAGGTTAAAAATAAAAAAACTGCAAAAAAACACAAGAGGTCACAACAAATATCATGACATGAACTACGAAAATTATAAAGAATGAGTCACGGAGAACCTGATTCCAAATTTAAACCAAGAATTTTGGTTAAAATTGATAACTTTGTCAAAGAAAGCGGGAATGCAAGAATGGATTTTCAAGAATTGCAAGAATTGAATGCAAGAAAGTTTCATAAACCAAAGTATAAAATGTTACGATTACCAATTTTGATTACTACAACTTGACAACTTAAACTATTTTGTTCTTTTCTTAATATGCAATTTACTGCAAGAAGGTCTTTTAGCTTATCTATGGGCACTTTTTCACAAAATTTAATGCAAAAATAAAATTAATAATTTTCGCATTAATTTCAGAGAAAATTAAAAAAATCTAAAAATTTTTCTCTAAGTTTCTCGAAAACAATTTTTAGCAATCATAAAATTTAAAAGGAAAAAAAATTAAACCATTTTTTAAGAAAATTTTACCTGCAAATTTTAAAGTAAATAAATTTTAAAATAATTTTTGATTTTAAAAATTCTTTACTTTGCACACAGTATAAAGAACTAGTTTATGTTCGGTGCTTTGCAGCAGTTTTTTGATGTATGCCCATATTTTGGGTCGTTCTTCTGAAATCAAATTTTTAGAATTTTTTTCTCTCTATGTTATACTAAAAAATTGGCCTCTCAAAAATCTTGCCTTACTATGCAATTTAATTAATTAAAAACTTTGAAAAATATTTAATTGTCAATTAATAAAAAAATTACTAGAAACTGTAAAACACTTAAAATAGTTCAGGAGCTTGAAATACATAGACAGTCACCTTAACTGCCTTGAAAAAATTCAAAATTAGTCCAGGACCTTAAGGCACATTAAAAAAACAGCTTTACTCTTTGGAAAATCGTAAAAAAGACAATTAAGAGGTTAAAAGACCTGAAATATGATCTGAGTTAACTTTTTTCAAATTGTTCAATTTTAACAAAAATGGGTTCTCAAAAATCTTCCAAGTACATAAAATCGAGTTTTACGCCTCTCAAACTAACTCAACTGCCTGGAAGATTTTTTATTTTCTTCCAGGCATTTGAAATTAGGTTAACAATTAAACTATTCTTTCTTAATAATTATATAAACTTAATTAATTTTTTTCTGGCAATTAAAAGTAACTTTTATTCCTACTTACTCAATTGCCTGGAAAAAATGTTTTTTTTCTTCCAAGCACTTACATTTTATGCTTAAGGGGCACACTCCATTTGTCATCTCTTTTAAGCACCTCAAAATAATTTTTTTACCTCTCAAGTTAACTGAACTGCCTGAAAGGTTTTTTTAATCTATAGTTTTACTTACCTTTTAATTAATTACTTAAAAGATTTTTTCTCTTTAAGGCAATTAAAATTGCCTTAAATTCAAAATTAATTTAAGGCATAAAATTAATTTTATGCCTTTTATGATAACTAAACTACCTGGACCAATTTATTATTTTCTTCCAGGCATTTAAAATTAGGTTTTATGTCTCTCAATGTCCCTTAATATGAGTAAAATGGTGTTCTAGCTCTTTTATAGAGATTTCAATGCAAAAGTAAAAACAACAATTTTCCTCGTTACATCAGAAAAAATCAAATAGCACGAAAACCGGTTTAAGAAGTCCTGGATCCTGGAATGACATTTTTAACAACTGTCCTTCACGATACCATAAATTTTATGTAATTAAACCTGTATGTTAATATCCTATTCAATTTCGAAATACGTTTAATATATTCATAATGTATAATGCTGAAAATCTTTCAGTAGACGATGCACACGCGAGATTAATGGCATTAGCAAAGCACGTTTTCTTCTTCTCACTTATTATGAACTATTCTGTTTAATCATCTTTAAATTTACGGGTATGAGTGATTAATGTTTCTTTTAGATTTTTTATAATTGGTTGATTTTTACACACAACGTTTCTTCTTTATTTTAGTTACAAAAGTTGGAAAGCATAAAATATCCTAAATATTTAAGAAATGATATAAAAAAATATTCAAGAATCCTATTCCAATAAAGCATTTCAGTAAAAATGCCAATCTGTAGAGAAATAAAAAGGATGAACCTGTGAACATTTAAAAAAAGAATATTTATTTTATTAAACTGAACTTAACCAACGTAAACTGCCTTAAAGATAGTTTTAAACGTTTTCTTATCTAAAATATAAATCTTCAATGCCATTAGCTACTGACCTGAAGCATGCGAGATCCCCATAATAAACCAACAACAGTAAAATGGTTTTCTACTGAATTTAGATATAGACACGCCACTATTTAATTGTGAAATCATGTGCGATTATTAACTTGATTTATTGATAATCAATGTAATAAAATAAATAAATTAAATAAACTAAATCAGGTTATATTAAATTATAGAAGCAATAAATAATTCCTTGAGCATATTTTAATATGTTCCTATTACTAAAATGCGAATCTAAAAGATCAGGGCTAAATTAAACGATAAAAAGCCTCTAAATGGTTTATAAAATACCCGGTTCCTCCGTATAAGACTGTATCAAGATAATTATCCTCGTTGGCCGCTTAATATTCGACCATGTAAAGCAAACGGCTTATACCGCAAAGTTAATTAAGGAATTACGCCGATGATGGCACCGAAATTTTAGCGAGTTAATATTAAATTATTAAATTAAATGACCTTTTTAAAATATGAAAGGAAAACAGCTCGTACCTTGCATCGCCGGCAGAAATATGCATCCGTTCTTATTCTGGAATTCACATTGCTTAAGGATCTTTTGATGCGGTTGATTTTTGACGGGTAATATTGCACGAGTTGAAAATACTAACTAAATGACATAGTAATGATTTTATTGAATTTAGTGTATTCGAGTACAAATTCTGTTAATTAAGTTTATAGAATATTTATTTATGTATTCACGGGACCTGTCCATTGAATTACAATAATAAAGTAAATAGCAAATTTGGAGCAAATACCAGACAAAGTAACTACCTATATTAATTGTCTATTATCGTATTGACCTCTAGTCCAAATAATTTGATTTTTAAGCCCAGGCATCACAAAAATGTAAATTTCTTAGGATCTATTGGGTGTAGATGAATGAAATTTATGGTAAAGTATTCAGAAGACCTTTGTCTACAAACCTTGTTGTAAAGAGTTTTAAGTGATTGGTATAGAATATTTGATGGTATAAAACCTTTATTGACCCCTAGTTAAAATAATTTAAATTCCAAGCCCAGGCGTCTCAAAAAACTTTCTTTGAAACTACTGGGTAAAAATAAATTAAATTAATAACAGAGTATTTAAAGAATAATTCTCTACAAACTTTGTAGAGGATTTTAAGTCATTGGAGTAGAACTTTGAAGCTATTGACCTTTATTGACCTCTAGTACTAATAACTCGATTACCAAGCTCAGACGTCTCAAAAACTTAAATTTCTTAGGAACTACTGAGTAAAAAAAAAAATGAAATCAACGGTATTATATTCAGAAGACATTTCTCTACAAACTTTGTCAAGGATTTATGTGATTAAAATAGAACCTTTGAAGGCATTGACATCTGTAGGGCTCTAATCCTAATAATTTGAATTCCAAGCCCAGGCATCTCAAAAACCTAACTTTCTTAGGAACTACTGGGTGTAGATAAATTAAATTAATAACAAAGTATTCAGAAAACAATCTTCTACAAACTTTGCGAAGGGTTTTAAGTCATTGGAATTGAACCTTTGAAGCTATGGACCTTTATTGACTTCTAGTACTAATAACTCGTTTTCCAAGCTCAGACGTCCCTAAAGCGTAAATGCGTAAATTTCTTAGGAATTACTGGACCTAGATGAAGTACATCAACAGTAGAGTATTAAGAAATTAGTCCTCCTGGAAAAGGTTTTAAGTAACTGTAATCGAATTTTTAAAGATATTGACCTTTATTGACCTGTAGTGTAGGTAATTTGATTTCCAAGCCCAGGCGTCTTAAAATCTTTAATTGCTTAAAAACTACTGGATATAAATAAATGATAGCAACAGTACAGTATTCACAAAATATTCCTATACGAACTTTAAACAGAGTTTTAAGTGATTGGAATAAGACCTTTAAAGCTATTGACCTTTATTAAGCTTTAGTCAAAATAATTTGATTTTTAAGCCCAGGCATCACAAAAACTTAAATTTCTTAGGAACTACTGGGTAAAGAAAAATGAAATTAACGGTACTATATTCAGAAGGCATTTCCCTACAAATTTTATCAATGGTCTTAAGTGATTGAATTAAAACCTTTGAAAGTATTGACCTCTGTAGATCTCTAATCCATAATTTATTTTCCAAGCTCAGGCGTCTTAAAATCTTCAATTGCGTAGAAACACCTGGATATAAATAAATAATAGCAACAGTACAGTATCCAAAAAATATTCCTTTAAAAACTTTGTAAAGGGTTTTAAATGATTTGAATAAAACCTGTGAGGCTATTGACCTTTATTGAGCTCTGGTCCAAATAATTTGATTTTTAAGCCCAGGCATCACAAAAATATGAATTTCTTAGGATCTACTGGGTGTAGATGAATGAAATTCTTGGTAGAGTATTCAGAAGACCTTTGTCTACAAAAAACTTTGTAAAGAGTTTTAAGTGATTGGTTTAGAATATTTAATGGTATAAAACCTTTATTGACCCCTAGTTAAAATAATTTAAATTTTAAGCCCAGGCGTACTGGGTGAAGATAAATTAAATTAATAACAGAGTATTCAAAGAATAATTCTCTACAAACTTTGTACAGGGTTTTCAGTCATTGAAGAAGAATATTTGAAGTTATTGACCGTGTTTGACCTCTAGTACTAATAACTCGATTTCCAAGCTCAGACGTCTCAAAAACTTAAATTTCTTAGGAACTACTGGGTAAAAAAAAATGAAATCAACGGTATTATATTCAGAAGACATTTCTCTACAAACTTTGTCAAGGGTTTATGTGATTAAAATAGAACCTTTGAAGGCATTGCAATGCCTTCAAAGGTATAAATATTTACTAACCTTTGATCAGTGCTCTTGCTGGAGAGTCACAAATAAAACTTCTTAATTTTATTTCAATCTTTCTATTAGAGTTATTATTTGAAATCAGGAGACCAACAGCAATTAGAACCTTTGCCTCGTCGACAAATTCTTTTAAAAATATATCCAACTTTGTGGGTTTGCCTATTCCACAAAAGATGCCAATGATCATGGGCTTTATATTTGGTAGTTCGGTTATGTTACAAATTATTGGCCAGAACTCTTGTCCTGAACTTTTAAAAACTGGTAATCCATCAATATTATTATTTATTGAGACGGAATCGATGTCGGAAGAGAATAGGCATTTTTTCAGACAAAATTCTAAACCATTATGCCAATATTCCGCGTTCTTAAGCTTACTTGTATGTATAATAGCTGGAGTTTTTAGCAATGTTCTGGGATCACGTGGAAAAGGGCTTGATAACCGTTCATTTAAAATATTAAGCATATCTTTTAGAGCTGCATGGCAAATATTAAAAGAAACTGCCCATGTGCGTAGTTGCCTGTATAAGATAACATTTTTTTCTACTTTAGTAATACCTTGATCATCTTGCTCCTCCTCGCACTGAGTTATTAGTTCATTAATCCAGTTATTTTTTATTTCTTCGTCATGCTGATCTTCATCACTTTCTGGTAGTACATTTTCAGCATATGGAAAATGATACCTAGTATTGGGAGGTACTTCCTCTAGCAGCTCCTTTGATTGTAAATTTGGAGTTACATTAAAATCACTCTTAAAAACACTGGTAGATGCAATTGATTTACTGACATTAGAATTGATTTTCATGAGCTCGTAGTTTTTTTTTTACTTTTTTACGAAAGGCACCTGATTTTTTAAGCTTTTTCCATTTACTTATATCCATTTTTTAAAGAGTGTTACATTAACTTTGCACACAGTACACATACACCATTAATTTCCCTGTGGCACTAAAATCAAAATGGAGAAAACCATTAAAATCTTATTACTTTCTTGCAACTTCAATAAACCTGCTTTTTAAAATGCCCTAACAGTACCTAAAACACTATTTTGTGTTTTAAATACTCTTTACGAAACGCTTTTAAGTCTTGCAACTTTTTTATGGAATACTTGCCTTGTACATGTAATCTAAAGTAATACTTATAAAACAGCACCTACTTTCTTTATTAAGCTTGTATAAATGTATTTAGGAGCTTCTACAAGTAAACTATAAGATACAATTGCTTACAGAGGCGTTTTTCCTTATAGTGGAGGCAGTATAAATATTCTTACAGCAAGTAACATTATAGCTACAAATCAGCTTTATAAAAAGGTCGTAAGAATATTCTAAGAGCAATCGTTAAAGGCTGTTTTTCCCTCGGAGATAAATTTGCCTTATCAAAAATTTTTATAACGCAAAAATGGCAATTCGAAACCTTTAAAAAACCTTTATAAATAAAAACTAGCTTTTAAGCTGTTAGTAATAAGAGAACTTTGTTAGTTGGGTGACCTCTGTAGGGCTCTAATCTTAATAATTTGAATTCCAAGCCCAGGCATCTCAAAAACCTAACTTTCTTAGGAACTACTGGGTGTAGATAAATTAAATTAATAACTAAGTATTCAGAAAACAATCCTCTACAAACTTTGTGAAGGGTTTTAAGTCATTGGAATTGAACCTTTGAAGCTATGGACCTTTATTGACTTCTAGTATTAATAACTCGTTTTCCAAGCTCAGACGTCCCCAAAGCATGAATGCGTAAATTTCTTAGGAATTACTGGGTCTAGATGAATTACATCAAGAGTAGAATATTAAGAAATTAGTCCTCCTGGAAAAGGTTTTAAGTGACTGTAATCGAATCTTTAAAGATATTGACAGTACAGTATTCACAAAATATTCCTATACGAACTTTAAACAGAGTTTTAAGTGATTGGAATAAGACCTTTAAAGCTATTGACCTTTATTAAGCTTTAGTCAAAATAATTTGATTTTTAAGCCCAGGCATCACAAAAATATGAATTTCTTAGGATCTACTGCGTGTAGATGAATGAAATTCTTGGTAGAGTATTCAGAAGACCTTTGTCTACAAAAAACTTTGTAGAGAGTTTTAAGTGATTGGTATAGAATATTTGAAGGTATTAAACCTTTATTGACCCCTAGTTAAAATACTTTGATTTCCAAGCGTCTCAAAAAACTTTCTTAGAAACTACTGGGTGAAGATAAATTAAATTAATAACAGAGTATTCAAAGAATAATTCTCCACAAACTTTGTACAGGGTTTTCAGTCATTGAAGTAGAACATTTGAAGTTATTGACCGTTATTGACCTCTAGTACTAATAACTCGATTTTCAACCTCAGACATCTCAAAAACTTAAATTTCTTAGGAACTACTGGGTAAAAAAAAATGAAATCAACGGTATTATATTCAGAAGACATTTCTCTACAAACTTTGTCAAGGGTTTATGTGATTAAAATAGAACCTTTGAAGGCATTGACCTCTGTAGGGCTCTAATCCTAATAATTTGAATAACAAGCCCAGGCATCTCAAAAACCTAACTTTTTTTAGGAACTACTGGGTGTAGATAAATTAAATTAATAACAAAAAAGTATTCAGAAAACAATCTTCTACAAACTTTGTGAATGGTTTTAAGTCATTGGAATTGAACCTTTGAAGCTATGGACCTTTATTGACTTCTAGTACTAATAACTCGTTTTCTAAGCTCAGACGTCCCCAAAGCGTAAATGCGTAAATTTCTTAGGAATTACTGGGCCTAGATGAATTACATCAAGAGTAGAATATTAAGAAATTAGTCCTCCTGCAAAAGGTTTTAAGTGACTGTAATGGAATCTTTAAAGATATTGACCTTTATTGACCTGTAGTGCAGGTAATTTGATTTCCAAGCCCAGGCGTCTTAAAATCTTCAAATGCTTAAAAACTACTGGATATAAATAAATAATAGCAACAGTACAGTATCCAAAAAATATTCCTTTAAAAACTTTGTAAAGGGTTTTAAATGATTTGAATAAAACCTCTGAGGCTATTGACCTTTATTGAGCTCTAGTCTAAATAATTTGATTTTTAAGCCCAGGCATCACAAAAATGTGAATTTCTTAGGATCTACTGCGTGTAGATGAATGAGAGTCATGGTAGAGTATTCAGAAGACATTTGTCTACAAATTTTGTAGTAAAGAGTTTTAAGTGATTGGAATAGAACCATTGAAGGTATAGAACCTTAATTCACCTCTAGTTAAAATAATTTGAATTACAAGCCCAGGCGTCTCAAAAACCTAACTTTCTTAGAAACTACTGGGTGCAGATGAATTAAATTAATAACAGCGTATTCAAAAAACAATTCTCTATAAACTTTGTAAAGGATCTTAAATCACTGGAATAGAACCTTTGAAGTTATTGACCCTTATTGATCTCTAGTACTAATAATGATTATATATACTCGTACTATCTATTCTGTGCCACTCTTTCTCTTTAATAAGCAGTACTGCGCATATAAAAAATGATCTTAATCTACCATTTGACAGCTATATATGGCCAAAAGCCATTAAACCAATTAGCGAAAAGTATAGCAATTGAAACCAATGAAGACATTTATGTATGTATATCTAGGGAAAATTTTATAATGCGTGTTTCCTTTCTCTTTTTTTTTCAAAACTTTTATTTTATTATTTAAATTTATTTGCGATTGTTTAGGCAGAGAATAAAATATATTTAGTTTACGCAATTATCACTAAAGAATTATGAGGGATCCTGCTAATATAATTAAAAAAAAAATACAGTTACAACTCTATATTCGCGTAATATCTCTTAAATTACATCGTCGATCACGAATTTTGTTACAATCCGCTGGGTTCTTATGTAGATTTCCTCTTTCTCTTTTTTACCATTTAAATATTTATAATGATTAGTAGACTGGTAAAGTATGACTTATAATTTCTTTTTTGATCTTTTATATTTTATAATATAATACATCTAACGGCTTTTTAATTGACATTGTTAGGTTAAGTTAAGATTTACAGCATTTTTTTCCTATAAGCTATTATAGGTAGTGTCATGAGTTAGTTATTCCGTTACCAAGTCATGTGAATTCACCTTTACAATTGTGTTAAAAATATATTATGGAAGAACAGGTTGAATTGACATGTGTTATGATTATTACGAGTTATGTTAAAATGAGAAGTTTTCGGTTATCAAGGTGTCTTGGTTAATTACAGTGCTAGCAGTATTTAAGAAAATAAACACATCTGATTACTGCTAAACCCAAACGTGTGTATTGGAAAAGAGTTATTGGCGCGTTAGGTTAGTGCCGTTGACGTTATTCTTAACTGCTGCTTTACTATTCGGTTTAAAAAAAAATTAAAATTAAACTAAAAACTGTTAAATTAAGGAAGCAAAAACACTAGAACATTGTAGCGCAATTAAAGCTTTATGTTAAATGGTTTGCGCTTGCCTAAAAGTCAAAATACAGCTGGATTTATTATTGGTAGACCTTATATGAGTTACAATAATTCCCTATTATTAAGTTTTATTTACTTAAAGATTAAAGTATGACATGACAGGTAAAAGAGACAAAAAGTCAATCTGAGATTGACTTATAAGAGCAAAATTAATATTAGATGGAGAATAGCAGTAAAACCTGACCTTAATTATATAATTTTACAAAAAATAAAACATTAAGAAATCTAAAGGCTATGACTATAAGAATCAATATAAGATAGTTGTAAGGAAGGTGCTTATTTCACAAAGTATAAGGCTCCGCAGTAATGAACGATTACATGGTATATCATAATGACTGTGTTAACATTTATGGTTACACGAAACTATATGGTAGTAGCATTATCAATTAGCCTTTTTAAAATTATGTTTTTTAGATTATCTGTTTTAATTATCAGTTATTAAATACTACTCCAGGGGGTCGATAAACTTTTGCTTTTTCTCTTCTTTAGGGATCTATTAACAGTTTTAATAAAATTATGCGAATCAACCCAATTTTGGTGTGCTACGTGCTACTAACAACCGGTAGTTAGTAAATAAGTGCGACAGGTGACAAACAAGCAGTTTTGTTTAGTCGACTAAGGTCGTACACTGGTATAACGGGAACGGCTTTGCGTAACCTTTCATAAAAATTAAACGAGAATTGATTATTCGGATTTAAGATAATTCATATGAATAATTTGACGTGAAAGCTGAAGCTCGGCTAGTTGTCAAATCGAATGTCGAAATCCTTATTAAAATTGAGGTTTTCTTTTAAACTATGTAAACGATCAAATAAATCCAAAATAAGAATATAGTTGATTAAACCTTTCTTACTTAAGTTTGAGATTGCGAGAGGTAACTGGAGTAACTTCTAAGCATGTGATACTACTAGAAAAAGTTTTCTTTAATATTTATTGCTTGACTTGGGCTCTAATTCCTCAGGACGTTTTTTCAGATTCGTTTCAGACGGACTCTTTCGTTGTTGTCCGATACCTAACTCCACTCCCATCTGTTATTCTTCTGTTCCTTAAGTCTCTGGTACTGATTAGGTGGTATGTACCTATTTCATAGTAATTTTAAGCAGTCTTGTTTCTTTCATCCTTGGAAAATATCCGTAACATATCAGCTATATTTGATTTAAGTCTGTTATTATCGAAACATCTATTCCCATTCGTTGTCGAAAAATTGAGAATCTGAGCAGGTATTATAACGTAATAAATATATAATATCAGTTAAAAACTTCATTCTCTAAATGCAACAAGCTAATGTAGAATGAAATATTGGAAAAAACATTCTCTAGAGATTAAATGTCGCATAGCACGAAGTACTTTCATTACAATGAGAACCATGCTCACCTGAGTTTAGTTTATTTATCATATCAGTTTAGAACTGAAAAAAGGAATAATAAATGTATACATCTACCCGCTACTCATATATGGAGTGGACAGCTGGATAGTTCTATGAAGAAAAGGACTGATGCCTTCGAGATGTGGGTTTACAAAAGAATACTGAAGATACCTTAGACCGACCATATAACAAATAATGAAGTACTAAACGGAATAAGGTGATATGCTCTTCTGCCGAACTTTATATAGGGCCAAGTAGAAGGAAAGAGACGTCCGAGTAGCATATTTACATACTACAGCATAGAGCGCCATAGAACTCGGCGGCTCTGCACCGCAGTATAATATGTAGTTGAGAAACGCCTTATTTATCACCACATACTATACTTCGCTACAGAGCATTAGAAAGAAATATGTTTTTATGTGATTTGTTTGGTGCTGTAAAATTGGTAGTAACGGAGTGAATATAAATATGTAATGATTTATGTTATTATTATTATTGGTTTTTGTTTTATTTTTCTTAGTGACTTTAATATACAAGATGAGGCGTGTTAAAATATTTAATGAATACAATGCTACTTTAAAATTTAAAAACAATGTTGTGAAGGTGTGTTGTATTTTGGGTTTTAGAATTTCGATAGAGCTTTGTTTCTAAGTTAGGTTTTTTATTTTTATGTGTATCTAAATAAGTATATATAAATAGTTAGATTTTAATAAGGTGCTACCTATTTAGTTTAGATTTGAAATTTTAAGGGCCTAATAAATAAAAATAACGCAATTACTTTTGCTTAAAATATGAAAGCAAAACCTCAAGATTTTGCGGATTAGAAATGGTAAAATTAGAAGCATATTTTTGTGTGTTAATAAGACAGAATGTATAGAAGTATACAGATTATTATTTATTTTCTTTTTATTTTACTCATCTACCTAATATTGTTTATTATAGATTGAACATGTTACCTATCTATAAACAATATTACCAAACTTAAGGAGTTTCTACGAACACCACTGTTAATCAGTAAGAAAAGGCTGTAAGAAATCATTCAATATTTTATTGGATCTATTTTATATAAAAAAATAAGAGATAGCTAGTATTTATTCAACAAAAAGATTAAATTCAATATCGTTTGGCAATTGTAGGGCACAAGTTTATTTGATCTTGGAGCCTTAACGTGTTCAAAAACATATTATTTATTGTCTTTGAAATTAAATTAAAACTCCTTGTTTTTACCAAAATAATATAAAGCTATATTATAATAAATGCTTGTTGTACTTATATGTATAATTATGTATAAGCATATTTTTCTAGAATCAAAGTCCTCATAGAAGTCTTCAAAAAGCATTTTAGTTCGAATATAGAAAATAGTTAACGTAGCGATACAATTCAAATAGTCGATTTATTTCCCACACAGAAAGCTAAGTTTGCACCGCGAGTACCAATTTAGTCTTGCGACTAAATACTGTGTTAATTTTATTAAGTCCTTACGCTTTTACTCCAACAATGTCTATATACATTAATCCCATAATGTCCATATACATTATACATATTCTGCAATATTTTAACCCCTTGTTGCATGATTTTTTATTTTTGTCCGAAAAAAATATATAAATCAATGTGCACACGTAAATGGAAAAATAATTAAAAAATTATATATTGTGTTTTTATCAAAATTTTTAATAAAAAAGTGTATGTACCATATATGAAGCGCTATGCACTAACTATTATTCAGTATGGAATCGAATGAAACAATTTCTGTCTTTATTTAAGCATAGGGGTATTTGGCACTTAACACAATAAATGTACGTCTGGGATTTGCACTCTGGATGCTTGCATCTATTTCCGTCACTCTCTCTCCATTCTGGCAAATGATCGATTCCGTCTTTTCGAACTTCAGTTTGGGGTATTTCAGTCGTAGGGCCACGTTTCTTCTTTTGCAAATAAGCATTTTCAATATTGGCGCTAGGTCATCCACGTTTTCTGGTTAATACAGATTTCCCACTGTTGCATAAGGCATCTGCAATAGCCACCTTAAAATCTGCAAGTGGCATATATATATCATTTTGCCTTCTCCATAAAAGCCAACTATTTACAACGCACATGTCCATAAAATGAAAGAAAATGCGAAGATACCATTTCTTGGATCTAATTTTAATGCGATAGTAACCGAGCATAGAGTTTAATAAGTCTACACCTCCCATGTATTCATTATATTTCAAAATTGTTTGCGGGCACTCCACATTCTTGTAGCATTTCTCGCTTCTAAAAAATCTTTGCTTAGTTCCCGTTGGCTGTGAACCGACGTATGATGATCAAGTTGAGACAATTTTATTGTCATACCGGCAAACGGTACTTAACTTTACATCGTCTTTAATAGCAGTTTTCTCTTGCCAAGATCCTCGTCCAAGTTTTTTAAACTCTTTTTCTGACAGCATTTTACATCCTTGAACTCGATTCAAGCGCATAGTTCCAAGAGGATGGATACCATTCTTGGTCAAGTAAACCATAAGCGGGACGCTAGTAAACCAATTATCAAAAAAAATCTTATAATTTACGTGTTTGGAGACTCCTTCAACAAGTTTTACCACCACATTACTACTAGTTCCCAAATCAGGAGCATCGGCAGAAACGATGTTGCTCTGAGAACCAGCAGAAATGGCGAAACTGTTACTAAAGCCGGAGATTCCACTCAGCACAAATACTTTAAAGCCCCACTTGTGTGGCTTTTTTGGATTATATTGTTTCATTGTCGATCTGGCCTTAGTGAGCCATCGACCGCAATATGTTCTTCAACAGGAATTATATTTAGTCTTTCTTGTAATCTTTCTAGTAAAGGTCTTATCTTGAATAACTTATCATGACCGGGCTTGCCACGAGGTATAAAATTATCATTATTATTAAAATGTATAAATCGTTTGATTTCTTCCCACCTGTTAGATGTCATGATCCTAGATATGGCGGGGTGGCCTAAATGTGGTGACCAATAGTTCCTAGCTTGAGGCAATTGTATGATGGACATATATAAATACATGCCAATGAATTGTTCTATTTCATCATGTGTAAGGTTTGCGGGACGATTTATATGTTTTTGTAAGCAATATAAATTTGATTCGGTACTTATCGTCGATATAATTTCATTAGTCAAGAAGAACTTAAAAAACTCTGATGGTGTCTCTAAATCAGCAACCTCTGGGGGCATATTCAGGTTGCCCGTAAATTCAAGCTCTTTTGGATCTTTCCTGAGATTTCCGGTTTTCCAGGATCCTGGATTTATCTTCTCCGCAATTTCCTGGAGAGTCATATTTTCACTATCATCAGACTCCACATCAGTTTCAGGAATGGTTGTCTCGTCATAATCTCCTTCGGGCATAGAGTCATCACTTTCGTAGGCTAATATATTATGATGGTTTATTGGGATATTATTGTCTTCATCATCTGACAAACATCACTCTCATTATCCTCCGGTACATCCCTAACATATTTGCTGTTAATTCTGTAAAATATTTTCGGATCCATCTGAAACCAACCAAACTCTTATTACCACGTATATGTGCATGATATCCCATATATGCATCAAAACAATGTTTCTACCTAATGTCTAAAAAAATTAAAAATATTGCTTGAACTCATCTTCAAATGAAAGTGCAACAAATAAACTATAAACGTCTATTTTTTTAATCACGAAACTAACTTTTTACTAAACAAAAATGACACTTTAAAAATATAAACATCGACTGCACCGACAAATATGTGATTCTCAACTGGCAAAGCGTGCTTTGTTGCCGCGATGTCGGAATTGTTTTCACGTGTTTATTCCTCGGTCCCAAATATTTAATTTTTAGATTCTAGGATCTTGAAAATATATTAATTTTAGTATGTATCATATATGACATAAGATGCAGCAACGGGTTAAATGTTGTTTAGGTATGTTTGCTTGTATTAATGCGTGTTCTTAATTTAATCTCATATTTTATATATGATACATTTTAATTCATATTTTGAAATGGATCATCTTAACTTAAATCTCGCATAATTGGCACATGAAACTGCACTAAATAACAGCTTATTTATCTAGTTCTTTTTAAAATAAAATTAAGTAGGGCTGAAAACTCAAGTTTTTCCGAAATTTTCTCGTCTTTTTGTGTTACTTATTTTGGTATTTAGTCTCGAAAGGTAAAGAATTCATATTTTTGAGAAAAAGCTTGTGAATCTTCGTCGTCTACATAACAACATAAAAGTTTATAAAATCTTGATTGCATAATAATTAATGAAAATTAAATTATTTTTAAAAAAAGAATAAATAAAAAACCATGGCACTGATTATTAGGCTCTATGGCAATTCTATTTTTTATTATTGACTTACAGGCCGATTTCGACTATTTTTTTTAACTGTGCGAAATTACTTGCATCGATTTTTTCAAATTCACTTATCTCAAGAACTATTGCTTGTAGTAACTTTTGCAGCTATACCTTTTACCTAAGAATGCAACTTCTTGAAAAAATATGTTTTGTCCGAAAAAACTAAATTTAGTCTACTCTGTTTGGCATTGACTAAATTACTTTATTAAATTTTAGCACGCGGTTTTTTCCAAGGAAAAAATACAAGGTACACCTTCAAATTCTAAACCGTTTGCAAACATTTCTGAAATTGCAAAAAAATTTAAAGCAAACTTCAGAAGAATACTTAACGTAGTCAAGCTTAACCACCGAAGGAGTTATTAATTTAGTTTTTAATTCATATGAATTCCAGAATATTAAAAATCAACTTATGCACTATTACTATTTTGTGGTGCAACATAAGGGCATTTTTCGCTATTTCAGAAAAGTTTACCCCACTGTATTATACAAGTAGATTAAAGATAAAACATATAAATCTGTACATGCTGAAGCGAAACCTATATTTAGGAATGGACAAAAGAAATTACGTTTTACGCGTACGTATTCAAAAGTTGTATTTACGTACCCTTAAAAGTCCACAAGTCACTATTAATTTTTTTAAAATGCAACACACGTTCACAACATTAGATATTTGTTTTCAAATTTTCAGGGTGCATCATATTCATTAAATATTTACATCCTTTATCTTGGATATCGAAATCGCAAGCAAGAAAAAAAAATTCAGTAGTATAATAACAACATAAATAATTACACAATAATTAAAAGTGTTACTACCAATTTTACAGCACCAAACGAATTACATAAAACATTTTTTTTTCTAATGCTCTCTACACCTTAATATAGTTGTTGGTATCAGTACCTCGTATCATAAGTGTTTGGCGATAGTGTAAGCACCCACAACTCAATTTTTTCAATTTTACTATCGATATATTATTTATATTATGGGTATTTGTTAGAAATTTGGAATAAATTTAGGTGTGTTTGTATTTGCTCCTTTGATTTAAATAATAAAATACTTCTAAATAATTGATATAAATCCCTTCTGTGTTTTCTTGGTATTTCGCTTTTGGTAAATTGTAGCCATTTTGACACAGCCTTTAAAACGGGAAATGTACAGAGCAGTAAAATAGATCTTGGCCAATATTTTTTCAGTATATTACATTCTCGAAAAATTCATCTATTATCCCAAAGATGCTGGTCGTACACTTTTATATGCTGTTAATTTCGTGTTATTACCTTTTATTACATTCTGTTAAGTCATCGTTGGTCATTATAATACTAGGTGCGATTTTTACAGGCATTATCTCTATTAAATTGCAAACGGCAAACATGAAAGATTTAAGACGAACAAAAATGGAAGATTTTTGGGAGTTTGTAATTACACAGCCTAACGGTATTCCTCTTGCTAGTGACTGGGTAACAAAAAAATTAAGTTTATGATTTTGTACAGGGTGTCCCAAATTCGAGGGTGACCATTGGGATCTCAAAAACTGTAAGAGTTACGGGATTGGTTAAATGGAGGCAAAGTTGCGCCTTGTGAAGCTTGATAAAATGCCGTTTAAAAAATTGTAAAGTTTCAGATACTTCCGGAGATATTCAAAAAAAAAACGAAATTTGTCAAAATCACTTTTACCTTCTACCGACTTTATTTAAAGAGATATCGGAAAACCAAAAACAGTTTTTCATTGCCACTTTTTAACAAGATGTAAAAAAAAAATTAATCCGACGTTTCGTTTTTTTCCGATCATCATCAACTTTATTTTTTTTTATGGGCGTCCTATTGGATTTTCTCATTTTTAAAAAGTATTTTTAATTGCCTTTAAAATGAGATATCGCACTTGCATGTCCGATTACTCCTTTTAGTACTTCCCAAGAGAACTCCATGAGTGCAAGAGAGAAAAATATATCAATGGGATTTCCACATAAATTGATTTTATATAAATTGAAGCTATAAAATACCCCTTTCCTAACCTAATATTTTGATTTTTTTAAATATATATAGTAGGCCATGACAAAACGACATTAGCCGGTTAAATTTAATAAAATAAAGGAATACATTTTCATTGATTTGGTTTAAAAAAAAAAGCCTATATCAAATACAGAGTATTTTTTTTGGGGTTAGATTTTACGATGTTTTTCGCTACCTTTATCACACATGTATCGAATAGCGTATTAATGATAAATAAATAACATAACTCGACAAGTTATGGGCCCAGGCCCATCCGATAGGCCGAACAACATTAATAATGTTTTACTCGTAATGTTTATTGTTCCCTTGTAGCTGTAATAAATACTCGAATGTTTTTTCTTGGTATTATTTTTTCCTATGTTTGTCTTGAGGCGAAAAACAGTGCAAGTCCACTACTTTTTTTGAATCATAAATCTACACCACAGTTTTTATTGATTTCCTAAAAAGTCCAAATTTGAACTTCATATCTTGCAAAATATTTTTAAATTTAATACGATAATTATTGTATTAAAGACTGATTACTTTAGTATTCAGAATACAATTAATAGTTTCGATACTTTTTTAAAAAATGAATCGTAAATTCTCGAGGCTTTTATACATTTGAGCAATATATTATTGGAATTTTTAATAAAATGCTCCCTATAACTAGTAATTATCAATAATATAAAACTCGTGAAAAAAAACTACTACGCTGTTAGTATAACTAAAAAAAACCACTGATTATAAAATACCATAAGCCAGTTACGAAATGCATTAATGCATACATTAATAAACAACAAAAATAATGCATATAGCATATTGTTAATTGGGTAACTTGGCTCTAGCAATTATTTTATGTGAATTTATTTACAAGCAAATTGGTACTTGCACGAATTTATTATCAATTTTCAGATGAGAAAATAAACAGTTACAAACAGTTTTGAACCGTCGACAGGAGGACTAGGCCAGTACTGTTTTACCATATGTTTCTTCTGCCTTTCCCAAAACGGTGTCAATAAGATAATTATTATTGATAGACACTGGTGAGGTACAGAAATTCCTTGGGTGTTTTACGCTTCTGAATTAATGATTTTAAAATAGCGGATAATAATCGTCGGTGTGTAATTAAATATAATATTTATGATTAAGCGGGAGTTAAGCGACCCAGTTTGAAGACGTTATAGGTGCATCTTAGGAAAACAAATATGTGATAGGCATTTTAACGGCTATAAACAAATGTTGGGGCTAGTACGTAATAAATTATTTATGTTCAAATAGCGGTTTTTTGACTGTTAAACTTAAAAAAATTATTTGTCATCAATTGTCTGTTTGGTAATAAGAAATCAATTGTATCTAAATTTAAAAGAAACATCCTAATAACCCATTAGTGCATGGAGTTGTTTCTAATTTTTCTTTAACTGTTTTTAAGTGATATTTTATTTAACTGTATTTGAAAAATTTACATTTTTTGTACATCCATTATAACGGATACTATTCATTTAATATAACGTTATTCGGACTGATATTGCAAAAATCAGTTTTTCGGATTAAGTCCAAGTGATATTTCACAAAAAAAAAATTGCTTTAGATTTATCAAATCTACATACTTTATCGGTAGCTGAAAATTCTGGAAGATGGTTTCCATAGGTGTTTAAAAAATAGATTGCGAAATGTTGATGTATACATTTCTTAGATTGGATAGTTCTATAGCTAGTAACATGTAAACGTATCTTTAATCTTCTGCCATTAATGTCAATGTCACTCCTGTCATTCATAGATGTCTTTTTTTGTGGCATAGAGAAATGAATATTAACAGAGTGTTCGAAAGGTAGCCTAACCTGATCATCAAATTCTAAAACTTAACCTAAAAAATTTAGTTCGGTTAGACCGCATCGAGGGCCAACTTCTGTCATAATTGTCATTATGACAGAAGATACCCACTTTCGCATCACAGATCGTCGCCATTGCTTATTCCTTTTTAGTTTAGCGCACATTGGGTGTGTTCTTTTGTTTTTTTCTCAACAAAAAATGTAGCTTAAAGTCACTAAAGTGTAATTTCATCATATAGAAGCTTTTTTGTTGTTTTATTGTGTGGTTTCAGATTCCTAGGATGGGGTAAGTGCAATAGTTTTCACCATGTTGTAGGTCACCCAAAATTGTTGTTTACCATTTTAAAACTGCCCTAATAATGTTATCACCAGGAAAATTTATTTTTAAATGCAAGGCACCTACTTGTTCTAATACATTATTGGCCTATTGAGGATTCATACAAAAATTAAATTTTCTTTAAATTTCGTCGAATGGTTTAAAATACTTGGTTTAAGCCCAACCTCAACAAGGTGTTATTTATGTCAAGACCATTTTGATGATATTTCATTTACTAGTACTATACTTACTCGTTTAAGATAGTGTGCTCTCCCAATTGCTGGCCCAGTATTATTCAAAATGCCCCAGTACTGGTTGAGGCACAAATACCTTGGGAAGATACATTGACTTTATTACCTGTTGTCATAATCCAACAATCTCAATATAATGTTCAGAATGAACATAATTACGCTAGGCCACTTTTTACTAGGTCTGACGAAAGGTATCATCAGTGCTTTGCTGCTAGGAAGTACCAAAAGCACAATAAATGAAACAACTTCCATTCTACCAGGTTACTACTCAAGGAGGTACCTCACCTCGATAAGATGGGAGTAAGATCCAGGGATTCTCCTTGAATATTTAAGAAAAAAGACCGATGACATCTAGAATTTAGGGTATATGTACATCAGTGTCAACTAATTTTTAATATCATACTCTCCATAAATAACACTAATATTTTAATTACAGGGTTAGTTTTTATATATTACCACTCCCCTAACATTTTTGGATACCCTTTGTACAAAAAAATAGGTAGTAAATTTTTAGGGCAATTTTTGAGAAATATAGTTCTTATGTCTATAAATAATTGATTTATAAATTTGATAAATTGTAATTTTTGTATCATATCCTTAAAATGTAGAAAAAGCAAAATACATACCATGGACAGTGTTGTTGTGTGACAAAAACGAATTGTATCAGGATCCCTTTTAAGACAATAAATTAAAAACTTACTTTACAATTGACTTTAATTCTACCCCTACCTTTGTTAATTTGTTGATAAAACAGTGAAATTAACATTGTTAGTATCGAGCATTTAATTCTCAAAATAGGACTTAATATATTATACTTAAATCTCTAAAATATTGTCTTACATAATTGACCCATTAAATCTTTTTTTGATAGCGTATTGGGCTGTAAAATCTCTTTCACATTCTCTAAAAATCAATGAAAAAGTGCATTATTAACAATTTATTTTTTTGAAGGGCCTAAATGCTTTAACTTAACAGATTAAAAGCAAATTTGATGAATTTAATGTTAAAAACACTAACGAATTCAATTAAAAAATGTAAAAAATAAACTTAAATTACATACATTATCATTCTTAGCCTCTTCAAAAATTAAATTAATACACTTGCACTATTTCATAATTTTTTAGAGTTTGTGATCGAGATTCACAGCCTTTACGCTGTTAAAAATTGATTTAATGGGTCAATAATTTTAAATTTCGCGCCATTCCAAAATTTTGAATAGGACGCCTTTCATTTCTATGACGGATCGGTATTACAGTAGACTATTTTAGCGACTGTGACCAATGTCAATTATTTTAGTTCGGTTAGACCGCATCCGTGAGGCTGCAATCGGGTTTAGGGTAAGGATGGTGCCTACTTGTTACTATGGGATTGAACCCTCTTATACTTTTAATTACTCTATGTTTTGTGGTAAGAATCTTAGTTGTGCTCTCTACCGCGTTTTTTGCTACCTTTATCATATATGTATAAGTTATATACTCAAATAAATCCTCTAACATCGAATAATGTAATAGTAATAAATAATATAACTCTGCAGGTTATGGGTCCATATCGGTGCTAAATTACGTGTTTATTAGGATTTGTGACACAGGAAATCGGATCGGTATTACAGTAGACTATTTTACCGACTGTGACAAATGTCAATTATTTTAGTTCGGCTATTTAAAATTTTAGAATGGCGCGAAATTTAAAATTATTGACCCATTAAATCAATTTTTAACAGCGTAAAGGCTGCGAATCTCGATCACAAACTCTAAAAAATTATGAAATAGTGCAAGTGTATTAATTTAATTTTTGAAGAGGCTAAGAGTGATAATGTTTGTAATTTAAGTTTATTTTATACATTTTTTTAATTGAATACGTTAGTGTTTTGACATTAAATTCATCAAATCTACTTTTAAGCTGTTAAGTTAATGCATTTAGGCCCTTCAAAAAAATAAATTGTTAATTGCACTTTTTCACTGATTTTTAGAGAATGTGAAAGAGATTTTACAGCCCAATACGCTATCAAAAAAAGATTTAATGGGTCAATTATGTAAGACAATATTTTAGAGATTAAGTATAATATATTTAATCCATTTTGAGAATTAAATGCTCGATACTAACAATGTTAATTTCACTGTTATCAACAAATTAACAAGGGTAGGGGTAGAATTTAAGTCAATTGTAAAGTAAGTTTATAATTTATTGTCTTAAAAGGGATCCTGATACAATTTATTTTTGTGCTGCTTTAGCACAACACCCCATGGTATGTATTTTGCTTTTTACATTTTGAGGATATGATACAAAAATTACAATTTATCAAATTTATATATTAATTATTTATAGACATAAGAACTATATTTCTCAAAAATATGCCCTAAAAATTTTACGTTTACTACCTACTTTTTTGTACAGAGGGTACCCAAAAATGTTAGGGGAGTGGTAATATATAAAAACTAACCCTGTAATTAAAATATTCTTTATGGTTAGTATATTAAAAATTAGTTAACACTGATGTATACCCTTAATTCTAGATGTCATCGGTCCTTTTTCTTAAATATTCAAAGAGCATCCCTGGATCTTACTCCCATCTTATCGAGGTGAGGTACCTCTTTGAATAGTAACCTGGTAGAATGGAAGTTGTTTCACTTATTGTGCTTTTGGTACTTCCTAGCAGCAAAGCACTGATGATACCTTTCATCAGACCTAGTAAAAAAAGTTAAAAAAAAAACTATGTTAAAAAAACTACTATATACAATGTATATAAAATGTTTTGAATTGATCAGGGAGTTTTAAAAGAATTTTGTATTCATATTAATTGGTATTTAAAAAAGTTTTGATTAAAAAAAATATATTTGAATATGATAAAGTGAAGAGTTCCAATGCTGTGTTAAGGATATCATTTTTAATATTTTCACAATGTTCTTTGCATGTGTACCATTCAAATGAAATGAATTTCCATATAAGATGCTTGATTTTTTGCTTAATATGTGTGATATGCCCATAGGTGGGTAAAATAAAATTAACATAATCATGAATTTTTGACAATTCAATAATTACTTCTTTCGTCACATATATTAGCCTTTTTTTGTTATCAGTGTACTCCTTAAACATGGTAAACATGTGATGAGATTCCAATCCATCAGTTAATAAATTTACTTGGCATTCCTCACAGTTATTAATTGATTTTAATTTTTTTATTAAAAAACCAGCAACATATGATAATGTATTTTCATCATGATCAGAAAAATCTGTAGTAATAACTGGCAAATTCAATTTTTCTATTTCAGAATATTCAAACACATCTAGGTTGACACAGTCTCTTTGAATATTATCATGCTCTAAAAAATCATGCAGGTTATCAAGAAGAGAGCTGTCATCAAGTTTACAGTTTCTGTTGGAATTAGGAGTGACAAGATTACTTAGTAAAGATGTTTTAAAGCAATCTATGAACTGATGACAGTTTGGGTTGGAGTTTTCAGCCCCAAAGTGTCGAATAGCTGAAAATGAGTATTCTAATGGGTCCTGGTTTAATGACCTAGTTCTCAAAAATTTAAAACCTAAGGTTCTGCATGTTTTCCAGAGCTCTTGTGTAGCAGTTATTGTTGTAAGCCAACCTGATTTAAATGGCAATAATCTTTTGGACACATTATCATTGACAAAGACCCAACTGTTGATTCTTGGTAAAAGCCGACTCCAGAGAGCTAAATGTGGGGATTTATTGGATATACACCTTCTATAGGGTTTCCCATGTTCTGGTTTACAAGTCCTGCCATTTAAACTGTCAAAAAGTTGATCTATATCATGTACAAACTCTGCTGTATCTATTGCCTGAGCAGGAACATTGTTGGTCGGATTACTTACCATTTCTTCAATTGTGGCTGCAACGGTATGGCTAAGTGTTCTTACTGCTACTGACACTTTCATTTTTAGGCGACTCTCAAATTTTAAGTTTAAATAAACTTCTCTAATTTTTCTTAAAGCTTGAAATCTTTTCTTTCGGTCTATAACAAAACATTGCCTAATATGGTCCAATGATGCAATTTTTTTTTCATTAAACCTAATATTGTATATCAAAAGAGCATTACGAGTTGATTTAAGCAAATGTGGCACATCAAAAAGAGTAAAAACCCTATGGTTGTTTATATAAAAGTATGGACCCGGTCGAGTATTTTCTTTTGAAAGTTGTTTTATGGCAGAGCGATTATTAGATGCCTGGTCACATACTGTACATAAAACTGTAAGTCCAGTTTCCTCAATTTTGGCAATCAACTGTTTTATTAAAACTTTCAATTCTATTGCAAGTAAGTCCCTAGTAAAAAAATATGCAATTGGTTGCTTCCAAGTTTTGTGAAGGCCATTGACCATAAAAACTAAAGCATGATTTGCAAACTGATTTCTTCTACCCATGGGCCCTAGGTCTACATAGCCATCAACCATATCATATAACCGATTGTACATTAATTGTTCTGACAGTGAAATTTTATTAAAAATTAATGAGCAATACCTATCAATTGCTTTCATTTTATTCACTCTTAATTTTAATTTACCAAAAATCTTATCATTAATGCCCGCTTCAAAGGGTGCACTTTTTAAAAGTTTTTGTAGGGTAGATTTACTTGATAAAGCTAGACTGCTTTTTAAAAACCTGTATGATTTTGGACCTCTTTTGTAGAGTGCTAGGGCATATACCTTATCTTTGGTTGTCCATGTTGGTCTTTTTGTTTTTAAATTTGTAAAGCAATTTTAAAAAAAAGAGGCTACTGAATGATCCATATTTTGCTCTGATTCTTTAAAAACTTGGGTTTTTGACAACTGATATGCTGCTTTCAATTTTTGTTTGCTCGAAAACAGTTTGCTTTTTAATTTGCAGATTCTGTTGCTTTGGGTTTTGTTTAGATAATAATTTTTTTTTCTAGGAGTAAGATTTTTAACCCTTGTTTCAGAAATTTGACTCAACATACTAAATCTCTGTTTTTTGTGCCATTTTCTCCATCAATATGCCCTATGCTTCCCACAACCTTTCTTTTCGAATTAGGGTGAATGACCATTGGCCTAGCATAATTATGTTCATTCTGAACAATATATTGAGATTGCTGGATTATGACAGCAGGTAATGTAGTCAATGTATCTTCCCAAGGTACTTGTGCCTCAACCAGTACTGGGGCATTTTGAATAATACTTGGGCCAGCAATTGGGAGAGCACACTTTCTTAACCGAGTATGTATAGTACTAGTAAATGAAATATCCTCAAAATGGTCTTGACATAAATAACACCTTGTTGAGGTTGGGCTTAAACCAAGTATTTTAAACCATTGGGACCTCCTAATAATGTCACTTTCAGGAAATTTAAAGAAAATTTTATTTTTGTATGAATCTTCAATAGGACAATAGTATGTATTAGAACAAGTGGGTGCCTTGCATTTAAAAATAAATTTTCCTGGTGATGACATTATTAGGGCAGTTTTAAAATGGTAAACAACAATTTTAGGTGACCTACAACATGGTGAAAACTATTTGATAAAAAAAATTGCACTTACCCCAACCTAGGGATCTGAAACCACACAATAAAACAACAAAAAAGCTTCTGCCTATATGATGAAATTACACTTTAATGACTTTAAGCTACATTTTTAACCATTTTTTGTTGAGAAAAAAACAAAAGAACACACCCAATGGACGCTCAAATAAAAAGGAATAAGCAATGGCGACGATCGATGATGCGAAGGTTGGGTGATGGCAAGGAAGGAAAGAAAATCGATAATCTAATGACAATTATGACAGAAGTTGGCCCTCGATGCCGTCTAACCGAACTAAATATCTTAGGTTAAGGTTTAAAACTTGATGATCAATAGGCTACATTTCAAACACTCTTTTAATATTCATTTCTCTATGCGTTATTCTATTCATGTCCCATAGTGAGTGCTTTAGTGCGCGATAACACCCTCTTCGTGATAAAATTTGGCTTTCCGCCACTAGTAAAAAATATATATCCATATCCACCCATTTTGAAAAAAACCCGACCATTTTTCGTTAGTTTTAACAAAAGCCGCTAACTGCAGAGTTACCTTAAGTTAAACTACTCCTTGGACAAAATGAGGTCTTAGAAATTTTAACTGTCGAAATCTTAGTAGATGCTGACAAGTTAGTTGCATAGAGAAAGGAACATTCTTATACAATGAGAGATGACCTTATCTTTAAGGAAAATGAAGTACCAGGCATGTGAGTTTTTAAGTAGCTATATCATAGAATTTGAGCGAACAATTGTTACTGATTTAAAAAATGCTTCTGGTAAAATTGTAAGCTTTTAGCCTCTCAGATCCTCAATATCAAGCTGTTGTGACAGCCATTGATGTCATTTTCTTTGAACCAAGCAATACAGTTACACTTAATTTTATCAAAAGCAAATTATGCTACAAACAACGATTCAACATGGAAGGCTTGGGTTATTTTTATTTAATAAGATTAAAACTACCGCAAAGGTTTTGGTTTGAAGTCATATACTGCCAACTTTATTAGGAAAATACACTGGAATAGGCAAACACCAAGCAACAAGTGAAATAACTTGAGACTTTGGTGAGAATTTTTGCTAACGCCAATAAAACTTTACCAATTTTGTTTGCCATTAGTTTACTACAAAGCTTCAATTAATAATCCATTTATGGGCAAGACCACGCATGCCACAGTCATTAAATCTATCCAACATTATGTTAATATTTATTAAATCAAACGCCTTTTTTAAGTCAAAAAATAGGCTTACACATTTATTGTTTATTTCCAAATTAGACAAAACATATGAATATAGCTACAAAATTGCATCTTTTGCAGAGCGACCCGTCCTGAAACCAAACTGGTATTTACTAAAAAAAATTTCTTTAAGTAGAAAAGACTCCAAACGTTTAGAGAAACACTTTTTAAAAACATTCGAAAACACCGATAAGAGTGAAATTCCTCGATAATTGGATATTAAATGCTTATCACCTCCTTTCTGGATAGGGACTACAATAGAGTTCCTCAGAGCCGATGGAAATGACAGATTAACAAGATATGTCATCGGTGTCACCAAAAATTCAAGGACTTGTTTAATAAGAGAGCAGGGAATTCCATCATCACCAGCCGAGTGTTTGTTGGTAACAGATAAGATAATTTCACGTATTGCACTTTCATCATACGAACATAAAAATAATGAATTTTAAATTATTTTATTATTTAATGTTTTTGGCAATTTATTTATTTAGGCTAAAAAAATCTAGACCAACCGTATCCATGGAAGCCTTTCTTAACCTCCCACCATTACACCTAGTGATTCATGAAGAAGCAAAGCTGGGACTGTAACGAATGGGAAATAACAGTCAAGTTGACTTGACAAAACATCAAAGAATATCACGAATCTCTGAGGCAATTAAATCAGGAATGACTTCGGATCACATGATTCTAAAGTATAACTTTCGCACACCCTTCAAAATTGAATATCCAACAAGAAAAGAATCCAATTGAATATCCAAGACCGACAAGGGAACGGGAGCTGTATTTTTTGGAGAAAAATCTAAGCATTAAACGTTGCATATGTTTGGAAAACAAGCACACTCCTGAGTGAAAAATGAGCCAGCTAAAGAGAGAAAACATGTTTATGAACTTAAAAAAGTGAAAATAAACAGAAAAATTACTAGAGACCTCCTTACATTTGGGAGGAACAAACTCTTGTAGGCCTCAGAACGGGTCACATGGCCGTTAAAAAAGACCTGAGCACCATTGAAGAGTATAATGGAGACCTTAATTGGCGATTGTGCGAAAAGTAACCAGAAACAGTCCGACATGTAATTTGCAACTGTGAGACTTTGTGCCGCAAAAGGCAACTCCGCAAAGGAGGAACAAAAAAAGTAACCTTAATGATTTGCGTTTTTTGCACTTCAGAAAAGAAAATTCAACCAGTTTTAATATCTACAACACGCAATTCCTTTAAATAATTTCTTAAGTCGCATTATCATCTTAAGACCCAATATATTTCCTGCAGTTACACAATCCTAAAACCAGATGGTTAAGAGGAAGTGTTCATTTAAAAAAATATATCACATAAAACGTTAAATTTACTGATAAACTTTTATCGATTTGCATTATATAAGTTGAATTGTGTATTACTAAATCGTACGTATTCAAACTGATCTCTCTTCCGAAATTTCACTTTTTTAAGTTGAAAATCGAGAAACTGACTGGTTCGACACGGCATAAGACATCAAAGGCACCATAAAATTAAAACGATTTTTTTAACTTAAGCTTATTGCAATTTTTTGGTGCATCACGTCTTCACTACGAGACTGCTGGAAACCTGCTGAGCAGGATTTTTCGATCTGGGCCATCGGGTCGGTAAATTATGCAATTTAAGAGGGGCTATTTGGTCGGTTTTTATTGCGAGTTTTATTCGTTTTACTGAAATTCGGGTTATTTTAACTTACAACGGCAATTTGTACGGGCCTTAAGGGTTCTTCTGAATATGCAGACTAACTAGCAGACTAACTCAGTATACTGTCATCACTTCTGTTACACTATATTGTGAGGAAATCACAATCTAATTTTTTATTTAGTATTCACCTCTTTATTCCAAACTTTACACCTCAAGGTCTTGGAAGCAATTGGAAATTCTAGTTTCTTTTGATCCCACGTCGTGTTTTTCCTTTACTAAATAATCTTAATGAAGGTAACTGAACTTCCCCTGTATCTTAACCCTATTAAATAAACTTACACTACAACTAAGTATAAATACCCAAATAAAACAACGTCTGCAAATGGAAAACGGACACAACAGATAATGAATCACATAAATCAGGAGCTGATTTAATTTGAAACGCATCTGTCGTGAACGAACCGATAGATTAAAAGATGTAATCATCGCTATTGCAGCCTTATGGATTTCCAAGCATGCATTAAAGTACGTGAGCAATTTTCTTATTGGTAATTTATCTTGTAAGCTAACAGTAATGATTGAGTGCTACGGTGTGGATCATAATCGTCTTTGATTACCTTTATTAGTTTTGATCAGTATGCAATTATTTGAAATCAATAATTATTTTGTCATGCCCTTTTTTAGTTTGTTCCTACTTTTGCCAATGATTTGACCTGGAAAAAATAATGAAACAACAGAAATCTTGAATATTGTTATTTTTTATAGAAAAGTAGGATGTCAAAACCTTTCCTGGTTTTGCAGATCATAAGAAGTACATGGTACAAGATCTTACTGGATGAAGGTCTAAGGTCCGGAAAATCACTCTGTAGATCCAGAATTGTGTGGTGCCTTAAAAATATTATTTATTTTTATTTTTTTTTTATTAGATGAGAAAAATCAAAATTCAATTTTTTATTTGTTTTTTTTTTTTGTATAAATAATTCAGCAACGGTAAGCAATAGTTTGTATAAGTAAGTGTGTAAGTAAGACATTTTATTGGTTTAAAATTTAAGATGATATATTTGGTTCAGCATTCTACTTTTCCATCGTCAAAAACATCTTCTTATCTCAAAATCATAAAATTTAAAACTGCGGTTTGCGGATCACCTCCTCATTTATTAATTAACCCTTATTCACGTATTTGATATTCGGTGGTTCCCATGTGGAAATTTGTATTTGTGATCTAAAGAAGCGACGTAAATTCTTTTAAGTTACATAATTTGGTCAATTAAAGCTTTGAATTTGAATTAATTAATAGCATATATCAACGCGATGGTTAGTCGCAAATAGAGTATAGTTAAGCCGGGTTAAATTGTAAATTATATGTAAGTCGAAAATCCTTTGTAATTTTAAAACTTTCCATTTGTTTACTTCATCCTATCAATAAAATTTTGAAACTTAAATACTTTTTCGAGAAAAAAAAATGTGTGCGCTTGAGACCACACGACTGAAGTAAAACTTCATTAGCTCCATTCATATGAATATTTATGCACAATTTCCGTACGTAATTACTTCTTAGTTGATGGTCCGGGACCATCACTTTCATATTCAGAGCCTGTATCACTTCCTGCAATAATTTCTTATTATTCACCCGAAAATTCACAATAAATGAACTTCAATTAAAATTTTATTCACTTTAAACGTAGAATAGTTAATACATTGAACAATAAAAATTAATTTATAAAATTGTTCAAGAATGACGAAATGAAATTAGGAAATAATCAAGAAATCACCGTTCGCGTAACGCTAGCAAATTCGCAAACGATCACTACTGCCTGAAATATATATGTATTCTATGCACTGGCTATGAGAGGAAGAGAGAACGAAATTGGCTTCCTCTTGTTCCTACAGTAACATACGAACCGTAACTCTCTCTCTTTCTATCTCCACTAACTCATATCTCCTTCTCAAGTACCGTTTACCTCGCACGATCACACTTTTCGTAACGCATTCGCCAGCTTACTTCCCAACTCAAGCGTGCCTAAAGAAGTTTTACGTCAAGAATGTCTCAGACAGGTTTGACAGATAAAAAAACTGGAAGAGCTGTTATACCATAGTAGTGACAGTGAAACAGATGATTATATAATCTGACGATCCTAATTTTGCTCCTGATGAGAATTAACATTTCTCAATGTAAAAAGTATTTAAGAATAACATGCAAAATGCCTTTAGTCTTATTCAAGCTACTAGATTATCTACTCCAGTTTTCTTTTCAGTTGTACTAGAGGTTACAAATTTACTAGGCAAAAATGATTATGGAAAACTTAGCCTAAAAAGGGAGGCAAAATGCCATCCATAAATGAGGAGTGTCTTTTCAAATGCACACAGAAAAATCCTGATGGATTTTTTCACATTTTGTTGTGTAAAAAAAAATGTTTAATTTTAATACACAATTGTTAGATAATATCTCACAGTCCTGTATAAAAATTCCTAGGCATTTTGTATATGTTTTAATGCGTATATTTCATACAATTATTGCATATTAAATTAATACACGATAAGTGGATATTAATTATTAAGATAATGTGTATAAATATTCCAACATTTTTTTTTTAATCCAATGCAGTTTGGTAAAAAATCTAATAACCAAGTATATTTTTACTACAATTTTTAATTAATTTTTTATTCTGGCTTGTGTTGATTTTATTTACAATTGTGTAGATTAAAAAAGATTCTTGCTAATAGCCCTTCGCAATTGTAGAATTTTAAAACATGTGTGGTTACGTTGTGTAGTTATAATACACAATTGTGTATAAAGGAGGACGCGCCCGACGCTCTTGCCCTTGCCGCTAGAACTTCGTTGTTAGCGTCAATGTTGCCAGATTCGATATTAAACAGTTGTAAAGGAATGCATCAAAATTTGCAGTCGATTTAAAGTTGTTAATTGAAAATGATTTAATAGGATATTTAAAAATAAGCCCAATCAGCATAAGTTCTAATTTTATTTATTTAAATAATATCGAATGTAAACATGCCAAAACCTTAGTTATTGTAAACGAACCACCTATAGTCAACACATTTTTAAATTCTATATAAAATGTTAAAAATTTTCATGTATCATAATGTCATACTTGTTAACTATTTTTTTAATATAAGGTGTTGAAAATGGCACTTTTTATGACTATTATATATTAAAAGGGATCTAAAACTAATTCTGTTATGAAGAAAAAACAGATTTCAATTTGCCATTTCGTGTTTTTAATTTAAACTTTTTAAATGATTTCTAAGGTTTTTTTTTCTATTTTAAACAGAATTAGCTCTAAAGCCTCCTTAAGTTATAAAAAGTGCAATTTTCAACACCATGTGTTAAAAAAAAATTGATAGCAGTAAATGATTGTTCTTTTGTTAACAATTACCCGCCTGATATACTGTAGATATGATATACTGATGCCTACTCCCATAGAAGCCGAGATATCGACCTTCAGAGTTTGGAATTTTTCATTTTTCGGGTATACCCCCCCGTATCGAATTTTTTCACCAAAAATTCATTTTTTTCGAAATCAAACTAAGCGTCTTATTTGGGTCACCTAGATTATGAAAACACCGGGTTTTAACAGGATCCGAGCAGAACTAAGGGAATGAGAGCACTTTGAAAATCCTGAAAAAGTCGTTTTCGACGTCCGTTTTTGAGGCCAAAAATAAGCTCCAAAAATGCGATATCTCAGCTATTAGAAGAGCTACGATCTTGCGGATGGCCTCGTTGGATTCAGAAGGACGAAACTAAGACAAAACCGTTAAAATTTTCCTAATAGCTCCCATAGAAGCCGAGATATCGACCTTCAAAATTTGGAATTTTTCATTTTTCGGGTATACCCCCCCGTATCGAATTTTTTCACCAAAAATTCATTTTTTTCGAAATCAAACTAAGTATACCAGCGTCTTATTTGGGTCACCTAGATTACGAAAACACCGGGTTATAACAGGATCCGAGCAGAACTAAGGGAATGAGAGCACTTTGAAAATCCTGAAAAAGTCGTTTTCGACGTCCGTTTTTGAGGCCAAAAATGGGCATCAAAGATGCCATATCTCGGCTATCGTATTTATTATTACACAGATTTATGACGAAATTCTCTAAAATGTATTTTAAATTTTTATGAATATAAATACAAAACACTGTAATAAAAAAACTCCAGTTCTAATGTTAATTTGGTATACAAACCTAAAATAAGTAACCTACACTATATTTAAATTTATAAAACAATATATAGTATTAATATACACAATTTGTAATAAAATTTTATAGTTGAAATGAAAGAAAATAAAATATATTGTAAAAACAACCTACACTAACGTGTGTATTTAAAATGCACAAATTGTGTTTTTTTCCTGTACATACCATGTTAAAAAAACACTAAGAGTTTGCTTATTTATTGAACAATTATATTAAATAAATATAAAATATTGTCGAATTTAAGTACACAAATAGTGTACTATATATATAATAAAATAAATCAAATTGATACACAATTTGTTGATTATAGAACCACAGTTGTTTAAACATAAAAGCATAGAGAAATTCTACACAAATTGATTCTGTACCATTTCCAGAATCAAATTGTATGCAAAATCTATACAATTGTTGAATTTTTATTCACCTATTTTTAAAAGTGTGGGGATATCTACATCTTATCTTGTTTTTCAGGAAATCAAAAAAAACTGTTAGAACAAATACGAAAATATTTGCGGATAAGTGGTTTTACTGTTTAGAAAGTACATAAACCAACTATTAAAACACAATGTTTAGAAAAAAATCATGCCTTTTAATTTTAATGTTAGAAATTTCCAAAAATGTAGAATATCCTCTTTTGATAAATCCATTTCAATTAATCCCCTTTTGTCTTCAACTAATTGTAAATATCCCCTTTTGTTTTGTTAATTATTAGTAAGAAGTATGAGTTTTTATTTTAACTACATTTTATCAGTATAATATTTTTTATTACAAATATCTTAGCCGCTAAAATAAACAAAACACAAATTCTAGGTCAAAACAACAAAATATTAGTTTGAATAGAAGTTGAAAATTTGTTAAACTTTTATTTCACCTGTATTATCTGTAAGACAATCACACATATTTTCCATTTCGGGTGGTTTGATTGTACCTCGGAAGGACTATTTGGATCATCAATTATTAATTTTTTGTACCACTGTAGTTCTTTCAAATTAAACCACTCATCACCAAACTGTTTGTTCAGCAAGTTTTTTATGTCCTTTTTTTGTTCTCGCTTAATGAACGTAACCCTAAATTCAAATTAACCCATGACAAAGAGTGCCTCTTTCCCTTTTTAAGAAATGTTACAGGTTTTTCCAACGGATTCTCAAATCTATAGTTCTCATAGCATTTTAAATCAACGGTGTAATGACCTCGAACCTTTTTTTTTAGTAAAAATCATTCGTTTAAATTTCTGGATACCATCCACTTTTTTATAATATTCCTCCAAGCTTTTTACAACTTTTAGAATCCAATCGTGCCCCAATAATCTTAGTGTGCCAAATTTTTTTTTTTCAAATGTCATTATATTCCTCTTATGGTGATTATTACAACATGCTTTCTAATTTCTTTCTCCAGTCGACCGAAAACCCGGTCTGCTGGTAGAAAACTGTGGCCTCGTATTGGAAAAAATAATCTTATGTCCTTAAGATGTCTTGGGGAGTTATTCAAAAGGTAGAACCGGAGCATGTGTATAATATGGCTATTCTTGTTTTGCCCTCCGCAACCATTGCAAAAGCGAGCATCTACATACACAGCAGATCCCACTTCGGTAGAACCGCTTGCTGATTGTGACTCATCAGTAAGAAACAGGATCTTTTGAATCTAAAGGTACAAGACAAAAATTGTATAAACTGAGCTGTCTGGCATAAAAGGCATCTTGTATGGGGGTCCTAGGCAAACATTGAACCTGTTGTAGGTCAAAACATACAGAATGATTAAACAAACAGAAATTAATTAAACATCCAGAAAAGTAAAAAGAAAAACAATCAAAAATTCGAGAATTTGAAATTCACTCCTTAATGGGTTAACCAATTGGACTATAGTTCTAATCTGGGGTAGATTATCACTTTTCAGAGTCTTAAGTGATAATTAGATGGTAAGCAAAGATCTTTGCCTGATTTTGGCTTGAAATTTGATGGTGATTTACTGAAATTAGCTTAGACGTGCAGAATATCTTAAATAATCAAAATATTTCTTCATGGTCTGCTAAACAATTAAATGCTAACTTACCCTTGAAGAGGTTTATGTTATTCAATAAAATGATTTTTTCAAGGATGTAGTTTTTTCCAATTCTCTCCTATCATTCAAGAAACCTTCTCTTTCTAGTCTATTATTCAAGATATTCGACGTACATTTTTGTAATATTCACTACATTCATATCAAATATTTTTATTTTTTGTTTTCATATCACAGTCATTCATCAAAATCGTTCAAACGTCTTAAGTCGGCTAATTATTTAAATATTTTTCAAAAATAACTTTCCTAACTATAGAAAACTATAAAAAAATAGACCCTATTTCATAGATAATGCATTTCTGAAATAATTAATTTCTCACATAGTATAAACCCTTGTCACATCAAAACTACTTCTTCATCTTCCTTCTCAGTAGTATCCAATATTGGTTTCTTTATTCTCCTTGCCTTAATTTTTAAAATCAATCTGGTGATAAAAGTTTCATAAATGAATCGATATGTGGATGACTTCGTCCAATTGCATTGATAAAATGAGACCAAGTTTCAACTCTAGCAAGTCTATATTACTTACTGCCAACTACAAAAATAATAAAAATGAAAAAAAATGGCTTTCCTGGTTGGAGAAGAGAAAAGATTAGTAATTAGCAGCACCAATTTGATGGTACTGCAAGATTCTTTTTCAATCTATGCAAATTTTTCTTAATTCTTCTAATGTTGAAATTGATGATAAATAAGAAATAACAAAAGACCAGCGTATGCTTAACATATGGATTAAAAAAGGTAAATGCTACTTAAAATGCATTACGGAAAAAATAAACAAACGGAAATCCAAAAAGAAACCATAAACTCTACGTAAATTACTACGTGTTTAATGGTTCCGTTACTAATTAGATTAATTTCCTTTTAGTGTAAATTTGCGCCTCTTTCCGTAAGTGCAAAAAAAATTTCACAACGCTGCATGGTCAAGTTCGCTACTCGTTACGAAAGCAACCATTTATTTTCTGTTATTTTTTTTTACATAGAATTCATTATATAACATTAATAACGACCGATATAACCCTTTTGACTTAACCAGGCTGAAATTTGCAATTCTGCGTGTGAAAAACCTCTGGGCTAATAGATTTATTTGCATGATACGCCCATATAGTTGCAATTTTAGTAAATTATCAAAAGCGATAGTAATGTTAATTTCTTCTTGCATAAAGCAGTAACTAACAGATATATGTAAAATGCTAATTTACTTTCAAGTATTTATTTTTTTTTTACTTGAATAACTTTATTGGTTGGATAACTGATAAGGTATTTATTTTAATTGATAGATCAAAATCTTAAAACATAAAATAACTTTTTACGGCTTTCAAGTCTAACGATTATTGGGATAACTGTATCGGTTGGCTTTTATAGTTGCAGGTCGGTCAATTTTATTGTAGCCGGTTCTTTCGAAGAAGAAATACCTTGATAATTAAAGGTTCAATACAATTTACAAATCTATACTAATGAGAATTTATTATATACACCTTATAAGGCTTATTCTTTAAAGAGATATATATTTGCCAGGTTTCTTATGCCCGACTAAATAAATAAAGTAACGAGGATAATGACATGATTTTTTTTTTTTTAATTTTTCTCACTCTATAGGATTTGTCTTCAGTATTATTAATAGCTTATTTAAAATGTGTTAGTTTTCTCAGTTTTCTTATTTAATATACCTCGTATTATTTCCTCACCTTATTTTTTTTTTTCACTTCTAAGAAATATTTATTTAATAGAGGGCATTATCTAAGAGTTTTCAGGAAGTACCTAACCTACACTGAAATAATACTGATAGCATAATATTTAGGAAAAATTACTTTAACCCAGATATTAAGGAATTAATTTTTGGAAAGAAAAAATTAAAATTTTTGTCAAAAATGGTTGATTATAGTTCCTACTAATCAAATTAAATCATTTTTATTTTATCCAATTTTTTTAAACCAGAATTTTCAGGTCGCTAGTAATATGGGGTACTAATAATACAACTAAAACTTTTTAAATCATTTATCAAGAAAAAATATTACAGTATGGTACTCCTTAAAGCAATCCTTGGGATACAGCCCGATGTCACATTTATCGCATCTAAACTGCACTTTCTTGTGAGAATTGCCACATTTTGTTTGCTTCTCTTGATATATGGTCAATTCCATCATATCGAGAGTAGGCATAGGCATTATTTGATAATCTTGGGCGTCCCTTTTTTAAAGGTTTTAAATGTTTCCAGGAAATTATTGGCAATTGCTCTTCGGAATGTAAGTTTTTCCCCCTTGGAGTCGGTGAATTTGCCATGCATTATGTACAGCCATAGCAATACAGTGAGAAAAGAGAGAAAAGTACCATTTCTTTCCTCGTATTGAGATTCTATATAGTCCGATGTTTTGATCAGACCGATTAACTCCGCCCATGTTTGCATTATAGCTTTTGATTAAATCTGGTTGATCAACTAATATGATCTTTTTTTCTTTCTGAGAATACCGTTTTACTTGCCGAACAAGCTCAGAGGAACATGCATTACTAGCTATAGATACAACATTATTGTCATTCCACTTACATACAAATATTTTGGAAGCATTAGACATACCATAGGAGCTTTCAAATTTGCCTCTTTCAGGCTTTTTTTTAAATCTTTGAGATGATAATATAGGACATAAACCAACCCTATTTTCTCTAATAGTACATGTAGCTTTTACACCTTTCTGAGTGAGTACGTCTATTAATTGAAAGGTCGTAAAAAAATTATCAAAGTAAACATAAAAATTTAAGTTTACTTTTGATGTATATAGAACATCTGCAAATCGTAAAATTACACCAGGGCCTAATCCCAAGTCTTTATAGGATTGATATGGTTCAAACCATGCTACATAACCTAGTCTGGTTGATCCCACCCAAAATTTGTAGCCCCAGCGAATAGGTTTTCCGCGTATAAACTGCTTGGTTGTATGACGCCCATAATAGGGGACCATAGCCTTATCAATACAGTAATTTTCTTCATTCGCTGATTTAAAGCATTGGAGAGAGGCTTCATTTTAGAAAATTTATCATTTTTTTCGAGATCATTATTATCGCAGCAATGAATGTTTTTCATTATATATACAAATCTATCACGAGACATTGCGGAAGCAATTAATTCATTATGAGAGTCGTTAGCAGTCTCCAAATACATAAATCATTTTGGTACTCTAACGTAGCAACTAATCATCAAAATACCAATGAAGCACTGTATTTCATCAACGCTTATATCTGCAGGACAGCTTGGCTGCAATAACTATTAGTATAGAGATGCAAGAGATGTAAAACATCATTATCAAAAAATAGTTTAATTAGATTCAAAGGAGAAATATTATTTAGAGGTTCGACTGGGTATAAAAAATTAGGAAAATCGTTAAGAGCAGCATTGTTTGTGTCCATGAAAAAGATTTCGCTGGTGTTATAATCTCCCTTTGGGCTTTCGTAAAATTTGAAACAAATTTGGTTTTGCCACAAAGTACTGAGAGAGGAACATCCTCGTCAGAATCCGCCTCTGAATCGGAGTTTTCACAACTTTTGTTTGAATTCATGATTGCGACAGGTGCTCGAAGTTGACTTTCGGGTAAATTATTTATATCTACCAAGTCCTCTTCACCTGACTGAAACTTCATCGGTATGGTACTCGTTTGCAGTTTCGGGTGGAAAAATCACTAATTCTACAGTCGTATCATCTTCGTCAACATAGGCATTCTCAGCCTCGATTAGAAGCTCATGTAAAGTGAGTGGTTTTTTATAGCTGAAATTAAAATATAAACATAAGTAAATATAGATACATATTATACAATCTTTGGTTACCAATATAATTTTTTAATAATTGGGTAACAATTTAAAAAAATGCAAATTTATAAAAAATATCTATAATTTCAAAATGACACAAAGTATTACCGTTGATTGAAAAGGGAAAAGATGCGCAAATACTGTATAAAATTTCGTGACCGCGGCAGCCAGCCGTTCTTTGCTTTATCTAGCAATTTAGAAGCTAAGAGGTGGCGCCCCCATACGTAGGAATGACGAAACTCGCTTGGCAGCCTTGGTATTAAAAATTACCAGACATAATATCGCAGAGAAATGGGAGTTTTCGCATTGCGCTATTTCTGTTTGAGGACATATTCGCATATTCCATAGTATAAATTTGGGAGAAAATATTGAAAGGTTTAGTTTCATATTTTGTTTTTTTTCTAATTTTTAAGTATAAAATCTAATAAGTAATATAAGTAATATAATTTTGCTTATTTTTAAAAGTACGGCTGTTATTTTTTATACAAGGTGCAAAAATATACATATGGTAAAGTGTTTTAAGCTTTTGGGCCTACGGCTTATAAATTAAAAAAAAAATACCTTGAAAAAAAATTAACCTTAAAAACATATACAGGGTGTTCCGTTCATCATGTTACAAACTTCTATGGCAGATAGAAAACGTCAAAAGAAAAACAAAAGTTCATATAAACATGGGTCCGGAAAAGCTTCCTCAGGGAGCTAGAGCTCTTTGAAAATAACCTTTAAAAACTAGTTTTTTTTTATTAGCTCTGAAACTACTTTAGCTACCGCAACCAATTTTGGGAGGTAAATTATTGTTAGTACGTTTATTCTTTTGAACCTACTAATTAAAAAAAATATTTACCAGGGGCTTCAGAATCAGGGGAGTATTTGGTAAATTTGGGCCCATTTCTTTAAGACTTTAATTTCTGCCCGTTTGGGTATTAGATTATGATGTTCCTATGCTTTTTACATAAAAAAGGTGCTCTTAGTAAAAGTCGGTAAATGATAAATATCACCGTTTTTGTGAAAATTGACGAAAAGCAAGTTATGAGATACAAAAATGAATTATCTATTATTATTAATAAACAATTTAAAAAAAATCTGGCGTAAATATAAAATAAATGTTTAAAAAAAGTTAAGGTAGCCACTTTATTAAATTGGTACTCAAATTAATTAACTGTCACTTTAATTACCTTGAGGCATAAAATGTTTAAATGATTTTAAGTGTACTAAAAAACCAACAAATTAACAATTTTAGAACCGTAAACAAATTTTATTAAAAATTGGTATTACAAAAATAAACTTAAAATATTAATTGCTCAAAATGCCGGCCGCCACGATCGATACATTTATTGTATCTACGCACCATATTAAGGTTGACGTGGTTAAAAATATCAGGCGTGGTTTGGATTACTTCAGCAGCTGCGGAAATTCTGGCCACCAGGTCTTCTTCTGACTCGACTGGAGTTTCATATACGAGACATTTCATATGCCCCCAAAGAAAAAAATCTAAGGGTGTCAAATCTGGTGAGCGCGCTGGCCAGGTGACAGGGCCTCCGCGGTCAATCCAGCGCCTTCCAAAATTTTCATTTATAAACTCGCGGACAATAAGTGGAAAATGAGCTGGCACTCCATCGTGTTGTAGCCATAAGTTCTGTCGTATATTTAGGGGCAGATCATCTAATAGTTCTGGCAGTACATTTCTTAAAAAAATGAAATAAATATTTCCCGTTAAACGAGGAGGCAACATAATTGGACCAATTAAGCGTTCTCCAACAATGCCGGCCCACAAATGACCGAAAACGTATGTTGATAGCTGCTAAAATCATCCACCAAGGGTTTTCCTCACTTCACACATTCTTAGAATTAAAAATGCCTTCTTTTGTAAATAAAGCCTCGTCAGTAAAAAGGACATATTTTGGAAATTGAGGTTCTTCTGTACACCGGTCAAGAAACCACTGGCAAAAATTCACGCGGGGCCTAAAATCATTGGGTCCTAATGATTCCACCTTTTGCAGGTGGTAGGGCCGAAGAAGCTGTTCATTAACAACGTTCCATACCCTAACATGATTTACATGCATCGCATCAGCAACTGCTCGAGTATTTACTGATGGGTTATCTTCAAATCGCTGAAGCACTTCTTCCTCAAAATCCGGGATTCGGAGGTTCCTTTGCGCGCCATTATCTTGGCGTTTTATTTTAACAGAGCCAGTCTCCCTGTGAGCCAACCCTTTCAAAAAGTGTGTGAGCTGGGATTCGCCTTTTGGGAAACCACTCTTCATATAGTCCAGAAGCAGCTCTACCATTACATCGAACTTCCCCATAAATTAAAAGCATATCGGCGTATTCAGCGAAAGTGTATTCCATTACTTAACCGTAATAAAAAGGGAATTAATATCGTGTAAAAAATACTGACAGTGACAAATTTAAAAAATACTGACAGTGGCAATGAATTAGCATTATTATTATTATTAAAATAATTAATTCAAGATACAGCATCTTAGTTTGGTTTTAGTCAATTTCCACAAAAACGGTGATATTTACCGACTTTTACTAAGAGCACCTTTTTTTATGTAAAAAGTATAGGAACATCATAATCTAATGTCCAAACCATGTTGGGGCAGAAATTAAAGTCTTAAAGAAATGAGCCCAAATTTACCAAATACTCTCCTGATTCTGAAGCCCCTGGTAAATATTTTTTTTATTTAGTAGGTTCAAAAGAATAAACATAATAACAATAATTTACCTCCCAAAATTGGTTGCGGTAGCTAAAGTAGTTCCAGAGCTATAAAAAAAAACTAGTTTTTAAAGGTTATTTTCAAAAAGCTCTAGCTCCCTGAGGAAGCTTTTCCGGACCCATGTTTATATGAACTTTTGTTTTTCTTTTGACGTTTTCTATCTGCCATAGAAGTTTGTAACATGATCAACGAAACACCCTGTATATGTTACTCACCTTTAGATTAACTTTTATGTTTTATAGGGTAAGTTTTTAGCTGAAAACTTTTAAATGTATTTTTTTTAAATCTAAAAATGTCTATTGTAGATTTGATAAAGGTCAAGAATATGAAGACCGAAACGTTATTAAAATTATATGTTAAAGCAAGATAAATTTTATGTTTTAACAATTACTAATACCCAAGAAAATAATTGATTTCAAAAATACATAAGCAGCATACATAACCTAAAAACAATCCAACCCTATATATCCAACCAAAGAAAATGGTAAAATTGGATTATTTTTGGGTTAATATTCTGGTTTGATAAATAACATCATATTTCTTAAATTGCCCACGCATTGGGCATTATGAATAATCGCCATGTAATTACATTTTTCATTTTATACGAGCCCCGTCCCACTTCAGTTGGCCCAATTGAAAATTTTTAATAATTTCTGTTTAAACCCCCAAAAAAAAAAGATAAATTTTATAGTTTTAAACAAATAATAAGCTTTACTTACTCTATAAACACAACAAAATGGGAAAGTAAACTCATTTATATTGAACATATATTTATTTTTTAAAACAGTCGCAATTCTTTGAGGCATGGGGTTTATTAAGTTCTGATACTACCCCTGATTAAAACTCTCCCAAATTTCTTGCTAGTGGATTTCGGACCTAATGAATAGAACCCTTGTATATGCCTAAAGAGTTAAAATAAAATAAAAAATAGAAACAAGAAATTTATTTCTACTATTTAAAATATGATTCAAAAATTTATCAATCAACCAAAATCTAATTTTAGAGATAACACATAATGTTTATATGAGATACTTTTTGGTATTGTAATATTGTGGAATAAAGATTCGATAAAAGAATAATAAATTCATTTTTTACTAAGCGGGCCAACTGAAATAAGACGGGGCTCGTATATATTTTTAGCAGAAAATTTTACATAACGAAATAATCATAAATAAATGGTAGTAAAAGTATTTACATATAAAGATTATTTAAACAATCTTTATCAATATTTTTATTTTATTTGTTTAAACATTGACTGAAGAGGCAAGATTTAATTTTCAATCATTGATTAGATACGATACGTATTTTGCTATGCGGCTTCTTAGAAGTTTGTTTTTCTCTCGTTTGCTGGTATTTTTCAGTTTCCCATTTAAAAAAACTAAAAGAATTTTCAAAAAACTAAGAGAATTGTTTTTCTCTTCCTAGTATTAGTACATCCCCGATAAGCACACTCGTTAATTTTGCTTGAATTTGACATAATTCAAAACAATAATAATACAAAATAATACGCCAAACATGCAAAAACTCCCTTAGACGATGCTGGCGAGCTCCGCTAAACAATAATGAGACACAAACGGCAAAAAGATTTCCGCGCGCGTTTGAGCGTGGCGCCATCTATCCGCCGCGCGCTTTTTGGGTCACGTTTTTGCCCGTAAATATGCGTATCTTCTCGCCTTTTCAATCAACGGTATTACGCTCCAAAAAACAAATAATTGAATGGCTCCGCCGAACAACGTTGTGAGCGACATTAATTGCGATATTAAGTTTTTCAGAAAATAACGTTGTAAACGACATTTTCTACCGCATGGCAGTTTTTGGTATCAGTTTTATATGAATGTGGTTTAGATGGCAGCACGTTAAATCACTTCGAAAATAGGTTGACGCGCTCGGAACAACGTTGCAACCGACAAAATGTCCGGCGCGGAGAGTTGTTTTTTCGCCTGGTGATCAAAAGCGCTTAAATAATAGTAAAAAGAGGCAAATTAAAGTTAGTGAGTGGAAAGATAAGTGTCGTAAGCGTTCAAGGGATTCTGGAAATCCATACATATCCAAAAGAAAGCGGCCAGTGCCTGGAAAATTACCACCTGAAGAGATAAGTCACAACATTTTCGATGTGCGTTACAGTTTTACAGGTTAGTTATTTTGCTGTTTTAGGGTAGAATATGCAAGTGTCAATACAAGTGTGGATTGGTTGCCCATGAAGAAATGCTAAAATTATTTAGGGACTTCTACAGTATGGACTATAATCAACAAACAAGGTTTCTTGCATCTTGCATCAAGGTAGGGGATATAAATCGCCGTCGAGTGAATGAAAACATCTCTACTAGACATTGTTCAGTTCGTTATTAAGTCCCAAAGAAAGACCCCTACCCTTCGCGTATGCCAAAAGACACTTTGCCACATAATGAAGGTTACGCCTCGACGCCTACAGATTCTCGTTGACAAAATAAAGTTCACCACATCCTTGACCGATGGCAGAGGCGCGCATGGAAATCATACTAGGATCCCTGATGAAACAAAAGAACAGATCAAATAGCATATTTCTTCTTTTCCTCGTCAAGAAAACCACTACTCCAGAAATATGAGCAAAAAGGAATGTTTGAATCCTGACCTGAGTATCAAGAAAATGTGGCAGCTTTTCTGCATTAAATACACCGACAGTACTGCAAAACTTCACATGTACCGTGATGTTTTTCAAAGTGAGTTCAACCTAACATTTGGTCTGCCTATGTCCGATACCTGTAATTATTGTGATCAGCTGCACATTCAGCTCATTGCAGCTGCCACTGAAGAGAGAAAAAAAATTATTGAAAATCAAAGCAAACTTCATCATATGAGGGCTGACTCTGCTTACAAGGCGCTTGCTAAAGATATAGAGAGTGCCATATTAAGCTCTGAAAACGTTGTGCTTTGTGTACACCTACAACAAGTTTTATTTTGCCCAAACCTCACGCATAGTAACGTATTTTACCAGAGGCAACTATCGTGCTACAATTTGGCTATACATGACCAGGGGGGAAACATGGCTTATATGTTTTTCTGGGATGAGACCACTGCCAAGCGAGGTGCTGCAGAAATAGCATCATGCATTTTAAAATATGTTGAGCTTAACTTTACAAAGTTGAAGCCAGGCCAAGTGAGAATTCTTAAGCTTTGGTCTGACAGATGCGTAGGTCAGAACAACAACTGGCGGATTATAGCTGTTTTGCAGCACCTGCTCTTGAATAAATATTTCACTACCGTTGAGCAACAGTTTAGGACGACGGGTCATAGTTTTCTACCCTGTGACAGGGACTTTGCTCTAATTGAACGAGCAAAAAAGGGTAAAAAAATGTATGTTCCTCACCAATGGGTGGAAGTTATAGCTAATGCCAAGGGACCACCCAATCGTTTTACTGTCTGTGTTATGGATACAGCAGACTTCAAAAACACCGACATTTTGTTAGATTCACTGGAAAAAAATAAATTCAGTGTAACTAGCCATGTATGGTACCAAATTACAAAGGATGATCCTATTACATTGCGTGGAAGGAAATCACACAACGTCCTTCAAACATGGACTTCGCACTCATTAGCAAAAAAAGTAAAGGGGCCAGGAAGGAGAATTATGCCCTCAGTAAAAGTTTCTCGGTTCCCACCTTTATACAAGGATAGGCTCCCGATCAAAGCCGCAAAGAAAAAGGACTTGTTGGATATGTGCATATACATCCTGCCAGAATATGTGCCTTATTATGAAAATATTAAGGTTGAACGATAAGAAAACTTAAGTTTTTTGTATTCATTATTATTAAAGATCATATTTGAAAACTACCTACTTACATTATTGAATCAGCCCCATTTAATTCAGTATTATACGTCTTGTTTAAAGAACAACGCTGCAAGCGCGGTCGCTTACAACGTTGTACCCGAAAAAATACTTTTAAAATGTCAATATCTCAGTAAGATATGATAGTATAATAATATTTTTTCTTATAGGTGATTTCACTCAATAACAAAGCCTCGTTTATAATGAGAAATTAGAAATTAATTTCATTGAACAATCAGTGTTTTTTTGAATTTCTGAAAAAATAACTTTTTGTCACTTGCAACGTTGTTCGGCGGAGCCATTCAATTATCATTCTTTTATTATATATACTGCATACCTATTAGATGCTCAAATTACTAGCGTCCTTTAAAAAGGCCACCAAAGATATCCCTACCGGCAAAACGTAAACTTATGCCAAAGTAAGTATTTTTAATTATAATTAACATATTTTTCATCCAATTACTTTTAATTTGTTTCATTTACTTACCTCCAATTACTCATGGTTTTATAACAAAATATACACGTCACAAAAAACTACTTAGTTTGTATACAAATTCTGTATGCAAACTGACAGCCACCTGTTTCTAGAATATTCCTACAAGTTCCGGAAATACAATTCAACAGGTATATCAGTCATTCTATCTTTCGGGCGGTAGCTGTAACAGGAAATACAGCATTCTGTATAGCGTACTTTTAAAAAGACGCTAGTAATATTTGGGTTATTAAACTAATATTTTATAGTCATTTTAAATGCAAAATATCAAGCTGTTGAATTGCGAATAATCCATATATCTGCTCTTATTTTTTGATAGTTAAACCGATTGAAAGTTTGGTTTAAACTCATTGTGGTTGAAAGGAAGACGCTAATATATGTGAAAAAATACTTTTAATACAACAGATATTTCACCGTTAGTGATTTAGATAAAGGAATCAAGAAATAAAACGAATACAACACTTTCTAAATATAATTTATAAATATTATATTCTATATTGCTGCGATATATTGGTCTACTTGTTTATTAAAATATATTCGATAAACATAAGACACTCACATCTACCCCCAAGATTTACTCATATAATCTGCTATAATCTAATTCCAAGTTCAGTTTACTGAACAGTATCTGTTTTAAACTGCGAATTTAGTAAAGAGAAAAAAAATAAAAAGTTAATATAGAGTTAAAATTAAATAGGAAAATCGCGAAAGCTAACAAATTTAAAATAAACTATTTGTAAAATTAAAAATCATTCCCGCAAAGCGACAATTTCGGAGGTTCTTTATTATTTTATAATAAAAATAGTGTTTAGCAAGTCACATTTTGCAAAAATTTAATAAGGAAGTACAACTAATTGCACAATTTGTTATGCAGTTATCAAGGCAACTGCTTTTTGTGGTTTTTGAGATTCTAGTTGCGCTATTTACCAGGAATTTAAAGTCATATGTGCTGACAAGTTGGGTGAACTCGGCTGAAGTGAGGTTATCCGCTACTAGATCTATATTAAAATCACCATAAATAAAGGTACGTTTGCGTGTATGGAATAAGAAATTTAGAACTGTATCAAGACTCTGAAAGAACACGTCCAATTTACCTAATGGAGATCTGTAGACACTCAAAACTACAACCTGCAAGGCTTCAATCTCAGTCGCAACGACTTCAAAGTGTGTCTCTATTGACATGTTGATAATATAAAAGAAAATCGAGAAAACTAACACTTATTTAATAAATCATTGAAAAAAAATTGTAACTGTGTAAAATTGTGGTGTTTTTGCTTTTAAATATTAATACCAGGCAATCGGCCGCCTAACGACAAATAATAACCATCCATCGATTTTTTTGTCAAAATTGTTTGAATAATATATTTTTATTGGAAAATTTTAAAGAATTATAAGTTAATCCACAGAAACCAATAACTAATTTAAAAGACGCACATTTTTCTATATTTATTTCTACTTATTGGCTCCTTCAAATTCAAACAAACAGAGAACAAAAGATTAATGAAGCAAAAAAATATCGTTGGTACTGATTAATAAAGTGGCTTTTTGGGTTTAAAAGAAGAAAGATATACAAAGTTTCACAAAGAAGAAGAAACACCCCATAAGACTGATTAAATTTGTGTTGAAGACCATTACTTTAGTATTGTAATTTCAGCCACAATAGCAGACTAATAAGAGCTAAAAAAACCACATAATCAAGATGTATTTCTCGTGATAAAACGATATAAATGCAAAATTTGAGCGTAATAGCATTACCACAATTCCCTGATTTTTTTTGCTGAAATAGCACATGGTTTAGTTAACTGTTGTGCTTGGTTGTAAGAACCAACATAAAATTTCATTGTACTGAAATTATTAGAAGAATTTTAGATTGTGGTATAACGTGGCATCATAAAATTTTATTGACTTTTAGTATTTCCAAGTTACGTCAAGTTAATGGGCTTACTAGCAATGGTAGTAAGTTGATTTGTGTTAAAAAAAGGAAAGAATATACGTTTGGTTATATCTCTGCTGTAAACAATACTATCAAGTTCCAAATGCAAATTTTGCTTAAGACACAGGAAATTTTTCTCTATAAGAAAAGCGTCGAAAAATGTTTCTCCTTTCCACAAGAATAATATGCTTAATTTAATTCTGTTTTTTCACTTAGTAAACTCGTTAATTCAATAATAAACAAAAATAGATGTGAAAATTAAAACCCATATAATAATATAACCTCGTAAAAAAAGTATTAAAATCAAGAGTTAGATCAAGTAGAGCCACTAAAAAATCTTCTAGGTATAATATACATGGTATACCGCACGACATCTCGAAGGTTAGCGAGACTCTTCCGGAACAGCGTTCTGCCGAGTATATAAAGAGCCGATGAAAGTCAGTGCAGTGAAGTAGAGTTCGGAATATTGGCGCGAGTTTTAAATAGCTGTAAATAAATATATCTAGTAGTCATGAGTGATCGTGTTTTCGTAGTGAAGTGTGACCATTTTCGGTTGTTTTAATTTATACCTAACGAACAGCAAACGCGCTACAGTAATAAATAGGTTGACAATGAACTTAAACGACAGAGGCAAAATTTATTTGTTAAATCTGCTAAAATCAAACTCCAAATATTGAACTAGAAGATCAGTTGGCAGGACAGTATCTGTTCTCAACTATGAATTTAATAAAGCAGACAGAAAAAAGTAATTAAGTACTAACACAAAAATTAAATTAAATAAGAAAATCGTGAAACCTAACAAATTTAAAATAAACTCTTTATAATACTAAAATTAACTGCAAAGCGACAATTTTGGAGGATGTTCAATTCTCTAAATCTTAATAATAGATATAGTGTTTAGTCACAATTACACATATATGGAAATTTCTGGTAAACTGATATTTTTTTTACAAAATTAGCCACTGCAAATCGTATGTAGGTACATCTATGAATAAACACTAAAATATAATTAAACTCCTTGAGAAGTCTCATCTACAGAACTTTATAAACTAACTTTTGAGTTACCCTATAATGTTGTGCTTGGAAAATATATATTATGATTTCCAATTTATGAAATTGTTTTATATTTTCTTAGGATTTAATATGCAAGCCATTTTTAAGAAGCATAAGGAAAAGAATAATAAAGAAGATAATTATTAAAATCATTAAATAAGAAAATCGAGAAAAACGATAACTTTTCTAATAAAACATTAAAATAAACTGAAAATAATGCCCGAAAAAGAAAATTGTGGTTTTGGTTGTTAAAAATACGGTTAATAAATACAGCAAAACCAAAAATTTATTAAATAATCGTTGAATAAATATATATTTAACGATAAAAATATATGATGTGTTGCTTTGCTATTATACAGGGTGTTTCCTAACTACGGTACGAAACTATACAGGGTGAATCGTAAGGTCGTTTTATGAAAAAAAGTTCCTATGAACGTATGTCGGGAGTTGCTTTGTTTCTGAGATACAGGGCTATAAAGTTTCAAAAAAATAACGATATTTTAAAAATACTATAACTATCCTTAAACCGATTTGGTTGAAATTTAATGCAGTTATTTGAAGTTATAAGACGCTTATTTAGCTGTAACTAGATTGAAATTATTAGGTCCAGTAGCGTGTCAATGGGCACCACATGCTTATTGTTGAGAAAAAAACAAGGCCAATAATTAATTTTTTTGCAGCTTTTTATTTATTTTTGTATTTAAGCAACTAAAAATACAACTTTTTCGTATCTTATCTTATTATCTTCATATCTGGCTTTGTTTTCGAGAAAAAAAACTTAAAGTATCTTTAACTCATTCTAAAAAATATCCATGGACGATAACATGAAATAAAAACCAATTAATTCGATAAACAATTTCGACCTTAAAGTACATGAGCAAAATATCCACCCTCCAATGCACGACTTTTTGGTCTCTTGTGTCAACTTCTACGATTTTTATTATCAGATTTTTTAAATACAACAAAATAACAAATACATTGCTTCTTATGACAAATAATTGGCAAGTGCATTTAAGTACCTCCTTTGTACCTACCTGCTTTGCACACCAGCTGACAGTGATAGAATTGCTATAAGAAAAATTCAGCTGTCAATTAGCAGTGATTCATTACTCCATCATGAATAATTTTACTAACCATGAAATGACCGACATGCACTTTATTTATGGATTAGTAAATGGAAATGAGGAAGAAGCACGAAGAATTTACCAGGACAGATATCCTAACAGAGTAATTCCATGTGCAAACACATTTAGAAAACTACATGCAAGATTATGTGAAACTGGGAGTTTTAATAAAAATATGGGTGGTGGAAGACCAGAAACTATAACAACGCCTGAACTGGAAGAAGCTATATTTGATGCGATAGAAGAAGATCCTTCTAATAGTATCAGGCAGATTGCACTGCAGCTTGAAGTCAGTTCAAAAACCGTTTGGAAAGTTCTAAAAAGAAACCTCCTGCATCCATACAGCGTGTACAAGCTCTACTGTCTCGGGATTTTCACCCAAGATTAATGTTTTGCAGGTGGTTGATTCATACGATGGCACACAATAATAATTTCCTACCGAATATTTTATTTACGGACGAGGCAAATTTTTTAAGAGATGCTATTATGAACTTCCACAATGATCATTTTTGGGCCGACGAAAATCCCCACGTTATTAAAGAAACTCATTTTCAGCAACAATTTTCGCTGAACGTTTGGATAGGAATGGATAGGGTGACTACCTAATTGGCCCATTTTTTTTACCGGCAAGATTAACAGGTGAATCCTCCACGGATTTCTTGCAACACCATCATTTACTCACTTTATTAGAAGAAGTACCCCTACAAGTAAGAGTCAACATGTGGTTTATGCAGGACGGGGCTCCAGCTCATTTCAGTGTTCTTGCTCGTCAGCATCTCGTCTTCATCTACCCTAATTGCTGGATTGGACGTGCAGGACCTCAAAAGTGGCCGGCTCGCAGTCCTGATATGAATCCCCTGGATTACTATTTATGAAGCCATCTGAAGCCTCTTGTTTATAAAACTCCTGTTCTAGAAGTGAATGACTTGAGGAATCGGATAATTGTCAATTGCAATATCATAAGGGGTACTCCAGGTATTTTTGAGCGTGTTAGACACTCAATGACAAAAGACGCCACTAAAAAGCACCCGATTCCCGTCATCATTCGGCTATCTCCGACTGTCCCATTCGGATATTTAAATATTATGTGAATGGCGGGCAACTAACAAAAGAGCAATGTTTTCTGCTAGAAGCAGCGGTTTCTGGCAATAAGAATTAATGTGAATAATAATTTAATTAAAATAAAAAATAGCCTTTCTGGAATAATAATAATTATTGATTCTTTAAGTAAATTAAAGATAAATAAAGGATGCAAAGAAGAAAATTAAATTATTAATTTTATACATAATACCCTAATTTAAGTATCAAAAAAATGCAGTTTGATTGAACGATCCAATGGAATGGAAAATTAATTATTTTTTTTTAATAAATATTTTAAAAAATTTCTTTGGGCGGACATGGATTTATTTGATTTTGGATATTATTTAAAATTACTATAGTTTATTTTTGAGAAAGTATTATTTGAAAAATTTATTTTTCTACTACCTAAATAAATAAGAAAATTTTTTGTTTTATTTCCCTTCCTAACTGAATTTTTTTATTTGACTATATCTTGCTTATTATTTTTTATAAAATTAATTTTTTACATTAAATTGTGCTTATTAATCAAAATAAAAGTAGAAAACATTATATGAATACTGTAGGAGCAGTGTCATTTCCTCATGCTTTTGCTGGATCAAACTTCATCCATGTAAGGAAGTTATGCACTTTGCTCCCTTTTGTTATACAAATAACTATTATTTTTTTAAGTTCTCTATATCAAAAGGAACAACCCAACTTAAATAATAGGGTATTGTATATTTAGAAAAAATAAATAAATGGAAAACAAAATTTATAAAATATTGTATTGTACTTTAATTTTAAATATATAAATGTTATTAATCTTTTTGAAATAATTACATATTTTTTTAAATAACTTTTATACCTAGGTAGAGAGGTAATTTTGGTAAGTGAAAACACAATGGATTTAATTAATTATACTGTTATATAAATGTACCATATATTAAAAGTTTTATTTTATAAATGCTGCAATGACATGTATATGACTGATTTGAAAAGAAACTGAATTATTTTATGCTAAAATATTAATTTACAATTCGCTGTTTCGATTAATACTCATAAGAAGAAACTGCAAGAAACTTATGAGATAGCTAATGTTTTTACAAATATTTGCCTAAAACTTACATAAAAAATTATAATACACATATACCTACTTAAACCTATAAAAATATACCTACTATTATATAAAGAAATTACTAATAAATAGAAAAAAATATACAATTTATTATTTTTATTTACTGCTCCTTCTTCTTCTTCTTTGATGGAAAATAAACTTGTTTGTCCATTTTTAGTTTACCTGTATTTGTCTTATTTACCTGTTCCATCATTGATGTCAGTTGTCTCATGCACCTAGACATTTACAGGTATATGTTAATACATCTTATATAATTTTATAAAAAGATAACTTACTTATCATAAGTTTCATCATTTAAAGATCTTAAATAGTTTGATATTCTCAATTTCAATTTCTCTTGTTGATTGCTTGTTCAATCGTTGTACTGCTACTTGTTGATTTTCAGTAGTCTTCTCATTAACAAATGTTTCAATTTCTACACTATGGCTAGCTTCAATATTATTGGAAGAACATTCCCCAAGGAGTTCACCTAAAACAGAATCGCTTCCCTTCCTTTGCTCACACACCATAAAGACAATACAAAAATAAGGCTTACAGCCATGCTACTGGTGATCATCCAGGCCCATTGTGTGGATACTCTAAAGGACTATATAATGTTAACTGCACCATAAATCTTGACATTTAAACGAGAAGAACATACACCATTCATTTTAATGGAACCACTACATTTTATTGTTCTCTTACTACATTTGCTTTCAAATCCTGGAAACAGCTATCTATACATTAAATACATGTTTAACAATCTTTCACTAAATAGTACAATGAATATGTACAGTATGTAATAAATACTTTGCTAGAATTGAAATTGCTACAAATTTACCTCTAAAATCGCTTCGATTGCAACAATATACTTTTTCAATCTTGTCTTCAATTTTCCTTGTGCAAACAACTACATAGTTTGTGCTTATTTTATGCTCTCTTAACCATTCCTCAAACCTTTCTTCGCTGGAAAAATGGAAAGTTGAGGACTCTATTTTGATATCATGACTTACCTGTAAATGAGCTTCAAGTTTTTGATCACAGGAGTGAAAGTCTCACAGGATACTTGGTCTTTTTGTATAAGGGACAAGAAATGTATGACTTTGGGTTATCTGGAAGCTGCTGCTTATGAATAACCTTAATATGTTTGTTCTTAGCTGAAATGGAAGAAAACATTTTACTGCATAAGTAGCACATAATTTTGTTGATAGTTTGGTCCTGATTCTGATGGTTTTGAGTAGGGCCGTCGATCTTTACAGCTAAAATCGCTGATTATTGGAATTAATACAGCTATTATTTTAAAACACTATAAGCAACAATATAGTCAATATTTCACAAATAAACAAAGGAAAGTTCAGTATAATCGCAATAATCGATCAAACTAGTTAGTAGCTTTTTTACGAAAGTAAACAACCAACAAACGCAAAAAAAGCGGGAACATTCGTGTCGTTATTCTTGTCATTCACGTCAAACGACCGAATTTTTCTCCGAACATACACGATCACCGACGGGAATCGGTGCTTTTTAGTGGCGTCTAATGACAAATCGTTTGCAGTCGTGTATTTTATAAGAAGGTGGGCATTTTGCTCATTTACTTTAAGGTCGAAATTGTTTATCGAATTAATTGGTTTTTATTTCATGTTGTCGTCCATGGATAATTTTTAGAATGAGTTAAAGATACTTAAATTTTTTTTTAAAACAAAGCCAGATATGAAGATAATAAGATAAGATACAAAAAAGTTGTATTTTTATTACTTAAATACAAAAATAAATAAAAAGCTGCAAAACAATTATTGGCCTTGTTTTTTTCTCAACAATAAGCATGTGGTGCCCACTGACACGCCACTGGACCTAATAATTTTAATCTAGTTACAGCTAAATAAGCGTCTTATAACTTCAAATAACTGCACCAAATTTCAACCAAATCGGTTTAAGGATAGTTATAGTATTTTTAAAAATACCGTTATTTTTTTGAACCTTCATCGCCCTGTATCTCAGAAACAAAGCAACTCCCGACATACGTTCATAGGAACTTTTTTTCATAAAACGACCTAACGATTCACCCTGTATAGTTTTGTACCGTAGTTAGGAAACACCCTGTATAGTAATCATAAGACGTTCAAGAACAATAAATCACTTCTTTCCTAAGATTAAGTAGATCAAAGAAAAAAAAACAAGTACAACAAAAGACACATATGTGTACTTAAATTAAGTAACTGCACATTACTAAAAAAAAATCTAATTATATAAGGCAAGAAAAACCATTTTCAAAACATGGTACATGTCATTATATTGCATCAACCATAGCAAAACAAATGAACGAAATGACACCAAGACAAAAACTATTAATAAATAAAATGTATAACAAACTAATTGCCCCATTATACAACACGTTATCTGACATAACACGCGACACGACACAGATTTAAATTGATGTGTCTCCTCCGTGGATAAATTAATTTAATAATATTATCTACGTCTAACCAGTCGGAGTCATGCATCGCCGAGTGGACAATAAATCCCCGATTCGACATGCCTCATTGGACCGGATGATTTAAGACGCTACCACAAGTGTAACACACTTTTAGTTTTGCTTTATGGGTTTTTGTACTTGGTTATAATTGCTGTCGGTTTTTTTTTTGTAAATAGGAAATTATATTAGCTTATCAGTTTAGATTATAGTTTTAGTCCAATATTTTAGCATTTTTACGCCCTTTAATTATAATGCGAAAAAACAAAAATATTGGCAAAGTGAGTATGGCAGATTAAAATATTTTTTTTAGTATTGGCGTTTCCGGTTAGTATACTGATAGAGATGCCCACTCCGCTAATTTAATTTAATAAGAAATATTTGAAGGCTGTCTGGGGTAAACCAGGTATGTCCAGGAGGTAAAGTTTTGAGTCGTAACAGTTTTTTGTTTAAAAACGTCATAACTTGATTTTTTAAAGAGGTAATAAAAGCATTCGTAGTTCAGAGGCATCTTATATCATCGCAGAACTAGTAAACGGTCAAAAATAAACTAAAAAGTAAAACTTCTGGCAAAAATTTTTGGAGTAACGTCTTTCTTGTTTTCAGTGAAAACAAGAAGAAGTGAAAACAAGAAGATATTGTCAATGTAGTTCTCTCTAAAAAAAAACAATCTTCACTATTTTATTACCTTACCTGTAAATGCAACGTTTTCTTGGTGGTTATATTTTTCTTAAGTGTACATTTTTTCAGTTTCTTCCTTAGACCAATTTCACTTTGATTGCTAGAGAGACCTGCATAACCGACAAATTTTCTAGTACGTTACGACTTAAATTTTTTTAGGATTTGGAAGAATGTCATAAAGTTTCGTATCTTGCTTGTGAGATGGTCCTGCTACAAATAGCACAGATACATACGAAAGACGTATTTGGTACGTACTCCATGACATAAAGTACGTACCCCAAAAGACGTATTACGTACTATGGACGTATATAGAACGTCCCAACGAACATCTTTTCCGCAGCATACAGAGTGTCCGGAAGCTAGATACAATCAGGGGGTGATAGCTGACTTAATTCCAAACATTTTAAGCCAAATATGTGTAGGTCAAAATTTGTTTAAGTTTTTTATGGCAATTTTTGCATTTTTTTCAAGAAATACCAAAATTTCACACTTAAACGTTAATAGAGCGCAAGTTACAATTAGTATCGGAGTTTCAAAGTTTATTTTATTTTGTCTAATGCGTATTAATAAAAATACGATCAATTTCAAGCTTCTTTGTAAACTTATTAGAAAAAATAGAGATATTGAAACGTAAAAAATAAATATGGAGTTGAAATAAAAATGCTTTGTTTTATGTTTAAATAATTGTTATGAAAATGCTTTCGTCGTTCAAACCTCTCTAAAAATATGCCTAGCTTCTGCCCTTTATTTTAAGATATCACTCATGCCGATGCCCGGCCAATTCTCAGAATTATGGCCTCTTTTGTGCGGCAGGTCATGTAAACACAAACAAAACTTACTGGATTGGTTTTCTATTATGGAACAGTTCAGGTAAATATTCAGGTAAATAAAAAGTAATGAAAACAAAATTAAGCAGAGGTACCTAATAGTGGATACTGTATGTTTCTGCCCGTTTTATTAAACAGTATTGTAAAATGGAATTTACCAACCAAGTGTACGCTGACATTGTCTTCACATATGGACGCGCTAACGGTAATGGAGCTTTGGCACGACGCTTGTACCAGGCACATTATCCAGATCGGAGGTTACCAAACTTCAGGGTGTTTCAAAACACCTTTCGCCGTCTTACTGAAGTTGGCATTGGGAATAATCCGGCACGTGGAGTCAAACCTGGCCATAATAATGTAGAGATTGAGGAGCAAATACTGGAAGCTTTTACCGCAGACCCTACTGCAAGCGTCAGAAAAGTAGCTGAAGACCTTGGCCTTTCTAGATGGAAGGTGGACGACCATGAAGAAAGATGGACAGTATCCCTTTCATGGTACGGGGGTGCAGGGCTTACAAGAAGAAGACCCTGCAAGACGAATTCAATTCTGTCGCTTTTTATTGAACATGGACATCGAGGACCCGTTATTCTTAAGAAGTATCTTGTGGACAGACGAGTCCAATTTTTCCAGGGAGGGTATTACCAACTTCCACAACCTCCACGAATGGGCTGCCAAAGATGCAAATCCGCACTGGAAAAAACAAAAATCATTTCAGAACAGATTTTCGGTCAATGTGTGGGCCAGAGTAATAGGCAGGACTATTATTGGGCCACATTTTCTACCAGAGAATTTAAATGGTGCCAACTATTTAGATTTTCTAAAAAATGATATCCTTGTTCTTCTAGACGAAGCTGGATTATTGGAACGAGAAAGACCAATAATCTTTCAGCAAGATGGTTGTCCAGCGCATCGGTCCTTGGCTGTCAGGAATTACTTAGACGACTGTTTTCCGGACGGTTGGATAGGAAGAGGCGGAACCTTTCCTTGGCCTCCTCGATCGCCTGACCTAACTCCGTTGAATTTTTTCATGTGGGGCCGGGCAAAGGAGCTTGTATACACCACTGAAATAGGAACAAGAGAAAAGTTGATTCGCAAAATAAATAAAGCATTTAAGAAGATATGACCATCAGAGTAACCACCACCGAAGTAACAAAAAGGGCTCGTGCCTGTATTAGAAATAATGGATTGCATTTTGAATATGAACAATAAATAGTTTAAACAAAATTGTGTTTTATTTAACATTAAAACCTAAAATAACCCCACAATCGGGTCTCAGTCTAATAATTTTTAAAGTTGAAGAAGTAGTCCATACTTGCAGTGGAGTTAATATGTCAAAGGGTAACTAAAATAGTTTTGGTCATCCTCCACTAAATTTATTGGAAAACCATCTATCCTACATGTTTCGGACATATAAGATGTCCATCATCAGGGATCTATAAAGAGCGGAGGAAACTTATAAGCTAAAGATTAAAAGTGTTGAAATAAAAAGGTATTAAAACTAACTTACATATAATGAGGGTTTTTATCACAACACATAAAAAGCCACAGTGCTTCTGGCAAGGTCAAAGGTTAAAATTACTAACAATAAATAAAAAGGGCATCTACAATAATGATAAAAAAGCTTAATTAACTAACAAATTAACAATTGGACAAAAATTATTAGTTACCCTAATAATTTTTGTTTACATGACCTGCCGCACAAAAGAGGCCATAATTCTGAGAATTGGCCAGGCATCGGCATGAGTCTAGATGATGAGATATCTAAAAATAAAGGGCGTTTCAATGTCTCTATTTTTTCTCTAAGTTTACACAGAAGCTTGGAATTGATCATATGTTTATTAATACACATTAGACAAAACAAAATAAACTTTGAAACTCCGATACTAATTGTAACTTGCGTTCTATTACGGTTTAAGTGTGAAATTTTGATATTTCTTAAGAAAAATGCAAAAATTGCCATAAAAAATGTCGACCTACACATATTTAGCATAAAATGTTTGAAATTAAGTCAGCTATCACCCCCTTAAAGGATTGCATCTAGCTTCCGGACACCCTGTATATTGATTTAAAAAATATGAAAATATAAAACAAAACATATATATATCTAAAAAACCAAACAAAAAATAAACGTTTAAGAAAATACAAAAAAAAATTCATTTGTTCTTCGCAACTATTGTGAAATACAGTCTTCAATTTTTTTTGTGCTTCGAATCCCTGCTTGTAGTTACTGTACCTTAAAATTATATTTTAAAATAAGCAATTTATCAAATAAATAATTCATTAGTACTAAAATGAATAACTATGCTCTTACCATGAATTGGGCTAGATCTTGGCTAGCTAGGCTAGATTTAAAATTTTGATAAATTCTAAATTCACAGAACGCGCGTTCGTTCTCGCATCTGTCGCTTGTCTTAAACACTGTCAACAGTGTCAACTCCCTCATGTTGCCAATTACTTATTTGGCAGTCAGTGGGGGCAACAAAAACACTGGGTTGCTTTTGTGATCGATCTTGATAATTTTGATATATTTTTATGACAAAATCTCCATCTATACTTTTTAGATGTTCTGAAAATTCTGTACCTTATTATTGTTCGACCAGATCAACATGTAAACTAACTAAATTTATAGGGTTTTTTAGTCCTTTGGAAAAAGGGAATCTCGATTTAGTTTATATTTTTATTTTTTTATTATTTAGCTCCTGCTCGTTTAATGCTTTTTCTTTCTTTTCTCTCCGTATGCGCTTTTTCTGTCCTTCGGAGATCTTAGCGTTGACTAGTCCGACCTTATTGACCTCTTGAGTCAGTTTTTCTACTGCCTTTTTTTCTCTTGGACCGCAGGTTGCCTCACCCGCATTGAGGTTACTTAGGAAGGATTTATTATTAAATAGTGCCAAAAAATGTGAAACTCTTAAGAAGAAAGGCTTAGAAGTTTAAAAACCGATTAATTTATAAAATTATCATCGTACTAACTAAGTATATTTGACCTAACTAGGAACATTTTTTTCGTTCAACGTTCGTCTTCTTTGCTCAAAATCCTGGCTTCAGGCTAATGGATATTGTGGCTTCTGGACCAGGTATGTTTAGATACTCCCAGTTTAGAAACTTTTCCTATAGGCGCCAATTTTCGACGTTCATTGGCTCTATTGACTAGCTAAGAGCTGTTCTTTTTATCTACAAGAGAAGCTTAACATATTCTTCATGTTCAACTTCAATCACTTTAAAAAACAATTTGTTACCTGATTTAGGAAGACGATTGCTTCTCAAGCTTAAGCAATGACACAAATAAACAATTTACCTTCATTTTCTAAAATAAATTATCTGCGTTTAGGCTAAATACATCCCGACTTACAAAGACGCTTTTCAACGGAAGCAAACCGATTTATCAAACAAATCTTCCACATTCATATTATAATGTTGTAATTAATAACAAATTAGGATGTCCCACTTTTGCAACGGCAACATCTTAACAATCACGTTCTTACGTAACTACGTCATCCAAATCATATCTACGATCAAAACTCGCTAGATGATCATCACATAAACAAAATATAGAATATATTTTATAATAGAATAATCTGTAGCAACCTAGTTAATTCGAAAACCGGGCTCGAGTCGTGAGCGAAATTATTATTACAATAATTACAGCACAATCTGGCGCGTACCGACTTGATTTATTCTTTAAGAATTACATATTCAGCAAATAATTACACCGCAACCCATATTTCACCCAGAACAACAAAAATCTAATTGACTTCTGTTGAAATTGCTCGGCAACTTTTACTGTTTAATTTAATTTCTGGCTTTTCGTTTTCAGGTAAAAAATGTCCTGACAACAGCATGGTAATGTGCAACACCATGATGGACAGTTTGGTGATACCTAGACCGCCTGCTCCACCATTAGGTCCCTTAGTTCCTACCAATTATCCGTTAAAAGGTATTGTAGTTTGTTGGTATATTGAGTTTAATTGATTCGATACGTTTTGTAGGATCTCCTTTACCAGCTCCTCCACCACCACCTAAACCTCCGTCTCATATTGTGGAGGTCCAGGAAAGTGATACCAAAACTACTTATAGTCAATTAACAAGGGAGTCTGGAGGCCAGGTAATTAATGATCATCTTAATTGATTTGTAAAGGAACTTAGAGGGCGTTATCAATGTGTTTGAGCTCTTCTGATAAAATGCATCAATGTCAAAATAATTTTATTAGTCAAAGTAGTAAGGGGTTTAGAGACCCTAAGATATCAGCTTCTTCAACAAGATACCGTCTTAGGTTTTCTTCAAGTTTCCTCCCATTGGCTGCACATTTTCACATTCTTTATTTATAAAGTTTATATAGTCAAATAAACTGAAGAAGTTCTATATGTTGTCAATAGTTATAATATCTAAATAAATTTAAAGATGGAGTACTCAAATTAACCGAAACCAAATCTCTAGAATTTGTTAATAGATGGATTGAAAGGACACATTAGTTATTAAAATTAGCTTTTGTATACATATTTATTAAAGTTTGTACTGAATGACCTCCTAGATAACCGAATTTAACGCCTCTGGATTTCTTCTTGTGGGCAACAATTTCTGTATTTGTAAGTCCTTACTTATTTGTTTTACTCTAATTTTCGGATTTTCTACAACCGACTTGGTAAATGCCAATTTGCTTTTTTCATTTAAAACTGTTTTTGTATAAAAGTTTATACTAAATGGCCTCCTAGATTACCAGATTTAACGCATCTAGATTTGAGCAATTTTTGTAGTATAGAACTTTTTGTTACAATGTTTTTAATTAATGCCATTAATGTTTTTGATAAATTCTTGATATAACTGAACTTGATAGAGTTGATATTTATTTTTTTTATGGCATTTTTATACGAACAGTTTCTGTATTTGTAAGTCCTTACTTATTTGCTTTAGGGTAGGGTGGGGCTAGTTGAGCCGGATTTGGAAAAATGAAGGGTCATGTTGTTATTATTTAATATAAATAATTAAACATACTAGGGATTATTGATGTATATATTTGTTTTTAAAAAGCAATTAATAAGTTTGACGAAATATTGTTTTATTTAGGTAAAAATGACTGCAATATGACTGGGTACAGTTGACTCAACTTACTCCACATATGGGGCAACTTGAACCGACACATGGGGCCAGTTGAACAAACTAAACTAGCATAATGGCTGGTTAAGTCAGTTTTCTGATAAAAAATAAAAATCTAATTTTAGAAATACTCAAAAAATTTATTAACAAAACTAAATTAAACATTTTGGAAATTAAAAACTAATCGCTGTCGCAGTTTATACACATATAATATATACTAGTACCCGGAGTGCACCTTAAATGAGCCCATTTTTTGCAATTGGTACACTGTATCCATTCTTCACCCGGAACACTATGCTCTCTGTAATGCTGCTATCTGTAAATGCTGCTAGGCACATCAGACATAAACATTCATCATCTTCAAACTCAGATGATGGCAATGGGGAAAAAGATTTCTTATTTATTTTATGCTGTTTTATGTTCTTGGAAAACTTGTTTTCTTTTTCTCGAGCAACGGCTCCTAGGGTCTTTCCATCGTCTAAATGTGAAGAAGAAATATTGGATCGTCGTTCTTTAGTTTTCAATAGTGTATTACCTGAGTAGGATACATCTGTTAAAATAGCTTTTTTAGCAGCTTCTTTCTTCTTTTTATCTAATTTACCAGAACTTTTAATTTTCCTTTTGCTTTGTTCTTCAGCAAGTGCTTCGTTTTCTGGCGTGTCTGTCAAAATCGCGCAAGCTCTCTTCTTTCTCTGGTTTTGTATTTTTCTTGGTCCTGTCTTAGGCAAAGGCAGCAAGCCTTCAGGTGAAAAAACTCCAGTAGATGTAGATGGTATGGTTTTGTCATCAGGTGTTTCTGGAGCTATGGTTTGGAAATTGCTGGCAGAAATGCTGTTATTTTCTATCGACGGCGGCTGAGATATAGATTCGGGTATTAGACGATCAGTCACATATGACGGCGCGAAATCTGTATCAAAAAATATATCACGATTATAAGGATATATGTATACCCGTTTTTGAAACTTCATTTATTATATTGGAACTTGTAACTCCTAATGGCAAAGCTGTGGCAACAATTTTTGGTGTTTCGTATATGCTAATTGTCTGTCCTGGGCAGAAGCCAAATACTTCTTGAAAGGCCCGAAGACTGACAGGTCCAGTGGCTGAAGTTTGTGGGTGCAGTGTGGTGGGAATGAAAGCATTACCACTTCGTTGTTCTTTGCATATTCTACGGCCTCAATTGATAAATGTGATGAATGATTGTCCAGTAAAAGTAAAACAGGATACTGTTTAGTAGGGCTTGTATGTTTAACGAAATGCTTCATAAAATTATAAAATTCTAAATCAGTCACCCAACCACTTGCATTTCCTGCACCGATGCATTCTGGAGGACCGTTTGAAATAAAATAGGGTTTAAATTTTTTTCTGGGAAAGACAAACATGGGTGGTATTGTATTCCCTATTACTGATACGGTGGTAATTAGGGTTACATTAGTTCCACGCGCTCCTGAAGTAACAGCACCTATGTTTCTTTTTCACTTCGCTGCTACTATTTTTGAAGGTTTTGTTACTGTAGACATGCCCGTTTCGTCTGTGTTCCAAATTCTTGATGGCGAAAATGTATATTTTTTTATAACGTTGGCAAGTTTTTTGAAAAAAATATTAACATTATGTTTATTGAACGAGGTTGCTCTACCTAAACCAGAACCGACAATTCTGGTTTTCTTATTGAGAGCTGAGGGTTTCTCCTTAAATAAGCCTCAACCAGTCCTTTCCTGCCATTTCATTTATCTTCCAAGGTTCAGGAACGTTTAAGTTATATTTTGTTGCACATTCGAAGGCTAGGCGTCTAACATCAATTGGCTATAGACTATAAAAAATGGATGCCAATTTGAGCAAGTAATTTTTTTCTTGCTCTAAAGAAAAAACTTGACGAGATGCAACATATCCCATTGTTACTTCGTCTGGTGCATCTCCACTCTTTAATTTTTTTATATATCGGCCCAGTGTCGTTCGATCAATTCCAAATTCAGTTGCTGCGGTTCTAATACTTTTTCCCTCATTTCCAACTGCTTTTGCTGCATTAAATAGCTGCTCTTTTGTCGCCTCTCCACGTGCGGTCGTCTTCTTGTAAGTACGCATCTGAAAATAAAATACATGAAAGGGGGTTAGTTGAGCCATGTCTCAACTTGCCCCGTTAATTTTGGCTCAACTAACCCCACACACGTTTTTGGAACAATTCAACACATAATAAAAAATGTATTTAGAACTGTTATTTTTTAACTAAATATTATTAAAATAACACGGTTATGAACAAATATTGTACTTACTTTGAAGTCCATAACTTTAAAATAACGAAGTAGGACCAAAAACACATTCAATATCGATTTTTTACTTTCGCGTGCAAAAATAGAAAATTGACGATACCTTCGCTTTAACTGCTGGCGATGAACTAAATTCATGAACAAATTAACACGGCCAGTCTACGTAGCTTCGTGTTCACTCGGATTCCTTAAGCCGCGTATCCACTGGCATTAACATTTGTAGCAACATTTGTAAACGTTTGCGAATATTGATAAACGATTGCAAAACGTAAAGTACCCACCGATCAGCACATGTTGTTTGAAATTGTTCACAAAGAGAGAACAGAGAGAGAGCGTTTGTCGCGTATCCAGGTCTTTTTTTATTTTGAGGAAAACCGAGAATAGAAAAATTTTAAAAATGGCCCCGTTAAGTAGAAGAAACTTGCCGCCTGTGCTGCATTAGTATTTTGTGCACTAATAGAAAAAGAAAAGAAGGAAACAGATTTTGGGTGTCTCATTTTTTAAAAACTAGAGTTTCTATGCAGCTGACTTCTGATATCAAAACTGACAGGAGTAGCTTATTCAAAAATTTTACTCGAGTTTCGCCAAGAGATTTTGATTTTCTGCTCTCAAGAATTTCTCTAGAAATATATAAAAAATTGACACGAACTATCGGGAGTGCGTTTCTGCCGAAATTAGACTGGCCATCACATTTCGCTTTCTAGCGACAGGAGATTCCTATGCCAGTCTTACGTACCTCTTCAGAGTTTCGAAGCAGCTCATTTCTAGAATAATTCCTGAAGTATGTGCCGTCATCATGAAAGCATTAGCGAGCTATGTAAATATCTATTTATCTACAAACGTAGAATATCGCGTCTCCACTGAAATCAGGCAGAAATCCAGAAACAAGTCAAATCCTTTGAAGTTACCGACTTTTCGCGGAACAGTGACAAACGCCTGCAAACGTTTGCAAATGTGAGTGACCGACGTATCCACCGGATAAACATCACAAGAAGCTAAGGAGCCACAATGCACTTTTGCTCTTTTGCTTGCGTATACGTAGTACGTACACGAACTTAACCTCAGTTTGTCTTTTGTGTATTGCGGTTGTTTAATGTTAATTGTTTCGTTTCGTTTATGTATATTAATTATTCGTTTTTGCAAGTGATACAAACATTAAAATATAAGATTTTTAGACTTTTAGAAAAACATTTTTCTACTTTGACTGATCGCTATAATTGAATGTAAATTTATTTATTTTTTTTTGTTTAGGACCTATGTTTATAGGTAATACGTATAACTTTTTTTCTTATTTTTGTCCAAAGAACACGTTCCTGAATTTTGTCGCAATATCTAAAAAACATCCTGTATACCAGACTAGTGATGTAAAATAGCCAAATAACTACAAAGTAATCATTGCTAGTGAAGAATTTAAAAAATGAGTCCCGATTTATGAAATGTAATGTTAATTTGTGTTACTTCTTTACATCAGTAATAACTCAGAATGTATAGGTAAAAATAAAATAAACTTTAGTAAATTTGAACGATGAACCGCCTCGCCTGAAATTGACTTCCAAGTAACATTAAATAGAAATAAAATTAACGAAACATTTCTACTTACCGGGATGTTTTTTTTTACATGAGCCCGCAAATTAGAATTTTTGGAATAATGTTTATTGCAAACATTGCAAAATGTTTTAGTCTCTATTCTAAACACGTTATTCGACTTTAATACTTTAATCTTTGTATCACTTAAAACACGAATAATTAATATACATAAACGAAACGTAAGCAATTAACATTAAACAACCGCAATACACAAAAGACAAACTGAGGTTAAGTTCGTGTACGTACTACGTATGCGCAAGCAAAAGAGCAAAAGTGCATTGTGGCTCCTGAGCTTCTTGTATAAACATCGTGTTTGTAAACGATTGCAAATGTTTCTAAACGTTCCGTTTGTCAGGTGGATACGCGGCTTTAAAAAGTGTTAGGTTTTTGTCATATGGTGCGTGGATCAACTAGCCGCGTGGCTCAACTAGCCCCGCCCTAGCCTGCTCTAATTTTCGGATTTTCTACAACCGACTTGGTGAATGCTATACTTATATGCTATATTTATAATTTCATTTTTTTCATTTAAAACTGTTTTGTTCTAATTTGTTGTTTGTACTCCAAGCTTCATTCTCAAGCAAAAATAAACGTTATAATTCTTATGAAAAAATGTATCATTCTTTTTTTTAAGATCAAATTTTGAGAGAACGGTTAGAGATAAAGGCAAAGTTGTTGGTATCAAATTAAAGATAAAATGAATGCTCTATCAAAAGGCGTTACTAGATACAGGGTGTTCCATTAAAAAAATAGCCCAAAATTTAATTGAAAATATCATTATTAGAGTAACGATTTTGATATTAAAAAATAATAAATATTTGTAAAAAAAATAATTTTTGGAATTTCGAAAAATATAATAAACTTAACCAAGGACTATATAAATTTAAAAAAAAAGTCCGAGTAAATATTAAAATTTAAGTAATACATTGATTATCGTGAAAATTTCTTTGAATTGGTAATAACTAGGCAAAGAGTCAAAAATATAGGTGGTTCCATTAAAAAAAAATCAAATCATTTACCACGCTTTTTTGAGACATTCTGTATAATAATTTATGGAAGGCTTAAACTGCATTGATATACAAACGTATTTGTGCATTGCGCTGACGTTTTTCAACATTGTCAGTATAAATAGCTCTAAAAAGGACTCATCAAATTCGAAATGGACTAATTCTTAAATTAGAAATAAGATGTCATAATTATTGTGGAAAGATAACTTAACTTAACTCTATTCTTAACTTGACTATCACTTTTTTCTTAGCATTAGACGTTATTCGTCTATAACTATTTAAATATTATTTATTAGTTACATTTACTTAAAACTAACCATCCACGGTAGGATCCTCAACTAATATAGCTTTGTAGAGCATAATAGACTTTAACCTTTGCTTAGCTATTAACATTAACTACTATAATAATTGTTATTTATATTTTTTAATAATTTGAAACTTCACTAGCAATAAATGTCAATCAACCTTTAAAATTTTAGCATTTTGAAGAACGCAAAATGATAGAAGAGCGCCGTATCACCCAAAAAATGGTCGAAAAAAATATTACAAGAAACGAGAGCGTCAGGAGTAGATTGAGCAATCGGAGTGTCTCCTCCAACGGTTTCAGACTTAGGGAAAACGGTAAGAACACTCTCGACAATTACACAAATTGCCTAAATATTTCATTTGTCTCTAGGTAATGCCCCGAATACCTTAAACAATAACAACGATGATACCGGGTCAGTGTACAGCATCTACAAGCAAAAAATCGACAGCATGTTCGAGTCGGATTCCAGCGCCAGCACAAACAACCACAATATTGTGCAGGCAAAAATTGAAAAAATGTTTAGTGAAGTTGCACAAGACAGTGGTACCACTAGCCAACAAGCAAACGTGCATGCTTTCTCAGTGGATTATTTGGGAAGTGTTCCGTTATTAGATAAAGTCACCAGCTTGGCCGGATTGCAAGAACCTTTAAGAAACCTATATTTCTCTTACAAGAAAATTACCAAGAGCAAAAAGGTTAGTTCATTTCAAAATTCACATTTCTATAAATAATACGGAGCGTTTTTTGGATTCAGGTGCTGTCTGGAAGACTGGAAATCTCCCCACAGGGTCTGCGAGTCCAGTACCAGGGTTCCTCCGGAGACCTGGAGCAAATGAACTCGTTTCCCTCCATAGCAGTTTGGTCTGCAGTAAAATTCGTCATACAAGAAAACAACTCCATGCTGCATGGCAAAGAACTTTCGTATGCCTTTTTGCCCTTGATAACCGATCCAGATAATATGGATAAGCAGGCTTTATTTAAAACCATTCAAGAGGCAGAAAAGCAGTACATCGTTAATCAGCAACACTCACCATTATTCACTGTTGTAATGAGAAAGTTTGGGGTGCAAAAACAATTGGAATGTCATGGGTAATGACACTTGATGTGGCTTAATTATTTCCATGTTTAATATGTAATTTTTAGGTTTGTCTGTCAAACTTCAGAAGATGCGATAGTAATTGCAGCTACCCTATACAAATCCCTTGTAAACCATATGAAGAACAAGGAGCGAAAGCCCAAAAACAAAAATGGCTTAACCACCTGCATGTCGACTGCTTCTAGCACCGTGATGGATCAAAACGGCAATTCCATGCCGGTCAGACCGCCTAGAAGAAAGAGAAGTAGTGCTGCCTCCTCAGTTTGTAGTGATACCAATTCTAATAATTTTAATGTAGGTACTCGCTTTACAGGATGAGATAAAATAGTCCATCCTGAAAATGTTGAAAAATAAATTGTTTAGCCAAAAACGGTCGAACATGTCAATTTTAGTATTGAGGGGGATATTTATTGGTAAAAATTGCGTTTTTGTGTTATCATCTTCTCACCCTCCAGAGCCCCTATATGTCATTTTTTTAAAGTAAAGAATAGGAGTCTAGGCATACCCTGAATAAAAGGTATTTTTAATCTCTACATAGTCCTATTTTATTTTTTTTATTTTATGAATTCACACGTTCAATTCAATCGTGTCACACCTAATTTATTAAATATTGAAACTGATCTCTGTTGACCTCAATACAAAAATTTAATTGTTTCGAAGATCTTTAAGGGAGTCAGGCTTTGTAGCAAAGACTGGTTTTTATATGACCGACCTCATAAAAAAATTTAAAGGGGTTAAATCGGGAGATCTCGCAGGCCATTCTACGGCACGTCTCCGATCAATCCATCATTTAAAAAATGACGAACGGCAGCAGCATAATGTGGTATTTTTAGTTTTAATAATTAAAACTAAAAATACCACATTATATTAAACTTCAGAATCAGCAGTATTTTTGTCTTCATCACTATCATTTTCATTACAGTCTTCTTCAGAAAAGTCAAAAGCCGTGTCGTGTTCAGATTCAATAACTTCATCTTCTTGCGCACTGTCAACTAGTTTAAACAAATAATTCGTCCGACTGTTATTATTGTTCACTTCAACAAAACACTGATACCAAAATAAAAATAACCAAACCAAGAAAAGCGTCGAAATATAGATGTATTTGCTACATATTTTGATGTTTTTGCAACAAAATAACTTGAATTTTCGGAATGTATTTTTTTATTCATTATTAAATAACACCTGGATAATTTAAGAACACAAAAATATGTAGGCAACAAAATTGCAAGATTTAAAATTTTAAAGAATCTCATCCACGTTATTATTCATATTTCTTGAGAACGAATTGATAAAATAAAAATAGGGCTATTTAGAGAAGAAAATTGCCTTTATTTCAAGGTATAACTCGACCCCTATTCTCATTTAAACAAAATTGATATAAACTGCCAAATTTGAAGTGGCTAAAATTATTTCTCTGGATAAAACAGCTTGTCAAAATTGCGGAAACATCGAAAATGAAAAAGGTATTATGGACTCTTTTTTGGATAATATTTTTAAAAGAACAGGAAATCCTACTTTCGAAGGGGTCACTTATTAATTAAGAGGCCACCTAATACCTGGAATCCTTTACGAGGGGTTGAAAGCACCCCTTAAATCTTAAACAGAAAGAGGGATCGTGTTATAGCCAAATAAAATTCTGGAAAAAATGCTTTAAATAAACCTTTATGCCTGAAACCCTTTCTTACAATTTTTTTTATTGGATCATTAAAACATGATTAAAAATTTATTAGTATTGTTAATATTATTGTTATTACACCTTATCAGCATATCATAAATAAAAACAAAATACCAAATAAAATGCAAACACAAGTATCTGAAGAATTTATTTAGCTTGCTAAATATCATTGGTACTTTTTTCATAAAGCAGCATTTATTTAAATAGTTTTAAATTATTACCCAGTCTTTTACGTGTTGAAACACTGTTAGCAATGGTTTATTCTACTGCAGAGAGGGTTGAGATGATAGAGTTTTTCTTTCGGCATACTAATTGTGCCAATAGAACGGTACAAGAATTTAATGACCTTCATCCAGAAAAACGAGTCAACAGAAAATACGTTCTAGAAATAGTTGCTAAATTTAGGGAATCTGGCAGTGTCTTAAATAAAAAGCGTGAGGTTCAAAATGCTGTTGTTGTCAATGAAGCAATGCAAATAACTGTCCTAGGTCAACTTCATGCCGAGCCAGGAATAAGTGTCAGAAAATTGGCGACGAGTACAGGAGTAAGCAAAAGTAGTGTTCATAGGATACTTAAGCAAAATAAATTTCATGCTTACAAAATTCATCTGGTGCAAGAACTGAATGAGGACGATTTTGACAGACGAGTGCAATTTTGTGAATCGCTTAGTGATATGATAACTGTTAATCCGCGTCTTATTTACAACATTTGCTTTTCAGATAAATGTACTTTTTTTCTTAATGGCAACGTAAATCGTCATAACTGCCGCTACTGGTCAAATGCAAATCCGGGCCAGTTTCGAGAAGTTCATACCCAGTTCCCTGAGAAGTTAAATGTTTGGGCGGGAGTCTTGGGCGGCTCCATTGTTGGTCCGTTTTTTCTGCCCGGAAATTTAAATGGAGAAATGTACCGAGATCTCTTCGAAAATGCCGTATATCCAAGAATAGTAGAAATAATGGAAGGCGGAAATCATTCTGATGATGATCAAGTCGTTTTCCAACAAGACGGAGCGCCTCCACATTATGCTGCTGGTGTGAGGCAATATCTTGATGAGATATTTCCTGATTGTTGGATTGGAAGGAGAGGACCTTTTATGGAATGGCCAGCTAGGTCACCCGATTTAACCCCATTAGATTTTTTTTTATGGGGGCATTTAAAAACAAAAGTTTACGCTACCCAACCAGACACCCTAGAAGACTTACGCCAGAGAATTATAAATGAGTGTCAGATGATAACACCTGAAGTTCTACAAAACGTCAGGCATCGTTTTGAGCAAAACCTGTATTCCTGCATGGAAGTAGGCGGGGCACAATTTGAACATTTAATAAATTGACGTAATTTAAATAAACTTGTTTTATTTAAAAGACACAAAAGGAAAAGGGTAGGTATTTCTTATCTCTCCACTTTTACTGGCAGTAAAGATTGTATTTCTTGCTATTTTTATATCCACAAGATATCCATCAGTCACTCAGAAGTCACCATTTAAATTCAGAGTAAAAAGGCCTTCAAAATAAGGAACGACACGACCCCTTTTTCTATTTAAGATTTAAGGGGTGCTTTCAACCCCTCGTAAAGGGTTTCAGGTATTAGGGTGGCCTCTTAATTAATAAGTGACCCCTTTGAAATTAGGACTTCCTTATTCTTTTAAAAATATTATCCAAAACAGAGTTCAAAATACCTTTTTCATTTTCGCTGTTTCTACAATTTTGACAAGCTGTCATATCCGGATAAAAAATTTTAGCCACTTCAAATTTGGCAGTTTTATTCAGAATTAAAAGACCTTGAAAATAAGGTATCACACGACCCCCCTTTCTATTTAAGATTTTAGGGATGATCCCACCCCCTCGAAGAGGGTTACTGGTATGAGGGTGCCTTGGTAAGGAAAAGTTGTCCCCCTCGAAAATAAAATCGACGTGTTCGAGATTTTTGTAAAAAAGTTTTTTTTTCATACCAAAAATACCTCTGTTTCGTTTTCGCTGGGACACCCTGTATAATAAAATCGTAGTGTCCCACTTTTTCCACACAGAGCGTAAATTTTTATACCCCACGGTGACGGTTTATTTTTCACATACTACTTTACGTTCAAGGAGCCCTTGAAGGGGACCATTTCTTCATCAATGCATAGCTCACTTTCTAAAGGCAGAGGTATACATCTTTGTCTTATTGCATCGAAAAGAAGCCTTACTTTCCAGAAACGATTATTGTTTTGTGGATCCTTTTCCTCGACATTCACAAAATGTACATGCATTCGAATTTTAAAAAATCTGTTGAGAGCCATACAATCTGCTATACGAGGTATTCTTAAGTTTGAATCCCAATAGAAATTTCTTATAATTATGTGAATTCCCACAAAATTTTTAAGCTCTTCTTGTGTGGCATTTTTAAATTTGCTATGTTGTTGAATAGCATAAGGATTGGTGTATTTAGTCATGTCCTCAAATAATTCATCAGTGAAATATTTTTTTAAAAAATATAAAGGACTTTCTAAGGTAACATGTTGTTCAACATTTTTTTTATACCACGGTATTGGGGGAGTAAGATAGGTGACATTTCTTCTCCAACGTATGTTTTTTTTCATCGTAAGATCATTTTCGAGAAAAAACTGTCACACTAGTAGTATATTCCTTGTTCTGGACATTTATTACGTCACGTACAGAAGATTCGCCGACTATTACCTGCTCACTTACGTCCTCTGTATTTTCTTGATGCTCTTCCAAAGCATCAACAATTTCATCTTCTTGTCTATCAAGTAGCTCGTTCATATCATTATTGTCCAGAATTTCTAGAAAAACATTTATTTTATAACAAATAAATCATTACTAGTTTACAAATTTTACCATTTATATCTTCATTTTCATCTTGCCCATTGTCATCGCTTAGATATTCTATGTCTGACATCTCCTTTGCTAGAGCGACCAATTCCTCATAATATAACGGTTTATTTTTGCTCATTATGACTGATTTCTTACAACCTTTTTTTTTCCAAATTCTGAAAAATTTTATACCGGTTAGTCACACTCTCGCCAAATGACGACGCATAATTTAAAAAAAATACCCTCACTCCATTATAAACATTTACTTACTAATACTTACCGCTAAGCAAACAAACAACTTCAACTCGATTTGGTATTTGAATAATCGTCAATGTTATGACGGCCCCGCGTGCCCACGTGCAAACATTCAAAACAACTAATAAGCCAAGCGCGATCAAAATTTGGATAAAATAACACAGATGGCATTGAATGTTTAAATGCGTTAAATACCTTGTCGCCAATTGCTTACATCGTGACTAAACGGCAAAAATCGCATACTTTCTGAATAAACGTAATTAGATTTGTATGTCGTCAAATGACGACGCAGTGACTGAAAGGGTTGAACAGTTTCAAACTTATAAGAAATTTGCAGTGATAACAAAAATCCTTATTATAGTTGATTTGACATTGAGAATAGCAAAAGTGAAAAAGAAAAGGAAACTCAAAAAAAAAAGTGAAGCTTTTAGGTTTGATTTGTTGCTATTCTGCTATTAGATTTCAATGATCTTTTTGATTTGTGTCGTGTTTCTTGTGCATTTTTTTTGCACGTGCTGATGTTCTAGCAGACTTATTTTGTTGATAATAAAGACCCACCAACTCGATTTTTTCTTGCATCATATAAACCTTTTTTATCAATATCATCAGACTAGATTAAACAAATAATTTGTCCTACTGTTATTATTGTTCACTTCAACAAAACACTGATACCAAAATAAAAATAACCAAACCAAGAAAAGCGTCGAAATGTGGATTCATTTGCTGCATATTTTGACAGGCAACAAAATTGCAAGCTTTAAACTTTTGAAGTACCCCAGCCACGTTATTATTCATATTTCTTGAGAACGAATTGATAAAATAAAAATAGGGCTATTTAGAGAAGAAAACTGCCTTTATTTCCAGGTATAACTCGACCCCTATTCTCATTTAAACAAAATTGATATGGTAATGAAAAAAATTATTTTTCAAGATTTTCAGACACTCTATATAACAATATCATATTAAATAGCTATAGTAACTCTTAGCAGGTATCAGATACTCAGCCCCTCCTACCTTCAAAACCTCTCAAAAAAAGCACCAAATCAAAAAAAGCTCCAAGAGCTCCTGATCAGTTAGAAGTGGAACCTAAACAGGAAGACGTTGATGCCATATTACCTTACGAGGAACCCATACAAATTAGCCAATTAGAAAATAGTGAAAGAAAAGATGTTAAACCTAAAAGTTTTAGTGGTACGTATACGATATTTATTAAATAGTATGTCCCTGCTTAATAATTATTTCTAGATAAGTTAAGTACTTTTATGAGCAAAGAGCAACAAGAGTTGGCAGCCGAGATGAAGAAGTTGGTAAGTGATTCAAGCAAAGGCTTAAAACGAGTGGAAAGTGTTAGAAAGCACAACGACGAGACACTAAGAAAGAAGGAGAACTCTGGAGATATTTTTACCAAAGTAACAATTCCTCGGTCCGGGAGCTTTTTGAATACCGGAGGACTTACCAGGTATAAAAATAAAACTTCCAGGTAAAATCCTCTAATTCTCCACCATCTTTAAATATAACATATCGGTTTGTTTTAGAAACAATGAATCTGCTAGTGGAGGCTCTCCATTGGGTTTCAAAGAAATTTTTCACGAGCTCTCCATACAAGAAGGTCTTCATTCCATGGATGACATCTTATCCGTAATAATCGATCCAGAAGGCATGTCCTTTAACGACCTTAAGCCCATTTATAAGGAGTTCTTACTAAAGCTAGCGGTGACGCTTACTAAAGACGAACTGTACTTGAAAAGTAGAAGCATTATGAGAAGGCAAAAGAAAAAGATGATGAAGAGGTAAGTTTCATAAAGCTCTTTAAGCTTCAATTCTATAACTAATCGTAATTTTAGAGCAGCACCTCCTAAGAAAAACTCAAACGTGATCGTGTCGGGCAAGTTCAAGAGATTAAAGCATATTTTTCAAAAGAACCTGATACAACCGTCGTCGAAAAAATTATTGGAAGATGAAAACAAAAGTCATATAGAGATACGACCTTGTGACCCACGGATCGGCTCTAAGTTGCCTGAAAGTAGTATTAGTACATCCTCATATGATACCAAACCGTTTAGGAAGAAGGAAGAGGTAGCGGGAAAGAAGATAAGTTACAGAAAGAAAGCGCATGGTATGTTGGATTAGAGAAAAATACTCATATTGTATTCCCGGGTAGCAAAGTGACGTCTTTTTTCGTAGTTTTTGGTTTACGTGACAGTCACTGAGTCATTTTGACGTTTTTATGACTTTAAAGTGACGTACTAATGCACTCAATCAAACTGACGTATTAAGAGACTTGCTAAATAAATAATAAAATACGTTTTAAACGGAATTAAAAAAGACGCCTGGAAAAATTTCCATTAGGTGTTTATATTTATGACAACGTTTATAGACTATTTTAGACCTTTGAGGATTTTCACTTAAATTCCAAATATATATTTATTCATTTGTAAGTATAACAAAATAAAACAAACATTCTTTGGCTAATTTTCTTCAGGAAACATTTCATACAAAAATATTGACAACTTGCAATTTTTATATATTCCGAACGGACATTACCTCCTAAGTAGTAAATATCACATCTTTTTATAAACAATGCAGTTTTTTACATACACTTATATAACAAATCTTCAAACCTAAATATTGTTTGTAAGGCATACTAATAGAAATTGATGCTTTTATATCGTGGTCGTACAAGCAAATCCCTTTAAGTCCACTTTTTGACGAACTTGAGTTTTTCGTACCACTAAGTCCGCGCGATGATTTCTCATCAAGTCAACAATCATTTAAGTCCATTTTCCCCATACTTTAAAAGATATAGGCTACATGTATTTGCCTAAGTCCAAAATATTTTAATTTTGAACAAAAAAAATCAGTTATGTGCACTTAAGCGATTTTTATTAGGAGCATGAGACAATTGTAAGGAAAAAACTGTGTGAGTCTTTAGTATTACCTATTATGAATTACTGCAATATTGTTTATTTTCCATGTTTAGACAAAATCACTGCGTACCGTTTGCAAAAGCTGCAAAATCAATGCTGCAGATTTATTTATGGACTGAGAAAGTATGATAGAGTCTCTGCAAGGCTATGTGAACTTAGTTGGCTGCGCGTGGAAAATCTATTCTCTTTGCAATTGACGGTTTTTGTGCATATACTGCTAGCGTCATCTACTCCTCCCTACCTCCGCAAAAAACTTACTTTTCGGAAAAATTTACATGCAAATCTGAGATTTATAAATAAGTTGTCAATTCCTAGATATTGAACAGCCTTCTTTCGTCGTAGTTTTCTGTATAACGCTGTGACAATTTACAATGACCTTGTTCCGAATCCTATAAAAGAAATGTCAGTAGCGGGTTTCAAGAAAAAACTAAAGCTGCATTTTTTAACAAAACAGAATAGCTAAATTGTCAGTAGGTATTTCTTATTTTATAATTTTTTTGATTTTTATGGACCAATGGGTGTATAACTTTTTATTTTCATATTAATATTAGTGTTACCATTACAAATGTTAATTTTTTCTTTCTGTTGTGCTATCTAAAATAATTTTGCTTACTTTTTTTAAATAGGTTAAGTAGATTAGCCTTTGGCTAGACTTCGCCTATGTACACTATTGAAAAGTACAAATAAAGCCATTATTTATTTATTTATTTATTTATTTATAAGTTTAAACAGGTAAAAACCTGTAAGTCCATTTAAGTAAATATTTACGCGTACTTGTGTTATTTTATTTGCCGGCAGTTTACATTATTTTGTTGTTTGTGGCGGTTGGTCAGTATGTCTTCCAGAGGGAAAAAACTTGTGTTTATGGCGTGTAATAATACACTAAACCAGAGAAGTAGTAGTGATGAAAACTCTATTAGTTATAATAGAATAATAGGATCTAACGTGTCCAGGTTTTATGAAAGGGTTGGGGAACAGCGCGATGCCACACCGAAAGGTAAGTAGATAGAACTTCTTAAATTTTGGATATTTAGAGTTAAAATGCATTTTACAGTTACAGCAAATTATTATCTGTTTCATTTTTATTAGATTCTTATTCGCTAGTTTTAAACTGTGTAGGGACTTCAGTTTTTTTTCTGTTTGTGGTATTCGTAGGTAAATAGACTTAAGTTTTTCTTCCTGTTTGTGGTACTAGTAGCTTAACGGACTTCAGACTTGACAGATGATTCAAATGACGGTAAGATTTTTAGTTGTCACAGAAAAATTAGAAAATGCCTTAATTGCCTTACTTCTATTTTTTTGTAGAGCTTGGAAATGACACACAGCTTAAAAGATGGAAAGAAAGTCAACCTAAAAAGTGGAAAAGAGCTGTGGCGAAAAAAAGAAGAAGCGAGGGACTTGATTATGTGACTAACAACAAACAGCGGCCAGCCAAGAAACCTCAAGCCATTAACTGTGAAAAGTGTCGTTTTAAATGTCAGACAAAATTTTTAGAAGAGGAAAGGCAAACTTTGTGTTAAACGTATTGGAGAATGAATAATTTTACACGGCAAAAAGATTTTATTCTTGCAAATGTCACAAGCTCTTTTCCAGAGAAAAGAAGACAGAGAAATGGAAATAAGGCTCCTAGAAGTAATTCTAAACAGTACTATTTTACAAAAGATAAAAACAAACTAAGAGTTTGTCAGGCATTTTTTTTGAAAACTCTTAATATAAGTGCTGATGTTGTAAAAAATGCATTTTGTTATAGAGGCTCTTCTGGCGTCTATGTCGGTGAAGACAGACGTGGCAAATCGGTACCCAAGAACAAAACCAGGCCAGGACTTCTTGCCGATGTAGAAAGGCACATTCAAAGTTTTCCGACCGTACCATCCCATTATTCCCGAAAGTCAATTAAAAAGGAATACTTGGACAGCAAATTATCAATAGCTAAGATGTACAACCTTTATGAGGAAAAATGTAAAACAGAAAAAAAAAGCTGTATCGTTCATAACGTATAAAAGGTATTTTGGTTCCAAATTTAATTTATCCTTTTTTCACCCTAAAAAAGACCTTTGTCAAACTTGTGAAAAACATAAGACAGGTGATGAGAGTCGGACCGATATTGAAAAATTTGAAAGACATGAAAGTCGTAAAAGGGATTGCTACTCTGCCAAAGAAAAGGACAAAATATGCGTTCTTAACGACCCGACATTTATTTCAGCAACTTTTGATTTGCAGTCAGTCCTTCAAATACCGCTCCGACGCAAGCCCAAGTGAAAAGTAGGTAGTGTAAAGTAGTTTCTTGAGTAGAAAACACATAGTTTTCTACTCAAGAAAACTATGTGTTTTCAACCTTACTATTTATAACTCGGCCCCTCCAAATCATGCCAACTGTTATTGCTGGACTGAGATTAACGGAAAACGAGGAAGTTCAGAAATAGGCACTTGTTTGTTTGAATACTTAACACACCTGCCTCTGCGTGTAAATCGGGTGTCAGTCTGGTCCGATACATGTGGAGGACAGAACCGCAAGCAACATGTTGCAGCTTTACTGCTTTATTTAGTGCAGGTTACGCACCTTCAAGTTATTCAACATAATTTTATGGAAAGTGGGCATTCCTACATGGAGGTGGACTCCATGCATATCTCAATTGAACATGCAAAGAAATATGTACCAGTTTACACAATTCAAGATTGGCTTAATATTTTTAGACTCGCCAGATCAAACAGAAATAAAAACAAAAAAAGTCAACCATACAATGTCCAAGAATTAACATTTAATGACTTTTATGATCTAAAGGCTTTGTCTGTAAAAATACTTCGAAATAAGAGTAAAGATACAGAAGGAAACACAGTCAATTGGTTACTAATCAAATCATTACGTTACTCAAAAGACAAGCCAGGCATAATTGAATTTAAATACATGCATTCTGACCCTTATAAGTATATTAATGTTTTTGGAAGGGGGAAAACCCCAACTTTTCCGAAGGTCTTAAAACCATTATACAGCAAGCAACTGCCAATCACTGAAAAGAAGAAAGAGGATCTTCTAAAACTGTGCCATAACAATATAATTCCGGCCGAATTCCATGGATGGTACAATTCTTTGCCAACATCCACAAATGTTGAACAAAGACCAGAACACTTGGTCGAATCAGACAGTAGTGATGATGACGATGATTTACCATTAATCACTTACGTCCAACAAAATAAATAAATTTATCAGAAAAAAAATGTAAGTCCAACCTGCATGTAAAAAACGTAAAATAAAAAAAAAACTTAGATGATATAGGTGTTTTACTGATAAATTATCATTAAAAAAAAGCTAACAAATCATGTCTACAGCTTTAAAATATCACATATTTAAAAACAACTTTTACAGGCAAATTAAAATCTTTTTTTTCCATTTTTCTCACAATTCACTTTTATGGACTTATACGGTTTTGCTTGTACGCCCACGAGATGCTTAACTTAAAATTCCAAACTGTTAAAAGTCTAATTAAATTAAATCAAGTAACAAAACGTGAAAAGGATGATTCTCTTTAAAAAATGGATCTTATGAAGACTGCTTCTGCAAACAAACATGAGTAAATTAGTTTTTTTGCACAATATGACCATGTCCATAAAGACATGGCAGAAGCAAGTAAAACACCCTTTAAAAAAAATTAATTCCTGTATATATTTGAACCCTAAAAAAATATCTGGAACTACCCATGGAAGTTGTTTCCATAGGACCATGTAAATTACTGTGTATAAGGTCCAATACATGCTCTAGGCTCTTTTTGTCCTTTGAGAAAAGGAATCTATGCTGTTTACCTTCACAACAAGTTGTACAATTGAACCAATGTCCACCTTCTCGGCACACTTCAGACCTTCAATAACACCTTTTTTTTTATATTGATAAGGTCTATTAATATTCTTTTTCATGTACATTACAGGAATTGCTTCTAAAAAAAAGGGAAAACTGTTTGGGAAAATTGTTTGATTACTATAAATAAACTATTTTATTAAATAAACAGAAAATATTCAGAAAAATTGTATTTATACGTATAGCAACAGGAATATTTATAAATGGTCTGAATTTTTCCTTATAAACATTTTTTAATTAATCAGTTTTTTCCAGGCACTTGAGTCACTTTCAGTGTTTTTAAATCTCCAATTTTTGAATTTTTCTAAGTTAGAAAATGTGTGTGAAAAACCATCAGATATTATTGTTTAAGATTTACCTAAATTCTTTTCTAAAAATCCCTTTATCATGTCAAATAAAACTGATGATACCGCTTTAATTGCAAAACATGGTCCGTTGCTAGAGAGGCTTTGTGTGATGGTTTTAAGAATGTAAAAAACTAGTTGTATACTCAAGAATAAACTTTGAATATGGACAAAACTGATTATATAGCCAACCAGTGACGAAGCCTCTTGTGCCAAGTGTCCACTGTCACTGCCCTGCTGACTGCTAAAGAACACTTTTCTGTTAATAGTATTTAACTTATAAACGCCATTCTCTAAATCAGCTTCACCAAGCAGTTTCGCATTTCTATTCAAAAATCTGGCAACCGCTAGAGTTAAAATTGAACTGGGGGTTGAATCTGGCACACACAAAGCGTTCTGGACAACAATGTCACACTGTTATGATATTGAGTTCTCCATAAGACAACACTGGACTCTTTATTGTTGGCCACTACTATCTCCTCTGTTGGACATGGACTGCTGGCGCTTAACATCCTTGTACCATCTTATACCATAGACTCGCCCCACTGTCGATATACCAACCTGACTTTTTGTAGTCTCCGGTGAGAAAAAATACACTAAAGGAATTGTTACTTTTGGGTTCTGGGTTATTTAAATTCTCATTTTTCTTTTCTTTTCCTCAGCAAATTGACTTATAGTGCCCAAACTCTTTACTGAATGCTCTTTGTCTCTTGCCCTTTTTGTTGATCTGCTGCTTGCCACCTGCATACAATGCACTACCTGTACTTATCTTAAGATCACCCCCCGCCATGTCTAAAAGCTTAGTCTGAATAACATCTGTAGCTATAGATATGCCTAAGCGTTCTATTGCCATAATCATTGGCACACATTATTTATTAGGCAATTCTGCAAGCATCAATGAGCCTACGCATTCATCATCTATATTAAACCCGGAAACTCTGAGGCGCTGGTTGGTTTCTACAATCTGGTTTATAGAACTACTCATTGAGTCACTAACCTTGTAAAAATCAACACTCTTAATATAGGCTCATCCTTCTGGAAAAACCGCATGGTCAACAAACATGGCTCTTAGTTTTTACCACAAGTCTCTGGCAGTCTCTGTCGACTTTATATGAAGATATAAGCACGAAACTATGGTCAAAATTAATTTTGCCTTAGCCTTGTCGTCTTTAAGTTGCCTCTGCACTAGTACTTGCCTGCCAATTACAATGCTGGAATCACTCTAGTATTAAATAATTCTGTGCTAGAAAAGCCTATTCATCATAGTTTTCTTTGCCCTTTAACCTTAATTATTAGTAACACCTGGTTATTCGCAATTTTGTTCAATGAAAATAGTAACAACACAACGCTGCTGGAAATTCCACAACTTCTCTTACTAAGTATTAACTCACAAACAGGTGCCTAACCAGCCTCACTGCCTATCTCGGCACCTAACCTATTAAAATTAACTTGAACTGGCCCAAGTTTGGAAAGTCACACAGTGGCATAGATAATATATATAATAACTAAAATAGATAGACAACTGCTTAACAATCGGTTGGACTTTTACGCTTGTGGCGACGTACTGCGATCCGTGTGTCAACTATTCACCCGATCCGCCGAATGGCGGGCTTTTTAAAATTATTGGTATGTTTTTGACATTTGAATGGTTTATTAAATATTTTTTGTTAAACTCCATATTTTTGTTGGTATAAAATATGAATAAATATCATATTTAAAATTACAGAAAAGAAAAATATTAAATTTAACAAGAAAATATTTAATAAACAAAAGCTAGTGTGTAAAATGGGAGATTAATAAAAAATACAACAGTATATAAACTTGAAACTTTATTATTACATGTTTATTAATATTTTATAATTAAATTTAGCACAAATACAAAGATATATGTGAAACATGGCACTAATAAAAACTAAAATTTAAACTATCATAGAGAACTTATATTTGATTTAATAAAATTTGAATAGACATTTCACCACAAAATCTTGTCAACAAATTTAATAGCATATTTCAATATATTTAAACATGTACTCACAGACAAAAATAGAAATATTGATAATTGGAATCCAAATAAGCTACAAAAATGAAAAAAGTATGTATCCAAATAGATTTTACCTTGCGCCCTCCTGCCACTTGTGTGTTAATTAATAGGAACGAACCGTTATTCCCATAAGTTTCCCGTGCCTGCACAGTGGAATAAAAACATCGAGAGTTGTTGTTTTTATTTATTGATTATAAAACAGCACATAACTTCTTACAAAGGACCTAAAGTCCTAACCATAAGTTAATACCACTCTAGGCGCTCACAGATCAATAATATAGGGTTCCGCATATGAATGGATGGTGCAACATGCAACAAGTGGATATAATATTGTTTTTATGATTTTATTTTATAACAAAAGAAATACCAAAGAATTAAAAATCCGCAGATTGCCCATAATGCCGATCGTCGATCGGTAGCGATAGTGCCAGCGCCACCTGTACCACCAATTGCATATCTTATTTTAGTCACGTGATAGATTACTTAAACTTAATTGGCTTTGGTATTTAAGAGACCAAGCCGCCTTAGTGTATGTTTGTTGTTCAACAAATATGGTGGCAGGTCGTGATCCTGGGTTCAATTCTCGACATTGTCGCCTCTTTTTTATTTTTTTTTCTTACTTTAAAATGTTGATCTCCTTTTGTTAACATTGATTTACAAAACGGATGAAATAGATTGGCAGAATTATATAATAAAAAAATACTCAATATTTACCTGAATAAGGTATGGTAAAAGTAAGTCATTTTAAAGATATGAACAATTCATCTAAAATAACTTTGTTTGCAACTGTATAATATAATTTTAGTTATAAAACCGGTACTAACAATGTCTGCTGATTTTGTCATGTATGTTTCCATGCTGGTCTTTTCGTGGTTCTGAGGTTATGTATGACAACTGACACAAGCTAGCAGTGATTAACAGAATACAGGACTGTCGCCTCATAACATAAACTTTATAAATATAACTTGACTGTTAATGAATATGGCCACGATACCCAAAAATCACCACTGTTTGGTGGCCACCATTTTTATAGTGGTTGTGTCCTTTTGATGTTGGTGACTCTGAACATTTGCTGTGTTGCCAACAAAAAATATATTAAATAACGGTAATGAAATTGACAACGCTGACGTGTGAGTATAGCGGATTGCCTAGTTTTTGGCGATTTGTGAACGACGCTTGGGTATATCGTCTGCAACAGGCGATATAGTTTCCTCCTTATTTAATACGTGGATAATGGATCACCATCCTTATTTAAACGTATTTGGTTCATTGTTTCTCAAAACCGAATTGTTGTGAATTATCTATCTGTGTTTATGATTGAATGATATATAGAGTTGTTTATTTTTACGATATAAACCCTTGCTAATTACAAACCTTCATAAAATCATGTATATTTTGATTTTTATAGATGGTTGTACCTATTAATGTGATACAAAAAGTTGTACTATTAATGTGGAAAGAAAATGAAAGTGTTTTTAACTGAATTTGTTAAGTAAATAGAAGCAAAAATTTAAATGAAGATCATCATTTTCATGGTATTAGGATTTATAAGATTCAAGAAAATCAGAATAATAAAACAAATATCTTACAGTGTATGCATCTATCCCAACTTAATTGGAACCTTGTCTCATTTTAGGTGAGGATTACTTTCTTTCATAAATTTCGAAACGAAATTCTTAAAGTAGGAGACAAAAAAAAAGTCACAGATCTAGTAACTAAATGTAACTTTCTATTTTGCACTTGTAATAATAACCTTTCAAAAACATTAATTGTTTTATTTTCTTACAATTGGCACAACTGAAATTTGTCAGAGTGACCAACATCGAAAGGACACAATCACGCAAAATGGCGGCTCCCTAGTAGTGGTCTCATAACGTAAACGTAATCAGAACATAATAATAATAGTAATAATAATAATAATAAAGTTTAATAATCCACATATACATATGTTTACAAAGCTGTAAAAAAAACATCATTGTAACAAAAAGTGACAGACAAAATGCGGATTAAAAGGCATAATTTTAGCTTCTTAACGCAGTTGAAGGCTGTTGTAGCCTATAAAGTAGAATAATTTATCCAAAAAAAGTATCCAATAGTAAGTACCCAAAGAAAAATAAATAAATAGTGCACAAAAATCGAGGAAACACATTTAAAACATTTTCACATAAATAAAATGAAAAAGACAATATACAAAAATAAAAACCTATAACAAATCCAAAGTTCATACTTTTAAATGCATTGCTCTGTTTTTAAGTAATATTCTGGAGCTTAGATTTCATGCATTTTCGAAAGCCGTTTGTCGTTAGCGAAAAATCAGTAATATATTTATGATCACTTAAAAATTTCTTTTTGATGTCATGGAATATCTAAATGCCGTCTATTTCTAACATTAGCCTGATGATGAATATCAGCTCTAAATACCACCCTATCCAATAGATATTGTGGGCACCTCATCTTAAGAATATGGTAGCAAAATACCACATAATGTAACTCTCACACTTAAGATCTTTCAACTTGTGTGACACTTCATATGGCCTGCGAATACCAAAAATAAACCTTATACATGCATTTTGCAACTTGTGTGTACGCTTTTTATCTCTGTTGTCTAAACAAGGGCCATACACAGTATCACAAAAGTTTAATATTATTTAAAGTCTAAATACATAACAAGGACGATATAAAAGCGTCTTTCAACCACGTCATAAGTGATGTTCCTAAACGAACATTTCTCGAACGTTTTTTAAGCTCACAAAAGGCCTGTGGACCAATTGTGACTTATAAATGACGTCTCTTCACATTATTTAACGTCATCTTACTACCTGGGTTCTTATAGAGGCCAACACTTGCAGGTGAACTGAGCAAAAACAGAAGACGAGATCGTGCGAGCACCAGTGAGGAATCAGACTTTTTCTCCTTGAAACGCCAAAACAAATACAACCGATCTCAAAACATGAACCTGCACACGAGAAACTCATCGTCAGGTTACGTGTCATGTTCTGAATGCTCATATGACTCCGACACTTGCACCTGCACTTCGGCAGATAAGTGCTATTGTAGTTTAGGTAATAAAAACTTTGAGAACAAACGGAAAAGTAAGCAAAGTAAGTACCATAAGCATGCATATAAATTAGGAATATATATATATATGTTTTTTTAGAAGAAAAGTACAATTGTGAAGATACATCCCTAACTTATTGCGACTGTGATACCGATTCTTGTGCCGAATCAAATAAGTGCTACTGTCAGTACGGCAGCCAAAGAAAATCCAATAAGAGACGCAACTCATCGTCAAAGTCTCATCACGCGCATTGTACTAAAATGCTGCAAGACGACAGGCACCGAAAGTTGTGCAAGAAGAATTCGAATACAAAAAGTACGAGAAGTTTGGAGTATAAGTCCAACCCCAGTGAAGGTAAGATTACTAAGAATTTAACGTTCAGTTTTTAGAGAAAGGTTATAGAGGGTGTTTTACAACTTTTCCACGAAACTTTAACCACATATAAAAGTCCTATAAAAATCCAGATAATAAAATAATATGGTTTACCAGTTCACTTATTTATAAAAGCTGTTCAAAACTGCCTCCATTGGCTTCAATGTAAGTTTGGGCGCGTCTAGTCCAATTTTGGCGCACTAATTCAAATACAGCTCCTTCCGGTTGTGCTTGAAGGTTCCAGTATCGGCGACCATTGTGATTCGGTCACGTAGTTCTTTAAGCAGGCCGCACACCTACGATACAAATGTTGCGCCACAAATTCTTTTCCACAAATGTATCGGACAGAATTTAACGCGCGCGTGTTATTTAATTTGGATCCACACACCTAAGATGTATTTGCTACCAAACGGCATTTGAAGACTGGCGGCTAGCGACAAGTTTTCCACTTTGGCTTTCACATTGCGCGCACGCGTTAACAGTTGGCGCGATATTTAAATAGAGAAATATACTTAAATAACGTGCATGAGATTAAAGGAGAGGTTAGAATTTAGAACTTTTTATTTTTAGTTTATATTCACACTATACACCAGGTGTATTTTAGTTTATATAAAAAAATGCGCTGAAACTTGAAGTCGAAATCTAAAATCGCAATAAAGGATTTTAAATATATATACCCTAATAGTCAGTATATAATATATATCAGTATATATATAATATATATACCCTATATGTCAGTAAAAATATTAAATTGGATTAATTTTAATTAACCCATACTATTGGAAAATTGAACTTTAAGATTTTCATTAAGATTTTGGAAATATAATTGTTTTTAGCGTTTTAATATTTTAGCGCTTAAAATACGTTTTAAATTAACGCCTTTCGTTACATTTTCTTTTAGTTCGAGCATAAACATTATTTTGAGAGATAAAAATGTAATAAGTTAAGAGCTCTTTTTAACTTAATTTTATTAAAGAAAAAATAAAAATAAAACTACTTTTATCTGATTAATAAAATCAAATTTTATATAGATTTAATAACATATCAAAATAAACAGCTAAATTATTCTCCAAGTAGCATATTTAGTGAAATTCTATTGACTTCTTCTCTATCCGGTTTCGTTATCCCATCTTTTTTTGAGCCTCCTACATGTTTCTTTTTCTTCTTAAACATTCGTCGTTATTGAGCAATCTTCTTATTATGAGGTATGACATTTTTATTTATTTTGCTATTTTGTTTATTCCTTAAATCTCTGAATGCTCTTATTTTGGGCACAAGAGAAACTAATGTTTGTTTTGCTATATCCAATTCTTTATAACATTCAAGACTGTTAATAGTTTCTGATATTTCCATTTTTAATTTCTCTTTGTCATTTTTTAAATTTTCAATTTGGTTTGCCTTTTTCTTCGATAATACATTGATTATTGGTTTTTCCTCATTAACGTTTTCGTTTTCGTCAATCATCAATTCGGGTTTATCATCATCTACAAAAAAAAAACTTGGAAATCTAATCAAGAAGAATAAAAGCCAGACTCATATTTTAATCCAATCCAATAAATCTAAACTAATAAATAGTAAAAGGTTTGTCGTACTTAATGATCTTCTTTATTTTTTAAGCAAAACCAATAGGTATATTACCATCAAATTACCATTAATAAAGGTACCTAAAATATGTTGCGGTTGATAAGTAAGTAAGCAGTATATTATTTAACCCGTATCATTCTTATCAAGTGAAATAAATGGCTTATGGAATATAAAGGCTATTTAAGTTTGATAAACCTCTATTGTACTGGGTGACTTCGTATAAAGTACTACCCTCAATTATTGTGGCTTTTTTGTAGGTGTAAAATAGGTAAAAAATAAAATATATAACATATTTTGACGTTCACAAAAAGTCTGGCATTAAAATGTTATACTTTTTGAAATGGAACACCCTGTATATTATTTTTATAAAATACCAAGTATTTATTATAAAAATCCAAGAATTTTAATATATCACATATCATACTTTAATGCAACTGTTTTGAAATACAGGGTGTTGAAAATGGAATTTTTATAGCTTTGAGGGTTCTAAAGCTGATACTGTTGAAGATAGAGAAAAACGGATTTCACTTTCCTATCTTAACTCTTTAAGACCTTTTGAGGTTAATGTCAAATATTATTATGTAAGTAAAAAAATGTCATTTTCAAAGCTCTTTATTTTTAAAACTGGTTGAAAGAGGTTGAATTAAAGTATGACATGGTTTATTTTAAAAGATTATGATCATCTAATGTTTATAACCAATTTTACTCACATCACTAACAATATGTTGTACTACTAACACCAACATTGTTATAACCAAAATGGTTTTTACACAACACCATTACACCAAACCAACCCAAAAACATTCAAAATACCTTGTACTTATATTCATCCTATTTCGTTAGTTTTTCTTGAAAAAAAAAAATATGATTGACATTTAAATATAAGGTTGAAGAATTGCTTGAAAGGGCAAGTTTTTAAATTCATTGATATTTGAATCCTCTTATACCTATAATGAAAGGAAATCATTAAAACTACCTTGCCATCAATGAATTTCAAAATTTCAGGTTTTATTTTTCAGATAATACATATAGTTACCTACCATAATACTGCCCTATTTCCTGATAATCCTGATTACCAGTCCCATTAATATTTTGAGATTTTAAAAACCTGCATAGAAGGTGTATGACGTATGTATTTGCACATGTTTCATTTGATGGAAGAATCCAAGCATGAACAGGAGAACAGGTATACCTATGAATACATTTATTTTGACACTGACTACACACCAATTTGCAGTTACAATCTATCTGCCGTTCTTCAATTTGATATAGATCTTTTGTGGACGATGATGGTATAATCCAGCCATTTTTATTTACTATTACTGAAGACACATTTAAGGTTTCACTGGTTTTATGTCTAGTTCTTAATTCTTTTAATTTGCTGGAAACTTTTCCCTTATTTAAGACAATTAAAGATTAAATAGCTTGTCCCTGACAAACTTCATTAAAATATAAATAGCATAGTCAAGGCGCTTATTTATTTTTTAGTGTGAAGTATACCCGCTCTCTAAAACTTTATATAAGGATTCAGCTTTACAAAAATTACCATACAAAAACTTCAAAACAACAACAAAAATGTTAGGTTATGTTCACCAGATTTATGCGCAAACGTACAATGCGAAAGCCAAAGTGGAAAACTTGTCGCTAGCCACCAGTCATTTGAAGCCACACCGCATTTGTGTTTACTCCCCGGATAATCAACCTGTCCGATATTTGTTGCGGCGTGTCGTGTCACGTTTTAAAATACAAATGAAGAACGATATTACACAAACCATTTTATTTATTCAGGAAGTAAAGAAATATTATATGACCACACTTTGCAGGTAACATTCTATAGGAAGCTTGAGATTCATCATCATGATTTAATAATAGCTTTGATACTTCAAAATTTCCCTTTTTGGAACAACCATTATTACAGGGATGAACCCAGTAATGACGTTTTTTTCGGTTTTGACTTGACATCATAAAATCATCGTCATCAGAAGACGACAAAATGGCTACAAATATGGAACAGAACTAAGCCCTGATGTGCGTGCTTGTACCGCATTTGTGGCAAATGTACAAAATGTTGAACGAAATTATGTCGAAAGACAAATGTGGCGCCACATTTGTAACTTAGGCCGGCTTTAATATTCTGAACTGGAGTACGGTAGGCCTCGTTTTTCAAGTTTACTTATAAAAAGGATGCCAGAGGATTTAGATCGGGAGACCGTGAAGGCCATGCAGTTGGTCCACCCGATTTAGCATATTTGCTGTACCTGATATTCAAAGAACTATAAACTTCTAAACGAAAATGCGGAGGTGCCTCATCGTGCAGAAACCACATATCCTTGCTCGGACTATCAATAGCACATCTTCAAGAAGGACCGGCAAATTATTCCGGTGAAATTCCATATACTGGTGGTCATCTAACCGATCTGGCAATAGGACGGTACAATTTGTGCCCACATGCTTAAAGAAACATGATGTTGGCAGTTTGTCTGGGCCACTGCTTGACGATTTTTAAACGACCGTGTATATTTAATGTATAGAATGGGTTATGCCTTTAGGAGTAAAGGTTCGTTTTTAGCAAAAGTTTCATCGGTAGCCAAAATATTACTTTGATTAGATTAATTTTGATATTTTAATCAAGTATAATTTTTACTGCTTGGAAAATAGCGAAAATTAAATTCCAGGCAATTTTTTGTCTTTTTTTTTAAATTTTAACTGTCTTAAAAATCCCCATTTGTCTGGAAAAGAAAAATAATTCCAAAACATTGATTAGGTATTTTTTCTATACATATTTGTTTGCAGTTATTGAGAAATTTTTATGAGTGCAGGGAATAAAATAAAAATTTATTCCAGGCAGTTGATTTCTTTGAAATAATGCCTCTGTCAAAAATCTTCAATTTTCTGGAAAACGATTTATTTTTCCCTATTGGTAGAAAATAGAAACTTATTCCAGGCAGGTCAATTTTTTCTCTTTAGTTTCATTGGAATATTCAAAAAAATTGCATTTATTCGTGGCAGATATTAGGCTAAAGCAATTATTTTTTTTTAATATCCTTCATTGCCTTTATAAAATAATTTCACTTATTAAAAAAATTAAAAAAATATTCCAGGCATTTAAAATTTTTTATATATTTTGTTGGCAGATTCTAACTACGATACATACTGGCATCTGAATAATATAATATCCAATAATATAAAATAAAATAATATCCAGGCTTGTTGTCAATTTCCTGGAATAAAAAAATCATTCCAGGCAATTTTTTTTAAATTTATAGAAACTTCAATTGTCTGGAAAATAAAAATAATTCCAGGCTTTCAGGCAGTTAATTAAAACAACTTGTTTGGATTTCTCTGGAACTAAAAATTTTAAAAAAATCACCGCTTGGAAAATTTGAAATAGTTGCAGACTATGCCTAAAACAGGGTAAAAAATAGAACACCATTTACTTAATAAAAAATATTTTCTCAAGGACACGTGTTTCCCTTAATGACGCAAACATCATCAGGACCTCAAATGTGACTAAATATAGTCGATCCAGAGTGAGATGGCATGAATGAAGTGCCTACCACTCCAAACCGTATTTTCTATAAAATTTTTATTTACTACGAAAACGGATAATTCCATGCTACTGACTTGCGAGTGCGTGCGTGAAAAGGGAAATGGAATAAATTACAAATTATTTGAATTTGTTGATCGGACGGTCTACAGATACGACAATTTACTGATGGCCCTTAAGTGCGTCTATTTATTTAAATTAACGAACACATCAGGTCTTGGACGCATATAACACTTAAACCAGTTGACAAGAGGAAAAATTGTTTAGTTTTTGTACAGTCATTAAGAGATGTTATATGTAAAATGGCTCTTTGTACAACTTGGGAAAGAACTTAAGGTCAATTCAGCCTAAAATTTCTTCTATTCTTCTTCTACTTCTCCTTCATCTTTTTCTTCCTAAGCATCGTCAATTTTCGGGAAGAAATTATTGAATTCTTTACAAGCAATTAAGCCCAACATTCTTTTTCTTTAATGACGTCAATTGCCTGGAAAAAAGTATTAACTTCAGATCACATTTCTTCTCCTTCCTCTTTTTCTTCTTTTTCCCTACTAACATAAACTTCCTGGATGGAATGATTAACTTTTTTAATTTTGAACGTAATTAGTTTCTTCCATTCTTCTTCTGCTTCTCCTTCATGTCATTTTCTTCTTCCTAAGTAAAAAGGGTATTTCGAGTATTTTGTTGCAACAACCACTCACAAAATTTCACTCTTAGGTGGTAGTCTGTAGGTAGTAACGCCTGCACTTTCTGGACGTGTTAAGGATATATTTAGGCCCTACGCTATTAATGCTTGTTCTTGTAATCACATAAATAACACATAATAGCCAATATTTTTTTTTTTTTTTTACTTGACATCACTAACATATCGTTGGTTGTTCATGTATGATTTATGTTATGTTAGTTCAAAGTATAATCACATATGTGTCCATTTACATATATTGTTCTGTTGCTATTAGTATATATGCAATCGACAAAAAAGCTTCTTCACAGTAAGCAGCCTTGAAAAAGGCGTAAAAACCTTTTCAAAAAAGGAAGTTGTTGATTTCTTGGTCTTAAACCTGCGAACTCCATCTACGCTACTTACTAAAGACGCTACTTTTAGTCAATATTCAAATATAATGAGGATACTGAGATTAGTTTTTCGTAATTAACGTAAATGAGCTCCCCATTTGAGATTTCTGGGAGAAATTAGCAGGACGTATGGTAGTGATAAAAATAAAGATTGCTACAAAAATTAATATAAAACAGGCATTTTGAAAAGCAACATTTCTGATAATGATTCTCGTGCCTGATGATCTCGTGAGAATAAGATGAAGTTTTCCTTTAGTCAAGGACAGTTTGCTGATTGCCACCTGGGATAAATTGCAGCCTTAAGTACCATCCCACTGCTTTTTAAAAAACGTGTGAGAGTAAAATTTGATTAACTCTTTGATATTCGAAGAAGAATAGATTGCTGCCCTATTTCCCTCATTAGTCGTGGTCTTGACAGCTTAAGAACCGCCTTGTCTACAGTTCGTGAGGAATATCACCGTTTTATTTGTTCTGCGGTATCTTTCGGTTTGAAAGACACTTACCATGCAACCACTGCCACATGTCAGTGCTCACAAAGATATTGTCCAGACAATAATTGTCATCTCGTGTTAGTGTTTCTTTAATACCAAAACCCGTTAACAAGTTACAAAGGCGAATGGCTTCGGGTTGACTTGTATTAAAGCGAACATTAAAGTCTCCTGGAACTGGCGTACTTGTATCCAGACTATCTAAAAGCCCCTTAAAAGACTCCAAGAAGATAATTTCCAGATGGGCGCCAATAAAAAAAGCTAAAATATTAATATTAAAATACACTACAATATTCAGAACATTTCTCAACAATAGGACTGCTAAGACAATTTAAAATAGAAAACTTAACACACAATAATACCTGTACCACCAGCAATAGAGTGAGATCTAGTTGAACATACTGCCAGTTTATATCACTGGATATTTATCAAATGTATCTCATCTTCGGTTAACCAATGCTCTGTTAAACATAGGACATATTCTGACATATGAATGACTCCAACTCATCCACTTTCTTCCTTATGGACCTAACATTAACATGTAAAATCCTTAACTTGTTGGGGATTTTTGAACATCGTCCCTCGGCTCTGTAGGTTCAAAAAATGGTTTACAGATGCATCAGATTATGACAAACATCATGGTACATCGAATGTGACAGTTGTTTCTGACGGATACCCCGAAGATCAGACCCGCACAGGAACAAAATGTGCCGAAAGGCATCGCCGTGGAAGGATTCGTCATTCAGCTGACATGATTGTCGATAAAGCAACAGTTTTTAGGGATATTGAGCAATAAAATTTCTTAGGAAATGCTGAAAACAAAAGAAGATTAATTGATATTCCTACAAATCGCTGCCCCCACCCCGACCATTCCTATTTCTACATATACACAGACTAAATTGACTTTCGTTGTCTGGCCACCCTGGCGGCAGTCCGAACCTGTTTCAGTTTTGGATCTTTCGAATAGATATAAGTAATACCCGCCCTCCGATTGGCGCCAATGCTTAAAGGCAATTAATTATGTAAGGTTTGATGAAACCAAAAATCGGTGAGGTAAGGTCAACTCGATAGAGCCTCCTATATAGGAACCGAGTTTGGTGCTTCTTGATACAAATTAGTCTAGTAGATTTCTAAAGCACTGTTTGGTGATGTTCTCATAGTTTTTGTTACGTTGAGACAAGCCATTCTTTGAAATTGGTCCAGTTTTCGATGAATTGTAATCCAGGGTCTAGTTAGAGTAACATAGATCTTATCCTAAATTTTCTGGTGTGCTTCATTCATAAGAGTTCGAGCTTCCAGTACTCTTTTTGGAATGTAAGAGATTCAAATTGGTTTACCATCAAGTTTCACGTCTAGATACTGTATTGTCATAACTGTGTGATGTGCCTTATAGTTTGGGCGCCAGAAGAGGTGTGATTTTCCTCTTTTTGGTGAATAGCACCATCTTAGGCTTTCTGGGGTTGATGTATAGGGAATATACAGCACACCATTTCCTTATGATTCCAATTCCTACATTCCTCCGAGCAATTAAGCACCGTTTATTATTTGTTAAAACGTTGGTGTAAAAAATTATAAAGATAATTACGGAAAATAATATGAATTTAACCATTTAGGGTGTGGCTATTTTCGAATCTCAGCATTGTCAAACACAAAACATAAATCTAGAGAAATGCTGAAATGCTGCACTCTACTGAAGGTGCAATAATTCGTACTAATTTTGACTTTTGGAAGCCATAACCCTATTGGTAACAGTTGAACCAATCAAATTTAAAAGAAAGCTTGATCAAATACGGCGCCGAATTTAAATTCAATTTAACGCGAGAAATTCGAATTCTAACTACTAAATGTCACAACCTACGGGTATTTCACACGGGTTAAATCAGATTTACAATTTTTCTACTTCAATCCTCTAATAATATGTTTTAAGGTCGGGATTTAATAAATATTCCGAGCAATTAAGCACCGTTTATTATTTGTTAAAACATTGGTAGCTTTGTAAAAAATTATAAAGATAATTAGGGGAAATAATATGAATTTAACCATTTTCGTATCCCAGCATTGTCAAGCACAGAACACAAATATAGAGAAATGCGGGTTGCCTTATTAACGGGAAGAAATTTGGGCCCCCTACTGAAAGTGCAATTATTCGAACTAATTTTGACATTTGTATTCTATTGGTAGCCAGTTTAATCAATCAAATTTAAGAGAAAGAATTATTATTTGTTGAAACATTGGTAACTTTGTAAAAAATTATAGAGATAATTAGGAAAATAATATGAATTTAACCATTTTCGTATGTCGTCGTTAGCATTGTCAAGCACAGAAAACAAATATAGAGAAATGCGGGTTGCCTTGTTAACGGGAAGAAATTTTGGCCCTCTACTGAAGGTGCAATAATTCGGACTAATTTTGACATTTCGAAGCCATCGAAGTCTCTGTTGGTAACAGTTTAACTAATCAAATTTAAAAGAAAGCTTTGTCAAATCTGGCGCCAAATTTGAATTCAATTTAACGCGAAAAATTCGAATTCTAATAATAAATGTCACAACCTACGGGTATTTCACTCGGTTGAAACAGATTGTCATCAATACTTGTTCTTTCCAACACATTTATATTTTATATTTTTTAAGTTACAAGCAGAACTCCAATTGACTATGCGAATTGATGTATTTTCCTAAATTGGGCAAATATTTATAGAATATAACTTGTACATTTAACTTTTGGAACCAGAAAAATCAAGGAACCCTTATACCATTAAACAGTTTTAGAATTTTTTTACTTCAATACTCCGATAATATGTTTTAAGGTCGGGATCCAATAAATATTTCGAGCAATTAAGCACCGTTTATTATTTGTTAACGCGTTGGTAACTTTGTAAAAAAAATATAAAGATAATTACGGAAAAAAATATGAATTTAACCATTTAGGGTGTGGCTATTTTCGTATCTCAGCGTTGTCAAGCACAAAACATATATTAAGAGAAATGCTGAAATGCTGCCCTCTACTGAAGGTGCAATAATTCGTACTAACATTTGGAAGCGATAACTCTATTGGCAACAGTTGAACCACAGATTTAACTAGCGTTGCTAATTGCGTTAGCTAGTTAAATCTGTGGTTGAACCAATCAAATTTAAAAGAAAGCTTGGTCAAATACGGTGCAAAATTTGAATTCAATTTAACGCGAGATATTCGAATTCTAATACGGACCCAACTACTAAATGTCACAATCTACTGGTATTTTACTGGGTTAAAACAGATTGTCGAATATGAAGACCACAGGGGAAAAACCTGTTAAGTCAAGAAATTTGTGAAATCGAACTAATCAGAAAAATATAGGTTAAAAGGTATATTATCTATATACACGGCCATACAGGGGAATAACGTGACCAGTCACCAGTTTTAACAAGAATAAATATTGGTGTACTAGGAAAGAACGTGTTAAGTCACTTTTGTCGTTATCTTGCGTGTATATAAATTAGTCGTTTGGCAGTTTGTTAGTTGTGTTAGTCAGTTGTTTATATCATCGGCATGTAAGGTTAACGATACCCGCATAAAAAAGGTTTTGTTTGTTATTGCTGTTAGTAAAAAACAATACAATGGACAATAATAATTTGAGTGATTGTGAAGATCATGACACAAAGCCAGTAAGCACAAAGAGAAAATGTACGGGTCGGGTAAGAGATGCTACCAATTTAATGAGGCTTCAGTTACATGTAACTGGTGATGCCTGTCAATTCCGACGATACAGATGTTTTGAAAAGATAACTGCAGGTGAAAGAATGGACATTGTACGAAAGTTTAATCTAATAAAAAGTTCGAATGATCAAACATTCTATTTAACAGGTCTAATTTCTCTTTGTCCAGTGGTTCAGCGCCGACCTCGATTACCGAAAGATGGGAGTGCCCTGAGAACTTCAACGTTTTATTACAAGGTGCGTATAGTTCGTGAGAATGTAGCAGTTTAACAAGACGTAGAATAAAAACCATACAAAGGAGTCTCTATATGAGTGTTCCACTCATTGCACCGATTGATAAACGCGGCAGACATTTGAATAGAAAACACAAACTAAGCGTTGAAACTGAAAACAAAATTTTAGAACACATTAAAAGTTTCAAGGCTAGATCAAGCCACTACAGTCTTAATAAAACTAAGAGAATTAATTTTTCTACCGAATTAAATGTGAAAAAAATGTATGCTATGTTTAAAGAAAAATTTCCACAAGTTAAGGCTAGTTATGAAATTTACCGCTCCATATTTTGCAGCAAGTTTAATATATCCTTTGGATATCCCCGTAGTGATACTTGTAGCTTCTGCGACCAATTAAAAGTACAGATTGATGCATGCCAAGAGAAAAAGAGCATTAAGGATTTGATGTTTCAACAAAAACTACATCTAGCAAAAGCCGAGGCATTCCATGCACATAAAAAGCAGGCCACTTTGAGGAGTCGAACAAAGGCAGACACAGAAGCAATATGCATGGATTTCGGAAGAAATTTGCCCATGCCGAATTTATCCACGAATGATGTGTACTACAGCCGGCAGTTATCATTATTTTCATTTATTGTATGCAAACTCTCAAATTCTGAAGTATTCTTCTATCCTTATCAGGAAAAAATCCTTATTAGAAAAAAAGGGCGCGAATGAAGTCTGCTCATTTTTATTCGATTATATTACCTTGAAGTTACCTGCTGAAGTTAGAAATTTACAGATATTCTGTGATTCGTGCTCCGGACAGAATAAGAACTTTCCAGTGTTCAAATTTTTTACATTACTTAGTCCATCGTTTCAACATTGAAGATTTACATTCCTCATTCGAGGTCACTCCTACATGGAATGTGATAAGGATATGGAAATCTTAAACGGAAAGTTTTGGGCAGAAGTACCGGATGACTGGTGTAAACACATAGAAACCGCTCGTTTAAAGCCTGCACCATTTCCGCTTCGCTTAGTTTTTCATCGAGATACTTTACAAAAAAGATAATCACTGGTCCGCCGCTACCCGACGGTGAGTTTTACCACCCACCAGTCGCAACTTTTGGTTAGTAGGCTCGTTTTGACTTTTGCAACAATTTAATTATCAGTGATTTTTTTTATACAGACCTATCCCTTTGGAAAAATAAAGGACCTGCAGAAGTTAAAAAAAAATTTGCACCCCAGAGAGTCAGCTTTTTTATTCTATTTAAAACACAAGTAGAAACAACTCCTTGGCTTGGTGAGTTATGGTTGATTGTTACTAAATTACATGCCTAATTAATACTTTGTTTTTCACAGCTTTTTTCAGTTGATCCCATAAGAACCGAACCCAGAAGAGAAGTTTTATTTTTTTCTATTATAACAACCATTCTTTTATAAATACCTACATATAAATAAAATAATACATTATACTTTATGTTTGGTAAATAAATAACAGAGTATAAATAATTATTTAAGCAAAATTTAAATATAAATTAATCAATCGCCACTGACTTAGCAGTTTGTTTGTTTGTTTGCGCTTTCATTGTATAAGTATATATAATGAAAGAACGTGCTAAGTCAGTGACATAACAACTTTTTCCCCGGTATTCGGAGTTGTTTGAAACTTCGACACATTGTGGTGACGTACCAGTTTAATATTATATTACAAAATGTCATTGAGGACATAGAGCAAGGTCATAGCTTCAATATGATGGCAAATAAATAACCATTTTGCAAGCTGTATAATTATCGTAGCGTTTCTAACCTTAAAATTCGTTTCCTGTCAAAAAATAGAAAAATGACTTGGCACGTTTTTCCCCTGTGGTCTTCATATATAAAAAGAGTTTGAAGGATAAAAAAAAACAAATTTCTCTTGTAGAAATTTGTTTTAACCAATCAGAACTCTGACTGTGCAATTTAATGTATTTTCATAATTTGGGCAAATATTTTTAGAATATAACCTATAAATTTAACTTTTGGAACCAAAAGAATTAAGAAATCCTTATTGTACCATTACGCAGATTTACAATTTTTCTACTTCAAAATATCCTCGGGTAATATTAATATTTATATGCAAAAAAGAATATTTCTTCAGTAACAATGTTTATTTAAATTATAGGTACAAAAATAAAACACAGCTCTATGATTTTATGTAAACAAAAATATATAGTTTAATCACAATAAAAACACAAAATTTCAATTATTCTTTATTGTTAATTTATAATAAAATTTAAATTGTGATATCATAATAATAGCTCTGGATTGCCCTATTTGTATCCCAAAGACAGTAGTAAATAAATCATTAGTTCAATATTTAAAAAATTTGAAAATAGTAACTTCTAAACTTCTGAATAGAACTAAGAGTATGAAAAACCCAAAATTGTATTGAAATGTGTAAGTTCCTCTCATTTAATAAATTTAAACTTGAAGTAAGAAAAATTCTGTTTGTCGAGAAAGATTTTTATGATGCCACAGAACTCATCAGTGCATTTAATAATTAATGTTTTATATTGTTTAGTGATAGGCTTAAGTTGTTAAAGTGTACTGTGTGATCTTGGATCTCTCAAGTCTTAATATGCATCTAATGTTTTGCCCTATACATTGATTTTGACTTGTGTATCTGCTATTATGTATTTTGGACGTAATATATTGAATCTGAAAGGATTTGGCTTAGTTTGGCATAGTTCCACGTTAATGCGAATTCTAATTTTTTAATGTTCTGACACTGTACTATATCTCCCTTTCAGTTTTCTAACACTTTAGGCATCTATTAGAAATTGAAAAATAATTGTCCATTAACTCAATCAAATGCTTTTAAAATGTCCATATAGATAAACTTAAGCTATTTTTCGATTATCGAGAAAAAAGTTCATCTGTTAAAAGCCATCTTGATACTCTTTCATAATTACACATGATCTCTTTCTGGAGCTGTTCTGCGGATCTTAACCTCACTTTTTTACGTTACATATTAAATTTAACCAATTGAGTTTTATAGAAGTAGGGAAAACTTCTCTAAAATTGTAGTGTCAGTAAGACCATAATTAAATTTTCAAAAAAAAAACTTGTGTTCATTGACGATAATGATCCTGGAATATTTCATTAATATTAAATGGTATCGATACGAGTTTCGAATTCTCCTACTCTCCGGATTTTGACGTTTTATTAACTTCAGGTTACTACGAAAAGCTGCGCAGTAAACAAAAATATGGCAGCGAACGCATCCTTAACTCTCACTACCAAACGCAGGAAAAAAAGCGTCGTAATAGCCACGCGGGCGTAACACACTCCTCAGTCTATACCGAGCAAGACCTGAATTTATTGGCCCTCCAAAACCTTCAAATGGGAAAACTGTCCGCCATGGATTACGAACTGTTGAAATTGGCTAAAAGGGGTGCGTTACCCGACTTGGCGGGCCTACAGCAGGCCATGTGCAAGGGTGGATTTTGCGAGAACGTCAGAGATTACTGGGGGGGCGGCACAAGATCCGTCGGAATTAGAGAATCTGGTAAGTTTCTAATCAACTTGTCTTTTCAAAAAGGAGTTTTTCCCAACTGCCTTAAGAAGGCAATAATAATCCCTCTACATAAAGGAGGAGATAAAGATCAGTCTTTCAACTATCGCCCAATTGCTCTTATTCCCACACTATCAAAAATTATTGAAAGATTAGTGAAAAAAAGGCTCCTATCATTTCTACTGAAATTTAAAATACTCACTCCTCAACAATTTGGATTTTTAAATAACAAATGCACAAATGATGCTATGTTTTCCTTTTTGAATAATGTATACTGTAGCTTAAACAACTAACATCCTACGGCAAGAATCTTCTGTGATTTTTCTAAAGCTTTTGATTGCGCAAACCATGATATCTTAATAAAAAAGTTGCAACACTACGGGTTTAGAGGTATGCCCCTCGAATGGTTTAAGTCATATCTCAATAACAGGAGTCAGTTTGTGAGAATTGATGCTACGATATCTTCTTGCAACCCAATAAAATGTGAAGTGCCTCAAGCTTGGCCCTATTTTGTTTCTCATATTTATCAATGATATCGTTAGTCTGAATATTAAAGGAAGAATCTGCTTATTCGCGGATGATACTAGTTTTACCTGGAGTAATCCGGATACTGCCGAACTTCATAAAATCATATCAAGTGACTTAACTTCTATCAAAGCACGGTGCGACTCTAATCTTCTCTGCCTTAACATCTCTAAAACTAAATTTTTGTGCTATAAAAATAATTTGCAATCTTTTGTACTGGATAACGCAACCATTGACGAAGCCGACTCAGTAAAATTTTTGGGTCTTACTGTTGACAAGTCGTTAAAATGGGACATGCACATTAAGATCAATTTCCAAGAAGCTTAGCCTCTCAACCTCTATAACAGTGTATTTTTCCCTCTTTGAATCACACCTTCGTTATGTCCTTCCTTTTTGGGATGTGTGTAGTGTCACTCAATTCGACAAAATTTTCAGACTTCAAAAGAGAACTTTGCGTTATACACTTAGACTTAATTATAGAGCTCATTGCCAGGATTTCTTTAAAAAATTTAATATCCTAACTTTGCCGTCACTACTTATATATGAGTCCGTTTGTCTAATTCGCAAGCACGTTTCATCAAATTCAGATAGGCCATCCCATAATTATCATCTTAGAAACGAGGAGTATGATTTATATCTGCCTACTCCACATTCAGAATTGGTAAAAGACTCTATATTGTGCAAAGCAAAAAAATGCACAATCATTTGCGATTGAACATCAAGTCCATCACATCTTTTCCTACTTTCCGTAAGGCATTAAAATCATTCCTACTGGACAGAGCCTTTTACTCGGTAAACGATTTTTTTAATACTTAATTTTAACTTCACACACACAGACTGATTTATTGTTTTTATATGTACTGTTTTATGTAGCTATTTCTATATCTTACTTTTCTTTTATACTTTTTTAATGAACACTTTTGTATATTTTTCTATAAGTACTTTTTTGCTTTCTTAGGTTTCCCTTTTTTTTCTCTTTTTTATATTGTATACATGCAATTGTATATTTTTTAATTTTTAATTGTGTTTTATTTATTTATTCATACTTTTGACCCTATACAATTATTGATTTGTATAAGTTTAAATATTTTTTTACTAGTTTTATTTTATTTTTGTGTGTTTTGTTTGTTTACTTTAGTTATCAGCTTTGTCTACAAATTGTAAATTTTTTTGGCAATAAATCGATTGATTGATTGATTGTTTCCTATAAATGCTTACTCTTTTCTAATGTTGACTTGTAGGTTTTCAAAAATCCGCCATTACAACTGGGGCATGCACTGAAGCCTTATCAGTAAAGAAATCAGCTGAGATAGCTGCCCTGTTTGCTGACATAAAGCTAAGTCAGACTACTGATATTACTCATTTGGCACCAGAGTCATTTGACGATCGTTATAATTTAGATAAGAGCTTGCATCAGCCCAAGTACAGGTTTGTATGATGTCTAATGTTTCAGATAAAAAAAAGTATATGTATTGTCTTCGTTTAACAGCAAACCTATTAAAAATAGACCCCTGGAAGGACCAATTCATCCGAAACCTGTGCTGCCACCATCGAATTACGCCAGACCCATGGTGAAGAATAAATCAAAATTATACTCTGCAAAAAATGGCCTTTACACCATACAAAGTCAATCAGACGAAAGTAGGCACAGCGGAAGCAGAAGATCCAGTTTTAGTGGAGAGACTCGTAACGGAGAGGGAGGCAGGAAGAATACTAGTAGTAACATTGAGGATTCTTTGGGATATCTGCCTTAGGACTAATTATATAAGCATTTTGTTGTAAATGCGGCGTGTTTTTTTAAAGGTAAAAGTCTAGCAAAAGAACTGCTTTAAATTTTTTTATGTTCTAATTTTTAAGCTTCCCAAAATAAATTTAGTATGTTTTTTCAGCATATACATGCCAAAAAGCTGATTCAAGTGTAAGTGTTTCAAAAAAACAGTAAAATTTAATAGGGTAAATAGACCAGTTATTGGACAGTTCAGTTTTTTTTCAATATAATAGAAAGAGTGAAAGATAAATCTAATTTACCTTATGAAAAAAATAAAACAAAATTAAAAATTATCTTGCATTCCTGACAGCGTTAAGATCTTGGGTTTCGTCATTTATTCGCTGCCGTAATTCAATAATATTATTTATTGGTCTTGCATAAAAAATTCTTTTATGCAACCCCAGTAAAAAAAATCAAGGAGATTTAGGTCTGGAGACCTGGGAGGCCATAAAATTGAACCAAGTAGTAATCCAAGAACCAAGTAGTGAACCAAGGTCGACTATGTGGTATATTTGAAATAAAGTAATTAAAAGACCTTTAAAATGACCCTCCTTTCCATTTAAGACTTTAGAGGTTATGTCCACCTTCGTCAGAGGGCTGCTGCAATTTGATTGTAAACTAACTTTGAAATTTTTAAAATAAGGGTGGTATCTTTTCAAATTGACATCCTGTATATAAATGTATTATTAAAAAAAAAAAAAAATTCGTCAATCTTTACAATGCTTGGATTCCTGCTCTTTCTTAAAATTCTTTAAATGGATAATTTAAGTAGTTAAGGAATATACTACATATACAGGGTGTTCGAAAAATAGACGAAGATATTTCAATGAGTGACGTAACATGGGTCCGGAAATACACAGTTTTGAAGATACAGGGTGATAATTTTTTTTTTAATATTAATTGTTTATTAATATTAATTATTTTTCTAGGAGAACTGACACTTGTCAATGTCAAACCTCCATGCAGAAAATATTTTTTATTTGTCAAGGCACCGGTGATTTTTTTACCAAAAATTAATAAACCAATTATGTCCAATGGCATGCAATAAAACGGTATTTATTTTTTGTCGAAAACAAAGTGAGATACGAAAAAAATACAAGAGGCCAAAAAGTTTCAAATATTTAATCAAACAACAAATATTAAAGTTGAAAAAAGGCAGTGGTGTACATTTTTTTGCCAATAATTGTTGCTAGGATGTCCCCCGGGACGCGAATTTATAATTCCTCTACCATTACAGTCACGAGGGTGCCTGAATTCACACATGTTAAATACTTTACATCTTTGCAATATAATGTCCTTGAAAATTCTGATGGAAGTTTCACAATAATTATTTGTATTTTTGCCCCTATGCAAAACGTCACTACGAAACAGTAAACACCATTTTTCTCGATGACCCCAAATGAGTTCTAAATGAGCTTTGGTATTATTGTACTTGTTTAGAGTCTGGTTATTTAATAACTGAAACATAAAGATCTCTGCATCTGAAGTAGTCTTAGCAAATAAAGTATTGCTTTGCAATTTTTAGAGCATGTAAATTATCATTTTCTGATTTATTTTTATGAAGAATAACAGCTATTGGCAATTCTCCTATTTTTGTTGCTGCAAAAATAAAAGTTACAGAGGTGCTACTTTGATCACAAGAACTACTAGTGTCAATGAAGATCATCTCATCTGCATGGCCCGCTTTTCATCATCCCTTCCTCCGAATTTTTCAGACCTCCATTGTTGATAAAAGTAGGTTACTTGTCTGTCAGTTGGGTTAACTTGTGCATTCGCTAGAAGCACATGAATATCACCATCACAATTTTCAGATAAAGATAATTCATGATAAGTTTTGGCTGCAGAAGCTGTCATTCCAGACTCAAAATAAGCACAAAAAGTTGCTTTTGTATCTTCATTACATCGCAATAAACTAAATGCTTGAGCAACCTGAATTCGATGAGAATGTTCATAATTTATATAGATCACTGCATTAAAACCTTGTTTTAATAAGTTAGATCTTCTCAAAGTAACTTCAGTCGTTTTTAGAAATTTTATATTTATACTTGCCGAGCACCCATAATTTCTTGTACTTCCTTTTTTCTTAATTACACGTTCATTCTTTTTGGTTAGATGACACACATATACTTAGTTTGCGAAATTCATAACGAACACAGTTATTAAACACTTTGCTTACTATCCAATTAGTGTTTGTGTTACGAGAAAAGTCTTTAATAAAGTTGTCACATTTTTCCTGATAATTTGTCCCTTTTGTTAACTTGCACTGGAATTTAATCACAAATTGATCTTGATTTTTCTCTTCTAATTCAGGATAGTGAATTTCACTATCCACAATACCACTCAATATTGTTTTAATCATTTTGAAGCACTACAAATATGTTAAACTAAGGTAACTACACTGTCATAACCTACTGCGGACGTGGCGTGACAACGGATACAAACAACGGAGTGACTAACTGACTGATATAAACCGTTTAACAGCAGATTTTTTTTTAAATTTAGACGGGTTAGACTTTGTAAAAACAATGACTCACAAAATAACACACTACTCGAATTCAATCACCCTCGTGACTGTAATGGTAAAGGAATTGTAAATTCGCCCCCGGGACGCCACTGGACCTTATAATATTAATCTAATTAGGGCTAAATTAGGCTCTTAATGCAACAAGTAATACTGCCAAATTTCAAAAGAATCGAGTAAATATTTTTTTTAATATTAATAAGAAAATATAAAAAAAAATTATCACTCTGTATCTTGAAAACTGTGCATTTCCGGACCCGTGTTTATAGAAACTTTTTGTCATATTTTTTTACAAGGAATCCCCCATTGAAATATCTCCGTCTATTTTTCGAACACTTACTTTAAAAGCCAATCGATATTACTACTACTAATGGTAATGAGTGAATGTAAGCTAAAAAAGAGAAACAATTAAGAAATTAGTTGGTAATCTGCGCTATAATTTAATATTTTTTATAATAATAAAATTACCACAATAATGGCCTAAAACTATTAAAACTTTCATGAATGTATTTTTTGACCTTCTGATTCAACACTTTCTGATTTTTTTATATTCTTAATATCACAGGGGTTTATAAGTTATAAAATTTTACTTCTAAATAATCTATAAAATGAAGGTTAATTTACTTATGATTCTGTGGCAAAGTAAGATTGTTATGCATATTACTCCTGGTACCTTGGGAATGCGTGATTTGTTTTTTTTTTAATAAAATCAGTACAAAAGAACGTACTTTTTGTATGTACAGATGATTTATATCGCTAACATCAAAGTTGTATAGTAAAGTATATTTGTTTTATGAATCACTTTAAAAATGTGATTTTGGACAACTTTTAACGGTTAAAGATTAGACTTGTAAGTTATGCAATAAGAGAGAAGAGACTCCACTAAAGATTTGCAAATAAGCAAACACTTTTAATTTATTGCCCAGTATTTCTCGAAGAACATACATTTTTTCTATTAGGTATTATTATTTCTATATGACATGTTGTGATTTTTAACTTCATTTATTGAGGCTTCCATCGACTTGGACATTGAACAAGCGTCCAATAATTGGTACAAAAAAAGTACGTTTTTTATTTTTTTTACAAAGTTTGTCCAAAACTGTACAAACTTTGCAAAATGCAGTTATTATTGGACAATGTCCAACAACTGAAAATAATCATATACTTAGTCAGGTATTGGACAGCCATTTAAAACATAACCTAACTTAAATATATTAATTTAAATCTTAAAAATACTTTTTTCACTGGACCGCTACCTTGTATATTTATGTGGAGCACTTTTTTCAAATTTCACCAGTAAATATAACATTAAAATTTAACTAAGATTACTTAAGATAGACTTAAGGAAAGCGTATTTTTTGTGCTTAACGAAAGATGTGAGATATTTGGCGCCAAAACAGAAAAGTCAATCAAATGTCATTTATGTCAATACTAATACTAATAGTACAGTGATCAACAAAAGTTAGCAAAGTACTGAATACAGAATTTGAAATAAGTGATATGTCCAATAAATTGTAGGATTACCCTAGTTGAAACATTTCACTTTGATGACAAAATACATTTTTTCAAATTTTCCACTGCCACATCAATAACGATGGTTCTTTCATCTATTCTCACATTATTCAAGCTGCATTCGAATAGTATATTACTAAATAAATGTTTGTGTTATCAAAGTGAAAAAAAAACTTTAAAAGATAGAGTAAAAGTGAATTTTATCTCATCATAAAACTATGACTATTATTGACTACTACTGGAATTTCAGTTATTCCAAAATAAGTAGATATTTATGTTATTATGGCTTTACCGAATGTCCTCACAACACAATAAATCACTTAATGAGATCAATAACATCCTGAATCGTCATACTTTTAAACATAATGTAATTAAATTCCTTGATAGGACTTCTGATGAAAAAATCTGATTTACACTACGAGACGGAAATAATTGTCAGTGACTCATTGTTAGCATTAGGGCGGCCAAGATGTTTTAGAGAGGAGTGGATTCCAGCGGCGGCGTATGCATTTTTTAAAAATGAATATACCTACTATTTAGGTCGAGTTTAGGTAATTAATAGAACTTTTTTAAAAAATTAAAAATTTTGTTTCTAGTATAAGTAATTTTGCATAAAATATCCCTGATATTTTGCTGAATTTAGTACTTGAGTTCTTATAAATTATCGGCCAATAATTGGAACACATAGGTACATGGCGGCTTTTTCTATTGCAAAAAATACTAATAGAAAAAAGATAAAATAAGAGGTATAGTTTCTAAGGTTTATTACTCTATAACAACTAATATGAATGGGGAAGACAAAAGGCACTTTTAAAAATAAATTTAATCTACAGGGTGTTTTAAAATTGACTAAACAAGATATGACAAGATGATTTATTATTGACTGGACACAACCTATTATTTTTTAAATTTGTCATTCGCTATCTGAGGTTTCATAAGAATTTAAAGAAGAATTTTCAGTATCACTATCACTGTTTGCGGAACCAGGAGTTTTAATAAGTGGTTCAACAACAACTTCAACTTGAATATCCAAATCCCACATTTTTTGTTCTTCCTTGATCACATGTCCAATGCACTTTTGCCAGTTAGTTGCTGTTACGCCACCAATAGCTTCGTTTAATAAAACTTTTACGTCAATTTAAACGTTTTATTTTTACTAGCAACTTCACCTTTTATTTGTGTCCATATAAGTTCTATAGGGTTAGGCGGTAAACGCAATATTGTAACACCACGTTCTCGCACCATTTCATCAACAACATATTTAATGTACTAGTTTTTGTGGATACGAACAATATCGAACAATTGTACCTTGAGCATATCTTCGTCGAATCATATGTCCCCTTTTGATTTTAACCAGTCTTTTATGTCTCCTTTTCGCCAAGCAGTCGTTGGTATTTTTTCCACTGGCCGACTATGATAAGGCGCATTATCTACGACGATAACTGAACCGGAGTCTACTCGCACCAACACCGACGAAAACCACTTTTCAAAAACCTCTGCGTTCATATCTTCGTGGTAGTCACCCGTTTTCTTCGATTCAAAAACGTTAAGACTACCTTCCAGAAATCCAGAATCACTACCTATATGTGTAATATTTAGGCGACGGCCCTTGCCAGAAGGAGCTTTCAAACCCGTGGAAAGCTCATCCAAAAAAGCTTGCCGCGAATTTGTCGACATTTAAGTCCTGCCATACTTTTGCACGGGTGTGTCCTTCATTCAGCCATGTTTCATCGGTGTAATAAATTTTTCTTCCTTCGCGCCGATGTTCACGAATTTCTTTTAAATATTTCCTTCGACACAATACGATTTCATTTTTTTCTATTAAAAAGCTTTTGCGGTTCCTTTTTAAATATCGAAAATTCAACTCATGCAATGTTCGCTTTAAAACACCAAAATATATTTTGGGTAAAGAATTATCAGCAGTAAGTTCTGTCTTAATTTTCTTTATTGTTGGTATCTCGTCGAATTACTTCTAACTTTGTAATTTTTAATATAATTAAAGTAAAACAAAAACCAGTGCTTAGAATAATTATTCTTCTTTCTATTGCAATTTTAATTAACAAAATGGTCTTGAAAATTAATGACATATAAATGCTCTATATATATTTTTTTTAATAAATTTATTATGACCCTTATAGAGTTTACAATAAACTGCACTGAGGCCGACTTATTAAATTTTACAATAAAAATTTTTATTTTAGTTTTACAGAAATAAAATTCATTTTATGAGATTATATTTGTTAACTACATATTTATTTTATTAATTAACATTTTTTTACACAATTTCTTACAATATCCAATATTTATAATACTTTCAGCTACTGATGCTTGTATTCTATTATCGAGTGTAGAGTTCTGACATTTTTCCGTTCTTACCAAGGCATTTCTTAACATATTATTTATTGAGTCCAGTAATCAAAAGACTATACATGTTTAGTTGATTTATTTTCCGCTCTTTGTATTTTATTTAACAGATATTTTAATGCATTTCCCTATCAAGTATCTAAGATAGGTTCAAAAAGAAAGCATTTTAATTGTTCCAAGTATGGGGTAAATTTTGTCACTTATTTTTTGTATATACTTATTTCTGTTTCTTAATCCTAGATATTTATAGTCTTATTTGACTCTAATATATCACATTTTTCTTTATTTATATATGGAATAAATAACAATAACTTTGTTGTTTTTTGGCCAAATTAAATAAAATAAAAAGCTTTTATTAAAGGAAATAAGCTTCTTTCAAAAGACCTTTACAAATTCATCATGGTCATCTTTGACGTGCGACGATTTAATTAACCACAAAAAGAAAGAGTAACAAAATAAATACCTCAATATATAAAAACCGCATTTAACAAGTTCCAAACGGGCAATTAGCCACAACTGATTACATTAAATCTAGTTTATTATGGCTAATATTTTATCAGTTGCAATTTTTGACAGCTTATTCAACGGGTATATGTATACAAGTTCGTTTCGCCGTTCGATTATAATAATAATGGCAAATCGAAAAATTAATTATGTAAATTGATGTTAAGAATTTAATTTTGTATTTTGAGTAAATTAACATTTTTTTAATGACCTGGACATTAGCTCATGTAAAATCTGGTTAAGCATAACCATAAGATTTATATTGATTGATGATGGATTATGAGTGATATTGAATTTGGTGCATTATTGGTGGGTTATCGATGAGATGGGGTTCTATAGAAGAAATCAAATTCGTAGACTTTCGGATTGACATCACATATTTCATGGACGGCTTGAGACAAAAAGAGAGAAAAAAGAAATTTACGTATATCCATAAGATTTATATAATTTTTCTGTTGAGTGTAGATTGAAATTACATTTGGTGCATTACCGGTGGCTTATCGATGTGATGGGATTCTACAGAAGAAAATCGAATTCGTAGACTTCCGGATTGATGTCGTATCTCACGGACGGACGACTCGAGATCGAAAATTATCAATAAAAGATAAAACGAAAAAAGAAATTTATTGCAACGCAGGGTATCTCGTTCCTAAAGAATAACTGTGCACTTTCCGGCGAATGGCATATTTTACGTAATCATCTAGCACAATCTTTTTTCTGCCTCTTGTCTCCACTTGCTTTTCTTCTTTAGCTTTAAGACATCTAAAAACTATCCTGGAACTTAATGTTGTTAAATTCCCGCATAATTCTGCCGTGTCCTCAACAGACAAATCTGGATTTCTAGCACGAATACTTTCATATACAGTTTTCACTAACTGATGTTCGCCACAAGTCAAATATTTCCATTTTGCTTTTTTAGCAGGCGGACCAGAACTTGACGAAGCTTCGTCTTCCATTTTATAAAAAAATTATTTTACTTAAAATACCTATTTATTACAAATTACTCAAAATATTTATTAGAATAAACCCCCAAACGCGTCTATGGAATGAAAGAGCAACAAATGCAGGTATGTTGGCTAGGCGTTCCCATTCTGCTAAAATTAAAGGCTGGTCGGATTGCTGCTCCATTTACCGCGAGAGAAAAAGACAAGTAATAAACTTGGCACCGGCGCGCCGCGCAACAAGTTTTACTAAGTACCACCAAAGTTTACTGAATAAAATACTGAATAAAGTATTTTATTCAGTAAACTTTGGTACAACGTTCGACCAGATCAGCGAGGTCACACCATTAGAGTAAGTGACATTTTGCAAGCTATCAATAGATTTTGTATTGTGGGAATTAAATATTATTTTTAGCCACTCTAGTTGTATTGCTTGTTGGACGTTTGTGATATCACTGACAAATATTTCCGTCTCCTAGTATACATCAATTAGCTAATTTTCTTAATAGATGCTTCTGATGACTCTTATAACAGCTTTTGATTAAATTTAAGATTTATTTTAAAAAAAGTTCTGCGCTAGACAAAACCTCTCATATTGTATAATTCTTTCACTTTCCTACTTTAGTTTTTAAATTAATAATTATTGTAGTTTGCTTTCTACTATTTAAAATATAATGTAGGTTTAAGGAGAATATCGTGATATTTAATTGATTAGTTTTACTGTTTTAAAATTTACTTAAAACTGCCATATTATGCTAAAAAACTATCGGAATTTTAGTTTAATATATAGGTTTTGGGAATGGTGCAATCTCCGACGATTTACGTTGGTGCAATATTTTTTGGCCAAAAACTCTTTCTAGAGAAATTATAGAAGTAGGTCAGAAATTTTTAAATAGTGCTTCTAACGTTCGTTTAAATAGCCCATGATTAATTGGGTACCAATTTTTTAAAAAATATGTTTGTTTCTTATTTAAAAAAACATTTTTTAGAAGACTTCTATGGTTTCCATAAAAAAAATGTAAATGAATGGTTTATTTGGCCAAATAAGGTGTCTGTGCAATATTAACTTGGGCAGGGCCCAGGTATATTAACATGTAGATTAAAAATAAAATTTAAGAATATAAAATTGCGTTTTTATTTCTGTAAGCACTGTGGAAAGAAAAGAATGAAAATGAAAAACTTTTCTTGAACATTTTGCAACAATACATACCCTATTATTTGGTACTATGTCCACCCAACATATTCTTAAAATCCTTTTATATGACTATATTCCATATAGAAACCACGAGACTCTAAATTGTAAGTTGAGATCTCTACTACATAACACATTTGTCATTTAATTCTATATGGTTCTGGCTTATTGAAGTCATTATTTAATTTTCTCAGTATACTCGTTACTTTCATTGATTACTATAAGTATTTGTTGAAGAGAATATCAATGTAAAATCCAGTTTGGACTAGAAACGTTAATACAGACAGACATTACAACATATAATAACTCTCATGGAATTTGAAAATAGAAAATTTTTTTGTAAATTAAATAAATCATTTTATCCCTAAAAAATTATCTTAATGATAAAGGACTAATGGATGTTTTTTATGAAACTGCTTATTCAGCATTAAGCTACAACATAAAATGTATTAGTCTGGGGATAGTGCAATGATGTAGGAAGAGTATGTGTTGCTCAAAAAAGGATTATCAGGCTTTTATTTTTAACCTTTTTATATCTCCACTATACAGCGGTCGGAGCTTTATAATATGTTGAAGCATTTGTTCGATGAATACGAAAAATGCAACCTAAGGTAGCCGACGTCATGCCAAGTTTCATTCTCATCAAAAAAAGAAGTAGCCGATTCTCCCGTGACAATTTTTTCTTCCCATCGCCTGGACTTTTTTTTTCTTTCTTTTTCGGCACTGGTTAAACCAACTGGCCAGCTTCTCTTTATGATGAAGTATCGTCTGGACTGACACCTGCTAGATCAATAATTTCGCTTTCATTTCTAATACAACGAAATCCGTGAAAACATTTGGGGCCAACGGCCAAGCAATTGGTTGCTTTTTTCTATTTCGGTACCACAACATTGATCCGCAATTTCTACACGAATGGTGCTCTGTCTGACACCAGAAGGATCAGGTGTAAATATTTGTGTCTCGCCTTCACACTTGAAATTGAAATTGTCAAAACAGTGGGCTGCCAAGGCAGTTATGCATATAGATCTTCTGATGAACCCGTAATGCCCCACCGGGGGTTGTCAGAGCCCAATGGCCTTAGAAAAACCGATAAGGCTCTCTGGTCTGAAGGACTTAAATTCACTCGGTGCACTGAAGGTGTTACCCAAGTATTTGAACCTGGCGCGCGTGCGTGCTGGGCACTTTCCGACCACATGGTCAACGGTTTCATCCTCCTCCCAGCACCACCGGCATTCCGGGTTGTCCGCAATACCGATGGTATGGAGATGGCAAGTGCCAGTGTCCGGTTAAAAGACCTATCACTTGCCGAATTTCGCATCTTTTAGGCGTAGTAGATTTTTGGTGAGACAGGCAGGCAGAGGACCCACCTACGCGCTAACAACTACGAGGCATGTCCAGAAAATAAGTGTACTAAATTTTTATAGGTTATAAATTTTTTTATTTGAACAAAAAAAATATCTGTTTACATTAGTACATATCTAAACTATTTTTCGACATAGTCACCATTCCTCTCAATGCAGGTGGTGTACCGGGGTATCAGTTTTTTGATGCCCTCCTCGAAGTAGTTTCTCGCCAATCCCTTCGTCCACTTCTCCACCTCCTCCTTCACCTCCTGGTCGGTTGAAAACTTTTTTCCACCCATGTGCAGCTTCAGGGAGGTAAAGAGGTAGTAATCTGACGGTGCTAGGTCAGGGGAATGCGCAGGATGGTCCAGGACATCCCATTTAAACGAGGCGAGCAGGTTTTTCGTGGCGTTAGCTATGTGTGGTCTGGCATTGTCGTGCAGTAGGCAGACTCCCTTTGTCAGCATGCCTCTCCTCTTGTTCTGAATTGCCCTCCGTAATTTTCTTAGGGTCTGACAGTATCTTGCAGCGTTGATGGTCTCCCCTTGAGGCAAATAATCAATAAGAATTATGCCTTGACAGTCCCAAAACACGGATGCCATGATTTTATTGGATGAAATTGTCGTTTTGAACTTTTTGGCAGAGGGTGAAGAGGTGTGACGCCATTGTTGAGACTGCCTTTTGGTTTCTGGTGTGTAGTGGGCAACCCAAGTTTCATCTCCAGTAACGATGGAGCGGAGAAATTCATCGCCATGCAGTGTGTAGCGTCTCAAAAACTCTTGCCCGGCCTCAACTCTATTCAATTTGTGTTGGTCTGTCAGCTGTTTTGAGACCCACCTCGCCGACAGTTTCCGATATCCGAGGGTTTCTGTGATGATTTCGTGTACCAGAGATCTCGAGATTTGTGGAAACATTGCAGAAAATTCATCCACGGTCAATCTGCGATCGTCACGGATCGCATTTTCGATTTTTTCCAAAATTTCTTCAGTCATAATTGAAGGCCTTCCGCTCCTCTGATCATCATGCACAGATGTACGACCATTTTTAAACTCGCGATTGTACGATTCATAGCTTTATCACCATATGCAGTTTGTACCTCATTACAAACCTCAACCGGAGCACAGTATAAAGAACAAGACAGTAGGTTCACTCTCTTGCGGCCGTTTGAAGTAGGGACTTCTAAACAGTGCCGACTTTTTTTATGCGGTCGTAAATCATTATTTAGTTTCGACGGCAATCCTTTACGATACGGGGGGTGTTTGAAACATTTTTAATAAGGAATATTTTCGTACATCGCGGCGGGCAGCGCGTAATATATGGAATTTTTTGAAATTAAAGGCACTTTGTATTATTGTTAAAATAAAATTGAAAGAATATTATTAAGTATCTCTTTTGAACAAATAACTGTAAGAAAAACACTTGGTAGATAGCTTTAAAATTAAGTTTATTAGAATGTACACAATTAAATCTTAGCTTTACGTTCCTTTCATGCTCTTTTCTTAACTGACCAAGAAACTACCTACCTAATATTACATACACTTAATTAATAATAACTTCGTTAATATACCCATTTTTTAAATATTTAATAAAATTTACATAATAATGTGATAACAACACTCAGCATATGGAACTCGGTAACAGTGAAATACAAAAAGGCAGTTAAATAAAAAAAACTTATTAAATGCCTAATTATTTGCTTTTTAAATAGGGGATGAAACAACAAACCACTAAAATTCAAATAAAAGGAAAATAGGTGTTTTACAACCTAGAATTCATATAAATATGCAAAATAAATATAGTTTTACATTGAGGATTATAGTACACATTAATATTTTGAAACTTAAACCTTTAAAAACCACCCTTAATGACGAAAAAAATGCAGTTTTAAGTATGGTTAGACGGTATAAGTGGCTAAAATTTATATCATTCAAATGATTGCAATGCAACTAATAATAAATCGGATAGCTTTCACTATTAAAAACCACCACTAATAACAGAATATTACCAAAAATTTTGCATTTTTTTAGATTAAAATCACGATTTAAAAAAAATATGTACTCTAAATCGCTGACACTTTTTGAATTTTTTTGTAGGATCTCAATTTTCCGAAATATTTAAGAAATACTGAAGAAAAGCGTGTATTTTTTTTTGTAAACTAATCCATTTTTATTTAAAAAAAAATGTATATCCCCTTTTACTCCTGCAGCCATCTACGCAACATATCGCCGGCATTTTTAAAGTACAAAATTTCCGCACAACGCTATTATAGTTCTAATATTGAAGACGCCCCTGTATAACGCAGTCGCCACCGGGCAGCAAAAAAGAGTAGCATCAGAAAGCGAGTGAGAAAGGCAACATTTTGGGCGGCGCTTAGAGTGATCCTTCTATTCTAGTTTATGTTCGGTGACCGGAGTTAATCCCTTCCAAACGAGATAATGGATAACGCCGCGTATTTCACACTTGGCGGGAGATTGGATTGACATTTCTCACTAAACGTGTTGCTGCGTCTATAGTTCTCAACGTACTGACCTCGAAGCGGTCTTGTTGTGGAGGGGAGAAATCACGCTATGCGGCAGTGCAGCCAACATGTAGAAAAACAATTCCCTACCGCCGTGACAGGCTCAGTACACTTACTTTCTGGACATGCCTCGTATATGTTGGAACAAACAGTTATTTTGAAATAAAATGCCCATTTAGCGAAAATATTTTATTAAATTTTTTTTTAATCATAAATATGAAATGAACAAGCTTTTTTATAATGTTTAATATTATTTTTATAATTTATTTATATATTTTAAGTTATTTAGTATTTAATTACTTGGTAAATAATTTAAAAATGCTGACAACTAAATATTGGAACAAGTGAGTTTTAAAAAAGAAAAATACAAATTAGTAAGGCGTAACGTCGCCCTTAGCTTGAATAACAGCCTGAACTCTATAAGGCATTGTACCAACTAGACCTTCACAAAATTCAGGGGTGAAACTATCTCATATTTCCTGTAGTTTAGCACGTAGTTGTGGCAAAGTACGCTGCGGACTATTTCTTAGGCGTTGCTTCATTTTGTGCCAAAGTATTTCGATTGGATTGAGATCCGGGCTGCTAGAGAGGTGTGACAAAACTTTCATATTATGTTTCCCCATCCATTTTTTGGTAGATTTAGCAGTATGACATGAGGCACCGTCCTGTTGAAAGATAAAATCTCCAGATGGATATAAATTTGCTGCACTTGGTAAAAGCGAATGTTCGAGAATGTCTTGATATTTTTCTGCATTTACTATGCCATCAATAAAGTGTAACGTTCCCAACCCTTTAGCTGACATACAACCCCACACCATGATGCCCTGTGGAAACTTTACAGTCCTTTTAAGACAATCCTTATGGAATGCTTCTGTTTTGTCCCGAATCACACGCTTTCGATAATCTCCGACACAGACATCAAATTTGCTTTCTTCGCTATAAATAACTTTGCTCCAATTTTCTTTGGTACATGAGAGTTTCGATTTGGCCCAAATGTAACGATTCCTTTTTTGAGTCTCCGTTAACAATGGTTTTTCTTTGGCCTAGGCGAACAAATGAGAAAAATGAAAATAATATAGCACAGAACAGCCTATTAAACATACCTTATAAAAACTAAGACCGCTCTTGTGGATATATTTGCGGCAGCATTCTCTGGAAACTTTTTTCCCACTTTCTCTATTCCACCTTGCAGTTACTTCTCGTAGAGTATTTCTTCTTTTCGACTTACAAGTTCCTTACTTTTCTTTGAGAAACAACTTTTGGACGTCCTGAAGTTTTGCCGCGAACACCAATACTGGCAGTTTCACCATTATTTTTTAATTATATTAAATATAGTAGTTGTTGCAACATTTAATTCACTGGAGATTTCTCGCATCGTTTTCCCTTTATGGTACTGCCGGATAATAATTTCTCGCATTTTTAGATCAGTAGTTTTTCCACGAGCCATTATTGTATTTTACTCGTAATAAAAATGACAGTAATTGATTATTAATGGTCAAGTGACGCATCAAAATTTTTATTATTGACAACGCACTACTTACTTTTGTTTATTCAAAGCCATCTTCGCGTCATGCTAATAAAACTGGAAAAATTTGAGCAAAAGCAACCCATGTTCCAACATTTAGTTGTCAACATTTTTTGATTATCAAACAATTAAATAAATATTATTTAACATCAAAATTTTATTAAACCTTAAAAATAATTCTCTAAAACATAAAAAATATTATTAATTTATTATTTTTAAATAAAAAAAAAATAAATTAAAAGAATTACGGTAAACTGGAATTTTATTCGTAAAATGACTACTTGTTCCAATATATAGTTGTTAGGGCTCGTATGTGCGCTTTGGCCTGTCTCATACCAGGGGACTCAGTCGATCTTCGGTGGATCCACTTGTCCCTACTGGACACCCTTCATTTACGCGACCGCTACGCATTTGGCTATACCAATTATGGGTTCCGGCCCCATCGGCACGTTCGCGGATCCCAGTCTGGCAAGAGAGTCCGCTTCCTCATTACCTGCATGGCCTGCGTGGCCAGGTATCCAGACGAGCTGGACCCTGCAGCCAACCTGCACCAGTTTTTTCAGGACTTTTATGCACGCCTTCATACTTGTCCCTGTTAATTTCTCGATTGCAGATAAAAATGTTAGACTTAGGTTTTTCAAAATCTTTTTCTAAAAACCGTTCTTTTTCTAAACTTGCTTTACCTTTTACTGCGTGACTGGGTCGAAACATCCACGTCCTGGTTGTAAAAATCTCTAAACCGACTGGGGATGTTGAAATGCTTTTTGCCTTTGAACACTACCTTTCCATCTGCAGCAGCTGCTGCACTTTCTTTTTTGTACTCCACACAATTCCAGACGAAGACAACAAAAATTGAGGACAATTTCTACATTTGGTCGTGAAATAATTAATTCTACCTCGCCGTGGAATTTTTAGTGGAATACTGAGACGGTTTTGGGCTTCTGTATTGGTCAGGAAATATTTAGGCACAAAGCTCGGGCTGAGCGGGTGGTCCACCTTTTTGCCATCGGTGAAATGCGTACTGCAGACTTTAGAAGATTTTGTTAGCATTGTTTTATGCATGCACCTTTTAGTCAAGCCATTAAAGGCAAACAATCAAACCTTTAAACCTTAAATAAACACAAAATACGTCTGAAAATGTTTAGTTTTATTTCCACATAACATCAAGCAACACCAATATTATTAATTCTAGCGTTCCATGGAACATGCTTATAATAAACATTTTATATTTAGTAAACATCAATTGTAATATTTAAATATAGTGAAATATTTTTGAATTTTCGCATCACAGTCTTTTTTTTTTTGTAGAGAAATAATGAAAGTGGAAACGTGACAAAAATTTTAAATCAATTTAATTTTATGGAGTTAAGTAAAGTGTCTTAGTATTATATTAAAAATATACCTTTTTTTTTAATTTTTGATATAAAATATATAGTAGTTTATTAAGGGATAAGTATTAAAATATCTTGTACGTATAAAACATAATTGGCGCACTCAATTCAAAAAGCCAAACTGCGCGTCACTTTTGGCAGTATGTATTTCTTTACAAAACTGTTTAGTTCAGAATATCCTCCGTTAAATTATGCCATTGGTCGTGATGGTGGTCTGGATATCGAATCATATCCAACCAATGTTTTAACCGTTGTCCTAAAATGATACAAAAGTTATTTACCGCTTAATTTCTCAAAAGTACTCACCTTTAGATCCAGATCCTCCCAAAATTAATCCGCCTAAATAATCGTTACTTTTCCCATAATCCTTATCAAAGACCGTAATGTAAAGGCTCTGCATGTAAAGTTCTGTAGGTCGCGTTTCGAACGCGAACTCTTCGTTGAAAACCGGATTTAGATTTTTCCATTTAACTGACGTCTTATGCTTTTTATGGCACGGATCGGGCTTCAGTTGTCTAAAAAATTAAATTTATCTAATTTAAACCTTTGACAAGCTATTCCTGAAATATCTCCTCGTTGCCAGGAATTTACGACAGAAAGAGCGAAAATAACATTATAATTTTTTTTCTAATTTAAAGAAAAGAATAATTAAATTAATTTTCATTTTTAAATGTTAATGTTTCCTTTTTAGCAATCATTTTAAGTAGAAGTCGTATATTGTGAGGTAAACTCGTTTTAAAGTTGCTGAAATACAAAATGGAGGATGTTGAAGTGTGACTTTATTTGCAGTTTTTATAGCCTCGATGGTCAATTGTGAATTTTAAGTGAAAACATGAAGAAAGTATTAACCCATTAGTGCCCAGCGTCATCATTTGATGACGCCAAAAATTCGTGGGGATGAGAGCGCCCGAGTAGGTTGGCGATTGCCGACGGCTGTCTAACGCATTAGAGCAATGCCTACGCAATATTATGCAGGTGGTATTTACTAGTGTTTGCGTTTACTTGTCCGGCGAAAATCACCTTGTTTCTTAAAGATTTTGACTAGAAAGACCTGCTATAGGCCCATAGGTCATATTTCCTTTAGTAGTAGGGGTAAGATACTTTCTTTAGTGTGTTTTACAACCAAAGGGTAGAAATTTTGTAAAAATATTATGATATTTCTAATTGAATTTTTTTAGCCGTAAACCTAACCTAAATCTCTGTGTCCTCAAATGAGGACACTGGGTTATTACATTTTTTTTTTAATTATTTTTAGACTGGCAAAAAATGAATAGACATGATTTCAAGAACTTAGACGATGCGGTAGAATATGACCTGTATGATTATTTAGAAGAAATTTCTTGTGACAACATTAGCGAGTTAGGAGTGGTTAGTGAAGATGAGATTGAAGGGGACGCAGAAATAGTAGGCGCAACTCCAGCGGCGTCGCCAGCAATTGATTTGTTTGACATAGAAAATATGCCTATTATATTTGGGAATGATACTTTGTCCCAAGACGCCGATGCTGACTTAGCCGAATAGAGCAGTGAGGATAAGCTACCTTTGTCACTAATACGAGTCCAGGAAATTCGCAAAAAACTATATGGACTTCCTCCAACTCACACTGTGTCCGAAATTTTAAAGAATTTGGAGAAGAAATAGGACCAAACATTCCCACCGATATAGAAACCCCTACGGACATGTTTTTGCATATATTCCCTGACCATCTGTTAGACCACATAGCTTTTCAAACTAACTTATATGCCTTGCAAAGAACCGGAGGTAATAGTCATGCATTTACGCCTACTAATGTAAAGGAATTAAAGGGTTTTATTGCAATAAATTTGATAATGGGCATAAAAAAAGCCTCCAGTTACAAGGATTAATGGTCCTCACGATTGGAAATGAAAGATCCATTCATAAGTTCAATAATGTCAAGAGACAGGTTTTCATGGATGCTAGCCAACCTGTACCTAAGCGACAACTCTGTACAGCCTGGCCGTGATCACCAAAACTTTGATAAGCTTTAAAAATTACGGCCTTTGTTAGATGTATTATCTGATACATATAAAAATGCTTTTAAACCAAGTCAACATTAAGCTATTGATGAGTCGATGATCCGATTCAAAGGACGAAGCTCTCTAAAATAGTATATGCCAAAGAAATGAAGTTTGGATTCGTTCCGAAAATTCAGGATACGTACGTCAATTTCAGATTTACACTGGTAAAATAGGTCAAATGACCGAAAAGTCTTTTGGTGGTAGAGTTGTTAGAGACCTTACGAGAGACTTAGTTGGAAAAAGGTACGAAATATATTTTGACAATTATTTGAATTCGGTCGAGCTGCAAAAACAACTGCAAACTGAGTTGATTTACGCTTGTCAGAAAAGATCGAAAGAATCTACCAACAGATCTACTAGATGACAAGCAGTTAACAAGGGGTGAATTCGATTGGAGAGTTAGCGCTGATGGGTTGACATTTTTGAAATGGATGGATAATAGGCCAGTCCGTTTTTTAACTAATTATCTGGATCTATGCAAAAATCAATGGGTTTCCCGCAAAAAAAAAGATGGTTCCGCCGAAGATGTTACTTGTCCTGAACTAGTAAATAAATATAATACGCATATGGGATATGTGGATAAGATGGACATGCTAAAAACTCTTTATGAGGTTGACCGAAAGTCGAAAAAGTGGTGGCATTGAATTTTTTTCTATTTCATAGATTTATCCTTAGTAAATGCATTCATATTGTATCAAAAAAGAACGGATTCCAATACGCAACTTTCGCTAAAACTTTTTCGACTTTCAGTGGGCCTACACTGATAAAAAGGATTCGTAAAATTCAGTATTTAGTTTAGGTAATTTTGTGACCAATCCTTATTCCATATAATTACAAAACAATTGTGAATATGAAAATACAGAATATTTTAAGTAATAATCATTAGTAATATGTAATGTAAATTTACCAATTAAAATTTGTAAATTCTGTAAAAATCAATAATAATTTAAAGAAAAAACGATGTTACCAATTTTATTAGTAAGAATTACAAAATATATATTGTACTATTTATTAATACAAATATTAAAATTCTAAAATATGTTATGAATAATTAGTTGTTAGGCAAGTAAATTGTCCATTTAAATACTTTGAAATTAATTTTTTTATTAGTAAAAATTACAAAATATATATTGTATTATTTAATATTTAAATGAATAAAATTTTAAAATCTATAATTGAATGATTTATACTGAATTTAAATTATTATACTTTTAAGTAGTATAGAGTTACATAATTTACCAATCAGATCCTGCTTATGTTATATAACTCAAACAGGATATGATTGTTAAATTTGGTAATTCAATATTACTTAAAAAATATAATAAAATAAAATGGATAAATTTCATATATGTACGTATGAAATTAAACAACAAAATCTTTAAATTTTATGTAATTAAGTATATATTAAAAAAATAATAATTTAACATTCTGGTACATATAAAGTACATTAACACTTAAAGAAGTACATTAACACTTAACCAGAATAGCGTTCTAACTATAGATTTAATTTTAAATGTAGAGTGTTGAGATTTTAAGACATCAGCTAAAACTTCTAATGGTACGAACAGAAAACGCGCGCTTTACTTCTTTTATTTAACTATATATGGACCCTATATAGTTAAATAAGGGTATAAATATATATATATATATATATATAATTTGAAATGGTATAAACAACTAACAAAAAGACAATCTTTAGTTGATTTTTTCGTTTTAACAGGCGAGTAAGGTGATTTTCCATTGCGAGTAATAATTTTAATTTTACAAAATGATTACTTTTTAATTGAACATTTTAATACCCAGCACCATTAAGTTAAATATTTGAAAAATGCGGTAAATGAAATAAACTTTTTTTGATCTTAATCTTTTGTTAAAAGAACAAAAAATCGACTTTAAAATCACACTGTCTAACAAAAACCTATTATTCTAATAATAATAAAACAAAATATAGGAAATATGTACCTTCTTCTTTCATCAAATTATTGTCGTAGGTACTTAATACGTAAACAAAATAAATAACATTACATGGCATGTAACATGTTAACAAAAAAAATGTTCTCCTACATAAAAAATATACATAGTATGCATAATAATATAACAAAGATATATATTATGGGTACTTATTATGTTTTTTTATTTTTTATTGAATTCATTAGACAAAAAAAACCTTCTTTAGGCTATTAGATACCTGCCTGGCTTTACTTCCCTGATCGGGGTGAAGTTTTAGAAAATATCTTTGAAGAAATTCCAATTTGGAGGGTACTTTCTAGTTTTTTCGGGTAAACCAACATTAGTACAAAGTACAACGCAAGAAGAACTTTTAGGGCCTCCAGAAAAGTGGCGTAGCCATCTGTCTGTATTATTTAACGTTCAACCAAAACATAAAAGCAATTTTTGTTTTCTAAAATAATAAGATAAGTATATGTTATTGTTTGATACTTCTAAGGCATAAATTATTTACCTTGCTTTAGAATTATAGGCGTTAGTGGCAAACTGTCGGGATAAACATCGTCGTCGTTTAAATTTATTTGGACCTGGAATAAAAAAAATATATTTAAAATAAAAAATAATATTACAGTTGTAATTAAGGTTGGAGTCATGTAGTTTTTAGTTTTTTTTTATTTATAAAAAATGTCACTTGCCTCTGTTTCAGATATCAAAAATTCAATATCTTCCTTGAAGTGCTGTATTAAATTTTTAATTAGTTGTTCTATTGATACATTTTCTTCTAAATCAGCATCTTTGGGGAGTTTCAGGCACTTTGTGATTTTGTCAGCTTTCTCATTTATTCCATTGAGTAGGTGAATATCAGGACCTGTTAATTCTTGAAAATGCCAAAAGAGAGATGGTGATGAAAGTAGTAATGACCATTTTTCTTTAGGTTCTCTGATTATAGGAATATTATTAGGAAATTTCCTTATCTCGGAATAATCCATTAAGATTTCGGTGTATATATAAATGCTTATTATACTTTTGAATATTAATGAATTTAATCGAGCAAATACTACATAAAAACATTATTATAATATTTACTTACCTGTATTATCACAAAAACTCAAACAAGATGGACAAAATTCACTTAACCAATGCACTAACACGCAATACTTTATCCGATAGGAGCCTGAGCTCACGCTCCCTTAATAATTTTGGTGCGAGGTGTGACTAAACAAACGGCAAACGCCGAATTAGCCTAAATTAACTGAGTATAGGTATGGCGTATTTGGTGGCGTCTGTTAATTTACGTAGCGAATTATGTAATTTTACAAAATATATGTATTTTCCCGTTTTGTTTACGTATTTTTACCGTTTAAACTAAAATATTACTTTGTATATTGTAAAAATTACATGCAAAATAAATTGAGGCTATGAGTGCAAAAACGGACTAACCCCAACATTATTAAGTGCTAAAAAATAGGTTTAAAAAAGTACGAAAATGTACGTGCGCAAAACCCTTTTAAAAGAACATTTCTGTAGTTCGAATTAATTTAATGTTCTTGAGTGTTACTTAAATTTGCGGAATTTGTTTTAAATTTTTGGATATGGCTAATATCCGATTTTTCTATGTGGATTAGTCCACTCTACATTTAAAATAGATTGGGTTTTTAATGGGTTACTATAACTTAAGCTATTATAAGTATTACGTCAAAAACTGTATTACTCGTATTGTCACGAGAATAAATAAAAAAAATATAGAAACTTTATTTTTTTATTAAATACGTAGGTATTAAATACGTAAAGTTTCTTCTTCTTCAATTGGGCTACTTCACATCCAGTTGCTTGAGCGGATGACCTTAGATTTTTATAAAAATCTTGGTATATAGGAGGGATGAATTCCATTAACTCAAGGAGATCTTTATTTTAGCTTCATTAATGGCATTACCATTTGGGTATAAAAGGCGCAGATCCTTAATTTCCTTGAAAAAAGATTTCCTTTTATTAAGATCTACTGTGTTAAAATAAACCTCTTCATTATTCGAGTACTTATACTGAATAGTATTAAGAAAATCTTTTCCATTGGATTTTGAGCCACTCCACCTTTGTTTTTGTTTCAGATACTTTTCTGTTTATTATGTTACTTTCATTAGTTTCTTAGAGGAAAAAAATCTTGACTTATCCATTTCTATTATGGTAAAGGGATTTTTTTCTAACATGTCTTATGACTGTCTGCCAGTCTTGAGGTATAAAGATATGCGGATGGAATTTCTTTTCTTTTTCTATGATTCCGGAATCTTGCTCGTATGGTAAATAGGAATGACCACTTACAAGAAATTTATGATCTATTTCTTCCATAGTAAATAATGGAGATGCAGTAATATAGTTACATATCAATGACATTTTTATATTACGATTCTGACCACCACATTGGTCAGAATACACAATAGGTCTTTTCGAGGTAACAAAGTTTTTTATGTAATATAAAATACATGATCCCACCTCTTGCGGCCCCCTGGAAGCAATACTTTCATCCCATACAAACATGAACGAATTATTGGTTCCCATTTCATGTATATTAAAGCAGTAAGTCCATAACTGCCTTTTATAGTAACAAATGCCTGTGGTAAGTACAGGTGTAGGAAGAGTATTCATTATATCAAAACTTTTTGCCAGTTCAGTGTCTTTTCTTAGGGTGACTCTAGCACATAAACTTCTTACTTTTAGCAGCACAGTGGACTAACTGAGGATAGTCCACTTTGCTTCTTTAAACTTTTATCAATAATAATGTTCAATAACTGTTTTAATGCTGCTATTTCGTAACGAAAAGGAATAGGTCGTTTGGTCCACTGTGCATTAAATAGATTTTAACTTGACGAATAATGTTCTACAATAAAGTCGATTTTGAATTTTTGTGGGTTAGTCCGATATTGCACTCATAGCCTCAATTTTACAAATGATATTTTGTATTTTGTATGTTTTACAAAGTGAAGTTCAATATTCTTTAAAAAATTACTAAAGTTTGGGCTTCTACAGAATACAATTGGTGATTAATAATAAATTTATTTGGTATATTTCCCCCTATTTTTTTCAGTGTAGGACTTGTTGGAGCTGAACAAGGTTTACCGTAAAGGGGTCGGCCATCAGCAACGGTGAATCATTTCAAACGTACTGTACCATACGAAATTCGGTACGACTCTTGTTCCCACATGCCTCTATATGGCAAGCCTGGAAGATGTACTTTTTGTAGTACCAAGGCGGAACCTCACAAATCAAGATGGCATTGTACAAGGTAGCTGTTGATATTACATTGATAAATAAATAAACATAGTTAATTATTGTTATTTTTTTAGGTGTGATGTTGCCCTGTGCCTTTCAGATAAGAAAAACTGTTTCCGTCAATATCATACCAAATAAATTTTTTATAATCAATGTATTTTTCTAGCAATAAAAAATTAGTTTTTGCCAATTTTTTTTTTTGTTTATCTGCCTAGTGTCCTTACAGTGAGCACATCTCATTGTAACTAACTCATATGCAAAAAAAAAGATTTACTATTAAAAACATATTAAATAATCTTTAATTAATTGAGCAAAACAAAAATTTTCACCAAAAGTTAAAAAAAATAAATCCGGCCTCAAAGGTATAAATACATTATGGTTCTTTGAAGCATGATACTGGAACCCTAAGAACTGGTCTTCTCCTTCATTTGTATATAAATTTTGGCCCTCACCGATTAACCAGACTTAAGTACAGCTGATAATCTGTAATTTTTTTAAGAATTTCTTTAAGCCTCATACATTGACAAGACCTAATAATTCCAAACTGACCTTTAGTATATAGTATATACTTTCGACTGAAAGTATAGATAGGAGCGAAGAGTCTATATTTGTTAACTTGACTGTCGTCATTGCTATTATGTAGAACAAGACTGAGACTAATAATACTCCAGGTACAACGTCATTACTTAAATTCTTGATTCGCTTTATTTTTATTTTTTATTGTTTAGTACATTATATTATTGACGTTGCTATGTTTATAATTATTTATTTTTTTCTCTCTTTGTAGATAAAGGCATTAAGCTTATAATAAATTCTTATAATAAAGGATTTTTGAATTTGAATTAAAAAACCGAGCCAGAAACTTTAATTTTTTCTCTTCAATTGCCAAAAAATTAATTCTCTTACCATTGAAAACAATTATATTAAAATTAAAAGCATCATTGACTGATTGTACATGGAATAATAATGTGTCCAATCAACATCATGTAATCTGATTACATTCATAAATAATATAATACAATATATGTATAACATTGGAAAATGACATTCATTGGATTTATAAAATGAATTTAAATAATTAGCTAAAAGCCTACAAAATTTAAAAAAAAAAACATAATTTGGTTTCTTGGTAATTTAAGAATTAGTTAAAAAGTTTAAAGATTCTTCAAATTTATATGACATTTAGAAACCTCTTCATCCTAAAGATAAGCATTATTTTCAGGTTCATAGGAAAAATTACTTACAGCTTAACAAATGGATCCGAAAACCCATTATTATCCATAGGCAACAAATTGGTGCATCTCCTAATCGTAACCAAAAGGGCCCTTTTTTTCGTAGAGTAGCATAAAGAGATCAGGATTTGTCCCCTGGCCCATAAATCAAAATCGAACCACTGGTTCAATTCTGGGGCTGGTAAGGGCCCCTTTTGCTCCGGACGTAAGTTCTCCAAAGGAACTGTGAGCTGAAAAATTTGGGTTTGGAGAGTTCTCATACAGAAAACACAATTGTCACTTACGTAAATCGTATTTTGCACCCTTAATTTAGCAAGTTTTATTCTGACCTCACCCATATAGTCATGCCCGTATCGGTCATCGTCTACCACCAGTACGTGTAGAGCCTTATTAGCTAAATCATCCTCCGTTATATCATAAAAGGTAAGGTTTTCGTTGAATTCAGGATTTCTGGAAATACACATCCTAAGTGATGCAATTAAATTATAATTAAGGTAAAATGGAAATCCTTCAGTCTGCCTACACTTATTTATTAAACATTTAGTTAGCTTAAAATTCCCTACATGTTTCGGACACAGTGGTGTCCATCATCAGGGGGTAAAAGGTTTAAAATTTGTAACAGCGCCCCAGGGTTTGATTACATATTAAAAACCCTCTATTTATTACTATTATTTTCAATTTTTTCCCAAAACTAAAGAAATTTAGAGGGTTTTTGATATGTAATCAAACCCTGGGGCGTGTGCCTGTTACCAATTTTAAACCTTTTACACCCTGATCGACACCACTGTGTCCAAAACATGTAGGAAATTTTAAGCTAACTAAATGTTTAATAAATAAGTGGAGGAAGACTGAAGGATTTTCATTTTACCTTAATCTACGACTTCACTGCAAGTACGGACTATTTCTTCACTAAATTATAATTATTTATCTTACCTAGTCTTATGGATAGTTTTTGTCCTTAACCTGGTGGAAACCTTAGCATTAGGCAAAATGTTCAGTTTACAAAATGGATCAGACAAACCACCAATGTCCATGGGAATAAGATTCTTAGCTCTATAAACTGTGCAATGTAAAATATTGGTCGCTTGATCGTAATTTAATGAGAGTTCGATGATTCCCATAGAAGTATCTACTGGTGGTTTCTGAGGCTCTTCGGCACAACTCTACAAATTTAACTTGTAAATAAATTTCAAGCCACTTTGTTTATTTAAAGTCACTTTAACACTGCTTGTACTGGGTGATAGTAACTTATCGTCTGAGCTTCTGGTATCACTCCAGTTCCACTCTGACATAGATCTGGAGGCCATGGACTCTCTCCTGGAAGCTTCTCCATTGTCTACAAATGATCTAATTATTAAGTTTATTTATGAATTTTAAAAAATAACTTATACCAGTATCTGTTTTATAATCACTAGTAGATTCATCCCAAGGTTTTGGATCACCGGAAAGATTAATTGCTCCCATGTAGCTTCGGAGAGGTTCCAGTTCTTTCGAGAGTTCATGTGAGCTTGCTGGTCTGCTAAAATATTGAAGATGACAAAACTGATGAAACTTGTTGAGTTGATTTACCTCAAGTTATTTGTTACGGAGTAGTTCGCTGCTTCTTGTTCCGGAACGTCTGTAAAAGAAACCCTTTTTTGACCTTTAAATTTATATTCGGCCATTACGTCTAACTAATACAAATGCTGTTCGCAATATAAAATTTCCTTTTTGGAATATTCAGGATGGGAACTAAGCAGATGTTAAGGGAAAATTATTTATTAGTTATATTGAAATGTTGGTCGTATAAAAAAGTGGATCGTTTATGTTGAATTATTAGTGGGGTAAAATATTATGAATTATATATATTCATAGTCCGATTCATAGGGTCAAACTCTCAATTTATTTTAATTCGCAGGTATATAGAAAAAGGTTAAAAATAGGATTAAATGCGTAAGTGGGTATAGTATAAAACTATGTAAGGCTGTTGCTCTGATATTAATCAATAATGAATAGCAAAATGGGAATTTGCAAGTGAATGTGCAGTTAATGCAGACTTCTCAAAGGCATTTGACATAAATTTGTAGCTACTTTTTTTTAATTTAATAATAAAAATAATAATAATAAATATTTTTTATTTGCACAGAAAGAAAAAAAATACAAGTTTACAAAATCTAGTAATAAATTTACGCAAATAAAAGGCTTACAAAGTCAGAATTCTGCTATGGCAGATTCTGGTCTTTAACATTGTGGTCCCACACTTTATTAAAAAAAATGGTAATTTCAGTACAGCTTTTTTTTTAATCATATACCTAATAAACCTACATATAATAGTTCTAAATTCTAAATTTGACAGTTTAACATCAAGCAAAACAATACACATTGCAAACACCCTAAAAACGGAATAAATTTTTTGTTAAATGACAAAAAATAGAAAAATTATTACAGACAGTAAATAAATAAATAAAATGATCCTAATACCAAAAATTGTAATAAATTACTCAAGAAAACAACCATTCAAAAAGTTAAAAAAGAAGAACCTAAATTATACCTAAATTATATACCCTGCTGATTCATTAGATGTACAATCATCCTATTACGAAAAGTATTACAAGAAATTGATAATCGGTCCGGATCCAAATTTAAAGTTAAAAAATCCAAATAAATAACAAATATATTATTAAAAATAAGTTTAAAACTTTACATTTCACAGTTTTTATCAGATTCTTAATATAATAAATTAAATTTATTTAAAGGTACTTTATATTCATATAATTAAAATAATTAGTCTTAGTGAAATTAATAAGGTTTTAAATGTAATTTTTCAGAAAGCCTACATTATCAAATATTTGTTTTATTCAAATAATTAAAAAAAAATATCTAATTTTAATAAAGTTTTTTTGTCAACCTAAAATATATTTGTATTTTAAACAAAAATTTAACAGAAAACTTATATGTACAGGAACAGAAAATTTTAACTTTAATAATTTTAACAATTATTAGAATTTCTTTAATTTTTATTTTCTTTTTAGTTGATCTCGTTTCTCCCATTAAATAATTTAATTAAATATTCAATTTTAAAATTTGTTAAAAAAAATGTTCAAGATTACTTATAAAATATAGTTTTGTTGTCTAGTGAAGAAGTTTTCTCATAAATATGCTTTCAATTAATTAATTTTAAGTTTTTTTTTAGTTGAATGTGTCTATCGATTAAAAATATGTATTTTAATTATTTTTTTAATAATTTATTAAAAAACTCAAAAAATTTGAAAAAAATTTCAAGAAATAAATAAAATATTTATAATTTAGTTTTCTTGTTTAATTTCTCTGGTTGTTGGTTACGTTTTCTTATTAAATTATGGTTAGTCTCATTAAAAATTGTGCTAAGATATTGACTTTGAAAAATTTTATTTTACGTTTAATTTTATACAAATTTTGTAACATTGTTTTAAAATCAATTAAAAACATTCACATATATTCTTCGATTTTCATAGTTAATAGTGTTTTTTACCTGGGTTTTTTTGAAAATAAAATATATAAATATATAATAGTTTTCGACCTATGAAAATTACGAAAAAAATATTAAAAAGAATAAAAATGTCGACTAATAAACAAAAATCTGGTAATTCAAATATTGTTCTAAAAACTTTCGGGATCTCAATAGCCAAAATTCTCTTTGACTTAAAAAGTTTTCTAGGTCCAAAAACCGTTTTCATATGAAACCCTTGGGTAAAAAATGCCCTTGTATTAGACTCCTTTTAAGCCTTATATTCCTATTATTTCCTAAGATATTCTTACAGAAAGATATAATTTAGGGGAGACCAGGGGGAGGGGACAATTGAAACAGGGGACGGTTGGTTGAAACAGTCGCCATTTTTTTTAGACGCGAAGGTAAAAACTCGTGGACGCAGCCTCACAACGTTTGACTAATTCCACATTTCTGCTCTACAGTGTAAAACTAGCAGTTGAGCAAAGTTGCTGTGTTTGCGCTCGGCTCTCTTATTTTATCTCAACAAAGTAATTTTTACGTTTCATCTAAAAAGTGTGGAAACAAGAAATTTAAGGGTAAGTACACCACTTTTTTGTTTTTAATCAATTTTTTTATGTTTTTGCTTAGGTTTAGCAGCCTAAACTTGTTAGTTTCAATTAAAGAGTTTAAAGAAAAATAATATTTTGCCAAAAAAAACCTGAAGGGGACAATTGAAACAAGATGTAAAGAATTTTAGGGAGATGGTTGAAACATAATTTATAGAAGGATTTTGGTATTATTTTTGCGTAAACTGATTATAACAAACTCTCTGAGGGCTATTATTTTGTTATAGAATGCCACGTGAAAGGATCAGGAAAACAAATAGAGGTGCCAAACCCAACTTTACGAAAATGCGTATAGGGAGGTTATTGAAAATGGAGCATCCGTAAGGTCAGCGGCAGATTTGTTTGAACTGAATCATGTTACATTAGGCAGATTTATTAAGAAAAAGAAAGAATCTATTGAACAAGGGTCCACTGAAACTATAACAATGGGATATAGGTGCGTACGACGAGTATTTAACGTTGAGCAGGAAAAATCCATCGTTAAATACATAATAAAGGCATCTCAAATATTTTACGGTGTATCGCCAAAAGAAATACGTAAACTGGCCTACCAAATAGCCGTAAAATATTCATTGAATATGCTGAATACATGGACTAAAAACTCATTGGCAGGAGAAGATTGGTTTTCCGGGTTTATGAAACGTAATCCTGAACTATCAATCCGTTGTCCCCAGGCTACAAGCCTTTCAAGAGCGACCAGTTTTAACCCAACAAATGTACAACTTTTCTTTGACAATCTTGCCATGGTAATAAACAGATATAGATTCCAAGCGAAGGACATTTATAATGTAGACGAAACCGGTGTTACGACGGTACAAAAAGCTGCTAAAATCGTAACAGAAAAGGGACGCAAACAGGTGGGGGCACTTACATCAGGAGAACGTGGCACTTTGGTTACAGTCGCAGTAGCGGTAAATGCAATAATTGGAAATAGCATCCCACCAATCTTTATCTTTCCAAGATTAAGATATCAGGATCATTTCGTTCGTGACGGTCCACGTGGGTGCATTGGAGTAGGAAATGCTAGTGGATGGATGCAAGAAGATGAATTCTTGCTATACTTAAGACACTTTCAAAAACAAACCAACAGTTCAATTAAAAATAAAGTTTTGCTTTTAATAGAGAACCGATATGTTGTCCTCTCATTTCCCTCACACTGTTCACATAAACTACAACCTTTGGATCGATCGATATATGGTCCATTTAAAAAAGCTGTAAATTCAACTTGCGATTCTTGAACGATGACAATTTATAACATCCCCAGCATCGTTAAACAGAGTCTCTCTATGGTTTTAACACAATCTAATATTGTTGCTGGATTCTAGTGCACTAGTATATGGCCGTTTAATCAAGATATTTTTACGGCTTTAGATTTTGCTCCATCATATGTAACTGACAGACCTGCTCCCGAAAATTTGCAGTTAAATATCCCTCAAGAAGTTCAGGCAGTAGGTTCAAGAGAGAATAAAGATTTAAGCAGCATTGATTCTTTTCCAAAATTAGTAAATTCTAACTCTCCAAGAGCGTCAACGAGTGGAACTGTTTCGTTAGAGCCACCAAGCACCCCGCCTCCAGTTGCATCTACAAGTGTCCAGTCAGCCTCTAACCTCTCTTTGGATGTGTTTTCACCTGAGCTAATAAGGCCGTTACCAAAAGCTCTTCCTCAGAAAACTACAGGGAAATGCAAAAGTAGAAAATCCACCATTTATACGAACACACCAGAAAACGATGCTATTCAACAAGAATATGAAGCAAAAAAAAAAGAAGAAAGTGAAAAGAAAATTGGTGATCCAAAAAATACATCAAAAACACCAGGGTCCAAATAAACTCGTCAACAGAATAGTCAGGACGATAGCGGCAGTGACAATAAAGACTGTTTTTGTCTAGTATATTTGGAATCGTATAGATATAGCCGTTCAGGGGAAAAATGGGTGCAATGCATTGATTGCCACCAATGGTCACTTGTAGAATACACTCGTCAAGAAGATTTGTATATTTGTCATAACTACATGTCAGAATAAATATTCTACTTTGCTAATTTATCTTTATTTCAGTGTTAGGATAATTATTATGTTGTTTAAAACCTTTTAATAAAAAATTTGGTTTTATTTATTTAAGTGTAAAAATTATATGTATCAATGTTTTTTTCTTCCTATTCCTAAATTGAATGTTATTTCAGTATTAAAATAAATATTTGATTGATTCTTAATGGTGTTTCAACTGTCCCTGGTATGTGTTTAAACTGTCCCCGTCTCCGGGACAATTGAAACAATATGTTTCATTTAATATGTTATAGGCAATATATAATAAGTAAAATAACCTGATTTAAAATATACAAGGAATTAATAAATGTCCTTGTAAAAAAATTTTTAGCTGTACATAAATATTTGGAAATTGTTTCAATTGTCCCCGGACTCCCCTATTAAGGAAAGTAGCAAGAAAAACAACCCCAGCCAAAACAGCTCTGGCTACCTTAATTTTTAACCAAGAATTACGTTTTTACCCTCAAATTTATCATCATTAATCGCACTATAAAGATATAAAAGATTTATGAGTAAATCTTAAGTGGTTACAAAGCTATGACCGTAATAAAATCTTGTATTTCCAATATCGTTCTAAAAACTGAAAATTTGGTGGCTCTTCAATATTGATGGACAAACTCAAAGAGTTGTTTAGGTCCAAAAACTCTTCTCATATTAAATCCTCGTTTATGAATGTTATTATTATTTCTTAAGATATTTTAAAAGAAATTTAGAATTTATTAAGAAAAGTAGCAAAAAAAAAGGTTCCCAAGTAAATCAGCCCCTGCTATATAAACTTTTAAGTGAGAGTGACGTCTTTGCACTCAAATCTATCCTCAGGAATCTCACTAAAAAGAAGTAAAAAAAAATAAGAATTAAACTTCAAACTTTATCGGTTTTTTTGCCTTCAATTTTCTGACTTTTATGCAATTATGTTTTTTTTTACTTCAAGCATTTATTTATGTATCTGCAATTAATCATTCTTTCAATAATGGTCAATTTCCCAATTGTCTTAAAGTAGCCAGAATCATGCCTTTGTTTAAGGGGGGACCTTAAGAATCACCCTTTTCTTACAGACCAATAGCATTGCTTTCCACCCTCTCAAAAATCATCGAGAAATTGGTTAAAAAGCAACTTATGTCATATTTAGCTGAAAAGCAAATTATAAGATCGGAGCAATTTGGGTTTCAAAGTGCCAAGGGAACATCAGATGCAATCTTTTCATTCTTTGAGTCCTTATTTTTGAGGTTGAACAGTGGTAATATTGCTGCAGCAGTGTTTTGTGACTTGACCAAAGCATTTGACTGTGTTAGTCATGAAATACTGCTGTGGAAGATTGAGCGGTATGGATTCAGAGGTCTGGCTCTTCAGTGGTTTGGGTCTTATTTGCATACTAGAATGCAGAGTGCTTCTGTGGATAGTGCCTTTTCAAGGGAGCAGTGTTCAACTAAAATTTGAGGGCCATATCACGCAATTGTGTAGAAAAATATCAGCAAATTGTTATGCTCTTAAAGTGGTCGCAGGAGAGGTTGATTTTGACATGGCGAGAAATGTTTATTTTTCTTTAATTGAGTCCCATTTAAGGTATGGTTTGTGTTTCTGGGGTGCATGCACACATTACTTATTTAATAGTGTTTTTGTTTTGCAAAAGAGAGCGATCCGACGTCTGTGTAATGTGAGTATGAGAGAGTCTTGCAAACAGCCATTTATCACTCATAAAATCCTAACCCTTCCTGCCTTATTTATATTGGAATCTGTTTGCCTCGTTCATAAGAAATTTAGAAATGTAAACATAACTAATAGACATGAATATAGCAGTCGACGAGCTAATGATGTGCTCTTGCCTATGCTTACAAGTTCACTGATCAAAAGAACTTTTATATTTGATGCTAAAAAACTCTTTAATCATCTTCCTGTAGATTTGAAATGTATAGGTAGCTGGAAACTTTTTAGAAAACGTGTTAAAAAACTCTTACTTGCAAAGGGCTATTATGAAATAACTGAATTTTTGTCGGATTGATTTTAGTCATTTTTACCTTTTTCTTGTAGGTATATTCTTTATATTTTTTACACCATATCATTTCGCCTAATTTATTTCTGTGATTCATTTTTTTTTTGTACAGTTTTACATTTTATAAAATTGTATATTTCGGGAGTGAATAATATCTGTTTGTGTTATACATATTGATACTTTTGATATTACATTAGCTTTGTATGTTTTGGTTCAGAGTCTTGGAGGAGTATTTCTGAAGAATGGGATGTTGTTGGTTTTACCGGTATAGGTAAACCATATTAATGGAAGCAGAATGCCTTTAGGATGATGGACCATAGCATGCTTAATAACCTTTTTACATGTTTGTGTATATGTTTTTCTTTTTTACAGCTTTGTCAACAAATTTACTTTTATGACAATAAAGCATATATTGATTGATTGATTGATTTATTATTAATATTCAGGATACTAACAGGTAAAACCCGCTACAGTACAAGTTTTAATTCAATACTATTCGATATTAAATAATAAAAATGCTTTTCTATATTTTTCTATTTATTTCGTAAACTTAATATTTTCAAACCAAATAAAAAACTTGAATATATTAATTGCGTCAATAACAGTACCAATATTTCTAAATTTTTTACCAGAGGCTCGTTGGTCTAGGGGTATGATTTCCGCTTAGGGTGCGGGAGGTCCCGGGTTCAAATCCCGGACGAGCCCAAGACTTTTTATTTTATTTTTTAATAAATTCAACTCAAAGAACTATATTTTTTTAAAATAATTTCGATGCATTAAGTTCTAATTTAAGTAGACAGATTATTTGTTTTAAATAACTTACATATAGAGACCTACAGCGTTACATTTTTCCAGAAAATTTTATCCCAAAAGACGTTATTATGACGTAACATTATAAAGACACACTTGACGTCACAAATACAAGAAGGACACCTTCACAGTGTGCGGATATTACGTTCTTTAGGTCACTTTATGAAAATTTCAAAATTTTGAATTTAAAAATGTACGCTAAAATGCACCGTTAAATATGTCATCGAACCTCCAATTGTTGGGAGTTTCCCGGATTGTCATGACGAGCTCTTACTTGTCTTTTGACCTGATCGCAGAAATTTTCAATAGGATTTAAGTCCGGTGAACACGCAGGCCAATTTAATTCCTTCGGTGTCAAGATGTCAATCAAAAATATTGAGAAAGTTAATAATTTCAAAACTTCATTGAAAAATTCTTTTTATACGATAACAGAATATTTAAATTGCAGCGTCTCTTCTTTAATCCCATAATTCGTATTTGTCTGTTTGTTAAAAGCTGTAGTTTTCTTATATTTTTAGTTTTTGGTTAATTGTAGAGGCCTTTTAAAAGTTGTATGTTTAGGTCTTATAGTTTTATTTTTTGACATTATCTGATACTTATTTGTATGAGTCTATGGAAATAAATATGTGAGTGTTGAGTATTGAGTATAAAATGATCTCGAGTCACTCTGCTGGTGCATTATCTTGCATGAAAATAGATAAATAATTAAATAAGTCTTATGGGAAAATAATGATTCTTTTAATTCAAGGCAAACAGGGAGAGATTTGTTTGAATTGATCCATGCCTCTTCCCAGTTTGTTTGAGTACTTTCAAGTTTTTCAAGTGATTTTCACATTTTATTCCCGAATATTGGAGGTAATCGCTCATATATTCCGGGGAATTTAGGCTATTTTGAGTGATTTTCTTGTCCTGTCTTCCAGGCCTTGGCAATATATTACTCCAAGAATTCATGGGAATTTTTCATGATTGTGTTTCTATACTTTTTATATATTGTTTCACGTTCTCCAGGCCTTTTGGGGCCATTTTATGTATCTTACAGGACTTTGACGTCGTTCACTGTGTCTTTTACGAAATTTTCACGATACGCCAGAAATTCGACTTACTTTTTGATCTTCCTGGAATTGAAAACTAATAATTTCCAAGTGCCCAGGTTGTTTAGGAATTTTTTTTTGAACTCGAAGAAGTGATTTTTCCATTTTATTCCCGGAAATTAAAGGTAATTTCTCAAATATTCCACAAATAATACAGTAATTTTTCCAGATATTTCAACAGGTCATTCTCCTGTGACATTCACCAGAGGCGGATGGGAAATGTAAACGTAGTACTAGATGTACGTAAGTGTTTGTTGATATTTAGTTTGTATTACTTGGAGGTGTGTACTGTTTTTTTTTATTTACTTTAAAAGCATACCCTTTAATTTTTTGGCCATTTTGCATTATAGTTATTACTGTATAGGAACGTTTTTTTTGCTGATTGGATATGCATTTCGAGAGTTTAAAATAAGGAGAATTTAGGGAAAAAAGTGGTACATTTCATAGTGGATTTATTCGTTAAATTTACACTTAAAAGGAGTTGAAAATTTAAATATTACTTGAAAGGGATAAATAGGTACAAGTTTATACTTAGTGAATTTATTCGCTAAATTCACGCTTTACAAGAGGTTGGCAATTTTGAATAAATTGACTTTGAAACATTTTATTTTACGTTTAATTTTATATAAATTTTGTAATATATTTTTTTAATCAATTAAAAACATTCACATATATTCTTCGATGTTCATAATTAATCTTTTTTTTTATAAAATAAATAAATTTATAATAGCTTACTACCTATGAAAATTACGAATAAGTTATTAAAAAGTGACTAATAAACAAAAATCTTGTAATTCCAATATTATTCTAAAAACTTCATAGAAGGTGGATCTGGGATCTCAATAGTCAAGATTCCCTTTAACTCAAAAAGTTTTTTAGGTATAAAAATTATTATCATATAAAATCTCGGGTAAAAAAGCGCTAAATTCGTCGTATTCGCTAAATTCACGCTTTACAAGATGTTGGAAATTTTGAATAGGTTTCAGAATTTGAATATTACTTTAAAGGGGTAAAAACAAAGCTTGTACTTAATGAATTTATTCGCTAAATTCACATTTACTTAAAAAAATAATTGTCAATCCTTATGTGGCATAACATTCACTGTTCCAATGCATACATCCAGCTGTTCACCATGCGATTCATGAATTTACCAAACCTAAGGGTGAACCGTTTAGTTACAACTTGTTTAAATGATTTGTACTGCTGCTACTTTTATGGTTTATGTAATTTTAAATTTTTATTTGTATGTCGTTGTTTTCGTCTCATTTTTTGCCTATAACGTATAAAATAGGAAGACAATTATCTCCAATAGCACCTTTGTAAAATCTAAGACATGGTTTCCAATAGTCCTATTTTGGAGCTGAAGGCACCAATTTATCAGGTCCTTTTTACATTGCTTGGATAGCTCAGGAACCCGTAACTGTCTTCTGCTATATACAGTGTATCCACCCTTATAAAATTTTTGTTTTTCAACCGATTATCAGGCTTGACGAACAGTTTTTAGGCGAATGCCAAATTAGTTCCAGGGTTGTATTTATGGAAAATTATGGGGCTTCAAACGGCGTCAGATTTCAAAAAACCGTATTGGGACAATGAAATCTTAATCAGCATCACCAAAAAATTCATGCCTATTCAAAAGGCTCAACGGAATATCACTGTAATATGATATCTAGAAATAGACTCTTATTTGTTGGTTCTTAGAATTAGTCGGTCCAGTTGTGAAGAGTCAAGTTAGCCATAGCAAGTTTCTTGATGATGATGCAACTCAGAGATCGATGTAACATTGGGGGGTTTTCTATCTGTATGCCGGACCAGAGTTTCACGAGTCCTCTGGTCATTGTTGTCATCACACCACTCTTCTCTGCTCCAATAAAACTTTGCAAGTTGATTGAAAATTATCTCTAAGAATCTTGAACTCAAGTTTAGTTCTCTCAACATTAATTCTAGTGGATTCTTTGATATCCTTTCGAGCATGCTAAGGGCCTCTCTCATATATTCTTTAATAATCTTCTCCTTGGTTATAAATAGAAATTAGATCAGGATTGAACGGTCTCGGTTGTGGAATATACAGATTTTTTTTGGAACACTTGCACTGGTAGCAATTGCACTGGAAGACAGAGATTTCGTTTTTTGCTCACTAGTAAAAGGTCTACTACCCAGTGGAGTAGAACCGGAGTTGCACAATGTTCTGACTTTGTCAATCTTGAAAAAAGTTAATGAAAATCGATGCATGGTCTTGAATTTTATGTGAACGGTCGTTTTATCGATGATAAAACGACCGTGTTATGATAAACCATCAACATTTGAAGGTACGCGACCTTTTTATTTTATTTATTTGATACTAAAACAGTTCTATATATATATAAAGCATTAAAGGCTATTACCCCGGTTCGAATAAAGCAAACGGGAGCCACTCGAAAGCACCATTTAAACATGTTCACTAGCAGCGATCAACAAAATAATAAATTCACTTTTACAGCCGGGATAAGCAAACGAACCGGAGTTATGACTTGCAATTAACCGATTATTTTTTTTAGGCATTTTTGTTTACTTTACTAGCAACCAATAACATCGTGTTTTAAGTCTTGAGAGATATTGCACTTAAGTACATACATTGCCGGACCGCTGTGTTTGGTTTATCTACCATGAAGTTTATTTTTTTCAAATTTAATTTTAGTTTAAATAAATGTAATTTTGAAAATACACTTCTACTGCTCCCTTAACTATTGCTTAGGCATTAACATATAAATTCAATAACAATTATAACACTTCCTTCATTATGTAGAAGTTAATCCATTAATGTTAGAACTTAGTAAATTAGAAGGTAATTTTAGAGGTTTCTTGCAACGAAACAAATATTATTAATGCTTTGATTTTACACCATATTAATACTAATTTGGTAAAGTCCAGTTCAGAGAACTATTAGAATCCTTGATGTGCCGCGAATAGTCCGTGTGCCGATGTTGCTTGTATTGTCACATCGCATGCATGTTTAAAGCGCAAAATTTTATGTGGAAAGAGTCATAAAGTAATATTCTAAGCGATATTTAATCATTCCATTAAATAAATAAATGTTTTAAACATATTTTTTTTTAATTTATACATTTGGTTCGTAAAATTTGACTTCAGACGCCCACGTACTATTTTGTTAGACGTCTGATCTCAGCTCCAGCCACTTAAGCGTGAAAATAATAATTATTCGGGATTTTTGGGTTTAGTTTTATTAAGCTAAAAATTCAGGATAGTTGATAGCAAGATAATATTTAATTTAAATATAAGATTTAAGTAGGTAAAATCAGTTTAACCGAAAATTTTAATCTAATAAGTTTAGTTTTTAGCATAATCAATGGGGTGTTTATAATAAATGATGAGAGAATAGGTGGTACAAATTACTTAGGCACATTTATTCTGTGGATTAAGACATTAAAGGTTTACTTTTTGACACAAGGGTAAAATGTTTTGGTTATTTATTTTTATTTGGTGGTTATATTATCAGGGAATTTTGGCTGCCACATTCAATGTCCTTTATTATTGTTTTTAATTTATACATATTATGATATATTATTATAATAACTTACTCATGAAAACCCCATCTCTATATTTAGTACCAACATCTCCCCCTCTCCTAACTATTAAAGGCGATAGACCCATTCTTAAAGATCCCTTTAAAAACGCGACGAAAGTAATATAAAAACAGCCCAAAAATTTATTTGGGTACGGCCCCGTAATCCTCAAAATCAGTGGGATAAAGAGAGATACACAATCAGTTGCACAGCCTGAAGTAGAAATCGCCAGAATGCAGGTGTTTCATCTTTGTTTAATAGACTGGCTAAAAAGAGATTCGAGGTCAATTTTTTTAAATTATTTTCTTGTGATATTATTGTCTTTCTAAAAATGGACATTTTTGAAAGAAAAATAAAAAATAGTGTAAAACTTATTTCATAGATAAACTATATAAAATTTTGCCATTTAAACATGTATATCATGCGACAATAAATACGACATACGCGCACAGACTATTTAGTGCGGCATCTGCGACACATCAAAGATTCTAATAGATCTCTGAACTGGACTTTACATTAGACTCCGATAATTGAGAAAATTGGAGCATTACGATATAGTCAAAATACATATAAAAAAGAAATAAATATGCAAATATCATTAACAAAATAATTAATTAACAGTTATAACAGCACTATATATACTGTAGGTAAAAAATAATAAACATTCGTTACATAATCATGTAGACCTTCTGTACAAATGTTTATATGTCTGACGTACAGGATGTCCGACTAAAATTTAAACCGTTAAGTAAACTGCAAGTCTGACAATTATTATGTTATAAAATGTAAAAGACAGTATTCTTTTAAAAGAATTATTTGCGTTTAATTTTAACACAAATTTTGTTAAAATAATGTCTGGTTATACTTTTATACTATTTTATATCAAAAAGTTGAAATCATAGCACTGGTAGGAGAACATTTTGCTCATCATGAAAGCATTACGACTGCAACCAAGTCCCTCGTCAACGTCGTCGACTAAGAAATGATGAAGAAATTATCAACTTTTATAAAGATAACCCAAGATAAAGCCTGTGAAGGGATGCTGTGAAGTTTAAAGGCAACAAAAGTTGGCGGTCCAAAGTTTAAAAAAAATGGTATAAAACCTTTCAAAGCAAAGTACCTGGATACTGTGGAAGAATGGGATTCTAATGCCAGACTAGATTTTGCCTATGGTTACAAGGGATGTAGCTTGAAGATGAGCCATATTTATTAGAAACGTCGTGCTTTCATCACAAAATATTAGGATGTGGAGTGAGAACAATTCAAACTGGGTAGTTGTAAGTAAAAGGCAGTATTCTGTGGTATATTGAACCATAAAATAATATGTACGTTAACGTTAACGTAAACGCGGTTGGTTGTTTCAATTTTTTACAAACGAATTTTTCAAATGTCATTGACGAACTTCCATTAGAATATCTTCGAAACTTGCATTTACAATTAAACGGGGCACCAATTTATAATGTAAAAATTGGCTGAATCAAAGTTTCCCTAATATCTGGATCGGAAGAAAGTGTCCTTTGATTCACTCATGACCTCACACCGCTCGATTTTTTACACAAATTGATTTGAAAAATTCTTTGATCTCAAACACGAACTTCGTGATGCCATTACTATAACTTGCAGAAGCATAATGCAATAAGAGGTGTGAAAAGTTGTAGCTGTTGTAGGCAATAATCGTCGAAGAGTGATTAGGTACCGTTGATTGATTCTTTGTTTAAATAACGCTCATTTTGATATATCCACCGAATTCTTGAATGAAACTTGAAAAGTGACCCACAAAAGGGTCTAATTAAAAAATTTTAATAAGATCAATGGCATTTTATTCACACATCCTGTACTTTAGAGGGGTAAAAATTCATTCAGGGTGGTCTTTGGTGATGCTGATTAAGACTCCGTTGTCATTTTTTAGGTCCGAAACGAAACCTTAGGGTTCCTAGTAATTTGGCATTCAAAACAGTCCTGTTGTTTCTAGTTCTAAATATTTCTTATAGGTTTTGGATAATGCTCCTTTAGTCATACACACTACTACCGCTATATTTGCTTTTGCGACATGCCTTGTTCAATAAAAGCATATATTTTTTCCGTTGAACATCAATTGATCCAACATAACTTTATTTTAAAAAAATAAACATACTATACTGACCCCAAAAATTAAAAATTCTTATATAAATATGCGAAATATTTGTCGTAACCTTTCTTGTTTATACCAAATATATGTCTCTACCTTATCCACTAGTATACCATTTTTTTTTGTAACATTTTCGTCTCAATATAGAGTGACTCGATACAAGTTTGGTTATCATCCTCATTTAGATTAAAGGAAGCTTAAACCTGTACTCGTCACATTTATTTAAAATAAATTTCCAGTTTTGCTTGTACCTTGAGTACTCTCAGTTCCAGAATGCCTTCTCTGTCTCCCCCACGACTGCATCCTTCTCTCATCATCGGAACTGCTCTCCTCCTCCCGATACTTCCTGGGCAATCTCACGCTCCTGCTCCTCTTAAACCTGGAATCGCACGGCAGAATGTACTTCGGAAGCCCTTTAAAGAACCACGCTCCAGATTTCTTCCAGATTTCCCTGGTCTCTGAGCAAATCATACAAAGGAACGAACTACAATCAATATATATTACAGGTGTCAATTAATGATCGGATATGAAGCTTACCAATGCCCTTTGGTGTTGGGATCTTTATCTATGGCGCATCGTAGGCACGCCCATCTGCCGCAGTCGATGCACCGGACTTTTTGAGGACCGAAAATGCCAAAAGTATCGCCGCATAATAGGCACTGGTTGGAGCTGCGACCTAGGGCGTTTCTGCGCATATTTTCCAATTTTTGCACTAGTTTTCCGACCTAAAATAAGAGATAGCAAGCTAGTTATACAGAATAAATATTCACTTAATTCAAGTGATTCAAGTAGAATCAATAGAGAGTTTTCTCTATCCATCTCAGATTTTATCTAGTTCTCAGAGGTCCTTAATGTAATTTTTTTAAGGTGCCACAGTTCCACAACCTGATATATAATAAGATATACTATAAAACTAAAAATAACTCCAAATGCATGAAAGATATTAGAAATATACAGGGTGATATATAGGGAATGGGTGGAAAGCTGGTTTCTCATTTATATATATATTTATTTGAGTGTAATAATTAGAAGAGTATGGGAACAAAGTGATGTTTTTCTAGTATAATTGAACAAACCATGCCAGAAAAACACTATTTCCATCGAAACAAAATTTAATAGTCTAATAAGGAAAAAATGTTAGATTAAGTTAGTATATACTTACCTTTAGTAAATCGTTGAGTGTGTACTTACCTTAAATATACAGCGTGATGTACCTTAAATATGACAATTGACTTTTGACAAACAAGAACATCACTTTTTTTGGTTAGAATTTTGCTAGTAATTAGGGAATCATGTTTTTGTAAGAAAAAGGAAAATCTCTTTTGTGCTATTTTTATTTTCTTGATTATATAATAATTAAACCATCATCATTAAATAATAATCCATATTTATCAGGTTATGGGCCCAGAATCGCGCAAGACGTGAGACTGAGTGTGAGACAGTTTGAGACTTTCAAAGAGGATAACAAGTAAAAGTGAAAAAGTTAAAGTGATCCCAGACTGCCATAGAGACCCTTAATACTGACTTAACCATGGATTTTGTAAAGGCGAGATTACTCGATGAAGAGTTAAAGCTAAAATCAAAGTATGCTAGTAATGCTTACTTTATACTATAGGTACTTTTCAAGGTAAAAGGGGTTTTCATGACAACAAGGAGGCTCTTTTGGAGGGCAGCATGGATAAGCAGCTAGTGAAGAGAGATGAATATCCTATTGCATTTATAGCTCTGAAGTAATTAGAGCAGCTCCTTTAGTAGGTAATTTATTTTTAATAAAAATAGATTATAAAACACAAAAATATTGTAATAATGCTGTTAAGGTTAAAAATAAGGCCATTTAAATCGGTTAGGTTTAAAACTGCTTAATTTACCATATAATGATAACCCTTGTGCTAGTTGTATTGAAGGTAAAAGTGTTAGAAAACCTTTTAACCAGTGTATAAAGAAAACAAATAAAATGAGTGAACTTATTCACACGGATATTGCAGGTCCAGTAGTGACACCTACTGTAGAGGGTTACAGGTACTTTCAAGTAATAATAATTGATGATTATTCTCATTTCTTAATAGTAAAATTGCTAAAATATAAAGATGAAGCTAGTAATAACATTATTGATTTGTACATGGGTGTAAAATCATCTAAAAATAAGATGTGATATTGGTGGTGAATTTTCGTCAAGGTCTTTTTAGGATTTTTGCAGGGACAAAGGTATAAAAATTGAATATACATCCCCATATATCCCACAACAGAATGGAAAATCCGAACGTATCAATAGAACTTTAATGGATAAAATTCTCAGATACCAATTTACCAAAAGAGTTATGGGGAGAAGCCGTTTTATGTTCAGCATATGAGTTAATAGGTCTCCAACAATGGCAAATAATAGTAAAACGCCTTCAGAATTATGGTATGGTAAGAATGATTTATCTAAGTTAAGAATGTTTGGAAGCCGTGCATTGTCAGCTACTTTACCAAGAAAGAATAAACTTGAAAAGAGGGCTGAATTAAACATTATGGTAGGATATAATGAAATGGGGTATCTTTTATGGGATATAGAAAATAAAAGAGTAATATTTTCTGGAGATGTAGTGTTTGACGAAAACCAGATAGATTTTAATTTACTTAAAAGACAAGTTTAGGAAAACCTCATATTTCTATAGAAGAGTATCCAAAAAATGAGGAAAATACTCAAGAAGACAAATGTGCCAGTGAATAGAGAATGCCGAAACAGAGGAGAGAAAGAATGAAGGAATAGAAGAGCAGAATGAGTTAGTACATGAAGAGAATACTTACCAAGAAAATTCACAGAGTGATGAAGAAAAGATACAGACACCTGCAACATTAAGTAAAGGAGGAAAGATAAATCCACCTAAATTTTTAAATGAATATGAACTTTATTCAGCATATTGTTTATTTACAGGTCAAAATGATCCAGAAACTTTAAAACGACGAAGCTGTAAAAAGTGATTTATGGAAGGAAATTATAAAAAAAAGAGTTAAAAGCACATATGAAACTAAAGACTTACCTTGTGGAAAGAAAGCCATACAAACCAGATGGATATTCCGCACTAAGGATATCGACACAAAGAAGGCTAGAATAGTAGCTAAAGGGTTTTGAGGTTCAGGAGGAGAATTACCTAGAGCCAGTATACGCACCCATTGCAAGATTAGCCACTATAAGATTAACCCGTAGCTACTACTGATGGGTCCTGAGGACTCATCCTATTTTTAAATAGGCTACTTATAATTTTTAAGTTTGGCAACATTGGATACTCGCTGTCTCGGTACTCCTCCGCAATACCATACGCGTGATTTCGCCGGCATAAATTCATACTTCAATATTCGTTCGTGTTGGCGAGGTTCAAAGGCAGTATTTACTGGGTCCTGAGGACCCATCAGTAGTAAATACGCGACAAGTTAATAACTGCTTATTGGTTTGAAAGTATCTATTTCGTTGTTATTTTTTGCAAGATATTTATCTATTTTACAAGAATAGGTACTTGTGGCCATAAGGTATAAGTTAATAGATATAAAATGTGTTTTTTTACTATCTTTCAGTAAATGCAACGCAATGGCGTCCAGTTCTAGGGCATTGTCAGAAGATGCGTTAAGAAATATTTTAGAGTCTGAAGACTTTTGGGAAAGTATGGAAGACTTAAACCAAATGGGCTCGAGCAAGAAAAGTATATCCGTTGGTGTTCCAAACAGAGAAGCTTTGTTAGAGGAACTAGAAAGATTGGCTGAAGAGAGTGACGAGAATAAAGAGGACAATGAAATACTGAGCGACCACAATTCCGAAACAGAGCAAGAAAACTCCGATTCGGAAGAAGAAGAGTTGCCCATCAGGAACAGTTGGTATGGGAAAGACAATACCAAATGGTCAAAAACAGCAGGTATTAGAGGTAGGACCCCCGCTCATAATTTGGTTACTATCTTGCCTGGCCTTATTGGCCCTGCTCGTAATAATCCTCCACGTGAGCCTGTAGATGCTTGGAGTCTAATTCCTAATGAGATGATACAAAAGTTAGTTGATTTTAACAATTTGAAGATAACCTCCACCAGAGAAAACTATAAAAAGTCTAAAAGGTTTGCTTAGTCACAAACTAAATTTTGGTCTTACTGAAAATACCAACATATGTGAAATCAAGGCGTTTTTTTGAGTTGTTGTATCTTCAGTCCATCTTTAAAGCTAATCATGAAGACGTCCGTTGTATGTGGGTGATGGGACAGGAAGACCTATTTTTCGTGCTACTATGAGTCTGGCCAGATTTTCGTTTTTATTGAGCTGTCTCAGATTTGACAATGTAAAAACCCGAAAAGAAAGAGTAAAAACGGATAAGTTGGTCGCTATGTCGGAATTATTTGATGAGTTTGTAGCTAGATCAAAGTCATGTTATTCACCGGGAATTTACCTAACTGTAGACGAAATGCTTGTACCGTTTCGAGGAAAGTGTGGATTTCGATGTATATTCCGAACAAACCTGCCAAATATGAAATTAACGTGCAGGTTTTGGCTGACGCTAAAACGCATTATCTCGTAGATGCAGAGATTTATGCCGGTTCCAAAATAAAATTGATGGTGCAAAAAAGCCTACATTTTCAAATCTAACAAGAGTGGTTCTGAGGCTTGTGGAGTGTGTTAAAGGCACCAACAGGAACTTCACCGGGGACAACTGGTACAGTTCAGTGGAACTCGTCGACGAACTCAAGTAAAACAGTTTGACGTACGTGGGAACCTTATGAAAAAATAAAAAATCTGTACCACCTGATTTTTTACCGAACCGAAAACGTGCAATTCATTCATCAACGTTTGGATTTACTTCTTCAACCACTATAGTGAGCTATGTGCCAAAAAAAAGTAAAAGCGTTATATTACTTTCTAGCATGCATCATGACAATTCTGTCAACGAAACAACCAAAAAGCCGGAGATGTACCAATTGAATTGACGGAATTGTACCAATTTGCATCAAAAGGTATAGAAATAAAACATAAAAAGTGTTCTGAAAAATAATTTTAGGTTTTTTTCGGTTTATGTAATGTAATATACTCAAGTAATTTTAAAGTTTTTTTTTATTGATTTTATGGCAATTTTATTATTATATTTTATTACCAGCATATTATTAGCATATTTTATTACCCATCAGTAGTACATATGTAATAAAAATGTGTCGGTAGTAGTTCAGGGTTAATGCCTTCTATGTCTTTGCAACTTGATTGGACTAAACATATTTACTGCCAAAATATTTAGGAATTCAGACATAAATAAGATTTAGCATTTAACAAATACCATGATGTTAAACTTGTGAGACCACAGGCTTTGATGATAATTTTGTTGGTTTTTAAGCATTCCATATATAGAGCAACTAAATTTTATTTGAAATTTTGTTCAGTTCCGTTTGTACTCTTCAGATAATCTGTGGTGAATTTAATATTATAAGGACTAAAAATGCCATGGAGTGTACATTTGTCACTGCAAATGTGGAGCAGACTTTCCGTATGTATTTTGTCCTTTTTTTCAACCAAAGATGGCGTTGCAAACTATATACACTTTGCTACAGTATTATGCCACAAAAGACGTTCCAAATACACTTTGTCCCATGCAAATTAAATAATGAAAATACCTTGGACTTTCTATATGGTATATGTCCATTACCAGTAGACAAACTCAATCAAACATCAAACAGAAGTTTGTCCTTGCACCGTGGACTTATTGCCATTTGTTTGTCGTTACACTTGTTGCGGTTGGAAGTGTTTATTTTGAGTACTTTCAAGATCTTTGTTTTTTACGGAATAAATTTAAAATAATGGATTTCCCTGTGACAGGGGATCATATAGTTGGTGATACAGATCGTGGTAGTAGAAAAAGGAAAAAAATCCTACGTCTAAAGAGCGTAAATGTCAGGTAAGTCTTACCTTTCCGGTACGCGGCCATTCGTATTTGCCAGCGGATCGTGTTTTCGGGCAAATAGAAAAAGTTACATGATCCTACAGTACAATAAAAACACTTACAAAATATCATGAGATATACTCCAAAAAGGGAGACGTTAGAGAACTTGGTAAGGACTGGGTTTTTTACGATATAAAAACTGCGTTAACCTCTTTAAAAAAAATTGAAGGAATCAGTGCGGCCAAACGGATTATTATTAAGAGATCACAAAACAACAGCAATATTTTGCTTAAGACCGAGTTGTTCTACAGAAATGACGATCCATCCAAGCAATTTCAAACGTTATTAAAACGCGGAAAAAAGCTTTCGACTTTACATCTACCTGTTGTAATGCTTCAAAATGATCTTAAAACAAAAAAACTCCAGAGCCTCTCAAAACCTTTGGTGGAACTATCAGGGGCAAATTGGATTAATGATCCTGAGTTAACATGGTTGCAACCTATTCTCTCTAATAACCATAAACAAAATGAGAATCAAGTGAACCAAGATGAAACTGAGGGTGATAATGATAGCGAAGAAGGTGACATGCTATGTGATTGCAATAATGATGACGACACGGACCTCTATGACATTTAAAAATATTTTGTATATCAAAAATAAAATACTGATCTTATAAACCTACTTACGTTTTTTTCATATCCTTGCTGTACTAATTCATGCCGCTTTGTATAGACAAACAAAATGCAATTTGTCCAAGGTTGAGAAACTAAATACAGTATTTCCTACAGTTTTTCAAAGTTTTTTAGGATATAATCAATACCAGATTGTCTGCATATAAGTACATCATTTGCATAATTTTTGATCAATTTTTCGGGTATATCATATTTTCGATAAATTTCTTGCCAGACACGTAGCAGTTTTTGCTTAATTGCCAAAATTACAAAAAATGGACAAAATGCATCTAGAAAGTCTGCTCCTCAAATAAAGGAAAATATTATGGAAAAAATAAGAAATGGAGAAAAGCAGTCTAAAATAGCAAAGACCTTAAATTTAAATAAATCCATAATATCCAGAATGGTTATTACAGTTAATACAAGGGGTACTTTGGAAGGAATTGGCCAAAAAGTGGCAGGAAAATAAAAACTGCCACAGCATTAGTTTTTATTTTCCTGCCACTTTTTGCATAGAAATATAAAGAGATTGGTTGTGCAAGATTCCTTTATTAGTGCTTATCGAGTTAAGCAGCAGTTAGGACTTAGGTTTCAATATCGGTAAGCACTATAAAACAAAGACTTAAGGAAGCTGATTTACATGGCAGAAAGTCGGCAAAGAAGCCGTTTATCTCAAAGAAAAACAGAGAGTCTAGACTTCGATTCGCAAGAGAGCATCTTAACTGGACTTACCAAAAATGGAAAACAGTAGTATTTTCAGACGAAAGTCGATTTAAACTATTTAGATCCGATCGTATCTGCTGGGTTAGGAGACCGGTAAATGAAATATTTAACCTTAAGTATACGCGACCCACCGTAAAACACGGTGGTGGTGGCATTATGGTTTGGAGTTGCTTTTGCGGGTTAGGTATGGGTCCATTGGGGAAAATTGAAGGTGTATTGGATCGCTTTGTATACCAAAACATATTGGAAAGTAATATGCTACCATAGGCAAAAGACAACATGTGCTTAAAATGGGTTTTTCAACACGACAATCACATCAAAACTAATTAAAAATTGGCAAGTGTTAATAATGATGAAACTTGCCTTTGCCTTTTTCAGCCCAAAGCCCATATCATAACCTCATTGAGAATTTGTGGAATGAAATTGGTTGGAGAATTCATTAAAAAAATCTATCAAATGTGAACGAATTGCATCAGAAAATTCAAAATTATCTGGAAAGCAATTTCTCAGGACTATATTGATGGACTATTAAAATCAATGAAAAAAAGGTGTAAATTAGTTATTAGAAATAAAGGATATGCTACCAGATAATAAATAAAATGTAAATTTATTTAAAATAAATAATTCAAATTAAAGTTTCTGTTTTAGAAATAATTTAAATTTAAGCTCTCTTTTGACCCATACAATTTAGATTTCTTTTAGTTATATACAGGGTTTAAAAATAAATATTATGATATAAATAAAGTTGTTTTACATAAAAATTAAGCAGACTTATTTTCAAAAAGGAGATTAAAAAAGAAAAAAACTAGATTTTTTAAGAAGTTGCTCTATATACAGTGCTTTTCTTTGAAGTCCCCCCCCCATTTATTTTTTGAACGGGTCAAAAAAAATTTTTGAAACTTGGCATAAGTAAATTTGTCTATAGATACCTTTTTTCACTGTAAATTCCAGTAGTTGTAAATTCCAAGATAGCGGCTGAACGACATCTTGAGAAAAAATTTTAAATAGAAAGGGGGGTCGTACCTCATTTTAAAGGTCTCAATGAGTACTTTATAACCCTGAAATATTAGACCCATATCTTAACTCGTTTCAAAATGGCGGCCTAATAAAAAAGTTTTTTTTTTTTATTTTAACGTTTTACATTTTTATGATTTTTGAATAGGTAAAAATCAGTGTACAAAAATAAATGCGTCACTATTTTATTTTGACATAAAAACGACAGTTCTAAATGTCAAAATAACACATAAGCGCCATCTTGAATAAATGCATTAAATAGAAATCTTGTGTTACCTCATTTAAAAGGTTTTATTGAGTACTTTTAATATTTATTACATGGACTCGGTGGACTCCGTTTTGACCTGTCTAAAAGTATTATATACATTAATTTACAACTACCTAGTTTACAGTGAAAAATAGTATCTATAGACCAATTTACTTATGCCAAGTTTCAAAAATTTTTTTTGACCCGTTCAAGAAATAAATGGGGGGGGGGCTTCAAAGAAAAGCACTGTATAAGCGATAGTGTACGTGCTTTAATATATACGATAATATACAATCTCATAAAGATATATCTATTAAATATGTTTGAACTATTGAAAACCTAGCTGACATCTCTAGGAAAAATATTTTCTAAACATTGGGAAAAGATGCAATTTTTTTAATATTTTGAGATGTAGTTAACGAATTATTACAGTTTTATTTTAATTTAGGAAAAGAAGTAAACTTAAATGTTAGTAGGTTACTTATATAAGTGGGTGAATACTTTGATTTATTTTTTAAAGTTATAAAACTATTTTGTTCGTGCGATTTTGATGTAACATTTCAAATCGAGACTATTTCAAATCAAATCGAGATCTGTTAGAATAAGTTAGTATATACGTACCTTTAGTAAATCGTTGAGTGTGTACTTACCTTAAATATACAGCGTGCAACCAATGTAGCATAGCCCAAAAAGTGACAATTGACTTTTGACAAACAAGAACACTACTTCACGTTAGAATTTTGCTAGTAATTAGGGCTGGGATTCTAAAATCGCGACTCGATCTCGATACGATCACGACCTCGAATTCGATCGCGACTCAGTCGTGCCGAGAATGGTGATTCTAAATTTCAATCGTCGGCTAAACTTGTTTTATTTGATTTGATTTAGGTTTTTTTTGGTATATATTTGTTATATTCCCTAATATTTGACGGATGGAAACGTCGATTGTCTTCTCTATTGATAAACACTAAGAATTTTCATTTATTTTTCTCCGTATTTTTTTTTAATTTAAATATATGCCTATAATATTTCTTTAAAATAAAAAAAAATGTTTAAAACCACCACTATTCATTGGAAAATATCAATTGAATTCATGGAAAATCATAAAAACTTGTTGTGTTCATCCATTTTTGGTTTTAATATGGCAACATGGGTGCAATCAATAGAACCTTTAACACCAGTGAAATTGGATCTTTATCAATGTTAATTTATTAATTTGTTTGTCACCTCTTATATTTGGAAAATTAATGAATCGGTCAATTTTATTTAGAATCAGTCATATCGATTAATCGTGTCGAATCGTGATTTTAGAATCCTAGTACTGGAATCATGTTTTTGTAAAAAAAAGGAAAATCTCTTTTATGCTATTTTTATTTTCTTCATTATATAATAATTAAACCAGTAAATGTGTTTAATTTAAAGCTCGGCAAATATCCATATTGATCAAAAAATATATTATTTCAATAGCACAATGCAAATTTTAAAACACTTTATCTGTCGATAACAAGCCCCACCTATTCGATAACGAAACTAGAGCTATCTTACCCGTTCTTGCTCCGTTAAGTCCAATTTTTCAGCCCTCTGGATAACGTCTACGATACTTTGTTGTTCATCTTCTCCCAATGGTTGATTAACCGTTGGGCCCGAATTAAAACCTCCTAGACATGCCGTTTTTACACTCCATCCCGTTTTCAACCTAAAAATATCGATAAATATTTATTTTTTTTCCACGTAAGCCAAAAGCGGAAAATACTCCATTTCAAACCGATCATAAATTAATGGGAAATCACGGGAAATTCGTGTTTTGTTCGAACCTGGCAATGAATCGGGGAGGTCATCGGGAAATTAATTTGCCGTAATATTGAATATGCATGTGAACTAGTCGGGTTTATGTAATTTATATACCCTATATAGTATTTACATTTAATAATGGACAAATGGTTTAAAATTGCAAATCCTTTAAATAATTCAAAGGGTATAAGGCTTTGGTGGGATCAGGCTCCCGTCGATATTAATTTCCTGCCTTTGACCATGGACCGTCTCTTTGATCGGCTTAATCTATCCTAGGAATGTTATTGTGAAAATGTAACCTAATCAATTGAAACTGGGTCACGTCATAGCAAATTAAAGCGCGAAAAGTTGATTAAACTGGGTAAAAAGCCGGATTACGGTGCCCTGTATAAGGGAATATGGATTTAGGGTATGCAGTCACGTGTAAATTAATTTAATAGGTCGTGTTACATAAACAAAGTTTAATTATAAAGTTTAGAGGGCAACTATAATTTGGGTCTCGTTGATAGAGTGGGATTTTAAGATGAAAAGTTGCCAATCAATATATTTTCTAAGCTTCTTCATTTTTAATCAACTGATTTAGTTTAGGAGTTTGACAATGCAACCTAATCAAATTAAATTGTGTAAAAAGTAGGATTAGGTTGTATGTGTCATGTATAGGAAAATATAGATTTAGAGTATGCAGCCACTTGTAAACTCATTTTTGAGTTAATGAGACGTCCAAATCCAAAAAAGTCATTGATTTTTTTTCCAGGTTAAGATCGAAATTCTAAAACTATAGTGATATAACAATAACTGATAAGTTATTGTCTTTAATGGTCTGGTAATATCTTCCGCCTTAAGGGCATCATCAGATCTAATAGAAAACCTAATTTATCTCTTCAAATTATAAAACTTAAAACGAATATTTAGCGGGTATAAAGCTTAACATTCACAATATAAATCGGTGTTCCCAGGTGCCGAAAAATGTTTACATGAGAAATATTTCGTAAAAGCATGAGATTAAAAAAAAAGCATGAGATGGCGCTGTTGTTAATAAGACCCTAGCAGGGTGTTCATCTATTGTTATACAACGTAATTTTTTTACCTTGATTTTAAATTAAATTTCAATTGCTATTTAAAAAAAATATTTTAAATAAAAGAACAAAATATATTGCCCCAGGAAATAAAAAACTAACAATATTTTAAAGATTTTTTATTTAAGGATGGATTAAATGAAATTAACACATAACATAATAACATGTCCTATATTTAAAAACTTAAAAATCATATCTAAGTGCATATTATTATATAGAATAATATATTTAAAAATAAAATGTTAATCAGAGTTAGATTCATAGATCTGTTGGCTGAGGTTTCTAATAATTTCTTTTGTTACTGAGAAATTTGAACAAATAGATTTATTTTTGTTAACCAGATCTTTTGTATGCCGTATTGCTGTAATGGTAGAAGTTTTTGGCTTGTTTCTTTGTTTTGTTTTGTTTGAATTTATGGCGGAAAATACTCTTTCCACATTAGCACATGAAACAGGCAAAGTAAGTAAATTAAAGATGAATTTTGTTAGATTTGGAAAAGGCTGACCACTATTATCTAAAGTTCTAATTTCTGCAATATATTTCCAAAATTCACAGATGTCATGCGACTTATTAATCTTAAAATCAATTTAAAAGTTTGTTAGAGCTAACCCCGCATTATCAATTTCTTGTATATTAACATCAAGCAAGTTAAGAAATAATTTGGAAATATGACTGATAGATCTGATCTTTCGAGATTTAACAATTTCTGGATCTGTAAATTCCATTTTTTCAAATATAGAATCTTTAAGAGGAAATCTTGTATAAATTTGCTGAATACTTTCGATCTAAAAACTTAAGCAATTTAATTTAACTCTTTCTAGCCAATTTTTTCTAAACTGCTTGAATTTATTTCTGCTGAGAAATACATTTCATTCAGTTGTACAAAATTTCTGGGGATTTTAAAATCTATTTTATCGATAGTTGTAGAGCTAATATTCTCGTCTTTTATATAAAAGTCTAGAATTCTTTTTACTACGTTGGCTATTTCTTTGTAAATTTAGTAAATTATTAAAGATCGGTAAAGTATGAGATAAAAACTCCAGATAAAGTCGATTTTCTCCCCTATTCAGTTTTTCTAAAATAAGATCTGCCTGAGTAATATTATTGACAGTTTGATCCGTAAAATAAAGTTTTAGAGCGTTATATTGATTTAACAGTCTTTTCACCACACTCTCCAATGAAAGCCAACGGGTTTGGCTTGAATGAAGGATTTTAACTGGAGCAACACATACATATTCCTGAAATTCCTTTAATTCTTCCATTCTTTACGGGCTATTTGAAAAATAGTTGTAAACCTAAAAGTATAATTATTGTTTTCAAATGCGCTAATCTTATTACATTAAAAAAAATACCTCTCTTCTGAAAAAGACCTGCTCCTGTAGTTTCTGCCACCGGTATCAGATTCAAAAAATTATATTCTATTTTTTTTCCAATTTCCATTCTAACCACTCAACACAAATGTTTGATGCACGAGTTATCTGTCGGTTCGACAGCAATTAAACTAAACTTATTATTTTTCATGAGCTCTCTCAAATATGACTTTTGTGAAGATCCTGTTACTTTTTTAAGAACCCTAGTTATTTTGGTTCTACCTGCTTTGATTTTTTTTTGCTATATCGAAATCGGTACACACAGCATTTAGGTAATCAATAAAATGTTCCATTAAGTTGATGGGTAGATTATGTTCGGCCAAAAAACCTGCTGTATGTATAATACCTTCTTTCACCTTTTGTTCCAAGCTTATTTTACTCCTACTCTCAGCAAACATATCAGAAATCGTTTCAGCTTTCTGGACTGCTTTTTTATGTTTACCGGATTCTAAGTGTTTAGAAAGTTGCACTTTTCCTGCGGCTATATTTATGTCGCATCATATTTTACACCTAAAATAAAATTATTTTTGAATTCATAGATATATTTTGTATAACAAGCCACCTAACGACATAATATTAGTCAACACTTACCAGGCATACTTAGGTCCTTTCTTATTGGGTTCAACCCAGTAAAATCCAGGTAATTGGGCCCATTCTTTTTTAAACTGTTGTTTGTAAATCTTTTTTGAAACCTGGAAAATTTCAATAATAAACAATAATTCTATGCATATAAAAATTATTTTAATAATATTTTGTATGATATATTTGAAACCAATCAAATATCTTACTTCTTTGAGTCCAACATGCGTAGGACCTTCCATTTAAAAATGTTTTTTTCAGATCACGATTATAAAGAACTGATCACTTTTGTTCACATAGAGCAGCAACCGACATCAGAATATGCTGATGGAAGCCCAGTGAAGCTCAATACGGAACAGAATTCATCTTGTTTCTGTATTCAATATCAAAACTTTCTTAAAATATGAGGCCAAACCTGAAAGAAGAGCAATTTCAGCGGTTTCAATGCATGTGTTGGACCCCATACACGTCTGAAATTTTCAAAAACAAATAGAAAAACGGTTACTCAAATTTTACTTTTAATATATTTACTTATTGACTCTTTCCTTACTAATTTGTTGGTAGTTATTTAATTTATAATATTTTTTAAGGAACACTTGTGAATTTCCACAAACATTCTTATTGCCTTTGTACACTTACTATAAAAAAAAAAACCGATATCTGGGCTTAATAATTGATGAAGCATTAACTTGGCGGGAATATATCTGCAGTGTTGTTGCAAGTGTAATGCGAATGATTGCAGTTAAAGTCCAGTTCAGAGATCTATTAGAATCTTTGATGTGTCGCAGATGCCGTAGTAACTAGTCCGTGCGCCTATGCCGTATTTATTGTCGCATGATATACATGTTTAAATGGCAAAATTTTATATTGTTTATCTATGAAATCATTTTAAATATATGTAAAACCCCATGTTTTATAGCATTTTTTATTTTTCTTTCGAAAATTTCAATTTTTAGAAAGAAAATAATATCACAAGAAAATAATATCAAAAAATTGACCGCGGACTAAAATCGAAGCATCTTACAAAATATTTTAAACACTTCCAGCACTCACAGACTTGTCACCTCTTTTTAGCCAGTCTATTAAACAAAGATAAAATACCTGCGTTTCGGTAATTCCTACTTCAGGCTGTGCAAGTGATTTTGTATCTCTCTCTATCCCACTGATTTTGAAGATTACGGGGCCGTACCCTAATAAATTTTTGGGCTGTTTTTGTATTACTTTCGTCAAAGTTTACTGAATAAAATACTTATTTTAGTAGTACTTTATTAGTATTTTATTCAGTAAACTTTGCTTTCGTCGTGTTTTTAAAGAGATCTTTAAGGATGGGTCTATCACCTTTAATAGTCAAGAGGGGGGTCATGTGAGGGTATTATTATTTGATGAGTTTTGCCGGTTTTGCTTTTTACACGTTTATGAATGTTGAGAATTTGGCCTGTATCCGTTTACATTTTTTGTAGTTCTTACTGTGAGGAAGTGTGTTTTTTTTAATTTGTGTTTGTGGATTTGTTTTGGTATTATACCTCAAGACCTTAAAATGTTAGACCCTGGGAAAATAGGCAGAAAAATTTGGCAACTGAAGAGGAAAGTGTTTGTGTGGGCTTGTGGACACTGTGGGTGCACAAGAAAGACAATAACATTTGTGAGGAAAACAATAAGAGTGATCTGGGCAGTGATTTAGACTTACATAGTTCTGATAGTTCATTTTCTAGTGTTGAGGAAGCAAAAAGAAGCAAGGGAAGTAGAAGCTACAGGGAAAAATCAAGCAGTTTTAAAACGTAATTGTTTAAGTACAGACGCCTAACAAATTTATCTAAATGTCAATAACAATCTAAGGAATGATCCTCAGTTCACAAATGATTGTAGTGCTTTGCAACAGGGGTTCCCTATAGTACAATATGCTTGTAGAAAAAGGGATTAAAGACAGAATAAAAAGGAGATGATTAAGGACACCTTATCGGCAAGGGACAAACATTTCTCAGTCCCAACCTTGCCGAGACATCTGATAAAACTTGGATTTAAGCTTAAGATGGTTAACAAAAGAGCTGCTGTAATGGAATTGTCTGCTGGAGTATAGAATATTTGCAGAAAATTAAAAAATTTTGGGAGGAAAAAAGTTCCATATATTGTTTATCCGAAACATGGTATGATACATTTATGATTGATGTATGATTTCCTTTCTCTGGGAAAAAGTCGTTTTTGCCATAGTAAGAAAACCATATTTTTATTAATTAAACAAGTTTAAAATTTTGTTTTTTACAGCTTTAGCCCCTGTTTGTTGTTCAGTGATACAACAAAGACTGCTTCTTCCGCCATTCTCTGGAAAAAAGTCCCTTTTTTGCCATAGTAAGAAAACCATATTTTTATTAATTAAACAAGTTTAAAGTTTTGTTTTATTCAGCTTATACTGCTCCTGTTTGTCCTTCAGCGACACAATAAAGTATATATAATGTAATGCTTTAGTATCCATATGCTGATGTGCGAGATGAAGTTGGAATCCATAGTGGCAACAGAGAAACTATTTCCTTCCTTATTGGAAAAAAACTGCTAAAGAACAAAAGCAAAAAACCAGAATTTAGAAAATTGTATTAACTCTTTGGGCCAGATTCAAGAGAGTGATGTGAAATTTATAAAAGTATTTAGGATCCAGTATACTTGTAAATGTAGTGTTTTGTATAAGATTTTTATTTTTAGTATAAGCATTTATTTTTGTTAATTTTCGTCTAATCTCTCCTAATATGCACAATAACTAAATATGAGGCAAACAAATTAATAAATATTACATTCAGGATGTAAAGTGTGTGTTTTTTTTATAAGTAAAACTTTTGTCTTTTACACGCATAAGATATAGACAGCTAGATGATTTTTAATGTAAAAGTTTATTTTAAAAAATATACTTCCAATTTTCTGACTACATAATTACTTTTTATCAAAAGAAGTTGGTACTAAATATAGAGATGGGGGTTTTCATGAGTAAATTATTATAATAATATATCATAATATGTATTAATTAAAAAAAAACAATAATAAAGGACATTGAATATGGCAGCCAAAATCCCCATTAATAATCACCACCAAGTAAAAATAAATCTCAATACCAAAAAAAAAGGAAATATATAAAATTTGAAGACAAACCAAAACATTTTACCCTTTTGTGTCAAAAAATAAATCTTTAATGCCCTGATCCACAGAATAAATGGGCCTAAGTAATTCGTACTACCTATTCTCTCTTTACCTATCACTTGTTATAAACACCCCACTGATGGCGCTAAAAACTAAACTTATTAAATTAAAATTTTTGGTTAAACTCTTTTTAGGTATTTAAATCTTATAGTTAAATTAAATATTATCTTGCTATCAACTATCTTCAATTTCTAACTTAATAAAACTAAACCCAAAAATCCCGAATAATAAAGTTTTAAATAAAAATAAATTTTAAGGCCGGACCTGTGCAACTTTTCACGGTTGAGTGGCTGTGACTGAGGTCAGACGTGTAACAAAATAGTACGTGGGCGCATATAGTCAATTTTTATTAATAAAATGTATACATTCTTAAAAAAATGCTTAAAACATGTATTTATTTAATGGAATAATTAAATATCGCTTAGAATATTACTTTATGACTCTTTCCACATAAAAATTTGCGATTTAAACGAGCATGTCATGGGACAATACAAGCAACACCGGCACACGGACTATTCGCGGTACATCAAAGATTCTAATAGATCTCTGAACTGACCTATATCTACAGATGTGATTGTTTAACTGCAAAAACTAAAAATAATATCTATAATGCTTTCTTGATGTCTCACCTTAGGTATTTACTCCCTGTTTGGGGAGTGTATGCTCAAACTAATTTTACTACTGTTGAAACTCTTTAAAGTAAATGTTTTAATGTTCTTTTTAATTACGATAGGCTTACTCATACAGATACACTTTATCAAGAATTACATCTTAATAAGTTAAATAAAATACTAATAATAAAACAATGTAAACTAGTATATAAAATTATCTACAAAAAGCAAAAATCTACTATAAACATTGCTTTTACGAATATGATACATAATTATCCAACAAGAAGTGTAAATAACATTTATCAGAACTATATAGGCTTAGGAAATCCTATTGCAAAAGCTTTTAGGGTATTTAATGAATTGCCTAAAAATATAAGATGTGTTCAACCATTTAGTAATTATTCCAAAAAAATTCAAATATTCTTTGATACGTCTTTGATGTTTTTTTTTAGGCATAGGATTACTGTATAGAAGTAAAATAGTTACTCTCGTGACCAATGCTTGCATACATTGATTAGGGAGTTTTAATTGTAATATACGCATGTAAACATTATTGGAGATAATAAAGATGTTTTCAAAAGAACTATAATCTTTTGCCACACTCTGTATAAATTATGTTTTGTAAGCTGTGCTCTTCATACAACAAAGTTCCTTATGAAATTATGTATTCCAATGGAATTTGGAAGAATTTTTATATTTTATCTAATATTTTAACAAGCACTTAATTTTGATTGTATAATTTTTTTGTAATATCTTTATAATATAGTTATACATACTGTGAATATTTATTGTTTAACCTAGAAATGAAGGTCTTTTAGAAATTATAGTACGGAAACAGGAAAAGTGACAAAGACGAGGACTTTATTTAATATGGTGACAAAAAAGTCCCGCATTACAAATTTTTCAATCTAACTACTATAATGTCCTAAAATGTGTGGTTCATTTTGTACTAATTTTAAGAGCACAGTATAGTAGAGCAAAATTCAAATTTGGCGCCATAATCAAATTTTTAATTTGACGTCGCAAACCCATTTTCACTTCAGGTTAGTACTACTCCTCGACATTTAGAGGGCGCAACAGTCAATCGGCGTTCAGTGTTCAACTGGCTCTTATGGGACTTGTCTATCTAAGAATTATTAATCTATGACATATGTTTTTGTAGAACAGTTCCGGTGAGGTTAAACTTTTCAGCGATAAAATGCAAAAAAGAACAAGTGTCTTAATTTATACCTCAATATTTTTTTAAATTTATTATGCCGGGTTTATACAACTTTTTTTAATGGATAGTCATAACTCATAACTTAAAGGTGCGTATACACTGAACGAGACGTGCACGCGATATGCCAAATTTGTACAATTAGTACCGAGATTCGAAATGTTGCCGTTCGGGGATGTTTTGTTACTTGTTCAAGATCAATCTGTAACTAGTTCAATTGAACCTTGGACTCTCATTACAATTTTGAGGTCTGGACTTGCGCTGTAGATTTTTAATGACATATTTCACGCATGTCGATTATTTACTCTTTTTGTGTTTATTTTAATAATAATAGTTACTGTTACAAATAATAATTGATTGTCCTACTGTTTTTTATTAGTTTTATGGGTAGTTTGTCGCTTAACTAGCAATTCCTGTTTTAATTAAATCGATTTTGCTTTAGATTAGTTATCCATGATTAAATTGCCATGTCTGATCATTTAAGTTCCAGTGATGAGGACTTGGAGAAGCTCTTAGAAGTTACCGAAGTTCCTAAAAGTGAACATTGGATAACATTGTCCCACAATTTGATGACAGCCTATATTCTCAACATTTTTTAATGAGTTAAGCACTGACTAATGAACTGGCAGATCGATTTGGTGTATTCCCATATTATAAAGAACAGGAACGAGACTCTTGTAAAATTTGTTACAATATTTCTTGACCATTTCTCTGCCTTAAACCTATACTGTTTAAAGAAAATAACTCCTTCCTAAACAAAACAATCGAAAAATATAACCTATACTAACCCAAACAAATTTATATCTTGACAGTCCGTGGATCGATCGCGGTTGAATAAAATTCCGAACCGATTGTGAATCACGCATGCGCATATCTTTAAAGGATAAAAAGTTCTTGACTTGACTTGTTCTGAGAGATTAAGAGTTCTTGATATTGACCTCCAAAGTTTAGAATGTTTCATTTTTCGGGTACATCTCCTCGTATCGTTTTTTTTTCACCAAAAATTGATTTTTTTCGAAATCGAACTAAGTATACCAGCAACTTGCTTCTATCATCTACATTACGAAAACACCGCGTTATAACGGGTTTCGAGCAGAACTAAGGGAATGAGAGCACTATGAAAATTCGGAAAAAGTCATTTTTTGACCGCATTTTTGAGCCCAAAAATTGACTCTAAAAATGCGATATCTTGGCTAATATGAAAGCTACGCTCTTGCAGATGGTCTTGTTGGATTCAGATGGACGAAACTAAGACAAAATCATTGGAATTTTCTTGATAGTGCCCATAGAAGCCGAGATATCGACCTCCAAAGTTTGGGATTTTTCATTTTTCCGGTACACCCCTCCTTATCGAATTTATTTAATCAAAAATTTATTTTTTTTCAAAATCGAACTAACTACACCAGCAACTTGCTTCTATCATCTACATCACGAAAACACCGCGTTATAACGGGTTTCGAGCAGAACTAAGGGAATGAGAGCACTATGAAAATTCGGAAAAAGTCATTTTTTGACCGCATTTTTGAGCCCAAAAATTGACTCTAAAAATGCGATATCTTGGCTAATATGAAAGCTACGCTCTTGCAGATGGTCTTGTTGGATTCAGATGGACGAAACTAAGACAAAATCATTGGAATTTTCTTGATAGTGCCCATAGAAGCCGAGATATCGACCTCCAAAGTTTGGGATTTTTCATTTTTCCGGTACACCCCTCCTTATCGAATTTATTTAATCAAAAATTTATTTTTTTTCAAAATCGAACTAACTACACCAGCAACTTGCTTCTATCATCTACATCACGAAAACACCGGGTTATAACGGGATTCGAGCAGAACTAAGGGAATAAGAGCACTTTGAAAATTTGGAAAAAAGTCATTTTTCGACCTCGTTTTTGAGCCCAAAAATTGACTCTAGAAATGCGATATCTTGGCTAATATGAGAGCTACGCTCTTGCAGATGGCCTTGTTGGATTCAGATGGACGAAACTAAGACAAAATCGTTGGAATTTTCTTGATAGTGCCCATAGAAGCCGAGATATCGACCTCCAAAGTTTGGGATTTTTCATTTTTCCGGTACACCCCCTGTATCAAATTTTTACACTAAAACTTCGAAATTGACCTAACAAAATATCTTAATAATCGAACTTAAGATGACATAAAGTCAGTGGGACTAACAAAATCTCAATTCAACTGACTTTTTATTAAAATATATAAGTACATCAGGTTTTTAAAACTAAATCAGCAATACTTGTCCCACAATTTTATATGAATTTCTCAAAACCCGTATGTCAAATAACATACGGTCGAACAATTTAAATCCAAAATTTTCCTCAACCGATAGAGCAGATTCGAACCAGTTAGCAGCACATTATTGCTAGGCCCTATAACAATAATTCGCTTATCGGTTGTGTAACATAAATTGAACACAGATCACGTTTCCCATCGTGCACTTTTGATGGAATGTAAAGACGTCGTGACGCTATAGCGACGACGAGGACGCCAGACGGCGCCGCTACATGATTGTTAATTATTATGCGACGCCATGGTGGCCCAGAAATTGAACAACAACGAATTTTCATCTCGATATTATGGGGGTGTACCTAGAAAAAAAAAGGGTCAGGGATGGTCTTAATTGAATAAAGCCGACGGCAACAAAGTAACGCCAATATCGAAATGGTTGCTACTTTTCCATTTTCTCCCTTTTTACTGCTGGCCGTTTAGATTTAATGTGCACTTAAATAGGAAAGGCCGTTATTGCCTCAGATCGTGTATATGATCGGAAAGCTTTTATAAGTATCGTGCTCTTGATGGAACGCCAATAAATTGTTTACTGGGGGTGTTTGAAAAGTGGCACTAAGTCTTACGGGAGTAATTTGAATCATTACGATCAATTTAAATCTTTATTTAGAATATTTTAATACGATTTAAAGCATTTCGTCTATTGCGAAAGAAAGTACCCTTGTTGTTAATCTCAACACAATAGTGTCTAGCTATTACATATTTTCAAACCATTTCAAAATCTTAAAATAAAATAAAAACCGTATTACCAGCATCAGCTGTTACTGTTGTAATGCATATTAAAATCACCAATATCTGATAATCACCTGCAATCAGATTCAGTGATCTCTCCATGCCATCCAGAAATACATTATCAAAATATAAAAATTCGCTTTGATGTTCGAAATTCGAATGATAATTTATACTTGTTCACATACTGAAAATACATTTTATATATTGGTTTAAGAGGAAAAAAAGTTACTGGCTGCTAATTGTTTATTAGTAAGGAATTCTTTTTTAAAAGCTTCACGAGAAAGTGGGATGTTAAAAAGTCTGTGAAACAAAGAATGGAAAGCAGTAAATTTATGTGAGGATGGTGATGTTGAATTATATTGTATAATATTATCTGTTGTTGCTTGTTTACCGAATATTTCAAAGGATATATTATTTCTTTCCCTCTTAAGTAATAAATCTAAGAATGGTAATGTGTTGTTCTGTTCCCCTTCGATTGTGAACTCAATTTTAGAGTGAAGAGAGTTGACATAATTATGGAAATTTGTAAGCTCTACCTCACTTCCATTCCAAATCATATAGATATCATCCACATACCGTTTATAAAAGATGATGTTATTTTTAAAATTACTGCTCATTATTTTTGTTTTTAAGTTACTAAGAAATACTTCACTAAGAAATGGCGATAAACAACGAAAAAAAAAAGAGATTACGCATGACCAGAATGAACCTTGGATAAAAGACGAGGAACATAGAATTAGTGAGACCCAAGAAATAACACCTATGTGACTAAGGCTGATAGACCTGAGCAGGATAATCAATAGAGCATCGAACAAGAATGCTGCAGGGCGATACAAGATACATAATTATCGGATTAAAAAACGTTTAAGTACATATGGATTAATATGCAGGCAGTTTAACTTTATATTTAATCATCTAGAAAAGTGTCTCAAATTCCTCGCTTAGCGTATATCACAATCTACATTCTTGGCTTATACAAATTCATCAAGTGAACCAGTGCCTGTTCAAATTCTTTAAATTAACACTGCAACGGTGGTGTTGCTACAACAAAGAAGTTGACTTCGTTCAAAATCTTACACCCTAAATAAGAGTTCGTATTAAGCATAATTCAGCAGCTGTTCCTCCAGCTTTATAATCTGAAGCCGCTGCAAGGTTGTAGCCTGGAATATTAAAGGTATCAGCTTCAATATTCACTAAGGCTGACGACATCTACATTTATTCGTGCTTCAATTTAAATTGTCTTGTTCCTAACAGGCTGGATATTTTGATTAAGAATAGTCAGTAATGACTACACTTGTTCGTCAAAAGCTTTGCAATCCATCAATTAATTTCTTCTTAGTTACTCTTTTTCTTTCTACTACATTTTCCTTTAAATGTGAGTTTAATTTATTTGTGACTCGCAATTTGGTTCTGTGATTTTATCCACTTTCTATTGACATAGAATTTTCAAATCTATGTCAATGTCATGAACGTCACTCTTTGGTGGATCTACTCGCCTCTTAACATTGTTACCATTTTAGTGACCAAGTATAAGATAGTAATTGAATTATTATATTTTTTTATAGAATGAATGAATGAATGAATTATTAGAATTATTATAATTTTTTAAATAATAATAATTACTCTAGAACCTATAAAAATTAATTATAAATTATTTAATAGAACACTTGAACAAATTTAAAATAGGTTTTAAAAAATAATTTATAAAATAACAAAAAATTCCGCCATCCATGCAGTTTGTCCATTTAAGACTGTCCGATCGAAAAAACTGTCGCTCGTGCGCATAATAATGTTGGCCTGCTTCATAACAAGGACCGTCTGCATGGAAGATTTTTATAATTATTTTAAGATGTATATTTTTGAAAATTAAAATAAAATTATTACTTAAAAAGTTTTAAAAGTAGGAATAGAAGAACCGCTTTGCTCCTTACTTAGTTCTTAGTGAAGGATTAGACTAATTGGTAACAAAAAGGTTTTTTTTGTGAAAAACTGAAATATCTATCAAAAATGTTCCTTATATAGTCAGGAGCCTGCATTAATTCTTTACGCAAATATCAAGAAAATTAAACCAAAAAGGTAAGTGTCCAAAAAAAAAAACGAAAATTGGAAAACCTCTAGTAGCAATTAAGCAAATTTCCAGAACAAATGAGGGAAGAAAGTAAACTCAAAGTCCAAGTCTCATAAATCAAGCGTCTATTTAAAGGTTACGCGTTTTGCCGGTAGGCAATGACGATCAATTGTCCACCTTCTTAAATTTTACAAACAGTCTACATAGTATATTCATAGAATTTCATTTACCTTAGAAAAGGAGCACAACAAAAGTTTGCCTTTCTTAGACCTCTTGTTAACCAGGAATAATAATAAAATTGAATTCGATATATACAGGAAACCATCCACAACTGACAACATCATACAATTCACTTCTAACTCACCACATACCCACAAGTTTGCTTCATTTAACTCTTTGTTATATAGGTTGTTATATGTTCACCCTTCCTCTATCCAAGAAATCTTTTTATAAAGAATTTAACATAATCAAGCAGATTGCAGTTAATAATGGTTTTCCACTTTCTACCATAAAAAAACTTTTTTTCGCATACATGAATAAATATAAATTCTCCTACCACATCTTACACTCCAATTCTTTAAATCTTAACAAATTCAGATCTTTAACATTTTTTGGTTCAATATTTCTCCAACTTGCAAAACTATTTAAAAATAATCTTAATCTTTCAATAGCTTTTAAAACTGCAAAAACTTTGAAAAAGCACTTGATAAACACAAAGGATAAAATGGAGCAAACTTTAAAATCTGGGGTGTATTCTTTGAAAAGTGGTGAGTGTTCCGCTGTGTAAAAAAAAAAAAAATTAATCTTGTCTCATATAACGTAATTACTCGCATCCTACATCATTACCCCGATTTGGCGACACTTCAGATCCAATGGTCTCTGGTTCGATCCCTGTGTTTTTTGAAAATTTTTTTGTATATTTTTTTCCTTTCATAATTGTACTTGTTTTCATTCTTTATAAAATAATATGTAAAAAAATTTACTGGATGTGATATTTGGCGTTTTAAAATTCATATTTTAGTCAATAACGATACACGCGATGGTGTAAACTTATTTTATTTTATTTTTATTTATGTTAGTGTGAGTCAGTGTGCAGTTTTTTGTATTTAGATAGGTATGTCTTTTCTGCTAATTAGCGTTCTGTTCCGTATTATTTAATTTTGTTAATTTTACTTAGGTCTGATGATGCCCTAATGCGGCGAAACGCGTAACCTTTAAATAGACGCTTGATTTATGAGACTTGGACTTTGAGTTTACTTTCTCCCCCCATTTGTTCATATACTTAAGTCTCTTTGAGAATAATGGATAATTATTTTAAATTTCCAGAATTCGCGAAGACTTACACCTTAATAAAATAAAGATAATGTTTAATATATAAATTCTTCATTTGAACAGCCAACGAGTCCATATGGGGCTTATCCTAAATATTATTTAATAAACAAAATTACACCACTGCATTTTTCTAAAATAAATTTTATTTTTTAAATCCCTGTTTAGTTTTGAAGAAATTTATATTTTTAATTTTTTTTCATTCATATACGTTAATGCATTCCAATGTAACATATTTGAGGCATAGTGATCGAGTGTAAATACTAGCTATGTAAATCCCTTGTCAATTTTTTTGCCAAAAATGCCAAAATTTTCTTCCTATTGTAAACAGAATCGAATATGATATACGTATATTCTACAGTATAGTAAATATAACTTTACCGTATACGGTTGATAAATATACCAATAGTTTTACTTTAAAAAATGTATTTTTGAACCTAGATAATAAAAAGTTGTATATATAACCAAAAAAAACTAAAATTTTTAAAATTTATTGACTTATATTAAAAAAAAAAATTTCCACTTATTTGCGAAAAAAAATGGCACAACTACTGCAAATTTCATAGCAGTATGCCTTGCTTTCGAAAAATTAAATAGGGATTTTTCACGTTTTACTCGAAAACCTTAAGGTTATGTAAGAAAATTAAAAATACAAAAACTATAGATTTTTTTATAATGCAATTATTTTCTGCAAAAAAAAACGTTTTTCATTAATCCTAACCTTACCCCCCACCCACCCCACACAACTTACCAGTAAGAAATTGTTTTCAAAAATCATTGTTTTTCAAAATAATACGTATGAATAACAGCTAGTTTAGTCATTAATATCTAATCTAATAAAACAGTTTTTTTATTTAAATTTAATATAATTATATGTATGTCTATTAATAAATATTTAATACAAAAACAGTGCTACTAGATTAAATATTATAAACGAAAAAGGGTATTTTTTCAAAAGAATTTCTTATTGGACAAATGTTTGGGGTGGGTGGGGGGGTAAGGGTTGTGTTGATAAAAAACAATGTTTTTGCAGGAAATATATAGTCAGTATTTAATTTTATAACACTGTTTATTTAAATTTTATATAATTTTTTATATAAAAATTTAGTATAAAAACAGCGTTATTAAATTTGATAATATTGACGAAAAACAATGATTTTTTAGAAGAATTGCATCAAATATTTGCGGTGTAGTAATCGAGTTAAAAAGCTATAAAAAAATATTATAGATATGTAAGTTCCGTGTCATTTTTATTAAATCCCGAAATTCTCTGCCTTTTGTGAGCGGAATCGTATATGATATACGTATATTCTACAAGTTAATAAATACACCTTGACCATATACATTAATAAATATATCAAAACCAAAAATTTATAAAAAAATCATTGAATAAATTTATATTTAACGATAATAATGATGTGTTACTCATTTTTACTATTTTTTTATTAAATAAAAATTAATAAATTTATTTATCTCGAAAATGGTTTACCGAAATAATGAGAGATGTATAATTTTAGTATAAATAATCGTGTGTTAAACAAACCGAAAGATAATTATGTTGATAAAATATCAATCGATACTTTGAACGATTCGCGTAGTTTTATTAGTTTGATAAGGGTAATTATCAGCGTAGTTATTTGGGGCATGATAATCTGAACATGTGTTATCTATATATCTGATAAATATACAAAATTATAAACTTTCTACAACATACATTCAAACATTACTGAGATTTAATCTATATTTATAATTATTATTATAGTTTTTCGATTTTCATTTGAAACCAATTTATACAATATTTCATAATTTGTAATTTTACATTTAAAGTCATTAAAAACCTATTTTGTACATTAATTTGTTTGATAGGGCATTCTAAAAATATAGAGACTCATTATTTATGATCTTGAGTTGTTCCTGTTTCACTTTAAACTTCTTCTAATTATCTCCATTGGGATATCAGCCAGCAGCTTAAATTAAAATGCAAATCCTAAATATTCAATAAATGCCCATTTTACTTCATTTTAGCCACCAATATTTCACAAAATTCCAGTTTGAGTAAAAGCTTATGGAAAACTTATTGTGAAGAAAAAACATCCCTTTAATAGAAGTATCTAGTCTGACAAGTAACTTATTATTAGTAGTATTGTACTAACAAAGGTGCCATACCTATGTACGTATTGGCAAAAAATAGCAGGGCAATAACTTATTTTGCTATATCACTATCTGGATATCCAAGGAGGGTGAGTTAACTTTCGTATTAATTAACCTGATGTTGGTTAGCTCTACAATAATGAATTAACTTTAATATCTGACATCTGATTCTAAATACAGTAAATTATATTTGAATCTAGCCTAGCATGTAGTTTGTTATAGGCAATAGTAGTGGACCTACATAGGTGCTATACCTAAGTGCATATTGGTATAGTTCAGCCAGGAAAGACCATTTCGTCGTCAATGAACTTTTAGATGATTAATGTGGTATTTCATATTTATACATACCGATGCAGAAATATTTGACTGATCTACTGAAAACAGAAAATCACCATCCAGTCTTTGTATTGTACAGTTTATCAAAAGAGTACGAATAAAAATTGCCAGCCCTGCTGTATAATAATAATACAATAAATAAAAAATAAACGTTAAGAAATATCACTGAAGCACACTAAACACTTGTGCATGATTTGTGGTTACATAATCGGATGACATTTACCCATTTAATAATTTAGTTAGTTATGTCCTTATTGGGTAAACAGACTATAGCCGGGTTACAACGTTCATTTCTGGATATAATTAGTACAATATATAACACAAATACATGTAATTTAACATTTCAAAATCAATTTGAAACAAAAAGTATTCATTGGATCTATTTAAGAGTTATTAAATCATTACAAACTTCTCTATCCTTTAATCATTTATCCAGTTTTTGATTTTACGTTTGAAAGACCCAAAAGAGCCTCTAAATTGCAACACGTTCCTACTTCAAATGCTTCCTGTGTGGTTAACAATGCCTCATTAATCATTACTAAATACAACACTCCCGTTAGGTGCTATCAGTAAATTTAACGCCGCAATCCCAATTCAATTACTAATTTTATTTATACATACAAGTAAAGTAAGAAAATTGTTACTTTGAAAAGTGAGCGATGTAATAAACTGCAACTGTTCTCGATGGTTCAAAAATTGCCAATTAAATTATGTTTAGCGTATGGATTGAAGGTTTACATCAGTAAGGCAATTTATCAAGCTGCGGTGAGGGTTTTAAGCTTCAGAGTCAAAGTTTAATTTAGAAAATAAGAGGTTTAATTTTTTTTGTGTAAGAAAAATATTAAAAACTAAATAATAGTTTTTATCCTAACTCAACATACAGATTAATTGAAAAATAACTGATGCATAAGAAAAAAAAACAAGAGATATTCGTCTTCGAGTATTAGTGCAGAGGGAGGTATTAGCATTATAACAACAGCACATAGTGTTTGTAGTTTATTAACAAGCATCTAAATGAACCTATGAATATAGTAACACAGAAAATAATCTAAAATGTAAACTGATTTAATGTACTCGATTGGGATAATCAGATTCATTTAATCTAAGTCCAAAGCTAATATCAGAAGTTTTAGTGCATTTGCTAGAAAATTCCAGAAGCAGCACAAAACTTTTTTTATTAGCAAGAAAATAGATTATTTTATAATATAAGTGGAAACTAAGCCTAGTGGCATAGTTTAAAATATTAACTATTAAAGGAAAGCTTCAAATATAAGTGATAAATAATTGAACAATTTATACGTAAAATAGAGTAGTTCGATGCTGAGGCATTGTAATTATATATTTACCGAGTGAATGCTAGCGCGGAAAATTAATTTATTTCTAATTTCAGAGGGTAAAGATGCATTAGTTATTATTTTATAAGAAAAAATTCCTAAATGAGGCAATTTTCCATCACTGACAAACACTGTAATCCAAATTATATAAATTCTATGTAATTTTTGCTTAGTATGTAAAAACTGTTAAAGAAATTGCCGACGTTTTAGAAGAGCTTCAAGCAACAATGTCTTTTTCAAAACTAAATGCCTTTTATACATTTATATAATAAGTCCACATGACTTACTTAATGAAATTCAAATAATTTCTGCGAGTTTGGAAATTAGCAAACTACCATTTGATCCAAATATCGAGCAACATATTTCTTTTTTTGGAAAAGTTATGCAAAGGGAAATAAATTAATTTTTACTGTAGAAATGCCTATGGGCGAAAAAAATATTTATCTACTTTACCATCTTGCCATTACCTCTACCCATCCCATCACAACAGTTCCATAATATAATACTTCTTCAAAGCAAATACAAGCATAAATATGCAAAATTCAAGCACCCATGTAAAAATATCGCAACCAACGAGTATATATAAGGTCAATAGACAAAGATGTGTCCTGCGAAGCTCACATGTTAAAGTTCAATTAAAGAGTATCCCAATGCTACCAGGTCAAAAAACGAATCGAATCCATAAAAGCTGAAAAACTGTAACAGGAAAAATGGATTATACTTCAATCCCCTGCAGCAACTCAGTTTTGCTGTCCCAACATTTCATTAAGTGGTACTAACATCGTGGAAATAGATACTGCCTGCGAAGTCCACGTAGAAAACCGTATCAGTAAGAATCATCGAAATTCAGACACACACTACAAGAATATTAAACTTCCCCGTATCAACATGATTGTCTTCACCTAACAACAAAGCAATCCACTAGACCTAAACAAAGTCAAGCCTATCCAGACAACCTTGGACATGCAACATCAAAGGCTTGACCGAGCTCTAAACCAACCAGCCTATTACCAGCTATGGTATGCTTTGTGTACACATAGCACATGTTTTTACTTTGACATTTTTTTGTTTCTTTGAGATATAATTTCTTAAAAGATGTTGCATGAAAACGTTTTATATGCGATTTAAAGTTATTATTTCTTGTAAAAAATTTATTGCACAAGTGACATGCAATTTCAGTCACTTTCTTAAAATATATATTTTTCAATAAAATAATATCAACATAAATTACTATTGTGTCAACGTTAGGCTCAATACAGACGAAGCAACACGACATCAACATGATACCCGGACCAACATGTCGCTCGAATGTTGCCGACGTGTGTCAGTATCCAGACGAGGCCATACGATAATATGAGATATTATCGGAACATAAAACCAAATTGCCAGTTTATCTAAAGATGTCCAGTAGCGAAGAAGACTCTAGCGACGAAGAAGACATGCTTCTTTATTTATATTTGCGAAATCGGAGAAGAAGAAGACGACGACGAAAATATTGGGTACATCCTTATATTAGAAATAACAAAAGGAGAAGACTGTTCATCGCAGCGAGAGAATTATGGCAGACTGATAAAAAATTTCAGGCCTTTTATAGGATGTCCAAAGAAAGTTATCGAGAATTATTAAGAGTTGTGGCACCTTTTCTTCACAAACAAAATACAGTAATGATAGAATGTATTAGTGCAGAGGAAAGGTTACTTATAACACTTAGGTAAGTAAAAAAAAATCTTTCTTTAGTTTATTAAGTTTAATTTTATTGACATTTTAAATATTTATAGTAAATATTATAAAGTTATTGGGATTTTAAAGGTTTTCCCAAAAGGTTTGGTTGATATGAGATTGTTCTTCCCGTTAATATTCGTTTGGTGGTGAAGTGATTCCTATCTGGGCCTCCGAAGTAAAATTTCCATATAGTCCATTATTAGCTGAAGATATTTCATTTGTACCAAACGAATGTCGTGATGATTGAGAAACACTTCTTGATGAAGAGTATGGGTAATTATTTGAGGCAGTAGAAGAAATTGGGGTTGTTATTGTAGATGGTCCTGAGCTTTTCTTTATGTTGTCAATCAAGTGCAGAACTTCTAGCTTAAAGGGTCGCATTTGATCATCGGTAAGTGTTTTAATGTCGGGTAATAAACTAAGCAAAAAATATTTTCTAGCAGTTTCATTTTCATCAGCAGGGGCAAGTTTTTTTTCTTATTCTGCAAATACTCCAAAAATGATTTGTCCAAATTATTGTACATGTTCTTTTTCTCTGTTGTGTTGTACTGTGGGTTCTTCGTCGACTTTGAAGTAATAGGGACAAAATCTTCTCTCTCGGAGTTATTAATAAATAACACTTCTGATGGTGCAGGTGATTCTTCATCTTCATGGTTATTTGCGGCAGTCTCATCCACTTGCAAAGCGACTTGACTTTCTGAAGGATTTGGTGGGCCTTCATAATGATTCAGTTGTATTTATTGGTTTGACATAGGGCAGAATAAATAGCAAATAATCATAAAGATAGTATGGTTTCTTTGACTTTGCCGAGGAACCACTCGGGGCTGGCTTCAGGCTGCGTGCAAATGCTGATCGAATGTTTCTCCACCTCTCTTTGCATTCTTGATCTGAAAAAAATAAATATATGTATTAATCGTTATTACTATTATTATTATTATTATTATTATTATTATTATTATATATGACTTCTTTTTGTTTCAGATACCTAGGATCTGGTTGCACCTTCATGTCTTTGTCATTATATTTTCAAGTAGGATACACTACTGTGGCAGAAATTATAACTGCCACAACACTGCTTATATGGCAAAAACTGAAAGATGAGTACATGAAAATACCAAATACTGAGGACTGGATAAATATATCTCAGCGTTTTTATGAAGTCTGGAACATACCAAACTGTTTGGGAGCGATCGACGGGAAACATATACGGATTGAACAACTTCCTAATTCTGGCTCATCCAATTTTAATTATAAACAATATCATTCAATTGTTTTAATGACAGTGTGTGATGCTGATGGTTTGTTTACTATGGTGGAAACTGGATTTGCTGGGAGAAGTAACGATGGTGATATAATTAGAGAATCCCGAATGCATTATTGGTTAGAAAGAAAAGGCCTTAACATACCGGAAAATTCACATTTGCCTCATGATGATTCGCAGCAAGATTTCCCGTTTTATTTTGTGGGAGATAATGCGTTTCCGTTAAAGCAGTATATGATGAGGCCATATCCTTTGACTTTAATAGATAACAAAAAAAGAATTTTCAATTACAGATTAAGTCGTGCAAGAAAAACCATTGAATGTAGTTTTGCAATGATGACAGAAAACTTCCAAGTATTGAGTTGCCCAATTCGTTGTAGAAAAATAGAAAATACGGTAAATATAATAAAAGCTGTTTGTATTTTACATAATTTTGTCCGAAAACGAGAGGGGTCTCAGTATACAACATCTATAAATGAACCAACAAGAACCACAAGTAGACCGCAAAACGATATTCTTTTGCAAGAAGAAGACATTAATTTACAGCCGACTTCAGGCCCAACGACACTGCGAAAATATTTGACTAACTATTTTATAAAACCACGTATTGCTCTTCCTTGGCAAAATAAATATTGTTATTAGTGTATTTGTACCAAAATAAAATATTAAAACAACCTCAATTAGCATTAAATAAAACATTATGTTATGCATGTGTTTAAAATTAATTAAATAAATTTGTTACTTACCAGAAAACTTGGTTTCTTTGATATTTCATGCCACGCTTTTTCGCTTATGTCCTTCCTTGAATAATCCGACCGTTTGAAGTTATACAAACATGGAAATTTTTTCACTTCAATGACAATTTTCAAAATTACAGTTTGCTGGCGACTAAATGAAAATATTGACGAGCAACTTGTAGCCACGTTGTCGTATACCTTTCATCGCGTCGTGTGAATAGCTGCATTTAAATATATGGCGGCGACACGTGAGCGACATATTGCTCAAGTACCGTGTTGATGTCGTGTTGCTTCGTCTGTATTGGGCCTTAGGGAACTAAATTTCTGTCTGTCATACAATACGCAACGCGCCGATGTAATCGGAGTTGCCTATCCATACCCGGTGGACAGAAGTAACCGCTGCGTAGAATCTAATGACTGCATAACATCTATAATTAAATCAATCTTAATAAACTAAGCGAGTGAACCTAATAAATAAATATTTTTATAATGATTAATTGATTTAATATGATGGCATTCTATTTCTAAAACTATTTTTCCCAAATTTAAAATGGATGTTATTGGACTGTTTGGGTTGGGTTGGGTTGGATTGAATTTAATCTGGTCAAAACAATCAAGGTTGTTTTGACCAGTTAAATTGAACATTATTATTTTTGCTGCAGTACACAAATTGTTTTTTTTTTGTGTATGATTTAGTTAGTATGGTGTATTATCAATATTACCATTTTTCTCTGATTTTGTTATTATATGTATATTACGAGCATTCGGACCGTGCTACTCTACAGGGTGCCTCCGATTAAGTCGGCACTATTGGTATCTTTGTTAATATTTAAGATACAGGGTCGGTTAAATTAGCAAACTAGTAGGATTTTTTCTGTTGATTAAAATGGTGAAAACAAAAAAAAAATTGAACATCGCGTTTTCGAGAAAATGTGAAAAATGTACTTTTGTTAAATAGCATCCCCTGTATATTTTTACATAAATCAAAAGATAATAATTTTCTTAATAAAAAAGTTTATTTACACTAATAGCCTAAATCTAAAAATAACGTTATTAAGTTATAGCGATATTAATAATTTTGTCAAATTTAGGCAAGGTGGCTTTGAAATAAATAACATCAAGAAAAATTACTAATTTACAATAAATGAGCAAAAACATCGCCATCTTGTTCAATACATTTCTGACTACACTTAAGCATACGTCTTGTAGCTTTTAAGATTGATCTTCTATCTATTGACCCAATTATTTGCCTAATATGTGTTTGAAGTTCATCAACGGTTCTGTATTTTTTTTTATACATTTTTTATGTAACACCAAAAATAAAAACCTAGAGGGGTTAGGTCTGGTGACCTAGGTGGCCAACGAATCGGGCCACGTGTCGCAATCCATTTATCGTCAAACAGTATATTAAGTAATATTCTTACATCATTTAGTTGATGGGGAGGTGCTCCATCCTGTTGATAATAGATTTGTTGCCGTCCCTCCAAGTTAACATTATCCAAATAATCTTCCAGCGCTCCAGATAATATTAGATGAACATATCTCCTTCCAGTCAAAGTGCCATCATAAAACACAGGTCCTATTACTTGGCTTCCTATTAAGCCGCACCAAACGTTTATACTAAATTGATTTTGAGGATTTCTGGGATCAGTAAGGAAAAGATTTTCTTGGGACCAATAGTGTACATTTTTACGGTTAAACATACCTTTGTTTGAAAAATTAGCTTCGTCGCACCAAATTATACGGTTTAAAATATTTCCGTAATCTGCATTCCGTAACCAGTTGCAAAAAGCAGGTCTTCTTTCATTATCGCCAGGCAACAATGTTTGTACTGGTCGATACTTATATGGCACAAATTTGTGTTTCTTTAAGACCCGCCAAATTGTTACTAAGCTCACACCGTAAGCTCTTGCTAAATCTCTAGTTGAGTTTTCCATATGAGCTTCAAAATATGCCAAAATAGAAATTTCATCCTCGCTTACTATAAATTGGTTCCTCCTTCTATACTCTATTTCAGAAGTGTGTAGAGCAATAAAACCTCATTAGGTATGCAAAAGTGGTACCTGGTGATCCACCAATATTTTATGCCACTACCTTAGTTGGGTATTAGTTTCAATGTAAAATTCTTTCTTTTCGTTGATTGAACATAATATGTACATAAAATGTATATACATATGTACATAATATGTATGACTATATAACCTTCGTTAATCCACGTCTCATCAAGATAAAAAACTTTCTTTTGCTCCCTGCGGTACTGCTTGATACTTCTCAAGTATTGTCGTCTCCAACAAACAATTTCGTCGCTCTCCAGTAAAAGTGCTTTGCGGTTATGCTTTTCCCAGGCAAAATCCATATTTTTTAAAGTTTTCCATAAAAGTTTTCTACTTATCAACGGAATACTGTCATCTTGGCCAAGCTCCATTAAAATTTTGTCTAGGGTGGGTATTTCCTTTTTAAAATAAAAAGAGTGAACTTTTCTTCGAATTATACATTTACCATTTTCATCAGGGACTTTTGTAGGTCGTCCTGGCTTTTGCTTGGGAGATTCCACTTGACCTGCTACTTTTCTTTCCCGCAACAATTTGAAAATGGTGGACTTTCCAATTCCACTCATTCGAGAACATTTTTCAACAATTTCTTGCACAGTAAAACTAGGGTAATCGTGTTTTATGCAATCATGTACATTTAAAATAATAACTTTTTCACTCAGCGATAGTGCAGAATTTTTAGTACATCTTTTCGTTGGACTGAATACCTCCATTTTTTAAATATTGGGATAATAATATTGTGATTACACTACAGCGTAGCAGTGACTACTAACGTTTAAAATATGATTTAAAAGTATTTATAGTCTGTATATATTACCTGATCCCATTTTTGCATGTTACAAAGCGTTAAAAGATAGGTACCTATACAAAAGGATTAAAAGTATTTATTTAGTATTTAATCTCTTTCAAAATAAAGGCATTTAATCCGTGAAAATTAAATTCATAAATATTATAAGTACCTGCGCCTATGAACTACCACGAAATGTAGCCAAACAGAACGGAATTCCCCAGTTTATTGCTCTATACACTTCTGAAATAGAGTATAGTTCTTTTAAACACGTTTTCGTTACTTCTAAATTTTCTGTAGAGAATTAAAAAGTATCTACTTTGGTTTGGCAAGTTACGAGTCTGGAATCTTTGGCGGTACTCTTCTAGCGCTCTGTCACAATTTTTTCGACATACAAGGTAACATTCTAACATATCACATTTTTCAATATGCGTAAAAGGCATTTTACTAATTTAGATTTTACAAAAATCACAAACATTGCTAACATGTAACTGTCAGTATTTCTTTATTTAATAAAATCTCTACAGCTACTGTCATTTTATTATTCAAACAATGATTTATTTGTTTTGCTCTCAAAAAGTTCAAGGCCAACTTGCCTAAATTTGACAAAATTATTAATATCGCTATAACTTTGTTACCTTTAGGTTTAGGCTATTAGTGTAAATAAACTTTTTTATTAAGAAAATTATTATCTTTTGATTTATGTAAAAACATACAGGGGATGCCATTTAACAAAAGTACATTTTTCACATTTTCTCGAAAACGCGATGTTCAATTTTTTTTCTGTTTTCACCATTTTAATCAACAGACAAAATCCTACTAGTTTGCTAATTTAACCGACCCTGTATCTTAAACATTAACAGAGATACCAATAGTGCTGACTTAATCGGAGGCACCCTGTATATCCTTCTAGTAGGTATGCTTAGCTACCTCTTGGTGCAAAAGCTGATGTCTAGACTACACAAGAACAAAGCAACCCAAGAAGTACTAGTACATCTATAAATCGACGATCTGTTCCTTTCCAAGGAGGTTCAATAATGGTGTGGGGTGGCATAGGTTTTAACGTTCGTACTGACCTTTACATTTGCGACGGCAACATAAATGCAGAACAATGCAGGCGGCATATTATACCACAATTTCATGCTACTATCGGTCCAGACTTTAATTTTTTAGTGCCAGACCTCATTGACTTTCGCTTCTTTCACTCCCTCCATTATCTCTAGACCTTAATTGCATCGAACATGCTTGGAACATGTTGCAGCGAATGCTAGATGAACACAGGCCCGCTGTCGAAACAATGGCTGAACTTAAGACCGTTTCACCCTTAAATGAAATTCTTCCAGAAATTCTGAACACGATCCTGATAGATAGCATGCAGAGACGTTGCGAAGCTATATTGATGCATAAGGAGGCTATTCTATAGCTATATTAATCCCCCAGTTTTTGCCCAGTGTTCCATAATTGGACACACACGATTTGTTCTCGGTGTTCCAATGATGAAACATCATCTTTTTTATTCCCTTTATGTTGCAATCTGAACCGAAAATATCGCCTGAGGTGTCGAATTCGATTTAGTAGGATTTTGTAATATCCTAAAACATATTTTCATGTGTCTAGCGGTTATACAGGGTGTCTCACGACGAATAGGCGCGAATGATATCACAGAAACAAATTTTTCAAAAATTTTGAACATTTGGCAACATGGCACAGTCGATGGGGGCCACACAACTAAAATATTTTGACAGTTGTGACGTTTCCGGCTATACCGGAAATAGGTGTCATCTTCATTTTTTAAATAGCTGTATATTTTTACATTTTTGGCTTCCACGTGAAATTCTAGGTATATTTTGTGTATAATGTCCTATACCTAAGTGTAACCGTTTTTGACATATTTTTAATTTCATGTGACAAGCTATGTTTATAAACCCTAACATAATTGCCGATTACTCCCTTTTAGTAGCCTTTATTTATTGGTTAGTTTTGGTTTTCTTTTTAAGGAAGGACCACTTTAAAAGACTATTTTAATATTTGGCTAAAAAAAGATACAGGCGGGTCAAAAACTAGCATTAAAAATTAAAATGAAAAAATCATTAAAAGTCAATTTTTTAAAATGGAAACCCCTTATTTTTATAATTTTTTCATGAAGATAATTAAAAATAAGGTTAACTTTATATAAGGTCCAAAAATTGATAGCTTCCGAAATATTGACAGTTTAAATTTGGCCTTATATTAAAAAAAGCCGTATAGTTGTACACGGCTCGAGGATTGTTGATTAGTTGACCATAACGGTTGTATAATATTAAAAAATAATATTTGAAAAAAAATGTATCACCCTGTATCTTGAGAACTGTGCATTTCCGGACCCATGTATATAGAAACTTTTTCTCATATTTTTTTACAAGGAATCACCCATTGAAATATCTCCGTCTATTTTTCGAACACCCTGTATATATATGTTTAATGACACCCTGACTTAAAGTTTTTACTTTTGTTTTGTTTTGTTTTCCATAGATTGTTGTGCATAGCGTCAAATTAAAAAAAACATAGAATAAAACAGTAACGTTAGTTATTTTCGCAAAATTAAAAAAAAAAAAGAAAAGTCGTTCGACCTATTGCGCTGCATCAATCTATCATCAGTTTACGGTACGCGTCCTGACGATTGTTTATTATAATAAATCAAACTTTATTTTAAATTACTTACCCAGGCGATGGCACGTAATTGGGTCTAGTTCATTACCACCTATTTATCAATAATAAAATTATAATTTGTTAAATTAGCCAGCTGACGCACCGCCACCACCACCACCTTTGCGTCGATAATTTCAAATAATTAAATGTAATGAGTTATTTCGGTAAGCAAAAAAATGACCGTTAAGGCCTACCCGGCAAAAAATAAATTAATTAATAAATTAGTGAAATATTAGTTGGGGTATTGCACGAGTGTGATAAAGAAGAAATGTCGGTAAGTTGATAAGAGTTTATAGTAAAATTGTACAGGGTGTTCCAAATTCGAGGGTGATTATTGGGATCTCGGAAACTGTAAGAGTTACGGGGTCGATGGCAAAGTTGCGCAATTTAGAGCTTAATAAAATGACGTTTAAAAAATTTTAAAGTTCCGGATACTTAAAATTCGGTTTTTATTGGATACCGGAGATATCCAATAAAAACCGAAATTTGTCAAAATCGTTTTTACCTTCTACCGAGTTTATTTCAAGAAATATCGGAAAACTAAAAACAGTTTTTCATTGCCACTTTTTATGTTCTATAACATGATGCAAAAAAAAATTAATCCGACGTTTCGTTTTTTTTCGATCATCATCTACTTTATTTTTTCTTATAGGCGCCATATTGGATTTTCTCATTTTTAAAAAGTATTTTTAATCGCCTTTAAAATGAGGTATCGCACTTGCATGTCCGATTATTTCTAGTACTTCCCATAACAACTCCATGAGTGCAAAAGAGAAAGATATATCAATGGGTTTTCGAAATAAATTGATTTTATATAAACTAAAGCAATAAAATATTCTGTATTTGATATAGTTTTTTTTTTTTAACTAATTCAATGACAATGTATCCTTTCATTTTATGAAGTTTAAGCGGCTAATGTCTCTCCCGCAGGGGAGTTTTCGCACAAAATTCGGACCCGCCGGACAAAAGTGCTTATAACTTTGGTTGTATTTGAGTTAGAGAAAAGATGTTTAACTTTTTATAATCAAGAAATATAAGGCTACAACCTGATTATTTACAAATTTTAATTTGTTTTTTTGTTTAGGACTAGGATGTTTTTAAAGTTAAAAAAAATTTTTTTGATCAATTTTTCCAGTCTTGACTCGATACAGATCGCAACGGTTCTTTGAATATTATGAAACTCTACAGATCGATTAGAGTTTACGTGAGACAGAGCGGTATATTTTTTGGTTATTCTCAGCATACGGGAAGTATTTTTTTTAACGTCCAAAGTTTTAGACATGTGTGATCTTCTAGCTCCTCTGACGGTTTAACGGTATCTTTCCGGAAATAATGACTCACAAAAGATATGTTTACCTTATTAGGAGCTACAAATTTTATGAAGAAATTTTTTTCAAAAAATAGTTTCTTTGGTAGAAAAATTAAAAAACCTCAAAAAATTGATTTTTGTAGTTTTTTTGGGATAAAATTTTTATGGTGCAAAATGTAGAAAAATTTTATCTAGATTAATTACACCTCCGTTCTTTCCAAATAAAACGGCGTATTAAGTTTAACGCTATCATTTATACAGGGTGAGCAGTACTCAGTCAAAAATACCCTTTTTTACACTTTTTTTTCCAGCCCTAATAACTTTTCAGTGGCACCCCCTAGAGCCAAATGGCTTATGGGCTGTTTGTAGCGTGTGATGAGAAGAATGTTTTGCAATACTAACCGTACTTCTAAGTAAAACCGTTTTTGAGTTATGATTTTTTTAACATTTTTTGACTTTGGAAATTAATTGTGAGCACCCTGTAAGTTATAGATAAACCAAAACCAATCGAGCAGATGCGCCATTCATTTTACTATAACATACTAAAATTTAATTTTTTCACTATTTTTACAAGTATCTGGACCACCATAAAAAGCCATTAAGATCATTTTGCAGCAACTGACAATCCGAAGGTGACTTAATGCCTCTAAACATTTTTGCGTTATCTGCAAAGATCAGAAATGATGTATCCTATTATTGATAAAAGGTTCAAAAAACAAATTAGCAAGATATTTACTCTGAGGAAGCCTAATGTAACAACTTCTAAAATTTCTTATTTTAACTGGTTGTGTTCGACACATAAGGACACTAAAGTTTATGTTTTGCAAACTTTTTTAGAAAACTTCTTCGAAGACCTTCTTTAAGTACATGTTTATTCGTTTTTTATCCTCAATATTTTACCATAATTCATGACAATTATAATTTCAAATTTATTTTTCGCAATCTAGAAGTTAAGTATTCTTAATATCAGTTTTTTATTTTGTTCAGTTATGCTAATTATTGAAACCCCCTTGAACTTTGTGTCGAATAAATAGATAAAAATGAATATTTTTGAAAATTTTTTTTTCTCAAATTCTCGTATAATTAAAAAAAATGCTAAAATAGGTGTCCAACGAAATTGTCTTTAAAATATGTGTACAAATTTTCCAAATGACATCTAGTCAATTTTTTGAGTTATAAATTTTGTGTCGAATAAATAGAAAAAAATCTATATTTTCGAAAAAAAAAATTTCTCAAATTTTCGTACGAATTTAGAAAAATGCTGAAATAGGTATCCAACAATCAATTAATCAATCAAATATGCTTTAATGTCAAAAAATGTAAAAAAATATGTAGACAAAGCTATACATAAAAAGCAAAACATACAAATATAGAAACCACAAGTACTAAATAAATATATACAAAACTAGGTACAAATAGTAAACAAATAAAAATAGTAACAAGAAAAATAAAAAAAAAATAGAAAAAAGTAAGAAAAACAGTCAAAAACATTAATACAATGTTAAAAAAGTCATAAAAAATTTTATAGAAATTTAGCAATATAAAATATTGCTATTCTACATCGTGAAAAATTAATAATTAGCCAGTGCGTGCATGATACTCAAAAATTAATATTAAAAAAAAAATCATCTACTACATATAAAGCTCTCTCCAGTAAATATGATTTCAAAGCATTGCGAAATCGAGGAAAAGATGTCAATGATTTAATTTCCAAAGACAGATGATTGTGCATTTTTTTAGCTCCGTATAGAATAGAGCTTTTTATTAATTCTGAGCTTGGGATTAGCACATAAAGATCATGCTCTGCGTTACGAAGTGGATAATTGCAAGATGGTCTATTAGGAATTTCTGATATATGCTTGCGAACCAAGCAAATAGATTCGATAATGAATAAAGATAGAAGAGTTAATATTTTAAATCTTTTAAACACTTCTTGGCAGTGAGCTGGACTATCAAGTCCTAAAAAGTAGCGAACCGCTCTCTTTTGTAGTTTAAAGATGCGCTCAAACTGGGTCACATAGCATGTGCCCCAGAATGGGAGGGCGTAACGAAGATGGGACTCAAAAAGGGCATAATACACTGTTTTTGATGACGAAAGATTTAATTCCCTGAAAACTGATCTTATGGCAAAACAAGCTGAACTTAATTTTTTAGATAAAACATCGATATGTAATTCCCACTTCAAAGAGCTGTCAACAATAAGTCCCAAAAATTTCACAGATTCAACAACGTCCAAGCTGGTATTGCTAAGTACAAAGGGTTGGATAGTACCTTTATAAGATAAGACTTTAGTTTTTGAGATGTTTAAGCAAAGAAGATTCGAATCGCACCACGATTTAATGTTGATAAGGTCTTTAGCAATAGTTGCATGAAGTGCCGCAGCATCTGGATTGCTCCATGTAAAGCTAGTATCATCGGCAAAGAGACAGATTTTGACGCTAATGTTAAGATGGGCCATATCATTAATAAACAGCAGAAAGAGAATTGGGCCCAGAACTGAACCTTGAGGTACCTCACATTCTATTCGTCGTATCAACCTTTACAAGCTGCTTTCTGTAGCTAAGATAGGACTTAAACCATTCGAGAGGCGTTCCTCTGAACCCACAGTGCTGTAATTTGTTGATCAAGATAGTATGGCTTACACAATCAAAAGCCTTGGAGAAATCACAGAAAATAGTTGCTGTTGAATGTTGATTGTTTACACTGGAGTAAACACTGTTAAAAAGGGAGAACATAGCATCATTAGTGCATTTATTACTCAAGAAGCCAAACTGATGCGGAGTTAGTATTTTATATTTAAACAGGAATGATAATAGCCTTTTTTTAACTAATCTTTCTATGATCCTCGATAATGTTGGAAGGAGAGCGATTGGACGATAATTTGAAGCTTGCTCTTTATCTCCTCCTTTATGCAAGGGAATAATTATTGCAGTCTTAAGGCAGTTAGGAAAGACCCCATTTTGAAATGATTTGTTAATTAGGTTTCTCAGATGGTTTAAGGTGTTATCAGGCAGGTTTGAGAACATTTTTAGAGTAAGACTATCTGTACCAGATGATGATTTGTTTCTTATTTCATTTATTGTACTTTGAAGTAGGGCTCAGAATTTTGGAAAATTATGTATTCGAATACTCACTTCGTTTTTTTTTTTGAATATTTGAATTATTCACTATTCGACTATTCATAAAAATATTCGAGTATTTAAATACTCAAATATTTAAATATTCAAATTATCGAATATGCGAATATTCGAGTATTCAAATATTCGAATATTTGTTGAAATGAATAAATTTTTTTGCCGAATAAACCGAGTTTATTCGAATTTAAAAGTTTAAAACCATTTATATTTAGACTATTTAAAAATACACTAAACTACTTATAATAATTTCTCAACCTCGTGTCGAGTTTTCAGTTCAGTTCCAGTTATTATGTATAAAGGAAAAAAAACAAAAACTACATTAAAGAACTTTTTTTTATTCATAACATAGAAACCGAAACAAGTAAGGTACTTATATACTTATATACAATAGTTACTTACAAAAAAAAACAAAACAAAAAACTTCTTTTAAACTTCAAAGAAGAGGACTCAAAATAATAAAATGAAAGAAATACATTTTTACAAATTAGCACTAAGAAAACATAATTTTTTGACACTGTCACCCTTTAAGCACGATCTTTTTGCAGTGACTATGTTTCCAGCACTTGAAAAACACCTTTCCGAAGGTACTGAAGTAGCCGGAATACAAAGGTATTTTTTTGCGTATTTGGCTAGCCTTAAATATTTGTTTTCATTATTTCTCCACCACTGAAGTGGACACACATTTTTAGGTAAAATAGGTTCAGCAAAATATGAATCTACCTCATCAAAGCTGATTGATGGTTCATTGGGAAACAAAATATCCAAGGCAGTCTTTTTTGAAATAGGTTGGTAATATTGGTTATTAAATGGTTCACTACCTGATTCCAATAAATTTTTAAGGTGCAATTTAACGCTGAATAGTGCACCTACATATCTTTCTTGTGTTTTAAAACGAGGATCAATAAAAGTACATAAATCATAAATTTGAATATTCCCTCCCTTAGCAACGGAAACATTTACGCAAATTATCGAATAAGCGAATATTCGAATATTTGTTGAAATGAATAAATTTTTTTGCAAAAACTCGATATTTGAATATTTGAATAAACCGAGTTTGATTCCGAGCCTTACTTTGAAGCTCTGTTAATAGTACAGGGGTAAAAAAGAAACTATGTAAGTTTTCATTAGAGAGATATGAAAGTGGATCATGAGAAGGTGTTATAGTAGTCATTAGGTTTTTAACCACGTTTACAAAGTAATCGTTAAGATTTTCAGGTGAAGAGAGGATAGTGCTAGTCCAAGAAGGCTTATTTCTTAATTCGTTAACAATAGACCATGTTTCTTTAGCAACGTTATACCAGAATTGGCCAGCCTGTTATTATAATAAATGCCTTTTGCGCCTTTTATTGTTTTTCGATACAATTTCCTGTATAGCCTTACATAATTATAAAAAAATATGCTGTCCGAAATTGTTTTTAGGTATGATAAAGGACGCATGTTCCTTGCAGACACACGTAAGCCATTAGTGGACCAGGGTTTATGATGCTTAATTTTGATGGGTCTGTAAGGAAAGATAAGAAATTATCTTTGGAATATGTATACAAATTTTCAAAATGACATCTGGTCAATTTTTTAAGCTATGAACATTGTGTTAAATAAATAAAAAAAAATCAAAATTTTCGGAAAATATTTTTTTTCTCATATTTTTGTACGAATTTGGAAAAACGCTCAAATAGGTGTCTAACGAAATTGTCCATGGATGTTGTGTAAAAAATTTTTAAAATGACATCTGTTCAATTTTTTGAGTTATGAACTTTGTGTGGAATAAATAGAAAAAAAAACAATATTTTCAAAAAAAGAAAATTTTTTCAAATTTTCGCACGAATTTGGAAAAATGCTAAAATAGGTGTCTAACAGAATTATCTTTGGAATTTGCGTACAAATTTTCAAAATGACATCTGGACAATTTTTTGAGTTATGAACATTGTGTGGAATAAATAGAAAAAAATTAATATTTTCGAAAAAAAATTTTTTTTTTGAATTCAAAATTGACAGGTGAATCAGCGTTGCCTTAGTCCAGATTACAAAATTCAAGTACGGTACATTACAGAGGGAGAAAATTCATATAAGCCCGATTCACTAACTAGGTTTAAATTTTAAAACGATGCATACGGGTGTAATGTACTTTATAACAGTGTTGAAGGTAAGTTCCTAAAGTGAGAATATTTCTAAAAATTCCAAACCAGGTACCCGATTTCGTTTATAAAATTAATACTCATTTTCAAGATACTTACTTGGCTCTCAATGCCAGCTGTCGATCATTTGGGCAGACAAATCTATTAGATTTTCCACTGGTACTCCCACTAAAATCCACCATTCTTAATATGACCAACTGCAAGAGAAAAAAATTATTTAATTAATTTATAGGGTCACTTTTTACTTTTTTTTTTGTTCCTACAGAACAATATCCTCCACACATCGTTCTACACTCATTATTCTATTAGTATTTAAATCATTATCCTATTCTAGTTTCGGACGTAAATATAATCAGCATCAGTGATTACAGAATATAGAATGTATATTTACTAGAGAAAACTGTTTGAGACCAAATTTACCGTCCCAAACCCAAACAGCTTTTATAAAAACACTTTTCACGCTTGCGTGGCTGGGACTGAGGTCAGACTTCTAATAAAATAGTACGTGGCTGTCTGAAGTCAACTTTTACGAATCAAATGTATAAATTTAAAAAAGTATGTATAAAACATTTATTTATTTAATGGAATGATTAAATATCGCTTAGTATATTACTTTATGACTGTTTCCACATAAAATTTTGCGATTTAAACATGCATGCCATGTGACAATACAAGCAACACCGGCACACGGACTATTCGCGGTACATCAAAGATTGTAATAGATCTCTGAACTGAGCTTTAACTGTAAAATTCATAGTTTGTTTTAATTAATTTATGTACCTTTTTTTTAATTTCTTTTTGATTCACTTTGGTCTAATACCCATAAGTATGGAAAGAAGGATCGCAAGTTTAGGGCTTCAAATAAAACTGATTTTATTTCAGAAGAATTGCCAACGTTTCGGCCTTCGAGCTATATTGCCAATGGAACTTGTACTACATTGGTATTATTAGACTTCGGTAAAGAGTTTGATACTATAGACAATAGACAATAGAATTTCATTGCTTCTAAAGTAATACAATATATACTTATAGAGTACAGGCATTACTAGGAAAAATATCTTTAAACAAAAACAAAATAAAGAAATCTGCTAAATCATAAAGCACCGTTTACAAAAATTACAGTTAAAAAATAGGTACCGAACAGTAACGTAGAAAATTGGCTATCGTTATAACCTATATAAACTAGTCACTAACCTGATTATACAACAATAAATAATTACATAAACCAAAACCATATAATATGTATCATAAGAAAAATAAAATACTAATTATTGATTATAGAACCAAAGTATATAGATTTCAACTAGACTGTGATAGAACCTTTAGTTAGGAGAAAAATAGTTATAACTTACACACTAGCCCCAGTAATCGGTCCCTAATACAAAAAGAAAGAACAAAATTATTCATTAATTATGAAGCTTTTAAGTCGGAGAATATTTAAAAAGTAATGAACAACAGGTTTAACTTTTTGAGGTATTATGTTGTTTAAAAAGCATATAAAATTGTGCACACTAAATACAACCTCATCAGAAAAAATTAGACCCTGACGAACTATTATTACTCTTTTACGTTTTTGATCAACATTAATTATCGCCTTAAAATACTCCCTAAAAGGGGTCCGAGCAGCGGAATCCTAGAGAAAATGAGAACATAAAAGGCTCCACGGAGAATTGAGAGCGGATTTCTAAATTTAGACATTCATATTATCGACAAAAATAACGTATTTCGACCGGAAAACTAAATTATCTCATGCATTTTTATGGTTAATTTATTTTGAAAATTAACACGTGCCTGCGAAATATACTACCACCGAAGTTTGAGGAGTATACAGTGCATCCCAAAAGTTATGTCTAAATTCATTTAAAATTCAGGGGTGGTTAAAGTCAACAGTTATCGAAAAAAAGACGATTTATGTAGTAAATAAAATAAGAACAAAAATTAAGTTAAATGTTCAAAATGGTGGCCATTCACGGCTTGACAATATCCAAGGCGATCAATAAAGTCTCGTTGCATATTTTCTATTATTTCCGGAGTTATGGCGCGCACTTCTCTGCGAATTCTCTCTTTCAAGTCGTCTAGATTAATTGGCCTATTAGTAAATACCTTCGACTTGAGGTATCCCCACACAAAAAAGTCCATTGGTGTTAGGTCAGATGACCTAGCAGGCCATTAGATGGGTCCTTTCCTTCCTATCCACCGATTGGGAAAGGTTTCATCCAAAAATTTACGCACAGTGGCAGCATAGTGCGGAGGAGCGCCATCTTGCTGGAAAATTAGTTCTTTGTCAGGATAGTCTGGGTCCAATGGATTTGGAAATAAAGCTAGTAATGCTGGAGCTAATTCAAATTGGAAAAAATCGAGATACACTTGTCCCGTTAAAGTCTGTTCAAAGAAAAAGAGACCTATTACTCTTCCGCGCACTATTCCACACCACAAATTTAGTTTTTGAGGGTACTGGGTGTTTGCCTCCATCATTCAATGCGGATTTTGTGTTGCCCAATTTCGACAATATTGTCTGTTCACACTACCATTCAAACAGAACGTGGCTTCATCGAAAAAAAGAATATTTGTTACTAAATTATTATTTAGATTGCACATGTTTTGTAAGCGTTCATAAAACTCATATCGAAATCGTCATCAAATTACTCTTGCACAGGAATAACTTTTGTAGGGGTGATATTTGTGCTTTTTAACTATTCGGTGAACTATAGATTTCGCCATGTGTAAATTTGCCCCAGTCTGCGACAGAGGAGTGCATGGATTTTCTTTAAAAGAAAGCAAAACGTCAAGTTGTTCATTTTCATCTCAGGCAGGACGACCAGATTTCGGCAGATCTCTAACATGACCGAATTCTCTAAATTTAGCCTCTATTCTAGTCACTACCTTTTGACATATCGGAGGACGATCAGGATGGATTTCATTGAATAATTGAGCAGCTTCTCTTTGAGTACGTGTTCTATCACCAAACCCAACCATGCACAGAATTTCTATTTTTTTCTCGTTCCGTTAACTTTACCATTGTGAAAACCGCAACTTTACTCGTACACTTTACACTTGACAATATCTGTTTGGAGTACAACTGTCATACAGTTTCTATGAAAATACACAGTCACCAGCCAACAATAAAAAAACATGGATGAATGGAATTTTGCTCTGTATAAAAATTCTCAGAGATAAGGTGACTCGTAAGGTGAACTTTAATAATAGTGTTTGGTCGTCTTTTTTTCGATAACTGTTGACTTTAGGTATCGGACATGATGCATGAAACATACGTAGAATTCCACGTGAAATTCAAAAATGAAATAAAAAAAAGGTGCTTTCATATAAAAAAATGAAGTCGATGGTCGTAATTTGTTTTTGAGCAACTCAGTATACAGACTTCACGTACAAAAATGCGCAACTTGAAATAAAAATCGACGGGTCTGAGCGTTTTTTTTTTCGAACACACCCCTGAATTTTAAATGAATTTAGACATAACTTTTAGGATGCATTGTATATAAAATAATTTATTGAGGGAGATATGTGTTTTTACTACCTAAAACTTGTACTAAGTTTCTTGTCGTTTTTAATAAGAATTTATCGTCATAAACTCGTGCCCCTCCCTAATTTCAAAAGAGTGCTGTTGACATGTTGAAATATGACGCAATCCTAGGGAGATAGGGTTAATTACACAGTTGCAACTCATTTGCATAAGATTAATTGCAAATTATACGTAGAAACTTTTTAGTGATAAAAAGTTATTTTTAAAGTTAAAAGAGTATTCTCAAAATTATTTAATGATTTGAAATATTTGATATTCATATATTTTCTATCATTAATTTACATTAAGATCACACCCCTTTAATTTTAAAGAAGTAACCTTTGAATTTTTTGTTATCTTTCAAAATAATTTGTCAAACTATTAATAAACGGTCAAATCATATAAAAAAAGTACTTAAAGTATTTTCGAATTAGGAAAAAGTTTTGATGGTATTACATAGCCGAAAATTTACAAGAGAAGTATATTTTATTTATATTCAGGTGTTACTGGAGTCCGTAGTTAGTCTGGATCCTGAAACCATCTAAAAAGTGTGATATCATCTGCAATATCCCTAAACATTATGACTATTAATTTGTTCTGATAGATAGTATGCAAAGGAAGATTTAACTACCCTTGTGATGAATTCCGTGGCAAATATTGTCAAATGCTTTTGACAAGTTACTGAAAAACTGCCTCAAAAGCCCCCAAATTAAAATGATATGTCAAGAATAAAATATCAAGAACGTCAACGTCGCGTGATTTATAAACAAAGTTTAATTTTTACTCTGTTTTAAATGTTGTTTTTATGAGTGAAACTTATAATAAAATAAAGTGAAAAGTTTTGTAGTGAATCCTATGACCCTCTACTGCAAGTATATGTTATTTGTTTGGTCAATTTTACCCTAATAAGTAAGTTTTAAGTCATGTAAACAAACTATTTACATCGCCTGCCTACAATCATTATTGCTAGTTTAATATTACCTGCCGTTGAACATACTTACTGTGTTGCCGGATTGTGCATTAATAATTATTAAACACACGTTCCTATTTAATGTCTCTGATGCTTTTTATTATAAATATCCGTACTCATATCACCTATTTGGTAATAGCCAAGGATGGTAAATACTGGAGAGAAATAATAACCAGTTGGAAGAAATAAAGAAGCTTTTTGCCGCTTTATCCTCTGAGTTTCAGAACCTATCTAGGGATATAGATGTTCGATTTGGACAGGTTATTTCGGATGTATCCTTATTAAAAGATAAAACTGCTTTTCTAGAAAAGCAGATAGAAGCTTTGGAACGTAAGGAGAAGAAAAATAATATAATTATTTATGGCCTAAGCAGAGTAAGGCTTGCAGAACCCAGCCTGGCGCAGTGGACAGTTGAAAAACTTAATTCCTTGCTGCAAATAAAACTTTCCGTGGAAGGTATTAATAGTGTGTATTTCGTGGGAAAATCAGATAGTTCAAAGTTGCCCTTAGTGGTTGAGTTTACCTGACAAAGTCTGCGATTTTTAAAAACGTGTATAGACTGAAGGGAACTGGAGTATTTATAGGCAATGACCTTAATAAGACTGATAAGGAAATAAATCGTGTTTTAGTGTCTTACCTAAAAGAGGCGAAAAAAAAATTTGGTTGCTCGGATCCGAGAAAATAAGCTTTATGTTGGTGGAGAATGCTTTACTTATGAACAACTTATTTTTTTACTTTAAGTAAACAAGTCCAGGAAATTTGTAATGAGGTGTTTTCTCCTCCCCCTCTGATCTATGAGCACTCCGGCTACTCCCAACATAGCTTTATTGAATTTGGACACTGATAACAGTGCTGACAGAGATGGCAATATCAGATCTAAAATACGCACCAAGATTACTGTGACTACTCTAAACCCGTCGCACGAAAACGAACGAGAGAATACAAATGCTACATCCGCATCTACTGGTATAAGTGGTATAGGCATCACAGCGCCTAACGTCGCAGCGTCGAACAGCGTACCTGTAAGCGGATTCCGTGTTCTGTCGCTTTCAACATGTCGAATTCTAGTGTTGAATTCCACTTCTAAAGTCAACACGTCGCCAAATATGTATTCCGTGTACCCATCGTTACCGGTTCGGTAAAAGTCGGGATTTATCAACATGTCGCATTTTGGATACTATTCATTCTGAAAATGTTTGAGCAAATTCTAGGTATTTTTTCTTTGTTACTGAATATCTAGGGATATTTTTTAAATTGTGTTTGTATTGGTCAATAGTTTGTAGGTTATGTGATCTGTGATGGTTTGTTTTTTTCGATATTTACTTTCAAAAATATTTACTCGCAATTTACTAATTCGATATTTACTCGGCCAAATAAAATAGGTACCACAAAATAATGAGGGTGACTTCGCAGCACTGGGAAACTTTTTTGCAAATATGTGAAAGGCACCCAAATTTGGTTACCAATATTATTTATATCGACAGGAAACATCTAAAATATAAATAGGTATTTGTATAACAAGGAAACACGCTATGTATATGTTACATGCCTAATTTTTGAGATGAAATTTATAGAAAGTAGCCATGAAACTAATTAGAAACAATTAAGGTAAGCAACACAACAAAACATTATAGGTTCAGACAAAAATATAACCTAACTAAGCTAAATTTGGAGCCCTCCTAACCTAACAAATGACAAAAACAAACAGAAATAACAACGTAAAACTTAACTACAACACCTTTAGAACCTAAAATCAAACTACAATAACCAAAATAAATATAATGCAAATAAAAACAACACAAACCTAACAAAAATGAAGCTCGTAACAATATCAAGACAAATTTAAGAAGCTCAAAAAGTTGCTACCAAATACCTACAATTTAAAAATTATTAGTTTTACCTTGTATGGGTATTTAGAAAAATACCCAAAGTATCATCAACAAAAAAAAAACATTTAACAATTTTTACAAAACCGTCCAACGTCAAAATATAAAAAAAAACAAAGAAAGTCGTATAGAAAAGATGAAATCAACACGTCAAGAGGTGTCGTCTTCGCAGCGACCGAGAACAGGCGAAAGTCGTGTAGCAAACGGTGCACGGAATACAAAATTTTATAGGCGACATGTCGCTATGGAATTCAACAGTACACGGAATCCGCGTCCTGGTGCCGTTGCCGTGTCAGCCCCGGCGTCGTCGTTGCAAAATCGTTCCGATCCTCGAGCAACTACTGCAACCCAGACAGAAAACCCAAACGGCAAATCTAAACAGCGACGCCTGGGTAGTACTACAACATAAACGGTACTCCTATATCTGCATCGGGCGGCAGTAAAACGGTTGAGAGACCTGTTACTCAACAGACTTTAAAAAAAAAATTGATTTAGTACATAAGATGGTGTTTTAAAAAATCGTGATTCATGGATTTGTAGTTTAGAATTATTAGAATTTTAGTTATAGGTGTACGTACATATGTGTTATTTTAAAGTTGTGTTGGTGAATATTTTGTTCTACGTAAAATTTTAGTTGAATTTTTTTTTATTCGGATAATTTTATAATAGATACTAAGTTTTAAGTGGTTAATGAGTATTTGTAAAGTCCAGTTCAGAGATCTATTAGAATCTTTGATGTGTCGCAGATGCCGCAGTAACTAGTCCGTGCGCCTATGTCGTATTTATTGTCGCATGATATACATGTTTAAATGGAAAAATTTTCTATTGTTTATCTATGAAATCATTTTAAATATATGTAAAACCCCATGTTTTATAGTATTTTTTATTTTTCTTTCGAAAATGTCAATTTTTAGAAAGAAAATAATATCACAAGAAAATAATATAAAAAAATTTGACCGCGGACTAAAATCCAAGCATCTTACAAAATATTTTAAACACTCCCAGCACTCACAGACTTGTCACCTCTTTTTAGCCAGTCTATTAAACAAAGATAAAACATCTGCGTTCTGGCGATTCCTACTTTAGGCTGTGCAAGTAATTGTGTATCTCTCTCTATCCCACTGATTTTGAGAATTACGGGGCCGTACCCAGATAAATTTATGGGCTGTTTTTGTATTACTTTTGACGTATTTTTAAAGAAATCTTTAAGGATGGGTCTATCACCTTTAATAGTTGGGAGAGAGGTCAGGTGAGATCATTATTATTTGATGGGTTTTGCTGGTTTTCTTTTTTTCCCTTTTATGAAAGTGGTGAATTTAGAATTTGACCTGTATTCGTCCAAATTTTTTGCAGTTTTTACTGAGAAAGTGTGTTTTTTTATTTGTGTTTGTGGATTTGTTTTAGTATTATAACTTCTTCCACCATTCTCTGGGAAAAACCCTTTTTTGCTATAGTAAGAAAAACATTGTTTTTATTAAGAAAATAAGTCTAAAATTTTGTCTTTTACAGCTTAGTTCCTTCTGTTGTCGCAGTTGAGGATCAAATTTCGTGTTTGTCTAGGAATTTTTTTGACGAAGAAATTTACAACAAAAATCACATTTTTTTCTTACTTAAAAACCACAGGAATTTTTTCAAGAAGGAAAATGTCAAAATTTTGCAATTATTGATTTATGGATTATTCTGAAGATTTTTTTAGTCTTTTTTAAAGAAATGACTAAAAGCCCAGAACATTGAAATTTCATCCCAGGAGTGCCTGTAAAAAATAAAATAATTTGTCTCTTATTGACACAATAATATCTTGAGTTCTAGTAGTCAAGATTTTGAAATTATTGATTTATGGACTGCTCTGAAGGGTTTTTTAGTCTTTTCTGAAGAAACGCTTGAAATTCATTTATTAAAATTCAAAAAATTGGATTTTTTGTTCCAGGAGTGCCTGTAAGAAAAAAAAAATTTGTCTCTTATTGGCCCGCCAATATCTTAAATTCTAATAGTAAAAATTTCGTTATTATTGATTTATTGACTACTTTGAAGACTTTCCTAGTCTTTTCTATAAAAATAACTAAAATTTAATAACTAAAAGTCTAAAAAATTTGTCTCTTATTGACATCTTACTTATACCTTGAGTTCTAACAGTCAAAATTTTCCCGTTATTGACTTATGAACTACTTAAAGGTTTTTTTATTCTTTTTTGAAGAAATGACTAGAATCCATTTATTAAGAGCCAAGAAAATTGCATTTTTATTCAAGGAGTGGCTGTAAAAGACAAAATAATTTGTTTCTGGTTAGTACCCTAATATCTTAGGGTTCTATTGATTTAATTTTGAAATGAACGAGTTATGGACTACTCTGAAGGCTTTTTTAGTTTTTGTTAAAGAACTTACTAAAATCCATTTTATAAAAGTCAAGTAATTGGAATTTTTATTTCAGGAGTGCCTGTAAAAACATAATAATTTGTCAACATTTATATGAGATAAAAGTATACTTATCTGATTCCTTTATGAGCTATAATAGATAGAGATAAACTTATGTGTCAAAAAGATATTGATACATTTTTAAATTCAAACGTTTTTTCATAAATAACATTTAAATAATAGAGTGTTTATGGGTAAAAAAAATTGAATGGGTTTATGGAAAACGACTGTCAACTGATCAAGTCCCTATCACGAATTTTGTTCCAATCTTATCTTTTGGCTCATTGACAACATGCAGCAATATATGCCCTTCAGCGACACAATAAAGACTGCTTCTTCCTTCATTCTCTGGAAAAAAGTCCCTTTTTTGCCATAGTAAGAACACCCTATTTTTATTAATTAAACAAGTTTAAAGTTTTGGGTTTTTCAGCTTACTGCCCCTGTTTGTCCTTAAGCGACACAATAAAGAATATAATTATAATGTAATGCTTTAGTATCCATATGCTGATGTGCGAGATGAAGTTGAAATCTTATAACTTATTTTACGTACTTATTTTACGTACTTAAATCTTATAGTTAAATTAAATATTATTTTGCTATCAACTATCTTCAATTTCTAACTTAATAAAACGAAACCCAAAAATCCCGAATAATAAAGTTTTAAATACAAATACATTTTAAGGCCGGACCTGTGCAACTTTTCACGATTGACTGGCTGCGACTAGGGTCAGGCATCTAACAAAATAGTACGTGGGCGCATTTAGTAAAATTTTACGAATCAAATTTATAAATTCTGAGAAAAATGCTTAAAACATTTATTTATTTAATGGAATGATTAAATATCGCTTAGAATATTACTTTATGACTCCATTTACATAAAATTTTCCGATTTAAACATGCATGTCATGGGACAATACAAGCAACACCGGCACACGGACTATTCGCGGCACATCAAAGATTCTAATAGATCTCTGAACTGAACTATATGTTATGGTCGATTTATAGATGGTATTTGTTTATATAAAGTTTTCACACTACTTATTATGACTAACGAAAACCTTAAAATAGGTCATTTAAACGTTCGGTCGCTTCATACAGGATTTCATGAATTTCAAAATATTATTTTAGAAAATAATTTTGATATAATCGTGTTGTCTGAGACATGGCTCTCTACACATGATAGTTCTCTTCTTCTTAGTTAGATAGTTCTACCTTTTGGTATACCCAATTATCAGCTTATTAGAAAAGATCGACTAGGTAGAGGTGGAGGTGTGGGAGCTTATATAAAATCATCTCTAAGTGTACAGGTGATAGCCTTTGATTTCGCTATTAATCCACTGCTTGAATATCTAGTCTTTAATGTAAAAATTAAAAATAAATTTTATGGGTTCTGTGTATTTTATAAACCACCTTTACTGAATTTTAATGGCCTAACATCAGATTTTGATAATATATTTTCTTTTATCTATCCAACAGTCGAGGACATTTTTTGTTTAGGGGACTTTAATATTGATTTATTTAATTTGAATAACCCACTTACGCCTCTTTTCGAAAATTATAATATGACCCAAATTATACAAGAACCAACCAGAATCTCTCAAGCTAAAAATTTCTTAATTGACTTGATTTGTGTAACCAATACTTCTTTGGTAAGGAAACATGGTGTTATCAATGCGGATTTGATTACAGATCACAAACTTATTTATTGCGAGATAAATTTAATCAAACCTGCTACAATTCCAAAAATCATAAAATATAGGAGCTTTAATTTTATATCTTTTAAGAATGACATGCTTCTTAAGCCTTAGGATAATATACTTTACGAAAATAATATAGACAGAAAAATTGAAATTTTTAATTGTATATTGATTAGTCTGTTTGATACCCATGCCCCACTGCGCGAAGCAAGAATAACTAAACCTAAGGCTCCATGGTTAAGCAAAAATATAAAAATCCTTATGTCTCAAAGAAAAAGTGCACTTCTAAAATTTAAAAAATCTAAGTTGCCGGATGATTGGACAAATTACAAACGATTAAGGAACATAACTTTATCAGCTATAAGAAGAGAGAAAAAAAATTACCTGAATTTGTTGTGCAATAGAAATAACCCTCGTCAACTTTGGAATGCTGTTCGTGATCTGAATGTAAGATCGGGCCTGTATAATGTGATTCCTAAACCACTATTGAATCCAGAAGATATTAAAAATTTTTTTGCCCCATTTCTTCAAAATGCATCATGTTGTGACGAAAAGAGTGATTTCTATGAAAGCAATAAATATAATGAGAACTTTAATTTTACTTTTAGATTGGCAAAAGTTTCTGATATTAATAATATCTTAAATAACATAAAAACAAATGCAAGTGGTGTAGATGAAAGCTCTCCTTTAATGGTAAAATATTGTAGTCCTTTCATTGATAAATATATCACCCACATAATAAATTGCTGCTTGGAAATAAATTATTTTCCTAATCAATGGAAGGTATCTATGCGAAGCCTTTGCCCAAGGTTCTTAACCCCACTGACTTTAACGACCTTCGACTTATAAGTTTGTTGCCAACTCTATCAAAGATTTTTGAAAGGTTTCTTTATAACCAAATGTATAATTATTTTATTTCAAATAATATTATTCCCAGCAGTCAATGTGGGTTTAGAAAGGGGTTTAGTACCTCTGTGGCTTTGGCCAATGTCACTGATAACTTATTCCGCGCCTCAGACAAGCAAAAGAATAGCCTGCTTGTACTTCTAGATTTTTCTAAGGCGTTTGATACAATCAATCATCGGCTTCTTGTATCTAAATTACAGTTTTATGGGTTTGATTTCCATTCATCCTCTATTATAGAATCATATTTGGATAACAGGTTTCAGAAAATTAATTCAGATAATACTTATTCAGAAGAAGTAAAAATTTTATCAGGTGTTTCACAGGGGATATTCTTAAAGCAACTAAATATTGTAAAATACAGGCATTTGCAGATGATACCCAAATTTATTGTTCTTTTAAGGCTGATGATTCTGCGGTTTTTGAAAAATTTGTCAATGAAGATTTACATACCTTGAGTGATTTTTATAAACAACATAATTTAAAAATAAATCCTGTTAAATCACATCTTATGATATTTGGCAATAAAAGTAAAGCATTTTCTTTAAAGAATATTCTAAATATTTTTTTAGATGATAATAAATTATCTTTTGTCGACTCTGCTAAGAATCTGGGATTGATATTGGATAGTGAACTTAGATTTAGAGAACATGTCAAAAAACTTATTCAGAAGTCTTATATGGCATTAAAAATACTTTATAGTAATAGACATATTTTAAATTTTAATTTAAGAAAAATATTATGCGAGTCACTTGTTCTGTCTAATTTTAATTATTGTGATTATATATACGGATTTTGTTTAGATGTTAGTAGTAAATATAGGATACAAAAAGTGCAAAATTCTTGTGTTGGACTTATATATGGCTTGCGCAAATTTGAACACATTTCTCCATTGTATACTGCTTTAAACTGGCTTAAAATGGATTATAGGAGAGTCTTACATTTTTGCATTTTTTGTTTAAAAATAGTTAATTATATTGACTCACCTAGTTCCCTTAAAGAACGAGTTGTTTTTCGTCATGATGTCCACAATGTCAACGTGCGATTTTCAGATAGATTGTCAATGCCACATCATCAAAGTGCAATTTTTTAACGCTCTTTTACTTATAATTTTGTAAAATGTTATAACGCACTTCCAGTGCCTCTCAAGACAATGAATTTAAAAAATGTTCGGTTGTGTAAACTAAAGTTAAAAACCTACCTTGTTGACTTGCAGGATAGTGGTTGTATATTCCCGCCTAGATAGTCATTAATATATTTTTTTTTTAAACTCTATAATATATCAGATCTAAGACTTTTTAAATTCAAATTGTTAATTGGATCTCCATTCTTTGTGCTTTGAATAATGTTGTTTTCTATTTTTTTTATTGAACTCTTCTCTGTAATTTTAATTAAGATACTTATTTTATTTTTATCACGCTAGTTGCCTTTAACTCATTTACTGTGTGCGTATGTGGTTCAGTAGAGTAGCTAATACAGCTAGACTGCGCCACTTATGCATACTTAGTTAATAAATTGATTTGTAAATAATGTTTGTAACTTTTGGTAATATAAGACATTATTATTATTATTATTATTATTATTGTTATTAAAATCTGGTTTGTTTAAATATTGTTGGATTAAAAAAAAAGACACGATCGGTGACTGAGATTGTTGGTGACTGTTTTAATTAAGTTCGGTCTATTTTACAAGCGAATCCTTCGAGGCAAATGAATTCATCCTTTTTTTATTTCAAAGTTTGAAGTAATTTTTCTTACATCAAAAATATTATGTAATTTTTTTATCTCGTCCATTTGAAGTAATTTTAAATTTTTTATTACTCATTTTCCACTGGGTTGAACAGAATAATTTTTAAATCGAAATTATACGGTAAAAACCCGAAGAAACATTATCCATTTTGCGTTATTGAATCTTATAGCTTGAGTCATATAATAGCAAATTTATTTCCATTATTTCACACGCTGGTCGCACAAACTGTATGTGGGCTTTATGCTGAAGGGTGAACAACCCCTTTTATAATACGCCTTTACATTTTCCGCTCCGATAATTTTTATATAACTACGATAAAAAAGGAACTCCGGAAAGAGGATGGCTTTTTATAATTTACATTGGTAAATTTCATTTGGGCCGGAGAGGTAGAAGGCGTACTATGCCATCCCCGAAAAGCCTGGATGTTTCGCAACACAATAAAATTCCTTTTATCCAGTCTGGAATATTTAAATTCGCTCTTTTAAAAGTCAGATTGCCAGTAATGCTAAAAATGTGCCTGTCGGGGCTGCGAATAATGCTGGGGCGACCTAGATTGAGAAATAGATATTTTTCCATATTATGTAATTCAGCGGTTTTTAAATGCGGATATCCATGGATGTATGGGCTTAAGTATAGACATAATGTAATAAAAGATAACGCAATTGTAGATTTGAGGGTTAGATAGAAGGAGAGAAAATCTCGTCACAAAATCAAAAAAGTTAATATACGAGTAACATACAGTATTTTTTCAAAAATTTTCGGCTCCTCCACTTTTTGAAGACGCGGGCCGCCACTGACCTTGGCTAAAAAGTCTTTTTTTTAAAGCATTTTTCTCAATATACCTTAGTCAGAAAATCAAATTAAGAGTTCCCCTTAAAAAGCGGCAAGAAGCAGGTAAACATATTTTCTTTTAACAGGTCTATCTAAATCCAATTTTTAATTTGAAAAACTTTTTTAATGATTAGATTTGAATGTGCATAAAAGTACGCATTTACATTTAATAAAATAAATTAAACTTATCGTAAAATAAAAATTACTGGTTCATTAAAGAAAATATTATTTTTTTTGATTTCATTACAAAGAAGTTAAGAAATCTTATTTGATTAAGCATTAAAGCTTTCAACACGTAACCAGTGCAGATTTTAAGCAATTTAGTTGCTCCACAATTGATTTATAATTATAAGGCAAAAACAAGGACAACTTTCCTTCATAAAGACATTCAATAAAAATAACCTAAAAAATATAAAAGAAAAGGTTTAATTTTAAAAAATCCATCCGAACCACAGATGAAAGCCCATTAATCAGAACCAGCTGTTTTAAGTTCTCTTTACGAATTTTTAAATCTTATATGCTTTACAAATTTTCCTTATAAATATCTGTTTAATTTTAGTCTTCAAATTTTAAATTTCCTTTTTAGGCCAATATCCTTAAAATACATTCAAAAAAAAATCAAATCTTACCGAATAAATCTTAAAGGCAAATTTAACACATCGTTATCGCGAGTTTCCAGATGGTTTTCGCACGTACGTAGCCGCGTGGCAGCCGAGTTCAAACAGACGTGCGACGCCTGTTGAATCTAACGCTGGGCGTCGCGACGCTTATCCAGAGCCGTAACGGGTTATCTGATCGACGCCGATAACAATAAAATTGTCTGTGTATCTCGGAGAAGAAAGAAAATACCGGGGGGAAATAAGGATGGGAGTAGGAGGGAGAAGCGTTGTCTTTTTAATAAGAAGGTTGTTTATAAACTTTTATAATAATTTAAAATCAAAACTTATTTAAACGTATTTATAAGTAAAAGAAGAAAAATAGTATTATCTACAGTGTGTCTCAGGATGAGCGAATTTATACGTAAAAATGATAAAAAATGTTGTAGTTTAAATTTGACCGTTTGGCATCCAGCCCTGCTTGAATAAAAAATAAAATTTAGCGTATTATTATTTTTTTAAAATCAAGCATGCACTCTAAAAAATTTTGAGTGAATTTTAACTCAAAGTTTTGTCTAAACGAGTCCTCACATTATTGAGTTTTAATTATTAACTTATTTTTTTTTGAGTAACATTAAGTATAAAATGAGTCAAATTATTAATAAAACTAGAGGTAATTCTATACAATATTGGGTTAATATTTATATTTTTTTGAGTTAATTTTATACAATATTGAGTTAATATTTACATTTTTTTTAGTTAAAATTACCTTTTTCTATTTTCATTTCCCTATTTTTCTGTAATGTTTTCACAAAATAAGATCAATAATATTCGTTATTGTGTAAATATTAACACTACTTTGAGTTAAAAATACGTTTAATTTATTTCTTTTAACAAACATTTGTGTACTATTTTCACAGAAGCAGGTCACAATTACTCATTGTTGAGTAAAATTTAACTCTATTTTGAGTCTAAAAAAAACATTTTATTTATTTATTTTTACAAACTTTTGTGCATCACTTTCACAAAAGAGGGTCCCTATTACTCATTATTATGTAAACATTAAGTTTTTTAAGTTAAAATTTTTAGATATTTTTTAAAATTTATTTTAACGAGCTTTGTGTATTATTTTTAGTACATAAAATAACCATTTTAAAAATTATACTTACCGACATTACCTTTACCTATGTATGTAGGTATGCACTTGTATGAAAATTTTTCTATTTTAATAATAATACTAAGACACATTATTAAATAAGTAGTTTTAATTTAATAGTCCGAAAACTATTTAGTTCGCAAATTGAGTAATAGTAGATATAACCACCGGATATTTTATGCAGCTTCAAATAAAATTTCCCTTAAAAAAATCAAAACTTTATTAACATTAACTTACAGTCTTATTGGTTGTGGAACGTAAACTAGGAACAAAGTTTGAATACTTTAAATTAAACAAACTTAAAAAGTTATTCAAAATGTGCTTAAACATAAAAAAACAAATACGGATATACCTAATAGGTACATACCTTTAAAAAACTCTTTAGGAAACTGCTGTTAAACTCAGCTAAGGACAAGCTACTTACAAAAAAGGTGTTTTGATTGGTATTTGAACCACTTTCTACACAGCTTTTATCATCGGTTATCAGAAAGGAATAATTCTGAGTGGACGAATTATTGATTAATGTATCAGTAAGAAAACCTAAAATAGTTGAACCAAATTAATCAAGATTCTTCTACTTATTTAAGGAGAACTCTTAAAATAGGACTGACAGATTATATTATTTTATACTAGATAATTTTTTAATTGAGTAAAATTACGACTTTTTGTAATGAAAAAATAGTACAAATTGTGTATAGGGTGTCCACGAAATGATTGTACACTGTACCGGGTGGGCAAATAAGAACGTCCATCGGCTATATTATTATTTTAGCAATCGATTGACGTCATATAGCGTCCCGGTAAAAAAAATTGTAATAAAAGTGGTAAAAAGTATGATAAAAGTAATAAATGTCTTAAATGATGGCCAGGTATCATAATACTAGATTAAAGCGTTTAAGCCAAACGTACCTTAGTAATATTAAGGTTGTTTAAAAAATACATGCGGTGACAATTTTTATGAAATACTTTTTCCAGACAAAAAAAATTCTGCAATAAATTTAAAATGCTCAAAGCTGGAAACTTAAAATTTCATACACGTTATATTTTAAACATAAACCTAACAGCTGTCATCTACTGATGTATGTATGTACACTGTGTCCCATTTTGGATGAGACTGCAGGGTATCTCTGTCATTTTTTAAGATAGAGCTTTGCGGTTTTCGCGACCCTGTATCACTTTTTTGTAAAACTTTTAAAGCCACAAACAGAAATATTCTACTTTTGTTCCTGAAATACAGGGTGAAAACGAAAATGTTCACTTTTGGAGATGTTAATATTTCTCAGGCCCTGTATAAGATAGAATAAAAATGAAAACTGCTTATAATAGATATTTTTACATAAAAGTCAGTGGCGTATTTAATTTTTTTTTTCTAATGCACTGTTTTTAAGATTGGGCACAAACTTGGTATTTTTTAAATAGAACACCCTGTATATTTTAACGTCAAATTTTTGCATTTTTTTTTCTGAATACATTGATGTATCACAACCTATTCTTTAGTAAATTTTAGCTTTAAAAATCAGAAAAATCCATATTTATTTTTGTTTTTAATAGTAGGCCATGAATTCTTACACACATGCATTTAATTATTACTTTTTTAAAACGCCATGTGATTTAAACCTGTTTATTTAACTATATTTTAAACATTAACTTAAAATATTAATATAAACATAAAAATGTTAAAAACAAAAAAATATATCGGACCAGGTTTAACATTAAAAGCTAATTAGTAATTACAAGAATCAAATTAGAAAATTAATTACAAAAACCAAAAAAAACAACAAATATAAATTTAATAAAAAAGTCCGGTGACCTCGGGGGCCATCTGATTGGCCCGTGTATGCCAATCCAACGTCTATCAAAATGGGCACTTAAATATTCTCTAACTACCCTTGAATTATGAGCGGGCGCTCCATCTTGCTGGAAATATATTTGATGTCGCTGGGCTAAAGGTATGTCCTCCAGCAACTCTGGCAAATTATTTTGCAATATATTTAGATATCGTTGGGCAGTTAAGCAACCCTCAAAAATTGTATATACAATTTTAGTGCCCAATACAAAACAGGAAACACTAAAACCAAATCGGCCTTATTGCTGTCGTTCTTGATACCAATGTCTGGTATTTTGCCTATTAAATATGCCACTACTGCTTATATGGGATTCGTCAGACCATATTACCTTTTTTACAAAATCCGGATCTTCATTAGTTTTGGTTAAAAACCAATTAGAAAATTCCAGTCGTTTAAACGGATCGTCAGGATGCAATTCTTGAATAATATTTATCTTATACGGTTTAAATTTATGCTTTTTTAAAATTGTTTGCACCTTTGTTTTGAAAACTCCTATCTCTTCCTCTATCTTTCTACAGGAAATTTGGGGTCTTGCTTCCACACACGCTAAAACATTAATTTCGCCAGCTTCATTTCTATCAACATGGGGTTGCCTAGGTTTTGAATAGCAGCCATAATTTAAAAGATTAGATTTTAACCGGAATACCGTAGCCCGAGATGGCTGACGTCTTTCTGGAAACCTAAGAAGATCTTTTTTATTTTTTGAATTTTGTAACAAAATAAAATAAGCTAGAGCTTTACCTATTTAAATATAATTGCTGCGCCGCTTCGACATTTTCGTTAGAAAGGTTTAAACATTTTACAATATCATACTTTTCAAAATTTTGGAATTCCATATTTTCACCGTCAGCCATCATTATTGATATGTATTGAGTCTGTTTGTGACTTAGTTTCCATGAATGCAATAAACAAAACATTTTTTTATGCATGTGTCAAAGAATTCATGGCCTACTATTAAAAAAATAAACATAAATATGGATTTTTCTAATTCTTTGAGCTAAAATTTATCAAAGATTAGGTTGTGATACGTCAATGTATTCAGAAAAAAAAATGCAAAAATTTGACGTTATGAGGGTATTCCATTTTAAAAATACCAAGTTTGTGCCCAATCTTAAAAACAGTGCATTGGGAAAAAAAATTAAATACGCCACTGACTTTTATGTAAAAATATCTATTATAAGCAGTTTTCATTTTTATTCTATCTTATACAGGGCCTGAGAAATAATAACATCTCCAAAAGTGAACATTTTCGTTTTCGCCCTGTATTTCAGGAATAAAAGTAGTTAGAATATTTCTGTTTGTGGCTTTAAAAGTTTTACAAAAAAGTGATACAGGGTCGCGAAAAAATCGTTACAAGTTTCCTGTACACCCGGTACAATAACTATTATATAGGATTAACTAAAGGTGATGTTACATGCATACGTCATCCGTCATCCGTCATACAAAATTTTATCGGATAGTTTTCCCTTCTTCTTTTCCCTTCTGACGCGTCACTTTCGTATGATTGACAATATTGACATTGACATTTCACTGGTGGTGCTTGTTTACTGGTTACTGTTTGTTTATTTATTTTTGTTTTTACTTATCGTAATAATACCAAAAGCCTTTATAATTTTGTTATATTATGTTCTTTGGCCATTATTAAATCAAATATGGAAGAGAAAGAATGCAGCACATCTTCGCCCGGAGATTCTGAGTCTGAAATTCAGCCGGTACAGGTAAGGTATTTATTATAACCTGTTAACCATTGTTTTTATGTCAATTCAAACTTAAATTAAATATTTGTATGTTTTTTACTTACAGAATGAAATACAAACCACTACAGTTGAAGAATTTTTGATCTGCTGTATCCAGAATTGGCCAGCTCTGTGGGATTCCCGGTTACCATTGAAAGAAAGATCGAAGTCTATAAGGGACCAGTTATGGATGGAGATTTACGAGGAGTTTGGTAGCAATTCAGAGTTTTCTTTGGAATATTTAATGAAAAAATGGAGAACGCTACGGGACACTTATGTTAGGATTACAAATGAATATACACCAAGTGGTTCTGGAGCAAGCAAAAGAAGAAAATGGTAGCATCTTGATTCAATGTCGTTTTTGAGCGACACAATCAAATATAAAACTACTATTTCAAATATAGATCTCCCTACCACTTCAAGAAGTCAAAGTAGCAGCAGTACAACTCCACCATTACTATCTCCCACAAGTGAGCAACCAACCAGAACCCCAAGCACGCAACCATCCAGAACCCCAAAAGGTGACAAAGTTGAAGATGCAATTATTGGGGTGCTTAGCAAAATTAATTGTCCTCCCCCTCCGTCTGAGACTATCCCCAAAAACCCTTTAAATCCAATTTGTATTCGAATATCAGAACTCCTGGAGTATGTTCCACAACAAGAAAGGGTGTTGTTAGAAATTAAGTTACTTCAAGTAGCTTATGAAGGTACACAGAATTATTTGTCCCCTAAATAGTTATAAGCAGTAATAGTTAATAGGCTTTAGCGAATGTTACACCACTGAAAGAGTAGAATGTGTGTACTACATTTTACAAAAATATGTATGTCCAGGATAAATAAAAGAACAAGTGATAATAATTATTACCATTATATAAAGTGCTGTTTAATAAAGATAAAGAATTTTATAATAGATTATTATTATTTTGCCCATTGAAATGGTAATGGTCCTTCATTGCAGAAGAATGTAGCTAATTTATTCCTCATTATATCTGCTGTCCGTCCATACATATTAGTACTAGTTCTTCTGATATTGGGAAGATTCGAGGTAGCATAGTTACGCCATTCCCCGTCAATTTGTTGCCCTTCAATATCTTCTCTATCCACAAGAGTCGGAGACACATATTTTTTCTCTGCACCAATTAAAAAGTTATGAAGACAAACAGTGGCCTTAACAATGCTACGAACAGTTTCTTCTTGTGCAATGATTGGTTTTCGATAAACTCTCCATTTTGCTGACAATATACCGAAAGCATTTATTACAACCCTTCTTCCTCTAGACAACCTGTAAACACAATATTGTATGTTTAGAAATGCCAAATTAAAAAGCAAAATATGTTTACCTACCTATAATTAAAAATCCTTTTAATCTGAGGTAAAAATCGGCCTGGATATGGACGCATTAGACATGTGGATAAAGGAAAAGCTTCATCCCCACAAATGTAAAAATTAACTTTATCACCATTGTCAATTAATGCACATGGTGGAGGAAAATTTAGATTATTTGTTGCAATTAATCTGCCCATATTACTTATTTTTGAATATTCCTCCATCACTATGGCGACCCTCTGCTCCTATGTCAACCATTATAAATTTATAATTGGCATCACACAAAGCCATTAGTACAATACTGTGTGAACCTTTATAATTGTAGTATGTTGAGCCTGATTTTGGAGGTGCCTAAAATTTAATGCAATACTTTATACCTAGGTATTTAGGTATAGTCCAGTTCAAAGATATTTCATAATGGTCAGCCGTCAAAACACCAGCATTCCACCTGCCAAACAATGTCATCCACCTGCTATTTACATTGTTTGACAAGTAAAATGCTGGTGTTTTGACGGATGACAATTCTAATATATCGTTGCACTGGACTATACATACAAGATTGAAAGAAAGGAAATCCATCTTTGTGAATTAAAAGTGTATGATCAGTATGACTGTAAAATGCTGTGCCTGTTTTTTAATATACTGTACTGATTTATATGAGCAAATTTCAAATTAATGTTACACTGAAAACATACTTGAATTATAACATGTTTCCCGTCTATGGCGCCCACACAATGTGGTAATTGCCATTTTTCGCTAAAGCCTTCTGCAATATTTCTCCAAGTATCTTCATCTGGTTTTGGTAACACTTTTTCGTGCAAATATTCCCAAATAGCATCACATGTTTCCCTTATAATTTGTGAAATAATGAGCAATCCGAAAGGAAAATGAAATTGATGTCATACTGTCTCCAGTAGCAAGATACCTAAAAGTATGAGTTGCAAATGAACTTTGTAAAGTAATAAGGTTATCCATGTTTTTTTTCATCAATGGAACCAGCATTGAGCATGTCATCTTTATTTATAAAACTTAAATATAGGTGATACCGCTATTTATGCCAGCTATCAAAAGAAAAAAATACATGACTGTTGACTAACTGAATTTGTCACCTTAAAGTAACTGCAAGTCGCTCGCCAGGTGATATTGGTTCTCCAACACAATAGTGCTTTTGTAATTTGTGTTCGATCATTCCTAACAGTAGACGAAATGTATCATTTGTCATCCTAAGATAGTTCATATATTTTTCATTATCTGTTAATTTCATTTCTTCCAACAAATTCCAATAGTCTCCTTGCACTTTCCTATTTTTAAAGATGTCCCTGACCCAAAATCGCCTTTTTCTTTGCTGCTTGGCCCGGCGTTTTCTTCTAATAAGGATTAACGATAAAAGAAGAACTGTATTCACTTTGCGAATGTATTCTTGTCTAGAAGTTTGCATTTTAAAACACAACACCTGATACAAGGGGACTAATAGTAAGTAAGAATCCCACAGAACACCTGAACCGAAAAAGTAAACAGTGAAAAGTAGGGTTAAAAATGGAACGACAACGGATAAAAGTTAAATCGATTTTAAGATTCTCCGTTATCGGAAAAGTTTAAAACAAGACGAATGTGTTTTGTCACGGTATTATTTTGAACCAACAGGAGGCGTGATTTTTCGACGTGGCGACGGATGGCGGATGCATGTAACAGAGCCTTTACTCTTGTCGCTTAACTGATTTTCAGTTAAGGTTAGGTCGGTTCTCGGGTCAGTCCCTTTTAATACTAAGACTTTTTCTTCTTTGTTTATATCAAAAAAAATACTAATAAAGTCTTAATCCAGTTGTACACCATCCTTGTCATATAAATTTAAGCCAGTAACATCATTATCACTAATACCAAATTTTGTTTTTCCTAAAAATTTATCTATACTTAGGTATTGTATTTTTCAAGGTATTTTTTTGATGTTGCTTTATATTTAGAATTTTTATCAGCATTTACCAACGGAACTGCAGTTTAAACCAGGTTTATTTTCCATTGACATAATGCAACATAACAGTGGTTTAAATTTTAAGCAACTGTTATTTTTACGGTGCAATTGGCCATTAATAACGCAATGAATAGATTACAGTTGCAAAAATTAAAAATTTTATTTGATTTTCCACTTTGTTATATTACGAGTTAATATTTGAAAATTAAAAATTGAAAAAAAGTAATTATTTATTCCCTAAATCCCAATTGTTTCGATGTATAATGGTTAAAAGCTACTTTAATAGTAGATTATACCACGAGTCAATAATGATAGCTTTTATTCCCGAGAAATATTTACTAATAATTAATAATTTAGAAGAATATTATAATTAAATAATAAATAATTTAAAAGAATTATATATTATTTATTTTCTATTTTGTTTTAAATAACACAAATTTTGATTTAAATTAACGCAAAATGTATGAAATACCTGTAAATATAGTAAAAGTTTTGAGCTAAAAGAATTAATATGATTAAGACGAACACGGCATCGCCATTTTGTGACCCCTTTCTTTATACTTATTAGGCACTTAGTTATTATAATAGTAATTAGGAAGGTATAGGTTTTATTTTACCTATACCTATCTAATTACTACTAATAACAAAACAATAAAAATACTACAAATAACTAACCTGCATTGATGATATGGGAGTAGTTAAGCTCTCTTCGGGAACATCGGCACCAAACTTTTCGTCCCATATACTCCAATTTAAATAAAAGGTTTTCCTCTTTATGTGCTTCCACCATCATACCTACATAAAAGTAGTCGGTTTATCGTCGGTATTATTCATATTTAATTTATTTAGGTACCCTTTAATAGTTCTTAACTATTTAAACAAGTTAATATAGGTAGGTGCACATATACATACCTGTTTACACACTTGACCAGCACAACATAGGGTATTATTGTACAGGGTGCCCAAATAAGAATGTGAGGTACTGTATCTGGGAAACTATTCATCGTAGAAGCTTGCGATAAAAAAAATTATTACTAAAATGGCCAAGAGAATGACCTGGAAAATATTTTCAAATTTCTAAAATGGCCGCTAGGGGACGCAACTGCAATCTTGAATCTAGAAAACTGATGTTTCTGTAAATTTTGCCGAATTAACCTAACAAAAAAATAGCTGAATATTAAAGTAGAGACCAATCCGAACCTTTTTTATTTGAATAGTTTTGCTGTATCTTTAAAAATAAAGTGGTGGGGGGTGTTCAAAAGTTGGCTTAAAACACACCCTGTATACTAAAAACGCCTTAGCCGATTTTATCAAACTTGGGCTAGTTGAAAAGAGCTATTATTAAGCTACGAATATTATTATATTTCATGTTTTTTTAGTTTTACATCTCGCCGCTAGAGGGCTTTTCTCGGCTTTCTGACACAAATGACTAATTTTCTCAAAAAACTTAAATGCGTTGATATGATTTTTTTTTCATAGAAAAATAGCTGAATGATGTATAAATGATCTTGTGAAAACCGCAACTCGATATCTTGTTTCTAACCTAAAATATAGGCCAAAGAATATTTTATACCCTTAAATTTTAATTTTTTTATACTAATTATTTTGGAATTTTTTAAAATTCACTACTTTTGAAAACAAAATTTACCATTTTTGAAAATATTACCTAATATCACTAAAAGGTAAGTATTAATAATGCTTATATCAAAAATCAGACCTATTTTATGTTATATATTCACTATGGATATAATACGAAAAAAATAATTATTAGAAAGCAGGCCATGGAATGCAACAAAACAAATGTCTACTCAAATTATAAACATTCCTCAAATTGTCAATAGTAAGTTGTCAAAAGTTTTACGTTACTTGAGCATTTTTTGTTTTTGCAAAATGCGTTTTACGAACGATGAAGCTGTTGATATGCTTGCGGTTTATTTTGAATGTCTTCAAAATGCTGCAGTAGCAAAAAGAGTTTATGCTGCTCAATATCCAAATCGAAGTCCTTGCGATGTTACATTTTTTCCCCGATTAGTGGCGAACTTACGAGCCAATGGTAGTTTTCGGCCTAGGTTTCAACGGCCAAGAATTAGAAGAAATGTGGACAATATTAACAGCGTACTGGGATATATTGAAGGAAATCCTCATGTTAGCACAAGAGCATTATCCCTTGAATTAGGCATATCAAGAACAACGATTCAAAATATTTTGAAGGACAATAGGTAAATTCTAATAGCCATCGCCATATATGGATTTATTTAAGTTCAGCTTTTTTTTTAATATATTTATAGAATGCACCCATATCATGTTAATTTACATCAGGCATTGGAAGAAGCAGACTTTGACCGTAGGTTGGACTATTGCCATTGGATATTAGGCATGATACGCGAGGACAGAGATTTTTTATTTAAAATTCTTTGGACCGATGAAGCCACATTTAATAGTGACGGTAGAGTCAACCTGCATAACATGCATTATTGGTCTGCAGAAAATCCGCATTGGTTGTGTGAAGTTCAGCACCAAGGGCGCTGGAGTTTAAATGTGTGGTGTGGTATACTTGGAGGCAACATTATTGGACCATATTTTTTTGAGCAATCTCTAAATGGCAATGCTTTTTTCGACTTTTTGGTAAATCAATTACCGTTGTTGCTGGAAGATGTGCCACTGGAAGTCCGGCAAAATTTCTTTTTGCAGTTGGATGGTTGTCCAGCACATTTTGCTAGGAATGTGCCAGAGCATATTAATAACATTTTTCAACAGCGGTGGATTGGAAGAGGAAGCCTGTTTCCATGGCCTCCGCGATCCCCAGACTTAACCTGTCTTGATTTCTATTTATGGGGGCGGTTAAAGGACATTGTATTTCAGACTCAGCCTACGACTAGAGAAGATATGAAAAACCGCATTCGTAATGCAATACATACCATACCGAGAGCCGAAATTGAAGCTGCAGTTCTATCTACCCATGAGAGGCTTCAGCAATGCATAGAGCGTGATGGTCAGCATTTCGAGCATTTACGGGGACATTAAAACTCTTTCTTTTTAAAATCGGTCCTTTATAGGGCCACAACTTACATTATAAAAGAAATTCGAAATAAATTATTTTGTAGTTTTTATAAATATTAAGGGATTTCCATATAAAATTTTCTTTGGCCTAAATTTTAGGTTAGGATGAAGATATTAAGATGCGGTTTTCGCAAGCATATTAAGGCGTCATTAAGCTATTTTTTTGTATAAAAAAATTTATACCATTGCATTTAAGTTTTTTGAGAAAATTAGTCATTTGTGTCAGAAAGCCGAAAAAAGCCCTCTAGCGGCGAGATGTAAAACTAAAAAAAAACATGAAATATAATAATATTCGTAGCTTAATAATAGCTCTTTTCAACTAGCCCAAGTTTGATAAAATCGGCTAAGGCGCTTTTAGTATATAGGGTGTGTTTTAAGCCAACTTTTGAACACCCCCCACCACTTTATTTTTAGAGATACAGCAAAACTATTCAAATAAGACGCCAAATAGACGCCGACGAAAAAATTAGAGAAAAATTATCACTGTTTTGAGTCTTTGAAACACAAACTTGATTATAGTTTTTTTTTTTCTTGATATAGTTTTATTTTGTTTAACTCAATATTTTGTACAATTACACAATTTTGAATACGCATTATCAAAAAAGAGTAGTTTTTATCATTTTTTAGTGAAATATACTCAAAATGCATTGATTTTTTCTCAATAACTCAAAAATATTTTAACTCACATAGATTTCCGGGTTCACTCAACTGCTTTTTTTACTGTGTGCCTTGATACAAGCATTTTTTAATGAGTAGGTAAAGTAGTGTTTCTAGGAAAGATATAAAAAAAGTTTATAAGAAAAAGTTGTTTAGAATGCAAAATTATGCCCGAATACCAAATTTTATAACCATAGGCCAACTTTGATTTCTACGTTTTGTGTACCAATTAATTTTTTTATTCATATTTAATTGTATTTAAATTCATATTTATTTTATTGAGAAAAACTAACTAATTTATTTATCTAATAGTTAAATCACTGATCTAAGAGTTACAAACCATCCTTAAAAATATGTTTGTAATAAAATGTACAGAGTACGTCTAATTCAACAAGAAAATTTATTTTAATTACTCATTTTAAATTTAATTTTTCAGAAGAATTTTATCAATTATTGAGGTATAGTACTCGAGTTTAAAAACTAAATATGTAAGTCCTGTATCAATTTTTTAAATGCCGAAATATACGTATATTCTACAGTCTAATAAATATTACTTGGCCATATACGGTTGATAAAAATAGCAAAACCAAAAATTTACTAACAAATCTTTGAATAAATATATATTTAACGTTTATTATATGATATTATATGATACTTGAGGAGTACCTCGATCCTTTTGCAAATATATAATGTTGCCATTAAATTATTCAAGAAAACAATAAAACAAAAATGTTCTTGAATATCTAAAGATATCTATAGAAGTGATAAAAATAATAACACGTGAATTCATTTAATGATCAGATCGAATTTTGCCCTCGCTATATACTATTGCTCACTTATTTTACGAGAATGAAGCAAATTAATTTTCAAACCTTATTGGAAAATAATTATTTTGAGATAAATCTGAAATAACAATCTAAAAGATAACAGTAAAGTTCTTAACAATTAATAATTACGAAAAGAGAGCTTTATTAGGATATTTTCAGGTTAGGAAGGCTTAAAGAAAGATTACATGTATTTATGCTTATTGGTTTCCTTAGGACCATTCAATAAAAAAACTCTTTTTAATAGATATTAAATCGTATGATGCCTAAATATACTCTATACGATCCTGGATTCATTAATTTGCAATATACATAAAAAAATTACAAAAGAAAATCGGATGAAATTTCAATTAACTTTTACTCTTTTATTTGGCATAATATTTACTTCGAAAATATCTAAATTACTAAGAAAAGGGTAATAAATTATTCAGACACCTTAATGTGCTTCGGGAAAAAATCCATTACAATATTGTGATTCAAACTAGCACGCCCATAACTTGGTAAAATGACCAAAAACTCGACAAGGAAATACTCGAAATAAAATATTCATAAGGCACGTATCCTTGGTTTTGATACGTTTTTATTAAAATAAGACTCTCAGTGGGATGATTTTATTTATTTTTGTTAATAATTATTACTCTAAATGACTAATAAATTTTAATACAATTATTTTTTTCTTAAATTGGACATAAACATAATAACTTTTCTTTTTATGAATCTACGCAGTTAAAAAAATTATTTGTTTATTTACTGCGACCTCATCGTCGTTAAGATATAAAAAGTGAATTAAATTTTCCAGAAGTCACATTAGTTAAATGTAAATAAGCCGGTGTTTGTTTAAAATTATACTATACTAACTAGACTTAATAGAAGTAGAAAAAAAAAAAAAAAAAAAAAAAATGAAAACTCCAAGTCTCAGTCTCAAAATGTCTTTTTAATTATTCAGGTGACATGTTTCGCTAATGAAGCATCATCAGACCTATAATAAACAGAAAAACACACGTAACTACAATAAAACCTTACACTAAAACAAAATCAAATATTAAAAATTAGATAAAATTACCTTATAGCTAGGTGACCTGCTAAGTACTGACAAATATAATTTAAATATGAGAATACCCACATATTTTGTAATAAAAAACAATAACACGGCACAAAAATTCAACAAAAAATAGAAAAAAGAGAAAAACGTGACAGGTGTAGGATTTGAACCCACGCTCTAAAGTCGATCTTGGTGAAACATCAGACCGTTAACCAATCGGCCAGCCCTGCCTACAAATATTGGAGTCAAAGGTATATATGCGTATCGTGAGCAGAAACAAGAGGTTAGATAAGATTATTAAAGATAAGTCCTGGCTCAAAGGTGAAAACATCATTAACGCATGTCAAATTTGGACTCTTTTTGGCTTTAGTGATTTCCATTTTCTCCAAGAGATCCAACTTTCTACTCTTAGGGCACTCGTGAACAATGGAAACATTTTCAGGGACGGAAAAACTATGACCCGTTGATAATAAATGGTTAGCAAATGCTGACTTAGTTTCTGTGGTGTTGGTGTCCCTGAACTTATTAACGAGGCTTAGGTGTTCCTGTACCCTTGTGGATACTCTCCTTCCTGATTGTCCTACATAAACGGCAGGGCAATCCTTACAATTAAGACAATATACACCCGATTTAGATAGAGGATCACTTTTATCCAACGTCTTTACTAGGTTCTTTCTTAGCGAGTTAGTCGTTTTGAAAGCTATGGAAAGGCTTAAAAAATTTTGCAAGTTGTTGAGAAATGCCGCCGAAATAACTAAGGCATCTAAAATTATTATTGTTGGTGATGTTGTTCGGTGGGTGGACGATGTGGTAGGACAGTTTATATTTATTATAGAATTTGTAATATAATTTGTTCAAGCTGTGAAGTGAGAAATTATTGTTTACAGCAATTATTTTTATAATATTATGTTCTTTTTGAAAAGCGTCTTTGGACAGAGGTAATTTAAATAAACGGTAGAACATTGAATTAAAGGCTGCATATTTGTGTTGATAAGGGGAATTGGAATTAAATTGGATTATATTATCTGTTGCAGAAGGTTTGCGATATACTTCAAAAGAAATACTGTTATTATTTCGGTATAAAAGAAGATCTAAAAAGGGTAATTTTCTGTTTGTTAAATTAATAGAAGTAATTGATCTCATAAAGGTACTATGATGCTGTGTACTAACAATGACTTCTATAGGGTTATAACGATATTTGATAACTTATTATCAAAAAAAAAATTGAATTTTCCATTGTCTACCATAAATATTATGACCATAGAGATAACATCTGATGCTAATGTACATCAATTCTGTCCAAAATTACTGAGCGTGTTAAATACATGCCTTTAAAAAAATACATTATATTATGTGTCGACCCCAGTGTGTGTGCTGCTTAAGATTCTTTTCAGTCTATTTTCGATTCCTTCGGTACACTTTTAATTTTGGTTTCTCTGATCATGAAGCAGTACAATCTAAATTCTCCATAAAATCCAAAAAAATAAATAAGGTACGCAAATTATGCCATGTTTCTGTAAATAAAACTTTCCTAAATTCAAGCACTTATGTGAAACAATTGATCACGTTTACTAAGTCATGTCGTACTTTAGTCTTTTAGTTAGTAAAACAATAGTAATTAACTAAGACACTTTAATAACTGAACACATTTTAATTTTTTAACATAATTTGTAATAAACATAACACACGTGAATTCCGCCTAATCTCTCATAATAATTGACACTTGTGATTACACATAATCGAGTATCGTGCGTACGATACTAAACGTGAATTCATATGACTTGGTAATGAAATAAGTAACTGATGTATCTCCCTTTTTAAAACGAGAGAGAGAGAGTGAGAAAGGACTTAAGTTTTGTAAACGCGCATCAGCATCTGGGCCCATTTAGCGCCCTGTACGAATTTTTCCTATGCTTATATCATTTTCATATTTTATTATATAGATTTACTTCCTTTAAAAATTTTATTATATTCTTTATATTTTCTTCGTTTGGTTCTCGTATACGTTTTAGGTTAGTGGTGATTGGTAAATTGTGTATTATGATGAGATTAGAGTCGTTGCAAAAGGGGCATTTTGTTAATTTTCTTTCTTTAAAATATATTCATGTGCCTATCAGAAATATAAAAATTATTGTTTGATTTTTTCTATTTAAATTTACATGTAACTAAGGCGCAGATTGTATTTTGAAGAGTTTATTGTCGGTTTAGTCCAACTTTAGTTTGAGTTCAGTTAATTTCTATGTTTTGTTATTTATTTGCAGGAATAGATCTCTGTAGTAAAAGGTATTTGATAGTCCAGAGCAAATCCTAGTTGCATTTTTAGTCATGTTATCAGCTGTTTCATACCTATGTGACTAGGGAATCCAAATCAAACTAATATTTTTAGCGTTTCTATTGTATTCGATTATGTCATTTTGAATATTTATGAATGCTGGGTGTTCACAACTATACTTTCTTAGAGCATGTACTGAGCCGAAAGAGTCTGAGCAATTAAGAATTTACTAAAAGATGATATTCTTATGAACGTAATTGCTTCTTGAATAGCATGTTGTTCTGCTGTAAGTATACTGCTATTTAAATTTGTTTCACAACTTTGTGACTTTAGTATTTTAAAAGTAGTTGTCTATGTCTGATGTCGAGAGGTGTGATTCCTTTTATACATTTTAAGCTGGTAATTGGACTGCTTGGGAAAGTTCCAGTACACACTCTTAACAGTCTACAGTGCAAACGCAGATCCTTCCATTATCGGATAAGTTGGTTGATTTTTTGTCTCAATGTGAGACTCATAAAGAGAATCTGTTAGGTGTTCATGTTTATGCATTATACATGAATTGTACTTGATCTTTTTTAGGGGAAAAAATATCAAGATTCATTGATCGGAATGATTTCAAAAATGTTTGCCAAGAACATGCTTTTATTTTCCTTCCACATAATTTCTCACAAAACGCTTTAAATTCTGCACAATAAATCCCTGTAACTATTCCATATAGGTTCTAAGTACAGCTTTCTACTTGAAGATCTGCAAAGTCTATTTCTGGTAAGTTTTCTAGTAACTCACGCACAAATCTTTGGCAATCACTTCCTGAACTTTTGTCCTCATTTGATATTACGATCATGAAGTATCCACTCTCTAACGGTTTTTTAGCCAATGCCTAATTTAATTTCTTTATCTATTATTTTAAATATTTAATCAAGATAATATTTAAAGATTTTTTTTGCGACAGTCCCCTTCTGTATTTTTGGTACGTCTGTTTGGTAGTTCTGAGTATGATACTAGTGTAGACACAAACACCTTTTTGGTCTTCCGTGAATTAAGGTTCCAAAAGCTTCAGAAAATTGATTCTCGATCAGGTTCATTAAAAATTAAAAAATTTGCTGAAGTGATTTATTGAAGTTGCAAAATGGCCTCTATAGGTGGTTAATAATAACTCCCGTTTGTTCCTCGGCAAGTTATGTTATTGTGCAAAAGTTTTTTTTTGAACCCTTTGTATTCTTGATCTATTCGCATTCTTTTGTCGTTTCCAATTTAAAGAATCACCCTGTCCTTTAATTTTTCTTATATTTTTTTCCGTCACTGTATCCCTCTACTTCTTCTATTTCTTCGGCTATTTCTACTGCTTCGGGTTCTTCTATATCTTGTACAGCACTCTTCTTCTGAACGCCAATACTCTCTGAACCGGAATTTTGAAAAGAAGCTTCTTCTTCTTCTTCTTAACATCTTCGAGACACATCTGGTAGTCTTTCAACAGCTAATTTTGATGGCCCACTAAACAAAACTTCAGAAGAAAAGCTCATATTTTCTTTTTCGCTTTCCTAATCCATTCCGACTATTTTCTTGCTACTGCTATCCGTGGTCTGTAAAAAAAAAATACTTAGTATATTCCTTAATATATAGTTGTCCAAAGTGCACCAACCCCTAAAATTTTAAATGGCAACCCCTATTTCGTTTACCACTTGGGTTCCTTATAAAATTCTACATTTTTTGCATTTATTTATTTTATTCAAAATCGTCACCTAACTTCACAAGAATGAGTGAAATGTAATATATCTAATTTTAAAACGGAATGCATTCATCGCCGTTCGTTTTAAATGTTTATACCTACCAATACTATACTTTCCAAATTCTCGACATTTCGTCTTCGATATCGGTTAGAGAAACATAAAACAATGTAATGTTTTACCGTTTTCGATAAAACAAGATTCTCGTTTTGTTTATGTCTGCTATCAAATGATAAGTGTTCATTTTTTATTTCATGTTCTTCCAGAGTCAGGGAAAAAATCTGTAAAAATCAATTTCATAAAAATTTAAAATGTTTTCAATTATTAGTGTCATTCTTAAAATGGTTACACTATTGCTGAACGCGTAGAAATGATTTTCATTTATGAAGCTCAAAATCGTTGCAAGAATGGCAGCAAAAATCGTGAAAAAAATGTTGGACACAAGTACATCCGTGGTAAGTTACTAGCTCAATTTGGAGAAACAGGATCTGTTGGCAAAAATAAAAGGAATGAGCCAGACTGCTCAATGAGGCCGCTCAGATTGAAGTTCTTAGTGAAGTTGCAACATGACTCCCACTACGTCAGTTCGTAAAGTTGCAGATCAAACTGAGTATTGAAACATTGAAGTATTGAAGCTTCACAAATTTGATCCATACAAACTCGTAATTACTCAAGAATTAGGGGATGATGAATCATACCAATGCACTGAATTTTGCGAAATTATGACGGACAAGATTATTATTCAGCCTCCGTTAATAAAGAATATATGTTTCAGTGACGAATGCACTTATTACTTAAATGGCAAAGTCAACAAACAAACCTGTCGTTATTGGAGCGACTTCAATCCGCACATTATTAGAGAGAGACATACGCATTAGCCTCAAAAATATAATGTTCGGGCGGGAACTCTAAATGGTGAAATTTATGCAGAAATGTTAAACACCTCATATAATTCATGAGGTGTAAATTTAAAGGAACGCCAATGGAAATCTTGCCCTAGATGAACATTTGCTACACTTACAACAGGAGCGCCTCTGCTTTATGTACGCCTAGTAAGAAAGTGGTAGGAGAGGACCCATAGAATGGCCACCTAGGCCACCAGATCTGACACTACTGGATTTTTTCTTATGGGGTCACTTGAAACCTGTTACAATAAAAACTCAACCAGATTCAATTCAACAATTATAACAAAGAATTGTACAGGAGTGTAGAAGTATTTCACCTGAAACTCTTCAAAACGTACGAGAACAGCTGTACTTGTGCTTCGAGAAGAATGGAGCCCATTATGAACAATTCATAAAGCAGTAAAGGTAAGGTTTCTAGTAGTGATGGGATGATTCAGATTAAAAATCATTTATAATTCGATTATGAAAATAATCGGTAGCATCCGATTATGGAAAAATTATTCGATTATTTTGAAGGAGCGATGGAAAAATTAAAAGATGATGAAATATAATCATTATACTTCGCAATCACGCACAAGTCGGTAGTCAGCATTTGAGTTTTCTTTTCGGGCTTTCTCATTGGCCATTTGAGCTTTGTCATGGGAGTGTGGACTAAAAGGGCGGAAGCGAGGTTTTCAACAGTGTTGCCATTTCTTTTCATTTCAATATTTTTAATGATTAATCGTAATAGATTTTATATATTTCATTTTCTATAAAATATTTAATGTTTAATAATAATAAACATAATACTCGTATTGCTTTTTGTTATTAATTACTGTAGGGTGTAGGACAAAAGTATGCGACTTTCAGATACAATTTAAGATTGTAATATACCTAAAAGTAGGTAAATATGAAATCATTATATCTTTTAAAGTCTTTTTTTTATATTGAAAGAAACATATTTTATTTGGCAAAATAATTCTAAAAATATTTTAAAACTTTCTTACACAGTTACGAACGGGTTGTTTTGCATCGAATTTGTTAAAATAATATCAAACTACTGATTTTTTTTTTAATTCCGGATCTTATTGTAAACATCATTTACTATTTACAGTAATACCGTTAATTGAATATTATAATATTCCAATATTCAATCAACGGTACCTAAAATTTAAAATATACTTTTTTAAGAAGACAACAGTGTAATGATCAAGAAACAAAACATGCAAAACTAATTATTTGTCACAAATTGATCAGCTGATAAAAGGTGTTATCTGTCTTGTGATTTGCGATGTTGCAATATACAGTGCGAACGTAAAGGTTGGAATAAATTCATTTAAAATTCAGGGGTATGTTAAAAAAAAACGCTCGGACATCGATTTTTATTTTTAACTGCGGGTTTTCTGACTATAATTTTATGTATACAGGGTGGCCCAAAAATAAGTTACGGTCATCAACGTAATTTTTTTAAATGTAAACACCTATTTTTTATTTTAGATTTAGGTTCTACATCAAATTCTAAGTACATTTCATGTACCATGTCCTATACCTAAACTCGACCGTTGACGACTGAACACAATAAAAGGCTATTTTTGGAAGAGTTATTTATATCAAGCAACCTATCAGTTATTGTTTGGTTATTTACATTTGTGGTTGGTGTTTTTGATTGTTAACTTGTCACAATTTGTTGACATCAAATAATTTTGAGTAAATTTAGTTTGATTTAGATGCCTAAGCAAAGTTTTGCTTGTGGTAAGTTTATCAAAAGAAAAAATTAAAATTTCAAAAAATGGTACGTCTTAGTGAGCGAGAGCGAATAGAGATTTTGATGATGATTGGTTATGGAAACAGGATGCGCACTCAGATGGAAGTCTGTGAAATTTATCATGCCAAGTATCCTGATAGGCCACGTATATCTCAAAGTACTGTCAGTAAAATAGAACAGAAATATCGGGATTTGGGTCATGTCAGGGATAATTATACGAAAGGTCAGTCAAGTATATCAGAAGAGAAGCAACTAAATGTTTTGCTGACAGTTGAAGAAGATTGCCATAAAACGACTCGCAATATTGCGTTAGAAAATCAGATATCCCAGACATCCGTCGTTAAGTATTTAGGTATAAATAAATGGCACCCTTACAAAGTTCAATTGGTTCATGAAATAAATGAAGATGACCCAGATAGGCGTTTAGAATTTTGTGAGAGACTTATGGACTTGTGCCATGCTAATCCACAATTTAAAAAAAAAATTGTATTTTCTGATGAGGCAACGTTTTGTCTTCATGGTAGTGTAAACCGGCAAAACTGCCGATATTGGGCTACTGAAAATCCGCACTGGATGATGGAGTGCCACAGCCAAGTCCCTCAAAAAGTAAATGTTTGGGCGGGGGTGATTGAAAACAGGGTTATAGGGCCCTTTTTCTTTGAAGGATACTTGAATGGTGAGAGGTATTTAGAGTTTTTAGAAAATGACTTGGTTCCATGCCTTGCCACTTTATACCCCGATCCAGAAGACCCGGATATATTAGATAATTCCTTATGGTATCAGCTAGATGGAGCTCCAGCCCATTACACTCGTCCCGTGCGCCAGTACCTGGATACCGTTTTCCCTGGACGTTGGATTGGTCGGAGGGGTGCAATTGAATGGCCGGCCAGATCGTCGGATCTGACTCCTTTAGATTTTTTTTTGTGGGGGTATCTTAAGTCTAAAGTTTATGTTAATCGGCCAAACAACATTGAAGAATTAAAAATTAGAATAACGGAAGAAATAAGATTGATAGAACCTTCTGTTATCGATAACGTTTTACAAGAATTTCAGCATCGACTGGGATATTGCCAAGAGGTTCGTGGCAGCCATTTTCAACACTTAATAAATTAATTAAAATATTTTTATGTATTCTTGCTTGATATAAATAACTCTTCCAAAAATAGCCTTTTATTGTGTTCAGTCGTCAACGGTCGAGTTTAGGTATAGGACATGGTACATGAAATGTACTTAGAATTTGATGTAGAACCTAAATCTAAAATAAAAAATAGGTGTTTACATTTAAAAAAATTACGTTGATGACCGTAACTTATTTTTGGGCCACCCTGTATACATAAAATTATAGTAAGAAAACCCGCAGTTAAAAATAAAAATCGACATGTCCGAGCGTTTTTTTTTTTAACATACCCCTGAATTTTAAATGAATCTATTCCAACTTTTACGTTCGCACTGTATATACTGGTGTGATTTTTAATTCATATTTAAATGTAATTTTATTGATATTTAAATGTAGGTACATAAAATACATTTCACATTTCACTCATTTATAAGGTTAAGTATGGATTTTGAAAAAAAAATTAAATGCAGTTTATGTAGAATTTTATAGGGAACACAAAAATGGTAAAAAAAAGGTGTTTCTATTTAAAATTATAGGGTTAGGTGGATTGGAGATCAGGGAGTTGAAAGTAACACGACTACAAATGCCTCAAAAATCGTCACTTTTGATATCTAAATTGACCTGTCGCCTAAATTTTAAACATCATTGGTAGAGGCAATATTCAATGCTGTTCGTTTTCAAATTGTCAACCGATATATAGCAAGAAAATATTAATAAAAGTGAATTTAGGAAAAAATAAAGGTTACAAAAACACAATTCCTTTTAGGTTTATTTTTTGTTCAGTTATAAAAAACTACTTCCCAAATTGATGTGAATAAATCAAAAATACTTACCATAAATTGCACCAAAAACACAATTTTCAAAATTTGCACCACTTCTATAGCCGTTTGTGATAAATTTGATATAAAACAATTTGCAGTAAGACATTGGTCGTATTGGTTAGATGCGGTTTTCCGCTTTTTCATTGGATGTTAACGTACGATTCCTTGCAGGGTCATAAAGCCAATAAAGCCGATTTTCAGCGTGGAATGGTTCTTATAGTTGGTATTTACCAATGCATTTTTGCCATTCTGGTTTTAACCAAAATAGGGGGAAACGTGACATCACGGATCAGCTGTTTGGCGTTTGGTATTTACCAATTATTACCCGGTTTTGGATTAAACTTTGGGTTATACAGTCCAGAAAAAGGTTATTCTTAGATTGTAAAAAATTGATTGAGAATTGCGATATGATATGCGCCCTTTATAAATTAAGATAAAAAAATACCAATTAGTTTTAAATTATTAAGAAGAACAAGTAGCAATACGCTACAAAAAAAAGTTAAATTAAAGGAGAGAACATTAAAAATTAATTCCTTCAATAGGTGTTTATGGCTTCACCCATGCAAATTTACATGACCATTATACATGATTTATTTTAGATGCAATAAAAGCATTTTCATTCAAAAGAAAAGAGTGGCTAAGGCTCTGGAAAATCAAAAAATTCGACTTAACCTAAAAACCAATTCATTTTAGCGACTGTTTCTGGGAAACAATACATCACACTTACCTATCAAAGTTGTCAACCAAAAGAATAACCGCAGTTCTGACAAATTCATCGCTGAAAATCGGCTTAATATTATTTACTAATCTGCACTGGGATTCTAAAATCACGACTCGATCTCGATACGATCACGACTTCGAATTCGATCGCTACTCAGTCGTGACGAGAAAGGCGATTCTAAATTTCAATCGTCGGCTAAACTCGTTTAATTCGATTTGATTTAGGTTTCTTGGTATATATTTGTTATTTTCCCTAATATTTGACAGATGGAAACGTCAATTGTCTTTTCTATTGATAAACAGTAATTGGAAAATAATAATTCAATTCATGGAAAATCACAAAAACTTGTTGTGTTCATTCACTTTTGGTTTTAATATGGCAACATGGGTGCAATCAATAGGATCCATAACACCAGGGAAATTGGATCTCTCTATAAATATTAATTTATTAATTTCCCTCATCTCTTATATTTGAAAAATTAATCAGTCAGCAAGGTGATTGTCAATAATTTCAGTAACTTTATGGATCCAACGATTTGCAGTAGTTTCTCTAATTCCAAATTTAAAATCTTATCCTTTGGTAATAATCTGTAGCATAAAATTTTGACATACTAAAGCTGCCCATTCAATGATAACTCTACTTCCTCTGCCTCTATTATTAACAGAAGGTTGTGGAAAATATTGTCGCATTAAATCTATTAGTTGTTGTGTATAAGAAAGCTTCTTGATATACTAATGAAAACCTGGTATGACTATTGGTAAACAATAAATGAAACAAATACGTTTAAAAAAGGATGCTGTCACATTATGCACGTATTAAAAAAGGAAGAAGCTATATCGTCTGGTGTATACGATATACCCAAGCGTATCGTCGACAAATCGTTAAAAACTAGGCAATCTGCGAGACACTCACGACTGAAAATGTTATTCAGAATTAGTCATATCGAGTAATCGTGTCGAATCGTGATTTTAGAATCCCAGTGCTAGTCATATTAACACAAAACAGCTGTTTTTTGACATACCATCTATCGACGATAAGAGGAGACCCATTCAATATTTTGCCCACCAATTAACACTTGTAGTTATATATACTCGACTATCGAGGTTACGATACTAAAGATGAATTCACATAACTTAGTAACGGAATAACTAACTCATGACAAGGCTTATGTTTATCCGCGAAGAACATGAGCTCATTATCGCACTTAAAGGAATTCTCGAACAGCGTCATATTCCATGATTATGTAAGGCTTTAGGAATTTAACACAAAACTATTAGACATGTAAATTTGGTAGGAAAACATGGTATTTAGTAAATGAATTAATAAATAAAATTTCTTCGTCTGGCTCAGTCCTTACCTACGAGTTTATACTGTCTCAAATATCTTGAAATAGAGAAACAGCTAAATTTTCTTTGAAGTGCTGGAATGTGTTAAAACAGTAGATGTTGCAAAAACACCAATTAACAACTTGACAAGAAAGTCCCTCAGAATCAAAATTATGCAAGAGGGTAAAGAGCAAAAAAATAAAACAGCGTTTTTGATGCACTTTCACACAATCCAGATCATGATTTAGTTAAGTATTTGCAGGGCCAATTTACAATTTACTACCTCGTTCAAGACCAAATTGATGAGGCAGTTATGACAATTTTTACTCCTGTTTGAATAAGGTATTTTTTAGGTAGCGAATTTTCTGACCTTATAAATTACATTGATAGAATTACTTTAGTAAGTGAAGTTAATCGTAAGTAATAAGTAGTTTTGCTATATTTTTTATTTTGAAAACATATTAAATTAAAGACTCTGATTGTATTGTGTCCTATTATATGAAGAATTTCAGCAAAAAAGTCACAATACTATAAAGAATGTGTTCCAGTTTAAAAATACAAATATATATGATACAAGTTATAACTTATTATCTAGACCATAACGGAATCCACACACATAATTTCTCATCGATGGTCCTGCCATAGCAGAACTGACCATACACCACAAGTTGATTAAAATCAAGGCTCGCGCCGCACTATTATAAATAATTTACGGATTTTCTTCCTGGTGTGTATAAAAGCGAAATTTTTTGACCGACTCGTGATCATTTTCTTACCAGCGCTCGTAGCGGGATTTTCCTTTAGATTTGCAATTGATTTGAATTTTAATAGAGTTGCAATATTGCGCGGGTGCTATTACCGGTTTTTTTTTTAATTGGTTTGTTGTTGTTTGTTTCGTGGGTATTTGCTCGATGCTATAAAATGGTAAGAGAATTATTAAATTAGTTTTAGTGCGGCAGAATATTTTCAGAGAAAAAAGAATGATTGCATCGGTCACTTTATGGGTTTTCTGGGTATTTAGGATATTCGTCATATGAAGACACGAAATTTTCTGACCATTAGAATTTTGTTTGTAAATTGAAGTAAAGAACCTATGGCGTAAAACATGCTTAAGCTATATCTTGAGATTAATGATATTCAGAAGACCCTAAGATAAAAGTTCAACTTACTAAATGGTGATCTTCCAGCAAATTTTTCCTTTGGTGGTCCTTGAGGATGAATGAGCTGATACTTTTAAGATATGTCATTAGAATTTAATAGTAGCAAAAAACTTTTTAAAAAATTAGGTACATTTTGTGGCACGATATTGCTTTCCTTCTTTTTCAGATACCTACCTCTTTTGGATGTTGGTAATCATGTTAGCAATTGACAGTTCGAAATAGTTCTACTCAGCTTTTTCCAAACCAAGTCCGTAGGTTCTGCAACCGTGATGTTCTTTTTCTTCTTGTTCCTCTTTTACCCATTGCTTTGCTTGTATTATGATTTGCAGTAGGGAGTATTTTAGTTTTCTTTTTTTAATGGTGTACATGATTTCTAAATCTTTTTTCAGTCTTCTAAGCACTTCTATCTTTATATTGAGAGCTGTCCATTGTATTCTGAGCATTCTCTTATATACCCACATCTCAAGTGCTTCCAATATTTCAGTGGTGGCGTCTGTGCCATACAATAAAACAGAAAAGCCATTAGCATAGTGCATAAATCTAAGTGCCTTATTTTCATTTCAAGAGATTTGTTGTGAGTTTTGAAGATGACACTCATTTTGTAATACTGTTCCATTGTTCACTTAAGACGGTTTTCATTGTTCAACACGTTTAATTCAAATTTGGTCGACATATACACACAACGAAACTTTAGATGGAATAACCTCAAATTTTGTAGTAAATTCAACTGTTAACAAATATTAATAAAACGACGTTTGTTGCTTACAAACTGCTTTATTTAATGACGAAAAAAGTACAAATACCATGTAAACAAGCATAAGCAAATTTAAAAAACAAATAAAATATATTTCTGGGTTTGAAAGAAAAACATCAAAATAATTTAACAAGTTAAAAAAAAAAAATGCTAATAGCCTGTGTTGCCTCTTCTTGCTCTTATGCAGGCTTCAATACGTTATGTACGCTTCTAATTAAATAATCAACATTCTCATGGGCTTATTTTCCCATTCTTCAGCTTGATAAGTTGTTGGTTGTTTCCAAGATTATGCTGACGAGGTCTTACTCGTCTTTTGACCTGATCCCACAAATTTCCAATGGGATTTAAGTCCGGTGAACAAGCAGGCCAATTTAAAATGTTAATTCCCTTGGTTTCAAGATAATCTGAAGTCACTTCTAGTATAGGGTAGTAAGGTAATGTACGTTACCTTGCATTAAAATAAAATCATCTCCACTAGTAGTACAGTAAATCTGTCGAAACAAAAGGCCGTTTTGACGAAAAAGTACCTACACACTTTTTTTTGCGGATATCATTAAAAGAGCATTCAAAAAGCTTAACTTGAAATTTGTGACGACCTCGACGCGTACCGGGTTTTGTGAAAAAACTCAAAAGTTTTTTGGATTTCATTTATCTCGAGAATAGTAAATTTTTGTAAAAATTTGTAAGTTTCTCGTTGAGTTCACTTGCTGCGATAAAAATTACAAAAAATAGATGGCGCCAAAGTACCCAAAATTTTTTTTTATCCCAAAAAGCCAGTTTTCGCTTTTTAAAAAAAATATTTATCGCAGCATTGTCAATGAAAAAGTTGTTCGTCTTGAAAAAACCTACAAAATTCATTTCATTTTATAAAGTTTAACCGGCTAATGTCATTTTGTCATGGCCTACAATATAAATTTTAAAAAAATCAAAATATTAGGTTAGGAAAGGATACATTTTCATTAAATTGGTTTAAAAAAAACTATATCAAATAAAAAGTATTTTATAGCTTCAATTTATATAAAATCAATTTATTTAGAAATCCCATTGATATATCTTTCTCTCTTGCACTCATGCAGTTCTTAATATGGGAAGTACTAGAAGGATACAATCGGACATGCAAGTGCAACACCTCATTTTAAAGGCAATTAAAAATACTTTTTAAAAATGAGAAAATCCAATATGGCGCCCATAAGAAAAAATAAAGTTGATGATCGAAAAATTATTATTTTTTAGATTATTTTTTTTTGTGTCATGTTTTAGAGCATAAAAAGTGGCAATGAAAAAATGTTTTTAGTTTTCCGATATCTCTTTAAATAAAGTCGGTAGAAATAATTTTTTTGGATATCTCCAGAAGTATCCGGAATTTTAAAATTTTTTAAACGTCATTTTATTAAGCTCCAAATTGCGCAACTTTGCCTCTATTTAGCCTACCCTGTAACTCTTGCGGCTTCCGAGATTCCAATGGTCACCCTCGAATTTGGGACACCCTGTACTTACAACATTTTTTTAAATCTTCTAATAGCCGTGATCGCTTTTCTACATCATTTTAATTATCACTTTAGAAAAATTAACATTTTACTTTTACATTAGAATAATTATTTTATGCTTAAGTACGTATCGCATCTAGATGTCAGAAAATAATAAATGATTGCAATAAAGTACTTTTCCATGATATATTTAAATAAATAAATAAATATGCCTTTATGTTACGAAAATGTTCTTGGTAAATAACCGAATTCCTATTTTAAATATTATTTTAGGTTTGCAAAAAGTCAGTGAATTCCCTACTAGAGCCACCCACTCCCAAGCAATTAAAACACATCTTACTTGACAATAATGAAATTAGTGAGGAAAAGTTAAAACACAATGAAAGTATAATTAACGAATGGGTTAGTTGTCAGGCGCATTTTCCAGAAAATATTGGTAAGTTCGAATTATTTTAGCCACTGATTTTCACACATATAATATTCATGTACTTCTTTCATCACACATATAATACTGACGTACTTGAGTGGTTCAAATGAGCACATATTTATAACTTATGCTTCTAACTATGCATATATTTGAATTATACCATTGTCACATAAGGCATAAGTTAACTAAAAAATTTAAAATATTTATTTTCTCAAAAAAAAAAAAATGATGACCTCAACTGTTTTTTTACGTTTATCAATTTTTTTACAACAAACATCTTCCCAACTAATTAATGGAATTAATGATGATGATATCATTTTGCTGATCTTTTAACGGAAAATTTTTGCATCAAAACACACTTAACCAGTTTAAAAAGCGAATCCTGCTTTATCATTAGAAGTGGATTGAAATTGTTATAAAATGGCAGGCGGTTGCCCCCCGAATGATTAAAAAAAAAAAAACAAATTAGTTGTTGACCATGTTTTTAAATCTAGTTTTGTTTTATTACTATGAAAAATACAATAACATGTATCTATGGTTATTAACCTTAAAATATTGGAATACCAAGTAGGTAGCTGGCTTTGTTTATTGTTTTTTCGTTTCAATTTACAGTTTATAGAACAAAGGAAGCCCAGGCATTTAAACATATTCAAATAAGTAATTTGAATATATTTAGCCATTTATTTGATACCAAGGTGTTTCTGAAGTAATTTTATTTTATAATTAGTTAAATTATTATGTTGGAATTAGTTTTTCACATAAATTTAGATGCCCTGTAATTTATTGGATTTTTTTTTTGATACTATGACACGTTAAGAGAAAAATACTTTATTGGTGTCAAATGATATTGACGTCATAGTCTCTCAATTTTGTCATATTTTAGGAATGGCTATAGCACTCTTTGTGATATTAAAAAGGTATAAAGCATCCCCGGTTGCGTATTTACGTTTCCGTGTTTATTTCAACACCGCGTGGTCGTGAAATCAGCACGGAAATGTTTCTTAATATTGGTTTCCAAACCCGTATTGATTTCAACCAGTATCAAAGTTCCAAAATTGGCGACTTTCATAGTTGGCGCTGCTGCGCCAGAATCTGCAAAGTGTAGTGTTTATTCTGCGTTTGTTTATTATTTGTGGTTTTAAGGTTAGGTGTATGTCTATGACTTTAATCTAATAATAATTATGGAATTCGGGCTTCGTTCGCGTTAGAGGCTACATTGATTTTTGGAGGCAGTGTTTTTAACTCTTTTCCTCTAATCTCTTATTGTTTGTGTGTACGTTGTTTAACGGTAAGTTGAGCTTATTATACGTTGTATTGGCTTTTTATTGTTTTGGCTTACATCATCTGCTTTTTGGCTAGAATTTTTTCATTTTGTGCATGCTTGTCTTAAATTCTTGCTTTCAGTTAAAGTAATATGAGCGATACAGGGGGGGGCGGCCAAATAGACAGACAGGTTTCCGTAAGGGAAAGGGCATATATGACAATATTGCATTTATCACATCTTATATTAATGATACATTTCTTTCCTCTGAATCAGTTATAGCAGTCTTTTTAGACATAAAAGCAGCATATGATAATGTAAACATCTATAAAATGTATAATACTCTACAAAACATGGAAGTGCCCAGTCATATGTGTAATGTAATCTACAAGCTTTTTACACACCGACTTCTGTATTGTAGGAGCAATAATGGGTCATTCTTGGGTCCAGTGCTGACAACTATGGGTCTTCCACAAAGCTCCCCTTTGAGTACCATCCTATTTAATATTTATATAAAAAACATTTTTGACTTAAACCTGGGGGATGCATTTGTAATAGGATATGCCGATGACTTGACAGTAATAATCAAGGGCAAAAACGTAGCTACAATGATTAATAAAATTAACATTGCCCTGGAACGCATAGATTTATATCTCCGGGAAAACAACCTATCCTTATCGATTAATAAGTGTGAAGCAATGTGGTTCACTAGAGGGAGAAAAAGTGTCACCCCACCTCCCATACAAATTAATAATTCAGTTATCCCCTTTAAACAAAACGTCAAATATTTGGGAATAGTATTGCAAGAGAATCTAAAGTGGCCACCTCACATCTTAAAAACTAAAAATAAAGCAAAAAAGTCACTGAACGTCCTAAGAGCATTGTGTAGAGTATGGTGGGGTGCAGACCCAAACACCCTCTTGACTGCCTTTTTTGCTTTGGTACAATCTCATCTAGATTTCGGTTCGATATTTTTTAAACCATGTGCAGGAACGGCTCTGAATGGATTGGACGTGGTGTTTTATGAGGGCTTACGCATATGTATGGGATGTATGCGCTCTACGCCCAGAGTGGCATTGTTAGCGGAAGCATCTATGATAGACCTACAATACAGGAGAAAACTACTGGCTTCCAAACTAATTTCGAAATTTTTTTTCGAAATTTTATTAATTACAAATCACCCTATTATTCAAATCATAAATAATATTAGATCTAAAATAATACATAGACCTGAGTTTTGGAATAACAATAAAACTCCATATCTAGTGACTGCATTTCAAAGCTACAGACCATACATAACCTTACTCTATAGAGGAGAAAAATTTCCATGTTACGAAATCCCCTTAAACATTCTAAGTGGGTCTCTAAAAATTATAAAATGTAACTTAAAAAAGGGAGATATCATGACAGGAAATAAATTTATAGACGAAACCAACAACTTAAAAATCCGCTATACATTTATTTATTCTGATGCTTCAAAAAAGGGCAATAGGGTGGGATTTGGCATATCTATCCCATCCTTGAACTATAGATTCTCGTCACGTTTGCCGGATAACCTTAATATTTATAAGGCCGAAATAATTACTATTCATGATGCTGTAGAAACCGCTATCAAGCAACAAATCAAGAGAGCAATAATATTTTCAGACTCAAAAGGTGCAATTACAAAGCTCAGTGGCTCTTTTTTTACAGCAAACTCTGAATATTGGGTTCTTAAAACTAAAAAAATTAATTGCCATGACTAACAACAATGGCTATGATATTAGACTGTCTTGGATCCCAGGTCATTCAGATATACCAGGCAATGATGAGGCAGATATTCTGGCCAAAGTGGGAACTGATTTAAACATCCCTAGAAGAATGCTCTATGATATTCAGGATATATTCAACATTTTAAAGCAGGAAATAATAAATACATTTAGGGACAAGTGGAAAATTTTAGTGTTAAACCATCATCGCAGATATGCTAGGGTACAACCCACATTTACCAACAAAAAATGGTTTGCTAACTTGAACTATAAAGACAGAAGACATATCACAACAATTATTAGAATGCGTACAGGACATTGCTTGACTAACTCCCACCTTTATCGAATTAACATAAAAGATAACCCTTTGTGTGATTGTGGTTTATGGGACGACTTGGACCATATTTTCTTTGAGTGCCCAATTAATCGCGTTATTAATTTTGACCTATATAAGATCTTTGTATTAAAGAAAGGAGTATCACCATTATCTATGACTGACATTTTATCTGCTCCGGACGATGAAACAATAGAGATAATCATGCGATTCATAAACATTAACCAGATTAAAATCTAAAGCTCAACTTTCCAATAACCTTGAATTGTCCTATAATCCTGCCTTAATTGCTTGTTTTATGTGCATTGGTGTGGTCATATATTCCCTCTGTTGTATCACTAATATTCCTCCTGTTTTACAGCCTTAGATAGAAACAGAATACGCCTAGAGGCCCAATCATAAGTTGTATTTCCTTATCAAAGAGTTACAGTGCAGCAAAGTATCCTGAGACTCCTACATGGTCCAGAGCCAGATAAAGTAGAATCTCACACAAATCGGGCTGGCAATTGCCTTGCAGCAGAGCCATCAAGTCAACAAGACAAGACAAGACAATAATTATGGAGCAGTTTAAAATTTGTTTTTCAAAAATAACCAATGATTTTGAGGTTTTAAAGTTCGAAGGAACTTCTTCAGTAAGTTATAGTTGTGAAGTTCAGTGTTCGTTGTCTGATACCGCCAATTATGATGAGATGTGTAGTTACATTATAAACAAGTTTTCGGCAGAAACAAAAACAAATTGGATAATGAAAAGACGTTTTTCAAAACCCGTGCGTTACGATTTTCAAAAAGTTTTCGTTTGTCAGCTGGCAGAGAGAAAATAAATCGAAAAAGAAAATCCAAGGAGCAATGAGAAACTTCAATTGCGGGGCAAATATAAGCATAAAATTTTTAAAAGTGACGGAACATACTTTAAAAAAATCATCTTTATTGAAGAGAGGTTTGAATGTCGCTATACATATTAATTTTATTCATCCCATAGAGTAAATGTTGCACAATCTTTGGGACTCCTGCGTTGCTCTGTATATACGAAACAGCCATTTACATCTACATTACAGCGTCAAATGACAGCTGCAGCAGCTAAATCATATCACGAGTTCAGCATTATGGAAAATTGCGAGGAAGATGTTTATGTAACATTGGCTAATGCTCAAAAAAATCCACTCGATCGTCAAGTACCGTCAAATGGGGTTAAGTGAATCAAAATAAGTGGTTTTTTTCGTTTTTCTGCCAAAGTATTAAATTAAAAAATATGTAAAAAATATTGTAGATTCTGGTAAACGTCTTAAAAGATTTTGTTAAAACTTGTAAGCATTTAAGCATGGGAAGTCCTCCATTTTTTTTGATAAAGTCTGATTCACTTTACCCTCCGGTTTGGGGTAAAGGGAATCATGTATTAGAAGTGCTGTAAAATTCACTTTAAACATAATGTGGGTAAAATGAATCAACAAAAAATAAAAAAAGAAGATTTAAACGGAAAAAAACACTTAAAAAAAACAAATTCTTTATTCTAAAGGTAACAAAAGTAAGATTAAGTAACAAAGTCTTATTCTATAACACATTCTATCACAGAATATTAAGGCTTTATAAAAACAACAAACTTAGGAACTTTTCTTTAAACAAAAATGGCACTCTTGGTAAAAAAAACTTAAGTCTACATACAAAACATAGGAAAATTAACAAAAAACAAATTACTCCAACTTTTTAAATTCGTCGTTGTCTAAGTTAAAAACAAATTTACCCCTCTTGAAAGACGTTTGACGCAGTTTTCTAATAATTTGGTTTTGGCTTATTAGGCAAAGGTCCTGTATTTCTGGATAAACAAAATACCCCTTTTCCGAGTTTACCTTTTTTCTCATGGCATTTATAGTAAATTCTTTTTTCTTTGAACAATTCTCGATTTTGCTAACAAACAATCGATCTCGTTTCTCGGTTGGAAACTTTGCAATAATAAACTCCCCAATCCTTGGCTCCATGGATAAGTCTGTGTCGATCATGTAAGTATCATCATTCGATGTCGACGGATTTGGATCAAACTCGTCAAAGTTTTCAACAATATTTTCGAAATCACTTAGGGAAAATTCTTTATCTAACTCTCGATCTAACTCATCATCCGATATTTCCAGGGCTCTTCTTTCGTTTTTTTTCATGTTTTTTTTATATGATTTTTTTGTGGGTGTTTTATCTATTATCGTTGATAATAAACTTTGACTTGACACACTTTTGCCAGCCTCGATAATAATTTTTTTTCCTCTCTTTGTTGATTGATTCGGGGTAGTTTTTAAATTTTTTAGGTGACTGATTATTGTGTTACTCCAGGCCTAATCATTATTCTCACCATTTTCATCGATGTGTAAATTTCGTGGAATTTTATTTAAAACTTTGTTGGGATCGAGCGGAAAAATTCCACATGCCTTAAAATCAGCAATGGAATTTTCTTTCGACTTTATGCCAACCTTTTCCACACTCTGTCTCAGCAGCCTTGGAAACTTAGTTTTAGGAATGACTCCACGGTGTTTTAGTTTCCATTGTTCCAAGGTGGATCTCCATGCAGCTTTTAAAGGCCTAAAATACGCGACATCGAGCGGTTGAAGCAAATGAGTTGAATTGGGAGGGAGTAAGACAAAATCAATTTCATTATTCTCACATTGCTGTACGACATTAGTGGTAATGTGGCAATTTAAGTTATCGCCTATTAAAACTTTACGCTCAGCAAGCTTTCGAAAATAAGGCATGTCAATTGTCTTAAACCAGTCCTCAAATATATCAGAGTCAAACCATCCACTCATGCTTCTGTTATATCTTGCTCCTTCAATTCCTCCCTCTGTCCAACCATCATAGGAATGTTTTGCCTTGTATACCGTATATGGAGGCAGTAATGTTCCATCAGCGGCTATTGCAAACATCACAGTTGTGCTGGTCTTTGAGGAGTCTATTAACCTATGGGCATGCTTTGCACCTCTTTTTGTAATTACTTTAGCCGACCCGGGATCATCCACAAAATTGGGCTCGTCGTAATTGATAATATTTTGAGCAGGGACGTCTTTCAACGTGACCTGCAAGTTTTCAAAATATTTTTGAATAACCTCGCGGGTTAATGCACCTCTAACGCGTTTTGTATTTTCAGCCAACTTAACGGTAAGGTCTTTATTTCTGCTCATAAAACTTTTGAACCAGTCCATCCCTGGCATATTTTCTTTAAATCTGGAATCCCTTACTCCTAGTCTATTTAGATATTGTTGCACAATTGCTCTAACATCTGTACTTTTTAATGGGAATCCCCAGTCGGCGCAAATTTTGATTGTCTCCTTTAGTCTTAGCTCTTGCTCACCACTTAGTACAGGCTGTCGACCATATTTTAAAGAATGTTTGCCATGATATCTTTTTTGAATGGTACTGAAAGGCACACCAAATCTTTCAGATGCTTGTCTCATGGACATATCACCTCGTCTAACCGCTGCCACTGCTCGACGAACATATTCTTGATCTTAGTTACATTTTCCCTACGGCCCCAATTTTTTTTTGTGAATTCTTGGCATGCTAAAAAGACCAAAACTAATAAAAAAATATTTCTTATATAAAAAATTATTTAAAAAAAAAGTTTTAAAAAATTTAATCATAAATTTACAGCGACACTTAAATGATTCATTTTACCCATTAAAGTTACCATCTTAGAAAAAAAAAAAATTGCTAAAATTCAACAAAAAAAAAATTACCAAAAATTAAGCACAAATTTGTTTATTAATGTCTAATAAACACATTAATTACATTCAAGTAAATAAATATTAATATTGATCACTTCCGCAACCAATCGTTTCCAAAGTTTTGTAAAATACAAAAAAATCGTTTAACCGGAACATGTCGTTATGGTACTCACGTGTATTTTTTTGAGCAGCGAAACACACCCTACCACATACAAAGACATACTAACGAGGTCATCTCGATGCAATAATGTCACTATATGGGGCAGGTCTGCGACGGAATCGACTTTTTTGCGGAAATACCCGATTAATTCATTTTACCCACTATGATTCACTTAACCCCGTTTGACGGTAACTCATTTGTATAAACAGTGGCGACTCCAAAATGACGGCACCAAAGACAGTACTGACATATTGAAAATTTTGAAAAGAAAATAGATAGAGCTTCTGGAGTGCAATATTAATTTATGTGTTGTGGAAGATCCCACCGTTTGCGTTTTAATTACTCCAATAATGCAAAGAGTTTACAAGACGGGATTAGCTGATGATATGCTATTTATCGATACAAGTGGATCGTGTGATCAGACTAATACTTGTATGATTTTTATATTCGCGGGTAATAAGGTTGGTGCTTTACCTATAGCTGTTATTTTGCACACTAGCCAATCACAGCACAATTATACTCTGGTTTTTCGCACAGCAAAAGATTTTCTGGAAAAAACGTGCGGTAAGTTATTTCAACCAAGAATAATTATGACGGATGATAGTAGCACCGAGAGAAATGCATTAAGAGAGGTTTTTCCTAACAGTAGGTTGCTGCTTTGTATATTCCACGTTACTCAGGCATTTTGGCGATGGTTGTGGCAGCGTTAACACGAAGTTAAAAAACAAGATCGGCAGATAGTTATGAACAGTTTTTGTGCGGTGATGTTTGCCAAGACAATGCAGGGAGCAGAAATTAACATATCAAATCTGCTAAATAGTGACAGAGTGAAAGAAAATCCGGAATTAAAAATCCACTTAAGTAAGTGTTTATCATATCGATGCGATATACTTACTAGAGGTAACAACACAAACAATTAATGCGAGTCGTCAATAAGAATATTTAAAGACAGAGAATTTATTTCTAAAACATTTGAATCCTATCATAAGAAACGACTCCTTCAGTTTGCTAATGGAAGATCTCGAAAACTTACCATAGCCTATGAAAAATTTCGTAAAGATAGCAAAGGAATAGATCAGATAACGCAAGTTGATGGCAGTACATATTTTGTAAAGTCAGGTATTCATTTATATGTAGTAAATTCTGATATGGCAACATGTGACTGTCCGTTTGGAAGAGGAGGTAAATATTGTAAACATATATGTGCTGTGGAAAGAAAATATGGAATTAGATTCTTAACTTCAATATGTTTAACTAAAGGAGATCGCCAAAATTTTGCAAAATGGGCACTGGGAAACGAATTTTCTTCATCATTATTTGACGATATTTCACTAATTCTAGTGCAAACGAAATCAGAGAAATAGAGTGCGTTTCAGATATGACATCCGATGCAAGTACTGAGGGATGCACGTTTGAGGGATTTCAGCTTCCATTAGTTTCAACCGAATTAAATAGTGATATTAATATTGCGAGCAATAAAGAAGACTATATGAACACAGTTGAGACAATTAAATCCTAATTTTCGAGAATCTGTAGTGTTCCAGAAAATGCCTTCAATCCAGCTAATACGAACATACTTACCAAATTTGCTTCTAATTTGTCTCAACTACAAACTCCATCCAACATATTATCGTTTATTTGTGAAAAGAATATCAACAAAAGAAAATCCAGAAAAATTCACGTCCAACCTACTTCAATCGCACGCCGCAAAAATAGAAGTTTACCTTGCAGTGGAAGAATTCAGTCAGGAAGACCTACAAAAGCAGAATCCCAAAAACGAAAACGTCTCCGTTTACATAATATTTCTTTCAATATTATTAACATTGAACCTGTCGCAAAAAAACATTAATACCTTTTATACGTACCTAATACTAGAGAAAATATATATTTCCTAGTAAATGTACCTAATATTATATTTTGAGTTCTGTAGAGAAAGTTATGAGTTATTTTATTTTTATTTTTAAGTTATATAATAAAAATTATTTTTTAAATAATAAAAATAGTATATAACACACCAAGGTGAAAAGTGTTTTTTTTTTATCGCGAGAAAAGTATGGTTTACCTAGGCGCGCCTGAAAAGTCTAAAATGTCAATATTTCTACGCAGTTGTATAAATAATTCCCATTTTTAACACGGATTAGGCGTTGCTGGTTTCAATAAATTTAGTTATGATTTCCAAAAAGTGTTTAAAAGTATGTTGTTCATTTGACACTATGCTAATCATTTTTGAAAAATATGGTTCATGTCGTACGCAAAAATAACCTAAATTAAAGCATAGCTATAGTGTCAAATGAATAACATGCAGTGCTCAAAACAATTAAATACTTCTTAGAAAATCGTAACTAAATTAATTGAAACCAGCTACACGATACAAAGTAGTGCATATTTAAAGATCGAGGCTCTTAAAATCAACACGGGTTTGTAAACCAATATTGCGCTACATTTCCGTGCTGAATTGACGACCGCGCGGTCACAGGTTACCTAAACTATAGTATAATTTAGTAATAATAGTATAATTTAGGTAATCTGAGGCGCGGTGTTGAAATGAACACGGGTTTGGAAAGCAATATTAAGAAACATTTCCGTGCTGATTTCACGACCACGCGGTGTTGGTTGTGCGAAGAAAACACGGAAACGTAAATACGCATCCCGGTTTTCTTCTTGGTTTTCAGCTGAATTGAGAACATTAGTTAAGTTGAAGAAAGAGGCTCCTAAGTGTTACAGGAGCAGTCATCGAGCAGCTGACTATTTAAAATTTTCTAATCTCAGAAAAAGATGTAAAATTTTGAGTGGTATTTGCTATCAAAATCGCCTTTTGAAGTTGGACCAGCAGCTTTATACTAACCCTAAAAGTTTTTGGTTTAATTTAACTTAATTTGATGAATTACAGAGATAATGAATTCTTGGGATGTGAGGAAATTGCAAAGGGTTTTGCTCAATTTTTTTTCACTGTATATGAACAGAACAGCCCAAATAATCTTAGTGCTTGTGATCAGACTAGGGTAAATAATACAGTCATTCCCAATGTAAATTTGTCACTTGAATTGGTATTTGATAAAATTTTTAAGCTAAAGCCAAAGCTGAGTTCAGGTCCGGATGGTGTTCCCAATAATTTTTTAATTTAATTCGTTAAAATCATTTTTTTTTTAACGAATTATAGAAGTGTGAATATATAGTCTGCAATCCCAAAGCTTCTGGATGGGCTTATTTATGATCAGTTGCGTTTTCATTGTAAGGAGTTATTGGTGGGTGAGCTGCATAGGCTCACATCTGGAAAATCAACATTGACAAATCTGCTGATATTTCACCAGGATTTACTAACTGCTTTGGGGAAGGGGTGTCAGGAGGATGTCATCTACACTGACTTCTCCAAGGCTTTCGATAGAGTTAATCATGGCATATTAATTAGGAAGTTGGAACTGTTTGGCTTTCCTGGGAGATTAGTGGCTTGGTGTTCTTCAGTTCAGTTTTGAAAATAGTAACTTCTTGATATTTGCAGATGATGTTAAATTTTTTAGACAAATATCGTCTTTCCTTGACCAGGTTAGGTTGCAGCAGGATTTAAACAATTTATTATTTATTATTTTATTTTATGAATAATGTTTTAATAATAATTTATTTTTAAACATTAGCAAGTGTAATATTATGAGTTTTTACAGAGGAAATAAGAGGAATGATTCATCTTACAATGTTGCTGGCCGTAATATTCAGTACTGCGACACAATAAAAGACCTTAGGATATGGGTTGATGAACAACTAACCTTTAATACACACATTAATACTATAATCTTAAAGTCTTCCAGCGTTCTTGGCTTTGTGGTTCGCAAGTGTAGGACTTTCTCATTGAAGACCTGCAAGAGAGTTTATATCTCACTTGTAGTTTCTCTGCTCGATTATGGTTCTATGTTATAACTAATTTTGGCACTGACTATATATTAAAAAGCTGTAATAATTGCATTTAAAATACGTGGAACCCAGGGTTGAACCCAAACTCGAAATTCTAAAAAGAATAGTTCAAAATAAAAACTAGCTAGTAAAAAAAATTTGGTAAAAAATAACAATAAAAAACAAATAGTACAACGGACCAAAAACATGGATTGAAGTTCGATTTTACAAACTTCTATTTTTTTTTAAACTTTAAGACAGTAAAATATAATCTATTGGAGAACTCTAAACTACTAAAAAATGGCAACATCAATATTGCGACATGCATTAATTATTCTTTGACATAGATCGAAGATAGGTAGACTCTGGCTGGGTGACGTATACTTTTTGTTTCAAGTAGCCCTACAAAAAAAAAGTCCAGACATGTAAGATCAGGCGACCTGGCTGGCCACTCGGTAGGCCCTCGATGACCAATCCACCAATTAAGGTAAGTATTAGTCAAATATTCTCTAACATTTCTGCTAAAGTGAGACGGTGTCCCATCTTGTTGAAAAACTGTTTCCCACTAAAATGCATGAGGATTGTCTTCATTAATATTAAGGATCAGTGGTTCTAGGGCATTTTTCAACATCTTTAAGTAAAAATACCCTGTCAGATTTTGGTCTTTACTATACCTGAACAGGTGTGAGTAGAGTAAAGAAAATAAAAATGCGAAAAATAAGATTTTGAAAGGCTGCTATTTTGCTATGGCCAGAAGTAATTTGATTGAAGATAAATTCTGGCTGGGTGACGTGACGTATACTTTAGTTAAAAAAAAAAAAGTTGGTTGAAAAAACTGTGATAAAAGTGTGCACGATTTCTAAAATAATTATAGTAGAAACAATCGGAATATTTGAGGTAAGTACACACAGGTGCCTAAGCATATAGGTGCATAATAACTACATTATGTAGGTAGTAAATACTAGCATATATCTAGATACAATAAATAATTAATAAGTAAATTTTAAATAAATATCAAAGTCGATGAAGAACAAAGATTTGTTTTATTGGTACTTTTTCCATATAATGCCAAAAATATAAGTTACGATAGAATTTGAGTCGAAGTCAATAAATCTGTAAAATCAAGAGGCAATAGTTGTTTCAAAGCATTAGTAATACAAATACGTGCGCAAAAAAGCAATAGAAAAAAATTACTATTATACGGGATCAACCCCATTACAAAAAAGAATAATACAACATAATAATTCATTTTACCTAACCACAATAATAAACTATTAAATTCTAACAGAATTAACAGCCATATTGACCACTTAATTGTCATTAACACTGATTTGGCTCTGATAACTTAACTATAACCCATAAATGAATATTAAAAAGAACAATGACTAAAAACAAATATCACAAACATTAAAAACTAAAATACCTTCCATAATCAAAAGTAAAAAAATTGAAAAAAAAATTAACAAAAAGATTCAAATAATTTCTCTAATTTGATGCCTAAGCTAAGACGAGGTAATGCCCAAAATATTCACTTCACCTGAGTTTGAAGTCCTCTCAATTGGAGAGTGAGATGAATAATTAATACCACGCAAAAGGCAGGGAAAACAAACGATTAAGTATGTCTTAGGTTTCTAGTTGGCACATTAAAGAAAATCGTCTTCAGAAGTTCAGGGCAATTTACATGACCATTTAACAACTTGAATATAAAAATAAGATCTGAATGTAAACGGCTTTGTTTTCAAGTTTTTAGATTTAGCATCTCCAAAGCATGATCATATATATGATTATCAGGAATTCTCATATTTAGCTTAGGCAGACAAAACCTAACAAGCTTGTTCTAAACCCGTTGCAAGGCTAAACAGCTGTTCATGGCGACCAAACCATTGAACCATAATCAAGCAGAGAAACTACAAGTAAGATATAGACTCTCTTGCAGGTCAGTAAGAAAGCCCTATTCTTACGAACCACAAAGCCAAGAACCCTGCATGTTTGTTACTATTATTTTTTTACCAATTTTTTTTTACTAGTTCTTATTTTGAACCGCTCTTTTTAGAATTTCGAGTTTGGCTTCGACCCTGGGTTTCACGTATTTCAAATGTAATTATTACAGCTTTTTAATGAATAGTCAGTGCCAAAGTTAGTAGTAACACCAAGGTTTCCTAGTATATATGGAGGAGAACCAGGGTTTTATGAGGACCATATTTTAACTTTAGTGCCCAAAAAAACAGCAAATTAGATGACCAAATGTTGGTTTTATTTATTTATGTCAGAAAACCTCTATGGGATCCGAGAACCCCTTTACAATCAAGGTATAAAAATAGATTGAAGTAATTCTGGGAGGTCAAAACTCTAAACACCATAAACTTGAGTAAAAATATAGCGTCATTTTACGGATACGCTAATCTCTAGTGGATGGGATAAAAGTCACGGATAGATTTAACAGCCTCACGTATCCGTAATTACGTACCAATGTGAATTCAGCCAAAGAATGTCATTTTGCTATGGGTATAAGTAATGATTTAATATAGAGATACTACTAATATTTCTTTATAAGTAGTGTACTACAAAATAGACCTGTAATAAAGCAATTTAAAGAAAGCCAGCTAAGTTTATTAACTGGAGGAAAGAAACCTTGCAATAGAAATAAATAACCAATAAAAGTGACCCTGGAGCCGGTTATTGATATATACATTGTGTAATGTAATATGCATAATAAATTGGCAATTCTAGTACTTGCTTCCTTCACTATAGCAAATATTCAGGAACTGATTGAAAATGTCAAGAAATTTACTTATTTTTTCTTTGTGTTCTTCAAAAAAATGTCCGCGTTAAAGGTTACAAGATATAAAATATTATTTTTAACATTGTAGAGAATGTGCAACCTTTTATTGTAGACTACATTCGATTTTAGATAAAAGATTTATAAGAAACATCTTAAGAGGTTGCAAACATTCCGTGGAAAAGACCAAACAAAGGCTGGAACAGCACTTGATAGCCAGACATATGTATCCAGAAGTTTACTCGAATAGGTCGCCATTTTCAAAGGATATTGTGCAAGCCATGGACGTAATGTAAGTCGGATTTTATTTTCCTGTATTTCTTTTAAATTTTTCAATATTTCCAGAAATATAGCGGTTATGCCGAAGCTCACGGAAAGTGGACACAGACTTTTTGCGTTAAGCTTAAACCGCTTTGATCCAAGTGAATTCAGTTTTGTCAGTGGAGTTAAACTGTTTTTTATGTTGTGTAAGTTTTTCTCTTTATTTATTGATTAAATATTTATCTTTCATTTGAAATTCGTTTAAATAGAATGATAAAAATAACCATTTTATTATAGCCGCATCACACGTGTTTCGTTGTTGATGTCCGTGCATCTTCAGGAGAAACTTGACGGTTAAGTAACTGAAAATATAGTTTTGTTTTCCAATTATTTACATAAAACTTTACATTCTAATGTTTTATTAAGGTCAACTTGAGAAATTCTTTAAAAATAAATTATTAGTCACACGTGTTAGTTAAAATAGGTGAAATAAAACACAGATGTCGACCATTCAGCACAGACTACTGTTATATTTATTCATTGACATATGACGTACACACAGACATTAACAGTATTGAAACATCTTGAGGTATGACACATGACATTATAACTACTGAGCATAAAGGTGGTATACAGTGTTGCGATATTTCAATACTCATAACATATTATTACAACAGTGTTTCATTGTAATATCAACTTCAGGAGATCGGTGATCGAGGAACATACTAAAAAAAAAATATTTTTTAAAAAAATTCGGGTTTTACAATTCAGAAATTATAAGAAATCATTTTATTACCCAGGTAATATGTGTTTCATTAACTTTGTTAGAATCTTCAGGAAAATCTTTGGCTAATGAGGCACTGAAAGTATAGTTATGGCAAAGTTTACTGAATAAAATAGTATTTTATTTAGTAAACTTTGGTTATGGCTGCTCAAGAAAATCACAAAACAACTTGCATACAATTTGTTAAAAGAAAATCTTTTTACGCGCTGCGCCTGATTCGTGAACAATAATATCATCTTCAATAGACGATTTTCGATATGTCTTCGACGAATGTACTTCTGGAAAAATTATTTCCTTTTTCAATAAAATTGACCTAAATTTTTACATCCGAAATTTTACTGAAGAACTTGAAGAAGTCATTTTATTAACCACTTTACTAATAACGTTGCAAAAAGATTAGAGATAAGGGCGTTTTGCAAATAAACGGTAAAAATAAAAATTATAAAAAAACGCTGTTTCAAATGCTTGAAAAAAATTAAAACTCGCTTAAAATAGATAATGATAAAAAACTGCTTAGTATAAATGTCCCTTAAAAAGTATTAGGTAATTATACGCAACAAACTATTGTACCTATACAAATTAAAATGCCAAGAAAAGAACGAGTAGATATATAGAATTTTAGATAAAAATCTAAAATGGTTGTCAACAGTTGAGGGACTAATATATATTTAAAAGTTGCTAAAAAAAATCGTATATGTATATTTATTATTTTAATAATGCAAAAAAATGCATTATAATTACATGTTTCCTTAGTCGTAAAACTTTTCCATATAATAAGGCGACTGACGCACACAAAAATCCTATTTTTTTTTATAACGAATAAAATTACCTTATATAATATTTTTTATATGTGTGCAAAGGTACATAAATACTCTTAAATAAACACTCACTATTGGCCCAGTAAGTCTTGGTTATGATAGTAGATACACTTATTTTAACAATAAATTGTTACCTCATAATTAGTTCTAAATAATAATTTCAATTTCAAACAAATTTTTTAAAATAAATTCTATGTGTCCTTTCACTTTATTTGTTAGCGTTAATAATTTTGCAGTCCGTTTTTTTCATAGATTCAGGAGGTTCATAGATCTTCACTTTTCTTGTTTAATTGTTATATTTTTACTGCCCGTTCAGGTGTGAATTAAAAGAGTCAATACACAAAAACAGTCAACTGATTTATTGCACTTGTACCATCAAACGCAATAACTTAAAACTACTTACTATTTATTTTGATTTAAAAGTCTCGCCAATATTTAGATACGTCTTAATAACTTCACCTAGCGGCGAGGGCCAACTTTTCAAGTGTGTTTATAGATGTCGCGAGTGCTGCGAGGCTGAAGAACAGCTGGCAGTTGTTTAGATTGTAGTCACTTCACTTTCATATTTTTAATAAGAATTCTATTATACCTACTTAAGGTTTAACGATATTAGTCATTTCTTGAAAAAATAATAAACGTGTTGTCCATAAATCAATCATATCGTAATTTTGTCTACAAAGTCCCAGGATGTCCACTTGTCGATAACAGACAAAAACTTTTGTTTTTTACAGGCACTCCTGGAATAAGAATTTTATTATCTTGACTTTGAGTGCATTGATTTTAAAAATTTCTTCAAAAAATACTATAAGAATCTTCTGAGTAGTCCATAGATTATTAATTTCTAATTTTTGTCTCAATTTTAGTAATTTCTTGAAAAAATAATAAACGTGTTGTCCATAAATCAATCATATCGTAATTTTATCTACAAAGTCCCAGGGTGTCCATTTGTCGATAACAGACAAAAACTTTTATTTCTTACAGGCACTCCTGAACAAAGAATTCTATTATCTTGACTTTAGATGCATCGATTTTTGTAATTTTTTCAAAAAATACTAAACGATTCTTCTGAGTAGTCAGATCAAAAATTTCTAATTTTTGTTTATGAAATCCCAAAATAATCATTTGCCAATACTGCCCTGCTTAACGTAAAGGGCGTATCTGACATTTTATCGAAAATTGGGTTAAAGGCTTGTTGAATAGCCCATAATATATATTACCTTATTTGTAATGCTAAAAGGCATATCTGCTGTCCATCTAACTTAAAAATCTTAATAAAATATTAGCTATCTGCAATACATACACATACTACTATGCCAAATGGTCGTATCCAACAATTTTTACGCTAAAAGGGCATATCTACATGCATTTTGTCACATTCGCCCTTTTAGCGTAGCATTTAGCAAGCCTTTTATAGCTACGAAAATGCAAATACTTTAAATGTGGCATAAATGCTCCACCTCTGATACTATAAAGTATTAAATGTGTTACTATTAACGGCTGTCAGTAAGGCTCTTGTATACGTCTGTCACAGTCAAACTATTTTGGTGGCGTTAATTGAGTTGGTTCTTCCAAGATATGAATCCTTGAAGGAAGTAATATTTACGGGGAGAATCATAGCATTTAATGAATCTTTTGTACCAGTGGGGACTAAACAACAGAACAGAAAGCTCATAGCAATTATTTGGCATGAAGGTGCAGCCGGACGCTCAAAAAGTGATATCATTAGCACATTTTATTCATTTTTTTTACGACATAGGGATGACAAACATAATAATTCTGTGGCTTGATAATTGCTCAGCACAAAATAAAAATTGGGCACTTTTATCATTTTTTGTCAGCATAGTAAATTCAGATGAAATTAGCCTTAAAAAACTGGAAATTAAATATTTTGAGCCCGGCCACACTTTCATGTCGGCGGATTCATTCCACCACCAGGTTGAGATGTCCCTTAAAAAAAAAAGGAAAAGTTTATGATTTTCCTGATTTTGAAGACTGTGTACAAAATGCAAACAGTGGTAAAGTTTTGGTAATAAATATGCAACATAATAATTTCAATAATTGGTTAGACCACAGCTCTCAATATAAAATAAAAAATATTAAACCAAGTCGACCATACCTAAATAAAATGGTGCACATCCAGTTTTCACGAGGGGAGTTTACTTTGACTTACAAATATAGCTTTTGTGACGATTTTGTCGAGTTAAATTTTCTAAACGCCAAAGTGCCAAAAAAAAGGATTTCCAGAGAAATAGGCTTGCGTTTTGGGAAAAGTTACCGGTTCTTTCTGAAGAATCTGAAATGGTAGAACAAGACGAAGAGATATGAGTTTTTTTGTTGAATCATTTGGAATCTTGTAAGATTTTTTTGAATTTGAGGCAATAAAACTGTAATTTAACGAATGTATTTTCATTACTTAATCACTTTTTATAAGTTGATAAAAATATTCAAACATTATTCTATATGTATTAAATTTCATAGTTCAGACATCTTTTAATTTAATCAGCAATTGGTAAAACGATACTAAGGAAAATAGGCGTATCTGCCATAACTCAAAATCTAAAAACAAGATACAATCTTTATTAATGCCACTGATTTTTTAAGAAAAATTTACTTTCTTACAGGCACTCCTGGACTAAGAATTTTATTATCTTGACTTTAAGTGCACTGATTTTAGTAATTTTTTCAAAAAATACTAAACGATTCTTCTGAGTAGTCCACAGATCAATAGTTTCTAATTTTTGTCTATGAAATCCCAAGATAATCATTTGTCAATAACAAGCAAAAACTTTTGTTTCTTACAGGCACTCCTGGACAAAGAATTCTATTATCTTGACGTTAAGTGCATCAATTTCAGTAATTTATTCAAAAAATACTAAATGATTTATCTGAGGAGTCCATAAATCAATAGTTTCTAATTTTTGTCTACGAAATCCCAAGATAATCATTTATCACTAACAGACGTTTGTTACAGGTACTCCTGGAATAAGAATTTTATTATCTTGACTTTAAGTGCATGGATTTTAGAAATTTCTTCAAAACATATTAAAGGAATCTTCTGAGTCGTCCATAAACCAATATTTTCTAATTTTTGTCTATGAAATCCCAAGATAATCATTTGTCGATAACAGATAAAAACTTTTGTTTCTTACAGGCACTCCTGGACAAAGAATTCTATTATCTTGACGTTAAGTGCATCAATTTCAGTAATTTATTCAAAAAATACCAAATGATTTATCTGAGGAGTCCATAAATCAATAGTTTCTAATTGTTGTCTCTGAAATTCTAAGATAATCATTTGTCAATAACAGACAAAGACTTTCGTTTCTTACAGGCACTCCTGGACCAAGAATTCTATTATCTTGACTTTAAGTGCATTGATTTTAATAACTTTTTCGAAAAATACTAAACGATTCTTCTGAGTAGTCCATAAAATAAAAATTTCTAATTTTTGTCTATGAAACCTCAAGATAATTATTTGTCAATAACAGACAAAGACTTTTGTTTCTTATAGGCATTCCTGGACAAGGAATTCTATTATCTTGACGTTAAGTGCATCAATTTTAGTAATTTATTAAAAAAATAGTAAATGATTCTTCTGAGGAGTCCATAAATCAATAATTTCTAAATTTTGCCTACGAAATCCCAAGATATCCATTTGTCAATAATAGACAAAGTCTTTTGTTCCTTACAGGCACTCCTGGAATAAGAATTTTATTATCTTGACTTTAAGTGCATTGATTTTAGTAATTTTTAAAAAAATACTAATAGCGACGAGGGTCAGCTTTTCACGTGCGTCCAGAGATGTCGTGAGGTGCGCTAGCTCCATCCTTGTCGCACCCTAGAGTCTAGGCCAGGGACAAAATTTTTCCCAAATGCCGCTGGCATACATTTATCAATATTTTGTAATTACAATACGGTGTATTGATAAATTATTAACTCTGGAAAATATGGAATCTGAGTCTTTAATTGTGAAATTTAAAGGAATTATTTCGATACTATATACTTAAGTTTTTTTATAGAACTTACCAGTGAAAAACTGAAGCGAAATCATGAAAGGAATAGTGAAGTTAGTTATATCGCAGGAATAATCCCGATTTTTTTTATAGAAAATAATAATAAGCATGATGAAATACATATAATGAAATTAGAAGAAATCTGGGAATTTTGTATAGTGAACTATTAATGTTGGGAAGGGCATTTAAAAATCATGGAATAAAGCATTTTATTAAACTAAAACGTTAAAGATGGAATATTATATACCATTTAAAGACGTTTACAAAATGCGTTTAATGAGCTTCTAAACAAGTATATTTACCATCAACAAAACGTTGAATAATTGGTTATAGAAAACCAGTATAAAACCTTTAATCGTTAAATAATTGTTGATATGGAATTTACAATAAAGGTATCTATTTAAGCTTAAATTGTATTATATTATACCGAGTGTCGAAAAAAATTAATTCTTACCAGTGTCGTCCATAGGAAGTTTATCGTAAATATTTTTTAATTAAAAAATTTATACACCATTGCATTTTTATATAATATAATAAATATTTTATTCTTTAAATCCTTACCTACTTTTGAGCTAATTTGTATCCTTAATAAAGGCATTAACGTGTAAGAAATACATAATTTTCATACAATATTTCTAGGTTTCCCTTTGTATAAGATTCCATTATTACGCTATAACATGAAGTGTCTGAAAAGTATAGTGTATGTAATTATGGGATCCATTAAATATTTGAGCTGTCTTAATCCAGTTTAAAACTACCTATGTAAATCCCTTGTCAATTTTTAAATGCCAAAATTTTCTCTCTTTTTTAAACAGAATAGTATATGATTTACGTATATTCTACAATTTAATAAATGTTGACAGTTGACCTAAAAAATCGTTGAATAACTATAATATTTATTCAACGATTCGATAATAATATATGGTGTGTTACTTGAGCTTTATACAAAAGATATTTCCCAAGTATCTCGTTTCCGTAATTTCTATCGAAATCCTAAGTTTCTAACTTAAGCCCTACTGTAACTCTCTAATATAATAAAAATAATATTCCACTTTTAGATGAGCTCATGATGGCCTCAGACATCATTTATTCCGGTGACATAGCGATTTTCGACGCAGCAAACTGTACAACGTCACATTTGACCAAAGTATTTGGAACCTTTTTACGCACCACTACCATGTTACTGAAAGAAGCCTACGCAATAAGGTTAAAGGGGGTTTATGTGGTCAATGCACCATCAGTTATTGCTAAGATGATGGCAGCTATAAAGCCTATAGTACATGCTAAAGTGAGAAATTCGGTAAGTAAAAAAGATTAAGATTTTATGAAACTTATTTTTGTCAGTCAAGAATTCAATAACATGAATTAAATAATTTGCATATACATATTGCACTAAAGATTTACAGGTCTTTAAGGAATTATATGACTTAAAATATAATAAATAATTACATAATTCTTTCTTCAGACCAGTAACACTTGATTTTCTATTAACATCAAATGTTCGGCTATAAACATGTTTTTTGTTTTTCGTTATACTCTCACAGTGCCAAACACTTCTCAATTTTGCCTTTGCCAGCGCCTCAAGCAGCTTTTTGTTCATACTTTGGTTTTGCTTCAAATTTTCAGTCTTATTTTTCCTTTTGATCCTTGCATTATTTGTAATCCTTGTATATACTTAGAATCTTTGAAAAAATTATTGTGTACTTTCCTCACTAACCGTCTATTGACTTCAGTTACTCCTTACTTTCTCTTATGACTATTTTATCTGATTTGAAAACTAGCAAGAAAAAAAGTTGCTAATAAAACAAAGACCTACGTAGAACGTACTCTCTTTGAGATAGACGTAGATCTTAATATTAAAGGAGTGAGGAAGAGTGCTTGCTGATTATCTCCTAAAATGGAGGTAGTGTTTCGTTTCGTCCAACACTGTTTCAAAGGTTTAAGTGATAAATTAACAACTGCAATCTTCATAATTTTAGACTTTCTTACTTTCTTTTGATTTAGTCTCTAGATTATGCTTGGATAAAAAGTTGTATTGGTGCTTGAGCAATTTAAGATTCAACGATTTAGCAAAAAAAATTGCTTAGTAGAAACGGGTACGGTCTATAGAACAATTTAAAACAAACAAATTTTTGGATGAACCATATTTTGCCCTAAAAAATCAAAAAAACTTCTTACTAAATGACGTCATTTTCAAAACATTGGTATGCGAAAACTCTCCAATATGTCAATTTTGCACTAGGATATGCGGTAATGTTGCCATACTAGACAAAAGTTCATAAAGTTTAGGTAAAAGTCGGCAGTTATTAACAAAGTTAATAGACGGAATACATTTCGGTTTTCATTTGGAATTTCTTGAAAAGTTGTAAGTGAATTTCTCATTGTTCAATATTTGTACTTTAACATGCAACATGCAACATCTATTTTTATTTTTTTTTACTTAAAAATTTTTTTAAAATTAATTGGTAAGGATATCTTATTTGATATAGGTAAGTAAACCAACATCAAAACCAGGGCCAAATTACGGACCAGCTGGTAAAATTCCTGTGTGTTATTAGGCAGATAAATTCTATCCTCTTGGTAAAACTGCTAATAGCTGAAGGAGGAATTATGAACCAAATGTTAACATTTTTAATAAAGGTACTTATATACTTGTTTTGTGCCAAATCCGATATTCTTTCTGTTAGTACTAGTATTAATAAGTATTTGCATTTTTGATAATTATTTGTAAGTATCCCACCAGACACTGGCCAGTGAATCACAGTACACAGCTTTTTAGAAACTGTAAAACTCCGAAAGAATGGAAGGACATTTTAAAGTAGTCCACATGTAAAATTTAATACAAACCTTTCCACTGCTATCTTCCGCTACTTCCATTGGTTCTATATAATCTATATCAACTTCAGGTAAGCTAGTTGTAGGCATTTTTGCATCCATTGCAAGTCTTTTTTTTGCGTCTGTAGTAAGTTGCAGAAAATTTAAAGTCTTTATATCTCTTCATTTTTTAAAGCAAAACGAAAATAATAAATCTCAATTATTCCAAGCAAAAAATGAATTATAAAAATATAGATTAAGTAGGTGATGTTAAATTGAATATTTTTTCTTCCTCTTATTCTCTCTACCTTTATTTTTCAACTTCCTCAAACTCTTCAAAACATTTAAAAAAGCTCCCTCTACATCAAAAAATGCTTAACACAGACGATCAGGCAATGTAATACCCATTCGCTAACGTAGAGGAAACGTTGTTCTTACTGGGTTTTTAATTCGAAAAAAATACGTCGTAATAACAGCAGAGTTTTACAACAGTTGCGATAGAGGTGCAGTACGTCGAAGTTTGGTCGAAAATAAACGTCGTTGCAAAACCAACTAAATTTTGCACTGGTTTAGTGTTGCATAAAATGCTCGAGAATTTATTTTTCGAGAACGTTCCTCGAGCATGAACGAGCACGAACGAGAATTTTCAGCACATAAATGAAAAAAATGCAAAGGAAACATATTAGGAAAATATCTGAAATTAAAAATGTTTGTGTTTATTTATGTTCTATTTATTAAGTTAAACTTTCAAACAACCTATTTAGGAACTCTCCTCCGAACTATCCTCTTCTTCCTTGCGCTCGCTTGATTTTAAATCACTCAGAAATTCCGTTAAATCAAATTCAGACTCGTCAGACTCAAAAGAATCATCTTCAATGGTATTAATTTCAGCCCCAGATTTGGTAGTGAGTTTTATTTTTTTTGATTTCGGTTCCATTAAATTGGTGGAGGTGTTTGGCTGGCCGGTATTTGAGCTTATACTTTGACTCTAACGCTGTGGGAACGTTCACGAACGTTCTTCGAGAATAAACGGGAGCGTTCCATTGCTAACAACACTAAAAACAACGTTGCAACTAGTGAAAATAATAGTAATCTCAACTTAGGTGACTGTAAATTGTTACTTGGGTATCATATTAAATAAAAACAGATTTAACCAGATGAAAAATAACAAAATACTCATACAGATTAAGAACAAAATTTAGAATATTATACATAAACTTCTTGCAAAACTATGCAAGCTCAAACTCTTGGAAAAATTTGAGGTTATAAATTTTACTGATAAACCTTTTGTACGCTGCTTTTTCCTGTTGTTAACTTATTCTACTGGTAAGCAAGAATTATCCCGCTGGTAAGACAAACAAGAGGTTCATAATTCAATTTTTATTGTTACCAGCAGGATAACTTTTCCAGACTCCCTACCAGCCGGTCCATAATTTGGCCCTTTTATGTAATAAAATAATATATCGACGGCTTAGACTGCAACCCGGCTAGCTCCGAAAAACTAAATTTTACAGGAGGATCATAAAACAAATTTTAAGAGTCTAGAATAAAAATAAATAAACGAGGATTATTATAAGTCTAAGTTACAGTTCAAAAGATTTTTTTTGACAACATACAAGGTTTTTTGTTTTTAATTTTTTGCTTTATGAGCAAAATTTGGAGTTAGCAGGTTTGTGCTACCCAGGAACATTATTTTTTGGGAGATAGATGTTTTTCCTTAGTAAAATAAAACGAAATAAATGATCGGATTTTTTTGCATTTATAGATTTTTTTATTAGAGCAAAAGTGAAATAAGCAGTCATTAATTCTCAAATAATATATCATCATAAAAACTGTGGTAATCTGAAGGAATAACTATTTTTAGAGCTTGTAAATCATCGTATTTTCTCTTTTTTATTTTTCTTCGAGCAGTGTACAAACTAGGCATTTCATTCCAGGTTTTCGTAGCAAGTTGTGAACGACGCTGTGGAATGACATCCCACTCATCTCCAAACCTCAATTTAAAAAATACTTCCCCATTAGGATTATATTGCAGGGCTCTTATATCCGTAACCTTAAAAAAATATTACTTTAATATAAATAAATGTTTCAAATACAGTAATAACAGCGCTACCTTTGGATCTCCTTTCATATTTCCGGATCTTATAGCTTTTAGGAACTTAATGTCTCGAAAATTCTTAAAAAAAGTGTGGGTTAGATACTCGACGTCATATGGCTCTGGCACTTTTCTTGCTCTTTTGCAAATGGGAATATATTCCGCTGGGACATTTATGATTTTATTTTTCAACTGTCTCTCTATCAAAGCATGTATCCTGTCTACCTCCATTTGGGTATGACCAACTTCCAAAAACTTTTGTTCTATTATGACGTTGTTGGTCATCATAGCCAAATCAAGTAATGCATTACTCATTGTTACGTTTCTATTTTGATACGTTCATCCATCACTATACAAAATAATTTTTTCATTTTTTTTTACTTGAGGGATGACCTTATCTAGCAAGAATTTAAAAACAATTGAAGCAAACTCTTCTGCATTTAAGCCGCCTTCTGTTTCGTTCCATAAAAAGCATGCTCCCTGTTTGCTTTTTAGGTTAAACAAACAAAAATTATGAACACACAATTTTGTTCTGTAATACAATGAGGAGACATTAGAGCGAGGTGATAAAAGTACAGCCTGTAGGTCCATAGTAAAAACAAAATTCATTTCTTTATCCAACTCTTTTTCTTTCCTGGCTTCTTCTTTCATTTTAATATGTAAATTGTACTTCTGCTCATCTAGTTTATGTGAAAAACAGATCGAACATTGATCCTTTTTTGGTTGGTATAACCCAAAATTTTTAACATCAAAAGCATTGTTAAATGTACACACGGATAGGGCTTTTACATTATGTTCAATACACCATTTTACATAAGCATCATAGACCGATTTTTTAGATGACCAGTCAGTCCAAAGATATTTTTTTTCTGTTGATTTCCTACAATAGTGTGACTCCATTGTCGGTAAAGAGTTTAGGAATTCACACATAGCTTCATTTTCCTTTTTAAATGATTTATTTTTAGATAATGCAGAAGTAGTTGCTATACTGTTTATATTTTCTTTTTGGTTTTGAATCCCTGTTGTCTTAATTTTTGCTGACTCTTTCCAATTTAAACACACCATTTCCCTATGCATAATGTGTTTAGAAATAGGGTTTTACATACCCTGACCAATTCTTCCTCCTTTCTCAAGTTGTAAATTACAGAAGAATTTCTTCTTGAGATTAATTCATGTTTTCTATCTCTAGGCCTTTTGGTGGGTATAATCTGTATCAAGCTGTCAACAAAAAATTTTTTTTCGCCCCAAACTATTTCCCAAAATTTCTTAAATATATTTCGTCGGTCCTGTTCTGTTATAAGAAAACATCTTAATATTTTTCCTGTTTGTGACTTGCACGTGCACCTCTCCTTAAGGATTCTGGGAGGTTTTAGAACCCTATTATCCCAAGTATCATTGTGCTGCTTTCTACCAAAATATTTTAAACCTTTTTCTCTATTTTTTCGGTTCTTCTCATAAACCCATGTTTTCTTGTCTACCTGACACCTCTTTCTTCGTTTTCTTTTGGAAACCTCAATCTCAGTTGCAAAATCGGAGGTATCGGAGCTTTCAGAATAATCTACTAAACGCGGTGCGTAAACACTTTCATCACTAATATTATCTTCGAAAGAAGCTTCGCTGTCGTCAATTTTGCTACCTAACTTATCATTGGTTGTCGTGTCAGTATTGGACAAACTGAATTGAGGCTGCTTTCTACGTCATTATCTTTATGCTCTATAGGTTGACCCTCTGGGGTATGTTTACTAAAATTAATGTTAGGAAAATCATCAGGTTGAAAATTGTCCATCTCAGCCATTGAAAATGTAGCAGATTGATCATCGATAATCATTGTAGAATTATTTTCAAGTTTGTCTAAGACATACTATGTTTGCCCTAAAGTTAACCCCGATCTTTCTCCAATAGATGACTCTTCTGATTCGAACTCAAAAGAAGGGAATATTATATCATTTTTGGGTCATATTTTGGTCATCAATGAATTCAATTGGTAGCGAGTTTATAAAATCTGGCTCATTTTCCAAACGGTCATCAACGTCACCTGCTTATTTTGAGTGTCTTGTTTAGCTAGAACCATGATTTTCTTTGTGGGGGGGCTCATTTTTAGAATAAAAAATCTAAAAAAAACATTTAAAGTACAGTAGCCGTCACCGATAATTTATTTCGGTTACCTGCCAAAATACCAGCTTTCCATCTGTCAAATAATGCCATCCATTTGCTATTTATATTGTTTGACAGATGAAAAGTTATTTCTTTTGACAGGTGACCAAAATATAATATTATCGATGACGGCTGCTATAATAACGTGTTTTGATCAGCAAGAAAAAGGTTGGCCTTCCGCTGAAGGTCGTTTTTTGTAATTTTATATTAAACTGTATCTATTTGACGTTAAAATATTTAAAAATATTAAGGATAATAATGAGCGTTAATAAAAAAGAGCTTAAAAATAGCAATTTTTGAAAATATTATTTTATAAATTAATTTTAAGACCCAATTGACACGCTTTGTATAAAATAATATTGACAATTGTAAAATCGACCCTTACTTAATTAAAATTTTAAAAAAGTGGTAACTAGAAAAACGGCTATATCCAATGTAAATTACTTGGAGCAAAGGTTTTATATTATACAAAACAGCTAACTCCATGTAATCTAAAAAAACCTTCAATAGAAGCTAGGATCGGAGAGAAAATGTACTAAAATGATAACAAAACACTTACCCGGCAAACACAAAGTAATTAAATTACTTTTAATTTATAATAACTTGCAATTTTTAACATACATACGAGCTAAAACGAGAGCGATCAAGCCACGTGCATAGTCATAGTAAAATAACATGGAATATGACCGTTAAGCCGGGAGTTAGACGCTTTGCAATGTTGATATTTGCTATAATGGAGATAGCTGGTATACGTGCGGCGCGATTTACAAGAAAGTAATAATTTTTGGGAGTTAGCTGCTTTAATATATGATGTAGTAAGATATCCTTTACAGGTTGGCGCCAAAATCTCAAAATCGTTAAAAGTGGAGTTAGCCGGTTTACAGTTTAAGCCATCGATATGAGGAATGAAAGCTTAGAAAATAGCTTCACAATCCGGCAACGCTGTAGTGATTAGTTTGATTCTCCTGGGTGGTGTGTTAAATGTCAATAATTTAACAGTTATTTATAAACATTAAGGTACCTTAATTAAAAGAGGCAATTTGGTAAACAACTTTTAAAAAGTGTTGTGTATTTAATCGTTCGTTATATTTTTTAAATTTAATATAGGATTAAAGTAAAAATGATTTAAATCAATATAAAAATAGTCCGCGATAATAATCTAGTATCTTTTTTTATATTTGTGTCCATAAGTAAATAGAAGCATAGGAAAATCGTGATAAAATATACAATATAAATTTTCGTTAAGCTAATACATCAATAAGCAATCACCAGTTGTATTGCTTTTTTGTTCCGTTGGTCTTAGATCACTGACTAATTATTAATTTTCTTATTTTAAATAATCCAATTCCAATCAAATGATTTATTAAAGACAGAACAATTCCATTGATATCTTTAGATATACATCCACGAGGACTCTAGACACGTCCTGGACCGTTTTGGACCTGAATATCTTCCATCTACGTTCGGAGGCACCCTAAAACCTTTGAGGGAAATTACTTCCGATTGTTATGACGTGCTAAACGATAATGCCGACTGGTTCGAGGGTCAAAATTCCGTCAAAATCACCAGGCCACCGAAGAAGGTTCAGAAAAGGCTTCTTTTGGAGGACCTCGACCTGGGATTAGAGGGAAGTTTTAGGAAGTTAGAGATCGATTAGCTTTAACCAGATCGGGTTAGATTAGTTAATTTATTATAGTAGAGCCGGTTGTGATGTTTTATAATAAAGGATAAACTGTATATTACAACTCGTAAAATAGGTTAAGGCATGCGTTATACTTTTTTATGTGGTTATTGTGACTAAAGAAATAATACCCATCACTGGCTGTTACAGGGTCATTTCTTGGCAACTTGTATTATAATAGATTTGTTAGGTATATGGACCCTATTTTGGGTCTTTTTGCCAGTATTACAATAGAGCATTAACAAGTTAAGACACTTTACACAAAGTGATTAATGGTCATAGGGCTTTTAAAACAGTAAATAAAAAATTTTGTAATTTTTTTGTTTGTTTTCCCATCTTCATTCTTAGGTTCTTACCATGGCAAATTTTCAATAATTCAAAATTTCATAGTCCCTGGAACTACTTACCTGCTTGGGTCCAATTGGTTATACTGCCGAAGATTATTGAGGAACTAAGAGAGAGATCTACAATCTGAGAAGCAAATTGATCACAGATACATTAATGGACCACAATCCCTGTAATTTGGACACCTTGGTACAAATCTTTGAATATTTATTATGCAAGATTTGTAATTTTCAAGAAATTTTACTGGAACTAGATGAACTTACAGAGAAAGGTACTGGAATAACGGGTTTCCTTAAGAGTCAATTAAGATAAGTTTTATTTCTATTATGAAGAATGCATTATCTATACAGTCAAAAATGACAGAGCACCTTTAGATTTACTCGCACATTTATTAATCGTAAGAGATCGGGTTACGTCAGACTTAAATATCGAAAATAGAAAGAGTACTTTCACGAGTTACTAGACATTGAGAGTGGGACCGAGAGAGAAGACGTGGTATAAATGGAGAACTGCTAAAAAAGGAATGAAGGGTTCTACACCAAAAACTGTTTTATAAAATGATTCTAAGAAGATGGAAACAAGAGAAAATACTTAATAAATAAGGAGAGAAATGGCAGCGTCATTATGTCTAAACATATCTTAACGTTTATTAATATGTATACCATAAAAAGTCCTAGCAATTATAAATCTGAGAAGGCTAATGAAAGATTTTTGCTTGGACAAATATAAAAAAGGAAGAATTTATATATAGAAATGATGAGAAAAATAAGATGAACGTAGGGGATAGAGACCAAAATTGAATGCGACTTAGACTCACCGAGAATTGTCAGTCCAGAAAATAAGACCAGAAGAAAGAAGAAGAAGAAGAAAAACAGGTTTATATTTTCGAGATATTATTAGGTAAGCCTTCATCATATTGGATTAACGCATTTGGTGGTAAAAAGGCAGAATCTAGATTCACTACACAGTTTGATCCAGGTCAAAAGATGCTGTGTTTAGGTTTCCAGATTTATTGTTTTGCAGCTAAAATAAAATCACCTGGCAGCATTAGTTTGCAAGTGCAATGAAAAAAAAACGCCTCATCAGAAAACGGGAGCTAATATTTAAAAAGCGAGAGAATATGTAATGAAATAACATCAGACAGTAAATGTTTAAAGCCTATTTTATTAACAATTATAAATTACCCTATTTCTGTACACTACGTTTTCTTAAAACTGGTGCAACAACACTTTTATTTATTGAGCATTTTCGAGTTATTAAGGTGAGGTCACTTTTAGAATGAAAATATACACTATTTAACTTTCGACACTTTTTACAATCAAATATAATAAATTAAAATTACCCGGTGTTCCAAGTGCAGATGCCACTTAATGTGTAACGGCCTGATTCGTCTGCGCAGGCCATTGCGCTACCATAGCCGACCTAGAAGATGTGGATAAAGTGTCTTGTGAATTCACCTTTAGTATTGTATGCTCTATATTCAATTATATGTCATATTGACGACAAGTGTCAATGATTGGAAGGGCATCATTTATTACGAATTATGTTAAAATGAAAAGTTTTCAGTTATTAAAGTGTTTTAGTTAATTACTAGATAGTGTATATGATAGTATATATGATAATATAAAATAGTGTTTTATTTACTCAAAGACTAATGCACGATGTGACAAAAAGAATGCTTTTTCAGTGATTTTAAATTTAACCCTGGAATGCTATTGTACGTAATATTTACGTGCGGACAGCACTATTTAGCGTGTCACTACAATTTTATTACCTTCTCCCACCTTGGCGCTCAGTAGCGCTTTGAGCGGTCTATCAGGAGTATGACACGCCTGAACTAGTTTGATCTGTGTATTTACAGTATTGGTTGAAGTCGAATTTCTAAAAGCCGACACGTATTTTTTACGTAGCAATAGTATTAACCGTATTTTATTTAGGATGTAATTTTGACGTGGTAATAGTGATAAGCATTAGATATAGCCTAGATAGCAAGTATTAGATTACCAAAAAATATCTCAAAAAAGTTTAACAGATGTAAGTGGTTAGGTAGTGACTCTGACGATAGCGTAGCCGATCTTAATTTTGCTCCTGGTAAGAACGACATTGAGGTAACGTTTGAGAATAACTTGAAAAACACATTTTGTTAGCCAGGTACTTTTCAAGTTTCTAAAAGATGTCAAAACTCTAATATTGTTCAAGCTAGGTTGTCTACCCCAAGTACTTCGGTAAGTTTGTTTTTTGCTTTTTAATATATATACACATATATTGTAATTCCTATTTTAGGATAACCTAGTAACGCCTGATGAAATTACTCACTCTAGACTGCATAGTTCTTCCACAGGTTAAAAATTTACTAGGCAAAAATGGTTGTATGTGGAAAACTTAACCTAAAAAGAGAGGAAAAATACCATCCATAAATATTGATCATGTGAGACCAGATCCAACACAAGAGCCTAAGGAATTGCTACAACCAGTTACACACTTTCAGTGATTTCTCCTTGATACACTTTTAAACAAAGTCTTATTTTACACAAATCAGGAAATTATAAGACAAAATAAAAATTATAAAGTGGCATCACAAACTGTATCTGAAACAAATCTGGTGGAACTTAAGTCGCTTTTGGGTCCATACATACTTTCTGCTGCTTTAAAAGATTCAAAGATTTATCAACCAAAGTTTGCTTTAATAAAACTTTTTCAAGCAAGGGACACTTTGAATTTCTGACTGCGTAAAAGAAGTTACAAACCAGGCACGTACAACTAGTAGGGTTTAGAGGAAAATATCCTTTAGGATGTACATTTCAAATAAACTGTCAAAGTATGGTCTAAAAATTGTAATGATTTGTGATGAGGCGACGAAATATTTAATCAACGCCTCACCATATCTGGGTAGATCAACAAATAAATACATATGGTAAACCATTAGTTGATTTTTTTTTATGGAGCAGCTGACGAAGCCTATTCATTGAACTACAGAAACGTACCATGGATAATTGGTTTACGTCTGTGCCATTAGTAGATCGGTTTGTAGCAAAACTATATAGTCTTACGGTAGTGGGCACTATTCGGAAGAATAAAACCCATCTGCCACTACAAATAATAAAGAAAATAAAAATGAACGACAAGTTGGAACTACAATTTTTGTATATAGTCACAAAAGTATTTTAGTTTTATATAAAGCAAAGCAAAATAAAACAGTAAATCTTATTTCCAGAATGCACACCACTATTGGAAAAATTAAACCTGATTTAAAAAAGCCATATAATATAGAAACTTACAACTCAACTAAAGGGTCAGTTGATACCTTTGATTAAATGTGCCAAAATATGTTATACTAACCGTAAAACTAGACAATGACCTTTGAGTTTTTGTTTTTATAATATGATTAACATGGCATGTATTAACTCGTATTTAATATATTTTCAGAATATTATTTGGCAAGGGGGAAAACTATTATGTAGACAAACTTATATATGACTGAACAAGAAAAATATATAGAACCTATTGCAGAGGATAACCAAAGAGAAAAAAATTATTCAACTTGTCCTTCAGCTAAGAGACCTATGACAGTTACCTACTGTCCCAAATGCAAAAAACCGATTTGTGAGGAGCTTCAAATTAAAATATGTCAGTAATGTTTTTAGTTTTTTTCTACCCTTTTTATCCACGTTTATAAATTTTATATTCAATATATATTTATAAAAACAGTATTTTTTCAAGTCTTTTATTTTCTGCTAGGTAATCCTTTTAAGAGTTTAATGTTTCAAGTATTTTAATATATACGTAAATTTTACGTAGCAATAGTATTAGCAGCCTATGAATTAGCGATAGTATTCCAGGGTTAAAAAGGCTTATAGCACGTGTGGAAAGTGAATTGTAGGAGAAAGGATTTTGATGTATCTGAAGGATACAGTTGATGTTCGTTTATTGTATACCAAGGGCCGTAAAAGCTGGTGGCATTTTCCGTTACAGATTGGGCCGTTGACAAGACAGACAAAACGAGCACGAGTGTTTCTAGAATAATGTATGCTGGAAATCTAATTTTCAAGCTGGTTTTCTAAAAAGCAAACCTGTTCGTTGTCTACGGCAGGGGCCGAGTATGTGGCTGGAGCAGCCTCGGCGCAGAAACTGGTAAACTTAAAAGGAGTTTAATCTGAGTTTTGTGAAGTTAAAAGTGCAGCTTTGAAAATGGACAATATGATTGTAATTTCGATGGCAAAGGCTTAAGTCTGGTTCATAAAATTCGTACGGTAAGCAGTAAGAAGTAACACGTATGACGCAAGGAAAACAAACTACTTACTAATAATCAAATGGAGCTATTCATATTTTGCCGTATACCGTAAGAAGTAAGACGCATGAAATGGTTCAATTTCGTTTCTTGCGTCATACTTCTTACGGAATCATAAGTGATCATCAATGTTCGCCAATATAACCCATCAAAAGAGGTAGGCTAGTAAAGTTTTCAGGGAGGAAAATATTCAGAAAAAGAGACGAGATGCGAATTTTGCAACGTTTTCTTACTTTTTACGTTTTTATACGTTTTCATCCCAAGCCACCATCTAGCAATGCGCGGCACTAAGTTTCTTTTCATCAAGGTATGACGCAGTGAGTTACAATCTGTTACAACTTTAAACTTATTGCCAATAAGGTAAACTCTAAACTTTTTGAGAGCCTCCACCAACGCCAATGTCTCTATGAATGAAATTTTCTTTCAACTTCTGTGATGGCACGGCTAAAGTATTGGATTGGTTTTAAGTTCCCATCTATTTGTTTTTGCAATAGAATAGCCCCTAATCCGATTTGACTCACATCGCAGTGTACTTCACTTTCTAAGTCTCTGTTATATATAGCTAGCGTTGGTCTCCCAGTAAGCTTCTTTTTGAATTCTTCAAAAGCAGATTGTTGTTCGGAGTCCCAAGCGAAGATTGCGTTTTTCTTGGTGAGGGCAGATATTGGTCTAGCAATATACGCAAATCCTTTTATAAACTTTCTAAAGTAGCTGCATAATCCTAGAAACCTTCTAACATCGTGTACTGGGAAACTCAGCTACCGCCTTAATCTTGTCTACACCAGGACGTATACCGAGTTCCGGTACTTCGTGGCAAAGATATTCAATATTTTCCTAAAGAAAATGGCATTTATTTAGCCTGAGCGTCAGACCAGCTTGTCTAAGAACACCAAGTATGTGTTTGAGCTTTTCAAGACCTTCTTCTATGGTTTCAAGAATATTATCAAGTCATCTATGTATGCCATTGCAGTATCGAATCGTAGTGGCCCCAGTATTTGATTTATAGTTCTCTGGAACACGGCAGGCGCATTTACGAGTCCGAATGGCATTCTTAGAAACTCGTGTCCATGTGTCCATCTGGTGTCACAAAAGCAGTTTTAGGGATAGACTCCTCACTTAATGGAATTCTAGAGTTGTGAAATGACGGTTGCCTTCAAGAGAGTCCAGGAGATCATCTATCCTAGGTAGAGGATGTTTATCCTTTACTGTTTTGCGGTTTAGCGCCCTATAGTCAAGACACATGCGTGGCTCACCATTCTTTTTCCTAACCAACAGAACGGGGCTGGCGTATGGAGAACATGAATCGCGAACTATTCCATTCTCCATAAGGTCATTAACTACCCCTCGTACCACTTCTCTTTCTTTAAAAGCCATGCGATAGGTGCGATATACAATCGATATGTCATCAGTTAATGTAATTGTCATTTCCGCTGTGTTTGTTTTTCCGATTTCACTTGTACTAGTGGCAAAACAGTCACGATATTCATTAAGTAGATTAAACAATCTATTTGTTTCGGAATCCGCCTTACTTCTGTTTATGGGCCTTGCTTAACAAACAGCTCAACTAACTTTTCAAGGAGTTCAATACGTTCGTCTACAGAATTTCCAACTGCGGAAGAGGTCGATTGTGTAGAAGTACTTGCCATAGCATCCCGTTGAATTATGTCAATTGTTTGTGTCGGTAAAGGAGGAGTGTTGCAACGGTCAATGATTCCACATACATTAGAAACCGCCGGTGACTGATTTTCTTTTTCTGGTAAACTGATGATAGATCTTTTTGACTTACCCCCGTATAAGGGTTTAGAGGAGCGTTTTCCGTCTAAGTTTAATCTGTACCTCTCAGAATCTGACTCACTAGAGGACGACACACTTGAAGTAGACATATCACGTTTGGAATGTCTTTTACTACGGCCCATCGTAACAGGAAGTATCCAATTAAAACTTACAAGCAAAACTATATATACCTAACCACTAACAAAAATCCAAATCCCGTGAAAGTCCAAACAAAAACAATATATACACGTAACGTAACACGGAATTAATCAAAGTCAAAAGTCTATACTAATAAACGTAACAAATTATAGAAAATATTAGTTAACATCGAAGTTCAACCCCGCACCTGAACTGTAAACGACCAAAATTTTATAAATAAGACACGAGTGCTCACAACAAATATAATTATATTCCAGACTACCGAGCTTTTCCTTATTCAATACATTCTACCAGATCTAAAGTTTGTCCAAACAGTTGGATAACAGATGTGGCTAGATTCCCACCATAGTTCGAAGGCTCATTAGTATTCTTATCACGTCCCAGCCTAGGGTTGCTTTTAGCACCATGTGGTCTCATTTTGGGCTCGGTACTTTTCCGTAGATTACATTTTCAATATTGCCAAATACCCTATCAGCTGGCAAGAAGGAATTACCAACTACCGGAAAAATTACCTCTATGGTCTCAACATGTTTTGGCTCTTTTAATAAGAGTAGTATTCTTGTTTTGGCCACTACAACCATCTGTCATTAATCTAACGGTGTGGACCTCAGGTTTAAAGTCAATTTTGTTAAGCTTGTCGAATACTGCTGAAGAAATTTCGTTGGAACCTTTGCCGAACTCGTTCTCCGTCCAATAATACGAAAAGACATTTTTTTGAGTAAGCTTCGATTTAGATGTCTCCTGGACTATGGTAAAATTATACAAATAGAGTTGCCTGGAATAATACGCAGTTTGATCTGGCACCTTTGGAAGCACGAGGTTTTTTTGGCAATCGAAAGATAGTGGTATTAAATCATCCCGTGACTCCTTAAGCAATTCAAAAAAGGCGTTAGCTCTTAGCTTATGAATTTTTTTGTCAGTAGCTAATTTTTTTTCCTCCTCGTCTGTACATCTCTTAATCTTTTCTTTTAGCTCTTTCTGTTAGGCCGCTACGAGGCGTCTTCTTATTGTCAAAGTGGAGATTGGCGCTTTTGATTCTCATGACCACCTTTTTTGTAGAGAGCTTTAAAAAACGATGAGTTTGATGTAACTAACTCATTTTTCAATAATTTTTTAGGACCTCTCAATTTTTAGGCTCATTGTCAACATAATTAACACATCATTGAATTCAGAATTTTCATTATTTCAGAGTATAGCGGATGTAGTATCGCAGAAAAGTATTTTCACCCGCCTAGGACTAAATGTGATCATCAGACAAACAAATTCTCAGCCCCTGGTCAAAATGACCGCCAGGGAGTTTATGTTCGGATACAAAAGTGCACTGATGACTTTGGGAAACACTTTTATGCCCTCGTGGGTTTACTTTGACAATTAATTAAGATAGGTTTTCACATATGCGTTCACTCATAAGTCTGAAAAAGTGTTAAATTTTAAGTTCAAGTTCCTGTACTCATAAAAGTTTATGTTTGCTAATTTTACAATTTTAAGATGAATTTGTAAATTTAGGAATGTTAGGATGGAATTTGAGTTGACGGACATATTGTGTTATTTTGTAACTTTGGCCACACCAACCATTTTTATTTTTGTATAATGAACCAAACCTAATTTACTTGTACTTGTTCTATTGTTGTAAAAACGGAAAATTACTTTTTTAAAATAAAAAGTCAATATAGAGAAAGAGGCAGGTAAGCTGGGGTTGAAAATTCATTTATCAGTAGAATAATAAGATGATCGTAGGAGATAGAGACGCAATATTGAATACGGCTTAGACTCACCGAGAATTGTAAGTCCCGAAAATAAGAAGAAGAAAAACAGGTTTATATTTTTGAGATATTAGGTAAGCCTTCATCATATTGGATCAACGCATTTGGTGGTAAAAAGGTAGAATCTAGATCCACTATACAGTTTGATCCAGGTCAAAAGATGCTAAGACAGAATCACCCGGCAGTATTAGTTTGCAAGTGCAATGAAAAAAAAACGCCTCATAAGAAAACGGGAGCTAATATTTAAAAAGCGAGAGATATGTAATGAAATAACATCAGACAGTAAATGTTTAAAGCCTATTTTATTAACAATTATAAATTACCCTATTTCTGTACACTACGTTTCCTTAAAACTGGTGCAACAACACTTTTATTTATTGAGCATTTTCGAGTTATTAAGGTGAGGTCACTTTTAGAATGAAAATATACACTATTTTTTAACTTTCGACACTTTTTACAATAATTAATATAAAATCTCTAATATTTAAAATATATCATATATATCACTAAATAAGTCACATTTCGTTTTTAAGCTACCGCTTGTAGCCTGGCAGTGTTGTATTCCCTATCGAACCTCTTCAGGGTTTTGATCGGTGTGGCGAGCACGTTGTCGATCCAATCTACGTCCGGAGCTACATAACCTCCGATTTGACCTTGTTGTTTGCATCCGGTGTCCCAAGTGTAGATGCCGCTTAATGTGTAACGGCCCGATTCGTCTGCGCAGGCCATTGCGCTACCATAGTCAACCTAGAAGATGTGAATAAAGTGTTATGTGAATTCACCTTTAGTAAGGTACGCTTGTGTCAATGATTATACTGCTCTGCTTAGGCAAGTTGTCCTAACTGCTTAATAGTAGTTTGGAGAAATCTCTCATTTTAAAGTATTTGTATGCACTTTTTTTACTTATTTAATCCGATTTAATTTTTTTTTAATGAAATATATGGTAAAAAATAATAATATACGTCAATTTAAGGTTAGGTTTATTAACTCTCTTTATTCTCCAAAATATTTGTAGTTAGGACAATTTAAACTAGAGAAAAATACAAAATCCTAAGCTCAAATATCACAAGTGAAAAACAAATAATTGCAACTCTAGAGTCTAAAACAACTTAAACAAAAATAGATGACAAGGTACATATACAGGGTGTTGGGTTCATTAATTGCTAAATTGAATTGGCTAAAAGAAGGAGACGTTTTTTAACTCTTCTTTCAGCCAATTAAATTTGTCAAATGATACACCAAACACCCTGTAATTTTTAAAACTATTCATTTTCAGTTCATGTCACCAGTATCATCAATTATTGAAATCGGTAGATTTTCCCAAAATAAAAGCCTGCTTGGTGGTATATGATCCTTTAATTTACTGATTAAATTAATTCCCTTAGGAGCATTTCTTTGTTTTGGCGTGGTTCACTAATATTTGCAAAACTTAGCCAAAAATATATTGTCTAACTGTTTAAGTTCATCAGAAAAATTTTCTTTATAATATAAAAATTTACAACCTCTTTCAAAATTTATTTGAATTATATTTTTTAAATAAACGCTGTCATTAAGTTTCTGTAGCTTCTGCTTTGAAGTACAATCAGTAAAACTAAAAAAACTATTTAGAGTCATTTCCAAGACATTAACCTTCCTTGAATTGGCATTTTGAACTCAGTCTCTAAAATAAGACAATTCGTTTTAGGAATCCTTGCAGTTTTTGCAGTCAAGCCAAAATGAATAGTACTGTTTCGGGTATTTCAAAATAATACACATAGGATTTTCTCGTTTAGTAGGCCGAAAGATTATTGCCATTTACGTGCAACCGTCTTAACCTTAAAAACCATTTTTTGCAGTTAGGGGACAACTTGCCTTAGCAGGGCAGTATACTAGGGCAAGATTATGACGAATTATGTTTAAATGAAAGGTTTTCAGTTATTAAAGTGTGTTGTTAAAGTTAATTACTAGCGTATTATTTACCTTAAGACTAAAGTAAAAAGTCTTCCATAAAAAGAGTGCTTTTTCAATGATTTTAAAATTAAAAAGGCTTGTGGCTCACATTTGGGAACTAAATTTTGTGAAATTATTACGCTTTAGTCCTAGGATTAAATCAGATTAAGAATCACAGTCAAAACCTGGGACAACTAATTTGTCCTTATTTTCCAAAATTTTCTAATATTATTTAACACTCGTATTTTGATGAAAAAACTGCTGAGATAGCCAATTATGAGAATAGTAAATTGGTTTTTATACAGTGTGGCCCAAACTGGGTGTACATGTATGGGTATCTTGGAAACTATAAGAGATAGAAAATTGGTTAAACGGGGAAAGTTGTAGGGCAGTTAGTTACCAATTTAGTGCCGCTTTTAGAACGATTTTATCTTTTTCCAATTTTGAAATATTTGGAAAAAATCAAAATCAAAAAATCAAATTTTTGAAAAAGCCTTCCATTTTTTTTATTTCAACGTATTTTTAAAATCTGTAAAAACATTATTAGGACAACTTTTTAAGGACAACACATACCTGAATTCAGTTTTTATTTTCGACGTTTCGGTTCTTAGATTCCATCCTCAACTTCTTTTTTTTTATGTCGGCCATTTTATTTTTTTGCTAAATTAAAAAAAAAACCTTTTTTCCTCTTTAAAATGATGTATAATACTTTATGACAATATTTTATTCTTATGTCAACTTTTTGATTTTTAATTCAAATATTTCAAAATCGGAAAAAGATAAAATCGTTCTAAAAGCGGCACTAAATTGGCAACTAAATGCTCTACAACTTTCCCCATTTAACCAATTTTCTATCTCTTGTAGTTTCCAAGATACCCATACATGTACACCCAATTTGGGCCACACTGTATAATGAAGCAAAATTAGTAAATATAGTCGTATACATTTTTAGAAGATGGTGCAGTGTAATACTTTCAATCCATTCATATCTCCATATCAACAGTAGAACCCCCAAATTTATGGTATTTCTATTACTCTCTCTTGCGTCTACACTACTATTAAGTACCAGAGCATCCCATATTTTCAAACACGATATCACGTTAACCCGTTTTTTCCCAGAGTTCCGATATTGGAAATGTCATTATTGTGTCGCGGTCGTGTTGGTGTCGTTCTGGCTAGCATAAGAGAAGATTTGATGTGCGTTTTTGCAAATTTACCGCATTTAGTGTGCTAATTACTGATTTTTTTTTAATTTCACAATATGGCGTTAAAAAAGTAAGTATAATTTTTATAGTTTTGATATGATTCAAGATATTTTATATACCCAATACGAATATTATTGAAAGTTACTAAATGATTTGATCATTTTAGGTTATTCCTATATTGGAACACTGGGAACAAACGGGGACATAATTTTTTATTTTTATTGTAGGTATTACGCGACCCAAGAACTAACTGATTTAGTTGAAGATGAGCAGTTTTGGGCTGCAGATGTTTTTATCACACCTCCAAATGATGGAAGGGATTCTGAAGAGGATCCTGATGATGATGAAGTTCCTTCAGCTAAGATAAATCACCTTAGTGGTCGTCAAATGCAGTCAGAAACTTGTGCTAAAATAAAGAACATGATGGAGTAGTTTATATTGGAGATAAAGATCAGGATAAAAATATTGAGGAAATCTTCGCAATCGATTCGCAACCAGGAATCTCAGGCCATTCTATCGTAAACGATAACTCTCCTGAATTATCTGATGGTAATGCAAGCGACGATAGCGATAATATACCTTTAGCTCGCTTGGTAACCCAAGCTAATATAAACAGAACAAATTTAGAAAGAAGCTGGAAAAAAGTGGAATTGAATAACTCCTTCCCACAATTTGTTTTTCCGAAAGAGCCTGGCGCAAACGTTGACCTATTTCCAGATGCTGTTGCGTGCTTTGAATAATTTTTTGATATGGAAATATGTAATTATTTAGTAGAAATGTTTAATTTGTATGCCAGACAAAAAAGCAATCATAATTTTAGTACTGATGCAGGAGAACTAAAATGCTTTATTGGTATTTTATATTTATCCGGGCATTTACAAGTTCCAAGATGGCGTATGCTTTGGGAGGTGGATACATACAATCCATTAGTAGCAAACGCAACGCGAAGAAATCGGTTTGAATTATTAAAAGAATTTGCGCAATACATTTGCGAAGTTGCAACCACTTTTCAACATGTTGAATGACCGATTTTTGTCTTATGCTCCGCTTAACGAAAAACTGTCTATTGATGAAAGTATGGTACCATATTTCGGAAGGCATGCAGCGAAGCAGTACATAAAAGGTAAACCTATTAGGTACGGGTATAACAAGCAAATAGGCGCTACATGGACCTAGGATTGGAAGCATCTGTACTGATGACCCTTTTGGAGAATCTCCCAAAAAATGTCTCATTTCAAATTTATGGCGACAGATATTTTTCCTCTCTAAAATTAGTCAATTCGCTCCAGAAGATCGGAGTAGGATATACAGGTACAATCGACGGGAATAGATTAGGGAATTGTCCTTTGCGCAATAAAATGCAAGAAAAAAAGGGTACAAGAGGCAGCTTTGATTATTCTACAGACGCTAATTCTCAAATAACAGTTACCTTATGGAATGATAACCGTCCTGTTCTAATTGTAAGGAGTTGCGATCCGGTGAATCCTGGTGGTCAAGTTAGTCGGTGGATTTCCAGTGAGAAAAAAAATGCCTGGTTCCTCAGCTTTTTGTAGTCGTGCAATACAATAAATATATGGGAGGAGTGGACCGAATGGATCAAAATGTACAAAACTATAGAATTGGGGTCCGTTCCAAGAAATGGTTCTTCAACCAAATGGCGAAAAGTGGATTTTTTAAAGTTTCGAAGAGAAGTGGTGCAGGTATATTTAAGAAAATATGGAAGGCCTATTTCAACTGGAGGACGCCCTAAAACATCAAAGCCGTTAGAGGCTCGGAACCATAATCAAATTAGGTAAATTTTAATTTATATAACATAACAGGTAATTTTAATTTATTTAAACTTGGGAAAAAACGGGTTAAATCTTACGATTATTATTATGCTGTCTTCGTTCACATGGAGAGTTATATTTAAATTTGTTCGTATGCTAATTTATTTATTAATTGAGATTGATCCATTTAAGTTCATATGATTAATTTTGTCTAATCAAACGAGTTAGATGAACCATTAATGTAACTCGTTATGCTGATTCAATTGAAATAAAAGCGACATTTAACAAACATGCTGTTTATCTGGAGCCACTTGTTCCAGGCCATAATGTTCGTCATTCATGCGGTTTGTCTAAGATCACTTTCTCGAAATCGATTTGCAATTGACTCTCGGGTTCTGATAAGGAAAAGGGTTGATGATATCGAACAAATTTTTAGATTTTTTTGATCCTTTTTTGGAAATTTTTGGTAAGGAATATGTAATACAAAAAATACTAAAGCGTGAAATAATAATAAGCGTAAGTTTAGGAAAACATGCCACAGTAAAGTTGCTGAATTTTTTAAGCGCCATAGTTAAAGGTCAACTTTTTTAATTTACTGAAACTTCACAATTTAATCTTTATTTCTCATTATCTTCGAAAAACGAAAACGAAATCTTAAAAAATGAAAAAACATTTGCAGTAAAGAAGGATCACCAAAAAAGCAAAAGTTACCTAACCCAAATATTATTTATAATTTGAAATAGGAATCCTTAATGAATTAAATCCAATAACCAAATTGAATGCCAAGAAGTAAGAATTAGATTATTTAAAGAAGAGGTACTATAAAAGACACCTTGTATTAACTAGGAAACTACAATTATGTACGAGTTATAAGAGTTTTGGGCAATAATTTAATTCGAAGAAAGCATCACCATGTATACAGGGTGTGCCAATAAGGTGTTCGGGTAATATAGCGCCCTAACTATACGAGGTAGAGCAAAAAGTTCTACAGCAAAGTTGTAGGGTTGACAAAAACCTATGAACTAAAAATATTTTTATGTATACTGGGTGTGTCACAAAAAAGTTACTATAAAATATTATTTTTTTTTAAATGGTACTAAAATGTGAGGCAAAAAGAGTACTTTACTTTGGTACAACGTTTTTAAAATTTCCGTGCGGCGTTGCAACGTAATTAATTTTTTTATGTTATTTTTTGTCTTCTAGAGGGTTCGTTTAAAAAAATCATAATTAACTTAAAATTTATTCTGCGCCTATGAAACTTGTACCACAGTTAGTCTAGGGTACCTCGTCTAGGCTGACTATGATAATTTGTAATTTTTCAATACAGGGTGTTTTTAAAGAACTTTCAAACTTGCTGAGATTAAATACGCAATTTCTCAAATTTTTCAAATGGAACACTGTATATTTTTATCTAATTAAGTTTGTCCCTCAAATACCTTCATTTTTTATTTAATATCTTCTATAGCTAAACCAAGTACTTTTTGAGATATTTTAACTTTTCTGTAAAATACTATATGCATAAAACGAGTTTTCTTTAAGTTTTGATCAAGATTGCTTAGAAAAAATTATTGAAGAATTAGAATTATTACTTTTCCTACAATTATTATTATTATTATTATTATTATTATCATTATTATTATTATTATTATTATTATTATTACATACTTGAAAAATTAACCAACACAATTATTCACCTAAACTACTAAAAAAAAACAGCAAAATTAAATTACATACTAGGTAGGTACTTAAGTATTTTTGCATAAATGTACATCGTTACACTAATTTTAAATATCAATTACAATTATTATAAATTTTGTTCAATATGACCTCCTAAATTTTGTACGCAAGCGTTTACCCTTTTTGAGAATGAGTCATTAACCTTTTCCAACATAATTGGCGTGATTGTTTGAAAAATCTCCCGAATTTTATTTTTCATATTTTCATATTTCATATTTCATATGTGGTAGGAGTTGTTTGATAGACTTTTCCTTCACATATCCCCACAAGAAAAAATCCATTTATCTTGAACATGGTCTTATCTCGAACATGGTCCGGCAACGTTTGTAGAAGGACATTAAAATCGTTTTGTAAAAAGTTTAAATACATTTAACCTGTAAGATGTCCATTAAAAAAGTGCGGTCCAATAACTAATGTCCTATTATTCCTGCCCAAACATTAAGCGACCATCTATGTTAATGATGAATTTCTCGGATGAAAAATGAATTGCTGGTGTCGTAATAATGAAAATTATGTTTATTAACACTGTCATTAATATGGAATGTAGCTTCATCCGAAAAAAGCCCAAAATTAAAAAATTCAGGCTGACGAATCTTATTTTGCGCCCACTGACAGAAAGCCATTCTTCTTTCATAATCCTGCGGAAGTAATTCCTGCAACAATTGAATATTATGGTAAGGATGGAATTTTTCGCTTGGAAGCATGCGAGATATTGATGTTGCACTAAAGGGTAATTCTTTAGCAAGCTGCCTAATGGTTTTATGAGGATATTCAACGACATTTAAAGCCACTGTCATCCTGTTTTCCTTATTTGTAACTGGCTTCACCCGTTCATGTTTTTCATAAATTATACTTTCTGTTCTCTCAAATCTTTCTTTTAGTTTTTGAAACACTTGTGCGTACATTTTAGATGCCAAAAGGCTATTTCTTTTATCAGCTCCAGCGCCATATATCATATCAACAAATTCCTCACGAGGAAAATTCATATTGATTACAAAATGCACAATAAAAATTAAAAATCGATTAACTAACTCACTGATAATAATTTCTAAAATGGTTTTTGAAGAAAAAACATTGATCTTGTCTATTGCTGTCATAAAACTCATAATCTGACAATTATTATTTGACGTTTCAACCAATGTTTCTAAGCGATCTTGATCAAAACTTAAAGAATAACCGTTATATGCATAGCATTTTACAGAAAAGTTAAAATATCTCAAAAAGTACTTGGTTTAGCTATAGGACTTATTAAATAAAAAATGAAGGTATTTGAGGGACAAACTTAATTAGATAAAAATATACAGGGTGTTCCGTTTGAAAAATTTGAGATATTGCGTATTTAATTTCAGCAAGTTTGAAAGTTCTTTAAAAACACCCTGTATTAAAAAATTACAAATTATCATAGACAGCCTAGAAGAGGTATCCTAGACTAACTGTGGTACAAGTTTCATAGGCGCAGAATAAATTTTAAATTAATTATGATTTTTTGAAACGAACCCTCTAAAAGGTAAAAAATAACATAAAAAAATTAATTACGTTGCAACGCCGCACGGAAATTTTAAAAATTTATACCAAAGCAAAGTACTCTTTTTGCCTCACATTTTAGTACCATAATGTACAGGGCGTACCACTTAAAAAAATCATATTTTATAGTAACTTTTTTTGTGACACACCCAGTATACAACAAATATTTTTAGTTCGTAGGTTTTTGTCAATCCTACAACTTTGCTGTAGAACTTTTTGCTCTACCTCGTATAGTTAAGGCGCTATCTTAGCCGTACACGTTGCTGGCACACCCTGTATATTTAATCAACTTCTGCTGTAGAACTCTGTTCTAGTCTAGTTTACCGTAGTATAGTCTAGGCTTTAAATAATTTTTCAAAGTTTCTTTTTTTTATCATTTTTTCTAATGCGCGATGCGTAAAAGTGCTAACAAGGAAGTAAGTCCGTTCAGCACAAACCAAAGGAATTTAGAAATTTAAAGGTTATCGTACACACGCAGATTTGTTGTTGTTAAGACTTAAAAAAAATATTAATTAAATTGGTTATAATTAAATGTAGTTAATTAAATTAAAATGAAATGGTAGTTTTAATTTGGAGAGAAAAACGAATAAATATTATAAAAAGAAAAAAATTTAACTATTTGGACATTTACAAACCAAATGTGGACGGACCACATTGACTTTCAATAAGATGGCATTCAGTTAAGGTGACAGTTTTCGTAAATTGTTTCTGGACTTTTTGTACAAAATAATAAAGCATTTTTTTAAGTGATGGTATGTATTTGAAAGTTATTTCGGACAAGAGCATAATGAGTTTCTTAATTTAAGGGTTTATTATTGGCAATGGGATTATAACAAACCTATCTAGAGTTTATTTCGTCACAATGGTTAAACCATAAATTGGTGGTGGTAGAAAAAATTTAAATACCTTTAGCTCTTTTTAGATGATCAATTGTAAACTGGTCTAGATATAAATCTCGCATTTTTGAACTAAAATTTTGATCATTCTTTTGTGGGTTCATAGATATACCTAACACTGATTAACCCTAATAGCAGAGATCATTTAGAGAACACCACTACCGCAGTACTAATGATCAACTGTTTTAAACCTATTAAACCTTATAATTAATATGTAATAATAAGTAAATGTATGTAAATAATAATAAAAATATAATTATAAATAATAATAATTACCGGCAGGTGACTTGCATTAAATAAAAAAAAATCAGACACTTTAATTAAAATAGTGCCTCAATCGCCTGGAATAATTAATTAATGACATTTAAATATTAATAACAGATAGTTTACATTAATTAATTGTATTTAAATAATAATACCAGGCAGTAAACTTGGAGCAAATTTTATTGAAAATTTCAAGCATTTTAATTTCAAATTATGCAACAACTGCCTGGAATAATTAACTAATTAATTATTGATATTTAAATAATATTTAATTTTAATATTATTTACATATATTTTATTATTTATATTAATTATTATTTAAATATCAATAATTATTAATTAGTTAATTATTCCAGGCAGTTGTTGCATAATTTGAAATTAAAATGCTTGAAATTTTCAATAAAATTTGCTGCATGTTTACTGCCTGGTATTATAATTTAAATATAATTAATTAATGTAAACTATCTGTATTTAATATTTAAATGTCATTAATTAATTATTCCAGGCGATTGAGGCACTATTTTAATTAAAGTGCCTGATGTTTTTTTTTTAATTTATTGCAAGTCACCTGCTGGTAATTATTACTTTAATTTCATTAATTAAAGTGCATGAACTTTCGAAAAAATTGGCATGACAACTGCCTGTAATTAAAATTTAAATATCAATAATTAATTAGTAATTTACTGCAGGTAGTTGTTGTATAATTTTAATTAAAATACTTGAAATTTTCAATAAAATTTACTGCAAGTTTACTGCCTGGTATTATTATTTAAATATAATTAAATAATTATTACAGGCAGGTAAGGCATTAATTAAAATTTTAATTAAAGTGTCTGTCTAAAATGGATTCGGTTAATTTCCAAAGAAATATTCCAGGTATCTCCAATTTCCTGCAACCTCATTTCAAGAGTAAAAATATTAATACATTTTTTCGTATTCATTCAACATTCACTAAATTCATGGAACTATTTAAGCAGATTACTTACCTTACATTGATCCGTATTGGAGAACCCACATAAAGTGTTTGTGTTATAGTTGGGAACCATGTTGGTAAAGTGCTCGTTTAATACTTGTTGGCATTGAGCCACTTCCATTACGTTTACGTCGATTTTGTGCATGAGGGCATTCTTCGCATGTACTGCAAAAGAAATCAATTGGTAAAGAATAACATTTATAAATTTTACAAATCTTGCAAAACTTCTCGTACTGTAGTAATAAAGACTAAAACGGTCAAAGACTTTTTGATACTATAATAATCAGTTTAGGTAGATTTGCGAAAGAGTTTTAAATATTAAATGAATATGCGTCTCTAAGCGTCAGTTCAATTAAATTTTTAAATTAAAAACACAGAGTGTCTCAGATATATATTCGTTTTTAGGGCAGTCCATCTGGTGGAATTTCGGAGAAACGAGACAGTTGACAAATGTTGGGCAACATTGTTAAATTTTGGACTTGTTTTTTGTGTCCATTCAGAGTTTTATAAAAATAATAATTCTTACATTCTTGTACAACAAAAATCATTATAATATAGCATGAAAGAAACTGCAATAAAGCGAGGCAGGAAAATAAAGCGGACTGGAAAATTCCACCAACCTGGAATTGCATTTACAAGAAAATGTTGCCAACCTAGAGATTAAATTGATAAGAAATTCTGTGAAACTAGAAGAAAACTCTGCTACACTAACTTATTTAAAAAGTGAATTTGGGGAAAAACTAAGAGATTTTAAGTCCAGCTTGTTCCAAAACATATGTAAGAGGCTTGGAATCAAGAAAACGAGAGGTACCTCATTACACCTGCTGTCCATCCATGCCATCTATGAAAACACAGGCCAGTTTCAGTAGTGAGTTGTCAGTTCAGTGAAGTAGAGTTTGGAATATTGGCGCATGATTTAAATACTTGTAAATAAATACAGTATAAATAAATATCTCTAGTAGTCATGGGCGATTGTGTTTTTGTAGCGTATGTATGCGTGAAAATAAATTAGTTGTCGATTTTTGATTGAAAAAACCCTACGTTTGAAAATCAAAATTTTAAGTTATACGATCTAAACGCAAATTTTAAATAAGACAACGTTTTTGTATCTTATTGTAATTTTTAATTATTACTGAGATAAACTAAGCGTTTTCGGTTAATTAGACCTTCTTCAGAGCTGCTCTGGGATAACAAGCGAAAGGATTATAAAATGCCCTAATATAAACAAATTTGTAGAATGACATTTAACAAATACACAAATTATTACTTGTAACTTATAAATCCATAATTTCGTATACATATGTAAATTAATCTGCTAATCGAGTCACATCATAATCTCTACTTGTCAATTCACATCACTCATGCCAACCTAACAAAACGTAATAACTGTCAATTCATATGACGTATAGCTGAAGACGGGAAATTCAAATTTTAAAATTAAATACTTTAAATTTAACAAAATTACTTACTTGTCAAAGAGTATACAGGAAAACACATCACATAAAGATAGGGACGCAAAAAAAATGGACTGATGTACAAAGGTTTAAAATAACAGAATAAACGGAGAACTGGTAAACATATTTCGAAAATAATTAGAAATTGAGAATGAGATGTTAACGTTTACATTGGTAGACAATCCAGAAGTAAATGAAAAGAATATCTCATCTCGTCATGAAAAAAAAACAAAAAAACAAGAACAATGTTATTGCAGACTAGGAAGAACATGGAGTCGTTATTTATGTAAGATCAAGTTTAAGGGTATGTAAAGTGGAATTGGTAGAACCGGTTGAATTTATTGAAGAACGATGGTTCATTTTAGAAATAAATAAAACTAAAATAGGCTTTGGAGTTTTCTATCGTCCGCCTCAGTTTAATGTTTTTGTAGCATTGCAGCATTTAGAAAATAGAGACAATAGAGAATACATAAACAATAATAATGGGCGAGATCAACATAAATCTTCTAGAACATGAAACTGTTACTGATCAGTTTGACGTTCTCTTAGACTCTTTTAATTTTAAACAAAACAGTAATAAATCCAACTAGATTTTCAAGGCAGAAAGCGAGTCTGATCGATGTCAAGATTCTGTGAAATGAAAATTTATTAATTGGTAATATTGAACATAGAGACATGCATGAGCACTCAAATTATTTATTGCATCCTTGGAATAAATATTCCTAAAATTTCCCCAAAGTTTGTTGATTATAGAAATTTTAGGAATTACAGTAAATTGGGGAGAGGTATTTAGTTTTACAGAACTAAATGATAAGGTACAAAGTTTTACGCATAATCTGACGCAACTATTTTATAGTTGCACAGTTAGGGTCAAAAAGCCAAAAGCACCTCGGTTCACAGACACTCTTAAGGAAATGAAAAAATACAGAAATTCCTTGCTTTCTAAATATAAAAAAACAACCTGCCTGCTGACTGGGAAGGTTATAAAAGTGTTCCTAACATGTTTACAACCGTAGTTGTAGGAAATGAAAAAAGAGAATATCTGAATTTTTTAATCAGTTTTTTATCGAGTCTGTATGTCGGGTGTCTACGTCAGTTTCTCCAGATACCCTTCGGGAATACCTGAGTAACAGAGTAACAGATCAAGAGTTTGATTTGGAATTGGTGGATACTGATGGTGAATTTGAAGCTATTTCGTAAATAAAATCGAATGCCAGTGGGATGGACAGTATATCATTGGAAATGGTTAAGATGTGTTGCCCTACTCTTACACTGCTGTTTACTCTGGTTACTGGTGCTGTCTCTGCCCATCAAGGTATCTAACCCGAATGATTTTTCTGATCTGCTGTCAGTAAGTCTACCATCTGTGTTTGCTAAGATTTTTGAGCAGCTTATATATAAGCAGATGATTGAGCATATTGTAAAAAATAAATTACTTTCAGATAAGCAGTCGGGATCTGAAGCAATTGAACAAACGAATAAATATGAAGCTTTTTTTTCCATAAAATATGATATTATATAAAGCAGTCAACAGTTAAAGTTAAATAAATGTAGATAACGTCTCTATATTAGAGAAAATGGTAACTCTTTTGAATTATTAATTTGTTTATGAACTCTTTATGCATTTTTTTCGTACGCACTTCAATAGAGTAAAGGTACTTATTTAATAAAAAGCATTTATATGGAAATTAAATATTTTATGTTTATTATAAATTTCTTAATAAGTTTTTTTATTCTACGTTTATGACGACGGTTGTTCTTTGATATGCTGTTATGACAATAACGGTATTTACTTGTGAAAAGTTCGATTTAAATCGCTTTTTTCCCATAGTGCGGCACAAGTTTTTACTATTATCACAAATTAATTTATTAAATTAATAATAATTATTAAAGTAATTTACAAAAACACTGAAATGACTCAACTTCATCCAAAAATTAAAAAAAAAAACACAGAACTTCTCAAATGCAGAATTTGCTTTGAACATATTATTTTTGCGCTTAGAATAACATATATCTATTTCTTCTTTATTTTTAATCTAAAATCTAACATCAATAAGTTAAATTAACATTATGATATGTATAGCTAAAAATTTCCTCTATTGAAAATGCTTGTAAACTTGACAACAGAGAATCGATGAATATGTTTGTAAACAAAACACCCCTTTTGCCCCTGTGCACATGTTGAACTCAAACAAAGTTGTTGTTTACTAATTCTAGCCTTTCAATGTTCTATGGTTGATAACGTGTACTCTGAGCCGGCCGATTTAAACAGGGGCGTCCCTCAGGGATCCATTTTGGGACCTTTGATTTTTATACTCTATATAAATGACTTGAAAAATAAAATTCAAAACTGTCGCCTAGCTCAATACTGTGATGAGGCAGAAATTTATAATCGCAATTTACTAAGAATAATGTGAATGTAGGAATGGAATCATTAGGTCGAAATTTAAATGCAGTATGGTCTTGAATGAACTGTGAGATTCTAATAGATCATGAAATAATATTAAATGTAAAAGAAGACAAAAACTTGGAGGTTGTTTTTGATACAAATTTGAGATTCAACGCACAGGTATGTAAAGTAGTTCAAAAGACATACATGTCCCTAAGAAACTTGTATAAGAGTAAGGATCTATTAGATGTTGCGTTAAAAAAGCAGCTTTGTAAAGCTCTTATTTTATAATATTGTAATTACTCCAATTTTATTTATGGCCCAATGACTTGATGTTTCCAGTAGGTATAAATTACAAAAAATACAGAACTCTTGAATTCGCTTTACTTATGGCTTAAGAAGACGGTATCATAGGGAAAAAACGTAACTACTGCTGTTTCATGTTCTCTTAAAAAACAGTGATCCTCCTCATTTATATAATAAACTCAAATCAGGATCCACTAGACATATTCAACACGCACGGTTCTAAAGTTCGATACACCTCGACATCGCACTCCGATTTTTCAGAGATCATTTTGTTTTTGTGATCCAAGATTCATAAATAATGATATTGATCAGGGGATTCCTTTTTACTCCTTTAAAAGAATTTAAAGAAAATATTGCTTGAAAGCCAACAATAAATAGAACAGTACATGCAGTAGCTTTTTAGTGATTTTGTTTCATCTGGTATTTTATTATCATTTTTTAGATATTTTATTTTATTTTTCTTAGTGTAGGTATTTTAATGAACTGTAAAATCCGTATGTTTAGTAATTGAATGTTCCAATAATTATTTTTTTATATTTTAAATTATTTGTAAATTTTATTGTCTATGCGCTATATTACCATTCTGTAGAGTTGTTTTTATATCCCTTTTTTCACTTTTTTTAGTAAAAGATTTAATTAAGAAGTTGTGGTAGTTCTTTGTAATTCACTTTATAAGATAAGACCTGTTGGTGCTCTTAGCCAACAACAGAAGTTTGAACGTCCCTATAACAAGAAAAATGCAATTTTATAAATCCCTTTATTGCTCCATAGAATTGTTTATATTGAGCGCTACTTTAGGATATCTATTTGGATTTCCTCCTTAAAACTTACGTTGTAAAATCCGTTTTCCCCATCCGGTGGCTAAACAGTTTTGCGTAGGTATCAAATTCGGTTGCGGCAAACAAATCGACCCGATATTCTTCGTAAACCGAAAGTTTTCCTCCAACACCAATACGGCCAAGTCGTTTTGTAAATTGCCCGCCTTAAAGTCGGGATGTCTCGCTATCGCGGCCACTTTCACTATTTGGAACGGTAAAGGCTCCTCGTCGATTCCTAGTTTCCATTCGCCCCCTTTGGTCAAGATATCGGATGTTTCCAGACTAAAAATGTCAAGATTGGTTGTTTTTTGTTTTTGGTGAAAATGACTAAATTTACCCTTCGACGCAATGCGCGGCCGTCAAAACGGCATTTTTGGCAATAATTGCGCCGCCGCACAACAGGCTCTGGTTGGACTGTCTCAAGATCATCGCCTGCCAGGATATTTCCGCGAAATCGGCATCTATGGGGATACGGCCTTGGGGTGTTGAGTTCTATGTGAAAAAATATTTTTTTATAATGAAACTTTCTTGTTCAGTATAGCAAGATTAATATTTTCCAACAAGCAATAATAAAAATGATTAAATATTAACTTACGATATTTCTAACTCCACATTCTTCTGTCTGTCGTTTTGTTCTGGATCGTTTGGCCTTAGCTGACCCAGAGAATCGGTTATATTCGGCTGAAACAATTAAACTATTTCAATTCAACTATTTTTCTTTGGCTCTCTAATAGAGAAAGTGAATAAACATCCACTAAGTCAATATGCCAAACGAAGAAAATGAAGGGACAGAATAATACAAAATATATCCATGAAACCTATAATTTTAAACGCATTAACTAGTTTCAGAACATAGGAACAGCTATAACCTCAGATAACAATAATAATATTTTATTATTTAAGTGTTGTTGCATGTTAGATTTGATTTAATTTTAATCTTTCGCTTTTTTTTATCATGTTCTCTATGTTAGACTTAGTTAATGGTTAAGTAGAGTAGCTATGTAAAGCTTAACTTCGCCTTTTTTGTCGAACATATATGTTTACAAGAATAAAGACATTTATTATTATTATTATTAAATGCTGATGATCAAAAGGCACTCCAATGATAGAAAATTACTAGATTATCAAGTTAACTAGTAATTTTCTGTGCTTAGGAATCTAGCAGATTTCTTGTCATTAGCAATCGAGTTAAATCATGTCTGTTTTGAATAAAAGGTATTTTATTAAACTGGCTTTAGAAAACTTCTATCTGAAACGAAGATCCTTGACATAAAAATATGAAATCAGATACCTAAAGTAGGAATAAAGCAGTCATCAAAAATGTGGAAGCTGAGTTAAAAGACTGGCGGTTAATAAATTGTTGTAAAGAATTATAACATGACCTAGAAACCGAAAAGGAAGACCGAACGTTCGATCAAAGTAATTGTTAAGAGATAAATGTATAAACAAAACTTATAATAAAATAAAACTAAATAAAGAAGAAAGAGGCTTGCACACGAAGATGGCTGGAATGAGCTAAATATATTAATAATGAACGAGTTTTTTTTTAAACTTCTACCTGCTTACCCAAATTTAATAAGCTTACGATAAATAAACTACTACTATTGTTTAAGTGACTACAAAACTCTAACTTAAATTATCCTATCACGATTGTAACCTATGCCCCCATTAGATCATCCGAAGAAACAGCCTGACAATAAAGTCATTAATCTGTCAAAGAAATTACGTAATTTCAGTAAATTTTTGCATAATTTCAAGGCCATTCTAAGCGATACAACATGGCTTTTGGTCATTCGTTATTTTCAATTTAATAACTGCCTCCAAGCGAAATCTTAGCTTATTAATCTATTGGCCATTAAATTATTTCACGGTGATAAAAATATCACGAGTGAAATAATTATAAAAAGTCGTTTCTTTTTATGGCAGTGTTATAAAAAAAAGTATGTAGGTAAATAATAAAATAAATTATTTTATTATGGTATAAAAAAACACATATATTACATTACAAAAGTTACAGCCATTTTTTGTTTTGTTTAAATTACTATTGTAAGGGCAGTGACTACAGGTAATGACAAAAAAGCCATGTGCTTAATATGAAAAATTACACTTTTTTGCTTAAAGTGCCATTTTAACAGACCTGACCACTAAAGACAAGAAGCTAAACATGTACACAAATATTTCTATAAAATAACAATATTTATATGTATATAAGTACAAAAATATGAAAAACATTTTCTTTCTAATGCTACAGCTCTTAAATACTAAATATTTCTACGATATTATTATGTAACTAACACACTCCTTATTTTCTGTTACCTTTGTACTGGCCTATAGAATCATCCTCGGCATACTGTCCATCATCGACACCATCGACCAAATTCGCTGAGGGCCAAGCGTCTTGGTAATCCTTGTCTCTGCAACATTTTCCTAAAGTTCCAGATTCGAGGTCTCTGCAAACCTGGAAAAGGAAAAAGAGAATTTTGACAATAAGCAAACAAGATCTTACGTTGATAAGTAACACAATTTTTTGACAAGAAGAAAATCTATTTTCTTTGATTTAAAGCCGCAATAGTCCGGGCGCTCATGACCTTCTAATGTATTTGGTAAATTTAAACTTCTAGTGCCCAAAAGTGTGACTAACGTTTGACATTTAGGTTAAATGCCGTAAATTAATAAATAGGCATTCATTGACAAAAAAAAGGCAATTTCGTGTGTATTCGGGAATTTCGGGATCGACGCACGGTTGTCGAGTCTCGGTTAAACTATTTAAATTCCAGGACTAAAAAACGTTTGACAACGTCGACTATGATAGATCGTTTCGATTTTCTAAATACAGGCAAGCAGATCTAAAAAACACATTTTAAAAAGGAAAAATGTCCTGTTAATAATTATAATATATCGAATCCAAAGAAATCTACACTTTGACTTCGGACTAAATAATAAGCAAATTGACAATTTTTGTAAAACCCTTCAATTGTTGCATTCTCAAACGCTCACGATCTTTCTCGTAATTAGTTGTGCCTGTAATATAATGAATTATTTATGATTTTGATCTGAATGCCCGGGCCGCCACACTTAAATTCCATAATAAAAGTAACTTGTTTCAAGCATCCTGATAAAATATTGTGATCCTCAAAAACCTAAGCTCTAATGTAATCAGAATCTTTATGACTTCACAACATTATAGTATCATCAATAAACTGAACCACTGTGCCCTGCAGTCTCAATGAGCCTAAGTCATCGACATACAACAAAAACAATAGTGATTTTAACACCTATGAACCTTGAATTACTCCAGACACAGATTTAACTAGCTACGCTCCAGATAACCACTCCAATGTATTTCATTTGTCCCCACTGAGAAAGCAGCCGCTTGCTCGCGATTCAGCCGAAAACGGATATTTCGCTCCGATTGTGGCCCTGCGTTGCAAATTTTAATTTTTGTCGGTAGGTATGCTTCCGGGTCTTCGCTTCAATCATCGCATCGTAGCGTAGCATCGCTTTCGTCGACCACTGACGCACTTTTTCTTCCTCGATGCGACGCCGACGCGACGGGGTTAATTTTATTGACTAAGTAGGTACTGTCACAGATTTTACATTTTAAATCTGTAGTACTGTGACAATAATAATTGATGAATTTTTAAAGAGGTTTGTTTTACTTGAAATTTTTTTTTTTGCGATTAATTATTCGATAGTTTTATATTTTACAGCAAATATAAAAAAATTAAATGAAAAGTATAAAAACGAGCGAAAAAGCTGTTCTTTTATTTTTTTGCTTCTTTACTGTATTATTAATAAAAAGATCTTTTTTATGTAAGACATTTTTTTTTTATGTAAACAATAAAGGATATATCCGAAATATTTAAACTATAATAATGTAAGTTTTATGGTATATTAAAGATAATTAAAAATTCTTAAACGATAAATTCGAAAATAAAAAAAAATTTTTTCGTTTTTGTTTTTAATCTATAGATTGATAAGATGTATAGATTGATACATTATATAGCTATATAGATAGTAGTACTTTTTTTTTAATAGTTAATAAAATAAATTATTAGACTGAGGTAAGATAATCTTTAAACTATATACTTAAAATAAAGTCCAAAATGTTGTTTTTATAGAAAACGAAAAAAATGCTCTCGGGAAAAAAATATTTTAGTACTAAATATTGGGACACATATAACAGTAATGTTTTTAAGAGGAGTGAATATTTGGGGTGATAGAGTTCAGTGTCTTTTATATGATGAGGCCATAATCGCGTTTTCGAAAATTTTGGACTTATGTTGTTTTTAAAATAAACGCCTCAATTATTTAATTTTCGTAATTAGTTTTTATTTCAAAAAGTATTCGCTATTTTAAAAAAACGGCAAAACAAGTCAATGGTATTTTTAAGTTTTTACCTTATGTAGCAAATTTTTATATTCAGGAGAGGATGGCAATGGCTGAAACTAAAGGATGATGGTTACTTTTTATGTTATTTCTTATCTTAATTTCATTGATAAAATACAAATTAAAACACCGTACCAAAATGTAACTTATAGCTTATATAATTATATTTTTGCAAGCAGTTACATTATAATAATTGATGGCTACGTACACCTATTATAAAATAAGTAAAATTTTTTAGAATATCGTATATGTACATACCTAATCCTAAATAATAAATTTGTGGTCGATAATAATATAAAATTGAAAATTCTTATAAAACTGTTCCAACACAAATATATAGCTATAATAAAATTTAATTTTACAACTACTATTAACAAGAGATAGAATTATACAAGATCTTTTAACGAAGAGGAAAAATGGTATTATTTGATTCCCCCTGCCCCCAGTAGGTATTTCTCAAAAAAATCAAAATAGCTAATCGATGTATTTTAGCTCGGAGAATTCGAAAAGCATAACAATAAACCAATTGCATGAGAAACAAAAGACTTTTTGTTCAAGATTTTCTTCAAAATTTTTGTCCAATTTTAAAATTTTTTGACAATTTTTTTTTACTAAGTTATTTTTAATTATTATCAAATAAGTGCCCAAATAAATAAAAATTTAATTCAAAAATATAATGAAAATGTGCTTTCTCCTTCATTTTTTTAATGATTTTTTTTTATTGTACTCGAAAGAAAAATGCTGTCAAAATATTTAAAAAAAATTGAGGGTGCCATTTGAAATAAAAAATAGGGGTAGTTTCTCGGGGGTAAAATACGCAGGGGTAGTTTTGAATACATTTTTAGAAATAGCATTGTCTCCCATAAAAACCGCATTTTGGGTTTTTTTTTCTTCAAAAATGTCCAAGTTCTACGCTGTTAACGTTGTCGTGAGACACGCTGTATAGGACACAATAAAACTTTTGTTGTACGAAATAACACTGTTACCAGCAAATACCATTAAAATGTGCACGGTGTTATTGATAACGTACATCAAAAGTTATATGATTTTTGCTATAGAAAAATTTTGCATTACATTTTTGATACGTTAGAAAGTAAATTGAGTGTAGGGCATCAGACATGCTCACCATTGGACATTGCTCACCATTCACCATTCACCAACGGAGAACTTTCTAAACGGAGGGAAAAAGAGACAGAGAGAGTGACAAAATCGGAGAAAAAGTTGCGTAATTTTAAGCTCAATAACATTCCATTTAAAATTTTTTTAAAATTCGCACGATTGTGAGGATCGAAAAAAACCGAATCTTTGAAAAATCTATTTTACTTTTTTCTGAGCCTATTTTTATTCGATTTTAAAATAAATTACAGTTTTGCATTGCCCCTTTTTTCCGTGCTACATGATGGTATTTTTAGATTTTCAATACGACGTTTCGTCTTTTGCTGACCATCATCAACTTTCTTTTTTCGTAGGGACGCCATATTGGATTTTTGAATTTTTAAAAAGTACATACCTACTTTTTATTACCATTTTATAAATGTATCACACTTATATATTATTGAATATGCGATTTGGGTACTTGGTGTCATCAGTCTGATATGCAGGTACGATACATCAATGAAAATGTATTAAAAAGTACTTTTTAAAAACGCAAAAATCCAAAATAGCGCGCATAAGAAAAAACAAAGTTAATGATGGTCGACCAAAGTCATATTGAAAATCTAAAAATACCACCATGTAACACGGAAAAAGTGGCAATGCAAAAGTGTGAATTATTATAAAATCGGAGCAAAAATAAGTTTAGAAAAAAATGTTATATACATACTTAAATGTTTCAAAATTTTTTTCCACCGTAATTTTTATTTAAAAGAAATAGTTGGGTAGGCTCATTTAAATGGCCAGTTGACCTGAGGGAAGTTGCACAAGTTGCTCAATTATATTTGTCCAATACTTTTTTGCTTAAATACCCGGCGTAATAAGTATTTGCACAGTCCTCCAAGGGATTGAATAATAGAGTACGAGAGGTCCCCGCCGTATTTTTAATTTCGGGTGAATCCTCAAGATTTTCAGCACCTGTGCTACCTGTTTCGACAACTTTCTCTTGGATTTGACCTACCTCTGTTACAAGCTCTGCTTCTTTTTTTCTTCTATCGTCAAAAAGAAATTGTTCATCCATATCGTCAACTTCACAATTTGACCTTTTTGAAGGAGTTAGTAAACCACTAATTGTTTTAATACGGAAAAATAAACGAAACGACCTTGCTGTTGGGTTTAGGTTCCAACCCCCACGCTGTCGAGCCATGGAAAAAAAAATTTTAAGGAAATCTTGGTTTAACCGATTTGTCAGTAAAAATGCATTATTTTGGTTTTTTTGGTCTTCATATAAACCTAATATTGCGTTAATGGTTTGAACCAGTCCATCGAAACAAGGTGGCCTATTTCTAACCATTTTTTTTTGTTTTTTTTTTTTTTATTTTTCACTATACTCAATTTTTCTAACGCTTCAAAAAGGTATTTGCCCCTTTGCAATGTACTTAAAACCTGCATGTTTTGAGTACTAATACCGCAGTTAAAGGGATTCTTAGAATAGAGTCGTTTACTATTCAAAGAATCAAATAAATTGTTCATGTTTTTAATAAAATCTGTACTATTAGTACCCATTTCATCATTAATCAAACGTTTTGTTACACACGTCCTCTGTTGTTACTGCCCTGGTCACAAACTAAGGCAAGAGGCAAAAATCCCATGGAATTTAATCTGGTTATTACATATATAAGTAATTCTTTCAAATTATCTTTTACAACCGAATTTTGAGAAAAAAATTGGTCAGAGGAAACTTCCAATTGGAATAAATACCCTTAATACAAAACACAAGAGCATGGTTTGCTGTTTTTTTGCTCCTCCCTAAAGAACCTAAATCCTCAAAACCCTCTATAAAATCTAACTTCTTGTTAAACTCTAAGTTTTCCTTCAAACTCATTTCATCAAATGACACTAAGCATTTTTTTTCGTTTTGGGTCATAACAGCACATTTTTGTTTTAAAAAAAAAATCAATATTTTCATCTATACCCGTAAGTAAAACCAAAGAAAATAATAGTAAACTATAGAAAATCCATCCCGTGTAAATTTTTTGACCACCTAAAAGGATCCCCGCTTTTCGAGCGAGGATCCATCGGTGAAATTACGCGTTGAAATCTGGCCGATCACTTGGCTGTGTTGCAAAATTTAATTCGGCGGCTGCGACTCGGCTGAGCAACACAATATTATTTTTGTTATTCGCTCTTGTGACGGACGTAATTCTGTTATTTTTTTTAAATTTTGTCATTGGTTCTGTAATACATAATGTCGGGCAATGTATGACAATATTATGACTATAGGCGAACTAGAAGAGAGAATCCTACGTTAAAGATGTTTAAATTTCCTTATAAAAATCCAAGTATTTGCGAACGTTGGATTTTAAATTGCGGTAAGTCCTAGAGTTCTATAAACATACTCAACCTTAACAGTGCCTTAGTAAGTAAGTACAGGGTGTTCCATTTAAGAGGAAAAACGGCATATTTTTTGACTTTCCCGGTATATTTTTAAAAAAATTGAAGATAGCCAATCGACGTATTTTAACTCGGAGAATTTGAAAATCGTAATAAGAAAACAATTTCATAAAAACAAAAAAGACTGACGACATTGTTTTCTTATTACGATTTTCAAATTCTCCGAGTTAAAATACGTCGTTTGACTATCTTCAATTTTGTAAATATACGGAAAAAGTAAAAAATATGCCGTTTTCCCTCTTAAATTGAACACCTTGTACCTAAAGTTCGTTTCATGGGTCTTTAACTGTGGCTCCTAGAAGAGCCAGGTATAAATACGTGGATTTTTACGCAAAGTTACAGCTGAATACCTGTGAAATGAACATCACCTACAATCTATATCTATCTCAAGTTTTAATTGGGAACTATTCGGCAATGAAAATTACAGTTAACCAAAAACTATAATTTTCTGACTTTTAGGTAAATGAAAAATGTCTAAGGTGGTAAAACTATGAGGTGATGTACAAAGTTAATTTTTGAATACTAAAAATTAAATTTAAAGAATAAAAATAAATAATACCGATTTAAATAGTCAAATTACTAAACAATAATTACTTTGAGATAAAACCTTAAAAATAGTACCATAACAAATAATAATAGTTATTTATTAGAGTAAAATAGGGGTTTTAAAATTACTGCCTTCGCTAAAGCTCGTGTAGTAAACTTCATCATTTTACTCCCTATTAATCATTTTACTGCCTCATCTGTAAAAGTCAATAAAGTGAACTTTTTGAGTGAAGGCGAAAAATATATTATTTTATTTTAATATACTGAATCTTCTAATCTTGACCAACTTTAAAGTATACAAACTCAAAAATTAGCGAATCGTCGAATTTAGATCATCAGGTTGACAAAAAATATAAGTTACGCTTTTCTTTTTAAATAGGTAGGTATTTATATGATACCGATTTTGGGGAAGTTTGAGGATCGTTGATATAAATATTTTTGATAGAATTTCTCTTTTGCGCGCCATCGTTTTTTTGTGCTCATGCAGTTTTGTATACTTAGTGTTGCCATTGCTAAGTGGGACACAGGAAATCCCATGTTATTTTTTATAGGGATTGGCTTTCCTCTTTAACTTAGAGAAAAAAGTATTACAATTTATTAAAAAGCACTGAAATCTACAGCCTATAAAATAGCACGTCACGCACAGACATTTTTTACTTATTTAAATAGCTTAAATCTCTACCACTTATTACTTTGATAGTCAAAATACCTTTGACACATATATCAATTCACGCCGGTTCTGTGAGCTTTATTAAGCTTTATAGCCAAAAATCTATATAAAAATTAACAAATTATCTTTTTTTATTGCAATGTATTTACAGGTAACAACCAACATTTTTTTATCTTGACTAGTGGACCGTTAAATAAGTTTGTCATTTTATACATGACTACTGTATTGGTAGTAAATATAGTAGTTCAGTCCAAAAGATGTTTATTTTGTCCAAAAAATATTTTATTGAATATAAAGCGCAAGATTGTTTGAGTCTCAAAATAAAGAACAAAATTATTGCTCAAAAAGAGATTTCTACTTGGCTAGGAAGTAAGGACGATTCTTGTTACTCACACAAACTTTTTTTAGTGCATCATTTGGTTATCACCAATATATTTAAATTTTGCAAATGGGACGAGCCTTTAAAAAAAGAACAAAAACAAAAACTAAAAAATTTAAAAAATAAGTAGTTTTTCGTACTATTTGTTATTATCAAGCTTTCTTCATTATACAGGGTGTCCCACGAACTGACGCGATCGATATATCGAAAACAATTTTTTCAGTTGGTAACATGATAAGGCTAATGGAGACATATGATTAAAATATGTTCACGATGATGGCATTTCCGGTTATACCATAAGTTGTTGCTAACTTCCTTATTTTAAAAGGCACGCTCTACACTTCATTTAATTTTTTGATTCTACGTTAAATTTGATCTACGAAAAACATTCATGAATGAATGTTTTTTACTATTGAAGGATATCTCTAAATTTTGTGTTCTTAAGACGCATGCCAATTAGCCAAAATATTTAAAAAATATTCGTATTTGATTAAGGATGTTATTGCGCCTGTTAAAAATTTGACTCCAATTTATTTCAACACCCTGTACCAAATTTGGTACACTTATGTTTTAAGTGGTCCTGAACAATAATCCAGTACCATTTTTCAAAAATAAATATCGCTAATACTACTTCCCGATTTTTCGCACTTCAAACTTGAATACAGTAGGCCATGACCTGCTTTCATTAAATGTCAAACTTGCCATTTTTGACCATTTAACCTCCCTATCCAACAAAAAAAGCTTTTGAAAATTGGTCAAGAAACAAAAATTTTAGAGGGGTGGCTAACCTTTAAGTGGGACACACTGTATAGACATAATTTAGTATAAGCTAATGAGCATTAACTTCCTGTGTAACCGGAAGTGCCACCAGCATAAAAATATTTAAGTCGTATGCCTCCCCATCCTTATCAACCCTATCAAATTGCGAGATTTTATAATTTCTTGTTTTCGAAAACAATTCTTTTGTAAATGGTTTTCGACTACGTTCATCCAGGGACACGCTGTATTAAAAATGTGCATATTTTATTTGCAATTTTTTTGTCAACCGCTCATTTTTTTAACTAGTTTGTGGATTTTTTAGGGAGAAAATTAAGAAAACAATACCCATTAATTGCATCAAAATGTATGTTTTTTTAATCTGAGACACCCTGTATTCTCATATTTATGAAAAATCCTACAATTTGAGTTTGAACACTTAACTGTATCAATTATATAGCTGTAAATTAAAATAATTCGTATTTCTATTGTATTAGATTATATATACAGGGTGTACAGGTATATTAGAGTATATACCTAGATTATATGTATGTGATGTACATATAAGTATAAGTATTAGAATAATCTTTTTTGTTATAAAATATAGGCAATTATGCACCAAAATTCAACCAGGCATTTTGTCCTGTTTAATTAGCTTTAAACCATAACTTTAAGCTTTTTCATAAAAATAATATAGGTACTAGTAATGTTTCTTTGATTTTATTATTTAAAATGTTTGTGAGATATATTTTCTATTAAAACATATTAAAACATATTCCTCCACTTTGTTCCTAATTAACTTCAAATGTCAACTTTAAAGATTAAGGCCTTATCAATAATAATTTTGCGATGCGGTACAAAGACAAATCAATGCAAAAAATGCCAAAAATTAAGTCTTTATAGATTTGGAATCATTTCATTTTTCTAGGCACGTGCATTTTTTTTTTAATTTTAGCGTTTGAAATAATAATGGAGAAATTTTAATGCGAACAAAATCAAAATGATGACTCAACAATTTTTCGCGATTTTTACAAATTTTTTCAATGCAATAATATGGTAGGTGTAAGATTTTATGTAGTTTTACAGAAGCAAATAATGTAGGCGACAAAACCTCACTATATATTAAGGCCGAAGCAATTTTATCTCAGTGTATCTAAATAAATAAGGTGAAAAACATAGTCACAAGTTTCTAATAATAGGTTAAATCAATATGTTAAGAATAAACTAAAAATTAATTAAAACATCCATTTTCTCAAAACTTAATTTTTGCGAATACCTCGTTCTGCCTTTATATGGCGCGGCGCGGTTCAAGAAAATTATTCACTAACAGATAAAATTTAAAATGTTATCAGTAATGGCAACGTCGCTTCGATTCTTACACGGTTAGCGCATAAAATATTCTTATTTAAGGAAGTATTGATGTCTCCTTGTCGGTTCACAGCTTTCCATTTACGTGGGTTATCTATTCGTTAGTATAATTATCTTTGGTAAAACCACAAAACAAAAAGTGCAACACTGCAATTTACAAAATAATAGTCAAAATCAATTTAAATGAAGTATTACTGGATTAAATTAATCAATAATGATTAAATTAAATTAAATTAATGATTAAAATTAAATCTGTGATACAAGAGGCTCACCGCAACCCCCTTAAATCCTTAAAACCCCTACCGCCGTACGCCGTAATAAATTTATGGTCGCCCGAGGTGATCGGTATGGGCGCCCGGGTCTTATTACATTTGGCAACAGAGCGCAACAAAACGTGCTGTTGGTCAACCGGCTTGAAAAGTCGGGCGATATTTCGGGTGACGTTTCTGCCTATGCGAGTGTTTATCTGGAGCGTAGCTAGTTAAATCTGTGCTCCAGACTTAAGAACTCTAGAATCAGACCCAGTAACTCTCTGAGTACAGATTTGATAGAATTTCAGCCACTGCAATGCCACTACGCTCAAACCAGTACTTAGACAACACTTACAACAACTTGCATTCATACTCATCAAACCTGAATCGAATGGACAATTACTCTTAATAATAATTTCAAATTTTTACCGTAGTGGGAGCTCTCAACAGCTCCTGCTCCTTAGTCAACACCACCGGTACGGGACTGATAAATCCGTCAACGGTACAATAGATTTCCTGGACACATTTTAAAGCGGCAGCACACCCGACAGGAATCAAATCCTGGTCATGCTGGGTCTCACCGGTGGTATGGTTGGTTGGTGACCTCACGGGTAATGTTGGCCTCGGAGGACGTTCTGTAGATGGTCGGTTTGTGCTGGGCCTCAAATAACTTGGAACGTGACTGTCTGGTTCACCGGTCCTATCTGTTAATATTCACACAATATTCAATCAAAACATTGTCCAATAAAAATAATAAATTACCCACCTGGTTCGCTGACATCATAGATATCTTCTCCCTCAGTAAATTTCGGTGTGGGTGTGGGATAATGATATCCGGGCCTCGGCGAAGTCAGCGATGACGGTCTAAAAGTTGGTTTCGTGGGTGTTACATTCGGTTTAAATGTAGATGGTGGTGAGGATGGTTCGAATGTCGTTGTTGCTACGCATGCATTTTGTACAAGTGAGTAAAACTGTCCGGGCGGACAGCCTTGTGGTGGTGTCGGTGTACTTGGCCTCTCGCGGCGTCTTTGGCAGCCCCCTGAGGGTGTGGGAATGGTTCCGGGAGGACACGAGGACAAGGTAGGAGGTGGTGGTAGTGTACTAGAGGTGGACGGATAGTAGCATCCTCTAGGGCCAGACACTTGACCCGGAGCGCAGCTTAAAGTAGACTCGACCGGTTCGCAAATTTTCGATACGCGATTAAATTTAGTCCCCGGAGGGCATCTGCGTGGTTTCGGGGGTACCGTGGGAGTGTCAAAGGGGATTGACGGCTTGGGGTAAGTATATCCGGTCCTTGAACGTTGCGTAGTTGTTTCGATCGGTTCACATTCTCCTGTGACCGCATTTAGTTGAGTTCCAAAACTACATTTTCGTGGAGGTGTAACTGTTACAACCTTTTGGCAGATTCCAGATGGTAAGAGAGTTTCACCTGGAGCGCATCCTCTTGCTGATTTACGTTCACACTGATTTGTAGCTGGGTTCAAGACTTCTCCGAAGCCACATGCTGGTGCACTAGGAGTGCTTGGCGTTTTTGGTTCACATTCTTGAGTGTTGACATTGAATCTTAATCCATAGCCACAGGCCTTTGGGCGTCCTGGAGTGTATGTCACAGTAGGTATCGTTGGTCGGGGGTATGGTAACTCACACCTTCCAGTCAAAGGATTTCTACTGGTTCCTCTAGGACATGGAACTTTTGCGGTAGGAGTTACAGATGATACTGTCGTGCCAGTAACAATTTCCACACAAGTTCCTGTAACCGAATCTCGTCTTGTACCAGATTTGCAGGGAGCCACAGTTGTCGGAACGAACTCGCAATTACCTGTTTCTGGATTAAATGTGCTACCGGGACGACATTGTGCTTTTACTTGAGGCACACATTTATTACTAAATACGTCAAACCTCTCACCAGCGCGACAGCTAAGTGGTGAAGGTTTTGTAGATGTCTCTATTAATTCACATTCACCTGTTCCGATATTCAGTTTTTCACCAAAGCCGCAAGTTTTGGGTCTGGATGTTGCAACTCTTTCACATTGACCTGTAATTCTATCAAAAGTTTCACCAAACGCACAAGACTGTGGTGTGGGTATTGGTCTGGTAGGTGTCTGAATAGAGTCACATCGACCAGTAGACGGATTGAATCTTTGTCCGAAACTACAAACCTTTGGCCTTGCTGTTGTAACTGTTTCACATTGACCAGTAACTGCATTTAAAGTTTGACCAAATCCACATGATTTAGGTGTAGGAACTGGTCTGGTCTGCGTTGTAACAAGCTCACATTGGCCCGTGACTGAATTGAATACTTCGTTAAATTTGCAAATTGGTCTAGAGCTTTCTACTGTTTCACATTGGCCTTTAATAACATTATATCTTTGACCAAAACTACATCTTGGCACAGAAGGTGTTGTACTAGATTTTTCCTCAAATGATGTTGAAGGTTTTGGGTAAGTATAACCGGTACTTGGCCTGAAAGTTGTACCAGCTGCCTCACATTCTCCAGATTGCGGATTCAATATTAAACCAAAGGCGCAAGATTTTTTTGTTTGCGTAGTAGTTACTGACTCGCATTGACCAGTGATCCCGTTAAATCTTTGGCCAAAACCACAAGATCTTTGAGTGGTTACCACTGGTCTTGGAGTCGTAATTGATTCACATTGGCCAGTAAAAGAGTTGAATGATTGTCCTGATTTACAAGTTTTCTTAAAGGGTTTTGTTGTTGGTTCCTCAAAGGGAACTTTTGGGGTGGGGTAACTGTAGCCAGTGCTAGGTTTAGGAATTTCTTCGCATTGTCCAGTTTGATAATTTAGTCTTTGACCAAAGGCGCATGTTTTTTGTGTCGGTACAGATGGTCGAGGAGTTGTTATAGAGTCACATTGACCAGTAATGAGATTGAGACTTTGGCCAAAGCCACAAACTTTTTGAGTGGCTGGAGTGGGTCTTGGGGTGAGTTCTCTTTCACATTGGCCAGTAAAGCTATTCAATTTTTGCCCAAAGCCACAAGTCGTCTGAGTAGGAATACTTGGGCGTGGCGTAGCAACGAGTTCACATTGACCAGTAAATTGATTCAATTTTTGTCCAGTTCCACAAACTTTTTCAGTTGGAGTTGGTCGTGGTGTCGTTACAGATTCACATTCGCCAGTAAAAGAATTAAGTCTTTGACCAAATCCACAAGTTTTCTGAGTCGATACTGTAGGTCTTAGCGTGCTTTCTGTTTCACATTGGCCAGTAAACCTATTCAACTTTTGTCCAAAGCTACAAGTCTTGTGGGTGGGAATATTTGGGCGTGGTGTAGTAATGCGTTTACATTGACCAGTAAATTGATTCAATTTTTGTCCAGTTCCACATGTCTTTTGAGTTGGAGTTGGTCGTAGTGTCGTTACAGATTCACATTCGCCAGTAAAAGAATTAACTATTTGTCCAAATCCACAGGTTTTCTGCGTGGGCAGTGTGGGTCTTATGGTGCTTTCAGTCTCACATTGGCCAGTAAATTCATTCAGCTTTTGTCCAAGACCACAAGTCTTTCGAGTAGGAATACTTGGGCGTGGCGTAGCTATGAATTCACATTGACCGGTATATTGATTTAATCTCTGTCCAGCACCACAAGATTTTACTGTAGCTTTGGTGGTCGGTCTTTCTTCAAAAGGTATTGAAGGTGTTGGATAGGTATAACCGGTACTAGGTTTTGAGATTGGCTCACATTGCCCGGTTCGTATATTCAAATTGTACCCAAAAGCACAGGATTTTGGTCGGGGCGTTGTAGTAACTGATTCACATTGACCTGTTATCGAACTTAACTGTTGTCCGAAGCCACAAATTTTTTTGGTTGGAACTGTAGGCCGTGGCGTTTGGATTTGTTCACATTGACCGGTTAAACTATTCAGTCGTTGACCAAATCCACAGGATTTTTGAGTGACCACGGATTCACACCTGTTAGTTTGAGAATTAAATACTGTGTTTGCGGGGCATTTAATTTGCGATCCGGAAGTTGTAGGGCGTACAGTTGTAGTAACCTCACATTGACCGGTAAAAGTATTCAAAGTTTGTCCAAACCCGCAAGTCTTTTTAGTAACAAACGTTGGCTTTGTAGTTGGACGTTCTTCAAACGTTACTGATGGAGTTGGATAGGTATATCCTGTAGTCGGAGTTAGCGATTCGCACTGTCCAGTTCTAACATTTAATCGCTGTCCAAAACCACACGTTTTTTGAGTAACAGTAGGTTTGGGAGTTGTCAAACTTTCACATTGGCTAGTAATGGTGTTAAATCGTTGACCAAATCCACAAGTTTTTTGGGTAATAGCTGGCCTAGGTGTAGTTACTGCTTCACATTGACCTGTAATTGTATTTAATCGCTGACCAAATCCACAAGTTTTTTGCGTTTGAACCTGCTCACATTGACCAGATTGTGGGTTAAATTTTGAACCAAATTCGCACGATTTTTGAGTTGGGGTAGGTCTGGGAGTAGTAACTGATTCACATTGACCTGTAAAAGTGTTAAGTCTTTCTCTAAATCCACATGTTTTTTGAGTAATAGTTGGCCTGGGGGTAGTCACTGCTTCACATTGACCAGTATATCTATTTAATTTTTGTCCAAATCCGCAACTCTTTTGTGTTACAATGCTCGGTTTTGTAGTTGGGCGTTCCTCAAAGGTAACAGATGGAGTGGGATAAGAATATCCAGTGCTCTTAGATACTGATTCACATTGACCGGTTCTTGCATTCAATTGCTCTCCAAAACCACACGCTTTTTGTGTGGGTTTCGGAGTAGTTACGGCTTCACATTGACCTGTAAAAATATTCAATCGTTCTCCAAACCCACATGTTTTTTGAGTAACAGTTGGTTTTGGAGTAGTAACTGATTCACATTGACCCGTAATTGTATTTAATCGTTGACCAAATCCACAAGTTTTTTGCGTTTGGACCTGCTCACATTGACCAGATTGTGGGTTAAATTTTGAACCAAATTCGCACGATTTTTGAGTTGGGGTAGGTCTTGGAGTAGTAACTGGTTCACACTGACCAGTAAAAATATTTAATCTTTCTCCAAATCCACATGTCTTTTGAGTAACAGTTGGTTTTGGAGTAGTAACTGATTCACATTGACCTGTAATTGTATTTAATCGTTGACCAAATCCACATGTCTTTTGGGTAATTGTCGGTCTGGGAGTAGTTACTACTTCACATTGACCAGTATATCTATTTAATTTTTGTCCAAATCCACAAGTCTTTTCTGTTACAATCGTTGGCTTTGTAGTTGGGCGTTCCTCAAAGGTAACAGATGGAGTGGGATAGGAATATCCAGTGCTCTTAGATATTGATTCACATTGCCCAGTTCTGGCATTCAATCGCTCTCCAAATCCACAGCTTTTTTGAGTAATGGTTGGCCTGGGAGTGGTTACAGTTTCACATTGACCAGTAATTGTATTTAATCGCTGACCAAATCCACAAGTTTTTTGCGTTTGAACCTGCTCACATTGTCCAGTTTGTGAGTTAAATCTTGAACCAAATCCGCATGTTTTTTGGGTAATTGTCGTTCTGGGAGTAGTTACTGCTTCACATTGACCAGTGAGTGTATTTAATTGCTGACCAAATCCACATTTTTTTCCCGTAACTACGTATTCGCATTTATTAGTTTGAGAGTTAAAAACTGTGTTTGCAGAGCATTTAATTTGCGATCCGGAAGTTGTAGGGCGCACAGTTGTAGTAACCTCACATTGACCGGTAAAAGTATTCAAAGTTTGTCCAAAGCCGCAAGTCTTCTTAGTTACAATAGTTGGCTTGGTAGTTGGTCGTTCTTCAAATGTTACTGATGGAGTGGGATAGGTATAGCCTGTAGCCGGAGTTACCGATTCGCACTGTCCAGTTCTAACATTTAATCGCTGTCCAAAACCACAAGTCTTTTGTGTAATAGTTGGCCTAGGTGTAGTTACTGCTTCACATTGACCTGAAAATGTATTCAATCTTTCTCCAAACCCACACGTCTTTTGAGTAACAGTTGGCCTAGGCGAAGTTACTGCTTCACATTGACCTGAAAACGAGTTAAATCTTTCTCCAAACCCACATGTTTTTTGAGTAACAGTTGGTTTTGGAGTGGTAACTGATTCACATTGACCCGTAATTGTATTTAATCGTTGACCAAATCCACATGTCTTTTGGGTAATTGTCGGTCTGGGAGTAGTTACTACTTCACATTGACCAGTATATCTATTTAGTTTTTGTCCAAATCCACAAGTTTTTTCTGTTACAATCGTTGGCTTTGTAGTTGGACGTTCCTCAAAGGTAACAGATGGAGTGGGATAGGAATATCCAGTGCTCTTAGATACTGATTCACATTGCCCAGTTCTGGCATTCAATCGCTCTCCAAATCCACATGTTTTTTGAGTAACAAATGGTTTTGGAGTAGTAACTACTTCACACTGCCCAGTAAAAACATTTAATCTTTCTCCAAATCCACATGTTTTTTGAGTAATAGTTGGCCTGGGAGTAGTTACAGTTTCACATTGACCCGTAATTGTGTTCAATCGCTGACCAAATCCGCAAGTTTTTTGCGTTTGAACCTGCTCACATTGCCCAGTTTGTGAGTTAAATCTCGAACCAAAACCGCATGATTTTTGTGTAGGAGTTGGTTTTGTAGTAGTTACTACCTCACACTGTCCGGTTCTGATATTTAACCGCTGCCCAAAGCCGCACGATTTCTGAGTGGGTCTTGGACTGACCTGACATTGACCAGTAAAACCGTTAAATATTTCTCCCAATCCACAAGTTTCACGGGTAGGTATTGGCCTTGGTGTAGTCACTGCTTCACATTGACCGCTAAAGGAATTTAACCGTTGCCCTGACCCACAAGTTTTCGGTGTTGTTACAATGCTTGGTTTTGTCGTAGGACGTTCCTCAAACGGTACTGACGGAGTCGGATAAGAGTATCCTGTACTCGCAGATTCGCATAAGCCAGTCCTAACATTTAATCGTTGTCCAAAACCACACGTCTTCTGAGTCGACGCAGGCCTTGGAGTGGTCACCGTTTCGCATTGGCCAGTAAAACTATTAAGTCTCTCCCCGAAACCACAAACTTTTTCAGTTACAGTAGTTACGGCCTCACATTGACCGGTACGCGCGTTAAATGTTTGCCCGAACGAACACGATCTGGGTGTAAAGGGTGTAGTTGGTGTAGCAACAGGCTCGCACTGGTTAGTAAACTGATTCAACTTGAATCCGACTCTACAAGTTTTAGATGATGGCGTGGTGGTGCTAAATACCGGCTGACATTGGTTAGTAATACTATCGAACTTAGATCCGAAGGGACATGCTCGGGATGTTGGAAAGGTGGGTCTACTGGGAGTAACTGTCTTTTGACAAGTGACCCCATCGAAAGCTAAAAACGACCCTGGAGGACACTTAGTGGCACTAGGTGTGGTTAGTCTACCGGTGCTAGGTGTTGTGGTAGTGGTAAATGGTGCAGGTGATGGGCGAGTGATCGGTGTTTTGGTGGTGGGTACATACGTTTTAGGCGGAAGATAGGTTCCTGGGGTGGTTGAAGGTGGTGGGGGTCTTACGCATGTGCCGGAGGGTCCTAAATAACTTCCCGGTGGACAAGTGATCGGTCTTGGTGGGGGCGGGGGTGATTCGCAACGTCCCGAAGGAGATTTTACGGTGCCGGGAGGACAAGTTCTGGTGGGCGCTTGAGTTGGTGGTGGCGGTGGTGGTGGTGGGCGTTGGCAGCCACCAGAAGCTGTTGGAAACGAGCCGGGAGGGCAAGTTGGTCTTGGTGCTGGCGTTGGTCTTGTTATATCAATGCAACCTAGAAAACAATTCAAATTTTTTCAAATATTTGATAGTCGGGAACGTAGTCGGTATACAAGTGTTAAAGCCGCACATGTTTACAATTGACAATGGAATGGAGTAGTTGCGTTCTAATTTTATAACCAAAAATTTCGAAATGGAGTACGACATTTGTAAGCAAGCTGTGCGAACTGTTTAAGGAGCTTGTGCAAGGGTTGTGCGATACTTACGTCCTCTAAAGTGAAAGTAATAGAACTAAAGGATCGTATTATGAAGTTCTTTTGCAATGACTTTCATACACTTAAACTTTTGAATGATCTTATATAAAGCAAGCAATAAATAATATTAAGTAAGGATGAAATAATTCCATTCCTTAGGCAAGAAGTGAAAAGCTCGAAACCGTCCAAACTTGACTAGTACAATCATTTGAAGAGGTTGTTAACAGCAAATACAACAACTCAAACATACCAATAAAAACAAAAAATCGACACAAACCTAATTATAAAACCAAAGGGCACACAGGACTCTGAAGATAAAAAAAGCGATATAATAATAATAATAATAATAATAAATATTTTTTATTTGCATAGAAGAAACAAAAAAAATACAAGTTTACAAAATCTAGCAATAAATTTACGCAAATAAAAGGCCTACAAATTCAGAATTCTGCCATGACAGATTCTGGTTTTTAACATTGTGGCCCCACACTTCATTAAAAAAAAATGGTAATTTCAGTAACGCTCATTAACAGTAACGCTTAACTAATAACTGATTAAATACAGCTTTTCCTTTAATCATATACCTAATAAACCTACATATAGGAGTTCTAAATTCCAAATTTGACAGTTTAACATCAAGCAAAACAATACACACTGCAAATACCCAAAAAACAGATTAAATTTTTTGTTAAATAACAAAAAATAGAAAAATTATTGCAGACAATAAATAAATAAATAAATAAAATGATCCCAATACCAAAAATTGTAATAAATTACTCAAGAAAACAACCATTCAAAAAGTTAAAAAAAAAAAAAGAACTTAAATTATATACCCTGCTGATTCATTAGATTCACAATCATCCTCCTACGAAAAGTATTACAAGAAATTAATAATCGGTCCGGATCCAAATTTAAAGAATTTATTTGATAAGCAAAATTGTAAGAAAATGATCGTTTAAATAACTGTGTTTTATGTCTCGGAATGAGAATAGTATTTCTTCTTAAATTTAAATGGTGTACATCATTTCTAAAAGTTATTTTTTGATAGAGATAGGGCGGACTACGATATATTAAAATTTTATAAAAAAATGTTAAAGAATGAGCAATTCTTCGATTATGCATATTAAGCCAACCAAGTTCGTGAAATTTATGGGAAATGCGGTTTCTCCTACGAATGCCAAATATTAGTCGAATGCAAGAGTTTTGGAGCTTTTGCAGTCTACCCCTATCCTCATAATCAAGACACCAGCCATACACTGCATCACAGTAATTACATTGTGAAAGGACCAATGAATCACATAAAAGCTTCTTAATATCTTTACTTAAATAGTGTCTATGCAAATAAATTAATTTCAAAGCAAGATATGCCTTTTTAAGAATATTAGACACGTGATATTTAAAACGAATATTATTATCTACTATAAGGCCCAAACTCTTACATTTGTCAACAACTGGAATTCTTTCGTCCCCCAATTTAATGTTTATACCATTTAAAATATTATTTACATTAGTTCGATTACCTATGAACATTATAGATGACTTCGAAGGATTTAATTTTAATAAATGCTTTGAAGAAACATCACAAATAGCTTGTAAATCTTGATTAATTTTAAACTCAGCCATTTTAAAATCTCCTGGTAAAAATGAATAATATAACTGCGTGTCGTCTGCGTAAAAATGATGGGCACAATGCTTTAATTGAAGATAAAATCTAGACGTGTAAATGATGAAAAACAAGGGTCCTAAAATACTACCCTGAGGCACACCACTTTCAACTTCCAAAGGATCAGATATGTCGTTATCTATTTTAACACGTTGAATCCTATTATTTAAATAAGAGGCAATTAAATTAATAGCAGCATCAGAAAAGCCAATATAATGAAACAAAGACTTTAAAATTGAGTGGCTAACGAAATCAAAAGCTTTAGCATAATCCAACAACACCAGAGCAGATCTTACCCTCATCCCTAGCCCGAATTACGTCATCAATAACGTCCGCCATAGCCGAAGTACAACTATAATTTTTTCTAAATCCAGATTGCTTAGGTGGTAAAATATCATTATTATTAAGAAAGCTATGAATTTGAGAGTCTAGAATGCGTTCGAGAATTTTTGAAAACGTTGGTAAAATACTGATAGACCTAAATTGACTAAAATCTGTTGGATTATGCACTTTCGGCAATGGCAACACAAAGGCTTCTTTCCAGCATTTGGGAAAGTAGTTTTTATTAATACACTCGTTAACAATATGTAAAATAAATGGTATAATAAAAGGACAGCATAGTTGAATTAACGTAATATTAAGATTATCCACCCCGAATGCTTTAGACTTAATACGTAATATAATTGCAGAAATAGTATTATAATCAGTGGGATGAAAAGAAAACTTATTTAAGGTTGGTAATGCATTCTGATCATAAAAATTAATTAACTCATCACAATTATCAATATTTGTCACTCTTGTACTATCTATAAAATATGAATTAAAATTGTTGGTATTTACAAAAGATTTAGGAATTTGCTTCTGCTTTGATGGCAATATTTTTCTTAGTTCACGGAGAACATGGAGAACATCAAACCTTGCAGTTATTCATATAAGTATTGATAACACCTGAGCATCACACCATGGAAGTTTAATTATTAAATACAATGATACAGAAAGTATCACGAAAATTAAAAATGAAATACAACAAAAATTGAGCGATTAGTATGAGGTAGAGAAAACAAAATTACTGAATCTGCAAATCAAAATAGTTTGATATCCTGCCAAGAATAAACCAACAACCGAAGAAATTGAAAAATCTATAAGAATGCAAAAAACTTATTTTAATGATGAAGATTCATTTAAAATTAACTTTATAAGAAAAAACTAAATTAAATACCTTAACTATATTTGTCAACTGTTTCTAGAAACATGATGTGGAATAAAAAATATACATGAAATGATATTCTGCATATGAGAATCTAATAGTAAAAAAAAAATGGCTTGATGTACACAAATTAACTTTAAATGTCCAAAAAACTAACTACATTAACTATAATAAATCGACTATTATTTTCGTACTTAGGTATTCAAAATCTACTAGATAAAATTCAAGTATCAAATTTAAAGTATTTGGGAATCATCATCGACAGTAACTTAAAACGGGATTTACATACTGCACATTTAACAAAAAAAACTAAATTTTACAGGAGTATGCTTATACCCATATACCAAAGTCTAGTGGAATCAATACTCGGATATGGAATATTACTCTGGGGCAGTGTGTATCACAACTCTTTAAGTCCTCTTCAGATAATGCAGAATGAAATACTAAAAATAATTCTTAAAAACCATATTTATACCCTACTTAAAAAATTTATAATAAAACCTATATAAATATAAGAACTTTATTCTGGATAACTGTTACAAAAAATTAGATATCCAATAAATCATAGCCAAAGCACTAGATCTAACAAAGATAAACAACTGATTCTTCCCATATGTTATAGTGAGTTCGGAAAGAGAACTATTGAATTTTTAGGGCGAAAATTGTACAATTTATTACCTAGGCACATCAGAAACATCAAAAGTAAAAAAATTACTAGAATAGTAACCAAAAAAATGGAAATTGTACTTTTATGTATTTCTTCCCACACTAGTTCAGATCCTACTATTATAATAACTTATAACTATGATTTAATAAATTGAACTCAATTGAATTTACTTAATATTTTAATGCTTACCGCCATAAGGTCCAAGTTTTTGTCCAGGTCCACAACTAGGTGCGGGTGTTACATCGATGCACTCTCCATTAGGCCCCACTCTTTGACCACTAGCACAGTACTTTGTTGTTGGACGAGTTGGTGGTGGGGTGGGTGGTTGTACCGGAACACACCCTCCATAAGGCCCCGGTTTTTGACCCTGTGGACATTGCGGAGACGGTGGTCTAGTCGGTGGTTGCGTTGGAGGAGGAATACATTGGCCGAATGGTCCTTGAGTATAACCTAAAAACATGAAAATATATCGAATGAACTAACTTTTCTTTTAAATCTTTACCTGGGGGACAAGTCTCAATTTTAATACATTGACCGTTAGGACCTTCACGTTCACCAGCTCCACAATACGGTTTTTCCGGCTGTTCGGTAGTGATTGGAGTCCTCGGGATATCTTCACATCCTCCAGAAGCGCTGGGTCTTTGTCCGAATCCACAGCTAGGAGTAATTGGCTGACAGCTTCCATAAGGTCCCAGCTTTTGACCAGGAGGACATTGTGGAGGTCTAGTTGGAGGTGGTCTAGTGACAATATCTTCACACGTACCGAAGGGAGTTTCTCTTTGTCCGGGTTTACATCTCACTACTGGAATGCATTGTCCGTTTGGTCCCTCGCGTTCTCCTGCTCCACAATATGATTTTTCTGTTGTTGTCGTGGGTGGGGCTACTGGCACGCAACCTCCATATGGCCCTTGTTTTTGACCAGGGGGACACTGTGGTGGTGGTGGACGAGTTGGAGGCTGAGTTGACGGTGGAACACAAGTACCATAAGGTCCTAGTTTTTGACCAGGAGGGCATTGTGGCGGTGGTGGACGGGTTGGAGGTGGTCTAGTGGCAATATCTTCACACGTACCGAAAGGAGTTTCTCTTTGTCCCGGTTTACATCTTACTACTGGAATACATTGTCCGTTTGGTCCCTCACGTTCGCCTGCTCCACAATAGGGTTTTTCTGTAGTTGTCGGGGGTGCAATTGGGACGCAACCTCCATATGGCCCTTGTTTTTGACCAGGAGGACACTGTGGAGGTGGAGGACGAGTTGGAGGCTGGGTTGGTGGTGGTGGTGGTGGAATACAAGTTCCATAAGGTCCCAGTTTCTGACCAGGGGGACATTGTGGAGGTGGAGGTCTAGTTGGAGGTGGTCTAGTAGCGATATCTTCGCAAGTACCGAAAGGAGTTTCTCTTTGACCAGGTTTACATCTCGCTACTGGAATACATTGGCCATTTGGTCCTTCACGTTCGCCTGCTCCACAATATGGTTTTTCTGTAGTGGTCGGGGGTGCAATTGGGACGCACCCACCATATGGTCCCTGCTTCTGTCCAGGAGGACACTGTGGAGGTGGGGGACGGGTTGGAGGTGGGGGTGGTGGAATACAACTTCCGTAGGGTCCTGGTTTTTGTCCAGGAGGGCATTGTGGTGGCGGTGGACGGGTGGGAGGCTGAGTAGGCGGTGAAATACAAGTTCCATAAGGTCCCAGTTTCTGACCAGGAGGGCATTGTGGTGGTGGAGGTCTAGTAGCGATATCTTCGCAAGTACCGAAAGGAGTTTCTCTTTGACCAGGTTTACATCTCGCTACTGGAATACATTGGCCATTTGGTCCTTCACGTTCGCCTGCTCCACAATATGGTTTTTCTGTAGTGGTCGGGGGTGCAATTGGGACGCAACCTCCATATGGCCCCTGCTTCTGTCCGGGAGGACACTGTGGAGGTGGAGGACGAGTTGGAGGTGGTGGTGGTGGTGGAATACAACCCCCGTAAGGTCCTGGTTTTTGACCAGGTGGGCATTGTGGTGGCGGTGGTCTTGTTGCGATATCTTCACACGTTCCAAATGGAGTTTCTCTTTGTCCCGGTCTACATTTTTGAATCGGAATGCATTGGCCATTTGGTCCCTCGCGTTCGCCTGCTCCGCAATACGGTTTTTCGGTAGTAGTTGGTGGTGCTATTGGCACACAACCTCCATATGGCCCTTGTTTCTGACCTGGAGGACATTGAGGTGGTGGTGGACGAGTTGGCGGTGGGGGTAGAGGTACGCAGCCTCCATAGGGTCCCGGTTTTTGACCTGGAGGGCATTGTGGGGGTGGTGGACGAGTTGGTGGCTGGGTTGGCGGTGGCGGTAGAGGGACGCAGCTTCCATACGGGCCTAGTTTTTGACCTGGGGGACATTGTGGTGGAGGCGGTGGAATTGGCACACAACCGCCGAACGATCCGGGTTTTTGCCCTGGCGGGCATTCGACTTTAAGTTTTTCGCAACCGCCAGAGGGAGTTGCTCGCGTGCCAGGTGGACATTCGGTTCTAATGCTCTCGCATCTGCCATAGTTGTTAACGTATTGCCCTGGTGGGCATGTTGGCGCCGGGGGCTTAGGGGTGGGTAGGGTACCAGCTAATATTTATTTGTTTAAGACAAAATTGTTACAGAGAATAGATGTAATACTTACGAACTGGGGGCAAGTAGTCTAGACCGTCAAGGTTTGAAAACCGGGCTTCGCTACCGAAGTGAACATCCGAATAATCTGGCGTGCTTGAAAACACTGGACCACCTGCAGCTGTTACATCTCTAACTGGTTTAATGGTGGAAGAACCTTCGAATTCACCGATAGCGTTAGGTTGGATTCTGATGCCTTCTTGCCCAGAATGAATGATCTAGACGTGTTGACTCATTAATATATATCTTTTGTCATACAAGGAATGTACCTACTTGAACTTGCTCTGGAGTTAAACCATCTTTTCCAGCAATCTTTGATTTTCCAGGTGAAAATACCAGTTGGTTAATGTGATCTGCCAAGGTGCTCTTGCCACCAGATAGTTGACAACAAATTTCGTTTGCCGCGCATGATTTACCCTGAAAATTAAAATATGCGGTGATTTCTCTCGTCGAACCGAAATGCCAACAAGGTGTTAACTTCTTATTTGTCTCGTAATAACATGCGTAGGAGTAGCGAAAACATGTAAGACGTCCTATTTACCAAATAAATAAGAGATTTTTGGTTTTTTATGGGTTCGTTTTCGGGCCGACATAAAAGGCCTTATGACCTATGACCACTTTCCCATATCGCGCCTAATTATTCAAACTTTGTCATGCTCGAAGAAGACACGGATGTCGTAACAAAAGCCGAAGAAAGCGGTAGCGCAATATATTTCTTTTTCGCGGTGATATATTGGGAAAAGTAGCGATGTTTACCTAAAGGTTACCGAATATTTTATTATTTCGTGACATTCCGAAGGCATATGCGTTTTGTACCGTTTTCGTTGTAATCGCACGTTATCTTCTTTAATGTAAAAAAAAAGAACCGTGGATCGTTTTATTGTAAATATACTTCCTTCTTTTTTTTTCTCTTTAAATGAGAGGTAGAGTATAAAAAGATAAGTTGTAACAGCCGTCAAATATACAGGCTGTCACAAAATTCTGTCTAAATAATTTAAGAGCGTATTATTGGAGATAATATGCACATTTTTAAAAGATGTGACGCATAACTGTAGTTAGTGTTCAAATAATCGATTTTCTTCAAGCAATTTGTACGGGCTGTAGCTCTGAGGGGGTGCATTTTAGGATACATGTTTATAGGAAAAAAAACTCTTATTTTAACGCTTTTAAAATATTTTGCACGGAATTTTGTAACACCCTGTATGCTATACCGAATGATAAAAAAACCGCATCCATCACGAAATGAATATTCTGAAGATGAGCGTGTCAAGTGCAAAACATATATAATAAGCACCTTTCTCTTCAAACTAAATTATTAATATTGTTTTACGCGAGTCATTATGACCTACACACCTTAAAATGTGAGACCCTGTAGCCATATTTTTAGCAGGTTTTTTTTTTTTAAAGTTATAATGCGAGGATCTTGAAATTATATATACAATAAATAATTCCGGGTTGGGTGTTAATTCGCTGATCATCGAACGTAAGAAGCTGTTATTCGTTGTTAAGCAATCATATTTTATTTTTTATACCGGGTGAGCCTTTTATTAATATTTAGTATAGGAATGTTACACTTTAGAGCAGGTAATTGAAGTTTTATGAGTACTATTTTGCTTTCTTTTTAAGGTCACCAAAAATAATGCCAGTTTTTAGAACAAGTAGGGAGGTTTATTTAGAAATTTAGAAATGTTTTTTCTGGATTAGCTAAAGGCAGTTTAAAAAAAATTAGAAAATCAAAGGAAGTTTCTACTTAGCATGAAGGAAATGGAGATCATAAGTAGAAATAAGGTTGACGATCCTGACAACAAAAGAAAGAATCATTTCATAGAAATAGAAAGATTGTTGATTGTTCAAGAACTACAACATATACAATTTTTATTACCAAAGCCTGAAAGACATACCTATACAATATTAAGTTCTATAAGATATACCATAAAACAATAAAATTTTATAGGACTCACAAGAGAACACAGAAAAGGTTTTTGCAAACATTTTAAAATTCTCAATACAACAAACACTCAATGGCAAGTGGTTATATATTTTAATGCCTATATAAATAATGTAGTTCTTGATGTAACTAAAGTGAGAAATAGGCAAACATAAGCCATGTTCCTAGCGTGTTTGATAAGTTCGGGCATTTGAGAAATTAGAAAGATGTTTGTAAACAATACATAGTTTCCAAAACAAAAAGAGTTGCTCAGGTCCTTATTTTCAAATGTGTACATGGATGTACCAGAAACAATGACCGAACAGTTCTTTTTTGTAGAACGAAAGAGGAATGAAAAAGATATTGGGGACAGAAACCCCAGAATGGAATATAGTATCTTAAACGTGATTCCATCAAGGCAAATTAACTAATTCGTGCAATAACGAGACCAAGTTCAATTACCTTCACGCTATAGCAACCAGAAGCCAGCTTCCTATTTAGACAGCTCACATGACAGTCAAACTTCAACCTGTAATCTATGTTCAAACCCAGATATTTAGAGTTTTTAACAACCTTCAAAATTTCTCAATGACAATATTTTCCAAATTAATATTGTCTAAATTTAACAACATGGGTTTTTGATAGGTTAAGAGGTAGTTGATTAAGAGTAAGTTGTTATTAATGTATTGGGTTCACTACACTGCAGTTGGTGCCATCTTCAATTTTCGAGTTCACTACCTTTTGTACTTAATGCGATAAATTGTTTACTTGATGAATTCACGTTTTAATAGGTTTCTTAAAATCGTTTAGTTGACTTTCTAATAAAAGCTTATCATTATTGTAGTTGTATTATTCTGATGCAGTCAAATTTATACCATCTGCACAAGGTTTGCTTTCACAGCCATCGCATGGCCAGAGCTGACTTTGGGTGGTCAAGTGTAAAACATCACATGTTTGACACTTGCTCATGTTTTTGGGATGTTACATTTTTCTTATAGCCCACCAACATTGATCACAAATCCTTGATCTCTTGAACGTCAAAAGCAACAATATATTCCAGATCGAGAGGGTTGTCCATGTCTAGTGACCAAATCATAAGCAAAAACTCCAATCTCTCCTGAAATATCAAGGTTTAGCAAATCATTGATGTAAATCAGGAAGAGAGTTGAGCCCAACACAGACTCCTGAGGAAGACCACAAGTAATAAATTTGCTATCCGATGTTCTGCCCTTGATAGAAATTGACTGTGTCCTGTCTGATAGATAAGACTTAATTTATACAAGCTCAGCACCTTGGAAGCCATACTTATAAAGCTTAGACAGCAATATACTGTGACACAATCGAACGCTTTTGATAAATCATAGAACACCGCTGCCGAAAACTTACGCTGGTTCAAGAAATAAGAAGAGTCTTCATAAAGTGGAAAACAGCATCTGTAGTGTTCTTTGGACAGAGTAGAAAGCAATGAAATTGGTCGAATTGGTTCGACGGATCAGAGGAGTTAGCACCCTTGTTAAGGCAAGATAGGATTTATATTTTATCATATTAGGATTTTTAGAGAAATACCATCATATCCTGAAGCATGCTGATTTTTCAACCCACTGAGAACTCTACAAATTTCAATTGAGTTGGTGGGTTGAAAAAAGAATGGTACATTTACATTAACTTGGTAGTCAAGAGGATCTTTTTTAGTGTGAATAGTCTTAGTTAGGCTATCACTTATTGAATAGTAAAAGTTCTTGGGATCATTTGGATCCAATAAAAATATCCTGCTAGTTTTGGCTTGTTCTACCTGGCAATTCATTCACAATTTGCCAGGATGTACGGAATTTGCTACTTGATTTTTTGAATTTAGAAGAATAGAATTGTTGTTTGGCCCTTTGCAATAGCTTCCTACATGTCCTACGATATTTAAAAAAGTATGTTTTTTAGAAAGCTGTTTTACTAAAATGCTTACGCAACGAATTGAGGCAGCGCAGATTTTTTGCAGATGTGTGGATACCCTTAGTTACTTACGCATAAGTTGGAATAGGATTGATAAGAGATTATCTTCAAAAAAACTAAGATTCAATTTTCGTCTATTGCATTCGTTGCGAAATCTAACATAATTGCCACGACTGAAGATCCATTTAAAAATAGTGTGAATTACTTTTATAATTTTGAAATTAACTAAAAAAAATCTATCGATGGCACAGTGGTCAGAGATATCAGCATCTACTAAATTACACAGTATATATTCATATAATTTAGAACAGATGTAATCAATAGTAGTAGCAGAATGCTGATGGTAAGTAAGTAAAGGAATTTATATGCATAGTGAGGTTGAATGAACGTTGAAGAGATTTGCAAGCATAGTTATTGCATATATTAAAAAAAATAACTAAAGATTTTCTATCATAACACAAGAGCCTAATTTTTAAGCAGGGAGGTTGAGGAAATGGAGGAAGTCATTAAAGAAGAAGATAGAGAAATGCTATTTGTTAGGATATACAGGATGTTTCAAATTCGACCCTTAACATGGGGAGCTCGGAATCTATAAGAGATACGAAGACGGTTAAATTAGGGCAAACTTAAGAATTTTTAAGTTTAGCAATACGCCGTTAATAAAAATTTAAAATTTCGAATGGTTTCGAAGATATTTGAAAAAATACAAAAAATCGATTTTATTTTTTTCTGAGAATATTTCTTATTCGATTTTAAAATAATTTGCACTTTTGCATACTCCACTTTTTTCGTGCTTGTGTTTTTAGATGTTTACACACGACATTTCGTCTTTTGACGACCATCATTAACTCTGTTTTCTCTTATGGGAGTCATATTAAATTTTTACATTTTTAAAATTACCTTTTTAACAATGTATCACAAGTAATATTGATTTTTTGTAAAAACACAAATTTTTCAAAAAAAACTAAATTTGCCGCAGTAATAATAATAATAATAATAATAATAATAATAATAATAATAATAATAATAAGTCTTCTTATCCACCAGGATAAGCGACTAAGGAGAACCACGCTGATTGACGTTGCTATACCTAATAACAATAACCTCCAAGGAAAATACAACGAAAAGATCATCAAATATCGAGATCTTGAAGGGCAAATCAAACGGCAATGGGAGATGGAGCATGTTCAAACAATTCCGATAATAATCTCGTGGATCAACTGGACTTATACCAAAAACCCTTGTAGAGAACCTCAAACAACTGGGACTAAGTGAGCACCACTACAAAAACATGCAAAAAGCGGTGCTACTGGGGACAGCACGGGTCGTCAGAAAGTTCATGGGTACAGAAGACCGAACACCATCCAGAGCCCGACAACCTGGAAAGGGTCCCCTCAGAGCTTAATCCTTTTGATATCTTAGATATCTGGGATAAGTGAATATTCCCCGTAAAACGGGAGTGTGATTGCCGCAAGGCAAAAATCATAATAATAATAATAATAATAATAATAATAATAATAATAATAATAATAATAATAATAATAATAATAATAATAATAATAATAATAATAATATTAATAATAATAATAATAATAATAATAATAATAATAATATTAATAATATTAATAATAATAATAATAATAATAATAATAATAATAATATGTCTTATTCAGCAAATGTTACAATAATGCCTATTTGCTTATAAAGGCCAAGATTAGCTACAAGCTACTCTTAAAGTCTTAATCTTCATTCAAAAAATTAAAAAATAAATTTGTTAATTAATTAAATAAATAATAATTGCTACGATACTTAAAATAATACAACTCAAATGTTGTAATGTGATCTGTGTAGGTCCAGGCCTGATGATGCTCCGATAGGAGCGAAACACGTGTAGCTTTTAAAAAATTATATGGATTTGATGAAACCGTGACTTTGTGTTCTTACCTTTGTTTCATCTTCGTATCTCTTATAGATTCCAATATATCCATGTTAAGTATACATGTAGACCCAAATTATGGAGAGTAGTTTCAATTATAGGCTTGTAAATCACTTAACAGTTAGTGTCAAATTTTTCCAGTTGTTTTAACTGGAAAACAACGGAAAGACAGTCGGCCACTACTTGTTCTCAAGTGATATGTTCTACGATTTTTGAAAAAATATCGAAGATACATTTACATAATACCAGAATCTAATTTTCGGCCATAAAGGAGATAAGGGAAATTAAAAAAAAAATTATACTAATCTTAAGAAACAGAAAAAACATTCTGAAACGCCCGCGTAAAATGTTCCTAAATATTGGTCTGGTATACATCCATACAATAATCATGTTTATCTTTTTCAATACTGTTAGTTATTCTAGAAAAATATCCTTCCGAGTACTTATTTGGTCAAACTTTTACCGATTTTTTATCAAATCTTACATCAATTTATCATCACGAACGACAATCAATTATATACTCGATATCAAACTTGCTTAATCACGCACATCTTCAATTTCATTGTTGACCCCCGTGGTTACTTAGAAAGTTGACACACAAGAATAATAATTCGTCGTGCGACCTTTAACCTTTCTCTTTAGACGAGTTTAGTTTCGATAAAAATAGCTACTGATAAATCGTCAAGGTCCTCTTTTACCCATCATTATTTTTATGGACGATGACAAAATACGATTTTATAAGAGGCCTTCAAGGACGACTGGCGGCCATCTGACCAAAATGCGGTTTTGAAATTTTCCATTTTAGTATCGTCTTCGTTTTTTTTATTCTTGTTTTAAGCTATCGACTATTACTGAAAGAGCTTTAAAGATTAAGTTTTATGATTATGTGTTTAAGCAAAATGTATTGCCAATGAAACTCCAAGTAACACATCATACAATCGATAAATATATATTTATTTGATGAATTTTTAGTAAATTTTCGGTTTTGGTATATTTATTAATCGTATATGGCCAAGGCATATTTAATAAACTGTAGAATATACGTATACGATACACGATTCTATTTATAAAGAGGAGCAAATTTCAGCATTTAACCAAATTGACACGGCATACTACACCTCAAATATTTGATAAAATTTTTCAGAAAAATCACTCTTTTTCGTTCATATTATCCAATCTAATAACGCTGTTTTTATACTAAATATTTATATATAAAATTGTATCAAATTTAAATAAACAGTGTTATTAAATTAAATATTGAATATATATTTTCTGCAAAAACATTGTTTTTTTTATCGACATAACCCTTGCAACCCCCCACCCACCCCGCCCATTTGATCAGTAAGAAATTCATTTGAATAATCACCGTTTTTCGTCCATATTATCCAATCTAATAGCACTGTTTTTTTGTATTAAATATTTAGTAATATACATATATATAATTCTATCAAATGTAAATAAACAAAATGTGTTATTAGATTAGATATTAACGAAGAAACCGTATTGGTGTATGCGTATTATTTTGGAAAATAATGATTTTTGAAAACAATTTCTTACTGGTAAGTTATGTGGGGTGGGTGGGGGGGTAAGGGTAGGTAGAATAAAAAATGTTTTTTTTGCAGAAAATAATTGCCTGAGAAAAAATGCTTTTTAAGAAAATTATAGGTGATAAAAAGATCTATAATTTTTGTACTAATACCTTTTTCACATAACGCTTACGCTACCCGATGTCACAATTTTATTGTGACTTTCTTATTTACTAGTGTTATAAGGATCAAAAAATACGTATCACGTTAAATTTTACAAGGAATATTTATACCAATTTTCAAAATTGTATCTACTAAAATTTTTTAATTTTGGTCAACTTTTAAAACTAAAAAAATATATTTTTTCAAAAAAAAAAAATTCCTAAATTTCTGGACATTTTTTGAAAATATATTAACTTTGTCTGAGGCACTAGACGTTTAACTTTGACAGAACCCCTTAATCGTTAACCCTGATGATGGACATGTTCTATGTCCGAAACATGTTGGATTAATGGTTTTTAAATAAATTTAGTGAATGAAGATGACCGGAATAATTTCAGTTATCCATTGATAATTTTTACAGTTAAAATTTACAACAAATATTTGTTTAAATTTTGAAAAGTGTATCTAGTCAAATTAGCTTATCGCTTACGCTACCCGATGTCACAATTGTCACTTCCTTATTTACTAGTGTTATAAGGATCAAAAAATATTTAATCTGGGTGGAGGACCGTGCGACATGATTGTGAATAGTGCATTTTATATCGTCAAATCGTTTATTTTGCCGGGAGTGCATTCTTGTCATAACCTGAAAAGTTTCAGATTATTTTCAACAATGGCTCGTGCAGGTAAGTTTTTATTTACTTACAGAATTAAGGGGAAAAAAGAAGTGCTTAATATTAAATAGGTATAATAAACTTCAATTAAGTGTATTGTTTTTAGAGATTGAAAATATCTTTAAAATTATTGATTTCAAGAATGGTTTTGTTATGTATATCACAATTGTGAGCCACGGGAGTTAACGTGGTTTGGTTTTAATTAAGTTGGATACAATTAATTCTTTGTTACAGGAAGAAGTAAGGAAATTATTGATTTGGACCATCTAAGGGATGACGAGGAGGCATTGTTCCAACTTCTAGACGAAGTTGGGTCGGATTTAGAGTCCGAGGATGAAAAAGATGAGTTTAAAATTTACGAAAAGATCCCAATTGTAGCACCAAATGAAGCTGATAGCTCTTTAGATTCAGAAGATTATTTACCCCTCATACATTTCCAGACTCTCCAGTGGAAGCAAGGATTTTCCTGTAAAAGAGGACTATACTCCATCCATCGTAAAAACTCCAAACGAATATTTTACTACATATTTGGATGATGATTTTTTTGAGTCAGCCACAAATTTCACTTCCCAGTATTTCTTGAGAAATAAAGGAGTTTTTCGGAATTAATGCTTTGATGGGATTTATTCATCTTCCAAGGATACATATGTATTGGAATGGAAAATATAAGTTCCCATTAATTGATGGGGTCACCCGACAAAGGTTTTACATAATACGCGTAAATTTACATGTCGTTGACAATCTTAGCATATCAGAACAGCAACAAAAAAAAGAATAGATTGTGGAGAATATAGCCGGCAATTGATTTGGTTCGCAATAGATGTAAAGCCATTGAAAGAAAAGAAAAGACAGCTTTTTCTATTGACGAACAAATGATTCCTTTTTTGGGAAGATGTCCGTGTTCGACAATTTGTTAGAAATAAACCAAGACCAGTGGGACTAAAGAATTTCGTTCTTACGACGTCCGACGGACTGGTATTGGATTTTGAAATCTACCAGGGCAATACTACCCCAATAAAAGATAGGGATTTAGGCTTGGGACCCTCTAGCAGAAACATTACCTCAAAATAGTTACCTGTATTTTGGCAGATACTTTTCAACTATTGCTTTGATGAACAAATTGACGAGTTTGAATATAGATGCAACTGCTACAATTATGTCCAACAGAGTGAAACGGTTTGATTTTAAAAAAGACAGTTTAATGAATAGGGGAGAGTCAGAAGAAGTCGTTAGAACCGATAATAAACTTTGCATTATAAAGTGGATAGATAATAAATCTGTTTTAATGATATCCACAGCTTTTGGAAGACAGCCGGAAACTGAGGTGCAAAGATGAAATAAAATAGAAAAAAAAATGTTCAGGCATAGCATGCCCAGCTGTTGTTAAATCATACAACGAAAACATGGGTGGTGTAGATGTTTGCGACCAAATGATGGAATACTATCGATCTTTCTTTCGAACCCGGACATGGACTCTTAAAGCCATCCTACATTTGTACGACTTAGCAATAGTAAACAGCTGGATGGAGTATCGAAGGGATTGTTATAGTCGAAACCTTCGAAGCAAAGATATTATGGATCTTTTGGAATTTAGACTTAATCTTGGGGAATATCTGATTGCCGGTACTAAGAAGCGTGTATTGGAGGAAACAGAATGCTAAGAAAATATAGAAAAAGAGACTAGCGTTGAAGGATATGAAATAAAAAAAAGAAGAATGCCTTCCAGTTTGCCTTGTGCAGACAAACGCTTTGATGGTTTTGAACACTGGCCAAAGAATGAAGAAATGAAGAACCCAGTTAAATGCAGGTTAGAAGGATGCAAAAGTCGGTCCAGAATGCGTTGCCTAAAATGTAATGTTTTTCTTTGTTTAACCAAAGATAAAAACTGTTTTATTTCATTCCATACGAAGTAATAAATTTTGTTTCACCATTGTGCTTTTCTAATGTTGGCTCCCTTGACACACAATTGTGTACTTCCTAAATCCCTCCCTTAACCCTTTCGAATATTTTTTAAAATAATTTTCCGTACCTTTTGACCCAACTTTATCGGCGTAAAATAAATATAAACCCCAAACTCGATTTTTTTTTATCTCGGTACTGTAAGGGATAACCTTAAGGTTTTCGAGTAAAACGGAAAAAAAAACCCTATTTTATTTTTCGAAAACTGCAACAGTTGTAGGTACCATTTTCTATTACAAATAAGTGAAAATTAAGTTTTTTTAAAATAAATTCAGTGTTTTTTTGTTCTAGACAACTTTCCATTATCTACGTTCAAAAATTGAATTTTTAAATTAAAACTATTGGTATATTTATTAACCGTATAGGGTCAAGATATATTTATTAAACTGTAGAATATACGTATATCATATACGATTACAAAAGGGAAAAAATTTCGGCATTTAAAAAAATTGACACAGGATTTACATAATTATATAGATTTTATACTCGATTAATACATCTCAAATATTTGGTGAAATTCTTCTGAAAAGTCACTGTTTTTCGTTCATATTATCCAATCTAATAACGCTGTTTTTATACTAAATATTTATATATAAAATTGTATCAAATTTAAATAAACAGTGTTATTAAATTAAATATTTAATATATATTTTCCGCAAAAACATTGTTTTTTATTGACACAACCCTTGCATCCCCCCACCCACCCCAACCATTTGACCAGTAAGAAATTCATTTGAAAAATCACCGTTTTTCGTTCATAATATCCAATCTAATATCACTGTTTTTGTATTAAATATTTAGTAATATACATATATATAATTTTATCAAATGTAAATAAACAAAATGTGTTGTTAGATTAAATATTAACGAAGAAGCCGTATTGGTGTATGCGTATTATTTTGGAAAATAATGATTTTTGAAAACAATTTCTTAGTGGTAAGTTATGTGGGGTGGGTGGGGGGGTAAGGGTAGGGTTAATAAAAAATGTCTTTTTGCAGAAAATAATTGCCTGAGAAAAAAATGCTTTTTAAGAAAATTATAGGTGATAAAAAATCTATAATTTTTGTATTAATACTTTTCTCCCATAACCTTAAGGTTTTCGAGTAAAACGGAAAAAAACCCTATTTTATTTTTCGAAAACTACTACAGTTGTACGATTTTTCATTACAAATAAGTGAAAATTCAGTTTTTTTTGGTTCTAGGCAACTTTTCATTATCTACGTTCAAAAATTGATTTTTTAAATTAAAACTATTGGTATATTTATTAAACTGTAGGTATATCATATACGATTTTGCTTACTAGCGTCGGTCGTCAATCATCCTGTATACCTAGCAAACTCTCATACACATTATCAAGCGACGAAATGCACCGTTGCCGCATCATACACTCATTAAATATAAGACTATTAAAAACGCATTAGAAATACCGTGAAAAATAATTGGATTATTGAAGAATGCGGTTCTATTGGCAACGTTATCGCTGGTTTCACGGTTTAGAGCAAATAATTCTCGATGAATCCTTAAACGGGGGTCCGAGCCAATTTGAAATAATTGAAATATCTAAAATATGCCCGGCACATTCGCCAACTCGTTTACGATTATTTTAAATGGCATCTTAGATGCGGTTTTGTCGCGTTGAAATATACGCCTTCGCCAATCTATTAGCATTATTATTTCAAATTATTGTTCCAGATATAATTATGTAGGTTTAAGGTTTTTGCTTGATGGTGATGAGTCACTCGCTTGAAATTTATGCGTTATGTGATTTTATCTATTTATTTATTTAATGTAAATAGTAACTTTGTGGGTGTTTAGTGCGTATTTGGACGGGCGGTTTTGTTTGTTTTATTCGCGGGGAATTTTGCGTTATAGTAAGATGAATACGGTGTAAGTGTCTTTGTGATTTACTTTTATGGACTGGTTTAAGTTAGTTGGGTTTAATTACAGTTTATTTCTTAGTCCAGAGGCTCGATAAATAATATCTTGAATTAAAAGGTTTGTAATCGCTATTATAGGCTTTAGGGATTTTAAAACCAAATGCCTTTAATTAATCATTAATTTCTTCAAAAATGTTTAGTTAAGGCATTAAGCGAGATATTTTTGATTATTCTTAAAATAAAACATTGTTTTCGGTAAAGGTCTAGTATAGTCACTTTTCTGGAAAAAGTACCTAAAAAATTGTTGACCTACCCACAAGACAGTAACCAACCTAATCCATCTCAACCCAACTATAAAAGCATCGAAAAACGATTGCTGACCCTATTTTCCCATAATTTTTCCTGTGTTCCTGTGTACACTATAAGATATACTGTACGTGTATGATTAGTATATCGTATACTACACAATGAAATATACGTATATATGGTATCGGGGTCACTTTATCACACATTCGAAATGTGTGATAAAATGACAGATCACAATTCAGATAGTGATCAAATTTAAAGACTGGATATGTAAATCCCTTGTTGATTTTTTTAAATGCCGAAATTTTCTCCGATTTGTAAAAAAAATCGTATATTATATATGTATATATTCACCTTTAATTTTCCTAATAAGCATTTTTCTCTCGGGCAATTATTTTCTACAAAAAATTTTTTTTTTTTATTAACGGTACCCTTACCCCCCCACCCACCCCACACAACCTAACAGTGAGAAATTGTTTTCAAAAATCATTGTTTTCCAAAATATTATGCATGAATAATAGCTGGTTTCGTCGTTACTGTTTACACAAAGGAGAAAATTTTGGCATTAAAAATTTGCAAGGCATTCACTTAGTTAGTCTATACACTCGATCACCACACCTCAAATATGTGATAAAATGACCCGATATGATTTTGGGTACATGCCACTGTGTAGAATATGATATACTTTTCATACATGTATGTTATATCAGTGGTCTAATAGGACAACCTTGTTATATCAGTGGTCTAATAGGACAACCTAAGTTATCCCTACAACGCAATAGATCTTCAAAACATCAACAAGTCGCACAGATATTAGATTACTTCTAGAACAAAGGACTATTGTTCTAAATCATAAACATCTTTAATTACTTCAATCGTAGAAGAACTAGTAAACAGTAAATAAGGCGTAGTTTCCCACGAAACCCAAGAAGCTTGTTGACGATAATTCCATTTATTTATCCACAACGCCACCAGGACTCTACGTGACCTAAAATGCAGCATCAGCACCACAGAAACTATTTAAGCTTGACCATGTCTCCATTATTATTATTATTATTATTGTTGTTGTATTGTAGTAATAATCATATCTTTTGTTTAACTCTTAATTGTTTTAAAATCCAAAAGTTATAATTGTATTTTTTTTTTATTTTATAATGTAATTAAAGTTTTTTTTTAAAAAAGTAAATTCAGTGATTGTGATTTAACATGTATATATCTTATACTGTAATAATAGAATATCATACACAAAAAAAAATAAATGCATTAACGTGTATGAAATAATAATTATACCAAATAAGATATGGGTAGGTACAAATAAAAAAACTCAAGAATGCAAATTTGCTCAAAATTAAACAAATAATTAAAAAATTAAATTTATTTTAAAAAAATGCAGTGGTGTATTTTTTTTATTAAATAACAATTGCAATAAATCATTTATGGACACCATTGGAAAAATTAATTTTTTTCTTTCCACGTCGAAAAATGCCTCATGATTTGCAAATTTAAAAAAATTATCTACATTAGATAGAAAGTTATTTAAAAAAATTTCATTCCATTAAACGCATTTTGTAAACATCTTTAAATAGTATACAATATATCATACTTAAACGTATATCTTTTAAGAAATAATAATTGTATATTATTAACATGTAATAAACCTTCTTGTTAAACGCGAATAAAACATAATTATAATATTAAATTCCTCAACGTAAATCACGCGGACATTTAATCCGATATTTATAGTTCAAGTTCAACCACAAATGTACGTCTGCTGTAAACCAAAAATAAACGTTTATTTAAATATCGTGTGCTGAATACAACTTATATGTCTCTTTTAAACAAGCCCAAATTGAACAAAATTTTTTAAAAGTTATTGCTATGTAAGCAATGACACTTTCACTACCTTCCCATATTTATGAAAGCCTTTCTATTACGCCTCATAGTGGTCAAATTTTGACTTAAAAAATAATTTAAATTATTACTTTTTAATTATAACTAAAAAAACCTAGACTTAGGTAAAAAGTGTAATGTATGAAAAATATTTTTTTTTTTAACGGATTGTACCTGAATGTAATTTTAATTGTGTCGTGGTTTTTGTTTTTTTTTTGGTTGTTTTCATCTTTGTACATACACGTAAAGAACATTTATTTTAATAGTGTTATTTATGTACTTTGTTTCATCTCTGTGATTACTTGAATCCATTTCAGTGTCCTGAGGATGACTTGATATAAGTCGCAACGGCGACATTTAAGCAAACAGGTTTCTGTTTTATTTCTGACCCCACCCAACAACCCTCCGCAATATTGAAGATATTGGGTCACGAACACGAAACTGAAAATTAAAAAATAATTTACAGCAGGGTCAGATTAACCACAGTTTCCAAAATATAGGCGCAATCCATGATTGGTGAAACATGTATTTAAAATTTGCGTTTTTACCGATATTTTTGGTAAACAGTTTTAAGAGGTAATGAATCTGTAGCTTGCTCTAATATTCCCTTTGTTCTTTTCAATTTGATAATTCCTACCAGTTATTTCTGGTTTCTTGGATTGTCCTTAGGATAGGATCATTTGCTCTTCCACGATGATTAATACATTCTGCTTTAAAACGTTTAGATTTACTGCATATCGTATGAGAGAATCACTTTAAAAAAAACAAAATTTCATATTTAAATAACCATTGGTACACCTACACTCTAGGTCACACCAACAACACGTGGAGCTAACATAATTTAAACACCGACCTCACTATACGTAACGTATTGAATGCATATTAGAAACTTCGACGTTTTTTAAAACATTTTGAATCTAGACATGTATTACTTTCAAATAAAACCCAAATCATACATTCAGTTTGATCAATAGAAAACAAATAACTTAACCTAATTATTTTACATTAAACGTGTTTGTTTTCAAATCTTGTTCTTAAGGCATGTTTTCGTGGTTTACTTGAGATCGCGTGAAAACCTTTTTTTTTGCTTTATTTGCTTTATCTCCTCTATCCCTATAGTTGAAAATTACGGTTTGTGTTCTAATTTATTTCAGACATTTCCAACATGATTTATTATTAACAATGAGATTCATATCATCTAGTCGCATTGATAAATCAACATATTCTTACAAATTCTCTGCTAATCATTCCTCTAAGATATTTTACACCTAACAAGAATATTTCGTTGCAATATGAATTATCTTTGTAGAAATGAACAAAAATCTTACTGCTTACGTAGCTTAATAGCTCTTCCAGTTATTAAAAAAAAAAATACTATTATACTACTGTGTGGCTCTTAATTGAACTTTAGGTAACATAGAAATGTAAATATTTCACTACAACAAAAAAAAATGTGCATCATGAACCTTAATACAGTAAAACAATCTATTGGAGAACTCTTTATGAACATTTTGGAAAGTGGCCACATCAATATTGCGACATGCATCAATTATTCTTTGTCGATGTTTCAAGTAGCCCCATAAAAAGTCAAGAGGCGGAAGATCGGGTGATCTGGCTGGCCATTCGGAGACCAATCCACCGATTATGCTACGTACATCAGTCAAATATTTCTGCTTAAGTGAAGCGGTGCCCCATCTTGTTAAAAAACTCAAATTCGTGAGGATTTTCTTCAATAATCTGAAGGATCAGTGGTTCTACCGCATTTTTCATGGTTAAGTTTTTTTTTTACACCTAAAGAGGTGAAGTCTCAAAAAACCTATTGGTGCTAAATTTGTCTTTTTATCCAATACTTGCTTTCTATTTTTTGATGTTAATTTTTGTTTATCGCAGCCTATACATATAAAAATATCATTTGCTCATCTATATACAACTTCCACTTTTGCTTAGGGTTTAAAAAAAATTATTCATTAAAAAAAATCGCAATTTATTCACCTACACTCTAGGTCACGTCAACAACATAATGTGTGGCGTTAACATAATTTAAACAACGATCCCACTATACGTAACTTATTGTATGCATATTAGAAACTTTTTGTAAAGATTACAATATTCCGTTTTTTTCTGCAGCCGTATCAGAAATTTAATTTAAGCAAACCTAATTATTTAATTTTACTTTAAAAGGGTCCGTTTTCTGACCTTTGAACTTATAATATGATTGAAACAACAATAGCAAAGATCGCAATATAGAATTAGATGATGTTGTGTCCCACATAGATTTGCAATTAAATGTTATCCTTAAAGTCGATTGAAGACATTTTATAGTATATTTAACAAGCGAGGACCTTTAATTGTAGAAAGCTGCGTTGGGCAATTGAATATAATAATAATTATTATTGGTGGTTGCGTAATGCGGTATATAAGTAAGTATACTTTTTATTTTGTGATCAGGTGTAAATAAGAAAATAATTGAAAAACTTTTAACATTGTAATCCTTATTGAGCATTTCTCGTTAAAAATAGATTTTTTTAAACAGTTTTTTTAATTTTGTAAAGAAGTTTATATGACAAAGGTGCATAACAACGGAGTGGTTAAAACCAATATATTTTTGATAATCCATATTTTTTGATTTACACGTATTTTTAGTTATATCGTACACTTTTAGATTATTTTGATTGCAAAAAAAGAAAACGTCTAAAATGGCTATTTTTAAATTAGCTTATAAATACGTTACGTTAAATTATTAAGGGTGAATTATTTTGTCCACCCCGTATATTTGCTGTTCTCTCCTTAAGGTGACATCATCTATGTTTTTCTTTGCATTAGAAAGCAAATGTAGGCTCACGAAAACAGGTGATTCCAATGCAAAATAAATAAGATTTTTCCTTGATTAGCGAGTTACGTAAGTAGTAAAGCCGGAGGCTGTATGCTAATGATAGGTCATGAAATTCAATGGAACATCCATATATACACAAGCCATATCCAAACTGCTCAGTGATGTTATTTTTGCAAATTATCAAAGTTAAATATTCTCTAAATAAACTTCGACTATAAATAACTTGAATGTACATACATCGAAAATTGGTCTTTTTAGCGTATGGACGAATTAGGACGTCACCTTCGCATATAGTTATCACGTCCGCAAGTTTTCCTTTTTAATTATTATTTATCGAGTATCGCATTCTTCGCTTGGGATGATCGGTATAGGCTCTAAGGTTAAACCAGGTATGCTAATTTATTAAATTATTATTTGCCGAACTAGGTCATACAGTTAAAGGATTATTTTATAGATGTAAACAAGTTTTTGATCGTAAGGTTAACCGTAGAACTCGACAAATCCTCTGTTACCATTTTTAGGATGTATTATTATTAGTAATAATTTTAAAATATTCAAAATTTTTAAAGGTATTTGTTTGGGTCCTTTTATATACATACTTCCATTTTTATTCCATGTAATTGTAGTACTCTATTTTTGGATCTATTGGAATACCTATTTTCTATCTTTGGATTTTTAACGTTTTTCCATATTTATTTCTGACAGTAATCGCCATTTTTTCTGTTACAGGTGATATTTAAAGTACTATTTTTTCAAGGCATATGAAATCATGATTCAGTATTTCCTTCAAAATTCATACTTAAGATCATTTGAGATTATCCAGGTTTCTAAACATATTTTCTTATCCTTGGAATTTTAACGTTTTTCCATATTTATTTCTGACATTAAAAGCCATTTTCCCTGTTACTGCTGATATTTAAAGTATAATTTCTTCAAGGAATGTGAAATCATAATTCAGTATTTCCTGCAAGTACTCATAAAGGTCATTCGAGATTATCTAGATTTTTGAAAATATTTTCTCATCCTTGGATTTTTAATGCCTTTCCTTATTTATTTCAGATATTAGAACCTGCTTGTCTTTTATCTCTGGTACTTATTGGTATATTTGAAGTATTCCAGGCTCCTGGACTGATTTTTTTATTTATTCCATATATTTCAAATAATTTCTAATGTATTTAATTGAAATCATTTAAATCTTAAAGTCATTCCAAATTTTATTCTTGTTTATTTGCTTGTTTTTTTTTTTGGTGGATATAGATCAAAGAACTATTTTAGATGATCAATTATATATTTTTGTCGACGTTTCGGTCTCTATTTCGGTCTGGATTTCATTGATGAATACAATTTCATTGAAACATTCCCCTTAGAAAAAGTCTATGTGGTACAAATCAGGTGAGCGCGGTGGCCATTGGTTGCCTAATCTCCTTCCAATTAATCGATTATTAAAATTAGTATCGAGATGTTGCGGCCACATGTCTTGGCGTGTTACTAGAAATACGTTTTCAAGTAAATCGTTCAAGTTATTTGACACCCGCCCATAGATTGACTAAAAACTGATGCTGAAAACGATAATTTCTCACTATTTTAGGGTAGACTCAGTTCTTAAAGTGTCTATTAAATATCCTCGTACTTTTAAGACTGCTTTCGTCACGACATAAAATATAAATTAAGGATCTTGTCTATTACGATGTAGTTTTCCCGAAAAATCTTAATCGATATCTATAAGAAATTAATTTAAAGAACATTTAACTTAAGGGTGCTGAAATCAGTGCCAGAATGTCCAAATGTTAACTATAGTCGAAAAATTTTACTATGTGTACAATTTAAGTTCTCTTAAGTTCAGTTTGCCATATTTGCTAGGATGTCCCCCGGGACGCCACTGGACCTTATATTTTAATCTAATTAAGGCTAAATTAGCCTCTTAATACAACAAGTAATACTGCCAGATTTCAAGAGAATCGAATACATATTTTTTTTAATATTAATAAAAAATGTATCACCCTGTATCTTGAAAACTGTGCATTTCCGGACCCATGTTTATAGAAACTTTTTCTCATAATTATTTTTTTTACAAGGAATCACAATTCAGAAATTAGTTCTAGTTAAGTCACTATATAAATAAATAAAGTTACTTACGTTACTCCTTGGGGCACCCTCCTTGGCGACTCCGTTGACGCATTCCTCCTTGGTGACGCATGCGCCCGTACATCCTTTAGACCCTGAAACAGCGTCATTGCGTGACTTCTGGTTGTTTTTAAACGGGATCCGGGGCTGTACCCCGATAAAGCCGTTCTCGTTACGGATTAAATCCCCATTGGCTGTTGACAAACAGACCAACTTTATTGGATTTAGAATGAGAGAGAGAGAGAAGGCAAGAAGTTTTTTTTTTTTTGAATCATGTTTGACAGAATTTATATTTTAGCAATTTATTGAAAAAATCGCGTCGTTTTACGAACGAATTGCTAGTTGCTAGTTGCAACAAGTCAACAGACAGATAAGCCCAAAGAAATGATTGAAAGAAGTCGTCCATATTCTCAAAGAGACAATGATATCGATAAATCAAAAGAGAACAACACAAAGTCTCGGTCTCAAAAAATTCGTTTATTGGTTAAAGTGGTGACACGTGTTTCGCTCCTAAGAGCATCATCAGACCTAAAAAATAACGCAAACAAAACCGAATAAAATTAGAAAAAGACCTTAAAGTAAAACGAAAAAGTATATCTTAAGAATGTTAAAAACACGCCCGACTGGGTCAATTATACACACACACACACTGAACTGTAAAATATAAGTTTGAAAAACTTACGTCACAAATATATAAAAAACTCAATAACATAGAACTTGAATAAAAGAAAATAAAGTAAAAAAGGGAACTATCGATTTTCGAACCTAAATTTATTTTTTTTTACTTTTTTATTATTCGATGACAATTCTCTGAATGTGAAAGTCAGAGATTCAGTGATGAAAGTATCTCAATTACGCAAATACAAAATAATAATTATTAAAATGTGGTTGTACATGCCCATTCAACGATGCGTCTCACAACCCTTTAAACGTTCCTTAATAATCACTGGATCCACCTCGAAAATCAGGATTATGAAGATATTTGTACTAATGTCAATTGATTAATTATGAGCCGAATATGTAGCTGAAACGTGTGCTCTAGATGCTGCTTCTTGGTAAGAAAATACATATTCGATAATAGCAACTGAAGAATTTGTAGCTGAATCTGTTTTATTATTAATTAATTTTACTTTGGTAATGATTGAAGGATACCTTTCGCTTGAGCTATTTTGACTTGATCCAAGACGTCTAGAGAAACCCGAAGTATTTCATAAAGTGGAATTTAAAAGTCCACTCAGGACTGTTTCCTTGGTGGTTATATTCCTTGACTCAAATGACGAATTATTGTAAGTTGATTCTCTGATTTTGAAGCAAAATCAGGCACCAAAATGAGCATTTTTACAAAATATGCTCCGGATTAATTTTTTTTCTGGTAAAAGGCCATTCAAAAACTATTAAAAAAGGTTCCATAGGAATCTATGTATGATGATAAGACAACCGGGTTTTTTCGTCAATTTTTTTCATTTTTCAGTCTTATCTTACAAGGAAATTGTAATTAAATATAAAATGAACTAACAGGAGGTGAAACAGGAATAAAAAAAATCATCAACGAATTGAATCGAAGCTATAAATGCCGAGATATTAATAAAAATGAGGGAAAAACTCGTATTTTCCATGGTACCATTTTTTTCTTAAAATGATTATTGACAAATTTTAAATTAAGCCCTAAACTGGGGACGTTTGCATTAAAGTTCATGAACAAATTGCAAATTTTGAAGTAAAAAAACTCATTATGGGGAACTTTGAGAAAATACTTAGATGCTAGACTTAACATTGTGAAAATGTATGAAATGTTTACAAGCGACTTGACTTTCTTCAATTTGACTTGAAAATATATATTTGGTAATGATCACTGAAGCAATCGAATTTGAATCTAATTCAGGGTATACAGAAACATAGTTTTCTTTTATTGGGTTACCTTGGTCATTTAAAATCATATATTATCACTATATTATTTTTAATTTGCACAATTTGATCAAGGGAGTTATTTACTATATTTGGGTAAAAAATATTTATTATGTAGAATGTTATCTAGATCAGCATTAAAAAATTTGCCATCTATAACCACGGATTTAGTAACAGTCACTGTCTTTGTTGCTATATTATCCTGAATTTGCACTGTTTGACTTATTTACTCTTATTGGTATGCCGATGTAGCTCTGTCAAAGAGCATATTGAAGTAGATTCTGATTTTTAATGACTGTTACTATAGATTTTGGTGTGAACATGAACAGTTCTTTTTTGAAAACCTATTTAAAAATTGTTTTTAAGATTCCCTAATTTAATTAAATTAGCAGAAGTAAGAAACCTAATTATTTGATGCAACCAAGGGCCTATGAGAAACATTAATTTTATTACTTAAACTTACTGGGGTGAGTGCATTATTTTCTTCATCTAATACAACGGCTTTCACTAGAACAACAATTAAATCGAGATCAATTATAGAATTGTATAAAATATTGTTTAAAATTTTATAGAGGTAATTTCCGTAAAATATTATTAAGTTTTCTATAGCCTTTTCTTATTCCAATATTAGATCAATAGTGCGAATGTATTTATAGAATCTTGTCAATTCAAGGCTTTAACAGCCCTTTCTTTGTGTAAAGAATGGAAGCTGAAAATGCCCTTTATTCCATGGAATTTTGGTTTTTTTTTGTATATAGCGTATTATTATTATCTTTTTAATATTGCATTATTTTTATGGAATAATAAAAGTATAATTATTATTAATTTTTTAAATTGGATCTACACTTTCATTTTGGTATTCATTCTTTATTGCTTTAATTGCTTTTCTGAATAAATAAATCCAGTATTGGACATTTGCTCATTGAAGAATTAACGCAGAAGTATGTAATTTATTATTGTTCAAAAAAGTGGCATTAAGAATTGTTCTGTTTGGCTGTTTTTAATATTGAACCTTGGCTTAAATATAACTGTGTGATAAAGTCAACTGAATCTGTACCATATTTAATAGCTGTGACTCTTTCTTCATCATTTTCATAATTGAAGTTGTAATACTACCAGAACCATCAAAATGTAACTGCCATTTTAAAATTGTTGAAAAACTCTTAGCCAGATCATCGGAACCTAACGGAATCGTGACATCATTAGCATTAGCAGAAGTAAACACGGGTACATTCCGCTTTAAGGTGGAATTAGATTGTGGAGGAAAGGAATAGTTCCTTGATGGGGAATAATAAGAACACGTTATTGGGTTCACTGGATCCTGTGAAATAACGTTCGTAGAAGGAATGGTGTGAATGTGCGACTGAACTAAAAGTGTGGTCACAAAAAGTTGGTGCGGTTCGAGTGAACTGAATTGAAGCAGGCCGAAACGAACAAGAGGGACCTGGATTTACAGATACCGTCGAAGGAATCACATTGGGTGAAAGATGGTGTGAGACTTCTGTCTGAGCCTAAGAGGATGATCCAGAAGGGAGTCCTCTCCAGGGGAAGCCTCAATAATAACCGGCACCTGCAAAATTTCTTCTACACTCGTTGTCGAAGTTCACTTAGCCATTTCTAACCTATCAATAATAGAATTTAACTGAGTAGACAAACTCATTACTTCTTCAGAAAAATCAGGGTGAAATTCTAATATTCTAACTTCTTGAAACGACCTTGGATATGTAAGGCCTTAGACCGCAACCTACTATACTCTTTATTAATATTTAATTCACTTAGACCTGAAATAGTACTTTCCAATAAATTACACTTTCCTGTACAAATATCAACTTCGTTATCAGGGTCCACTTCTATTACCTCAAATATCGGCAAGCTATTAAGTTTCTCTAATTTCAAATATAACCTTAAACGTTGACACTTTTTTATAAGAGTACCAGCAGTGGTAGCACCTCGAGATGATAGCTCGTAATCAAGCTCGTCCAGCTCCAATTTATTTATATCCATTTTCCCCAAAAATATCTCCGCCAATAACACAAACCAAAAAAAAATAATAATAATTGTTTTTTTCTTTTTTAAATTTTAGTAGTATAGTAGTCAACAGTAGTTGGTAACTGAATTTTTATTATGACTAAAATTTAGGAAGATAATTTTGTTTAAATCACTTAATTTCGTGGATATAAATCTCAAAGACCACTTTAACTTAGTTGCTTTTTATGGTGAGGATATATTTTTTATATTATTTAGAAAGAAATATTTGCTAATCTCAAGCTGTTTCCATTACTGAACCCTTTACTATTGCTTGAACCTTTATGTTTTTTATTGAAATTAAAGTCTATCTAAGTAGTTTCTATTAAAAATAGAGGTTTTTGAGCACTATATTTCAAATATGGTGCTAGGATCATATTTCCTATTTATCAACATATGTATTATTCCAAATTATACAGTTAATACTAGCCTTGATCGAATTAAGATATCTCAGCATGTTCTTCAAAATTTTTATTTATTTATTTATTTATTTAATAGACGGGATCAACCCCATTACAAAAAAAAATATTACAAAGTTCAATAGTTACACCCAATCATAACTTAAAATAGCTAAAATACAAATATGTTTTTACAGGCAAACCAACATAAAATCAACAGAAGAGTGCATAATCTCTCTAATTTGATTCCTGAAACTAGACAAGCCAATGTCCACAACTTCGATATCCTCATGGTCGATAATATTTAAAGTTCTTTCGATAGGGGAGTGAGTGGCATAGTTGGTATTATGAAAAGGCAAAGCAAATAGTTGGTTTCGTCTCAAGAGTCTTGAGGGCACATTGAAGCTAATTCTACCGAGAAGGTCGAAGCATACAATCAGACCATTAAGAAGCTTAAATACAAAGGTTAAATCACCACGAATACGTCTTTCTCTCAATGTTGTCATAGCCAGTACTTCCCGTGCATTATCATAAACATGATCGTTCGGTATTTCCAAATTTAATTTAAATAGACAAAATCTTAAAAACTTATTCTGAATCCTTTCAAGGGCCAGATAGCTGTTCATGTAATAGGGGGACCATATCATTGAGCCATACTCCAATATTTACATGCCTGATAGAAACTTTATCTTTAATGGAATTAATATCAGAATGAGCTTCAACTAATTAATTTTATTGCAATAGTTTAAATTCCATCATGCCTATATACGTAATTTGTTAACCTTGAATTATTTAGGGTATTAAACAAACTCACCCTTTTTTAAATAATTATTTGGTAACTAACCGATTTAGAATGCTTACTTACCGGCATGCGCAAATTGACCTTTTAAGAAAGGATTGTTGCTCAGATCACTGTGGACCGACTCGGTTTCTCCACCTGATGCTGAGACGCTTTCTGAGAACGAGGCTGATCCTTCTGAGGAGGCGATACCTCCGTTAAGGAAGACATTCTTTTGCAGATCGATTGATCCCGAAGGACATTTACCTGAAAAGAAAATTGGGTCTTCATACAGTTTTTAGAGATATGTCTATGACGAATAATTTTACTGAAATGATAGTTGTCGTGTGAATGTCAAGTATGTCTTTTTTGCCTATATCTCTCTCTCACTCTGATATATGACAAATATTTTTACTGAAATGATGCGTTTCGTATGTGACCGCATGGATTACGTGAGAAAAACATTATTTCCAAATATTCCGGAGAGTAATAGAAATATTATGCAAGTATGCACGTTATAATCGATGATGATATAGGAAATGGGTGGAAAATTGGACTCCCATTCATATATCTTTATCTCAGTTTAATAAATAGAAGATTATGGGAACAAAGTGACGTTTTCCTGGTATAATTGGACAAATCATGCCGAAAAAACACTATTTGCAGACGATCCAAATACTATTAAATAAATGAAACGATGATATAGGAAATTGGTGAAAAGCTGGACTCCCATTCATATATCTTTATCTCAGTTTAATAAATAGAAGATTATGGAACAAAAGGACGTTTTTCTGGTATAATTGGACAAACCATGCTAGAAAAACACGATTTCCAGGCGATAATTTATTTGGCATTTTTTTGCCTATATCGCTCTCTCACTCTGATATACGACAAATCATTTTACCGAAATAATGCGTTTTCTGTGTCACCGCATAGATTACGTGAGAAAAACATTATTTCCAAATATTCCGGAGAGTAATAAAAATATTATGCAAGTGTGCATAACATAATCGAAATTGAAGCAATTAATTTAATAAACTCTATACTAATTTTATTAGGAGGAAGAAGAAGAAGAATCGTCATCAGGAGATGACTCCTGATGACGATTGATAAACTTGTGAAAATCTTACTAGCACCAAAAATCATGCCTATAGTGCATTTACAAACAATGGTGCTAGACATAAACAAACTTGCAACACTTCTGGTCTGAGCGGTCAATATATATATATATATATATCCTAAAGCTACTACTTAAAAACAAATTATATTATAATTAGCGGTAGTTATAAGAGACCTAAATAAAGCGAGTAACCACTAATAATTAATTTTAATAGATCAAGTTTCTATAAAACTCACAGTGATATTTCTATTCCGTTTTTTCAACTTAGGACTGACTAGATCAAATCAGACTTTATGTGAAATTAGGGATTTTTTTCAATTTTGAGGCACTTGTTAGAAGTTGTGAATATATTTGCGAAGCTTGTTGCCTCACCACAATATGTAGTCTTTAATTAAGCTCGGGGACTATTTTACTATATCACGGGGTGGTAGCCCCGTAAGCGCACATGGGACTATGTGGTTAGCGCACATGTGGAGTTGGGATTGTAAAAAGGGATTGGAACCTTGGGTTGACGCTAAATAGTGGGTTAGGTAGTCGTTTGAGCCCTATGTAGGGACTGGGATAATAGTTAAGAAAAGAGGAATTATCGGCACAAACACGTGTTTGTGCCTGTGTATACACAATTAGAGGTGTGCTTGTATATGCGTGTATACATACAAAAAAAATGATTAAAACACAATTTTTTTTTTAAATTGTACTCGTACAGTTGCCACTCCCAATAAATAATAAAATAATATTTTGTTGACGTGACATTAATTTGACAGTCTTTGTTTATTTATGAATTAATCCGTATTTACATATTTGAAATTCCTAATGTGTTTATGACCTAAAGAAGCTATGTAAATTCTTCTAAGTTATAGAATTTGGTTAATTAAAGCTTTAAATTTGAATTAATAGCGTATATAATGATCAACGTGATGGTTAGTCGCTAATAGAGTGCAGTTAAGCGGGCTCAAATTGTGCATTATACATAAGTAAAAAATCCTTTATAATTTTTAAAATTTTGCATTTTTTCACTTCATCCTCACTTTTTTATCAATAAAACGTTCAAATTCAACATTCTATATAAACATTTTCAAAAAAAAAATCGAAAAAAATTGAAAAATGTAAAATTATACAGTGTGTTCCATTGAAAATAACGAAGTTGACACCTACTTCCGGTATAACCGGAAACGTCACAACTGTCAAAATATTTTAGTTGTGTGGCCCCCATCAACTGTGCCATGTTGCCAAATTTCCAAAATTTTTGAATAATTAGTTTCCGAAATATTGATCGCGTCTATTCGTGGTGAGACACCCTGTATATCAATAAATATACCAAAAATCTTACCTGTAGCAGCACACTTCTTATAATACTCATACGAAGCTTTCAAGGGACTATCGTCTTGCATCCACCAGAAATCTTTTGAGGTCTTCTCAGCGAAGGCCCCATTGATCTCGTGGGGGTCTGTGGGAGGTTGTGCTTGCCCTTGTAGGACGTGACTCACGTCCGCAAGGACACTCGTGAGGAGTGTTATCCCCACTAATATTAGTGGAGACATTATGGCCTAATCTGAAAATTTAAAAAAAAAACAGATAAGTCCTCTATTTTTTTCAATATATTTAAGAGTAAAGAAACTAGTTTAAATAAGCAATAATAAAAACTAATATTAGACACAAAATATTCGCTATGTGGAACAAGCTAGTGATTTTTATCATCCCGTGCATTTTGCGTCCCTGTTCGAAGGATCCTTTTCATATCTTATTGCGAAAGGTCTAAATGACTTTCCTGCATGTCTCCAGTTAATTTCAAAAATATGTAGTTAACAAGTTACGGGCAAGGTGTATACAGTGTCCCAGGATGAGCGATTTTATACGTAAAAATGACAAAAAATTTTATAGTTGAAATGTTACCATTTTGCATCCAGCCCTGCTTGATTAAAAATATAATTTAGCAATTTTTTTATTTTTTTAAATCAAGCATGCCTTGATACGAGCATTTTTTGAATTTTATGAGTAGGGAAAGTAGTATTTCTAGGCAAGATATAAAAAAATTTAATAAGAAAAAGTTGTTTTAATGCAAAATTATGCCCGAATACCGAATTTCATAACCATAGACCTACTTTGATTTTTACGTTTTGTGTACCAATTAATTTTTTTATTCATATTTAATTATTAAATAAAAACTAACTAATTTATTTATCTTATAGTTAAATCACTGATCTAAGAGTTACAAACCATCCTCAAAAATATGTTTGTAATAAAGTGTACATAGTACGTCTAATTTAACAATTTTATTTACTTATTTTAAATTTATTCAATGTAGATAGAATGATTGTAGAGAAAGAATAGAATGTAGATGAAATGACTTAAACTGGCTGGAAAAGAAAGAAAATTGTTCTAAGGGCCTAAAGGTAAATAGTAAATGACTTCAGTTGTATGGAAGAAAAAAAAAACAATGACGAAATTTAGGCAGTTTGTTTTTAACAACCTGAGAAAATTACTTAAATTACATGAAAAAAAGAAAAAGTGACTTCAATTGCATCGAATTTAGTCCTGTGAGAACAAAATATGCAGAAATGGAAATGACTTTTGGAAATGACTTTGGAAATGAATTTTTTTGAGCATTGTAGGGCAAAAATTGTTATTATCATAGTTTTTTTTGTAAAAAAATTAGTAGATATTTTTGGCTTTTTTTTCGTACATTCGTATTTTTCTTTGACAACCAAAACTGCAGCATAAGACGACTTTACTACGTTCATGGTGGTTTACTGGTGCACTTGATTATCGTTTTCACACTAGGAACCTTTACTTTAAGACCTTGATTTTATTCCATTAAAAGATCAACTTTTTGGTTCAATTCGTTTTTTCAACTAAAAATCTCAAAGTAGCACTGACCTCATGCGCAAAATCAGAAAGTTTCCAAACTGTCAAAATTTGACAGGTAAAAAAATTTAATGCACAAAAATTCTTTTGAAAAATCACTATTTTTCGTTCATATTATCCAATACGAATTTATACGTTTTTATACTAAATATTTATATATTAAATTATATCAAATTTAAATAAACAGTGTTATTAAAATGGTCTAACAGCACTGTTTTTGTATGAAATATTCATTAATATACATATACATAATTATATCAAATTTAAATAAACAAAATGTGTTATTAGTTTAGATGTTGACGATGAAATCAGCTATTATTCATGGGGATTATATTGGAAAACATTGATTTTTGAAAATAATTTCTTACTGGTAAGTTGTGTGGGGTGGGTGGGGGGTAAAGGTTGGGTTATTGAAAAACGGTTTTTTTGCAGCAAAATATAGATGATAAAAAATCTTTAGTTTTTGGATCTATTCTTTTCTTACATAACCTCATTAATATTTTAAATGCATTAACTTGTATTAAGCAATAATTGATGCATAAAACATATCTGCAAATTTAAAAAAAATCTACATTGGTAGCGTATTAAATGCATTTTATAAATGTCTTAACTTTTATGAAAGAATAATTGTACATATTATTAAATTCCTTAACGTATATCACCTGGATATTTTATCTGATATTTATATATTAATCTTTCTGCGAATATGAGCTTTTGGCACCAATCTGTTTTTATTGTATTGTAGTTAGAAAGGGTTTGAGACTCGATATTTCGATCGTAAATTGAAGTTTTGAATGAAATTTATTAAATGTGTTAAGAAGAATATCAATTTCAACCTGCTGATCAATAAGTAATAATGTCATCAATATATCGTTTGAAAAAAGGTAATTGATCAATGCATGTTTTTGAAGTTCACTGTTATTGCACACAATTACCCATGCCTAATCCAAAAACTTATTGGTTGGTAGAAATGACTATTAAAATTGGAATATTTATTTTAAAAAGCGAAATTAAAGAGCTCTATAACTTCTTGCAATGATACTGTACATCAGTTTTTTATTAGGTCTCACTTTCTTATTAAAATTAAGCAAGCTTACAAACTGAGGTCACTAGAAATAATTTACATTACATATACCAAAAGGTATTTTTTTATCATCTAGTATAGTGATAGTATTAAAGAAATATATTTTTTGAAAAACCTGCGTATCAGAATCGGTTGCGTAAAATTGTCAGAAAATGCGTCCTTTAAAGATTAAAAAACATCTTCTAGACCCTTACAATCGCATCATCAGATTTTCTTATTAAACAGTGTTTTACTTGAAAAGCTTAAACTTTCAGAAGTTCTTTACCCCAATAAAACCAAACATTATGAAAATATTGCCGGAACAATTTTGAGATGAAATTACACCATTTGTCGTGAAACAAGATTCGTCCGAGAATATTATTTTTTTATGAAAATCCCTGTTCTCTAAAATTTTATCGCCTAACCAAGCAGAAAATAATAATAAATGCAAGTACTTTGGTTTGAATGATTTAATATTATTGGCATGTTAAATTCTTTGCAATTCAGATTTGCGTATGTTTAGCACCGCCGACCTAGCTCTCAATGACATCTCAACACTACCAGTGGCCTTAAAAAGTTTAATTAGTCATCTCGGAGAAGATATTGTTACTTCGACTTGCGGATATTTTTCACGAAAAAGATTCAAAACATACCTTCAATTCAATTCAAACGTATTTTCTGCTCCAAATTTAAAATTTTTCTCTAAATTCTAATAATATTACAATAACTTTTTTATACTTTACATAAGTACGTTTTTTGAGCATAACTTTGACAGTGACAATGTTTTATAGTAGCTGCCACATTAAATTGAAAATGCTTACATTTTAGAAAGTTTGACAGAAACTGGTAAATGCAGCAAAAAATAACGCAATATAATAAGCGGCATGCATTTAAACGTAAAAATCAAAGTAGACCTAACTTTTTCTTATAAACTTTTTTTATATCTTGCCTAGAAATACTACTTTACCTACTCAGAAAATTAAAAAAATGCTCCTATCAAGGCATGCTTGATTTAAAAAAAATAAAACTATGATAAATTTTATTTTTTAACCAAGCAGGGCGGGATGCGTATTGGCATTCTATACCATTATTCAGATCGGCACTACATTGAATCGTGGTAGACTATGGCCATATGCATTATCTAATTTCATAGGCCATCCTATACTACAATTCAGAGCTTCGCTATTACTTTAGCGCACTGAAATACTGAAATGCAGTACGCATGGATGTCAATTGCTGCGCCTCACGTAGCCGATTTATACCGCGACTCAGATTCGGTGATGCATGTGGGATAAAAGTTGGGTTATATTATTTGTTATTGTTTTGTTTTTTACGTGATCAAACAAGGTTTATCGGGAGTTTATCTTTCGTTTTTTTTTAATTTAGAATGGATCATAAAAATATATTAGTGGAAATGTGTAGTGAGGACGATTCTATAATCGAATATCTTGAACTCACAAATGATGGTTTTAAAGCTAAAATTCGATTTAGAAAACCAGATGTTGAAGACAATAGTATTTGTTGTGGCAAATGGTTAGCTATATTTAGTGATAAAACAAGTACTAACTGGATTGTGCGTTATACATACCCATCAGCAAAGAGATACGTATATTGAAAAATGTTTAAATGCCAGCACAGCGGTTTTAATAAAGCTAAAACCAGAAAAAGGGAAGACACTAGAGTTAGAGAGATTTTTTAATAAAAATTATCTACAAAAACACTATAAAAAACGATCGGTATGTGACACGAGGCTAAAATGGATGTGTTACGGTAAGTGTTATGTTAATTTACTTTACCTATGTACATTCACACTAAATTACCCTTAGTATTAGCCAATGCACAAGTAAATCCCACGGAACGGCAAGTAAAACATTTGTATGAAAAGTGGAGGTAAGTTATTTTTTGTATATCTACATCGCCTTGCCTTGAAAATATCTATAAATTTTACCGATTTTACGTAGAACTTTCTCCTTGTTTTAGAAATTTAAATTTTGGAGGCCGAGATGAATCTTTAGTGGCCAGGGTCCTAAAAGAAAAGGCTGAATTTTACCATAAAAAAAGGACAGAACATAATAGCGGTTAAGGAGAATCCTTTGATTGTAATTATACTCACACCAATCATGATGCGTACTTATAAGGAAGATTTTTCTAAAGAAATTGTGTTTGTGGACTCTATATAGTGCGCTTCCAAAATTGGAGCCTTGCCATGAGCTTGTGTATTACATACAGCTCAGACGGAAGCAAATTAAACATTAGCCTTTAACTTGCTTAAAGAAACATTGGGTAATGAAGGTTTTGGTAATTCTGGCTGTCCTAGTATATTCATGACCGATGAAGTTCAGCAGAAAGAAATGCGCTGACATCTGTGTTTTCATCGGAAAATGTAAAGCCAAAGCTCCTTCTTTGTATCTTTCATGTTTGCCAAGCTTTTTGGCGTTGGTTGTGATATAGCCACAATGAAATACCCAAAGAAAATAGGAAGACTGTAATGATTTTATTTCGTGCCATAATGTATGCATCAACTTTAGAAGAAGCAGAAGAATCTTTAAACGATCTGATGAAAAATGATATTGTTTTAAAGTACCCACATTTCAAAAATCATATTAGTGCTCTTTGGCAATGAAGAGAAGAGTGGTGTTTATGTTTTCGGGCATCATTAATCACTAGGGGAAATAATACAAATAACTTTGTAGAAGCGTCAATTCGTATATTTAAAGATATCGTTTTGCAAAGATGCAAGACATTTAACATATATGTGCATTATGAATCTTATCATAAGAGACGTTTGCTGTTATTTGCTAGTAGTCGATCATCGAAAAATTAAATTCTGTATAGTAAATTTTGCGATAAAACTGAAAAGCTCTACTGTGAAAAAAATAATGAAAATATATATTATGTAAGAAGCAGTAATGATAACACACTTATCTACACTGTAGATACCACTTTGGAAACGTGTGATTGTACATTCGGAATAGGCGGCAAATTTTGTAAGCATTTTTGTGCTGTGCAACAAAAATTTGGACTTTTTCTTTTAAATGCTCCTTTACTTACTGCAACTGACAAAAAAATGTTAGCAAAGCTAGCTCTTGGACACAGTGTTTCAAACGGTTTTTTTTTGAAAATATGGATTTAGGTGATCATTCTGAAAGCCATTTAAGTAATGTACCATGTCACAGTGCAACGCAGCAGAGCATTGCAGCAACTGAAAAAATATATGAATCTAATGTTCTTGACAAAGAATCAAATGATTCAAAAGCTGGCAAAAAACACTCTTCAGCTCTTAATAATTTAAAAGATAATTTCGACAGGCTGCTAAAAATGGTATCTGAAAATGAGTCTGTGGAGTTAACAAACTGCATTATCAAAGGAAATGCTGAGTTAAATAAAATTACCACACCGACAAAACTGGCGACATTTTTCTGCAATTTAAGAAAGGGCCTTTTTTTAAAATATATAGGCGTGCAACCTACTTCCATTAGTAAAAGAAGAATAAGACAGGGATTCGTAACAAGGAACTAAAAAAGACCATTAAAAGGAAACATAAATTAGAAGAAAATATTTTTAGGAATCAACCAAATGCAAAATGTCACGAAAGAAAATAAAATGTACATTAATTTTTTTTGTCATTATTTTTATAAATTTTCTTTAGAAAACTGAGTTACAGCAGTATATGTTAATATTTCTATTAAAATGCCTTACATTTTAATTTTCCTTTGTAGCTAGTTTTGATAGCTGTTAATTTTTTTGCTCTGTTGTTATTCTTTTTTAAGGCAGAAAACACTATTGATATCTAAAAATACCATTTTAAGGTAAATACATAGATAACATAGTTTAGGTTTTCTTATAAGTACGAAAATGTATATTTTATTAAAAGTTTCAGAATTGAAAATTTTTGCATTTTAAATTGTTTTATTTACATTTGATCGAATAATTTTTTTTTCAGATTTCTCCGAAGAATAATGAATGAAAAAAGTTACATTTTAGTTACCTAATAGTTTCATAAATTAATATTTATGTTATTTTACTTAATGTCATTTGTAAATATGAATAAACATATTTACAAATAAATTTAATTAACATTTTTTAACAGAAGAAGAATAATTTTAATTCATGTTTTATGTAATAATTTTAAAATAAATAATACTGTTTTCTTACTTTATTCAAGATGGCAATATTATGGGTAATAAAACATAACCCCTAAAACTATTTAGGAAAACAGAGCAGTATTCTGTATCGTCATAGGAAAGAAATAAATATCTTTTTATGCCATATAAATTTGTATTGCATAGAACGAAATTTCCTTCCTAGGAGAATACAGAACACGCGCTCTGTTCTTGTTTTTCTGAGACGTAGTATAAATTGAACTACAAAACTGCTTTTAAAATGAAACCTATTATATACTGCATTTCAGAATACTAAATATTACCTACGCTCTGAATCGAAGTATACAATGGGCTTTAAAATTGTGGTATATCACGTAGACATAGTCTACCACGATTCAAAGTAAGGCCGATCTGAATAATAGTATAGAATGGCAATACGCGGGCGGGATGCCAAACGGTAAAATTTCAACTACAAATTTTTTGTCATTTTTACATATAAATTCGCTCATCCTGGGACACACTGTAGACATTTGAGAGCGTTTATAAATAGTAATCTTCTTCTTTCATTTTATTGTATACTTAAGAATTATAAAATTATTTATATGAAAATTAATGAAATCAAAAGATTTTTTAGTATTTACTTTTGTAGTCTTCAATTTAGGTATTAGAGTTAAGTTAAGGTTAGTTGAACAGTTGTAAGATTTATAATCTGACAAACTGAACCTCGCCTTTTTGAATATTCACTTTTATTTTGATTTGTCAATTTGAAATGTGAATGTACAAATAAAGTCATTATTATTATTATTATTTGAAGCGTTTAATCTTAACGTCACTGGTTTGTAAACCTACCTAGACACGGTTATCTTATTTTACAATTTTTTTACCATCTCTAAAGATATAAGTAGTAACTAACGCAAAAAAAAATTAACTGGTTAACCTGTCGCTTTTTTTTCTCTCCTGCTCCCATATTATAGAAATCTACTTTCGCCGATAGTCGTGATCTTAATTAAGATAGGCCCGGGGTATCAATTTGGACGATCGTAAATTTGTGGTCATCATTTTTTATCACGTATTAGATGGGCGAAAAAATATTATTTTTAGCGTCGATCATAAATTCTTTAATGGTATGCGGATCTTCTTATAATAATTTCAACAGGTGCTTACGTAAGAGGTAATCTTATGGGTTTGTGTGGGTTACTGTTTGTTTTATTTCATTGTTCGGTATTTTTATGGTTGTTTTTATCGTACGGTGGTCACATCTAGATTTTTTTGTATGTACAGGGTTATTTCTTATATTTAGATAAAGCCTACCTCGGTTATTATTATTATTATTATTATTATTATTATTATTATTATTATTATTATTTTGTGCAGAATTAAAGACATATGCAGGGCATTCGACAAATCTAGTTGCTCTTTTTCAAATAAATTTATTTTTTCCAATATGATTTGTTGATTAGACTTAATTTTTTCTAAATTTTTAGCAAGTTTTTGTGTAACAGCAGATAGGATTGACTGTTCTTTATTAATTTTTTTTTAAAGATTTCTTGATTTTTTGTCAGAATCTCAAAGTAATAGAGTGCCACAGCGCTATTTATCAACAACTTTGCCTAGTAGTGCGTTAAGTAGTCCTCTTTTTACTCGATTAAATTTGTGAAAAATTTTAGTATTTCTTAAAATTGTCTGCAGTAGTAAGTCAATTCGTAAGTTTGATTAAATTTATAAGAAGTAAGGATTGAAAAGCTTTCGGATTGTTGGGTACTAAAAATGGTTTTGTTTACCTGAATTAAGATGTTTTGTATATTAATAAAAAAATTTCTATTTCGGTTAAATTTATGGAAAAAAACTTTAAATATAAAAGTTATCGAGTTTACCTCAAATCGCCAGGAAATGTTCTAAAATATAATACAGGGGTATCGCAAAGTTAATAAAAAATTCAAAGTATGTATTTTTTAAATGGAACCTTATATATTTGTCTAATAAATAAATAATATTTTTTTCCTGAATAAAAAATATAATATAATAAATCTACGAGAATAAGGTATACAAAGTATTTTTTTTAAAAGTGCTATAAGAATCATTAAATCTGTTCTAAAAACTTCATGATTACTTTCAGTCAAACTCCACAGGGCCACAATCTGTGTATACTATATATTGTGAGCTGTCTGAGGCCTTCGACAGTGTATCGCACCCGATAATTAAATCACAGTAAATGGTTACTGCGTTTAAATATATAAAAAATGCCTGGAAGCTATATGGTAGTAACCCAAAAAAAAATTACATTAAAAAAGCGTCTGGACTAAGTGCATTCTTAAATATTAATCCGTCCCTTCAGAATTTAAATTACTTAGAAATTATTTACAGGCACTTAAATTAAGTTAACTAATTAAATACTTATTCCCGGATCTCGGATCTTTAAATTAATAAATTTAAAATCTTCTTGAAAATTTGCTTTCTTATAGATTTCGACCCGTACATTACAAAAATTGTATTCATTTTTTCCAAAAAAATTATCTTTTATTTTTTTTCTGACCTCAAAGTTTCAAAGTTACAAAAATAGGTCATCTTCTGATAGCCATATTTTTTGTTTCTCATCTAGTTGGATGAAGCCGAGTATACTGGCATCTAGCTTCATCCTTTCACTATAACTAACCGCAAACCGCATTGTCGAAGTCAGCGATGCAGCTGAGTTATGGCTATCAGAGTGGGACAGGTTTTCACCATTTAAAAAAAAAACTTTGAGGTCAAAAAATAAGTATAAGATAATTTTTTTGGAAAAAATGAATAGCATTTTCGTAATGTACGGGTCGAAATCTATAAGAAAACAAATTTTCAAAAAGATTTGAGAGATTTTTTTTCTTCGAACTTTGAAAACTTTGACGACCAAGAAATGTTGCATTTTTTTTAATTTTCTTGAAAATTTGTTTTCTAATAGATTTCGACCCGTACATTACGAAAATGCTACTCATTTTTCCAAAAAAATTATCTTTTATTTTTTTTTTACCTCAAAATTTCAAAATTACAAAAATAGGTCAACTTCTGATAGCCATATTTTTTGTTTCTCAACTAGCTGGATGAAGCCGAGTATACTGGCATCTAGCTTCATCTTTTCACTATAACTAGCCGCAAACCGTATTATCGAAGTCAGCGGTGCAGCTGAGTTATGGCTATCAGAGTGGGACAGGTTTTCACCATTTAAAAAAAAAACTTTGAGGTCAAAAAATAAATATAAGATAATTTTTTTGGAAAAAATGAATAGCATTTTCGTAATGTACGGGTCGAAATCTATAAGAAAACAAATTTTCAAAAAGATTTGAGAGATTTCTTTTTCTTCGAACTTTGAAAATTTTGACGACCAAGAAATGTTGCATTTTTTTCAGGGAATTTTTTTTTTTAATTTTCTTAAAAATTTGTTTTCTAATAGATTTCGACCCGTACATTACGAAAATGCTATTAATTTTTTCCAAAAAAATTATCTTTTATTTTTTTTTGACCTCAAAGTTTCAAAATTACAAAAATAGGTCAACTTCTGATGGCCATATTTTTTGTTTCTCATCTAGTTGGATGAAGCCGAGTATACTGGCATCTAGCCTCATCCTTTCACTATAACTAGCCGCAAACGTATTGCCGAAGTCAGCTATGCAGCTGAGTTATGGCTATCAGAGTGCGACTAGTTTTCACCATTTAAAAAAAATATATTTTTTGACTTTGAAGTCAAAAAAAAAATAAAATATTTTTTTTTGGAAAAAATTAATAGCATTTTCGTAATGTACACCTGAAAGTAGCCTTTAAGTGATGCAAAAAAGGTGCCTGTAAGAAGAATTTATGAGCTTATATCACAAAAACTACCGCAGCTAAAAATGTCAAATCAACAGCTTCTTAATAAGAAAAGAGTGTGCTATAAACGTTGTTCCAGATTCAAATCCATACATGTAAAAGTTTCCAAGTTATGCAAGGTCCAAAAGTGCCAATAAAAATTTATTCTGTGTAGTGAGTGTAAGAGTCTAAAATGTAATTTTTTTCTGAGTTTTAACCGTATAATTTCCAGACATTTCTCATGCATTTAAAGGTAATTTTTAACGAACATTTCATTGATCACTCGTCCAGGCTTTTTAGATACTTTATCCAGAATGTAAGTTCTCCGAAAGAGTTAAATAGCCTGGACCAAGTGCTTTCCTAACTTTAATCGGTCAGAAGCTAAATTACTCAGAAATTACTTTAATAAATAAAAACTTATTCCAGGTTTTCGGATTTATCAACAAATTTCTTCCAGACATTTGTTATTGGTCACTTATTCCAGGCTTTTTAGAACTTTACTTAGCGGTTATTTCCAGGCAATTAAAGTAACTTAATATCCTGGACTAAGGATCTGACTAACTTAAATACCTGATCAAGTGACACAAAAAAAGAGTCAAATCCCAAAGTCCCACCTGATAATTAAATCACAGTAAATGGTTACTGAGTTTAAATATATGCAAAATGCCTGGAAGTTATATGGTAGAAACTCACAAAAAAAATTACATTAAAAGAGTTTAAGCGCCTGGACTAAGTGCATTCTTAAATACTAATCTGTCCCTTCACAATTTAAATTACTTAGAAATTATTTACAGGCACTTAAATTAAGTTATGAATCTTTTAACTAATTAAATACTTATTCCTGGATCTCCAATCTCTAAATTAATAAATTTAAAATCTTTTTAAAAATTTGTTTTCTTATAGATTTCGACCCGTACATTACGAAAATGCTATTAATTTTTTCCAAAAAAATTATCTTTTATTTTTTTTTGACCTCAAAGTTTCAAAATTACAAAAATAGGTCAACTTCTGATGGCCATATTTTTTGTTTCTCATCTAGTTGGATGAAGCCGAGTATACTGGCATCTAGCCTCATCCTTTCACTATAACTAGCCGCAAACCGCATTGTCGAAGTCAGCGATGCAGCTGAGTTATGGCTATCAGAGTGGGACAGGTTTTCACCATTTAAAAAAAAAACTTTGAGGTCAAAAAATAAATATAAGATAATTTATTTGGAAAAAATGAATAGCATTTTCGTAATGTACGGGTCGAAATCTATAAGAAAACAAATTTTCAAAAAGATTTGAGAGATTTTTTTTTCTTCGAACTTTGAAAATTTTGACGACCAAGAAATGTTGCATTTTTTTTAATTTTCTTGAAAATTTGTTTTCTAATAGATTTCGACCCGTACATTACGAAAATGCTACTCATTTTTCCAAAAAAATTATCTTAAATAGGTCATCTTTTGATAGCCATATTTTTTGTTTCTCAACTAGTTAGATGAAGCAGAGTATATTGGCACCTAGCTTCATCCTTTCACTATAACTAGCCGCAAACCGCATTGCCAAAGTCAGCGATGCAGCTGAATTATGGCTATCAGAGTGCGACCAGTTTTTACCATTTAAAAAAAAATAATTTTTTGACTTTGAGGTCAATAAAAAAATATAAGATAATTTTTTTGGTAAAAATGAGTAGCATTTTCGTAATGTACACCTGAAAGTAGCCTTTAAGTGATGCAAAAAAGGTGCCTGTAAGAAGAATTTATGAGCTTATATCACAAAAACTACCGAAGCTAAAAATGTCAAATCAACAGCTTCTTAATAAGAAAAGAGTGTGCTATAAACGTTGTTCCAGATTCGAATTCATACATGTAAAAGTTTCCAAGTTATGCAAGGTCCAAAAGTGCCAATAAAAATTTATTCTGTGTAGTGAGTGTAAGAGTCTAAAATGTAATTTTTTTCTGAGTTTTAACCGTATAATTTCCAGACATTTCTCATGCATTTAAAGGTAATTTTTAACGAACATTTCATTGATCACTCGTCCAGGCTTTTTAGATACTTTATCCAGAATGTAAGTTCTTCGAAAGAGTTAAATAGCCTGGACCAAGTGCTTTCCTAACTTTAATCGGTCAGAAGCTAAATTACTCAGAAATTACTTTAATAAATAAAAACTTATTCCAGGTTTTCGGATTTATCAACAAATTTCTTCCAGACATTTGTTATTGGTCACTTATTCCAGGCTTTTTAGAACTTTACTTAGCGGTTATTTCCAGGCAATTAAAGTAACTTAATATCCTGGACTAAGGATCTGACTAACTTAAATACCTGATCAAGTGACACAAAAAAAGAGTCAAATCCCAAAGTCCCACCTGATAATTAAATCACAGTAAATGGTTACTGAGTTTAAATATATGCAAAATGCCTGGAAGTTATATGGTAGAAACTCACAAAAAAAATTACATTAAAAGAGTTTAAGCGCCTGGACTAAGTGCATTCTTAAATACTAATCTGTCCCTTCACAATTTAAATTACTTAGAAATTATTTACAGGCACTTAAATTAAGTTATGAATCTTTTAACTAATTAAATACTTATTCCTGGATCTCCAATCTCTAAATTAATAAATTTAAAATCTTTTTAAAAATTTGTTTTCTTATAGATTTCGACCCGTACATTACGAAAATGCTATTAATTTTTTCCAAAAAAATTATCTTTTATTTTTTTTTGACCTCAAAGTTTCAAAATTACAAAAATAGGTCAACTTCTGATGGCCATATTTTTTGTTTCTCATCTAGTTGGATGAAGCCGAGTATACTGGCATCTAGCCTCATCCTTTCACTATAACTAGCCGCAAACCGCATTGTCGAAGTCAGCGATGCAGCTGAGTTATGGCTATCAGAGTGGGACAGGTTTTCACCATTTAAAAAAAAAACTTTGAGGTCAAAAAATAAATATAAGATAATTTATTTGGAAAAAATGAATAGCATTTTCGTAATGTACGGGTCGAAATCTATAAGAAAACAAATTTTCAAAAAGATTTGAGAGATTTTTTTTTCTTCGAACTTTGAAAATTTTGACGACCAAGAAATGTTGCATTTTTTTTAATTTTCTTGAAAATTTGTTTTCTAATAGATTTCGACCCGTACATTACGAAAATGCTACTCATTTTTCCAAAAAAATTATCTTAAATAGGTCATCTTTTGATAGCCATATTTTTTGTTTCTCAACTAGTTAGATGAAGCAGAGTATATTGGCACCTAGCTTCATCCTTTCACTATAACTAGCCGCAAACCGCATTGCCAAAGTCAGCGATGCAGCTGAATTATGGCTATCAGAGTGCGACCAGTTTTTACCATTTAAAAAAAAATAATTTTTTGACTTTGAGGTCAATAAAAAAATATAAGATAATTTTTTTGGTAAAAATGAGTAGCATTTTCGTAATGTACACCTGAAAGTAGCCTTTAAGTGATGCAAAAAAGGTGCCTGTAAGAAGAATTTATGAGCTTATATCACAAAAACTACCGAAGCTAAAAATGTCAAATCAACAGCTTCTTAATAAGAAAAGAGTGTGCTATAAACGTTGTTCCAGATTCGAATTCATACATGTAAAAGTTTCCAAGTTATGCAAGGTCCAAAAGTGCCAATAAAAATTTATTCTGTGTAGTGAGTGTAAGAGTCTAAAATGTAATTTTTTCTGAGTTTTAACCGTATAATTTCCAGACATTTCTCATGCATTTGAAGGTAATTTTTAACGAACATTTTATTGATCACTCGTCCAGGCTTTTTAGATACTTTATCCAGAATGTAAGTTCTTCGAAAGAGTTAAATAGCCTGGACCAAGTGCTTTCCTAACTTTAATCAGTCAGAAGCCAAATTACTCATAAATTACTTTAATAAATGAAAACTTATTCCAGGCTTTCGGATTTATCAACAAATTTCTTCCAGACATTATGTTATGGGTCACTTATTCCAGGCTTTTTAGAACTTTACTTAGCGGTTACTTCCAGGCAATTAAAGTAACTTAATATCCTGGACTAAGGATCTGACTAACTTAAATACCTGATCAAGTGACACAAAAAAAGAGTCAAATCCCAAAGTCCCACCTAATAATTAAATCACAGTAAATGGTTACTGAGTTTAAATATATGCAAAATGCCTGGAAGTTATATGGTAGAAACTCACAAAAAAATTACATTAAGAGAGTTTAAGCGCCTGGACTAAGTGCATTCTTAAATACTAATCCGTCCCTTCACAATTTAAATTACTTAGAAATTATTTACAGGCACTTAAATTAAGTTATGAATCTTTTAACTAATTAAATACTTATTCCTGGATCTCCAATCTCTAAATTAATAAATTTAAAATCTTTTTAAAAATTTGTTTTCTTATAGATTTCGACCCGTACATTACGAAAATGATATTAATTTTTTCCAAAGAAATTATCTTTTATTTTTTTTTACCTCAAAATTTCAAAATTACAAAAATAGGTCAACTTCTGATGGCCATATTTTTTGTTTCTCAACTAGTTGGATGTAGCCGAGTATACTGGCATCTAGCTTCATCCTTTCACTATAACTAACCGCAAACCGCATTGTCGAAGTCAGCGATGCAGCTGAGTTATGGCTATCAGAGTGGGACAGGTTTTCACCATTTAAAAAAAAAACTTTGAGGTCAAAAAATAAATATAAGATAATTTATTTGGAAAAATGAATAGCATTTTCGTAATGTACGGGTCGAAATCTATAAGAAAACAAATTTTCAAAAAGATTTGAGAGATTTTTTTTTCTTCGAACTTTGAAAATTTTGACGACCAAGAAATGTTGCATTTTTTTCAGGGAATTTTTTTTGTTTTAATTTTCTTAAAAATTTGTTTTCTAATAGATTTCGACCCGTACATTACGAAAATGCTACTCATTTTTCCAAAAAAATTATCTTTTATTTTTTTTTTTACCTCAAAATTTCAACATTACAAAAATAGGTCAACTTCTGATGGCCATATTTTTTGTTTATCAACTAGTTGGATGAAGCCGAGTATACTGGCATCTAGCCTCATCCTTTCACTATAACTAGCCGCAAACGTATTGCCGAAGTCAGCGATGCAGCTGAGTTATGGCTATCAGAGTGCGACTAGTTTTCACCATTTAAAAAAAAAATATGTTTTGACTTTGAGGTCAAAAAAAAAATAAAATATTTTTTTTTGGAAAAAATTAATAGCATTTTCGTAATGTACACCTGAAAGTAGCCTTTAAGTGACGCAAAAAAGGTGCCTGAAAGAAGAATTAATGAGCTTATATCACAAAAACTACCGAAGCTAAAAATGTCAAATCAACAGCTTCTTAATAAGAAAAGAGTGTGCTATAAACGTTGTTCCAGATTCGAATCCATCCATGTAAAAGTTTCCAAGTTATGCAAGGTCCAAAAGTGCCAATAAAAATTTATTCTGTATAGTGAGTGTAAGAGTCTAAAATGTAATTTTTTCCCAGTTTCAACCGTATAATTTCCAGACATTTCTCATACATTTAAAGGTAATTTTTAACGAAAATTTTACTGATCACTGGTCCAGGCTTTTTAGACACTTTATCCAGAATGTTATTCTCTAAAAAAGTTAAATAGCCTGGACCAAATGCATTCCTAACTTTAATCGGTCAGAAGCTAAATTACTCAGAAATTACTTTAATAAATAAAAACTTATTCCAGGCTTTCGGATTTATCAACAAATTTCTTCCAGACATTTGTTATTGGTCACTTATTCCAGGCTTTTTAGAACTTTACTTAGCGGTTACTTCCAGGCAATTAAAGTAACTTAATATCCTGGACTAAGGATCTGACTAACTTAAATACCTGATCAAGTGACACAAAAAAAGAGTCAAATCCCAAAGTCCCACCTGATAATTAAATCACAGTAAATGGTTACTGAGTTTAAATATATGCAAAATGCCTGGAAGTTATATGGTAGAAACTCACAAAAAAATTACATTAAGAGAGTTTAAGCGCCTGGACTAAGTGCATTCTTAAATACTAATCTGTCCCTTCAGAATTTAAATTACTTAGAAATTATTTACAGGCACTTAAATTAAGTTAACTAATTAAATACTTATTCCCGGATCTCGGATCTTTAAATTAATAAATTTAAAATCTTCTTAAAAATTTGCTTTCTTATAGATTTCGACTCGTACATTACAAAAATTGTATTCATTTTTTCCAAAAAAATTATCTTTTATTTTTTTTCTGACCTCAAAATTTCAAAATTACAAAAATAGGTCAAATTCTGACGGCCATATTTTTTGTTTATCAACTAGTTGGATGAAGCCGAGTATACTGGCATCTAGCCTCATCCTTTCACTATAACTAGCCGCAAACGTATTGCCGAAGTCAGCGATGCAGCTGAGTTATGGCTATCAGAGTGCGACTAGTTTTTACCATTTAAAAAAAAAATAAAATATTTTTTTTGGAAAAAATTATTAGCATTTTCGTAATGTACACCTGAAAGTAGCCTTTAAGTGATGCAAAAAAGGTGCCTGTAAGAAGAATTTATGAGCTTATATCACAAAAACTACCCAAGCTAAAAATGTCAAATCAACAGCTTCTTAATAAGAAAAGAGTGTGCTATAAACGTTGTTCCAGATTCGAATCCATACATGTAAAAGTTTTCAAGTTATGCAAGGTCCAAAAGTGCCAATAAAAATTTATTCTGTGTAGTGAGTGTAAGAGTCTAAAATGTAATTTTTTCTGAGTTTTAACCGTATAATTTCCAGACATTTTTCATGCATTTAAAGGTAATTTTTAACGAACATTTCATTGATCACTCGTCCAGGCTTTTTAGATACTTTATCCAGAATGTAAGTTCTCCGAAAGAGTTAAATAGCCTGGACCAAGTGCTTTCCTAACTTTAATCGGTCAGAAGCCAAATTACTCATAAATTACTTTAATAAATGAAAACTTATTCCAGGCTTTCGGATTTATCAACAAATTTCTTCCAGACATTTGTTATTGGTCACTTATTCCAGGCTTTTTAGAACTTTACTTAGCGGTTACTTCCAGGCAATTAAAGTAACTTAATATCCTGGACTAAGGATCTGACTAACTTAAATACCTGATCAAGTGACACAAAAAAAGAGTCAAATCCCAAAGTCCCACCTGATAATTAAATCACAGTAAATGGTTACTGAGTTTAAATATATGCAAAATGCTTGGAAGTTATATGGTAGAAACTCAAAAAAATTACATTAAAAGAGTTTAAGCGCCCGGACTAAGTGCATTCTTAAATATTAATCCGTTCCTTCACAATTTAAATTACTTAGAAATTATTTACAGGCACTTAAATTAAGTTATGAATCTTTTAACTAATTAAATACTTATTCCTGGATCTCCAATCTCTAAGTTAATAAATTTAAAATCTTTTTAAAAATTTGTTTTCTTATAGATTTCGACCCGTACATTACGAAAATGCTATTCATTTTTTTCAAAAAAATTATCTTTTATTTTTTTTTAACCTCAAAGTTTCAAAATTACAAAAATAGGTCACCTTCTGATAGCCATATTTTTTGTTTCTCAACTAGCTGGATGAAGCCGAGTATACTGGCATCTAGCTTCATCTTTTCACTATAACTAGCCGCAAACCGTATTATCGAAGTCAGCGGTGCAGCTGAGTTATGGCTATCAGAGTGGGACAGGTTTTCACCATTTAAAAAAAAAACTTTGAGGTCAAAAAATAAATATAAGATAATTTTTTTGGAAAAAATGAATAGCATTTTCGTAATGTACGGGTCGAAATCTATAAGAAAACAAATTTTCAAAAAGATTTGAGAGATTTCTTTTTCTTCGAACTTTGAAAATTTTGACGACCAAGAAATGTTGCATTTTTTTTAGGGAATTTTTTTTTTTTTTAATTTTCTTAAAAATTTGTTTTCTAATAGATTTCGACCCGTACATTACGAAAATGCTACTCATTTTTCCAAAAAAATTATCTTTTATTTTTTTTACCTCAAAATTTCAAAATTACAAATTTAGGTCAACTTCTGATAGCCATATTTTTTGTTTCTCAACTAGCTGGATGAAGCCGAGTATACTGGCATCTAGCTTCATCCTTTCACTATAACTAGCCGCAAACGTATTGCCGAAGTCAGCGATGCAGCTGAGTTATGGCTATCAGAGTGGGACTAGTCTTCCCCATTAAAAAAAAATTTGACTTTGAGGTAAAAAAAATATAAGATAATTATTTTTCCGTAATGTACACCTGAAAGTAGCCTTTAAGTGATGCAAAAACAGGTGCCTGAAAGAAAAATTTATGAGCTGATATCTCAAAAACTACCGAAGATAAAAACGTCAAATTAACAGCTTCTCAATAAGAAAAGAGCGTGCTATAAGTGTTGTTCCAGATTCAAATCCATCTATGTAAAAGTTTCCAAGTTATGCAAGGTCCAAAAGTGCCAAAAAAACTTATTCTGTATAGTGTAAGAGTCTAAAATGTAATTTTTTCCCAGTTTCAACCGTATAATTTCCAGATATTTCTCATACATTTAAAGGTAATTTTTAACAAAAATTTTACTGATCACTCGTCCAGGCTTTTTAGATACTTTATCCAGAATGTAAGTTCTCCGAAAGAGTTAAATAGCCTGGACCAAGTGCATTCCTAACTTTAATCGGTCAGAAGCTAAATTACTTTAATAAATAAAAACTTATTCCAGGCTTTCGGATTTATCAACAAATTTCTTTCAGACATCTGTAATTGGTCACTTATTTCAGGCCTTTTAGAACTTTACTAAGCGGTTACTTCCAGGCAATTAAAGTCATTTAATATCCTGGACTAAGGGTCTGACTAACTTAAATACCTGATCGAGTGACGCAAAAAAAAGAGACAAATGCTTAAAAGAAGGATTTATGAGCTTAAACTAGCACCTTATATCCAAAAAACTACTGAAAATAAAAACGTGAAACTAACTGTTTCTTGGTAAGCAAAGAGTGCCCTATAAATGTTACTTAAGATATAAAGCGATCCCGGCAAAAATTTAGAAGTCATTCAAAGCCGAAACAATAGTTGTCCGCTAAGAGCCAAATATTTTAAAAACTACTGAACTTAAAAATACGACACGAACAGTTTCATAATGAGGAAAGAGTGCTCTATAAAAGTTGTTTAACATACAATGCGATCCAGACAAAACTTTAAAAGTTATCCTGGTCCAAAGTGCTTTAGAACCATAAAAAGTCAACAGTTACTTTCACGATCCAAAGTTCTTCATCTACTGAAGAAAGTTAAATAAACGAAGTTTCTGTCCTAACCTCCCAGCAGTATCTAATGAACCACACAAGGCAAATAGTTGAGTAAATCATTAAATATCTTATATAAAACAAATAGCAAAAAATATCAAGTACATGTTTCTAATTAAGAAAATACATAAATGACACCGGTTCCTAAAAAGGCTCGATTAGATATTTCACAATATTTAAATACGCGTTATTGCACTTAATAATTGCAAACGACTGACTGGTGCAATCCCCCCAATGTTAGTTCAGCGTGTAAAAACTTAATTCGCATAAGAACTTAACAAAAGATCCATTACGTTTCGTTCATGAATAAATTCATAAATATCGAGTCAGACGAAAAGAGAGTTTCAAGTCATGACCATCCCAAATCAGAAGCACACGATTTAAAAAAATGAAACCCGAAGATTCGATGGGTTATTAAATACAACATCCTGTTGAACAACACCTTTAAAGGTTGAGCATTCAATAAATTTTAAACAAATTATTAGAAATTAACGATCGTAGGCTGACATTTACGTTAGAAGATTTAAGAGAAAAAAGGACTCAAAAATCAGACGTCAAGGTAACAACAACGGTTAAAGTATTCTCACGATTATCGTTCATGAAGTAACTTGTGTGTACATTAAATTATGATTAAAAATTTGATTTATAATTGTGAATTAATCAAAGGTTAATAAACGTAAAGAGACAAAGAAATTGGGACAACAAAGAAGCTAAATATAATGGCCTTAGATACGAGAATTTTTCAAATATCTTACTATTATTATTTAGCTATAAAAAGCCTTATAAGGCGCTATAAAAACATGCAGTTGTTGCTCGTTATAAAAAAGTGGAATGCTTCTTTTTGGAATGACTTATGGTCATTCGTTTACGAAAAAGGCTCGCTATAAGAGGCAATTTAAATACTTTTATGGCTTATGAAATAGTTCTTAGGGTGGACTTTTGTCAACTAATTGTTTTATTAGATCGATGTGGGTTTTCATAAATATGGCTATTGAAGATGTAGGTATGTGTTTTGTTGGCCATATACAGGGTGCGACAACAAGCCAAAGATAACGTGTAAAATATGAAACATAGAGTAAAAATTTCTATAATAAAATTGTAATGTTGCCAAATGAGTACAAGCTAAAAGTACTTTTACCTAAATAGGGTGTTTCATAACAATTTTTTATGAAATAATTTAATTCCCAAAGATTATTATCGTTTAGTAGGCATTTTTACTAGTAATTCTGTTTTTCTTTTGTAGTTAATCAATCTATTATACATTTTGAGCATCAAAGTTACACGCGTTTATTCGGCTTAAAATAGGTGTCCAGACGGTTAATTTTTATATATTTTATTCATTTTTAAAACGATCTTGTTGATTTTCTCTAGTGATAATTTTCGTTTTATTTCAATTAAGTTAATTATAACAAAGTTACAAGTATTTTTGATTAATTAAATGTTTGAAATAATTACAGGTGTCCAGAGAATAAAAACAGCCATAACTTTCTTATTCGTAAGTATATTTGATGAAATTCTTCTGAAATATCACTGTTTTTCGTCCATATTATCCAATCTAATAACAGTGTTTTCGCATTAAATATTTATTAATATACATATATAATTATATCAAATTAAAATAAACAAACTGTGTTATTAGAGTAAATATTAACGACGAAATCAGCTGTTATTCATGCGTATTATTTTGGAAAACAATGATTTTTGAAAACAATTTCTTACTGGTAAGTTGTGTGGGGTGGGTGGGGGGGTAAGGGTAGAGGTAATGAAAAACGGTTTCTTTGCAGAAAATAATTGCCTCAGCAAAAAATGACTTTTAAGAAAATTATAGGTGGTAAAAAATCTATAGTTTTTGTGTCTATACTTTTCTCACATAACCTTAAGATTTTCGAGTAAAACGTGAAAAAACTATTTTATTTCTCAATTTTTTATATCATGCGGACAGTTGGAGTTCAACCAAAAACGTACATCTGGTGTAAACCATAAAATAAACATTTATTTACCTATCATATGTTACTTGGATGGGGTTCCTTATGTTACTTAAAGCAAATTTAATATTACCTCAAATTTCTTATATAAGCTTTTGAGCTCTTTAAATCGCCTATAAGTCGCTATTTATTTCATGGCTGCAACTGTCATATTATAGCCACACAAAATTCCATTTTTCTTACAAGATTCTTGATTAGGAAGTTAGATCTTCAGGACATCTACTTCATGTTACTTAAAGCAGTGTCAATTTTTTTAAGCTTCTTATATTAACTTGAAACCTGTTAAATAGCTGATTAGATTATGTTTATTTCATGGCTATGGTTCTACCACATCTATAAAAAATAATGTTTTTCTTACAAAAGTTCTTCAATAAAGAGTTGGACTTTTGGGACTTCTACCTCATTTTAATTAAAGCCAATACATATTTGTAAACTATATTTAACATAAAAAAGCCGGCATTTGAGGAAAAATATTTTTAATTGTATATTTATCACTGAAATATATTTTCTTAATTTATTATAATTATTTAAATTTTTTCAGACAAATTCAAACAAATTATTTAAATCTCTAGTGATGGCCCTGAGGATCACTTTATAACCCGCGAAACGTCGGTATTTAAATAAAAAGACTCTGGTTTCATTTAAACCCCTGTGCAATAATACCTTTTATATATAGAATATTGGACAGCAAAAATACATTAAAAAAATATAGGTAATTTTAAAGTTTATTTTAAAATCTACGCGTGTTTCTACTCAAATCGGAGCACCATCAAAAGTGAAACTCTGATATCTCTTCGAAAGGAATGGATGACGGATGGATGACAAAGGTTTTAATGGCCTACATTTTACTTGACCCCATATCCAACTTAACCCTCAAAACATAACTTTAATATTTTATATATTCCAGTTTAACAATAGTTAACTAAAATATATTTCTTGATGGATGAATTGAGCAAAAACGGATAAATGAGGTGGCTATCCCGATTGCGCAATTTAATGATTCTGATTTTTTATCCTTAATAGCTATTTAAACCAGAATAATGGTCAAAAAAGGTAGGCTCAACTAAATAGAGCTCTAACGAATTATATTTTTTAGTTTGATTATAGATAAATTTCGTAGTGAATGAATTGGGGAAAGCAATGGCCAGCCCGACTGCACGATTTGACCCTTCTCGACTTTTTCTTTTATAGCTGTTTTAAATAGAATAACAGTCAAACGGGTAGACTCAATCAAATAGAGCGCTAATACATGGCATCTAAAAGTTTTAGAATGCTACTAAAATAAATTTCTTAATAGATGATTTGGGCAAAGAGGGGCAATGAAATGGCCATCTCGATTGCCCGATCTAACGCCTCTCGACTTTTTCTTTTATAGCTATTTTAAACCGAATAATGATGAAATAATTAGACTCAACAAAATAGAGCTCTATTATATTTGGCAATTTAACAATGGTACTAAAATTAATTTTTTAATAGATGCATTGGACAAAAAAGGAGAAATGAAATGGCCATCCCGATTGCTCAATTTAATGCTTCTGGATTTCTCCCTTTGTAGCCATTTTAAATAGAATAATGATAAAACCATCAGACTCAATTAAATAGAATTATAATCATTACAATGGCAGCATGAAATAATCAAAAGATACACCAATGTTCTACCTTATACTGTCAAACAAAAAGCCTTGATTTTTTTTGTTCGCCCTAAAGAAGGTCTAATATAAGCTGAAACGCTGGCAATAAAGAGACAAAGGTTTTAATGGCCTACATTTTACATGACCCCATATCCAACTTAACCCTCAAAACATAACTTTAATATTTTATATATTCCAGTTTAACAATAGTTAACTAAAATATATTTCTTGATGGATGAATTGAGCAAAAACGGATAAATGAGGTGGCTATCCCGATTGCGCAATTTAATGATTCTGATTTTCTTTCCTTAATAGCTATTTAAACCAGAATAATGGTCAAAAAAGGTAGGCTCAACTAAATAGAGCTCTAACGAATTATATTTTTTAGTTTGATTATAGATAAATTTCGTAGTGAATGAATTGGGGAAAGCAATGGCCAGCCCGACTGCACGATTTGACCCTTCTCGACCTTTTCTTTTATAGCTGTTTTAAATAGAATAATAGTCGAACGGGTAGACTCAACAAAATAGAGCTCTGATATATCATATTTTCTAGTTTAATAATGGTACTGAAATAAATTTCTTAATCGGTAAATTGGGAAAAGTCCATCTCTCTAAGGCCATCCCGCTTACATGAATTAATGCTTTTCGAGTTTTTTTATGTAGCTATTTTATTTAGTAAAATACATGTCTTATTATATGAATGGGGCGAATAGGAAAAATGAAATGACTATTCCTATTGCACGATTTATTTTACCAATACTAAACCCCAGTTCTGCGTACTATGAATACAGGATTTCTGAATCACCAGAGGTAATATCAAGTCATTTTTTATAATTATCAATAAGTTTCGATACAAATATTGTTAGTATATAGGATTCTTAAATCTTGATACCATGATTGTCGATCCTCTTACAGAATCCTACTCAGTTTGTTATCCTTTTTTGGCACTACCTACTTAAGGTAAGTATATTTAGTAAGCCTATCAGGAAATACCAGAATATTTCTATTATTTTAAAGTATTTTAATGTGTCCACTAGTAAAAGTTCTAATATCTAGAAGCTTTTCAATTACCTTGGTTTCTGGAACCTCAGAAAGAGAGGATTTGAAACGAGTATTGAACCAACTTGGTTATGGTGAATTTTTATATTGCAAGAAAGAGGGAAAAAAACCAGAGGCAGTAACTAGATCGCTTGCAAAGTTGATGTATTGAATGAAATTCCAAAGATCCGAGAAAACCAGAAAGTATTATATATTATATAAAATAAGAAGTATTGACAGTCAGCGAGAGTGTGGGAAGTATAGAGAAAAAAACACTTATTTTGAAAACGTAAGTTATCCGAGAAGTACTAAATATCCCATCATTATCGTTTAAATTGGATAACACTAAATACAGATTAGACAGATACAATAGATTCACTAGACTCGAATATTAAGTTGATGTGCCATGATTAAATCTAAATATTAATTATATAAATGAGAAGAACCCTGAGAATTAATTGAGTTGGATTATGCTAGATACTGAATAGATAAAGAATAAATCTTCGCTATGAAGTACATATGTCCTTATATAAAAAGAACTATGCTGCCAATAGAAAGACAAACACCAACATTGCATTAATTCAAGGCATCAGATCTTTACAAAATTTTCATCATAAACAAAATTTCTCTTAGAACCATTAGAAACCTGCACAATGTCAAACGAAGTGTCAAAGGCAAACGAGACCCACGCACCATTATTATCATCGTCGGCATATGGAAAAATTACAGATTGAAATTTCTCACTTTCGATTTCATCTCTTGTAAATGATTACGTAGGTACACGTAATGCCGCATCTGACCTTCCAATTAGATGAATGTATATGCGTTCCTCCTAAAATAATGTTTCAAAAACTGAATTCATGGTCGTATTAATTCATATTGCACCAATAAAACATCGGGAATAATAATTACCGGTTGAACTTATGAAACATATTTCTAATCGAATGAAATATCTTTGAAATTACATCGTTCATCACTGAAAGGTCGCATGTTTATATTGTATTTTTCCCGTATCACTCACTAGGTGGCATTTTGCCATTTATCAAACAAAGCGATCATCATCGGATATATTATGCAAATGCAAAACACATAAATGAGCTGTTATTTATAGGTATTTAAGAATGGATTAAGCACGTGCTAATGTACTAAATTCACTGTTAGAAATTTAAAAAAAAAGAAAGATTTTTGCGTCATTACTAATCCACAAGAATCAAGATACCATCAACCAATCGATATAGACCATCAAGCTTAACCAAACACAATGGCTCAGTGACATTGTGAATGATGATTAAAATATTCCATACCTGTCACTTAAATACTTTCACTTAAATAACATATTTATTGTAAATAATTGAGTGTGTAAAAATAAGATTGTTATTACAAGAGATCCTATAAGATGAAGTTTTTATGATAAATGGCTGTTTTAGACGAGGATATTTTTCTTAATTAATTAACATACTAAAAGCGCGACCAATCTGAACGTAACCAACGTGGATCATAAACAGAAGATCCTGATAAGTGTAATTACTTGGTAACAATTAGCGTGGTCATGTAGCTTTAATGTGAACTAACGCTCGTATCCGCAATTATTATCCTATTTATATCATTAATAAAACGTGCGGGAGCATGTGTGAATTTCTTAAAGGTTGTATAATAACTTTTAGCATCATATTAATGATGTATAATAAAGAGGTCCTGAAGGAAACAATAGCAAATGTATTAAGGTGAGCAGAAGTTATATTACGAGTATTAAGAACGGAGCTATATTAATTTACGCATTTATAAATTTACACATCAAATATAAAAATGTGTCTGCCGGTAATTGTGTTTTAGCTTATTTATGGAACATTTACGTAATAAAAAAACTATTACCTACTTAATCTCTTCAATATTGAATGCTCAATTCATTGCTAAATCTGCGTGATAGCCAAAAAATAAATTATAAATAAGTTTCCAATGTTCAGTGATTTTTTTTGTTTGGTACCTAGAAAACTAAATTTCTGTATGTGCTAATTCAAAAATGCTAGAATTCAGTTTACCTTGGCCTGGAAAGCCAGCTACATATGATACATTCTTAAGCTAATACAATAATTTAATGACTAGCTTATTAAGATTAACCTGAAAAACCAATTAATTAATTATTCAGAAAACTTATTACTAAGTAAATGGATTCAGAATAATATTTTTAAAAAATCCAAATTCCTACTAATATATCCCTTACAATTAAGCATAAAGGCTTTATTTTTTTTTTATTATTGCATCAGGTAAATTATTATAGAAACTAGGACCAAGGCATTCATTTGATTTCAACTTCAATATTTGTCATACTATTTGGTGTTCTTAAATTACGATCTACATTAGTCCTAACTGAAGATGAATAATCAACCAAGTTCCTAATAAGGGTTTTTGATATATGAAAGAACTCACATTTAAAATATACAATGATTTTACCGGTAGGATTTTTTCGTTATAAAATTTACACGTAGTTGTTCATATTTTATCTTTTCTAAATATTATTATTTTTTAAATGTAGTTTGGATAAATTGGTATGTAGCAGTGTATCCTCATATATGCTTTTCATACTATCACTGCATATCTAATCAAAGATTGTGTTGTTTTTCTAAGTATCCGATGCTTCACAGGGTGATTTGATTGTACTAAAATGCTTCATGTATGATGTTTGATGTACTAAAATACTGTTTACACAGCCGAAATGCATAATACATTTACCTAAGTGACTAACATGCATTTTTCTTGGAGATAAAGACTTCCCCTATTTGTAATCTTTATATGCACATTCTCCTACAAAATATGGACTTCTATTCAACTATATATGATTCTGTTTGTACAAGGAAATTTTTTTTAATCATATGAAATCATGGTTTTTAATGCCTCTTTTGATCTGTTTCAAGTTGTTACAGTCAATTCCTAATTGATTTCAGTCATTTGAAACCATTTTAAATATCTTTTTGATATTTGAAATAATTTCTTATGATTTAATATTTTTCTTTTTTAAATTGTCTAAACATTTTTATTTTTTGAAGGTTTTTGATCAATATACTGAATTATATACTGAATTACTATTTCACCTTAAAAATTACAATAAAAAATATGCGTATGAAGAACTACAAATACAGTACAAAAAAAAGTACTATGTACACAACTTATTAAATACTAAAATTTTTTGACATAAGAAGTTTGAATCTATCCTTAATTTAACTCTTACTTGTAGAGGACGCTGCCTATGTGCCTTTCAAAGGCTCATGACTTTTTGTACAACCTTTTATTAAACTTTTGGTCAAAGAAATTAATTCCTTAATCATTTTTACGCGAAAAAGGTACTTCATTAGATGTCGCCAAGAGCAACCGTTTTCGCAACATTTGAGTTTGAAACAATCGATCTTAATTCTGTAAAATTACTTTTTTAATCAAAATAAAATTGAACAGGCGGACACTAAATAAAAACGGGGTAAAAAGCCAGATTCTCCACGTTGATCCGCGTACTCTTTGGAAAATTCCTGAGAGCATTTTGAATCGTTCCACTATAGCATAGAATCTATTATAGCAATTAGGTAGTATAGATAGCAATTTTCGTTCAAAAATCGGCCTTATTTAGAAAATTATGCAGAAAAAATAAAAATAAATCTTTGACACTTCGATTACCAAAATTGAAAACTCATATAATACTATACAGGGTGTTTCAGGTTGTTCAGTGCAACAGTAGAATCCATTTGAGTATAGGAACCCATGTCCGGAAATGTGTCACTAGCCACTACGGCCCTAAGACGCGTTTAAATTTAGAAAAATATTAATTACAACAAAAATAACAATTGTTGTTATGGTATCATGTACAAAAGGTAAAAATAAATGCAGCAGATCCTATTTAGGTAATTAATGTTTTTTTTAAGGTACTGTTGGGTAATAAGGCCGGGCAGGTAATAAAGCCAAAGTTATCCCAACGGATACCTTAATATTCTGTGGTCCTAGTGGCACCATCTAGGTGTAGACAGATCTAACACAAAACAGTTGGCGCTTTGCGAGCTAGTATACATTCCTCCATTTACCTACATGCACGTGTTTAAAAATTTGGAAGTGTTTTCGTGCCCGTGTTGTAAAAAATACCTGCAAAAGGTGAGTAACATTTTTTGGTAGTTTGATTAGAGTATTGTTTGCATTATATTTTCCAAATTGTGTTGGTATATAGATTAACTTAACATAGTTGTTTCGTTTTATTTACTCTTTTTTTGTTACATCTAACCTCAAAAAGAAAATGGATGCCAGACTTGTAACAAGGCCGCGGCCTTATTACCTGCCTTACCATTAAATTTGTTTGCAGATAATAAAGCCGGCTACAAAATAATGCGTAATTTTTTGTAAATTTATCTTAATTGTTTACGCTGGCAAAAGTCTTAAAAAAATAATCCCACTACTTATATATTTTTTACTTACTTATATATTTTTTTAAAGAAATTTCCCACCTTATCTCAATGCAATGAGCTCCCGGCCTTATTGCCTGCCGAAATGGTTACCTTTAAGTTTCTAGCCAGGTAATAAGGCCTATTACAAGATGGTCTAAAAGTGGTTTTTCCATGTAGGATTCCTGCGGAAGTCTTAGAAAATAGTTTTTTATACCAACGTGTCAGCAACAGTTACAGCGCGAAGCAGTTTTCTAGCTTAGGTAAGTATTATAGCTGTAGCTATAATGTTCCGGCCATATTATCTGTCTCCTACATACGCAGTAGAAAATACTTTTTTATTTTTCAGTTATGGGGAAAAAAAATCGAGGAATACGAGCAAATTGGACCGAAGAAATGATGGAAGAGGCTCTGCAGCTATTAAGGAGTGGTCGGTCTCAAGAATGGGTGGAACAGCAATCTGGGATTCCGCGTCGTACCTTAAGGAATCACCTTAAATCCGGTTCCTCAAACAGGTCATTGGGAGCAAAACCAGTATTAAATATGGAACAGGAAACGGACTTAGAAAGGAAAATATTGAGATTTTCTAGCAGAGGCTTTCCGTTAACTTCGAAAGTTTTACGCCGAAGTGTTTTCAATTATTATGAGAAAATGAGCGTTAAACATAAATTTAACCGGGAAAAAAAATTGGCGGGTAAAGAATGGTACCGTGCCTTTCTAAGACGTCATCCACAAATAGCTCAACGCAAAGCACAGCAATTAAATCCTGCCCGAGCTCAGAAATTGAATCATTTCATTGTAAATGATTATTTTGATAAATTGGATGCTCTGCTGTGTAGAACCGGATTAAAACATAGCCCCGAAAAAATTTACAACATGGATGAGAAGGGTTGCAGATTAACCCTTCCTCACCAGCAGCTAGTACTAGCCCAAAAAGGTGCCAAAAGAGTGCACTTAGTGGCGCCTGAACATGCGGAAAACGTCACAGTAGTCGCTTGTGCAAATGCCCTAGGCCATGTCATACCACCTATGATTTTATTCAAAGGGCAACGTGGAAAACCTTGCTATTCTGATGGTTTACCAGCAGGCTCAGCTGTACACATGACCGCAAAGGGCAGCATGACGACTGAGATATTTATCAAATGGCTGGAGCACTTCTCACAATTTATGTCTTCCCCTCCAACAATTTTAATTTTTGATGGAGCGTCAAGTCACCTAGATGAGTCCATTGCTGAAAAGGCAGAAACTTTAGGAATTGAGCTTTTATGCCTACCCAGTAATACGACTCACGAGCTCCAGCCAATGGACAAATCCGTTTTCCGGTCTTTTGAATCCCAGTGGGATCAACAGCTTCTTGAATATTGGAGTCAACATCCTGATAGAAGGTTGAGTAAAGAGAGATTTTCTGATGTATTCACGCCAGTCTGGGGAAAGTGCATGACTATTAATAACATCTGCAATGGTTTTAGATCAACTGGTCTACCCGTTCAGTAGAAACGCCATTCCTGAACATGCATTCGCCCCAAGTCTTCCAACTCATCGTGGTCAAAATATTGCAGCTGAAAATAGTGAGGAAAGTGCCATAGTAAGGGAAGAACTTTGGGATTCGGAAGATGATATTCCATTAGCAACATTATTTAAGACAACTAAGGATAATTCAACAGTACATTCCAGTACCAGCCCTGCAGATCAGTCTCAGTCTCAATCAACTCAGTCAGAAGATTTAGCTGAAAAAGGAGAAACTTCACATCAAAACTCTTTCTCTGTAGTTTTAGTTACACCTGATATGGCACCAATAAAAACCTCCAATCGAAGAAAGGCTTTGAATTATCGTGCTCAAGAGGTCAAAAGGCACATATTTAAGGATCGTAGTTCTGGTAAAAAGGTTACCAATATCTCAAAAAAGGGTTCTGTTGTGAAGAGGAAGTCCGCCAATACGCCAACTACGAGCCTTTCAGCTGTATGGATGTGTTCTGTTTGCCTGCTTGACTTTGTAGCCGATATGAGAGCATGTTCATCTTGTGGTACTTGGGTTCACGAAGAATGTGTTGGACTAACAGTTGAAGATAAAGAAGCATTTATTTGTCCTGAATGCATGCCCTGAGGAAATTTTAAAAATCGGCCTTATTACCTGCTACAAATTTTACTCCGTGGCCATATTACCTGCCTATGCTGGTAATAAGGCCAAAAGAGTTGTTTTTATTTTTTTGCATTATGAATGTTTAAAAATTCTTGTTTTCATTTTTTAGTTATGTTTTTTAAAAGAATACATGTTGATTTATCTTTTGTATCTTACTTTGTAATAAAAATATTTTTTATTTGGTTATAACAAAAATATTTTTCTTAACCCGGCCTTATTACCCAACAGTACCTTATAAATTTTAACGCGGCCGTAGTGTCGTAGTGACGCATTTTCGGACATGGGTTCCTATACTCAAATGGATTCTTCTGTTGCACTGAACAACCCCCAGAATATTAATAAATTAATATAGTATTTTTTATTAATTTATTATATAGTTGTCAGAAAACCAATTTGGAATTATCACAATTTACAGAGAGACTGAGTACTAAACCTCCTGTCTACAAACTCACTTCAGAAATAACAAAAATTTGTGCAATGACTTTAGGCATATAAGGGACAAGTTATGCATTCAAAAGCTTATAATCAACATGGGAAAAACAAATTGCATTGCTCTTTCTTTGATAAATGTTAATAGATCACATTTCAAAAAAAAAACATTTTAGATGAAGTCAGTAAAGAAGGAATCTTTAAAGAATTTTAGAATTATTCTAGTTCAAAATCTTAAATAAGAAGAACATATTAATTGTCTTACAGGCAGAATCAGGCATTTAATTTAAAATATTTATCTATAAATTCTTAGTTGAATCTTTACTTACATAATCACTTGTGACTTAGGGCTACTTGTGACAACCCTTAAACATACTTCAGAACTACATATTAAAACTAATAAAAATAGAATGTGCCACACAGAACTTTTGTATAATAAGAACATATGTGACGTGAATCAGCTTTTTATACAACATGTGTACACTTTTGTCCAAAACACCGACATAGCTAAAACGATGCATAAGTCATTTAGGTGACACATATCATAGAATACCCAGACAAATTATAATAAAGATATCTAAATAATTATTTGTTAAATTGAATTGTTAAACTATAAGGAACAAGACTTTTTGAACGTGGCACTCTAATGAATGGCTATTGTTATCTTATTCTGACATTGACGATATTAAAATTATGAGTGATTTGCTCGAAAAATGAGTCTTTCCTTAAGAGAATTTGCAGCTGGTGTATTGTAAATTATTTTCATTAAACATAATTCTAAAATACGAACATCTAAAATTCTACGCTTATCTATTTTGAGCGAGTTAATATGATACAAGTGAGACACGAGACTAAATTTTTTATTTTTGGGGGTTTTTTAAATTCCAACTCCGAAACTACAGTCAAAAGTCTTCAAGTAGATCTATCATAGAACCAAACCTGATCCTGGACATACTAAAAAGAATAAAGAGTTAAATTATTCAAAAACATTTTTAAACAGATCGATTTGATATATTTAAATCATAGGTACAATTTTTTTATTATATCGCTTTTAATTATATACAGGGTGTCCCGGTTCATGTGGGAAATCTCTCGGATCCAGGTAGAACATCGAAAAATAATACCGAACGTTCCTATAAAAAAAATTCCTACAGGCCTTCTTCACGAAGATACAGCCTCCTAAAGGACGCTGCTGGAAATTGGTTTTTCATAAATTACTTTTAAACTACCCGGTAGAATTTAATAAAAATTTTAGGTGGTGAACATAATAAACTTCATATTTTGACGTAATTTAAATTAAAAGTTACCAAAAAATACAAAAATTAAAAAAATATTCTCAAATAAAGGATGAATATGTTGACAAAGATTAGGTTTAAACGATAGGTATTTGCTAAATTCGGAGTATAGCAACGTTTGTAACAAAAAATTCCGATAAATAAGTCAATTGGTTTACATTATTTTTTTAGTTTTTTTTATGTTTAGTTTTTATCTTAAGAATAACAAAAAAGAAATAAACGTATAATAAATAAGAAATATTTTGTAAAAGTATTTTTTAGGACACCACTGTATTTTTAGGAACATGTATTATTTTAAATTAAATGACTTACATGGAAATTTTCTGGTCTTTGAATAACTGGCGTACTTATCTCATTTAAAAAAATTAAAAAAAAAAAAAACATTGGCTCGTTTATTATTTTTTTTCTCCAAAACGGTTCATTTTATCGATAATGATATATCGATAAAATATACGCATTAAAGTGTACAACCTAGTCCGCCCCTGGTAAAGTTAACAAGGTAAATGTATTTTAAGGATGTCATTTTAAGAGGTCTCTAATAGTCTGTATCACATAAAATTTTTATTAGATTCTACCGGGTAGTTTAAAAGTAATTTATGAAAAACCAATTTCCCGCAACGTCCTTTAAGAGGCTGTATCTTCGTTAAAAAATTTTTTTATAGGAATGTTCGGTATTATTTTTCGATGTTCTACCTGAATCCGAGAGATTGCCCACATGAACCGGGACACCCTGTATAAAAAAATAATATATTACAAAATAATTACCTAATTAAGTGGTGATAGGTATATACATTTTTATATGCCTATTCTATACTACATTTCAAATATGTAGAGAGTAATTAAATGTAATTTAGAGCGTAGGTAGTAAACTTATAGTATCTAATTAATGAAGAAAGGTAGGGATCAAATTCTATAAAAAGAGTATGTATATGTTCAAGCTTAATGCCGCTAATTTTTTATTAGTTTATATTTAGCCTCGTTATAATTGTTTGGAAAAGATAAATTTGGATATCATAAGATCTTTAAAACGAAGAAAGGATTTATAAGTTGGAATAAAGCTTTTTTTAATAGAATAATTGGATACCAATTTCCGTATCTATGAAGGAAATGTGAACTATACAAAAATTGATGTTTCTGAGACAAAAGTATCAGATTCTTTTGATAAAATCATTGGGGCCCATTGCCTTTTTTTTTCAAAAATATTAAAAAATGACTTTAGTGATTAGAGTCTTTAAAAATCTAAAACCTATACAATAAATTTTATTACTTAATTTTATTATGCTGGCTCACCTGCACCAATAAAAAAAAACCCAAACACAACCCAAGACAAAACCAAATCTTCTAATTCTTCAAATTACATAATTAAAAATGATTACGAAGACCTTTGTGGGTCATTCGAGGCATTAACGATCGATTCATTATTCTAAATGCCACGAGAACAGCCGTGTCGGTTTACACACATAACATTATTTTTATATTTTTAATAACGTGTAATGTATTTTTCGATTCGATGCGTTTTTATTGTTATTAAATAACGTTTTGTAATCTTAATAACCGTGTTTATAAAATTTTTTAATTAACTTAATCAACGTTAATTCGCGACTGGTCATGAATGGCATTCACTTCACGATTTTTGAATAAACTAATTATTGGTTGTGCAGAATTGATGCGCTAAAATATTTATTGGGCCTATAAAAGTATTTTTTTTTAATGTTGTTGTTCAAGAATACATTAATAATTTTCAGATTAAATTTGCATAAGAATATTGTCTGGTATGTCCAAAAATAATATTTACATAACCGTGAATTGTTAATCGAAGAACTAATAAAGCTTCTGCGTGAATTTACATAATGAATACGTGATTTTTTAGGAAAAAAAACTGGTATTTTTGCTATAAGTGTCTGACGTAAATGATCACTTAAAAATAAGGATTTGTCATGAAAATAAGCGAGTTTGCGATTTGAATTTAAAAAAATAGTAAAAGTAGAAACCACGTATATATAGTACAGTAATTTGAGTATCATTACGAGAGAAGGCATAGCAGAATTTGAGGAATTTTTGTTCGATTTTTACTGGGTGCCTTGTAAGGGTCCTAATGTAGCAAATTTTTCCTTGGAGTTTGCAATGGGTATAATTTTTCTTAAATTTCTCTTAAGTATCTTAAAGTGAGAGGAATTTTTCTTAGATTTCTTTTAAGTGGAGGGATTTTTGATTGGATTTCTCTTCAGTATCTTAAAGTGGGAGGAACATTTCTTGGATTAATTTTAAGTATGTTGAATTTTTCTCAGATCTCTTTGAAGGGTCTTGAAGAAGAAGAAATTTTTCTTTAATTTCTTATGAGTGTCTTAGAGTGGCAGGAAATTTTCTTCTGTTTCTTTTAGGTGTCTTGAAATGGGATGAATTTTTATTGGGTCTCTTATAAGTGTCTTAAAGAAGGAAATTCTGCTTGGATTTTTCTTCAGCAACTTAAAGTGGGAGCCATTTTTCTTGGGTGCCTTGAAAGTATCTTAAAGTAGGGAGAATTCTTCTTAGAAATCTTTTAGGTGTCTTGAAAAAGGAAAAATTTTCCTTGGATTTCTTATAAGTATTTAAGAGTGGAAAAAAATTTCTTGGATTTCGGTTAAGAGTCTTGAAATAAAGGAAATTTTTCTAAGATTTTTAATTTTTTGAAAAGTGAGAAATTTTTCTTGGATTTCTTTTAAATAAATTGGTGTAATGAATTTCTTGTAAGTGTCTTACAATATCACAAATTCTTCTTGAATTTCTTGTGAGTGTCTTAAAATAGCACACATTTTTATTGAGTTTCTCCAAGGATTATTGGAACTGGAAGAAATTTTCTTGGATTTCTTTCAAGTGCCTTGGAGTGGAGGGATTTTTTCTTCAATTAACCCCTGGGTGTCTTGAAATTGGATCTCTTATAAGTGTCTTACAGAAGGAAATTTTGCTTGAATTTCACTTCAGTACGTTAAAATGGAAGGATTTTTTCTTGGATCTCTTGTTAGTGTCTTGAAATAGGCAAATTTTTCTTAAATATCTTGTAAGTGTCTTGATTTGATCGGATTTCTTATAAGTATCTTCGAGTGATAGGAACTTTTCTTCTATTTTTCCTAGATGTCTTGGAATGGGATGAATTTTTATTGGATTTCTTGTTAGTGTCTTGAAATAGGCAAATTTTTCTTGTATTTCTTAAAAGCATATTGAAAAAAATTTCTTGGATTCCTTTTAAATAGATTAATGTGGGGAGAATTTTTCATGAATTTCTTGTAAGTGTCTTGAAATAGTACAAATTTTTCTTGAGTTTCTCCAAGGATTTTTGGAACTGGAAGAAATTTTCTTGGAATTCTTTCAAGTGTCTTGGAATGAATGAAATTTTTCTTCGATTTCCCCTGGGTATCTTAAAATGGGATGAATTTTTATTGGATCTCTTGTTAGAGTCTTAAAATAGGCAAATTTGAAGTAGAAACAATTTTTCTTGTATGTCTTGAAGTAGGATTTTTTTTTCTTGGATTTCGGTTAAGAGTCTTGAAATGAAGAAAATTTTTCTTAGCCTTTTTTAATGTCTTAAAATGTGAGAAATTTTTCTTGGATTTCTTTTAAATAGAATAATGTGGGAAAAATTTTTCATAAATTTTTTGCGTCTTGAAATAGCACAAATTTTTCTTGAGTTTCTTCAAGGATTTTTGGAACTGGAAGAAATTTTCTTGGATTTCTTTCAAGTATCTTGAAATGGACGAAATTTTTCTTCGATTTCCCCTGGGTGTCTTAAAATGGGATGAATTTTTATTGGATCTCTTAGAAGTGTCTTACAGAAGAAAATTTTGTTTGGATTTCTCTTCAGTACCTTAAAGTGGGAGGAATTTTTTCTTAGATTTGTTTCAAGCATCTTCGAAACAAAAGAATTGTTCTTAGATGCCTTAAAAGCATCTTGAAGTAGGGAAATTTTTTCGTGGATGTCTAGAAGTAGGAAGATTTTTTTCTTGGATTTCTTTTATATGTTTTGGAGTGCCGAAAATATTTCTTTGACCCCTCTTAAGTGTCTTGGAATGGGTGAACTTTTCTTAAATTCCTCTTCAGTGTCTTAAAGTGGAAGGAATTTTTCTTTAATTAATTTTAAGAATTGAATTAATTTTGAAGTGGGGAGAATTTTTATTGGATCTCTTGTTAGTGTCTTGAAATAGGCAAATTTTTCTTGTATTTCTTAAAAGCATCTTGAAGTAGAGAAAATTTTTCTTATATGTCTTGGATAATTGGAAAATTTTTTCTTGGATTTCTTTTATATGTAATGGAGTAAATATTTCTTTGACTCTTCTATAAAGATTGTTTCTAAGTGTTTTAGAGTGAGAGAAATTTTTCTTGGATTTCTTTTAAATAGATTAGTGTGGGGAGAATTTTTCATGAATTTCTTGTAAGTGTCTTGAAACGACACAAATTTTTCTTGAGTTGTCTGTGAAGCAAAGGGTTTTATTTAATGTGTATCTGTTTATTTTTAAACTTAAACATAATTTGTTACCTAACTATTTGTGTGATGGATTGAAGGTATTTAGTGATATTCATAGTTATCATACGAGAAATCGTACAGATTTTATTTTATTGGAACAGTGCAATTCGAGCCAAATGCAAAACTCGGTTTTCTATAAGGGATTATCTGAATTTAACAAATTACCTGTGATAATAAAAAACTGTGATAATCTAAACCGGTTCAAAAGGTTCCTAAGAAAATTTCTTTTAGATAACTGTTAGTACAGATAGTTATATTTATTTATTTTAATTTTACAGATTTTAGCCCGTTTTTATTTATACATCTTAGCAATGTAGGTTTATTCTCGTTTCTTTTGTTTCTCGTCCTGTATATAAATATATTTTACACATTTTAGCCCGTTTTTAATTATTTTATTTATTATTTGTTAATAAGTTAAGTTTTATCTTTGTTTAATTTTATTGTTGCCCCCTGGTATTTGCATTAATAATGTTTTTGTTAAATTAGGTACTGTAGGTTTATTCTTGTTTCTTTTTGTTTGTGTCCTGTACCATACATTACTTTTTTTATTTTTATTTTTATTTAATTTTCACATATTTACTAATGTTGTTTTTTTTTTCTATTTCTACTATTCTAATAAGACTAATAAGACAAACTTGTACTTATATGTAGCTTTTTTATGCCAAATAAATGCTTTATTATTGAGTTTCTCCAAGGATTTTTGGAACTAGAAGAAATTTTCTTGGATTTCTTATAAGTGTCTTGGAATAAATAAAATTATTCTTTAATTTCCCCTGGGTGTCTTGAAATGGGATGAATTTTTACTGGATCTCTTGGTATTTGTTTTTGTATTAAATTTGTATTTGTATTAATAATGTTTTTGTTAAATTAGGTACTGTAGGTTTATTCTTGTTTCTTTTTGTTTGTGTCCTGTACATACATTACACTTTTTATTTTTATTTTTATTTAATTTTCACATATTTACAAATGTTTTTTTTTCTATTTCTACTATTGTAATAAGACTAATAAGGCAAACTTGTACTTATATGTAGCTTTTTTATGCTAAATAAATGCTTTATTATTATTATTATTATTCTTGTTAGAGTCTTGAAGTAGGCAAATTTGAAGTAGAGAAAATTTTTCTTGTATGTCTTGAGGTGGGAATTTTTTTTCTTGGATTTCCTATATTTTTCCTAGATGTCTTGGAATGGGATGTATTTTTATTGGATCTCTTGTTTTTCTTAAAAGCATCTTGAAATAGAGAAAATTTTTCTTGTATGTCTAGGGTTAGGAAAATTTTTCTTGGATTTCTTTTATATGTATTGGAGTGCAGGAAATATTTCTTTAAATTCTCCTAAGTATCTTGGAATGGGTGACCTTTTCTTAAATTCTTCTTCAGTATATTAAAGTGGGAGAAATTTTTCTTGGATTTCGATTAAGAGTCTTGAAATGAAGAAAATGTATCTTAGATTTTTTAATATCTTGTAATGTAAGAAATTCTTTTATTCCTTTTAAATAGATTAGTGTGGGGAGAATTTTTCATGAATTTCTTGAAATAGCACAAATTTTTCTTGAGTTCCTCCAAGGATTTTTGGAACTGGAAAAAAAATGTCTTGGAGTGGAGGGAATTTTTCTTCGATTTCCCCTGGGTGCCTTTAAATAGGATGAATTTTTATTGGATCTCTTCTAAGTGCCTTAAAGAAGGAAAATTTCGCTTGGATTTCTCTTCAATACCTTAAAGTGGGAGGAATTTTTCTTGGATTCGTTTTAAGCATCTTCGAAAAGAAAGAATTTTTCTTGGATGCCTTGAAAACATTTTGAAGTAGGGAAATTTTTTCGTAGATGTCTAGGATCAGGAAATGTTTTTCTTATATTTCTCTTATATGTATTAGAGTGCAGGAAATATTTCTTTGACTCCTCTTAAGTGTCTTGGAATGAGTGAACTTTTCTTAAATTCCTCGTTAGTTTCTATAGTGGGATAAATTTTTTTCTTGGATTTCTTCTAGGTGTATTAGGAAGTCAGGAAATTTTTTTCTATTTTTTCTAGGTGTCTTGGATGAATTTTTATTGGATCTCTTATTAGAGTCTTAAAGTAAGCAAATTTGTCTTGAGTTTCTTAAAAGCATCTTGAAGTAGAGAACATTTTTCTTGTATGTCTTAAAGTGGGAATTGTTTTTCTTAAATTTCTGTTAAGAGTCTTGAAATGAAGAAAATTTTTCTTAGCCTTTTTTAATATCTTGGTAAATATGAGAAATTTTTCTTGGATTCCTTTTAAATAGATTAATGTGGGGAGAACTTTTCATGAATTTCATGTAAGTGTCTTGAAATAGCACAAATTTTTCTCCGAGTTTCTCCAAGGATTTTTGGAACTGGAAGAAATTTTCTTGGATTTCTTTCTAGTGTCCTGGAGTGGAGGGAATTTTTCTTCGATTTCCCCTGGGTGTCTTGAAATGGGATAAATTTTTATTGAATCTCTTATTATCTTACCGAAGTAAGTGTCTTGGAATCGGTGAACTCTTCTTAAATTTCTCTTCAGTATCTTAAAGTGGAAGGATTTTTTCTTCGACTAATTTTAAGTATCTTAAAGTATAGAGAAGAATTCTTCTTAGATATCTTGCAAGTAGACACTTGCAAGGGAAAGGAGGAAAATTTTTTTCTTGGATTTCTTAAAAGCATCTTGAAGTAGAGAACATTTTTCTTGGATGCCCAGAAGTAGGACATTTTTTACTCTGATTTCTTTTATATGTAATGGAGTAAATATTTTTTTGAAGATTTTTTTTTAAGTGTCCTGGAGTGGGAGACATTTTTCTTGGATATCGGTTAAGGTTCTTGGAATGAGGAGAATTTTTCTTAGATTTTTTTAAAATCTTAAAATGTATAAACTTTCTCTTGGATTCCTTTTAAATAGATTAGCGTGAGGAGAATTTTTCATGAATTTTTTGTTAGTGTCTTGAAATAACACAAATTTTTCTTGAATTTCTCCCAAATGTCCTGGAGTGGGGAGGAATTTTCCTTTAACTCATTTTTAAATATCTTGAAGTTTCCAAAAAAAACCAAGGGAACATCAGAATTTTGTTAACACTTACCTATTTCTCAAAATTTACAAAAAATTTTTCAAAAGTCAAAATAAACTCATCGACATGATACTCATTTTTAACTGTTTTTTTCTAACTAATTTACTACTGCAATTAAACTTTTAGTGCCTTGAATTGAATAGTTTTCTCAAAATCAAAACCCTTTATTTTTAGTTTAAAATAAACCCTTTGGCATGATACTCATTTTTATCTAGAACAATAGTAGTAACAAGGAAACGACTTAATTTGGTGATTTCAACCAATTCAAATTAATTTTAAGATAGTAAAGTACCTGGATATCATCATAGATAACACATTGATGTAGAAAACATACATTATACAGATTCTAAAGGTAAAAACTTATTCACATCATATACTGTATAAGTTATACGGAATGGTATTAAATTGTGGATAAATAAAATCATTTATTATAAATGATCTAAGTGAACTGGCTTATTCATAGTCGCTATTAAAGATTAGCTAAAAAATTTAAAGAATTAGAGGGTTGTATCTCTTTTCCTTGTCGTTCAATTTATTTCCTGGATATTTTGGATCTTAATAAAATTATACGAAAGTTGTACAAATGTTTTATAAAGGAAATTTAATTCTTGCAAATTTTTATATAAACAAAGCTAGAAAAAAATTTCTAGGACGAGATTCCTCGCAGGAATTCATATTGCGCCAACTTAATTCCTGGATATCTTGGATACTGCTGAAATCACATTAAAGTCATATGAGGGTTTAATCAGGAAAATTTAATTCTTGTTAATTTTTATAAAAGATAAATTATCATACGAATAAAGGCAACTGCTTGCGTAATAAGGCAAAATAGTCATTAAGCACTCTGGAAGAATTTATTTGAATAGGAATTGGATATATTGGATATTGTTAAGACTACATAAAGGTTATATAAGAAAAAAAAAATTATTTTAAATTTTATATAAGATAAATAATTTTAGAAGTAAAAGCAGCCGGTTTATAGGCAACATATTCACAATGACGCCCTTGAACTGATTTTTTTTTTAAATATAATGCCTTAATATCTTGAATATTCTGAAAATTACGTGGAAATTTTGTAAGAGAAGTTTAATTTTTCTTAACTTTTATATAAGAGAAATTACCAGGAGTAAAGGCATTAGAGTTATGGAACAAAATAATTAAAAGGACACCCTTGGAAGGAAATCATATTGACCTAATTAAATGCCTGGATATCTAAAAGAACGCCTAAACTACATTAAAGTTGTATAAGAGTTTTATAAGGAAAATATTATTTTTGTTAATTTTCATGAGACAAATTGGTATAAGAGTAAAGCTAATTGAGGTATAAGGCAAAATATTCAGGATGAAAGCAACTTTATGTACGGAAATTTAATTCCTGAATATCTTGAATAATACTAAAATAATTAAAAAGTTCTATAAAGATTTTATATGGGAAATTTAATTCTTGTTAATTTTTATTTAAGTCTAATTATCATAGCAGTAAAGGTGTATTAAGAAATATTTAATATAAAAACAGTGCTATTAGATTGGATATTATCAATGAAAGACAGTGATGTTTCAAAAAAAATTCTTTATGGGCAAATATTTGGGGTGGGTGGGGGGTTAAGGGTTTTGTTGATGAAAAAAAATTTTTTTTTGGAAGAAAAATCAATATTTAATTTAATAATACTATTTATTTAAATTTCATAGAATTTTATATATAAATATTTAGTACAAAAACAGCGTCATTAGATTGGATAATATGTACGAAAAACAGTGATCTTGAGGTGTAGTAATCGAGTTTAAACACTAGATATGATCCCGTATCAATTTTGTTATATGCTGAAAATTTTTCTCTTTTATAAACAGAATCGTATATGATATACGTATATTCTACAGCTTAATAAATATACTAAAACAAAATTTTTTTAAATAAATATATATTTAACGATAATAATGGGTAATAATAATTGGGTCGACAGCTTCAAGAGGCATTTAAAGCACCTTCTGAGGTAAAAATATTTAATTAAGGCATTGAGTTATAAGTACCACATTTACACATTTATTTTTTCTTATATTACATATTCTTTCCTATCGTATATTATCACAGTTTCTCACTATTAAGGCGTGTATATTTTTTCTTATTATATTTAAAATCCGTTTTAAGGATAGGTTAAATTAAGTTTAAACTCTATTTGTCATTTTACTTTTTTCATTTCTTTTTCTCTTTTTATTTTTAATGGGTGGTTAGCTATAGGAGTAGCTTTAAGTTAAACCTCGCCACTAAATTTAACTTCTCTTTATTTATAAATATGTAAATAAAAGCCGTTTATTAGTATTACCATTATTACTATTAATATTTTTAACAATTATGAGCTCGTGCAATAATAATGATACTTAAAACTCCATTAAATATTTGCATTAATTTTTTAACAGTAGTGCCTCCTTGACACTCCTTTCACCCTCCAAAAATTACGAAAATGCGATGTAATTCAAAAATTAATCGGATCTAAGACTAAGTTTAAAAATATAAGAATATTATACAGTTGCTCGTCTAATTGTGTCGTTCAAAGTGCTAATAAGTTCCAAAAAAAAAAATCTTCAGGCTAATAATTTTGACAAATATTCTGCCAACGGATTTTCCAATAACATTCAATATATTATTACGACATTAATGTGTTAATAAGTGCTCTTTACGGCTTCTATTTTTGGCCATTTTCGTCATTTATATTATAGTTTTAAAATTAATTTATTTTTATGGCGATTCTATCAATCGATGAATATTTTCAGCAACCAGTTACGTAACCAGCAAAAATCCATAATAAAGGAATAAAAATAAATTCTTACGTAATACGTATAAAACCCCAAAACGGTCCGAATTTTAATAAAAATTCTCCCGTTTAAAATGTCAATGTATATTGAAGATCCGCTCATTTTAGCCATAAAATTTACATAATCGGGTGAAATTAACATTTCGGTTAAATTTACGATAACCGCAAATTGGGTTTTCATACTTTTCCATAGAACCTTGGCCCCTATAAGTTTAACAGAAAAAAAAACAACTTCATCATAATAAAGAACACAAACGTGGTGTTGCTTCGCGTGTTTTTTTTTTTAAATAAATTTAATTAGGTTTACTTAGTGTGTCTATGATTACGTTACGTAATCGAGAGAAGGGCAAATGTTAAGGCCGATTGGTATATTCTTGAAAAATACCTTAAAATCCACAAGTGAAACAATGATTAAATTGGGAAATCGTGTTTGTTTATGCAAAACAAAAAATACAGTTTTAGGGTAATTAAGGCTCGAACGATTTGTTTACTGATATAAATTGTTCGGGTTTTGAATAGCAATTGTGTTTTATGTATACTATGGTTTCGAAAGGCTCTCATGTTTCATTCATTTGTTTGTTTTATTTTTATTAACTAACGGTCTAACACTATTAAGTATTGATTTTAAGCGCATTTAACATATCTATAATATACACATCAAAATGGTCTAAGGAACACTTAGAAAAATAGTTTTTTTCGCCTTATAAATTTTTATATATTTATATTTTTATACGGAATACATACTACTTTTAATATTAAGATACCAAGGAAGTATTTTTAATATTAAGAACAGCGTTTTTTGCTACTTGGACATTTTGTCGAAATAACGCAGATTATAATTTTTAAATTCTAACGCAATATCGCATTTTCTGTGGTTCCAACCGAACAATTGTGATTTAGTTTTTATTCAATAAAAATAGAAAGACGACATTTAACTCGAGAGGAAGTGCTAAGAGCAGTCGGAATGCTTGAGACAGGAACAAATCAAAGAGACGTTGCAAGAGCTTTGGATACATCTCCCAGTGTAATTAACCGTTTTTTGTGGACAACATATAAGGTTTGTTCTCACAGCAGTAAGAAACAAGTTTTCGACAAATACACATGCGCAATAGAGTAAAATGCGTTCGCACAGGAACTTCTGATCGGTTTCAAATCAAAAGTTTGATGTTCTTACACAAATTTCTGATCGTCATCTGATAGTCAGACTTGTTTTCGGATTTATTTCAAGCAAAGTGTCAGAGAATTCGTGTAGCCAGTCAACGCCGATCTTCGGAATATGAACATAACCTCTAAATTGTTGTTTCTATTTTGTCGTTTTGTATAGTCCTTGATATTCGTTTTGAAAATTGTATTTTATATTTTTGGATTAGTGTAAACATAAACATTAAGGAAACAAGTGCTTTTGAATCGTCGGAAGAATCTGATCAGAATTATGTTGATTCCGACACAAACTTTTAAAGAAGATTTAATTAAAGAACGGATAATGCCCAAAAGTCAAAACTATTTTCATGAAACTGAAAGAATTTCTCGAGCATTTTAGAGTAAGTCTTGAAGTAGCAAATAATCACACAATCTTAAACTCTATTAATAATATACAGCTATTTCAAGGTTGTAGTATAATTTTTGTTTTGTTTATGTTTTATTTATTTTCCCATTTCCCACTTCAATTCAAGTACCACCATATTCAAGTTGTAATATTTTACACATGCGCATCAAGAATGGTTTGGAAACAGTTTCAAACTTGCAAGAAATTTGCAGTGAAAACAAACCTGTAGAGAGACAAATGATGTTAGAGAACGGCATCAAGGCCCGTCGCGAGTTACCACACCTGCCCAAGACCGTTTTATAACTTTGCAAGCTCAAAGAAATCCCAGGGTAACAGCCTCTGTTTTGGTTCAGCAGCTCTCACGAGTGCATAACGTCGAGGTTTCAGGTCAAACTATTAGAAACCGTTTGCATGAGAGAGGACTTCATGCCAGAAGACCTCTAAGGGTTCCTCGGTTAACTTTCGGAAATCGAGGTGCAAGATTAACGTGGTGCCAAGAACATGTTAATTATTGGAATCAAGAAAGATGTGGCCCATCAGTTCTTTTTACGGATGAGTCTCGATTTTCATTTTTCTTGAAATCCTGATTCTGGTAGAATTCGTGTCTGGAGAGAGGAAGGAAATGAAAGTCGTTTGCGTCATGCCCGGGAAGTAGTAAGGCAACGTGGTGGATCACTAATGTTTTGGGGTAGCATTAGACTTGACAAAAAAACGAACCTCATTTTTGTGGAAAATACAATGACTAGAATAAGTTGTAGGGATAATGTACTACTGCCTGTAATTGTTCCATATTTACGCGAAATTGGCCCAAAATCGAGCACGGCTTGTACGAATCGCTATTGAGGAAAATCAAATCAATCTTCTACCCTGGCCCTCTACCTCACCGGACCTTAATCCAATTGAGCATGTTTGGGATTGGTTAAAAAGGCAACTTCTTCAACGATTTGACTTTTTTCAAAGCGCTCAGGAGCTTCGTTTTGCTGTGACACATGTTTGGGAGGAGTTGCCCCAAGAATTAATTAATAATTTAATTTTAATTATGCCTAGGCGATCCCAAAGTGTTATTAATAATAGAGGTGGACCGTCTGGCTACTACTTATTTTTATAATTTTTTTTAATAAACGATAATAAATGGGAATTTGTTCTTTATTTTTATTTGGGCCCTAAATTATGAGTAAATCATGATATAGAAAAAAAAGTTAATAATTATATTGTTATTTTATTCGAATAATGTAAAAAATAGCAATAATTTACTTTTTTCCAATCTTCTCAAAAATATTAACATACGAGTATTTGTATGTGTTCCCTAGACCATTTTGATGTGTGTATGTACATTTTTATGTATATGTAAAAAAATGATTAATTTATTAAAGTGTTTGCTGCATGTTTTGTCTGAAACTAATTAAAATTAAAAAAAATATTTAAATAAAAAAAAAATCTAAATCTTCAAAAATATATAAGATATAGACTTAATAAAATATATAGAAATACAGAAAATCTTTTATTTGTAATAAAAGTTAGTATCATAAGAAAATTATGTATTTATTAAAAAAAAACAAATACTGCCATTCCATTTATTATAAAGGAATATTTAGGATATTATTTCTTTTTATAGGCAATTTTTGTCTTTCTTTTTTTTTTGTTTAAATTGATTTTCTTAGTTCAATTTTTAGCATTTTAAAATATAAATAGTGTGATAAGAGCCAAGTTATTTATGATATTTTTGTATTTATTTAATAATATTTTGCATACATAAAAAAGATCTTAACAAATAAAGTAAATGTAAATGTATGTAATAAAATATATAATAAAATATAAATGTAAAGTAAATGTATGTAAAAAGTTTTATTAAAATTGGGTTGTCTAATTTTTGATTCACCATCAATATCACATTTATTTTAATATTTTTCAAAAATCCAAACTGGGCGTTAATTAACTCAGGAACGAACATTTTCTGTGTTAAATGTGATACTAAAATCTATCACATTTGTATATTTTGAACAATAACTAATAACAATTGTTATTCTGGAATTTCTATTATTAACTTGTCTATTTTGAAATTTTACTTAGATTCTTAAAAATTAATTTCCAGTTATTTGGAATAAAAAATAGCACAACCACTGTAATATTGGTACACCTTGATTTCGAAAAATAAAAAAGAGCTTTTTCACTTTTTACTCTAAAACCTTAAGGTTATGTGAGAAAAGTATAGATACAAAAACTATAGATTTTTTTATCAGTTATAATTTTCTGAAAAGCGTTTTTTCCTCAGGCAATTATTTTTTTCAAAAAAAAAGATCTTTCATAAACCGTACCCTTACCCCCCACCCACCCACCCCACACAACTTACCAGTAAGAAATTGTTTTCAAAAATCATTGTTTTTCAAAATAATATACACTAATAACACAGTCTGTTTATGTGACTTTGATACAAGTATATATATGTATATTAATAAATATTTAATACAAAAAGAGTGATATTAGATTCGATATTGTAATGGGACATGTTTGGGATGGGTGGGGGGATATTAAATATATGAATTTCTTTTATTTACTCGTTTATTTTGAAATGTACATATTACTTGATATATTTAATCATGCATGTGGATTGCACGTATTTTTTTTTTATAAACATTTCTCTTTTTTCCATAAAGGACCTTAAAAAATTTATTTCAGTAAATTAAACGATAACAAAATCAATGTTTTTTGTCCAAATTGATTTGTGTTGTATTTTATCTCTTATAGCTTACGTAATAAAGACCATGAATATTCTTTTATAATAATATTAGCATTTAAGAGTTCTCTTAAATTATCAGATTTTCCTATTATTTGAAATAGAAAAGGTTATAAAAAATAAATATCTGATTATTATATATGACATATTAAAGATATTTCTTATTAGAATTTTTGTTTTTCTGCCATTTCACCAGAAAAATCTGAGATGATAGTTTTTTATTCGAAATTGGACACACACTCTAAAATCACTTTTATGCATAACTTAAATGGATATGATTATTAGATCAGTATTTGTTAAAATTACCTCTTGCTTTTTGGCTCATTCAGTGCAGAAAACTGATTGTGTGTAATCAGCTTTAGTACCTTCAGTTTTGAAAGAAAAATACAGCATCTAATACAATTTTAACCCAAGTTAATATATTCTTAACGAAAGAAAGGTAGAAGTACTAGAGCTGATTCTTCAAATCCGTTTTCTTACATTTTGTTTGTCTCTTTTTACTTTGGTTCTTTGGTTGCCCGATCCAGAAGAAGCCAAAAAAAGCAGAAACACGCGTTGGCAAGTACCATTTTTATTTCTGGTAATTCACTTTTTGTCTGGAAATATTTTTTTATATACTTTATAAATTTGCTTATAATAATACTCTCACAATTACCAACATCCTTACAAAAAGAATACTCCAATTAGTGATTTAAAGAAAACATAATTCGTGGTGCATTTTCAAATAAAAAATATCTAAATAAGTAAAATATAAGATTGTTTTAAGGAAAATATATATACGCATAACTTAAATAGGTATAAATAGGTATAAAAAAATAATGTCTTCTTCTACTTATACGTGGTTTTTGTTCTTTCTTTTTAAAGGCATTTATTTAAAAGAAGACTGTCAAGAGAATTGAGGTAAATTATTATAATTTGATATTAGAATTCGAAAAAACTTTTAAAAATTTAACGTAAAAGCGTGAAAAGAAGTCAAGCATTTAAATTATAAACGTAAGAACACTATATACTAAAAAGGAGCAAAAATACCCTTAAAGATTGTTGAATAACAGTAAAATATGACAAAAAAGGTAGTTGTTATTAGTACGGTTTTCCTAAATTTCTGGAATTTATTCAGATTTAATCTGCGTATTTACAAGACATTATTACGTTATCCTGTTTTAAAAGTCTTCGTTTCACATGGGACATAACTACCAGATACTTTTAGCAATTTATTAATTTTATTCGTAGTAAATCTCTTTTGGTCCTAATTAATTCATTAATAGAGTTCAAAAATAAATATTTAAATAAATACTTAGTAATTTCGAGATCAATCATCAATAAATTTAGGAATATAAAATTTTCAAAAACTATCCAAATTTCCAAGGTTTTATCTCTATTTAAAAAAAGCGTGCAGTATTTCATAAGGTTAGTGTTTCTTTTGTATTTCTATTAATTTGGATGTAATCGCTTGATAAAAATACCCTTTAAATGTGTATAAAACTGTAAAAAACCTAGAAATAATAAATATAAAAAAACATTTTATAAATTATGTGTATACCCAGCGATACCTAAATGTTTTTTAAGCATATAGTTGTTATCAAAATAAATAAATAAAAATAAATCGAAATAGTAAAATAAATTGTGAGTTCTCGTGTCGGTTTCGTTTTCTTATAATTATAATTTACAATTTTTGAACTGTAAGTAATTAGTCAATATTTATTTGTTAAATTTAGTTTTGGTTTTGAATAATGCAGTATCCTTTGGATAACCGGGATGCTACTGTTCCTGGTAAAACCGGGGCGTTGCAAGTGTCGGGAATCGGGATACCTAGCATTTGATATTTATTGCTTACTTATATGGTACTCTTGCTGACTAAATATGTTGTTGAATTAGGTTTATGAACATTAATATTAATATTATATGTATTTTTATTATTTTTTTTTGGGAAATTTGTTGTTTTTGTATGTAGCTATTTATGCTAAATAAAGATTATTATTATTATTAATTATGTTCATAATACAGAAATAATTCTACGATTTTTATATTTAAAACCTTAATAATCAGGCTAAAATTAAATCGAGAAATAATGAAAGAATATTATAATTAATAAAAAAATAACCTAAAATCAAGGTTAAAAATGCCAATGAAAAATTATAATTTTGTGTGCTCTTTTAACTAATTTTCGCGTTTTGTTCTTTTTACTCCCATATGTTTATTATTCGCTGTTAATTTTAGCTTAAGTGTTTTTAGCATTATTTAAATTTATTAGAAAAAAATAGAAAAGTCAAACTAAAAAAATAGAGACAACACTAACAAAAACAAAAATACAAATAAATTAAAAGAGAAAAAATGCGATTGAAAAATAATTTTAATATGTTATTACTTGTAATAATTTTTTTCCACTAATAATTTAATTTTATTTGATTAAATGATTTGCTTTTTAATTTATATTCAATTTATTATTTTAAAAGTCTAAAATGTACATTATGTGTTTTTTTTAAATATTGCGTACAAAATTTTAATAAAAAAAAATTTTTTTGTTAAATTTTGTATGCAGTTTTAATTTTCGTTTTCTGCAATTTTTAATAAAAATTAACTGAGAGAGGAAACTCTTTTGAGATAATAATTTTTTATTCGAAATGGGACACACACGCTAAAATCACTTTTAGGCATAACCTAAATGGATATGATTATTAGATTGTTATTTTTTTAAATTACCTCTTGCTTTTTGGCTCTTTCAGGGCAGAAAACGCTTCGGTTTTAAAAGAAAAATACAGCATCCACAATATCTATCTAATACAATTTTAACCCAAGTTAATATATTCTTAACGAAAGAAAGGTAGAAGTACTAGAGCTGATTGTCCAAATCCGTTCTCTTACATTTTTTTGTCTCTCTTTACTTTGGTTCTTTGGTTGCGCGATCCTGAAGAAGCCAAACAAGCAGAAACATGCGTCGGCAGGTACCACTTTTACTTCTCCAAATTCATTTTTGTCTTGTTTTGGAAATTTATTTGTTTATATTTTATAAATTTGAAAGGATCAGTAGTAATAGAAATAATGCAGTAAGTAATAGAGCTAATACTTGTACAATTACAACAACCTAACAAAAAAAAAAAAAAAAAAAAAAGTTTTAGGTTAAAAAAAACATAAGTGCATTTTCAAATAAAAAATACCTAAATAAGTAAAATATAAGATTGTTTTAAGGAAAATATATATACGCATAACTTAAATAGGTATAAATAAATGTCTTCTTTTACTTATACGTGTTTTTTGTTCTTTCTTTTTAAAGGCATTTATTTAAAAGAAGACTGTCAAGAGAATTAAGGTAAATTATTATAATTTGATATTAGAAATCGAAAAAACTTGTGAAGTGAAGCATTTAAATTATAAACGTAAGAACACTACATACTAAAAAGAGGCAAAAATACGCTTAAAGATTGTTGAATAACAGTAAAATATGACAAAACAGGTAGTTGTTATTAGTAAGGTTTTCCTAAATTTCTGGAATTTATTCAGATTTAATCTGCGTATTTACAAGACATTATTACGTTATCCTGTTTTAAAAGTCTTCGTTTCACATGGGACATAACTACCAGACACTTTTAACAATTTATTAATTTTATTCGTAGTAAATCTCTTTTGGTCCTAATTAATTCATTAATAGAGTTCAAAAATAAATCTTTAAATAAATACTTAGTAGATTAAAGATCAATCATCAACAAATTTAAATGAATTTAGGAATATGCTATAAGTTCCCATGTCGGTTTCGTTTTCTTATTTAATTTACAATTTTTTGTACTTTAATACATTAGTCAATACTGATTTATTAAATGTTATTATTTAAATTTAGGTTTAGTTTTTTTTTTTTTTTTTTGGGGTCGGTGGTGAAATTTTTTATGAACACTGGTTACGCGGCGCCGCCCCCAGTAGTGTGGGACTCAGTGTCGAGTCTAGGTTTAGTTAATTATGTTCATGATGCGGATATAATTTTACGATTTTTACATAAAATATCTTAATAATCAGGCTAAAATTAACGAGAGTCGAGAAATAATTGAAAAATACTATAACTAATAAAAAATAACCTAAAACTAAAAATAAAATTAGGGATAAAAATGCCACTGAAAAATTATAATTTTTTGTACTCTTTTAACGAATTTGCGTGTTTTGTTCCTTTTAGTCTGATATGTTAAGTTCATTATTTGCTTTTAATTTTAAGTGTTTTCAGAATTAAAGATATTTATTAGAAAAAAATAGAAAAGTCAAATTAAAAGAACAGAGAGAGAGAGACGACGCTAACAAAAACAAATATACAAATAAATAAAAAGAGAAAAAATACTACTAAAAAATTATTTTAAAATGTTATTACTTGTAATAATTTTTTCTTCTAATATTTTCATTTCATTTGATTAAATGGTTTGCTTTTAATTTATATTCAATTTATTATTTTAAACGTCTAAAATGTACATTATGTGTTTTTTTTTAATATTGCGTACAATAGCTTTAATAAAAAAAAATTTTTTTTCGTTAAATTCTGTATGCAGTTTTAATTTTCGTTTCCTACGAATTTTAATAAAAATTAATTGAGAGAGGAAACTCTTTTAAGATAATAATTTTTTATTCGAAATGGGACACACTCTCAAACAAATTTTACGATTTTTATATAAAAAACTTTATTAATCAGGCTAAAATTAAATCGAGAAATAATGGAAGAAAATAATAATTAATAAAAAATAACCTATAATCAGGAATAAAAATGCCAATGAAAAATTATCATTTTGTGTGCTCTTTTTAACGAATTTACGTGTTTTGTTCTTTTTTACTCTAATATCTTCGTTATTCGCTGTTAATTTTAGCTTAAGTGTTTTTAGCAATAAATATATTTATTAGAAAAAAATAGACAGGTCAAATTAAAAGAACAAAGAGAGAAAGACGACGCTAACAAAAACAAACATACAAATAAATAAAAAGAGAAAAATACCATTAAAAAATTATTTTAAAATGTTATTACTTGTAATAATTTTTTTCTTCTAATATTTTTATTTCATTTGATTAAATGGTTTGCTTTTAAATTATATTTAATTTATTATTTTAAACTTACAACATTTTTTTCATTAAATTTTGTATGCAGTTTTGATTTTCGTTACCTACAAATTATAATAAAAATTAATTGAGAGAGGAAACGAAAATCAAATTATATTTAATTTAAGCATCAATAAAATGAACAAAATTTGAAATAACACTTTTATAAAATTAACTTTATTTGACAATATCTTTTTAATTTGACTTATTATTTTAATTTTAAATTCTTCGTTATAATTTATTTCGTGCTTACGGCCTTAGGTCTAAAATAATCGGGTAAGATGTACGTATTGTGTTTATTATAGAAATCATAGAAGTGATACTATTATGATACATAGTACATTTGATCTAACAAAAACTAGTAAAAAAATAGTGATAAAAATAGGTTACTTGATTATTGCTGATAACTGACTTAAAAAAACTTAAAAAAAAAACATAATTCTGAATTATCAGCAACATTCAAAGTAATCAGCCATATCCACAAGGTAATAATCCTTAAGGCTCCTTAGGATCACCAATAATAATCACTATTTGTATCACTATTTTCCACTAAAATAAACAAATCCATGAGCACTAATAAACACAACAGTCCATCATCAAGTCCATCTTCCTTTAGGGTAAACGACTTACATTTAACAAAAAAAAAATGTCTTGTGGCACACCTCGTTTTTTCTTTTTTTTTTTTTTGAACACTCTCACTTATTGAGTTTTGGGTACTGATCTCTCGCCAAAACGGGATGTTCGTTTTTATACGCCGATGATGATGATCATCTTTTCGCCATCGCGTTTGACTCATTGTCGGTACGGTACCACCTCCATTTATTATGTTCCTCTTCTTCTTCTTCTTCTTGTTGTGGTATTCCTTGAGCGCGAGAGGATGGAATCTCCTGACGCTTATTGTAGTCGTCGTTTTGTAATTAACTACCGAATATGTTTTCGTCTCATTCTTTGGCGGAATGTTTAATTAATATTATGGGAATCTTATTTTTTTCTTTTGAGTTTTGCGGATTTTTAATGCAGGCAGCAGGATACGGTACCGGATGTTTGAATAGATAAGTTGCAACTGGTCGGTTTATGTGGAAGATTATTTTATTTGATTAACGTAAAAGAATATGTAATAAATCAAGGTCACTGAAGGAGGTCAGTTTCAAAAAGCGCCGAAAATTTAAAAGCTAGCGCACCAACTCTTGCAATGATATCAAGGGGTGAATTCTGAATTCGGTAGTGGTAGGTTAAAGCACGGTAATTTAAAGCTTAAAACTAACTTAGGTTAAACTAACTTAAGGCTAATTAGCCCTTTTATCGAAGAAGAAATAAAAGTCTCTTAAGGTTAAATACCAGGAGAAGGAAACGAAAAAATTTCGCAACAAAAAACCAGGTAAGTATAGCAAAAAAAAGGTGTATTTATACAGACAAATAACATAAAATAAGAAATAAGATAGCAAATAAAATAAAAGTACAATGCATACAAATCCCACACGGCATTTATACAGCAAATGTGGAAACGAAATTGCACACGTTAATTTGGTAATAAAATTCTTTGAAAGACAGATAAGTAGGTCTATTGTACTATACCGGGTGGCATATGCTACCGGGTGGTGCGTCGCCGTGCGCAACATAGGAAATCCCATGTATGTCCATGGGTCAATTATTGGCTTTCCTATACATTTTACAGAAAAAATGTAAGATAACTTTTTAAAGAGACCAATCTGGCAAAACCTCGTGCAAAGTTTCAAAAAATTTTATTAAGCGAATCTTAAATTATTCAATTAAATGTAATTGCAAAATTACCAAATTTTCGGTTCAGGTTAAACCAAACGGGCACCAGTAAAATGAATATTGTCACTGACGTGAGGAAAAGTGTCAATAAATCAGCGACAGTCGATATTTGAAAACAAGTATGAATTATTCAATCGACAAAAAAATAGCCATAATTAAGTAGCATTATGCGGAAAACAGTTTTAAAGCAGTATCTGAAATGTTTTCAGTTTATTTTAATTTTAATTGAAGAATATTTGTACAAATTTTCAACTCTCTAACTTTCTTCTTTTTTGAGTTATGGACATGTTGTTAAGAATTTTTTGAAAAAAATGTCACATTTTCCCAAAAAAAAATATTTTTCACCTCCCTGTATATTTCTTTGAAAAACGCTAAAATAGGTGTCTAATAGTTTTAATTGAAGAATATTTGTACAAATTTTCATCTCTCTAACTTTCTTCGTTTTTGAGTTACGGACATGCAGTTAAGAATTTTTTGAAAAAAATGTCACATTTTCCCAAAAAAAAATATTTTTCATCTCCCTTTATATTTTTTTGAAAAACACTAAAATAGGTGTCTAATAGTTTTAATTGAAGAATATTTGTACAAATTTTCAACTCTCTAACTTTCCTCGTTTTTGAGTTATGGACATGTTGTTAGAATTTTTTGAAAAAAATGTCACATTTTCCAAAAAAAAAATATTTTTCATCTCCCTGTATATTTTTTTGAAAAACGCTGAAATAGGTGTCTAATAGTTTTAATTGAAGAATATTTGTAAAAATTTTCATCTCTCTAACTTTCTTCGTTTTTGAGTTATGGACATGTTGTTAAGAATTTTTTGCAAAAAATGTCACATTTTCTTAAAAAAAATATTTTTCATCTCCCTGTATATTTTTTTGAAAAACGCTGAAATAGGTGTCTAATAGTTTTAATTGAAGAATATTTGTACAAATTTTCATCTCTCTAACTTTCTTCGTTTTTGAGTTATGGACATGTTGTTAAGAATTTTTTGAAAAAAATGTCACATTTTCCCAAAAAAAAATATTTTTCATCTCCCTGTATATTTTTTTGAAAAACGCTGAAATAGGTGTCTAATAGTTTTAATTGAAGAATATTTGTACAAATTTTCATCTCTCTAACTTTCTTCGTTTTTGAGTTATAGACATGTTGTTAGGATTTTTTGAAAAACATATCACGTTTTCCCAAAAAAAAAAATTTTTCATTTCCCTGTATATTTCTTTGAAAAACGCTAAGATAGGTGTCTAATAGTTTTAATTGAAGAATATTTGTACAAATTTTCATCTCTCTAACTTTCTTCGTTTTTGAGTTATGGACATGCAGTTAAGAATTTTTTGAAAAAAATGTCACATTTTCCCAAAAAAAAATATTTTTCATCTCCCTGTATATTTTTTTGAAAAACGCTGAAATAGGTGTCTAATAGTTTTAATTGAAGAATATTTGTACAAATTTTCATCTCTCTAACTTTCTTCGTTTTTGAGTTATAGACATGTTGTTAGGATTTTTTGAAAAACATATCACGTTTTCCCAAAAAAAAAAATTTTTCATTTCCCTGTATATTTCTTTGAAAAACGCTAAAATAGGTGTCTAATAGTTTTAATTGAAGAATATTTGTACAAATTTTCATCTCTCTAACTTTCTTCGTTTTTGAGTTATGGACATGCAGTTAAGAATTTTTTGAAAAAAATGTCACATTTTCCCAAAAAAAAATATTTTTCATCTCCCTGTATATTTTTTTGAAAAACGCTGAAATAGGTATCTAATAGTTTTAATTGAAGAATATTTGTACAAATTTTCATCTCTCTAACTTTCTTCGTTTTTGAGTTATGGACATGCAGTTAAGAATTTTTTGAAAAAAATGTCACATTTTCCCAAAAAAAAATATTTTTCATCTCCCTTTATATTTTTTTGAAAAACACTAAAATAGGTGTCTAATAGTTTTAATTGAAGAATATTTGTACAAATTTTCAACTCTCTAACTTTCTTCGTTTTTGAGTTATGGACATGTTGTTAAGAATTTTTTGCAAAAAATGTCACATTTTCCAAAAAAAAAATATTTTTCATCTCCCTGTATATTTTTTTGAAAAACGCTGAAATAGGTGTCTAATAGTTTTAATTGAAGAATATTTGTAAAAATTTTCATCTCTCTAACTTTCTTCGTTTTTGAGTTATGGACATGTTGTTAAGAATTTTTTGCAAAAAATGTCACATTTTCTTAAAAAAAAATATTTTTCATCTCCCTGTATATTTTTTTGAAAAACGCTGAAATAGGTGTCTAATAGTTTTAATTGAAGAATATTTGTACAAATTTTCATCTCTCTAACTTTCTTCGTTTTTGAGTTATGGACATGTTGTTAAGAATTTTTTGCAAAAAATGTCACATTTTCTTAAAAAAAAATATTTTTCATCTCCCTGTATATTTTTTTGAAAAACGCTGAAATAGGTGTCTAATAGTTTTAATTGAAGAATATTTGTACAAATTTTCATCTCTCTAACTTTCTTCGTTTTTGAGTTATAGACATGTTGTTAGGATTTTTTGAAAAACATATCACGTTTTCCCAAAAAAAAAAATTTTTCATTTCCCTGTATATTTCTTTGAAAAACGCTAAAATAGGTGTCTAATAGTTTTAATTGAAGAATATTTGTACAAATTTTCATCTCTCTAACTTTCTTCGTTTTTGAGTTATGGACATGTTGTTAGAATTTTTTTGAAAAAAATGTCACATTTTTCCAAAAAAAAATATTTTTCATCTCCCTGTATATTTTATTTTTGAAAAACGCTAAATAGGTGTCTAATAGTTTTATTTGAAAAATATTTGTACAAATTTTCATCTCTCTAACTTTCTTCGTTTTTGAGTTATGGACATGTTGTTAGAATTTTTTTGAAAAAAATGTCACATTTTTCCAAAAAAAAATATTTTTCATCTCCCTGTATATTTTTTTTTTGAAAAACGCTGAAATAGGTGTCTAATAGTTTTATTTGAAAAATATTTGTACAAATTTTCATCTCTCTAACTTTCTTCGTTTTTGAGTTATGGACATGTTGTTAGAATTTTTTGAAAAAAATGTCACATTTCCCCAAAAAAAAAATATTTTTCATCTCCCTATATATTTTTTTGAAAAACGCTGAAATAGGTGTCAAATAATTTTAATTGAAAAATATTTGTACAAATTTTCAACTCTCTAACTTTCTTCGTTTTTGAGTTATGGACGTGTTGTTAGGATTTTTTGAAAAAAATGTCACATTTTCCCAAAAAAAATATATTTTTCATCTCCCCGTATATTTTTTTGAAAACGCTGAAATAGGTGTCTAATCATTTTATTTGAAAAATACTTGTACAAATTTTCAACTCTCTAACTTTCTTCGTTTTTGAGTTATGGACATGTTGTTAGAATTTTTTTTAAAAAATGTCACATTTTTCCAAAAAAAAAAATTTTTCATCTCCCTGTATATTTTATTTTTGAAAAACGCTGAAATAGGTGTCTAATAGTTTTATTTGAAAAATATTTGTACAAATTTTCAACTCTCTAACTTTCTTCGTTTTTGAGTTATGGACATGTTGTTAGAATTTTTTTTAAAAAATGTCACATTTTTCCAAAAAAAAATATTTTTCATCTCCCTGTATATTTTTTTTTTGAAAAACGCTGAAATAGGTGTCTAATAGTTTTATTTGAAGAATATTTGTACAAATTTTCACGTCTCTAACTTTCTTCGTTTTTGAGTTATGGACGTGTTGTTAGGATTTTTTGAAAAAAATGTCACATTTTTCCAAAAAAAAATATTTTTCATGTCCCTGTATATTTTTTTGAAAAACGCTGAAATAGGTGTCTAATCATTTTATTTGAAGAATATTTGTACAAATTTTCAACTCTCTAACTTTCTTCGTTTTTAAGTTATGGACATGTTGTTAGAATTTTTTGAAAAAATGTCACATTTTTCCAAAAAAAAAATATTTTTCATCTCCCTGTATATTTTTTTGAAAAACGCTGAAATAGGTGTCTAATAGTTTTATTTGAAGAATATTTGTACAAATTTTCACGTCCCTAACTTTCTTCGTTTTTGAGTTATGGACGTGTTGTTAGGATTTTTTGAAAAAAATGTCACATTTTTCCAAAAAAAAATATTTTTCATCTCCCTGTACATTTTTTTGAAAAACGCTGAAATAGGTGTCTAATAGTTTTAATTGAAGAATATTTGTACAAATTTTCATCTCTCTAACTTTCTTCGTTTTTGAGTTATGGACATGTTGTTAGGATTTTTTGAAAAAAATGTCCCATTTTCCCAAAAAAAAATATTTTTTATCTCCCTGTATATTTTTTTGAAAAACGCTGAAATAGGTGTCTAAAAGTTTTAATTGAAGAATATTTGTACAAATTTTCAACTCTCTAACTTTCTTCATTTTTGAGTTATGGACATGTTGTTAAGAATTTTTTGATAAAAATGTCACATTTTCCCAAAAGAAAATATTTTTCATCTCCCTGTATATTTTTTTGAAAAACGCTGAAATAGGTGTCTAATAGTTTTAATTGAAGAATATTTGTACAAATTTTCATCTTTCTAACTTTCTTCGTTTTTGAGTTATGGACATGTTGTTAGAATTTTTTTGAAAAAAATGTCACATTTTTCCAAAAAAAAATATTTTTCATCTCCCTGTATATTTTATTTTTGAAAAACGCTAAATAGGTGTCTAATAGTTTTATTTGAAAAATATTTGTACAAATTTTCATCTCTCTAACTTTCTTCGTTTTTGAGTTATGGACATGTTGTTAGAATTTTTTTGAAAAAAATGTCACATTTTTCCAAAAAAAAATATTTTTCATCTCCCTGTATATTTTTTTTTTGAAAAACGCTGAAATAGGTGTCTAATAGTTTTATTTGAAAAATATTTGTACAAATTTTCATCTCTCTAACTTTCTTCGTTTTTGAGTTATGGACATGTTGTTAGAATTTTTTGAAAAAAATGTCACATTTCCCCAAAAAAAAAATATTTTTCATCTCCCTATATATTTTTTTGAAAAACGCTGAAATAGGTGTCAAATAATTTTAATTGAAAAATATTTGTACAAATTTTCAACTCTCTAACTTTCTTCGTTTTTGAGTTATGGACGTGTTGTTAGGATTTTTTGAAAAAAATGTCACATTTTCCCAAAAAAAATATATTTTTCATCTCCCCGTATATTTTTTTGAAAACGCTGAAATAGGTGTCTAATCATTTTATTTGAAAAATACTTGTACAAATTTTCAACTCTCTAACTTTCTTCGTTTTTGAGTTATGGACATGTTGTTAGAATTTTTTTTAAAAAATGTCACATTTTTCCAAAAAAAAAAATTTTTCATCTCCCTGTATATTTTATTTTTGAAAAACGCTGAAATAGGTGTCTAATAGTTTTATTTGAAAAATATTTGTACAAATTTTCAACTCTCTAACTTTCTTCGTTTTTGAGTTATGGACATGTTGTTAGAATTTTTTTTAAAAAATGTCACATTTTTCCAAAAAAAAATATTTTTCATCTCCCTGTATATTTTTTTTTTGAAAAACGCTGAAATAGGTGTCTAATAGTTTTATTTGAAGAATATTTGTACAAATTTTCACGTCTCTAACTTTCTTCGTTTTTGAGTTATGGACGTGTTGTTAGGATTTTTTGAAAAAAATGTCACATTTTTCCAAAAAAAAATATTTTTCATGTCCCTGTATATTTTTTTGAAAAACGCTGAAATAGGTGTCTAATCATTTTATTTGAAGAATATTTGTACAAATTTTCAACTCTCTAACTTTCTTCGTTTTTAAGTTATGGACATGTTGTTAGAATTTTTTGAAAAAATGTCACATTTTTCCAAAAAAAAAATATTTTTCATCTCCCTGTATATTTTTTTGAAAAACGCTGAAATAGGTGTCTAATAGTTTTATTTGAAGAATATTTGTACAAATTTTCACGTCCCTAACTTTCTTCGTTTTTGAGTTATGGACGTGTTGTTAGGATTTTTTGAAAAAAATGTCACATTTTTCCAAAAAAAAATATTTTTCATCTCCCTGTATATTTTTTTTTTGAAAAACGCTGAAATAGGTGTCTAATCATTTTATTTGAAGAATATTTGTACAAATTTTCAACTCTCTAACTTTCTTCGTTTTTGAGTTATGGACATGTTGTTAGGATTTTTTGAAAAAAATGTCCCATTTTCCCAAAAAAAAATATTTTTTATCTCCCTGTATATTTTTTTGAAAAACGCTGAAATAGGTGTCTAAAAGTTTTAATTGAAGAATATTTGTACAAATTTTCAACTCTCTAACTTTCTTCATTTTTGAGTTATGGACATGTTGTTAAGAATTTTTTGATAAAAATGTCACATTTTCCCAAAAGAAAATATTTTTCATCTCCCTGTATATTTTTTTGAAAAACGCTGAAATAGGTGTCTAATAGTTTTAATTGAAGAATATTTGTACAAATTTTCATCTTTCTAACTTTCTTCGTTTTTGAGTTATGGACATGTTGTTAGGATTTTTTGAAAAAAAATGTCACATTTTCCCAAAAAAAATTATTTTTCATCCCCCCGTATATTTTCTGGAAAAACGCTGAAATAGGTGTCTAATAGTTTTAATTGAAGAATATTTGTACAAATTTTCATCTCTCTAACTTTCTTCGTTTTTGAGTTATGGACATGTTGTTAGGATTTTTTGAAAAAAAATGTCACATTTTCCCAAAAAAAATTATTTTTCATCCCCCCGTATATTTTCTGGAAAAACGCTGAAATAGCTGTCTAATAGTTTTAATTGAAGAATATTTGTACAAATTTTCAACTCTCTAACTTTCTTCATTTTTGAGTTATGGACATGTTGTTAGGATTTTTTGAAAAAAATGTCACATTTTTCCAAAAAAAAATATTTTTCATCTCCCTGTATATTTTTTTGAAAAACGCTGAAATAGGTGTCTAATCATTTTAATTGAAGAATATTTGTATAAATTTTCATGTCTCTAACTTTATTCGTTTTTGAGTTATAGACGTGTTGTTGGGATTTTTTGAAAAAATGTCACATTTTTCCAAAAAAAAATATTTTTCATCTCCCTGTATATTTTTTTGAAAAACGCTGAAATAGGTGTCTAATAGTTTTAATTGAAGAATATTTGTACAAATTTGCAACTCTCTAACTTTCTTCATTTTTGAGTTATGGACATGTTGTTAGGATTTTTTGAAAAAAATGTCACATTTTCCCAAAAAAAATATATTTTTCATCTCCCTGTATATTTTTTTGAAAAACGCTGCAATAGGTGTCTAATAGTTTTAATTGAAGAATATTCGTACAAATTTTCAACTCTCTAACTTTCTTCATTTTTGAGTTATGGACATGTTGTTAGGATTTTTTGAAAAAAATGTCACATTTTTCCAAAAAAAAATATTTTTCATCTCCCTGTATATTTTTTTGAAAAACGCTGAAATAGGTGTCTAATCATTTTAATTGAAGAATATTTGTATAAATTTTCATGTCTCTAACTTTATTCGTTTTTGAGTTATAGACGTGTTGTTGGGATTTTTTGAAAAAATGTCCCATTTTCCCAAAAAAAAAAAATTTTCATCTCCCTGTATATTTTTTTGAAAAATGCTGAAATAGGTGTATAATCATTTTAATTGAAGAATTTTTGTACAAATTTTAAACTCTCTAACTTTCTTCATTTTTGAGTTATGGACATGTTGTTAGGATTTTTTGAAAAAAATGTCACATTTTTCCAAAAAAAAATATTTTTCATCTCCCCGTATATTTTTTTGAAAAACGCTGAAATAGGTGTCTAATCATTTTAATTGAAGAATATTTGTATAAATTTTCATGTCTCTAACTTTATTCGTTTTTGAGTTATAGACGTGTTGTTGGGATTTTTTGAAAAAATGTCCCATTTTCCCAAAAAAAAAAAATTTTCATCTCCCCGTATATTTTTTTGAAAAACGCTGAAATAGGTGTATAATCATTTTCATTGAAGAATTTTTGTACAAATTTTCACGTCTCTAACTTTCTTCGTTTTTGAGTTATGGACATATTGTTATAACGTTCATTTAGTATCAATTTTAAGCAGTTCAGATTATCTACTCTTTATTTATTGAGTATCTACGAAATTATGGTAACATTCCTGTTTACATAAGCCTCATAACAAAAATAGTCGACTTTATCTGTACGCGTAGAATTGATGCCACCACATTATTTCGTTAACAAGGAAGAAATCTCATAATGCGGATGCTAATTTGTCTTCATCAGACGTCGATAATAATATTATATAAAAAAGCCAGGACCGTTTAACCTTTGAAAAAATTTGATAATGTAAAAATCATAATTAACGATAGAGGATGACCTTTTCGAATAAGTACTAAATAAAAGGAAGAGGTGAGTCGGTAAAATCAGATTTTTATTAAAAAAAAAATACCCTTGAAATTGTAATGTAATTAGATGGGATAAATAGGCATATTTCTTGACGGTGATTTTTTGTTGTTTTTGAAGATGATTATTCATATTTCCTGATAATGCTCTTAACTTGATGTTCAAACATAATTAATTAACTATAATATATATTTAATGTATACTTGAGCTTCACGTCTTTTTAAAGGAATAAAACATCAAACTCCTCAGAAATTATATAAGACACATTAATTTTAAGCTAAATTACAACATTTTGAGGTGATATTTTATTGTTTATTTTATTAATTAGAACCATGAGGCGCCCATTACAAATTAAAGTTATTGCGTCTGAGTATGACAACATGACAACGATGATTTTAGTTATAAAATCTAATTAAAAGAACTACAATTCTCATCTGAGTGGTTGAAGATTATACAACGATTTCAGAAATTATAGTAAATTACTTTTAGAAAATTCAAATACTTGAGGTACTAAATAATTTGTATTTATTGATGACTCAAAATCCCTTATTTAATTTGTAATAATTGAGTTTGTTTCAATTGACTTAAGTTGAGGATTATATTAGGCCATCCTCAGAGCATTACAATGACTAGTGGATTAATTAATGATCGAAATTAAGTGGCTATTAAATTAAATCTGAATCCCAAGGTTAATTTATAGTCGACATTTTGTTATTGGCTGGATTTAATCAAATAGGGATGATAAAAATTTGAATATATCGAGGGCTTCATAACATAGGGGCGTATTAACGAAATTGATAATGTGCAGGAAACTAAAAAAAAACGTTTTAAAAATTCTGTGGTTTAGGAAACTTTGTGAAATTTTGCATGTAACTGTATTATAAAATTGTTGTTATAAGCTTGCATAAGTCTTACCATTTAGGACTACCAACACAGACTTATAGTCGATACGCCCCTCTGTTACGCTGCAACACTGGGCGTAGTGTTATTTTAGTTAATATTTTGCCTGTAAAATTTGTCGATACGCCTTTATTCAATTAAACCAAGTCAAAAAAATTATTTATTTTTCCAAAATGACAAATCAGTTCCATTCTTACTACAAAAGTTCATAGAAAAAATTAAAATTAAACTTTAACTTAACATTTAACAAAAACAAACTTGAATAAACTAATTTTTGCGGCTACTGCGCTTGTTTGATCGTATCCTGTTTTTAAGAGTTGCCAGGCTTACTTCATCATCCGAAGTATCTTGATTTCCGTCATGGGGTAAATCTTTATAATACTGTTGGTATACTCGAGGTATAACCTCATCTTTGCATAACTCTTGTAAATCAGCGTATTTCTTTTCATTTATTGGTAGAAGTTCATCCCAGTGTTCATTTTTGAAGAAAAGCAACCTTGGACACTCTTTTGTAAATTTTATTGCTCTAACATTCTTCCAGTTTAAAGTTTCTCCCTGTTCAGCAACTGTGCAGTTAGGCATAACATTTTCGCGATAAATCTTGAAATTTTTGAAGTCGGTATATTCTAACACATGAACTTTGTATAGCTGACCTTTTCTTTTTGCTAAATGAATAACGTTAAACCAGTCGCTTGAAATATAGATTTTGCAATAATGCGATGCAGGCTCAATTGTTGAGTGCATAGAGTCGCACTCCATGTGAGTATGACCGACTTCTTAAAATTTTATTTCAATGCTCTCTAGAGAGGGATGTTTAAAAAGAGCTTGATGAAACATAGAGAGACATGTAGAAATTTCATTTGGACCACGTTTTCCATTGGTCTCATCCCAAATATAAAAATAACCTGTCTTGTCTTTTGTCGCATAAATAGTAAAATTATATGCAGCTAATTTTCGTTTATAAAATAGCGGCTTAGCAAAAAAAAGTGGGCTTTACAAAATTGCTTCCAAGTCAAAATTACAAGTAAAATAGGTTGGGTCACTTCTTGATTTCTCAGCATCTTGTTTTTTTTTATGACATTTATGGTGTTTTTTCTTTTTATGTGCAGCTGGTATTCAGGTTCACGTGGAAGTCTGGCATCTGCAGCTTGAAGGAAAAATTCGTAGCACCAACACTGATCTTTTCTTGGAATATAAAAGGCAATCTTCTTTTCTATCAATCTTTCCTTATATTTTCACTTAGATACTGGTTTAACCTCAAGTCCCTTGCAATATTCCAGATAAAGTCTATACATTCTTTCTTTATTTAAAATACTTTCCAAATATTTTTTAGTACTGTCTTTTCTACACCAATCAACTGGAAAGGAATTAATGTGGTTATCCATTATTTGAATAGCATCATCAGGAAGTTTGATACCCGGAGCATGTTTTCCCCTGTTATCTGGAGATGGAAGGTTTACATCATTACGAAGAGATTTTTGCAATAAAGTTCGCGTCATTTTTTCAGAAATACCCAATGTAGATAAGAAAAATTGCTTGCAAACTGAAATTTCCACATTAAGGTATAAAAAGCTCTAAGTATTTGTGTACTTTCTTCGAGATAATTGAGCTGTAGTTGCTTTCGTTGTAGTTGCTTTTCTCTTCACCCTTGAACTTATAAAATCTCTTTGCCTTGAGAGATTTTTAAGTCCCCAAAAATTATTAAAAATAATTTGTCATCCCGCGTAATTAATTTTTTCTTTACATCTCAATTTGCAATTATTGCATAGATTTTTTAACGTTCTTGCAGGAACTAAATTTCCCTTAGAATTAACATTTTCCATGCCACTGTTTCTTTTGAGTTTTCGGACATTTTGTTTCCATGATGTAGGTTGTTTTCGTTTTTGTCGTTTAATTGGTCCTAAAACCAAAAGTACATTATCATCAACAAACAGGAATAAAAGAGGTACAAAACTATTAAGACCAATTTAACATTTAGTCTTAAGTAATAATTAATAATGCTCGTGCTTAAGGCAAGCTAATTAAAATTTTTATTTCGTTAAAATAAATGCATTTTAAAGTGACAAAACCTTATAACTATTATAATAAAAAACATTTAATTTTTTTTTAATATTTTATTAAATTTATAAAAAAATAATAATAATTTAAAAAAATAAAGAAAAAAGTGCACTTTAATTTCAAATATTTGCCCTTATTATAAATAAGCACTTACTTTCCATTCCACCATCTAGGAATTCATCTTGTTCTGAATTTACTTCTTGTACGCTTTGGTTATCTAGTTCAGGAAAATCGTTTTCAAAAGTCGACACGCCAAAATTGTCTTCTTCGCCACTGTCAACATAATCGGGATCTCTGAGAGAATCATCGGAATCAAAGGCATTCGACGGGTCCTTAAACCGATATAAGCTTATTAAAATGGTTAAAAATACGAGTATTGTTTATTAGTCCGGTTGTTTTTTCCATAATCTAAAAAAGTTTCTTCATTTTTTTTCATTATTATTTCGGTAGTATAAAAAAGTACCATTTCTTTTAAACTCGAGTAATAACTCCTAAGAAATGTAAAAAAAAATAATTATACTATTTAAAAAAATTCCGTGTTATGCCAATTGAGGAAAACAATTTTCAAAATTTTTTGAAGACGTTCGACTTTGAAAAATAAAACGACTAGTTTTAAGAAAAAGGCATTTTCAAAAATCAATTTAAAAAGAAATTATCATGTTTTTATAAAGGCAAACATGCGAGAATTTGTGATGTGACCATTAGATATTTTTGTGAAGGTGAATGTGATTTAAAATGAGCCATTATCTGCTTACACAGGGATTAAATATAAATTAACCACAGAAAACTTAAAATACTTACCAACATCTGTATAGCAATAATTTTTTTAGTTCTCGAAGACATTTTAGCAACAAGAACACTCTTGTAGTGTTCGTTTCCGAAAGTTAGGAAACGAACACTACACGTTGAATAAAACATGAATAATAAAGGAATGTATAAATGTAAAAGACTATTATTTTAATATACCAATTATTTTAAGTTATTACGCCCTTCTGTTAAAATTTAACCACGCTGTTACCCACGCTAATATTATTAAGGCGTATGTTCATACGCCAAATAGTTTTTTTTATTCCTATTATAATATACAGGCGAATGAACATACGCTTTTTTGTTAAACTGCATAGCTGTCAGTTTGTTGTTACGCCGAAATATTATAGCATTTTTCTCGGAAATAATTATCCGTGTATATACGCGTTTTACCAAAAACGACAGATACGCCTCTATGTTATGAAGCCCTCGATATTTATTCAGCGATTTTTTAGTAAATTTTTGATTTTGGTATATTTGTCATGGTACATTTATTAAACTTTAGAATATACGTATATCATATACTATTCTGTCTATACAAAAGGGAAAAAATTTAGGCATTTAAGAAAATTGACACGGGATTTACATATGTATTTAATTATTAACATTAGTTTATACTATTAAATGAAATATTAAAAATATACTTTCTGCAAAAATATTGTTTTTCATTAACACAGCCCTTACCTCCCACCCACCCCAAAAATTTTTTCAATAAGAAATTCTTTTGAAAAATCACCATTTTTCGTCCATAATATCCAATCTAATAGCAGTGTTTTTGTATTAAATATTTATTAATATATATATATAATTATATCAAATTTAAATAAACAAACTGTTATTAAATTAAATATTATCGAATAAACCAGCTGGTATTCATGAGTATTATTTTGGAAAACAATGATTTTTGTTGAAGTTGTGTGGGGTGGGTGGGGGAGGGTAAGAGTAGGGTTAATAAAATAGAATCTTATGAAAATCTATATGGTCAAGGTATATTTATTAAACTGTAGAATATACGTATATCATATACGATTCTGTTTATAAAAAAGGAGAAAATTTCGGCATTTAAAAAAAAATTTACACGGGATTTACATATCAAGTTTTTAAACTCGATTACTACACTTCAAATATTTTATGAAATTTCTCTAAAAAATTACTGTTTTTCGTCCATATTATCCCATCTAACAATGCTGTTTTTATACTAAATATTTTTATATAAAATTATATCAAATTTAATTACCCAGTGTTATTAAACTAAATATTGAATACCTATATATTTTCTGCAAACACATTGTTTTTCATTAACAAAACCCTTACCCCCCCACCCACCCCATACATTTACCCAGTAAGAAATTCTTTTGAAAAATCACCATTTTTCGCCACTGTGTAGGATACGCTATACTATACACGTATATATCTTATAGTGTAGTAATGGAATATAATACAAAAAAATTTAGAAAAAGATAGGAAATGCGTCAACGTTTATGAAACAATGATTATATCAAATAAGATGTACGAATAAAAATAACTCAAGAATACAAATTTACTCAAAACTAAACAAGGATTTAAAAAATAAAACTTAATGCAGTGGTGTACTTTTATATTCTTAAATAATAGACGATAAATCCCTTATGGACGCCATTGGTAAAAATTAATTTTTTTCTTTGTACGTGGAAAAATCCCTCTAATGCATAAAACAAGTGTGCAAATTAGAAAAAAAATATCTACATTGGTAGTAAAGTTATTTAAAAAAAATCTCATTACATTAAACGCATTTTATAAACGTCTTCAAATAATATACAATATACCATACTTAAACGTTTAACTTTTATAAAATAATAATTATATATTATTAACATGTAATAAATCTTCTTGTTAAACGTGAATAAAACCTTGTATTGCTATTTAAGGGTTAACTGGTTAAGAGTAATTGACCCTACATCCAACTTAACCCTTAAAAGTTATGAATTAACGCTTAGATCAGTAATAATATCATCCAATTAAAAGAACCAGTGCTAATTCGATATTGGAAGCGACTGATTAATTTAATAAAAAAATATACATCAAATTGTCAATTAAATTTCGAGATAAAATTCAATATTTTGTTAAATGTTAATATATAAATTAAGTTATGAGATACTCATTAAATTAATCATCATTGGGCCATTACAATGGAGATTTTGGTGAGAAATTTTAATTAAAAGAGTTAAAGTTCATATTTGATGATTCTACATTTTGACTAATTAATTAATTAATTACCTACTTACCAAATTTATTAGAAAATTATACAGCAGTGGTCTAAACGATTTCAGAAATTATATAAGACAGTTAGTTCTTGATAAATTAGTTTTGAAACAAGTTGCAATATTTTCTAATGAATTTATATTGTTTAATTTATTAATTAGTGCCACGAAATGCCCATTATAATCAATTTAATTTCTGTGTATCTGAGCATAATGTTTGTATCTATATTGGACCATCTTTAGTGCACTACATTTTTGTGTGTAGTGCACTTAAAACACCGGGGGCGTTAACTTTTTTAAAATGTTGCTTTCCAATGAAAATTTATTAATTAATCATCAAGGTCATTAGAAAATTATCCGCAGCAGTGGCCTTAACTATTTAATAAATTACATAAGACATATATGTATAGATATATTCAATTTCGATATAAATGGCAATATTTTCCATTAAATTTTATTAAACAAATCCATGGGGCAGCCATTAAATTAAATGTAAGTTATTGTATCCGGGTGTGTATAATATCAAGGTGAATTTATATGGAAATTACATCGGAATCTTCTTTAAAATTCAAAATATGACTCATTTTACCAAATTCTTTTATCGACTGGGTTTTTCTTTTTTAAATCCTTTACACAGCATTATTACAAATCATTCGGATGCTAATCCTTTTGCAAATACTTCTCGTTACTTGGTTTTGCCAAATCGTGACACAAATATGATTTTTGCAGTGGGTTTTATCAATGGTTGGAAATACAGTAGCAAAAATTATTATTAAAATATTAGAAAAAATTAAAACTGTATTGTCACAGCATACTTTTATCTACTAAATAGATGGTGAGACTACAAAGATTGTGTACAAAATCTGATCTTGTCTTACTAGTTTTAAAAAATTAAAGCTAAATGTAGATGAAAATGCTATTCATGAAGTCGTGTCAAGACTAATGAAAAATTAGGCAATAAAATAAATAAATTTAGAGATAATTTCCAAATATAAGCTTTGTCATCTATAATGACCTGGTCTAATGTACCGTTTTTCCTAAAAATGTCTTGTACCAATAAGTCAGAAATTATTCGAATAATACATTTTTAGTTAATACATTTGGAAGTTAAATTATTTGAATTTTATATTTAAGAATATTGGTCCTGAATACTCTGGCTTGTCACTGCAAAGGTTCTTGAAAGTTTTGTCACAGATTTTTTATCAGAGAAATTTAAAAACATAATCTCAACTAAGCACCATGGGTTTGTCAGGGGTAGGTCCATTACCATTAATTTGTTGCTTTACCAAACAGCTTTGTCGGGGGCCTTGGAGAATGGTACGTCGGTTGATTCCATATATACTGACTTTTCCAAGGCCTTTGACAGGGTTAATCATTCTCTCCTGGTTACAAAATTGTCACTCTATGGCATCGGTGGTTGTCTTTTGGCCTGGTTGAAGTCATATCTGTCTGGAAGAACACAGATTGTAAAGATAAATAACTTTTATTCTAGTCCTTTTCCAGTGACTTCTGGGGTTCCTTAGGGTGCCCATCTTGCCCCTTTTTTATTAAAGAAGTTGTTCATTGTTTTGATTTTTATAATGTGTTACTTTTTGCTGATGATGTTAAGATTTTTAGAATTATAGACAGTAACTTGGGACATCATGAACTTTGTTTTGATATTCACAAATTTGAATTATGGTGCAAGAACAATAGAATGGTCCTAAATGCTAAAAAATGCAAGTTTTAGTCCACCATACCATAAGTACCATCTAATGGGTTCACTTATTAAGAAGGTATCAGAGATACGTGATCTTGGGATGATTTTTGATTGCAACTACTAACTTTTTCAAAAAATATTGAAAACCTGTGTAATAAGGCTTATAAAATGTTGGGTTTTATTAAGAGGCACACTCATGATTTCAGCAGTATTGATTCCATCAAATTCTGTATTTTTCATTGGTTCGCAGTCAACTTGAGACGAATTCATGTATATATGGTCACCTTATTATGCTAAATACATAATGTGTCTAGAAAAAGTTCAACGTAAATTCATAAGATACATTACTTAGATAATCGTCAGAGAAGTCAACAAGCCACCTGAGTCTGTATTTTAACCCAACAGATGCTATAAGGGACTTGCATCGTAAGTAGCATGACAACTATTCTCAGTGTGGGTCTCACCATTCTGACGCAAAATACTTGTCACCAAATACAAATACTTCCAGTAATTCTGCATTAAAGCTACTAAACTACAACGTGCAAAGCTTAAACAATAAGACATTCTCACAATTACTGAACATTGGCAAAAAAACCAGATCATAACACTTGTAAAGATACATGGGTATAACCTCTCAAGTTACTATGGTCGCTCTTGTTCAAAAGGAGGCGGCACTGCTATATTTTATAAAGATGATCTCAGTGATCATGTTAAAGTAGAGGAAGTAAACAGTCTACAGACCGGCACAGAAAACGACTTTGAACTTTGCACTTCTAAAATTGTTATTAATAGCAATAGTGCCATAATAGTTGTTTGTGTTTACAGATAGTGGTAACAATCTTGCTAACCTACTTGATGAGATGTATAATAACAAAATTTCCTTTATTATTTCAGGAGACTTTAATTTTAACTTTAGTAATTCTGATGACCATGGACGTGATGGCCTTGCTTGTACTAATGCAGACCTTTGGTCTAATACTTTACGCTAACTCCAACACTAGAATCACTGCTCATTGTGCCTCTCAGTTGGACAACATCTTTACAAATATGAATCCAAGTGCTGTCATATCTTCTGAAGTCCTTGTTTCTAATCTGTCTGATCATTATCCTCAAATTTTTGTTTTTAAGAGACAGGTGGAGGTTACCCAATGTGGCATGGTTGTGAAGCGACGAAAATTCTCATGTCAAATATGCTGATGTCTGAGGCATGGGAGGAGGTCTATTCTGCTGAGGGAGTTGAAGAAAAATATAATACTTTCTTTCGTATTCTCTTCTATTATTTTGATTTGGCTTTTCCAATAAGTACAACTAGGTTGAAGAATAAGCCAACCTGGATTACACCAGAGATAAAAAGATATTCTAACTACATAAAAGATCTCTATGTTTGGTACAAATTTACTAATTCTAGGGAACACTACGTTACATACGAACGTGAAAGGAAACAATATCGATGCTACATCTCCTCTTATAAAACGTCTATAAATGATAACAAAATCTAAAATTCAAAAAACAAGATAAAATCGGCATGGTCAATCATAAAATCTAAGTCAGGTAAAGATAAAACTAACAACAATATTGTTTTAAGGGAAGATGGTCAGTCCATTGAAAACCCAGCTTTAGTCACCGAATTATTTGCTCAACATTTTACCCTTGACCATCAACAAAGCTGTAACTCCAATATACATGACTAGCATAATGTATCCAATATATAATCCAATATATCTCTCAATCCTGTTAATTCTCAGGATATCTTTAAGATATTGATGAATCTTCTAAATAAATTTTCCTGTGGCTTGGATGAAATTCTGGTATTCGTTTTAAAGTTTGTTGGGATTCACTTAGCCGAACCCATTTCCAATGTGATCAGTGAGAGTCTTGCTACCCAAATTTTCCCTTCTGCTCTTAAGCGGACAAAAGTAGTGCCTGTTTTTAAGAAGGGAGAAAAAACGAATATTGCCAATTATCGGCCGTTATCCGTATTACCATCAATATCGAAGATGTTTGAAAGGGTCATCTATCAAATAGTTATGAATTATTTAACTCACCATGAAACAATAAATAAACACCAATACGGATTCGTTCCCAAAAGATCGACCGAAATGGCCATTCATAGTGCAATATAATATATCATGGAAAATCTTGAGAGAAGGGCCAGTATAGCTGGACTCTACTTCGATTTGTCTAAGGCGTTTGACACGGTTGACCATTCTTTACTGCTGGACATCCTGGAACGGTATGGCATCAGGGATGCAGCATCTAAGTTACTCAGTTCATATCTAGAGCAAAGAGAAGAAATCGTTCGTGTGACACATTCCGGCTCATCAACGTTTTCCCGCCGCCAAATTATAGGAAAAAGTGTGCCTCAGGGTTCAATCTTGGGACCTGTGCTCTTCCTATTATATGAGGACCTGGTGTCTGGACAGTAAGTTGTCTTTGAACTCGAGTAAAACGGAGTTGATTAATTTTTCGAAGGCCACTGTTGTCTCAGAATCTCTACTTGTGTGGTCTGGTGGGCAGTCAATTCCTGTAGCCAATAGTATTAAATTCTTAGGAATACACATTGACCCCAATTTAAATTGGGAGAAACATACTAAAAACCTTTATTCCAGATTAGCTAGCTTGTGCGAATTGATTAGAAGATTAAGGGATGTCTGAGGTATCTCTTCGCCTATTTTATTTCGGACAGGTACAGTTGATCTTACAATATGGTATTTGTTGCTGGGGATCAGCAAGAGGAGCTCTAGATATATTTAGAATGCAAAAGCGTATCATTCGTTGTTTATTGGGCCTGACCTACAGAACTTTCTGTAGACCTTACTTCAGCAAACTAAAAATACTCACCCTTCCCTCCTTATACTTTTCTTCCTTGGTGTTATTCGTAAAAACACAATCATTTGTTTGTTGAGAATAGGGCAATGTACGCTGAGCATGTGACTATGACTACATGACACAGCAGCGATCTCCGCATTCCATTGCATAATTCAGCTTACTATGAGAGGGGTTTTCATTATATGGTCATCAGGGCTTATAGAATGCTACCTGCTGATATTAGAAGCATTGAATCTACAGTCAAATTTAAAAAAGCTGTTTACCACTGGTTGCATATTAAATGTTTTTATAATTTTACTTTTATATAATAATTGTAACTTATGTTAGATATTTAGAATATTTATTTTGAATTCTGTTATTTTGTTTATATAAGACTATTGCCTCTATGAATTCTAGATAAGCAAAATTAATGTATTCTATGGGAGCTAGATCCTTTGTATGACGTTACTTTGTCGTCCTGTATACGATTTTGTTGGCAAATAAAGGATATTATTATTATTATTATTATTATTATTATTATTATTATTATTATTATTATTATTATTATTATTATTATTATTATTATTATTATTATTACAAGCTTAATATTCCTTGTATTGATATTAATTGCAATGAAACGTATAGATTGCTGAACATTGAAAAGTTAAAGACTCGACGTAAAAACTGCGATATTGTCACAACATACAAGATTTTTAACAATGTAATACAGAATTGACGAAAATACAAAGAAAAACACAAAGTCACGGTCTCACAACATGTAATTAAAGGGGCTACACGTGTTTCGCTCTAGACGTACTGTGAAGCGCGTGGATGGCTTCTTAAGGCCTGATGATGCTCTAACTAGAGGGAAATACGTGTAGCCCGTTTAATTACATGTTGTAAGACCGTGACTTTGTGTTTTTCTTTGTTTTTTCGTCAATTTTGTATGTTGGTCTCTTAGAGAATAATGGATGAGATTTTTGGAAATGTAATACAGTCTCCTGAGTTGTTCTATCAGCTTAATTTAAATGTTCCTTCTACTACAATGCTCAGACAGACTAGATTATTCTACCTTGAACAAGATCGTACACTGTATGGTAAAAACCGTGCAATAGGTAGAATGATGATTAACTCAAATAGTGTCAATATAGATTTGTTTCATTGTTCTCTGAGTTCACTTCAACGAATTTAAAAAACTGCTTAAGTGCAATATAATTTTATATCTTGACTTTGATTTTATTGATGTTACCTGTTATCTGTTATTTATGCTAGATATTTAATGATAGTACCAATACTTCAAGTGCATTATTGCGATATAAAATATTATTTAATTGAATATTTTTTATACTATATTTATTTTGTAAATTGGTTAATTACCGTAATATACTGAATTGAATAGTTAAATATTAATCAACATGAATAGAAAAAGATACTTGCATTTCAGTTATCAGATAATTAAATTGAAAATTCATCTTGTGATAAAAGAACCATCTAGCTATTATAAATTTTAAATAATTTTTTTTAAATGAAATTTATTCAAGAATTATTTAATCCGGTTAAAAGGTCATTTGGTGCTCATTAGAAATCCTACACAAATTGAATTTGATTTTGGTGACCTAAGAATGGTGAATGGTGACCTCCGAAATCGACGAGATGACCTTAAAAAAAGTCGGTTTTCAGTCTTGAAATTACCCATGTTTTGGGCTAAAGGAGACCATCCTCAAGGTACCATAATGATGATTTTGTAGTTATTTAATACAATCTCATTTTAACAAAACAGTTCAAGGCTTGTTATTTATACAAAAGTATTTAAAATGAACTGGAAAAATGAAAATCATATTTTGCTAATACTCTTGGATAATTTATATATTTTGATAAAATTTGAGTGCTTCTAATAAAATTAAATGATAAAGTTTCTATGTCTTTAGTAAGACCTAAAAAAATACATGTTATCATGAGCGCAAATAGACATTTAATATCGACTTTAAGTTTTTTCTTAAAATTTAGCAAAGCTCAATCAATTTTAAGCCACTTTTACTGCACTAAACTCGATTTTGCAGGAATAATCAGTTTCATTTGCATTTGTGGAACTTGGAATTTGGATGTTTACTTTAATCTGCGATATTACTGGCAATAAATAAGCATAATGTGATATACAAAAAAAAAACAAGAAAAAGTGCAATATTCATTTGTATATCATTATTTTTTTTAAAAAGTTGTCGTGCGAACTTTGCGGAAAAACATAATTTTCACAAAATCGAAAGATGCAAGAAGAGGTCAAGTTTTCGAAGTTTTTAACGCAAAATAATTAATTTTATATACTGGGTTTATATTATATTCAGTCTGACGTTGAGGATCCAACAAAGTAAATTATACAAATCATTAATTGTTAAATGTTAAGGTTGTATCAAGTGACATCAGCAACGAAATATTTTATTTGTAATCTTGTAAAATAATACTAGTTGTTTTTGACTATTAAAAATGTTAATTTTCGTTACGTACGATTAAGGATAAAATTAACATTTAGGAGGACAGACGGAAAATATATTACATTATATATTACATTACACATTATAATATATTACAAGAGGTTTATGATGAATATAAATTAAATGAAATAGTTGACAGATTTTTGTTAAATTTATCAAAATATATGCGGATTAAGGATTCAAAATAATTCAAATCTGGTGGTTGTTTTCCAGTAGAAATGCTATCAAATTAACTAAATTCTAATAGACAGTTCTTTTATGAATCCTTTTACTTATTTTTTTTATGTAATAAAAGTTTCCACTACTGTCATTAATAGAATATGTACATACATGCATAATGAGACAAGGCATAGTTGAGAGGAAAGAAATAAGGAAAGTAATGAAAAGAGATAAGAAAGTTAATGAAAATAAAACTAAAGAGTAATTACAGGAATCAGACACGTATGCGTACACGTACGTACACGTACTCCAGGAGATCTAACATTGCTGCGAGGTTGAATTGTCATTTCTGCAACTAAATTCAAAGTTCTTTAAAAGTTGGTTGTTGTCAAAATAATCGTATGAAGTTTTATGTTCAATCCGAAATCCAATACAAATGAGTTTTACATTTTTCAAACTTAGAATCAGGCGAATTTAATGAAAATTATTTAGATATATGCTGAAAATACGACTCCTATAAGGACTTTACTTCAATTTCGAAAATAAAAACAGTCGTTTTCATAGGACGTTAAATAAATTATGACTTAACGCAGCATTTTCGTAATAATTTCAAATTCTTAGTATAATAATAAAATGAAACAAAAAAGTAGAGACAATTAAAAATGTAGATTTCATTTTATGATACTTAAGCCCACATATTTACCTTATTATATAAATTTTACATCTTAGGGAATTAACATATTGCCAAAGAAAGACACCCATCTAGTTTTAATATCTGGGCTAATTCGTCTTGCACACTTGCATAAAATTTAATAATATTGTTTGGTGGATCTCGTTCCAACAATCGATAAATATTAATTACTTGCCGAAGACCTATTTTAGCTAATTTCGCAAGAGATGGTTGTTATTTTGCAAACCTTAAGCGTCCGCCGCATATCTGACATTCAGTTTATTATATTTTAAATGGTTCTTGCGAAATATGACTTAATAAACGTAGAGAAAGGGTAAGTATATGCTGTATTTGTGATCTGATCGGTGATAAGTAATAAATATATTATATGTCCCGGTTTATAAGTACACTGATCAAAATGAAAGGGGAGTTTCTAATATACGAGTGAATGATCTAAACTGCATTGAGGAAAATCTGAAACGGCGAACAAAAACGTTGAAGAAAAATTTTTAGAAACACTAACAAAAGAAAAAGAATAATAGATAATTGTTTTTACTTTAAATTTAATACGACGTTTCGGTTAATATCCTACCAACCCAACCATTATTAGGTGTAAACCACGAAGTTAATAAATATACCTGGAATGCCAATTCAATGAAAAGTAAATGACCATATTACGGGGCCGCCATTTTGCCTGATTGTGTCATTTCGATGTTGGTTACTCTGACAAATTGCAGTTATGCCAACTGTAAGAAAACAAAACAATTAAAGTTTTTGAGAGGTTATGTTAACAAATACAAAATATAAAATTACATTTAGTTAAGAATTTAAGAGAACTGCCTTAGATCTGTGTTTTTTCTTGTACTTATTTAAGAATTTCGTTAAGATTTATGAAAGGAAGTAATTCTCACCTAAAATGAGTCAAAGTTTCAATTAACTTGGGATAGATGCATACACTTTGAAATATTTGTTTTATTATTCTGATAAATTTAAATCTTATAAGTCTTCATTTACATTTTTGCTTGTGTTTACTTAACAAATTTAGTTAAGAACATTTTTATTTTCTTTCTATTTTTACTTTACTACTTCTACTTTCCTTCTATAAACAGAGTTTTCACATTAATAAGTACAACCATCTATAAAAATCAAAATATACATGATTTTATGAGGGTTTGCTATACTCACAATTGACGATGTTATTTAGAATCAGTCGTATGGAGTGATCGTGTCGAGAGTTTAGTGCGTGCTTTTGAAATCCCAATGATGGTTTAAAAACAATGTCAATAAAAAAGATAAATTTAGTTTGTAACAGGTCACACGTCAAATGTCAACGTCGTCAACTATTATTTAATATATTTTTTGTTGGCAACACTGAATATGTTCAGAGTGACCAACATCAAAAAGGACACAGGCACTATAAAAATGGCGGCCACCAGACAGTAGGAGGCATTAACTGGCGTAAATATATACGAAGGTGAATAATGTGAATCTTACAACTTAAGTTTAGGATAATGTTAGGTAAATGTGATAAACTGGTTATTATAGTATTATTCTTATCAATAATACGTAATGACTAATATTTCTGGCAAAGAAATGTGATAAATTATTAAGGATTTTTTACTGTCTTTGGCGCCTTTTTATGTATAATTTTCAATTTAATGCAATGGTAAATTCAATAAAAATTTCTTTATAAATTGAGTACAATGTATCTACTGCTACATTTTTTTAAGTAAATATTTTAGTCTAAAATAAAACACATACTATGAAATCAAAACCAATAATAAATTTTCATTGCAAATATATGTAATAACATTTTTAATCGGAGCAAATTTAAAAAAAACAGCAAAATAAAATTAAAAATAACTGTGATCATTGTTTGCATTGCTTGAATTAACCAGATCGGAATTAACAAACTCTTTAATTATTTTGATATCTTCCTCGCCACCTTTAGAATAAATTGTCTTTTTTTGGAGACATTTCTTTTTAGTTGAATGGAAGGATTTTTGTTTTGTTATATTTGTGTTAGCTGGCTGTTTATTCGTTTCTATATCTTGCACTACAAATTTATTTTCGTCATGAAGAGAGCTTAAAGCTAGGCAGGTTGTTGTATGACTTAACCAGAGATCTAGTTGCTCATGTTAAGATCTCTGGCGTCAAGTTTTTGTAACCTTTCAAATAAGTTACTTTTAATACATATATTACAAAAAGGCATAACATACATTTCCAGATTCTTTGGTAACAATGTATTCATTACCGTTATTTTTTAAAGACCAAGTAAATGGATCATTTTGGATTAAATCAAACGTTGATGTAATGGCAGTCGTAATAATCCTCTCTACAGCCTTATCTCTTAAATAACTCATTAATTGATGAATTGATTTATCCAATCTTTAAATTTTTTTTTCCATCAAGGTAATGATATTTGATAGTTTAGTGGAAGCTCTCTAGGTGCAAGTTGGTATTTAAGCCACATCCACTTCGGTGGCAATAGGCCCACTGCTCAGATATTGGTATATAATACTTTTCTAAGTACTTACCAAATGTGTTTGTTTCCGGATCTTCAATGAGTGCCCAAGATAATTTTGTAATCTTTGTTTCAAAAACTTCAGTATTGGGAATAGTTTGTATGTACTTCAGTGTTTTGTAGACCCAAGATCTCTTTTCAGAATTGCTTATTTTTGAAAGATTTACCTGCCAAGCTCTATCAATATGCCAGGAGCACAATAAACGATGTTTCGATGGTCTGATTATTTGACACCATGCCGTGTAATATGTATCCGTGATATCTGACATAAACACTGAACTTTCAATAAGTCCAACAGCCTCTTTTATTTTTGCAAAGAAAAAAAGATTAATGGAAGTATCTTTTCGATTGCTAAACATGAAGGCTACTGGAAAGCCTTGCCTATACTCATCTAATGTTAACAAAGTTGTGAGCTCAAAATCGTAAGTATTGAGCCCGTGTGTTCCATCTATTGTGATAACTTTACTACCAAACCGTTTTAATATACTTTTTTGAATATCACTCATTATATTCAAACAAAAACCAGTTAATTCAAAATTGTCAATTGCGCTGACTTAATCGGAGCACTCTGTATAATTACATATATATTCTAAATTTACTTCTGGCACCTAGTTTTGAAACTCGTTAATAATAATAATAGTTTATTCAAAATAATAATTAACAATATTACAAAATGTCTATAATAACGATCAAGAGAATAGTGAATAAACAATGATCACAGAAGTAGCGAGATTACTACTTGTACGTGAATATGAATTTAAAAGTTTTACAGAGTTAATCTTATCTAAAATTTAATGACTACGATATAATGTTCAAAACATAGATCAAGATCGAGTATGTCCAATTCGGTAATTTTTAAGGTCTATATCGAGGTAGTATGTCATGTCCAGGTTTGTGTGATTTTATTTGCTTTCTTTTCAATTTTACATGGATTTGCTAAAGATTATGTTTAAAAGAAAAGCATATTTATATATCATAGTATGTTACATATTATGATTTAATATATTATTAAACGTTTCTCTGTCCGTCCGCTGTATCCAGTCTTTCACATAAAATTTAAAATTTTTTTGATTTATTTTATCTTTTATATGCCCCGGAACCAAATTATAAATCTTAGAGATATAGAATCTAAAATATCGCTGACCAATAGTTTTTTTTATTTCGTGGAACTACAGCGCTTTGATTTTGAGCTCGAGTAGCATATGAATGATTCACATGTTCAACTGTGATTTTCCTTTTATGAAGATTTAAAAGTAACTTTTGAACATATAATTGTTTTAAGTCAAATATACCAGCAAGATTGTATAGCTGATCAGATGGAAACAGTTTGTCTTTATCATAGATTATTTTTAAAATCCATTTTTGAACAACTTCAATGGAGGACATATGGCAATTTCTTAATCCACCCCATCCGCTGAGTCCATAATTTAAATGTGATTGTACAAGAGCAAAGTACAATGTTTTTAAGTGTTTAATATCCATAAAATCCTTAAGTCGTTTAAACTTAGATATCAAGCCTCTTAATTTGTTTGTAAGTTCACCTGCATGTATATCCCATTTTAAGTGCCGGTCTAATGTTATATCTAAATACTTTATGGAATTTGCTTCTGGTATCTCAAAATGGGAGTTTATATTAAGAGGACCCATCAGAGGCAAGTTATTAGTGTAAGATGTAAATGTCAAATACTTTGTTTTAGAGGCGTTTAAAGACAGTCTGTTTGATTGAAACCAAGAGGAAAATTTTCTAAAATCAGCTTCAGCGTTCTGTTTTAAAGAATTCCATGAATTTCCTGAATAACATATGGCAGTGTCATCAGCGTAGCTTACTATTTCCCCCAAAATATCAATCTTAAGTAAGTCATTTACATATAATATAAATAATAATGGGCCAAGTACAGTGCCTTGGGGTACCCCACAGGTTATGTCTGCGAAGGAGCTTTGTACTTCATCGATCTTGACAAGTTGTTTTCTATTTTTTAAATAACTTTTAACTAGTTTATGAACTATTCCTCTAATGCCGTAACAATTTAGTTTATCTAACAAGATTTTGTGATTAACAGTATCGAAGGCTTTAGAGAGGTCAACAAAGATACAGAGTGATGGTTTAGATTTATCTAAGTTTTCATATAAATAATTTGTTAAATGTATAATTGCATCTTCTGTTGACATTTTTTCTCGAAAGCCAAACTGTTTCAATATTATAAATCAATAATAATATAGGTACTGACAATGAATAATAAGTACTCTGCCTTTGAATGGAATCCCTAACATTAGTTTGGAAGCAATCATTTGCTTGTCGCTTTTTGGAATTTGTAAGTGTTCTAGCTCATCTGGTCCATGCAAATATTGTGATTTATAATATGTAATATCGTATTCATTTGATTCAATGTTCTGGTTAATGCAAGACTTTTTTAACTTGCAAGATTCTTGTGACTTTACATTCCGTTTTCGTTGTATAAGTGGAATAAGATTCTGCTTCTTATAGGAGCGACGACTTTCAAAATAAATACGTTCACAGTTATTTCGAAACTGTTTTCCAGAATGTTGGACATATTGGACATTGTTAGCTTTTTGTATCTCAGAAAGCCACATGTTAAATTCTAAAAAAAAAAATAAGAAATCATTACCAAAAGTATAATAGACACAATATGTAATAGGTATAGGTACGTATTTATTTTTTTTGGCACTGCTGTTTAGATTTAGTAAATTACAGTCTATATATTTTATTTGCTCCAATATTCACCCATCGCATATCAATACAATCTAATAAATAATATTATAAAGAGGTACTTAGCTAATACTTGTTTTGTACTCACCTTCAAAGTTTTTGAAACGTAAATTTTCTATATCATTTTTAAGTCATGTTTTTGCTCTAGATGACTTCTCAAATCCCTATTGAATTTAAAAAAGAGATTGAACTATACACCCATATATATTTCATTTTACAGCCATATTCAATCCATTTAGATGTCTCATTATGAACAGTCATTAAGTGTTTATTTATGTTAGATTGGGATGATAAAACTTTTTCACACTTGAAGCAAGATATTGACATTTTTAACACAGCACAACTATAATAGGTCAACTATGTTATTACAAAATAAATACCTATCTGAATCAAATTTAAAAAAAAAATATTCCTTTGTTTACAAACAAAATCCAGCAGAAAGTAAGGTTAGAGATCCGAATAACAGACATGCGCATAACATGGAATTTGTTACGCTTGTTAACGCCTCCTCCAGACAGTGGTCATTTTTGGGTATTGTGGCCCTATGCATTATCAGTCCAGGTATATTTATTATGTGGTGTAAACTAATAACAATAGTAATTCTACAGGCTTATATTATGCACGGGTATATTTTAACCCTTGCTACAAACCTATGTTTTGTATATTATTCTTACACAAAAAAAGTGTACACCTGACTATTAGGTCCGAGGCTGTCAGGGCTAAGTTCAATTTTACAATCATTCATATAAAAGGACTAATTATCCCTTATTTTGTATATGCTAGAAATCTGAGAATTGTAATGGATGTTTTGAAGAAGCTATGCTCTGTTTACTTAAAATTAAAGAGCCTTTAGTCTTTTAAATGTTCTTGCCATTTTTATTGTGTGACATCCTTAATCCTGCCATGGCTAGACTACTACTTTAACTCGGTTTACTATAGGTACTTCACAAAAAAGTGTATAACGAAAACGCAATTAAGTCAAAATGTGGGAATTTTGAATTAACGATCGAACTGGCAGTTGACTGATGCGTCTGAATCTAAGGCCGATTGTAGACGTTACCGTTACGCCGTTTCTTTATTTTTCTGTCATTAGTTTATTCCATTCGATGTTTGTTCTGTCATTTGTCTTTTATTTAGTTGAGGATTCCATGTGAGGTGAAAACACATATATGAAGCTTGTATGGTGAAAATCGGAATCGTATGTCGGCCATCTTGCTTGGCAAAATTAACAGGGAGCTGACAGACAGTTGTTGACATTGACAGATAGACACACATGGCATCGTTAAACCCATTGTTGTTAGAACTATTACGCAATTAACAATCTATAAAATCAGAAAACCTTAAATAGGATGGCCCTGCAAAAAAACCAAAAAAGATCTGTCAATCAAAGATTCCAAAAAAAAAGGTAAATAAATAAAACGATGATATAAGAAACGGGTGGAAAGCTGAATTCTCATTTATATAAGTACAGAAATGTATTTTTTTTAAGTTGCCTGTAGATTTAAGTGGTTATTTTGTTTTAAAATAACTTATATATTTATTTAAAGTTAATATTTAATAGTTAATTTATTCGTTAAATTTACAATTAAAGAAAATTTCAAGTTCCTGTAAGCCTACAAATTATTTTCTTTTAAATTTTAATGAAGATTTAAAAGTTTTATCTTTTTTTACAAAAAATTTAAGTAGTATTTAATGAATACAACTGCTAAAATAAACACTATTATATAAATAACGTTTACTCGTATATTTGTTTACCGGGAAACAAAAAAAATATATATATGTGTGAGAAAAACACGCGTAATTAGACATTTAAAGGATGCAATTCATAATGATAAACTTGCACTCTCTCATATAAATTATTAGGAAGACTTACTGCATTTTTATGCAAAGCATTTAATTATAACAACAAAAGTACCATCGGCACTTAATTAATTAATTCCATTCCATCATAGAAATTGGCATTAACTGCTTTAATAAGCAAATCTGTCATAAATATCGTTAAGGTCACATATAGGATGAATTTCATCAACTATTATAGCGGAACGAATATCTGCAACAATAATGCTCTAATTTCAAGGCCTTTCTTTGAAATTAATTTCCATTGTGAATCAGACATATTTTCACCCAAGACGTATGCAGGGTCATCCGGTAAAATGATGATTACAAATTCCAGGTGGGTGTCACTATTGAATCGCGCTATACTTTATAAGGTCTTCGAGGCTAATCGAGTTTTCTATGAAAATCACACGAGAGATAAAAATGAAACTTATGAACCGGATCTTTACACGACGATGGCATAATATTAAATTTACCCACGCTTTTCAAAACCGCGTGCAATTTTATTATCAGCCCGGTGGTAAAGTGTGGGCTTACGGGTCAGAATTTTTGACGCGACCAATAATTACATAAAAGTGAGAGAAAATCCGCGTGACTTATTATTAGATGAGGTTATTTTAAATGTCATTTTAGGTCAGTTTAATGGGTCTAATAAAAAAAAACAGGCATTTTGCAACATTCTTTGTCAGTTTCCTTAGTCGTTTTATTTAATTGCTTTCTTGTTTTCTTTTTAAAATTAATTTTTTCTGTCTAGTCTTTTATCATTTTTTCATTTATTTTTTTGGTCCAAAACTGACAAATCACCATATGAAAATCTGGGTAATTGATGATTTTTGCAAAGGATTTATGGTAGCCTGCTTATAGGAAGGTGCTATGTTTCCATTTTAGGTTTACTCTTCACTGGCTTGAAAATATTTCCAAAAACCCTTCAATTGCCTTGAAAAAAAAATAAAATTGAAGGAAGCAGAATCTATCTTAGTTTCCTCAATTTTCCTATTTGAATTTCTTACTGTCCTTAAAGTCTATATATTTCCTGTATTTTTCCTTCCAAAAAGATATAAATTCGTAATATTTTAATTTTTTCCTGAATTTCCTATTCCAACTGCCTGGAATAAATACATTTTTTCATATATTCAAGCAATCTAAGGCAGAATCAATTATTAGATTCCAGTGAAAGGAAACTTACCAAAATCGTCCTTTTAGGCTCTTTATTTTGATTTTTATTGGTGATTTCTTAATAATTTTTTAGTTTTCTTGATTGTCTTCCCTAATTTCCTTATTATTTTTTTTATTGTTATCTTTTGCTATATTTTTAGTTTTGTTCTACAAAAAAAAACGTCGCAAAAGGGCATTAACATGAATGGGAATTACTTGTCTTTGGCTTTCGGACTAGGAAAATTTCACTAATTTTTTTAAAAAGGAATATGTTGTTAAAATATTCACCATTATTAATAGGACACCCTGAATAAGCCGAAAATTATTAGGATTCATACACTAGACATTCTGATGATTTTTAATTAATTCAGTTAAAAGTTTTCTTATTCAATTATTCTTATTGTAGCACAATATACCCTGACGGCTTCCTAAATAAGTATTTCTTCATCCTTGACCGTTTAGCGCCACTTTTTCTATATTATTATTAAAATTACATAACGCGCGTAAGAAAAAATCCGATTCGTAAGGTAATGGGAGAAATCTGCAATCGAGTGCCGTATTACAATTTTGATAAGATTACGAAATTGCCGCATCTTCGGCCGGCGGCACTGTAATCTCATCATATACTTACATAAAAAAACACACATAATGAAACTACTGTATGCGTTTGTTTTTTTTTTAATGCACAACCCCATTTTCGTCGTCATGTTGTCACATTTAACATTCAAACACAATATTTGCAACATCATGTTAAATGTTACTTCCATTATGTGTCAATTGATCATCTGGCATACGATCTTGAGCGTTTGGACAACGATTGGTAAACTAAGTTAAAAGGTTTGTGAAATTTTCGGATTGACGTCGCCAAATTTTAAATTATTTTCCATTTCTATGATAATAAATTCGAAAAAATGTTGTAACGTAATACGAAGAGGAGCCCGTGTCAAGGTTAAAATATTCTCTTCACTGGCAAACGTTAAATAATTTATTTATATGTTAATAACTAATAAATGTAAAGTTATAGTTAAGAGCGAAGATCGGTGACATGAATTAGTTTGCAGGTGTGCAAAAAAATACTTTTAAAATATATTTTTTTTTAAGAAAATTTGTTGCTACATTTGGAGCATCACTATTTAAAAGTAAAATCCTTGGCTCAAGACATGACATTTTAAAGAAGATTTGCTTAATTTTTAATTGTGGTCTTGTAAGGATTTACCCATTTGTTTAATTAGCACAACCTTGGCATTAAAGCACGATAACTAATATAACATTGTATATTATTGCATTATATATAAAGCTTTTAGTTGTTATGACCGACCAGTTTTATTGTTTATTTTATTTAGTTATAAAAATCATCTTTTAAATTATCTTAAATTGATTGTGTTTTCTCCTTTATACTAAATTATGATCTTGCTTATAACATCACAGAGCTTCGGAAATTTTCAACGGAATATTTTATTAATAAAGAAAGCACCCTTTATACTTTGAATATTTAAAGTTGAATTGTCCAGTCATAACATATGCACGGAATAAGACATAAGTATAAATAAAATCTTGTATAAAAGATGGAACCAAATTTTTTCAATATAAATTAGAATCTAATAAATACCAAATATTGCAAGTAATATTAAGATTATTTAGGGTTCTAATTACTTTTAATTTATTACTTTAAATTATTTAATATAACACTATTGCCTATAGTGTCTAATTTTTAATTAGTTCATCTTGTTTGAGAGCCCTATTTGAACCAAAATGTAGATTATATTAGGTTATTGTAAAACCTTGTATTTTATATTTCCTATAATTAGTCAACTTAATTGCTGGGACTGACGCAATTCTCTCGAAATTATTAATATAAAAGGAGTGTGTTTCTGAGTTTCGTTACAATATAGAAAAAGGTGGAAAACTCGAATTATCTCAGTTTAAAAATTAAAATAGGATGGGAATAAAGTGGTATATTTCGAGTATAATTAGACACTTTACGCCAAAAAGACACTAATTCCAGTCGATCCAAACAGTGAAAAAGTCGAATTTTCATTTATATATCTCTATCTCAGTTTGAAAATTAGAATAGGATGGGAATAAAGTGATGTTTTTCCAGTCTAATTATACACTTTACGCCAGAAAAACACTATTTTCAGTCGATCCAAACACTATTAAGAAAATGAAACGATGAAATAGAAAAATGTGAAAAAGTCAAATTCTCATTTATATATCTCTATCTCAGTTTGAAAATTAGAAGAGGATGGGAATAAAGTGATGTTTTTCGAGTATAATTAGGCACTTTACGCCAGAAAAACACTATTTCCAGTCGATCCAAACACTATTAAGAAAATTAAACGATGATATAGAAAAATATGAAAAAGTCAAATTCTCGTTTATATATCTCTATCTCAGTTTAAAAATTAGAAGGGGATGGGATTAAAGTGATGTTTTTCGAGTATAATTAGACACTTTACGCCAGAAAAACACTATTTCCAGTTGATCCAAACACTATTAAGAAAATTAAACGATGATATAGAAAAATGTAAAAAAGTCAAATTCTCATTTATATATCCCTATCTCAGTTTAAAAATTAGAAGAGGATGGGAATAAAGTGATGTTTTTCGAGTATAATTAGACACTTTACGCCAGAAAAACACTATTTCCAGTCGATCCAAACACTATTAAGAAAATGAAACGATGATATAGAAAAATGTGAAAAAGTCAAATTCTCATTTATATATCCCTATCTCAGTTTAAAAATTAGAAGAGGCTGGGAATAAAGTGATGTTTTTCGAGTATAATTAGACACTTCACGCCAGAAAAACACTATTTCCAGTTGATCCAAACACTATTAAGAAAATTAAACGATGATATAGAAAAATGTGAAAAAGTCAAATTCTCATTTATATATCCCAATCTCAGTTTAAAAATTAGAAGAGGATGGGAATAAAGTGATGTTTTTCGAGTATAATTAGACACTTTACGCCAGAAAAACACTATTTTCAGTCGATCTAAATACTATTAAGAAAATGAAACGATGATATAGAAAAATGTGAAAAAGTCAAATTCTCATTTATATATCCCTATCTCAGTTTAAAAATTAGAAGAGGATGGGAATAAAGTGATGTTTTTCGAGTATAATTAGACACTTTACGCCAGAAAAACACTATTTCCAGTCGATCCAAACACTATTAAGAAAATGAAACGATGATATAGAGAAATGAGAAAAAGTCAAATTCTTATTTATATATCTTTATCTCAGTTTAAAAATTAGAAGAGGATGGGATTAAAGTGATGTTTTTCGAGTATAATTAGACACTTTACGCCAGAAAAACACTATTTCCAGTCGATCCAAACACTATAAAGAAAATTAAACGATGATATAGAAAAATGTGGAAAAGTCAAATTCTCATTTATATATCCCTATCTCAGTTTAAAAATTAGAAGAGGATGGGAATAAAGTGATGTTTTTCGAGTATAATTAGGCACTTCACGCCAGAAAAACACTATTTCCAGTCGATCCAAACACTATTAAGAAAATGAAGCAATGATATAGAGAAATGAGAAAAAGTCAAATTCTCATTTATATATACCTATCTCAGTTTAAAAATTAGAAGAGGATGGGAATAAAGTGATGTTTTTCGAGTATAATTAGACACTTTACGCCAGGAAAACACTATTTCCAGTCGATCCAAACACCATTAAAAAAATGAAACGATGATATAGAAAAATGTGAAAAAGTCAAATTCTTATTTATATATCTCTATCTCTGTTAAAAAATTAGAAGAGGATGGGAATAAAGTGATGCTTTTCAAGTATAATTAGGCACTTTACGACAGAAAAACACTATTTCCAGTCGATCTAAACACTATTAATAAAATTAAGCGATGATATAGAAAAATGTGAAAAAGTCAAATTCTCATTTATATATCCCAATCTCAGTTTAAAAATTAGAAGAGTATGGGAATAAAGTGATGTTTTTCGAGTATAATTAGACACTTTACGACAGAAAAATACTATTTCCAGTCGATCCAAACACTATTAAGAAAATGAAACGATGATATAGAAAAATGTGAAAAAGTCAAATTCTCATTTATATATCCCAATCTCAGTTTAAAAATTAGAAGAGTATGGGAATAAAGTGAAGTTTTTCGAGTATAATTAGACACTTTACGCCAGAAAAACACTATTTCCAGTCGATCCAAACACTATTAAGAAAATTAAACGATGATATAGAAAAATATGAAAAAGTCAAATTCTCGTTTATATATCTCTATCTCAGTTTAAAAATTAGAAGGGGATGGGATTAAAGTGATGTTTTTCGAGTATAATTAGACACTTTACGCCAGAAAAACACTATTTCCAGTTGATCCAAACACTATTAAGAAAATGAAACGATGAAATAGAAAAATGTGAAAAAGTCAAATTCTCATTTATATATCTCTATCTCAGTTTAAAAATTAGAAGAGGATGGGAATAAAGTGATGTTTTTCGAGTATAATTAGACACTTTACGCCAGAAAAACACTATTTCCAGTCGATCCAAACACTATTAAGAAAATTAAACGATGATATAGAAAAATATGAAAAAGTCAAATTCTCGTTTATATATCTCTATCTCAGTTTAAAAATTAGAAGGGGATGGGATTAAAGTGATGTTTTTCGAGTATAATTAGACACTTTACGCCAGAAAAACACTATTTCCAGTCGATCCAAACACTATTAAGAAAATGAAACGATGAAATAGAAAAATGTGAAAAAGTCAAATTCTCATTTATATATCTCTATCTCAGTTTGAAAATTAGAAGAGGATGGGAATAAAGTGATGTTTTTCGAGTATAACTAGACCCTTTACGATAGAAAAACACTATTTCCAGTCGATCCAAACACTATTAAGAAAATTAAACGATGATATAGAAAAATATGAAAAAGTCAAATTCTCGTTTATATATCTCTATCTCAGTTTAAAAATTAGAAGGGGATGGGATTAAAGTGATGTTTTTCGAGTATAATTAGACACTTTACGCCAGAAAAACACTATTTCCAGTTGATCCAAACACTATTAAGAAAATTAAACGATGATATAGAAAAATGTAAAAAAGTCAAATTCTCATTTATATATCCCTATCTCAGTTTAAAAATTAGAAGAGGATGGGAATAAAGTGATGTTTTTCGAGTATAATTAGACACTTTACGCCAGAAAAACACTATTTCCAGTCGATCCAAACACTATTAAGAAAATGAAACGATGATATAGAAAAATGTGAAAAAGTCAAATTCTCATTTATATATCCCTATCTCAGTTTAAAAATTAGAAGGGGATGGGATTAAAGTGATGTTTTTCGAGTATAATTAGACACTTTACGCCAGAAAAACACTATTTCCAGTCGATCCAAACACTATTAAGAAAATGAAACGATGAAATAGAAAAATGTGAAAAAGTCAAATTCTCATTTATAAATCTCTATCTCAGTTTAAAAATTAGAAGAGGATGGGAATAAAGTGATGTTTTTCGAGTATAACTAGACCCTTTACGATAGAAAAACACTATTTCCAGTCGATCCAAACACTATTAAGAAAATTAAACGATGATATAGAAAAATATGAAAAAGTCAAATTCTCGTTTATATATCTCTATCTCAGTTTAAAAATTAGAAGGGGATGGGATTAAAGTGATGTTTTTCGAGTATAATTAGACACTTTACGCCAGAAAAACACTATTTCCAGTTGATCCAAACACTATTAAGAAAATTAAACGATGATATAGAAAAATGTAAAAAAGTCAAATTCTCATTTATATATCCCTATCTCAGTTTAAAAATTAGAAGAGGATGGGAATAAAGTGATGTTTTTCGAGTATAATTAGACACTTTACGCCAGAAAAACACTATTTCCAGTCGATCCAAACACTATTAAGAAAATGAAACGATGATATAGAAAAATGTGAAAAAGTCAAATTCTCATTTATATATCCCTATCTCAGTTTAAAAATTAGAAGAGGCTGGGAATAAAGTGATGTTTTTCGAGTATAATTAGACACTTCACGCCAGAAAAACACTATTTCCAGTTGATCCAAACACTATTAAGAAAATTAAACGATGATATAGAAAAATGTGAAAAAGTCAAATTCTCATTTATATATCCCAATCTCAGTTTAAAAATTAGAAGAGGATGGGAATAAAGTGATGTTTTTCGAGTATAATTAGACACTTTACGCCAGAAAAACACTATTTTCAGTCGATCTAAATACTATTAAGAAAATGAAACGATGATATAGAAAAATGTGAAAAAGTCAAATTCTCATTTATATATCCCTATCTCAGTTTAAAAATTAGAAGAGGATGGGAATAAAGTGATGTTTTTCGAGTATAATTAGACACTTTACGCCAGAAAAACACTATTTCCAGTCGATCCAAACACTATTAAGAAAATGAAACGATGATATAGAGAAATGAGAAAAAGTCAAATTCTTATTTATATATCTTTATCTCAGTTTAAAAATTAGAAGAGGATGGGATTAAAGTGATGTTTTTCGAGTATAATTAGACACTTTACGCCAGAAAAACACTATTTCCAGTCGATCCAAACACTATAAAGAAAATTAAACGATGATATAGAAAAATGTGGAAAAGTCAAATTCTCATTTATATATCCCTATCTCAGTTTAAAAATTAGAAGAGGATGGGAATAAAGTGATGTTTTTCGAGTATAATTAGGCACTTCACGCCAGAAAAACACTATTTCCAGTCGATCCAAACACTATTAAGAAAATGAAGCAATGATATAGAGAAATGAGAAAAAGTCAAATTCTCATTTATATATACCTATCTCAGTTTAAAAATTAGAAGAGGATGGGAATAAAGTGATGTTTTTCGAGTATAATTAGACACTTTACGCCAGGAAAACACTATTTCCAGTCGATCCAAACACCATTAAAAAAATGAAACGATGATATAGAAAAATGTGAAAAAGTCAAATTCTTATTTATATATCTCTATCTCTGTTAAAAAATTAGAAGAGGATGGGAATAAAGTGATGCTTTTCAAGTATAATTAGGCACTTTACGACAGAAAAACACTATTTCCAGTCGATCTAAACACTATTAATAAAATTAAGCGATGATATAGAAAAATGTGAAAAAGTCAAATTCTCATTTATATATCCCAATCTCAGTTTAAAAATTAGAAGAGTATGGGAATAAAGTGATGTTTTTCGAGTATAATTAGACACTTTACGACAGAAAAATACTATTTCCAGTCGATCCAAACACTATTAAGAAAATGAAACGATGATATAGAAAAATGTGAAAAAGTCAAATTCTCATTTATATATCCCAATCTCAGTTTAAAAATTAGAAGAGTATGGGAATAAAGTGAAGTTTTTCGAGTATAATTAGACACTTTACGATAGAAAAACACTATTTTCAGTCGATCCAAACACTATTAAGAAAATTAAACGATGATATAGAAAAATGTGGAAAAGTCAAATTCTCATTTATATATCCCTATCTCAGTTTAAAAATTAGAAGAGGATGGGAATAAAGTGATGTTTTTCGAGTATAATTAGACACTTCACGCCAGAAAAACACTATTTCCAGTCGATCTAAATACTATTAAGAAAATAAAACGATGATATAGAAAAATATGAAAAAGTCAAATTCCCATTAATATATCCCTATCTCAGTTTAAAAATTAGAAGAGGATGGGAATAAAGTGATGTTTTTCGAGTATAATTAGACACTTCACGCCAGAAAAACACTATTTCCAGTCGTTCCAAACACTATTAAGAAAATTAAACGATGATATAGAAAAATGTGGAAAAGTCAAATTCTCATTTATATATCCCTATCTCAGTTTAAAAATTAGAAGAGGATGGGAATAAAGTGATGTTTTTCGAGTATAATTAGGCACTTTACGCCAGAAAAACACTATTTCCAGTCGATCCAAACACTATTAAGAAAATAAAACGATGATATAGAAAAATGTGAAAAAGTCAAATTCTCATTTATATATCCCTATCTCAGTTTAAAAATTAGAAGAGGATGGGAATAAAGTGATGTTTTTCGAGTATAATTAGGCACTTTACGCCAGAAAAACACTATTTCCAGTCGATCCAAACACTATTAAGAAAATAAAACGATAATATAGAAAAATGTGAAAAAGTCAAATTCTCACTTATATATCCCTATCTCAGTTTAAAAATTAGAAGAGGATGGGAATAAAGTGATGTTTTTCGAGTATAATTAGGCACTTTACGCCAGAAAAACACTATTTCCAGTCGATCCAAACACTATTAAGAAAATAAAACGATAATATAGAAAAATGTGAAAAAGTCAAATTCTCATTTATATATCCCTATCTCAGTTTAAAAATTAGAAGAGGATGGGAATAAAGTGATGTTTCTCAAGTATAATTAGGCATTTTACGCCAGAAAAACACTATTTCCAGTCGATCCAAACACTAATAAGAAAATGAAACGATGATTTAAAAAAAAGTGAAAAAGTCGAATTCTCATTTATATATCTCTATCTCAGTTTGAAAATTAGAAGAGGATGGGAATAAAGTGATGTTTTTCGAGTATAATTAGACACTTTACGCCAGAAAAACACCAATTCCAGTCGATCCAAACACTATTAAGAAAATAAAACGATGATATAGAAAAATGTGAAAAAGTCAAATTCTCATTTATATATCCCTATCTCAGTTTAAAAATTAGAAGAGGATGAGAATAAAGTGATGTTTTTCGAGTATAATTAGACACTTTACGCCAGAAAAACACTAATTCCAGTCGATCCAAACACTATTAAAAAAATAAAACGATGATATAAAAAAATGTGAAAAAGTCAAATTCTCATTTATATATCCCAATCTCAGTTTAAAAATTAGAAGAGGATGGGAATAAAGTGATGTTTTTCGAGTATAATTAGACACTCTACGCCAGAAAAACACTATTTCCAGTCGATCCAAATACTATTAAGAAAATGAAACGATGATATAGAAAAATATGAAAAAGTCAAATTCTCATTTATACATCTCTATCTAAGTTTGAAAATTAGAAGAGGATGGGAATAAAGTGATGTTTTTCGAGTATAATTAGGCACTTTACGACAGAAAAACACTATTTTCAGTCGATCCAAATACTATTAAGAAAATTAAGCGATGATATAGAAAAATGTGAAAAAGTCAAATTCTCATTTATATATCCCTATCTCTGTTAAAAAATTAGAAGAGGATGGGAATAAAGTGATGTTTTTCGAGTATAATTAGGCACTTTACGCCAGAAAAACACTAATTTCAGTCGATCCAAACACTATTAAGAAAATAAAACGATGATATAGAAAAATGTAAAAAGGTCGAATTCTCATTTATATATCCCTCTCTCAGTTTAAAAATTAGAAGAGGATGGGAATAAAGTGGTGTTTTTCGAGTATAATTAGACACTTTACGATAGAAAAACACTATTTTCAGTCGATCCAAACACTATTAATAAAATTAAGCGATGATATAGAAAAATGTGAAAAAGTCAAATTCTCATTTATATATCCCAATCTCAGTTTAAAAATTAGAAGAGGATGGGAATAAAGTGATGTTTTTCGAGTATAACTAGACCCTTTACGATAGAAAAACACTATTTCCAGGCGATCCAAACACTATTTAGAACATGACACGACTATATATTTGTTCCACAAGGGTCGATCCTAGGCCCATTATTCTTTCTTATATATACTTCAGATTTACCTGGTCTAGTTGAAGATTCTGAAATACATCAGTGTGCTGATGACACTCAAAACATACATTATTTTGACTCTGCTAATTTTGATAACGGGGCTGATACTTTTAACGCTGATTTGAATGTAATAAATCAATTTTCCAAAGAGCATAACCATGTTGTCATTAATCCTAATAAAACAAAAATTGTTTTGTTTTCAAACCGAGGATCACATAAAAATATAATGGAAACTGTTCAAGTCAATTGGATAACGAAACTATTTTGTTCTCTGATACTGTGAAGGTTCTGGGACATTTTCAATTCTTTAAGGTTTAAGGAACATGTTAATACTCTTCTGCAGAGGTGTTATTTATGCATGCGTATGCTTTATGCCCATAAACACATTTTAAATTTTAAAACTAGAAAAAACTTGTAGTGGCTCTTGTTTTATCCATTTTAAATTACTGCCTTATAGTTTATTATCCTTGCTTAGACCAAATCAATGGTTACCGTCTGCAATGGAACTCGGAAAGTCTGATCATGTATCAGACTCTATATTTCAGTTGAGGTGGTTAACGCTACCTTACTTATTCAAATTCTTTACTTCTACTTTTCTTTACTGATTATATTTTAGTCAAAGTCCTGAATATCTTTTTGAAAAGTTAATACCAAGAAACCAGGTTCACACTCGAAATATTAGATACAATATCTTGACCATGCCGCACCATTCCACAGCTCTGTTCGAGCGATCTTTTACTTATAATGCCGTTAAATTCTTTAATACTTACCAATATTTAATACGTCCTTTAATATTTATAGGAAATATTATAGATTTTTGTTTTTAAATCAAGCCAAAGTATAGTCTAATTTTCTAGAAGATAAATGCTTAATAATAATTAATACTTGTTACTTTTTTTTTCTCGTTTTTCTCCATTTAAACTGTGATACTTATGTGATTGTTATATTATTATTATTAATATATAGAAAGTAGGTGGAAAATAGAATTCTCATTTATACATACCTATCTCAGTCTAAAAATTAGAATAGTATGACAATAAACGATGTTATAATTAAATTCAAGTAATAATTTTTAATCTTAAGAACTCTCAAAAATATTTACGTCCGCGTAGTCACCCCTCACAAATTGGTTTTCGATTTACCTTTGAAAAATTAAAAAGCGGGAATTGATAAATATTGTTTACAACTAAAACGTTTGATTAATACTCTTTTAAAATCATCAAGACATTAAAATTTTATTATAAACTTAATTTAATAATAAGTCTTTTTAAACCGGATTTGGCTATCAAAAAACAACAGACCAAAAAAATCCTTAGTTAGCTAAAAATATCACATATTACATAAATGTATATTCCCGCCCACGTGTTTGCATAATATTATAATTTGTGAAAAATTTAGAAGACATTTATCTTGGTGTCTCTGGTGGGTGCCTGAATACATTTTTTTTTGTTTTAATCTCCTTAGATTTATTACTATATTCTTCTTAATATCCGAAATTTATTATTATATTGCATATTATAATATAATGGCGAATACGAAATAAAATGCGGGTCAAGGCGCACGTTTTGCCAACAACACATCAGGGATTTCCACTTTGAAAATCAAAAAATTCAACAACACTTTTAATTTATTTATATCTATTAAAATATAAACAATATTGAAAATCATGTTTAACCAGTGACGAATAAGGTATTTGATTTATAACATGTTTATAATCTTCTATCAATAAAATTCACGTATTGTTTGTTCAACCCGGAACAGTTTATTATTAATATTTATACATATAGTAATTTTAGATAAAAAGGACGTACATCAGGGCATGTTTTTATCACCCTTTCGCATTTAGAAATTCAAAATTCTCAATGTGTGAGAAGCACTGAATAACTAAGAGATGAATGAAAGTGAGTAGAACATAATATTTATAAAAAAATTACGTTTCTTGGCAATACTCTAGGGTAAATATCAATGGCATATTATGTCAAAGGTGGGAGACAAAAAGTACAAATTTAAGTACGTGGTACTTGTTGCTCTAAAAACATCTTAATAAGATCTTGTATTTTCATTCACAGAAAAGATTAACTTGAGACCAATTAATTGGAATAGTTCAGGAAATAATCCAAGTTTGACTTTTTTCAACTTTGCGACGAAATCGTAAAATATATATTTTTGTAATTGCAAAATAATTGTTTATACACATTTTTGTGAATAAGTCGAAAAATCGTAAGAATTATAATAAATAAAAAAGGAAAACAAAAAAAAAAGTAACGTTAGGCCCCGACGAGATTCGAACTCGTGATCTCCTGTTTACTAGACAGGCGCTTTAACCAACTAAGCCACGGCGCCTCACATTGGCGTTTGTTAATCGGCAGATAAAGTGGCAAAAATCCGTCTATAGATTATAGCTGTTGTAACCTATAGACAGTGCTATTACTAATATAAATTTAATAAAATATCCTTATTATCGTTAATATTAAATATTCTTCAGTAATTATTTACAAAACGGTTTTCAGTTTTTTGTAAATTTAAAATGCTCGTGTAAACTTCGTAGTTTACCAAGTTTACACGAGCACCGTAATGTGGTTTAGTGGAAATCGGTTTAACATAATTCGCGTGTATAAACACCCGTAAAGCGCTTTAGCGATCGTACTTAGCTTAAATCGATTTTATAGGTATAGGTGGATGATCCGGGTTTATAACCGATTCCAAGCGATCTATCGGTTTTAACCGCGGTTAAGCCCTTGGTTCACCTTGAACAGTCCCTTTATAACATAACCAATCGTGTCCGCTTGGACGTGTTTGGTTGAAGTAACTTCGTAATTTGTCAACTGTCACTATCATCATTTTGTTTGTTTTTAAATAATACCCCAGACGCCACTAATATTATATGTAATTAGTTCTTAAACATAAATATAAAAAAAGAAAACTTATTAGCCATAATAAATTTTGTATCATTTTTAAAAAGGAAATAATTTGTTGTTTGTTTTTATTTTTCCCGCACTTATTTCAATATCTTTGACATTTGACGTTTAGAAAACAGCTCCGGACGTGGGTAATTACTGTTCCAAATTGATGACGTATAAAGGGCTAATTGGTGACGTCACGTATCTCAAGCCGTTATAACTATAACCGCTTGGACGTGTTTGGTTAATACCATTTAGGAACGGTAATTACCGGTAGACCGCTTGGAATCGGTTTTAGTGTAACCGTAAACGTCTAAGCTAAGTCAATACTGTCATTTGAGGAGTAGTGATGTAGTATATATATACTTACTAACTACTAGTGCTGAGCTATTGATTGAAGCACCACATACTTGACGATTGTCTTTTTCAAGTTCATTTTGGGTGGAAAACAAGCCAAGCCTCATGATTTTCTTCCAATTTAAAGTTTTTACGTAATTCTATAGCTTTTTGTAGTTTTTTTGTGATTTTCCGGTGTCATGGCTTGATCTCACGAACTTAATATATACCTGGACTGCGAATTTAATGAAAAGTAAATGACCGCTACTAGGTGGCCGCCGTTTTGCGTGATTGTATCTATAATAAGCAACATAGACAGTGAATTCACAATAATTCGGTTTTGAGAAATAGTGAAACAAATACGTTTAAATAAGGATGCTGATTCATTATTCACATATTAAATAAGGAGGAAGCGATATCGCCTGATGCAGACGATATGCCCAAGCGTGTCGTTGACAAATCGCCAAAAACTAGGCAATCCGGTATGCTCACAATTGAAAATGCTATTTAGAATCAGTCATATCGAGTCATCGTGTCGAATCGTGATTTTAGAATACCAAATTCCCAATGATGGTTTAAAAACAATATCAAAGACAAAAATAAATTTAGTTTATGATAGGTCACACGTCAAACGTCAACGTCGTGGAGTTCATTACCGTTATTTAATATATTTTTTGTTGGCAGCACTAAAAGTGTTCAGAGTGACCAACATCGAAAGGACACAACTACTATAAAAATGGCGGCCACTAGGCAACGGTCATTTTTGGGTATCGTGGCCATATGCATTAGCAGTCCAGATATATTTATTAAGTTCGTGGTTGATACACTATTTTACAAACGTATCAACATCCAATCATCGTGCAACTATACATAGAGGAGGGGACAGGTAGATTTCAATTATGACATACCTTAAGCTTGGTTCACAATAAGGTACGTACCATGCAGGTACGTTCCATGTAGTAAGGATCGTGCGAATTCATACATTAAAAACGTAGGTCGTCAAAAAACGTAGCAAAATTCATGCTGTCTCCCTCTGAATATTCCTTTCTCTAAAATGCCTGTCAAATATCTAACAAAAATTAATTGCCAGCTTAGCTATCAATGTCAACCTTATTCTTTATTCTACTAGCGTACCCTTTTGATTGGTTATATTGGCATATAACCAATCAATTTATTATAGCGGGTTATCCAATTCGAGGTTGGCTAAGTACAACCCTGCCGTTTGACACCTGCCACAAATAAACTTCATGTGAAGCGTTTTTTTTTTTAGTCGAAGGTTTGCCATTTATAAATATGGATCGTTTAACAGTCGAACAACGTACTAAAATTATTAAATTGTTCTATAAAAATGGTGATTCTCCTGTGTTAACGTTTAGAGCTTTACGAGCTGATTACGGTCGACATAATTAATCGTCCTACAGAGCAAACACAGTAAGAAAATTTGAAGAGACTGGATCGGTTACTGATATTGTGAGGCACTTTCATCAACGTAACGTTCGTTCAGCTGAAAATATCGCTGCTGTAGTTCAAAGTGTGGTGGAAGACCCAAATTTGTCAATTCCTCGGCGTGCTCAAAATTTAGGTTTGTCTTACGGCTCACTGTGGCGAGTTTTGCATTTGGATTTACAGCTTCATCCGTACAAAGTCCAACTCACTCAAGAACTTAAGCCTACAGACCATAGACAACGCAGAACATTCGCAAATTGGGTGCTTGAACAACAAGCTGCTGATGCTCATTTTTCGAGCAGAATTTTCTTCAGTGATGAAGCTCATTTTACGCTGTGTGGCTACGTAAATAGACAGACTCAGGTGATCGTAGAAAGGCCTTTGCATCCCGAAAAAGTGACTGTATGGTGTCATTGGTCCGTATTTTTTTGAAAACAATCCGTGGGAGAGCCTTAACAGTAAACTCTAAGCGGTATGGAAGCATGTTGACCAATTATTTTTTGAGAGAAATCGAAGAAGAAGATCTGGAAGATATGTGGTTCCAACAGGACGGGGCCACAAGTCACACAACACGGGCCAACCGAGCTCTTTTGCAAGAGAAGTTTCCAGGACGTTTAATTTCAAGTTTAGGTGATCTATTGGCCCCCAAGATCCTGTGATCTCACACCTTTGGATTTTTTTTGTGGGGCTATGCGAAAGATCGTGTCTACGCCAATAACCCTGTTAGAGGTCCCGCGGTGGACATTTAAATGATATTGTGTTTCACATATAATGGAATGATTCAATCTTTAAAACAAAATAAACATTTCGTCTCCATCTGAATATCTTGTGTGTTTTATTTAACTTTACTTTCCCAAGCATAAAATGGATAACCGTATATTAGGAATATGATGCAAGAAATGAAATTGAACCATTCCATGCGTCTTACTTCTTTTTGCTTACCGTACGGAATTTATGAACCAGGCTTTAGTGTTTTCTAATAATGTTCCGACGCATTTTGGATGTATTATCATTTTCCAAGGAATTATACATTCAATCTTATTTTGGACATATCTATGTCACTGTTCTCAATTTAAATTTTTTTTTTACAATTCAATCTTTATTCTTGGACCTCCACTGGAAAAATGTCCAATATTTCCTTTTACTTGTCTTCATCTAGGTTAAGAATGTCACGATTTCGTGCAAATATCCTTTAGGCACTAGTTTGCATATTAATAATTGCCCAGACATTCACAGAAATCATAGATTTTTTAAATTTCATTGAATCCATCCTTACAAAAATCTTGGAGGGAGATCTGTCATATAAGTGCTACTAAAAATATGACCAATTATCGAATTTGCTCCAAACACTTCTGATTCTGATTTTAACAACCTCGATTATCCTGTGGGACTTAGATGGGACGCTGTACCACGGTCACCACATAAAATTGAAATGCAAAATGAGCATAATTACTCAATGGCTCCTAATTAAAAAAAAAAGTCTATTTGCCACCCATTGCCAAAGGGTGTTTCAAGATGTATTCATTGATGTTTGTCGGATTGAGAGAGAATGTTTACTCAGTTAGTAAAGAAGCACTAAGTTTATTTGAAGAATGGAAATCCTCAAAAATCACGGTTGCAAAGTTCTAATTCACCAATCATCTCTTCAGACCTTGCTTCAGACACTGTGAATCTGGATAGCACTCCAATATCCTCCAGCTCTGATTTCTCTAGTTTGAAAACTAAGAGAAGCCATAGTGAAAAATACTCTTTTTTTCTTCAGAATCTGGCATTCTTGCCATGGCAGGACAGTCCTGCCTGCTAAGGATAATCAAGAAAAGTGTACAATGCACAAGAAATTATGTACAATGCATGTAAGTCAGTGATGTTTAAGTTATTCTAAACTTAAGTTTCTTCTCAGTGAAAGACCTCATGTTGCATCCATAAAATCGCTGTATAATGATGGTAGGTTTCAGTTTATTGAGCAAAACTTTAATGGACAGAATAGGACAGGAACACATGGCAAAAATGCCGAAAAGAGAGTTTCAAACAAAATAAGAAAGATAATACTATAATAGTTAAGAAATATAATGAAATTTATGCAATCAAGAAGCGAAAGTGAGGGTGAAATATCAGATTGAGCAGATAGCGATACTTCCAATAGAGAGATTTTGGAATCAGATGAAGACATTGTGGAACTGGGTGAAAACTTGAACAATATTCGTAGGAAGTGCTTTGTGTTAGTTTAGTTTGCAACAAAAAAGACAGTTGTTTTCTATGTGGGTCAAGTCGAAGGTATTGCATACCATGAAGATAGAGTAAATTTCTTAAGGAAGAAAGGTAATAAGTTTGTTTTTCCTCAAGTGAAAGACGAGGCAAAAGTACTAGTGTTTGATAGCCTCTTTAAATTATGGTTGTACTTCTAGATTGCATTCCAATATAATGTAATCTTTCATAAATATAAGTTTTAATCTGTATTTCTTTGTTAGTAGCCAGTGCGCCCCAATGTTGCGGCCACTCTACCCTTAGTGCGGGGTACAGTAACCAAAAATCAAGGCTGATAAAAATGTTTAACTTTTCTTAAGAATATGTCATTTAGTTTTAGTCTAAAATCTATTATTGTGTTATTAGTACAGATTATGTTCTTTATTTCCCTAAAAAAAAAAGAGAGCTCAATTTGTATAAAAATCTTGGCAACAATAAGTAAAAGGTGGCCACTGTGACCAGGTCTTCCCTACGTATATTACCGAACCTATAAATATATGTAAATTCCCTAGTTTTAGCATTCTTATTTATTCATTGTATTGTTGTTAGTAGTAAATCTATTCTTTATATGCTTCTTTGAATAAAATATTTTTTTTCAAAAAGAAGTTGTTTCGGTCAGTAAACGTATTTCGCATCAGCTTCTGTATATCTTCAAATGTCGCGCAATAGATCAGGCTTAAATTTCCCGCCACGCGTCAGCTAAGATCATCGCGTCCGTCCTTGTCAACAACGTCAATAATGCTGTCAACAGAATTTCAGTCTGTTCATTAGGCAACACGCATTTCTCTACATCTGTGTTCCGTGATTGACAGATCAAATGTCAACATGAGTAATTTTGCAACAATTCCATTACAAAAGTGAAAACAATAAAAATGTAATTTTTTAATTAAAATCCATCGTCTTAGTTTAATTATTATGATCGATAGGATGACTCCCTTTCGCAGAAAGAAAAATGCCAAATCGTTTCCGGTCAAAGTTTGCACCCTCGATGCGGAATTGGAATTCAATTTGGAGGTTTGTTTTTGGTATTTTGTCAGCCAACAACTCCTTATTTATTTATTTATTTATTCATATCAGTTGTGGGCTGATATCTTTTTTAATTATAGAGCCATTAACGTAAGGATAGATGACAATAATTTATTAAAACAATAATGTATCCCTACATAAAATAATTTTCATTAAAATTTCAGTGGAGAGCAACTGGAAGAGATCTTTTCGAGCTAGTTTGTAGGACAATAGGCTTAAGAGAAACTTGGTATTTCGGACTACAGTATGAAGATTCCAAGGGATTCATATCATGGCTAAAACTAGACAAAAAAGGTGAAAATAAATCTTGTGTAAAATCCCAAAATTTAATGTCATAATTTATGTTTAGTGCAAGATCAAAGCATTCAGAAAAACCACCAGACGTCATCATTTATGTTCCTTGCCAAGTTCTATCCAGAAGAAGTTGCAGAAGAACTAGTACAAGAGGTGACTCAACACCTGTTTTTTTTACAAGTTAAACAGGCGATCCTTTCTATGGATATTTATTGTCCTCCGGAAGCTTCAGTATTATTAGCTAGTTATGCAGTTCAAGCAAAGGTAAATTACACGAGTTTACAATATTTTGTCTCATATACTTTTAACAGTTTGGTGATTTTGACGAAGACACTTATAAACCTGGAATGCTTGCTAGCGAAGATCTTTTACCTCAGAGGGTTATTGATCAGTATCAAATGACTTTGGAAATGTGGGAGGAAAGGATCAGAGTATGGTATGCTGACCATAGAGGTAATTTTTTTATAAGATTCCTATTTATATGTGTTACAGATTAGCGTTTTAGTGTTTTCTTGAAAAAGTTAATTAGATTTTAACATAAATTGATTGAGTTTAATGCATGGCATTTTTGAAGGTATGTCTCGAGATGAAGCTGAAATGGAGTATCTAAAAATTGCTCAGGACTTGGATATGTATGGTGTAAACTATTTTCCTATACAGGTATGAAAAAAGAAGTTAATTTTTAACTTAAGTTTTTGTGTAGTTGAAGTTATAAAAGTTTTATATGGCAAAAATATCCTCTTTAAACAGATAATACAAGACCGAATAATTATATTTATTTAGAAAGACTTTACAAGCACCATAAATGAAGTAATAGTAATTATATGTAAAGCATATAATGAAGAAAAGAATAAAAATCTAAGGAATACTTATGTTAGACCTAAAAATACACCATAATATAAAAGATAAACCATGTTCTGTAGAACATATCCTGATATACAAGCAATATCTTAATGTCTCATGTTAATATTAAGTATATATATGCCTGTCATTTATTTATTTAGAAAACTAATACAATTTCCCTTTTACAACATTAAACTCCAGTCAAAAATAATATGTATGTATAGATTATAAAAAAAACAATATAATATTGCACATTTTCACTAAAGTTACATCTAGAAAGGAAGAACAAAACCCATATATATTTCATTACATTATACATAGAAAAACATTTAAAGATCAACCATCAAGGGTTGTCAACAAATGGCTTGTTATATCATTTTTCAATTTGTGTTGGCAACATATAAAGACCACAGGCAAAGAAGGCGTTATGTCAAAAAACGGGATTTTGAGAAAACCCGTTTTAAAGCATTGAAACCTTTATTTTTGTTCGTTGGGGTGAGTAATATTCCAAATAAATGATACACAAATGTAGCTTTTATGTTTAATATTAATGTTTATCTAGTAAATTAAATCAAATAGTAAATAAATCAAAAAGAAGAAAAAGACACCTCATTACAGAAAAAAAAAGGTAAAAACGCACTTTGTCATATTATAATTTATTACAAAACATTATGATTTTTATCCAAAGTTTTTCATAAAAAAAAAATCGTAATTGTCTAAAAGTATTAATAGTAGCAATGATTAATTTTTGTGGTGGCCAGTGTCAGTTTCTTGAAAATGGAATGCTGTCAAAGTATTGCTGAGCCTCGGGTCCGCAAAATTTTTTAAGATCTTGTAAATCTTTGCACTTTGCATGACTCAATCATTGACATCAATGGTAATGGACCTAAAATCTTAAAAATTTGTCATACACTAAACTCACCATCAAATAACAAATCGGGTAGATTAAATTCTCCAGCTTTAAGCAGTTTATTAGGTCGAAATTTTCTGTCTGTTATGGGGCTTGATTCCCACATCTCATTGTAGCTGTTTCTGAAGTAGATTAATTGGGGATGTTCTCTCACAATCTTCAGTTCTCTTATAGGTCTTGTTGAAAAATGACATTTTCTTCTATATCTGGGCTTCAAAAAGGACGTCCAGTTTCTAAAAAGATCTTGTTTGGCTTCAACAACTTCAAAGGGCATAGGCCTTGCCCTAGCAGATTTGAAGTGATCATACCAGTCCGTCGGTAATTCTGCACGTATTTTTTGGTTAATGAGACCAAATCTTTGTCACATTCCATGTAACTATGGCCTCTGATTGGGAATGTTATTTTAACTGAATCTAGTTTCTTTTCAGTATGTATTATGTAATGAAGAGCACGAATTAAAGTGTAGTTTTTATTTTGGCCTCCACACGAGTCACAAAAAATCTCCAAATGTCGAACATATTCACCAAGAAAGTTAAATAAAAAATGATGGAGTAGAGAGCTAACGGAGTCACTACCTTTATTTCCAGTCATTTCTGGAGTCATGTAAAACACTGAATGGGATGTGGATAAAACATGAATGTTGAATGAAGAGATGGAAAGTTGTCTTTTGTAATAAACATCATTCGTTGTTATATTAGGAACTGGCAGATTTTTTGCGTAATCTAACTCAAACTCAAAAATGCTTTATTGTCAATATAAACATAGAAGTTGTAGACAAAGCCAATAGACTGTACATTAAAAGAATAAAAACGAGAAACTAATTTAAAATAAAATAAAATTATATAAAACTTTGAAAAATACTTAAATGCTAATCATTAAAAAATTCACTTAAACTATAGTACGCTTTACTAGCAAGAAATGTTTTCGTCCTTGTACGTAGGCTTTTTTCAGTCTTAAGTTGTCTTATTTCTAGTGGAAGTTTATTAAACAGCTTTCTACCTCCATATATGATAGAGCTACGGACAAGTTCAAAATGAGGCATGGGTAGGGTAGTCTCAACAAATAATTTTGTCGCGTATTATAGTGGCTTCCTAAGTGGAGTTCCTGTTTATATAAGAGATTCTTGTAAACCTCTCTTTATATCTCAAAAAAATCCTAACTCTTTTTTTCTCTTTTTATCTTAGAAACAGCTACTCTTATTCATAAATGTCCTAAACATCCCTCCAACACTGGTCATATGACTCGCCACGTTAACGATTTTCCCTTACCAATCCCTACATCCTCCCTCACCAAGAACTCACTTATATACCTTAGCAAAAAAATTTACAACCATGTTCCTCTATGTATCAGACAAATTTTAGAAGTTAAGAGATTCAAAAAGGAATTAAAATCACTTTTATTATCTAGGGCATATTATAGCCTTGACAATTTTTTTAATGATACCTTTTAACCTGTGCTCTGACATCATTTTAGTGTTTTAGTTTTGTTTCCTGTTAAATAATTTAATTTACTTCCTCTAAATTCTGTTTTATTGACAGCTTTACTTATTTTTTAATGAAATTTATCAAAAAGATGCTTTTTTTTTTTCTTAATCTGTTTTGTTATGATTCATTTTGGTAATGTGTGTAAATTTTATGGTAAAGTGTTTTAGATGTTATGTTTGTTTGAAATTTGAAATTTAAAGTGAATTTGGAATTTTTTAGTTTTTAGGATGCTTGTACACAAGATTTTGTTGTCTTACGTAATATAGCACATTTTCTTTCTTTCTATTTTCTAAAAACTAAGCAAACTGTTTCCAAAATAAAGATACAACACAGGGTTAAAATATTATGACTTACAAAAAGCGGGCGACATGAGTCACGAGGCTTGGCCCCACATAGATATCTAATGGCCCTTTTCTGGAGTACAAACACTGAACTAAAAAGTGAATTTGAACATGAACCCCAAAAGCAAATTCCATATCGAAGGTGCGACTCGATAATCGCGAAGTATGCAGATCTGGCGATGGAGAAATTAAGACTGGTGGCAATAACCCTTAGGGCGTAGCAGCCTGATGAGACTTTTCTACATACATTCACAATATGGTCTTCAAATTTAAGGAACTTGTCTATGGAAAGACCCAAAAACTTACTGAACGGTGGCATGGTGATGGCTTTATTATTTAAACATATATCATTTGTATTACATTTATTGTATTACATCTAGGCAGATAGCTTCTGTAGAAATGCTTTTCTGGCTGTTTTTTTATGTCTCTTTCTATTTGTTTATATTTTACAATCAAGCTTTACATTACAAGCTTCCAATCCTTTTATTTTCGCCAAATGTGTATCACACTCACTGCAGGTGTCTGACCTTGGAAAGCCGAAAGCTATATTGAATTCTGAACTAAATATAGTTCGATATGTTTCATATGAAACTTTTATTAGGGGAAACTTCTCTTCAAACATTTTAAACATCTTTGTAATGTTCAAGTCTTCAGGCAAATAAACCTTGGTGGTTTTTCTTAGGCTATAGTGCGTCTTACGCCCTTTAAAAGATTTAATATGATCCCGGACTAGGTTTCTGGAGTTCTCTGAAAGCTTATGAGGACGATTCAAGTGTTTGCCCCTGCGGTCACGTGGAGCCTTTTTGTTTTAAGGACCTTTGAAGTACTTCCAGTTTTTTCCTTTCAATGCCATGCATCGCCAAAAAAGCTTTTTGACACACCTGCTTTTCTTGTATGCTTCCATTGGCAGAGAATCTTATTCTATAATGATAGGAGGCATCGTGAAGTATAGCAGCTTCTTCTGTTTTGCGAGGCCTTCTCTGTTTTATTGGTAATACTGTGATTAAACCGCATAAGTAGATATTTTGCTCATCAACCGAATTTAATTCGTTAAACCGCCTAATTACCTGTAACCTTTCTACTTCGGGCACATTTTCAAAGCACTTGTAACGTTTGCAACCACAATCTTTGCCAATAACATGGCTTCTTAAGTTGATTTTTTTCATAACATCACTTAATTTTTCATACCGTTTCCTTTTTTTAGTTGAAAAATTCAAGGCAGGCACTACTACATCACTACTTTCAGATTCCGACATAATTATTTTTACATCAAGCACCGCGTGTTGAAATAAACAAACTAAACCATAATTTACTACGAAATGCAAAAAATTTTAAATTAAATAACAAAAAAGCAAAGGTTTAGTCTGACTAAGCGCCTTCTTACCCAGCACCGCACTGACATGACGCCTTTTTAGGCTGTTCGTCAATATTAAAAATTGAAATTACTCCTGACTGAGCGCATTTATAGCCTGAACGATAGGATAGGGTTAAACTTTTGAAATTTTTCTAATAGATGGCACTGATAACTCAATTTCCTTAAAAATTGACATAGCGCCTTCTTTGTCTGTGGTCTTCATATTATATTTACTTGAGTTGGCTCAAGTAAAAATAATATTATTGGTAAAAAGCAAGGAATTTTTTGATCACATTCTTGTGGTAACTTGTGATGTATGAAAGTCCATTCTTTTACAAGTATTATAACTGTGAATGTTGACATTTTTATGAGACCTTGCTCAACAGGTACTGTAATGTTTGACCAATCTTAATTTTGTCGATAATAATGAGCATATTAACCAACAGGTGGTTTTTAACTGGCAACCATTTTAAAGTTTCTAGCATTTTTTTTATAGGAGTCGTATCTTTTTCTAGTATTACTCATATTGCTCTACTTTTCAATTTTCGTAGCCTAGATAATTCCATTTGTGTTAAAAGAAATTAAATAATTCCACTGCAAGAGCTTTAAAGTTTAAATCCTGATCTATCCAAATGCACTTATACTTGCTTAATACTCTTTTTATAGTATTTTCATGCACCTATATTTTTAGGTCTTATAATAGCTGTTTTCGAAATAATTCCCTTGCTATAATCATGTACCTAGTTTTTTGCAATATTAAGCCTTAAGTCATTTAAACTACACCAATTATATACTGAATTCATAATTTCAATTAATGTTATTCGCAGACTAAGTGTGAATGATGTTGAAAAATAAAACAGGGAAAAAAATTAAGCTGTGCAATCTTTAACATAATAAATTAAGTCATTTATACAAGGTGTTTTAACATAGGTACCTGGGAATCTGTAAGAGATGCGAAGATGGTTAAATTGAGACAAAATTACAACATTCTAAGCTTAACAAACTTAAGGCAACAAGCTGCCTAATAAATTTAAAAGTTACGAATGATGTTTTTAGATTTTTAATACGACGTTTTTTTTTTGCTGGTTTTAAGTATCATATTTAGGTTTATGGAGTAATATCCGGTGTTCTCATTCTCATAGATATCAATCAATTAAGCAGTCCTTCTATAGAACAGTTCAGGTGGATATGCTGATATTTATTTTGAGGTAATTTTACCAAGGTTAATTTAATTGAACAGTAGAAAAGTTTTGGCAATTTGAACATGTTGGGAATAGGAAGGTCTTATCGTCTACAAGCTTTGTAAGAAAATATTCTGAAAAGTCTATTAGGACATTAATCAATGCTCAATATCAAGTAGATTTACCATTGCAATGGCGCAAATGGTGCATTTTATTTTTTTTTTTTTGAGGAATACTTAGAAATCAATTTATATTTATTTCTAGACTTACATCTTGACTTGTACAAACATGTATTAATAAATATGTGATTTAATTTGTCTTCAATACTTTATTCTAAATTTCTAGAACAAAAAAGAGACTGAACTATGGTTAGGTGTGACAGCCCTCGGCCTGAACATATATGAAAAAGAAAACAAGCTACAACCAAAAACTACGTTCACATGGAGTGAAATAAGACACATCAGCTTCGACGATAAGCGTTTTATTATTAAACCTGTAGATAAAAACTCTCCAAATTTCGTGTTTTTCAGTCACAAAGTTAGAATGAACAAATTGGTAAGACATTCGCTGCTTCAATCGACTTCTAATATAACATTACGTCATTCCCGTTAAGATTTTAGATTTATGTATGGGTAATCACGATCTATTTATGAGAAGACGAAAGCCGGACTCGATGGAACTGCAACAAATGAAGGCGGCCGCTAAGGAGGAGAAACAGAGGCGGCAAGTGCAAAGAAATCGACTGGCCAGAGAAAAACAATTGAGAGAAGAGGCGGAACGGGATAGGGCGAATATGGAGCAACGATTGTTGCAATATCAAGAGGAAATTCGCCTGGCAAACGAGGCGCTTCGGAGATCTGAAGAGAGTGCAGACTTATTGGCGGAGAAATCTCGCGTGGCCGAGGAGGAATCCGCTTTGCTGAGCCAAAGGGCCGCCGAAGCCGAACAAGAAATCGCCAGGCTGAGGCTCACGGCAATGAGAAGGGATGAGGAAAAAGTAAGTTTGAATATCGTTTTGATTTTTAACAGTATTTTCTATTCTCCAAGTGGAGACATTTCAAAAAGTAGCTTTATTGCCCTAAACAGAGTTATTGGCAAAGCCCTTAGAACATTGAATGCCTAGAATAAGCCTAGCTGCAAACTATAGGCGAGGTTGTTTGAGTTCACCATCTCTCAGACAATGAGGTCAAATCGACTTTCCAATTTTTCATTTAATATATAATTTTCTTAATCCACTACATATTTTTTAATGTGTTGTATTTTATCACAGGTATAAAAATGTACTCTTTAAAAGTTTCGTTTATTTGCTGACTAATAATATATATTTTGAGAGTAATCAACAATTTTTCCAGAATAAAAAAAAGATTCCTGACAAAAAAGTTAATGGAATAAAAAGCAACTTGGCAACGTAGAATACCTCTATATTTACAATGCCCGTATCCGATGTTGCCACTTTGTGTTATTTTTCTAGATATTTTTTCATATCTGTGAAGCTAGCGCCCGATCGATATCCAGAAACCAAAAATCTAGAACGCAGCATACACTATCGTTCATATGTAGAGCAACTTTTTAAAAACAATAAATAAACAAAAAACTATTATAGAGCAACTAAATTTGATTTGAAATTCTGTTCAGTTCCGTTTGTACTCTTCAGATACTCTGTGGTGAATTTAATAATATAAAGACTTAAAATGCCAAGGGGTGTACATTTGTCATTGCAAATAAAGGAAAAGATTATGGAAAAAATAAGAAATGAAGAAAAGCAGTCTTAAATAGCAAAAGACTTAAATTTAAATAAATCCATAATATCCAGAGCTGTTTCTTATTTTAATAGAAGGGGTACTTTGAAAGGAGTTCCTAAAAAGTGGCAGGAAAAGAAAAACTGATGGTGTGGTGGATAGAAATACAAGGTGTCCAAAAAGGGTATCAGCAATGTGATGTTTGCATAAACCCAATACACCATATTTCTATGATCATTTATTTATGGCAAATAAATGTACAGTCAATGGAAATTTATGAACCAAAAACAATATTGTCTAAATGGTGTCTGTTGCGCTGTATGCACTCTTCAAATCGAGAACGAAGAATATTAATAACCCATCCACACATTTCCCTTGATATTAATCTTATTTGCTCCTGGATATTTTGCTTTAATTGATTTGTATCAGCTGGATTATTCTCGCAGACCTTACTTTTGAAGTAACCCCATAAGAAATAATCAAGTGGCGACAGGTCCGAGCTCCTAGGAGGCCAGCTAATATTGTCACCGTCTATAGATTTAGTGTTGGGTTGCTATTTAGCAGTCTGCTACTTTTTCACTGCTATTTGGTTTATAGTAGCAACTGCTATCTGCTATGAGTTTAAGAATCGCGAATTTTTTTTACGCAGGCACCTCGGCAGCTGATTGTCTGGTGTCTCGTTGGTTGCAGCGACAGTGGCACCAAAGCCATATTTTAGCGAGTAAGCGTCTTACTGGGTTGCCTTACAATGTCTTAAGCGTTACGTCATTATATGGTTGCGCTCGAATGACGTCATGTCTAACAGCTGTCAGAGTCTAAATATTAGCTATACCTTTCATCGGTATTCCATTCGCTTTGGAGACTGACCTAAACCATGAAAACACCCATTTGTCTAAGTTTTCAAAACGTTTTTAGTCTAATTACTAAACTAACTAAATCCGATCTCATACATTTTAAGGATCAGATCAAGAGGAAATACAATAAACAAAAAAGTCACTGGCTTAAACATAACCTCACTCATATTTTTTGCACACAGAAATAAACCCAAACTAATCAAAAATCAATTTAAAAAAAATACCCGCAACCTCACCTTTACGTTCTTCACTGTATTTTTTGCAATTCTATTCGCTCTTTTGATAATTTATTATTTTCTGCATTTTTATTTGGTTTGGATGTCTTAACTGTTAATATATATATGAGACATTAATATAAAATAAATAAAACTAATACTAAGAAATATAATGCTTCTACTCTAAAAAAATATCAAAAAATTGATATAAATATTTATTGTTTATTATTGTTTGTATAGCTTTGACTTTGACATATCGAGTTTATTAGCGGTCTCGGGAGACCGCTAACAAACGCTTAAAGCGCCTTATACGGTGACGTCATGACTTGATCGCTCGAATGAGATGTCTTAAAGATGCTTAAAGCCGCTTAAAACCGCTTACTCGCTAAAATATGGCTCAATATTTAGTTAGGGTCATCATTGATGACCGCATTTTATTAAACTGATTCCGACTGACGCCGACACTCATCGGTTTTTTCACCCATTTTTTATCTTTATGGTGCGGCGTCGGCTATAGCGTTATCGGAAAGAAGTCGGCTTTTAATATTTTAAAAATTAAGGAATAAATTTAAAGCTTTTAGCGATGTTTCTTTGTCCACTCGGTCTATTTATATTTTATAATAATTATTCCTTTTGCAAATTCGCTTATGGCTTTTTACAGTATTTTACAGTTTAAAATTTAACAGTTTAAAGTTTACACTGTTTACAGCTAGGACTAGCTATGTACGACATGTACGTATCGAATAAAACTCAAATAGCACCTGCTATTAAATAGCAGCTATTTTCGACTGCTATTTTTGATTCGCATTAGCAAAAGCATTTGCTATACGAAAATAGCAGGTTTGTCCCAACACTATATAGATTACAACAAGTCAGACCACTCGAGCGGCCCTGAAATCGATTACCCCACCCCCCGTTCCTCACCTCGCCATGCATCGGCTGGGTAGAACCCAGGTTTAGTTTTCGCAAGTACGTTAACTTGTGTGCATCCGTTTCGCGAGAGAGTTTTTGCTTGTAGCGTTTTAGACAATAATTTGGTTACATACTACTTGTATAAATATAATTACCCAATAATAAAGTAGTATGTATTTCATCCCTATATGTTAAATATTTTGTTCTGTATTTTGTGTTTTACACAAAAGCATTATGATTTTGAAAACATAATATCTTAGACATTTCTTCAGGCAGATATACTTTTGTACCTGGGAGATTTTAACATCAACTTTTTTAATTTATCTAATCCTATACTGGATACTTTTGAGTCTTATGGTCTGCAACAGCTTATAAATGAGCCTACTAGAGTGACGGAGACCTCAAGCACTCTTATTGATCCTATATTTATCAATAATTTTGACATAGTAAAACAATGTGGAACGATATCTTCAAATGGAATTTCTGACCATAATTTAGTATATGTTAATATGTCTCTTAATATTAAAAAAGCACCTCCTAGAATATTCTCTTTTAGATCATTTAGAAATTTTAATCAACTAAATTTTGAAAATGATCTTTTAAATATGTCGTGGCATCAAATTTTATGGGAAGAGAATTTAGAAAGTAAACTAGAACTTTTCAACTATTTCATTATAGAACTTTTTGATAAACATGCTCCCATTATAGAGGTCCGAGCAACAAAACCAAAAGCTCCCTGGTTAAATGATGACATTCGTCACCTAAAAGTATTGAGAGATAAAAGTTGGCAAAAGTATAGAAAGACTAGATCGGACGCTGACCATTTACTCTATAAAAATATTCGTAACCAGACATTATCTGCCACTAGAGCTGCAAAAAAGAGATATATTATAAATACTTCTCAATTAAACAATACAGCTAAACTCTGGAAAACTCTTCAAGCTTTAAATGTTCGCTCACAAAAAAAACACATTATACCAAGTAACCTCTCAAATCCTAATGAAATTAATAGTTATTTTACATCCTTTTTGCAATCCATATCAAATCCTTCAAATAATCAAATTTTATATTATAACACCCATATATTCAACCCAGAAATAAACTTCAAATTTTCTTTAGCTACAATAGATGAAATACACTCTGCTCTACATAACATCCGAACTAACGCTGTTGGTACAGATCAAATTAATGCAAAAATGCTAAAAATATGTAGCCCTTTAATAGATCATATAATTTTACACATTATTAACACGGCCATAGAGAAGAAACAAGTCCCAACAATCTGGAAAACTGCTCTGGGAATCCCACTACCAAAGAATAGTCAACCCTCCCATTTTTCTGAGTTAAGGATCATAAGTATTCTTCCCACCCTGTCAAAAATTTTTGAGCGAATCCTTTATAACCAAATATTCACTTATTTCGCTGTTAATAAAATCCTGCCTGATAATCAATGTGGATTTCGAGAGAATTTTAGTACAGTATCTGCTTTAGCATCTGTGCTTGATGATAATATATTCAGGGCCTGCGATGAAGGCTACATAAATATTTTGGTACTTCTAGACTTCTCCAAGGCCTTTGATACTCTGGATCACCGTCTCCTATTAGCTAAGCTAAAATATTATGGGTTCGACGCGGACTCTGTTCAATTAATTAATTCATTTCTAAGCAAACGGTCGCAAAAGGTGGTCTATAACAATATTACGTCGAATGCATTGGATATTCTGTCGGGTGTGCCACAAGGAGCTATTTTATCACCCCTTCTATTTATTATTTACACTATTGATATACTTCTCGTACCTAAATACTGTAAAACACAAGCATACGCGGATGACACACAAATCTATGTCTCTTTTGATTATAACAAATCGCAAGAAATGGTCGATAAAATAAACGCTGATCTTCAGGTAATTAAAGAATTATCTGCCGAACATAACCTAAATTTAAATTCTGACAAAACTAAACTATTATGTATTGGCAGCAAAATCAAAAGAAACTCTATTAAAAATAACTTAAAATTAAAAATAAATGATACTACATTAAAATTTGTATCCAGCGCAAAAAATCTTGGCTTAACTATCGACGAAGATCTCAGATTTAGTGCACACGTTCAGAATATAACAAGAAAAAGCTTCTGTGCGCTGAAATTATTATATAATAATCGGCACATTCTTAACTACTCGTTGAAAAAAAGTTTATGCGACACATTAGTACTCTCACATTTCAACTATGGTGACTTTATATACGGTCCATGTCTTACTGCTCTCGATAAACAAAAAATACAAAGGGTACAGAACGCATGCTGTCGATTGATATACGGAATTAGGAAGCATGACCATATTACTCATAAAATTGTAGAATCTAACTGGCTAAATATGGAAAGCCGTAGAAAACTACATCTTTTAAATTTTGTGCATAAGCTTCTCAATACCACTAACACCTCGAATACTCTTAAAAATAAATTTCTGCCAAGGACAAGCATGCATGGACAAAATATTAGAAACAAAAACAAATTCTCCATCCCGTTACATAAAACATCTATGTATAAAAGATCCTTTTCATATAATGCAATCACCTTATATAATTCCATACCTGATAATTTTAAAATATTTAATATTAACAAATTTAAATACAAAATGCGTTTGTTTTTATTTAATCAACAAATTCACCATGAATAAGAAAGGATTTTTTTCTTTCCTTCTTACTAAAGACAAAAAGACACCTAAAATGAGCATGTTGAGGCAATACTTAATAAAAAAAATAAAGGGGTAAATTAGAAAAAATGGGAGAATAACCAGGAAAAGTGTATCAGACTTGTGTAATAAACTAACCTTATAATATATTTGAAGAATTTATAAACAGGTATTGGCATTGTATGCTAAACTGGACTAGGCTTTGAAATTATTTCAAAATATAACTATCTACTTTTTAAAGAAAATCTCTACCTGCTACTGGAGCTATATTACGGTCTTTTGTATCGCACAGTTTGTCGTTGTCTATAATAATTCTTTAAGTAACTTTTCTTTTCTTTCTACAATATGTGCGTACATTTAAAGAGCTATTCGCTAATAAGTTGCATGATATTGTTTTATTTTCACTTCAAAGGGATTAGGTAGGTTAAGTAAGAGTAGCCACATGGCTAGACTTCGCCTCTCTTATATCTCTATAGAAATGTATGTATAATAATCACAACTGTAAACTATTTGTTTGTTAAATAAAAGACGTTTATTATTATTATTATTATTACAATCTTAAAAAGTTTATTATTTATTTTCTCCCCGTAATGTTACTGGAATAGTTTTAGCCGATTTTACAACCTATTATCCCAAACCAACACACCCCACTTCTTTTTGTCGGCCACCAATGTCGGCGTTTAAGACCCGGTAAATTTTGATATTTTAACATATTTTATACATATTTACTATATCCACAAATGAATACAAAGTATATAATTTACAAAACTACTTATTTAGCGCTTATTATGATAATTGTTTGTTATTCTTTTGCGCTTTTGTATTTTTAAAACGACCTAATTCAAAAATTAAAATATCCCATACCGTATTAAAATTATTTTATATTTTCTAGTGTGTTTAAATGTGTTTTTTAATTGTTTATTTATTTTAACTTTAGATTAATTTTTTGAATATTCATCTCTAAAATTAAAACAAATATTAAGTAAAAACTTGTATTTTTTTATAAGACTCCTAAAAATGTAGCAAATTTAAACAATTCAACAAGTAAGGTTTTTTCAAATTCACTTTTTATATTTGACTTAAAAGGCAGCCATTTTGAATCCGCCATATTAAACGCTTCCAATTTATTTAAAAGTTCAAATTCATTGAACTGATCAAAACTTCTAGATACACCAATTTTAGAAAAGGGAAACTTAAAAACATTTTAAAAACTGTCCTTGTTATCGAAAGCCAAGCACCTACAAAATTTGAAAACAATCTGACAAGTAGAACTTATAGTTTAAATAGAATTCTTAGATTTGTTATATACATACATACAAACATTGCTACATAAAGGCAAAGAAGTGAAGCTAATATAAAAAATGTGTAAAAACGTTAATAATTAAGAAACACTGTCATATAAACACATCTATTCCAGTCCTATAAAAAAAGTTCTTATTTTATGACTTAAAATACTTCTTATGAATACTCCTCGTATAAAAATAATCAGCGCGCCTCAGAATTTGCTTTCATCGATATTTACGATAAACCCTGGTAAACGCGCGTACGCAGCAAACAGCGGGATTCAAGGTCAGTTTTGCTTTAACGCGGGCGGTATAGGAAGTGGTCTGACTTGTTGTAATCTATAGACGGTGATATTGTCTCTTCTTGAAATGACTTTATTGGGGAATAATTGTTGAACATCTTCAATTGCCCGATTTGACGTATGGCATGTCGCACCATCCTGCTGAAACCAGGCTTCTAAGTTAAAACCTTGAAACTGCCGGAGCGATAGTGCAAGGAAATCTTGTAACATTGCACAATACCACTCGGTATTAACGGTAAGTGCCCGTCCGTTTTGATCTTCAAAAAAATACGGCCCAATTATGCCATCAGCAGATATAGCAGCCCATACGACCACTTTGGGGCTATGCAGTGGACGTTCGTGTTTTCTGAGAGGATTAACGTCAGACCAGTACCTGCAATTTTGCTTATTTACGTGGCCATTCATGTAAAATTAGCCTCATCACTGAATAAAATGTTATTGAAATCGACGAATCGTTCCATCATTTCATTGACAAATTCTAACCGTGTATTGTAATCCCTCGGTTTTAATTCCTGCACTAACTGTATCTTATATGCATGCAGATGCAAGTCTTTGGTCAAAATGTTATGTAAAGATGATCTTTTGAGAGTAGTCGTCTGACTTCGCTTCCGTACAGATAAGGTTGGATTCTCTCTGACTGATTGACGTACTCGTTCAATGTTTTCTGCACTTAGGATTCGTGGGCGGCCTGGATTATGAATTTTCACTGTAGATCCAGTAGCTTCAAACATTCTGATCCATTTCCTAATAACATCAGGGCTAGGTGATAATTGAATACCATGTAATTGGTAATGAACGCGATATAGACGGCGTGTTGTCACGATTGAATTATTGTTTTGGTAAAATGCACGTACACAAAAAGCGCGTTGCTCTCCGGTAAATGGCTCCATTGCAACTGAAATTCCTTGAACCCGTTTACATTTTGACTCTCACCGTAAGTGGCGGCGTTGCCACGTCTGAGATTAAATGCACATATAAGTGCTGATACCCTATTTGGACACCTTGTATAAAGAAATTATTTGTGCAAGATCCCTTTATTAGTGCTTCTCGAGTTAAACAGCAGTTAGGACTTGTTTCAATATCGGTAAGTACTATAAAACGAAGACTTATGGAAGCTGGTTTACATGGCAGAAAGTTCGCAAAGAAGTCGTTTATCTCAAAGAAAAACAGAGGGTCTAGACTTCGATTCGCAAGAGAGCATCTTAACTGGACTTACCAAAAATGGTAAACCGTAGTATTTTCTAACTAGTTAAATCCGATAGTATTTGCTGGGTAAGGAGACTGGTGAATGAAAGATTTAACCCTAAGTATGTATACGCGACCCACCGTAAAACACGGTCGTGGTGGCATTATGGTTTGGGGTTGCTTTGGCGGGTTTGGTATGGGTCTATTGGTGAAAATCAAAGATGTTATGGATCGTTTTTTATACCATAGACAGGAGACAACAAGAAAGGAGACAATCTGCTTAAGATGTATTTTTCCACATGACAGCCCAAAACACACATCAAAATTAATTAAAAATTGGTTATACAAGTGTTAATAAACTTGGTGTTATGCTTTTTCCAGCCCAAATCCCAGATCCCAATCCCATTGAGAATTTCTGGGATGAAATTGATAGGAGAATTCATAAAAAAAATTATCAAAGGTGAATGAATTGCATCAGGAAATTCAAAAAATCTGGATTTTGAGAAGAAATTTCTCAGGACTATATTGGTGGACTATTGAAATCAGTGAAAAAGAGGCATGAAGCAGTTATTAGAAATAAAGGATATACTACCAGATAACTAAATAAAATCTAAATTTATTTAAAAGAAATAATTTAAATTTAAGTTGCTCTACTTTTGACCGATACATTTTAGATTTCTTTTAGTTTTTATATATACAGGGTATTGAAAATAAAAATTGTGATATGAAATACAGCTATAATAATACAAAACAATAGCTGTATTATTATTATTACAGAACCCCCTGGAATATTAAGCATGTTATCAATAGGTACTAAACATGGACAATATGGGATCTACCGTTTTTCTAAAATAGTGTCGTTGCTTTGAAAATGTCTTGAACCCTGATGATGGCCGAAAGCGCTAGGTAGCAATGTTTAAATTATTATATACGCTGAATAGAAGTACTGTGTTTTATTCATTAAGCAAACACAGCGTACAACTGATACGCTCATTCTATTTTAATGAAGAGTCACAATGTTTCAGTCAAAGTTTCAAGTTCATGACTCATCAAAAGAAGATTTTGTATAAGGAGATTAGCGACCTACGAAAGAATTTAAATCAAATGGCACTTGCAGTTCCAAAATTGACAGCGGCGGTGGCCAAAAAGAAGAACGTCTGCAAACCTATTGTAAAAAAATCGGTTTCTATCCAGACATGCAGCTCTAACAAACCAGTCCCAAAATTTTGATGCTTCAGAAAAAGTTTTTATTCCACCGACACCTAAATCTCTCAAATTAGATGACTGGCATTATGTAGTAGTGTCTAAAATACGAACTTCTTACCCGGCAAACCAAATTGCACATTATGTAAAGGAAAAACTGGGGACAACCGACTTTATTCTATGCCGCCCTATGCTAAAAAATAATGACAGATTCCGAATTTAAAGTTGGCGTAAAGGACGAATGTCTTCTGGAGAAAATGAAGAACCTTAGCATGTGGCCACCAGTTATTTTAGTTGACAATACAATTTCTGCAATCCAATCTGGCACTATGGAAAGAAGAACTATTAAAATTGGTTGTGATAAGAAAAAAATAGCTTTTGTGGCAGAAAAATCTGTTATCAGTGTAGGGAAGAGGGGGGCACATTCGGCCACTTAATGGTTTTTGATTTACAAAATTCTGAAAAGTCCACATTTTTTACCATTTTTCAGTGTAGGCACAATATTTACACTTTTTCTTAATGTTAGCATCGAAGTATTGTTTAATTTAACTTATAATATTTTTTTTATTATAAATCCAAAACAAATCTCTATAAGGGCTGAATCTGCCTCATTGCGGGGTACAATCGGCCAGGCAAAGGGGTACATTCAGCTATACATAAATTTACCCAAAAAAACGGTCCCCCTATTCTTTTTAATATGGTTTATTTAAAATATCTTCTTAACTGTTATTCCTTCAAAGTTATAAAAAAAAGTTACACTTAAATCCCTACGAGATTTTGAAAATTTTGAAAGTTTTGCATAAATGTTTCCCTGTTTACAAGACCCGATATACCTACTTTTGGTGCCATTTTGCCGTTAGTGTAAAAACACAGTGGACACCGATTTCCTGCTTACCGGCAGCCAGCGCCGATCGGCGCCTATAAGCTTCTATAATAAATAATGCTTTCAAGTTAGCAATAACACAATAGAGACAGACTCAGGCTTGTTGGCGCTGGTAGTCGGCGTCACCGGTTTTACCGGAATGATTATTTAGTTCTTTCTAGCCGGTTGTTCGTACAGGCAGACAGATACAGCTATGGATATAGAGATTTTAATAGCATCAGTGTATAAGAAATGCCCAATATGGGATAAGAAAAGTAAATTACACAGCAATATAAATGTTGTTGACAAATGTTGGAAAGAAATTGCTGAAGAAATGAAAGAGGATGGTACGTATGAAAATATATATCTATTGCTTCGTTTATTATAATATTATTGTTTTTATTTCTCTAAAAATATGAATAAATAGATTATTATTTATCGTATGACAGAGTGATGTTGGAAAAATATGTTACAAATATATCTCTAATCGTTTTGGCTTCATTTAATGGTCGTCCTGTTACTTGCCATCTATTGTGATCAGGAATATTTAACCTTACATCAATTACTTTACCTTACAATTATATGATCTGCAGTAGCTATGTCAGTTTCAATGCACTTTAAAAGTAGTCTCCATCACCGAACATAAACTAGAATAGAAGGATCACTCTAAGCGCCGCCCAAAATATTGCCTTTCTCACTCGCTTTCTGATGCTACTCTTTTTTGTTGCCCGGTGGCGACTGCGTTATACGGGGGCGTCTTCAATATTAGAACTATGTTAGCGTTGTGCGGAAATTTTGTACATTAAAAATGCCGGCGATATGTTGCGTAGATGGCTGCAGGAGTAAAAGGGGATATACATTTTTTTAAAAATAAAAATGGATTAGTTTACAGAAAAAAATACACGCTTTTCTTCGGTATTTCTTAAATATCTCGGAAAATTGAGATCCTACAAAAAAATCTAATAAACAAAAGTTGGTTTAAAAACAAAAGATTGGCTTTTGCTTGATTTATCTAGGTGCTATAGGCGCTAAGATACAACTGTGTGAACATAACCCCTTTTTTTAGATAACAAAATATAATGACGTAAAATAATAACGTGAAATAATTTAAAAAAAAAACGTTTTTTAGACAAATATCTAGCACATTTTTTCAAGTATGTACTATCAAAAACTTTAAAAATAAACTTGATTGTAAGTCATTAGCATAAAAATTAAAAAAGTTAGGAATAAAATAGAAATAATTGCAGTTTAAAAAAAAATTATCATAAAAAATTATGTATTTATTTCAAAAATTAAAGCGTAGCCTTCTACAATGGACTATATATAGGTACCAATAATATGTTCAAAAAGTGTCAGCGATTTAGAGCACATATTTTTTTTAAATCGTGATTTTAATCTAAAAAAATGCAAAATTTTTGGTAATATTCTGTTATTAGTGGTGGTTTTTAATAGTGAAAGCTATCCGATTTATTATTAGTTGCATTGCAATCATTTGAATGATATAAATTTTAGCCACTTATACCGTCTAACCATACTTAAAACTGCATTTTTTTCGTCATTAAGGGTGGTTTTTAAGGGTTTAAGTTTCAAAATATTGATGTGTACTATAATCCCCAATGTAAAACTATTTTATTAGAACGTGGTTTTGACGTTTTGATAAATGAATGAATGATTACAAATGGTTAGTGAGGGGTGTAAATTAAAATTATCCTGAAAGTATATTTTTAGAGATGGTAAAATCATAAGATAATGAAAGCAAACAATAAATTTGAAAAAATTATTGAATTTTGAATAATCAAGATATTTACAAATTTTTGATACTTATTATTTTTATTTCATACTTTTTAGTGCATTTTGAATTTCGGCGTCGCGTCGGTGCAATTTTTTACTATGTAATTTTGTTTCAGAAAATAAACTGAGGAAAAAATGGAAGTATATCAGGGATCAATTTTCCGTAGAATTAGGAAAATTTCCTCCTCCACGTTCAGGTGATGCCGCAAATGATACTCCGACATCCAAGTGGCCATACTTCAAACTGCTCTTATTTTTGAAAGATACGGTAATGCCTAGAAAGTTGAAAGGAAATTTGCCACAAGTAAGTGGTCGTACTGAAAGCTTTGCAGAAAGTCAAACTGAAGCAGAAGAGTCGATTCAGTCATCGATGGAATTAGACGAGACCAGCTTTTGTTCCACTGAAGATGTTGTACCTCCTCAACGAAATGCTGGCGATGATATCGTAGAAAATACAAGGCAAGAAAATATTGAAACACCTTCGAGAACAAAAAGGAATACTGATGTATCTTCGACACCACAATTTTCATCTAAAAAGAAACGAGGCCCAACAGAAATATTTAACGACTCATTATTAGAAATTGAGAAACAAAAAGTAGCATTCCTAGAGTCAAAATCTAAGCGAGCAAATGAGAAAGAAGATGAACACCTCTTGTTTTTTAAAAGTCTTCTGCCTCATGTGAAAAAAATTCCTGAGTCACGCGTATTAGCTTTTCGATGCCGGGTTCAAGAGCTAGTTGAACAATTTTCATACCCGCTAAATAGGTTCGAATCTGTTTCATCTACGATCCTTGGTCCTTCAACTTCCAACTCATCTATTTCCAATCAATCACTGAATTAAATCGTTTCACTGCAGAAGAAGAATGTACAAGTCTCATTTTATCAAACATGGAACAACCTGAAACGGTTTCTGGTACTTCCGAATGTCCCCCACCACTGTCCTTCTTTTTGAAATAAAAATTTAATCAACCATTTTAAGTCTTATTTTTGTTGAAACAAAACCAACATATGTAATTATTTGCTAGACGTTTTGTTAATAGTAAATGATTTGTTTGTTAGTAACCTACTTAAAATATATACTCGTAAATATTATAAAGATACTTACCTCAAGGTAATGACTAATCTTTCTTCTGGTAAAATGGGCTGACTGTGAAGGTTACACCAGTTTTTAGTTAGAAGATGTTTAACTTTTTCTAGAATATATTTGAAGGTTTCATGGTTCATTCTGGTGTACTGAAAAAAGCGGTCAGGGTCATCTGTCAACTTCTTGAACAAATGATGATATTCACCATAAAGTACCCTCTCACGATTTATAGAGTGAACACCAACTTTTTTTCTAGTAATTATTTTAGTTACAAGGCTATCTAACGCAATAAATTCATCGTCAGATGAGCTAGATGCCATGTTGACGCGAAGGTTAACCTGGAACTGACAAAAGGCTGGTTTTTATTTGCTTTTTTCTCGTCGGCACTGTGTCCGCACTAAGTGCCGAAATTCGGAACCGATCGGCGCTGGTTTCCGGTAAGCAGGAAACCGGCTTTCACTGTGTTTTCGCCCTTAGGGTGCATTAGGTTCAAGGGGTCCAACTCTATAACAAAAATATAGTGGTTGTAGTTCCTCCTACTTGTATGACATTTATATCAAATTGCGCTTTTCTAACTTTCTTAGTTTCAGAGATATTTGCATTGAAAGTTTTCAAATTGCCACCCTGTGTACATACGTCAGACCATATTACAACTGTATTTCGTAATAGGTTACACTGGAAAGGAAGACGAGGGAAGCGGAGTTACTAACTGCAAGATTGGTGGAGGAATCCGAAAAAAGGGCAGCTGAAGCCAATCGGTTAAAAGAGGAATTACTGAAGGCTAGAGCAGCTGAGAAACAAGCCAAAGAAAAACTGTTGGATTTTTTAAGTCGCAGTACCCTGAACGGGTCTGCGTCGCCCACCTCGCCTATATCTGTAAGTTTCATTTTATTTATTTATTTTTCTTAAATATTGTATTTTTATTGAGCAAACAATTTGTTTATTTGTCTTAGGCGATCCTAATGAAAAGACGTTTATTATTATTTACGTATGTTTTGTCATGATTTTAGTCTGTTACTACGTTATATTCCGCGCCATTGTCGCCAAACAACGTTCGTTCCGAACTATCCCTGCTGGATAACGATTCGACCCACACGCCCGACTTTAATCTGAACCTAAACTCGTACGATCTCATCGCCCACGGAGATGCGGATCAGTTATCGTTAGAAATCGAAAAAGAACGGTAAGTGGACTTTATAAAGTTCAATATACGATACTATTAACTAATTTTCAGGGTCGAGTACCTGGAAAAGTCAAAACACTTACAAAACCAACTAAGAGAACTGCGTACCGAAATAGCGGTGCTCAAAGTTTCCGATAAGGCGTCCGAATACGATCAGTTACACGACGAACAAGTTAAATTAGGTGAAAATAAGTATTCCACCTTAAAAAAAAGCAAAAGTGGCAGTACAAAAAGTAGAGTTGCATTTTTTGAGGAATTGTAGCTTGCGCAAATGTATGGAATCTGTTTTGTACATATCGCCATCCAGTTATAAGAATTTTAACCAATTTCCAGTGCGTTATACAACAATATTTATAGTGCCTTAATAACTTACCTGAGTGATTTGTCTTAATAATGATAAAGACTGTCTCGAGTCGACGTAGAGTCACTTACGGAAAGTTTGTAACAAGATTCGCTCCATTTTTAGGTTTTAAACATAGTTTAAGTGATAAAGAAGCACCTGTTACGATGATGCCTGAAATGACACTTTATTATATTATACATAAAAGAGATATTAAAATATTTTTAAAGAATGATGTGGCTTTATTCCAGTTTAAAATTAACTGAAAAATAAAGTAATAAGAAAAGATGAAATGGTAATGGTTTTTCATTATAGGGTAAAATACGTTCAAAATCTACAATTTCTAAAAGATATAGACAGTATTTTAGAAAAAGTATGCATAGGAAACGTGGAAACTTTCACTATTATAGCCCCTATATTTGTTTGAGGTAATAAAAATGTTTGACTCATTGCGTCTCCATGAATAAGGCAAATAGTTCGTTAATCGTGAGTTATGGGAAAATTCAATAAATTCAAAGAAATTGTTGTTAATTTAAATGTTCGGAATGACCACCATTATTTTGTAACCATTTGGGCGTATTGGTTACAATTTTTCTTTGAATATTTTTGAATGTAGTAGCGCGTAGTTTGATAAACCTGGTTCCTAATAAAACCCCATATGGAAAAATCCATGGGTGTTATATCAGGCGATCTTGCGGGCCAATTTATAGGACCGTTATTACCAATCCAACAAATATTAACATGAATATAAACTGGCGCGAAAGCTTAATGACTTCTGTCAAAAATATTTTTTTTTTTTGGTATTCATGACAACGTAGACTTCAACTACTGTCAAAGCCAACTCAATTGAACAGATAATAACATAGGATAGGTTCATCGGGTTTAACGCTAATAACCACTAGTTTAAAAAGCTTAAGCTTTTATTTAATTAAATTTTAAATCACGAGGAAAAGAATAAACATTTAAAAGTATTTAAGTTTTTTGGCAATTAAAAAAATCAGATCCGCATTAAGGAAAAATTCCTGATGATGGTTATTAATACGTTGAAAAGTCGGGAAACATATAATAATAATAATGGTTTATTTATTTCCAAATATACATTATAAGCATGTGCAATATTAAGCCTCGATTTTTAACTGCGTCCTTAAATTCTATTATATTGTTGCCTAGTTTAAGTTTTATACTATTCTGTAAGTGGTTTTTGTAAGTTTCATTCATATGAATGAAATACATCGTTTTAAAGGGAATAAAAAATACTTCAAAATAAGTTATAAAACATGCAGGTTCGTATTTGTTGATATCAAGATACCAAACGTCATAAAAAAAATTAAAGGTAAAGTGTTGCAGAGCACAAAAAATTATAAAACTTTGTAATTAAAAGTAAGTTAAAACAATAAAAAACCAATAGTTTTTTAAAATAAAAATTTGGCGTTTTTTTAAAAATCAGCCTGTAATTCACAAACGAATAAACATTTTGCAATGCTGTAAAACTCATTATAAGCATCAAAATTGGCAGATTTTTTCTAATTTAACTGCCCTCGTATTTCCTATAGTTTCGGAAATAGCAATAGTCACACATAGCAAATAGGACACTCTGTATAATATAATAATTATAATAATCGTTTTTTATTAAATCAAATTAAACATAAAATTTTATAAACTGGTTACAACAATATTCCAAGAAGGCGAAGTCTAGCCTATGGCTACTCGAACTTAACCCTGCAATGGATTATTTTAATTTAAATTACAAAAAAAAGTATTTTGCACTAAAACACGCATGTAGAAAAAATAACATTATAACTTAGCAGTTCCTTAATAGATACTGCATTTAAATAAAAATACTAATAAAGTCCTTAATTATTCCTTACAAATTTCCTTACATATTTCAATCATTGGGAATAAGCAAAAGGGCTAGTGATGGGCCAAATCATAATTATCTACTTGTCCCTTAAAAATTTGAGACTTTAATTCATACTCAAATTGTAGGATGAGAATTGGTTTACATAGTAATTAGTACATTGGAAAGCAATGGATTAGTACCATATAGAAGAAATTTTAAAAGGCAAGAACGATGTATTAAAGACTTAAAACACAGTGAGTACAAGAACTGAATCATGTTTAATAAATAAGTGGAGGGAGATTGCAGGATTTTCATTTCGTTTCTGGATTCTGCGTATATAGAAAGACTTCAAAGAAAGCAAGAATCTTATTAACTTATGATATTTAGAAAACGACGAGGGCAGCCTGAGTTCTGCAAATTAAGGAAATCACACCATAACAATAACTGACCGTAAACTTAAATAAAAGATTTAGTAGAATTTAAATGAACATACCCCTAAAAATAATATTTGCCATAGTCTTAGCCAACCACAGTTATATACAGTGCATCCCAAAAGTTATGTCTAAATTCATTTAAAATTCAGTGATGTGTTCGAAAAAAAAACGCTCGGACCCGTCGATTTTTATTTCCAGTTGTGCATGTTACGAATAAATTACGACTATCAACTTAATTTTTTCAAATGAAAGCAGCTTTTTTTAATTTAATTTTTGAATTTCGCGTGGAATTCTACGTATGTTTCATGCATCCTGTCCTATACCTAAAGTCAACAGTTATCGAAAAAAAGACGAACAAACATTATTATTGAAGTTCACCTTACGAGTCACCTTATCTCTGAGACTTTTTATACAGAGCAAAATTCCATTCATTCGTGTTCTTTATTGTTGGCTGGTGACCGTGTATTTTCATAGAAACTGTATGACAGTTGTACGCCAAACAGATATTGTCAAGTGTGAAGTGTACGAGCAAAGTTGCGGTTTTCACAATGGTAAAGTTAACGGAACGAGAAAAAAATAGAAAATCTGTGCATGGTTGGGTTTGGTGATAGAACACGTACTCAAAGAGAAGCTGCTCAATTATTCAATGAAATCCATCCTGATTGTCCTCCGATATGTCAAAAGGTGGTGAGTAGAATAAAGGCTAAATTTAGAGAATTCGGTCATGTTAGAGATCTGCTCGTCCTGCTCGAGATGAAAATGAACAACTTGACGTTTTGCTTTCTTTGGAAGAAAATCCATGCACTCCTCTGTCGCAGATTGGGGCAAATTTACACATGACGCAATCTATAGTTCGCCGAATAGTTAAAAAGCACAAATATCACCCCTACAAAGTTATATAAAGTCATGCTTACAAAACATGTGCAATCTAAATAATAATTTATTAACAAATATTACTTTTTTTTCGATGAAGCCACGTTCTGTTTGAACGGTAATGTGAACAGACATAATTGTCGATATTGGGCAACAGAAAATCCGCATTGGATGATGGAGGTAAACACCCAGTACCCTCAAAAACTAAATGCGTGGTGTGATTATAGTGCGCGGAAGAGTAATAGGTCCCTTTTTCTTTGAACAGACTTTAACGGGACAAGTGTATCTCGATTTTCTCCAATTTGAATTAGTTCCAGCATTACTAGCTTTATTTCTAAATCCATTGGACCCAGACTATCCTGACGAAGAACTAATTTTTCAGCAAGATGGCACTCCTTCGCACTATGCTGCCACTGTGCGTACATTTTTAGATGAAACCTTTTCCAATCGGTGGATAGGAAGGAGAGGACCCATCGAATGGCCTCCTAGGTCGCCTGACCTAACACCAATGGACTTTTTTTTGTGGGGATACCTCAAGTCGAAGGTATTTGTTAATAGGCCAAATAATCTAGACGACTTGAAAGAGAGAATTCGCAGAGAAGTGCGCGCCATAACTCCGGAAATGATTGAAAATGTGCAACGAGACTTTATTGATCGCCTTGGACATTGTCAAGCCGTGAATGGCAATCATTTTGAATATTTAACTTAATTTTTGTTCTTTTTTTATTTGTTACATGAATCGTCTTTTTATCGATAACTGTTGACTTTAGGTATAGGATATGATGCATGAAACATACGTAGAATTCCACGCGAAATTCAAAGATGAAATGTAAAGTTTATATTATTCTAAATATATCAAAAGCATATTTTCAACAGTTTTTTTACTTAGACCTAATTTTAAAAGTTTTCAATTTAATTAAGTACATTTTTCTCATTTGCTTTTAAAAGCAGTGATTATTTTTGCCTAAATCTATAACTGACTAGAATTCGTTGAATGTTTGGGAAAAACTATTAAGATAATATTTTGTATTATAACTTTTATGAGACTTTGATAATTGACTAACTTTAAAGATACGTTTTTACTGATAAGATTACTTGATAAGAATTACGGAGATGTGTTGACGTATACATTTCTTAGATTTGTCATAGTTCTGTGGCTAGCAATATGTAAACGTATCTTTAGACTTCTGTCATTAATGTCAATGACAGTATTGTCATTCGTAGATGTCTTTTTTAGGGCACGAACTTAATAAATATACCTGGACTGCTAATGCATATGGCCACGTCAGAAAAATCATCTATATTTTGATTTTTATAGATGGTTGTACCTATTAATGTGTAAACACTGTAGATAGAAGAAAAGCGAAAGTCGTAATAGTAAAAATATAAATAAAATAAAAGTGTTTTTAACTGAATTTGTTAAGTAAATACAAGCAAAAATTTAAATAAAGATCATCATTTTTATAATATTAGGATTTATAAGATTCAGGTTTAAGTTTGGATTTATAAAATATAAGATTTATAAGATTATCAGAATAATAAAACAAATATTTTAAAGTGGGTGCATCTATCCCAAGTTAATTAAAACTTTGTCTTATTTTAGATGAGGATTACATACTTTCTTTTATAAATTTTAACGAAATTCTTCACAACTGAAATTTGTCAGAGTGACCAACATAAAAAGGACACAATCACGCAAAATGGCGGCCCCCTAGTAGTGGTCATTTACTTTTTATTGAAATGGCAGTCCAGGTATATTTATTAAGTTCGTGGGTTTGAATCTTAGTTGTGCTCTCTACCATGTTTTTCGTTATCTTTATCACTTTATAAGTTGTATATTAAAATAACTCCTCTAAAATCGAATGGTGTATTTGTGATAAATGCCATTTGATATACGTATGTAACTCTACACTAAATATCTTCGAAATTCCATAAATTGACAATGCAATCGTCTTGAGGATGCAGTTTTTTTATAAGAAAATAAGCATTGACAATCGTAGCTTGAAATATATAGATGAAAATAGGCCAACTTCATTTACGCAATCGCATTCTTATCCTATAGTACGCTATCAAATTATGTATTTTATCGACTCCTCTCATTCCTTTGTTGTATTCGGCAGATATATCGGGTTGCGGTACTATTATTTAATTGTTTCTTCTTTGGACCATTTTGAAAGAGATTTGTCTTCCCAAGTAGTAAACATTCTAGAAGTGCAAACTCTATTGTCATCACCAGTGGTCTGAAAATCGTACAAATCGTCTAGTTTCAAAACCTGGCGAAACCATTCAGGTCAACTGTCCAGAACTGCCAAAAAACTATTTTGTTACGAGACCTATGTACTATCTAGGATTTAATATGCTTTTATCTAGGAAATAGTTAAATAATTTAAAACGGCAAGTTTTTTTTACGAAAGAGAATAAATTACGTCAAAATAGTAGTAAATTAGTAGTAGATTTATCGGTTTTTGATTTTGACCTGTGGATATGGACTTATGCCTGTAAGTTTATCAAAGTTTGATTTATATTTTGGCCAAAAAAGTCATATGTTAGATGATGAGATATGTAAGATATATGTATAAAAATAATGTAGTATGAAGTTATTACAATGATAAAATGTGTTATAACAAAATCATGAATGAATAAACCAAAATGAAAGTCAATACATTTCCTGATGCACTAAAAGATCTAATTATCGACTCACTGCTCTCACAAACACTATAAGTAAGATTTTAAAAAAGGGCATCCAGTCTAGAGTGTATACTTATTTGCCATAAAACCAATATAGTTTTAGAGAAAACTGTAGCACAGTGGATGCATTAATATATTTTTGATAGAATATTTAATAGTTTTAATACCAAGAATAAATGAATGGTTGTTTTCCTTGCTTTAGCTAGGGCTTTTGACACTGTCGCATCTTATATTACCGGAGATTTGTTTACAAAAGGGAAAAATAAATTAAATTATGTCAGGTATTAAAAGGGACACTTCGATCCAGTGCTTTTTTAATATTATGTTAGTGGTAAAAAGTTAGTTTGCTGATTAAGTACCTATTTTCCCTAAATACAGAGAAACCCCTCTTCATCTGCTTTACAATGACTAAAGCCACATTACCTCAAATTCTAACAACTAAAGTACATAAATATAAATTTAATTAATGGCCATCAAAATTGTGATTGCAATGATTTAAGGCTGTTAGTAGTACCTATTAAATATTTATTAGAGTTGGTTTTTATTTCTAGGATCTAAAATTGTTGCCGCTAATAAATAAACCTGTTAAACAGTCCCAAATATCGTTTTTAAGTCTTTAATAATCAAAGTTCCTCTTTTAGTTCCAATGTAACTTAAAATTTTCATCGCAATATATGTTTCTGTCAAACTACATACAATTAGTATGATATTTCTAGTAGTAAAGTACTCTTCTGATATTCCTTTCTTTTATATATCTATTCTTTTATATATTATAGTTGTCTTGCAGTTAGCATCGTCAAACGATGAATTTCCTAAATAGGATTTGATGCATTTAATTTTTGACGGTTGTACATCACAATAATTGTTGAAAATGTCGTTCTCTAACCTCAATAGACCAAAGATTTTACATGTAAAAATCTAGGGACGTTAAATCGGGTGACCGGTTGATCCCATAGTTTTGAAACACCCTGTATAGTATCTGTTACTGATGTAATTGTAAGGTGTAATGCAATTTCCAAAAGACCAAGATAACTATAGAAATTAAAAGAGGATATACAAGAAAAGAGTTGAATTTTCATTATTACATCCCCTTGTCGCTCTTAGGTACGTATCTAAAAAAATGGCAGTAAACTTAAATAACATGTAAATTAAGTAGGGTATATTAAAACTCTTGTTTCAAATAACTAATAGTTATATTGGGAAAGTTTCATTAACAGACATTTTAATTGAATAGAATACTACGTATCTACAGAGCCTAAATAGGTTAAATTTACCAAGTTAACAATTGTTGATGTATATTAGAATGTCACTTTAAAACTTGAGCTAAATTACTTTATTAATAGATGCTCAATTGCAAGACATTATTATACATTTATAAATTCACTATCTAGTAGACTATAAAGACCTATAACAAAGAATAAAATAGACTTTAAAGTAACAAAATCTTACGTATTTATTATGCAGTATAACCTACACAGCCAAATTTCGTCCTCTTCATATTTACATAAGTTTAAATAGATCTATATTAGTACAAAAAAATAACAGTTGGATTAGGAATATTAAAACTTCAATTTGTATTTTATAGAAACGAGTTTTTGTACATTATTTATGTTAGAACAAGTGTTTTAAAATGTGCTTTAAAGGTTTTAGGGGCCGTACATAAAAAGAAACAAAAAACGGCCAAATAGAAGAATCATTGAGGTCCGTATGAACTTCAGAGCAGAGTGAAGATAATTATGTTGACCAACTTTCTTTAATTTTTTTCTGTATCTATCTCTTCATCTCATATCTAAGAATTTTTATGACTTTATTGGTACTGCTCTAAAAGTATTTAAAAGTTTGAATTCTTATATTATAATGAATTAAAGACATTTTTAAGACATCTTTAATATGTTCATTATAAAAGTAATAAAAATAGTAAACGATATAAACCAGATAAATGTTCTTGTCTTAAATATTTAGACAAAATAGGGCATCTTAAGATGACAGATTTTACAAATGAAAGCCCTCGAAGAACCTAATAAATAACCAAATATACAATAGCCACTTAAAACCCTTTAAAGACATTTTAAAGAACACCCATCTTAATCAGTTCCAACCAAATCAACCACTTTTTGCTTCTGATGGTGATTCTCATATTCAACCACCAAACCCTCATCGTTCGGCTTAAGGGTGTCACCGTCTATATGTAATTTTATCTCCGTAGGGGCGGCTACCATGGAACCATGAGGGCCCTTTATCAGATGTTCAACGCTCAACCCTAAAAATAATAATCCTAATTATGAAGAACTCTTTTTGAAAATATGCTCACCTAAATGTTGTTCTTCGCCTAAATGGTGATGGTGATGATGCTCGCTGGAATCTTTGCTGTGATGGTGATTGTGGTGGTGGCTATGGTGGGTCGGTTTCACTTCGTCGGTGATGGTTTTGGTGTCTGGGTCGACCACGTCGTTTGGATGGTGGGATATTCCCATGCCAATGTGGGATCCTAATGGGGAATTATTTGTTGGTCAGTGAAGAAGATAATTATTGGTAAAAGTAACTCTAAATAAAAAAAATATATATACAGGGTGGTCCAGTTTAAACGTCATTAATTAAACTTTTAAACTACCAGCTCAATTTTGATTAAATTTCGCATGCAGGTTATTGTAGTGAATTGTCAATTACTGATGAAGCCAATTTAAAAAAAAATTACCAGTGGCGTAACATACAGAGGGACTTGGTCCTTTTTTGCCTCAAAACTGCGAGGCGATATAAATTTTTTTTTATAAGAAGTCAACTATTAGGTTCTCCATTTAATATGGAAAAAAAAGTTACTCTTGCAAAATTTTGATTTAAGGCACTGTTTTTAAGATATCTTAATTTAAATGTTTAGAAATATCTGCTAAAATGTTACCAAAATTTATAAAAAAAAAAAAATCGGGCGTTCGGAAATATTTCTAAGAAAAATTTTATAATAAAAGTCTATTTCTTTTATCACGTATTAAAACTAATGACGTATAAACTGGACCACCCTGTATATGTATATATAAAGAAAATATAAAATAATTTTTCTCTAAGAATTGTGAAAATATATCATATCTGCCGACCAGTTATATTTGTAACTTATGAGTCTTTTTATCGCTCTGATAGAACTTAATAAGAGGAGTAAAATACTTAAGCTGAGAAGAGGTATGAGTTTGACCTCTCGGTTAAAAAATGACACTCAAACGAGATATCTAAAAGCTTTTATGACAAAGCCTTGGATAATTCTGAGACAATATTTCCAAAAGCAAAAATCGGATGAGAGTTCTGGATATCGTTTTTCTGGCTACATCTTTAACAACAGCAAATAGTCTTTAAATAGAGATATTTTAAAACATTTGTGTTACAGTCGTATTTCCAACAGTTAAAGGAAAATACTGAAGTTTCTGAATCTCACTTTCAAAATTCCCAATGGAACTACGATAAAACTCTGGAAAAGCATGATACGTTAGTTGCAAAACTTGATGAGACATTCTAAGTGTTTTTAATTAAGGTCCATTGGATGCTATGGATCAGGGTGATATGATATTTTTAAAAATCAGAAATGAATTCTTAATTTTCTGAATTAGTTTGCCAAAATACTTATATCTTAAAAACAACAAAAATTTTCAAAAGAATATGTTAACATAGGGTAGGATCGCACAAGAGTACGCAGTCGCCATTTTTCCATACTTATCCAACTCTTTCAGTTGTCATTTGGTCAGCAGTTCATTATCAGCCGTCTGAAAAGCGTGAGTGTTGTTCTTGGCCATTTGCAATTAATACATCAAATTATTCCCAAAAAAAAAATTTCTGTATTTATTTGTAATTTTTGAGATTCCTAAGGTAAGTGACATGAGACACACTTTTTTTTCGGTTAAAAACTTTAATATTATCATAAATAATGATGTCTTCACTCCATTTTTACAGGCAAAAATCGAAGTTTTGCTGGTTGTCTAAATTTGTATTTAAAATGTTGGAAGTTTTTGCGTCTGAGTTCTAAGAGTACGCACCCAAAGAGTACGCATGCGAACTCTTAAGAAAGAGTACGCATGGATTTATGCGATATAGGTTTTATTTTCTATAATTTTTTTTTAGTTTTTCATGATTCGTAAATACAAACGTAAGAGTAACAGAACGTTAAAATTCACTCAAGAAATGCTTGATGAGGCGAGAGATCGTATTTCAAAAGGAGAGAGTAAAAGATCTTGATGTAAATAAGTCATTACGAAAAAGATTGCGAGAAGTAATAATGATTTTATGTTTTTAAGATACAAATAAACCGTTCTTTTATTTTTATTTTAGGGCCCTGTTCCTTCTAGTCTAGGTAGGTTCAAACCCATATTTTTAAAAGAGCAAGAAAGGGAGTTAGCTGACCATATTTAAGATTTGAATGCAATGTTTTATGGTTTGCGTATGAAAGACGTCAGGTCAATGGCGTTTCAATATGCCATTGTAAACAAAATTCCGCATAGGTTTAATACTGAAAATAAAATGGCGGGAAAGCATTGGCTGCAAGATTTTGCATTAAGAAATAATGTATGCCTTAGAGCTTCGGAAAAATATAGTCTGGGTGGCGCAATCGCATTTAATAGAGTTCAATGCGAACGATTTTTTAAAAACTTAAAAACAGTGTACGAAGATTTAAAATTCCCACCACATAAAGTTTTTAATATGGATGAAACGGGACTATCTACCGTCATAAATAAGCTTCCTAAAGTTTATGCTACAAAAGGCAAGAAAACCGTGTCAAAGGTAGTGAAGTAATTTTATAACTTTATTAACTTTACCGCCCCATGCGATTCATAAGATTCAACCATTGGATAGGGGATTTTTCTTTCCTTTAAAAAGGGCTTTTTCAAATGAATGTGATAAAGGGATGGTTATCAACTCTGGGCGTGCTATTACATTAAAAGAAACGGCGGGTCTTTTCCATTTTGCTTATTCCAAAGCAGCCACTATCCAAATTTTCAAAAAATCTTTTAGCTGCACAGGAATATATCCATATAATCCCAACGTTTTCAGTGATGCAGACTTTGCGCCATCGGAGGTCACAGATAGACCGCAACTGGAGGTGGTTCAAGAAAAACAATCGGAAATTGAAGCAACCCGTTTGCCTATCAATAACTCATCTGATAAAGAGAATAATAGTACTCTTGCGGATACAACATCAAAAATTGCTCGAAAAAAGGCAACTAGAATGCCTAGTTCACAATTAGCAACTACTTTTGAGAAAGTGGTTGAACAATGTAAGCCCGGTTCAAGTGTTTCACGAGTTATACCTAAAATAATTTGGTCACTTCCGAAAGCAACTCAGGTGCAAGTAAGAAGAAACAAGTCAAGAAAATCCGAAATTTTATGGTCAAGTTCTTAAAAAGACAGTTTATTACAAGAAACGGATGGAAAGAAAATAAAGAAGGGCGCAAAAACAAAAGTTCTGGCGGATTCTGATGAGCAAAATAGCGAACCTGGTGTTTTAGTAAAGAAAAAAAAGCTGACATTAACGACCCTACAATTTTTGCTGGGTGTTTTGAACATTATTCTACATCTTTTTGGTTAAAGTGCAATTCCTGTGAAAACTGGTGGCATGAGGACTGTTTAAATTATTTCGGCTGTGGGCAATTTTTATGCGAGTTATGTTCTTAAGTTTTTTAACTGTTGCTTTTATTAAGCCATATAAAAACATATAATAATAATTTTTTGGGCAATATTTTGTTTTGCGTACTCTTAGGGTACCAAGGATGTTCTTCATATTTCCGTTCAGTGTTAAAACTCATCGTTTGGTCTATATTTAAGGGTACGTTAATATATAGCCCATAATATTTTAAATAAAGTTTTGGTTTAAAACAGTTTAAAGAGTTTTGATTAAACAAAATTAATTAGGTGCATACTCTTGGGCGATCCTACCCTATAAGGTTTATGGTAAAGCCATGAAAAAACTTGAGACCATAGATTATTGGAAGCTCTAGATAAGCCTGGAACTGTTTTGTCAAAATTACAAATTGCTAAACACACAAATGTCTCTTGTTACCTTTTTGGTGACTGGACGCACCCTCAACTCCGAAACTCTTCGGCAAACCCTCCAAATCCTTGTTGATTTTTTCGTTTTTCTTGGCGATATCTAAACTTAGATCTGCTATTTCCGCATTCTAAAACACACCTAATAATATTAGTCGTTTGAGTCATCACACCTATTTATATTTACTCACCTTATTATCGCTGTTTTCACTTTGGTACGTCTCGAACCATTTCTTCAAGGTGTTTTTTAGCTTTGTGTCGTTTTCGATGTACTGCTTTTGTGAGTTTTGTGCATCAATTAGATCTGAGAAATATTAAATTATTGTCGATCCAATAAAGTTATTTATGTGATGAGTGTGTAAAATGATCGTTTTTTTATGAATGGGAATTTTATCTTTAGAACATTGAATGTAGCATACCGGGGAACTATGGGCAGTTTTTTGCTTGCAATATCTCTGATGCGTAATGCTTATGTAGAAATTGCAAAAAAAAACACCTTATAATATCATAAAAATTTGTCACTTAATTTGATAGACACAAAACTATACTACTGTTCCTCCTATGATAAGATACTCTTTAATGAAGTCTATGTTCAACGTTAAATGAAGGTAGATCATGTATTTTAAAGAAAAAGGTAATGACATGGCAACGTCGCTCGATGGCACGGAGACAAGGAATCGCTACCAGTGGCGTCGTCAAAAATGAATGTTAAATATTTATTAATAATAAAGTATGCTTTAATATAAATAGTTATAAGTGTTTATGAACTATTTATGGGTTTTTTCAACGCATTTCATTAGAGTATAGGTATTACTTACCTAATAAGAAGCATTTTTACATAAGTTAAATATTTCATATAATTCTTAACAATTCATGTTTTGAGAAGAATTTTAAACGTTTTTGCATAATTTTATTGTATTAAACAAATATTAATTTCACATATCATCACTTATTATAACTTATAACTTATCATATAATAATCAATAAATCATATTGAATTCCAAAAATAGTTTTATCATTTTTTAAATTTGTGCATAAAAACACCGCGTGTGGTCGTTATTATTATCTCTGCATAACCTTAAAACTTTATTAATACCAACATTTATTTTATCCCTTAGATTTATTATCATGAAATTTTATAATATATTCAAAACTCTTTTTATTCTTGTAGGTGTTGGCAGCAAAACTTCATCGCAGGCTCTTCATCAGGCTCATCTTATCTGTCAAAATTTGGCCCTAATTCTCATCATTTCGTTATCGCATGCTGCACGTCTTCAACATAAATACTTTTTGTTTAATAATAAAAGCATGTAAAAAAGCCATTCTTAAGCATTAATAACAATATTGTTAAGTTTGTGTAACTAATGGATTCTGGTACTCCTACATTAAATGAACGGAAAGGAAGGCGAGGTCTTGAAAAAAGTTCCTTAAGATAAAAAAAGATAATAAAATGTTGATAATATTGTCTCTACTTACAGTCAAAACAATTTTGAATGTTGATTTTTTCCGTATTTGCTTGCATGCCAAATAAGCTAAAAAATAATTCCTATTTACATATTATTTTATTGAAAATTCTTTTAATAAAATACTTTAATTAATTATTAATAGAACCCGTTTTAAAATTATTTACAGAAGGTGACCCAGAGGATTACCAGAACCCGCCTTGTGTTTACAAGAAAGGAAATTTCCAATGCAAGTTATACGGCGATTTCATGCAGAATTTTACTCACTGAAAAGGTTTTACAAGACAGTTTTAGTTTGAAACACACTTCACAAAATCTTCCCAGAAGATAGCGACCAATTATCGGTAACTCCAAATTTAGAATACAAAATGTATGCAAAAGACTTCAAGCCACTGGACAAGCATCTGAGGAAGGGCGCGGGGGTGCGACACTAGATCAAAAAAATATCCAAACAAAAAAGTAAATATTTATTTAAACTCGAGTCATTATACCCGGGAACACACTATTAGAGAGTAGCGATTTTAGCGTTAAAAAATTATGGAGGACATTTAATAACCAAACAGAAGTACAAATCAAAGTAACATGTCACTTTTGGGATATTTTTATGGCTTATATATATTTTAAAAGTCCTGCAAGCGATTGCATGAAAATAAAGTCACAAATTAAATATTTCAAGGACCAAAAAAAGCTCAAGCTATTGCCAAACATATAGTACATAAGATAAAAGCCAAAACATTTCACAAGTTTTTAAGAAATAAAGCTGAGCTGTAGTCTTTTTTTGACTGTCAAGAAAGTTTGGTCTTGCCAAAAGATCCAGATTAGTGAGCATACTATTCTAGGCAATCAGCATAACATGACTATTTGTGAGGGACATTACAAAAATATTCAGAACATCGAAACAATCAGCATTTTCATATGATCAGAAGATCAGCGCTATAAGGGTTTCAATCATGCATAGTGTGCAACCAATCTTTAAGTAGATTCGAAAAAAATGTTTTTTTCAACGACTGTCCAGACCAGAATAAAAACATAACAATGATAGGCATTCTGGCTCAATTATCAAAACCCGATAGTGTCCAATTGTATTGAAAAAAACGACATAAACATTGAACCACGGGAATACGTTGTCATTTTGTCCAAATATGGACAAGTAAAACTTTTGGGGCCAGATGTGAAAGTGTGTGATTTGAAATATTCTGTTGCAGCAAATGTCAAATAGCCCAGTCAGTTACATTTTCAGTTTACTGCAGAAAAAAGAATAATTTTCTTTAAAAAAAAACAACAGAGTAGTTTGTAGGTGCCGGGTTACCCACAAAAAGCGATTTAGGATGTTTTAAGTCATTTCTTAAGAATGACAAGTATTTTCATTTTGTGCCAAATAATCTTCCATGGAGAGTTTCAGTTAAACCTGAGAAATTAAAAGGGATTTTAAGCTGCTGCAGCAATATTTCGGAGTGAATTGGCAATAACTTAATAAATTGCAATAAATATTACAAGGAGGTACTCAAGAACGAATCAAGAGACTTAATAAAATACCCTTTGAAGCAGATACTTTAGTAGTTTAAATCTTTGGATTTCGTTTTTTTAATAACATACTTCACTTTCCTCATCTCCCTGGAATGAAAATTGACTCTTTTTTTCCAGGAATTTAAAGTAATTTTTTGTAATAATTCTGACTAATTCATTTTATTTCGATTATAGGCGATTTTATGCAGAATTTTACACACTGAAAAGGTTTTACAAAACAGTTTTAATTTGAAACACACTTCACAAAATCTTCCCAGAAGATGGCGACCAATTATCGGTAACTCCAAATTTAGAATACAAAATGTATGCAAACGACATCAAGCCACTGGACAAGCATCTAAGGAAGGGCGCAGGGGTGCGACACTAGATCAAAGAAAACATCCAAACAAAAAAGTTAATATTTATTTAAACTCTAAAATGCATCGAGTCATTATACCCGGGAACACACTATTAGAGAGTAGCGATTTTAGCGTTAAAAAATTATGGAGGACATTTAATAACCAAACAGAAGTACAAATCAAAGTAACATGTCACTTTTGGGATATTTTTATGGCTTATATATATTTTAAAAGTCCTGCAAGCGATTGCATGAAAATAAAGTCACAAATTAAATATTTTAAGGACCAAAAAAAAGCTCAGGCTATTGCCAAACATATAGAACATAAGATAAAAGCCAAAGCATTTCACAAGTTTTTAAGAAATAAAGCTGAGCTGTAGTCTTTTTTTGACTGTCAAGGAAGTTGGGTCTTGCCAAAAGATCCAGATTAGTGAGCATACTATTCTAGGCAATCAGCATAACATGACTATTTGTGAGGGACATTACAAAAATATTTAGAACATCAAAACAATCAGCATTTTCATATGATCAGAAGATCAGCGCTATAAGGGTTTCAATCATGCATAGTGTGCAACCAATCTTTGAGTAGATTCGAAAAAAAATTTTTTTTCAACGACTGTCCAGACCAGAATAAAAACATAACAATGATAGGCATTCTGGCTCAATTATCAAAACCCGATAGTGTCCAATTGTATTGAAAAAAACGACATAAACATTGAACCACGGGAATACGTTGTCATTTTGTCCAAATATGGACAAGTAAAACTTTTGGGGCCAGATGTCAAAGTGTGTGATTTGAAATATTCTGTTGCAGCAAATGTCAAATAGCCCAGTCAGTTACATTTTCAGTTTACTGCAGAAAAAAGAATGATTTTCTTTAAAAAAAAAATTAACAGAGTAGTTTGTAGCAGGTTACTCACAAAAATTCATGTCATTTCTTAAGAATGACAAGTATTTTCATTTTGTGCCAAATAATCTTCCATGGAGAGTTTCAGTTAAACCTGAGAAATTAAAAGTGATTGATAAGCTGCTGCAGCAATATTTTGGAGTGAATTGGCAATAACTTAATAAATTGCAATAAATATTACATGGAGGTACTCAAGAACGAATCAAGAGACTTAATAAAATACCCTTTGAAGCAGATACTTTAGTAGTTAAAATCTTTGGATTTCGTTTTTTAATAACATACTTTACTTTCCTCATCTCCCTGGAATGAAAATTGACTCTAACTTTTCGTTTTTTTTTCAGGAATTTAAAGTAATTTTTTGTAATAATTCTGACTAATTCATTTAATTTCTTATTTCCGACATCTAATGCAATTTTTCGCCTCTTTCTGGTTCATTTTAAATAAATTACTGACATTTAAATACCGTTGTTTCAAAGCGGTGTCTAGATATAAATTACCAATGCCTGAAATAAAAAATAATATTTCCAGCGAAATAGAGCATGTAAAACTTAGCAGAAATAGTACGGTATTGGAAACACCCCAAAATCGTCTTTTTACCCACTTTATTTTCAATTTTATTTGGGATTTTCTGATTGTCTGTCAGTTTTCTCGGTTGTCTTATTTAATTCCCTTCTTGTTTTTTTTATATAATTTTTTCTGTGTAATCTTTTATCATTTTTTGCTTTTCTTTTTTGGCATAAAGCTGAGTGCTTACCATATGAAAATCAGGGTAAATTGAGGATTCATGTAAAGGAGTTATAATGGTTTGCTTACAGAAATGATTGATGTTTTCATTTTATGTTTATTTTTCAAATTTCTTGAAAGGATTTTCTAAAACACTCCAATTGCCTTGAAGAAATATGACGTTCTTATATTTTTGTAATTTTAAGTTTTTTTTTCTCGTAATAATAGGAATAACAGCTATCCTTATCATTTATAATCATAGTTGATTAGTGCTTCTTTCTTATTCATGCTTTTGTAACAATACTATTCTTATTTATTTTATTTATTTAAATATCTCTAATACCAGTGGATAAATTTATTTTTCAGATTAAAAGATGCAGCTTTTTTGTGATTTCCCAAAAAATTAGATTTTTGGATAAGGTAACTTTTGGAACTCACTACCTCATATATACAGGGTGCCAACTTCAAAGGGAGAGTATTATAATAACCCATTTTGAAGATTTTAACCCATTCATAAAGTAGTAAATGTAAGATTTCCAGTATTTCATTATAATTATCATAATTGTTCACGGAGTTAAATTATTTACATGTACATAAAAAACATTTTACTCATTTGTGAAATTAATCCACGAAAAAATTAAATAAACGCAGTTTTTGTAGAATTTTATGAGGAACACAAAAATGGTAAAAAAAATAAGGGTTGCCATTTAAAATGTTAGGGGTAGGTGCACTAGGTAGGTGCAGAGGGTTGAAAGTAATACGACAACAAATGCCTCAAAAATTGTGCTCCTTGATATGTAAATTGACGTGTTGCGCCTAATTTATATTAAATGCTGTTCGTATTCAAATTATCACTCTGTATATTTTTTTGCATTATCAGTAAAAAAAGCAAAAATTACGAGGATGATTTACCATTTCCTGGTTCGGCATTTTCAAGTAATGAACATGCCATTCTTCGTAAAGTTGCCTTCGTGTCTGGTAAGTGTTCTTATCGATTACTTCACTACATACCTATCCTGACAATATTTTTTTTAGGAAAGTGCATTTTTTGCATACATGAATGCTTTTTTAATGTAATCAAATACTTACTCGCCACTCATTTATATCCTGCACAAGCGAAATTCATGCGAAACAGTTTTTAGTGTATAAAATTCGAAACATATAAATATGATGAATACGAAAAATTAATTCATAGTTATATAATACTATACTGATCTATGTGGGGTCTTAAAAAGATTTAAAACCCTTTTTCTCTTTTTCCAATAGCACCGAGAGCCGATCGTGCAACCGCAAACGTTACAACACCTTATCCCCATTAAAAATGAATTTAAAACGATTGTTATCAAAAATCTCTTTTTGAAAACGTCAAATTGACGTTTGAGTGAAATAAAAGCAACGTGCAGAGTGACCAATCAGATCGAGGTACACTTCTGACCAACAGCGCCGAGGCGGCTACTTTGCGAACTCCGCAATCCTTCACTTTTGCGTATACGTCACCTCATTTGGGAAGATTAGGGTCCTTATATCCAGTCTCCTTGACTCAAACAAAGTTGTGGGTTACTGAGGGCGCGTTTTTAAATTTAGCAGTCGATCCACGGCTTAAGCAAAATTTGCTATTTGCGTTTCTAAATTATCTGCTTTCCATCACATCACGTTTCTTTATTATATGATGGGTCCATCAATTGGCTGATGGCAATCACTGGTCCATCGTATTCTCGTTTTGGTGGAATGGTGTGATGGAAATGTTGACGTTGACTTTGACATTTTATTTTTTTTTTTAATAATGTTTGATTTGACCAAACAGACAAGATAAAGATTTTTCTTACAAAGTGCAAGGTGCAAGGGCATAAGGGTAATATTTTTTCGCACCCTGGCACGTTACGTGAAGTCCTATTAAAACATAACAACAAAGAGGAAATCTAAGGAGGAAAAATAAATTTGAAAATCAACTGAAAAGTCAAATCAAAACACAGCAATACAAAAAAGCGTTTCTTTTTTCATCGTTCGATGTTCCATCACAAATCAGCTGTTTTACGTCATCAGTGAAGCAGCTGTCAATCTGTCAATCATTTAATGGAATCCATAAAAAAACCTGCTGAATTCAAAAATGCGCCCTGATTCTAGTATTTTAATGTTCTAAGGATTTGTCATGTCAATTCCCAAGAATAAAAAAGGCGATTTTACACGCGTGTAATATTCAAAATTTTTTCTACTACCGAACAAATATTAAAAACCAAATATACCAAATTACTTTTAGTGCATAAAATTTTTAACCTTAAAAACCCTGGGAAGTGTGACTAGTGAGTACTTTGAGAAAAAGATTTGTAAGGGTTTTAATAATTACCTGGATGAATATTATCCTCACTGGACCTATTCAAACTTTCCGGATCCGCATACAAACTCAACGGCAATTCAATACTATTAGTGTGATTAATGCAATCCTCACTACGCACTTTATCGCAACTCTGACAGCTACAGTTCATAATAACCTCGACGCGTTTTTGAAGTACCTTTGGTACCTCTAGGTTGCTGTCTTCCGCTTGTAGATTAACCTAAAATTAATGATTAGAACAATTCAGTTATTTTTAAGATATCATACATGATAACATGTAATCTCGGATGGCTGGCAGCTGTCGCAATATGGACCGATCAGTTCTCCCGGTTCTGCTGGTTCGGTTTTTGGTATGGAGTAACTGAAACACGCTCCCACGCAGACATTGTTCTGGATCGTGACCGATTTGTAGCCGGGGGATGAAACTACTTGTTGGATCGGGGTGGTTTGGCACCAGGAGTGCCTTTCTGGGTAAAGAACTATGTTGTGGACCTAGGATAAATGTGTGCTACATCCGTGTGGAGTTGGAAAAGTTGTTTATTATACCTTGTGTTCTCGCTCACAGCTAACTGCTGCCAAGTATCCTAAAGATACTAGGGTTAATGTGTGCAGCATAACAACCCTGAAAGGCAAACACGACAATGGATTTTAGCTTTTTTATGATTTTTCAAAACTTCCTAAATGCCAAATTTCAATGAAATCGGACCAATAGAAAAAAAAGTTTTGATAGGCACGTGACCTTAAAACCTAATATTTCAAATATTTGCAATGAATTAATAATTATATCCTAAGTGAACCCCGAGATTTCAATGAAATCAGACAAATAACAAAAAAAGTAAAAAAAAATCCCACATAAAATAATATTATGTATATTCATTAGGACCCACTGTATCGTAATTTTTGTCTAGCAAAATGCCTTGTATTGGTCCACTGTGTCTCATGAATAATATGATAATACACGGTAAATCCTTAAACGTCAAAACTTGCCGAATTATCACGGCTAAACGAACCTGATTTGATTAGAGATATGCACGTATTCGGATGGTCCAGAGTCTTTTGAATATTTCCATACCAACTTCTGGAAGTATTAAGCTATTTTAAGCATTTTATCAATGAAATTAGGAAACATGTTCGAGCCAATTTATCCGCTTTGACGCCACGTTGTCAAGACTTCCGTAAAAGACGCCATTAAAATTGAGCATAGACGTCAAAATCGACCATTTTCACACGATGTTTTAGAGTATAAAAAAAGGTTTTTACCTTATGATTTATACATAGAAAAATAGTAGAAAGCTTTAAGAACAGATTAACACTAATTCTGGACCGATTCCAATCGGTCTTAGTAGTTAAATTTGGATTATGAAAAGGGTCCTTTTTCGGCGAAAATCCCCCGTTCTCGTTGCCATGGAGACGCGGCCATATTTGCCTTGAGAATAACCGGTATAGGGTGATTTTAAGCGATTTAAAGTAATTTTAGTACATTTAAGTGCACTAAAAGTAATTTTAAAATAGTACTTTTAGTGCACTTTAATAAAAGTTAAAAAATTTGATTTTAGTATGTTGTACTAAAATGAATGGCGCATTAGCTCAAGTTGTGGTTTATCTGTGACCTACAGGGTGCGCACAATTAAATTCCAAAGTAAAAAAATGTTAAGAAATTCATAACTCAAAAACGGTTTTACTTGGAAGTACGGTTGATATTGGAAAACATTCTTCTTATTACAGGCTACAAACCGTCTATAAGCCATATTGCTCTAGGTGGTGCCACTAAAAAGTTAAAAAGTAGAAAGAAAAAAGTGTGAAAAGGGGTATTTTCAAATAAACAGTGTAATAAACACCCTGTATAAATGATAGCGTTAAACTTGATACACCGTTTTATTTGGAAAGAATGCAGGATTTTGTTATTAACTTATATTTTTTAGTTTTACTATAATAATACTACTAGTAAGAAACGTTCATTCATTGGTTTAAGAGTAAAAACTTCCTTCAAAGCGAATTAAAAGAACGCAAATCCGCCTCTACAAGGTGCGCCACTGTTAAAAAATGTCCCCGATTCCGTGTAACATAATATTGTCGTTCCTTGCACGTACTACTACCATGGAAACTAGTACTGCAAGTTCTAGTTTTTAGATCATAATCGATGAAAACAAAACGACACGTCCACGGGCACCGGTCTATTATTAAACGAGACCGTCAGCACTGAGGTGTTATCAATTCATTTCCCTTTTCATGAATATTTATGTAATTCGTTAGTATGTATACAGGGGGAAGTTTAAAATAATGAAATGTGCGTATGGACATCGACGTAGCGAAATTTGAAAAAAAAAATGTTTAGCCAAGCGATTAAATAGGCAATTATATGTTTATATATAAATTTAAGACCTCTTAATTACGATGCTAATATATGCTAACTAAATTTAAGTTGTTTTCCTTCGAATGATGTTAATTAATTATTTTTTTCCTGTTGAATCGGTGTTATTTGGCTTGGAGTGATCTGTGTAGAATCTGAATATAAGAATTTTAGCAGAGAAAGGATGTTACAGTTTTTACTGTATACTTTTATATTACTTACTCCATTCTTTTTTACCAATTATTGCACATGCACCCTGTATATTGAGCACAAGTTTTTGTACTTTCAGTTTCAGTGAGTATTTTCTAGTCATTAATTTTTGACTTTCTTCATTTTTCCCCTATTCTTCTCAAAATGTTTTGCTTTCATGGTGTATAACTATAATTTCTATGCATTTCTGTTGCTGCTTGCATGATTTATCATACATTATCTCTATCCATTGCTTTTCTATGAACAAACCTGCAACGCCACTGAATATCTATTTAAATGTAAAAAAAAAAAATCACCGTTGTCATCTGATTTAATAAACACTTAAACAAAAATATAAATTAATATTTCAAGTCGATACACACCTGGGTTGTTGTTGTTGTAAACCTACGCCGTTTTTAATTTTCTAGGCGAGACTAGCACCTGCGAAATATTATCGACGGTGTCCCATTGTTTCTGTTATTTATTAACGTTTGTTGCTTTCGCACAGATGTAAGCAACAAAAGAACATAATTTATTTTTAAAATATGCATTAAGTTCCAACTTCCTCTACATAGGATTGAAATCAGTCACTATGCATTAAATTCATCCAAACGTTTTGGATAGACGAATGTATACAAATAAATTAAGCGGCATTGCAGCAGTGTAAACGTTTCTTACCTCATCAGTTTTTTCCGATGAATCTGAGGCTTTTCAAATCAAAAAATGCTTTGACATCTTCTGATAAAATTATTGGAAAAATCTGACATTGTCAAAAAAAACGGTAAGAGGTAAGTTTTCAATAGAAATTTGAATGTTTTTAACCACAAACCACAATTATATCTTATAAATTGTTCAGTACAACTCAGTCCAGTAACATCCAAAGAATCGTCTATGAATAAAACTCTTTTTAGAACCTTAGGATACCTGACAATCTGGATGGATGTTGTATATGAGACTTCGAGCCAAGATTTTCATCTGAACTGATAAATCCATGAAAATCCTGATATAAATGAAAAGTACTTGAAAGTAAAACCCGAATGTGTGGTCTCCTCGAAATTCTGCTTTCATATCTTCATTATCTTTTTTATTATTATTATTATACGGGATCAACCTAATTACCAAAAAAAGAAAATAAAAATTGTAAAGAAATCGAATATTCTAAACAAAAAATTTAGCATGGTCCTAGAGGTTGATGCTACTACGTATGGTGTTTTTATCGAAAAAGAAAGAATGAATATCGGATGGAACCGCTGTATAGTCTTCAACGAGTATGGAATTCGGAGATGCTTTAGATGTTGTCGATATGGTCATTTACTTAAGGATTGTAAAGAGAACAAAGTATGTGCAAAATGTTGTGGAAACCACGATGTTAATGTGAATTTTGTTAAATGTGTAAATTGTGTGTTGTCTAACGAAAAATATGGTCTCAACTTGTACATTCAATCATGTTTGATGGGATGTGAATAAATGTGAATCCTATAAGAGAATAGAAGAAATTCAACGTAATAAGTACATAAAATAGCAACTAGACTCTAATATTGTACTAAACTCCAACATTATTTATTTTAATTGTCAAGGTTATTTGAATAATAAGGATAATATTATTTTGCTGGTTAACGATTGGAGGCCTAAAGTTGTTCTTTTGAGTGAGATTCACATAACACCTGATGTCGAACCATGGGAGCTGGACATAGATGGGTACAAGTTGGAACAGTGTAACAGTAATAACAGTAGAACAGGAGGCTTTGATAAGATCTGATATTAGATATAGAAGGAAAAGTGTCCTTTTTGTTAATTCTTGTGTCTGGTTATTGTCCTTGGAATCTGTGTGTAATATTAAGTATTTGTGTTCAGTGTTGTGTCATCCACCAAACCAATATGACGCCAATTGTTTAGACTTCCTCAAAGAATATTTAGATGAAGTAAGCAGTTTTAATGATACTAACATTATTGTTGGCGATTTTAATTTTGACCTTCTTAAACATACCTTTTATGGCAATGAAATAAAAAATCTTATATATTCAAAAGGATTTGCACAAATAGTGAAAGAGCCCACCAGAATAGTTCATACAAGCCAAACTCTAATAGATTTTATTATTACAAATGATAAGCAATTGGCACGTAAGGTACATCTGACCCCTAATATCAGTGACCACTCAATTATATCTATTTTATTTAACCAGCAAGAAAAACCACCTGTTAATACCGTGATTTATCAAAGATCTTTTAAAAATTATATTTCTAATCATCTACAGGAAACGCTGCTTGCTATTGACTGGAACAAGGATAGTTCTGATATAAATTTGCTGGCAGACTCTATGATTGGGAATATTAAGACGATGTTAGACCAAATGTGCCATAAAGTCAAGATTATCCAAAAGCAAAAATATGTGATAACGTCTGACATTAAAAACCTTATGCATGAAAGGGATATTTTATACAAAAGGGCTGTTCTTTATAGGTGTGTGCCTGGGATGAGTATAAGGTAAAAAGAAATATTATTGTTAATAAAATTAGAGTAGAGAAGGAAAAATTTTATGCAGAATGCATAGATGAAAACAAAAACAACCCTAAGGAATTATGAAAAAATCTTAAGACTCTACTACCTGGTAAAAGTCAAACAGTGCCCAATCAAATAAACTTTGAAGGCGAACTGGTAAATCAAGAAGTGGTGATTCTACAAAAATTTAATAAATATTTTGTAGATAGTATCGACAGTATGATTCAAAATACTCCACAATCTCCAAATATGATAACTCATTTTACCAGGGCCCCTGAACCTAATAAGATCTTTTCCGAGTTTAAAAAAATTTCAATGAAAAGAATGAAAGAAATTCTAAAAAATCTGAAAAACGTAGGAGGAGGTGAGAGTGGTATATCCAAGGCTGTGCTGTCTGATGTATCTTATGCTGTAGGTGACCGTCTGTTAACAGTTCTTTAAGCAACGGTATGTTTCCAGAGTCCTGGAAACTATCTACTGTTATTCCTGTTCCAAAAGTACAAAACACCATTAATCACAATGAATTCAGACCCATTAACACCGTACATGCCTATGAAAAGCTCCTTGAGGTCTGTGTAAAAGAGCAACTTGTTGATTTTTGCAACCAAAATTCAATAATCGTTTCCAATCAATCAGGTTTCCGTCAGAATTACTCTTGTGAATCAGTGGCTTTCGATATTTGTGATAATTTTCTCAGAGCCATTGACAGTGATAACTATGTTTTAGCCGTATTTTTAGACTTTAAAAGAGCTTTTGAAACCATTGATAGGAATATTTTAATTCAAAAATTAGAAATATTAGGAATTAAGGGTACAGTCTTAAACTGGTTTAAATCTTATCTATGTAACAGAGTCCAACGTGTTAAGTATGTTAGTTGTTTGTCTGGTGTTCTTGATGTTATGTTTGGTGTACCGCAAGGCACAGTGTTCAAAAAATGTAAAATTGTTTTGTTTGTTGATGATTTACACAGTTGGTAAAAATCTTAATGAAGTGGTATCTTATATAAACACTGATCTTGCTAACTTATTTAGCTGGCTCTGCCACAATAAACTGAGTTTAAATACCAATAAATCAAAATTCTGTGTGTTTAACAGAAAATCAAGATTAAGCCTGGTGGACATTGACATTATTGTAGATGGAGAAAAAATTCTTTTTTAAAAGGAAATAAAATACTTAGGGACTATATTGGACGCAAGCCTAAACTTCCATGCGTATGCTTATTACATAATGAGAAAGTTTTCAAAGAAAGTTGGATTTATAGCACGCATAGGAAAAAATCTATCAATGCATACAAAACTAATGCTTTATAATGCTATTACCCTTCCCCATCTGCAATTCTGTTCGACATTATTATTTAATTTACCCCAATATATAATAAACCAGTTTGAAATAATACAAAATAGAGCTATGAGACTGATCCTTAAACGTAATCGTTATACCCCAGTTGTGTCTATGTTAAACGTCCTAGGTATGTTGTCTGTGAACCAAAGAATAATGTTTAATGTTTGTCTGTTTATTTTTAAATTAAAACATCTAATGATGTTCACAATTATCTTACTCACAACCGAACAGATTTTCTAGTTGACAGATGTAATACAACTCAGTTGCTCAAGTCATTATTATATAGGGGCTTAATAGAATTCAATAGGTTACCGGCTAGATTTAAATCCTTTGATAGTTTTAACGTGTTTAAAAGGCTCTTGAGAAAATTTGTTCTAGATTTTTAGTATTTGTCTTTTTTTTCTTTATTCTGTGTTATTATTTATTCTTTTACGTTTAGCTTAATATTTTATTTATATGATTTTATTTTTACATTGTATATGTTTGTTTTTCTTACCTTTTTTTATATTCCTACTCATATGTGAATACATAATCTTAAACATGTTCAGCCTCATACCAGTACTATTATTGTAATATCCTTATTTTTTGGTTTTAAATTTTAGTTTATTGCTTTTTAATATTATATTAAATCCATTACTATGTATTTTATTTTTATGTAGCAGATTTTGCTAAATAAAGATTGTTATTATTATTATTATTAATAATACGACATCACAATTAAATTAAAACCTACCCAAGCAACACATAATATATTATCGTTAAAAAAATGATATGTATTCAACTATTTTTTAGTAAGTTTTTTGTTTTGATTGATTGATATACGTATATCATATACGATTCTGTTTAAAAAGGGGAGAAAATTTCGGCAATTAAAAAAATTGACACGGGATTTACATATCTAGTTAGTAAACTCGATTGCTACACCTCAAATAATTGATGGCATTCTTTAAAAAAATCACTGTTTTTCGTCCATATTATCCGTTCTAATAACCCTGTTTTTATACCAAATATTTATATCTAAAATTATATCAAATTTAAATAAACAGTGTTATTAAATTAAATATTGAATATATATTTTCTGCAAAAACATTGTTTTTTATCGACACAACCCTTACCCCCCCCCCGTCCACCCCAAATATTTGCACAGTAAGAAATTCTTTTGAAAATTCACCGTTTTTTGTCCATAATATCCAACTTAATAGCACTGTTTTTGTATGAAATATTTATTAATATACATATTTGTATATAATTATATCAAATTTAAATAAACAAACTGGGTTATTAGATTAGATATTAACGACGAAACCAGCTGCTATTTATGCGTATTATTTTGGAAAACAATTTTTTGATTTTTGAAAATAATGTATTACTGGTAAGTTGTGTGGGGTGGGTGATAAATGAAATAAAAAACGGGTTTTTACAGAAAGTAATTGCCTAAGAAAAAAATGTTTTTTAAGAAAATTATAGGTGAGAAAAAATCTTTAGTTTCTGTATCTATACTTTTCTTATCCTTAAGGTTTTTGAGTAAAACGTGAAAAACCGTATTTTAGTTCTCTAAAGCAAGGGGTACCGCTACGAAAATAGCAGTAGTTGTGTCATATTTTAGTGTAAATAATTGGAAATTTAGTTTTTTAAGTCAATAAGTCTTTAAATAATTTAAGTTTTTTTTTGGCTTTAGACAACTTTTCATTAACTAGGTTCAAAAATACAGTTTTTAAATTAACTATTATATACAGGGTGTCCCAGAAAAGAGTGTCAAGTAGTGGCGCAGAGGTACAGGATCCCTCGGGAATCCGAATCACCCCCTGTATACAGGGTGTCATTGAAATGGTGTAAAAAAATTCGGGGGGTGATAGTACTCCTAAAAATTTAAAAAAAAGTTCCTATAACTATAGGGCGGAAAATGCATATTAAGGGAGTTAGGGGCACTGAAAGGGTAAATTTAAAAAACGGTTTTTTGAAATTGTAGGCTTAAAAAACGAGATAAAATTTCGAAAAAAAATCCTCTGCCATAAATTTTGACCCAAAATCAAATGGTGATACTGAAAAATAATTTGGAAAATCGGAAAGGGTAGTTTTTGCAAGGGTAGGGGGTTAATTCGTGAATAACTTTTTTTAGGTTATTTTTTTCGCAACGTGGGTTCATTTTTTAAAAACTACATACTTTTTCCTACAAAAAAGGTACTCTTGTTGCACATCGCCCAGAACGATGGTTTTCGAGAAAATTGAAGGCAAAAAGTTTGCTCTGATGGGTTGCTAACTGGTTAAACAACATAAACCTATGAAAGTTATGGGGTTTCAAAAGTAAACACGTAGTTATTAAATAATTAATTGAAAAATCTAAATTTTATGATTTTTAAAACATCTTATTGCTTTAAAAAACGAAATAAACCAATTACCAAAATTCCTTATTAAAATAATGCATTTCTTAATTCATTCATAGTAAATGTTCAAAGTGACCACCATTCATTTCAATGCAGACATCTGCTCTTCTTCTCCATGATCTGCGTACCCTGTGGAATATCCCTGGGGTTGTACGAATTTGATTGGAACAGTCGATAATGCGTTGACGTAGTTGCTCTTCAGTATTAATCGGCACTGAGTAAACCAAAGTTTTCAAGTGGCCCCAGAAGTAGAAATCTAATGGATTAAGATCTGGTGATCTTGCTGGCCAAGCTTGTGGACCACCACGTCCTATCCAACGCCTCTCAAAAACTTGGTTTAAATGATTCCTTACCGCTAGCGGAAAATGAGCTGGTGCACCATCACGCATAAAACACGTGATCTGCCTCTGTGCTATGGGAACTTCCTCCAAAAGTGCTGGTAGATCATGTATTAGAAAATTAAGGTAACTTTGACCATTTAGCCTAAAATGTTTATTATTATAAATAACAAGCGACTTTTCAAAAGGTGTCAAATTAACCTCGGGGGTAGAAAAAATGGTCTAATAAGTCTATCGCCAAGAATTCCCGCCCAAACATTAACTGAGAATCGAATTTGGTGTCGACTTTCCACAACAGCATGAGGGTTCTCATCGGACCAGTGATGTGTATTATGGTAATTGAAAATTCCATTTCTTGTAAACCCAGCTTCATCCGTGCATAAAATATTTGCCAAAAAAAGGGGATTGGGTCCGCGTATTGAATATTTGGTACTCGCGGTGTAAACTAGGCTAATGAATCAAATAAGTATGCATTTAATAAGGAATTTTGGTAATTGGTTTATTTCGTTTTTTTAAAGCAATACGATGTTTTAAAAATCATGAAATTTAGATTTTTCAATTAATTATTTAATAACTACTTGTTTACTTTTGAAACCCCATAACTTTCATAAGTTTATGTTGTTTAACCAGTTAGCAGCCCATCAGAGCAAACTTTTTGCCTTCAATTTTCTCGAAAACCATCGTTCTGGGCGATGTGCAACAAGAGTACCTTTTTTGTAGGAAAAAGTATGTAGTTTTTAAAAAATGAACCCACGTTGCGAAGAAAATAACCTAAAAAAAGTTATTCACGAATTAACCCCCTACCCTTGCAAAAACTACCCTTTCCGATTTTCCAAATTATTTTTCAGTATCACCATTTGATTTTGGGTCAAAATTTATGGCAGAGGATTTTTTTTCGAAATTTTATCTCGTTTTTTAAGCCTACAATTTCAAAAAACCGTTTTTTAAATTTACCCTTTCAGTGCCCCTAACTCCCTTAATATGCATTTTCCACCCTATAGTTATAGGAACTTTTTTTTAAATTTTTAGGAGTACTATCACCCCCCGAATTTTTTTACACCCTTTCAATGACACCCTGTATGATCCTTTTTTTAATGAAAAATGCCTTTAATTTTATTGGACATTTTTCCCTCTTGTTTTTTAAAGCAATTTATTTTTATTTTTGAGCGCATGATTTTGATTGGTAGATCTAGTCGTTTTCATGTTAGTTAGGCCCAAGTTTTAACTAAATATTTAAATAAAAAATCAGGCATTATTTACCATGATTATAGAAAATTAGCTAAGAAGGTGAAAATACTGAAAAATCACAACAAAATCATAACTCCTAAACAAAACAAAAAAGATACGGTGTGATTCGGATTCCCCGAGGAGTGCTCTACCTCTGCGCCATCCTTTGACACTTTTTTCTGGGACACCCTGTATATCTCCTATTTCTATTGGTATATTTATCAACCGTATATCAAGGTGTATTTATTAAACTGTAAAATATACGTATATGATATACGATTCTGTTTACACAAGAACGAAAATTTCGGCATTTAAAAAAATTTGACAAGAAATTTACATAGCTAGTTTTACACATGATCACTACACCTCAAATATGTGATAAAATGACCTCGATATCACATATATGCCAATGTGGATACGATAGACTTTTCATACACGTCTATATCTTATAGTGTAAGTCTAAAAAAAATAGGAAATGCATTAATGTGTATGAAACAATAAATAAACCAAATAAGAAATACAAATAAAAAAACTCAAGAATACAAATTTGCCATAAATGGAGTAGTTTACTTTTTTTATTAAATAATATTTACAATAAATCCCTTATAGAGGCCATTAATAAAGATTAATTTTTTTCTTTCTACGTCGAGAAATGCTCCCTGATGCATAAAGCATATCTGCAGATTAAATTAAAAAAAAATTTCATTTTATTAAACGCATTTTATAAACGCCTTTAAATAGTATACAATATGCCATACTTTTAAACATTAATTTTTCATAAAATAATAATTGTATATTATTAACATGTAATAAACCTTAAATATTAAACGTGAACAAACCCTAACATAATATTAAACTCCTCAACGTATATCACGCGGACACTTTATTTATTTATATAAACGGGCAAAGCATAATTAGAATTTTGTTAAACTTTTAAATTCACAACGGTAATACATAATATAGGTAATATACAGAAATATAGAAAATCATTAAGTAATAATAATTAATAACATCTAACCTAAGCTTACTAAAACTAAAGTTTCAAAAAAGTCAATATCATGATGTTGGCTTGCTAATCTCATTGTTTTAGTGAGGAAGTTATTAAGACCATAGTTAGTACGGCGCATTGGGTAATAAAAGCTATCAGTGGCTCTAGTTCTTAGTGGAGCATGAATATTGATTTTTCGGAGTAGCTCTGAAGCTCCAGATTTCCCATGTAAGGATATTGTAAAAAGTAATAAGATCCCTCCTCTTATGGCGGATGGGAGCCATATGTAGCATATCAAGTATATCTGCATCATTGTAATTATCCAAGATATTTAATTTATATGCAATTTTTGTTTAACTAGTTGAAGAGCATCATTATGTAGGTACCCCATAGAAAGGAGATATATAGCGTACTCCATACTATAGATTAGGACGGACCAGGACACAGTAGTGTTTTCAAAGCGGCAATACTTGTGAAGTCTTGAGTACATCTCCTAGCAAAACCAAGCATGCGGAAAGCTTTATTGATAGCATTATCTAAGTGATGAGAAAATTGTAAACTTGTATCGAAAGTGACACCCAAATCCTTAAAAAGAAGAGCTCTTTCAAGGGTATAGCGACCGCTCTTGTAGCCGAAATTAATAGTATTTCTAGAACGACAAAAGGTCATTATTTTACATTTAGCCGGATTAAGTTCCATACCATTTCATTCACACCAAACTACCAAATTATTTAGATCATATTGTAATATGTCACAATCATTAGGGGACTCGATTATACAACTCAATTTCTGGCGAGCCTTGCGGCACACAGATGATACCTGAATAGTTTTAAAAAGAAAATTACCAATTTTAACAATCAGGGTACGATCAGATAAATAGCTCTTGAACCTGGACAATAAAGGTTCATCAATACTAATCATTTTTAATTCATGCAATAAAATGTTGTAAGGTACCTTATGGAATGCCTTGGAGAAATCTGTGTGAATTGTATCCACTTGATATCCCTTCTCCAAGGCATCCAACAAAAAGTCCACCTGAGTAAGAAGGTTCAGCTCTGTAGATTTGCGTGGTCTAAATCTAAACTGCTGATCAGTTAGTAGAGGTTCAAGAAGGGGGGGAAACGATGTCATATACTAAGCTTTCAAAAACTTTGAGAACTGCACTGAGTGTGAGTATAGTGAGAGGACGATAGTTGGTAGCATTGGTTTTGTCGCCCGACTTATGAATAGGTTTTAGGAAACTCTTTTTCCAATAGTCTGGGAACATTCCAGTTCAAAGGGACAAATTGAATATGTGGTATAAGGGTCTGGAGAGATTAAAGCTACATTTTTTAGGAATAAAGTAGGCACACCGTCTGGTCCAGGACCCTTGTTAATATTCAAGGATGAGAATTTAATAAATATATCAGATATTCTTATGTGAAGGTGAGGGATATGGGTATCGAATGCAGATAATGCATGAGTATGGGGACGTTAACACTATGACGGTGTGAGTATACTGTAGAAAATAATCAGCAAACATTTTATCCGATATTTATAGTTGAAGTTTAACCAAACATGTGCATCTGGTGTAAACCAAAAATAAACGTTTATTTAATTATCGTGTATTGCTTGGGTAACCACTACTATTAAATTCTCACAGAATTAACAACTATATTAACCATTTAATTTATGGTCTGTGCTCGGGGGTTAAATCATCTTTAATTTTGTGTGTATATGTACTTCTTTCGCAGTTTTAAAAAATAGTTATTAAAAATTTCATACAGTGTTCCCTAAAATAAAAAGGGTGACAACAGCAGGGAGTTTAGGACATTAGCTTTATTTGAACTTTTTTCTTAAAATTACCTAAGGATCAGCATCTAACCCTCTAACAACCTGTATATTATACAGTTATATATTTTAATATGTGATTAGAATTCGTAGGTCCAAGGTATTTGGAATATTAAAGATGTAAAGAGGTGACGAATTTTTGGACAACTTTCGCTACAAAAAAAAATTAAATTGAACTTATTGGAAAAATTTATTATTAATGTTAAAACTTTTGTTGCGTTTTTTATGGAAACCCGCGGACACAAAGGGCCATTCTATAAATGAAAACTAGGTCGCACCTCTCTTTGTTTTCGTATCGATCCAGTTTCGTCGACAGTAAGGTTTATTTTCAAATAACGTCCATCCTAGTGTAAATCCCATTAAAACCCCACTAAAAATTCATTTATTCCAAGACAAACGATTGCGTCCGCAGAACAACTCCTTAATCTAGTTTGTTATGATTTTAGTAAAACATCATGTAGGTATTGTTTCTTTACTTACATGATTCTTCTCAATATGGGGACGAGAAAATAATCAGAATGGAAATCGGTAGGTTAAACAAAAACTACCATCCTGGCGAGCAAACGAAGCGAAGAAAAAGACAAAAAAATCACGGAACAACAGGCGCGATCGCGAGCGAAATCAACTAACTATATTATAACCAACAACAGAACAAAACAGCGAAAGGTCAACCCGAGACTCGCGAGAATCGGAGAACTGCCGCTCTCGCAAACGTATATAACTCGATCTCTTGGTAAAAAGTTACCACCTGTTCCAAAGGTGCTAGCTATAGTCGGTACTGACTGATCTGTTGTAAGAATGAGGCGGGAACATTTGAAAGTTTCGCGAGGATAATCGTTTTATGCGCCGGACATGCTCGAAAATACAATCGCATAAATATAATCGATTCGATCGATCTTTCTCTCGTTAAATATATGCACCGATGCGGTCGAATGCATTTGCGAGATGCAGTGGTATTACTTGCGTATATACAGGGTGTCTCCACTATAACTAAGACTAATAATCTTGACTGAAGATAAGCTTAGATTCATATATCCGCAATAACAACTAATTTTATTCCAGAAAACGTATTGGTGTTAATTCAATGCCAAAAATACGTTTTATTTAAATATTAATAATCTTTGTCTTAGTATAGCGATACTCCGCAGAATCCGTTTGCAAATATTATTACAATAGCATAAAAGCTTTATTTAGGAATAGTAATCTTTTGATACAAGTTTTTAAATTGTATTGTTAGTTAGAAGTAACTAAACTTAAAATAAGTATAGCTTATACTTTATTAATAATGTGCTATTCTTAAGTAGATTAGTATTCTTAACCATATTTTTGAAATTACGCATCATCAAACAAAACTCTAGGGTTTTTATTATAAAGAATAGTTACGCTTGTATATTTTATTAATAAGAATATAAAATTTGCTGTATCATCAAGTTGAAAAATGTGATACAATTTAAAAAAAGAAAAGGTATTTTCGCTTACTAGCTAATTTTCAACAGTTCTTCAATAGATTGATTGATGAATTAGGTTAGGTTAAAAAACTCAAACCTTATGGCATTTATTTAAGTTTTTTTTTGTCAATCCGTCATTAATACAAATGATAACGTTAGCGTAAATTTATAATTTAGGTAATTTGGTTAATTTTAATTTAATTTTACCCTATACCTTGGTCTCCATCTGTACATTAATATAATAACATATGGGTCAAGCTTCTTATTTCATTATGGATCAGAAGCAAATAACAACGTAAGGGTAGGTAACAAAAACTCATATTAACATTAAAAAAATATTTATTCTCTTTTATACAGTAGGTATATCATATAATATACGTGGACTGAATAATTACATTACACATAACAAAAAAATGTTATTTTATTCTAGGGTTTTGACAATGAATGTGCATTAAAACATTTTAAGGTGAGGTGTCACTCTTCTCATGAGGCATTTACATGCAGCAAAGAAATTTTAAAAATGAAATAAACAATTAACAACTTTCCAATCCTAGAGTGCATAAAAGTCCTGAAAAAACTGGTGCAGGTTGGCTGCAGGGTCCAGCTCGTCTGGATACCTGGCCACGCAGGCCATGCAGGTAATGAGGAAGCGGACACTCTTGCCAGACTGGGATCCGCGAATGTGCCGATGGTGCCGGAACCCATAGTTGGGTCTTTCGCCAAATGCGTTGCGGTCGCGTCAATGAAGGGTCTGCTGGACAAGTGAACCCACCGAAGATGGACTGAGTCCCCTGGTATGAGACAGGCCAAAGCGCACATAGGTGGGCCCTATGCCTGTCTCACCAAAAATCTACTACGCCTAAAAAGACGCGAAATTCGGCTAGTGACAGATCTTTTAACCGGTCACTGGCACTTAAGACGCTATCTCCATACTATCGGTATTGCAGTATTTGCCCAACCCAACCCGGAATGCCGATGGTGCTGTGAGGAGGATGAAACCGTTGACCATGTAGTCGGGGAGTGCCCAGCACTCACGCGCGCCAGGTTCAAATACTTGGGTAACACTTTCAGTGTACCGAGCGACTTTAAGTCCTTCAGACCAGAGAGCCTTATCGGTTTCTCTAAGGCCGTTGGACTCTGGTAACCCCCCCACCGGGGGTCATTAGGAGACCTATATGCATAACTGCCTTGGCAGCCCACTGTTTCGACAATTCATTCATTCATTCAACTTTCCAATTAAGAAAGAATTTAAATTCCAAAAAAAAAATATTTATAATTCCTGAGCATTTTTCCAACAAACTAATTTTATCAAAAAAAAAATAGTACCTACACACTTACTATTAAATAATGGATTTACATAATATAGAACACAATTAAAATATCATCTAAACACTTTGAACAGAGAACCAGAATAATGTAAATGGAGGTATTCAACTAACTATGTAACTGGATTCATTCACATACCTCTGAAGAATTAATTGCATTAATGGGATCAAATAACGCTCGTGAAAATCACATATCACAAACTACGTTTGAGGCAAATCATTAAACAAACAATTTGAAAAGGAAAATGCGAAGCTATCGAATCGAGCCTAAATGAAATTTACTCGCTTCTGCTATTGATTGAAGTTCGAAACACGTGTTACGATTTTTTGTTCATACGTGTTACGTGATGTTACCCTTAACTGGATCCAAGTATAGCAAATATCGGGTGAAATAGTTTGGCATCTTGTAGATATAGTTTAATTAATCTGGTGTGCATTTCAAGAAAGGTTAATTATTTTCGCTTGAAAAAATTTAATTCTTGATTTAAGAAAAATGAATATTCTGTGTGAAGGCACTGAAAATATATTTGTGAGAACATTATATCTAATTATAAAAACAGGAACTTACAATTGATTTAACTGCAATATTTTCCCTAATGTTAAATATAGCTTGTTCTTGAACCATTACAAATTTATTTTGATTTAGAATAAGATTTACTTTAAATTTTAACACAAGCATACATTTGAAAATAAGATTAAGGTATTCTTATTTCAATGTTGTTACATTAGATCTAAACATAATTACAGTTATTTCAAGATAATTTTTTCAAGAGGGGCTTTAGTTTTACATATAGAATATATATACAGGGTGTTCATTTGAAAACTTCCCACCACGGGTTTATCGAAAACCACTGTTTAAAAAAAAAACGCCGAAATACGTCAAAAGGTTTGTCAAGGGGGATAACTTTCTAACCTAAAATTACTTCACCCCCTTTCCCCAGTGTCACCCATTGCCCCCCAGGGTCATCCCCTTAAAAATCATAAATGGCAAGGGGTATCGAGTAATAGCTTGTTTAAAAGGTCTTTTATTTCGACGTTTGATTTTTCGTTTTCGAGAAAATTAGAAAAATCTTAGTTTATCTTAATTTGTTCAGATAGAAAACAAAAACATGAAAATATCAGTTTTTATTTCAATAAGTGTTCAAAATGTTGGATGTTTTTGGCCAAACAATGATATAGGCGATGTTCAAATTCCTGACGGACATTTTCAAAAACATGTTGTGGAATATCATGGCAGCTGTCGATGATGCGTTGACGAAGTTCATCCAAACTTTCAGGTTGGAGAGTAAACACAATAGTTTTCAAATGACCCCATAGAAAAAAGTCTAATGGCGTTATATCAGGAGATCTAACAGGCCATTCTAGGCCCCCTTCGCCCTATTCATTTATCTGGAAACTCGTCGTCTAGCCATTGCCGAACGAGAAGAACATAGTGAGGAGGAGCGCCGTCTTGCTGGAAATATATTTCACCCTCATCAAGTATAGGGTTTCCATCATCATCGATTTGGTTTTCAATGGATTCAGTGATAAGCGGATTGATGGTATTTTCCAACATATCCAAATAAATATCTCCATTTAAATTTCCGTTAATAAATAATGACCCAATCACTTTATTTCCTAAAATGTCTGCCCATACATCAATTCACAAAACTCAACTCGCCTATCGAAATCGTCTTCGGTTAACTCTTGCAATATTTTCATTTTGAATGGATGGAATTTATGAAGTTTGGTAACTGTGTGAACAGAGCCTAATAAAATACCAGTGACAGCAACAATTTTGCGTAATGAAGTATTAGGATTAATTCCAAAATGACCCAAAACATCAACTTGAGCGGCTTCATCCAAAATTTGCCGATGATCACGTTTTTTATTTGCAACAGATTGCAACAGATCCAATTTCAGTAAACTTAGTAACGAGGTCTAAAACATGCATATACGAAGTTATCTTCTCCGGATGTCTGGCGTTAAACGTGACGGCAGTTTGCCGAGCACATTGATTTTGGGCACCATAAATTAGAATAATTTTCACTCTTTCGGCTAGTGTGTAAACCATTTTCCAAGACTGTCACAAATGTAACTGACGGCAAAATAAATTCTTTATTTTCCTTAGTAACTATAAATAACTAAGCAGGTATAACAATAAATACAGTTCGCCCAGGATATCTGTGTTGTTGAAAAGAATGCGGGAAAAAATGCAGGTTGTTATTTAGTTTTTTCCACGTCTAGTCCAAACCCTAACGGGGAATCTCATTTGACTCTCTCTTTAACCCTAAAACGGTTTACCCTTAAAATGCGACATTTTCTAGTTATTTAAAGAAATTTTCACAACAATTAATGTTTCACTTAAATTTTAATATTTACAACAGACGTTTTTTATCTTTTTGAAAAATGTATGTAGAATCCTTGGCAAAGTTTATTTTATCTTATGAAATTCAAAAATTGATTTATTTTTATAATATGACGTAGAATCCTGCGGAAAGTGTGTGTGAACGTCCTATATACGACCATAGTACGTAATACCTCTTTTGGTACGTACTGTGTACATACATTATGTCGCGGAGTACATAGAAAATACGTCTTTAATTCGTATCTGTGCTGTTTGGGCCATTACCAAATTGGCGTGTGATATGTTTCCTGACATTTGCACTGAAGTGAACTTGTGCACCTGTAGACCCCTCTGATGCCTTATAAAGTCGGGAAGCGCGGAAAATCCTCTCTTAAGAAATTTAAAAAAACGTCTCCTGTTACACAATTTTCAAAAAGTATGAACCGAATAACAAGATCATGTACTATTGCACCCCAATTGCATTGATGCTGCATCTGTGTTGAAAATTATTGATAAAAACTCGACGGGGATTTGCTGTGTCTCATTTTCTGTTGCTTGATTTTGTGCCCATTGACAAGAAGTTATTCTTTTTTCAAAATCATTTTCAGCAAGTTCTTGAAGAAACTGCACATTATAGGGATCATATTTGTTTTTCTTGGAATATTTTCCCACGGACGATTTCCATACTTCTAAGTTCTTACTTATTTGTCTTACACTAAATTCCGGTGTTGCAAGAACCGACATGGTAATTACCAATTGGTTTTCTTCATTTAAAACTGTTTTAAGTCTAGTTTGCTTTTTGTACTCTATGCCTCCAGTACGCTCGAATCGAATCGTTCTTTTAATTTCGTCAACACTCTATCATCAGGATGCCCGTTATTAGGAAATTTTTCCTAATAAACCCCTAAACAGTTCCCAAGGCATCTACCGATAACGTAAATCATATTTACTAATTCTTGCCGAGATAATTTATTTTGACACAAATCTACTTGACATGAATGATAAGTAAACATTATAATTGATGTCACACAACAAAGAATAAATGAATTATGGCCAACTTTTTACTTGTAAGCAAAAATTTCTTATTTTTAAATGAGATAGCATCAGGAATTGACATTATTTGCTTCTACTACTATTATTTTATTATTGTTATTACAACTATTGAATTTTTTCTTACTAAAAAGTTTTCGAAATAGAATTGAACAGAAGGACAAGCACTTTGTCTTTTATTCCATAAACTAACTATTAATTGTTTTCGGTCGTATGTATCGCAATACCTCTAAAAAATATGTGTCACTCTTCCTTTAAGAACAAATGTTGAGAAAACGGTTAGAGATAAAGGCAAACTTGTTAGTATCAAATTGAAGATCAAAGAATACTTTATCAAAACGCGTTAGTAGATATAGGGTGTTCCATTTAAAAAAATAGCGCCAAATTGACTTGAAAATATCACTCTGATATCACCCTGTATAAAAAAAAATAAATTACTTAAAAAAATTAAAAAAAGATAAAAAACGTCTGTGTTAAATATTAAAATTTAAGTGAAACAATAATTTTTCTGAAAGTTTTCTTAAATAACTAGCCATCGTCGCATTTTAAGGAAAAACTGTTTTAGGATTGAACAGATCATCATATAGGCAGTTCCATTAAAAAAAAATCAAATTATGTACCACGCTTTTTTGGAACACCTTGTATCAATCAAACTAATTTTGAAAAGTAACCTGTTTAACTCAATTAACATTCCCTTTTTTAAAGTATTTTTCCGCTTCGAAATTTAGCCGCAATTGAGCACCGCGATATTAAATGGACACCCTGTATATATATATATACCGACCTAATTTGGAGACTGCGAACCGATCGTGGTCAGCACTTCGGTTCGGTATTCGTACGGTACCTAATTTATGAGTTTGTGCCAAAATGAGTAATCTTGACCAGGCTGTTTTTTTAGGTTATAAGTAGGTCGTGGAGTAAAAGTTTTTTGAGCAGTTTTTTAGATGCGCGATTTATTTAAGTCGTTAAAAAATAAATGCGAGGATATATTAGTTGTCATTACAAATGATTCAATTGTGTTCAATTCCCGTCGTTCAATTCTGTGATAGTTCGTTTCTTGACCCATATTTTTAATAGTAGCATCAAAAATTGGATTTGTCCTATTTACTTGTGCTACTATTATATAATTAATACAATTAAATTGGTTTTTTTGAATAATGTCCCAAAAATTGTGGATAAACACTAGAATCGTAAATAATTATGTAACTTACATTAATACTATTAAAAATTATTTTTACTTGTAATCGGAATCATTACTACATTCATTTTTTAACTGTAATACTTTCTTTAGATGTCTGCAAGCACATCTTCAATTTAAGATCTATCAATTAAGGCACTAAAAATCTGTTGAAGACGTGGTCTCCATTTATTTAGCCGAAGCATCAGAACTCTGTAACAGAAAAATTTAAGTACCAATAACAGGTAACTCTACTCTGTCTTTATTATAACATTATTGTACTATGATTTACTATTCACGGATTTATCTAATTCACTGTTTTTACTATTTATTTGTAAACTGTATATTCTGATTTAATTACTTACCAATATTAATAGTTTTTTCTTTTTTAGAAATAAATACTCTTGAAAGCCAGCTTTAAGAAAAATAAAACATAGAATAAGAAAAAATGTGACTGAATGTTCTTTATTTTTAGTTTTTATACACTTAAATATTTATAAATATACATAATTATATCAAATTTAAATAAATGAACTACAACGAAACCAGCTGTTATGAATGCATATTATTTTGAAAAATAATAATTTTTTAAAACAATTTCTTACTGGTAAGTTGTTTGGGCTTGGTGGGGGGCAAGGTTAAGGTTAATGAAAAAACAGTTTTTTTTTGCAAAAAATAATTGCCTGAGAAAAAAAAGGTTTTTTTGGTTCTAGACAACTTTTCATTATCTGGGTATAAAATTTTTTGCGACCAATAAGTGTGTTTTATACAAATAAATTAAATATGTTGGGCGCCAAAATGTATCCAACTAACTGAATTTGCATACAAAGGCTTACATAATAAAATTGAGGCGATTTATTTAAGTCGGTAAAAAAATAAATGCGTAGTTGTCATTATAAATGATTCAATTGTGTTGCACTGTGATAGTTCTCACGGTATTTCTGACTTGGATCCCATAATCCTATTATCAGTCATATCCAAGATGTTTGAAAAAGTTTTACATATCTAAATCATACATTATCTTACTAATAATAATCTCATCCTGGAATATCAGTCAGGATTTCGCAAGAATTACAGTACTTCTTCGGTATTAGTTAATAACTTGGACAACATTAATTAACAAGCAGATAATGGGAATACTTCAAATTTAGTATTTTTAGATTCTAGTAAAGCTTTTGATTCTTTGGACCATCAGCTGCAAAGTTAAAAACTTTGATCGATCCGGTGATCGTGTGGTCCAAAAACATAAGATGTACCGTAAAATGGGGTGAATACAAACAGTTTCGGACCTTTCCTACTCTGTTGCTAACATGTTAGTCACCTTTTTGACAACAAAAAATAAGGAATCTACAGGTCTCGACTTGTAAATCAAAAAGCGCATAATAGATTTTTTTTAAATAGAGGTTTTTCACAAAAAAAAAATAAAATTGCTCTTTTTCTATTCACCCTTAATATAGGGTGAATAGAAACACCTGAAAAAACATTTACATTGATAAAAAAATATAAATACAAAAACTGACAAAAACACTGACAAAAACACCAAGTTTACAAAAAAAAACATTTATTTCTATAGAAATGTAACAAGTTTAAACATATTAACTTTGATGCAAATTAAGTTTTAAAAGGTCTCTTCTTGACGTAGATGCTTCTATCTCGTCATGAACTGGGAAAACCTCTCCAACAACCTGGCTAAAATGAAAGGTGGAAACATTCGGAAAAACTTCTGGAAATCCATAAATATATCCTGACGAGTTGTCGACTTGGTGAGGCGACTTCTTAAGAAAGTGGCTTCAATGTCATTTTCTGTAATATTAATGACTTGTCCGATAAAATATTTATTTCTTTGTCTATTTCGATATTTTGTTGGAAAACACACCAGAAGCCAAGTTCCTTTATCTATTAAATCAAGCGAAATAGGAGAAACACATCGGAACAATTTACCCTCAAAGCAGACTGATGCTGATGAATTATTTGTATCCAACTTATTCTCGGTGAACCTTGGTAGTGAAGTGTCCATTTTTGAGTCTGCATCTGAAGAATGATCTTGATCTTTTCCCACTTCAGAGTCTCACTTGAAGAATGATCTTGAGCTTTTGCCATTATTGGCATGAACCTGTTATTGGCATGGGTCTTCATCTAAGGTTTCCATGCGTCTTTCCAAATCATTATCCTCTTGATCGTCTTTATCCAACCTGCTTTCAAAATCTGCACTTGTAACGCTTTTGCCAGCAGGAACTTGAATTTTATGACGTCGACTCTTCACATTTTGACCATCGCCATATCTCATTGTTCTTAGAAGGTTTACCAAAGAGTTATTAAGTCCTTCTTCAATGTTCTGATTCTCATAATTTGTCTCTTGACTTGATCCCTATCTAGTGGAAAAATTCCACACTTTTTAAACCCAGATTGTATGTTTTTTCCAGCATTAGGCTCCATAGCCTTTGACAAGTCATTTAGCAAGAAAGGGAATCTGTCCTTTGGAACCGTTTAATGCTTTAAACCAGCCCCCATTTTCCATTTTTCAAGGATCTGTCGCCAAGTTGTTTTAAAAGGCCGGAAAAATGCCACGTCCAGAGGCTGGGTCAGATGAGGAGAGTTAGTTGGGCGGAAGATAAATGAAATATTATTTTCTTCGCAAAGAGATACCGCACTTGCAGAAAAATGTAAACTTAGATTGTTGCCAATTAAGTACTTCTTTCCCGGTAGATCTTTTACTGCAGGTATGACAGTTGTCTCTACCCAATCTGAGAAGGAAATCGCATCAAACCAACCTGATGGACTTCTATTAAATCTGACATCCTTTGGTCCTCCAACTGTCCAAGATGTATACAAATTTTTAGTTTTAAATCAAAAATTTTCCATCAGCTGAAGCAGCGTACATAATAGAAACGGCTGACTTCGACGTATTGCAAATACGTTCTGGATAGCGAGAGCCCCTTTTTGAGATTACTGTCTTTCTACCCGGATCGTCAGTTAAATTTGTTTCGTCGTAATTTATTATGTTTGATGGCGGTACATTTTTCAACTCCGTGGCTAAATTGTCAAAATAAGCCTTGATAGTATTGGGAGAAACAGCAGCTCTTGAGCGCTTGATGTTTTGGCAGATTCTAGATCTTATTTCGTTTTAAAAAAGAATAGACAAAGTCTCTGCCAGAGATATTATCTTTAAATCTCGTTATTGCTTTACCTCGACTGTCCAGGTAATTTTTTATCATCATCCTGACGTCCAAATGGTCAAGTGGATACCTCCAATCGGAACAAACTATTAGTTGATGGACTAAAATATCTTCGTCTTGTTTGGTTAGGGCTGTTTGTCCTCCATGACACTTTAGATTTCGGTTTTTGTGGTGCCGGTAAAGCACAGAATAATGAATGTTGTGTGTTTCGTGAGCCACTCTAAACCTCATCCCGTTGTCAATTGAAGCAAGGGCTATTTTTAGAGTTGTTTCAACAATTTTCTTTTATGTTTTACCTCGAGGGTCTGGTTTATAAACACGAGGCAATATCCTGCAAAAAAAAACAATTATGGGGTGGGTAGAAACAGCGGGTGAATAGAAACACGCTGTTTCTATACCCCAAAACTACTTAAAAGTGACTTTATGTATTATATTACATCATAGCAAAATAATAATCAATTTCAAAATAAAGACAAGCAATTTCTAAAATAGGCAATGTAAATCAGACACCTTACAGCTACTTTAACCAAAAACTCAATGTCTTACCTGTTTTAAGCTAACCACTGTGAATAAAGTTTTGTTGCACATGTGTTCACTCCGACGGGTGGTTGGTACTGCAATCAGGGCTGCCAACATAAAACATCTTTGGCCTGTTAAAGTAGTTATGGCGACATCTGTTGACCGTTTGAGAACAAATTTGAAGCGTTGGGAGGTTTCATTATTCCGATGTTGATTTTTTTTTAAAAGAAGTTTCCCGTTTTTGTTGCTGTTCACCCAGCAGTTTCTATTCACCCCATTTTCCCGGTAGGTATGCATTGGCTTAGGAAATGTTATTACACAGATGCCCATTCAATAAACGTCTTCTACAACTACCGAAAAACATACAGAGCAACAATTAGGGTAGCAAAAAAAATGTATTATTATAATAGGAGTAATCGGTCCAGCAACAAACCAAAAGAAATATCGGAAATAGTAAACCAACTTTCGCAGAAATTTAACAAAAATTATTTAATTCTGCTTATTAAATATTCAGTGACGACAATTGCTTTTTGCAGTAATTCCTCAGTGTTTATTCTTCAAAAACGTGCAATTAGATAATATAGATGTAACACGTCTCCTCGAAATACATTATTTGTAAAACTGAGGTTATTGACTCATATGTTTTGTATTGTATCTAATCTATTAGTGTCTAATCATGTTGTATATTTTATTCATATTTTCGTGTACTTTGTTTAATTTCCTTTACTGGTTTTATTTAGAATTTTTAGAGTTTTAAAATATATATAATTATTTTTCGATGCCTTCGGCCTCTCCTTTATTTATAACATTATTTATGTTAAAACAATAAAGCTCCTTTTTGACTTTGACTTATTTTCCATGATAAGATGTTACGTTTTGTGTGTATCACATGCACTTTCTACAAGTTTATCTTATTTATGTTCACTTCTTATAAAAGTATTTGCATATAAAATTGTACTTCATTCTTTTATCGGTACGTAATCAAAGCTTAATCAAAAGTTGATGATTAGAAGATTAATGGAGACCCGAATTGGAGATCAAATAGTGCTCTCCTCCAAATTTCCATCTGGATCCAGTACTACTCAAGGCATTTGTGCAGATGCGAGTAGATCTGTATATTGAACCCTGTGGATCTTGGAATTTGTAATAGTGCAGAATTTATGCTTTTTCTTAAATACCACATTGCTCAAGTTATACTTAGGTTATAGTTATAGGAAATACCAAATATAACAAAGTACACGAAAATATGCATAAAATATACAAAAAAGTAAAAAGAATGGACAAGCATTAATCTGGGTATTAAACCTGGTATTGTTGGTATTAGGGGTTTGTATATCTTCAAAAAAATTACTTGTGGATTAACTGTTTTTAAAAGAAACAAACATAGCAGAGTCAATAACCTCAGTTTTACAAATAATGTCTTACGAGGAGACGTGATGGGTGAATAAACACTGAGGAATTACTCCAAAAAAGACCGTGTTACACCTATATCTAATTGCACGTTTTTGAAGAATAAATACTGAGGAATTGCTCCAAAAAGCAATTGTCGTCAGTGTGAATTTCACAAGCAGAATTAAACATTTTTTATTAAACTTCTGTGAAAGTTGGTTTAATATTTCCGAAATTTCTTTTGGTTTGTTGCTGGACCGGTTACTCCTATTATAATAATACAATTTTTTTGCTACCCTAATTGTTGCTCTGTATATTTTTCAAGACGTTCATAGAAGAAGCATCTGTGTAATAACATTTCCTTAAGGGATCTTTTTTATTTTATTCTGAATTGTAGTAATTGGAAAACAATCGTTAACTATGTTACATAGTCTTTGATGAAAAGAGTCTAACGGATAACCATGTGGGTTAGATATATGCCTTAGTAAATGTACATCAATATTTTTTTTTGTTGGAAATGTTGGAATCCACCATTCAACCTAAAATTGTTGAAAAAAGAGAAAATAAATTAGATATTCTTGAAAGTAGGAACCTAAACGAACATTTTAACATTTTCAATAAGATAGAGCATCATCCCACTATATGTTCTTCCCATGAAGCAATTTTCACCTGCTGCGTTTCCAGATTAGTGGATTGGGGAAGAAGTCCAATCGAATGACCGGCGAGATCACCAGATGTAACACCCTTCGACTTTTTTCTCCGCAGAGGTCATTTAAAAACTGTTGTGTTTAAAACGCAACCAGTTTCGCTTAATGATCTTCGGCAACGGTTTATTCCAGAATGTGCATCTATTCCAAGCGAAACGTTTCAAAATGTGAGAAATTAGTTTGAAAATAGATTTTACTTTTGTTCAACCTAAAATAGAATGCATTTTGAGCATCTGATTAACATTTTATGAAAACAGAGTTTATTTTATTTAACTTATACCTTTCGTTGACCCGGTATGAAATTTTGGAAAAATTCTTATGCAGGTGCTTTGATGCTTTGAAGTTTCTCCTTCCTGTATGACATTTGTACCACATTGCACTTTTCTACTTTTTTTAGTTTCAGAGATATTTGCATTAAAAGTTTTTAAATTGACTCCTTGTATGTAAAAACATACGATGTATCATGCTTAACAATAAGAAATTAAACCATTAAATACGTCAAAGAATGACCTTTACCGTAAGATATCCAATTAATAAATCTCATTTGTTGTGCTTACAACCGAATAAGTGAGTGCTTCCTTTACTTGGGCCACCCGGAATATAATTAATAAAACCAGAGTGTGAACACTGAGACACCAGTTAATTATTCGTTATTCCGGAACGACACAAGTGGCACACCGCACGACGTCTCGAAGGTTGGCGAGAATCTGCCGGAACAGCGTTCTACCGAGTATATAAGGGGGCAAAAGGCCCAAGGCATTTGCGCAGATGCGAGTAAAAATGTATATTGAGCCCTATGGATCTTGGAATTTGTAATGGTGTAGAATTAATGCTTTTTCTTAAATACCACATTGCTCAAGTTTATTACACACAAAAAAGATGACTGACACCAACTATACATATACTTCAGTGCAAGATGCTTCTTATTATATTTTGCTAACTTTAATGAAACTTTAATTAAACTCATTATTATCTCTGCAACCGAACTATTAATGATGTAAATTAGATCTAAGACTAAGTACACACACGTACAGGTTAATCCATCATCATCATACAACCCGATGATGTTAAACATTATTCTCTTAGAAGAGTCTAATTAATTTCCTCATCTCGTAATTATTATCATCTTAAGACACGCAAGACACGCAGCACAAGACCGTTTAAAAATGAATTAAACTGAGCTCGTTATAATTATAGCATGTTATACTTATGCGGTTTCTTATAAACGTTTTTAATTGCAAAAAAAACTACAGGAGATTGTTTGTTTTAACATTCCTTATAACCTGTAATAGTGCTGACAGGAAAGAAAGTTCTGGATAAGCGACAATTGCTTGGATGAAAGATTTCTTGCTTTACTATAATTATATTTTGCATATACTCAAAATTAAATGTTCTTTTCCAATATTGGTAAAACAGCCTTATTGCACCATGTCAGTAGAGTTTGAAACTGGACTTGCTAAAGACAACTATATAGACAACTTAGTTATCTCTCTTTAAAGGACTATTGTAGACCCTTCCTAGAATTTGCTAAGATACACTTTATCCCACTAATCCTTCGATATTTACAGGTTGATAATGTGAGAATGATTTTTTAAAGGCACTTCTAGGAATATATTTCTTATTTAGGAACAAGAATAAGATTAACCCAGATCGTTCTGAAAACATACCACCAAAGATTTATCAACGTTTGACCCTAGAAGGAATGTTTCTTCAGAATTTTAGATCAGGTATGTTCATCACTGAGGGTTTTTTTGACGTCACTGGGTCAGGTATATGATAGTAAGTAAGAACACATTTTATACTTCTGTTTTCGTTGTAAATAAAAGGGTGTGTGGACTGTATAACTAATTTAATTTATTTAAAATTTGAGAACTTTATTGACTCTACTGTTTATAATTTAGTCGACGGACAACAACTCTGTCGTTGCCAATCGGAAATTTCAGTTATAGTAGAGGGACGATGTTCCCAAGAAAAAAACCAGCTTTAAACAAAAGTTATAAATGTCTTTGTTGGTTTATCCATAAGGCATGGATGAACCAGATATTATGACATAGATAACATGTGACAAATGTTACAGTAACACTCAAGTTCCGGGCATAGATTATTGTCTATATTTTCATAGAAATCTCTATTGGTTTCACATATCCATACTTCCTGAAATATACCATAAATACCCAAATAGAAGCCTAATGATACAACTACTTTAGAAAAAGATCCTGAAGACATTCTAGTGGAACAATAAAAGACCAATCCAAGACACTAAGGCATTAAAGAATATCGGTAGGATGGAATTGACTTGATATTTTATTATCTAAATATGATCGAACAATAAAACAGGTTTGAATTCATATTGTTGTCAAGGTTTTTAAAGGTAAATTAATTTTGTCAAATTATTATATGAAAGCAACCAAGTATAATAGAACATAATTGTTCTTAAATCCTGTATCATTAAAAACCTGGCGTTTTGCACGTTTATTTCAGCCCAAGCTGACGGTTGTGCTTCGAGTTAAATCATTTAAGATAAATTGTTCGCCGAAGCATCAGGGTTTCTTCTTATAGTAAGCATATTCAATAAAAACACTTTCTAATAAATTATTCCTTGGCGTAGAAGTAATTGTGATTAAAATGCATAATTAGTAGTACGTTTAGGCTGAACAATCTAATTTTGTGCTCCGCGATTTGTATGTACGTTGAACCATGCTTAAATTGTTAAGGTAAGTCAAAATTTAACTTTGATTGTGTTTTTCTTAACTAACTCATTGTCAAATAAAAATATGTAGTATAATACACACATGTGGTTATATTCAATACAAAATCTGAGTAAAATGGTCTTTTTATGCAGTTTTTTTTGAAGTCAATTGATACAAGTTGTCGAAAATTGTTGGCTTCGAAACCGGACCTATAAAATTCATATATCTAATGACTCTGTGACTGGATGAACCACGAAATATGCACAAAAAAAATTGAATTTTTCTCGCAAATTTGATTAATTTGATATCAAATAGAATTTCATTCCCTGGCATATTCTCTGACGTGTGTAAAGCAACTTCTCTATGGGATCTTTATTCAATTTATTTTAATGGCTTATATGCTTTCAAACAAATGACTTTAATGCTTTTCCTATAATACATACAAACGTAGAGATCCTCATTACTCCTTAATAAAAATGGTATCACAAGGCTTTACTTACAAAAATAAAAAAACGCTAAACGCCAACCAGATAATAAGGAGAAAAAAGTTCAGTTCGTATCTTGTTATGTAAGGAGTAACAAAATTTTCTAGATATTGGTTATGTACACAAGTGATATCTATATCTTCTTTCAAAAGTAGGTATCATAACGCAACAAATTTTTCTCGTATCTGTGTGGCATAACTGTATTTATTTGACCATTGACTTCCGAATTAAACGAACCCAATTATCAGATCTAACTTCACGGAATTGAGTGCAAACTGATGCTCATTGTCAATTTGTCGTTGATTTGACGTATTTATATTGACCTAAGGTATAATTATTTTCATAATAAACTTAAATATTATTAACTTTACCTATAATACAAAAAAAATATATATATAATTATAGACTGTAGTAACTATTTCCAAATGTCATATAAAATTTGTAATATTTTATCTATTATTATAGATAAACTTATGATCTACTTGCAGATGATAAGGATATAATGTTAATTTATAATTAAACGTTAAATATTATATTTGAGAAGCATAATAAGTCCTTTACGTTAATATCAGTACTCCTAAGGTCAGTGATTTCATGATGAACCCCAAGTAATATTTAATCAAATGACTCCAGAAAAACGTCTCTTATGGAAGAGACAGTGGTATCTAAGACACATGAAGTAGATGTCAAAAAAACGAGAATGTAATATGTATTTATAACAAAAGTTAAAAAGTGAAACTTCTTCATTGAAATCAACTGAATTTGATTTTATTAAAGACTAAAGATTGACATTACAAAAACATAATAGTAATAAATAAAATCAGATTTTCTTACCAGATTCAAATTTTTCAATTCAAATTCAAATTCAAATTCAAATTCAAATTCAAATTCAAATTCAAATTCAAATTCAAATTCAAATTCAAATTCAAATTCAAATTCAAATTCAAATTCAAATTCAAATTCAAATTCAAATTCAAATTCAAATTCAAATTCAAATTCAAATTCAAATTCAAATTCAAATTCAAATTCAAATTCAAATTCAAATTCAAATTCAAATTCAAATTCAAATTCAAATTCAAATTCAAATTCAAATTCAAATTCAAATTCAAATTCAAATTCAAATTCAAATTCAAATTCAAATTCAAATTCAAATTCAAATTCAAATTCAAATTCAAATTCAAATTCAAATTCAAATTCAAATTCAAATTCAAATTCAAATTCAAATTCAAATTGTTTATTGTCCAACAGGAAAATTCCCAATTACAAGACAATCGAAATAATTAAAATTAAAACAGTACAAGTTATAAGCACCGTAAATAAGTAGTACAAAAAAAATAATATAAAAAAATAATATAAGATCCAATATAGAGTGATAACAAAATTTAAAATTTAAAACAATAGCATAATTGTAAGAATATAAGACACACTAACCAAATGATAACAATCACAGAAAAATAATCAGGTATCATTCAAATTAAGAGAGGAACACATCCTTTTTTTAAAAACATATTCAGTGCTGCTAAAGATGTCGACATCTATAGCATTCATCTGATTATACCATGTACAAGCACGGCACAGTGGAGCTTTGCTGGACAGATTTGTTAAGTTAAGAGAGGGATAAAATATATGATGCCTCCTTGTATTGGCAGGAGGAACAAATAGAGGTGGCTCTAAGAGCTCAGAACAATCAATTTTATTATTGCAAAGTTTATATAAAAATATCTGACTAGAGAGAATAGTACTTTGCTTTAGTGACAAATAGTTGAATCTATTCAGCAGGTACTCCTGTTCCACACCTCTTACTGGATATACTCCATCCAACTTAACAGAAAGTAACTTTAAGAATCTGCGCTGTACATACTCCAGTCTGTTAACATAAACATCATAGATGGGGAACCACAACATAGAGCCATACATTAATTTAGACTTTACTAATGAATTGTACAATACAGTCAAGCTGGATATATTCCTAAATTGAGAAGTGGACCTTACTATAAACCCGAGGGATTTTAAGGCTGAACCAGTGACCTGTGCTACATGCTGGTTAAATGTGAACCTCTTATCTACTTCAATGCCCAAATCCTTCACTAAAGAACAGTCTAGCAACTGAGAACCATGGGTATAAAATCTCTTCATGAAGAATGGAAATTGTCATTTCTTTACATTTGTCACAGTTTATGGGTAGTTTATTTCTTTCACACCCTTCAAAGACCCTATTCATGTCCTCTTGCAGCTTCAGGCAGTCCAGCATAGTACGAATGATACGAAACAACTTCAGATCATCAGCGAATAAAAGACAGAAACTCTCCATACAATCAACTAAATCATTAATAAATAGATGGAACAGCATTGGGGCGAGGTTACTGCCTTGGGGCGCACCACTGGAAGCCACGTAATACTCAGACCCAAAACCATTAAATTCAACATACTGAAGACTGCTAGTCAGATATGAGATGAAGAATTCAACCAGACAAGGATGAAATCCAGCCGAAGACAGCTTCCGTGCCAGCAAACCGTGATCCAGCCGATCAAAAGCCTTCGAGAAGTCTGTGTACAGCACATCCAACTGGCTTTTCTGATTTATAGCTAGATATGCTGTTTCCAAGAAACAAGCCATATTAGTGAGAGTAGATCTTTTCTGAAAGAAACCATGCTGCTTTTCTGTAATTATGTGCTTAATTTGAGGAGACAATTTATCGTGCACACATATCTCAAAGGCCTTCGAAAAATTAGAGAGAATTGACACCGGTCTGTAGTTCTCTATTCTGCCATGGTCGCCACTCTTAAACACTGGACATATTTTAGCCTTTTTCCACTCTTCCGGAAATGTATTGGTCTTGAGTGATAAGTTGAAGATTTGTCAGAGTGGTACAGCCAGGGCCGATGCACAGTCACGCAAAAGAAATGAAGGTATTTGGTCAGGACCCGCAGTTTCTTTGTTTTTTAACTTCTGTAAAGCTTTTCTTACATCTGCCTCAACAAAAGATTGGACCAAAATGTTGTCTGAACCATATGTATCAGATTCTTTGGGCTGAGCAATAGAGGACTCACAACAGTGGTATCTTTATAGCTCATAGAACCTGGAATGCGAGAGTTGTTTCGTTTAAGGTGAATGAACCTCCAAAATTGCTTTGGATCACTCCGAATAGCTGACTCAGTCCTGGATATATACTCGTGATAAGCAAGATCCATTTTTGTTTTTACTACCCTCCTAGCAGCTTTAAAATCCTCATAAGCAGCAGAGCACCGTGTATGAAGCCATCTCCTATGTAGCCTAGACTTTAATTTTAATAATTTCCTAATTTCATGAGTGTACCACACAGGATATGAGTATTTACTATTAGAGGGTCGAAAACGAGGAACAGCTAGACAAAAAATTTCATGGATTTTGTCATAAAAGGTTTTAACTGCCTCATTAACATCTGACTGGGTGCGTATAAAAGTCCAATCCACATCAGAGATAAGCTGGTAAAGATAGGGAAAATTAGCCCTCCGAAAATTATACTTAGGACTCTCATTGCTGGAGGGGAAATCTGTAACACTCTCGAATTTGACAAGATTCAACGAGATATTAATAGCAGGGTGATATGCATCCTCAGTGACAAGGGGTTGGTCGTCCCTATCCACAGAACACTGGAAGTTGGAGGGAACTAGATCAAGCAAATTATTGTTGCAGTTGAGGGCATTGTTAAATTGAGAGAAATTCAAAAACGCCATAAAATCCCTTAGGCCAGCAAGTTTAGTGTTACAATCATAAACATTATCCTGTATAAACCTCATATTAAAATCCCTCAACAACAAAATACTTTGGTTCTGAATTGCCCTAAAAGAGGAAAGATAATCAAAGAGAGACAAGTAATTTTCTAAAGGCGAGTTTGGTGGTATATATATAACAAAAATATAAACACTTGTCTTGTTTACAGACACCCTGCAACCCACAATATCCATAGATGGTAGTATGACCTCCAAGTCCTTCAAATCAACCCTGACAGATGTCAAGTCATGTCTAACAGCAAAAAGAACTCCACCTCCTCTTTTGACGCCAAGAGCCTCGAGATTTCGGTCCTTACGATACACTAAATAGTTATTTTCAAAAAGTTCCCGATCCCGTACACCATCCTGAATCCAAGTCTCAGATACATATATAAGTTGATAATCGCCACCGGACACTGACTTGTAGAATTCGTGTGTTTTGCTATTAAGTCCCCGAACATTCTGGTAAATTGCAGAGATATCCCCGTTGGATAAGGCTATTGGTTTTTTTTGTTTACGATTGTTATCCAAGGACACAATCTTCTGGGATCCATTGGGGTAGACAATTCTCAGACCTGACTCACCAGCCTCCGTACGCCTCTGAAGTTCTGCCTTCAAATTTCGATACTCCTGTTGCTGCCTCGGTGTTTTATCCATAATTAGAGACAGGTGTTTCAAATTAGTACTTTTTTTGAGTCTGACGGCGTTAGCAATCACCATTTGAGGGAGCTCTGGAGAGTGACATATCACTCTAATTGGCCTGATTTTATTGTCAACCTGCCTCCCCATTCGGTAAACCCTAAAATCATCTTCAGAAATGTTAGAGTCCACACACTCCCTGATCACTAATGTAACTGCCTGCTTAATATCTTTTGTTGATTCGGGGCAATTAAATAACATGAAATTCCTTTTTCTGCCTTCCCGTTCATGGTGCTCTACAATAAATTGTTCAATATCAACACTACTGTTAGACACAGTGGAATTGGAATTCGTCTCAATACCGCAGTTCACAACAGTCTTCTCTAGTTAATGCTCCAAAGAAGTAACCCTTTTAGTAAGAAATCCATATATTTGAATCATTGTTTTAATTTAAATTTGTGGTTAAGAAACAAATTTAGTATTTAAAGTTTTCAGTATATAGATAAAAAAATATATATATGTATTTATAAAGATATTATGTTAAATTATTATGTTTTTCTAAGAATTTGTAATTATATATGGATTAATAATAAATAATTTAAAAAAATACGAAAAAATATAAATACAGGCATAATCCTGTGAGAAGGTAAGTGATGTAAACGAACTCATCCAAATTTAACTTCTCGAAACCGCCACCAGGTGGCTACATTTAAAATTTGCACTCGTTGCTCCGTATTTGTCATTTTTCAATCCGGTTCGCGCCGGTTTAAATTTCGCATATCGTATATCGAATTTGTCTGGTGCGTGTGTGTGTGTGTGTATCGGTATTTCGCGATTTTTCGAGTTTTTTTGTGTAATCCGATTGTCGAGCATTTTGTGAGAGAGGCGTCGTCCCACGTCTCATTTGAATGCAAATCAATAAGTGGAAAATCCTCTCGATAAGCCAGATAACGAGCAACCAACCGTATCTGGATATCCACAGGCTTGCCATAGTGTTCTGGGTGGTGCAATAAATTAACCAAATTCCCGGGTGTCCATTGAAATTCAGATAATGAAAATGAAGGTGTATAAACTTTTAATATTAATCCGTGTCATTAGAAGCCCTAAAACTGTATTTCAGTGCAATATTTCCTTATAAAGTGATTCACCACCACCATCTGAGTGAGGTTAGGTGTTGCACCATCCCTTCCAGGAATCTGGTGACGTAACTGAAACGTTCAGTGACTAACTATAAACTAACTTTATTAGTTTATTTGAACAATATTACAGGGTCCCAAAAAGGAAACCTTTTGGCACCTTATACACACTTCAATTAAGTTCATGTACTTAGATCAACCCATTACTATTATGTATTCTAGTGATTTTAACAAATACATTAAGGTAGTTTGCGGGAAATATTTGGAAAGGATTTGCGAGATTTCCGCAAATAAGATTCACCAGATCGAATGCTCTTTCTTCTCCACCGAGGCTGCATACCGATCAAAAAATGATCCCGGGGATTGACAGAGGCTACAAAGGGATTACTATGGTTATTTGACATTTATTTGATGTCTTCTACACATTTTATGAGTTTATGTTTAACTGGTAAGTACTTTTTATATTTAACTGTAACCAAGGTCACTCAGGTTTTGAAAAAAATTAATCTGGTTAGATTTATTTTAAAAGGATCTCAGCAGGTTTTTTTCTTTTTTGTTATGCTTGTCAGCTAGAGAGTTATAGATATTAGTCAATTATCAAGATCTTTATTAATCCAAAAGAACAAAATGGCAATTGTGGTACCAATTTTTAAAAAGGGTGACCCTTTATTACCAGAAAATTACAGGCCAATATCGCTGTTGCCTATAATATCTAAAATAGTAGAAAAGTGCATGGCCAATAACATTTTTGGGTTTTTTGAGACCAATAGTGTCTTCTCCCGGTGCCAGTTTGGGTTTAGAGAGCATAGGAATACTGTCCAGGGCATCCTACATCTTGTGTCTGATATAATAGAGGCATTTCATAATTTTCAGTACAATTCTGTCTTGCTGTGTGATCTGAGCAAGGCCTTTGACTGTGTTGATCATGGTATCCTTCTTCAAAAACTTGAATACTATCATAATAGTATAAAACTCGTCCAGTCATATCTTCAATGTAGATCTCAGGTGGTGAGGGTCACAGGTGTGACGTCAGCAAGGAAGGTTATGAGCATTGGAGTGCCACAAGGATCAGTTCTGAGGCCCATCCTTTTATTAATATATATAAATGACCTTCCTGAAGGGGAAACTTTTGCAAAATTCACTCTCTTTGCTGATGACACAACTGTTTCTTATGCTGCAGGAATCACTACTTGGATCTATGGCGGCACAGGCGAGGGCTGAAGATTGGTTTTGCACAAACAGACTGCGCTTTTAACTAGTGATAAGACACATCGGGTTACATTCTCTATGAGAGGTCTGTCAAATGTAGAGAATGCATCAGAGGTGAGTTTTCTGGGAGTCATTTTGGATCCAAAGTTCCAATGGGGTAAGCATAATATTGATGGTCTTGCGGGGAAACTCAACAAGGGCCTGTATGCTCTCAGAAACCTCTCCAATTGTATCTCTACTGATTTATGTTAAGAAGATCATACTTTGCCATTTTTCATTCCCATCTTTCATATGCAATTCTTGCCTGGGGCCATGCAGCAGAGGTAAGCAGGGTTTTGGCTTGCAGAGAAGGCCAGTAAGAGTGATATCTGGTTTAGGTTACAGGGATGATTGCAGAAATATTTATGTTATTCTTGGTAAACAATGTGAGAGTCAGTTTTAAGCTCACAGGGATGTCCATGACTACAACACTCATGCACAGAACAATTTGGTACCTGCCTATTGGCATCTGGGGAGGTTTCAGGATGGTCCAGGGTACTGGGCTATTAAGTTTTTTAATGAATTACCAAATATGACTAGGGTTTTACCAATTAAAGATTTTAAGCAAAGGGTGAAGAATTATCTAATAAACAATGCACTCTATTCTTTTGACGAGTATCCTAATTCAGATTTTAAAATGTTGTAAGTGCCATTATCCTTAATCTTTTTGTTTCTTTTGTTTTTAGTCCTTTTGTTTTAGTATGTATCTTATGTTTTATGTCTATATTTTTTACACCATGTCATTTTCTCCTAATTTATTTCTGTGATTATTATTTTTTTTTTTTACAGTTTTACATCTAATAAAAATGTATATTTTGGGAGTGAATAATATCTGTTTGTGTTATACATATTGATACTCTTGACATTACATTAGCTTTGTATGTTTTGGTTCAGAGTCTTGGAGGAGTATTTCTGAAGAATCGGGATGTTGGTTTTACCGTTATAGGCAAACCATATTCATGGATTCATATTCAAGGCATTCTGCTGCCTTTAGGATGATGGACCATAGCATGCTAAATAACCTTTTTACATGTTTGTGTATATGGTTTTCTTTTTTACAGCTTTGTCAACAAATTTACTTTTATGACAATAAAGCATAAATTGATTTGATTTGATTTATGTGAAAAATATTGTTTGTAATTGTTTTAATGAACCCTTTTAAGTAGTTTCTTTTCAATTAATATTCTTTTATCTTTTTTGACGTATGTAAACTGTATATGTGATAACATGAATAAATTATTGAGTATTGAGTATAACCAATAATAGGTGTAGGATGTGTCAAAAAAAAATAAAATTAAGATTATAAAATATAAACTAAATTAAAATTAGTATAAAGCTTAGATTGCTTACACAGTATTTTAGTAATAAAATTTTCTAAAATAAAACTTAATAAATAAAACTAATTTTAAATACAATACAATTAAAAAAGCATACACACAATGCAATGGCAATTGAGGAACTAAGTATAATATCAATGTGTGTATATATGCATTCAAGTAAAATTTAAATAAAAAGTAGTGTTATGTTATTTATCAGCTCAGACTCACAAAAGTTGTATCACTTATAGCATTTTTCAATTAGAGTTAATTTTAAAAATGTTTAAATTTTTTGCTTTCAAGTGCTTTTATCTCAATAGGTATTTTATTGAACATTTTTCTGAATAAAACTTCTACTAAGTTACATTTTACATTTTTTAAATTGTATGTATGCCTTGTTTTATGATTCTCTGGATTATCTTTAACAAACAATGCTGCTTCCAAAATGTAAGTGCACGGGAGTGTTAAGATTTTACTTTGTTTAAATTTTTCCCTGCAAGTCTCCATCACTTTTAGGCCATAAATATTTCTGATCAATCAGATGCTGATCCTTAAGGGTGTTAATCCTTCAGTTTTAAGAAGAAAAGTTAAAATAAAGATATGCCCGAAATTCCTTAACTTTTGGCTACAAAGTGTTGTCAACCCTTAGAACCAAATTTAACAGACCATGTGAGAAATTTTTAAAAACTATTTAATAGTAAAGTACCACTATACTTCTAGGATTAGAGTTGTTATACTGTAATGGTAAAAGAATGTACAAGTATTTATGTTTTTACATAATTGTTTATAAAATAAATAAAAGGTATTCTCATATCAGATCAAAATATGCATTGTTGTTAACAAAGCTTGGGAAATACAGTTAAAACTAAAATAAAATAAAATAAAGGTGTTACAAAAATCTTAAATGTTCCAGTTAGTATAAGTATAAAAACATCACCAGATAATATATCCATTCAACATTTTTAAACTCAATAAAGTTGATAGGTGTAACCTCTGCAGTTTCTCCCGTTAAGTGAGGTCCTTTAATTCAGAGTGAATTTTTGTTACTCTTGCCTTCTCTAATATTTCTATATCTTTGATATAATAAAATAAAATATCTTTTATTAACAAAAATGTCAAAAGGTAATCCGTAGAGCAGTTTTTAACAATTACCAATAAAGATTTAGCCATTAGGCAATAGCAAATAAAATATCCACTTTCAAATATACTGACAAATTTTAAAATATATGACATTATTTAAAAGCTTTGAGTACAGTATAAAAATAAAAAAAATATTACATATAACCAAATAATGTCACAAAATTACTACACACTGACTCATCACAGCTTTCCACTCCTGATCAAATCTTTTAGTTTCTTTTTAAAACATGGCCAGCTTAATGTTTTAAGATTCTCAGGTATTTTGTTATATAAACTAGCTGCCTGATATATGAAACACAACTTGAAAAACCCTGTATTATGCCTAGGAATATTCAAACTATACAGGGTGTCTCACGACGAATAGACGCGATCGATATTTCGGAAACTAATTTTTCAAAAATTTTGAAAATTTGGCAACATGGCACAGTCGATGGGGGCTACACAACTAAAATATTTTGACAGTTGTGACGTTTCCGGTTATACCGGAAGTAGGTGTCAACTTCGTTATTTTAAATGGAACATCCTGTATATTTTTACTTTTTTGGCTTTTACGTAAAATTCTAAGTATATTTTGTGTATAATGTCCTATACCTAAGTGTAACCGTTTTTGACATATTTTTAATTTCATGTGAAAAACTATGTTTATAAGCCCTAACATAATTACCGATTACTCCCTTTTAGTAGCTTTTATTTATTGGTTAGTTTTGGTTTTATTTTAGAGGAAGGACCACTTTAAAAGACTATTTTAAAATTTGGCTAAAAAAAAGATACAGGGTGGTCAAAAACTAGCATTAAAAATTAAAATGAAAAAATCATTAAAAGTCAATTTTTTTAAATGGAAACCCCCTATTTTTATAATTTTTTCATAAAGATAATTAAAAATAAGGTTAACTTTGTATAAGGTTATCTAGTCCAAAAATTGATAGTTTCCGAAATATTGGCAGTTTAAATTTGGCCTAATATTAAAAGCCGTATAATAACACGGCTCAAGGATTGTTGATTAGTTGGGCATGACGGTTGTCATAGTAACCGCTAGAAGCGGCAGTAAGACAATGGATTATATGCATTAAATTTATAAGTTACTTGCTATTTAAGTTTTCTTCGTAAAAGTGTAATTTAATTAAAAAGTGTACATTTCTGTTATAATCCATTATCTTACTGCCGCTTCTAGCGATTACTATGACAACCGTCATGCCCAACTAATCAACAATCCTTGAGCCGTGTTATTATACGGCTTTTAATATTAGGCCAAATTTAAACTGCCAATATTTCGGAAACTATCAATTTTTGGACTAGATAACCTTATACAAAGTTAACCTTATTTTTAATTATCTTTATGAAAAAATTATAAAAATAGGGGGTTTCCATTTAAAAAAATTGACTTTTAATGATTTTTTCATTTTAATTTTTAATGCTAGTTTTTGACCACCCTGTATCTTTTTTTTAGCCAAATTTTAAAATAGTCTTTTAAAGTGGTCCTTCCTCTAAAATAAAACCAAAACTAACCAATAAATAAAAGCTACTAAAAGGGAGTAATCGGTAATTATGTTAGGGCTTATAAACATAGTTTTTCACATGAAATTAAAAATATGTCAAAAACAGTTACACTTAGGTATAGGACATTATACACAAAATATACTTAGAATTTTACGTAAAAGCCAAAAAAGTAAAAATATACAGGATGTTCCATTTAAAATAACGAAGTTGACACCTACTTCCGGTATAACCGGAAACGTCACAACTGTCAAAATATTTTAGTTGTGTAGCCCCCATCGACTGTGCCATGTTGCCAAATTTTCAAAATTTTTGAAAAATTAGTTTCCGAAATATCGATCGCGTCTATTCGTCGTGAGACACCCTGTATATATAATATGATATAATATCCACACTGTGTGTTTTTTAAAATCTTACAATATAATTTTCCCATCTCAAATATGTTGTTACTGTCATTCTACTCAGAAACAGCTGCTATGATCATACAACTATATGTCCTGTTTAGTCCAATTCTAAATACATACTGTGCAATTGAACTCATTCACTTGTTGCAAGGTCTATAAGATACAGGCTAACTGACTCATGGATAGCTCCATTTTTTATGAGATGTTTCTCTGACTTGTTTTCTCTGATTCACTTTTACTTTTTAGTATCTGTTTGTTAACATATCATTAATCATGTTCAGTCGGTTTCCTCTTACTCCAAAGTATAGGAGTTTTATTAATAACAAGTAAATTATTAGTGTTAAAAAATATAAAATGTGGTTGACTTTTTGTGCACAATGCATTTTACTGACCCTCATTTAAAATGCATTTTCTTAAAACTGTATTTTTTATAGAAATAGTAACCTGAGGAAGGAACTTTAAATGCGATCAAATTCCTGGAAGATATACAAAAAAACTCTAGAAAAAGAAGAACAGGTTGAAATACCTGGAAAATTTAAGAAATTACATAAAATCTCGGGTAATTAATAAAATAAAGAATATTTCCATATCCTTCTGTCCCATATTTTTGAAGTTATTACTATACAGGGTGATTCAAAAGTAAGCGGCATCCTTTCAGGGGCGAAATCCTTGTATGAAAATAAGGCAAAAAGTTGAAATTGCTTCTTAAGGGAGCTACGCCCCTTTGAATAGGACCCCTTGAAGACAATTTTTCTCTATAACTTTAAAACCCTTTAGAATTAAATTTTGAAAATTGGTGTACTGCATAAACATTTCATTGTGAATAAGATTCTAAATTCAAATTTTTTAAATTTTATTCAGGTGCGTCACATGCGGGGGTTGGTAAGGGTAAAAACATCCCTTTTTCTTTAACTCTTTAGGTTATTGTGATTTTGTTTGAAAATTATAAAATTTTAGAGTCTTATACGTAAAAAAGGTACTTAGTTCAATTCGATAGAGCATACCATTTACGAGAAAATCGACTTTGAAAATGTTCTGATTGCATATCTTTATTGATGAAAATTAATTCGCATTACGATCGACAAAAAAGACACTTTTTACTCACATTTTATTTAACAATTTATAGAAAGTGTTCAAAATTATTACCATTCGCGTCACGGCAAGCTCTTAATCTTTTTATTAGATTATGGTGCACACGTGGTAGAATTCTTGGATTGTTTTTAATTGTCTGAAATCCTTCCTCTATTCTTTGCCTGAGAACATCAATATTAGGTATAGGGCGGGAATAAACTAGTTGTTTTATTTATTTATTTATTTTATTTATTTATTTATTTATCAACGTATATAACATTTCAAGTACTTATTAATAATTAACAGTAGTCTTAAGTAAAAACTATAATACTAATAAACAATACTGTGCTAAACCTAATCCAAAGCGTGGGAGTAGGGCACTATCCCAAGATAGTTGCCCTAGCTGACGACTTAAATTTATTTAAAGTTGTACTGAAAAAATCAAGATCTTTTGCAAATCTATTCACTGTAGAAGCTATTCTATTTATAGGGCTGTTTAGTAGATAGGATGTTCTGCAAAAGGGAATATGGAGAAGCGCCTGACCTCGTGTTGTGTAAGAAGATACATGCAAAGAGAAAAGGCACAGACATTCCGGACTTCTAACAATACCATTCAGAACCTTAAACGCAAAGCAAACATCAAAGAACTGCCTTCTACTTGATAAGGAGTTTATGCTCAGGTAGGACATGGTCTCTGAACAGGTAAGATCCAGGCCTGACTTCATAAGAGTATATCTGGCAGACCTGATAAACTTGTGCTGGATATTTTCAAGCCTCTCAATGTGAATCAGAAAATGAGGTGACCAAGCAATATTGGCGAATTCGAGAAGAGATCTCACCAGGCAGATATATAGTGTCTTCAATGCTGACACATTAGTAAAGTCTTTGCAAGATCTTTTGATAAAACCAAGCAGTTTATTAGCTCTATTTACAGTATTTTCGAAGTGGTGGGAGAAAGTAAGACTCGGGTCCAGAAAGACACCCAAATCCTTGACTGAGTCAAGCTCCTTCAAGGGGATACCATCGATAACATATTGACAAGGCGGGGAGACCCTTAAACGAGTAAACCTCATAAACCCACATTTCTTAACATTCAATGACATTTCATTCGACTTACACCAGGAAAACACTCCGTTTATATCTCTCTGAAGCACCAACTGATCCTGAGAGGAGGAAATCCGCCGAAAAATTTTCAAATCATCAGCGAAGAGCAAAAACTCAGACTCCAGTAGGGAGCCGAGGTGATTGATAAAGAGACTGAATAACAATGGTCCCAAATGGGAGCCCTGAGGGACCCCTGAAGTTGTCAAAAATGGGTTGGACAAAAAACCACCAATTTTAACACGCTGCTCTCTATCCATCAGATAAGACTTGATCCAAAGTAAAAGAGATCCGCTGATGCTGAGATCTGAAATATGAGAGATAAGAATATTATGGTTGACCTTATCGAAGGCTTTACTAAAGTCTGTGTATATCGCATGTGTTTCATTACCGTCGGCAAAAGATTTAAAGATATAGTTGCTAAAAACAAACAAGTTTATATCCACAGAATGACCTCTGGTTAATCCATGCTGTTGATCACCAATTATTTCCTGAAATGTGCCAGATAGAACCACCTCTACACAGTGCTCGAACAGCTTAGGAATTGCAGAGGATACTAATGGGATACTTCCAGAAGTTAGGGACAAATTGAAAATATGAAAAAGTGGAAGGAAAAGGAAATGGCTGCACTCTTTCAAAAGCCTGTTTGGAATTCCATGTTAGGTGTCCCCATAAATAAAAATCAAGGGGGTTTAGGTCAGGTGACCGTGGTGGCCATGGCACTGGACTCCCACGACCTATCCAGCGGTTTTGATAGGCATTATTTAAATGTTCTCTAGTGAGAATGCTAAAATGTGGGGGAGCACCATCGTGCATAAACCACATTTGTGCTCGTAATTGAAGTGGTAGATTCTCTAATATTTGTGGTAATTCATTCTGTAAAAAAATTGTGTACATTTGTCCCTTAAGTCGTTGCGGCATAAATACAGGTCCTTTTAAATGCCCATCGATTATTCCCGCCCACACATTTAAACTAAACTGCTGCTGATGTGCCTTCTGTACCGTAGCATGGGGATTCTCATCCGTCCATAGGTGGTAGTTGTGGAAATTGAAAATTCCGTTTCTTGTGAAGCCGGCCTCGTCAGTAAATAAAATTTTCTTCTCAAAATTTTCAAAAGCAACGCGGTTTTCTTCTAGCCAATTACAGAAGTGTACACGAGGAAGGAAATTTCGCTCTTCCAAAGCCTGAACCTAGCACGTGTTCTAGCACGCGTTCTTCTAATGCTAGGGTTCTGGCATTTCTTGGTCGCCCAACAACTTCCTGTCTTTGAAATGTTCCTTAAGCAAAATTTAAGTAGATATTATGCGATATTACTCACATTTTTGAATTTACCTGTTTCCCTTAAAATACGATCTACTCTTGCGAAAACCGTACGGTGTGGCACTCGTCGATTAGGAAATGCCTCATGATACAATCGTCTTGCTTCAACGCAATTACCAAATGCTCTTCCAAACATAATTTGAATATCAGCTTGTTCTTGATACGTATAATCCATGTTTGCTTTTTAAACTTAGAAACACAAAGTACCAAACTCAACAAAGGCAATGCCCTTCTTATGAATAACAAATAGTAATTTGTAAAACACTCTATGAAACTAATTTTACTTTGACAAAGTAAATTGTATTTTACAATGACATTTATCAGTCATTTAAATGCCAAAAACCAAAAAACAACCGCCAACTTCGTTTTAAATATGTATCCAGTAATTTTATTATGTATTAAAAATACGCAATCAGAAAATTTTCAAAGTCCTATTCAAAGGGGCGTAGCTCCCTTAGGAAGCAATTTCGAACCCATATTAATATGAACTTTTTGCCTTATTTTCATACAAGGATTACGCCCCTGAAAGGATGCCACTTACTTTTGAATCACCCTGTATATTTGAATATTGTAAAATACATCATGTTGTTTGTTGCCAATCCCTAAATAAAAAAATATATTTTTATTCTACTAATGGCTAAAATAAAACTTGACCTGATTTATCTATACATAGTTTCACATTTCACATTTTCTCTTCAACATAAATCGTTTTACATTTTCTTCATAGGTCTAAATACTCTTACACTTTTTTTTATCAAATTGAGTTTATTTCTCGATAGCAAAAATTACAATATTAAGTGACCTAACAATGAATCACAAGATTTGTGTGTGTGTGTGTATGGTAAGAGAAACACGTCTTGAGAAGTAGGTATGCTGTTGCTACTAAGATTAAACAGGTCTAAAGTTAAGAAGCCCAGAGGCTTTTAGCAATTTTTAAGATGAAAATCTCAATTTTTTTTAAGTGTTACTTTAATGCTAATAATACATACATACATTTTCATTGAATTGGTTTAAAAAAAAAACTATATCAGACACAGTTTATTTCACAATTTGTTTGGAAATCCCATTGATATATCTTTCTCTCTTGCACTCATGGAGTTCTTATGGGAAGTACTAGAAAGAGTAATCGGACCTGCAAGTGCGATACCTCATCTTAAAGGCAACTAAAAATACTTTTTAAAAATGAGAAAATCCAATATGGCGTCCATAAAAAAAATAAAGTTGATGAATTTTTCGAAAATACCTTTGCTCTTATGGGGTTTTTAGTACATGAGTGAAATATTCAGTTTTTTATTAAAGAACCACTTCATTCTCCCTCCAGCATCCACCATTGCTACAAAATTTCTTTATCATAAAATCATAAAAACGTCTGGGTTTACCGCCAAAATGCAGTACATACTGAGAATACCCTGTATCAAACAAAATTATTTTAAAAGAACTATGCTACTATCTCGTATTATGAAGAAAAGTTTCAACTGGAATTATGACTATTACATTAAAGTATTTTTAATAAAATATCAGTTTAGGCATATTACATAATCATGTAACTACAGTATAAATCATAATTTACTTATAATTTATGGATTTTTGCACAAAAAAACAATCAGATTTTTACTCGCACGATGTAAACATCTACGAAGATTGATTAAATAATTATTATAAACAGTTGATTTAAAAATATTTCCCCGCATTTTTACCGTTACCGGATATTAGAATAATGTGTGAAATATCCTAACCCTCACATTGCCCAGTAAATAAAAAAATCTGAAAATTGTCAGATATTGGGGTATTAGAATTAGGCCATCGAAATGATGCGCGTTTGTGTAACATAACTAGACACGAAACGAAATTAATTTTTTTTTAAGTGCAACGAAGTTATAGTGCTTCCTTCATCCTAGGACATAAAAAGTGGTAATCAAAAACCTGTTTTTAGTTTTCCGATATCTCTTTAAATAAAGTCGGTAGATGATGAAAACGATTTTGACAAATTCCGTTTTTTTTTTCGGATAACTCCGGAAGTATCCGGAATTTTTAAACGTCAATTTATTAAGCTCCAAATTGCGCAACTTTGCCTCTATTTAACCGACCTTGTAACTCTGGTAACCCTCGAATTTGGGACACCCTGTACATATGAACAGAATTATTTCATGACCATAAATTAAAACAACTTAAATTTACCCAGAAACAAATTTTTCATATTCATCTCAAAACTACAGTAATATTCAGTATTTGACACAACTAGTTTTGTTGCATTAAGAAACACAATTATCTAAAGCATTTTAGGCAGATATCCTTACATTTTTAAAAATCTGTTATGTAGGTAAGGGTGGAAGTGAGGAAATGGTAAATTAGCCATAAGTTTCTTCTCTTTTAAAGAATTTATTACATTTAACTCAAAAAAAGGACAAATTCAATTAAAGTGGAATTTACTAGTTTAGGTCAAATCCTTTACAAAATCAAAACTTGTAAATTATAGATTATATATAATATTTTTTAGAATAGGTCAATCAAATCACTTCCATTTATTCTTTGTTTCAAGGCAACAAGCTGGAAATACCCCTTTCCTTTAAGTTTAAAATTATTCAATTTCTTGGAAGCCACCTCATTTACAACACAACATTTAATTTAATTAAGGCCACATGAAATAACTAATTACCTTATTTTATAATTATCTTAACCAATTTAGACAAGAGGAGTGAAGAAATAGGGTAAAACCCTATTATTATATCTTTCTATATACATATATATATGAATCATGATATTATAAAAATGTATGACTCCTAATAAACTGTAATGTTGCTAAGGCAAACATACAAAATATTAAGCAATACATTTTAATCTTATAAACAAACAACATATTTAATAAAAACAATTTATTTGTTAGCAATAGTTACTTAAAAGTGCACCGATAACACGCGTCTTGGAGTGCTTGTGAAGTGTGCAATATCACTGAATATATTTTTAGTAATGGATAAGTATTTAATAATTATAATGTGGAGGCAAAAATTGTGAGTAAAAAAACCCACTAGTCGAATGATTTTATATACTCATTACCTGCTGGGATCCAAAAATAAAATTATTGGAAAATTACTTTACTGAGACCTTTTAAAAGCTCAATGCAATATGATGATTAGCACATAAGATAATTTTAATCATGGGTGGAAGGTGTTTACTTATAGATTTTTTTTTAATTACTTTTTTAGGTTCTAGATAACGGATTTCAGGCACATGTGTCAGCCTATATGAAGTGAGGGAGTAATAATGTGGTCCAGAGTACGTCGCAAAGAATAGAATTAAAAAAAAAAGGACGATAGATGTTACATTAGTGCCAATTTTTAAAGACTTAGTGTTTGGACTATATATATATATATTATACATGCATTTCGGAGGACTTGAACTAATACGTTCGCGTTATTATTTATAATTTTTTTTGTCGCACCACTTTTCTTGCTATATTTTAGAAAGCTAGTAGTGTGTCATAATTAGCATATTAATCAAATTGGACTTAGGAAGCAATATAAGATGGGCAGTGACAATTTGTTTACGATGCTTTTCGGGAAAAAGCAACCGACCAACATGAGGATCCTCGAACAAAATGAAGGACTTCTAGGTTAGTATTTCAGTTACAGCTGATCGATTATAAGTGGCCCCAAATCTGATAATTAAAATGCTCTCTTGACGTCATTAGTTTTAACGAGTCGTTGGACTTTGTTCTGGCGTTTATTGCGGCACCCACACGAGAGATATTTATAGGAATATGTGTGAGGACTTCATTTTTTACATTTCCGTCATTATATGTCTAAAACGTGATTTTTTAATGACTCATTACATACAGTGGGTCAATAAAAACTACCATGGAATTATGTAGGGGAGACTGGGTAACAGTGAGACACTTTTCTTTTTACTATAAGATCAATAGTATTAAATGTATAAACAAAATTTTTTAATAACTGAATTTTTACATCCTTTTATTAACACAATAAGTATAGAATTTAGCAGTACCTGTTGTATGTCTGTATCTCTGAATTTGACAGATAAAATTCAGTTATCATTTGTCTCAGTGTTACCCATGCATGGGTAGCAGTAAGACACTATATGTAATTGCCCAAATATTAGTGATTAAAACAAAATAAAAACTCGCAACTTAATTTATTTCAATGTTGATTTTAAACAGAACATCAAAGGAAATTGTGGCTTTAAGCTTTCTTTAATTTTTAAAGTAAGAAAACATGTTTTGAAAGAAGAATAATGCATATTCATGAAATTAAAGTTTAATTCAGACAAAAAAAATTAGTTTTGTCGCTTAGTATGACCGTAATTAAGGGGTCTTGGTAAAATCATTTTAACATCCTTAACTGGTATTGTGGCAATGTCTGGGATAACGGGATATTAAAATTTTTAATCAGTCTTTTGGCTTTTCCTCATAAAACTAATATTCGCCTCATTTGTCTCAGTAAAACAAGAAAGCACCTTTCCTATGTATTAAACATACTTTGATTTTGTGTTTTCTGGTTTAAATTCAACCAGAACATAATCCTCAACCTCTGGAAACTTTGACAGATCTTCAAATGCTGTGGGATCCACTTCAGGTTCAAGATGTTCAGATGACGCATCAGAATGCCATTCTTCATCATCTTCATCACTGTCCTGAATCTTTTGCTTTACACTTTTCTTTTTCTGTACATCTATTGAGCTTGAAGGTATTGTTTTTTTAGCCTGTTTTTCTTCTAGCTCAAGTTTTTCGGGAGTATCGGTGGGTATCATGCTTTTTCCCTTTCGTCTACCTTTGGATGTCTCTTTTCTCGGCACATCTTTAGGAAACTGGCGAATTTCTTCCGGGGTTATAAATCTATTTGCGTTTAGTTTAGTTTGATCATCATTTGGTTCCTGAGGAGGAGTTTGATTACCCAGTTCTAGTTGAGGTCTATCAGTGACTGAGCATGGCAAAAAGTCAATATCTGTAAATATTTCTCTGTCAAAGGGAAATATTCCGAAGTTTTTAAAAGCGGAGGTAATATTTGATGAAGTCATTGCTTTTTGATATGCTTCCCTCACACAACCTGCAACTTGATAAATGGTAACTGGCTTTCCAGGATGATGCATCAGCCAGCTATCTATAGCAGCATTATAAGCAATACTGAAAGGCTTAAAAATGCCAACGTCTAAAGGTTACATCTTATTGGTCGAGTGTGGTGGAAATGTCACAATAGTGACGCAATTTTCCTTAGCAAGATTGATAACCTGGATGGATAGATGACTCTCATGATTGTCATAAAGTAAAAGACTTGGATTTTCTTTCGAACTAGAGGTGTGCTTAATAAAGTGCTCCATGCGTAAAAAAAAAAAGTCGGCATTCGTCCAACCAGACGGAGACGCCAGACCTAAAGTACCAACAATCCTAGATCTTTAGTTCTTTGAACTTTCTTGAGTTCTTTAAAGTTCTTTGAGTTTTTTATCTTTTTATTAGTTCTTTGAACCCGTGGAAAAACCAAAGCAGGAGGGAGATGATTTCCTGCAGCACTTACCATTGCACATGTTGTTACAAGAACGCCCTTTACTCCACTTGTAACTTTATTGACTTGTTTTGTTCCTTTTTCGGCTCCTTTGGGGTTCTTAAAGAAACATTTGGATTTCTTCTTATGAAATTTCTCATCCACTCCTCTCCTACCATTTTAATAACGGACCATTTCGGAGGCATCCTAAAATAGTTTATGAATGCTAGCTCATAAGCCAATTTGCGGCAATCACGAGGAGGGAGCCCATAAAACATCTGAGAGCATTTAATAATATAATCAGCCAGCATTTTTTCTTGCTCGGTATTAAATACTTTATTTACTGCATAATTAGGTGTATACCGAATCAATTCATACTGACTGGATTTTCTCTTTCGCACATATCTAAAAATAGATATTGTATGTATTTGGTAAGTATGATTAAACTAACTTTTTTTGCCTACATAAGGTCTGGAGACTTAAATTTTCTTGTTTTGCAACAGATCTAGTGCTACGTCCGCTAAGCACAGCTTCAATTGCCCTTTTCATAGTTTCCTTGGAAAATGTTCCATAGTTTGATTTCCTTGGTGGATTCCTCGGCATTCTGAACACTTTTTTATAAAATTTAAAAAAAAAGAAGCGAGTTCTATATTGTTTAATAATATCTGGATAACAATGAGGCATGTCTCAATGTACCCCGTCTCACTGTTACCCATTGTCGCTAAAGCTAAAAAAAATATCATAACCCTAACCTCAAATTTCTTTTGCTCTATTAAACTACCTTATTCTGTTAGCTAATCTACACGTAACTTTTTGGTAATACTAACAAACTGCTAAATATTCAACTTAATTTTACAAAAAAGTCTCAACTTACGGTAGATATTACACACGAAAGTCACGTGAACGCCACAAAATTTAATTCAAACACGATTGAAACGGATAGCAAATCGGTAACTGTCAATGTAGCTAAGATACACAAGTAGTGACATCTTATGACGACAAAGAACCGGAGCAATTTCGAATGTCTTACCGTTGATTGAATATTTGGGAAGATACGCAATCCTGTGTTAAAAAGTGTACCCGGTCGACTATCGGATTGCCGTTCAGTTTCGTGCACCGTGTGGTGCTGCCGCGAAGCGTCATATCTAGGAACGATTTATTTTAGCTGTGTGGACTTGGCTTTTGGCTTCTTTGAGTCAGGTTTTCAACGACGCTGGAATCTCCGGTTACGCGGCCGTGTTGGATATTTTTTTAAGATATGGGATGATGCTGCCAATTATGTTTTTATTATTTTTTTTGAACATACAACACGGTGTCATTTATGTGGTGGTCAAGTGATAAGTGATATACTTAAGGGTGGAGGCATATTGAAATTTCTTAAAGGTTAAATTTTATCAGCAAATAATTACTTACCAAAATATGTTTTTGAGACAAAAATTAATACAAAAATATATATAAAAAGCTATTTTTACAAAATTACCAACAAAGTTTAATACAAGTTATAATTCCAACAAACATTGTTTCCTTCATTTTGTGTTCAAGAGGGTCAAGTTTTTAAATAAAAAGCCCGTTGCACTTAATTAACTAAAAACTAATATACAAAAAATATGTGGAACAAATTTTAAGATATAAGTAGGTTTCACGTAAATATTATAAAGAATAATTGAAATAATTCATAAGACTTAATACCGATCATAATATAACTTCTTGATCAATAATTTTTTGTAAAATTATTGATCAAGATCATGTGATTCCATATCTCAAAAATGTGCCGCGTAGTGACATCTGTAAAGTAAGGGGTTGTGAGTGAGGATGTTAATAGAAATTGAAAATAGGCCACATTTTAAGTTTTAAGCGACACAGGAAAATTCTCAATTACCAGTTGTTACAACTATACTTAAAACTATAAAAAGATACCTAGTAACAAAAAAACATTTTGTTTAAAGACCCCGCATCACGGTTATACAGGACGTCAATAGAGGTGGAATAATTAAAGGAAAGTTGAGCAATATAGTGTCCTTTTAAAATAAAATCTAAATACTTCCTAAATTTTGCAAAAAACTGAAATTTGGCAAAATCATTTTATTTTTTTCTGGCGTTATTTCAAAATATATGACAAAAGTATTTATTAAATGAATAAATTATTGTGACCACTTTTTCTCGCCTATACGATGACACCTTTAAAATTTAAAATACGACGTTCTGTCTTTAAAGAGCCATCATCAACTTTGTTTTTCTTTGTCGGCGCTATATTGACCATTTGCAGTTTAACGAGGATCTTTGGCCGCCCGGCCGTTTTGTTATTTTTTTAAGACAAGGGCGATGATGATAACAGCGCTTTTATTTATTTTGTTATTGCCGATATTTAAATGCGCTGTGATCTCGCATAAATAACTATAAAGATAGTTACAGATAAATGTGGTGGTTAAGTAATGTATGAATGTTTGAATAAGGGTTGAAATGTTTTGAATAAGGGTGTAACAACACTATAAAATATCGAAAATAGGCCACACTTTAATTTGCAATACAGGGAATCACTTAATTACTAATTCTTAAAACTAGAAAAAGTTAATAAGAAAAAAAAACAAATATTTTGTTTAACAGTATGAAGGGTCTCATCGCGGTTATACAGGATGTCCAAAATAAGGATGAGCAATAAATGGTTTAATTAGGCGAAAGTTGCGCAATATAAATGCAATGATTGAATAAATGCAATCTAAAAATTGGAAAAATGCCAAATACTTCCTAATATTCAGGAAAAAGGTAAAATTTGGCAAAATGGTTTTTTTATTTTTTTCTGGCGTTATTTGAAAATATAAAATAAAATCATTTATACATTATTGTAAACGCTTTCTCTCATTTACAAGTTAACATCTTTAACTTTTAAATACGACGTTTAATAACTCTTAAATCCTTCTTTAGAGAGTCATAATCAACTTTTTTTCTTCTTGTCGACTCCATGTTGGCCACTTGCAGTTTTGAATAACCCTTTTACAACAAGAATTACTTTTTCAACGAGGTAATTTCTAGTGAGTAGTTGGAATCATCCCTATTAAATATTATATACCTCTCTCTCTTTTAAATACAATTTCGAATTTCAAAAAATTCAAAACATACTTTATTCATAAATACATGGTACCTACTTGTTGACATGGTACTTCTATGATATAAAATAGGCACATTAATCGACATATTACTAACACATAATTTAAAAACAATACACAATAGTGGGTTCAACATACTAGTATAAACACAAAATGTATTTTCAATTTCAAAGCAAGACGACTTAAAAATTTTTTAGAGTAACATCACAAATTCTAATCTTTACATCTTTACTAAAAACTAATTATATACTATTGGCCTGTTCCTAACAATCTTAAAAAAATTCTAATGCTATAAAAATACTTGCTTTTAAGAAGTTTCGTTAAGAACTTTTTAAAGCGAGGAGAACTTCTAGAGACTTTTATGACATTTGGAAAATGATTAAAAATTTTTATGCTCAAGTAAATAAGAGAATTCTTAGTTCACTTTTCGGGATAGGCATTGGAATATTGTATTCTTTTCTGATATTATAACGTTTTAAGGAGCCATTATTTTGAAGATACAATTTAAATTTTTTATATATTAGGCAAGCAGACTCAACAATAAACAAGCAACACAAGGAAAGTATCTTTAAATAGGGGTCTGCATGTCCTGTGGAGATTTATGACACATATATTTAATGGCTCGTTTTTTAAAAACATCGAGTCAAAAAGCCGTTTACTAATGCAACTCCAAAATGTTATTCTATACTGTAGGTATTTTTGTATGAAAGTAAGTTCCAACTTTCGACAAAAAAAAATAGACCGTTTTTGCAGATATCAATTTCAGTTCATTTAAAACCACTCTAACAGCATAACATCGTCTAGCCAGTTTTTGCCTCCTGACATATCTCCATAAAACTTACGTTTATGATCGATAACAATTCGAAGAAATCTGTTAAAATTATTCACTTCCAATTCTTTCTTGTGAATCATGAACTGCTCTGAACATAAAAACTTAACAATTTAGTCTTATCTATGTTTAAAGACAACAAATTAGCATCAAATTACTGTTTAATCATTAATAAATCTGTAGAAATTGTTTTTGTTAATGTGCTTTTATTATTGTCTGCCCATAAGATAGTGGTGTCATCTGCAAAAATAGTGAAGAATCCTCTTATCTGGAGAAACGCCAGGTCATTTATATACAATAGAAATAAAATAGGACCGAGAAACGAACCCTGCTTACTACACAAAGTTCAGACAAACTGCCATTTGGCCAAACAAACTTTTTTCTGTCTAACAAAACAAAATTTTAACCATTCTAGAGCAACTCCCCTAAACCCATATCTAGAAAGCTTATCGAGCAATTTCCATGGTTGACACAGTCAAAGTCTTTAGAGAAGTCGCAGAATACCGCTGCAGCAAAGTGACCTTCTTCAAGCTCAAATATAATCTCTCCAGGAATGAAAACATTACTCGACATTCATTTAATATGTTATTTTTTTTATTAGGAAAGCTACCATTCGTACTATAACCAGTTTCTCAATAACTTTAAAGGCTTTTTAGGCTTTATTTTTATCTTTTTCATGAATGAATTTCATCATGAAAACAATTATTGAAAATACTTAAAACACTAAAGACCATAAACATAATATATTGATTTAAATTTTTCTTAAAGTAAAAAAAAGAAAAAGAGAAAATGGCTCTCATAGACATGAAGAGACAGTATTTTTAAGAGTTCGGATTGATTTTTGTAGATAAAATAGATAATTTTCTGTGAGGTTTATAATTATATTTTTTTAAAGATTTTCTAATAAGATTTTGAGATTCCCATATTAGGTTGTTATAAATCAAAGTCTTAATTAATATACGCACACTGATTAATTTTGCTTAAAGGAGCCATCGTCTCACAAACTAAACACATTTACATATATCTATCTATTTGTGATTATGATATCCAAGAAAAATTTTTAACAACTACCAAATTGCAATACGGCAAACACGAACCTGTGCAAAAACTCTCCCACACGACTCGGATGATCGGCCGATTACTAATGAGAAGCGACGGACGAAATTATTTTCGCGCATACTGGAGAGAATCGCCATCTATTTTTCACGCATATTTGCGGTCACGCTTTAGCCCATAAGGTTGCGTATCTTCCCAAATATTCAATCAACGGTCTTACTGTTCCCCGGGTCATATTCGTAACTAGCGTAGCGTATTGCACGCCGAAAAGCTGCGAATGCTTCCGAAGTTCGTTAAGTAAACAGCGCGCGTGAACGCATGTATGCGGACCAGAATTACGTAAACAGCATGCCATATCGCATTCTAAATCAAGAAAAATAAAAGAAAAGGACATTAGCACTGAAGTATTAAATAATTCTAACACTATAATAAATAAATCGCTTGAAACTGGTGAAGCTACTAGAACTAGCGAAGAAACAGAAGATTTTAGTAAAAGAGAAAATGTAAAAGAAAAATGGGAAAATTTTTTAAGTCAACTTGGCAATACGGTCAAGAAGTCCATTGATGATGATCCAGATGGATTTAGACCAGCAGTTGAAGTTTGCATAAACTCGTATAATAAAAATATCAATTCTTCTTCCACATTAATGAGCTCGTTGCATAATGCTTTTAAACCTTGTAATTTTCAAGTCGTCAGATCGTCTACACATCAAAAAATATCCAGAAAAGGAAAAAAAAAATATCGGTGCAACCTACGTCTACCGCAAGAAGGCAGGTCCATGCTTGCGGACGTAGAAAACTTCAAGCTGGGAGGAAAGTTGCATCTTTGACAAAGAAAAAATTGAAAGCCCCTCATAATCTGCAAGCATGTGTTCAACAAAATATCCAACTAGCAGATAACAAGTTTGCAAAGTAGATATGCAGTGGAAGCACGAAATAGATAATAAATAATTGTCCTTATCTCCTCTATCTTTTAATACGCAATATGAATGTTCCTCATTTTAAATAATAGTATTATTTTTTGTTTAGTTTATGGAGTATTTATTTTATTTCTCTATAATTTACTATTATTTACTTGACAAAAACAAATATTCAGTAATGGCCTATAGAACAAAGCTTATATTAATTAGCAAACATTAAAATATTCTATTGCCTAAACATATAATAATGTATGTACGTTGTACGGATAGGTAAATTTTCGTTTAGAAAAACGTATTAAAACAAATTATACGTTTGGTGTATTTTTTTCTGTATGATTCTAACATTTATTTTAAAAATTGATCCCACTTTTAATTTGAGCTTTGTAACGAAAAACCTACTTTTATATGGAATACTACAAATTTTACTATTTAAATAACCTTTCGTTTTCTTTCTCTAAATATACAGTGAGAACGCGCAAGTCCGAACAAATTCGCCTAAAATTCAGGGATTTGTATTTTTTAAAAACGCTCGAACATGTCGATTTTTATTTCTACTTATCTTTATTAACCAAAAATTAGTTGCAACTAACTTCATTTTATATTTCTAGATTTTCTAAATCTACTGTTGATTCTTGACACATTTTGGTAAAGGTCTACTTTCAACTGTTTTTTGAGTAACCGACACGTTTGAAAAGTTTTAAGCATTTTGAAAGACTATAAAATGGAAACGGTTTGAAGTGTTTAATAATGATTATGATGATACCAACTACTGGGTAGAACAAAAAAAACAATTTGTTAGCAACTTTTGAGTATTCTGTCACTGATATCATAGCATACCTTATTAGCAACTAAGATATGAATGTGAAAGTCATTTTTCTCCAAGTTTATATTTTGCATTCCTGCAAAATGTCTTTTTTCAAACATCAGTAACTCAAAAACAATAATTTAAACTATATCCATAATATATTAAACAAAATATGTCGAGACTACGCAACTTTTTGTCATAACCCTGTACATAAGGACGCAATAAATATACCAATATTAAAATATTATAGATCAATATTGTAGGAACACCTTTTGTATCTGTATTTTTTTTAGAAAAACTTAACAGTTTTTTATATAAGGGGATAAGAAACAATAAATGGCATAATTTGTACACATTATGCGATGTCGAACGCTATTTACGAAGCCTTGGTTGAAACAGTGCGTTCACACGCGCTGTTTACGAGTCGTCTTCGGGTGAATATCGGTTGCGATATGATACGCTAGATACGCCCCCGGGGTCTCACTGTTACCCAGTTTTTCCTATTTTTCTTGAGACTTTATATTGCCCAAAGAAAGAAATGATTAGACTCGTCTATTTATTACAATGAATAATTTTCACTGCTATATTAATGAAAAAGCACGCATGCACGTCTAACTATAGTGATTTATAAACCAAATGGTTTCTAATTTAACATGTGTGAACTAAAGGATTTTTTTATTCAAAGTTTTGGATTCAGAAGGTCAAGAATATGAAAAAAATAATTGGAAATATACGGTTTTCTGCAATGGTCCTGCTTTCAAACTGTAAGGGTTTGGGTTAGTTTAATCACTTGAAAATTATTACTTAAATTATTGATATTGATTGATTGAAAGGAAGCACTTTTAGAAGTTCTATTTTGAAGCCCTTTGAAATTTTTCAGTTTATATTAGTGAATCTATGTATGGGGGACATTTAGGTCTACAAATCTTGCATTAAAGTTCTGATGGATTTAATGTTTAGAAAAAGTAATTTCTATTTTTATGACTACACAACTCTCGGACCTACAGACTATAGAACTTTTCCTGTATCATTATTTATAGCATTATATGCTTTATTGTTCTAAACATTTGTTATTGTGAACAAAGCTGTAAAACAAAAAAAAATGAAATAGGTGAGAACAAACAACAAAAAATATATGAAATATACACACAAATAACATAAAGTGCCGATAAAAACTAAAACTAAAAAAAAATTTGCCTAGGCAATGTGGAAGAATTTTTTCTAGAAATAACTCGCTAGCGTTTCTAAGTTACAAAAAAACTACTGTCAGCATTGCTGATGTCCTAAATATAACATCAAATTTCAAAATGTATGCTGGATATGATGGAATTTCTTCAATAAGTGGGCCAATGAACTTGTCTTGCCCCTATACAACACGTTATTAATTCATATAAGCATGTACGATAATCAATGATTTAAAACATTCTAGATTGAAATAAAACGATTGTATTAAATCGGAACATTTAAGGCTATTTAAGGGACAGATAATATCAGTAGTATTTCTAATTTTGATCATTCAACAGCAGTGGAAAATTGCAGATACTCTTTCGGAATGTTTTTGAATTAGATGTATTTAAAGCCTTCAGTAACATAAATAACATTTGTTTGGAAAATTTGAAGAGATATAGAGTGAAATATCATTAATAACTTCAAATATCTTGACGACTTAAAGGTTGTATACAGTGCGGCTCTTAATTGTACCCCCTCCCCCCGTATTATCTTTTACGGAGAAAGAAACGGATAATCCTAACTAACTTACTTAAAAGAGTAAAACTATTATAAAAAAAAACCTAAAATACACATATAAAACTTAGAAATAACCACAAAAGTATTAATAAAGTACAGACACTGACTAGGCAGGACTAACTTTCAATTTGTTGCTAAATTCGTTGATATCATAGACGACAGAACTTATAATAAGCCGTTTTAGCTTATTTTTAAATATATTGAAGTTATCTATTCATTTTAAAGAAGCAGGCAGTTGATTAAATAAGCTAATCCCTTCATAAAATATTATATTTTTTAAATGTTTCACGGCAGCTCTTATTATATTTCAAACCAGAAATCAGTCTCATAAATCTTTTCTGGAATACAAATACGCTTTGTGCCTCTGATCTATTACCCCAAACAGCAACATGTGAGGTCAAGAGAGGGTACACTATCCCATAGTACACACTCAGTAGACCTTTCATTCCTAGATGCCTTTTAAGGGTAAATAATGAATAATACTAGTAAAATAAATATTTTCATTTTTTTTCTAAAATTTCCAAAAATAATTCGTAATAATGTAGTGGTGTGTTAATTTTGCTGGCCAGTGTATAAAAATTTCAAATTTGGCACAAATCATTAGCACCCTAAATACTATTTTTTGGTCCCTAGTATTTTTTGTCAATGTCAATGTTACATTATTATCATAAAAGTTATTGTTCCACACAAAATTATTTTGTTTACCAATACCTTAATTTAAAAGCAATATTATTTGTATCTTCATTTAATCGAGAATATCTGATTCACGTCTCCTTGCTAAAAAAATTGAAATTATTTTCATTTACGGTGGAAATGGTAATGTACGTAAAAGCCAGCTATTCAGAAGAAAAACAGGTTGATATTATGGCAGCTATGGTAAGAGATCCACAACAGTCTACTTCTACAGTTGGTGTACGTGTACATGTAACTTCTGATTCTGTCAAAAGGGTACTTAAAAAACATTAAATCTCCCAATACCAACATCAGCATTAACCAAGAACTCAATTTTCTATGAGGTAATAAAAATTTTCAACCACCTACCAGAAAACATCAGAGGGGCAACTTGTCCTAAGATGTTTAAGTGCCATTTAAAGAAACTGCTGTTGACAATAGATAACTACTCCTTGCTGGAGTTCTATAGTGACTCATTTTAGACCTACTTGTTAAAAATTGTGATTGTAATTGAGTTCTTTACTCAGTTTTAACATGAAATTGAAAGGAAAAAAGTTTTTAATTGTTTGACATCTTAAGGTAGGTAGTTTAAGTGTAGTTTATAAGTGGCTTTGTTTACGACATGTTTATGTTGAACAATAAAGCATTTTTGACTTTGACTAAATTTCATCCATATAAAATTCAAACAGTTCATCAATTCTCAGAAGATGATCCTGATCGACTTATGGAATTCTGTTAATAGATTAGGTATTGTAGTATTTAAGGTTATTAAATTTATTTGTTTCTGAAAAATTAATAATCACAAGCGATAACTAACGCACACAAGTGTATATTTCACACCTAGGCGTTACATCAACTTGAGTTTGTAATAGTGATCAGGAAAAAAATTCACAGTTTCTAGTAAATTAGTTAATAAATCAATAAATGGGTGTCAGGGTTTACTGATCCCTCCAAATAAATAAATAAAATAAGGAGTGCCTGTAGGAAATAAAGGACTTTGCCTGTTAATATTTCTGCCAAGATAATGAAATCTATCTTTAAGTTGAAGCAAATAAAGTCTTTGGAATGTTAAAAATGTGTGAGCTGGCATATTAGGGAATCACATTGTGGGGTCTCTCTTTTTAGACCAAAATTTGACAGGGGACCTTTATTTAAACATGTTGGAAAATGCAGTACAACCACTGATCCTTGAGATTATTGAAGACAATCCTCAAGAATTTGCGACGCTTCACATTAGCAGAAATGTGACTAATACTTACCCTAATCGGTGGATTGGTCGTCGAGGGCCTACCGAGTGGCCAGCCAGGTCGCCCGATCTAAACCTCTGGACCTTTTTTATGGGGCTACTTAAAAAAAGTCTACGATACCCAGCCAGAATCTGCGTCAAAGAATAATTGACGCATGTCGCATTATTGATGTTGCCACTTTCCAAAACGTTCGGGAATTGTTCTCCAATAGATTATTTTACTGCCTTGAAGTTAATGGTGCACATTTTCAACATCTTTTGTAGTGAAATATTTACATTTCTGTGTTAACTAAAGTTTAATTATTTTGAATCGAAATAAAAATGCGAAAAATAAAATTTTTACAGGCTGTCATTTTGCCATGGATTTAATGTAGTAATGACTTAATATTCTAGGGCGATAAAGCATTCATTCTCTATTTATATTTATTTTTTAACTTTTGCAAAACGAGCTAGGAAACAAAAAATAATGTTTAGGTTGCTTATGATGTGTGCCAAATTTAAAATTTTTATATAAACGCCTTCAAAAGATGAGAGGGAGATAGGACAATTAAGAGCCACATTGTAAAGGGTGTCCCAATAGGAACGCACGTTTTGAATTGCGCAGCATTCTTTTTTTATCGCAGTATGTCAAAAAAAAAAACTGAAAAGAATAATGTAAACAGTTTGCGATTAGTAGCCATGGAACGATATACGGTCGAACAACGAATTATTATTGTTAACACACTACAAATATGGATAATGTTTTGCGGAAATAGTTCGAAAATTGCGGGGCGTTTTTGGTCGACACGATGCACCAAATCACACGACACGTCGAGAATAATTGATAACTGAACAAAATGGTTCTGTCGTGGATGTAAAAACATCAGTGCGTCACCGTACTAGCCGTTCTGTTGAAAATATTGCCGCAGCGCGTGAAAGTGTTGGCGAGAATCCGGGAACATCTATCCGTCATCGTGCACAGCAGTTGCACATTTCGAAGAGCACTACCCACCGAATTCTAACAAAAGATCTTCATTAACATGCCTATAAGATTGACCCAAGATTATTTACATAACATGACATAAGATTGATTGATTCAATTGACCCAAGAATTAAAGCCAGTGGACCATGCGACGCGCCGTACATTTTCTTCTTGGCTATTGCAAAAACAACAAATAGATGTCGATTTTTTCGAAAAAAAATTTGTTTACCGATGAGGCACACTTTCACCTTAATGGCTTTGTTAATAAACAAAATTGCCGAATTTGGGGCGAAGAAAATCCTAGAGTCATTCATGAGAAGAAAATGCATCCATTAAGAGTCACTGTTTGGTGCGGACTTTGGACAGGTGGAGTAATTGGACCGTACTTCTTAGAGGACGAGGCTGAAAATGCAGTTACCGTGAACAGCGAACGCTATCGTAATATGCTCACTGAGTTTTTATGGCCTCAATTAAATGGTATGGATACGGGCGGTATGTGGTACCAAAAGGATGGTGCGACATGTCACACTACACGTGAAGCAATTCAATTGTTGCAAAGAAAGTTTCCCGGTCGTGTCATTTCACGGAATGGAGACCAGAACTGGCCCGCAAGATCATGCGATTTAACGCCTTGTGACTTTTTTCTTTGGGGTTTTTTAAAATCTCTCGTATACGCTAATAACTCAACAACAATTCCACAGTTGAAAAACGAAATTAGACGTATTATTAGCGAAATTGGGCCGCAATTATGTGAAAATGTAATTGAAAATTTCTCAAAACGAATAAGAGTCTGTCACGAAAGTCGAGGCGGCCATTTGCCAGATATTATTTTTCACGTTTAATTGCAGTGTATTAGCTTTGCATTAAAATATAAATAACACTCATTTTAAAATAAATTATGACTTATTTACCAATTAAAACGTGCGCTCTTATTGGGACACCCTTTATATCTTACATACATTGGTATTAATTATTAAACACAAATATTTTAATTATTTAAATTATTACACAAATTAAGTTCCAATTTACAAATAGAACTAATTATCTAGTGCCAGAAAAATACCCACCAATACAAACATTTGCTGCTGGAAATGTTTGGAAAAAACTCATCCAGAGAGTGGCTGATTTTCTCAGTCAAAAAATTCCTTTCTTAAAAATAAATATACTTGGGGCATTTGGTATATTATGGTGCAAGTGATTATACACATCTGGCAAGCATTGTAAATAACGTTTCTCTAATAAAATGCTGTTTGGTGAGCATTATATGGGTATTATATACCTGGACAGATCCATTTGCTTGAAAAATTGGTTTATTTTTATATAAATAAATACTTTATTCAAGAGTTTAAATTCCAATGAATGTAAGGATTTTATTCTCTTTAAATGAGTCTTTAAATTTAATATTACTAATGATCCTGATGGCATACTTCTGAATAAGAAGTACCCTTGAAGCTAGAGAACTCAGTCCCCACTTCAGAATCCCATATAGCATAAAGCAATGAAAATTAGTATAGGTAACATAAAGTTAAAAGAACTGCTTTACCACAATTCCGTGAAAGAAATTTTAACAAGGTTTTAATTTATTGGAAAGAATAACTGCATGAAAATTACATTGTAGATCATGGTCAAAAGTAATGCCCAATAGTTTAAAACTGTTTGATGAAAGTAACTCCGTTTGTGTATCTTTAATTAAAATAACAGAATTTACTGCCTGCCTCAGTCAATACTACAATATAGTCTCCAAGTTATTATTTGCAAAAGATACAATTGAAGTGCTCGGAGCAACAAGGTACATAAGCAACATTTAGTAACTTTTGTGAAAAACGTTGGACTTTAGTAAAATAAAACTACACTTTCTATTACTAATAAAATACATTCAAAGATGATAGTCGGTAACTCTTAGTACAAAAGAAGTTTTATAAATTCTTTAGTTATAATAAGAAACACTCAAGTTTAAAAATATTATTAAGCACATTTTTAAATATCAATAGTCTTTAAAAGTACTTACCGTGGCGAACGAATGCATGAAAACCTTTTTAAAATATAAACAAAAAAAACCTTCTTTCTAATTTGGTTTTCCAAGTGGGGCAAAAAATTCTCCATAGGGTTCAAATCAGGTGATCGGGCAGGCCAATCCAATACTTGAATTTTTTCATATGGCAACAAGTTTCTCTCCAATATCTATATAGTTGTTAGCTGCTCCTAAGTTAAATTTTACTGTTTTTATACAAATTGGTTATTGGACACCCAAAAAATTCTTTTTTGAGATTGTTTAATACACAATTTTGTTTGGTTATCGTTATTTTAGATTCAGTTAGTCACTATCAGTTGGATAATAATCTCTGTTTGCTATACTGATTTGAACTAACATAACTTTTAGACAAATTGTCTGAATGCTTTGTTGTTGCCTGAAAATATCCAATTTACTCTGCATAGACAAGAAAGTAATTTGGGTTCTTATTAAATTACTTTAAAAATGACTCGTGACCTTTAAAGTCTAGTTAAATGATAAAAAAATCTCGATTTTCAGTAAAATGTGGCTTATGTACCTTGTAGCCTCAAGCCCCTCAATTCTTATAAATCAGATAACAAAAGTATTGAATTTAACTTCAGATTATTCACCCTTATAAATATCAAAAACTATATTTCCACATTTAATAATGAAGTCATTTATTTTATAAAATCATTGGTGTATTATAACCCATTCAAACTTGATTTTGGCATATCTAAAATCTAACAAGACCGTATTACCGATGGCCTTAACCCGAATACAACCAATTTGTATAAGCAAAAAATCTAATAATCAATTTGGAAGTGCAAGGTTTCATAATAACACAAGAACCGAAAACTTTCTTCTCAATATGGTATTGAAAAAGTATGTCGAACGAAGACACGATTTATATTATAGACAGTGCAGTTTTGTCGTAAGTGCGATGATTTTGTGGGGTTTTATTAAGCGATAAGCCTTAAAACTGATACCGGTTTTAAATATTTACTGCCAGTAATTTTTTCCTCCATGAACGGTATAACTAACGAGCATTTCAAGTGATAAAACACCATAATTAAAGTCAGTTTTAAAACATGCACAAGTCACATTAGCAGATTATTATTTGCATTCTGTATTTGCACCTATACAGGTTCAGTGTTTTATCAGGTTAGGAAAATAAAAATCTTCAGCCTGTCACACGTACGAACGAACTCCTTTACTACGAATCTTATCTTTAAGATTTTATTTGACTAACTGATAACAGACAATTGCTAATTTATATTGTTCTGCCAAAATCAGTGATTGACTGACATTAGCGTTAAGCACACTCATTCATTTCTATGGGTGTCAATTGCAGTGGTAAGACAATTATAATTTTAGCCTTTATACAACAAATCCCTTTTTTATGTACCTCAGGTTCCAAACCAGATGACTCCAAAATGTACATCAACAGAGGTCAAGATGACGAGATGGAGATCTTTTATTATCGCACCAGTCAAGTGAGGACAGCGCTTACCTACCTGGGTTTCGTACTCACTTGCGGCATTCTCAGACTGGTTTACCATTGGATACCCCATTTATATTTGTTTTCCACGTCTGTCAGTTGCGGTATCGAAGAAGCCGAGAAGATCTTGATACTGGTAAGTTCGAAATAAAATTAGTATAGTTCTATGGTTGGAGCCTTTGGTGTGACACTCAAATCACGAGACAGTTTTGAATATTTAGGTCTACTCTGTTAAACATTTAAGATACTTGTTGCACTTCAAAAAATTTTGGAGTAAGTTGGTCATTGAAGTTATATTTGAAAAATACATAGTGTTCTACCTAATGGTGATAGCATACATTGCCGAATAAAACTCTCAAGTAAATTAGATAGTAACCATGTTTGTTATAATTATACTGTAAACACTAATCAGCAAACAATTAATAAAGGAATGCACTAATCTATGCTCAAACTTTTGCTGTACTAAGCCTACTATGTATTGGTTCGACCAGAATAATAAATTAAAAAAAAAAAGATGAGCAAAGATGTATTACTTATTAAACAGGATATTGCAAAAGTTGAGATTTTAAAAACCCTGGACAAATCTACTTTACTACTATTTTCTAATAATATGCAGCGCATTAAGGATATGCAGGCTAGAAATAAAAATACTTAATTTTCTTGGTTATCAGTTAGTTAATTTATCCATTTGCTAAGGTCTAGTTTCTAACTTTGCTGGATTTTTATTCCTTTTTGTTCTTTAATTGTTTGGTTCATATTCTTTCAACCATATATATCATGATGGATTACCTTAATATCTATCATCCTATAACGTTAGGCCAATTGTTGCTCATTTTAAACAATTTTCAGAATATATACTGACATACAATCTTCACGTTGTATGCATGTTTGAAACATGGTGAAAAACTACTGTTCCAGACACTGATAATAGATAACTGGTTACACGCTTATACGTATAGACAGGGACGTTTTTAAACTAGATTAACGATAAAAACAGTTCCAATCTTGTTAACATCATTAGGGAAATACTTGTCGAGAGTAAAATAAACGGTTCTGATTAGTTAGTGGTAAAACTGTCTCGTGATTCGTAATAAAATTGTTTAAAAACAAAGTTGTAAAAGCGTGTCTTTGACAGGAATTATACAACGGGAAACATAAAATTTACCACGTGAAGCCCTTGAAAGTGTTAACGCCCGAAAGTGTGGCGAAAATGGAGCAGGACGACGACGTATTGCACCAAAATAACAGCGCGGAAGTGATGGTGCCGCAGTCGTTATCGGTGCATTTTGAAAAGGGTGATTTTCGAGAAGTTGATCGGTAAGTCAAAAAATTTAGTCGATTGTTGTGTTTATTTGAAATTGCTGCTGTTTGGTTACCTGTTATGCAAATTATGCGGTTTAGATGTTGAATTGTTAATTCTGTTGTTTTTCTTTTAACCATAAAGAAAAATGCTAATTGTTTTGTCTAGTTTGTCGTCATATGGTATTGTTTGTTTAAATTTTTATCATTCAAAAAATATATGAGGTTTTGCCTGTTTTAAAAATTGGTTTAGAATTTTTATTAGGACGTGATATAAATTTGCTTGGTCATCGTAGTCAATTTTCTAAAATAACAATACATATACAAAATATTTCCTTGGTTAAAAACGTTTTTATTAAAAATTAAATTTAACAGTTTTTTTAACTGAATGTATTGCATTTTTTAAGTGATTATGTAAAGTGAGATTTTGATGCTATTAGTAATTACCTTGCTACCATGAATTCGTATACTACTTTTGGTCAACAAGAAATGCATTGATATTTTTGAAAATACTCTCTGAATGATCTAATTTTTACCCCAGTAGCATGCATATTGAAGTCGTAATGGTCGAGATATTGTGAACTTATTTGCCAGGTATTTTAAAACTACATACAGGGATCTTGTCAGAAATACTTCTGATTAAATTTTAAATTGTAGGTCCTTTTCCTTTGTTGGATATGCTTGATGAAATTTGTACCTCATCTGTTCTTCTTAAAAACTGTGCGTGTTCTATGATGCCTTTGCTTCACCTTTTCAATTTTTGCTTGACAGACGAATCAGGCAAATTTTCTGAAATTTGAAGCTTTTTAGCACCAATTCGTAACTAGAGATTAGTATGCATTCAGTCTGTAGTTCCTAAGCTGTTTGATAGGTTGTTGTAGTTAGTAAATTGCTTAGATCATCATCGTGGTTTTTTTCAGGTTAGATCTATGGTGACTAACTTGTTGACTGATGAGTATGATTTAATCTTTTTTTTTTTTTTTTGAGAGATGTGTAGAAGAGACTTCTCAAAGGCGTTTGATGAGATTAGCCATAATCATCTCCTTATGAAGTTTGGGGCTATGGGCCGCGGTGAGACTTTGGTTTCGAATTTTGTCATAGTTTTTTGACTGGTCGCACACAGTTAGTCAGGACAAATAATTAGATTTTTAATGGTATTGATGAATCTTTAGGTGTGCCTCAGGGTTCGAATCTTGAACCCCGTCTTTTTTAACTCATTCATAAGACATTTTAGTGATGTAATTGTTCTTTCAAAGCATCTTGCTTTTGCTCATAATTTTAAACCCTCTTGATGCTGAGCTATGTCAATTGGATTTAAATAGTATTTATTTCTGAGTAATGTAATGGCAATAACATGGAACTGATTGCAAAAAAGTGTGTATGTATTTAGTTTGGTGGTTGTAATAAAATTATTAATTCTCAATACAAAATTTACAATAATGAACTTAGGTTAGTTGATACAGTTAAACATTTATGTGTTTTTGCTGATAAATAGTTAACTTTCTTATCACACATTGCATAGCCTTACTGTTTCAAATTACTTGATAACTTTTTGGTTCGTTCCTCGCTTGAGTATGAGTCTGTAATTTCGTCTCCTTATTATGATTGTCGTATTAAACACCTTGAAGCTGTATAGAGAACACTGTTAAAATTGAATAATTGAAATTCAAAAAAAAATTTTTTTATATATAAAGAGTGTATAACATACTCCTTTAAAAAGCCGGAAGAAAAATAATATACAGAAACTAAAATCGTTAAAATGATAAAACCAATACAAAAACAGACAAGAAAAAACATAAATTAAATCGATTTACGAAGACAGACGAATACTAATGTTGAGTCTATGACCAATTAAATGAGTGACAAGACGTATGATAAAACGTAGTTGTTGGCAATAAAATAGTCAATATAATATATAAAAGTCATAAACAACAAAACAATTATTTCATTACGGTCTTACCATCACTAATATTCTTATACTCTAGAGGCAAGTGAGTGTATATTTTGATCCCCTCATTGATAATTGAATGTTTCGTAAGAGCACTCTTGGAGATGCATAGGCCCAAGTTATTAGAATCAAATTTTGCTGTATGCGCATTCGTCTTATACTGGTTAACTTCCAACCAGTAAAGTAAAAGCCTTGCTGAAGTCGCAGAATAGGGCACTAAATGAGCCCATCACACAAGTTCATGAATAACCGTAATTGTGCTCCTTCCCACTGCACAGGATTTTGTTTTTAAACAAAAAATCAGTCCTAAATTCTACAATATTCTATAAGAATTTCCCTAAAATGCTAATAAATCTTCTAGCAAATAGACCAATAGAAAGACATTTTAAATATATCGCACCGAAACTGGTCAATAAATGACTTAAAACCTTGTGAAAACAGTGACTTCAATAACAAAAAGTGTCCTAGTCCCAAATGCGACTATATAAAATTAAATAATGTATAATTTTAAGAAATTGTCAAGTGATTGTTAATTGAAGTCCGATGATCACTGAACAATTTGTTGTTTTCAAAGTATTGAATAGCAATGAAATGATCTGTAATTTGTAACTTGGTCCTTGTCACTCCTCTTAAACACAGATGTGATAAGAGAGAGCATACGCATATTAATTTTAATACATTTACATATGTCTTTACCTTCAAATCGGTTAGATATAAAAGTCACATTTCTTAAGTGTTAAAGTGGTGGCGTGGTAGAACTTGACATGTCATTTATCAATTTATGAGCTATCTTTGCGAAATAACCATTAAAGTCAAGAACAACTTTGTTTTTTTACTTACTTCCTTTAAAATTTATAGTTTGCCACATACTTTTGCAAGGGTTACTGGAGGAGTTTATTGCTCTATCACTAGCTGCTATTTTTTTTACATATAGCAGGCACTTAAAAGTTTTGTTCTCAACTAGTCCAGTTGACATTTGCCCTGAGATAGACAAAGGAATGTTTTCCCCATATTTTCTTTATGCTTGATGAGTACCAACCAGTTCAGATCTTTTAAAACAGTTTTGAATAAAAATCAAATTGTTTAAGAAGGTTTCTTCTTGACTCTTAAACAATTTTAACTCTGAATGATGTCAAACTCAACACACTTTTCAATAGAACCTCACCAATTGTCACAGTTTTCTAATTGGTGACACTTGCAAAAAGTACTGATTTTACTTGATTCATCAGATGAGTCTCTTACATCTGTTGTATTATATCTCTTACATTATTCATATTTATTAGAATATTATTTATTATCCTTGAGTTTGTTCGTTTTCATCCAGGCTTTAATACTCGAATTACTATTAGTTAAGTGGTATTACTTGTATTAATTATTTTCTTCCACGAACAACCTCTCGATCTATTTGTCCTTTTGTTAATTATTCTTTATAAATAACATTTCTAGGTTTAAGCTGTATGACTGTAATATTTCCAGCTACATTGCAACTTGTTCTTTAGGTCTCCATGGTCCATGAATAGTCATATAGATATTTCTAGGTCCAGTATGATAACTATGGTTTTTACAAATCATCTTCATCATCCAGTATATTACAACATTGCTTGAACTTTGTATGTTATGAGTAATTTAATATGAAAAAGGAAAGCTCGTAGTTCATTTAATAATTAACTTTATATTTTGTCAATTTAGTCAAATCCTTATACAAAGTGTTTTTAACATGTTCAAACTTTGTAGGCTCATTTGGCGATATTATTTTTCTACTTCAGGAATCATATTTGATATTGATTTTACCATTCGATCCTCACAATTGGACACCCATTTTAATGTATAAAATCCGTGTTATATCAAAGATTTTGGTGCAACTAGATCAATTGATCTTAACAATTAAAACATACTTTCTTATCGACCCAAAAATCGAATTTCGTACGTCATTAATTAATAATAGTTTTTCGAGTATTTTGTGAGAGTTCACCTGTGTTTGCTCGTTGATCCAATAATTTATCAAATGTATTTCCCTAATTGGAAATTTAATACATATAAGCACTACTTACAAGCATTATGATCGTAATTAGTCTGTGTAACTGTAAATGTAAGAATGGATACTCCTACTTCTTACTCCTCTTTACTAGAACATATTAAGTTTGTATAGTCTGGACAGAAAGCAAGTTTTGTGCATTCAAATTTTGTGATTCATCATCTCACGTCTGTTTTAACAAATAGTGCGTGCATTTTTAAGATCCGACGTGTTGCCACTACTTTTACTAATAATTGATTACCCAAAGACAGCTTATTACTCCTGCAAAGAAATGAGTAGAGCACATGAATGGTTCTATTGCGCGAATTTATTTGTTTTTTGTTGTGTGTTTTGAACTTATTATTTTTATCAATACTCCTAGGTACATCCTTTCAAATCAAATCAAACATTTTTTATTTGGTTCAATTACAAATTTAGAGGGTTAGCATCGTTACAAAGAAACAAAGAATCTAATTAAACAGGCCGAAACATTGTCTAATAATTAATATGTAACATAAGAAAAATTTAAACGTAATTAATGAACATTTGAAAATAGGTCCAAACAAAGCAATTTCTTCAAAATTTAGTTAATATCCAGTTGCGATCCAAAAATTCCTGTAATGTGTATGGACACAGAGACATTAATATGCTCTTTATCCTTATTTTATTAATTTTTTTAACTGCATAAGCTAAATGATTATATAATTTAATAGAAGTAATTACGAAACTAGTGTGTGTTTTATTTAAACGAAGTTGATGTAAAACTATTAAAGACACTGTCCTAATATTATAGAAATGCAAATTTTCATGAATTTGGACAGGTTGGGTTGGGTTTTTAGCATAGAACAACCATTCAAAAATAAAAAATGCAAGGAAAAGAGAATATTATACAGTAATTGGCTTTGAAACATCCACATGTATGCTGTTCTAATAATTTCTTGACTAGAATACGTTGATAATTTTCTCATTAATACAATTATACTTGCAAGCTTTGAAGATTTTTTTAAAATTTATTAACAATGAATTTGCATTAAACCACTTTATTTGTTAATCAAGATATTCTTGCTAAACATACTGATTTTTCCTGTTTTATCATACAAGCCTTCGACGTAAGTAGCTATGCCTATTTAATAGCATATTATTTACTCTCTAAATTAGTTTTTTCCTTCTGTTCCAGGCTCTAATAGTCCAATTCCTAGTACTGCTACTTAAATGGTCTCTAAAATCTCTTGATTTTCACTAAAAACGTCTTGATCTTTTGTTGTTAATTATTCTTTATTAGTAAAAAGTACAATTCATTTGTATATAATTCTAGTCCTTTTTTGTTTCTTCTAGGTTTAAATTCCATAACTAATATTTGCAGACGTTTTGCAACTTTTTCTTCAAATTGTCTGATTTTCAAAGAAATTTTAGATCTTTTTGGTCCATAAATAGTCTGTGGTCATATGAATATTTATGGGCATAACTAGGGTTTCGACAATTAGTTTTGCACCATTCAAAATATTATCACATTGCTTGCAATAGTATACAAAAGTTGTATGTGGACGTGGGCAACCTAATACGGAAAAAGAAAATAAAACAGTTTTCAAACTTCAAAAAGTTCGTAGTTAACTTGATGTTTTGCCAGTTTAAAAGCAAATCCAATTTCTGTACGTATCGTAATATTTGATATCATTCTACTACTTGATCCTCACAAATGGAGTATAAAATCACAGTGATGTATAAAATCAATCTTGTATCAAAGATTTTGATGCAACTAGATCAATTGATCTTGAAAATGAAGTTCACTTGTGTTTGCTCCTTAAACCCATAATTTATGAAAGGTATTTCCCTATATGAAAATTTAATAAATCTATAGAGTATAAACATGAATGATGAGAATTTGATGCACAGTTTACAAGCATTACGGTCGTAATTATTCTGTGTAACAACATATTATGTTTGTATATTCGTTATATTCGTTATAAAATTTTATAGGGGTAATAGTTTCTCATAATTGTCTAGTATCGGTATTATCTCTCTTGAAGTATAAAAAATATATCCGATCATATAATCACCTATATTAAAAATTCAAGGTTCTGTAATATTATTCCTAGCATAAAAGATAATTTCAATTCAATGGTAATGTTCTCGTCTCGGTTCTAAATTGATACTTGTAACTTAAACTGATGAGTTATTTATGGTTTTTTAAGTATTTGGTTTACACACACCCGATTACGTGAGGAATTTTGATTAGTTTTATCGAAAATTAAAAAGGTTTCGACTGATCTGCATCATCAATTTGTGGCTTGAGTATTTGGGGTCACACTGTAGTCAAAAAAAGAGATTAAAATCTACAATTCTCGATAGAACTGTCTCAAAGTTCAATGATAAATGTCATCGTTCCTTTTCAGGAATGCATGTGTTTGAATAGCCTTTATCTCATGGATATTGTTTTGTTGGATCTTTTAATGACATATTTTTACTAATTTGTAAATGACGCATCATCGGAATAAAAGATTATTGATTGATTGCTCATTTCCCAGTATTTCCACATGTTTCGGTCAATATGTAACCAACAGCTTTTTTCTTATTTCTGACCAAGTTTTTTGCCAGCTTCCAGGTAATCATCTTTCCCAAACATTTTTAAAACAAGGATTTACATCTGCAATCAGTACCTTCACCTTAAGAGAGTTTTTCTTACATTCTAAGACATAATTATCTTCTTTTAATAGACTTTGTACTATTCAGAATGTTTTAAATTCTTTATAACCGCTATAAAAACAAAGATGTTACAGAGAAAACCCGAGAAAAAACCATATACATCAATCCATTAGAAAAACATAATTTTGAAAAGTTATGTGACCTGGCACAAATAACGAAATGGGAGGAGTCTCTAAAATTTAATGACCCGGAAGCAGCAGTGGATAGTTTCATAAATGAAGTTACAAATTTAGTCAATAACTCATCCTATGAGATCACAATAAACAATAAATTTAGGAAAATCAAACCATGGATTAATAATTTCAATAAGGACTAGAGATAAGCTAAAACTTTCACTAGGTAAATATCCGAATCACCAAAAACTTAAAGAATATAAAAACTATCGTAATAAACTCAACAGATTAATCATAAACACAAAAAATGAATACTACAGAACTAAGATTGAGCAAAATAGTAAAAATATCAAAAAAATATATAATTTTGTTAATGATGCGTTTAATGAAAGCAAAGATAAAAAAAAGGAAGACATAAAATGCATTGAACTGGAAAATGGTACTAAGATAGCAGATCCTAAAAATTTGGCCGACAGTTTTAATACTGTTTTTATTGATGCAGGCTCTAAAATAGCAGATACAGTAGCAAAGCCCTCAGTCCAATTTAAACTAAAAAATGCATGTCAAACATCTATGTATTTATCACCTGTGACAAAAAACGATGTAATTAAACAATAAGCTCCCTAAAAAATAACTGCTCCCCAGGTAAGGATGGAATAAAATCAAAAGTAATAAAGTCTCTTAATTTATACCTATTAGAACCAATTGTCTAATTATCCAATTGTCTCCGTAAGTCCCATCTTTAAATCAAGTAAAAAACAACATATGGAAGACTACAGACCTATAAGTGCTGTTTCTAATTTTGCCAAAATCTTTGAGAAATCTCTTAAAGAAAGATTGACATCTTATCTTAACCATAACAATATTCTATCAAAAAACCAATTTGGGTTTACCTTTGGTATGAACACAGTGGATGCCATGTATAAACTTGCGGGTACTATAACTGAACATCTAGACAAAAATAGTAAGTGCCTTGTGGCATTCCTGGACGCATATTCGTAAATACCCGACGTATAATCCACCCGAAGTAGTTTCGTTACATAGCAGACGCATCAGACTTATTACCTGACGTGTGATCCACTCGAACTAGCTTTATTATATACCAGACGTATCAAACTTATGTAACTGACGCGTTATTTGCTGTATAATAAAATTAGAAGAGAAATTAAAAAAAAGGAATTTTTTTAGTAGTAAGTAAAAGTATTATAAATACTTCTAATTTCATTTATTTCGAAATCAATGAAGAATTAAAAAAAAATTTTGAAAACCAAAATTGTTCACTTTTATTAAAATTTAAAATATTCCTAGGTAAAGTTGGGTCGCCCTGAATAAACAAAACTTTTTAGGCTCAATTTTAGACAGATGTATTTTTTTGATTTATTGATTCCCAAAGCTATATTTTTTGCAACACATGTTTTCAGACAAGGTGGAGACTTGGTATTTCTTTTCTTTATGCCTCCTATTTTGATGTATCATTTGCCTACTTTTATTCAGCTATTTTTTTACATAATTTTCGTCCTTTTCCTCGCATCTACATATCGACCGCGTCAATTTTCATGAAATTTTTGCTTAAAAAAAAACAGTTTTTTATAAACCCATGCACTCCTTGAGAAGTATAATAATATGATATATTATGTATCACTACAAAACAGACCTAATTCCTAAATAACAAAAAATTCCTAAATACTAAAAGACCCGTAAAGTAAACAAAAATCTATCAACATCAAAGATGCCAAGATTGTATCTTGTTTTTCTTGCATCCCATGCCTAATTTATAGTCCTAATTATATTATCCTTTTTGTTTATTAAGCTTTATAATTATTATCTAATTGATCTTCTTAATTACGCCAGTTACGAAAATTCCCGAGTTAGCTATATTTACCTAGAATTTTACTTACCTCGACTCTTCTTTTGACCTAAATTTGGTCATAATACATTGAATACCTTTCTGAATTATTGCGTTATCCTCATAGTTTTTTGGTAGATCATCTAAATCACGCATTTTTTATTTTATGTCTACTATCTACTTTCGGAAAACACGTGTTACTTGTTCACAGCCTTGAATTTGAAACCCAAATAAATGATTAAAAATTAAAAGACAAAACACAACACAAAAGATAAATAACAGACGTGTCGTCATGATATGTCAGGTATTTACCTAACGATGTTCGGGCGCAGCCGAAATATCTCGAGTCCATAACGCGTCGGGTATTTACGAATATGCTTCCTGGACTTATCAAAGGCATTAGATACAGTCTGCCTAGGCTCATTAGCGAGCCAGGGATTGAAAAGGAATGGGGTGCCACAGGGCACTGTGCTGGAACCCATACTGTTTAATACCTACATGAATGGTATAAATGAGATAGATCTACGTAGGAAGATAGTTTCCTATGCAGATGATACTTCTGTGGTTTTCTATGGGGACACATGGGAAGATGTTAAATCAAAATTTCAACATGGTCTGGCCTCAATAAAAAAATTTTTAGACACCTTTAAACTCACTCTAAATAGCAAAAAATCATACATTTTCTATAAAGGACACCGGTAGACCAAATTTCCAAAATATTAAAGTCAACAATATAGAAAATTCTATTGAACAGGTTGATTCAATTAAATACTTGGGTGTATACATAGATAAAAATGGGATCATCATGTAATATATTTTAAAAAAAAAAATTGGAGCACTAATCCATAATTTTTATATTCTTAGAGAAATTCTTTCAAGAAAAATACTGATTTTGATATATAAGGCTTTAATTGAACCATTACTAAGATATGGAATACTGCTCTGGGGCGCAGAAAACAGTATTGGTGCACTAGAATTTAATCACAAAAATAATGTTTAAAAAACCCAGATTGTTTTCAACTAATGAATTGTATAAAGGTGATATAAAGGTAATATTAAGACAATTTTTATTGCAACATGTTGTTCCTATATACATTATTCTAAACAAACAATTACCAATCATCATCATCAAACCAGGTGCTATTTAAATAAAAATATACTCCTACCTAAAGTAAACCGAACATTAAGTCAGGAAACAATATTTTTCTTGGGCCCCAAATTTAACTTATTGCCAAATGAAATTAAGCAAGTTAAATTTTTTTTAAAAGTTTAATGTCTTAATTACTAATTATATTAGAATAAATAAAACAAAATTTGTGAGCTAACATAACAATATACTTTATTAATATCAATTTTATCCAGTTAATTTCTTGGTTTTGTAGGATAGATATAATGATCTACATATAATAAGTATTAGCTAAAATGTGATCAAGGGCCAATTTCTAGAGCTCATTATATATGCATTATATATTATTAACTTAGTTCTGTGTGATATACCTATACATTATAAATTCAGTATTATATTATGTAATTATTAGATACCTATACTAACTAATCCAGATTTGGTAAAATCAATTTTTACTGTATTTCTTTGTAGAGAGAATATTTTATGTATATTTAAGTTGAAGTATTGTTTTGGATCATGTGGCACACACAGATACCTCTGTATCTAGGTGTCATTTATGTCAATTGTATTTATATACTGTGCATTATTACCTAATAAATTGAATTGAATTGAATATAAACTCATCTATAATGATTTTGTTATTTATAGAAAAATCCAAATGTATCTGTCCTCATTTCAGTTTGCTAATGTTCAGCGTAAAGAAAGTGACCTATCTGTACGACAATGATAAGCAGGAGTTCGTTAAACTGGCGGGTCTTGACAGCGGCGTTGCTTGTGACGTGTTCCATCAATACAGGGCGTTAACGACCAGCGAAAACTTTATGAGGTAAGTTAAATTTAACAAAAAAATGCTACACGCACATCATTTAAAACATAAAATGTCATTTCAGACGTCTAGTTTACGGTCCGAATCTCATTCTAGTAAAAGAATCATCCATAGCGACCCTTTTGTTCCTAGAAGTGCTAAATCCGTTTTACATTTTCCAAATGTTCAGTTTCATCTTATGGTTTAGCGATCAGTATTATTATTACGCGGCGGCGATATTGGCCATGTCAGTATTCGGCATCACTATGACCGTTAGGCAAACAAGAAAGGTACTATTTGTGATAACTTAATATTAAAGAATTTAAGGTTTTTTTCCCCACAAATAGAACCAGAGGAATCTCAAATCGACAGTTCATTCGAGTGACGTGTGCACGGTGCTACGTAGATCCCCAAAAGCGGCCGATTATGACGAATTAAACGATCATGGATATACTTCGGAAATCGTCTCGACTGATTTACTTGTTCCGGGCGATATACTGGAAATTCCCTCTCACGGTTGCATTATGCATTGCGACGCTATTTTATTAACCGGAAATTGTATTTTGAACGAGGCCATGCTGACGGGTAAGTGCGAGATCCCGTTTTATCCATTTCATTTTAAATTTAAACGATTTAAGATTGGATTTACCATTTTTACATTTCTAAAAAGATTAAGTTCATAATTTACCAGAAAGTAGGGATCTACTAAACTAGTGGTCTCTAGGGAAATCTATGTTTTGTACTTGAAGTCAAAAATATATATCATACTCTTTAGGTCAACATGTCGAAAATTGAATATATTGGAAGTATATGTGTATACCGTTTATTTATAGGAATCAAGCGATAAATTTATGTTTTAAGAATAGGATTTTGATGCTTTAGTCTATTTAAATTTATTGGTTTAAACAGCACCACAGATTTCAAATTTCGATAAAATGGTTCCATTTATACAAATTTGAAAGGTTTCTTTCTCAGAAGTCTGTTTCAATTTATTTAATTCAGAGTATAATATAGAAGAAGTCAAGAAATACTAATTAAAATAATTCTTTCTTATAAAGACCCGTATTTTATAAAAATTTTGTATGGATAGCTAAGTGATAGTTTAATAAAATATTTTTATGAGGCAATAAATAATTTGGTATAAAGTATTATTTATAAAACAATCTTCTATAACTATATCGCGTTAAGCAACATTTATTATTTAGTTGCTGTATCATTGCTTTAATATACAGTATCGGACAAAAATAGAGCGAGGATACAGTTTTTTTCTTTTATTAAAAAAGCAAAAACGCAAGAAGAATTAAAACTCAATAAAACAAATACACTCATTAATAAACATATATTTATTACATAACATACCAAAATTCTTCGGTATAAACAAGATCATAAAAAGAAAAAGAAAAGTTAAATATTTCTATACGACAAAAATTAAGCGACGCTTACAATAAAAATTAAAGAAAACATTATTAGATTGCGCCCTTAATATTTAGTTCACAAGCCTTTATTTGCGATTACCTGGCGGCACCTTTGAGGCATGGAAGAAATTAAATTATCAATTATAATATCTTGATCAATATTTTTCCATATATTTTTAATTTCTTCAAAAATGTACTCTTTGTTTTTATAGGTTTTACATCTAAGTTGCATATCCACAATTTCCCACAGGTTTTCGATCGGGTTAGAATGGCATATGTAGTGGCATATTCCATTCCGCATAAGGTAGCATGACATTTTCAAGGATATATTTATACTTAAACCTATCCATAATGCCCTCAATTTGGTAAATTGGTCCCATCTCATAGCCAGAGAAACAACCCCACACTAACACGTTGCCACCTCCATGTTTTACGAGGGTTGTCTTTTAAGTTTTGCATATGCAGCTGGAATAAAACAAAAAATAACTTTTAACGACTTTATTGTTTTTCAAAGTATTCTCCACGAAATTTAATGCTCTTTTGCATGCGCTCAAACCAGTTGTCAAAGCTGTTATTCCACTCGTTTGTGGGTACTGTCAAAATTGCATTTTTAAAGGCGTTAACTGCTTCCTCTGGCGTCTGAAACCTCTGACCACGCAGTTCATTCTTGATTTTTGGAAAAGTATAGAAATCGTTGGGACTTGGGTCGGGACTGTACGGAGGAAGATCCAATAATTCGACGTTTTGATAAGTTAAAAATTCAATAGTTTTCCGGGCTGTGTGCGAACTTGCATTGTCTTGGTGGAGGATGATTCGTCGTTGTGGGTTCGCTTTTCGAAGCTCAGCGATGACTTTCGGCAAACAAATGGTAATGTACCAATCGGCAGTAACAGTTCGTTGATTCTCCAGAGGAATTGTTGCAACATGACCTGCTTTTGAGACAAATGTTGCAACCATCTTTTTGGATACACTTCGAGAACGAATGACTTTTGTTGGCTTTTCTTCATCTTGAAATACCCCAGACGACTGACGTTTATTTTCAGGTTCATATGAGTAAATCCATGATTCATCACCACTGACAATGCTGTACACATTTTTAGAGTTTCCTGCCTCAAAGCGGTCTAGAGTTGTTTGACACCACATCACCCTAGCTTCTTTCTGTTCTTCAGTTAACAGATGCGGTATCCAGCGGGAAACTAATTTTCTTACCCGTAATTCTTCATGCAAAATTATTTGAATTGAGGTCTATGAAATCGCCAATGAAGCCTCAATCTCACGATATGTCACATGTCGATCTTCCGTGATAAGCATACGCACAGCATCGATGTTTTCTTGGGTGACAGCCGTTTTTGGTGCACCTGACCTTGGATCGTCGCTAAGACTAACCCGTCCACGCTTGAATTCTGCATACCAACGAGAAACTGTCGACTGATGTGGTGCTTCATTACCGAAAACAGAAATCAACTCAGCACAGCATTCTTGTTGAGATAATTTCCTTCGAAAATTGTAAAAAATGATGGCCCGAAAATGTTCTCTGTTTAATTCCATGGTATGCGCAATTTGCTACCTTTAAAAATTCACTGTAGCTGTAAAACTATATGTATCGCACTGACGTTTTGAATTTAAGAAAAGTAAAGTTTGACTAATGACATTTGATTAGTGACGCCCTCTATGTTTCTATATGCAAAACTTAAAAGACATCCCTCGTACAGTACCTTGGACATACTTTGGGTCAAGTCTTTTATAGTCCATATAAACTCAATCGGAACAGCAGAAAAACTAAAACTCGAGTCATTAGCGGTATCTTCTTTGTAAAGCATAGGTGTGCCACAGAAGGATTGTAAAAAACATTTTTCTCTTCACAGAATGATCGATGACGTCTCTGGCTTTTATCACTGTGTAGTACGGGCAAGTTTAGTCAACTCACAAACTCTTTTTAAAATGTCGTTTTGTGAGGTCCCGCGCATTTCGTTTTTTAGGCAATTGAAAAATATTTAAAACAACTCTCTGGGTTTGAACATGTAAGTCTTTATTTAAAAATTCCGATTGCGACAAGTCGGAATTAACTTCCAAATTGTCCATTTCATTATCAGAAACATCAAAAGGTCTCCACAATGGCATTTTAAATTGTTAGATAAAAAGTATTTAAAAACAGTGATAACAACAGTATTAACAACGACAAAAGCAACAACAAAAACAAAGACCACAACGATAACAACAAATTAATTTATAAAATTACGACACGCGACCAACACACTCTTAAGACACCTGATTCTAAACCAGAAATAAAACATAAAACGCCACTGGCACCAGGCCCATGTAAAATTTATCCTAGAATTTTTATTTTCTATAGGCCCGGCCCGTCCACAATTCAAACCCCAAGCGCAGGTAGTAATCTTTTTTTTTCTTCGTCTTTTACACGTCATTGCTAAGGATTTAGCCTACCTCTCTCTGACAAAATTTCTCGTTGAACGGGCTGGGGTTTAGGAATTTCCAGCGATCAGATGTCTTTAAATATACGAGGACCGCTCATTATATATTTTGCTATTTGTTTCAATGCGTGAATTTAGTATATTGACCGTACCCCAATTTGTAAGGTGTTCGAATTGAAATCATCTTCACTATACCTGCAATGCAACGAACATATTGAACACCATCACTTTTATACAAATTAAACTTTGACTCATCACTAAAAAGTACTTTTTTCCATTGCTCTGGTGTCCAGTGAGCATGTTGTTCTGCAAACAGAAGACGTGCTTTAATATTCTTCTTACTAAGAAGCGGTTTTTTGGCAGGTTTGCATGCTTTTAAGCCTGCTTCAACTAGTCTGCTAGTAGTCAACTAGTTCTTGTTTTATTACGTATTGTGGTGTTCCCATCTTATACGATGCAATAATTCTTTCTTTAAGACCAATAGAAAAACTTTTACCACGAGGCATTTTTAAACAAAATATAGATTTAGTAGCGGGGGGTACTTACGTACTTGCCGTATGTCCACCCTCTAACCTTTGACGTCGCAGGGTATCCGTCAACCCCCCTTACTATTTCTTTACAGTAATAGGAGAAAAAGTCGACAAAATGCCCCAGGCGCCACTCTAAGTAATTAAAGGAGCTTAGAGTCCCCTCTAGCCTCTCGGGTAAGCCTTTAGACAGTGGAGAAACCCGGTAAAGATTGAAAGTAGACTGTCCGGTTATAATGAGATCTTATTGCTCTTAATCTTTATTATTACAAATACTAATAAGTAACAGGTTTGGTTGCTTAAAACTAAATGAACAAAAGTGTCCTTAAAATCTAACAATCCCCATTACCAATTTCTATGATTAAGCACAGGCAGTTATTTGGGAAAATGTACCGGAAAATTCAGCACTCTATTAATGACGCAAAATAGTATGCTTTGATGTTTTGTACAAGCGGTTACGGATGACATTCGTTAAGCAAAGTCGGAAACTCAACACCAATCAAGCGAAGCAATCTCAATCAATCAGTCAACATTTACCTCTGCTCTGTTGCTATACGAATAGTAATTATGACATCACGGACTCGGTTATTACTCGTCTCTCACCATCTTGAGAAGCCAAGTAATAATTATTAATAAACGCGGCTACTGCCTGCCCTACAAAACACGAAGAAAGATAGTGTCCAAGCAGTAGTTTTCATCAATCAAACAATTAAACGGAACGGTACGGTCACGGACAGAGCAGAAAATAAAAAGTCAACAATAAAAATTATCAATTAAATACAAAAGAAATCCGCAGTGAGTGTTTCTCTGGTTGCAAACAAGAATGTAACTTTTCTCGAACGGAATTAATAAAACGTTGGTTTAATCACCCGTTTACTACCTGCCCTACAAAACACGAAGAAAGATAGTGTCCAGGCACCAGTTAATAATATTCGCGACTGTGGCTTGCCCTACAAAACACGAAGAAAGGTAGTGTCCAAACTACAGTTTGAAAATTAAATAAAACGGAACGGGACGGAACGATGTCAATAGCAACGGATTCGATAAAGATCTTAATACGCGAGCTTGGAAGCGGCCGGTCAACTGTCAACAGGTGGCTCTTACCTAACCCAATTCACACTGTCAACGTCAAGACAAATTTAAACGTAAATATTGAAAATTTAACGATATTGAAATATGGAAAAATTACTGGTACTTCGCTCGAAAGGTATGGTACGACCTTACTGCGACGAATGTGAATCCTTGGTGGACCTGGAACCTTTTTATACCCATCGCAGGAATTTGGGTGCCGACGACTCACGAACATCCTCGGAACCAATCGTTGAATAAAAATGCAATTGGGAAAACTTAATGAAAATAGAGTTTTTCCTCGTGAAAACGGTACGGATTTATAGGCTATGACCCTATATGGTAAAAAAACTTAGTTTCAGCTCTCAAAACCGGGTATTTCAAGGTGAAAACAGGGGGACAAAAGCTGGCCACATGTGTAACAGAAAACCGGCTTTTCAGGAAAACCGCGGGAAACTGAATCATGATTTATATAATATTTTGCCACACCGGGCATGCCCCTTCATTTAACAGGGCTTCCCAAGGTAGGTAAACCTTGAAACTTACAAAATAGAACATGTAAACAATGCAACAGCATGAAAGGAACATTTCATGTAGATAACCGGAAAACTGGAAGCATAGTGATGAAAACCCTCTCAGTTTTAGGCATTTGTGGTTCTTTATTATCCTAAGAATAACCAGGGCTGAAAACAATAAGGCCAGAGACTACAACATAGTCAACGGAGAACTAGGCATAACCTATAAGAAATCAAACCTTTCCAGGATACTATCAAGCTAGAAATCTCTTTAAGTTGGTTTCTTTATATATGTTTACAATTATAAACCCCTCATGACTCACAGGTAAAGCTTAAAATGTATCTTTTTGTTATGTAAATTATAAATTTAGAGGTTAAAATGTTAACGGAGAAAAATTATCTAAGTTGTCTTATAAAAGACTGCCTGGGCTTACCCTTATTACTATAAAATAAAGACAAAATCTTGTAACTTCGTTACAATTTGATACCGACCAAAACCGATGTTTATCTACTAATGGTATGAGCAATATCGATCAAGTCGCTTTATTTTTGTCCATGAAAAAATGCATAAAAATATACATCAATTTACTAATCTCTTGCTATTCATCACAAGAGGCAAAGAATGTTTAAATACGATTAACAAAGGTATGTACTGACTGATACTACAAAATTGTTCCTAATTATACGAGGTACAGTCACAAAGTTTTTTAGGAATATTATAGCGTCGCTTAATTTTTGTCCGATACTGTATATCTATAAAATAGATATAAAATCATTTTATAAAGGTTTTGCAGTAAGTTACATTATGTGAAGGCAGACTAATATGAATCAAATTGCTTTCAGTAACTTTATAGTTTTATGGACTATGTTAAAATAAAAATATTTTTTTACACTCTTTAAAATGTTATTCATATTGTATTTATAAACGTTTTATAAAATAAATATTACTACACTTTAAGGATATCTGCTAGAATAGAATCTGTTTTGTTTTTTTTTTTTTTGCGAGCCATTACTTATTTATAAACTATAATTTTTTTCAAAATGGGAATTCAAAGAACTAAAAAATCGGTAAATTTTTAAAGGAAAATAAAGAGGAATATTTTAAAAACAATATCGTTAAAAATCATTCATTTGGATTCAAATCTTAGTGAGGCAATTAGATCGTCATCTTAATCAGAGGAGATTTTTTAACCTGATTGATACATTGGAAACTGGTCAGAATGTGGGCAAATCAGACATCGATAATAAAGTGGAAGCTATAAATAGTACTAATAAGATTAAGGAACTCACTGACATTTCTAAGAACCTAGAGATCAGAATTGATCTAAAGATGGGGGCAATAAACTATAAGTCAAGATTTTTAATAAAAGAATTCCAAATATCCCTTCTGATGTCTTAACATTAAACCGTCTTTTCCTCTTGGCTTCGCCAAAAAAAATTTCACCGAAAAACAGTTGACCTTTGAATTTTACACCTATACAAGCTCCATCAAGTGTTGATAGTATTCGCGTGTAAAACAATTATGTTTTAAACGGATTCTTTGTGAAATAAAATTATATATCACTTTTATTATATTTATTATTAGTGTTCTTTATAAAATTAAGTAGATTTAAATGACGCCATTTTTTATGATATTTATTTAGGTTTATTTTCGCCATGTATGTAATTTTAAGAATGCTTTATTATGAACTGGAATCGATTTTATAATCTTATATTATAAACTATTAAACGAGTTTAATGAAATAAAAATCCAAGTTATATAAATGCTTATCAGATCAAGTTTAACGACAATTAAGTTTTTTTATATTGTTATATAGAGTGTTATATGATAATTTTAAGCATATTTGTGCTGCTTAGGTACTTATTAAAGAAATATATATTGGCATAATGATATAAATACATTCTGATAAAGCTCTAATTTATGATGGGAAATAGGAACAGCATCTGAGATGGTTTTGGGCCCTTAAGGTTTAATACTTCGCTGAAGACCTGACTTAAGACTTGGCTTAAGATCTAGCTTAAGACCCTGAATAAGACCTTACGTAAGGCACTCAAGATGTTGGAGGAATTTTTTTAAAGTGTATTCAAATAATTTTTCACATTACATGGCTAGTGTTACCATAAGGTAACCATGACGTCAAATCCCAACCTCGAGAAATCGCCAAAGAAAAAAGGACAAAACGCAATTTCTGGGTAGCTCTTCGATGAATAATCTCACGTAGGCCCAGATTTACAGGAATCGACAATACAACGTTGCCCCGCTTAGATTTAAGTTAGTAGTAGTAAGTAGTATCGAAAATGCCAATACGTAAAAAGCTGATCCTTGAGCATGGCGTACATGACCAATGACAAAGACGGACAGGTAGAAAAATCACGTTAGTCAGTGAGAGAGAAAAAAACAACCTGATTCCAGTAAATTGGTTCAAAATTCAAAGCGAAGAACAGCTAACGCCATCTAGGAGTTCTTATTTTTTTACAAGGTCATTAACCGACTTTACACTAGATGTCGCGATCAGTACTATCTTCATACAATATCAAATTATTACATTATAAAAGCAACCAAAAAAAAAAAAGTGTAGTGGATGGGGAGTATCAATAAAATGTGTTGAACACAAATCGTGATGAACAAGCAAAAAGTGATTCTGATGATAGTGATGACGGAAGTTGAAATCCAAATATGGAAGAACCGGAAAAAGTGCTACATAAGCCAGACTATCCAGATATATCTGATCTGATTTCATTATTTTCATCAGATTCAGTTATGATTTTTCAGAAACTTATAGACTAGAGCGACTTAAAGCGGTAAAATAAAAACAAGAAATTTAAATAAAAGGATTTTTATTTGTAACGTAAAGAATGGAGAAGTGTAGAAAGAAAATGGTTGTTATACTCTTCGTCAACAAAATCTGCTTTTTATTATTTCTGTTGTCTGTTTTCCACTTTCAACACAAGCCTTAAATTTTCATCTAGATATAGTGATATAGTGGAAGCATATTAATAATATCTTTTTTGAATACGAAAATATTTTAGGACATAGGCAATCCACTATCACATACCTACGTTACTAGAAGTAAATCTGTTGGTAGAGTAGATAACAACATAGACTCTCAATACAAGGAAAAAAAGATTACTGGAAAAGCTTACTTAAACCTAAAGACTTTTATTTCACAGAGACAATGAGATTCTTGGATCCAAGCAAAACGTAAATTACTTAAGAGGCATGGACACCTTAACAGCTTATCTAAAACAGATCTGAAATATAAACACATATAAGAACTGACAGAAAATCTGATCATATAAAGACATTTATAAGGGGGGTTCCGGCTTCTGTCTACATTATTAACGACTGAAATCGACGAACTAAGGAATGAATTCCAACAGTTTGCTGAAATGATTTGAAGTCTGATTGCATTTAATTGAGAAAATAATTAAAGGATCAAACAGGTCAAATCAATAAAAGCTAGGAAACAACTCTGTTAAAATTGGCAGATAGTTTACGTAGAGATAGAATCCCAAATACATTTCCACATGTCGAAATATCAGTAAGAATTTTCTTATGGTTAATGTTGATAAATTGCAGTGGTAAACATTCATTTTCCAAGTTGGCTTGATTGAAGAATTGCAAATGAAGTAAGAAGTATTATGCTTTAAGACAGGCTAAATAACTTATCATGAACATAAAAAATGACTTATTGAAAGATTAATTGAATTGATTCGAAGAGGTAATAAATGATTTTGCGCATCAGAAATACAGAAAAAGCCACTTGCGTCTTTCTAAATAAATATCATTAATTAGCATTTAACTGATTCATGTTATTATTAAAATTAGGACTAACTTTTTCAAAAATCATTAATATAAGGCTTTTTTTTCTTTTAACTTCTTATTAATAATCCATAGAAGACTGAATTATTCTAACACTTGTCGATTTAAACGTATAACTTAACCTACTTTTTAGGTGAGAGTGTTCCTATAACAAAAACCGCCCTTCCAAACTTTTCCAATCTGATTTACGATCCAAAGGAGCACGGCAGACACACACTTTTCTGCGGCACCCACGTTATCCAGACACGCTATTTCGGCAACGAAAAGGTCCTGGCTGTCGTTATTAGAACCGGATTTTCTACTGCTAAAGGTACAAAATAGTGAACAACTGGGAAATAACATTATTTTTTCATATTTTTTTATCAGGAAGTTTAGTCAGAAGCATTTTATATCCTCCGCCGGTGGATTTCCGTTTTGAAAAAGACAGCTACAAGTTCGTTGCTTTCCTTGCATTGATCGCCGGAATTGGGTTTATGTATACAGTCGTTACCAAAGTACGTTTACTCATTAATTATTTTAAGCAAATTGTAATTTTTGTTTAATAATTTTTAGATCGTAAAAGGTGTTTCTGCCAGAGACATTATCCTTCAAGCGCTCGACTTAATTACTATAGTAGTGCCACCGGCTTTACCGGCCGCCATGACCGTGGGGAGATTTTACGCTCAAATCCGACTGAAAAACAACAATATCTTTTGCATTTCACCTCGTAGTATTAACGTTTCTGGCGGAATAAATTGCGTATGCTTTGATAAGGTAAATACTAGACCGTAATTTGCTTAAATGTTTAAAATAAATTTTTGTTTTAGACAGGGACTTTAACGGAAGATGGCTTGGATTTACTCTGTGTAGTACCAGCAAAAGAAAAATCCTTCAGCGAACCCATTACAAACGTAGATTCGATGCCTTATGACACATTTTTGTACGGATTGGTTTGTTGTCATTCTTTAACCATTATTGACCATCAGATTGTTGGCGATCCGTTAGATTTAAAGGTGAGTTTGTTTTTTTTTGCTGTTAAATTAACAATTTATACGTAATTTTCAGTGTAACAGTCATGAAATTTATGTAGAACAATCTGGGATGTATTTAAAAACAATACTTAACGGCAAAAATTTATGTAAAATTGCAAAACAAAAGTAAAAACTACAAGTCACGGTCTCATTAAGCATATACAGAGCGGTCCAGCTTAAACGTCATTAATTTTAATACGTGATAGAGAATTTAAAAAGAATAGACTTTTATTTTCTCAGAAATTAATAACAAAGATACAGGGTGTTAAAGTTGAGTATAATTATTTGTTTACTTATCATAACTTTTAAACTCCCACCTCAATTTTAATTAAATTTCGCATGCAGGTTATTGTAGTGAATTGTCAATTACTGATGAAGCCAATTTTTAAAAAAATTGCCAGTGGCGTCTCATAAGGAGGAACTGGGTCTTTTTTTCCTCAATCGATAAAATATTTTTTTATAAGAAGTCGACTGTTAGATTCTCCATTTAATTTGGAAAAAAAAGTTGTTCTTGCGAAATTTGGATTTAAGGCACTGTTTTTAAATATCTTAGTATCGACATTTTACCCTACACTAAAATGATTGGTGCTGTCGAGAAAAATATCCCCAGACCCATTATACAGGGTGTTACTAGATAAGATGCTGATCCTTAAGGGTGTAATTTTTCTAAAGTTAACCAGTGGCGTCCGAACAGGAATGAAGACTAAATATGAAATATTATGTACGCGACTACTTTTCCGTAAAATAAAAACTATTTTTATAATCCCCATTCATTTTAGAGCCAACTGATTTCTTGACTTTTTTTCGTCCGATTTTTTGCTGCAAACTTTTTAAGGATTCTAGAATTAATTTTTGATACTAGAAAAATCAGTGGCGCATCACTTTTTTTATTAAAAATCGTAAAATATTTTTTTCATAAAAATGTGTATCTTTGCTATGCCTAGCCAAATGTATCATATTTCAATCAAATATCTAAAGTAGTTTCGAAAATATAATCAAATTTAAATATTTTAATTAGAACTTTGACACCCTGTATCTTTGTAACAAAGCATTTTTCCAATAACGTTTGCATCGCAAACTGATATTTTTTTGGGATTTTCTATCTGCCATTTACGTTTCCGCTTTCGAAAACCGCACCACCCTGTATATACCGGGTGACCGGAAAAAGGGAACACTTAATAACTTTTTTACTCTTCAAGATAAACAAATAAAATATGGTGTATTGATGGAATTACTATAAAAGCATCTTTTGAAATTTTCAGTTGTTTTCCGTCATTTTCTGTTTAACCGGAAATGATACTAACTTTCTTATTTTAAATAAGACACTTGGTATATTATTTTGATAGAAAATTTTATTCTTAGAACAATGATACTGCATTTGCTACCTTTTTTTATACTTATAATATAAAAAATAAATTTTTTAACTTTTAAAAGGGTGCCATGATTGCGTTTAAATTTTTAATCAAGTAATCACGGAAAAATTGTTTTTATTGCATTTTTTGATTGAAATCTTTTGCATGCCTATTTGAAATGTCCAAACCATTAATTTCGGCATTTATTTTGTTTTTTAAATAGCACGTTATTGGGAACAACAACTTTCAAAAGCGGTGACTGTTTCCCAATAATTTGATATGATTATTTTTTAAATCGGTTGAAAAATAAGCCTATAAGAAGAAAAAAACTAAGTCACATAAATAAAGGCATTTAATTAATCAAAATAGCATAGAAAGCTTTGAATTTGTGAATAGGAGACTGCGTTTTGACGCGTTTTTTTAACTATTTTTCAATTTGACATGACATCTTGTCAAGCGCAATTATTATTTGTTATTTAAATAAATTTGCCGCGGTTTTTTGAAAGGATTTTTGTATTTACTAATATTTTAAATGCGCACACGTACTTTCATTAGACAAGAAGGTGATTATTTCGAACAATACATGTAAAAAATTTTATATTAGAATAATTTAGAAACCTAATATTTTTCCTGTTTGTCTACCGTTCGTGTGTCCCTATGTTATGTTAGGTAAATGTTAAATAAAATATGTAGTATTAAGAAATTGCATTAAAAAAATGTTTGTGTTACGTCAGTTGAAAAAATATAGTTAGGCGTGTGACTAAAAAGCTCCCTGTTATTGAATAAATTAAAGCCATCTGTGCTATTTTTATTGACTTTAATTATTATTTATATTCGTCATTTTTTCTCTTCTTATGAGCTTATTTATTAACCGGTTTAAAAACTAATCATATAAAATTATTGTTGGGGAAAAATCTGTGTTTCAAAAGTGGTGTTCCCAACAACGTGCTAAAAAAAAGGCCAAAATAAGTATTTGAATTAAATAAATGAGTGGAAAATGTACTAAAAATTTAATTTTAATTAGGGGAGACCGGTGTCAATTGTAACAAAATATGCTTTTTTATTTTTCGTTGGTTAATCTTGCGCTCTAAAAAACTAAATTTATTTTGCTAATGATATGTTCTACGTTCGATAAAACTTGTCGGAATTTAAACTCATAAAATTTATACTAAAATAAAACTATACCACTTTTTAGGAGGCTATGACAACTGTTACAATTGGCACCTATCTGGCGTCAATAGTAACAAGCATGATGTTAATTATTGTAACAACCATCTATACCGACGCAAAAAGTAAAGAAGGGGTTATTTTATTATATAAAATACTTCACCTTAAAATAAGTTGATTTTTTACGTAAAATAGGAAATATAAAAATATTATATATATCTTATAATTCATCATCAGAATTACAGTTTACGCAAACATAAAATGGGTTTTTATCTGTGCAGGTTAAATGCGCCCATTCTATGCAAGTTCTACATTGTATCCATTCTTCTGAGCTTAAGGAATATGATCCAGAACACACTAAACAGAAAGTGTCATCATTAGAAGAATCTGAAGAGTAATTTTCCACCGGTTTTTTCTTAACTGTTTTATTCACTTTCTTGCTCTTATTTTTATTTGTTTTGGTGGTGTCATCTTTGCCAATTTGCCGTTTTACTGAACCTTTCTTCTTTAAAGTTTGTTCTTCAATAGAATATTTTTTTCTGGTGCAGTTTTTCTTTTCATTCGACCCCCTTTTTTCGCTTTAGAAAGATCGGCTTTGGGCAAAGGTTTTAGAACATCAGGTGTAATAAATGCTACCGGTTGTAGGAGTGGTGTCCCTGACAGTTGATGGTCCTGGCTGAGTGTCCCTTGTCGTTGATTGTTCCAATTGACTTTCAGCTATTTCAGCAGGTTTAGCTGTAGGTGATTTTTGTTATAGATTGAGTTTGCTGTAGGGTTTCATCTAGTGGTCTATCAGTTACCGTTGATGGTAAGAAATCTGAATCTTAAAAAATTCCACGGTTAAAGGGATAAATGCCGGTGCAAGAAAATCCTGATAAAATATTTGTTGGTGTAGTGGCTAAAGGTAAAGATGATTTAACAATTAATGGTAAATCATATATTGTCGTGCGCTTTCCTGGATTGTTCTTTATCCTTTGACGGCGTAGTTGTTGAAATACTTTTTAAAAGGACCAGATACACCACGATCCAGTGGTTGGAGATGGTGGGAAGTGTGTGGTGGAAAAGACAACAATGTTATGAAATTTGCTCTGCAATAATCTATTAATGAAATGGATACATGTGAAGAGTGACTGTCTAATAAAACCAAAACTTTATTAGTCTCGCTGGGTTTAGCGTGTTTCACAAAGTGTTTTAATAAAGTCAAGAAACTCATTTTCTTGCATCCACCCGGACTTATTTCCTTTTCCTACGCATCCAACAGGTCCATCTCTAATAAAATGATCCTTGAAATGCAACCGGGGAAATACAAACATTGGCGGAATTGAGTTACCAACAGCGTTTACAGCCACACAGCGTCACAAGTGTTCCTTTTTTTGCAATGACCTTGGTTGGTTTTTGCACCGTGGACACACCAGTCTCGTCAATATTGTAAATATTTTGTGGCTCAAAATTGTGTCTTTCCAAGACAGTTGCCAGTTTATCAAAAAAGTTGGAGACATTTTCTTTGTTGAAATTCATGGCTCGCGCAAGACTTGTCGCTTGGGGTATGCGAAGTGTTAAATGAGGATTTCTTCTCAGGAAAGCTACAAGCCAATCTTCACTAGCCTGTTCTACTTCATTCCATTTTTGAGGATAGTTAAGCCGATTGGCAGATGCAAACTGAAAGGCTAGTT